>NC_081312.1:118427482-120827482 GCF_026419965.1 Kogia breviceps | reverse complement strand
GCGATTCAAACCAGTTGCTCCTCCCTCCAGGCTCTGCATTCTCTCCACCACACTGTAGGGGATTGTCTAATTCCTTTAGGGTGGCCTCTGTAGTCCCTTATGGTCTGTTGCCAGCCTATCTTTTCACTATGTACGTTCCATTCCATTATGAAATCATGCCACCCAACTTTTGCTCGCCCTATTCCTTTTGCCTGGAGTGTTCTTCCCTGCCCAACTAGGACTCCTACAACAGGGACTCCTGTCTTGCTGATAATACCCTGCGTGGAACCTGCAAACAGCAGGACAGGGAGGCCATTTGCATTTTCTCTCCACCTCAAGGGCCCTTAAAATGATGCATCTCCTCTTGACCCTCCTACTGTGATTTTGCATCCTGAATGTAAAATGTAACCAACATACATGTCTACCTTTCTGCTAGGTGGCATCTTTGAGGCCAGGTGTCATCCCTTCTTCCTGTTTCTGTCTTTTGTGTCTAGGGCATTGTGAAGCCAACAGCAGATGTTCAGTAGATATTTGTTAAACAGGTGAAGGGCAGACAAGGATGCAAAGGTGGGGAAAGTCATCAAACTATACCACCCGAGGGACCTCGGTGGGGCTAGAGTGCACAGAACAGTCAGGGATTCAGGGATGTCTTTACCTCTAGGGAAATGTCCACTGTTTGGAAATTTCCAAAAGGAAGCGAAGAGCTAATGATTATCCTAATGAGCTAATCTAGCTTGTCCATTTTGCTCCCCTCCCAGGTTTTTGTTTCCTTGTGTTTTTGTTTTATTCAATATGCTTTGCTAATAACCTCCTGGTAAAAAGCCCGTGGACCCTATATCCTCCAGCATGGACTTCATAAATAAGATGTAGTTCGGAGAGAGCCTGTGAAAGCCGTGGACTTGAGGACTTTCACAGGACTCATGAGCCTTAAATGGTGTCGGCCATGGAGATGCGGAGGTCGTTCATATGCAGTGAGGCAGAATCTTTCAGAATGGAAACAGATGCCAAGGAAAACTTCTTCCCCAATGGAAGTTAATTCTTTAACCATTAAATTAGGGTTATCATACTAAGTAAACGGTTTTTGGACTCTTAAGGTTTAAATCACTTGGCACAGCTGGCCAAAACAAAACAAAACAAAACAAAACAAATAACTGCAAGGCGGGAGGATCCGGGATGGGCAGGTGTGCTGCGCCACGGGAAGGAGGCCTCCCAGGTGGTTTCCATCAGCACTGGCGTTGAGATTGCGTTTTGCACCCCACAGGTGAGCGTCCTTACTACCCTGGAGCGGAGGTTCAACCTCCAGAGCGCCGACGTGGGCGTGATCGCCAGCAGCTTCGAGATCGGGAACCTGGCGCTCATCCTCTTCGTGAGCTACTTCGGGGCGCGCGGGCACAGGCCGCGCCTCATCGGCTGCGGAGGCATCGTCATGGCCCTGGGTGCGCTGCTGTCGGCGCTGCCTGAGTTCCTGACCCACCAGTACAAGTACGAGGCGGGCGAGATCCGCTGGGGTGCCGAGGGCCGCGATGTCTGCGCCGCCAACGGCTCGGGCGGGGACCAGGGGCCCGACCCGGACCTCATCTGCCGCAGCCGGACCGCCACCAACATGATGTACTTGCTGCTCATTGGGGCCCAGGTGCTCCTGGGCATCGGTGCTACCCCCGTGCAGCCCCTGGGTGTCTCCTACATCGACGACCACGTGCGGAGGAAGGACTCCTCGCTCTACATAGGTAAGGAGCTGCCCCAGAGCCAGGGGCGCAGTTCCATTTTGGTTGATTCTGTGTCAGTAACCAGGGTATGTTAACAGAAGAAGGAAGCGTGGGCCCCTGAAGTTTTAATTTTCCCGGAGCACTGATTCTCAGACTTGGCTACACATCTCGGGTGTTTTGGAAAATGCTGATGTCCGAGTTGCTCCTCCAGAAATTACGGGGTAGTTGGTCTGTGGTGCATCCTGGGCATGTAGTGTTTAAAAAGCTCCCCAGATGATTCCAATGTGCAGCAGAATTTGACCTCCGCTGTGCTAGAGCCTCAGTAAACCTTGAGTGGGAAGCCATGGTCAGGGGAAGTTTTATGTTTGTTTATCTGCCTTTTTGTGTGTGTTTGGACTTTGGGCAATTCGGCATTAGCCACCGAGGAATACTTGGGGATCTACACATTGGGAACCCTGTTTTTAATCATCAAAATGATCTCCTGGGTCATTGTCTTATTGAAGCTCAAAGAGAAAGGGGATTGCATGCCCAGCATTTGGTATTATTCAAAGTTGGTAACTTTTCGTAATTTTTTTTTTTTTTTTTTTTTCTGTAACGGGGTATGCACTAGAACTGCATATTTGGGAAGAAATAAGGTACATGTGAACTTTGAAAAAATGTTTTGTGCTGTAATGATTTCTGCTATTTTGTACTGGAAGGATGGAAGCCATTTGCAGGTGTTGGGTTAAGAAACATCCAAGTGGTGAATTACACTTACAGTAAATGTGGCTCCTTAGTCACTGCTTCTAGGCACTGCTGCGTGGTCATTTGTAGGGTGAGGGATGGCCTGCCGAGCATCTCCATGTCTTGTTTACCAAGTTTAATTTTGCCTCCCACAAGCTGTTGGATTGTATGACAAGACCCCAGTCACTGGGTGCTAAGCTCTGAAAAAATTATATCCACCCACGGAAGCTTTGTGCTTCCCAAACACTGTGTGCCTTGGAGTATAAAGTTAATTATAATATGAAGTTTAGGTTAAAATAGAATTTGATAAGAATTTGTCAAAAAGCTTCCTATCTGCCAAGTTTCCACCATACACTGCCCAAGCTTTCTGAGACAGGAGGGTTCAGACCAGCTACACACCTGAATGCTAATTTTCCTCCGTGACTTTCTGTCCCAGCTGTGGCGTAGATGACTTTGTTGAATAAATATGTCGTATGTCTCAGCCCTCTGTGAACAGGCTCTAGGAAAGAAAGGTGGAGAATATGTATCTCCCCATCCAAGGGATGGAGCACCTGTGGACCTACCTATGGAACACAAAGTAGAAGAGGAGATTGCTCAGGCCGAAGATGGCTAGTCACTTCTCCCTGTGGTTAGGGGTTTCCATAATTGTGTGTGAAGGTGGACACAGTGGGGAGAGGGGTCTAAGGAAATCATTTACATTTTGATGCTTTTAAGGCTTCAATGAAAGCCCCTCCTCGTGAGTCTGTTGCAGACCAGGACATGGGCCACAGCATGTAGCCAAAACAGTCTCCCCAGGTCCATCCGGGCCATTGGTCTCTGACCTGACTGATATCACTCTAGGACCCTAGGATAAGATATTTTTTTGGTAGCAGTAACAGCAAGTAGATAAATCAGGGCACATGGAAGGAAATGGGGAGTGAAAAACTGAGTTCTTGTCTCTGATGAGGAAATCAAGTAGAAAAATGTCTCCCCAGAATGCCTCCTGAAGTCACACCAGTGGTAAATCATCTCTGCTTGGGGGCCCCTGCCTGGAGCATCAGGCTCAGAGCCCTCTTCCAGAAGTCTGCCCTGATGAGTTAGGCTGTGGTATTTCCTGGCACTGGATGGGGCCTGGTCTGTCGGTACAAAGCTTTAGGATGTGGACTCATTTTGGTTTTGTGGGAGGTGGAGGCCTGGGCCACAGGGCTGACCCTACCAGGCACAGGCCTCTCTGTCTGAGACCTTGTTTCTGGGATTTACAGTGAGTCTTTGGTAGGAGGAAAGTCTCGACCCAATTTCTAATTGGGCATCCTTTTCCTCTATGATAGTTCAACATTCACAGAGTTGGGAGTGTCTTTTGGTGTGGTGTGTGGGCATCTTGGTGGCATCTGGCCAAATTCCAAAACATGACGGTACAGGACTGTGGAGATGGCCTTTCTAAGTGCTTCTGAACTTGTTTCCTGGGTCTGTGTTTACAGGGAGCAACAGAGAGCAAGCTTTCTGCACAGATTGGCCTCGGTAGGTGGCCTTTTATTCCATGATTGGTTTGAATTCTCCAGGAACAATTTAAAAAGACCGTGCATATGCAGAGCATAACTGGTTCAGTCATTTATTGTACAGGTCATAAAAAGTGTTTGCGATCATGGGACTGTTTTAGCATTTATCTCCTCTAATAGGGAGCTAGTTTCTGAAGCCACTTAATTTGGCTTCGGGAAGTGTTTGGGGGAGCCTGCTGAGTGGGATTGGTACGACTTATGGCCTCTTAACTCCCTGCAAGAGAAAGACGGTCTGAAGGGACTGGTGCTGGGACTGTGGGTGTTGATGGTATCCACTGGGGTAGAGTAGCATGTGTGCCCCTTGGTTCCAGCTCTTGCAGAGCTGGTAGGAGAGAGAGGCCCATAGCTAGCCATCCGATCATATGCCTGACATGTGAGTGTAAACCGGAGATTGAAAGGCTTCTAAATCTTGCACGTGTGAAGCACAGGTTGTTCACAGCTGCTCTTTTCCTGTGCAAGTAAGCAGGGAAGGGGATGATAACCATGCAGCTATCTGGCCACAGGCCACTGGTGACAAGCCCTGCCCCTGGATCACCAGCTGGGTGCCTTCAGCACAACTATGGCCATGTCCTAGACCCGCTACAGCTAGCGGGGAAAGGGAAGCATTCCATATTAAATCAAGCTGATATTTTCCACCCAAGTGGCTATTTGCTTCAACTTCTAGTGGCTGAGTCGCTGCCAAACTCCTGGATTCCTTGATGGTCATTCACAAGGGGCTTCTCCTGCTGGCACCGTTCTCTGGCCATTCCTGCCCAGCCTGGGGAGGGAGCCAGGGGAGCTCATTACCAGGGGACAAAACCCAATGAATGGGGATGCGGCTCTGCTGGCAGGCTTTTCAGGACCACACAACGTGGAGCCAAGCCTCACAGCGTGGCGGGACGGTGACCCGTGGGTGTCACGTGGCCTGCCTTCTTCCCAGAGAGACTGATGGAGCAGAGTGGCAGTGAGAACCGTTTGATATGGTGGCGTCAGTGGGGTCCACCAATCGACCCTCTGGGAATTACTCGTGCTGTTAGCCCATGTTGTGACCTCCCATGAGCTCAGTTTTCTTAGCTGCCCTGCTTCTCCGAGTTCAAAGTACAGCCGGTTGTATTGTAGGCAAGAGTAAGTAGGCTAATGTAATGGACTCACTGGGTCCTTTCGTTAGATTGCTATGGCAATTAGTTGGTGCCTTGTTTTGTCTCCCCCCCCCCCTTTGGGGAGGAAAAAGCTCCAAATGAGAGTGGTAAGGATTTTTTTTTAAATAACCTTATTTCTAGTTAAAAAGTATTACATGTTCACTGTTGACAACTTTGGAAGTATAGGAAAAGAATCATTGAAGAATAATTACCCTTAGCTTTATGGTTATATAAAATCCTTTTTTCTGCATCGGTATGGTTTTCTACACACAAAAAAAATGTGTTTATAATAATGTTTTGCTACTGTATTCCTCTCTTAATATTTCATGAACATTTCCCCATGTCACTAAATATTCTTCGATGATATTCTTTCTGCATACGAATATTCCCTTGTGGATCTATACTGGAATATTTAATGCCCTCTATCGTTGGACATGGGTTTTGTTTTTTACATTTTACTGTTATAAACGAAGCAGACAGGTGATCTGTGCTTCTGAAAGGTTAAGTAACTTGTCTAAGATAATGAATGGGGCTGAGCCCCAGGTATGAGAGTGATGTTTTTTCCAGGTACATCTGGGATCTGTGACAAGGCTGGGGTGGGTGGTGCTGGGTGCAGAGGGCTGGTGGATGCTCCAGGGGGTCAAGTGCAAGTAGGGGCATTCTGCAAGACAGCCTGAAGTCTTTGAGAAATAGATATCAGAGGAGTCAGGAAGGTGAGAGGAGAGCCGTGTGTCTCAAATCCAAGGGGAGAGGTGCGATGGGAATGGAGAACGGGTGTGAAGGCAGAATAGAGAGTTGGGAGGAGGAAGGAGGGGGAGGAGAAAGAAGGGGGGTCTGGCTAACAGTTCACATCAGGGTTCTGGAAGGAGGTTGTGCCCCTGTTTCATGGTGCTTTAAGTAGAGATCAGCACAGATCAGAGCTGATGGATCCCGTGTTCTGCTCACCTCTCACCAGAGCTGTGGACAACCTACCCTCACTTCGCTGTTCGTATCATATGGAATCATGATAGCCATTAGGAAATTGCCCTTATGTTGTGTTGGAAATCTGTCTCCTTACAACTTTCCACACACTGTCTCTGGTTCTGCCCTCTGGGTCCTAACTCCACAGCTGGCTGAGCACTAGCCTCTCACGGGCAGGGAAGGTCACCTGAAATTTGACTCTTCTGTGCTGGGACCTCCGTTCCTTACTTGATGCAGTTTCCTGCCACACTCAGCCACTGTTTCCCTCTTTACGAGGGATGCTAAGGCTGGAGGGCTTGTTACTAGGGGACAGAAACAGGTGAATGGGGCATGCAGGATTTGGGTACTGTATTGCTTTGCTAGGGCTGCCATAATATAATACCACAGACTGAGTGACTTAAACAATGGAAATTTATTTTCTCACAGTTATGGAGGCTGGAAGCCCAAGATCAAGGTATCAGAGTTGGCTTCCTCTGAGGCCTCTTTCCTTGGCTTGCAGATGGTGCCTTCTCCTCCTGTGTCTTCACATGGTCTTCCTTCTGTGTGCACCTATCGCTGGTGTCTCTTTGTGTGTCCTAATTTCCTCCTCTTAAAAGGACATCAGTCAGATTGGATTAGGGTCCACCCATATGATCTTATTTAACCTCAACTACCTCTTTAAGGCCCTATTTCCAAATAAGTCACATGCTGAGGTACTGGGGGTTAAGGTTTATACATATGAATTTATGGGGGGGACATGATTCAGCCCATAACAGGTACCAAGAGGACCAGTACCAAACAAGCTGAGACTCCTGCCTCTTTTGTCCTAACTTTTCAATAAGGAACTTCATTGCCATGTTTGTTTCTTTTTTCCAAGTACTCAAGGAATTATTTGAGGATGTAGTTTTAAAAAATGTTTTATTTTGGCACAATTATAGAATCACAAGTTGTTGCAAAATGCAGGGAAGTTCCCTGTACCCCTCATCCATTTTTCCCCCAGTGGTAACATCTTGCATCACTGTAGTGCAGTATCAAAACCGAGCAATGGGGCTTCCCTGGTGGCTCAGTGGTTAAGAATCTGCCTGCCAATGCAGGGGACACGGGTTCGAGCCCTGGTCCGGGAAGATCCCCCATGCCGTTGAGCAACTAAGCCCGTGCGCCACAACTACTGAGCCTGCGCTCTAGAGCCCGCGAACCACAACTACTGAAGCCCGTGTGCCTACAGCCCATGCTCTGCCATAAGAGAAGCTACCACAATGAGAAGCCTGTGCACCACAACGATAAGTAGCCCCTGCTAGCCCTAACTAGAGAAAGCCTGCGTGCAACAACAAAGACCCAATGCAGCCAAAAATAAATAAATAAATAAATTTTAAAAAAAAACAACGGGCAATGAACATGGGTACAATTCATGGGGTTTATTCAGATTTTATCCGTTTTATGTGCACTCGTTTGTGTGTTTCTGTGTGTGTATAGTTCTGTGCAGTTGTATTACATGTGGATGATGATGTTTTAAAAATGCAGAATGGGATCAAGGTGAAAGTAGATTGTGTTGAGTCGTGTGAGTGTCTGGCAGACAGATATACATGTGATACCAACACACACATGCATACACACACACAGGGGAAGATATGGAGACAGAGAGGAGGCTGTATAGAGCAGGGGCCAACTAGAAGAAGGGGATTCTTTGAGGAGGGCTTCTGCCTTCCCCAGAATGGAATCCTCGCAGGGTACCCAAATACACAGAGCAATTCCTCCAAGTCGGGAGGCACATATATTAGACATGAATGTGTCACACTTTTCTTTGTTTATCACTTCTGTTGAAACCCAGTGGAGACC
This sequence comes from Kogia breviceps, assembly GCF_026419965.1. Taxonomy (NCBI): domain Eukaryota; kingdom Metazoa; phylum Chordata; class Mammalia; order Artiodactyla; family Physeteridae; genus Kogia; species Kogia breviceps. The sequence goes on along the minus strand of NC_081312.1, from coordinate 120,819,646 downwards.
TCCACATTCCGGTTAATGATGCAAAGAGAATTATTCTCAGATTTCATCTGCCAAATGTTTGTTTAGCACAAAGGTCACTAATACCAGGCAGCAACCGAACAGAACTAAATTTCTCTTCGGAGCCCTGGGAGCCCAGAGTTATTTTGTTTCTGATGAGTTTTTATTTTAACTTGACATTGGGGAAAAATGTGTTTTAACTCTCCAAAGAGTGTGGGTCGGGTATGGATCAAATACACTGTGACTGCAGTTCATCTGAAAAAATAATTAAAAAGCCATCCCTCTCGGGAGCAAGCACAGCTCATTATATTCTTGCAACTTCATTGATATTGAAGTTTCCCTTGTTAATTCCTTTTATTTTGTAAATAAATGAGGCTGTAAAACGTCAATTTGTTTTGTCTGGGTTCCGGTCCCTCTCCCCAGCGGCTGGTCACATGCCATTTTCAGTGTGTTTTAGCAACTTGCTAGGAGACATGCGTGTGGCTCTTATCTGGCACTTCCATATTTCCCGGGCTGGTGGATGTTTCTTGTTCGTTTTCAGCCACTCATAATTCATGCCCCTTGATTCATGGAAACACTGCTGTGCTCACTGCCTCAGTGACCTTGGGCAAGACTCTGAGCTTGGGCGCTGGAGTCGGACAGTCTTGAGATTCAAATCCTAGCTCCTCCATAGACCTGCCCACCAGGATTTCGGACACATTTCCAGTTGACCTGAACCTGTTTCCTCATCAGTAAAATGAGCCTGGAATCTACCAAGCGAGGCTTTGCCTGGACATTAGGTATCACGTTGTGGTGGAGGTCAATAAACGCTGTCCTGTTCATCTTTGTGGTCGTATCATCTCCATTTCCAAATGTAGAAACGGAGGCAGGAATAAGCGATTGACTTACTTAAATACACGGGCAGGTCTTTTGACAAGAGTGGTTGGATCTTGATTTTCAGCCTGTGATGCAATCCATCCAGTAGATCTGAGAAGAGCAACCTCTTCCATCCTGAATTAGATCAGCAGGGCTCTTTATTTGCCTGCACACCCCTTCCTGTGGCTCATCTCAAAGTACAGAAAGTGCTAGAGCTGTCCCGAGCAGCAGGCAGTCTGGCTTGTATTAAGTCGGAGGCACCCCACAGTATGGCCATTGCGCCAGTGGGATATATTTATTGGCTTTCTGGGTTCCAGCACATTACTTCTTAATTTACTTCTTAATATTAGTTCAGTTTTTGAAAGAATGTATTCTTGTTTTAGTAAAATTGGGAAAAACAATAAAACAGAATAAGAAAACATAAATAATTTGTAAGCAGATACCTATAGAAAATTATTGTCAATGTTTAGGTATATTTCATTCCAGCCTTTTTTGTTTGTATTTACTTTCACCTAGTTAAGCCCATACTCTAGGTAAACCTGCTTTTTATCAATGATAAACCTTTCTGTGTATCATAAACAGTAAACACCATTTTAGATGACTGCATACTATTTTGTTAATCTAGAAAATCTGGAATGAGTTCATTGGACATTTAGGTGATGGATATTTTGGTGACTGTAGCCTCATCCACATTTACTAAAGAAAGCTCAGGTTAGTTTGGATAGATTCAGTGGGAGCTGGAAACCAGCCTGTTGGCTTTGCTGTGGATTTTTCCAGAAGATAAATGAAGGGTGTCATGAAAAGAGGCTTTGGGCTGGGCTGTGAGCGTTGGTGCCCTCGTTTTGCAGCCCTCTCCCACATCTGCTCAGGGTAGCAATCCTAAGTCCTGCTAGGGCTCAGCTAGCAAATGAGGAAAGCAGGCTTTGTGGAGGCTGGGGAACCAAAGGCCCTTGGCTTGTCCTCAGCCACTGTTGCCCTGTGGGAACTCAAAGTCAATCTTGCCAGATCTTCTGATTTTTAAGAGAGACTGGAAATGCATATTTTTCAAGTGGAGTGAATTGCCTGCACCCTGCAATCGTCTCCCAACCCTCTGTGGCTCAACGATCACAGAAGCCAGCTTGCAGCTTGAGCACATCGGTGCCTTGCTCTTTGCAGTTCTTTGCTCCAGACCATCAGTTTCAGATGGCATTCGCCTTTTGAGTAGCAAATAAATTAAATAAGAAAGGAAAAAAGGAAGGAAGGAAAGCAGTTGCACATCATGAATGCCACAACCAGAATAAGTAGTGTTATCTGCTGTGATTCTGAATGATATGCATTTGCTTGGGGGAAGGGGTAGGGCTCTTTCCCAAACTCAGGACACAGTGGCAGAAATGAGTGGAGGACCACTGCTGAGCCGGCCTCCCAGTGTGCTGTCCTGGCTGAGGCTTTGCTCCTGCCTCATAAGAATGGGAACTTCAGAATGGAAAAGAAAGGAAACCATTTCTCCCAGCTAAGCATGGGCAGAGGAAGAAGAATCCTCCTGAGGGTTCCCTGAAGGGAACATTGGAATGCAGAAACCGATACCACTTGGAGCTGATTGAGGCCTGTGGATGTTTACTGTGTGTGAGAGAGCATCTTTGCTCAGGGATTTTAGAACACAGCATCATAATGTGTGATAGGAAGAAAGACCAGAGGCCCAGCCTGACCTAGAGAAGATTCGTGGGGAAGGTAAAGATGCACGTGAGGGAATTTTCCTTCCATAAGTTCCTCAAAGTCTACTGTTCGTTACTTCTTTACTACCAGCCTTTACTGCACCTGACTAGTGAAAGCAGACACATTCTATTTTTCTTTTCAACTATAATGCAAGTATTATGCTTAAATGAAAGATTTTGAGGTATTTTCCTGAATAGCATGCAACCTTTTTTTCTTCAGTTATTTCTAGACTATTTATTTCTCCTTTCTTACCATAGTATTGGCTTTACTTCCTTTTTTCCTTTCACCCACAAGAAGCTTTCTGTGAGAGCAGACACCATGAAGGGCTTGGTTTCTGGATTGTGACTTGCTATTGTTAGATTAGGGATTACTATAAGTGAATGTCCTTCCTCTTCAGTGGGAAGTGAGTTCTTCATTGCTAGAGAATTCTTTAGTGTTAAAATGCCTCACATAAGAGTCTTTTTTGTGGATGTTTGCTTTTGTCTGTCTAGAACCTCATTGTTTTCATTGGGAAACTGCCTCTCCCCATCCCAGGAGGTTCTTGTGGGCTGCAGAGATGATCATGTGGTCCAGGCATGTCCAATCATGACACAGAGAAAGGCTGTGGTCTGCAATGAATGGCCCAAGGAGTGAGACAACCAGAGTCCACCATGAGGTTTGAAAAATGGACTGGAGGGCTGGGGCAGGGAGAGAGAGATCACTTTCTCTTCTAGGACTGCTAGCTCTAACACCTCTGAATGCCCACAGATTCCAGTGTCCATCTTCATTTTCACATGCAATAAACTTGATCTAGGAATGAAGACAGGAAAGGAAAGTAGACCAGGGGAAAAGAGAGGGCAAGAGGGCCCCCTGGATCCAGCTATGCCTGAAGCTTGCATCCCAATTAGCATTCCCCTTAGAATCCCCTTGAGCACATAAATTATCCTTTCCAGCATTTGTAGTCAAGTGTTGTGGATTAGGATCCTGCCTAATGAGGCTTAAATGTCCAGTCATGTCATGTCAGAGTTGGACTGGATTGCTTTCCTCTTGAGGTTTGACCAGGCACCTTCCAACAAGGATGAGTGTTTCTGTCCACATGTAAGGCAGGTATCCAATGGTCAAAACACTAGCTTGTTCATAATATCAAGGTATTCTAAAGAACTAATCAACTCATGGCCCTATATGGCCAATAAAAGGATTAGGTTAAAAGTTCTGGTTTAGTTCTTCATTTCTTTACTTCATAGACTTTTAAGATGAAGGATAGGGACCCGGAGGCCAAAAGTAATGCCCCCTCCACTTTCTCCCTAACCCACCCACCCACCCCCAAAAAACAAGTCAAAGTATTTAAAAATAAATAGTCTTTGTGCAGGAACAGTAAGTGTTTAGTAGCAAATTTCTTGTGTGGGCAGGAGAGTGTTGAGCATGTGAAACTCATTTAGTGGTGCTGTTTATTGAATGGAAAAAACATAACCAACCCTGGTTTCTTTACGTGGCTATGCTCGCCAAAGCTACCTTTACTCCCTCTAACGGCTTCAGTGTCAGGAATGAATAAGCTAAATGAATTATGTTCCAATCCCAGCTCGGCTTTCCCATTTCATTTTTGCCAAGCTGTGTATGTGTGGTGTATGTATGGCATGTGTGCATGCATGTGTGTATTTTTGCCCACATACAGATAACATCTGAAGATACTAAAGCATTAGGTGGCTCATGGACACTCATAAAAATTTCTTTTATTGCTTTTTAATTTTTTAAATTTTTATTTTATATTCGAGTATAGTTGATTAACAATGTGTTAGTTTCAAGTATACAGCAGAATGATTTAGTTATACATTTACATGTATCTATTCTTTTTCAAATTATTTACTCATTTAGGTTATTACAGAGTATTGAGCAGAGTTCCCTGTGCTATACAGTAGGTCCTTGTTGGTTATCTATTTTAGACACTCATAGAAACTTAGGTGTAGTCTTGAGAGCTGGGCTTCATGAATCTGCCTGGAGAATATCAAGAGAAATTGAGGGCTTCTTAAATGGGCTGCTTGAAGCTAAAGGTTTTTGGATGTGCTTTAGGGGGAGGGGTCCACAACTTTTTAAGGTTGTAATGGAGATGTATGTACACTCTTGTGGGGAAGCTTTCCCTGGATTCTCAAAGAGATTCATGACCCCAAAAAGGTTAAAACCACTGAAAGTCCTTATGTTGAGTAGACCCTGATGACAGGAGACTTGGGGTGAGATAAACCAAGATAGTAGAGGTGAAATGCTGTATGGTGTGACAGATGGCATTTGGGGACTGGAATGTTGTTCACTGCTCAGCCCTCAACTTGCTCTGCTCCCTGGGGTGACACTGTACTTACAACAGGAAGCATTGGGGCATCGCTTAGGCAACTGTGGGTAAGAAGTCAGAATGTGTTCCCAGTGGCACTGGAGACACCCTGTCAGCCCTCGTCCTCCTGTGCTGCTACCCCCTCCACCCCAACCCCCCAAAAAATTCCTTGGCGGCTGAAATTTTCCATCCCTACTTTCAGCCTAACCACGGGTGTTTTGGGTAATATTCAGCAAATTTTTTGTGCTGATTTGAACTGATGCACAGATAGGAAAATCAAAACCTTTTTTTTTTTTTTTTGCTCTAAAAGCAAAAACATTTTAAAAATGCACTTGGATCATTAATAGAGTCTGAACCCTCAAAGTCAAAACTTTCCATGTGTTACTAAGAAAAATTCTCTTGAGGCAATTAAAAGCAAAACAAACAAATAGGCAAAAAGTTGTGAGGGACCCAAAAAAATCATGTGAGAGTGCCAAATCCAAAAAAATTTTTAAAAAGATACAAATGAATGTATTTACAAAACAGAAAGAGACTCACAATAGAAAACAAACTGGTTACACGAAAGGGGAAAAGGGAGCGGAGGGATAAAGTAGGAGGTTGTGATTAACATATACATACTGCTATATATAAAATAGATAACCAACAAGGACCTACTGTATAGCACAGGGAAATACACTCAATATTTTGTAATAACCTATAAGGAAAAAGAATCTGCGAAAAAAAATATATGTGTATAACCGAATCACTGTTCTGTGCACTAGAAACTAACATGATATTGTGAATCAAGTATATGTCAATAAAAAACATCATCTGAGGACATAAATGAACTTGGAAAACTTTTTATGGGTAAAACATTTATCCCAAAGTTTTTGGGTTTGCTGCATTTGAGAAACCTCGTTATTGTCTTTACCAATTACCATTGCCTCTTATTTCAGGTATGGGAGGTAGAGGGGGGCTTGGGAGTTGAGCTCATCCTCATCTCTCTCCAAGGAGACATGCTTTTCCCCCTTTCTCTCTAATGTTCTAAGCATGTGATGCAAATGGATGTGATTTCCCACTGCTTCCCTTTTCTGGGCAAGACATTATTACCATAAGCACATTCACAGCTGCCCACCTGCCTTGTGGGTTGTTAATGGAGTTTACAAAGGGAATTTGGATTCCCAGCAAGAGGCCTCATTAACACAGCAAGGATCTAATAGATTCTAAAATTGTGTATGGACACTCAGAACCTTTGGAAACCCAGTGGTGTCTATTCTTAGATCCAAGTCCTTTCACCTGCCCTGGGCTCAGTCTGTACATTTCCATCACGTGGGAAAGAACCTTGTCTTGATAGAGCCAGATCAACTGTATTGGTTTAAGTTAAGCATTATTGCCTGTGGTTCAGGGGCTAAAGACAAGATTCAAAAGCCATCAGGCAGTATAAAGGACAAAATGTCTCCCACACTGGTGCTTTAATTTTATTCTTTGTAAATACTGCCTTGTTACTAGCCATGAGCGAGTGTTTAATTTTAGGATCCCTTGTTGTCACCAAGAAAATTCAACAGCTGTCTGCTTATTTGGACAAGCGTATTAAGCACCCATGGGTTTGAATAATGACCACAGTAACACAATACACTAGCTCTCATTGATGGAGTCTCTGCTGTATGACAGACAGGAAATGGGAACCTTACATGTGGTTGCCCTTGCTTCCAACTACTAGAGCCCAGAGAGACAGGGGTTGTTATTCTCAGTGTACGGATGAGGAGACCGAGGCCGAGGGAGGTTAAGCAGCTTGTCCAGGGTCATACAGCTAGCAGGTGGCAGGGCCTGGATTATAATCCTGGTCTCCATTACCCTATATCTTTACCACCATATGCTCCCCTCCCCTGTCCTTAGACACTATGATGCCCCACCAGGGTAATATAGGACCCCAACTGTGCTATGCCAAGTATTAAAAATGGCTTAACCCAACTACCTAATTCTTTCTCTCTTTCTCTCTCTCTTTCTTTGTTTTGTATACAAAATACCTAGAGCTATGGGTTATTTTAGCAGTAAAGTATGAAATGGTGATGAGTTTCCAGACCAGGAGAGGTCTGATCGATGCAGGCTGCTCAGGGCCTGGCTTCCCAGTGGGAGTTTTTAAAACTCTTGTCAGATAAAGCTTTCTTCCCACCAGAAAACCCCAGTGACTTGTTTTCACAATCTCCCTGTAGTAGAGTGAGAGAAACTCACTCACCAGACTGTTTTGTTTACATTGGAGACCTAGCAGCATTTAATTGCTGTACATTTATCTCTGTTTTGCAACTTGGACTTCAGTTGTTTTCACTCCCAGGCTCGGCTCAGCTGACTTGCTTTTCCATGTAAGTCAGGGAGTGACTTTAGAACCTACTAGGCCACAGCTGGGACAAAACTGGTGAGAAGGTAGGATAAGAAAGATTTCATGGATTAGGGATGAGCACAGGAGAAAGAAAAAGAACAAATACAGATCAACAAGTTACAAGAAGTTCATTCCCAGGGCCTTTCATCCTGGGAAAATAATCAGCCTCCACAATTGTTCAGCCCAGTGGGGTTGTGAAGAACTTCAAGAATAGAACATCTATGGAAATGAACTGCGTTAGGAGGAGAAGGAAGTTACAGGATGGTTCAGAGAGTGGTTGAGCCCTCCTTTAGCCACCGTGGGGGACATGATGTCCAAGTAGCTGAACACTCTTCCCTGTACAGGCAGACCTCGGAGATATTGCGGGTTCCATTCCAGGCCACTGCAATAAGGCAAATATCGTGATAACATGAGTTACATGATTTTTTTGGTTTCCCAACGCATATGAAAGTTACGTTTATGCTATACTTTGGTGTATTAAGTGTGCAATAGCATTATGTCTAAAAAAACTGTATATACCTTAATAAAAAATATTTTAGTGCTGAAGAATGCTAGCCATCACCTGAGTCTTCAGCAAGTCATAATCTTTTTGCTGGTGAAGGGTTTGAAATATTGCAGGAATTATCCAAACATGACAGAGACATGAAATGAGCAAATGCTATTGGAAAAATGGCTCCGATAGGCTTGCTTGATACAGGGTTGCTGCCTTGAATTTGTAAGAAAGGCAACATCTGCAAAGTGCAATAAAGCAAGGTACAGTAAAACGAGGTCTTCAAGCCTCACTTTACTGAGATTTTGTTGGTGGCCTGTAGACAAATGACCATTTTTTACTGGTCTACCTGGGGGGAGTAGAGAGAGGGTTCAGAGGGCAGAAACCAGGTGTGAGTGACCAAGTGTTCAATCTAGGAATCAATTAGGAATAAAGTTGGAAAGTTGGGCAAGTGAGCTCCTCCAGATCATGACTCTAGCTGCATATTTCTAGCTCTTTTTTAAGTTAAAAGTTTTAATTGTGGTAAAAGAAAGTCATAATGTAAAATTTACTGTAATAACCATTTTTAAGTGTGCTGTTCAGTAGAGTATACTCACATTGTTGTGCAACAGATCTCTGAAACTCGTTGATTTTGCAAAACTGAAACTCCGTATCCGTTAAACAACTCCCAGCCTCTGGTAATTACCCTACTATCGATACTTTCTGTCTTTATGGGTTTGACTATTCTAGTTACCTCATATAAGTGGAATCATGTGATATTTGTCTCTTGGTGACTGACATTTCACTTAGGATAATGTCCTCGAGGTTCATCCGTGTTATAGCAGGTGTCAGAATTTCCTTTGTAAAGGCTGAATCATATAGACCACATTTGGTTTAGACGTTCATTCCTTGATAGACACTTGGATTGCTTCTACTTCTTGGCTGTTGTGAATAATGCTGCTATGAACATCTGTGTGCAACCTGTTTCTGGCTTGTTAAATGACATCTGCTGGGGTATCAAGCTCAGTTTAAGGCCAAAATTCAACTCCTGAATTTCCTCCCAAGTTGGCTTTGTCATTGACTTACCATGTTCTTTCCCTCCCAACCCCTGCATTTAAAAGCGACCACCTCTTACTGGTCATAACTCCTGAAGATCCCTTGTGTCTGGCTCCCAGTTTCCTCTGTACGTTCACTGCCCCAGAGACTCTCAGCCCTTCTCACCTGGACAACGATGACTACTACTTTGGAGTCTCACTGTGTCCAGTCTGGCATATCTCCAAATGGTCTCCATGGTGCCACTGCTCCAAAGCAGGTTCTGTACGAACCTGGAGAGATGTGTATTTTTCTGGAGGCTTTGTTACAAAAATTCCAAGCCATCTGCATGGAATTTAATTGGATTTTCTTACATTCCCAGTGAATAATAACAATATGCTTATATGTATTGATATAATGCATGTGTCTAAGATAGTAGTACTGTCATTTTTGAGATACTTAAAATAATTTGACTGCTTTTTCACAAGTAGAGACAGGTTTAATTGTCTACATTTTATTCACACACTCATTGATTTAACAAACATTGGTTGAGAACTTACCATGTGTCAGTCAAGGTGCTGGGGATCCATGGAGGAATCAGTCCCAGTACTAGTCTGTTAAGAGTAGTGATAACATCGGCAAACATTTATATGCACTTTCTGTGTGCCAGAGACTGGTGAAGCTCTTTAAGTATATTATCTGGTGTGATTCCCAAAATAATCTTTTAAGTTTCATTGTCTGCATTTTATGGGAGGAAATCAGGACACAGGTTGAGTAACACGCCCCATAAGAGATAAAGTGGAGATTTGAGCACGGGGGTGGTGGGGTGGGGGGGTGGTTTCTTTCTCCAAGGAAGGTGTTCCCAGCAAACTCTATCAGCAACTGTCATGAAAAGCAAGAGCTTGAAAGATAGGGCAGAATGAAACACCAGACTAATAGGAACCTGCACCCACAGTTTTATATGTGGAGGGGGAAATATTGACCAGATGTGCTCAGGAATATTTTACAAGCATGAGTAGTGACTCAGTGCCTTGCAGAAAGACAGGCTATCTTCCCAACCGTGGCTGCTGTTAGAACCTTTCCTGTTCTCAAAGCAAGGACTTGTGTAAGCTCTGTGTTTCATAGGTGTCAAATGCTGTTCCCTGATGTGATGCATTATCCAGGAAAGGAAATAACATGACAAATGCCTCTCACCCAGACTCAGAAAGGAAGGTGCTGTCTGAACTGGCTCTCTGGATGTCTGGGAGAAACAGTTTCGGAACTTGGTAGTGTGTACAGCTGGGCAGGTGGTGTTGACTTCCTGTGAATCACGGAGGCCAGCCCAAGAGGGACGGCCTAGCCGTGTGTGTGTGTGTGTGTGTGTGTGTGTGTGTGTGTGTGTGTGTAGATTGTTATTCATCACACCAAAGACAAAGCATGTTCTTTTATGGAATCATTTCACTCCTGTTGGAGTTGACCAAGCAAATAGTCCATGAGCATTAAACTTCTTTTGTGTGTGTGGTGCGCGGGCCTCTGACTGTTGTGGCCTCTCCCATTGCGGAGCACAGACCCCGGACGCGCAGGCTCAGCGGCCATGGCTCACGGGCCTAGCCGCTCCACGGCATGTGGGATCTTCCCGGACTGGGACACGAACCCGTGTCCCCTGCATCGGCAGGCGGACTCTCAACAACTGCGCCACCAGGGAAGCCCAGACCATTAAACTTTTAAAGTAAGGATGGAAGATTAGTCTCCACAGCTTACCATCTGTAGCGGTGAGGACTTAGAAAGCTGTGGGTAGTAGGCAGCTCCACTGGGAGAGCGCATACCATATTCTGGGCCTTGAGCTCAGCGTTGCCCTTATGTTCCTCATTTTATCTTAGTCATGACCATTTTACAGCATAGGAAACTGAGGCTCAGCAGAATGAAGTATCTTGTCCAAAGTCATATCTCTCGGTAAGTGAGTGATAAGATTTGAGCATCATGTCTACTGATTGTGTCTGACCCCACAATTGAGATTTTATAGAATAACTGATTTTTTTTTATTATCATGGGAAATTTGAGTCATGTCTAAAAGTACAAAGGATAGTTGAGGTACTTCCCTGGTGGTCCAGTGGTTAAGACTTCAGGCTTCCAATGCAGGGGGCCGGATTCAGTCCCTGGTCGGGGAACTAAGATTCCACATGCAGAGTGGCCAAGAAAACCCAAAAAGAGAGTTGACTGAACCTAAGTGTGCCCATTGCCCAATCATTATCAACACATGACCTTTCTTGTTTCATCTGTATGTACCTCTACCCAGTCTCCTCTCTCCTTTATTATCTCAGATATATTGCTTCAGAAATTTTCAGATGTATTATTTTTTGGGCAACTATTTAGTATTTATTTCTAAAAGATAAGACCTCTTTAAAAACATAATCACAATATCATTGTCATGCCTTAAGAATTAATAACAGTTTCTTAATATCAACAAATACTGCTCAGTGTTCAAATTTCTGCAGCTGTCTCAGATAAAAATGTTTAATGAGATTCCCAAAGCTCTATGCTTTGCAGTTAGTTGCCTTGTCTCTTAAGTATCTTTTAAATCTTTTAAATCTATAGGTTTTTCTCTCTTTCTTCCTGCCAGATAAAGAAACTGGATCATTTCTCCTGCAGTTTTATACAATCTGGGTGATTCTTTTTAACATGTTCTGTCTCCTACTAGCATTTCTTGTAAGTTTGTTGTTAGGACTAGAGGATTGAGCAGATTCAGGTTATTTTATTTACTTATTTATTTATTTATTTATTTAGGCCAAAAAAACACTTCTAGGTGGTGATGTGTACTTCCATTACAAGTCACATGGTGTCTGGCCCTCTCTTTCTATGGTGTTGACAGCCATTGTTGATCATGGCCTTGATAGTGGTAACATTCAAATTCTAGCATTCCTTCTTCATTTATTACTTCTATTAAGAGAATGTTCCTCATTTCAACTATTTTATTATCCTGAGGTAGTACTGGAATAAGAAAAGCAGGAACTCTTTGAGTTCCCCGACCCAGTTCCAACGTGTGCATGTGGAGCCTTCCCCACACCAACAGGCAGTTCTGGTGTCCAAGAAATCAACTCAATTCTGACTCTGTCTACCCGGAGATAGAATCAGATTCCACAGGTAAAGGGCTCAGTCCCGCAAGACCTCCCTCCATTTCAGATGTCATTTGCACCTTTGCTTCTGACTGAAGCGTATAAATCATAGGATCCTACGACCCCTCCTTGGTTCCATTAATTTGCTAGAATGACTCACAGAACTCAGGAAAACCCATTTACTCAACTAGATTACCGATTTATTATACAAGGATATTAAGGGATATGAATCAATAGCCAGATGAAGAGATACATAGGGCGAGGTCTGAACAGAGGAGCTTGGGGCCCAGCACAGTGGCACACGGAAGCATTATGGTTCCCCAACATAGGAGCTCTCTGAAAAAGGGACCAAAAATTTGTCCTTTTGGACTTTTATGGAGGCTTCGTTACATAGTCGTAATTGACTAAATCATTTGCCAGTGGCATTGATTCAACCTCAAGCCCCTCTCCCCTCCCCAGAAATGGGGGGTGGGAGGGGTGGGACTGAAAGTTTCAACCTTCTAACCACATATCACATGGTTGGTTCTCCTGGCAACCAGCCCCACCTGGGGTGGGATGAGTAGTCACCTTCATTAACATAAACCCAATTGTGATGGAAAGGACTCAGTTATGAATAACAAGACACCCATTTCACCTTTGTGGAATATGTATTTCTTATAAATCATAATATCAGAATGATTATCAAAAATAATTTAAGATTTTTTTTCTAGTTCTTTTTGTCCTTAAGGTATATCCTATAAGGGATATATAGTTATATTACTGTGTGTAAAAATTATTAAAATGGCTTCTCTCTGTGTGGTTAGGACTCTAATTCAACGAGCAGTTAAACTTATTCCATGTTGCTTTTGATTCTTATAGATTACGTCTTAAAATATAAGGTTTTATAATTATGTAAACTACATGGTTTCAAAGTCAAATCTACAAAACAGGAATATTCTGAGAATTCTAACTTCTGAAACCAGTCACGTCTATCTATACCTTCCCTCACCTTCAAGGTAGCTATATTCTTTGTTTGTTTTAGGTTTTTATTTTTCTGTATTAAAAATGTAACCAAATACACTTATATGTTAATATCTCCTTTTTCTTGAATAAAATGTAACTATTCTATACATTTTCTCCACCTTACTTTACTTGACAATATATGCTGTAAATAAAGGAACATTGCATTATATGAAGGCTTAGGATGATTAGCATTATGTAGAGGCATAGAATCATTGAATTTTGAGAGATGGTGGTAATAATAGCAAATACTTGGCGTTTACTCTGTGCTATGCGCTGTTCTAAGTGCTTAACATAAATTCACTCAGTAATAATCATAATCATCCTCTGGCGTATGTAGTACTATTGTCCGCATTCTACAGATGAAGAAACTGAGGCACAGGGAGGTGAGTTAGGTAACTTGCCCAAAGTCTCAGAGCTGGTGGGCGGCAGATTTGAATGTGGGTGTCTGCTCTCATGTACCACATTTTGCTTTAGAATTGCCAGAGTCTGGTTTTTTGGTTATTTCTGAGTGAGGAAGCTATAACTCCTGGTCAGTTAACAGTCCAACTGCCCATGTGCCCTGCCCCTAGATTTATTACTTTTTCAAATGGTCACTAGCTTGCCTTGAGCTCCTTGTCGAGCCTAGAATTTGGCTCTAAAAACTGAGCCTGTTACTTCATGGATGCTCAGAAGACATGAGATGCCTGGGTCAGAGATAAAGGATTTATTACTCCTGGCACAATAATCAGCATGTTGTGACTGTTTCCTTGCCCTTGTCAGTGCCACAGGGGTGATTTGGAGGGCCGGATGGATGGATGTCTGCTCTTGAGGTGAGTTGTGTTACAGGAGACGAACATTGCATTTGGGGAATCCACTGCTTTTCTAGCAAGCAGTAATAAGCAAGCCTATTTTTTGTCTTAGGGGGAGAAGTTTTCTCCTTCATCAAGGTTGCTTGCTGAGAAATGGCTGGGTAATAAATGGCCTTGCCTTCTTCTCACAAATGGAAGATGTGTAGGAGCGTAGAGAGTCATCAGGGGCTGTTTCTCTCAAAATACTTCTTTGTACCTATCTTATTGGCTTTAGAATATAAAGTCAAGTGGATACCCCATACCATTTCTTTGACAAACTACGGCTTTTTAAGACATTTGCCAATATTCCGTGACATAGTAACTCCAGGTTTTGTGTTTACCAGATTCTAACTATAGTAGAAAACAAAAAACCAAAAATCCAGTGAGATCCCTTTTGAAGGCCACCCTGAACAAATTATCAACACTTGCCACATTGCAAACCTGTGGCTTTTCTTTTTATTTGTGACCGTTAACATTTTGAAACCAGTCAGAGGGATGAAGTTAACAAGCACTGATCAATTTCATTCCTACATAAGAGGAGGTTTCTTTTTTATTTCCTTTTCTTTTTCCTGGTTGAATATATTTTCAATGTTGAGCCCAGTGTTTCATGATTTTTATGATTCTGTAAATTACTGCTCTGCCTAGGACCCTGATTATAATTTCACCTGTTCATAGTAACACATTGAGCTTTGAGTAAGAACACTCTTGGGAGACAGCCCTCTGCAGCACGTTGGCATCCTAGGTGAATTTCCCGATTGGGTTGCTTATATTAGGTAAGGAACGTTAAGGGTCCAAGCCTTGTACCTGTGAGGGAGAGAAGGGGCCTTGTGAGTGAGGAGAGGAAAAGACAACATAATGAAGTTTTTGCCAGTGTGTTATCAACCCTGATCCATTGAGGGAAACTAGGAGCCTGGGGTCAGAGTCCTGGAGAGAGAACATAAATAACAGGTCCTGGGTTGCCGGGGGTGAGGGAGGCGGAAGGTGAGGCCAGTGAGGGTGAAGGTCATTCTTGCCCCACAGTAGCCCTTAACCTTCACATCAACCCACCACTATGAGCTACGAGGATGGATGCTATCCAACCAGCCCGATTATTGAGTCTGCTATGTGAGATGTGGGTAAGCTTTAACCTCTTCTCCCATGAACTTTAATGAAAGGCAGTTGACTCTGGGGGCTGAAGGAAGGGCGATTTGGGGGAATTGCTGGGGGGGTGGAGAGTGAGAGGGCTTATCACTTCCTTCCTGGTGTTGCCAAGGGAGTGTTACATGTGACTGTGCACAGGGCGTGTTACTGAATGGCTGTCAGTGCCTATATGTAGTCCCCCTGTTAGGAGCTTTTATGCTTCTTGTTGGAAGGATCTTTTATTTAACCAGGCTTCGTGGAACCTTTCAGGACCTTCAAACTGTTTCAGGTCACAATTAGCCTTGGGAACATAAGAGGAAATAGAAAGCTAATTTTTAAAGTTTTCACAGGTCTGAATGGAGAGAATAAACCCCTGTTATTTAGCAAACCACCGAGCAAGGAATGCAAGTGGGTTAGTGATTGCACTGCCAGCACTCGGTCCTGCTCTGTGACTCAGTTTCCTCCTAGGTCCAATGGGAACAATAATGCCATTTCTCTTACTAGCGATGTTGTGATGATTATGGGAAGTGACATGAAAACGTTCCATTCCTAGCAGGTAGTAAGTGCTCAGTGTGTTATTAAGTGGAGGCCAGAATGTCAGCACAAGCCCAATCTCCCGATTTTTACATGGCTTCTAGGTTTAAGCTGTAGTAGATTTTTTTCTAAATAAGGTCTGCAGCTGCACTGTCCAGTATGGCACCCACTAGCCACATGTGGCTATTTAAATGAATTCAAGCCAACTAATTGAAAATGCAATTGTTCAGTTGCACTGGTTAAATTTCTTTTTTTTTTTTTTTTTTTTTTTTTTTTTTTTTTTTTTTTTTTTTTTGCGGTATGCGGGCCTCTCACTGTTGTGGCCTCTCCCATTGCGGACCACAGGCTCCGGATGCGCAGGCCTAGCGGCCATGGCTCACGGGCTTAGTTGCTCCGCGGCATGTGGGATCTTCCCGGACCAGGGCACGAACCCGTGTCTCCTGCATTGGCAGGCGGATTCTCAACCACTGCGCCACCAGGGAAGCCCTGCACTGGTTAAATTTCAAGATGCAAGAGCCACTCATGGCTCTTGGCTCCCGTTTTAGAAAGTATAGGGTATTGAACGTTTCTGTTTTTGCAGCAAGTTCTTTCAGACAGCTCTGGTCTGGAGGGTTTAAACCCTGAGGGATTTGATGACATTATAGTGACTGTTTAATCTTGGAACTTTTTTCCTGATACCAGTTCCCTTTCTACAAATGAGGCTATTTCAGTGACTGCTGGAATAACAGAGCCCTTGCAGATAAAGTTGAGGAGGAGGGAGTTTCTCCAAGGTGAAGGCTGGGGCTGCCCTCACAGGTGGCTGAGGGCCACTAAGTGCCTTTCAGCCCCACAGCCCATGCCAATGGTCACAGAGGCTGCATTTCCCCCTTTTGCTGCAGTGCCCAAGATGTTCTTAAGTTCTCATATTCCATTCTATTTCCCTCATAGGCACCCTGTGTCCCAATTTGTGTCCCTAAAATAAGGTCACTGTGATTATAGGACACCAAAGGACTTTCATTCATTTGCTGAGTATAGGTAACTAATATTGTCCCTGCTCTGTTCCCGGAATCCTCGAAGAAAGAAAGGCAGTCCTGGAAGCGGCCGGAGAGTCAGGACACCTGTGTCTCCCTTTCCTTTGGGTGTCATCTCCATGAGAAGGGTATGAGCTGAATTTTGTAGCTAAATAACCAGCTGCCATTCCAGCTGATGATGTAAAAGGAAACCACCCACTTGCCTTAAGATGTGTTTCTGCATATGAGCTCTTGAGGGCTCATTAGTGATGACGTTAATAAGGACTCCTGTGCTCTGCTGTCATCTCTCTGCCTTTCCTAGGAGCATGAAGAAAGTGCTCTCTAGGGCCCTTTGGGGAGCAAGGGCCAGAGCTAGGAGCTATGACTGCTCCCTGCCCTTGGCACAAGTAGGGTCTCTGGGGAGGCAGCCTAGTGGAAGGGGGTTTCCAACTGCATTGTTAAGAAGAGGAGGGAGGCTGGTAAATTTGGGGAAAGGGAAGCAGGGAAGGGGGCATTCAGGAAGAACAGATTGTGCAAAGTTTTAACTTGAGACAATGAATAACTTATTAGAACGATTCCGTCACTTCCAAGTTAAGCAGTCTTGGGTAAGTTACTTGACCTCGGTTTTCACATCTGTAAAATGGGAGTGGGAGTCGTAATAGTACCCACCTCATTGGGCTGTTCTGAGGATTAATGAGTTAATACTTGTGAGACATTCAGAGTATCACCTGGATCAGAGTAAGCACTCAATGAAAATTAGCTGTCATCATAATTATATTTCTCCCTCTTCCTAGTATTTTATTATTATTAAAAGAGAAATAGTCTTTGGTGTTGAGTTTAGATGCCAGCTTTGCCACTGACCCTGTGCAAGCCGCTGCAGCTTTCTGAGCTTAAATTTATTCATCATTAAAATAGGGAGAATACTATCTGTGTTGCGGGACTTCTTGTGAAATTTAAATGAAGTATTGTTTATAAAATGCTAGAACTTGGCCAGGAATATAGAAGGGCCTCAATAATCTTACTTTTCTCCTGTCCTTCTCTTCCCACCCACCTTTCCCAGTAGTCACTGGGTAACCCATTTAGCCGAAAAGTGATGGGATGCAATGGCATTTGAGGAAAATTAATCCAGCAGCTGTGTGTAGGATGGATTAGCTCATGTGCAACACTGCGGCTTAAATAGAAAAAATATGGCTTTTTAGTATCCAGGTGTTTGTGTCATAGTTACAAGATGGTTTTCTTTATGCTTACAATGGCTCTTTCTATGTGCCAAGCTGCTCTAGATGTTTGACATATATTTACTGATTTAACCCTTAAGACAACCATAAGAAGTAGCACTATCGTTCCCATTTTACAGGTAAGGAAACTGAGGCCCAGAGAGGTTAACTTGCCCACAATCATCCAGCTAGTATGTGGTGGTGCCGGGGTTTGCACCCAGGCCCACAGACCCCAGAATCTAACCCCATAGCCTCGGGTTGGCAATTCTAGATTCGGTCGGGGACTGCATTTTACATTTAGCAGTTTTACAATTAGGAGCCACAGAGGCGTAGACAAGAGGGTTAGTGGAGAAAGAAAGCATAGTTAGGTCACCAGTAGCTTTTAGCCTTGTCTGGAGGAGTTGGGCAAAGAGGGCAGGCTTGGAGGTTTTCTAAACTTAGGCTGTGATGCTGTTTTCCCTCTGGGCTAAACCTTGCCCTGACGCTTGCCCTCCTCCTGCCAGTGCCTTGGGCATCTGGGAGGGGAGTGTGGCCCTGCAGCAGGACTCTCCACCTCCCAGCTTTGCCGGCTGCACGGTTTACCCCACAGCTCTGCAGGGCCAGGCTTCCCATTCCACCCCCACCCTTGTTCTCTGGCTCCAGCCAGGCCTGGGGAAGACGGCGGATGCTGGCAGCCACTGTCTGTTGCCCTCCTGCCAGCTCCATACCTCTTGATGGAGCCTTTCGTGGACCTGCATGTATGTGAGCTGGCAGAACCAGATGAGGTGCCAGGCTGCTGCTCTTTCTCCCCATACCCAACGTTCTAGCCTAGACCTTGTATACTCCTTCCCCTCTTGGCCTCCTCCTTGCTTCCTCCGTCCGTCCTACGCACCTCTGCCTGGGATGTCTTCCCTGCTGTAAAAGCGTCAGCAGCCCCAGCAACCCACAGGGTGCTGCCCCAGAACCTTGCCACCCTTCTGCGGGTGTGTTACTCACAGCCAGTGATGACTGAGCCCTCCCCGGGGGCCAGGCACTGGTCTAAGCACAGAGAGGTCAAGTCACTTGCTCAGAGTCACACAGCTGGAGAGTAGCAGAATCAGGCCTTGAGCCTCAGGAGTCTGGCTCTGGGGCCCATGTTCCAGCCCTCAGGAACTGATAGTACTTTTTATGGTCCAGGGAATTACAACAGGGTCATTCAAGAGCATCACTCTTGTACCCGTTGCCCCCCTGCAGACACCTGGACACTCACTCACATGCTCTTGTGAGCCTGCTCTGCCTTCCTGGTTGTGAGCCTGCATCGGTGCACCTGCGGGTATTAATCACAGCTCGGGGGGCTCCTTTGGCAACCGGAGAGCCTCCTGGGCCCAGAAGTGCCCACACCAGTGAGTGTTTCGTACTGAGTAAATCTCATTCTCTATGGGTGACCTGGGTAAATATCCTACATCCTGACGCTGCTCTCAGAGTTGTTTTTGCCACTTCCTGACTGCCTGCCCCAGGCATCTCCTGGCAGCTTGAGAACATCTGGGCAGGCCTGCTAAATGTTAATGAGAGATCCAGCCAGGGGAAGGCCCCCCTTGACCTCTGGCCTTGGGCTTTGCCACCCTGCCATTTTAGGAGAGTGATTTATTGAAAGGGGGGCAGAGGTGGACAGTGGGAGGAAATCACCCTTTTAGTCCCCCCCCCTTTTTTTTTTTTTTTTTTTTTTGCGGTACGCGGGCCTCTCACTGCTGTGGCCTCTCCCGTTGCGGAGCACAGGCTCTGGACGCGCAGGCTCAGCGGCCATGGCTCACGGGCCCAGCCGCTCCCCGGCACGTGGGATCTTCCCCGGCCGGGGCATGAACCTGTATTCCCTGCATCGGCAGGCGGACTCTCAACCACTGCGCCACCAGGGAAGCCCAGAAATCGCCGTTTTAAACTGATGGCTAGTTTTGCCGGCATTAATGTACAAGCTTCCAGCCATGCAGTTAAAGGTCGTTAGGCAGCTACAATGTGAAATTAATTCTGCAGGCCCACCCCCCCCCCCCTTCCCTGCATGATTGTGGGCAAAACTGCTCCAGGGCAGGGAGAAAGCAGGCGTGTTCCACTGGCCTGGTGAGAAGATAATACTGTTCTCTTGGGAAGGGACTGAGAGCTTGCTCTCAGTGTGTGTGTGTGTGAGACTGAGCTTGCTCTCAGTGTGTGTGTGTGTGTGTGTGTGTGTGTGTGTGTGTGTGTGTGTGTGTGTGTGTGTGTGTGTGTGTGTGTGTGTGTGTGTGTGACTGAGAGCTTGCTCTGTGTGTGTGTGTTTGTGTGTGTGTGTGTGTGTGTGTGTGTGAGGGAAGGAAGGAGGGAGGGAGTAGGGCATGGAATAAGTGAGTCAGCAACCAGCTGGGACAGAGGCCCTGAGAGTCCCTGGGAGGCAGTGGTGTCAGTGGCTACCCAGCGGATTTTCATCAGGAGGTGGCAGGATCACCCTATGAGCAGGGCAGGTGGGAGCCTCCTTCTGGCCTTGGGAAATGCTGGTACCCAACTTTGAGGATTAATTAAGTCTGAGTGACCTTGGCCAAGTTACTTAGCTTCTCTGAGCCTGCTTTCCTCCTCTATAAAAGGAGGATGAGGGAAATGAGAGGATGTGGGTGCGGGTGGAGGGGTGGGATGTTTAACTCCGTCAAAGATCTTTTCCTTCCTCCTGCAGAGGTTGAACCTTTTAATTTCCAGTGGGTTTGTACTTTTTCCCACTTAGGATGTTTGTTTCTCACCTTTCCCTTTAAAATTTTTTTCTTCCTTTTTAAGTCTAAAATGTCTTCTTCTAGTACCTCCGTTGAGCTTGTCTCCATGTGTACGTGACCACATCTCAGAGTGCCCGGTATCCTTTTTCCTCTCAGCCTCCCATGCTGCCTTGTGTACTGTAGGTGCTCCATAAATGCTAACTGATTTCTGGGAGCCTGCAGTCCTAGAGGGAGGGCGAGTGGCTGGTGTTAGAGGGACAGCTCTCGGGCTGCAAGCAGGGTTTTGTACCAAGGGATCCAAATGTTGGCTGCCTGGGGACCGCCTGCCTTTGATGCGGGTCTCACCCATCCATGACGAAAATGAGAAACACATATGGTGTGGAGAGCTTGTGATAAGCTTAATTTATTCCACTTAGAGTCCTCTTCTTTATTCTGAGATAATGCCCTTACCTACTGTTTTGCGGTTTAAAGGTACCTAATTTTGAGTCACTGTAGCTTTTCTTTTAAAAACTGTACGTGTAGGAATAAAAAGATGGTATACTTCTGTCAAGTACCCCCTCAGTATTTTACATTTGAGTGGTCCATAGAATCCAAAAGTGCAGGAACTGTTGGACCCAGCAGTGGCTGATCTGTAGTAGACACTTATGAGCCTCCGATTCTCAATTAGATGTTATCGCACAGATCTGATGTGAAAGCACATCTGTCCTTTGCTGAGAATTTATTTTATGTATTTTCCTAAAGCTGTGCAGGTGAAACATGACTCTTTGCACTCCTTGCACTCTTTGCAGTGCCGCCACCACACACCTGCAGGGGGAGCCACTCAGAGACTACAGTTTGAACCAAGTGACCTAGAGTTGTGTGTCAGTGGCCCTCCCTCTTAGATTTAAAAATACTAGGCTCACTGATTTGCCAACTTTGGTTTGACACAACTCTTTGCCTGTTGGAAATCTTAAGCAGAGACCCCCCCCCCCCCACGTCACACAGAGCAGGCCTGCCTTGCCTGAGGGGCATGGGGCCCAGGGCCCCACCTGTTTGGCTTTCCTGCTGCCTCCCTCTCGCTCTTGAAAGTCTCCATGGACCTTCTGTCCCTGCAATCCCATGGCCCCAAAGAAGACACCAAAAACCTTGGGTCTAGTCTAATTTCATGGTTTTTTTGTTTGTTTGTTTAAAAAAAAAATTTTTTGTAAAATACACATAACATCAAATTCACCATCTTAACCATTTTTAAGTATACAGTTCAATATATTCACACTGTTGTGAAATCGGTCTCCAGAACATTTTCATCTTGTAAAACTGAAACTCCGTACCCATTAAACAACTCCCCATTTCCCCCTCCTCCCAGCCCCTGACAACCACTGTTCTACTTTCTGTGAATTTGATGACTCTAGGGACCTCCTATAAGTGGGAATCATGTGGTATTTGTCCTTTTGTGGCTGTCTTATTTCACTTAGCATAAGGTCCTCAGGTTCACACCCAGGTTATGGCATATATCAAAATTGCTTTCTGGGCTTCCCTGGTGGCTCAGTGGTTGAGAGTCCGCTTGCCGATGCAGGGGACGCAGGTTCGTGCCCCGGTCTGGGAGGATCCCACATGCTGCGGAGCAGCTGGGCCCGTGAGACATGGCCGCTGAGCCTGTGCGTTCGGAGCCCGTGCTCCACAACGGGAGAGGCCACAACAGTGAGAGGCCCGCATACCGCAAAAAAAAAAAAAAAAAAAAAAAAATTGCTTTCTTTCATGGCTGAATAATATTCTGCGATATGTATATACTACATTTTTGTTTATCCATCCATCCATCGATGTTTGGGTTGCTCCACCTCTTGGCTATTGAGTAATGCTGCTGTGAACATGGGTGTGCAGATACCTCTTTGAGACCCTGCTTTCAATTCTTTCGGATATACACTCAGAAGTGGGATTGCTGGGACATATGGTAACTTGATGTGTACTTTTTTTTTGAGGAACTGCCGTACTGTTTTCTGTAGCAGCTGCATGATTTCCTTGTTTTATTAATGATGAAATGGAGGGCTCCCCAGGAGGCTTTAGTAGGACATCAGAGCGCAGAGTGAGAGAGGAATGACTAGGATTGTGTTGTCTGGTCCCCACCCCCAGCCCTACTGGGCCATGGTTCTGGCATTGCTGCCTTCCTCCTCCCAGTCCAGCTGTTGCTGGGCACCAATGGCATGGCTCTCTCTTCTTGCCTCCTCAGACCTAAGGATTGGTGACTCTCTCCCACCATTGCTAGTCCTGGGTGGGAGTGTCCCTTGGTGGGCCCTTAGCCCTGCCCTCACCTCTGTAAATCGTCATTCATTGGGTACTCTTCAGTGGAAACCTGTGAGTGTAACTCTTTGCTACCTGCACATCCTCCATGACCACCTGCTTATCTGCAAGGTGGCCTTGGGCACGTTGCACTACTTCACTGTGCCTCAGTTTCCCTCACCTGCGAAATGCCTCCTTAGGGTTGTTGATATATCTAAGGGGTTAGAAGAGCCGTTGGCACATAGAAAGCCCTACATAAGCATTGCTATTATTTTTATGATTTCTGTATCCTTGTGCAAGTCCCCTCTCAAGACTCTAAAACTGGGTTAAGTCTCCAGGGCCTTTCCATTACAGAGTGAGCCCCTCAGGGTTTCAGCAGCTCCAGATTTCTGGGCTGAGGGGCAAGAAGGACAAGGCCAACAAGGGGGAGCGATATTATCCAGGAGGCTTTAAGCCCTGTCCACCAGAGAGACAAAGTGCTGGGCATGCTGGCTGCCCCAGTTTATGGCGGGCCCTCCTCTTGATACCAGCTTAGTGAAGCAGCCAACAGCTGCCAGGCTGGGCTCAGAGTGGCTTTGGCTTCTGTGCTCAGCTGGGAGATGACCTGTCACAGGTCCTACTCTTGACATTCCTTAATGATTATAAATTGATAAGATGCCAGATAAGAAATTCAGGCAGGACTTCACTGGGGCCCCTGCTGCAGCAGGGGGCATATAAACAAGTAATAGGTTCCCTTGCTTGCTCCCCAAGGTGGAGGCGAGCTGGTTCCTTATATGGGGTGAGGGTAGGGGTGTGTCCAGGGGTGGGGCTGGAAGGGGTGCTTAGGTGGTCTACCCACCCCTTTGGTGCTGTTGAGTGGAGGGGGCATGCACAGTACTCTGGCTTTTGCTCCCAACACCCTGTTTTTGCTGCTGGCCCTTAGAAGTGGCAGTTGGGTTTTTGGTCTTTTTGTATCTTGTTGTCCATAATTTGCCCCAACTGTGCATGCACGCAGTTATTTTCAGTCCCTTATAGTTTCTTTGTATCTTGTTGCTCCAGGAGGTGTATGTCCAGGTGCAAGCACTGCAGCCAAGGGTCCCAGGTCCCAGGTTTTAGGTCCCAGCTTGTTTCACTACCAGATCCCTTTGGAGCCTTGTCACTGTGCTCGGCCCTTGGCAAGCAGGTAGGACACAGTGAATTTGTGGAGGGTTTGGATCTCTGACGTGGGGGATTCCATGATGGCTCCCTCTTCACCCACTAGGCACCCTTTGGGAGGGAGTCCACCTTGAGATCTGAACACTCGAGTCACTTGTGAAGGACTGTGGGGGATGAGGGGGCTGTCCTGCCAAGCAGAACTGATGATGGCCATCCTGAGGTGAGGCAGGAGCATGCACACACACTCACACATGTGTGCAAAGAAACATCACACTGGCCTGAAACTTTCTGTATTTGCATTTTAATCATTCACATTTAAAAACTCCTCCCTACGTTAGTATTTTAATCACTGTCCAATATTTTCTATTAGAGCACATGCTCAGGCCCTAAATAAACTATCTTTGGACAATTTATGTTCTGCTATGGACTCTAAGTATTTTCTCTATGGCTGGCACTGGGAACAAAAGAGATGGGACCCTGGCCTCATGGAGGTGAAGAGCCAACAGTGAATGAATGCATAAGTAGGCAAACAGTAATTACAAGCTGTAATGAATGCTATGGAAGGGTAGTGCTAGCACTGTATGTGCAAAGGCCCTGAGGCAGAAGAGAGACATTACTGTATAGGAGGAACCAAGATAAAACACATGTGGCAGAGTGAGTGGGAGGCAGATGGAAAGCTGAAGCTGAGAGGTGGTCGGTCCTGCAGGGCCCTGTAGGCCACAGTAAGGGTTTAGAGTGTTTTTCTCAATGTAATAGGAATTCATTTTCAGGGTTTAGATAGGAGTGACGTGATCTGCTGATGTTTTGCTGCTGGGTGAATGGGTGATGGGTAGTAATTAGGAGACTGTTGTAGCAGTTGGGGTAAAAGATCATCGCAGCCTGGATTATAGTGGGGTCAATGATGAACTCGGAGTTGCCAGAGGTTTTTTTTTTTTTTTTTTTAAATGAAGTATGGTAGATTTACAATGTTGTGTTAGTTTCAGGTGTACAGCGAAGTGATTTGGAAATATATATATATGTGTGTGTGTATGTATGTATTTCTTTTCCATTATAGGTTATTACAAAATATTGAACTTAGTTCCCTGTGCTATACAGTATGCCCTTGTTGTTTACCTATTTTATATATAGTAGTGTGTATCTGTTAATCTCAAACTCATAATTTATCCCACCCCTTTCCCCTTTGGTAAACCATAAGTTTGTTTTCCATGTCTGTGAGTCTGTTTCTGTTTTTTTGTTTGTTTGTTTGTTTTTTGCGGTACGCGGGCCTCTCACTGTCGTGGCCTCTCCCATTGTGGAGCACAGGCTCCGGACGCGCAGGCTCAGCGACCATGGCTCATGGGCCTAGCCGCTCTGTGGCATGTGGGATCTTCCCGGACCAGGGCACGAACCCATGTCCCCTGCATCGGCCGGTGGACTCTCAACCACTGTGCCACCAGGGAAGCCCTGTTTCTGTTTTGTAAATAAGTTCATTTGTATCATTTTTTTAGATCCACATATAAGTGATATTATATGATACTTGTCTTTCTCAGTCTGACTTACTTCACTTAGTATGATAATCTCTATGTCCGTGACAGAGATTTTTGAGGTTGGGTTGATAGGAATTCCTGATGGATTGTGGTGGGGAGGGCTTACAGAAAGAAAGAGAAAAATTCAGGATAACTGCTAGAGTTTCAAGCTTCCTCAGACACCTCATCTCTTTCCCCTGTTATCTTGCTTGAGAATCATCTAACATTTTCTTTGAACATGTAAATATCCCTTGGTGATGGCAGAGTCAAGTGTCAGGCATTGCTGTGCACTACCTAATGATCATGGGTTCATTGTGGACCTCTTTCTCCAGATGCAAGTCCCCAGGTCACCTTGGGGATTTCTGTCATTCTAGAACTGAGAAGACTTCAAGATCGCCAGTTTAGCTTCTTCTGTACAAAGTTAAGCAACTTGTCTTGTGTCACACAGCTAGTCAGTCTACATTCTTGCCAAAGGTATCAGCCCTGGGCAACTGACAGGACCCTGATTACATCCCTGCCTGGCAGTTTCCAGATACCCTTGGCTCTGGGCAGTGCCACAGCACCATTGAGGAACTCTCAAGGCCATGGTGGACAGAAATACCTTTCGGGATTCATGGCTAATGGGAGAGACTCGAAAGTCACTGGTGCTGGTGACTCACTAAGACACATTCATCTCTACCAAGGGAAAGGAGCCTTAGATGTGTTTACATGTGTAAACTTCAAGGCACGATTGGCCCTCTCCAGAGGCAAAACAAGGCCTATATCAGAGTCTACACTTTCCCCTCTGCTGTCTTCCTCTAATGAGGAAGCTTCCCTCATTATATTAAAATAGTAACTTAGGAAATAAAAGTGTCCTCAACCTGGTAGACCTACTAAAGAGCAAAGTCATATAAGGAACTTTTTAAAAAAGGATGAAAAGACAGTGAGTGGCCTGCATTTACATGGACAGAGAAAGAGGACACATTATGTGGACCCCAAGCCCCTTTACTGCAGAATAACCTTTCAAATCGGACTGAGATGAAAAAGCAAAGGTACAAATTCCCAATGCCGTGAAGAACTGAGATATTGGATCACTTTGCTGTACAACAGAAATTAACGCAACATTGTAAATCAACTATAAGTCAATAAAACAAATAAAAAGAACTGAGATATCATCAGAAGACCTTCACAGAGGGAATGGTCCAGTCAATTATGATATATGAAAATGACAGAATATTTTGCAACTCTTAAAGATCATGATCGGAAGACTATTCTGTTACATTCGAGTGCATATGATAGAGGACCAAGTGAAAAACAGATTCTGAAACTGCAGTATAGTTTGGGTATACAGTGCACTTAAGGAAAAGGACTTAAAAGAATTGTACTATTTTCCCCCCAAATGTCTCTAATGTAGTTTTTTACATTAAAAAGAGAGAATGCAAACAGGACCCATTTTTCCCAGTTTAGTTTTAATGCTTAAGGCCAAAAAGAGAAAGCCAATGACCTGAGTCATCAAAATTACCCTCCAAGGGAGGACGGGTAAGCATCCTTTGGGGAACATTCAGCAGTTGGTGGAAACTTGGCCACCATGGAGTGGCAAAGGTGGGGTGTGACTGGTGACTTCAGGGCGGATCTGCCAGTGGGAGCCCATGGAGTGTCCTCAGTCCCCAGTGCCGTCCTCCAGTATAGCGGCACAAAGGAAGCTTGCCATTGGGCCCCTGAGTGATGGGGCGACCACAGGATGTGATGCTGGGGTAGGCGCTGTGTGTGTTGGCCTTTGGTCCTGTGCATTTCCTTTTTGGGCTTTGGGTGGGGCTGTGGAGGCCAGAAGGACAGGGCACAGGAAGCTTGGCTCTTAGAAATAGCCACACTTGGCCCTTCTGGGACCTTCCTTCTGGTGCCCCCCTCCTTTCCAAGCCTGGCTGTTTCAGAATGCCCTGTGGCAGAAAGTGCCACTTGCCTTGAATAGGAGCATCTTGTCTTTAACCTGGAAATCCAATTTGTACGCAGGCCTTTCTGTGAACTCTTGAGGATTCTCAGGCCTGGCCTCTCCTGAATGCGTTTCCATGGCCGCAGTCTGGTTGCCGCTGGCCAAGTTAGCATCTTCCAGCCTCTAGCTCATGTGGCCTGGATCCCGTAGGTCTCTTCTTCCCTTTCTTCTCTGCTCTGGAACTGTTTGTGGTGGCCCTTTGGGGACCTCTCAAACACTCATGGGCCTCATGCTAGGAGGCTGGTTATCCTGGGCAGGAAGAAGACTGTATAAAGAGCCCCTTATCTTCTGCACCAGAGGCCAGTAGAGCTCCTTCAGCCTTTAGTAATTCTGTTGGTTGGTTAATCCACTTCAGTGTTCGTTAAAAATATGAGTTAGTTCCCGACATTAAGCCTGGATTTGCTCTTCTCTTGGGGCAATAATGGCTGAACCCAAATTGGCTGCTCTGTTCCCACCCAACCTGCTTTCCTCATGTGTGCCCCATGCCTGACCCTGTAGGTGGGTGACTTTGGGACCCTCGATCTATACACCGTAGAGTGCTGTCCTGGGGGCTACTCCTCTTTGCCCCCTGCACAGGTGACAGGAAGGGGCTGCAGTCCCGGTCGGCAGTGGCTTTCCAGTTCCACTAGCTGTTCCGGCAGGGCCATGAGGACAGAATCAGAGCTCAGATGGCAGATAGACTGCCGCATGGAGATGAAATAGTCATTGACTTCTGCCTTCCTGGCTCTGCTTCCCACACCCTCCATCAGGCTTGGGCCAACAAGTGGGTGTGAGGCCCTGGCCTCCAGTGATACCTGCCCGTTGTTCCCGTGTCACCCTGCTCATCACTGCCCTCCTCTGGGAAGCTTGTTCTGCCCCTGCTTGGCATGGGAAAGTCATGACCAGCCCTCTGCTGTGGGCCCAAACATGACGCTGCGTCCTGCTCCCAAGAAGTGTCAGCATGCAGCATTTTGAGATCGGGAGCTAGAGCCAAGTTTTGAGGAAGAGGTGTGATGCCAGCCCCACACCATATTCCTGCAGATAAACTTAGGACCCTGCAGAGGCGCCAGCGTGCACACGGCCCCATGGGATGGGAAGCAGGGGTGGGAGTGTGTGTGTGGGGGGAAGGTTCCCCTTCCCAGACCCAGTATTCTCCTGGGTGCTCACTGGGAAGGGTCAAAGGTAGACATGTAGGAAACGTGCATCCTTGTACTTTGGGTTGTTGCTGATGAGACAGGGAGTTTCTCCCCAAGATTGGAAAGACTTCAGACAACATGGGGAATTCTAGCAGGGATGTCCTGAATGGGCTGTACTGATACCTGGTGCCCGTGGACATGAGGACTGGGGTTTCCCTGACAACAGATGGCACTCTGAGGAGTAGGAGAGGGGTGGCGAAGGGGATGCATAGTCAATCAGGACATGTGTAAGGTTGAAGGTCAAGGTTAGACTTACGGGGTCCCGTATTGCAACTAAATGCCTCCAAAGAGATTCTGGGTGGCCTATGCTCAGCCTCCATATCAAGGGTCTCAGAGACCGAGGAGCACCCCACACCCTCATTTCTATAACCAAAGAGATGGGCCATCTGTAAATGAATCAATTAATAATCCAAGAGATGGGCCATCCCTAAATGAATCAATTAATAGTCAAAGAGATGGGCCATCCCTAAATGAATCAATTCTTTGGAAAAGCCTTTTTGGCTTCTTGCTTCCATCATCCTTTGTGGGAATCCTTCCCGCTGTTTTTAACCCTGGTGTAAACTTCCCTGCCCTCTGGCAGATGTCATCATGGTCCTTAAACCTCTTTACAGAGTTCTCATTGTGCGTCACTGAGTGCCTGCCCTCTGCACCCTGTGTCTGGGTGTGGACACAGTCGCTGTTGGAGAAAGGGGTTATTGCAAATATCTCAAAAGGCTGGGGAGGCAGACACTTCTGAACACAGATAACTCTGATGCACCCACAGATAAGCTCAGAAGGAGGGTGGCGCCTTGAGGAAGCACGTGGACAACAGGACCGCACTGCCTGGGTTCCATCCTGGCTCTGCCGTTTCCTGGCTGTGACCTGGTACCGGTTTCCTCCCCTGTAAGCAGAGATAAGAGTAGTACCTACCTCAGAGGGTTGTTGTGAGGATTAAAAGAGTAACTCTAGGAGAAGTGCCCAAACAGTGGGTGGGAGCTGGAAAGCCCCATAAGTGTGTTGGTGGTTGTCATGGTTACAGAAGTCACCCTGTGATGGAGAGAGAAAAGCCACGCCGCAGAAATGGAGAGAAGGGAAAATTAGTTCTGACTTAGGGGGCTTTTAGGAGGGCTGGAAATTGAAGATGCCCTTGAGGAAGAAGGTTGTAACAGGCACGGGAAGCAGCTGGACCACAGTCAGGGAAACCTGAAGGCGCAGGGGCTGCGTGCTTGGGTAACGTGGAGCCCCCTCTGTGGCTGAAGTTTAGGGTGTTTAGTTAGTGGGGGGATCAGTAGAGTCTGGGGAAGCAGGAATCAGCCTCGGAACGGTGGTGGGGCCTGGGCTAGTGGGTGAGAAGAGTCAGGGGTGCTCCACGTGGTCTGGCAGGCAGCAGGGGAGTCCAGCCCTGCCACTGGCCCTTGATCCTGGGCTTTAATCAAGGGGGTTCTCTGACCCCCGACTCTGGGATGGGGGCTTAGGGAAGGGCACGTGAGCTGCTGCAGGGGCACCTCGAGTGCAGAGCAGACAGGACACACACAGGCGCGTGCTCCCCTGGCTTTGTTACGGGCTCTGTCTTCTGGTCCAGTCTGTCTAGTCCCCTGGATCCCTGGTACTTACCTAGTTTCTCTACCATTTCCCATGCCACACATCTTCCCTCTGTTTCTCTCTCTAGAGCTAGTTTCAGTTTTGTACAGCTTCATTTGTTTCTGTATGTCCCAAGCAGCACCCCTGCTTTTGGGGATGGGGGCTGACAAGCGAGCGTACCGTGGAATGCCTTTGACAGTGCTGAATTTTATGGTACGTGGAATGCCGATTCTGCTGTTAGTAACTCGATGACAAAGATGTCTTGGGCAATAAGGCCAGGGAGCCACCCTCTGTGACCCTCACAACAGGTAGCTAATATCCAATCTGAGTGAGGAAGAAAAACAAATATTTCTTTAGCTTTCACTCCATTTGACAGGAGAGCTTAAATTATTGTGCATATTCTCATGCTAAGGCCAGTTCCCACAGTTCCCTGGGGGTGGTGTGGCTTTGAGGAATTTATTCACATTCTGAAGTATACATCATTTTATTGAGATGTAATTCACATGCTGTAAAATTTACCCTTTTAAAATGTGGAATCCCGTGGATATTCACAAGGCTGTGCAACCATCACTATTATCTAATTCAGAAAGTTTCTATCATCCTCAAAAGAAACCCCATTAGTAATCACCTCCCATCCCCCCTTCCCCCAGCCCCTGGCAACCACTCATCCACTTTCTGTCTCTCTGGATATGCGTATTCTGGGCTTTTCAGACAAATGGAATCATATAATACGTGGCCTTTTGTGTCTGGCTACTTTGACTTAGCGTGATGTTTTCAAGGTTCATCCACATTGTAAAGGTGTCAGAACTTCATTCCTTTTTATAGCTGAGTAATATTTCTTTGTATGGATATAACAGATTTTGTTTATTCATACATCAGTCCCTGGATATTTGAATTGTTGGTAGTTTTTGGCTACTATAATGCGGCTCTGAACATTTATGTATAACTTCTGTGTGGACATACATCTTCAGTTCTCATAGGTATATCCTCAAGAATGGAACTTCTGGGTCATATGGTAACTGTGTGTAACATTTTGAAGAACTGCCAAACTGTCTTCCCCAGCCACTGCACCATTTTACATTTCCACCAGTAACGTATGAGGGTTCCAATTTCTTGACAACCTTGCCAACAATTGTTACTGTCTTTTTCATCATAGCCATGCTAGTGGGTGTGAAGTTGTTTTGATTTGCATTACCCTTGTGCCTGATGATGTTGAACATCATTTCATGTGCTTATTGGTCATTTGTATATATTCTTTGGAGAAATGTCGTTCAAATCCATTGCCTATTTTTAAATTGAGTCATCGATCTTTTTATTGTTGAATTGTAAGAGTTCTTTATATTTTCTGGTGACTAGACCCTTATCAGATATATACTTTGCAAGTATTTTCTCTCATTCTGTGGTTGTCTTAAGTATACATTTGAATTAGTGCCTTTCACCAGAATATGTGTTGGTCGCCACAAAGGCTAGTGCTCAGACACTCCACCAGCAAACAATTGCATCTTTGTATCACTAGCATCTTACTCAGCGCTTGGCATGAAATAAGTACCAGTGATTTGAGTAAATAAACGCATGGTTTTCCTTTGCCACTTTCCGAGGATAAAAACGGATCTGGGTAAGGTAGGCGGAAATGGATAATAAATTGCTGAGCAAAACCACAGAAGCAAAGGATGCACATTTGCACACTCAGGCATCTTGTATCTGGCTATCATTTTCAAGATCAATGAAGGGGAAGGCTGGAGTGCAGAGCTGGGCTTGCTCCTGTGTTTCTGATGCAGCACATATACTTTTCTGAGATCAATAGGGTGACTCTGCACAGCCCTGGAAACATGGTGTAATTATCATGCTGAGAATTACAGTTGTCACCTATAGATTACATCCTCTCAGCAAGTATTTGCACATTTCCTCCTGCTCCCACGCCACTCCACGCCGGCTCCAAAATCTAATTGTCACTGACCCTCCTCCAAATTGCTGGATCCAGGAGGGAAGATAGGGTGAAAATCCAGCAAGGGAGGTGCCAGCTGTTCCATTACCATCACCTTGGTCAGGGAAGAGGCAGCTGGGAGGGTCTCAGATTTAGGGACAAGGGGGGACAGTGTCACTCTGAGAAATGGAATCAAAGAATCCAAAGAAATGGGTAGGCGTCAACCTCATGGGAGGCTGCGTCTCAGAATCATCTGGACAGAGAGGGACTTCTCATTCTGCAGATAAGACCTGGAGAGAGGCTTCTATAGTCGTAGAAGAGGTCCCAGGCCATCCCTATAGAGGAAGACGTCTATTTATAAAGTTGCTAAATGTCAGAGAAGCTGTCATCTTAGGAAGTATAAGTTGCTCACTTGTTCTTTGACTTATTCGTTCATTCGTTGAGTGAACACTTGTTGAGCTAATTGCTGTCCCAGGAAGGGCCTCTGGGGGCTGCAGAGAGGAGTCAAGGACAGCCTCTGTCCTCCAGGGTCCTGCGAAACCCAGGCGGGGAGGCAAATGAGTGCAAAAGAGACCCACAGGTGGTGAAGGGGGATGGGGAGGGGGGAGGGGGTCAGGCCTCCCTGGGAGGCTCAGGAGGGGCTCCAGGGGCAGGTGGAGCCTGCAAGGAGAAGCGAGTATCTATCGGGTAGACTGGGCATCGCACGCAGAGGGGGCGATTCCTGTTGGGGCCAGCACCCATGAAACCACAGGGCCTGGATGGTGGCCGCGGGCTGCCCCCAGGAATGGGGACAGTGAGTGGCAGTGGGGATTTCCTGCCCAGCGTTCAGCTCTGCAGAGTCGGGCTGGGGGCTTTGGTTGGGACGTGGCAGATCTGGGAGGGGAGGGTTCGGGATCTACTGGGTTGGTCTCAGGGTGGGGTGATGGCATCCTGCCTGTGCTGCTTGGTGAGTCTGTCTGGGGTGCTGCCTCTGCCCTTGGGACACCCAGTCTCATCCCATAGCTCTCTGAGGCCGATTTGTCTTTGAAACAGCATCTTCCTGGGGATGGGGGGAGGGGGGAGGGGCGGGTGGATTGATTGGAACAGTGAGCGAGTCTCACACTTTTTGCTCGCAGGACTCTTACACGTTTCCGAATTATTGAGGACCCCAGTGATCTTGTGTTTATGTAGGTTATATCTTCAGATATGGACCGTGCTAGAAATTAAAACCGAGAACGGGCTTCCCTGGTGGCGCAGTGGTTGAGAGTCTGCCTGCCGATGCAGGGGACTCGGGTTCGTGCCCCGGTCCGGGAGGATCCCACATGCCACGGAGCGGCTGGGCCCGTGAGCCATGGCCGCTGAGCCTGCGCGTCCGGAGCCTGTGCTCCGCAACGGGAGAGGCCACAGCAGTGAGAGGCCTGCGTACCGCAAAACAAAACAAAACAAAACTGAGAACACACAGGCACACACCCCATCAGCCGTCAAGTGATGATGTCTTCACACATCACGTGGAAACCCCTAGTGTACACTTGAGAAAAGATGAGAGTGAAAAAGGCAGATAAGGTCTAGGTATTATTATGAAAACAGTTTTGACCTCATAGACCCTCCTGAAAGGGTGTTGGGGATCCTGGGGGTTTCTAAACCACACTTGAGTGTTATGTTGGATTGCAAGCTATATACGTAGGTCCACGTTCTGCTTGTTCCTGAGCCCCCAGTGAGTTTCTCTGCATAAATGTCCACCCACCGAGTGGACAGGCCTGGGGTGCTGTCTGAGGGCCCGGTGGGCACTATGTTGAGGGGGGAGGGATACCACACAGAGTAAGAAATTCCTGCCCGTGGCAGTTCCCGGGGGGCTGGAGTTCAATGTGGAATTGCAGAAGCAGATATTTCTGTTGCAACTGTGGTAAAGCTATGAGGGACAGTGACCAGCCGAGCCTAATCAGGGGCCTGCAGGCTTCCCCGGGGAAGTGAATCCAGACTCCTGGCTGAAGAGGAAGTGGAAGTTGGCCTGATGAAGAGCAGTGCAGGCTGAGAAAGTGACCCTGTAGGAATTTGACCAGGATGGAAGAGGCCTGGGTGGTTAGAGCCCAGTGACTTAGGGGCAGAAGGGGACACACTGGACGGGTCAGAGGGTAGGCCTGAAAAGCACCCTTCACATCCCCATCCTCCACTGGAGGATCCATTGCCAGCCTGGATACTGTACCCTGAACTGCCCTCCAGGTGGCCCTGAGTGCTGCCCTCCTCTCTGCTGCCCGCCCAGGGCTGTACACTGTCACACCTCTCAACTCCTGGCTATGCCTCCCAACTCATGGCCACGCCCTTCCTTACCTCTGTGCCTTGAGCTGCATTCTTCCTGCTGCCTGAACACCCTCATCAGATGCTCCTGTCCCTCACACCCCAGTTCCTTTGCCTCTCCCCAGCGTTTCCTCGCCATGCCCGAGTCGCCTTGTCCACCTCTGCTTCCTCCTCTAGCTCATTCATAGGAATCATCGAGCTCACTCTCATACTGTGAGCCACGGTTCCACAACACTGTGGAGTGGGTTAATTATTGGCCCTACTTCACAGATGAGGAAACCAAGGCCCAGAGAGGTTAAGTACCTGGCACAAGGCCACAGAGCTAGGAGGCGGCAGGACTGGGCTTGAACCCAGGCAGTCTGGTTCCAGTCTGTACTCCTAAGCACTGCACTGGGCTGGCCACTTTTTATCCTATGTCATCTTCTTTCCAGCTCTCGAACCATGTGTTCATTCCCAGGCTGCTACATAGTAGGTGCTCATTAGAGGTTTGACGAATGAATTTCATCTTCCTATCCTGCTCGCCTGGGCGTCATGCCTTGTGCATTTGCCGTTAATAAAGGAATGAGTACATGGGCTGATGAGCAGACAAAGAACAGATGACTGCCACCTGTTAATGTGTGTGGAAGCTGTAATTACCAGCATTTTCCAGGGCAGAGGTGCAAGTTCATAATGACGAGACAGGTTCTAAAGTCATCCCCATCATTGGTGAATGCGGTTCTGAAATGACTTTGTCACTGTAACATCCCTGGCCGACAGGAGGTAATGTTTTTACTGTTTTATCAGAGGCAAACGCCTCTTGGGGCATGTGCCCTCCAAGGCCTGGGTTGGAGCTCTTAGTTCAAAGCATGGACAAGAGGAGAGTGCTTCCTCACGCTGGTGGTTAGAAGGCCCACCCCGGAGGTGCTCTGAGGTCAGAGACAGCTTTTGGAGGCTGAAAATGAGTTAAAGTCTGATCGTTATAATTCCCTTATCTCTGACTTCCTGCCGGGGCTGCTGGTGTCTGAGCTGCACAGAATCCGGGTGGCCTCTCAGCGGGGGCGGCTGACCGCCAGAACCTGTGCAGAGCCTGGGAGCAAACGATTGAGGGGGGTCTTGATGAAAAATGGGTGCCAGGTATTGGGGATAAAAGCCCACTGTCGACCATTACCATTTCTCCCACCTCTGGGCAGCCCCAGTTACCCTGGCTCTGCAGGTTTTTCCCTCCAGCTCTGCAGATCTGCTGGCATATTTATTTGTAAGTGAAGTAAGCAGAATTTTTCAAAGGGAAGCAGTTTGCAAAAGCTGAAAAGAAAACAACTTGGGGTAAATGGCTCATCTGGCGATGGGAAACAGCCTCTGGCATTGAGAGCTCTTTAACCTTGTCTGTATGAGCAGCGGGGAACTTGGCTGCTGTATCATCTTAGAGAAAGAGCTTTCTGTCTCCCTGCTGAGGCTAGACCCTGGGGAGAAAGAGCCTAAAACTCAGCCCTGGACCCCTGGAGAAATTTGATAGGTAGATGTCTCTTTGCGCCCATCCAGTCAACTTCTGTGCCCTTCCTGTCCAAGCCTCCGTGATTTCTGTCCCCTCCCTAGCTTATTGCTGTAGTCCCCCACCTCGTCTCTGACTTCTGCCCCAGCACCCAGGCAGTCTACTCTGCATACTGCAGCTATCAGTATGATCTCCTAAAAATGCAGAGTGAATTTGCTCCGTTACACCTGTGAACAAGGCTGCTGGTGCCTCCTGTACCCGCATAAAAGCAGTACAAAGGCTTCCACTCAGAATAAAACCTGGTCTTACCAAGGCCTGCATGGCCCCGTGTGATCGGGCCCTTCTGACTTTCTGTTCCCATTTCCAGATGCAGCCACACTGGCCTCTTGGCTGTTCTCACATACATCAAGCTTGTTCCTACCTCAGGGCCTTTGCATTTGCCATCCCCTCTCCCTGCCTCCCTCCCCACATCCTCCTGGTTCTCCCTCTCTTGGTTGAGGACTCTGCTCCAATATCATCTTATCAGAAAGGCCCTCCCTGTCAGCTCTATATAGAGTAGCACCCCTTCTCTCTCCCCTGTACTCCCTGCCCCCCCCTTCTCAGCTTTATTTTTCTCCATGGAACTCAGTGTCACCGGATACAGTGCATAGTTATTTATATGTTCAGTTTCTGTCCTGCTACATCAAAATGTAAATGTAAGACAAGGACTTTGTTTTGTTCACGGCTGGGTTCCCAGTGCGTTGAGCAGTGTCTGGCATAGAACAGGTCCTCACCAAGTCTTTGTTGTACAGATGAAGAACTGGGTCTCCGCGTGCTCCTTCCTATTCACCCACCATGTTCACCCACTACCCTGTCACGCGACAAAGGTGAGCTTTGGATTTCAGCAGCTCTGGGTTTGAATTCTGGCTCTTCTGTTCCCTGGTTAGGTGCTGCCGGGCAAGTCGGCTTCCTTCCTTCACTTGCCAAATGTAGAGAGCATAGCTTACCCATATGGCTGTTGGGCGAAGGGAGGTTAGGGTGTTCGGTATCTGCTAACCTGTATACTGTGTTAATTCAGTGTATGCAAACAGAGGAAACACCTTAAAAAAATAAATAACAGGGCTTCCCTGGTGGCGCAGTGGTTGGGAGTCCGCCTGCCGATGCAGGGGACACGGGTTCGTGCCCCGGTCTGGGAGGATCCCACATGCCGCGGAGCGGCTGGGCCCGTGAGCCATGGCCGCTGAGCCTGAGCGTCCGGAGCCTGTGCTCCACAACGGGAGAGGCCACAACAGTGAGGCCCGCATACCACAAAAAAAAAAAATAAATAAATAAATAAATAAATAACAGCTTTATTGAGCTATAATTCAAGTCCCATAAAATTTACCCATTTAAAGCATACAGCCCAGTGGTTTAATATATTCAAAGACTGTGTCACCATGAGCATCATGCAGTTTTTATCACCCTCAGAGAGGAACCTCATACCCCTTAGCAGTCATTCCCTATTCCTTCCTCCCCCTACAGGCCCTGGCAATAGCTGATTTATATTCTGTCCCTATAGATTTGCACATTTTGACATTTCATATAAATGGAATCATACAATATGTGGTCTTTTGTGACTGGCTTCTTTCACTTAGTATTTTGTTTTCAAGACTCATCCGTATTGTAGCATGCATCAGTACTTCATATGTTTTTATGGCAAATAACATACCATTGTACAGATATATCACATATGGTTGATCCATTCATCCATTGATGGACATTTGGATTGCTTCCACTTTTTCACTGTTACAGATAATGCTGCTGTGAACTTTTGTACAAGTTTCATGTGGATGAGGAGAGCTTTTGTTGGGCATCTCCAGGACAGTGCAGGGATACCTTCTTTGGGGGGTGTTCATACCTGGAGCCAGGTCCCAAATCCCCCAGGAGCTCCTGAACTCATTCCTTTCAAATTATGATTGTATTTTTAGAGAGCTATGTTATTTATCCCTGCAGACATTCTTTTGCTATGATTGCTTTATCATTATGCTTTCACTTTTCTATATGACTAGTTGGTTATTCCTTTGATGTTGCCACCTGGGATTCCTCTCTCTGTACATACTAGTTACCTTCTTGGTGCCTCTCCTAGACCTTACTCTGCTCAGCTACCTGGCTTTATTTGACTCTGTTCTCAGGACTGATCACATTACTTCCTCTCTGGAGCTTCCCTTTTCTGAATGAAATTTGCCATTCTGCTCCGAGAACCGTGGACTTAAAGTGGACTTGTCTGAAACTTGATCTTTGAATTTTTAGTTCATCTCATTCCAGTCAATTTCTTTATCTCCTAAATGCATTATCCACGACCCCAGTAGAATTCCAAAAAGCATTTGTAGAAGATTCATTAAGTCTTGGCTGCTGGCGAGGGTGTGATAACAAAGGCAGCATCAGGCTGCTTTGCCAAGCGCCAGCATTTGAACTCCTCAGGTTAGCTCTCCTCCTTTGCCTGAAGGAAAGCATATGCAGATTCTGCTCTGAAGGGCATCTGCAGCAGTGGCTTATCTTCTTGAGGGGGAGGATGGTGGTGCAGAGGGCCAGCTCTCTGGTTCTACTCTGAGGGCACAAAGGAAGATTTGTTGAAAACATCTCAGTCAAAGTTGGGTGGGATTTCAGAGATCAACTGTGTCTCACATTTTCAGAGCACTTTTGAGTGCATTTTCCTGTATGTTATGTTATGGAGGATACCTCAGGACCTTTGCATGTGCTCTTCCACTTCACTCAAGCCTCTGTCCATCTGTCACCACATCAGAAAGGCCTTCCCTGAACACCCGGCCTCCACTCACCCCCCACCTTCACTTTTAGTCCCCTTCCTTGGCTTTCTTTTTTCTTCACAGCACTTATCTCCACTGTATGTTTTATATTTATTTGTTTATCTGTTGCTGTTCCTCAATAGAACGTAAGCCCTGTGAGAGCGCATCATCCACCACCTCTTTAAAGCTTAACATGGGTCTCAGAACATGGAAGGGACTCAGTAAATGTATGTTGAGTGAATGCATGAATGCATTTACTTTTATGAAAACCCTAGGAAGAAGGTACTGTTATCTCCGTCATGTGGGGGAAGGAACCCAGAGTCAGATGACTTGAGATAATTACTCAAGGTCATAGGGTGGGATGTAACTGAGCCCTGAATTGAGTTCGGCCCTGCTAGGTCTCTGTGCAGCCATCTCCCAGGCTTACAGGGTCTGAGAAAGTCCTCTGTAGGTCCTTTGGAAATTCTCTGAAAATGCCACAGACCTTAGCAGGAAGTGGCACATGAGGTATATGGAATGGAGTGGCAATTTTAAGAGTTACAGAGCAAGGATTTCCTGTGACCAGTGAAACCTGGAAAAACAACTGTAGAAGAGACTTGGAACTGAGGAGAGGGCCGGCGATGACACAGTGGAAGTGGCTTTGGAAGGTTGTAAACCCAAAGGAAAGCCTCCACAGTGATGTCTTAGGAGCCTTGTGATGGATTCAGCCTAAACCTGCCCACTGGCTTATCTTAGGCTGTTCAGTGCACTCCCCCACCCCCCCCAGTATGCACAGATGTTTCTCTACTGAGGGTCTAACACTCCGAGGGACAGGAGGGACGGCAGCCTGGGACCCTGAACTCTTGAGTGCTGTGCTAAGGGGAAAGAGGCGTGGATAATGAGAACAGACATCCCAAGTCACCGTGGATCTGATTGTGGGGTGTATCATGTGATTTTATTGCAGTGGGTGGTACTTGTATGGATGGGGAATCTGCGTGTCTTCAATTTGTGAAAATAAGTTGGCAGGAAAAGGAAGCCTGTGGTGACACCAGAAAACTCACTCAAGATTATCAGTTTACCTGGAATGATCCATAGGTCACATGACCTCTGTGGGAGTAATCAGGGCTGAACTCCAAAAGTAGATACAAGGGCCCGGTCATTTGTGATTTTTTTTCCCCCCCCGCGGCGGTGGTGGTGGTGGTGGTGGTGGGGAATCATTAGGTGACACATTTAAAAGTGCCCCTTTTTTTGCATACTGTAAATGTATTTGTTGAGATACAGATGCTATAACAAGCAAACCCTCACAAGCATCATGGCTTAAATTGATAATTATTTCTTGCTTGTGTGACATCCAAAACAGGTTTTATAACAGGTGGGCTGCTCTCCACCAAGTGGTGGCTCTTTCCATCTTGGCCTTGCCAATTCCAACATGTCACGTGTGTGATTGCTGGCTTTGCATCGAGGAGGAAGAGGAATATGGTGGAAGGGGGGCAAAGAGTTCTGTAAGCTGGGCCGGAGGTGGCACGGTCACATCCACTCACGTTCCGTTAGCTGGAGCTCAGTTCTGGGACATCCCTGGGAGGCTGGGAAACCATGTGGTATGGGAGGAGCAGGAGCTCAGGCAACAGCAGTCCTTTTCTGCCACAGAGAGTCAATATTTTTAGTAAAATGCGCCCTTTAAATAATAAAGCCCTTTGTGTGCAACTGAGTATGTTCTTTTTTTTTTTTAACATCTTTATTGGAGTATAATTGCTTTACAAGGGTGTGTTAGTTTCTGCTTTATAACAAAGTGAATCAGCTGTATGTGTACATATATCCCCATATCTCCTCCCTCTTGTGTCTCCCTCTCACCCTCCCTATCCCACCCCTCTAGGTGGTCACAAAGCACCGAGCTGATCTCCCTGTGCTATGCAGCTGCTTCCCACTAGCTATCTATTTTACATTTGGTAGTGTAAATATGTCCATGCCAAGCTCTCATTTTGTCCCAGCTTACCCTTCCCCATCCCCGTGTCCTCAAGTCTATTCTCTACATCTGCGTCTTTATTCCTGTCCTGCCCCTAGGTTCTTTATAGCCTTTTTTTTTTTTTTTTAGATTCCATATATATGTGTTAGCGTACAGTATTTGTCTTTCTCTTTCTGACTTACTTCACTCTGTATGACAGTTTCTAGGTCTGTCCATCTCAATACAAATAACTCAATTTCATTTCTTTTTATGGCTGAGTAATATTCCATTGTATATATGTGCCATATCTTCTGCGACTGAGTATGTTCTTGAGAATTGTTTCCTTTGATCCTCACAGAAAAGTTGTTATTGTCCCCATTTTGCAGATGAGGACACGGAGGCTCAGAGAACACAAGTAACTTGTTCATGGCCACAGAGGATCAGGTGCTGGTGTCAGGATTGGAATCCAGCTGCTTATAGGCCTCATACTGTTTCCTTATCGTGGGTTTTCTTTCCATTCATTTTTTAATGTGGCCTGAAGTTCTACCTTTAGACTTTTCTACCTGTGCTGTGCTGGCTCTCTGGAGAACCACGGCTATAACCTCCTCTGAGAGGCTCTGCGGGACTTGTCTCCTTAGTGACAGCACACAGACTAAGACACGCTGTGGTGCTGAGGGTTTTCAGAAACTTTGGGGAGAGAGAGGTGTATGTTAAACCCTGTGCCTCAGAGAGAGTGAGAGAAGCATGGGATTAAAGGGGAAATCATGTGAGGAC
The DNA here is from genome assembly GCF_026419965.1 of Kogia breviceps. Classification (NCBI taxonomy): domain Eukaryota; kingdom Metazoa; phylum Chordata; class Mammalia; order Artiodactyla; family Physeteridae; genus Kogia; species Kogia breviceps. The sequence goes on along the minus strand of NC_081312.1, from coordinate 120,778,763 downwards.
CCACTCCCATCCCTGCGCCTGGGAACCCAGGCCAGGCCTCTCCCGCGGTCTCCTCTGAAGGAGCCGTTTAGCCCCGTTGGATGGTTGAATGTCCAACAATGAGTTAGAAGCCCGAGACCCTGCTCAAATCCCTGGACTCTGTGTGGAACTGAAGAAGGACTTTTAAAACTAGACCTGATGGGTGGAAATAAATATCCTCCGTCGTGAGGAATAATCTCATTTGGGCCTCTGAGGCTTTCTCAGCTTCAGGCTCTCTAAAAATATCCCTCATTGACTCTTCCTTTTGTAACCCACACCCAAGCTCTGCAGTTCCCTTCACTCTTTTTTCGCTTTCCTGCCAGCTGCCTCCTTCCTCTTCTTACCAGCCTGGCCTTGCTCAGGTGCTGTGACGGCGGGACTCTCCCTAGGGCAGGCCCTGCGGAGATGCAGCAGGCGGGGAAGGGATGCCACTCGGATTGGGGGGAGTTAGCAGGGGTGTGTGTGTGAGTCTGTGTCTCTGTGTTTGTGTGAGTGTATGTGTGTGTGTGTCTGTCTGTCTGTGAGTCTGTGAGTGTGTGTGTGTGTCTGTGAGTGTGTCTGTGTGCATGCACTCGGGGCAGTTCTTAGGAGTGAGTGTGGACACTCTGCTTTAAATGGCTTCCACTCCCAGAATTTGCTTCTGGAGGTCCCTGGAGAGAGTGAGGCATAGTCATCTGAGCTGGTCCAGCCCGGAGGACATTGATTCCAGCCCCTAGCTATGTTGAAGGGAGGGAGGAAGCTCAAAGAGGAGCCCAGAATGGGATCTTGTGAAGCTCGAAGCTTGCTGCCTTCAGCATCCTTCTTGGGCAATTCTCTTAAGAGTCGGTGTGGTTCATCCTACCTTGGATCTCAGGGAGTCACCCAGAAGGCATCCAGGCCTGCTCATTCTGGCTGCCACAGGGCGTTTGTGCGCAGCTCTGATCTGAAGTAACAAGGTTGAGTGGAGCTAGGTGGAGAAATGACCCAGACAGAAACGGGGGCCCAGGCTGGCCGCCCCAGCTGCACGGTGGCTGCACTTATGGCTGGTGATGAGGTCAGGGTGTTTCTGCCTTGTGACAGATTTGGGACGCAGGGGAAAGAGGAGTGCAGGCTTGGTACTGACCGAGACCAGTGCTGACGCCAGTACAGACGAGTGGGTCACAGTCGGGGAGTGGGGGCAGCAGAGTTTAAGCCGAGGAGGATTCTGATGACCAGGGAACAAGTTTCCTCTGATGTATCACGAGCACCAGCATCTCTCAGCAAGATGTTCTTGCCACTGGACACAACGTGACATCACTGTGTCCGCACGGTGCCTGGGCAGAAAAATCCCTCATGGATCTGGGCACAGAATTGCAGTTCTGAGCAGTTCAGGCTATAACCCCACCAAGGAATTGTGTCCAGCACCTGAGTTTTGTGGACGCAGGTTTGTGTTAAGACACTGGGCAGAGATGTGCTTTTCCAGTGCAAAATTTAAGAATATTTATTTCAATGGGTCCCTTAGGAGCAGTAAGCATTCTCAATCCCAATTAACCTGCGCATGCCTGGGGCTTAGTGACACTTCTCAGAGCCGGCAGCTGGCACGACTCATGTAAAGATATAGTTTCAACCCAAGGCTGAGTGATAAGGTGGTGCTTTGCAGAATGTAAAAGATTTGAACCTTTGCTTCTGCAAAGAGCTTGGCTGCTGTACCACAAATCACATCTGTATGGCATTTTACTTCCAAAGGGTAGCTTTAGTCATGGAGAAGACAAAAGCTTTGCGTTGAAATTTTTTTGCCTTTTTTTCCTTTCTTTTCTTTAATTTTCGGACAGCAAGAGAGATGAGACATAATTTGTGTTTTTGAACTCTTCTTTCAAATCACTTTATAAATGACTTTAAAACTGTCTTAGTGTGTGTTCAGGCTGCTATAACAAATATACCAGGGGCTTCCCTAGTGGTGCAGTGGTTGAGAGTCCGCCTGCTGATGCAAGGGACACGGGTTCGTGCCCCGGTCTGGGAAGATACCACATGCCACGGAGCGGCTAGGCCTGTGAGCCATAGCCGCTGAGCCTGTGCGTCCGGAGCCTGTGCTCCGCAACGTGAGAGGCCACAGCAGTGAGAGGCCCACGTACTGCAAAAAAAAAAAAAAAAAAACCCACAGACTGGGTGGCTTAAACAATGAACATTTATTGCTCACAGTTCTGGAGGCTTGGAGGCTGGGAAATCAAAGATTAAGGGCTTGGCAGATTCAGTGTCTGGTGAGAGCTCACTTTCTAGTTCATATAGATGGCTGTCTTCTCACTGTATCCTCATATGGCAGAAAGTTGCTCTCTGGGGTCTCTTTTATAAGGCACTAATCGCATTGATGAGGGTTCCACCCTCATGGCCCAATCACCTCCCAGAGGCCCACCTCCTAATACCATCACATTGGGAATTAGGATTTCAACATACAAATTTTGGCGGGGGGGGACACAGACATTCAGCCCATAGCAAAAACTCCATGTAAATGATCCAGAGGAGTTCCCTCTGAAGAAATTTTGAAATGCCTTAATCCATTTTTGTCACTTATGGTTTTCTTTCTAAATAGGCACAGAAGTGATTAGATGGTAAGAATTTAAGAATTTATGTCTAAATAAATGCAGTGGCTCTTGCATTTATATTCTTTTAAATAAAAATTCTACATGATAAAAGAGCTTTTTAATTATCACAGCATGCAGGAGAGGTATAAGGAAGCACAGAGTACAGTTTTCTAGTTTGATTACTGTAAGCAGAAGCGAACTGGGGTCTAGATTAATCCATAAGAGTACAAATAGCTCCCCACTTGAAGCTTTATATGGTATCCTGTAGTAGAATAGCTACCCTAGTTATGCTTTTCTTTGGATAATAATGCTATTTGTCTCCTTCCCTCCCTCCCTCATACACAGGAGCTGATGTGATCACATAACCCCCAAACATTGCTACATGGTGAGGACAGATAGTACTTGATATAAAATAATAATCCATTCTTGGATGAATCCCATGGCATACAAATAATCCCAGATTAAATAAATTAAACCCATTTTACAGATGGATTCACCATTTGGTCCTGGTCCTGTTGACTTCCAGCTCCTGTTTTCAAGCCTGTTTTCCTGGAACCTGCTACCTATCAGATATTAAATATCCAGCCAGGAAGCTATCAAATGTCAAAAGCACAGTTCGGGGCTGTGGTTACTTTCAACAAACCAACCATTTAAGAGGCACTAGGGCATAGCGGCAGGAATAAAGGTCAAGGTTGCTGCTTCAGCGATCTCCCAAATCCCGCTGGCATAAGCTCTCTTCCTGTCTACTTTGTCTGCAAGATTTGGTGCCAGGAGTTCTAAAGGGGCAGCTCTTCAGGCAGCTGAACCAAGAAGAAGGCTCCACTCCCTTCTCTGTCTTTCCTCTTCCTGCAGAGATGCAAGGTGGCTTTGAAATGCCCGTATATTCTTTCCCTTCTGAGCGCCTTATTTGTTCAGACGCTTCCATTCTGAGCATTTGCTCTATTCCTCTCCCCAATTGCCTCAGAAAGTACCCAGGCAAGCAGCTCACAGCCCATCCATCAAAGTACAGTGCACGTCCGCTTTCTCAGAGGAAATGATCATAAAGGCTGCAGAGGAAAGGACGTGCCCCCATTTTCAGTGTAGCATCAGAGACTGGAAAAGTCCAGTCTCTTGCTTGGACTCCCCAGCCCACTCTTGGCTTCCTCCACTTCTCTTTGGGAGGAGGAGGGAGAGAAGCAGGAAGAGTTTAGCTAGCATCATTCAGGTGATGCTTTCTAGCCTCCTGAGAGCTTTCTCTCAAGTAAACTCTGTGGAGTTCTGCTGGGATTATTGGAGACAGAGTATGTATGAGTAATAGGCTGGCCCCCTAGAATTCTCTGGACTCTGTTTATTATGCAGCATGAAAGTGTCCCCCCTAAAACAGAACAGTGCTTCTAATTTATCACATCTGGTCACTAGGTGAGATGAATAGGGCTCCACAAACCACCATGGGGACAAACTGTACCAAATTCTGGTGTTAATGAAAGGAAGTTCCGTCACGGACAGGGAGCGAGAAGGAGCTGGGGTGGAGACGTGTAACTCCCGGCATGCACACAGGTGCACCATGCACACCTACGTGCAGGCCACTTACACACGTGCTCACACATGCACAGTGTTTGAGGTCGGCACTCACAAACACCCATCATCTTTATGCCCTAATGACAGGCACTTCACTGCTTTTAGTCACCCTTAGGGTGGCCCTGGATATTGGCGCCTTTATGCTTTGCATGGGCTGGTTCCTCTGCTTGGGACCCTCTTTCTGCTTCCTCCACCCGGTGGATCTGGCCAACCCCAGTTGCTTCATGTAGAGTCAGCTCAAGAGACTTCTCCTCTGTGAAGCCTTCGCTGCCCACCCCTCCCCCCATGCCCCTCAGCACACACAGGGGCTCACTTCCAATGATGCACTGCACGTGACACTGCCATCCTTCACCATTGTTCTATGATAGGGCATCTGTTGCTCATGTACCTGTCTCCCCACCCTACCTTGAGGGGTGAATCATGCTTTCTCATTGTACAAAACAACTGTTGTATGCATCAACATGCCTGGCACATACAGGCAATTAGTAGATATTTGTTAAATGAATGAATGAGTGAATGAATAAATTTGGTGGGGGCAGGGTTAGTTTGGACTATCTGGCCACCATATGTGGACACTAAGAACTAATTGTTCTTATGGAGTAAAGTTTCTTACATTTGTCTCTTTTTATTGTTATTATTGTCTCTCATCAGGAACACTACCAAAATCTACTTTGACTTGGTAGCACCCAACCTATATAATTTCTTTCCTGGTAGAAATGCTCCTGCCATCACCAAGACTTGCCCCTTGGTTCTCCCACAAGAAATCTCTGATATCCCATGGAAGGGATTTATTTAGCTCTGTCTACAGGCCTCCTGATAGTGGAAACTGGTCTAGGATCCAGACTGAGTGGTGGGGAGTTGCCAGAGTTAGCCCCTTGGATTGCTGGCCGGAAGAAAATTGGAGCTGGCAGCAATGGTCGACGAGCCCTCTCATTTCCTAACTTTATGTGCCAAAATTTTCTAGTATTATCTTTGCCATGGTGACCAAGGTAGTATAGCGTTTTCCCCTCTCAGCTAAATGCTAAAAGGCAAAAAGACTTTTCTTGATCACACGGAGAAACATTTAATTCCAACCAGGAAAAAAAAAAAAAAGCCATGGGGCCATTAAAAAAAGGCATTGGCATCAAAATATAGCACCTTGGCCCAAGCTGTTCAGAACACTTCATAAGCAATGTCCTGGCTGCACGTGTAGGAGAGAGGTAGGGTTTGTTGGCTACACTTTAGTGTATGATTTAAAATGTGGCCACAGTGCAGGATATTTGCATGCCTGTTTTTGGGTTCTGTTTTTAGAACAAGGAGAGATGTGATGAAAGCCACAGCTGGTGACCTGGCCCCAAGCCTGGGCAGCTGGGGCTCCACCAAGGCTGTGGAGTCGCTCATGGGAGGTGCCTGCAGGGTGGGGAGAGGCCTGCATCCACTGTTCTCCCTACAGCTGGCGCACCAGAGTTGACATGGAATTCCAGGTCTGTGACCATTTTCTGTGATACTCCTTCAGCATGAAAGCAAGTAGCTAGGGGATGAGCTATAAGTCGTTTCCAGGGACCCAGAAGGAGCCCCAGGGAAGCTAAATGGTTCCTTTTTTTTTTTTTTTTTTTTTTTTTTTATGAGCAGACCCATTTTTCCCAGTAGACCCTCAAACCTGCAAGTCTCTCCTGACCAAAAAAACAGTCAGCTCCATGCAATGTCTCGCCTTGGCTACACAGTGCTTACGCAGACGTGAAGTTTCCTCCTGACAGCCAGCAGCCTCCCCAAGCCAGAAGAACAGACAGGGCTGACACCTGTTTCCTGGCCTGGGGACACTGAGCTGGGGTGCCGGGGGTCCACCATCCCGAAGCACTGATGTCCAGCCAGCTGCCTGCCTGTGCTGAGATGCAGGTCCGCGCAGAGGGGGTGCGTGTGTAGATCCTTAGGTAGGTATAGGCATATACGTTCGGTCCTCACTATTGGTGGATTCCGTATTTGCAAACTCACCTACTCGCTAAACTTTATTTGAAACCTCAGAATCAATACTTGTGGCAGTTTTGTGATCATCTGTCACATACGCAGAGTGGGGAAAAATTTGAGTCGCCCCACATGCACATCTCCAGCAAAGGTCGATTAAGGCCATGTCTGCCTGCTTGTTTCAGCTCTCCCGATGTAAACAGGTGTCCTTTGTGTGGTATATTTAATGCTGCATTTTTGTGCTTTTTGTTGGTGATTCTGCTGTGTGAAACAGCCCCCAAGCCTAGTGCTGAAGTGCTGTCTAGAGTTCCTAAGTTCGAGAAGGCTGTGATGTGCGTTATGGAGAAAAGAGGTGTTAGATAAGCTTGGTTCAGGCATGAGTGACAGAGCTGACGGGCTGCAAGTTTAATGTTAATGAAACAAAAACATATTAAATAAGGTGTCTTTAAGCAGAAACATACAAAACAAGGTTATTGATCTCTTGATGAAGTTGCCATGGCCAGAGGCTGGCAGAAGCCTAACTGTGTATTTCCCCTGGGAGCGATGGTTCACTGTTCGCTAATTCAGTGTTTGTGGCCACTTCATAGAACAGAATTACCGTGATTCACGAATCCCGAGAATGAACTGAATAAACTGCTTCGGGAGAGGGTTTTACATAGAGTTTTGTATCTGTGATGCCACATTTGGAAACATTTGCCTGTGGTCGTATGGAAAAACCTCCCTGACACAGACTGTGGGCTCACACCAGTCCCGGTGCTGGGTTGGGGGTGGGAATAGAGGGGCGAGGGCTTCTGTGAACAGGACCTTAGGAAATGCTGCTGATTGATCTGGAGAGGGCTGTTGTGGGCATGGTCCCCTGTAAACTGGGTGAGAACAGAGGCCCAGGGAACGCCCTGACGTTGCCTCTAGTTTGGTTCCTGGGGCTGCCTGATCCTCTGTGGGTCTTAGCTGTAAGATGAACTGTGCTCCCTTGCACACAGTCACTGGAAAGGACAGTGGGCAGGGCACTGGAACGGAGACAGAAGGGTGGGGATTTTTTCATCTCTCCACCTTGTCACTCCCCAAAAAAGAAATGGTAATGGATATCCAGGAACAAACAAATTCCTGAGTGCCCACTGCTGCCAGGCCATGCACATTTGATCTCATCTGAACTGGACAGCAGCCGCCCGAATGATCGTCTCCATTCTGCTGATGCAGAGCAGGTGCAGAGAGGTTACCTAAATTGTCAGGGAACACGGCTAATAAAGGATCGAATTCAGATTCAAGCCTAGGTTAACTAATGATACAACTAATAGGATTTGGTGGGTGACTGGAAAAACAGAACAGCAAGAAGACGATAAGAGTGTCTAAAATATTGGTTCCTTTGAGGGAGATGAAGTTGTGTGAGTGATGGCAGGGGACAAGGGTGAGTTAAGACCGTGGTTCTCAACCTGGGTTGATTTTTGCCCCTTAGAGGACATTTGGCAATGTCAGGATTCATTTTAGGTTGTTGAGGATGGAGGGGTGGGGGAATGTGATGCATCTAGTGGGCAGAGGCCACGGATGCTGCTAAACATCCTGCAATGCACAGGGCAGCCCCACAGCAAAGAATTATTCAACCCCAAATGTCAGTAGTGCCAAGGCTGAGAAGACCTGAATTAAGATGAAAGCAGGTGCTTGAAGGAGGTGTGTTGCTTGGATGTCTGAGGTCAGAGTGCAGAGACCCCAGAGGTGCCTGCAGACAGGCTCAAGGGACACCACAGTGTTGTGACAGGAAAGGATAGCGCTTTTACTTGGGGTTTCTGGTTACATTTACACCACTGAAAAATGAGAGACTACAATCGATCCAGAAACTTCAGTAGAAGTATTTTCTTCTGACCTGTCGTCATTCCTGGCTCAAAGTTTACTTTTTCTTCCTACATTCTCTGTATTAAATCAGATGCACTCTCTCTGTGAGCCATGCAGTCACCTGGTGGCAGATGACAGATCAGTGACAAGTCAAGCAAGAGAGACAGTGTCCCCGGATGTGGGAGGCCAGGCTGGGGCCCCAGTGCTGTCTGTAATGAACACAGGTATGAGCATCACTTGGGGCTCACAGGCAGCTTGGGGCCTCCACCAGAGGTCTGACACTAAGGAGAAGGCTAGGGGCAGCAGTGGGTCCCCAGAGAACCAGGCCCCGCATGAGAGTTAAGGAATGACTTCAGTTTAGGTACCCCACTGGCTTTTTTTTTTTTTTTTTTTGCGGTACGCGGGCCTCTCACTGTTGTGGCCTCTCCCGTTGCGGAGCACAGGCTCCGGACGCGCAGGCGCAGTGGCAATGGCTCACGGGCCCAGCCGCTCCGCGGCACGTGGGATCTTCCCGGACCGGGGCACGAACCCGTGTCCCCTGCGTCGGCAGGCGGACTCTCAACCACTGCGCCACCAGGGGAGCCCCCACTGGCTTTTTTATTTCTCGGACTCTTCTTACAGTTTGCAATGTTTGTTTGTTGGACAGCTGCAGGCATGTTTGCAATATGTATTTGCGGTTTGTCCTGGGGGAGCTGGTGAAGTTTTCAGAGACAGACTCATGAATAAAAATGAATCGTGCAAATTCCTTCCTGTATTGGGAGTATGTGCCAGGCGTTACGGGGCACAGAGATGGGGGCAGGTGCCTTAGCCTGGAGAAGCCTGAGGAGGGTGAGGGACGTCTCCACTGAGTTGCTGTCAGGACCAGAAGGTGGAGGAGGAGTCCAGGAAGAGGGAAGAATGTGCTGGAGGGTGTGAAGCATCCAGGCAGAGTGGGAACTTGGCTGTGAGAGGTCAGCCTCAGTCCAGGGCCAAGGGGACAGACCCAGGGCAGCCAAGAATCAGGTGCCTCTGGAAGAGTGATCTCTGAAGCTTCAAGGGAGACTTTCTCTTTAAAAAAAGTTTTTTTAATTTGTACTGATATTTTATACAAATTTTAATTGTTACTTTCCATTTACCATTTGGCTATATTCCCCGGGTTGCTCAATACATCCTTGAGCCTGTCTTACACCCAGTAGTTTTTTTGTACCTCCCACTCCCCCATCCCTATGTTGCTCCACCCACCTACTGGTAACTACTAGTTTGTTCTGTCTGTGAGTTTCCTTCATTTTTGTTATATTCACTTGTTTGTTGTAGTTTTTAGATTCCACACATAAGTGATATCATACAGTATTTGTCTTTCTGTCTGACTTATTTCACATAGTATAATGCCTTCCAAGTCCATCCATGTTGCTGCAAATGGCAAAATTTCATTCTTTTATATATAATGTATATGTATATATTTATCCACTCATCTGTTGATGAACATTTAGGTTGCTTCCATATCTTGGCAATTGTAAATAATGCTGCTATGAACATTGGGATGCATGTATCTTTTTGAATTAGTGTGTTTGGTTTTTTGTCAGATATATACCCAGGAGTGGAATTACTAGGTCATATGGTAGCTCTATTTTTAGTTTTTTGAGAAACTTCCAGACTGTTTTCCACAGTGGCTGCACCAATTTACATTCCCACCAACAGTGTAGAGCGTTCCCTTCTCTCCACATCCTTGCCAACATCTGTTACTTGTGCTCTTTTTGATGATAGCCATTCTGACAGGTTTGAGGTGATGATCTCATTGTGGTTTTTGATTTGCATTTCCCTGATGATTAGTGATGTTGAATATCTTTTCAGGTGCCTGTTGTCCACCTGCATTTCCTCTCTGTCAAAGATGGAGGATCCCTCAAAGAAGGCAGAGCCATTTCCAGCCCCTCTACAGTGGGGAAGTGTGTGACCTCTCTCCAAGAGGTGTGATAAAGCCAGTGTCCCATTTTGTGTCAAAATAGAGAAGACAGTTCCTTCATCGAAAAGCAAACCTTGCTGGGCACTAGATACCCTTCCCAGGGGATGGGAACCTGGGAGTCTGGCTGCCTGGGTTTCCTCCTAGCATCTCTGCTTCCTCACTATGTGCTTGTGGGTGATTAACTTAATTTCTCTGTGCTGCAGTTTCCTGTTTGTAAAATGAGTAGAATAACTGTACCTAAATCATTGGGTGTTTTGTGAGATGAAATGAGTTAGTGCAAATAAAGTTCCTGGAATAAAGTAAATCCTCAATTAAAATCAGCTAGCATGCTGCCCTCTTTACCGTTTAAGGGAGGCAGTGGAAAAGAACTTGGAGAGAGAGTGTCAAGCTCCCAGGCTGAGCTTGGGAACTGGCAGCCCAGTGTGCTGCAGTTGGCTGTCAGATGTGCATTGTTTTGAATTGAATTTGAACGCCTTTGCATGGGGCTGGCATGATACATAGTCTATCCTGCACCCCACCCCCCTGTCCCAAACCTATCCAGCCTCACACCTTTAGTGTCCCCTGCTCTTGGCTCCCTGGACACAGGGACAGAAGACATAGGAAGTTGTGATCCATAGGCAGGAAAGGATACAGGAGAAATTGTTTGCAGGATTAGCCCTGAATTGAGCCAGCTGTCACACCCACATGCATGGGCGTGAGCCCTGTTCATAAAGCAGTTGAGTATTTTCAAAGGCTGGGTTTTGCCCAGGAGCTCACTGATGATCAGTTTCCATGGTGGCAGGTTTCCAGGCCAGGAGGGCACCCTGCACACCCAGGTGGTGGCTGCAGGCTCAGGTCCAGGTTGACCCCTCCTCACAGACTTAACTGCTGCCTCCTGCTCCCCTTTTCCACCCGGCTCTCAGCTTGCACTCCTACCCCAGGATGTGGGGGGCACTCCAAGCAGGAGGGGCAGCCTGCCTGCCTGGGCACACAGCAGCCTGGAGAGCAGGGCCAGTGATGGAGCAGGGAAAGACCGCTGTCCCCAGAGGAGGCAGAGCCTTAGCCTGAAGTGTGATCTTGGGCAGGTCACTGAGCCTCATGGTGGGTGTGACATCCTGCCTGTGACATCGGGGTACTGGTTTGGCTTGCAGCATCTGCTGTGGTTGTTAGGATGCCATAGAGAGGCAATGTGTACAGAAGGGACTTAAAAAATGTTAGGTACTTACTCTGCAAATAATAAGCATTTCAAATCATTTGATTAATATTATTTCTCAAAGTATGGCCAAGCAGCCCACAGCCTGGGACTGCAGGAATGTGTGTGCTGATTGGGGTGAGGGTCCCAGACTGCCCTGGGGAGAGGGTGGGTGGAAGCAAGGGTATCCTATAGGCAGAGGATTTTTTTTTTTTAGGCTTTTAACCTTGCATAGTTTATTTAGTTTTTTACAATTTATTTTTATTTGTTCCAGCTTTATTGAGATATAATTGACATCTAAGTGTGCTAGGCTGTGTCTTCAGAGTAGGGGTGGAGTTATGTCCTGGTTTGGGGCTGCTCTCAGGCGGATTTTGGAGCCAGGGTGGCAGGTCCTCAGGCTCATTGTGACTCTGCTCTCCCAGCTCTATATGCTCAGCTCATTTCCCACAGGCAGGGAGTTGGACTGCTTCTGGTGTAAGACGCTCTCCTTAGCATCCTCTCATTACCCTGAAGGAAGACAACACAAGTGCCTTCTTTATCTTGTCTTATGCACCTTGGAGGGGAGGCTCTGGGCCAAAAAGGAGTTTACATCTCTGCTCTACCATTTGTCGTGTGATGGGGGAACCAAACTCTTTTGCCTCAAGCTCCTTATCCTTTAAAATGGAAATACTGAAGGATAGAGCCCACCTCTGGGAACTGTAGGGACTGTTAAATGTGCGAACACTGGTGAGTGCATAGAATGCAGAGCACTCAATAAATATTCACTATCATTATGAAAAAATAATCTAATATCTGTTATTATTATCATCTTTAGCCACTCTCACTCTGTCAGACAGTAGAAATATGACGGGAGCCACAAATGCAAGCCATTTAATTGTAAATTTTTTACTACCTTATAAAAAAGCAGCCACAGTAAAAAAAAAAAAAAAAGTAGAAACAGGTGAAACTAGTTTTGATGCTATATTTTATTTAATCCAAAATATCTACAATATCATTTCAACACACGATCAGTACAACAGGCATTAAGATATTTTACGGTCTTCTTTGGGTACTAACTCTTTGAGATCTAGTGTGTATGTTACACTTAACAGCACATCTCCGTTTGGACCAGCTACATTTTAAGTGCTGAGAAATCCTATGTGGCTAGTGGGTACCTTACTGGATGGCATTGCTGTAACCATATATACTGATTACTTCCAGAATGTACCATCGTCCCTCAAGACTTTTGCTTATCATAGTCTTCCTAATCAGCTCCAACGTCTTTACTGGGTAATTCCTGTTTATCCCTCAGAGTGAGATCTGGCATCAGATTCTCCTGGGAGAATTCTGTGATCCCCTTAGTCTGAGATGGGGCCTCTCCTCCCACAGCTCCTAACCATCGCATGTACCCCAAGGGCTTTGGTGGACATAGGAGCAGTGGGGAGGGAATGCTTGAAATCGAAAGGGACACTGTGCACAATTAGGAATGGTAACCCAAAGGAACATTGGCAGACATATTTATATTTACTTTCTACTCCAGTTTTATGGGGTCACCTTTTCATGTGTTTGGCTGTCAGTTACAAGCAGTGGTATTTCTCTCTGTTCATGGCTTAATAACAGTTTTGGATTTATGTGATTTTAGGTATAGGTTTTTTACGTGTATTGAATCATGTGATTTGGCCGAAGTTGGACTCCAGAACCTTAGATGGACAAACAAATTTCACATGAATTTGTTTTGCTCTTTATTTTACAGTGGAAGAATGAAAATGAGGGGAGGAGACATAAGGAAATACTACTTTATTTATTTATTTATTTATTTTTAGGCCACACCATACAGCATGCAGGATCTTAGTTCCCCAACCAGGGATCAGACCCATGCCCCCTTGCATTGGGAGTGCAGAGTCTGAACCACTGGACCGCCAGGGAATTCCCAGGAAATACTACTTTTTACATTTAATAGTGGCATACTTATAAATAGAGTTATTAAGATCGGCTATTGTCGCATTCGTGACAGCTGACCTGGTTTTGAATCCCTTTTCCATTGCCTGCGAGGCCTTTGCCGTATTGCCTGATCTTTACCTGTCTCAGTTTCCTTGTCTGCCAGATAGGCATAATGACCATCTGATAGAGTTATAGTAAATAAGTAAAAATGACAGAATACGTAAGTAGAGTCTATTAATTTTCATCTGGTAGAGTTAGTTATTATTTGCTTTTTAGTTATTCATGTATAGTTCTGGTAAGTTCTGATTCTCCATGTTTTTCTTTTGAAAAAAATATAGTTGATCCAAGACTGAAAAAGGAGTATTAAACCCACCCATATGATGCTGTCCTTTTCACCACCTCCTTGATCTAATATTCAGATGCCCAAGTAAAATATTCTTTCTTCATACAGTATATCTTATATAAAATGACCTTGTTTGTTAATTATTTTTTCTTTTCTTTTTTAAAAGTCAGAATTTTTGAGATATTACATACAGTAAAATGTACTCTTTCAAGTGTACAGTTTGATGAGTTTTGAAAAATGTATATAGCTGTACGAGCACCCTTATAATCAAGATGTAGAAGTTCCATCACTGCTAAAAGTTCTGTATACCCTCTTCCCAGACCATCCCCTCCTGCCTCCCCTGGTCCCTGGCAGCTACTGGTCTGAATACTGTCCCTATGGACTTGCCTTTCTAGAATGTCATGTAAATGGAACCATCATGTATGTAGCCTTTTGAGTCTGACTTCTTTCATTCAGCTTAATGCTTCTGAGATTCATCAGTGATGGAACACTTACCTGTAGTTTGTTCCCTTTTATTGCCGAATAGTGTTTCATTGTATGGACATACCAGTTTGTTTATCCATTTGCCAGTCTAGGGACATTGGGCTGTTTCCAGTTTTTGACTATTAGGAATAATGTTGCTATGAACACTTGCCCACAGTTGTGTGTTTTCATTTCTCTCTGGTAAATACCTAGGTGTGGGATTGTTGAGTTACATAGTGGATAGTGCTTTTTTGATGTGAATTTTACTTATCTCATTTTAATATTGTTTTCCTTTTTGTTTATGTTGTCTGATATTTCTCTGTCCGTTCTTTTATTTTTATACTTCATAGGTCTTATGTTTTATGTGCTTTGTCAAACAGAATAGAATCGGATTATGGTTTGTATATTTCTTTAAAACTCATTCTAGCTTTTTTTGGATCTGAGTAAAATTTTTAATTGTTTGATTTCTGTCCTTTTATATGGAATTTTATATTTTGTGTTTGCTTGCTGTTTATATATTTTACCTTTCCCTTTATCAGTTAATGGTGTGAATTGGAAGATAGCTATTTTTAATCCTAGTAATGCTTTCAGTTAGGTTGTAAACCTATATTTCTCTAATCATTAAAGAGAAGAAAAAGAAGCTAGGAATCAGATCTTCCTTCCCTTTGACAAAGTAAGAAATCCACTGCACTTTCTTCCTTCTTTCTTCAACCTGCCCCCAGCCAATTTCCAATTGTTAATATAATCTAAGGTTATAGAGTCTCTAATTCTATATAGACTAAGGTTATCGTTGCATAATTATTTCTACTATAAAATATTTCTTAAAGCTTAGTTTTTGGCTTTTATACTCAGTTTTTAAACCATAATTTTAACAGCCATTTATACTTAATTCTTTAAATTTAGATGTTGTCATTGCTCTTTGCCCTTCCTAGTATACTGAGACTTTTTCCTTGAGTTCTTGATTTTAGCCAGAGTATGCCTTTGAAATGTTTTCTCAGTAAAGGCATATGGGTGATATAGTGTCTGAGTTCTTGAGTATCAGAGTAGGCTTTGTGTTTCTTTCCACCTCAATAATAAGTTGCCCAGGTAGAAAACTTACTTGTCACAGTCATTTTTCCTATAACTATGGAGCTGTTGTCTTCTGGTAGAAGAGGGAGTAAGGTAAGATCAGCCTGACATCTGTTCCTTTGTATGCAGGTAACATGTTGCTTTACCTTCAAGTTCCTAACCAACCGGCCATGTCTTCATGGTCCATGGAGAGCAGTGAAGCAGCTGTCCAAGGATATCATGATACATTTCATGTTGTCAGTGATACACTTAGAGCCAGCATCTCCTGGCAGCTCTAGAGAAGGCCAGATAGCTCAGTACATTTTGGTTTAATTAGGGAGGAAAGAAAAAATGTTGAGAATATACCCCAGGGAAATGGAGTCCTAAGACATCTCAATAAAGAAGGGCCAGAGGCCCTTGCTTTTGCAAGCAAAAAAAAAAGATCTTTCTTTTGCAAGCAAACCTTCTTAGAAATAGGTTGAGGTTAAAAATATATCTTCAAAATGATCCCCCACAGTGGACTCTCAACTCTGTGAGGACAGGGACCTTGGCCATCTTGTGTTTTGTCCACTGTTGTGTCCCCAGCCCTTGTGTGAGGCCAGTCACAGGGTAGGCCCTCACTCAGTAACTATTGACTCAGATATTGAAAATAGAAATATTGGTTATTGAATCCGATATTGGACCAGATAATCTCCTAAATAAACAAAGGTGCCTTTTGCTTCTTGCTGGTTTTCTCCCATCACCACTTTTGGGGAGTTTTTTAGATTTCTGAGATATGCCAGGGCTAGGAAGCATGTCTGCTGGAGGTCATTGGTCAAAGTCAAAGCCATAAATCAGTTCCCAGAGGGATTTTCTCACCCATAAATGATAGCCTCAGTCCTGCACCCCCCTGTCCTCCCATTACAGTTTATGAAGATGGATTATTTCTGATGTCGATATTTCCAATCCTTTAACTCTTTCTTTCCTCAGTGAAATAAGCTCCTTCATTCTTCAGTGAAAATGGTGCTGTGCATAAGTTTCTGGCGTCCACACAAGGAAAAAGCTTTCTGAGAACACATGGCCTTTAGAATGAAAGCCAGTGATCTTTAGTTCTTAATTACCTAAACCACCAACTCGTCTAAGCCCTGGTCCATATTCCAAAGAGGAGCAAAGGATTTGGATGTCAATTTAAGTCTTAGCATCTGTTCTGTACTCAGGGCTCGGAGTATGGGAATGTGCACTTACTCTTTTTTTTTTTCCTCCTCAGTGGAAAGTACCCCCTTTTCTGTTCTCACTAGGAAGTTTGTACACGTATTAGAATTTTCCCACCAGAGTCGATTTAATAATTACCCAGGCGTTTGCCTTTTGACAGCATATGCTAATGATTCTAGGTTCATAGAACAAATTAAACTCTCAGAAATCATGAATGAATTCATATATGAAAGCTGCTCTTTGGAAGAGGCGTCTCCGGAGAGTTCAAACTTTCTTTGTGTCATCATCATCTGGTTCAAGCGCCAGCAAACTGGCCTACAGGCCAAATCCTGTTTTTGTCAGTAAAGCCTGAAATAGTGACTATCTGGCCTCTTACAGGAAAACTTTGCCAACCTCTGATCTAGCTCAACACGTGGAGTAGAAGCTGCCACCCCCAACTACCCCATCTACTCCTCAGTCTCTACCCCATCTCTGTCGTCAGTTACCTAAATCGCTTACCAACCTCAATACTCTTCACTTGGGCTAATTACCACTTATGACATCAGACCTAGAACTTCACCTTTGACATAGAGGTGCTTCATCTGCACAAAGCGGGGTGTAATACAGTGTTTAGTGTTAAGAGTTGCACCAAGTGAGTTTACATCTATAAAGCACCTAGCCCGATAGCTGGCAGTTAGCAGACCCTCAGTCTGTATTTCCCTTCCTTCTTTCTACCTCTTGCCCAACGAGTGGGACCATTTATCCATGCAAGAAAAAATTTATTGGCACCAGGATGCACAGGAGTAGTGACTTTGCAATCAGACTGCCGGGGTTTAAATCACTGCTCTGCCCCTGACCAGTGATGTGACCTTGATCCAAATGCTTAATCTCATTAAGCCTCCTCCCAAAACAGTGACAATAATAGTATCTATTTCCTAGTAATATTGTGACTATTCAGTGAATAGTGCATGTTAAGTGCTTAGCAGAATGTCTTGCACTCAGTATGTACTAACTAAATGGTCCCATGCATTTCTTCATCATCAGTGGAATCATCATATTTTATTACTGAGGTGCAAACTGTTGGTGAGGACCGTGGCTTTCATCAGCTCCGCCCACATGTGTCAGCCTCACCTTTGCCACTGAGCTCCAGGGTCACAAAGAAAACAGGTGTCTGCCTGGGGACAGTAAATTCAGAGTTTCACGTTCTGTAATGTGGCATCACTAAACATAAAAGGAAAGCAGAGGAGAGGCTGGATTTGCACATTTCTTTTAAATCCACTGCTGGGTTGCCTTCACAGCCCTTGCATCCTCTACCAGTCTCCTCTGCCTTAGCTGTGCACCTGTGGCTTTACTTCCCCTCCCAGCCCCCTGGGGGGCTGCTGGAGTGGGGAGAGGACACTGCTCAGATGGAGCCACCCAAGTCACGTTCATTCATTCCTTTGTTCTTTCATTTATTTCCTCACTAGACGTTTATTTTACTCTTCTGTGCACAGAGATATCAAGGGAGATTAGTACTTAGCTCCACCATTAAAGAGCCCAGCATCTTGGGCCTTGATTTTTTTTTTTTTTTTTTTTTTTTTCGGTATGCGGGCCTCTCACTGTTGTGGCCTCTCCCATTGCGGAGCACAGGCTCAGCGGCCATGGCTCACAGGCCCGGCCGCTCTGTGGCATGTGGGATCTTCCCAGACCGGGGCACGAACCTATGTCCCCTGCATCGGCAGGCGGACTCTCAACCACTGCGCCACCAGGGAAACCCCTGGGCCTTGATTTTGAGGATGTGTTGGAGAGGCAAGAACTTGGGGGAAAAAACTGGGAAAGCGGGAAGTTTTAAAGTAATCTGAGTGAAAGATGGTGAGTGGATTAATAGGGTGATGGGGCTTCCCTGGTGGCACAGTGGTTGAGAGTCCGCCTGCCGATGCAGGGGACATGGGATAGTGCCCCGATCCGGGTGGATCCCACATGCTGTGGAGCAGCTGGGCCCGTGAGTCACGGCCGCTGAGCCTGCGTGTCCGGAGCCTGTGCTCCGCAATGGGAGAGGCCACAACAGTGAGAGGCCCGTGTACCGCCAAAAAAAAAAAAAAAAATAGGGTGATGGAGCAGAGAGGGGTCCTAGGCTAGGATGGAGCTCTCATCAGTAGGAAGTTTCTAAGCTTGTTTTCAATGGGTCCCTTCTAGACATGACTCCTTGACTGTAAATCCCCCTTGCTCGGGGATCATTCTGCAGGGGTTGTCAGGCCCAGCCTCCCCTTGGCAGTGTCCTCCCCCGCGCGCTGCAGCTGTGCTTGAGCAGACGGCAGGCTGGAGTCACTACGATGAGAGTGAGTACCCCTTGTTGCCCTGCAATCCGTGAGCAGACACAGCCCAGGAACAACTGCTTTCTGGGTTCAGCACGTGCTTAACAAAGGCTGTTGGCTGACCTACCCCACAGACCCAGGAAAGACAAGGTGCATGGTGGCTCTAGGAAGGAGCGCCACCACCCTCCAGCCTTGTGCCCTAGGGTCCAGGGGACCATAACTCAAGACCTTTATGGAACAGTGGGTCCCATTGTGGTGGAAGTGCCTGGCAGCTGTGCCTTTCTTGTCAAACACTGGCCTGGGCAGGCCAAAAATAGCCCATCCTGGGACCAGTGTGTGTCCAGGAAGTGGTGTGAGTGGGTTGCCCCCCACCCCAGAGGGTGAGCCAGCATTCCTCATCCCAGGCAGCCCGGGAGGGTAGAGACCAGGGCTGGGGCGGGATGGTTGGGATGTCAGAGTTCCTGTTCCACTGGCCTGGCCTGCCGTGCACTCCCAGCTCCGTCCTCCCTTCTTCCCACTCCTTTGTGCTAAAGCTCGCCTCTGAACACCCTGCTCCTGCCCAGAAAGCGCCTCGGGATGCCATCACCAACCAAAGCAAAGCGTGCCCCAGCCTGTGACGCCCCTTGGAACGTGCCGGATTCTCTCATATCCCCTCTGACGCTCCCCCGCCCTCGTGCCCTTTAGGTTCCACCCGAAGCAGACTCCTTGGTGTTTCCCAAACACACCCACGTTCCTGCCTCGTGACTTTGCTCGGCTGTTCCCCTCTGTGAATGCTTCCTACCTGTGGACATTCTACAGGATCTTCAGGGACCAGCAGCTCAAGGGCCAGGTCCTCCCCATGTAAGGCCATGGTAGGATTTATCATTCACCCTGGACTCTCTTGGAACAAAACTCCCAAACCAGAACTGCCTGGGCAGACTGGGTTGTGAGGTCACCTTATCCAAGAAGCTTTTGTGAAAAGGAGTGGGTCCCTCCCTTTTCTAGTTCCCTCAGTTCTTTCTTGGTAAAACTCTTGGAATAGATCCCAGGGTGCTGCAGAATATGGATATCAGTGTAACATTCAGTTCCTGCCCCGGGGTCTAAGCTCCCTGAAGGCTGCCCTTCCATGTACCACCCTCCTCCCCCAGCACCCAGCACGGCCCTTTGCCTAAAGATGGTGCTCATTTCCACTCACAGAATCTGCCTGTTGGGGAGCGTGTTTGGATGTTGCGTGCCAGGCACAGAGGTGCGTGCTCTATGTGCGTTCCTCAGCACCCCAGCACTGCTTGGCCAACTTACCCACAACACCACCAGAGCGGGTGAGCCTCCGCCCCAAAGCCCTTGCACGCCAGCTGCAGACCCTGTTTAGCCGGCAGGCCAGGCTCTCCCGACTTCAGGCAGCTGCCAAAGGAGATCCTGTGAAATTTGTGGCAGGAACAGTTGATGGTTCCCAGAAAAGGACCACCTACGGGTCATGCCAACCACACGTTCCTTGAGACGGGAAATGTAGTGTGGCTTCTTGTTTTGCACTATTAAATCACTTAGCGATCAGAGCAAGGCCCCCAGCTCTCTCTAAGGTAATTTAGCCCACGTGCAGAAGTGCTTGTTGAGCTAATTTCACAGTCTGGCTTTGGCTTTGAGGGGCAGGCTCTATGAGAAATAGTTGTAGGAAAGATACTTATACACTTTAAGAGCGCTGTTGAAGTTTTCTTTAAGAGTTCATGAGATTAATCCCACCTAGAGGAATAAGTCCGAAACTGTTTTTCCTTTTTTTAGCTAGGGAATCCTTTGTTCAAACAAAATCTTAGGCGGACGTCCAAAATGGAAAATGACAAAGTAGAGCTTCTTCTTGGTGAAGGGGACTGTGGAGCTTGAAGTTCTGTGCACCCACCAGTCGGCTCCCCCTACTGAGTATCTGAGAAAACAGCATTTAGGGAGGAAGACCGGTGACTTGGGTTGCTGACGTGGGAAGCACAGGATAAACGTGGCAAAAGGACAGGTGTTGCCCACCAGCCTTGCAGGTGTGCAGTGAATGCTGGTTGGCAGGGGCTTCCCAGAATCACACAGCTCGATCATGAAAGGAAACCCATGAGTTCCAAGGCCAGCCTTGCTGCACCACACACAACAGTGGGGAGAGAAACTCGTGCAGGTGTGACTTACCTGCATCGGCCACATCCCAGGAATTGTAGGGCTCCATCCCTTCCCAGAATGGCATCCCTGCTTGAGTCTTGTGGGAACAGCAGCAAGAGACAGGTTCCATCCAAAGTGGACTGTCCTCTCCATACATCCCCTGACTTACTTCCCCTAGGCCAGGGGTGGGGCTAGTTAGGCAGTCACTGTTTAACAAGTTATGGTTTTGCTCAGGCATAGTCCTATGTGCTGTGCATTTCATTTCATTTGTACAACATTCCCATTTCATAAACGTCATCTGGTTAAGAATTTTAAGAACAAGGCCCGGGTGCATTTCTCCCATATTTTTCTTGAAACATGGCTCTGAGAGTCATAGGGCAGGAGGGGGGTGCTACTCATTTCTAGA
This sequence comes from Kogia breviceps, assembly GCF_026419965.1. Taxonomy (NCBI): domain Eukaryota; kingdom Metazoa; phylum Chordata; class Mammalia; order Artiodactyla; family Physeteridae; genus Kogia; species Kogia breviceps. Next base: position 120,758,022 of record NC_081312.1, on the reverse strand, counting down.
GACATCCTCAGGCTGCCCCTACCCCTCATCCTCATCCTTTGTCTGGTCTAATGGGCGAAGTGCCCCAGCAGAGCCAGCCTAGCTGGTTTCTCTGCAATTCCAGCTTAATCTTTAATTGACTCCCCTGGACAGACTGAGAGCTGAAACCCATCAAGGAGGAAACACGAGGCTGAATTTCCCCCAAGTGTTCAGCACACTTTTGAAAGTAAATTACTTATTTCCTTCTCGAGGCAGTAAAAGCAGGTTTGTTTGGCTGTGTGGCATGAGGAGGCCATGAAGACGGTAACTTTGTGAAAAGTAAGGCTTAATATTTGTGACCAAAAGCAGTAAAATAGTGTTGATGGATAGAAGTGTGAGATCAACATGAAATTTGCCCTGGGAGCAGAAACAGGGTGGAGGGCAATTGGAATTCACCAACGTGTGTACAGATCTCTGATTGCAGAAGTCCTGTTGGAAGATACTTAACCAGTGGTACATTCCTGAAACCTAACAGTGCTCTAATTTGGGTCTAGATGCTGCCATGTGTTGTAGAGTGAATCTGTCTATGGTAACTGGGCTCATCAGTCAAGGAGGAAAATGAAGACGGTTGCTATGGCAGAGGTGAGATGCTTGTGAGGGTAGATGTGGTTCCCGCTCACGTGGTTTTCCAGTTCAGCATCTGCACCTCTGACCCTCTCCCAACCAAACAAGGGATCTGTTTATCCAGACTGGGGGCTGCGGGGTCAGATTTGCACTTGGTCGTCCCCCCTGAAAGGAGGGATTTGCGCCTTCATTTCTGCTTGCTTGCCTGGCTCGGCCGTGAGCTGCAAGGCTACCCAATTTGTTGACTTTTCTCAAGGGGCAGTGGTGGGAACCCAGCACTGTGACCTAAATCCTCTTTCCAGACTATTTCTGAAGCTTCAAAGAGAGATAAAGGTCTATTTGATAAACTCCCTCTTCAGCTATGTTTTCATAAGTAAAGGAAAAATGAAGACTTAAAGCAGATTTCCTGGAGGATTCAACTTTCCTTCTTATTGGAGATTTAAGAATAATTTTAAAAGTGCAAAATTTCCACAAAGTCTGGATACCCTGGTGCCTTTTTCCTGAGAGATATGATGGTATGTTTATGTGAATACATCTAGATAAGAGGTTCCAGATGGTTTTGCTTAAACCCCATCAGTGAAAGTTTCTGTAAGTATCAATAATGCTATTATTTATATATAAATTATTTACTTGTATTACTTTGTTCATATAAAATGTAAGTTATAGAACAAGCCAATGAATACATAAAAAGAGGAGACAAACATGAAATAAACTATTTTTAAATGTCGTCTAGCTAATCCTGATGGTTTCATACTATCAGCTGATATCGCAAGACAAAAATAGAGTGATGTTTGTTGTAAATGATTTTGAGTATAAATCGATATTTCAAATTATTTTCTACATGATTTCCCATTGTTTTTGTCATTGTTTTTAACCTTGTAATATGGCTCACAAAAGTTTTTATTAGGGAAATATGAGGCCCTGCCTTTTTTTTTTTTTTTTTTTTGGCATTTACTTGTGTTTGTATCATTGATATTATCTTCAACCCATACTTTCTCTACAGGAATCTTTTTTTTTTTTAGGTGAACTTTTAATTTTTTAAAAAAATATATATTTATTTATTTACTTTTGGCTGCATTGAGTCTTTGTTGCTGTGCACGGGCTTTCTCTAGTTGCTGTGAGCGGGGGCTTCTCATTGCAGTGGCTTCTCTTGTTGCAGGGCACAGGCTCTTAGGCGCGTGGGCTCTAGGTGCACGGGCTTAAGTAGTTGTGGAACATGGGCTCAGTAGTTGTGGCTCGCGGGCTTTAGAGTGCAGGCTCAGTAGTTGTGGCGCACGGGCTTAGTTGCTCCACGGCATGGGGGATCTTCCCGGACCAGGGCTCAAACCCGTGTCCCCTGCATTGGCAGGCGGATTCTTAACCACTGCACCACCAGAGAAGCTGAACTTCTAATTCTTAATTGAAGTATATCATACATAGAGAAAAACACTCAGGTTATAAGTGTACAGCTTGATGAATTTTCACAAAATGTACATACCACGTTCTCACTGCCCAGATCAGGAAATGGAATATTCCAGAAGCCTCCATGATGGCTCCCCAGTCCTCTCACCCACTTTCCCCCAAAGTAATCAATCTCTGACATCTGTTAATGTATATAACCTTTACCAGTCTTTGAGCTTTATATTCAGTTGACCCTTGAACAACGTGGGTTTGAATTGCATGGGTGCACTTATACGTGGATATTTTTCAATAGTATATACTACGGTACTATATGGTTGGTTGAATCCGTGGATACAGAGTATCCACTAAGAGACTCTAAGTATACTAGGATCAACTTCCATGTTGTTCAAGTTGTTGAAGGGTCACCTTGAAATGATACTGTATGTAGTCTATTGTGTCAATGCAGTCTTTCACTCTGCGTTGTTGGGTGTGGTCTTAGGGAGTTCATTCTACTGCAGCAGAGCACCCCATGGTATAATGGTTACTACCATTTCATCATCTACTCCATCTATTCTGCTGTTGGTGGACATGTGTGCAGCATCCAGTTTGGGGCTGTCATGAGTACTGCCTCTGTGGGCATTATCATGCTTAAGTTTTGGTGAAGGTATGCATGTGTTTCTGTTGGATGTGTACCTTGGCGTGGAATTCCTGGGTCATAGGTATCTTCATCTTTAGTAGATACTGCACAAAGCTTTTCCAGAGTGATTGGACCAATTACATTTCCAAGTGAGCAGGGGATGAGAAGCATTTTCCCATCTTTACAAACCCTTGGTATTATTGTCTTTTAAAATTTTTTTATTTTTTATACAATTTTTAAAGGTTACTTTCCATTAACAGTCATTGCAGAATACTGGCTATATTCCCATGCCATACAATACATCCTTGAGCCTATCTTACACCCACCAGTTTGTGCCTCCCACTCCCCCACAGATTGCCCCCTCCTTCCCACTGGTAACCACTCGTTTGTTCTCTATATCTGTGAGTCTGCTTCTTTTTTGTTCTATTCACTAGTTTGTTGTATTTTTTAGGTTCCACATATAAGTGATATCAGACAGTATTTGTCTTTCTCTGTCTGACTTGTTTCACTTAGCAGAATACCTCCCAAGTCCATCCATGTTGCTGTGTGTCTATATATATGTGTGTGTGTGTGTATATATATATGTGTATGTATGTATATATATATATGCCACATCTTCTTTTGTCTTTTTTTTTTTTTTTTTTTTTTTTTGCGGTATGCGGGCCTCTCACCGCTGTGGCCTCTCCCATTGTGGAGCAAAGGCTCCGGACGCGCAGGCTCAGCGGCCATGGCTCATGGGCCTAGCTGCTCCGCAGCATCTGGGATCTTCCCAGACCAGGGCACGAACTCGTGTCCCCTGCATCGGCAGGCAGAGTCTCAACCACTGCGCCACCAGGGAAGCCCTTCTTTTGTCTTTTTAACTTGTGCTGTTCTGGTGAAGCACAGTCCTTTGGTCAGACAAGGGGTCCCCTAGGCCCTGGGCTTTTACAAGGCTCCTCTCCAGTGCTCCTCAGGAGGCCGAGGGCTCGAGAGGGTTACTCCCTAGAGTTCTGGTTACTAAGGGCCCTGGAGTCCCCTGTGCCAAGGACCATGGGACCACTCCCAGAGCCTGCATGTCCTGCAGAGAGTGACCCAAGGTGTGGCCAGGAGATGCTCTTGGCTGCGGTGGGGTGGAAGGCGGAGTGAGTGCATGGAGCTTGCACCTGTGGGCTCCTGGGTCTCTGTGCACACGGGAGAGAATGGAGCCCAGGGGGGGAGGGCCAGGACCACCCGGGCCATGAGCCAGCTCTCCCCCACTCCTAACCCCGTGCTGCCAAGGCTGAGAATTCCAAGTTCGGACCTGGTCTTCCAAGTTCAGGTTCCTTTGAGGAGTGTGGAAGGCCAAAGCCAGTGGAGGTGGCCGCTGAGAGCACCTGTGGGCAGAGGCTGCGTGGGGTAAGGGGGCCTCTCAGCTTCTGTGCTCCATCTTCGCTGGGTGTCCAGGTCGGGGCTCAAGGGTGTGTGATGGCATGCAGGGAGCTGGGCCTTGGCCAGGAGATGTAGAGCCTCCCTGAGCCCCACAGTAAAGAGGACCAGAAAGTGAGCCTTTATCCTGTGGATTTCCAGAGCTTTCAGCATAGGAAGCTGAGGAAGCAGCTGAACACTGGCAACAGTGTCCTGTCCCTCCCTCTCATCCTGCTGCGCCTCCTGAGCTGTGTCTTCCTAGAGCTGTGCAGTCCCGCAGAAATATTCATTGTGGGCCACAGGTGTAATATTACTTTTCTAGTGGGTGAACACATTTTTAAAAAAGAATATACAGAAACAGGTGAAATGAATTTTAATGTATTTTAACCCAGTATAGCCAAAATATTTAAATTTCAACAAGCAATCAACATATAACAGTTATTGACAAGATATTTACACTTTTTTTGTGCTAAGTGGTGAAATCCGCTGTGTAAATGTGCAGGCAGCATATCTCAGGTCAGACCAGTGGCTTTGTCTCCCCTACTAGATAGTGCAGCCCTGTGGTGGGAAGTGAAATTAATTTGGTTTTGAACTGTCCATATTATTGGATGTGACTGTTGCTTCTATATAGTTTAATTTTGTTGTTATAAAGGTATATTTGTAAAATGAGGAGTCTAGGACATGTTTAATTTAGCCATTTGTTAACTTGATTTTAAACTTTATAAAAAATTTATTTTATTGAAATATAGTTGATTTACAATGTTGTGTTAATTTCTGCTGTAAGGCAAAGTGATTCAGTTATACATATATATACATTCTTTTTCATGTTCTTTTCCGTTATGGTTTGTTGTAGGGTATTGCATATCCCTGTGCTATACAGTAGGACCTTGTTGTTTAACCATTCTAAATGTAATAGAGTACATCTGCTAAACCCAAACTCCCAATCCATTCCTACCCCACTCCTCCCTCCCCCTTGACAACAAGTCTATTCTCTATGTCTGTGAGTCTGTTAAATGTTTAACATTAAGGCATATGGTAAGTGTGTCTCCATTTGAAATTTTGCCCGTAGATGCCCTGGGTGGTGAATATAAAGAGTGAGGAGGGTGGCCTGAGGCAGCCGTGGTCAGCTGAGGCAATCCAGCCCTGTCCATCTCCATGTGTCCATCCCCAGACACAGGCAGGGACTATTTCTTATTCATCTATGGGGCCCCCAGCATCTAGTTCTTTGCTTTTTGCACGTAGGTAGGTGCTTTATGAAGAAAGAGATTAGATCTGCCTTATTCTTCCCATGTATTCCTAGAGAGGCTAATGTATTACCTCATTCATTCAGCGTGTGTTAATTGAGCAGCCATTATGTGTTGGGTGCCTGGTGCTATTCTAGACTCTGAGGATACAGTGGTGAAAAGACAGAGTTCCTGCTCTCTTAGAATTTGTGTCATTGATGAGAAGCCTTCTTGGTTGTCATTAGTAGTAATAATAATAATAATAGTGCCACGACCAGTAGTTGACATAGCTCAAATGACAATCTGACATGTGACTTACTGTGAAAGCACTCAGGAAAAAAACAGTAATTATCTTGAGCCTTAGAAGATACAATTAGCAGACACAACAGCTCTCCAAAGCGTCTATTCGAGGTGTTCCACTGGCCACACTTGGGGAGATGCAAGGTTTGGCTGGAAGAGATTAAGGGGATGTGTTTAAGAACACTTGCCGTAAATCAAGTGTGGCCCATAAGCCTGTTTCTGGGCTGTTATCTGTGACCTGACAAATACTCATTTCTCATTTACAGATGAGGGGTTTTCTGGGGGCTGATGGGAAGGAGATACAAATTAGAAAGATGGCATAGATCAGAAGTCTGGCATCCTCAGTCAAATGACGACTGTCAAAACTAAGTTAATTAATTCACATTGAAAAATATAATATTTAAAAAGTAAAAATCAAGTAGCTGCAGAAACATTTTGTTCCATGGAATGGTTCAGCGCAAGGAGTCAAGGAAAAGGAAACGTGGAGCTCAGTTAGGAAAATAGGGAGAGCCTTTGTGTCTATGCTGGTGGCTTTCAGACGTGCCTGAAGTCAGAGTCACCTGGGGGACGCGTTACAACACATGTTGCTTGTCCCAGCCCCCAGAGTTTGTAGTTTGTATGTCTGGGGTGGGGCCAGGAATCACACTCTGCATCTAGTCTATTTCATTTCATTATGGTTGTTAGACACACACAGTGCTTCATGCTTCAGTTTCACGTGGTTAATGCAAGCTTGAGCCACACACCCTATAATGCAGAAAGAGGTAGAATTCTGTCTAATCATGGCTGCAACAAGAATTAGGGGAAAACACAGTAACTGCTGTATATGTTTTCATTACTGCCTTAGGCTGACCTTGGTGTCTTTGACTAAGTCACCCGGTCTCTCTGTGTTTCCCTGTGGGGATATTAAAATTAGGCTCTCAGTAATCTGGCCCTTCCCTTCAGCTCAAATCCTGACACTGCCCTTCTGCAGAGGCTGCTGGAACCAGCACTCAGGGTTTCCCAGACCCACCGTGTTGCTGTTCATCCAGCTGTGCCCTTGCATAAACTCCACCCCTGCGTTAACCCACTGTAAGGTTTTATTCTTCCTCAAGGACCTTGTGCAGCTGCCACCTCTGTCTTTCTTCATCCGTGCTCTTTCTGTGCCTTATGTGGACTCCTGCTACAGCACTTATTATACTTTGTAATGTATATAGCCTGCTTACTTGGTGGGAGCTCTTCAGGGGCATCAGACATAGCTTGTTTAGTGTCATAACCCCCACTCCCAGACAACACGTAGCGACACACAGTAAATATTTATGGACTGCATGATTGGATGCTTTAGTGAAAGCATCCCAGATTTCTCAGGCTATAAAAATAAATAGAATGAAATCACAATCAATAAATGGAATGCCGAGAGTTCAAATAACTGATATTTGGAAAAGAGTTGCAGAGTCATGGTGCAAATAAGATAATAATGAGAATTCCTGAGATTTGCGTTATGTCGCTCTGCGTCGCAGTCAAGACCGAATCTAGCTCTGCTTGTATTAATTGTTTCATGGAAGAACCAAAGTGTTATTTATCTACGAACAAAAAGCAATTTGCTGATACCAGTGCAGGGATATGAATGAATATTACAAAGTCATTATCCATAAGCATCTGTAATCTTCTTTATATTTTGGTTGCAATGATAGGTTATCAAATGAATCAGAGAACCAGTGTCTGAAGCCTCGGCTCTAACATAATCACTTGGGAAAATATTTGATGAGATAGTAGAAAGATTATGAGAGTGAAAATTTCTTCAAAAAAGTAGCTGCAGAATTGTAATCATCTAGAATATTTCAAAATCCACTATCAGAGGGTTCATGATCTCTTCTGTGTATTTTCAATTATGGTGTTTATCACTTCTGTGCTACACATACAAGAATTTTAAAAAGTCATGGGGGTGGGGAGGACAGAAATTTAAGCTGAAGGAAAGGGGGAGATTTTTTAGAGACTGGACAGGGGACTATTTACAGTGTTGACAGGCAAAGGCAGAGTTTGTTTGGAAGAAATTGTGGTGTGCTAGAGTTTTGTGAAATGGCTTGGATAAGTTTTGCCTTCTTTTCGAATCCATTGCCTGAGATAAAGCAATAGCTTTTATTAAAAGTGGAGGATGGCAGGGCTATCATGGCAGTCTGTCCCAGGACTAGGCAAGGCAGTGCCTCCTATTGGCTGCCCCGCAGCAAGCTCGGTTTCCTGCACACCGCTCTCTCCATGTACCTCCCTCGTGACTCACTCATTCTTCTTAAACTCTTTTTTTGTTGTTATTGTTGTTTTTAGATTTAAACTTGTTTATTACACATTAATGTTAACTGCTATGATTATTTTTAAGCTTTTTTGGTAAATAGCATGCCATACACAAATTTTCTTAATGATTTTCAGCTCTGAGAAGTACAGTGAGGTCATTTCACAGGTTAATTTTTTTTTTTTTTTTTTTTTTTTTTTTTTTGCGGTATGCGGGCCTCTCACTGCTGTGGCCTCTCCCGCTGCGGAGCACAGGCTCCGGACGCGCAGGCTCAGCGGCCATGGCTCACGGGCTTAGTTGCTCCGTGGCATGTGGGATCCCCCCGGACCAGGGCACGAACCCGTGTCCCCTGCATCGGCAGGCGGACTCTCAACCACCGCGCCACCAGGGAAGCCCCTTTTGTTGTTTTTTGTTTGTTTTTCTTATTAGTTATCCATTTTATACACATCAGTGTATACATGTCAATCTCAATCTCCAAATTCTTCCTACCACCACCCCACCCCCTGCCGCTTTCCCCCCTTGGTGTCCATACGTTTGTTCTCTACATCTGTGTCTCAGTTTCTTCTCTGCAAACCGGTTCATCTGTACCATTTTCTACGTTCCACATATATGCGTTAATATACGATATTTGTTTTTCTCTTTCTGACTTAAGTTCACTCTGTATGACAGTCTCTAGATGCATCCACGTCTCTACAAATAACCCAATTTCATTCCTTTTTATGGTTGAGTAATATTCCATTGTATATATGTACCACATCTTCTTTATCTATTTGTCTGTCAGTGGGCATTTAGGTTGTTTCCATGATCTGGCTATTGTAAATAGTGCTACAGTGAACATTGGGGTGCATGTATCTTTTTGAATTACGGTTTTCTGAGGGTATATGCCCAGTAGTGGGATTGCTGGGTCATATGGTAATTCTACTTTTAGTTCTTTAAGGAACCTCCATACTGTTCTCCATAGTGGCTGTATCAATTTACATTCCCACCAACAGTGCAAGAGGGTTCCCTTTTCTACACACCCTCTCCAGCATTTGTTGTTTGTAGATTTTCTGATGATGCCCATTCTAACTGGTGTGAGGTGATACCTCATTGTAGTTTTGATTTGCACTTCCCTAATAATTAGTGATGTGGAGCAGCTTTTTATGTGCTTCTTCGCCATCTGTATGTCTTCTTTGGAGAAATGTCTATTTAGGTCTTCTGCCTAGTTTTGGATTGGCTTATTTGTTTTTTTAATATTGAGCTGCATGAGCTGTTTATATATTTGGGAGATTAATTGTTTGTCCGATGATTCGTTTGCAAATATTTTCTCCCATTCTGAGGGTTTTCTTTTCATCTTGTTTATTGTTTCCTTTGCTATGCAAAAGCTCTTAAGTTTCATTAGGTCCCATTTGTTTATTTTCGTTTTTATTTCCAGTACTCTAGCAGGTGGATCAAAAGAGATCTTGCTGTGATTTATGTCAGAGTGTTCTTCCTATGTTTTCCTCTAAGAGTTGTATAGTGCCCAGTCTTACATCTTTGAGTTTATTTTTGTGTATGGTGTTAGGGAGTGTTCTAATTTCATTCTTTTACATGTAGCTGTCCACTTTTCCCAGCACCACTTATTGAAGAGACTGTCTTTTCTCCATTGTATATCCTTGCCTGCTTTCTCATAGATTAGTTGACCATAGGTATGTGGTTTTATCTCTGGGCTTTCTATCCTGTTCCATTGATCTATGTTTCCGTTTTTGTGCTAGTACCATATTCTCTTGATTACTGTAGCTTTGTAGTCTAGTCTGAAGTCAGGGAGTCTGATTCCTCCAACTCCGTTTTTTTCCCTCAAGACTGCTTTGACTATTCAGGGTCTTTTGTGTCTCCATACACATTTTAAGATTTTTTGTTCTAGTTCTGTAAAAAATGCCATTGGTAATTTGATAGGGATTGCATTGAATCTGTAGATGGGTTTGGGTAGTATAGTCATTTTCACAGTATTGAATCTTCCAATCCAAGAACATGGTATATCTCTCCATCTGTTGGTATCATTTTTAATGATACATAGGTTTATTCCTAGGTATTTTATTATTTTTGTTGCAATGGTAAATGGGAGTGTTTCCTTAATTTCTGTTTCAGATTCTTCATCATTAATGTATAGGAATGCAAGAGATTTCTGTGCATTAACTTTGTATCCTGCAACTTTACCAAATTCATTGATTAGCTCTAGTAGTATTCTGGTGGCATCTTTAGGATTCTCTATGTAGAGTATCATGTCATCTGCAAACAGTGACAGTTTTATTTCTTCTTTTCCAATTTGTATTCCTTTTATTTCTTTTTCTTCTCTGATTGCCATGGCTAGGACTTCCAAAACTATGTTGAATAATATTGGTAAGAGTGGACATCCTTGTCTTGTTCCTGCTCTTAGAGGAAATGCTTTCAGGTTTTCACCATTGAGAATGATGTTTGCTGTGGGTTTGTCATATATGGCCTTTATTATGTTGAAGTAGGTTCCCTCTATGCCCACTTTCTGGAGAGTTTTTATCATAAATGGGTGTTGAATTTTGTCAAAAGCTTTTTCTGCATCTATTGAGATGATCATATGGTTTTTATTCTTCAATTTGTTAATATGGTGTATCACATTGATTGATTGGTGCATACTGAAGAATCCTTGCATCTCTGGGATAAATCCCACTTGATCATGGTGTATGATCCTTTTAATGTGTTGTTGGATTCTGTTTGCCAGTATTTTGTTGAGGATATCTGCATCTGTATTCATCAGTGATACTGGTCTGTAATTTTCTTTTTTTGTAGTATCTTGTCTGGTTTTGGTATCAGGGTGATCGTGGCCTCATAGAATGAGTTTGGGGGTGTCCCTTCTTACACAATTTTTTGGAAGAGTTTGAGAAGGATTGGTGTTAGCTCTTCTCTGAATGTTTGATAGAATTCACCTGTGAAGCCATCTGGTCCTGGACTTTTGTTTGTTGGAAGATTTTTAATCCAGTTTCAATTTCATTACTTGTGATTGGTCTGTTCATATTTTCTGTTTCTTCCTGGTTCAGTCTTGGAAGTTTATACCTTTCTAAGAATTTGTCCACTTCTTCCAGGTTGTCAATTTTATTGGCATAGAGTTGCTTGTAGTAGTTTCTTAGGATGCTATGTATTTCTGCAGTGTCTGTTGTAACTTCTCCTTTTTCATTTCTAATTTTATTGATTTGAGTCCTCTCCCTCTTTTTCTTGATGAGTCTGGCTAAAGGTTTATCAATTTTGTTTATCTTCTCAAAGAACCTGCTTTTAGTTTTATTGATCTTTGCTATTTTTTTCTTTGTTTCTATTTCATTTATGTCTGCTCTGATCTTTATGATTTCTTTCCTTCTGCTAACTTTGGGGTTTTTTGTTCTTCTTTCTCTAGTTCCTTTAGGTGTAACGCCAGATTGTTTATTTGCGATTTTTCTTTTTTTTTTTTTTGATGTAGGCTTGTACCACTATAAACTTCCCTCTTAGAACTGCTTTTGCTGCATCCCATAGGTTTTGGAACATCGTGTTTTCATTGTCGTTTGTCTCTAGGTTTTTTTTTTTTTGATTTTTCTCTTTGATTTCTTCAGTGATCTCTTGGTTATTTAGTAACGTATTGTTTGGCCTCCATGTGTTTGTGTTTTTTACGTTTTTTTCCCTGTAATTGATTTCTAATCTCATAGCGTTGTGGTCAGAAAAGATGCTTGATATAATTTCCATTTTCTTAAATTTACTGAGGCTTTATTTGTGACCCAAGATGTGATCTATCCTGGAGAATGTTCCATGTGCACTTGAGAAGAAAGTGTAATCTGCTGTTTTTGGATGGAATGTCCTATAAATATCAATTAAATCTATATGGTCTATTGTGTCATTTAAAGCTTCTGTTTCCTTATTTATTTTCATTTTGGATGATCTGTCCATTGGTGTAAGTGAGGTGTTAAAGTCCCCCACTATTACTGTGTTACTGTCAATTTCCTCTTTTAGCACTGTTAACAGTTGCCTTATGTATTGAGGTGCTCCTATGTTGGGTGCATATATGTTTATAATTGTCATATCTTCGTGGATTGATCCCTTTATCATTACATACTGTCCTTCCTTGTCTCTTGTAACATTCTTTATTTTAAAGTCTATTTTATGTGATATGAGTATTGCTACTCCAGCTTTCTTTTGATTTCCATTTGCATGGAATATCTTTTTCCATCCTCTCACTTTCAGTCTGTATGTGTCCCTAGGTCTGAAGTGGGTCTCTTGTAGACAGCATATATATGAGTCTCCTTTTTGTATCCATTTATTAAGCCTGTTTCTTTTGGTTGGAACATTTAATCCATTCACATTTAAGGTTATTATTGATATGTATGTTCCTGTTACTATCTTCTTAATTTTGTGGGTTTGTTTTTGTAGGTCCTTTTTTCTCTTGTGTTTCCCACTTAGAGAAGTTCGTTTAGCATTTGTTGTAGAGCTGGTTTGGTGGTACTGAATTCTCTTAGCTTTTGCTTGTCTGAAAAGCTTTTGATTTCTCCGTCAAATCTGAATGATATCCTTGCTGGGTAGGGTAATCTTGGTTGTAAGTTCTTCCCTTTCATCACTTTAAGTATATCATGCCACTCCCTTCTGGCTTGTAGAGTTTCTGCTGAGAAATCAGCTGTTAACCTGATTAACAACACTGGGGTTTCTTCCTGCCTATAGAAACCAGGAAGGGAATTTGAGTGAGTGTGATGCTGGCAGGGGTGCAGTGAATAATGGCAGCTGACATTCACTTCAGTGTTGGAGAGCAGTACGGCCTTGTGGGGACAGTGGAGTAGTGAAGGGCAGGTGCCCTGCCCAAAGTGGGGCAGCTCCTGGCCATCCTTGCCATCTAAGAATGTGCCATCTTGGACCCAGTGTTACACAAACCTGTTAATCAGGAGTTCCCTTGTATGTTATTTGTCATTTTTCCCTTGCTGCTTTCAATAATTTTTCTTTGTCTTTAATTCTTCCCAATTTGATTACCCTGTGTCTTGTTGTGTTTCTCCTTGGGTTTATCCTGTATGGGACCCTCTGCACTTCCTGGACTTGGGTAGCTATTTCCTTTCCCATGTTAGGGAAGTTTTCGACTATCATCTCTTCCAATATTTTCTCAGGTCCTTTCTCTCTCTCTTTTCCTTCTGGGACCCCTATAATGCGAACATTGTTACATTTAATGTTGTCCCAGAGGTCTCTTATGCTGTCTTCATGTCTTTTCATTCTTTTTTCTTTATTCTGTTCCACAGCAGTGAATTCCACCATTCTGTCTTCCAGGTCACTTATCCGTTCTTCTGCCTCAGTTACTCTGCTATTGATTCCTTCTAGTGTATTTTTCATTTCAGTTATTGTATTGTTCATCTCAGTTTGTTTGTTCTTTAATTCTTCTAGATCTTTGTTAAACATTTCTTGCATCTTCTTGATCTTTGCCTCCATTCTTTTTCTGAGGTCCTGGATCATCTTCACTATCATTATTCTGAATTCTTTTTCTGGAAGATTGCCTATGTCCATCTCATTTAGTTGTCTTTCTGTAGTTTTATCTTGTTCCTTCATCTGGTACATAGCCCTCTGCCTTTTCATCTTGTCTGTCTTTCTGTGAATGTGGTTTTTGTTCTACAGGCTACAGAATTGTAGTTCTTCTTGCTTCTGCTGTCTGCCCTCTGGTGGATGAGGTTATCTAAGAGGCTTGTGCAAGCTTCCTGATGGGAAGGACTGGTGGTGGGTAGAGCTGGGTGTTGCTCAGGTGGGAAGAGATCATAAAACTTTAATCCTGTCTGCTGATGGGTGGGGCTGAGTTCCCTTCCTCTTGGTTGTGTGGCTTGAGGTGACCCAACATTGGAGCCTACCTAGGCTCTTTGGTGGGGCTAATGGTGGACTCTGGGAGGGCTCACACCAAGGAGTACTTCCCAGAACTTCCACTGCCAGTGTCCTTGTCCCTTGGTGAGCCACAGCTGCCCCCCATCTCTGCAGGAGGCCTCCAACACCAGCAGATAGGTCGGGTTCAGTCTCCTATGGGGTCACTGCTCCTTCCCCTGGGCCCTGATGCCCACACTACTTTGTGTGTGCCCTCCAAGAATGGAGTCTCTGTTTCCCCCAGTCCTGCCAAAGTCCTGCAATCAAATCCCACTAGCCTTCAAATTCTGATTATCTAGGAATTCCTCCTCCCGATGCCAGGCCTCCAGGTTGGGAAGCCTGACATGTGGCTCAGAACCTTCACTCCAGTAGGTGGACTTCTGTGATGTTAAGTGTTCTCCAGTTTGTGAGTCACCCACCCAGCAGTTATGGGATTTGATTTTGTTGTGATAGCACCCCTCCTGCAGTCTCATTGTGGCTTCTCCTTTGTCTTTGCACATGGGGTATCTTTTCTTGTGAGTTCTAGTGTCTTCCTGTCGATGATTGTTCAGCAGTTGGTTGTGATTCCGGGCATGTCCTTCTACTCCACCATCTTGAACCAATCTGCCTCTTCTTAAACTGTTGAGCTGATTTTATTTCATCTTTCTTCCTCTTGCCTCTGGGTGTCCCTAAGGCACTGTTCTTACCTCTGGCTCTTTCCTATATATATATAAATATATATATATATATATATATATATATATATATATATATATATATATTTATATATATATACACACACACACACACACACACAGTTATGTATTTCCAAATGTCCCTGGGACATCTCCATTTGGATGTCCAGCCTCAAAAGAAAAGAAAAAGATACCTCAACTAAACACATATGCTTAAACCCATCTCTCTTTCTAAATCTTTTCTCTTAGGCAGACATGGCTTGATCAGTCCCTCCCCACTGCTTTTGCTCTTGCCTGAAATGCCTCCCAACCCCAGTCTGGAATGGGGCTCTCAAATACAGGTTTCTTCCTGCCTGTAGAAACCAGGAAGGGAATTTGAGTGAGTGTGTGATGCTGGCAGGGGTGCAGTGAAAAATGGCAGCTGACATTCACTTCAGTGTTGGGGAGCAGTACGGCCTTGTGGGGACAGTGGAGTAGTGGAGGGCAGGTGCCCTGCCCAAAGTGGGGCAGCTCCTGGCCATCCTTGTCATCTAAGAATGTGCCATCTTGGACCCAGTCTTACCAGATATCTTTGTTTTTAGAGAGGATGCAGAGTCCATTTGAATGGACTTTTAATCACCTGATTTTATAAATGATAGCAATTGTTTGAAATTAAAAGCATCCTTGGGATTGACATGTACACACTGCTATATTTAAAATATATAAACAACTGTATAGCTCAATATTTATAATATTTATAATATTTAAAATACATACCTACTGTATAACTCAGTATTCTGTAATAACCTAAATGGGAAAAGAATTTGAAAAAGAATAGATACATGTATATGTATAACTGAATCACTTTGCTGTACACCTAAAATTAACATTGTTAATCAACTATACTCCAATATAAAATAAAAATAAAATAAAATAAAATCATCTTTTGACCTAACATCTTATAGCTCATACAAACTGTGTCTGTTAGTCCTGTGTGGACCTCAGCTGCCAGTTTGCAATCTCTCATTTAGACATACCCAGTGCTGTCCGGTAAACAGATGCAAACCATATGCAGCATCTAAAATTGTCTGGGAGTCACATTTTAAAAAGTAAAAAAGGTTCAATATCACTAATTATTAGAGAAATGCAAATCAAAACTACAGTGAGGTATCACCTCACACCAGTTAGAATGGGCATCATCAGAAAATCTATAGACGACAAATGCTGGAGATGGTAGGGAGAAAAGGGAACCAACCCTCTTGCACTGTTGGTGGGAATGTAAATTGATACAGCCACTATGGAGAACAGTATGGAGGTTCCTTACAAAACTAAAAATAGAATTACCATATGACCCAGCAATCCCACTACTCGGCATATACCCAAAGAAAACCATAATTCAAAAAGACCCATGCACCCCAATATTCATTGCAGCACTATTTGTAATAGCCAGGACATGGAAGCAACCTAAATATCCATCGACAGACGAATGGATAAAGAAGATGTGGCACATATATACAGTGGAATATTACTCAGCCATAAAAAGGAATGAAACTGGGTCATTTGTAGAGACGTGGATGGACCTAGAGACTGTCATACAGAGTGAAGTAAGTCAGAAAGAGAGAAACAGATATCATATATTAATGCGTATATGTGGATCTAGAAAAATGGTACAGATGAACTGGTTTGCAGGGCAGAGATAGAGACACAGATGTAGAGAATAAACATATGGACACCAAGGGGTGAAGCAGGGGTGGGGGCGGTGGGATGAATTGGGAAATTGGGATTGATATATATACATTAAAATGTATAAGATAGATAAATAATAAGAACCTGCTGTATAAAAATAAATAAATAAATTTTTTTAAGTAAAAAAATATAAAAAGGAATGGGGCAATTAATTTTAATAATATATTTCATTTCACCCAGTGTTTCTAAAATATTTCAACATGGGATCAATAGAAAAAAATTGCTAGTGAGATACTTCCATTCCGTTTTTGCACACTAAGTCTTTGAAGTCTGGTGTGTGCTTTACACACTTTTGGCCCATCTCAATCTGGATGAGCCCCATGTGGCTACTGGCTACTCTATCGGTCATCAGCACTCCGATGATGAAGAACAAGAATTAATTATATGCACACCAAATCAGGCGAGATTTTATTCATTATGCTTGCATAGAGCTAGGTAATTTGAATCTAGCATAAACCAAAGTAGAAGATAGCGACTCTGAGAACGATGTGTCTAAAAATGACACAAAGAAGTGCATGGAAAGATGTTTGGGTGGCACCAGAGTGTTCAACTACAGACTTTCAAAAGCCCCTCAAGCATGACTGGTCGGAGCTTTTTTATCAGACTTTTCTACTTGGAGCTCTACTTGTCTCACAGGAGTTCACAGCTGATGTTCTAATTCACACTTTGAGGTGGGGTTACACTTTGCATTGTTACTATGCTGTTGCCCTTCTGAAATGTCAAGGTGAGCATTTGTCCTTAAGCATTTAATACAAAGTGAATGTCATAGAAGCCACTGTAAAATGGGGAAGAATGTCCTGAATTCAGTGATGACGTTGTCATTCAATCAAGATTTAGCAAATGTACTCACTGCTAAAAATGAGCATTTCCACCCAATATTTACCTAGTTTCACTGTATTTTCCTACTGGGGAGCAGAGCCCAGGAGCTGTTGTCAGCGTTAGCCTAGTGAAGATTGTGACCACCAGTGACCCCCTTCTTGACTCCGAGCTCCATGTTTTTTATGTTTTCTTGTAACTCCATCCATGGTACATTCAAAAATCTTTTGAGGCTGCAAACATGAAGGTCATGCTGGTCAAACATGGGCATCTTCCAAGAGTAAGGTCTCAACAGCGTGGCACAGAGTAAAACATACTCTGGACATACTGAGCTCTCACTAGGCCTCTATACTCCTAGTAAAGACCAAATTTGGTCATTTATGCTCCTTTGTTACTGGAGGGAACCAGGGACAGTATGAAAGCCTCTCAGGACGGTCAGCCACACCAGTTTGATCTGCGTGTAATGTCCTCAGATACATTAGTATTGTAGGAGATACTTACCATCAGTGCTTTCCAGGAGCGAATGGTTGCATCTCTGGGGAGTTAGGGCAGTGGCAAAAGTTGAGAATATCATTCTGGGTTGAACTGCCGACACTGTTGGGAAGGCCATGCTACAGCCGAGGGGGGCCACCATTACTGTGACATGTCCCCAGGTCTAAACTCCCTGGCATGGATCTGACGTTCTCACGTTTTCTCAGCTACTAAGAAGCAGGAGTCAGGGGCCTTGAAGAGGACCCCAGACCCTCAGACAGGTGGTGTTTCCCCTTCCGTAGGCACTCCGTCCCTCCCTGCTCCTCGGCTCTCTGGCTTCAGTGAGCAGCCTCCTCTGGGTTTCAGCCAGGCTAATCTCTCGGGTACAGCTTTGGTGGGGAAAGAAGGAATCAGATAGTCTGCCTTTGTGCAGGGAGGAACTTTCCCACGATTGTCTGCGGACACATACTGGTCTCGTGAAGATCATATTAGTGCAGACGTGTCAACCAAGGCATACAATTTCAGTCAACTTTGTTTCGAGTCTTCTGAATTCTAGAGGAAGTATTCATAGTGATATATTGATCTTTGGTGAAGGAGAAAGTTACAAAGCACTTCGGGTTTGAGGTTACCTCTCCAAACACTTTTATAGGAAGATGAAATTTGAGAACTAATATATAGAGATGATGATTTAGAGTAGAAATTGAGAGCTAATAGGTCCTTCCTCAGAAATGGCTCAGAAAACGGGTAGTAAAACAACAGAGAACAAAAATGGAACTTGGCTGCATGACTTGGGCATTTCTTCTTTTCATTCATACATCCATTCTTCTGATAAATGTGTAGTGATTATCTCACCAAATGCCAGGTATGTAGAATGCAAGATCCAACCTTTCTTCATTTAACGGACCTGGTCCTATGGTAAGCAGCCTGCTAGGTTGGCCTCCAAAAATCCTTGCCTCCTGGTATTCATACCCTCCCATGGTGAATAGTGCTGTAACCAGTATGAGGATGGGGAAGTGATGTGTGACTTCCAAGGGTAGATCATAAAAGATATTGCTGCTTCCCCCTTGCTCTCTGGGATCACTTGCTCTGCGGCGAAGCTGGCCACGTGTTGGGAGGACTCTCCCACATGGAGAACTGAGGCCTCCTGCAAGCTGCCAGCACCAACTTGCCAGCCATGTGAACGAGCCATCTTGGAAGCAGATCTTGCAGCTCCAGTCAAGCCTTTAGATACCTGCAGCCCCAGCTGATGTCTTGGTTAAAGCCTCACAAGAGACCAAAAGCCAGAACCACTCAAATTCCTGCACATTAAAAAAATATATATTTATTGGAGTATAGTCGATTTACAATGTTGTGTTAGTTTCAGGAGTACAGCAAAGTGAATCAGTTATACATATACATATATCCACTTTTTATTTTTAGATTTTTTTCCCATATAGGCCATTACAGAGTATTGAGTAGAGTTCCCTGTGCTATACAGCATGTTCTTATTAGTTATCTATTTTATATATAGTAGTGTGTATATGTCAGTCCCAGTCTCCTAATTTATCCCTCCTACCCTTATCCCCTGGTACCCATGAGTTTGTTTTCTACATCTGTGACTCCTGGTTTGTAAATAAGTTCATTTGTACCATTTTTTTTAGATTCCACATATAAGCGATATCATATGATATTTGTCTTTCTGTGTCTGACTTACTTCACTCAGTATGACAATTTCTGAGTCCATCCATCTTGCTGCAAATGGTATTATTTTGTTCTTTTTTATGGCTGAGTAATAGTCCATTGTATATATGCCCTGTACTTGTATGAGATGATAAATGCTTATTACTGCTTTAAGCCTCTAGGTTTTGAGACAATTTGCTATGCAGCAATAGAGAACTAATACATAGCCCACCTGTGCCAGACCTTTGCAAATATAAAACTATTAACCCTCATAACAACTCTTTGAAGGAGGTACTGTTGTTGTTATACCCATTTGATACATGTGGAAACTGAGGCCCAGAGATGACTTGCCCAAAGTCACAGAATTTGTGAAAGGCTGAACTGGGATTTGAATTAAGCAATCTAGCCAGAGTCCATGTTCTCAACAAGTACTTTGTGTTGTCCTTTAAGAGCAACATGCTTTAGGACATCAGTTCTAAAATCAGGTGGTTGATGAAGGACAAGGTTAAGATCTGGAAGAGGAGGGAACTGGATTCTGAACCAACCACGATTGTGATGGGCTGGGGGTGGGGGGAGGGTCTTGCATAAATCCTTCTCTGAGCCTCTGTCCACTCAATTGTAAAGCTAAGATAATAGCAATTCTTTTTTTTTTTTTTTTTTTTTTTTTTTTTTTTTTTTTTTTGCGGTATGCGGGCCTCTCACTGTTGTGGCCTCTCCCGTTGCGGAGCACAGGCTCCGGACACGCAGGCCTAGCGGCCATGGCTCACGGGCTTAGTTGCTCCGCGGCATGTGGGATCTTCCCGGACCAGGGCACGAACCCGCGTCTCCTGCATTGGCAGGCGGATTCTCAACCACTGCGCCACCAGGGAAGCCCAATAGCAATTCTTATTTGGGGATTTTTTTAGGGTTAAATGAGGTAAGGCATGAAAGGCCTGTAGCTGGGGGTGGGGGCATGGTCAGCACACCTGAGTTCCCTTCCCTTGCCCAGCACCTTTTGTTTGCTACTGCTAAAGGGGGACTCGTTCATCTGGAAGGGTCCTGCTCTCTGCCTTGGGTCCTGCAGCCATGCACTGTGCTTGGATACTCCCTGTTTTCTGAGCCCTGGTGTCCCAGCCTATGTGATCCCAGCTTTCTGAAGGAGACTCGCATTTGGGATGCTGCCCTGAATTCTCACATAGAAAAAGCCAACTTCCTGAGCATGCCCTGACCTTCATTGCTAGGATGCAAACTAACAACAGAAAACCATTTCCTGTGCTTAATTACATTATTCACAGCACTATCCAGAGTGCTGGAACCACAACCACTAATTCACAAAGTAGTTGGAAAGACAGAAATAAAACAAAGAAAGGAGGATGGCTTTGCTGTCTCTGTGAGTTGTACATTATGAAGCCAGAGGTAATTCTTTGGGTGTGCAGTCATCCCTCGATATCCACAGGGGATTGGGTCCAGAACCCCCTATGGATACTAAATTCTGAGGATGCTCAAGTCCCTTAGATGACCCTCTGTATCCACGGTTCCACATCTGCAGATTCAACCATCAGCAGATTGTAAACGTAGTACACAATCTATCCGCGTTTGGCTGAGGTTGGTTGAATCCACAGGTGTGGAATTGGCAGATACAGAGGACCCACTGTACTTGGAGATTTGGGGACAGTGCCATAAGCAGTGTAAAGTGCAGGGCATGGAAGTCATACACATGGGGTTTCTAATCCCAGTTCCTTCACTTTCTGATATGAGACTTTGGACAAGTTATTTAACCTCCCCAAGGTTCGTTGAGTAGAAAAGGAGGATAATGATGCTGACCTCATTCATTCCTTGTGAGGATACCGTAGGATAATGTGGATGCCCTGCATCAGGACGAGTTCCCTTCCTGTTTATAATCACCGCATTGGAGAGCTAGTGTCATAAACAGCTAATGGTTAGGAGTTAAAAGCTCACACAAGAATTCCCCCTCCCCACAAAGGAAATTCAAGGATAATTTCAGACCAAAACAGTATTGAGGCATTCCAACAGGGAACCACAGAAGAGCTGCTGACCTGTGTGGTCCATGGAGGTACCTAGTGGGAGGTCAGACTTGGATGCATAGACCTAGCCTGGCTGGTGGACTAGAGATTTAGTCTTTTCAAGTCTGTTTCTGACCCTGGAGGAGAAAAGTAGTTATGCACCCTGACAGCTTTTCTTTAAAAATCTTATACATCTCTTACATAAGGTAAGTCAGAAAAAAAGCTTTTCACAGAGTATAATATGCAGTCATGATTCAAAACAAGAAAAAACAAATCAGAAAAATCTGAACAATTTAGAAATAGAAGGGAACTTCCTTATTCTGATAAAAAAAAATGCCTACCAAAAAAGACCCCAAAAAACAAAAACACATGGTGAGCATGATACTTCACTGTGAAACTTTAGGAATGATTTCAGGATGCTTTCATTTATTCCATTCACTATCACACTGGATGTCCTAGCTACTTAATAAGTCAAGAAAAAAAAGGGGTGTAAAATCAGGAAAGAACAAACAAAATTGCCCATATTCACAGATGATATGATTATCAATGTCAAAAAGGAAAATCTATAAACTATTAGTAAGAATTCAAGTTTGGTGGATACAAGATCTATGTACAAAAATCAGTAGTGTTCCTATAGAGA
Organism: Kogia breviceps; assembly: GCF_026419965.1. NCBI lineage: Eukaryota > Metazoa > Chordata > Mammalia > Artiodactyla > Physeteridae > Kogia > Kogia breviceps. Next base: position 120,736,431 of record NC_081312.1, on the reverse strand, counting down.
AACAAAACCAAGTAGAAATGAAAAAGTTAAAAAAAAATGTTTACACCAGCAACAAAAATCATAAAGTATGTAAGGAAAAGAAATTGAAAAAATAAGCATGACCTTTATAGACAGTATTATAAAACCCTATTGAAGGGTATAAAAGAAGACTTTTAAACAAAGGGTAAAACATACCATGTTCTTGCATAGAATGATTCAGTATCAAAAGATATTATTTCTCCCCAAATATAATCTGTAATTGCAGTGCCATTGCAATAAAAAGAAAACAGGTGGTGTGTGTAAGTGTGTGTGTTCAACTGTGTGTGTATAAATATATATATAACAATACAAGATACTCCTAAAATTCATGTAGAAAAGTAATTGATCAAGAATAATGAACATAGTTTTATATAAGGGGATCATATAGGAAGGGAAATTGCCCTAATAGTTATCTGGCTTATAAATTGTAGTAATTTGGGTATGTGGCATTGGCACAGGGGTATAGAAATATATACAATTTAAACTGCCTGGTGTGATCAGAAGTCAGTATATGCATGTCTGGGCATGTAAATGAGAGCAGCAATGTTATAATAAGTGAGGAAAAACCATTTATTCAGTGAGTGAATGCCTAAACTGCCAGCAAGCTAAAAGTAACAAAAAGAAAATCAGATCCTTACTTCATACTTTATTAAAAAATTGATTACATTTTAATTAATTTTAAAAAGATGATTAAAGACCTGAATATGAAAAGCCCAAAATTTAGACCTTTTCGGAAGAAAAGAGCAAACCTTTAAAAAGAAATGGATTACATTAAAATTAAAACCTTGTTAATAATAGGATACCATAAACTAAATTAAAAGGCATACTATAATAATAGTCTGCATAATCAGTCAGAGATTAATATCCAGAATATTTAGAGTTTCTACAAATCAGTAAGAAAAAAAGGCTATGCCACAGAACAGTGGGTACAGGATGGGAATAGGGAGAAATCAGAGGCAAGAAAACCGAATGGACAATAAGCATAAAAGTTGGTCAAACTCACCAGTAGTCAGGGAAATGCAAATTAAAAACAACTCAGTGAGATATAATCCCACACTTCTCAGACTGGCAAAAATTAAAATCTGACAACACCAAGAGTTGGCAAAAATGTGGAGATTTTCATACAGTGCTACTGGGAAAAAAAATTGGTAAAATCACTTTGCAGAGTAAGTGGCAGTTTCTACTACAAATCAGCAGTTCTACATTTACAGTACACTCCAGAGAAAATCCATCTACAGATAGGCTCCAGAGGAAATCCAGCATGTATGCGTGAGGAAACATATTTGTATAAGCGTGTTCTCTGTAGTGTTCTTTGTAAGAGTTAGAAACTGAGACCAATCAAATGTCCATCATTTAGGGAATGGATGAATAAAGTATTTTATATGTGTAAGATTGAATACTCCATAGCAATTAAATGAATGGATTAGATAAATACGGATAGCTTACCGTTGAGTCAGAAAAGTTACAGTCAAGTAGTATTCCATATATGTAAATTTTTAAAAATAGCACTTTTACATAGTTTATGGTAATACATAGGTACCAAAATTGTAAAATCATGCATGGGGAAGACATGTAGAAGGTTAGAAGAGCAGTGTCCTCTGGGAAGGAAAGGTGGGAAAGTTGGATTGAGCTGGAGTAAAAAGGAGGCTTCTACTCTGTAAAGTTTTATTTCTTCAAAAATAGAATCAGAATGAAAAAGAGGGACCTGAAATCAGTAGTACAAAACGGTAACATTTGTTAGATGTAAGCTTGGTTATGGTTATTAAATCATTTGCTATATTTGTATGTTTAAAATCCTTCTGGAAGCAATAGCCATCAGCACTTTTCAGATTTGCCCAAAGGAGCAATGTGGAAATGAGTCCCTTGCTGGTAGAGAGCATTCTCTATAGGTGTGTCCCTGCTTACAGGGAGGTGTTATGCATGGGTGCCTGTGCCCACATGTGTACAGGCTTGTGTTCATCTCTTGCTCAGCTGGTGTTGCCTTGGCAACTTGGAATGCCCCATCATCTGCTGAATCGGGGGTAGGTGAATGGCTTTGCACATTGGCTGTTCATTTCCCTCAGAGGAATGTAATCTGAAGCAAGGGTGATCAGTCTGTCTTTGTCTCTCTGTCTTCTAAATATGCAATTCACCTTGTCTTCATCATCTTTTAGCTATTCTTCCAGCTCATGTATCTCATTTTCACCCGTTCCTAAGATATAACTATGAATGTCTAATCAAAAACAAGCCATATTTACCTTTTACCATCTTAAACCATTTTCTCTAAATAAACAGTTAACATGCTTTAAAGACCCAGGGGGGCAAGATGCTGTATTTGCACTGTAGACCCTCTTTTCCCACCACTGGGAGTACCACGGAGGGTGGGGGTGGGTAGGGCTATGGGACTCAATGCCAGCACATGTCACAGGATGCTGCTTGTGACAGCAGGAATAAGAATAGTGCTATGGAATAGATTCCTGCCTCTCGTCACTGTGGTCCATGAGAACCCCCTGACTTGACTTGCTCCGTATCCAGCCTGGACGTCATGGGGGAACATGCGAGCACTTCCTGCCCCGCCTCCTGGGCCCACTGGCCTGCTGCATGTGCCAGTCTTCCTGCCTGTCATTTGGAGTGATTGAGCCCCATGCTAGGGGCTGAAGGACGGAAGGGTGTGATGTGAGAAGGATGCCTGAATGCTGGTTAGGCTCTTGGTCTCAGATACACCCCCAGGGAAACTTCTTAGTGAGTTGAAGGCTTCATAAAGGGACACCAAATAAGTATACCTTTTATCAACACAGAAGGGTTCAAATTCTTAGAATGTTAAAGCTGGTCATGTGAAGGATTTCTGGTCCAATCTAACCATCCATCCAACGAATGTTTACTGGGTTCTTTCGATCTGCCTTTAAAAATGGGAAGATCCAAGTCCAGGGAGGCTGCATGAATTCTTTTCTGTTAGCTAAGTTGGCATCTCGCCCAGACAGGCACCCAGTCAACACAGCCCCCTCCACCCTGCTGATAAGGGTCATCAGAGCATCCTCTTTTCCAACCACACTTCTGAGACCATTCTGTAGAGCCCTTGGGTAAGGAATTGATGAGTCAATATTGAGCCCTTAGCTCTTGGGACTCAGGATCTTAGTCCAGTGAGGACACGAAAATTCTTAACCCGTGGAGTTGATGTGTGGTTTTCCCATCAATCTCACTGCAGGTGCACATTCATAGGGCACGAAGGCACCACCCTGTCACCACTGCAGGTGTTGATTGTCCCTGATAATTGGTCTGGCCCTGTCCCCAGGCAGGCGGTATCCAGACCTCAGCCCTGGTGCAAGACACCAAGGAGGGAGAAGCCTCCCAATGGGTTTTACTCTGAAAAGGCACTTGAACAAAGTACTTACTCACTGTCTGGACAAAGTGATGCATTTTATGGGTCTGGTGACAGTTCTTAAAATTCTTTAAAGCCCAGGTGCTGGGAGCAGTATTGCGTGAACATATTTAATGCTTTTTCTCTTTTTTATCAAGAAAACCACTCTTGGGCTTCCCTGGTGGCGGAGTGGTTGCGAGTCCGCCTAACGATGCAGGGGACGCGGGTTCGTGCCCCGGTCCGGGAAGATCCCACATGGCCGCGGAGCGGCTGGGCCCGTGAGCCATGGCCGCTGAGCCTGCGCGTCCGGAGCCTCTGCTCCGCTACGGGAGAGGCCACAGCAGTGAGAGGCCCGCGTACCACAAAAAAAAAAAAAAAAAAAAAAAAAGAAAACCACTCTTAATATGGAATTTGGGTCTACTGGCTCCTATCTGACATTCTGAGAATTTTTTTCTTCTTACTGCTTCTAGTCTTTCCAAACAATCTTCCTTGCTTGATACGCACATGGTAAAAGAGGAGCTTCATAGTAAAGCTATTTCCAGAAATTGATAATAGTGATCGTTTCTCTGGAGGGGTCTGGGCTGGGCAAGAGACTTGATTTTTATTGAATATCTTTGTTGTATTTGAATTAAATTTTCCCCCAGGGCATACCATTTTCAATTAAGTGAACTTGATTAATTTAAAAAATCTTTTCTTGTAGAACCCAAAGAATACTGTTTGTACTAAATAGTAATAGTTGCAGTATTGCATCTGCATCACCACATCCCTATTCTTACACTAACCAGCTTTATGATGGAACCAGTTACTTAAATGCTCTGAGTCTCAGTTCTCACATCTGTAGAATGGGAGTAGGACACTTGCTTATCCTCACAGTGGGTCCTAAAGGTGAGATGAGGTATGTATATCACTCTTCCTGCATTTAAATTACATTGCCGGACTCGCTTCAGATTGCGTATACCTGGAGACTAGGAAATGCATCATGTTTACCTTCACCTCTTCCAACCCCCAATGCATGTTCTGTAACTTCCTGATGGAAAGGGATATTCTGTTACACTGTTTACTGCTACCTCTCTGTGCCTGGAATAGTGCCTGGCATAGTATTGGCATGGTGTAAATGTTTATTCAATGAATGAATGCATGCATGCATGATAGGGGTTCAGTTCATGTTACTTGATGCTTGAATAGTGATTTGCTGAAATAATTTACACGCACCCTGTCTCATCTGGAGTGGTTAGCGTCAGTGAGTGTCCTTCGCTCTAGAGAGTATACATGCCTTTTGCTTCGTTTCCATCAACTGGCCCGTCATACATTAGTCTTGGCGTCTGCCAGCACACCAATCCTTCTGCATCCTGGCATTAAGCACCATTGGTCATGGTGGCCCTCTCATTACTCCTTCAGCCAATGCTCTGTTATTTTCTCTGCTGTATTGATAAGGAATCCCAGAGCTTGTGGGAAAGGCCAGGGATGGGCAAGTGAGAGCAAGACCAAATCCAGTAGAGGCAAGCAGTCTTGTGTGACTCTTGTAGCATCTGTAACAACCTGTGCCCTGAGCGACAACAGTGAACAAGCCAGGTACACACAACAGCCAGCTCCCCGCTGGGATTCATGGATAGAGGGCCAGGGGGTGACACCTGGTCAGATCACAGTCCTTACCAGTTGGCTTGGGTGGGGTGACACTGGGGTTGGCGTCTCTTGGCCGGCCTACCCATCAGCACTGCACAGGTGGGCTGGGAACCAGCCAGGCGCACGGTTCCCATGCGGAACCGTGGGAACTCTGTTCCCACGGGAAGTCATGCTCTCACCTGCTCCACAGCTGGAGCTGTCAGCCTCTATCTCAGATTCCTGATGATCGTCCATATTAACTGAAATGTGCAAGATGGGCAAGTGCATCGGGGAATGTGGTACCTGGATCGTCTCAGGCACTCATTATAGATGCAGATTCCTGGATCCCACCCAGACCTTCTGGGAGAGGCTCTGAGGGAGCGGGATAGAGAGGCTTGGCAAGCGCCAGCTTTAACAAGCTGCAGTCGGTTCTGATTCATTGGAGAGGTTGAGAGTTATGCTGGAGTAGAGGGGAGTCTGGCTCTCAGAGCTGGACAGACCTGGGTGTGAGTCCAAGCTCTGCTACCTGCCACCTGTGTGGCTCGTGGCATGCAGCCCTGCTGGACCTCTGTGTCCTCCTCAGTATGATAGGGATGATGATGATGGTGTCTGTCTCACAGAATTGCTAGGATTAAGTGAGTTAGTGCGTGTGAAGTACCGTCCACATGTCTGCCCTGCAGCAAGCACATACGAGTGTTAGTTGGTAATGCAGTGGTGACGTGGTCGTGATGACCACCCTCGGGGTGGAGTTTCCATAATTCTGCTCCAGCACAGAGGAGATGCTTGAGCGGGGTTGAACACAGAATGAATTACGGGCCACTTCTTGACAGCCTGAACACTAAAGACCAGAGAGACATCAACTCCCTGGATTAGCTGTCACTGTTGTCTGTGTGTCGGCAAACTCCCCAAAGCGATTTGCAGGGAAGCCTTATAACTGAGTTTAGCAGAGGATGGACACCGGTGAGAGATTTGGGAATATAAAGCAGATGTAGCCACAGAAGCAATCATAGGAGCTTCCTCTCCGTTGCTCCTTAAATGCATTAGTCCCAGCTGAACTGTGATGATTTTTCTCATGTTAAGGCATCTTTCTTTTATTTTATGCTCTGGGAAAACCAGGTTCTAGATGAATTCAAGGCTTGCATTTGAGCGCTTCCCTAAAGCAGTGGTATCTGGCAGTAAGTAAAATAGCATGCAAAGCATGCTGTGGCTCTAAGCCATTAAAATCTCTGAAACTCCCTTATTGAAAGGCAGTGCCTTAATTTGCTACAACTCACTAAGGAGCAGTGCATTGGTGAAAGGAAAAGTTCATGATGTTTGCATTCTATTTATTTTAAATACAGCCTAGTTCAATAAATAGCCCAGTTTTCTCCTAACTGTGTTGAGAGAGTGGTATATAAAACCTGATAGAGATTTGTTGCATTGGAACTTACTTGGGGAAGTGGGCCTCTGAAATGCTATTAGCCTTTGAAAAATCAATAGAAAGCCACCAAGGTCGCTTTACAAATTGGGCATTTGTACGTGGAAATTAACCCATCTGTGGGTTAATGCTCCTGGCTTGGCACGGCTGCTAGCGCAGCACTCAGCTTGTATGGAAGTGCAGGGATGGCCACATGTGGTCGCTTCAGGACCATCCAGAATTTGATGGCCTGCCTGTCCCTGTCATGTGCAGGCACATGGGCCCCGTCATCTTGACATCCTGTGTGGCTCAGTGTGGGTATAGTTGGACTCACAGTGGGTCTGGGGTGTAGCTGAGAGCCCCTGTCCTCCTGTTGGTCTCATGTCTCAAGGCAAGCCTGAGAGTGACCTGCACAGAGGAAAACACATTAGGGTCAAGCACCTGTCTGAGCTTTGGTGCTACCTGTTTAAAGGAGTGCTCAGAAATGCCAGCTGCCCTGTGCCTGGAAAGTTGGGGGGCTCCTGTCCTGTGCGGAGTGGCGCTGGGGTTCATTCCTGCTCACTGGGGAGCCCGTTCCAGCTAGCTCATTTCCAGGCAACCCGGAGAGTTACCAGCCTCGCTCACCGGATAATCCTCTTGTGCCCGTTACACCTTTGCCTCTGTAAGGGCCACCTTCCTTTCCATGTGGGAGAAAGAACACAAGCCGTGGAATCAGGTGGATCTGAATTCCACTCCTGAATCTGTTGCAGACTGAGCTGGGGGCTCAGTGAAAGCCTCTCTGAACCTCAGTCCTTCTAAGTGTCCCCTGAGGAATAAATTGGTTAATTGGCCCTAGTGAGGATTAAAGAAGATATCTTATAGGTGAAAGTAGGTACCGCAGTACGGGGAGTGCTCAGTGTATCCTGGTGCGCTGCTGAATGCTCTGGCGGTCTCTGTGACTGGGTAATCGGCTAATCTATTTTTTTATAAAGCCTAGAAAGAAACAATGAGAAGATGTTCAATTCAGAGGTTAATTAGATCTCTCATATTCCTGCTTGTGCTGGAGTTGGGGCAGGAGATAGATGGGCCCTGGGCTGAACAGCTGGAGTCTGTCCCCTGTGGACAGATAATCCAAGATGAAGAGGAGAAGCTGCGCCCTTCCCAGATAAGAGAGAAAGAGACCACATATTTCTCATTCTTGAAGTCAAGGAGACCTTCCCAACTACAAGTGTGCAGAAAGCCTCCTTGGAGGTCAAAAAGGGAGGGGTGCCACCCCATAGTAAGTGATGTCAACCTACCCATAGGCCTCTTTGCTGGTAACCATCTTGGCTAAGAGATGCACTCGCACACAGGGGAGGACCCTGAGATAAACCAAATACGGACTCAGAACCAGCCAAAGCAAGATGACTGGCCAAAGGAAACCTGGAAGAAATGCCCCATATAAGTGATCCAAACTACCACGAGTATGCGACTCTCTCTCTCTGAGCTCGCCCATGTGTCTATCCACACGTACCCTTTTTCCTCCTAATCAACACTTTACTTGTTTCACTACTTTCTGTCTCTCTGGAAATTCATTTCTACACAGGTGACAGGCCTGGGCCTTGTCACTGGCCACGGATATAAGTGGCTAGGATTCAGTGCTCTCATTGTCGCGGCCTGACTTGAATCTTTGGCTGGGAACCGAAATCCTGCTTCAAGCCACTGCAGGCCGAGGCCACCCGAGATCAGAGTTGCCTAAGAATGTTGCCATTCTCTCTTCCTTCTGCACTTGGGGAAAAGGCAGGGCTTCTCCCCATCCTAGTTGTAAGAACTGGTGGTCTTGCCTTACCAAGATCAGCGAAGAGGTGACAGTAGCTAAAGATCTGTGTTATGAGCTAAAACGTCCATGTAAACCAGATAATACAGTTTCTTTCTCAAATATGAATGAGGTTTACTGGACTTAGTACAGCTACTAAGATCAAGAGGAAAGATGCTTTTCAATTAAAGAAAAAAAAAAAGTTCTGAGGTTCTTGCTGGAGACTGTCTTCTGTTCAGATCAGACATATTTCTGCCCAATCCTGCCTTTCCTGCACCCACCGCTCCTGTCTGTCAAGTATTTTAAAGCATGCTGAGTTTAAAAAAAAATCCAGCAGGAAAAAAACCCCTACAAACCAATTTTCTGTTCATTAAAGTGACTGCAGTTGTTGATAAAGACTTGCCTCTTTTCAAAACTTGAGTCCCAGAGCCCCAAAGGCAAAACATAGTGAACTTAATAAAAAGGATGGATGTATCTGGGATGAGTCAGTCATCTCTGTATTGACTAAATGTTCATTAATTACCACATCCAGAAATGGAGTTTCCCTCTAGAGAAAATGCTAATTAAGATGCCTGTTTAAGCTCCCACATTTATCCTCTTAGCAATATCTCCCTTTTATTTGATCTGTTTCAAAAGGCTGGAGCCCTTTACTTATATGAAGTAATTTCTAAAGGAAGGAGCAGGAAGGCCCATTCAATGATGGTTTGGGAATTGTGTTACCTTGAGTTATATAACTTTCTGTGTCATATACTGATTAAGCACTCGTGCACGTTGTCCAAGAGTTTATACACGAAATAAGCCACCTTCCAGCTGATACCCCGGATGGCTAGAGTGTCTGTGGTGAAACATTCGGGCTAACGTCATTACCCATGTGTTCTTGTCTAGGTAAAGGCCTCATATATGTCAAATGCTGCTAAGAATGAGGGAGAGACTGTTTGTTCTCCAAAACCTGTGTGGTTCATGTTAAAGTCGGTTGGATAACATGCAGACACGAATTAGGCAGGCATTGTTCTGTAGGGAAAGGACAACAGCATTCAGTCATTGCAGACTCCAAGCTTGAGTTGACAGGCATAGAAGGTACATGGCTGTGCTGTGAGGTTGTAGGTGGGCCTCTCTTACACTGAATCCATGAAGACCCCAGGGAGGAAGTATGTGAGAGAAGAAGAGAGGCTGTCAGATGTAGTTTAAGGCCAACACGAAGGGGCATCTTTTTGAATAGGGATACTGCAGCGAGGGTGTGCCTTGTGATGAGTCACAGAACCTCTTCAGGGAGACGCAAGAGAAGTGGATTATTTTAACTGGTGGTAAGAACCTCTCATAGGTTTTTAGAAGCATTAGGGTCAGTAGGCTCTTCTGAAAATCAGAAGAACTGAAAGGGGGGAGAGGTGTGGAGGGAGGGAGAGTACTACATTTGTTTTTCCTGTTCTGTAATTTTTGAGGCATCACAAGTTAAATTGTATAAAATAACCCCCAAAGTATAAAACACGGGTGACCTGAAGTTGACATGAGTGTTTTACCCAAAGGATGGAGATTCAAGCTCTCCTTGTTTTCAGGATACTAGCTCAAAAAGAGTGCTAGTTTGTTTATTTTCTAAATCTTTGAAGGAATCTCTCTAAGTGCCAGACTGACAGCCGTAGGGGGACTTGCCGTTCCTGGATCTGTGGGCCATGCTTTGGTCTCCAGTGGACCCAGAGAGGTTGTCTTTGATAAAGAAGTCAGCTCAGTGAACCAGAGCATCCCATTGCTGACATCGTTTCTTGGATGAAACTGGGCAACGCTAAGCTTGGTCTCCAAATAACCCATGTGCAAAATCAGGAGACTTTTTTTCCCTCCTTGTAAATGCGTGCATGTGCCTGCACACACACATGCACACAATTCAGAGCCTTGGAATTAGACTGAAATGGGTCTGATTGAAACCCTGCCCAGCAATATAGAGCTCCTTGGAGCTGAGTCTTTAGAGGAACACAGGCTGTGGTTCACATCCCAGCTTTCCCACCTGAGTGGCAGCACCCTGAGAGCAAGTCAAGTTTCCTTTCTGAACTCCAGCTTGTTCTTCTTTAAAATCAGGATACTAACACTCGTTTTGTATGGGTTTGTGATGGTAAAGTAATATTTATGAAGTATCTAGAATGGCACGTACAATGGGCTAAAAAAAATTATAGTTAAGATTTTTCACTTTAAATACTTTGACCCATGACCTCCTTTCTGAGCTAGTTTATTAAAATGATCTAAAATACACAGGTTTTGGAGATTCAACGTTGATAATAAAATAATGAGGTAGGTTTAAAATTCGGTGTTCAGACTGGTAGAACATAAGGAGTGTATATATACACAAGCACACACACACATACATACATCTATAATAGGTATAGGTTGTTGTCTCAATGATATGTTTCAGTGAAAATTGGCAAATTGATTATTATGCATAGAAAACAATAATATGAGCATTTATATGATAAGTGCAAATGTAAAATTGAATCTAAAAGTGAATCTTTTCATAAAACAGATCTGCTTTGGATAGCATCACTTGTGGTCAAGGAAGGCAAATAAACTCCCTGCCTATCCAGAAAGGCAATGCTACAGCTATAGAGGCTATTTGGAGAGATTTTATGAATTTCTGATGTGTAAAATGAGTTTGTACCATGTCATAGATGGAGTCATTTGTAAGGAGAATGAAAAATATACTCCTTCGGACATCTTTTTTTTTTTTTGAAGTGACGTGTGTATACCATGACATTTCTCTGTCCCAACTTGTGTTCCTTCTCAGTGAACCCAGCCATCATCCAAGTGCAAGTCAAGGGCTGCCTGTTGCCCCAAATTTTGTGCTCTGCTGAGCCATCTGCTGAGTTACAGTTGGGAAGTCAGTGAACCTTTAAGCTTCACCATGAGAATGTTTTCTAGAGGAACGACTCTGGAATTGAAATAGGCAAGAGCCAGTTCTATCCAGGCCATAGACCGGGGCACACAGCACAGTCTTGGCAGAACATGTGCAAGGTGCCCTGGGCTCTGCCATGTCTCCATCTTTCTACCACTTTGGGGTCTGTTTAGACGGCTCAGGCTCTGAGCAGTGCCCTGGGTTAAATTCCTCCAGCTTACTCAGTTCTGGGCTTTGCTAGTTCATTTGATAAGGTTTCCAGTAGGGCCTCTGCCTGTTGGACAGCTGTGCAGTGAGTAAATCAGGCACTGGTGTATCAGGAAGAGAGCAGACTTTGATACAGAACCACCTTTGGATTGGGCTCTGCTGCTGTGATCTGTGTGATCTGGGGCAGGTCACCAAATGTTTGCACTTTCCTCCAGTTTGAATAACAATTACCCACCTCCTTCAAAGGGATCTTCTGAGCTTTAAATGGATGGACAGGGAAAGGCTTCCCAAAAGGGTCCTCAAAGTTTCCTAAATGTTAGCTCCGTTGTTGTGGAGTTGTAATGAGGACTAAAGGGAAGGGATCTAGGTATTGATAAAAGGGGCACAGAAGCTTATTCTACACGTGTTCTTTCCTTCATTCCCTTCTAATTAGTTCAGGTGACAAAGTAATGTGAAAAGAGGAGTGTGCTTTAAAAAATGTGCATTGGATAGAGGCCTTTCCCAAATCCTTGTGCTTATGGAGAGGGACATGGGGCCAAGGAGTCTTGTGGAGGAGAAGCACCCTGCATGCTAGATTCCTCCAGGCTTTGCTTTCACCTTGCAGCCTCACCCCATACCTGGCAGCCTTGGACAGGCAGATGGTAGCTGAGGGAGCAGGTGCCCCTGAGCCTGCAAACCACCACATGATGCTTGGTGTCCTTACTTTTCTTTGTACCCCCAACACTCAGCACAGGACCCCAGAAAACTCTGTTGAGTTATGGGATGCTAGTGCACAGAGCGGATGCTCAGGTGATATGGTCTTTCTATTGAGGGTTTCCCCAAAGTGTTTCAAATGATGTTACTTGAGGAAGGGGCTCCATTAAAACAACAACAACAGCAACAAAGTGCATGAGCTTGATAAAGATCTCTTTTGGAAACTGGTGATGCACATTAACATATTAAAGGCCCTGAAAAGTCCTGTACAAAGAAACAAGTTCAGTGTCATTCAACCCAGTGTTCCTCAGCTTCATTTTGATCTGGGAAACTTTTTTTCACTTGTTCCCAGCACGTGCACATTGGGAACCACTCATCAATGGCATATTGATTGGAATTAGTCTAAAATCCTCCATCCTCATACATTTACTGTAATTGCTAGACTTCTGTGTAGATATTCACTTCCTTTATGGTCTGTTGTCCTCGCCTGGCTGCAAAATGAACTTCATGTAACTTTCCCCCCATGTTTTGTGGCTGGTGTCAGTGGGGATTGAATGTTTGGCTAGACTCATTTTTCCACTTCAGAAGCCCCACTGATCTCTTTGCATGATGGCACGTTAGCTGTCTTAAGCCTCAAGTCAGTTGTAAATGATGGGACAAGACTCACTGGGTGGTCCCAGAGAGGCCCTGATGATTTTAACAGCTATTCCTATAATCCAATCAACTTTGCTGAGAAGATACATCCAGGATGTCCCCTACCTCTCCCTCCCTTCCTCACCCTCCACCTACTCCCTATCATTCTGTCTCGCTTGGACCATCACAGTAACTGCCTAACCAGACTGTTCCCAACACAGCAGCCCGGGGGATCCTGCCAACACACAAGTCAGATCAAGTCATCCCAATACCCTGGAAACGCCAGCGTCCTGACAATGGCCCATAAGGCAGTACGTGACCAGGGTCCTTGCCACCCTCCCCATCGCCTGCTCTGCCAGCCACCCCAGACTCCTTGCTCTTTCTAGAATGCTCCTGGCAGCGTCCCCACCTCATGTAATACAGTTTTTGGTGTTAGGCGTTGCACCAAGTGAGTTTACATCTATAAAGAACCTAGCCTGTTCCCTGTGATACCCAAATGGCTTGCTTCCTCACTTACTTCCGGTGTCTGTCAAATGCCATCTTAGTGGAGAGGCCTGCCTGTACAGTCCTGTATAAAACAGCAGCCCTCCCCCACCCCACCCGCTTCCCCAGTAGTTAACCTCTATCCTCTTCCCTGCTTTTTGGCCCTTGCAACACCCATCAATGCCTGAGGTGTGATATATTTATCAGTTGTTTGTTTACTGTCTCCTCTCCCCTCGGGGATGTCAGCTGACTCAGGGCAGGGTCTTATTCCCCAGCTCCTAGCACCGTGCTTGTCACCTTGTCACGTAGGCAGACCTCAGGGTCTAGTGGTTCAATGGATGAGTAATAGCAGTCCCCATCCCTCGCTAGTGACACGACCAGGACGAGTTACATGCATAGGGTTTTGAATGTCAGGGCACTTTTCAGTCTGCAGTGTTATTTGCGGCTGCTCAGCCTGGCAGATTTTCCCAGGTTCAGAGGCTTCTGAGTCAAGTTGTCACAGCTGAAGGTGAGAGCCAGAGCCTCAGCAGCACATGGTCAGGGACTGAGCCTCAGAGGAGGAGGGGATGGAGCAGAGGTGACCCAGAGGAGAGGAAGCTGAGGGAAGAGGCTGCAGAACCGCTGGCCATGATGCCAGCACCTCCCCATCCCTTTAGGTGCCTTTCCTGTAATAATAATGATCGCTTGTTGCAGGGGTGCTTTTTGACCAGGGTCCATCCTCACAGCCTCTTACACTTGCCGTTGTATTTTAATCTTCTCAGTCACCAGCCTCTGAGATTGTGGTGGTTTGTACTTGGGCAAACAGCTCACCGCTGAGGGGTCACTTTGGTCAACAGAGCAGAAAAGGGCTCAGTCTTCCCGGCCCTCAATTTCCTTGCGGTGAAATGAGCAAATCAGAAGTGAAGGCTGTAAAGGCTCCTTCCTGTCCCAAAAGTTCCATTATTCTAGGAATCAAGTCTCTGTGAAGCCACGGGACCACGTGTGTCATTCATTCCATGGCTCAGCCTAGCCATCCCTTAAGAAATGGCAGCTATGTCCAAAGGTGCTGGTGGCCTTGGGGAGAGAGTCCCCTTCCCGCCACTGCCTGTTTGGCTCTAGAAATGGTTCAGCTCTGAGACACGTGGGCTGCGCTGAAGAACCTCATCCAGGTAGAAGGGGCCTCCTGTGATGAGGACACGTCTAAGCTCAGGCTGTGGAGCAGGTTCTACTCTCAGCCCTGCCGGACTGAAGTACAAGCAAATTCAGAGAATCCCCGGGTGGCCGGAGAAAGTACAAATGAATCACAGACGAAAATAAGGCTGAAGAATTTCGGAGAAGGCCTTTAAGAGAAAGAAGATGCCATTTGCTGAAGGTAAAAGTACAACTCTGGTAGCAGCTCATTGACCAAAGCTGTCACAGACTATAAGCTGGACGCTGGACCATTCTGGGTCATGTGACCTGGCAGGAACCCAGCCAGTGGCCCAGCAGTTCCTATGACACAGCTTCCTGAGGGACCAGTGCCCCTACCGGCCTGGAAAGAGAGGAAACCTATACGGATAGGGGGTTCCTGCCCAGCAGACCCTGAAGCTAGAGGAGAGGACAGCTTTTCCAGACTCCTCAAGGGGGCAAGATGGGGCCTGGCTCAATACAAAGGGAGTGTGAATTCCAATTCTGGATTCCACTGTTGACCTCAGTAAAGAGGTAAACCAAGGCAAGTTCCAAGAGATGAGTTCATTCGGGATTAGTGGAGGAATTGCAGTTCGGGACAAGCAAACTGAAACAAGCGACAGGCCAGTCATTGAGGATTTGGGGCAGATTGTATTTACGGGCAGGGAAAGTAAAGAGGGGAGAGTTCAAGTTTGAGTCAGTTAAAATCAAAAAGAAACAGAGACCAGCCTTGAAAACTTCCCGAGCACACCAGAACCATTCCAGCAGCACAAGCAAAGCTCAATTCAGCCCACTTTGTGAGGCCAGCCCGCCCTTGGTCATCTCTCGTTCACGTTCATGGCTCTGGCAGGACTTCCCAAGGTTGATAGGAGAGAAGTGCTGATCATCCGAGAAAATTCCAGTGCTATCAATTTCCTTTAAATCAGGCATTTACCTGAAATCAGTCTCTTAGTCCTTCAGTTTTGTTTTCCTGAGGACACAGGCATGAGGTGTTCTGCATTTTATATCCTCTGGTTCTGTGTTAGATTGAAATTCTTTCACATCGTTAACTCAGCTCTCTCGGCAATGCAGTGGGTTTGGTGTGGTTATTCCCATTTCACAGATGGGAACGTAGAGGCTCACAGATGTGAGGCTTGTGTTACACAAACGCCGCTGCTAGAGCACAAGTGTATTGCACTCTTCTGATATTTCCAAGATGCGTGGCCTGTGCTCTGGCCAGGGGCTGTGTTGGCTGCTGCCGTGATGGAAAGGGGAGTGAGATCCGATCCCAGACCTGCAGGCCTTCTAGGGCAGAGATCCCGCTGTGGCAAAAGGCCTGAGGATGTGTTTTGTTCCTATGATCCAGTGTGCTCCAGGGAGCCCTTAATTGGTGAGGCAAGCCCCGGCCACCATCTCAGTGGGATTGTACTTGCCAGCCGAGGACCTAAACTATTAAGAATAGGCGAAAGGTCATTTTCCAGTGAGACGGAAAATGCCACTCATAATCAAACTTCATTACTTGGTTTTAAATCCAGCCTAGACATAGACCCATCATAAAATTGAGGCACCCAAAAGGACCTTCAAAGATCCTGCTGGCAGGAGGATGTTGGGGAGGGCTTGGACTTTGTCAGACACACTGGGTTTAATTCCTGGACCTGCCCCACACAGCTCTGTGACCTTAGGCAGGATGCTGAGCCTCTCTGAGCCTTAGTTTCTCACCTTGTCGAATGGTATAAGAATAGTGCTCTCCTAATGGGTGACAGAGACCTGGCAGAGACTGAGCTGGATACTGCATGTAAAAGGCTTGGCCGCTGAAGGCGCTCCCTGCAAATAGAAACAGTGATGGGGAAGCCTCGTTTGGTACCCCTGCTCCATCTTTTCATCACCTGCTCCAGAGAGTCAGGCTGAGGCCTCTTCATCTCCCCCAATTCAGGCAAAAGCTTCAGCATGTTGCCCTTTGGACCTGGCAAGGGAGAAACCTATGGGGGAAGTCATTGCCTTTGTTGCCTCCCAAGAAAAAGGAAGGGAAATACGAAGCTGTTGGGCAGCTTTCCTCCAGCTCCCACAGTTCACGGGCTGTGTGGACAACTGGCCACCTGCTGGCTCTTCTAAGTGCAACCCTGGTGTGAGCCAAACTTATAGGCACGGATGTGAAGCGTGGGTGCAAAGAGGCTGGGAAAGCACTGGAATGAAAACTGGCACTCTTTGGAGGGCGCCAGGGGTGAGAAGGCCCTACGATTAGGGTTTCCTTCCAGGCCTGAAGTTTAAATTACAGCCATAATTTACTGTTATTATGGGCACTGAACTATACTTGCCCTGGGCTCTGTAAACAGGAAATCAGCCAGGCCTATTTAAGTGGTGTTCAAGCAGCTCTAAGAAAAAGAGGCTTAATGATTCAAGAGCAGTGGGAGAATGCAAACCTGCCCTCTCCTTCATCCTGGGCACTGAAGCGTCTACCTTGTCTGCTCCATTTGCCCCTCAGACACTTTCCTTCAAAAATCAAATCTACAGGACTTCCCTGGTGGTGCAGTGGTTAAGAATCCACCTGCCAATGCAGGGGACACGGATTCAAGCCCTGGTCCGGGAAGATCCCACTTGCCGCGGAGCACCTAAGCCCATGCACCACAACTATGGAGCCTGCACTCTAGAGCCCGTGAGCCACAACTACCGAAACGTGCGCGCCTAGAGCCCGGGCTCCACAGTGAGAGAAGCCACAGCAGTGAGAAGCTGGCGCGTTCTGTGCACCACAATGAAGAGTAGTCCCTGCTGGCCGCAACTAGAGAAAGCCCGGGCGCAGCAACAAAGACCCAACGCAGCCAAAAAAAAAAAAAAAAAAATCAAATCTACAAAAGTTACTGAATGCCTAGTGTGCCAGGCTCTGTGCTGGAGGCAGAGAGGGAAATGGAAAGTTACAGGACATTGTCCTTCTTTGTAGAGGGAGAAGGTGGGAGGGGTTCAGGCCCAAAGCATGCTGGGAATTCAGCAGCATGACCTGGTGAAGAGGAAGGGGAGGATGGAGGAGGAGGAGGCGGCCAGGAGCCGATATGGAGGAAACAGACCCGGCCGATGGGTGGTAGGTTCCTCCGGGAAAAGACGCACTGTCCATGGGGCAGGCCCCAGAAGGGTTGATGCACTCCGACTCGGTTCCATATCTAACCAGGCTTGGCAGACAGATGCCTCGGAGAGCAGGAGATACTCAAAAGTCAGGGGAGCAATAATGTCTAGTTCCAGGTTTAGAGAGCCACCTGGAGTGGCATAGGACAAGCAAGGTCTGTCCTTAAGGGGGCTGGGCCAGGGGATGAGCGTTTTGGTAAATGTAATGCCATTAAACGGAGTCTTCCACATATCATGCCAGTAGGCTGGGGTCCAGGGCAGCTTCCATCCCCAGGAGAGAGCCGGAATGCTAAGTGAGCAGGAAGTTGAAGCAGAAGCCATTGTTTCTACTCAGCCACGAGGTAGTGGGTAAACAGGGTGCCATGTGCCGTTGGGGCATTGCCCCTGCATTCCAGCTGTAAGACTGAGTCTAGTCCCTGCTTGCTGGTGGGCCCGGGGTGCCTGATCACTTGTGCTCGTGAATGGGGGCGGGGGCGGAGCTTGTGGTGGGATGGCTTCTGAAACAGTGGCCATGAAAACTGGTGAAGGCAGGAGCTGATAGTTTAGTTAGTTGGAGAAATAAAATGTAAGCGAAGGGCTGCTAGCAGAGCTATGATAAGTTGGCACATGAGTGATGACCAAGTGAACTGAAATGACATTGCTTGTTAGAGGGTTGGAGGATGGCAGGAAAGGATTTCAGGCTGGGGTACCTCCAGGGAGGAAGTTTCTGCTGGCCTTCGAAGATTTTGTCCGGCCCAAAGGAGGGAGGTGAACATTCTGGACAGGAATACAGTGTGGAAGAGGCCCAGGCATGGAAGGCTGGGAGACGGCAAACCGCATTCTGATGTGGCAGGTTTGTGGGATGCGAGTAGGAAAGGCTTTGAAGGCCAAGCAAAGGACCTGGTCCCGACCCCGTGGGATTTAAGCAGTGGGATTCTATGGCATTTGCAGGTGGACATGGCAGTAGTTTACAGCATGTGACAGAGACTTGGGAAGCAGAGAGACCAATGGGAAGAACTTCTGCATGGCTCAAAGGATGAATCAACAAGGGCCCGAATCAGGATGGTCACAGTTGAAATGGAGGAGAAGGAATGGATTCCAGAGATTTATCAAAGCAAGAGAGGATGGGACTGAGGGCAAAGCCCACAGAGACTGTGTGACAGGTAGTCACAGTCATAAAAGGAGGAGGAGGAGAAGATTAGGAGAAGATGGTGGATGAGCTTGGAGCAGGTGCATTTGAGGCGGCAACAGGCATCTGAATGTTGATATCTCAAGGTGAGTTAAGTGAAGTTAAGCAACAGAAAAGTTTAGTCTGAGGTGTATATTTGAAAATCTCCTCTGTAGTGTGGATCTTACATAGTCATAGGGGAGAACACTTCCTTTGAAGAGAGTATAGGGAAAGGATGCAGAGGGTCAGCTACTCAACACAAGGTGTGATGGGCCGAAGAAGGAAAAGGAGCAGCTAAAGGGAAAATCCAAGGTTAAGAGAGAGCCACACAAGCAATGAGGTGCCATTTGCAAAGGAGAGAGAGCATCTAAAGAAGAAAACATCAAACATGAGCAGTTTGAGTTGCTGCAGGGGGATTAGAGAAAATGAGGGTTCATATCTAGTTATTGGAACTGACCCCTCAAAGGTCTAAAGGATGTTCAGGAATGCTGTTTCCATAGAGTCAGAGGAGCAGAGTTTAAGGGTGGTGGGAAGAGTGGGTGGTGGTGAAAAAAGTCTAGAAAAGGATGCAGAGGGGTCACCAAACTTCCAAAGCTGGAAGTGAGACCAAATTATGTTCCCCAATGGGGAAGAAGCTGGTGTTGAATAGGTTGGAGAGAAAGGGGGTCCTGCAGGAAGTGTGTTCTGGAGAAGGTGCTCGTGAGCAGGGAGTTTATCCTTTGAAGGGCAAAGACATTGTCATTTTCGGAGACAGGGCAGTAGACGAAATGGGTGTAAAGGTGAATATTTGGGGGTGCAAAGGACCGGAGAAGGGGATGCTTGCACCAAAGGGCCACTGTCTTCTTAGAAACAGGCAATGAGAGGGCGGTGGCTGCGGTTGGTGGGGGAGGGTGAGAGAAGGCAAGTGGGAGTCTGGGGAGGGAAGCCCCCGAAGGGACCTTCGTGGAGCACTGGCTCAGGAATCAGGGGAGAGTGAAGGGTGAAGCAAGCCATGGGGATGCAGGACACCCCGCGATGGATGGTCTGGGGAGAGTCCACAGGGGATGCTGAAGTGGGTTTCGTTCCACCAGACCAAGCTGGAGGGCTGCAGGCTTCCAGCAGGGTGGGTGAACCCGGGACACACATGAACTAGCTGAAACACCGAGGGACGCCCTGACAGTGCAAGGTTTGGAGAAGCTGAATGGGAGCTTCTTGAAGGAGGGAAGCTAAGCAGGTGATGGGTGGGGAAGCCGGGTTGGGGGGCAGATGTGCAGGGGAGGGGGCCTCCAAACCGAGACCACAGAGGTGGAGCGGAGAGGTGATGTGGGTCAGGGCTGTACCAGGGCCAACGCAGAGCCAAGTGGCAGGGAACAAAGCTTCTGGGGAACCAAGAGGCACAGGCCGACACTGACAGGTGCGAGGCCGGGCCTGAGGACAGGGTGAGGGTGGTGTAGTCGGGAGGGTGCTGGCTGGGAGTCAGAGCTTCAGTTTTACCATCTCTACTGCTAAGTAGCTGTGGGACCTTGAGCAGGTCCCTTGCGTTTGCTGGATGAGGGGCTCCTGTCAGCATCATTCCTTACATCAGTACCATGCTAGGTGGTCTAGCGGGACAGCAGGGACCCTGGAGGGGATTCAGAGCAGTGGCCTTGGGTGCTCTTCACAGCCAGGCTTGGCACCTCTTTCCAGCCTGTTTTACGTTCCTGCCCTCACAAGCCTTGCTTGTGGTGTCAGGAGCAACAGGAGGACGCCAGCACCTTGTGACACGGCCACTCTCCTGCAAGAATTGGCAGCTCTGAATTTCACAGCAGGGTTTAAATCGGTACCCTCACCAGCCTCCTGGCAACCCGACCTCACTCTGGCAGGTAAGCCAGGGCTGCCAGAGAGAAGCAGGAAAAGTGAGGCAGGAGAGAGGACCACCTGGAGGGGCAGCCTGGGTCTCACCTGTGGGCGCACCTGATTGGGCGAACACAAAGAGGAGCCTGATGGCAGGGGAGTCCAAGGGCAGGGGTGGCCCCCCAGCATCTTCCCCATTCTTACTGCACAGGTCTGTGATCCTGTGCGCTCAGCCACTGCGGCTGTCAGGTGCTACCTGGGTACCCCTCAGGTACGACATTGTGACTGCAGCATCTGATGCCGCTTCCGGCGCTCCCCTTGTGCCCGGCCTGGGGACAAGGCACTGGGCAGGGACATTTTTTTTCCCAGGAAGCTATATTTAGAGTGCTCCAGCTGAACTGCTGCTGGGAACTGTATATCTTCAGTAGGAAAGTGTGCGTCATTAACGAGACTGCAGGTGTGCGTGTCCTGGGAGGGGCTGACGCCGTTCCTAACGGGATGGGCATCTTCTGGCTGCTGCTTTTGGTGCTGCCACGGTGGCCTTGCTTACTATATCTCACTAGATACAGTGGAAGTTGTGTCACCAAGTGTGAGATTCAAACCTTCAAGCCTTGGCTTTGCCACTTAACAGCTCTGTGGTCTTGGGCAAACTATGTACTTGACCGTTCTTGAACCTCAGTTTACGCATCTGTAACTTGGGATAATGAGAGGACGGATTTCATGAAATTCATGGGAGAGTCAGATCAGGTGAGGCATCTAGCTCTTCGTTGATCGGTGGTCAATAAATGTGATCCCCACCAACCCACCCCCCCCTTTTTTTTTCCTTAGAGGCTTCTTTTCATTTATAAACTTTGTTAGTCACTGCTGTGGCCAAGCCCATCCCAATGTGCAGGTGTGCTGATGGAGTTTGAAGGGCTCACAGGGCAGCAAGAAGAGTTTGATCTGAGCTTTGAGGGATGACCGAGAGTTTGCTGGAAGAGATTCGGGGTTGGAGTCAGAGAGGACGATTCTCTCGTGACAGCATCCTCCTCTTTCCATGGGCAGGTGGGAAAGGGAGGCCTTTGTCCCTTTCCATGAGGGTCGCCTCCAGCCCCTGTCTGAGTCAGCTCCTCACAGAGCCCATCAGCGGCCCCTGGAAAGCCTGCCCTTGTTGTCGGGGAGGATGCACCCCTGCTGCTCGTTGTGGGATGGCTGTGCTTTGCCTGGTTGCTGTATCAGGTGTCTTGGGCAGGCCTAAGGTCCCAATGGTGCCGGGCCCAGGTGTGGAAGAGAAACAGGGGTCATAGTGGTCTTCACGGCAGGGCAGTGAGGACTGTGGCCTCTCTCTACCCCCAAAGCACAGGTCACACGAGATCCTGTGGGAGAAGAGGGTGGATGCAGGGACCCTGAGAGAGCGTGCTGCCCAATTATCATTGTTTCCCCTAGGATATGTCCCTGGGGAAAACAATGGGCGGGGTTCAATCCTGTGGTCCAAGGGTGGGGACGGATTTTCCCAGCTGTTGTATCTCCCTGACACGGGCTTCTCTCTAATTACATCATTTTTTACCAGCCATGTAGACTTATAACTTCAGACAGTATTTCTTTCTCCCCATAGCACACACCTTTGTCATGTCCTGAAGCTTCTGGTTTGAAACGATGTTGAAATCTGTCAGCTCCATGAGTTAACACTCCCATCTCAGCAGATTGATTTGGCAGAAATACTAAATTCCAGAAACTGTGTCGGCTGGCCAGCATGAGCCCTGCCCTGGGAGAGTAAAAAAAAAAAAAAAAAAATACATTGCATATTCTAGGGGCTAACTTGCATTGAAAAGCAGTCAACTTTTATTTTTATTTTCTTATTATTTGTACTGTGTCCACCATTGGCTTTCCTGTTGTATTCTGTGGGGGTGATGTTGATAAAGGAAGCGAGCAGGGTCGACAGGAAGAAGGGAGGGATGGTCCAGTTCATGCCCTACCCAACACTCACGAACAGAGAGAGAGCTGGCTCAGCGGGCCGGTGACAAGAGCCCAGCTGCCTCCTCTTTGACATCAGTGCTCAGAAGAGACCTGTTTCCACATCTTATCACTGCGCTCAACAGGGGAGAATTTAGCAAACCCAGAAGGTAGTATCGTGCACAGGGCAGCACTTTCCAAAAATATATATTCTCTCAAACCACCTTAGAACCATTTTTAATCATTTCATTATTTCTGGCATATATGATCAGAAGTGATTTTAATTACAGTTAAAAAAAAAAAAATACTGGCTCCATTGGTGTGTGACGTCACCTGAATTGCATATTCTCTCCAAACCATAGCCCTTGCCTGTTAAGAGGATGCTAAAAATGGTACCCACCCCAGAGGATAATTTGTGAGGATTAAATGAGGTAATACATGGGTTTTCCTAGACACATAGCAAGCACTCAACGAATGGCAGCCACGATCCTGTGGTCATCAACATGACTGGGGTGCCCGTTTTTGTCCTCATAGCATCTTCACATTTTGGGGTGGCCCAAGTGTACCGTACCTTGGGTGGTGCAGCATCAAAGGCATGGTCTTTATTCATTCATTCATCAGAGAGTTATTGAACTCCTACACGTGCCAGGGATTAAGGCCACAAAAATGAATGAGACACAGCCCGGCCCTGAAAGAGCTTCCCTCCGGAGAGATGCTCACATAAGCAGATACATCATTTTTCACTCTAACAATGACTCCGAGGGAAGCAGGCGCTGGGGACATTGGGAACCCAGGGAAAGGGAGGGAGTCAGTGGAAGGCAGAGTGTCAGAGTCCCCTTTCCTTGTCCTTCCATGCCATCTATTAGAGTAACACCTGGATTTTTATAATCGGCCAAAGCCAATTTATAATGAGAGCCTCACACTTGTTGGGAGTGGCAGGAAGGCAAAGTCAATTCATTTTATTGCTTTGGGGCTAGACTGAACCAGAAGGTGTAGAGATGAAGCAGGAAATCCTGTCTGAAACCAAGCTTCCCATCCGTTGGCATAAAATCCTGATGAGCCCTTAAGGGGAAGGGAAAAAAAAAAGTCTAGTAATATTCAAATGATGCTGAGAAATTCCTGACTTTAAAAGGATGAGATTTTTAGCAAAGGAAGTTGGATACTCAGAGGTGCTTTTTTTTTCCAAAATTATTTTTAGCCTCTAGCTAAATAGTTTTTCATGCCGACTTAGGTGCAGTATGTGGATTAGACCGATTGTGTTTGGGAACAAAAACAAGCCACATCCTCCTGTTAAAGAGTCGGGATGTTTTAAGGCCTGTGCATGTGGTTATCTCAAAAGGGTAGCACCTTGGGGGAGGGGGGTGGGGGCAAAGTAATGGTCCAGGGTAATAGTCACTAGTAAATAGTCACTAATAAAACTCTTAAGGACATTGATGGCCTTAGCCCACTTGCTCTAAAGTGTGGGAAGTTCTGGGATGGGATGGAGGAAAAAGTTCATGCCTTGTTGAAGTGGTAATTTTCTCAAAATGCATTATTTTTGCCTTATTACTAAGTGCCTGTGAGAAAAGACATAAAATTAAATAAATGTGTTCTTTTGTTTCTGAATTCATCCATCAAGGATTTACTCACCTCATCTCTCTTTGAACTGGGTCTATTGCTCTCAGGGGCCACAGCCAGGACTGCAAACATACAGTTAAAAGCTGCTTTGATAAATAGTGTGATAAGTACATGAAAACTATAGACAGGATGGGAGAGACTAACTGCGTGGTCAGCCAGGGAGTGTATCTTTCAAATTGCTGATGACATGGGAACCAGGGCTTCAAGAATTGCCAGGAGGTTGCCAAGGAAGGAAGGATGCTGGACCGTGGGAAACGTGCAGTGCTGACCTGCCTTCGAGGGAGGCTTGGAGTTGTAGGTTCTGGAACAGAGCTGAGAGAGAGGATCTGATTGCAGGAAATAGCCAGAAATCATGGAATCGCTGAGTGGGTGGTTATCCCAGCAAACCTGCTCACTTTATAGGAGAGGGGACTCAGAGCCGTTGGGTAGCTTGACCAGGGTCACACGAACTATAGGGAAGAATCTGAACCAGGACCTGGATGTGCCCTTTGGGGCTCTGCTTCTTCAAGTGTGACACGAGGGCTTGGCTGGTAAGTATGCTAAGGCCTCTCAAGGGTTTCTTGGTCCTTCTCTGCAGCTTCCGGAGAATAAAACTCAGCTTAAAGAGAGTCTACCGTTATTTACAGAACATACAATGAAAAAGTTGAGTAGCCCTTTGTATCCTAAATGGCCACATTTGTGCCAAATGGCGATCCTGGTCCTGTTTTCAAGATGAGGGGATTGAAATTCACTGCATTAAAAAAAAAAAAAATCTTCCTCTTTTTCATCTTTTGTTAATCTATATGAGACGAAAACTGAAGCTTTCAGAAAGTAGATCTGTGAAGGAGCTAGACTGGTGTTTAATAAACAACCTTGAAAGTGGAGACAGATCTTACCCTCCTCTGTCAGGAAGTCATCCTATGAAAGCTGGATCTGTATTCCTTGATCCTTACCCTGAATGGCTTTTGAGCTCTGTCTTTTGGGGCTGAAACCTTTTTCTTTGCGTTCACAGTGGTGGCGGGGAGGATGTGTTTTCTATAGAGCCCAGTGTACGGTATTTGCAATCATCTAGTGTATCAGTTGGGTAGCCTGTTCCCTGGTGGTACCTCTGCCTCGTGGGCTCCCAGAGAATCCCGCCATGCCTGGTTAGCAGTTAGTGTGAGTCTACCAGGCTGCAGGATCCCGAACAGAGTATGGGTCTGTCCCCTGATGGGTAAGAAAAATGAATGAAAAAAAAAAATGAAAGAAAATGATGTAACCCCACCACTCTACATGTCATGGGCAGAGTTCACCTCAGTGGTTTCTTTCTTTTTGGCTACATTGGGTCTTTGTTGCTGTGCATGGGCTTTCTCTAGTTGCAGCAAGCGGAGGCTACTCTTCATTGGGGTGCACGGGCTCTAGGTGTGCGGTCTTCAGTAGTTGTGGCGCACGGGCTTAGTTGCTCTGCGGCGTGTGGGATCTCCCCACACCAGGGCACGAACCCGTGTCCCCTTCATTGGCAGGCGGATTCTTAACCACTGTGCCAACAGGGAAACCCCACAGTGATTTCTTTAAGCAGAATCTCTCTTTCTACTCATGTCTACTGCTAATTACAGTCTTGTAATTAGAAGTGCCTGGCTGAGACTGGCTCTCCCTGCTCTTCACGACCACCAGGTCTTAGTCTTCAAAGGAAATTAAGCCTCAGATCGATCCATTGGGAAGTTTATGAAAATATTAATGCCGCCCAACTGAAAGTTATGTTTCTTTAGAGCTTTTTAGCTATAAGAGATTTCTTTTGTGTTTTTGTTGTGTTCTAAGAGTTATTTTTTTTGTCTTCCAAGAGATGTTAAAATTCAAGGTTATGAGCTTATAGGTAAGCCAAGTCCTTATATCTTAGGCTCTTATTTTAATGCCACAGATGATACTTCATAGGGTTCTTCTGAAGAATAGAGGGGGACATTGTAGGCAATGAATGCATGAGAATTATAAACAACAATGCTACTATGACCGGCAAACAGATTGATGGAGGCCACCAATGGTTCGGGAACAGTGCTGGGCACTGGGCCAGGCCCTGTACATTCTTCGTTTCTAATTTTGGACCTAATTCTGAAAGGCAGGTCCATCCCATTTCATGTGGGAGGGAAATAAGGCTGTAGTTCAGGCCACTGTCAGTTCTCTTCTTTTCCCTGCCCATCCTCTCATGGTCTCCTGTTAATGTTCCCCTTAAACTGGGGTGACTTGAGACTGTCTTCTCAGTCCGAAAAGCAGGAGGGATGTCTAAGTGAGTGGCTGCTAGCCACCTTGCCAACGCCATGTGATTCATTGCAGAGTAGGAGCTAATATTTCCCAAGGGCCCTTTAGCAGCAGAAAAGGCTTAAAAGAGTGGGACAGAGGTTTCTAAGTTACTGAACAGATTTTATGAACCACTAATTACTTCATAAAGGCATTTTATTGGGCTACCGTGATCTGTTATTTGCACTAACTATTTCCATGTCTCAGGCCTTCTGCCCTAGCCAGTGCACCTTTGGGAAGCTCTGCCCCATGTCCAGCAAAGGAGGCTTTGATGTAGTTCTCTGCCATGCTCACGCCCATGCCAGTGTCCACCACTAGTCACCATATATGGGGACGGGGACTCTGGCTCCAGTGACTCTTTTGAGTTATTATCATTAGGAAGTTTGAGCAGGTGTACCTCTCGATGTGATGGATTTAATAGATTTGGCAATGGACAAGAGCCTTGGTTTTTTCATCTGTAAAATGGGGTTAAGGAGGTTCGTTGGTTGGTTCTTTGACTGGGTTCTTCCCCTTCTGAGTCTTTAAGAAGTTTCTAAGGGCACAGGAATGACCAGAGCAGGCAGTAGGTTTAACGTATGTCAGAGAGAAAGTGGAACTTGCCTGCTCCTGTTTCATTTTTATTTTCCCATTGATTAGGACAGCTTAACACGAAAAGGGTGGGGCAGACAGGTTCACAAAGCAACCGGAGTCCATGGCAATTACAAAAAGAGCAACAGGAACCTTGAGGCTATCTGAGCTCTTTCCTTTTAGATAATTTGGAGGTGTGAACACATAGGTCCACTCCCTGGTTCTTTAAAAAGAGTCAGGAGGAATGATGAAAGGGAGATGGGCAAAGGAGGTGGGAAAGTTGTCATGGTTTTTATTAAGCAGGAAAAGATGGATCTGAAAGCAGACAATATACATGAGAGAGTGGCAGTGCTCCCTGCAAATGTCTGGAGTGGATTAGTAAACAGATGGGAGCTTTGATAGAAGATTACTGGGAGTTGTCACGAGCTCTCTAAAAACAAGCAAAGTCAAATAAATGCTTTATGTTTTTGATAAGGTTGCTGTTATGTCAAATAGATGCCCAAGATGTGATTTCCTGGAGACATCTAACAAATTTTCCTGTAGTAGCCTTATGAGCTTGTTAAACAACAGTACTGTGTTTTGATTTCTTGAGAGAGAAGTTGTTTGTTAGACACAGGCTAAGGTCCTTTTTTTTTTTTTTTTTTGTAGCTCGTCTCCCATAATCCTCAGGTTGCACATCTGAAGAAGTTGCTATCGTTGTTTTTCCAATATCGCGTTTGCTCAGTTTGGGGCTCAGAGAGATTAAGCAACTTGCCCAAGGTCGCACAGCCTGCGAGGGCAGAGTAGGTGTCTCACCCCAAATTCTCTGCCTCCCCACCGCCCATGCTCTTGACCATGATGCTACACTGCCTCCCAGGGGCTACAGTAGCTGCAGAATTTGCCCTTGAAGTATTCATTAATGGGTTGATACTGGTCTGGAAAGACCTCTGGTGTGGAACGCCACAGGAGTCTCCTTTTGCTTTGCGTTCTTCAGCCTTTCTACGCATGACCCAAGTGAAAACAGAAAGGCACACTTTTCCATATAAGCTAAATCATTGGCCCGGGCTGGAGGAACAGATCGTGCACAGGATGGCAAGAAATAACCTCACCTGTGCCAACAGTGGGTGGAAACCACAAGAGCCATTGCAAAGTGTACGTTTCTGCATCTTGGCTTTTAGTCGAATTTTCAGGTAAGCCACACCTTGGCAAGAGGGATACTGGAGAGTGGAGTCCATGAAGGGAATGAGGGCATTGAAGAACCTCTACTGGCTCCTCCCATCACAGCCTTCTTCTCAACCTGCACAAACGACCTATTTCAGAATCTTCCGGGGAATTTCTGCTGAGGATTAAAAGTGGGCAGAAGACCAGTCCATTCTGCGGACTTGTCGCTGTTGACGCTGGGTGCCACCAAGGAAAGGTTGATGCAGAGTGCCCAGTGGAAGGAGGAAAGAAAGCTCAGGGTGTGGGAAGCTGATCAGTCTCATGTCACGTGATGATGGAGCCAGAATGAGAGGAGTAACAGTGCAGGCATCCAAGGAATCTCAGTGATTTGCTTTGAGTCTCCAAGGCGGGGGTTGGTGAAGTCAGAACCAGAACCCAGGCCTCTGGACCCCGTTAGTACCATGGGGAAGCCACAGTGCTGACATTTGTCTCTCCAACCTGGCTTTGGGATTCTGGCTCCAGGAACAGGTATACGTCTCCATTCCTTGACACTCATGGGACCCTTCCTGCCACGCTCCACTCAGCAAATGTATTTATTTGATAAATGGTTATTGGCAGCCGACAGCATCAGACAATGTTCTAGGCCCTGGGAACCTTTTTCTTTTTTTTTTTTTTTTTAATTATTTTTGGCTGCATTGGATCTTCGTTGCTGCGTGTGGGCTTTCTCTCATTGTGGTGCGCAGGCTTCTCATTGTGGTGGCTTCTCTTGTTGCGGAGCATGGGCTCTAGGTGCACGGGCTTTAGTAGTTGCAGCACGTGGGCTCAGTAGTTGCGGCATGTGGACTGTAGAGCGCAGACTCAGTAGTTGTGGCATACGGACTTAGTTGCTCCGTGGCATGTGGGATCTTCCCAGACCAGGGCTCGAATCCATGTCCCCTGCATTGGCAGGCAGATTCTTAATGACTGCGCCACCAGGGAAGTACAAACATTTTTAATAAAATAAAAATAAAGAGAGAAAAGAAAAGGAAAGAAAAAGAGAAAAAGACACAAATACTAGCCCTCAAAATTGGGAAATGTTCTAACCCAGAAAGAAGATCGTTGGGCTATTTGATGTAATGCAATATTCAAACAGCTCAAGTAGGCAATAAAATTTTTAGGCTAGAACGGTCAGGACTTGAGCGATTTTTTTTTTTTTTTTCCCGAGCGGATTTTATTCCACAAAGAAGTCACTGCTTCTAATTTTTGTCGAGAACATGTTGCAGCTGGGGCTTTTTCCATCTCTTCCCAGGCCAAGTGCAGAATGCCAGAAGTTTGGCGTTCCCAGGGATTTTTGTAGGATCTGGACATGAGAGAGTTTTGCTTTTTGCTGGCATATCAATTAGGAGATCTTGACTTCTTGCTTCAGGTGTATGTGTGTGTGTGTGTGTGTGTGTGTGTGTGCATGTGCATGTGTGCACCTGTGTGTGTGTTTCAACATCAAAGCCTGACCTACTGTCAAACCACCTCCCCAAACTGTTGCTTAAAAAATACCGTGTTTCCTTCAGGCACCAGAGGGCATACATTTAAGTAAATAATTAAATTACATCCTGTTGCCAAGTAATTTCTTAAAGAGGTGGTAAATGGAATCCCTTCTGGGAAAGTTATGCTGTAATCACTGGATGGCTTTCTTCAAGAGGAAGATGTTTATTTGCAAACTCTCCACAGCCTAAAATATTTACATCTTAGGTCTCTGACCAGGAGAAAGAAAGAAACCTTGTTCACTTTCAGAGGATGCCAAGTTTAGGATTCATGTCTGGCAATGTGGGAACAGCTGTCAGGGACTGTTTTGCCTCCGGCCAGGCCCTTACACTGCAGTGAGCGGGGGTCCCTGTGCTCTGGGGATTAAAGGTATTTGCATTGGACGAAGGCAGGCATTATACCGGGCTTGGTAAGTGTTGGTATACAAACTCTCCATTTTGCATCTTTTACCTGCATAAACGTACTCATTTGCCTGGGCAAAAACCTGTGTGAATACTTGTTTTTGAAAAATGTTTATATTTTCACATAAAAGAATACATACTCCCCATCGACAATGGGGAAACATCATAAAGGCTAAGAAGGAAAATAAGAATCATTCATTTTCCCACACCCCAGGGATAAAGTACATTTTTGTTTGTTTTTTTCCAGTATTTTTTTTCCCTCAACCACATATATGCGGTCGAGCTGATACTGTATAAGTGAATTATTTTATAGATTTTGTTAAAAGGAAAGGTGAATGGTCTCTACCCCAAGGAGCTGCGTTCCTCTTCTAGCTGAGGCCTGCTCACCTGCCTTCATACATTTTAATAGAACTCTTCTATCTGCTGTCATGAAAGGTAAAAAGAACTATGGTTCAATCAGGCACATTCATGGCTCAGGTGAAGAGTTCTGTGAGCTGAAAGGCCACAGGTCAATTACCCAGGAGCGGTTCAGGATTGCAACGTGACTGCTCAGTCACACTTCTCATGGTGCATTATTGCGCTAATAAAATGTTCTTGGCTATAATTTTGTAGCAGTTGGTAATAGGAGTCCCAGAGGAATTGGGCATTTATCTTGAACACGGGCTGTGCCCAGGCCCCCACCCGCATAGCAAAGTTTGCTTTAATGATGTTCCTTTGAATAATTTAAATGCCATCGCCTGTTGAGTCTTTTCTGTGTATTTTATTCTGCAGAATGCCCCAAAGGGTTAGTTGGTCTTCAAAAGCCGTGTGTTAGACACAGTTGGATATTTTTTTTCCTTCTCTGGCCTTGAGATTTATGCATGGATCCTTTTCTTAGACAAATAGCGGGGGGAAAGACCTTTGCAAAATACAAAATTTCATCCTGGGACGCACAGTGGAGGATTCCTCACCTTCCGGAGCGTGTCTAGCAGGAGCTCCATAGTCTGGGAGGAGGGGGGCGTGGCAGTGGGCGGGGCCTAGGCCAGTGTGATTGCACTCCAGGCCAGAGACACAGTAGATAGCATGGTCGATGCCATCCCACCTGAACAAGATTTAACGAGGACCTACTGTATAGCACAGGGAACTATAGCCAATGTCTTGTAATAACCTATAATGGAAAGGAATCTGAAAAAGAATGGAAAAGAAACGAAAAAGAATCTGAATCACTTTGTCATACACTTGAAACTAACACAACATTGCAAATTACTATACTTCAATTAAAAAAAAAAAAAAGATGTAACAACCTCAACTGCTGATTGAACCCAGGAACCCAATGTGAACTTTGAAGAGCTCTGCCCTCAGGGATAAAAGATTTAGGAAATTTTAGATCTAATAGGGTCTGTGAGGCCAACTCTTCCCAGACCTTGGATTTACAGATGAGGAAACGGAGGCTCTGCCAGGGTGAAGGATCATGCAGTGAGTCACACCCACCACGGCAGAGGAAGGTTATAACACACATCTCCTGAAACCCAAGCCATGCCTCTCCTGTGCTCCCACCGGGACCCCTCCGCCCCCACGTTCCAAGGACACTGGAGACTGGAGACGTATTAAATGGTACCATGGAAATGTGATCCTTTGCTCAAGGATCTGATTACTTTGAAAAAGAGATGCCAACCTATGGAATTCTGCTTTGTGAATAACTGGAGTGAGTGCCTGTAGAATTAGGTACATGCACCCCTAGCAGCACTTCGGCATCTGGTCCAAGCTGGGTCACGCCCTGTGAGGGAGGGATGTGAGGACAGCATTTCACGAACATCGTGAATGTCCATTACCCTCTTAAAGAAATGTTCTGCATAGAGGAGTCCCAGGATCCACTCAGGCCTCATTTGCTTGTGCCAGGGCCCCAGATGAAAGCCAGGGGCAAGGAAGAGAAAGACAAAGGAAATCGATGGAGCCTTGAATAAGACAAAAACGAAAGGAGCTAAACACCAGGCGGGGGCCTGTTTTCAAAGAGATGAGTCAGGGGAGAAATAATAGCAGTATAAAAAGAATTTGAAAAGAAAGAAAAAGTGTTTAATTATGCTAACCTTTAAGAACTTGTGTAACGCACAGTGGAACAGGAGCCTGTTTTGTTTGGTTGGAAGCAGCCATCTGGCGATAAACACTTTCTAGGACCCCAAATAAGGGGTCTGCCTTCACTGCTCAGTTGTTCTGCTAATAAGCCCTCATGTTCCCTACGGCCTCCAAAGGCTGGCGTGGTCCCTAACCCTGACCCTCTTTGGAATTTCACCATACAAAATGTAGAGTTCTGGTGTGTCTGTGGCTGGTCTCTTTGTCTGTCTTCGCCATTTTCACTCCTGAGGAGGGGTTAAGGGTTGTGGGGAGAATGAAGTCTGGGGAGCAAGACTGTGATGGCTCATCCTAGGTTCTGCCACTTACCAGCTCTCTGGTGCTGGCCAAGTGGTTAGGACTTTTCTGTGCACCAGTGGATCATCTGGAGATGGAATGTCATCTATGTCCCCTCAAAGGATTGGCATGGAACTAAATGCTCAGTTAGTCGATCTGTGGGCATCATGGTGGTAGTGATGGTCAGCCTGCCCTCAACCTTGGGTTCTTGCCCATATGGTTTTCGTTCTGTGTTGAGTCTATACAGTAGCAATCTTTGGCCAGGATGGGGACCAGGAGGCAGAGTTCCCTATGAGAGGGCTGGTGTTACACTTTATCCAAAATTGTCTCAAACCCAGAGGACCAGGGCCTGTGCAGGCATGTAACCAGGGGAGAAAAGGGGGCACATCAGGGGCCAGGTGTGAGGATGAAAGCTGAATCTCATCATGAGCGTCTGGGGTGCTCCTTGAGCATGTGGGACCCCAGAGTCCTAAAGCCAGAGGGGGCTTCAGCGTGGTGTCCTTGGTGGAGGGAGTAGCCACAGGGAACGCTGAGAGGCTGAGGTTGAGAGTCTCAGGGCTGTGCTGTGCTTCCACCACCCTGGAATAAATAAAGGGTCAGTGAGGGCATGAAGAGAATTGAAGCTGGAAGGGAGGGATTTTGGAGAAGGCTGTGGATTTTCAAATTTACTATGTATATGATGGGCGAACCACCGGAAGCTTTTGACTAGCAGAGATGCTCTGGGTTTTTGGAGGAAAGCTCTGGCTGTCGTGATTGGTCGTGATTGGGTGGGCTGGAGTGGGAAACAGCTGCAGATGCGGGGGCCCCTTGGAAGGTTTTCGTGATACTCCTGGCAAGCCATCAGGAGGATATAGGCCAAATCAGAGAGGCGATGAGGAGACAGGTTTGAGGAACATCATAGCAGCTGTACATAAAAGATTGGGAGCCTGGTTGGATTGGGCTTCTAAGGGGTGGGGAAGTGATGACAATTACTCTGCGATTTCGAGTCTGTGTAGCTGGCAGGCTGTGATAGGAAGTCAGGGTGGGGAAAGAGGGGGAGACGAGAGAAAACAAGTCATGCCTGAGCCTTTTGGCTTTGAGGTGTCGGGGGAAGTACTCATCCTGGTGTCCTGGAGGCATCTCATACTTCAGCATGTCCACACAGAAGCACCTGACCCCCACCACCGCGCTTGCTGTCTCTGCAGCCCTGTGCATCTTAAGGGCAGCCCCACCCATTCAGTTGCTCCGGGTGGGGTGGCGGGGCTAGACTTCTCCCATCCCCCAGTCTCCATGGAGAAGTTATCAGAACACTTTGTCAGTGTTCCCTTTAAAGCAGTCTGCTGTCCCCTGCTCCCAGCCCCCAGGGATCCCTCTGCTTTCCTGCATGGAGCCTCCCACCCCCATCCTCCTTGTCCCTTCACAGCCCACTGTCAACAGGGTGCACAGGAGGCATCAGATCCCATCGCTTTTCCTCTCAGCACCCTGCCATGGCTCTCTATCCTTCTGCGTAAAGGCCAAGCTCATCTCAGCAGTTGACAAGACTCTGCATGACCCACTGCAGCCCCACTGACTCTGCACCCCTCCCCGTCCCTCACAGTGTCCGAGACAGGCCCCAGCGTCTCTGCTCCTAGGTGTACAGGTGTGCCCCAGGCCTGGGCCCTTGCTGCCCTGTCTGGAATGCTCTTCGCCAGATAACCTCATGGCTTGTCTGCGCGCCCTTGAAGTCCTTACTCACATGTCCAATCTCCTTGAGACCCGCTCCACCTACACCAAAACTGTACCCGCCCAGCACTGCTATGTTCTCCCCGTTTTTTTCCACCGTCAATTTGGGAGTCATCGGTGTAGAGATGGTACTTAAAACTGCGAGGCTGGATGAGGTGACCCGGGGAGTGGGTATGGGTAAAAAAGGGAGCCTGGGGCACTCCCTAGCTGAGTGGGCAGAAGAGGAGAACCTGGGCCAGAGACCAGAGGTTGCAGCTGGGGAGGCTGGGACATGCAGGATCCTGGCAACCAAGGGAGGAAAGTTCTTCCAAGGGGAGGAGGGGGTCACCGGGGTCCAAGGTGGCAGGGGATGGGGGGAGCAGGTAGGATGACAGTGGCCTTTGGATTCATCCATTTTCAAACCTGAGGAGGCCTCACCCCCCTGGTCCCTCCAGCAGTGGCACGTGGCTGTCTGTTGTTAAAAGGTCCAGTGAGAATAACGCCTCCGTTGATCAATTACATCTCTGCTTTAATACCAATAGCCCTAACTATCACTTCTGGATGGCCTGTGACGTGTCACGTGATCTACATCCACTCTCTCATTGAGTCCCCACCACAGTGCAATGAGGTCACCACATTTTACAGTCCAGGGAACTGAGGTTCAGAGAGGTTCAGTGGCTTGTCCAAGGTCAGAATTAAAGGTGCAGAATGGGACCGAGGATCTAGGGTGGGCTCCCAGGCACATGGTTTTTCAGACTGGGCCAGTTAGTCCTATGGGCACGGAACAGCCCCAAAGGGTGCCATCCGCTAGGCTCCCACACCTGAGCTGGCCACGCAGGGGACCTCAGAAGTCCCTGGAGGCCCTTTGATGAAGTTGTGTAAAGAAGTAAGACCAGGGGCTTCCCTGGCGGCGCAGTGGTTGAGAGTCTGCCTGCTGATGCAGGGGACACGGGTTAGTGCCCCGGTCCGGGAAGATCCCACATGCCGCGGAACGGCTGGGCCCGTGAGCCATGGCCGCTGAGCCTGCGCGTCCGGAGCCTGTGCTCCGCAACAGGAGAGGCCACAACAGTGAGAGGCCCAACTACAGCAAAAAAAAAAAAAGTAAGACCAGCTTGGTAATGGCGCCAATAAAACTCCATCTGTGCCGTATATGTTATGTTGATAGTGATGCAAAGGTAAACTTTGCCAGAGGGAAATGTCACTCTTTTCCTTTGCTTTTTCCTTTGTCAGAATTATGTTTGGTAAAAATCTCTGTTGTGTGGCCTGAAGGGATCGTGAAACCCAGATCTGTTTAAATGTAAAACATACAAACTCAAGTAAATATACACATATAGAACTGTGCATTCTAAGAAGACTCTCAGTCGGGTGGAGTGATCTGTGGGAGAACCAGGAACCAGTCTGCCCGCTGTCTGGTTTTAGTTCCCAGTGGCGCCTGGTGGAGGACAGAGGGCTGGGTTCTGCCAAGTCCCTGGGGAGCTCAGTCCAGGACAGCCCGGAATTACCATGGGGAGTGAGTTCTAACACGCATGGAGCCCCAGACCGCCAGGGTCCCCCCGCTTGCAGAGGCCTGTCCATGAGAAGTCCCATCCATGAGAGGTTCCTGACAGCGTGAGTGCCTGCCTTCATCCAGGGTCCCTTCCTGACCCATAAAAGTCCTTGGTCTGGGAACTTCTCTGGTGGTCCAGTGGTTAAGACTCCACGCTTCCACCGCAGAGGGCATGGGTTCGATCGCTGGTCAGGGAACTAAGTCCCACATGCAGCGTGGCCAAATAAATAAATAAATGAAAATAATTAACGTTTTTTAAAAAGTGAAGAAATTACTTAAAAAAAAAAAAGAAAAAAAGAGTCTTCGGTCTGCTTCCTTCCTTACCCCGGGGTGGGGCTGCAGCTGAGTGCTGTCGGCAGAGCCTGTGGGATGTAGGGGCTGATGGTGGGAGAGGACAAGAGTTTCCAGTGACATCACAGTTTGAGGTCCTGGAAGCTGGTCCCCATCCTGAGCTCATTGTCAGGGAGAGATGCTCATGCAGTGCTTAGTTCAGACTGTGGTGTCAGCCAGGTGTGTCTGAGGCATCTCCTCGGGTGTAACCGGGGCAGGACTACTGCCTGAGGCTTGGACCAACACCACTAACTGCAGAACCTCCCCAGGGCCATGTTGCAATTAGAGGAAGACACCCATCTGTTTTCTGGATTTCTCCTGCGTGTCTGACAATCCTTCTAGCCATCTGGGTTTCATGAAACCCCAAATGGGTCTTGCCTGAAGCGCATTTTTCTCTAATTTTTAAAGCCAATCTGAGAGTTTGTTCCGGGAAATCTAATCTGTGCACTTCCTCTGCCAGCCTATTGTTGAAGAAAGGCTGTTGAGTATCCGAGAAACCTTCTGGGTCTTTTAAATGATTCTGTTCAAGGATTTCTTCTCCTCTCACTAAAAATTCCACTGTGCCAAGAATTAAGAGGCTTCAGCTCCTGAGGACTGCCCTTGGCTTGAGAAAATGACAGCCCTGTATCCTTCCCATCTGGGTAGAGGCATTAATTAATCCAGCCTTTTCACTTACCTTGATAGGGAGCCATATGCCTCGTTCAAAGCCAAAGTTCATTTTTTTAATTAAAAAAAAATAGCATTGCTTCAGTTACCACTCCCTGGTTCCAAGTACTAGCTTTGCTGCTAAACAGTTATGTAACTGGGAACTCACCTCCCTGGCCTCATTCTCTCTGAATTGATGAAGTCAGGCAGCCTGTGAGATTTCCTCCAGCCCTTGTGTCTGTGTGGGTTGGTAACTTCGAACCTTGTGCTGTGCTGGGCAGTGCCCAGATTTCATGGTGAAATTACAGTCTTCCTTCACCAGAGCATTAGAACTTGACCTCTAAGAAGACAGGTCTACTGGAGGCAGGCTGCAGCTGTTTTGGTTAACATTATTCGAAGTCCTGCTCCCTGGTGACCAACTCCACAGGTTCCTTTTTCCAACAAATAGTGACCGAATGCCTTCTAGGGGCCACCCACTCTTCTGAGTGCTGAGGACACAGCAGTAAATGAAACAACCCCCCACCCCCACCCCGCCGCGTACCCACGGAGCTTATACTGTAGCAATATGACCTGGGATTCTTGATTGTATCCTATAAGCCTTGGAGCCTTGATTATCTGTGATCTGTCTGTTGCTTACAACCATCCTCTTTAAGATCCACAGACATTTTCACCCACATAATGTTTTGGTAATCAAGTCTATGCCAAATGATGTGTTTTACTGCCAAACTGTCTTTTCTTTTTTGGCCTGACTTGGGGGAAATTCATGCATTATTCATTAGACCCCCCAAATGACTCATTTGTGAGTAGATAGGAACCCAAGGCTCAGAGGCTGTACATGGTGACATTTTTAAGAAATGGTCAAGCTAGCTATCCAACCCAGATTATTAATTCTAAATCCAGGCTTCCTTCAACTAAAATCTCAATAATAAAGTCATGTTTTCATATGTAGGGAGTTTAGTGTAGAGTTTAGTGTAGAACACTAAACCTGGAACTTATCGTACGGGTCCTATTTGCCAGCCTCAACCCTCCACCCCCAGTGTCAAATTCCTAACAGATTTCTGAAGCTGTCCTGACATTGTTAGGACAACTGTTTTGAGTTGCCAAAATGCATGCCGTCATGTCACTTCATTCTCATTCATTCTTACTCTCGGTGTGAAACTGACTGGAAGACACAGCCTGAGACCTGAACTTCTCCGCAGCTCACACTGCCCTGCTCCAGCAGTTCATTCAGTTGCTAGAACATTATCAGGCTTCCTGGACCTACTGATGCACAAGGCTTCCTTTCTCTCAGCTTTTGTTTTTTTATTTCCACCACTACTTTCCAGCATAGCAGTCTGGTGGTGAGCATTCCAGCAGTCTTGACTTCAACACTATCACCTGGGTCTCTGTTTAATGACAGGGTGGTCCATCCTTAACCATGGCCCCTGGACCACTAGTGTCTCAAGTAGTGAGAAGAGCAGTTAACCTCACACGTTCAGTAAGGGGACCTGAAGGCATTCTCTGCTCACTGCAAAAATTATTTGGAGATAAGTACGAGCCTCCCATGAGGGTCAGCCACGGCATAGAAAAGTGTTTTGGAGCTAGAAGACCTGGGTTCAGGTTCTGCTTTCTCTCTGGGAACAGGTAGAGCTGGGTGGGGGTGTATGGATGTGCTACCTTATCTCTCCAATCCTGTGTCATCTCTAAAATGGAGATAAGGATCCCAGTCAGAGCAACCTCCCTGGCTGGCCAGTAGAAAATATATGAACTAATGTGAATAAAAGTACTTGGCAAATGATGAAGTTTCGTACAAATGTGAGAGATCATTACTCATCCTCTGCAAACAGAAAAAGTGATCTGTGGAAGAGGAAAATGCATGGGGATATAGAAGCTGGAAGGATGTATGCAGTTTTGATACCCAGCTTCGCTAATATTAGTATTACATCTCCATATGCCTTAATCTTTGCAAAAATAACAATCATTACAGTCTCCAAAGAAGACATTTACTCATGAAAGCAAACAGGTCAGTTTTTTGAATAGTTCAGGTTCCATCCAGGTGTTGGTTATCCTGCTATAGGTCGGTGGATTTTGGTGATCTGATTTCTAACGGGTGTTTGACTTTGTAGTACCAGGAAGTATTCCAGGGTGAGATGCGAGTAAGCACATATCTGCCTCAAGTTCCAAAGAGGAAGGTAGTGCAAAAGGCAGGCAGTCCGGAAGGAGAAAGCCCACGTGAGTCAGTCTCCTCACCTGGAAGCCTCCTTCCTGGGATCTGGCCATACAGTGGGTAAATAATGAACCACAAAGCCGCTGTGTCCTAAGAGCAGTGCCCACAATGACACTGGTGCCATCCTCCCCCATGGACCTGCATGGTCCCCCTCCTGTG
Organism: Kogia breviceps; assembly: GCF_026419965.1. Taxonomy (NCBI): domain Eukaryota; kingdom Metazoa; phylum Chordata; class Mammalia; order Artiodactyla; family Physeteridae; genus Kogia; species Kogia breviceps. The sequence continues at coordinate 120,697,839 of NC_081312.1, read as the reverse complement.
CCGTGATGTTCAAAGAGGGCATGGTGGTGCCTGGACAATGCTACCCACCTCCACCACTGCCAGTGCCTTGACCTTAACTACTCAGGAGAGTAGGGTAATTCACGCTGATAATGGCAGGTGGGGGGCTCTCAGGGAGAGCAGAGTGGGCATATCAACCTTCTTTAACCTCCGCCCTTTGGCTGTGGGTCTCGAGCATCAGTGTACATCGAAAGTGTCTGGGGGAGCTGTTTAAAACAGCCATTTCCACATCCCACTTTTAGAAAGTCAGATGGACATGGTCTGGGTTGGGGCCCGGGAATCTGCATTTTGACCGACAGCAGAATTGATTCCAGTGCAACCCGAGACCTTTGGGTGTGTGACCTGACTTGTCCCCACATGCCGTCGGGCCTGGGCCCAGCTGGCCTTGGACCGCCTACTTCCTCCTTGGCAATGCCCATATCACGGGGCTGCAGGGAGCATTAAATTGAATGGGATGTCCAGCCTACAGAGGGGCTCAGTAAATGTTAGTGCTAGCCCTTTCCTCAGAGCAACCCTGGACAAGAAAGAGAACTGAATTTATTTCAGGTTCCCTAGGATGTGTGACAGCTCTTGGTTCCCATCAGCCTTTTTGCTGATGCATGTGTCACATAGGCGTACTTCCATCACTTGGCAGGTGTTTATCCCAGGCGTCCATCTTGCTCAGCGGGCCTTGCAGGGCCAGGGAGGGAGACACAAATGATGTGTGAAGAATAGTTGCCAGCACCATGGATTGGAAGCCCTGTTTTTGAAGGTGAGACTTCAGCACTCGAGCCAAATCATGTTTGCTAAATGGGCAGAACTCTTAGGAAATCAGCTAAAATAGAACAGCAGTGTAAATTGTACAGTCTTTTGTATGCTAGGAATTCAGAGAAAGGGGAAAGCAGTGGTAGGTATCCTTGCTTTGAATGCCTGCCCTTGCTTCCAAGACGAACTATATCACCTTTTGACAGGTATATTTTGAATACAGATGGAGACAGTCATGTTTCTCTGAAGATATATGTATATATGTGATTAGAATCAGAGTTTCAGAATCTGAAGGGCTACCATACTCATCTAGAGGCACCGCCACCCCTTCCCATCCTTCCCACACGTGCCTAGTGTTAGAAGTCGGAACCCCAGGAGCCCAAGGAGCTAAGGTGTCTTAGGTACTAAAAGGGATGAAGAGCTTGAAGCATATAAACACAGAGAGTAATTGAAATGGTGTTGAAATATTTCATTTGAATCTTTTAGAAAATCTGTGTGCCCCAGATTCCTAGCTAAGTGATGCTGAACACTTTCTAATCATTTAATTGGTGGGCTGGCAGGAAGGAATGGGGAGGTTCATTTAATTTAATAGCCCCGAGGCTCAGCTTCAGACTGAACTGTGAGCAGAATTCACCTTCTCCAGAGAGTGGGTAGGAGTGGGCGAGCTGTTTCCTCTCTCAGTTGAGCCCTAAGGAGCTTGGGGTTCCTTTGATGACTATCTCCGGAGCTGCTCCCTCGCCCCAGCCCCTCTCTCAGCCAGACGGTTGCAGGAGGACACGCTGTTTCCCATCTCAGCCGAACTATTGGCATATGTCATGAAGCAAACACTCTAGTCTTCTTTTGATGGTTACCATTTAACATTCACATGGTGTCAAAAATGTGCCAGGCAGAGGCTGTGCAAAACCTCCTCGGATCATTTTGCCTAGCGAACCTAAAATTAATTTCAAAAGTGAGAAGATGTTGAGTATTGGAGACAATAGTGGAGGATGACTTAAGGGATGAGGTGTGACTGTTTTGCTGTGGCACCTGGAAAATGCTTTCTGGGGCACAGAGACATCGAGCCAGTTCACGTGGGGGAGAGGCTTTAAGGCGGTCTCGACTTGTTCATGCACCTCGGAATACTTATGAGCCTTGTGGTGAGATGCAGGAGACACTTCCTGCTTCAGGGGAGCTCACAAAGGAACCCAGCATTGCCTGTGCCTAGTGAGAGCACAGATTGCTGACCTTGGACTGGAGCAAAGGGGGTCTGTGGGGAGGGGGTCAGAGGATGCTTCACAGAGAGGGTGCAACTTCACCTGAGCCTCTGAGGGTGACTAGGAGATCACCAGTTAGACAAGGGAGGAGGACAGATGTCCCGTGCAGGGGGGACAGTGTGTGCCAAGATGCAAAAGTGTAGATGGATGAAAGAGCAATGCCCATTGAGAAACCAGCAAGCAGAGGGCAAGGTCAAGGAGAATTAAAAAGTTGATGTCATATTATGGGGAGCATATCCACCCAAGGGGCTCGGGTGATCTTGGCCATAGGAAGTCATCAGCAGGTTTTAAGATTTATGTTTCAGGAGGATGACTGAGGTAGCCACAGAGTGATAAGATAGGGAAGAGATTCTAGAAACAAGATGACCAGGAAGAGCTCTTTCTTGTGACCTGCCTCTGTGCAGTCATCACAGCCATGGCTGCCTGATCAGCTGAGGGTCACTGGCCCCGTTGTTTGGGCTGAGATGTTAGTAATTGGCCAGAGGCATGTGTTGACTTTCCATAGGTGCCAGTCAACTTGACTCTTTTCCATGGTCGGAGCCAGTGTCCTGGACCTAATGAGGCCTTACCCCAGGGACCAGTGATGGGAGGAAGTGCTTGGCCTAGGAGGAGACCATCACCCATGGGATTATAGCTATTCTTCGTCTCCCCAGTTCAGGTCATGAAAACAAACAGCCTCCAAATAGCCATCTCCTGACACATACTCAGTATCCTTCATGCATTCATTATGTATCAGCATTGTTTGGTTTTGAATCCAGACTCCGGAAGAGGCTTTTGATTCATTTGGGCGTGAGTAGACCCAAGTTTTTTGAAGATCAGAAGAATAAGGAGTGGAGAGTAATAAGACCCATCCTTGGGCCACCCTGTCCAACCCCTGGCAGAGAGCTTGGTGTCACATACACATAACCTCTGATACCTTTTTGTTCAGTGGTGCCCAGATTTGAATGCCAGGTGGTAAATGGGCTCCATGCACAGACAAACTTAGTTTCATTTGCATTCTTTTCCTAGGTGAGGGTCTCACCTGGTTCCTGATTCACTTTCTGATCTACCACCTTGTCTATCATTTTCTCTAGTTATTTCCATGTAGTGACAACCACTTCCATACACTGTCTCCTCTGCCAGGCATTTTACACGTGTTAACTCAGTTAGTCCTTCCTCAGAACTTGGAGAGGTCAAAATTACAACCCTGCTTCTGGAGATCAGTCCGGGGAGGCTCAGAGAAGCTTAAGCAGCTCCTGGAGCCTCTCTCCCCCTCTCCCCTCCTCCATGTCTTGGTAGTTTTTGCCATTCCTACTGAGAGCCTTCTTCCTTTGCGCCTTCAGAGACACTTCTATCACTTCCACCTCCCCTTTTTTATTTTTTACTTTTTAATTTATTTTTTACTGAAGTGTAGTTCAATTACAATGTGGTGTTAATTACTGCTGTACAGCAAAGTGACTCAGTTATACAAATATACACAGTCTTTTTCATATTCTTTTCCATTATGGTTTATCACAGGATATTAAATACAGTTCCTATGCTGTACAGGAGAACCTTGTTGTTTATCGAATCTCCCATCTTTTAAAAGGAACTTTTCTCTTGACTCAGCTGCTCCTTCCAGCTTTGGTCTGGGTCTCTGTTTCTCGTCCCATCACCATACCCAGTGGCTCCATGGCTCAGGGTACAAATTCTTGGCCTCTTAGGATGACATTCAGCCCCACCAGTCAAAGGTGACCCCTGTCTCATCACCGCCATCACCCTCTCTGACACGCTATCCTCTCTTGGCCTTCTGGGAGGGGGCAACAGGCTTCCTTCCTCTCTCTCAGACTCCTGCTTCCTCACCCTCTGGGCCCACTCTTTCTCCTCCAGCCCTCAAAGGATGAGGCCAGTTTCCTGGACCCCTGCTTTTGTCTCTCTGGGAACTCATCCCTTCCCCTGTTCAGATAAGCCCAGCTCCAGGCAGGCTCTGTCTGTTGGACCACTAGATCAGATCTCCTCCTTGGTGGATTTCAGTGGCAGCCCAGCCACGCATGTGCTTAGTCTCTTAGTCCAGCCAATGGGAGGCACCTCTGGCTGGTCCTAGCCTTTCCCTTCTTAATGGAACAGACAGGATGTCCTGCTGGATCTTCATGTCCAGAGGCCTCCCAGCCCCAGATCTCCGTCCTCTGTATCCCATTACTGTCAGTGGCTCCTCCTCTCCCTCCATCTAGGCCCCCATGTCTTCAGGCCGTCCTGAACTCAGGGGCTGCATCTGCATTACATTGTCCCCCTACTCGAGAACCTGCCACGGCTCCTCTGCCAGCCATCGCATCCTGTCCAGCTTGCCCGACGCTCCAGCTTCTTCCCAAACTGCCACCCAGTCTGTCCACTGAGACATTTCTCCCCTGGTTCCCAGCATGCTCTTTGGCTGCAGACAAGTAGGTCCCCGAGCCCCCAGTCCCACCCTCCCCACACCTGCTCTGTGCTTCCATCTGCTTGTCTCTGGCTGGAACCTCTTCTCTGCTTCCTTTCCTCCTCCTAGCCATCCACCAAGCCTTGCCTCCAACCCTGCTTCCTCTTATTTCTAACACAGAGAAAATGGTATCCGCTCTTAGAATAACGATACTCACTGTAAAATGTGTTTTAAAATGCAGTAAGTTCCCTGCATACAAACGAGTTCCGTTCCGAGAGCGCGTTCATAAGTCCGATCTGTTCGTAAGTCCAATAAAGTTAGCCTAGGTACCCAACTGACACAATTGACTATATAGTACTGTACTGTAATAGGTTTATAATACTTTTCACACAAGTTATACATAAAAGAACTCACACAAGAAATAAAGAAAGCATTTTTAATCTTACAGTACCTTGAAAAGTACAGTAGTACAGTACAACAGCTGGCATACAGGGGTTGGCATTGAGCCAGCGAACACACATTCACATCTTGGAAAGTTCGCAACTTGAAGGTTCGTATGTGGGGACTTACTGTACAGAGAAGTTGTCCCCTAACTCTAGCCATTTGTCTCCTGTATCATATGATGTAGCATTTTTTAATAATGCAGAGGCCAATTGCATTTATTGAGCTACTGCTGGGTGTCAGCCTCTATGCTTAGTGCTTTTCCTTTCAGTAAGAAAGCCTCAGAGCCTCCTTGCAAAGCAGATATCCTCAAGATCTCAAGTAACTTGACTGAAGTCACCCACTTAGTTGGTGATGAGGTCCACATTCAGGCCCAGCCTTTGATCCCACAGGCAACCCCCGTTGCTCTGCCCTCTGCAGTGATGTTCAGAACGCGTAGCCATGTGCATTTGTGGGCAAACGCTAAGTCTTAATGAAGGCAATGGACAGCCTCGTGGATTTTACCATCATTTCCCAGCTGGATTATAAGATGCTCTTAGATGTCTGATGCACACCTCTAGGCTTAATCTTAGACCTAATTAGAGCCAGAAGGGACTTTCTCATCTTATAAATGAAGACGCTGAGAGGCGTAACAGGCATCCCCGGTGTCAGGGTGTCAGCTCTGTTGGATAGCCTGTGGTAGACACATAAAAACTGATCTTTAAAGAGTTACTGTCTTTATTATGTAGACTTATCTCTCCTGTGCTCATGTACCAGAATCTGTAGCCATTGTGACATGTGAAAGAAGCTGTCTTGTCTAATGCAGCAGTGGCTGTAGCCACCGTACCACATCAATACGGGAGAGTCAGTGCTGAGCCCTGCAGTTCCTCAGCTGCAAATGCCTTGATTTCCTCCAGGTAGAACAGAGGCGTGAGAAGAGTATGACCCCAGCCTAGAATTCCATCTCCCGTAGTATTAAAATCTGGGTTTTAATTGTCCATTTGCTGGGGTCTCTTTTCTTTAAGCAAGTGACTCTCGGGCTGTCAGTCACCTGGAGGCCTGATGCTGGCCGTACCCGCTTCCCAGAGTTTCTGATTCTGCAGGGCTGAGGTGGGGCCTGAGCATTATATTTTTCAAACACACTCCCAGGTGGATGCTGATGCAGCTGCTTGAGGACCATGCTTTAAAAGCCACAGTCTTAGGCCTTTAAAAAGATACTGGAGGGCAGGTCATGCAATTAACTATCACATCGTTAGCCTTTCTACTTAAAATGGCAAAACCCCGCGTGATTCAGATCATTCACTTCCATACGTCTTTCGAAGCCCAAAGTGCTTTTGGCATTCTGCTTAACTTCAGGCCCTCCTGCTAAAGTTTCAGCCCCACCCCATGCCTGCATCCTCCCCAAGTCTGGCAGAGTATCAGACGCCACATCTGAGCAGACGGTGGAGGCTGAACTCAACCTCTCTGTCCAGAGCCTGGGATCTCAAGAACTGGGGTTAAGTCCACAAGAAAATTGTGTGCTCGCTGAATTACGGTACCCATGGTCACCCACCTGTGCCCTTAACAGATCCCAGCCATTTACCTGTGGCCCTTGCCTGCCACCTTTGCCAGCCTTGGACCATCTCTTCTTATAGGAACTGCTTCCCTGATCTGTCCTCCAGTGGAATCTGAGGTCTGTTTGAACTGCCACAAACCTCCCCAGAACCCCAACATCTAACCCCCAAACACCCACATTTCACCACTGTCTGGAGCTTCTGCTGCCATCCTGCTCCTGCATCACACCCGGGACCAGGCAGCCAGTTCTGATGGAGTTGAGTTCGCCTTACCCCATTTGACTCTGAAATAGGACTGCCACCCCGCCTCTTCTCCTGGGGAAGTCCCAGAAGCCCCCTAGTCCTAGTACCCCCTCCCACTCATTTCCCTTCCTCTGGCCATCCTTGTGAAGTGTCCCAAGTACTCATGGCCAAAGCCACCCTGAGTACGATCATATTTTCTCCTTTGATTACAAGATCTAAAACCACCCCCCATTTCCCCAGCGATGTTGACTTCTCAGTGGCTGCAGGTGTGCATCTCCCCAGCGGGCTGATTATGAGACCCTCCATGTAAAGCTGGAGCATTTAATGGGTCTTTGGAAGAACAGCCCCGGACACAGCTGAACTAGTGTGAGAGGAATAGGTCCCATGAGCTGAGACTGATGAGAGGCAGAGGCCCGGAGTAGGGCTTGTGCCATGCCTGCCACCTGGCCTTCCTGGCTCCCCTGTTGGCTGCTAGCACACTTAGTGGGTTCCATGTGCCACCACCCAGTGCTTTCCCTCCTCCTTCTCAAGCCAAAGCCATGAGCAAGTAAGTGTGAAGCCTTCACCTCTAGACTCTCATTATCTGGTACCCATGGGCTTCTCCCGGAGAAAGGAGATGGTTGCACTATCTCCTTCAAGATAGGAAGTGAGGTTTGACTGAGCCTCACAGAAATGGAATTGGAAAGTTGAGAGCCAAGTTTACGGCCTCGTCTCTCTATGACTGCGTTTATGCCTGCATCTTTCCACATGGTGGCTTCCTCTCCTGGTCTCTGCTTCAGTGCCAAGTCCCTAACCTTGCTAAAATGCCTCACTCAATCCCTGTTGGAAATCCAGATTCCCAGGAGAAACAGTGTGATTGGCTCAGCCAGGCTGAGTGGTTTGTTCCTGGTCCAATCAGCTGTGTGTGTTGAGGGGCAGGGTAGGCGAGGGGAGAAAATGATTGGCCTCCCTGACACCCTGAGCTCTTGCCACTGCCCCTTCGCTGCCCTTGCTCGGCTGTCACCATGACAACAAAGGCCAATCTGCCCAACACTTGGAAGGCAAGGATTTTACTGACCAGGACAGGCCACTGTGTCCTACAAAGTGAAGCCACAGGAAATGAGAGCAGGCACATCTGTCTTTAGCAAAAAAGTGGAGCCCGATCAGCCCCCCAGAAATTGATCTTTACCAACACTTAATGAAGAGTTAGCTGGTTAATAGCCCATGACAAATCCAAAGGCTGTTAGGGGTCTGACAACCTAGACATTAACAGCAGCAGTGACCAATTTCCAAGAGATTACTGACATTCGGGGCCATTCAGGAAGACATCCGGGAGGAAACAGTCACAGAGCGGTCTCGGGCACGGAGAGGGAGGTTGGAGGAAGAAGCCTAAGTGGCAGCTTGGTGATGTACAGTGACATTGGCATCTCTGGCAAGAGCACAAGTTGTTTGTGGAGGCTTTTCTTTTTTTTAAAATAAATTTATCTTATTTTATTTATTTATTTTTGGCTGCGTTGGGTCTTCGTTGCTGCGTGCAGGCTTTCTCTAGTTGCAGCAAGCGGGGGCTACTCTTTGTTGCAGTGCGCGGGCTTCTCATTGCTGTGGCTTCTCTTGTGGCGGAGCACGGGCTCTAGGCACGTGGGCTTCAGTAGTTGTGGCACGTGGGCTCGGTAGTTGTGGCTTGTGGGCTCCAGAGTGCAGGCTCAGTAGTTGTGGCACACGGGCTTAGTTGCTCTGTGGCATGTGGGATCTTCCCGACCCAGGGCTCGAACCCGTGTCCCCTGCATTGGCAGGCGGATTCTTAACCACTGTGCCATCAGGGAAGTCCCGAGCCTTTTACTTACAGGAGAGTTAAGAACAGAAGGAGCGGAGACTCTGGGAAGAATTTCCTTGAGCTCAGATGAAACCCAACAGACCCCCAGAGACCCAGAACTCCTTGGTGTCACTGAGGCTGTTTCCAGGGCTTCCAGTCCTCTCCCTGCCCCATGATGGGAGGACTAAAAGTCACTGTGACTGATCTCTAACCATCACACTATGAGCGTGATAGTGCAACCATCGTGGGCCACCCATTCTGCCTGGCCCTTGCCCTTGCCCTTGGGGTGTCAGGGGGCACAGAGGGATGACTGATTTGACAGCAAAGATGACAATGCAGTATGCTGTGAGCTCCAACGGACGTAGAAACAGTGTACAGGGGGAGCACTTTCTAAGGCTTGTCACCACGGACACAGTGTTATTGCATAGAACCAGCACCCACAGAGGCATGGTGTGCCATCCAGAGATTCATAAAACTGGCTCCTGCCGTTTAGAAGCTCGCCCTGGGTATGGGGGGTGGGGGAGGTGGTCAAAATCCCTGGCCTCCATTCCTTGCATCTCATCCATCAATAAATGCTCTCAGCTCTGTCTCCAAATTACATCCCAGCCCATCACCTCTCTCATCCCCTGTCCACTGGGCTGGTCCAGCACACCATCGTCCCCACCATCTCCTGCATTCACTCAACAACCCACTGCTCACTCAGCAACCAGAATTGTCTCTATGCCATGTTCCTCCTTCAGTCAGTCCAGTGGATAAACACAGACTGCTTATCTTTGTGGCGGGGAAGGGGAACACGCCTCGTGGCAGGCAGAATCTTAGTTGCCTGAGCAGGGATCGAACCTGCGCCCCCTGCAGGGGAAGCACGGAGTTTTAACCACTGGACCGCCAGGAGGGAAGTCCCCCAGACTGCTTATCTTGAACCATGAAAAAGAACCTGCCTTCCTGCCTGACCTGTGTCCTTCCACTCTGCCCCTGCTGGTCGTGAAGCAGCCTCCTAGCCCCTCTTGCTGTTCCTGAGATCCCTCGAGCTCATGGCCACCTCAAGCTTTCACACCCGCTCTTCCCTCCAGGTGGGACTGTTGGGCCCCCAGAAACTGCCTCCTTCTCATCTCTCAGGCCCCAGCTCCAGTCCACCTCCTCGGAGCAGACCTCTCTGACCACCCTTCCACCTCGCCTCCCACCCCGTGACCCTCTGTCACAGTTTCCTGTTGTGTTTTCTTCATAGTTTCAGGAATTCTCTTGTTTGTTTATTTCGCTATGATAGAGATGCAAACAGTCAGAACTAGGTAAGAAATGCGTCATGCTCAGGGACAACGGGGAGGTGACATTTGAGCTGGAACTTGAAGCAGAGGTGTGACTTGCCAGGTCAAGAAGTGGATGGAAGGGATTTCAGAAGAAGGGAGCAGCGTACGTGAAGGCACAGAGGCCAGTGAGTGTGTCACCCTCAGGAAACAGCTTTTGGGTTAGCGTGCCTGTAGCCCAACTGCACGGGAAAGCTGAATGGGAATCGATTGGGGCAGAAACTCAATGACAGAACGTTTGGACTTCATCCAGTGGGCAGTGAGGGTGTCAGCAATGCATAATGAGTGGTACACTAGACCTCCTGGATTTGCTTAATGGAACCAAATAGTCAAAGTTTGAAAGTGAAGTTGAGGATTTTTTTAGTAGGCAGGAGTCACTGGGAGCCAAGCTTGTCAAGGGAGGAGAGTGTGCTGAGATCAGGAGCTTCAGCTTGGAGTGAGACTCGGGGAAGAGCTGTGGAGTGATGAGGTCCTGTTTTCTGAACCCATCTGGAACTGAACAGCCACGTGGCATTCCCTTGTGGGGTGGATCCGTGCTGGTCTTTGAGAGATCAGCCAGGGCAGGGGGAATGGCCATAAAACCAGTGGATTCACTGTGCCAAGAAGACACACATTTTCCACCGATGGCTTTCTCCCTCCCCTGCTGGCTCAAGCCAGGCAGAAACAGAAGTGCTGCACGATGAGGGTCAGATGCTGTCAGTAATTACACAGTGATGAGTCTTTGTTGTAACATCCAGATGTCAGTGCTATTTTGGGCAGATGTTCTGGGGAGCAGTTGGTGATGACCTCACAAGGGTGTGACTTTAAAGGCCAAATGACACGGCTGCTGTGAGTAAAGCCAGTCTCTGCTCTCCTGGTCCCTGTATCCCATGGCCCTGAAGTCAGAGCAAAAGCAGTGTTCCCCATGTCACAGTGCCCCTAACTGGGGCCACCACTGGCATATCCTCAACCTGTCCTCAACCCAAGCTGCTGAGTGAGTTTAGAGCTTCTGTGATTGGCCTGGGGCCTTTGAGAGAATTTTCCTTGGACATAGTACCTACACCCAGGTGGGTATGCCATGTTCCTCTCTTCCACCTTGGGAAGGGGTCAAACCTGTGTGACTGAGGCAGCCTATTAACCTCTCTGAGCCTCTGTTTCCTTATCTTTAAAAAAAAAAAAAAAAAAAAAAAAAAAAAAGGATAGTTATACCTATCTGGATGAGCTGGATGAGAATCAGGTAAGATCATGTGTGCTGTGGCAGGTTGCATTCTGTAAGGCATCACGGGCGTGTTAGTTATCATGGCAGCAGGCTCCTGGCACATCAGTCCTAGACTCAGAGCTGCGTAAGAATTGGATGGAACCTCAGTGGTTTATCCAGTCTAAACTCTAAGCCAATGAAAGAGCTCTTTCTCAGGGGTCTCCAGTGGAAAGTCACTGGCCTCTGCTTCGATTCCTCTTGCCTGGGTGAGGTGTCTCTTCTCCCAGGTCTTTTCCCTATTCCAGCCCCATACAGGATGCAGTGCTCAGTGCATTCCCTTGCGAGGAGCCTGGCTCCCTGTACTTTGCAAGTTCTGCTCTCAAAGCATTCTAGAGCCATGCTTTCCAGTATGGAAACCACTCTGCATGTAGTGTTGAGTACTTGAAGTGTGGCAGGTCCAAACTGAGGTGTGCTGTCCATGTAAAACACACACTGGGTAGCAAAAACCTACTAGGAAAAAAGGAGTATAAAATTTCCCGAATAAATGTATGCAGATATAAAATGCATGTATATTTATATTAATCCATTTTATTTTACTTTTTATCTTTTACATGTTGCAATGATAATATTAAATAATAAAACAAATTTCACCTGCTTGCTTTTACTTTTCTAATGTGGCTACTGGAGGAATTTAAATTATATCTATGGCTCACATTATTCTTTTATTGGACAGTGCTGCTTTAGAATTATGTACACAATAAACTGAACTCAGTCCTTTTTCTAACAGCCCTTCAGATATTTTAAGATATCCCCTAAGTCTTGTCTTCTCAGTTATTGACAGGTATTCACGAAGCACGTGCTCTGTGCTAGGCAATGTGTCAGGTGCTAAGCTGGTATCCAATGATGAACAAAACAAGCTGGGTCTTTGTACTCCTGGAGTTGCAGTTTGATGGGGGAGATAGATGTCAATTGGAAGTCTCACAAGCAGGATGGTGGTTCCTGGGAAGCAAGACAGGGCTGTGCTTCCACAGGTGGCCTCTCAAAGCCCCATTTTGCTCTTTTTTAATACACTTTTTGTTTTACAATAGATTTACATTTGCAGAAAAGTTATGAAGACAGTACAGAGAGTTCCCACGTACCCCTCGCCCACTTTCCCCTATTATTAATGTCTTATAATAGTATAGTACGTTTGTCACAATTAATGAACCAATAAAGATACATCATGATTAACTAAAGCCCACACTTTATTCACATGTCCTTGGTCCTAGAAAACTCAGGTCCTTTTTATGTCCCAGATCCTATCCAGGACCCCACATCACGTTACATGTCCTGTCTCCTTAGGCTCCTCTTGGCTCTGACAGTTTCTCAGAGTTTCCTTGTTTTTGAGGACCTTGACAACATGAGGATTGGTGGTCAGGTATTTTGCAGGGAGTCTCTCAGTTGTGATTTGTCTGCTGTTTTTTTCTCGTGATTAGACAGGGGAAATGGTTTCTGGGGCAGAAGACCAGAGGGTAAAGTGCCATTCTCATCCAACAAGACTGATTACTGTTGATGTTGACCTTGATCACCTGGCTGAGGGAGGGCTTGTCAGTTTTCGCCACTGCAAAGTGACTCTTTTTTCTTCTTCTCCATGCTGTGTCCTCTTTGGAAAGACATCACCACGTGCAGCCCACAGTTAAGGAGTAAGGAGTTATTCCCCACCTCCTTGAGGGTGGAGCATCTCCATAAATGATTTGGAATTCTTCTGCATGGGAGGTTTTGTCCGTTTTCCCCCTATTTGTTTATTTATTCAGTTATTGATTTATATCACTATGGACTCATGAATATTTATTTCATACTTTCAGTTATAATCCAGTACTCCTTAATTTATTTTATTATTTAAATTGTTCCAGCTGTAGCCATTGGGTGCTCTTTCAGTAGCTCCTGCGTCCTCCTGACATACCCCCATTTAGGTGAGGTTTGGGGGTTGGTATTTTTGAACAATTCTTTACTTTCTGGTGCTACTAACTGCAAGACTCATCTTGTATTAAAATAGGAATATTTTTGTACCTATCTTGTGGAGTTGTCCTGAAGTTTAAATGACTTACTGCAAGTAGTGCGTTTCCGCTCTATACTTTTTAATTGAACTATAATTGACATATTGACATATTAGTTTCAGGTGTACAACATAGTGACTAGATATTTGTGTATATTGCAGAATGATCACCACAATAATTCTAGTTAAAACTCATCACCACACATAGTTACAGATTTGTGTGTGTGTGTGTGTGTGTGTGTGTGTGTGTGTGTGTGTGTGTGTGATGAGGAATTTTAAGATCTACTCTCTTAGCAATTTGCAAATACACACTACAGTGTCGTTAACTATAGTCACCATGCTGGACATTACATCCCCAGGACTCACTTATTATATAACTGGAAGTTAGTATCTTTTGATACCCTCACACATTCTGCCCACCCCTCTATACTTCTTTAAAAGATGCTTGTAACAGCTGTATCACCACACTGAACTTTTAGTCAAGCCAAAGAGACCCAAGGTCTTTTTTCACTGAAGCTCCTCATAAGTCCAATCTCCCTGTTCTATACTTGGGTCGTTTTTGTTTGTTTGTTTGTTTGTTTTTCTAGTGCAGAACTTTCTTGCCCTGGTCATTCTTAATCTTGATTCCACTTCATCCTGGCAGCCTTCCAGTCTCCTGCAGTCTGCATTCCTGGATTCTGCTTTATGCTCTCCCCACCATGTGACAAACAGTTCTGCCATGCAGACAAGGCAAGGACTGAGCCACCTGTAGCCCCTCTGGCTTTCTGCCCCCGACAACCAGCAGGAGTCTGCCTATGCCCCCCTCCTCAATCAGCATTTCACCATCTTTTTTTGTTTAATGTTCTATTTATTTACTTATTTGTTTGTTTGTTGGCCGCACTGCAAGGCACGTGGATCTTAGTTCCCTGACCAGGGATCAAACCCATGCCCCCTGCAGTGGAAGCGTGGAGTCTTAACCACTGGACCACTGGGGAAGTCCCAACATTTCACCATCTTGAATCAAGGCTGTCAGGAAAGACATTGTCAGATAAGATTCACTCTCTGTTGGCTTTCTCCTAATTTATTCAGTTGAGTGACCTCATGAAAATAGGAAGTGAGGTTCATTGGATTCAATTTGTTTGTAGGAAACCCATTTTCACCCATGTTTATTGCCATTTTTTTCCCTTAAAGGTCCATAAACCATTGGTTAAACTCAGTCTATAATTTCACTGATGTCATTTCCAGAATCTATCAGTCTTTAAAAACTGGACACTTGCCTAGTGCCAATTTTGTGGTATTTTCTTTGTTTTTACATGTTTTTTTATTTTTCCCATGCAGTCTCTGTGTGCTTCTGAGCTTTTGTCCGCATCCAATTCCCAGGGCAAGCAAGGAGTCTTGAAGTCATTGGAAAACATGTTTAGAAGTCTTCTTTGTTTTTCTTTATTTCTGGGTTCTGGTTCCCTCATATCCACATTTGTTCAGCCTTTTGGGGTTGAAGAACATTTCCCTTGAAAGAAGAAAAAACATACAAAATCATAGTTAAGTGAGTGTGATTTCTTGTTGTACCTTCTGCTCTAAATAGAAGACTCATCCTTTGCTGCTGCTTCATCCTGCTCCAGAAACGCCTTCCTGGGGTCTTTCCTTTTTAGAACCTCAGCTCCTTCTGGGCTGTAGAAGTGCCAACACTTTGCTTAGAGAATCCTGACCCCCTCTTGCATCCATCCTTCAAAACAGGTCATTCATTAGCAACCCTAAATTGATATGAGTTCTCATTTCAACTGTAGACTCATCTTGCCATTTTTCTCCTGTGTGGTGGTGAGACTGTTTTTTTCGAAGGGTTGGAGCACCTTCCCTTCTCCAGTCTCCTAACACCCAGAGCGGATCCACCCTCTGATGCTGGGACAGAGTGGGTTCATCCTGACCTTCCCCACTTACCCTATTGGTGAGAAGGTGCCCCTCTCTTGTCTGCCTAAGAAAGCCTCACCAACAGCAGGGTGTCTGGATTTGTAGATACCTGGACTTCATGGCCCTTGGTCAACCCCAGCACCCAGATATGCAGGGAAAGAACAAGCTCTGTCCCTTCCCATTTTTGCCTCTGGATGATTTTGCCTTTCAATTCCCTTTACTGTGTCACCCAGTTGGTTCTTTCATCATGGATGGACAAACATCATGCCACTTTTTCCCCTCTGGCCAGAAAATACATTCTCAAATATCTAGCAGTCTGTCTGTCTGTCCCTTTCCAAAAGGCAGTGCTCGCCTGGCAGCTGCCCTTCTCATTTGTCAGAGCAGCCAGCCAGCTTCTCTACTGTACGAGCGTCAGGAAGCCTGGCGGGTTCATAAGTCAGTCCGTGGCTCCCTGTTACTGGACTGGGCCCGACTTCCACCTGGACTGCAGGTGAGAAGGCTTGGGCCGAGGCAAGGCTGCAGAGGGAAGGGTGGATCCCAGGCCGCCTTGCCCCTGCAGCCCAAGTCATGCATCATTACACTGAGCAAAGGGACCCCAGGAAATGCTAGCTCTGGGAGAGAGGTTATTGGAGTCGTTTTCTTGCTACTTTGAGCTACTCAATTTTTCTTGAAAATAATGTGTAGAGCTAAGCATATTGGCAGGCACCAAACATCACATGCAGCACTTGGAGAAGAACATATACAGTGGATTTTCAATTAGAATACTGAGGTGGGTCTCAGGGACTGACATGCCTGTCTCCCTGGAGGTGCTAAAACACTCTACAGACATACACCTAAGACCAGTTCATCCCTGCAGACCCCAAGTCCCAGAGAGATGCATCTCCTTTGGGCCCCACTTCA
Organism: Kogia breviceps; assembly: GCF_026419965.1. NCBI lineage: Eukaryota > Metazoa > Chordata > Mammalia > Artiodactyla > Physeteridae > Kogia > Kogia breviceps. The sequence goes on along the minus strand of NC_081312.1, from coordinate 120,682,148 downwards.
GGGCATGGAGAGCCCTCCCCAGATCTCACTCTTGAATCTGACTGTCTCTAGTCTTCAAAGAGCAGGGAAGAAGGCAAGTGAGCAGTATCCAGATGTTGATTGACAAGAATGCTTACTGCTTCTTGGTATGAGTTTTCCTGTAGGACCTCCTAGGCCATCTTGCATAGGAATCACTAGTTGTAAGAGGCTGAATGGGTCCTCAGAGCTGTCCCAGCCCATCCTTCAGTGGACAAATGAGGGAACTGGGCAGGAGGTGTAAAGAGAAAGAAAAAGCAAGGCAGAAGCCATCTCTCTCCGGCTCACATTTGAATCAAACTTCTGGTTCATGAATAACTACCCCCCCCCGCCCCGCCCCGAGAGTCCTGAAACTCGGAGACTTCCCTGGGGTTTGTTTATTGAATCACTCCAGAGGTGTTCTACAGTGAGTGATGAGCTAGGAAATCTTGAAAACCCAAAGGGCTGGTGCATCTGCTGGGCAGATTCCAAGAAAGCTAAGCGGTGGAAGGTGTACCAGCCCGCCGGGCTGGCCTTCTTGGTGGGGAAGGAGCTTCAGGGGGTACCAGGCTGTGGGAACGCTCAGAGGTAGACGGGCGTGCTGGAATGAAGTGGGGAGGGACCTGGAAGGACAGGCTCCCAGGCAGCCATGTCGCCCCTGCAGACATCCCCGTGGGCTTGTTCCTGCGAGCACATGTCCACTGTCACATGGAGGGCCTCCCCTTTGGGGGTACAGGATGTGGCTGCATGGTGATGTTGAGGCTCTGGGCAAGCCTGCAGCAGCTGCCTTCCTGCTGCCATCCAGAGAGGCAATGACAGACTGTCCCCAAAACACATCCTGCCCGCCCTGGAGATCCCACTCTCCACTGCCTCGGCTGCCCTGGCCCTTCCCAGAGACCCCGCCAAAATATGGTGATGAGCAAACTCTGAACATTGAGGAAATTTAACCAGGAGGAAGATCTGAGTCACTATCCAGCTCCAAGCCTTTCAAATACCTGTGCAAGGCAGACAAACACACACACCACATACACATATACACATGCATACACACATACATGCATGCACACACATTTATACACATACAGACACTCATACACACATGCACACACATTCATATGCATACACAAGCACACACACTCATACACATACACACACATACATGCATACACATACAATTTACATCTCATTGTGTTCCAGAAAGTTTTTCAGGTGACAAAAATTCTTGCAGAATGAGTGTGAGTGAACCCCTAGTCCCTCAAAGGCAGGCCCTCGATGGCATGAGAATCTCCCACTGTGAGTGAGGGGTCCCCTGGCAGTTAGGGGCACTCACTGAGGTCACCTGGCTGGGAACTGAAATTTGAGGGCCTGAAAAGGCAGCTCTTTTTCTGTTGGGGATGGGGGCGGAGCTCTGCAGACACTTGTTGGAATCTCAAGTGAAAAGATCACTATCAAAAATAATCGTAGAATTTCATGTTTTACCACTAAAAAGAGGGTTTTATCTCCTCTGATTATCACAGCAATCTCTGATACTGGTTCTCTCAAGAATCCTGAGGGCCTCAGAGGGTTTTGCATATTTTTAATAATCTAATTCATTATTAGCATCTGTAGGATGGAATAAGGAGGAGGTGTTTTCATTTTGTAAAACTATTCAGTGAAGCCGAGGGACCAGTAGGGGGAAAAGATGGCAGCATAGGGACCACACTCCAGGTTCCCCACCTTCATCTCCAGCCCAGACTGAGCTGTGCCATCCCCAAACGTGGTCCGAGTGGGCTGCCTGCACGTCCTGCAGTGGCTGGCCTCACCCGGGAAGCAGAGGTTAGCGTCCTGGGCTGGGTGGGGTCATGTGGCTGTAGCTCCTCTCCCTGTAGGCAGAGGAGGGAGCAAGGCCAAGAGCAGCGAGTCCCCCAAACCCACCGCTCCACCCCGGGAGCCCCTGGAGGTGCACCCTTGGCCCATGAAAACCATGGTGGTTGGTTTTCCCCGGTATTTCTGAGGAGTGGGGCCTGTCTTTGCTAAAGCTGGGGTGCAGGATGGACATCATCTGTGGCTCCCCAGAGCCCAGTCTGGCAGGACCTGTCATGTGACCCTCGTGGCCAAGGGGGGGCTTCTACCTGACAATGAAGATTGTCACCCCCTCCAACTCCTGTCTCCTTGTGGAGTAGTTCAGGGCTTCTCTTCATTCCACAGCAGCCTGCAGCAAAAAGGAAGGGAGCCCTGTCTGCATGACCTTTTCCTGCAATTTGCTTCCATCAGGCAGCAAGTTCACCTTTCCCAGCCTTGCTCTTCTGGGAAAGGGGCAGCCAGAGGGCAAGAGCAGAGAAAACCCAGGGGGAGCTGTAAGCAAGGAGGCTGGACCCCGGCGCCTTGACGGTCCTTCTTAGTTCCGTCCGGACACTAGAAGAGCATTTACTCAGAGGAAGGAGGAGGGGGTAACTGACTGCATTCAGGGGACCCCTGGCTACCAGGGCTCTGGGAATTCTAGGTAAGGGGCAGAGAATCCCCCAAGGTAATACACACCTTGAGTTTACAAACCTGAGTTCATTTGATCACTCATTCATAAATGAGCCCTTAAGCACTTAACTGGGATCCAGGCTCCGAGATGGGTATGAAGGAGATATGAAGCCCAGTTTCTGTTTCATATCTGTGTGGTACAGCAGTGAAATGAGCTGATTTTGAAGTCAACCTTTTCTGGGTTCAAATTCTGACCCCACCATGAGTTCCTGTGTGACCCTCAGTAAGTAGCTTAACTGTCTCTGATGTTCAACTTCTTCACCTGTAAAATGTGAATGAAAGTAACCTATCCTAGGTTGACCATTTGGTTAGTATCTTAGATAAGATAAAAACACTTATCACTGGGTAAGCACTTGATAAAGGCTAGTTCTTAATAGATTGTTTGGAGGGGACTGTTGGGTATGAATCCTTCTGATGTCCTGGGGAGCCATCCTGTTCAGCCCCTTCTGAGGTCTCTGCATGGCCAGAGGGCTGCACATGTGCCGTCTGTGTGCCTGGAAGTGGCAGCCTCCTCGGACACCATAACGGAAATTAAATGACACTAGCTTACATCAGCCTTTGACTGCATTCAGCCCCAGGCCCGGAAATCAGAGATTCCAGGGTCCATCCATCCTCTTCCTTTCTGTATACGAATTCTCTTCTGATAGAAAATTACCCTGAATATCACTTGTGTCAGCCCCGAGGCTGAGGTTGAATTTCTCTCTAGATGGGGAGAGGAGCCCAATCCCCCTGTACCCGGTGCCACCCGGCATAGGACCAGTGCTCAGCTACCCAGGCCTTCACGCCACGTGGTCAGACTTACAGCGAGTGGGGGGCGACAGAAATCTTGGGCAAATCACACATTCTCAGGCTCACACTCTCCATCTGTAGCTGAGACAGGACACTCCCTTGACTGCAGCAGACGGTTACAGTTACCCAGAAACTCTCTCCTCTTCCCTCAGCAGGGCACAGTCTGTTCCAGAAGGATCAGTTCCCAGCCCGGTCTCTTCCGTCAGACTGTGAGCTCCTTGATTCCACCAATTTCACGAGAAGCACAGCAGGAACAAAATAACAGAAGACGAATTTCCGTCATTTAGCAGAAACCTTTTTTAGGCAAGTCTTCTGTGGTTGAATTAATGACGTTCCATTGTACCATTATGAAAAATAAGATTTGGAAACACACTCTCAGCAGGATTTGGGGGGTGAGTGAAAAGAAGGGTCACAGACTGCCAGTTGTCTGCCCCCAGATCTCTCCTCCGTCAGTCCCAGGCAGGGGGCAAGGCCTTCCCAGTGTTACCTCTGCACCCTTCCCCTTTCTCCCTGCATCTGGCCCCCCGAGTCATTCCTCCACCATCAGATTCTGCACTCAGGGAAGCGCCCAGCAAGCACGTTGGCACAGAAGTGCCAGTGACTAAGGAATGCTTCCTTTTCCAGATGAATTTGCATATTTTAATTGAAGGCAGATGCCTTGAGTTAATTCAATGCAGCAAACTTGGGTTGAGCATTTATTATGCTCAAAGGAATAAGATTCTGAGAGCTCAGTGGGGTGGGTAGGGGCAGCTTTATAGGGGGAGGTGACATTTGAGTGTCGTATGAATTTCACAGGGGTGGCTCCGGGAGCAGCCAGACCCCATCCAAGTCAAATCAGCCTTTCTGAGAAGTGCAGGGACGCAGCAGCTGGGAGTATGGTGTGTAGGGAAGGGGATGCAGTGTCTTGTGAACCATGTGAGGATGTGTGAATTTCATCTGGAAGGCAATGAAGGATCCCTGATGAGTTTTGAGAGGGGTTGGTGTGGTCACACTTGTGTCCTGGAGAATGCAACTCTGCTGGCAGTGCCAGAGGGAACTTGGAAAGGGCAGGGCTTGGCAACAGGGTGACCACTTGGCCCAAGGAGTGAATTTCTAATTGTGGACTCTTGGACACCAGCAGGCTGGTAGGGGAGTGACGCGGGGGGGGCGGGGGGTGACGTCCAGAGCCATAGCCCAGAGGCAGTCTCTGACAAGCCAAGCCACTGCACTGGGCTCCTGCTCATGTGACCTGTCCATGGCTTGGAGCGTGGCCACTGGAATTGTCATTATGGCCCCTCTTCTGGAGGCTCATTAAGGCTTTCCCTGGAAATCAGTGTCTGGAAGCCATTGGCTCCCATCCAGCCTCTCTCCTACCCTAGGCAGCCCTGGGAGGGTGCCTAGATCAGGGCCTCCCTGCCAGCCTCCTGCAGGTCCCTTTTGAGAAATCAGAAGCTGCAGCTCTGTAACTCGGCCAGCCCTTTGGAGTCTCAGCATTTCTCAAGGTAGGATTGGGTGAGAGGAAAACACCGGAACAGGAAACGATAGTTCAGCCTGTGCTATCAGACCACCCAAAAAGGACAACAAAAACAGGGAGCTAAAAATAGCGCCTTAGGGCCCCTTCAGGCTCTGCTTTTAGGTACTGAGCTCCAAGCTGGAGGGCAGGTTAACCATGTGGGAGCCTCATGGGCCGTGATGTTTCAGTTGGGCCTGTTTTGAGGATGTAGCCAAGACAACTGAGAGTGTGGACCTCAGAGAAGAGGGGCGTCTTGTTAATGTGACAGATGCTGAATGGGATCCCTCCTGTGTGTAGACAATCAGTGAAATCCATTTCAGTCCACACCCCAGAAGCATGGGTGGGGTCCTTGTCATAATAGCATAGTGGAGTGACAACTGCTTCAAAGCCAGGCAGGCCTGAGTTCAAATCCCAGCTCTGCTACCTATTCGCTGGGTGACTTGGGCCTGCGTCTTTGTTTCTGGGAGGCTCTCTTTCCCTGTCCGTAAAATAGGAACAGTAAGAGCCATTGCACACGATTATTGTGAAGACTAAATGAGATCATATAACTCACTGCCAGGTGCAAGGTGGGGACTCTTGCCTAGACTTGTTCCTTTAAGTAGTATATTAAATTTTTTAAAAAGATCAGTCAGCCAGGCACGTTCTAAGTTTTTGCATTTTCCATGGATTATCTCGTTTAACCCTTAGGGTAACCTTATGAAGGAGGTACTACATTTAATTTCATCGAATTTTATAAATCTTATCGATGAGATGAGTCTTAGGAGTGTGTTTACTCTGTGTTTACTAGTGACTGGGGACCAGTAAACCTCTCCAAAGGGCTGATCATGCAGTTGTTCAAGCCATGGGTCTTGCCTTAGTCTCCTAACAGACTGGGCTTTCAGGAACTGGATAGATGAGCCCCACCAGGAACGCACCTAATGCTAAACTCTGCTTCAGCGTCCACCCCCATTCCCGCCCCCCACTGAACCTTCACCAGAGCTTAAAGGTCAGTTGGATGAATTTGAATCTCCATTCCAGTTTTTCTGCAAGGAGATAAAGGGAGTGGGCTAGATCATTCCGTTGAGTTGCCATAAATATGTGGCCAGCCTCTCCCATGTAACCCCTGCTTCCTGCAGTAATTAAGGAGGATCTGTGTGCTCAAACGCCTTTGTAGCTCTTTTTAAAAACCTTCTTATTTCTTTCCTTTTTTTAAAAAAACAATGTTGCTGAGTTATAATTTATATACCATAAAATTTGCTTGTTTTAGGTGTACAGTTTACAGAGGTGTTCAACCATCACCACAATCTAATATGGAAGCATTTACAACTCCCCTGCGATTTCTATTTAAAAGTGGATAAAAAGTTACATGCTGGTCCTGTTGAGCCCGTGACTGGGAAGTTTAAAACGAGGAAGCTCTGCATTAGAAGGCTGGAAGGTTTCCTGGCCTCTTAGGGAAGGTAGGAAGAAGGCAGCTCAGGAGCCGGGAAGCTTTTTATGGGCGACAGTCACAGAGGTGGAGCCAGAGGAAGCGTGAGAACCAGGCATCCTCGATTCTGCCTGTGGGGGGCCCAGGTGTTGGGGCCGTGCTCAGAGTCCCTGGGGAGGCCACGTCCTCAGCGATGGTCAGAATCTCTGGGAGGACATGAACAGCCTCCAGAGTCCTGACCTCATGAATCCCTCTGGAAGGAAGTGGGAAGGAAAAGGCCAGCCCAAGTCCAGATTCCAGAGGGGAATCAGTACTTTGCCAGAGGGCCAGTGCCATGGGATGTCCTCCAGCTCCTCAGAGGTGAGATGGGCCAATGGGGAGAGCCAGCAGAGACCAGTTCCCATCCTGGCTTCACCAATGACCAGCTCTAAGCCTCAGTACCCTCATCTCAAAATTGGTGAAAATACTTGCTCCCATCTCTGACTTTTTCTGTGAAATGAGACTATGCACACAAACAGTCTAGGATGTAATAAGGGCTCAATAAACAGAAGCATTTGCAGTTATTATTACTAACCAAAAAAGCAGTTTCTGTGAGATGCAAACCTTGAACACGCTGTGGAGACATAGCTGGTTCCTTGGGGAAAGGCAAGGGGCGTGCATCATGTTGCAGGTTCAAGGCCACGTTCTTCTATTTACTATGTTTGTCTGGCTCTGGACAGGCTGCTTGACTTCTCTGAGCCTCAGTTTCCTTATCTGTAAAGTGGGCCTAAGGGTATGCCTACCTTTTCAAGTTGGGGGGAGAATCAGATGAGATAATGCATGTAGAGCTTAGCCAGGGCCTGGCACCTGCCAAAAGTCCCGTCGGGGCTGGCTGTTCTCTGTGGATGGAAACCTCCCAGTTCTTCAGTTCACATCAAAGTCAACATCTCAGTGAATGGGTGAACCCTTAAAAGATGCTATTAAGGACCTGATGAGAATCCAGATGCCATTCCAGGGCGCCTCTGCTTTGCTTGTTTACACCTTGGATGTAAATACTGGGGGAGAGAGAAAGAGAGAGAGAGGAAGCTAGAGCTTAACTAGAAAAACATTGAGGATGAGTTCCACTGGTGGCAGCCAGGGCATGTGTGTTTGTGTGCAGTAATGCCCACTAGTGTGTTCCATGGTGGCCAGATCACCAGGGTCACATCCCCACCCTACAGGCCATCGTAAGGGGCCCCAGAGCCCTTTGCCCCATGCACGATGCCAGGCTGCTTGCTCCAGCTTCGCATTAGGAAGCACTATGGAGTCCTAACAATGACCCTGTGGGGACACAAACATGCCTGCATCTCAGGGCTGCTCTTTTCTTTTGTAAAATAAAGAGGTTGGACTAGAGGAGAGACTTGAATTTGAAATTACTTTCTGTGGAGCCCAAGGGTTCACCAAGGAGCCTCTGGAACCATGGAAGAGCTGGGAGGAGGGGTCACCCCACCTCCTACAATCAGAGTCAACGTGAGCTTCCATTTGAAGAAAGGGTTTCACTACAAGAAGAGAAAAAAGACAAGTTGGACAGGTGCTGGGCTAGTGTATCTCCGTTTTCTAAAACCTTGTGCTTCTTGGACACCTCTCCCCAGGAAAGAGCCTCCCCGCCCCTAGGCAGAGGTTCTGGGCGTAGCAAGATGTGATCCCCCAGCCCCACGTGGCTGGGAAGGGCCTGGGGAGAGTTGAGCCCTGGGCTGGTCACCGCAGGAGAGAGTAGCCCTGTCCATTTCCCCAGGAGCCATGCACATGTTACTGTCTTTGTGCTTCGTGTGGCAAAAGTTCTCTTTTAGGGAAAACACCTATGGGGGATCAGGGTCGAGAAAAGAGAGCTTTTCCCCCCACATCAGGACTTTCTCCACAGACTCTTAACCGCTGGAGAGCAGAGCAAACTAAGTCCTCAAGAAGGGGAGCCCACCCCCTCCAGCCTCTCCATCACTCGCAGCCCACCTTGTGGCCTTTTGTAGAAAGGCTTTTCCACGCCAGCATTCACACATCAGATGTGAGCTCCTGCGTGGTCACGTCTGACCTGCTTGAAGACTCCTCTTTGGGGTCACTTCTAGTTTTAGGAGCTCCAGCCTCTTTACATTTCGAATAATCGCTTGCTGAGGGTTTCTGAGGCCACCACGAAGAAGACCCCATGGGAGCCTGTGTTCATAGGGACGCTGTGCTCCCCCAGGGACTTCAGTACTGGCCTGGGTCTCCACTTCTGCCACTTAACCAGCAACTTGAGAACATGGTTTTCTTTGCAAGCAGACTCATCCAAAGTGGGGGGATTTAAAAAAAAAAAAAAAAGGTTGAGAATGGCAATAAACACATGCCCTGTTGAATCAACTCAGCCGATCTTTTGGGGAGAGCTTGGTACGTTGTAGGCAGTACGCTAAGGATGGGGAGGAAGGGTGGTTAAAATGACCCTCCTCTTGGGGTTCTCATCACCTAGTGGGCTCCGCTGGGTCTGCCTCGCTGTTCCACAAGGCACCATGTGTTCATCTGAGTCTTTTGTCTTTTTAAATACTCCCTACACACACCAAAGAGCTGCCAGGGTCATCTTCCCAGAGTATGGCTCTTATACCTGGAAACCTTCCTGTCCTCCCACAGCTGTTTGCTCTGGGACCACAGCTGTGAGCCTGGCATTCTGGGTGGTGCTCCATGATCCAGCCCAGACCTGCTTTCGCTGCCCTCTGCTCTAGGCCAAATCTCATTCCCACCTCCCCCTGCTTCCCAGGTGGTTTCCACAGCCTGGGGGTGGCATCCCCTCACCTCAGCCCACCAGCGTCCCAGTACCCAGGTCCCATGCCATATGTCCTGCACCCTTGAGGGGAAAGCGAGAGAACTCTTACAGAATAGTACGCTGGCAGGGGATGTCACTATGGTATCCACTGGCTTCTCTTTTTCTCTGCTAACACAGATACAAGGGACTTCTCACACACTGGCGGTAGCGAAACCTACAAACCTAGTGTGGTTAAGGCATTAACTTGGTGTCAAATGTCAGCAACGGAGTCATTAAATAAGACTTATTAAGCATCGCCTTACTGCAAGAGGACCGCATGCATCTTTGGGGACCGGCTTTCTAGAACCAGGATTGGTGCAAACTATTTTCCTTTGCAGTCATTTGACCACTTGGCACTAGTGACACCTGGCTCGGGTGGGCTACCTCCTAAGGACACCCAGCCTGGGGACATCAGGGGATGCAGGCATGCCTGAGCTCCAGGGTAGAGATTCAAGAAGCTATTTTTGTTCTTCCTAATTGGCATGCTTTGAAAGGCAAAATTCGCAATCAGCCTGCAGTGATGGAGTTAGGAATTAGACTCTCTCTGCTCTGCGAATCACATATGAGATTGCAAACCACGTGAGCCCATCCCCCACCCCCACCTGGCTCCCACTTTTAAATATGAATCAGATGGTTTACTCTGGTCTGCTTTCCTCTTCCAAAAGGAAAGCATTTCTCTAATGATTAGTGATGTTGAGCATCTTTTCATGTTTGTTGGCCATCTGTATATCTTCTTTGGAGAAATGTCTACTTAGGTCTTCTGCCCATTTTTGGATTGGGTTGTTTGTTTTTTTGATATTGAGCTGCATGAACTGCTTGTAAATTTTGGAGATTAATCCTTTGTCAGTTGCTTCGTTTGCAAATATTTTCTCCCATTCTGAGGGTCGTCTTTTCTTTTCGTCTTGTTTATGGTTTCCTTTGCTGTACAAAAGCTTTAAAGTTTCTTTAGGTCCCATTTGTTTATTTTTGTTTTTATTTCCATTTGTCTAGGAGGTGGGTCAAAAAGGATCTTGCTGTGATTTATGTCATAGGGTGTGACACGGGGAGGGGGAAGGGTAAGCTGGGACAAGTAAGAGAGTGGTATGGACATATATACACTACCAAATGTAAAATAGATAGCTAGTGGGAAGCAGCCACATGGCACAGGGAGATCAGCTCGGTGCTTTGTGACCACCTAGAGGGGTGGGGTAGGGAGGGTGGGAGGGAGACGCAAGAGGGAGGGGATATGAGGATATATGTATACATATAGCTGATTCACTTTGTTATAAAGCAGAAACTAACACACCATTGGAAAGCAATTATACTCCAATAAAGATGTTTTTTAAAAAAAAAAAAAAAAAAAGGAAAGCAGATTCCAAACCTAATTAAGGTAGCACCTCGAGTCTGTAACTAAATTCATTCACAGCCCAACTGGGGCACTGGAGCGCCAAGCTTCCTCTGGCCATCTCCTATTGCAAACCTGATTCAAATCAGTATCATTTATTCAGGGTTAAGCTATTAGAGATTTTTTTTTTTTTTTTTTTAATGAACACTGCTCTTCTCATGCTTGGTGGGGCCACACGGCTCCAGTGCCTTTGATCCCGGTCAGCACAGAGGTTCCAGAGCAAAGGAAATCTCGAAACAAACTCCTTATTAACAGCTGCAGGCACTTGGAATGTTCTGTCCAAACGGCATGAACAGCCTTGCTAGTTTGGCAGCCAGAGCTGGAAAGCAGAAAGATCCCAAATGGAGCTCCTCTTTGGAGCTACCTGCTGGCTCCCACCTGCTAAGCAGGGTTCAGAAGCAGTGCAGCTATGCAGTTACCAGTCCTGTTACTCACTCATCATGTGACCCAGGAGATCCAGATCCTCTCTGGGCCTCAGTTGCCTCTATAATGTGCTGGATCACGTATCTGTTTCACAGGGTGATTCTTGGAGATCCACAAATATTTAGGGATTCCTACTCTGTGCCAGTACTGTACTAAGTAGGCTCTAGGGAGGTAAAGAGAAATAAGACAGAGGGTCTTGCCCTCAGTAAGTCCATGCCCTAAATTGGTGGTTCTCAGTGAAGGGCACTCTTACCCCCAGGGGACATTTGGCAATAGCTTGAGACGCTTTTTTTTTTAATTAAAAAAAAATTTTTTTTATACAGCAGGTTCTTATGAGTCATCAATTTTATACACATCAGTGTCTACATGTCAATCCCAATCTCCCAATTCACCCCACCACCACCACCACCACCACCACCACCACCCGTGGCTTTCCCCCCTTGGTGTCCATACGTTTGTTCTCTACATCTGTGTCTCTCTTTTTTTTTAGTGGTACCCGGGCCTCTCACTGTTGTGGCCTCTCCCATTGCGGAGCACAGGCTCCAAACGCACAGGCTCAGTGGCCATGGCTCACGGGCCCAGCCGCTCTGCGGCATGTGGGATCTTCCCGGACTGGGGCACGAACCCGTGTCCCCTGCGTTGGCAGGTGGATTCTCAACCACTGCACCACCAGGGAAGCCCTGTGTCTCTATTTCTGCCCTGCAAACCGGTTCATCTGTACCGTTTTTCTAGGTTCCACATATATGCATTAATATATGATATTTGTTTTTCTCTTTCTGACTTACTTCACTCTGTATGACAGTCTCTAGATCCATCCACATCTCAACAAATGACCCAATTTCATTCCTTTTTTATGGCTGAGTAATATTCCATTGTATATATGTACCACAACTTCTTTATCCATTCGTCTGTCGATGGGCATTTAGGTTGCTTCCATGACCTGGCTATTGTAAATAGTGCTACAGTGAACATTGGGGTGTATGTGTCTTTTTGACACATACAACCCTTTTCTCTGGGTATATGCCCAGTAATGGGATTGCTGGATCATATGGTAATTCTATTTTTAGTTTTTTAAGGAACCTCCATACTGTTCTCCATAGTGGCTGTATCAGTTTACATTCCCACCAACAGTGCAAGAGGGTTCCCTTTTCTCCAAACCCTCTCCAGCATTTGTTGTTTGTAGATTTTCTGATGAAGCCCATTCTAACTGGTGTGAGGTGATATCTCATTGTAGTTTTGATTTGCATTTCTCTAATAATTAGTGATGTTGAGCAGCTTTTCATGTGCTTCTTGGCCACTGTATTTCTTCTTTGGAGAAATGTCTACTTAGATCTTCTGCCCATTTTTGGATTGGGTTGTTTGTTTTTTTAATATTGAGCTGCATGAGCTGTTTATATATTTGGGAGATTAATTCTTTATCTGTTGATTCGTTTGCAAATATTTTCTCCCATTCTGAGGGTTGTCTTTTCATCTTGTTTATGGTTTCCTTTGCTGTGCAAAAGCTTTTAAGTTTCATTAGGTCCCATTTGTTTATTTTTGTTTTTATTTCCAGTATCTAGGAGGTGGATCAAAAGAGATCTTGCTGTGATTTATGTTAAAGAGTGTTCTTCCTATGTTTTCCTCTAAGCGTTTTATAGTGTCCAGTCTTATATTTAGGTCTCTAATCCATTTTGAGTTTATTTTTGTGTATGGTGTTAGGGAGTGTTCTAATTTCATTCTTTTACATGTAGCTGTCCAGTTTTCCCAGCACCACTTATGGAAGAGACTGTCTTTTCTCCATTGTATATCCTTGCCTTGAGATACTTTTTGTTGTCAAGCCTGGGGGCATCTAATAGGTACACACCAGAGGGAGTGCTAAACATCATATGATGCACAGGAGGGCCCTCCAGAAAAAGAATTATTCACCCTGTCATGTCCATAGTGCTGAGGTTGAGAAACTCTGGTCTAAGTAGACCAGCCCAGGTGTACCAGAAAAACATGTTAGTGCACTGTGTTGGGAGTGATGAGAATGAAACCAAAGACTCTGCATACAGCGGCCTAGATTTGCTAGTTCTCAGTAGAAGGTTGTCCTTTGTCATCCTTCATGCAGTGTGGTACTTGTGCAAGGACTCAGGCTGGTGACAAAGACCCAGAGCAAGAAAGTACTCTCTGCATTTACTGCATGAGGGAAGCGTACCTCCAGTTGATAGAAATCCAGCTCGTGGGACCCTGTGCTTTTTCTGACTCTGGGTTCCAGCTCCATCAGATTCCACCCCCATCAACAGGTCCCCAAGGCCCCAGGGACAGAGGGAACCCAGAATGGAGCCAGGAGGCAGCTTTCAACAATGAATATGCCTTTGCTTTCTCCTTTCTTTCTCATCTAAAGGCTCCCAGCCCTCGACAGAGCTCTTCCAGGCAAAATTATAAATGAGTCACCGAGTGACTCACTGGGGAAAGCCCTCCCTGAGGGTGGTGGCTGAGCACCCACCCAGGTGACATAAATCCGCTTTCCCGGTTCCTTTATTGCCTCTCCCCACAGAGACTAAAAATAAAATGTAAAATAGTTTTGATGACTTCCTGCAATAACTTTAATACTTTTATACTAAGAAAAGAAAGCAGAAATGTTTAAAGGGACCACACTGGGAAGCTAACCAAATGAGTATTCGGGAAGGTCAGAGCATGGTGAGAATTTTCTTCCATTGCGTGGGCATCGGGCCTATTTGGAACTGGCTTCTCCAAGCAAGTCATCCTCCCAAAGAGGCAAGGGGGGAGGGGAGAGAACAGGAGCCTCTGATTCAGAGAGTCTCAGTCTCAAGTTCAGTGTTCTTAGGTAGTCACTCAGCCTCTGAGCATCCGTTCTCTGGTCTGCACGATGGGTCTTAATGGCAGCTGAAACCCTTGTTTGGAGGATAAAGGAGTTAGGGCATGTGAGCAGGCTTTGAAAGTTATACAGCATTCTGTGGTCATTGTTAAATGCCAGGGGTCTGATGATAGCATTGTGGTTTTGTCTTTATCTTTTAAAGATAGATCCTGAAATAGTTATGGACAAAATGAGGTCTGGGGGGCTTCTCTGGTGGCTCAGTGGTTGAGAGTCCGCCTGCCGATGCAGGGGACACGGGTTCGTGCCCCGGTCCGGGAAGATCCCACGTGCCGTGCAGCGGCTGGGCCCGTGAGCCATGGCCTCTGAGCCTGCGCGTCTGGAGCCTGTGCCCCGCAATGGGAGAGGCCACAGCAGTGAGAGGCCCTCGTACCGCAAAAATAAATAAATAAATAAATAAAAATTTAGAAAGTCTTTTAGAAACATGTTTTGGAGGTTGATCGCACAACAGTGTAAATACATTTAACCCTTCTGCACTATAGACTTCAAAGTGGGTAAAGATGGTCAATTTCATGTATATGTTTTACCACCTTTTTCAATATTGATGGATATCTTTTAAAGTTAGTTTTTCAGATTCGTATGTTTGGGGCAGAGGGTACATACAAAGACGGCGAGGGTCAGAGGGAAGAAAGCTGGGGTGAAGAGGGTATACAGCTCTGCCCTGGGAGTCTAGGAACAGTTGAAATGAAGTCTTCTCCTCCGGTGGGGGATGGAGGTGGGAGATGAGCTTTGGCCATGCCATCCTGGGGTGGCTAGCCCCAGCTGGACCTCAAGGAGTTGGGGGGGTGAGGCGGAAGAGGGAGGGGGGGCCGAGCCCCCATGATCCTTCCCTGGGAGTATGAGAACGCAGGTGGCCTGGCTCCCTGCTTGGGGAGGCTCACGGTCTGCAGGGGAAGCGGTTCAGAGAATGCCAAGTCCTCCCATTTGGCCGTGATGCAGTAGAGATGGAAGGCATTCAGAGGACAGCGTGGGGCACTCTGCGAGCCCCACTGAGTAATCTGGACTCCGGCACGATGAAGTCGGAGCTACCATCACTCCCTTTCTAGCCTTTTAAGAAATACGTGTCAGAGACAGAGTCCTTTGAAGCTAAGTGTCACCTGTCTGGGAATCATTTTCCTCCAGCACTTGGGTTTACAAAATGATGGGTGGCCCAGAGCACTCTTCCCGATGGATGATGCTATAACCCACCAATGGAAGTGCAAGTGAGGGGCCCTGAGACAGAGCAGAGCCTTGGGCGGGCTGTGGCCTCTCTTCTGGTCCTGATTCTTCAGTTGTGACACCTGGGGACACATCACTTCATCTCTGGGGCTCTCAGTGTCACCACCTCTGAAATGAGCGGGGCCATCTCTGGCGACCCTGATCGTCTGCTCTGTGGCTGAGTTTATGCAGACCAGCCACTGTAGGGTGGTCCCTGCCATCAAATCACACAGCACATGTTTTCGTCATGATTTGGGAGGCTGGACGTGATGCGCTCTTGTTCTTCCTGCTGAGTAACTTGCACCACGGAGGTCTCTAAAGCAGGGGCCCGTCTTTCTTCCACTGTCACTGAGAGGTGCAGTTAACGGCGCTAATCATCTCTTCCCTACGAAGTGCGCTGTGTGAGACGCCTGGGTAGCAAAGATAGCGCTCAGACTTTTCTTTTTCCCTCATGGATCACTTCTCAGTTAGTTAATAGGTTTCAAAGGATTCTGGATGGTGCAAAATGGAGCCTTTGGGAAAGAACTGAGAAATTCCAAGCCCAGTAAGCACAGCTCCCCTTAATCCTCTCCCCACCACTCACCACAAACACATACACATACACATACACACGAGATGTTGAATCACATATTTACAAGGAGATTTGGACCAACCCAACCTCAAAGCATTGTTCACTCAACTTGCACTCAACAGTTGTTTTCTGAGTCCCTGGACTGCACTTGATAGAAGACCCAGGGGAGATGACCCAAGGGAGGTAGTGATCTTCAAACTTCAGGCCATGGGGCTCTTATTTTAAAGAAAATTATATTCATTTCCTGGGGTGGTCACAAATTACCATAAACTTGGTGGCTTAAAACAACAGAAATGTTTTTTTTCTCATGGTTCTGGAGGCCAGGAGTCTGAAATCAAGGTGTTGGCAGTGCCACGCTCCCTCCAAAAGCTCTAGGGGAGAATCCCCCCTTGCTTCTTCCAGTTTCTGGCGGCTTCGGGCATTCCTTGGTTCGTGACTGTGTCACGCCGGGCTCTGGCTTCACGTGGCCTTCTCTTCTCCATCTTGTGTATGAGGACACTTGGATTTATGGGCCCACCGGGGTGACCCAGGATAATCACTTCTTGAGATCCTTAATTAATTACATCTGCAAAGCCCCTTTTTCCAAATTGTGTTCACCGGTTCTGAGATGTGGACATACCTTTTGGGGGGCCATCATTGAGCCCACTACGAAACCTTACACAGACGTCCACAGGGCAGACTGGAGAAAGAGGGGGCCCTAGATACATCGCAGTCATGACCTCAACCTCACGTTCAGTGCCCTCCACCTGGCAGCCGCTGGCACCAAGGAGCCGAGTTTGGGAACCAAAACTGTAGTAGAGAGAGAGCTTGGGGGACTTCGGAGTCAAATCATAGGCTGGGAAACGAGCCGAGGGCTTGGGCGAGACAACTTGACCTCTCGGTGTCATTGTCCGTGAAAAGTGAGGCATTTGGGTCTACACTGCAGTGTTGACACGTGGTCTCAATGAGCTTGACCATCGTCAGGTGTCCGTGTCCTCTTGTCTCACCCCATGACACCCTGCCCCATGGAAACAGATGACGGTGGGGTTATGGGAACACTTCTGACTGCACAGCACTGTTGTCAGGAGCCAGTGGACAAGGTGGTCAGTGGCTTTCAGGGGTAATCAAGAGCTTCTAGAATTGTAGGGATCGAGGTGTTTGCTTTTTCCCTGGCAGAAACAAGGGTGTGCCTCAAGCTTATTCAATTCTAAGTGCCAGATGACAATCCATGTTAACTGGACGTGATCTCTCCACACCCTGCACCACCCCTGTCTGCTTGCACCGTAGGTTGGAGGTGGGCTGAGCTGTATCTGCTGCAGCTTGGCTGCCACAGAGTAGGGCTTCTGTAGCATAAAGAACTTACAGGTCTGGCTAAGGAAAACTTTAGGCAGAATGTTGAACTTACGAGTTTGGTGCCTCTACCTGTGTGTGACAAAGCACTTCAAGGGAGATAGGAGCTCCGGAAAGGACTTTTTTTAGGCTGCATCATTCTTTGCTGCGAGGGCTGTCCTGTGCATCATAAGATAGGCTGTTCAACAGCATTCCTGGCCTTTACCCACTAGATGCCAGTAGCACTCCCCAGTGGCTTGTGACAACCAAAAATGTCTCCAGACAGGGCTTCCCCAGGGTGGGGCAAAATTGCCCCTCTTGAAAAACCACTGCTTTAGAAAGAAACTGTCCTCTCCTAAGCCAACTTGTCAGGTGTCAGAACTGAGAGAGTCATTCTCTTTGTAAAAATTAACACACAAACAACAACACAAGTTGCTGCGTGCCCAGTGCTTCCGGTGGGAGGAGTTTGATCACTTCAGTTAACCCCAAACCAAAATATGCAGCCAGAATCAGACTCGGTTTTCTTGCTCTGACTAAATGCCTCCTCCCTCTCCCTCATCTCCAAGCAGAACCAGAAGTGGTTTTCCAGGAAAAGGAGGCTCACAGTGTTTGGCCCAATTATTGGATAGTTTCCCCAGTTGTGTTCTCAGAAGGGCCTTGAGGACCGCACCCAGCGACCTGCCCTGGTGGGCATGTGCTTCCCAAACCTGTTCTCCACCTGTCCTGTTGCACTTTTTAAAGTGGACATCCCTCAGTAACTCATCTCCCGCATTCTCCAGTCTGTGAATTGGAATCCCCCCTCTCAAATTTCCCTAGAGAAATTCAGTGCCTGCATAGATGAGTTTTCCAGAAAACCCATCTTCTGGGGCTGAGATGCAGGGAAATCAAGCAGCTGGTGTTGATTCAACCTCAGAATCTTGAGAGAGCAGACAGCAGGGCAGCAGGGGGATGGCTGGGGTGACATGGCTTTCTGGTTGGCACCTCCACGCCCTGCTTCCCCTGCCCCTTTGGGGAAGGGACATCACACCTGTGCTTCTGGAGCAGTTGATGGGAAGGAGCCCCAATCCTCTGCGTACCTGGCATGGTGGAGAGACTTGAGGAATTCCGGGCCCAGATGAAAATCCTAAAATCTTAGAATCTGTCCAGTCTGCCTTCCGACCACCCAGCAGGAAAGCCCTCCCTTCAACCCCGACACCTTGACCTCCACTTGAACACCCCCAGTGGCAAGGATCTCACTACCTCCTAAGACAGCCAGTCCACCTGTGCCCGACATTCCCGGTCACCTGCTTCCTTACAGCAGCATCCTGAATCTGATTCTGGCTTTTGGAAAGACACACAGTGGTGGAGCCCCTCTTCCCCATGACAGTGCATCAGTCATACCACTGGCTTATCCCTTTTTTTGAGACTCATTCTTCCTTCTCAGTCCTGTAGTCATTTCATGAAATGGCTTCTAGATCTCTCCCTCCGCCAGGTGCCCTTCAGGAGATAATCCAGCACGGCATGGCCCTTTCCAGATGTCTTATTCTGGACTGACCACACTGGGGCTGACATGTGAGCTGAGGGGGCTGCCCCCTTGCATCCCAGACTCTGTTGATGCCGCTGAGGGAGCCCTGGCATTTGGGACAAGTGCTTCGCTAATGAGGGCTCGTTCTGGGACTCCCTGCCTTGAATAGCTGACCTACCACACCTTTCCCAGCCTATCCCCAAGTTTCCCGTCCATGAATGCTGGCCACGTTTCATCCTGGTACTTTGGGTCCATGGATGCAGCACACTTCATCCATCTCGAGTCTTTAATCTACCTCCAGTATTTCAAATGGGCATAATGTGCCAATGCACCATCGCATGGGTACCAACAGGGTAGGAGTGAGACTCCCTCCCCTCCCACGAGACTCTCCGCACCTGCTCTGGTGGCCGCAAAGGTTCTGCCAGCTCCGGGTCCCAGCACCGGCGCGGCTTCCCTGTCTCGGCGCTGTGAGCGAGAACTTTCGTCGCGTCTGTGCTTGCCTCACGGTATCATGTGTTGATGACGTCCCCCAATCTAATCAGCCTCCTGACCCTATCGGAAAACCAAAGAGGAAATGAAGTTGGTGGGGGACACCCGTTCCTGGGGCATTCTGCCAACTCGGACAGCAACGGCTCCCTTCTCTGAGAACAGGTAAACCCAGTGCTGAATACCCTATCCTTGAATTCTGTCCAGCTTCAAAATCTCCAGACCGTCATTTCAGCAAGCAGCCGGGCCCCCTTACTGATGAATCGGGATGAAATTGGCATTTCATTCACTCTTCAACAATTTTCCACCCTGCTTTATAGTTTCAAGCAGGGGAGAGGTATGATTCCATAAGCTTTAGGAAGATGAATCGAGTCGAGTACAGACTCTGCGGGTTGGGGAATTCAAGGCACCGCGGTTGCGGGGTAACCAGCTATGATCCCAAAGGCCTCCCTCCCCCTGCCCCAGCGTTTTGGAGACAGTCGTTTCCTTGACGACACAGCATGAGAACCTTCACTGATGACCGCAGACCTGCTGAGTCGTTTGTCCCAGCATGTCCTCCTACAGGAAGGGAAGCCACCCTCAGAGGAGCAGGTGGGGCACCGTCCTGCCTTGTACAGCAAACTCGCCTCTCCCAAAGCATCCATCCCGGGTTTGAGCAGGTGTCTGGCTCCCTCTGGTGACGACGAGATGCCTGGGAGCCTCCCGTTTCCACTGCTAGTGGAAAGCACACCTGCTGAGTGGAGGACCGGCAAACTAAGGGCTCCCAGGGACTCACACCCCTGGCTGGGTACATGTGTATCTGTGCTTGGGTCCAGTTCTGTCTCTCTCAGGCCTCCCAGCAAACAGCAGTTCCTTAAGAACTCCTGGAAGGATTTCCACGACCCATGACCTTTTCTGCTGCCCTTTCTTCCTGCCCAATGGTTAAGTGGGAGGAAGTACAGGATTGGGGGCCCACAGAACCTGGGCTAGTCTCTGCTTGTGTGGAGAAGGATGGTAACCTAACTTCTCTGTGCCTTGGTTTCTTCATTTGTAAACTGGAGCTGAAGAGATCCAAGTCTCAGAGTTATCATAAGGGTTTAATTGTATACCAGGTCTAAAGCACCTGGCACCCAAGAGGTCCTTAATGAAAAATTATCTCGTCGTTGTAACTAGCAGTAGCGGTGGTGTGACTAGATAGAAGATAGAAATAGCAGTGGGCTTTCCGTTCCTGGGCAGTAAAGCCCAAATGAGGTCACCTCATGTGGACACCTGAGTACTTTGGGGAATGAGAATGGGAAGTGCTTACTAAGGTCTAAGAAATGACCTGCAGGAGAGCCGCCAAGACCCCTGCCCCCCGGGGTTGGGCCTGACCTCTGACCTGGGGTCCTGCCGCCTCCCGGAGGCCTGGGCCCATCACTCCACTTCTCTGAGCCTCAGTGACCTCCACAGCACTGTCCCCTCCATCAGGGAGCCTCTCTGGGGCCACTGAGAAAATTCATTAAGATTCCAAAGTCCTTTGAAGTTACAAGCTGTGCTGGCAGATCACAAGACAGGCAGGACCTCTTTAGCAATTCAATTCTCTTCAAGAAGCAGCTGGCGGAAGCCAGGAGATGATGCTACGGGGTCTTCTGTAAGTCCAGCAAGTCCACCAGGCAGTGACCCACTTCTGATGCTGGGGTCCTAGAGGCAGCGCCCCTGGGGGAGTGTGGGGGACATGCATCTCACTCCCAGTCAATCAGAGATCCCTGCGCCTTCAGTGGAGTTTAGTTCATCCTATCCACAGCCCTACACCTCACCCCCTCTCTGAATCTCCACTGGCCTCCCTGCTCCTTTGCCCTCCGTTGCCCCACGTCCTGCCTTCAGGTTTATCTTCCCAACACACAGCTTTAGCAGGACACGTCTGTGCACAGGGGCTGCCGGTGCTCCCACAGCCTGACCTTGGAGAGCCTCCGCGCAAGGTTCCGGCCGCCTCACATCCTGGCCTCACCCACCTCTCTGCCTGTGCGCGCGCATGCTCTCTCCTGGACCACCCTCTCCCCTCCTTCCTCGCTTTTCTTAAATCCTTTGTCTTTGTTCTTAATTCTGCTTCCCACTTATTGTCTGTGACTCATTGGCAAGTTACTTCATCTCTCTGTGCCTCAGTCTCCTGATGTGTCAAATGGGAGTGTATCTGCTGATAAGGCCATGGTGAGGATTAAACGAGATAGTGCATGGAAAGTACTGGTACTCAGCCCTCAGCTGGCCAGGTGTCCGTGACATAGTCACCACCGCATCATCATCACTCGTAATCGTCCTTGTTCAAAACCGGACTCGGGTGCTCGGCTGTGAGTGGGTTGTTCCCCTCTTCTGACTTTCTGCAGTTCTATCACACTGAAGCTCACATCCTGCCTGAGAACCTCTGGTCTTGGGTACAACCTTCAGCAGATATACTTCCGTGGGTGCAGGGAGAGGTTCAGACATGATAAATAAGGCAAAGGTCCCACACAGGCAGAGAGAGCCCCCTGCTGGTTTTACATCCTGCCAGCCCTACCCAGGGAGTAACACCCATGCAAGCAGCTGTTTGTTGATTCTGTCCTGATGCCTGGGTGTCCTCGGATGGTTTCATTCATGTTTATTGGCTCGACTTCTGCGTCTAACGTTCCATGCCACTTTGGTGGCACTCTGAGTTTCCTAGTACCGTCTCACAAGTTGTCACGTGATCCTCACACCTGTCTTGGGAGGTGTATTGTTTGCTAGGGCTACTATAACGAAATACCACAGACCAGGTGACTTAAACGACAGACATTTATTTCTCACTGTTCTAGAGGCTGGAAGCCCAAGGTCAAGGTGTCTTCAGGGTTGGCTTCTCCTGAGGCCTCTCTCCTAGGCTTGTAGATGGTTGCCTTATCCCTGTGTGTCATGTGCATTTTCTCTGTGCATGTGTCCCCCTGAGGTCTTTTTCTCTTCTTATAAGGACACTAGTCCTGGTGGATTAGGGTCCATCCTAAGAGCCTCATTTTAACTTCGTCACCTCCTTAAAGGCACTGTCTCCAAATACAGTGCCATTCTGAGGGACTTGGGGGTTAGAGCATCAACAAATGGATGGGGGCACATGCGCAGAGATGCACATCCGTTAGATGCGTGGTTCTCCAACAGGATGGAGGGATGGGTGCACAATTCAGCCCATAATGGGAGGTAAGCAGGGCAGGTCCCTGTCCATTTTACAGCTGGAACTGCCAAGGCTGAGAGAGTGTGAGTGCCTTGAGCACAGCCTCCTACCTCCACAGCTCTGCACCCAAGCTGGGAGGCCAGACCCTGGGGTCCTGCTCCCCCCATCTCTCCACTGCCCCCTGCTGGAGGATGGCCACGGGGACAGCAGGAAGCCATGAACCTCGTCCCCCTGTGAGCTCAGAGGATCTCTAGAGAGAGCTTCTGAGAAGACCCTACTCAGCTCGCAAACAGAATGTGGGCCCTTCAGGAAGATGCAACCTGCTGTTTATTTGAGTGGGTTTCCTGCCTGTATGGCTCGTGGCTTCCTAGCCCTCACCCTGCTCGCCGCATTTTCTCATTTCATCAGCCATTGTGGTCTCAGCACTCTTGGACCCAGGGTTTTCCAGGGGCTTTCATGGAGGAGGGGGGAGGGCAGGTGTGCT
This sequence comes from Kogia breviceps, assembly GCF_026419965.1. Taxonomy (NCBI): domain Eukaryota; kingdom Metazoa; phylum Chordata; class Mammalia; order Artiodactyla; family Physeteridae; genus Kogia; species Kogia breviceps. Next base: position 120,659,831 of record NC_081312.1, on the reverse strand, counting down.
CTTTCTTGCTTTGAAGAGAGTCAGCTAGCTCCAGCCGTGCTTCTTGGTACCTGCCACGTACAAAGAAAGCTACAGGAAAATTTGATGGTAGCTCCATCCATGATACGTCACTCCCACGGGGGCTCTGAATGGGGAGATGTGGCTTAGCCCTTGCTGACAGCATCACATCCAGATGCCTGCCAGCCAGCCAGCCAGAGGGACACATGCCCTTACCCTGGTAAGGCCCTGCTGGGCAGGAGGGTGGGGAAAGAAGCTTCTGTCAGCTGGGCTGAGAAATAAGACTAACAACAACTACAACTTTGACCAATTGCAGAGCCTTCCTGAGCATTCCAAGAAGCCTTGCCTTGTGGGATGACCTTCATTAGATGTGTGGTTCTCCATAATGCTGGGGCTTGCTACCTCTGCCAGGCCTGGGTAGTGATCAGTTCAACAGACCCCAAACATGGGGTGTCTTGTCCAGGCAAAGGGCTGCATCCGCACTCTGGAAAACAGGAATTTTTATTTTTATGTATTTATTTTTTTTGAACAAGGTCTCTGCCTTCCCCGAGACTGCATTTATGGTGGCATGCCTACTACATGGAACTTTATTTTTGCATCCAGGCAGACTATAAGCAGAACTATAAGAAAAGTCTCAGTCTAGGTGCTGTGGCAGAAGAGGGAAGGGGAAGGAAGAAGAAAGAAAATCTAGGAATGCCCCCTGGAGGACGTGGTATTCGAGGCAGGCTTTGAATGGAGGGTAGAGCTTTTTTTTTTTTTAATTGGAGTATAGTTGATTTCCAATGTTGTGTTAGTTTCAGGTGTACACCAAAGTGAATCAGTTATACATATACGTATATCCACTCTTTTTTAGATTCTTTTCCCATATAGGCGAGGGTAGAGCTTTGATGCACTGCCCAGGGCCTGGAGGAGAGGGTGAAACCGTGTTGTGGACCAGTATGAGTAAGGCCTGGAAACCAGACAGCACTGGGACCAGGTATGCTAGGCAGTGTTCTGTAGTTGGGTGCACAGTTGTGGCGGCCTGCAAGGACACTCTAGCTGGCTGTACAAGAGAGACTCTGGTTCGGCCACCATGCTGCATGACCTCAGTCTGGACATGCTAGGTTTCCGACTGCCCCCTGCAGGCCTGACATCAGAGAGGCCTGTTTTCCCACATGTCCAGATGCATTTTTGGGTCCCAGCTGGGTCCTTGGGCAAGGTCAGCAGGGGCAGAGCCCAGAGGTTCTCAGCTTGGCTGCACACAGAATCACCTGGAGAGCTTGGAAAAAATCCCAGTGTCTGAGCTGCACCCCAGACCAACTACATCAGATCTTGCAGGGCAGGACCTAGGCATTAGTTTTTTGTTTTTCTTTTTTTTCTTTTTTTTTTTTTTTGCAGTACGTGGGCCTCTCACTGTTGTGGCCTCTCCCGTTGCGGAGCACAGGCTCCGGACGTGCAGGCTCAGCGGCCATGGCTCACGGGCCCAGCCGCTCCGCAGCACGTGGGATCTTCCCGGACCGGGGCACAAACCCATGTTCCCTGCATCGGCAGGCGGACTCTCAACCACTGCACCAGCAGGGAAGCCCTAGGCATTAGTATTTTAAGTTTCCCAGGTGATTCCAATACACACCCAACTTTGAGACCCAGGCATATAACTGACCTTGGAGGCAACAGTTATGATCCTGTGGGGATGGACATGTAAGGTCGGGCACGTATGCTCTGGCACGTACCATGCAGCCTTAGCAACTTTAATGTTTTGTTTATAAACTTTGCAATGGGGATAATTCTATTACACAGATGGTGTGCAGTGTCTGGCCCATAAACTGTGTTCAGCGAATGGTCGCCCCCTCATCTTCTTCCCTCACCACTTCCCCCCTCAGAGGTCAGTTACGTAAGGCTGTCAGGCTGTTGGCAGCAGGTACCGGATAAACAGGTATTGCGTGTTTTGCAGGCTTCCTGCTGTTCATGCATCATGTTTTATTCATGCATGTATGATGCCGAGTGTTCCTTCTTACGGGAGAAATTTCAGCCTGCAGATTTCAAGACGGAAGAATACATTTGTATAAATTGAGGGTATGGAAGGCCAGTGAGAGATGAGAAAAGCAGTGCTTTGATGAGGGCTTGGTGGGCAGTTGGAAGCTGAGGACAAGGATGTTTTACAACCAGGACTCTCTTCTGGGCTGGTGCTGCCCTCTAGTGGGGAAGAACCATCACCCACCCCAGCTTCCTCCTCACTCCATCCGCTTGAGGGGACCCTCCAGGGTGAGAATCACTCTGAGACCAGCTAAAGAAGCAGAGACACATGCCTAGGGGAGACCAGCCCGGCAGGCCACCAGTCTCGGATTCATCATCCCTGAGAAATAAAGAAAGTTCTAGAAAGCATCTGCATTCTAGGTATCTTTGCATGCATTGCCTCTAATTCTCACTGTTCTGCAAGGCAGATAATTCTTAATCTAGACTCAGTGTTGGCAAATGAGCCATTCGGAAATTGAGAAGTGTAATCAGGACCCCAGCCTAGGTCTGGCTGATTCCAAAGGCTTCACCGCTGTACTGTAATGTCCTGTGTGTTCTTTAAGAACCTAGGTGGTCCTACAGGCCTGAGTTCAAATCCACCTCCACCATGTACAAGCTGTGTGGCCTTGGGGCAATCAGTTAACCTCTCCGAGCTTCTGTTTTCTCATCTGCAAAAAGAGTTTCACAGCATACACCTTATCAAGTGGTCATGAGAATTTTTGTTTGACCTCAAGAACATCAGAAGGGAAAAAGACTTGAAAGCGATTGTCTCAGGATGGTAGGATAATAGTAAGTTGTCCCCTTTTCTGAATGCATTACTTTTTTATTGAAGTATAGTTGGTTTATAGTATTGTGTTAGTTTCAAGTGTAGAGCATAATGATTTTTTTTTGCAGATTATATTCTGTTATAGGTTATTACAAGATATTGGGTCTGATTCCCTGTGATATACAGTAAATCCTTGTTGCTTATCTATTTTATGTACACTAATAATGAAATATCTGAATGTATTACTTTTATAATCAGACAAAAGGGATTCATTAGACCACTTTCCTTTGAAAAGCAGTCAAAGCACTCACTCACCCCGCCATGTACCAGCTCAGTGAGATACCGTTGAAGAGAATGTTGTCTCGTTTTCTCATTTTCTTGAAGCAGTATCAAGCAAATCTCAGGACCCCTCCCAAGAAAACCACAGACTTCCCCTTGAAGGGGTCTTTCATCTTGTCAAGCGCTGAAACCTCACAGCTCCACCCTTCCCCTGCCGGGCTCATTGCTGTCTCAGTCATTGCTAAGAAGTCAGGGCTGTCAAACGTCACCCAGTGTCCTGGGGTGCCCGCCCTCTCAACAGCGAGGAAGGGATCCGGACCTGGGCCTTGGGTGCCTGGAATTGTGATTCCGAAGTGTATTAGCTTCTTCCTTCACCCCTGCTCTGAGGGCAGCCGGGAAACTCCTGGCCCCTGAAATTCCCTTTTATCAGCACCTTAAATTCTACTGCAATAGAGAATTCCATTCTTTAAAAATATATTCTTTAGGGCTTCCCTGGTGGCACAGTGGTTGAGAGTCCGCCTGCCAATGCAGGGGACACGGGTTAGTGCCCCGGTCTGGGAAGATCCCACATGCTGCGGAGCGGCTGGGCCCGTGAGCCATGGCCTCTGAGCCCGCGCGTCCGGAGCCTGTGCTCCTCAACGGGAGAGGCCACGGCAATGAGAGGCCCGTGTACCACACACACACACAAAATATATCTATATATCTATATATCTGTATATATATATATTCTTTAGAAAATCTTATCATTTGTTTCCAGGCTTGTTGGATACTGTTTTTAAATTGCTCTTAAAAAAAAAATAATCTAATCTATAGGGACAGACTGGAAGGGAATATCTAAATGAATAGGAGTGTTTCTCTCTGGGTGGTGAAAGATGGTTATTTGTGCCGTCTTCCTTGTAATAATAATAGCTAAAATTTATTAAACACTTACTGTATGCCAGGCACTGTGGAGAGCCCATGACATGCATTAATTACTTCAACCTTGAAACAACCTTGCAAGGTAGGAACTATTATTATCCCCACTCTCAGGTGAGAGCATGGCGGCCCAGAGAAAGTAAATAACTTTTCCCAAGGTCACACAGCTAGTGAGTACAGATGCTGGCCATCTCCGGGTCTGTGTTCTTGGCCTCTGTGTTGTGGTGCCTCTCCATCCTTGCTTTCTTCTCAGATCATTCTTCAGTGAGCATGTGTTTCTTTTAAGATGAGGGAAAGAGTTTTTGTTTTCAGGTGAACTTATCTGGTTCCACCAATGCAAAAACACATGGAAAAAAATACAGTGCAAATACAATAATGCCCAAAGGAAATATGGAAATGATGGTATTTCTCTTTTTTTTGAATTAAATTTATTTCTTTATACAACAGTTTCTTATGATCTATTTTATACATATTAGTGTATACATGTCAATCCCAATCTACCAATTCATCACACCACCACCACCACCACCACCCCACCACTTTCCCCCCTTGGTGTCTATATGTTTTTTCTCTACATCTGTGTCTCTATTTCTGCCCTGCAAACTGGTTCATCTGTACTATTTTTTTAGGTTCCACATATATGCATTAATATGCGATATTTGTTTTTCTCACGTCATTCTGTATGACAGTCTCTAGATCCATCCACATCTCTACAAATGACCCAATTTCGTTCCTTTTTATGGCTAAGTAATATTCCATTGTGTCTGTACCACATCTTATTTATCCATTCGTCTGTTGATGGGCATTTAGGTTGCTTCCATGACCTGGCTATTGTAAATAGTGCTGCAGTGAACATTGGGGTGCATGTGTCTTTTTGAATTATGGTTTCCTCAGGGTATATGCCCAGTAGTGGGATGGCTGGGTCATGTGGTAATTCTGTTTTTAGTTTTTTAAGGAACCTCCATATGGTTCTCCATAGTGATTGTATCAATTTACATTCCCACCAACAGTGCAAGAGGGTTCCCTTTTCTCCACACCCTCTCCAGCATTTGATTGCAAATTTTCTGATGAAGCCCATTCTAACTGGTGTAAGGTGATACCTCACTGTAGTTTTCATTTGTGTTTCTCTAATAATTTGTGATGTTGAGCAGCTTTTCATGTGCTTCTTGGTCATCTGTATTGTCTTGTTTGGAGAAATGTCTATTTAGGTCTTCTGCCCATTTTTTGATTGGGTCATTTGTTTTTTTTTAATATTGAGCTGCATGAATTGTTTGTATATTTTGGAGATTAATCCTTTGTCCATTGATTCGTTTGCAAATATTTTCTCCCACTCTGAGGGTTGTCTTTTCGTCTTGTTGGTAGTTTCCTTTGCTTTGCAAAAGCTTTTAAGTTTCATTAGGTCCCATTTGTTTATTTTTGTTTTTATTTCCATTACTCTAGGAGGTGGATCAAAAAAGATCTTGCTGTGATTAATGACAAAGAATGTTCTTCCTATGTTTTCCTCTAAGAGTTGTATACTGTCCAGTATACTGTCCATTTAGGTCTTGAATCCATTTTGAGTTTATTTTTGTGTATGGTGTTAGGGAGTGTTCTTATTTCATTCTTTTACATGTAGCTGTCCACTTTTCCCAGCATCACTTATTGAAAAGGCTGTCTTTTCTCCATTGTATATACTTGCCTCCTTTGTCATAGATTAGTTGACCACAGGTGCGTGGGTTTATCTCTGGGCTTTCTATCCTGTTCCATTGATCTATATTTCTGTTTTTGTGCCAGTACCATATTGTCTTCATTACAGTAGCTTTGTAGTATAGTCTGAAGTCAGAGAGTCTGATTCCTCCAGCTCCATTTTTTTCCCTCAAGGCTGGTTTGGCTATTCAGGGTCTTTTGTGTCTCCATACACATTTTAAGATTTTTTGTTCTAGTTCTGTAAAAAATGCCATTGGTAATTTGATAGGGATTGCATTGAATCTGTAGATTGCTTTGGGTAGTATAGTCATTTTCACAATATTGATTCTTCCAATCCAAGAACATAGTATATCTCTCCATCTGTTGGTATCGCCTTTACTTTCTTTCATCAGTGTCTTACAGTTTTCTGCATACAGGTATTTTGTCTCCCTAGGTAAGTTTATTCCTAGGTATTTTATTCCTTTTGTTGAAATGGTAAATGGGAGTGTTTCCTTAATTTCTCTTTCAGATTTTTCATCATTAGTGTATAGGAATGCAAGAGATTTCTGTGCATTAATTGTGTATCCTGCAACTTTACCAGATTCATTGATTAGCTCTAGTACTTTTCTGGTGCCATCTTTAGGATTCTCTATCTATAGTAACATGTCATCTGCAAACACTGACAGTTTTACTTCTTCTTTTACAATTTATATTCTTTTTGTTTCTTTTTCTTCTTGGATTGCCATGACTAGGACTTCCAAAATTATGTTGAATAATAGTGATGAGACGGGACCTCCTTGTCTTGTTCCTGATCTTAGAGAAAATGCTTTCAGTTTTTCACTATTGAGAATGATGTTTGCCGTGGGTTTGTCATATATGGCCTTTATTATGTTGAGGTAGGTTCCCTCTATGCCCACTTTCTGGAGAGTTTTTTTATCATAAATGGGTGTGAAATTTTGTCAAAAGCTTTTTCTGCATCTATTGAGATGATCATATGGTTTTTATTCTTCAATTTGTTAACATGGTGTATCACATTGATTGATTTGCTTATATTGAAGAATCCTTGCATCCTTGGGATAAGTCCCACATAATCATGGTGTATGATCCTTTCAATGTGTTGTTGGATTCTGTTTGCTTGTATTATGTTGAGGGTTTTTGCATCTATATTCATCAGTGATATTGGTCTGCAATTTTCTTTTTCCGTAGTATCTTTGTCTGGTTTTGGTATCAGGGTATTGGTGGCCTCATAGAATGAGTTTGGGAGTCTTCCTTCTTCTGCAATTTTTTGGAAGAGTTTGAGAATAGAATTCACCTGTGAAGCCATCTGGTCCTGGACTTTGTTTGTTGGAAGATTTTTAATCACAGTTTCAATTTCCTTACTTGTGATTTGTCTGTTCATATTTTCTATTTCTTCCTGGTTCAATCTTGGAAGGTTATACCTTTCTAAGAATTTGTCCATTTCTTCCAGGTTGTCAATTTTATTGGCATAGATTTGCTTGTAGTAGTCTCTTAGGATGCTCTGTATTTCTGCAGTGTCTATTGTAACTTCTCCTTTTTCATTTCTTATTTTATTGATTTGAGTCCTGTCCCTCTTTTTCTTGATGAGTCTGGCTAAAGGTTTATCAATTTTCTTTATCTTCTCAAAGAACCAGCTTTTAGTTTTATTGATCTTTGCTATTGTTTTCTTTGTTTCTGTTTCATTTATGTCTGCCCTGATCTTTATGATTTCTTTCCTTCTGATAACTTTGGGGTTTTTTGTTCTTCTTTCTCTAGTTCCTTTAGGTGTAAGGTTGATTTCTTCAGTGATCTCTTGGTTATTTAGTAATGTATTGGTTAGCCACCATGTGTTTGTGTTTCTATGTTTTTTTCCCTGTAATTGATTTCTAATCTCATAACATTGTGGTCAGAAAAGATGCTTGATATGATTTCAATTTTCTTAAATTTACTGAGGCTTCATTTGTGACCCAAGATGTGATCTGTCCTGGAGAATGTTCTATGCGCACTTGAGAAGAAAGTGTAATCTGGTGTTTTTGGATGGAATGTCCTATAAATATCAATTAAATCTATCTGGTCTATTGTGTCATTTAAAACTTGTGTTTTCTTCTTAATTTTCTGTTTGGATGATCTGTCCATTGGTGTAATTGAGGTGTTAAAGTCCCCCACTATTACTGTGTTACTGTCGATTTCCTCTTTTAGAGCTGTTAGCAGTTGCCTTATGTCTTGAGGTGCTCCTATGTTGGGTGCATATATATTTATAATTGTTATATCTTCTTCTTGGATTGATCCCTTGATCATTATTTAGTGTCCTTCCTTGTCTCTTGTAACATCCTTTATTTTAAAGTCTATTTTATCTGAAATGAGTATTGCTACTCCAGCTTTCTTTTGATTTCCATTTGCATGGAATATCTTTTTCTATCCCCTCACTTTCAGTCTGTATGTGTCCCTAGGTCTGAAGTGGGTCTCTTGTAGACAGCATATATGTGGGTCTTGTTTTTCTATCCAGTCAGCAAGCCTGTGTCTTTTGGTTGAAGCATTTAATCCATTCACGTTTAAGGTAATTATTGATATGTATGTTCCTATTACCATTTTCTTAATTGTTATGGGTTTGTTTTTGTAGCTCCTTTTCTTCTGTTGTCTTTCCCACTTAAAGAGTTTCCTTTAGCATTTGTTGTAGAGCTGGTTTGGTGGTGCTGAGTTTTCTTAGCTTTTGCTTGTCTGTAAAGCTCTCCATCAAATCTGAATGAGATCCTTGCTGGGTAGAGTAATCTTGGTTGTCGGTTCTTCCCTTTCATCACTTTGAATTTATCATGCCACTCCCTTCTGGCTTATAGAGTTTCTGCTGAGAAATCAGCTCTTAACCTTACGGGAGTTCCCTTGTATATTATTTGTCATTTTTCCCTTGTTTTCAATAATTTTTGTTTGTCTTTAATTTTTGTCACTTTGATTACTGTGTGTCTCTGCGTGTTTCTCCCTGGGTTTATCCTGCCTGGGAGTCTCTGCACTTCCTGGACTTGGGTGGCTATTTCCTTTCCCATTTTAGGGAAGTTTTTGACTATGATCTCTTCAAATATTTTCTCAGGTCCTTCCTCTCTCTCTTCTCCTTCTGGGACCCCTGTAATGTGAATGTTGTTGTGTTTAATGTTTTCCCAGATGTCTCTTAGGCTGTCTTCATTTCTTTTCATTCTTTTTTCTTTATTCTGTTCCATTGCAGTGAATTCCACCATTTTGTCTTCCAGGTCACTTATGCATTCTTCTGCCTCAGTTATTCTGCTATTGATTCCTTCTAGTGTATTTTTCATTTAAGTTATTGTATTGTTCATTTCTGTTTGTTTGTTCTTTAATTCCTCTAGGTATTTGTTCTTTAGTTCTTCTAGGTCTTTGCTGTCTCTTGTAACAGTCTTTATTTTAAAGTCTGTTTTATCTGATATGAGTATTTCACCATTTCTTGAATCTTCTCGATCTTTGCCTCCATTCTTTTTCCGAGGTCCTGCATCATCTTCACTATCATTATTCTGAATTCTTTTTCTGGAAGGTTGCCTATCTCCACTTAATTTAGTTGTTTTTCTGGGGTTTTCTCTTGTTGCTTCATCTGGTACAAAGTCCTCTGCCTTTTCATTTTGTCTATGTTTTTGTGAATGTGGTTTTCCTTCCACAGGCTGCAGAATTATAGTTCTTCTTGCTTCTGCTGTCTTCCCTCTGGTTGGTATTTCTTTATATGATTCTGCATCATCCATATTCTTTGAAATAAGCATCTCTCCCTTAAGTAACCAAAAAACTAAAACTTGTAAAGCAAAAAAGAAAATCCTGCTACTAGAAGTACCTGCAAGGAGAATAACCAACAGCTAATATTTTTTGAGAACGTCTGTGTTCCAGGAAATTATCTGAAGCCTTTTATGGGCTCTCATACATTTGCTCCTCAAAGGCTCCCAAGAAGGTAGGAGTTGTTCTCAGCCCATTTTACAGGGTCAGGAACTGAGGTACAGGGAGCATTTGTGCATGCCCACAGACACACGGGGTGCAGCGGAGCCTGACACTGCCCTTCCCGTAGTGTCCTAACCCCCACTCAAGGCAGGAATCATCCCTGTCCTATTCCACCAGTGACCCTCAGAAATACTAATGTATTTGCCTGATTTTAGAGTGAGGAGAGGCACTGGAAGAAGCCCCTGGGTTTCTGGATGGCCTTTTTGCTTTTGCTTTCAGCCATGTAAAGAGTTTGTGCCTTCAGCTCTTCAGGGACAGCCTTCACCACTGTGTCCCTCCCCTGATGGGCTGTTGGTATAGAAGCCAGGCCCCGTGTCACACTCCAGCAAAGAGAAGAATAAAGACTTGGAGGGAAGGGTCAGCATTTTCTCCTTCACAGGATACCACATGTGCAGCTGTAGCCTGCCCAGTGACTGGCCTCCTCCTGCTTGTCCACTAGGGGGCAAGAAATAGCAGGCCTTCAGGTGGGCCTGGCTGCGGAAGACTCAGGGCCCACCTAGAGGAGGAAAAGCGGGCACCCACAGCATACTTCCCTTCCCCTGGCTCTTCTAGCTCTTCTAGCACGCAGCAAAGCCAAGGAGCATCAGTGGAAACAAACATCTATGAAGTACTTCATCTGGACCAGGGGTCACCCTGGGCCCTTACATATGCTTTCATTTATCCCTCCCTGCAAGCGCTATGAAATACATCTTATTAGCATCTCCCCTTTTCAGATGTGGAAACTAACAGAGATGAGGGACTTGCCCAGGGCTGCCAGCAATTAAGTGGCAGCACCAGGAGTCACACCCAGCCTGGCTCTAGAGCCCACTGTTAACCCCACTCACCACACCCACCTCTGAAGCCAGATGGTTTCTATCCACATCCTCGTTGTGGTGCAAGGTGTGAGAAGCAGGTGGCTACCTGTGAGCGGTGGGGTTTGGGGTTGGGTTTGGTTGTTATTCTTCAACTTTGCTTATTTGTGCTTGAGCTCACTGGAGACCCAGTCCTGCAGAGGGCACCAGGGGTCAGCTGCCCCCCTAGAACCAGGGGCCCTGGAGCAAGTTGCTTAACCTCTGTGAGCCTCAGTTCCTTCTGGGATACAGCTGGCGTGATGGCACCCGCCTCATCACATTGTTAGAAGGAATCATGAAATAACGTGCATAAACCACATAGTCCAGACTCTGGCACCATACAATAAGCACTCGATAAATAGCCAATAGCCATTTTTCTATAGGCACTTATATCACACATGTATGTATATGTGAAAATGTGGTAATCATGTGTTTGTGCAGGAAACATATTCCAGCTTAACGAATTGTTGCAAAACAGACACCCACGTAGCCTGCAAATAGACCAAATACAAAACCAGCACCTGAGAACCCCCCACCCAACCCGTGCCTCCTTCACTGGAACCCCTCCCACGCTCATGGGCAGCAGTGACCACAACCCTGACTTCTCTGCTATTCATTTCCCTGTTTTTCTTTATAGCTTGACTACCTAGTTATATATCACTACATGGTTTAATTTTGCTGCTTTCAATTCTGCATAAGTGGAATCACACCTGTATGTATTCTTGCCTGTCTGTGTTCTTTTGGAATTACATCATTTAAGATTAATCCACATTATTGATGATTTGTTTTCTCTGCTGTATAGTAATTCCAATGTATGAAGATATCACAGTTTGTTTCTCTGTTGTTCTGTTGTTGGGCATTTGGGTTGTTTTCAGTTTGAGGATCTTATAGGATTGGGATGAGCACTCCTGGATGTGTCTCCCAGTGGGTTTCAGACTTTCTGTGGAGTATTTACCTAGGAATTAGGATTGTGGGTGATTGGGTGAGTCCCTCTTTGGTTTTACGGATGCTGTCAAAGTTTTGCCGGAGTGGTTGTCTAATTTACACTCCTACCAGCAGTATGCAAGAGTCCAGACTCCCTACATCCTTGTCAACACTGGGTATTGTCAAGTTCTTCAATCAGATAAAAATCTAATGACATTTCACTGGGCTTGTAATTTACATGTCCCTGAATTCTAATGAGGTTGAGCATCTTGTCCCATTCCATAGTTCCTTTGAACCTCCTCTTTTGTGAAGTACCTGTTAAGGTTTCTGCCCCCCTTTCCACTGGTTTGTCTTTTTCTCATTGAATTATAGTAGTTTTTATATAGTCTCGATATCAGCCCTCCGATTCTTGTATGCGTGTTTTTAAGGATGTATGTTACATGTATATTTTCCCACATCTTTGCTTTCCTAATGGGCTCTTTTGATGAATCTAAGGAATGACCTTAATTTTAATGTAGACCAATTTGTCAAGCTCTTCTTTTAATGCTTCATGCTTCCTTTGTTTGGTTTAAAAAATCTCTCCCTGCCCCCAACATTGTGACAGTACTTTTGTCTATTATCTTCCAGAAGCTTTATTGTTTTGCTTTTCACACAGGTCTCCGATATGCCTGGAATTGATTTTTACATGTGTTGTGCAGCCGACTTTTTTTTCCTATAATTTCAAATTGTCCTAGCACCATTCATGGAAAAATTTGTCCTTTCCCCCACCGCTTTGTAGGCACACTTTGTCATAAGTCAGGCGTCCACAGAAGTATGGATCTGTTTCTGGGCTTTCTCTTCTGCTTTACTTGTACATTTGCTGTTTCTTGTGCCAGAAACACACTGTCTTCATCATTACAGCTTTAAAAGAAGTCCAGTAGGGTATGTCTTGACAATTCTTCTTCTTCTTCCAAGGCATCCAGGCTGGTCTTGGCACTCAGCGTTTCTATGAACAATTTAGAATCAGTGTGTCACATTCTACAGACACACAAAAGAGGTTTATTAGTATTTTTATTCATTTTCATATATCAGTAATAATAATAAAGTTGATTAATTCTTCCTGGGCCAGGAAATTCCAAATACAAAGAAGTCTCCGTTTGGATTTTCCTAGTTCTTCTGGTTCTGTGTGTCTGACCTGATCCCCGTCTAGAGGCTGTCATGTCAGTCCATTTGACACATTGCATCTAGAAGGAGGCACATTCCCAGTGTTGAGAGAGACACATGCAGAGAACAGTGTCCAGGGAAAGAGCAGGCGGGGGCTGAGTCCGAGCTCTGCCCCTCCCCAGCTGGCTGAACTTAGGCAGACCATGGCCAAGAAGAGTTTCTCCCTCCCTGTTTTGTGTCACTGCTGTAACTAGTATTCTCATTCACACACCCTTTCAACAGATTGTGAGCTAACTGTCCTGGGCCAAACTAGGGACAGAAAGAAGAATAAGGCACCATCTCTGCCTCACAGGGCTTCAAGTCTCCTCCAGCATGTCTGAGACTGAGCCCCAGTCAAGGCCAGGTCTGAAAAATGACCCACAAAAAAAATGTCCCGTGGTCAAATAATTAACAAGCAGCTTCATGCAACATCCTACTCTTAGAGATTCACATGTAGCAGGTATAAGATCTGAGATTGTCCTCAAATTTGGTTAACAATTGTATTGGTTTCCTATCACTGCTGTAATAAGTTACCGCAAATTTAGTGGCTTAAGATAATATAAATGTATTATCTTACATTGTGGAGGTCAGAAGTCCATAATGGGTCTCCCTGAGCTAAAAATCCAGGTGCCAGCAGGGCTGCCTTCCTTCTGGAGGATCCTTTCTGGGGGGGAGAATCCACTTTCTTGCTTTTCCCAGCTCCGAGAAGCCACCCACATTCTTGGCCTCAAGGCCCTGTCCTCCGTCTTCAAAGCCAGCAGCGACTAGTCAAGGCTTTCTCATGAGGCCATCACTTTGGTTCTGTGGTCTCATCTCCTTCTCTGACTCGGAGTTGTATTCCTCCTCCTTCTACATCTACAGGTCCTTCAAGATTACATTGGCCCACGAGGATAATCAGCATCATCTCTTTATTTTAAAGTCAATTGTTTAGTGACCTTAATTCCATCTGTAGCCTTCGTTCTCTTTGGTCAGTTACAGTAATAGACACAGGTTCTGGGGATTAGGACATGGACATCTTTGGGGACCATTATTTAACGTCCTATACAGTGGAACCCTTAGCCTGCAAGTGCACTCACCCCAGCTTGATAGCACATGTAGTGCATTGCTGTGTGTGTTCTTCGCAGCACACGGTACAGCGGGAGGTCTTTCTCTAGCCCCACTCCATCATGCACTGTCCTCTTTGGCACTGACATCATATGGTAGGTTGATTTGTTTATGGCCTTTCTTCTTTCCAAATACCAATTCCACAAAAAAGCAGGGATTTTGTCTGTTTTGTCCACAGCCGTATCTCAGCTCCTTGCACAGAGCCTGGCACCTATAGGTACCATTATATATTTTGAATGATGGAGAATGGTTGGAGGTCTCTCCAAAAAGACAGAAAGCTTCTTGAGGGCAAAATCCTTGTCCAGTTCATCTGTCCTTCCCCTGCGTCCAGAGATGGCTGGTGTTAAGTAGGAAGATTGTATTGCATGAGTGGCAGATTTACACCAGAGGTTCTCAAACTTTCTGGGTTCATTGTACCCTTAGTGTCTTATTTTTCACAGAGCCCTGAGTCTGCAGGATATACCCAGCAACTGTGTTTATCAAGCAGTTAGGTTCAAATTACTTAATACACGTTTGAAAAAAATAACACACATAAATTGAAAGAAAAAAATATTTCTATTTTACTTTTAAATATGTATGATTACTTACTAATGGGTTGTGTGTCCCTGCTGGGGACTACACAGATTCTCAAACCTTGGAATCAGGTTGGACTCCACCACCTTCATTTCCTGTGTTCTGCATTGATTTCCACACCACGTTTGCTTTTTATCACAGCAGGTACTGAAAACTCAGTTCACAGAGACAGGTTGTATTTGAAAGGAAGTTGCTTGATCCAGTGCTGAAACCCTCAGCCACCTAGAGTGAGTAGTTGTGAGTAGTTGTATGAGTAGCATCTGACAGATGTTAGCTATCACTGGGTTTCCCTCAAAAACTTAAAACATTTTGCTGTACCCCTGTGGGTTCACTGTGGTACCCCAAGGTGCCTCGACACACAGTTTGGGAACTGCAGATTTACACTAACCTAATTTACAGAAGGCCTGTGTTCAAACCAGGACGCCAGAGTTAGATCACCATGGGGGTCATGCCATTCTCTCTCCCTTTGTTCAGTCCTCACATCCCTGGGAAGCCAGGTTAGCATCAGAATGTGCTTGGCAGGTGGGCAGTCAGAGCAAGGTGGTGGACTCTGGACTCTGGATGGCCAGTCCGTCTGGACCCTTCTGATGCTTGGGATTGTGGCTGCTTCCCACGAGGAACCCTCTCTGGGGCTTGGCCTGCTCCCAGCATCAGCCCCTCTCCCCTGATGGTGGCTTTAAGAAATGGGGCATGGGGGTTGGGGGGGGTGGTGAAGCACACTTTGGAGAGAGGAGGACCAGGAACCCAGGTGTGCTGGCCTTCATTGTAGCAGAAGAGACACAGGCGTCATCAGTTTAACAAACACTCCATGGCTCTCTCTGGGTGCCAGACTCTGTTCTAAGAGCTTTACAAATACGAGGTCATTAAATCCTCCCTATAGTCCCATGGAATAGGCCTAATATCATTCCCATTTTACAGATGAGAAAGCTGAGGCACAAGGAAGTTAAATAGACCTTTCCCAAGGTTCCCAGAGCTAGGAAGTAGTGGATCTGGGATTTGAACCCAAGTGGCCCATACTCTCTCTGGACCTGCTTGAAGGATGCTTTTCCCCTAAGGGGATGAGAGAAACCTGGCTTCAGAGCCTGCTGTGCTGCTTTCTGACTCACTGTTGGGAAGTGAGGCACTAAACCTTTTCTTCCGCTGTGAAATGGGCACAGTAGACTCCCTGTCAGGGCCATTGAAAGAATTATAGCAGACTATGCTTGTAAAGCACCAGGCTCAGGGTAGCAGCAGAGGAGGGGCTCTTCTCTCTCTGATCTCTGCGTCCCGGGCTCGCCTCCCCTCCCGTGTACACAACCTGGCAGACAGCAGGGGGCAGCACTGGGCCACTGAAGAACCTTCTCTCCTGGACCTCGGGGCGCTCACCATTCAACACAAGGATTCTGGATTTTAGGGCCAGACCATCTGTTTCTTGTCTATTTAGGCAGAACATTTTGAGGGGGGGTTGCTAAACAAGAACAAAATCACAGCCTGGTGGGATGAATTGAAAAGAGAGAGAAGCAGCAAATTCAGAAGTATCTTTCTGTAAGATCACAGCCTGCCTTGTCTGCTCTCAAGGGAACAGCATCCTCTAAAGACCCAGGGCTGTGCTCACCGATGCTGCTTCGTTTGAGCTGTTATCCTAAGATATTTCTGAAGTGAAAAAGGGTGCTTCCTGATGCATGAGCCTCCCACCCCACCCCACCCCACCCCCACTACTGGATTGTCCCTTGGAAAATATTCGAGAACCCATTGCTGCTAGAGGTTTACTTGGCATCTCTCCAAGGAGGAGCTGCTTTTAAAATATTCCCTCACTTCAACTGAGGGGAAAAAATGCCTTTCACACAAAAATACGCATCCTATGTCTTTTTTTTTCTCTCTTTTCTTTTGGCCACGAAGCTTGCAGGATCTCAGTTCCCTGACCAGGGATTGAACCCGGGCCACGTCAGTGAAAACGCCGAATCCTAACCACTAGACCGCCAGGGAAGTCCCCCCTACATCCTTCTTTGGTTTTTGGAATGGGGTCCTACCAGATTTCTTTGGGGGAGGATTCTGTCCTGTTCAAATGGAAAGCCACAATCCAGCGTTTTGGTGACCCGTGCCCTGTTCTAAAGGAACCAGATGGAGAGACCACCTTGGCACATGGCTTCTCTGCAGTGACCTCTTCTCATCTGAGCTGCCAGAATGGATGGCTGGTCTGTCTGAGCCTGGTGGGGCTCTTGTGGGCAGCTGAGCTTCAGGGATGCCCTTCCTTTTGTGTCATAACTTGCACAAGGGCAAGGCACCCAGGGCCTGGAGTCTCCGGCTGTCCCATGATGCTGGCTGGTCCACACTCCCACACTCTCCGCTGCCCCCCATGTGGGGGAGGGGTAACAGAACACTCTCAACACAAGCTTTTTCTTTTTTTAAATTTTATTTTTGGCTGACTTGGGTCTTCGTTGCTGTGCGCGGGCTTTCTCTAGTTGTGGCGAGCGGGGGCTACTCTTCGTTGCGGTACACAGGCTTCTCATTGCGGTGGCTTCTCTTGTTGCGGAGCACGGGCTCTAGGCATGCGAGCTTCAGTAGTTGCAGCACGCGAGCTCAGTAGTTGCAGCGTGCGGGCTCTAGAGCACAGGCTCAGTAGTTGTGGCGCACAAGCTTAGTTGCTCCGCAACATGTGGCATCTTCCCGGACCAGAGATTGAACCCTTGTTCCCTGCACTGTCAGGCAGATTCTTAACCACTGCGCCACCAGTGGTTAAGTCCCAACACAAGCTTTTAAAGCTCATTGGCTGTTTCTTTCCAATGATACTAAAAGCTTGGTCCTTTGACCTATTCAGTATTAATTACCATTTTCATTGTTCAATCTGTAGGGGATGGAGCAGTGATTAATACATTGATTGGGAGGATATTTAATTTGCATGAAAGGAGGCATGTTATCATGGGGGCGCTGCTGGGGGTCAGAGTGATGGCTAGGACTATGGAGGGGGCGTCAGAAGAGTAGTTGCAGCACCCCTGGCAAGAGAATTGTGTTCTATCTCCGTGCCCCTTCCTTTTGGGACAGGCTGAGTAGTTAGTTTACTTGCGGAGGCATCCTTAGAGGGCCAGTGGCTGACCAGTGGCTCCCCTCAGCCTGCAGCCTGGACAGAAGGATAGAGCTGGCTTCATGATTTTGTCCTGAAGCAGAAAGCCCTTCAGTCTACCTCAGGTACAGCTCTTGCCTTGGACACCCCTGCCTCTGTGTCTTTCTCAGCATCACTTCCTGCTTTGCTTTCCCCCATCTACCGAAGAGGACCGAAGCCAAGACTAGCTCTGCTCCCTAACTCTGCCCAGCTAAGGCCAGTCCTCTTATTTCTAGCCCATACTTGAAAGAGCACCACGTTCTAGACTTTTCCAAAAATACCCCACCTTTCTCAATTTTCTCTGGCCAGTTATCTCAACCTAAGTTGTGACAAACCAGAGCCAGTGTTCTAATAAAGTGGATTCTGCTTCTCTCCAGATTCCTATAAACAGGAATAACTGTGAGACCGGAGGTCATCGGCTGGGTACAGGAGCGGCTATTTTGAGGCCCTTGAGCTTCTAGATTGTTCCATATCAGAGTAGGATTTCACTGAGGGTGGATCCAGCCCCATTCCTGTGATAGAAACCATCCTCTTTTCATCCTGTCCTTCATGAAACAACATTCCTTATAAGCCATCTTTAAGTGATTGCTTTGGGGTTCTGGGTTCTTGTCTTCCTCTTGTAAATGAGGAAGATGTGGCTCCTTTGCCAGGTATCTAAAAAACAGTTAAGGTGTCTATAGTTTCCCCTCCAAGTCAGTGAGCTCCAGGAAGGCCTGGATTGTTGACTCTTTACTTCAGTGCTGAGTCCCCATTCCTGAGAAGACTTCTTGGCACAGAGAAAGAACTCAATAAGTATTGACTGAGTGGATGAATATTTGAGCAGTTCCATGATGACATCACTGGGAGATTTCAGGCTGAGTTAGTCTACCCTGCGGAACAGACCAGAATTATCCTCCACCGAGCTCAGCTTCCCTTTGGTTGAATCCATTTCCTACCTTGTTCCTCATGTGCCCACATGGACCTGTTAGTACCCACACTCCAGGCTGTCTGCTTAGGTTGAGTTGATCCAGGTACTGATTGTCCCCACAGGCAGCCAGCTTCCTAAGAAAAAGCCACTTCTTTACTATTATTTTTTATTCCCAGGGCCTTGTGAGTTATCAGTGCTCAAGTGGAAATTTAGTTTAATAGAGATAGCCTGTGAGTTTTCAGTTTAGGCTCAGTGCTTTTCCAGAACGATCAAAAGGTTTGTGCAAAATTCCAGATACTATATCCATCAGATAGGTTACTTAATCACGTACCTAGTACCACCTTCCCAAGTCCTACAGAAGGGCTTGAGGCCTGAACAACTGTTACAACAACAGAGAGCAATTCCAAAAATATGGGGGTGGGGGGGGACTGCAAAACTGAAATTAATAAAATGTTTAATTAAATGTGCTCAGAGCATATCATTATGTCAGCTTTGTTGTTTGCTAAATTTAATGCCTGTAAACATTTCATTACATTTGAGAATAATTTGTGGCTTCAACTTTTCTCGCTTCACAAGAATTCCTGAGTTTGCACAATGAGCGCTGAGAAATCTTCGCCAACCGTGAATTAATTGAATTACATAAAGCCAAATAAATGCGAAAGCAAAATTATAAAAATCCTTCCAAAAATGTTTATGGCAGAAAAAATATTTCATGATAGACATGGACGTATTTTAATAGGTTTAGTGTGATATGGGGTGGAGTCCTGTAAAAGTAACTGTACTTGGAGCCCACAAATATTTCAAAGCAACCTATTGAAACTATAAAATTCCTTCATGACAGTGCTTCAGTAGAGTTTCCAAAACTTAGAAATGCTAGCTTTCCCCTCTAGGATTTTTAGACTAATTCCTCTAATGTCATTTGTCTAATCAGACCTCTCATATGATCAACGTAAAACAGTTTTCTTGAGCTTTGGCAATTTTGCTCAATGAATGGCTTCTGCTTTTAATCTAATCTTGCTTTCATCTTCTTCTTTCAGGAATCCTGTTCACGATGCTGGTGTTTGGACCAGCCTGTGGATTTATCCTGGGCTCTTTCTGTACCAAAATCTATGTGGATGCAGTCTTCATTGACACAAGTAAGGAATTTATCTCAATTTCCAAGCGCCACCCTCAAGTCCTTCCTCCATCATAAAGAAGCCCCAGCCTCTGGGTTCTAAAACCTTCCTACTAAGCAGCAGCCTTAATGCATCCACTTCTCTAGCTGGTGGCCCCCTTGAGATTAGAGGAAAGATTGGGTCATGAATTTGGTTCAGAGGGTCTGGCTTGAAGCATGTGTTCTGCTCGTGTCTACCTAGAGACTGAATAACCCCCTGGGGTTGATTTCATTCCTCAAATCTGAATTTTCCTCATCTGTAAACTCAGGGTAACAAAACTTATATCTGCCTCGCAGGGCTTTTGTCAGATAAATGAGGGGACAGATGTGGAAATGCCTGGCATACACAGATAACTCGTTGAACGTTGCTCCATGAACCCATATGAGGACCCTATTTCTTAAACTAAAAGTGGGAGCATGTGTTCAAGTGCAAATGTACACGTGGGGTCAAGGAGACAGAATATTTGAAAATTGTTTCTGTAAGACACTGTCGTGGTGCACTTTATAAGGAAATACACCATACCTCAAACCCATTTTAAGCAACATGTCTTGTGTTCTTAGCAGGAAGAGCAAGTGTATGTCTCAGCCTGCTCTGGGCCCCCCCCAACCCTAGCACACTTGGATTGAACAGCGTGCTAGTTGAGATGCGCTAGGCTATGCAGTGGTAACAGACAATTCCCAAATCAAAGTGATTTTATGCAACCAAAGTTTATTTCTCAGCCGCACTGCATATCCAGTGCAGGTTGGTGGTATTTGGGGGGGTGGAGGGTGAGACTTGCCTTTTGTAGTCCTTCCAGGACCCAGGCTCACAGAAGTTTCATCTGACTCCTGCCTGCCCAGTCGCCGAGGCAGGAAACCAGCTCGTGTTCAGAAATGACACGCATTGTTCCTACTTACATTTCAATGACCGCAGCAAGCTGCCTGGTGTATTAATCTGTTGCTTTGCGACAAATTACCCCAAACTTCGTGACTTCAAACGATAGGTATTTTCTCATAGTTTATTTCTCTGGGTCTGGAACCCAGGAGCAGCTTAGCTGGATGGTTCTGACTCAGGGTCTCTCATGAGGCTGCAGTCAAGGTGTTGACCTGGTATCAAATCATCTGAAAGCCCACCTGGAGGGGCTCCACTTCCAAACTCACCCCATGGCTGTTGGCAGTCCTTGGCAGGTGGGCTCTCAGGCTGGCTCCCACTGATCTCTGTACAGGGCTAACCTTGGCACGGCCTCCCTGGAGCAAACAACCCAAGAGAGGGTAAGAGCACCTGAGACAAAGCCACGGTCTTTTTTATAACCTAGTCTCACAAGTGACACCTCCTTGCTTCTGCTGAGTTTTGTGCGTTAGAAGCAAGCCACTTGTTTCTGTCTACACTTGGAAGAAGGGATCATTTCATAAGGATGTGAATTCCAGGGGTGGGGATCGTTGGAGGCCGTCTCGGGCACTGCCCACCATATGCGGTCACGACTCAACTGCGTGCCCGAAAGAGGACGCTGTGTTCCTGTGCAGCTTAGCAAGTTGAGAAGCCATGTTTCCTTTCTCTCTGAAAACAGTGCAGGAAGCCTTTCCAGCTTCTCTGTCTCATCCCGATCTATTCCCAGGATCAATAAGAACTCTCAGTCCCCTGGTTCTCAATTCATCATCTCTCGACAGGGCTAGATTTACTAATTCACCCCAAAGACATAATCTGGTTTTAAATCCAATCACATCACTTTGTGATTCACTCTATTAATCCCAGTGATATATTTACTTGTAGCTAATGATGTTACAAATTTCCAAATGGGCGAGAAAAATCAAACGCAGCCTTATTTGCTTGTTCGTTTTAAAGTGCTAGGTCTGTTCAGGAGGTGATTGAATGCCGCCGTTTTGTAGCCCTTGGTTGGCCCTTTGAACCCTATTCCTAGCGAGTAGTATGACTGGTGGCCTGGTCAGAGAAACAGCCCGTGGTGACGGTCAGCTGCCATCTTGCTTCTATGGACAGAAAGCCAGCTTCCGCCACTGCACCAAAGGCAGTACGGGACAGGAGTAGCAAAGGAGGGGAGGAAAGGGGGCACCCTCCCAGTGCATGGGGAAGGCTGCCTGCGGGGAGAAGACAAGTGTCCGGGCAGCCTATCCTGCCTTCAGTGTATTAGCAGGGCCCCCTTGAGTCAAAGCTTGTGGCATACCAGAATCCCTGAGCCAGAAAGAACCTCAGATATCATTCTCTTCCAACTCTTGCATTATGTAGATAAGGAAACTGATGCCCAGAGAGGGAAAGGGATGTACCCAATCCAAGGGGTGTATCTATATAAAACCCAGGTCTCTGAGCAAGCATGTGGAGACCCCCCCCCCCGCCCCACGCCAAGATTCCTCTTGGGAATGAAATAGCATCTTTTTCTCAGCGACTAGAATGGCCAAGAGGTAGACAGGTGGCTGGAGGGGGCCTAGACCATCCGCTCGCAGCCCCCTCAGTATGCCATCCCCTTGCTCAGGCCGTCCCGTCAGTCTGGAGTGCCATCTCCAGCCATCCTGCTCAACATCTGTCCTCACCCTTCAAGGCCCAGGTGAAGCAGTGTCATCTATGGTTCTAGACTCACTGGCTGTTTGAAGCCTCCCATACCTGAGACAGATGGGCGCGTTTCCGTTCCGTCTGGGCATCCTGCTGAGGGCCGCCTTCGCCCCAAATGAGCTAATAGCGGACTTCCTATCTGATGAGTCTCTAAGGACTGAAGGATGTGCTGTGAGTCACCCTCTTTGCATCCCTTCTGAAGGCCCCTGGAGGGCTGGCACCACTCTTTACCAGCAGAGGGCAGAAGAATGTAATTTATTCTATTCAAGAGCCAGTCACAGAATTCCATCGTTTCCAGCACTTTTCTAATCTCGTGACTGAAACTTGTCATTCTGTCTGTGAGTGGATTGGGGCTGTATTTCGAGGAGTCGGTTCTCAGTTCTTTCAGGATGACCCTTCCCTGTCTTTTCCTCACCGACTAAGACGGAGCCCCTCTTTTGGGCTGTCCAGCCTATTGGGAATGTGCCCTTAAGCATGAATGTACAGGGGCCACGCACACAGCCATATGTTTCTGAAATTCCAGCTGAGAGCTGGGCGGGGGACTGGGAAAAGTAGTGGCCTGGGAATTGTATGAAGTGGGCAAGGCAGGTCCCTGGGAGCCCCCTTGTTATGGGGTAGTTGGAGAAGGGCATGTGCCTTTCACCAGCCCTGCAGCTGCTGAGGAAATAGGGTGGAAAGGCAGAGACCGGTGAGGGAGTCTGGTTGGAATCTGTGTGTCAGTGAAGCTGGGGCTGCAGGGGAGGTGGTTGGTTGTAGGAACAGGCCAGCTGTGGGGCTGCAAGACTCCACGGGCAACTCCCCAGGAGGACTCCCCTGGCGGCACTCAGACACAGGGATTCTGCTGCTGCTGCCTTTTATCCGTGTCTGAGTCCTCTGTGGTTCCCTCGGGCGCCCTCTTCTTAAGGAGGATAGATGCCTCCTCTGACAGCCTGGGGAAGGAATGATGGTGCCAGCAGAATTTCTTTTCTAGAATATCTTTGTAAAGCTGAGACCAGTCAAGAGCAGGACATAGGAAGAAGGGCCTGGTAGCAGAGTAGACCCCTGAGCGCTGGACTGACCAAGTTTCACAGTGTGGGTTTAACAAATTGATGACAGTGGCAGCCGTGAATTGACCCCTTTTTAAATACATAGGATGCCTCTTTGGAACCTCACAGACGATGTGTCCTCCTGCAGTGATTTTTTTTTTTTTTTTTTTTTTTTTTTTTTTTTTTTTTTTTTTTTTTTTTTTTTTGCGGTATGCGGGCCTCTCACTGTTGTGGCCTCTCCCATTGCGGAGCACAGGCTCCGGACACGCAGGCCTAGCGGCCATGGCTCACAGGCTTAGTTGCTCCGCGGCATGTGGGATCTTCCCGGACCAGGGCACGAACCCGTGTCTCCTGCATCGGCAGGCGGATTCTCAACCACTGCGCCACCAGGGAAGCCCCTCCTGCAGTGATTATGAGTTCTGAGTTCAAACATCAGACCAGACCTCCATTCACATCCCAACTATACCCCTTAGAAGCTGTGTGATCCTGGGGCCATTTCTCCTCACGGGTCTATGTGTGGATGACATGATCATGCAAAGCAGTTAATACAGTGCCTGGGGAATAGTAAACACACAGTAAAATTAGGTGTAATGAGGAACAGAGAGGTTAACTCACTTCACAGCCCAGGCCTGTCTGACCCCAACTGGGCAGCTCACTTCCCTGAAACCTCTCCAGGAGTTTAGCCAGAAGGCTGCCCCCTTCCATGGGCAGAGGTCTTGCTGAGATGCCCTGACTTCCAGCACTTCCGTACAGACTGGTCCTAAGGCACACCAGCCTGCCCTACTACAGCTGCACAGCATTTGCAGCTGCAGAAAGATACATCCGTCCATTGGCTTCACAGAAAAGGTCGACAAGCAGAGAGCATCCAGCTCTGCCACCCTGGGGCTGGCTGCCACTGCCAGATTTCTTCACGTTGGACTAATTAGTCCAGAGGCTGGGATTCTGAACCATCCCTGCTGCCCTCCATCCCCTCCCCCTCCCTGTCTCCGGTTTCTAATTAGGTCTGGAACTTAATGATACTCTTGGACTTCTGGAGTCCCATAGCAAAAGTTTTACAAAGTAGGTTAGAAAAATAGCTAAATGGACTGAGGAAAACAAAGCAAAACTGCTCAGAGAGCCATAGTATCACTTACACATCAGTATGGCCTGGGACTTAGTCAATGTTCCCAATTTGCTTTGATCTCTTCTTCTCGCAGTCTTGGGTATCCTCATGGGTGGCTTGGTTGGTTAGTTTTAAACTGGTTTAACCCCGTTCCTGGGGATTTCTTTCATTTGAACCAACAATGGTAGTGGTCCTTGGAAATGGAGGGAAATCTCAACGAAGCCCATATGTTTACATGACCTTCAACAGAGGGAGGGAATGAACAGCTGTCAAAGCTTGCTCAACTCACCCAACGAAACCATGAAGCCCTCCAAATGTTTGATTCCAAGAGTGCAAGAGTCAGAACGATAGCTTTTATAAAGCAGACATCTTAACAAGCCTACAGACACGTAAGCAAAGGTAGACCCACCCTGTGCTGCCTCGTGGTGACCAAGGGGGTGGCTCTCCCTGCTCCCCTCTGCTCCCTTCCCAGCATTTTTCCTCAGTGCCTGGAATGACCAAGGGGCAGGCAAGTGGCTGGAGGGAGCTTACCCAGGACACTCACAGAGTCCCCTGAGGATGCCAGGCCTTTGCTCGACTGTTCCCACAGCCCAAGATACTGTCTCCACCCTGTCCTTCTCAACATCTTTCTTTATCCACGGTTCTAGCTTCATTGGCAATTTGATGCATTCTAAGTAAATGAGACAGATTTGTGCTATTCGGTTGTGTTCTGGGCATCTTCCTGACCGCAGCCTTCGCCAAAAGGCTGAAACTGCAATCATTTTTTAAGATCAACACACTAACCAGAACCAGATAGAAAGAGAAGTAGAGAGATTTTCACGCCTGGCCCCCTACCTGGACCTAAAAGAATACCATTGCTATTCTAAGCCTGCCCAGGACCACTTTTCTTAAAGGTTATGACTTTTTATTTCCTAAGCCTTTTGTACAAGTCAGGGTAGGCTGAGTTATGCTGCAGTAACAAACACCCCCAAAATGTCAGTGACTTGGAAATACTAAAGGTTTATTTCCTGCATGTGTTATATACCCGATGCAGGTCAGCAGGCACATTTTGTTCATTGTAGCTTCTCAGGCATCATCTTAGGGAGAATTCCACATGCTTCATGATCAGGCAGGAAAAGAGAGCATGGGGAGTCATGCACCAGCACATACACATCTCCACACAGAAGAGACATGTGTCTCCTCTCTCGCATTTCATTGGCAAAATTCTGTGGTATGTGGCCACACCTAACTCCACAGTAAGGGAGGTGAAACCCTCCTCGTTCTCAGAGGAGGAGACCCAAGTGCAGATATGGGTAATGTCTAGCACACATGCTTTTCCATGCCACATAGAGAACTCCCCTTCAGCATAGGTAATACTAGAAAACAATATCTGCTGAGAGATGACAGTTGCCAGGCAGCGGGTGGGGGGGTGGGGTGGATATTCATCTTAAATGGCCAAGATGCGTCCTGAAAATACTATTCATTGTAGAGATGGGTAGAGGAAAGAAGTGCCTCAGAAAAGACATTTTCAGACTGGTGTCAAGCATTCGTTGTCTTCCCAAGAGCCACCAAGATTGGGCTGAAGCTCCACTCACGAGGCTGACCAGTCCTGAGGGCAGCACACTGCAAAGCTGAGTGGTTGCTTCTTAGCCTGTTATTTCTCTCCCTGCCACCATCCTCTGGATAATTGAAATGGAGGGGAAAAACATCAATACTTCCCAGAATAGTCAACTGTGATTTTCCTGGCTCTGCAAATCCCTGGTCTCCGCTCATCTCCCTCCAGACCCGTCACCGGCCCCTTCCCCAGCGGCAGGTGTGCTCTGATGCTGACACAGATAGGGTACCCTCCCCTGTCTTAGGGATCGCGAGTGCGTGTCGGCTTTCCACCCACAGGCACAGGCCTACAGGGAGCGAGCTGCCAAATTCACATAAACATCCACCTCCCCCAGCGCAGCCCCTCTTGCAGGGATGTTTTCTCACACATAGAACAGTCACTGACTTCCTATCTAAAATATGACTTTCTACGTGCTACTGATTTTGTTCTCCCAAACAACTGCCAGGATTTCTGTCTCCCTATTGGCTCACATCTGCCGGATCTATGGGGCCCAAAGACAAAGGAGGGAAATACTGTAGCTCCCTTTTCTCATCTTTTGTTTTCATTCATTGCTTGGCAGTAGGTGAAGAAAAACAGTAAGCGATTGGTGCAAACAGACTTGCTCAGCTACCCAAGGTGGTGTGACTTCCTTTTATCTTCTCGTGTTTGCATAAAGATGCTTTCAAGATCACCCTGTGTTTTCCCATGCCGTACTCCTTTTTTAAAAAAGTCTGTACCTTAAAATTCCCATTTATATAAATATATCCCTAAAAGTAAAGCATTAAGAGCTCCCATAGATAAGAGCCGACTCTGTGTCAGGTGACGCTTTTTCATTACCTCTCATCCTGGAAACCACTGTCCATGGCTATCCTCTTTATTTCACAAATGATGAAACTAAGGTTCAGGGAGGGTGAGTAACTTGCCCGGCATCACATGCTAGTAAGTAACAACGCTGGGATTCAACCCCAAGCCTACTCTATAGAGTATATACTCCTCTCTGGCATGAAGCTGCACAAAAGCAACTGGCCCGTTCAGGTGCCCTGGTTATTGCTGCTAGGCTCATGTCAGGGTCTCCAGGACAGAGACTACCGATGTTGCAAAGGCTAACTTGCCAACTATCAGAAGAGCTGATGGTCTTACCCATTGCACAAAGCACAGGAATTATCCACTAAGGACCCTCCAGGGAGCCCAAAACAAAGACCTGCCAGTCAAGAGGGGAAGAGTGTAGCCCTTGGCGACTGGATGCCTGTGTTCCAGTCTTCAACTCTGTGGATGTAGACAAGGCAACCAGCCTTTCTAAGCCTCGATTTATCCATCTATATGGAATAGGGACAGTAAAAGGCCCTACCGGACCATCAGGGAACAGACCTACTAGAGCATGGATTTGAAGATATGGGGAGGGGGAAGGGTAAGCTGTGACAAAGTGAGAGAGAGGCATGGACATATATACACTACCAAATGTAAATTAGATAGCTAGTGGGAAGCAGCCACATAGCACAGGGAGATCAGCTCAGTGCTTTGTGACCACCTAGAGGGGTGGGATAGGGAGGGTGGGAGGGAGGCTGACGCAAGAGGGAAGAGATATGGGAACATATGTATATGTATAACTGATTCACTTTGTTGTAAAGGAGAAACTAACACACTATTGTAAAACAGTTATACTCCAATAAAGATGTTAAAAAAAAAAAAAAAAAGGCCCTACCTGTAGGGTTGCGGGGAGAGTTGATTGGAACAGTTAAGAATGCACTCAGCATGGTGCCTCGTGCAGAGTAAGCCCTCAGTAAATGACGGCTGGTGTTTTCATTACTGTTAGCTGAAGAGTCTTCAGTGAGAGCACTTTACAAATGGGGGAGTGCTCATCTGGTGACAGTGATCATTTCTCTTGCCAAGCCCATCCATCTATCTGGTCCAGGCCTGCAGCCCTATTAGTTCTTAGCTCATATGCTGTGGTCCAGATCTCCAAGAATTTCCTTCCATTCTCCAGGGATATGGGATCATCATCAAAGACACATCTCTAAGCAGCTCATGCAGGAGTGCCCTGCTCCGAAAGGCAGTTGTAGAGAGAGGGAAAAACATCTACCAAGGGGTAAGCAGTAGTTTACATCTTCTTGACTTCAGCTAGCAGATCAAAGAAGTCACAGGCAGGAGAGCCAAACCACATGCGTGTTACCTTAAAGCATAGACCTCGGCCGCAGAGCTTTCTAAAAGAGGACTGGGCCCCCAAACCACAGGCCACAACCAGGGTTTGAATTAACCCATCCCCTAGCAGCTTGGAAACACGACCCTCAACATAAATATTAAGCTAACATCGATTAAGTGCTTAAGCACGTGCCAGGCACTATATCCTGAGCGCTTTGTGTCTGGTGTGGCTCATTTGATCTTCCCAACTCGATAAGGGTAAGTACCATCATAACATCAGTGTTACACAGATCAGTCAGCTGAGGCATGAAGCGTTCAAATTGCTGGCCTGAGGTCGCACAGCGAGAAGTGGGCAGGATTTCAGCCCAGGTATCCTGGCTCTTGATTTCCATTCTGCACCGACGCGTGTGATCTGTGAACTGATTTAAAACGGGGGTGGGGTGTGGAATGGGATCTCAGGTTAGCTGCCTCGTAGGGGGTGCAAGTGAATATACATAGAAAACACTACCCTTGAGCGATAAATGTTTCTGTTTCCCTGCGTTTTTGTTAGCAGACCTTGGCAGCTCCGCCAAGCCAGTCAATTCCAGCCTGAATTCAGAAGGTGTCTGGCTTCTGACTGTTTTTGTTTAGACTGATGCAAGCACAGGGTAGACAAGAAGATTAAGGAGGGAAAGCCATCAGCCTTCAGCTTGAAAAAAACCAGAAGCACGGCTGTGAAGCCCTAGGCTGCTTTGCCCATGGGCCAGTCTTCCCCACCCCAGGCCGTTTCCAGAGCCCTTGGCCTATGTGTAGAACTGATTGCAAACCTCCACCAAATGCCAGGCCCCGCCAGGTCCCCTCCCGCTAACCGTGCTCTTTCCGATTGCAGGTAACCTGGACATCACCCCGGACGACCCCCGCTGGATCGGAGCCTGGTGGGGTGGGTTTCTGCTCTGCGGTGCCTTACTCTTCTTTTCTTCCGTCTGGATGTTTGGGTTTCCACAGTCTCTGCCCCCGCACTCAGACCCCGCCCTGGAGAGCGAACAGGCCATGCTCCCCGAAAGAGAATACGAGAGACCCAAGCCCAGCAACGGGGTCCTGAGGCACCCCCTGGAGCCGGACAGCAGTGCCTCCTGTTTCCAGCAGCTGAGAGGTAAGGGCGCCTCATTGGCAGGTGGCACTCAGGACCGGATGGATGCTGGGGGACCTGAAATGGAATCACACTGGTTTTGCGTGATTTGCCTTCCCCGGCCCTGTGCTTAACTGATCCCTGAGAAGTAAATGCGCTTCATAAAGCAAACGCAAAGTTACTACCATTTAGCGAAGGGGCAGCAGACGAGCCCCCCCAAGCCGAGAGCCCAGTGGCTAACATAGCACCTGATGTATGATACACATAAATGTGCGTAGAAGGAAGAAAGTGAGCGAGGGAAGGAAGGAGCTGGACGTTTCATGGCCCTCCTTTGAACTCTTTCAGGCCACTTATAAGCGCACTGAAGCAGTGTAAGTCTTTGCAGTTGGCTCCCTTTACCTGATGCAGGCGTTCTGGAAAAGCCACATCCAAAGCGCATTTCCTTAGATTCACTCTGTCCTTCCATCCCCTCCATTAGAGATGAGAGCTGTGTTCCTCTGGAAAGAAAGATTAACTCAGTCTTGAGAGCAAAGTCGCACTTTAGCATGCAGCACAGCGCTCATCACCATTTTTAGAGGAAACCAGTGCATCTTTTCTGACAAAATGGCGAGACACAAACAGCGATGCAGAATGATAATGAGGGACCCCGTCAACAGCCCCTGGTTATTTCCACATTTGCTACAGTCTCTTAAGAGGTGAGGATGACGACCGGACAGCCTCAAAGCTGCTCGGTATCTATCCTGGCCCCCTCCCCACTGAGAGGTATGTACAGTGCTCCCTAGTTCAAGGACCTCTTCCTGCTGGGTCCCCTGAAGAACTTGCTGGATTTTGGAAGTGGGGAGAAGCAAGGCTTGCGGTGCTCGATTTAGGGATTTGATGAGAGTCTCTTTACTGAGCTCTGTCTAATGAGGTGCACTTTCTATGGAGATGCTTGAGAACCACGGAGAGAACCTCGGGTGACCTTGCACTCAGATTCTTGCTCTGTCCTTCACCAGCTCTGCGATCCTTAACTTCTCCGCGCTTCTCTCCACAAGTATAAAGTTGTAACACCGCTCCTCGGTGACAGCGTGGTCGTGAGAATTCAGGCACTGCCCTTGGAAGACTGTCAGTTAATACCACCTGTTAGCCAGCGAGGAATTCAAAGACCTTGTGCTAATACCCAGAAGAGACTAATTTAAGAACCTAATGTCATGTTTGACTCCATGTTCCGGGATGGCTTCTACCAAAGTCGTCAAGTGGAATCGTAGATGATCTTAAAATTCATCTCTCTGAGGGCCAGAATGCTCTGTTAGATGAGAAGGCCCCGTGCTTTGTGTCCTCTAAGTTGCCTTAGCTTGGACCCTCAGGAGTATGTGCTTATTAAAATAGTCTCCCCAAACGGGCCCACTTCAGGAGCCCCCAGGAGGCTGGAGGGTGATGCCTGCTGACCCTCTGATAGCGCAGCCGGCCAGACAGTGTCCCAGGGACCAGATCCACAGCAATAGATGGGGCTGGCTTGAGAGCGGGCCTTGCAGAGGGCACCTTGGACCTGGGTGGTGGCAGCCTTTCCAGGTATTTCCTCTTCCCAGGATGATGGCCCTGCTTTCCTAAGCCTCTGATGGTAAGAGCTATACCTGTAATCGCTCATCTTTCATCTCTGGGGATACACAGGTGAAAATGATACAATTGTGCCATCAGAGAACTCACTGTCCAATGTAGCGACAGGCCAGCAAGTCAGAAAGGCGGCCTAATGTGATGAGAACTACAGTACCAGGCAGCACCATAGGTTATGGAAATACAGTCAACAGGCACCGAAAGCCCACCTTTTGGGTCCAGTGCAGAGCTGAGCTGAGTCTTGAGGGATGCCATGGTTTCAGAATTCTCGGGCTCCGATTCAATTACTGGTTAACCCATTTGTTAATTCAGTCAGCATTTACTGAGATCCCGCCAGGCTTCGGGGACACAGCGGTCACCAAGGCAGCTTAGATTCTGGAGCAAGTATAGTAGCAGGGGAGGCACGCAGTGGGCAAAGTCGAACCAATGACAAGATGAGTGCTGAACTTGCTGTGTCTGAGCTGACAAGTACACAGTTGGGTAGATGGGTCTGAGGCTCACTAGATCAGAGCCATCACAAGTTATGGCCTGCGTATACTTGGGCTCCACTTGGATAGTTAATGATTTTTAATTTAGAATTAGCAATTCCCAGAGGCATCAGGTCCATTAATGGACCTAAAGGATGTCCCAGCAGGAAAGGAAGGCAGCGTGTCTAGAAGAATCCCCAGGAGCCAGGGTACAGTGGAGCGAGCTATTATGCTAATAAATTTTACACATGCCAACACACAGAGAGGGAGCCACGGTGGTTTATATCCTTCATTTTTTCCACGTGAGACAAAATGTTTCTGCCACGTGGACATTTTCACCAAAAGTAGCATGCGATGCTGCCAGGCGCTCCCAAACTCTTCATCTGATTTGCAGCCTCGGAAGCCCCGCTGGTCTGCATACAGCCTGAAACACATTTACGGGTACAGAAAAGCTAAGCATCGTTACACATATCAGAGGGATTAACATTGCTCTACAGATCTATATGTTGCAATTTCTCATGCGTTTCATTTGAGCTTGCAAATGGGTTTCTTTCCTAGCCATCAATCTGTGTGCCCTGCCAAGCTCTACAGTTAGCAAAGGCCCCTGAGAAGAACTGCCGTTGGCCCGAGAGCAGCCACTCCACCTTCCTTCCCTCTGGGACCAAGACACACAGCCTCTTCTGCTCCTGGGAGAGCTGTGGGGCTGCTCACCTGGGTTCAAATCCAGCTGAGCCACTTCCTAGTCATACAACCTTGATCGTGTCGTTCAACTCCTCTTGGTTTCACCGTGTGGTGTCTGGTGTAACTTTACAGCAGCTGCCTAAGGTCAATATGAGGACTTATTACCGTTTATAGGTGAGGACACAGAGCTCCCGTTCGGTGACAGAGGACTTCAGGCCTGTGATCACTTTCCAGAGCCCTCTCCCCCGAGAGCAGGCTTAGAAGGTCTATTTCCAACAAAGTCGGCCACCAGTTGGGTTTTGCAATTGTTATAAGAAGGTGAGAGATGGAAAGCTCAGAATCTTGTTCCAGAACTGTGTAGAGAACTGTTACTTGTTGCACAGCCCAGACGTCCCTGTCTTGTGGTGACTGTCACATATCCATTTCACAAAGCAGGCAGCAGGCGAGCACATGCTTGGGCTTGTGAAACTCCAGCATCTCCCCCAGGTGGGAGCCTGCAAATCCAAGACACATTTTTGCATCTCAGCTGTGCGACCAAAGAACTTTTCCTTTCCTCCCTGACTCTAAAGCCCCTCCTCCCTCTTCTTGTTCTTCAGAGCATTTTGCTGATTCATCTTTCAGGACACCCCCACCCCCACCACCTGCTGTGTCCACTCCTCCCCTTTCCTGCACCATGAGCCCCTGGGGGCTGGGACTGCACGTTCCTAGCGTGGTCTCCTTGAATCTGAATGCTCAGAGTTTGCAGAATGGTTTATAAAAGTCTAGATCTGGTGGGAGGAAAGAATTCAGGGGACTGTTACAGACAAATGGACAGTATTATCATTAGCTAGTGTGTTTCTTCTCATATCCACAGTTGTGTGTTGCATTTGGAAATTGACTCCAGCTTCACTTGCCCTGGAGGGGCCTTGTTGGTTAGGACCAGGGCCCTTTCTGCAGCCACAGGTTTCTGCAGCCACGGGTGTGTCCAACTTCCCCATCACGTTCTGTACAGTTTTCAGAACACCTCATGCACTCTTCTCTTTGCTGCTGTTTCTGCCTGGGACGCCCTGCCTCCCTTGATCCACTTCTGGGTGGGACTCGGTCCCTGCCTTCCCAAGAAGCCCTCCCTGTAGCCCCTCTGCGTTCATGCCCCTGTCTGCTCAGTACTAGATTAGCTGCATTCCTCTGTTGCCCTCAAAGCCTCCTCAAAGCACTTGGGGTAACCCCACTAC
This sequence comes from Kogia breviceps, assembly GCF_026419965.1. NCBI lineage: Eukaryota > Metazoa > Chordata > Mammalia > Artiodactyla > Physeteridae > Kogia > Kogia breviceps. The sequence continues at coordinate 120,627,043 of NC_081312.1, read as the reverse complement.
ACAGTGGCCCATCTGTTTGCCTGCATCTTCCCAAAGCTTGTGGCTTCTCCAATGACACGAAGTTCTCATTCATCTTTTTTGTTCTTATTGCCTAGCTTAGTGCCTGGTACGTAGGTGATATGGATTGAATGAATGAATGAGTAAACACATGAACACTTTCTTGCCAGTGCACACACACACGCACATACACACATAATAGCAGCTAACGTTTGTTTTTCCTACACCATCATATTTAATCCCCCCCAACCCCATGAGACATTGGTACCATTTTACAGACCAGGAATTTGAGGCTTACAGATGGAAAGGAAAGGCATTTGAACCGTGGAGGGCCTCAGTATCTGTCTTCTTAACCACGACATTGTGCTGCATCTTCGGGCAATAAACAGACTCTCTTAAAGAAAAAGTGGCATCAGCAGGTGCTAAGTGACTTTTCAACAGCGTATACAAAAACTGTGGCTGCAGACGTGTCCTAAAACAATGAGTCTTCTAGACAAGGGTCCAGCTAAAAAGGGAGGGAAGGACAACTTCCTGCAAGCATTGGCGTGTCCTGACCCTCTGATGGACTTCGCAGCGGGGATGAGTGTCACTGTACCAGCAGCTTAAAAGCTGAAGGGAGAGCCCACCTTTGATCACTGAGTGAGCAGAGCAGTCAAAAGCTGAGCACTCTTGTCTCTGCGCCCTTCATGCTGACTGCCAAGTGGCCTCTTCCTGTCCCAGAAAAGATAGTTGTACCAGGTGACAGCGGGTGATGGCTGAGCTGGCAAGGTGGGGGTGGGCCTTCAGGCTCAGAATCTTAAAAACCGTACCCCAAACATGGAATACAGCTGATGACTTCCAGAGCACTTGCACAGACCTCCCACTTGGCCCCCATAGTGCGGCTGATAACGTGCGTGTTGTTACCAATCTGCATGCCACCCATGGGGACACGGAGCTCTGGGGGGTTAAACCGTGCAGCCAGGTTCCCGCAGCTGGGACCAGACTTGGGTCTGAGACTCACAAACCCGAACTCTTTCCTCTGTTCCTCTGTTTCCCACAAAGATCCACTCAACTATTAATGAACCAACTGAGAAGGAAAAAGGGATTGGTCTGGGGTGGATGGAACAAAAGCCTTTACTGTGTTGGAGAAACTTCCACTCTTAATGTCCACTTCCTCCCTCTTCAAAAGAGGAAAAGCAGAGCCCGACTCTAGAGGACCTTCATTTCTAGGGGAGATGAAATCTGCCTGGGTTGGTACCTTCCCCACTCCTCTCCCCACCCACACCCCTAATGTTATCCATCACGGGGTTCTGCTGACTTTAGCACCTAAATATCTCTCCCTCCTGCTCATGGCCTGTCCTGTACTCCAGTCTGCCCTACCCCTCCAGGCTGTCATCCACACTAGGATGTGTTCAGAATGCATCTGATCCTGACAGAGGCCGAGCCCTTCACGTGGCCGCCAGCCCAGTGAGATTCCGCCCCTCCAGCCTCTTCTCACACCTGCCACCCTGTTCCCACCATACCAGTCTCACCTTGCTGGCCTCTTTTTAGTCCTCCGTATATTCCCCAGGCTCAATGGACTTGGCATTTGCTGTTCTCACCCCTGGAATCCTGATCCCATCTTCAGACATCAGCTCACACATCATTTCCCCAAGGACATTTTCCTGACCTCCTGATGGCACCCCCTCCACGGCATGTTGCTCTCTGTGTCATGGTCAGAATGTGACCTTTGTAGGAGTGATCACTTCCTCCATAAGCTCCGTGAGGTCAGGGACCACATCCGTCTTTGCCTTGCCCTTGTACATGGCCGATGCTCAGTACACATCTGATAAATGGGGGGACGCATGGATCGTTGGACAGGCACTGCCCAGCCCAGCACGGTTTGCTGCTTTCCCTAAAGCCCTCCTCACACACAGCCCCTCCCAGAGTTCTGGCTTGTGTTTGACCCACCCACACAGACACTGGCTTAGCAGGAGCTCCACCTGTGCTGAGTGTCACGGCTGGCTCCCAGGTGACTTACCTGTGTGGGGAGGAGGATCTCCTGGTGCCTCAGCCACCAAGTCAGAGGGTCTGCCAGCCCAGTGGCTCAGGCTGACCTGCACTGTGCCTTTGGGTGCATGTCTTTACTTGCCCATCTTCCTAGCGGGTGTCTGGCTGCTTGGGCAGGGTGCATACTCGCCCCCCACCTCTGTGCCACCCACTGTTCCCGCGGGGGCCCCACGTGCGTTGGCCTGGCCGTGGGACCCAGCTCATGCCTCCGGCTTCCGCATCTCTGCCAGGCCACCTCCATCGCCTGCCAGCCAGCAGTCGGTTTCTGCTACATCTTTCTTAATTAAGGGCCCGTTGCCTTTCAGCATAGTGTTATTGTGAGGAGCCTAGTGATCTGAGAGTCCTTGTTCTTCAGGCTAAACGGCTGAGTGTTTTTTATCGTGCGATTCATCTTCAGAACTGTGCTTTCCCCTCGTGTGGGTTTCCTGTTAAAGTCTTCTTTCTTGATTCCGTGGCCAAGGAAACCATCTGCCTTCCCAGCCACTTGGAATTCTGTGCCAAGCTGTGGTTCAGAGGCGGCTGTGTCACAGGTGTCATTTTTACAGGTCCCCAGGGTCCAGACTGGCCAGTGGTTTCATCGTGTTCGTTATCAGTGTCGATGGAGGATGCGCTGGGGGTTATATCCATGAATCAGTCACAACTCCCCATCTCAAGTTATTTCAGCAAAGCGCCTGAGATGAACATATGTGAGGACACCTAGCACGATGCCTGGCACACTGTGGATGCTCCTCGTGGTTTGGGAAGGAAGGGAGAGAGGGAGAAAAAAAGGGAGGGAGGAAGGAGAGAAATAACTAGAAGACAGCATTTCCCAATGGGAGTTCCTTGGAACGTGAGTCCTCTGAGATGCTCAGAGAAAAACAAATCAACAACAATAACAAGAAGTAGTGGTTACATGGCCAAATACGTTGGGAAACCATATGTATACTATGATGCTCTTGGAGAGTCATAGAATATGTTTGTGTTAAAGGCTCTGAGAAGGCCAGCTCTAAGGAAAGCTGGCTGACTTTGCTTTTATCTATATTTCTCAGACTTATGGGATCCCAGGACTCTTTTATTCACGCTAACTCTTCCCGCACTTATGAAGTGTTGCTATGATACAGGATAGAATGTGGCGAGGATTATGGGAGGTTCAAAGGGATATAGTGAGGACCACAGAGGGAGGATTTGAAGACAGGTGCGTGAAGGATGCAGCATTTCAGCCTGATTTTGAAGGACGAGCAGGATCCCCGTGGATGGAGGGGAGGGCAAAGGCTTCCGGGCTGGGATGCCTGAGATGTGCATGGAAGAGAGACATCTGGTTTGGGGAAGAGGATTTAGGGAAGGTCATGAGAGAAGGCAGGCTGGTCTCAGCTTCCACATCCAGCAGAGTTCCTGGTATCCAAAGCTGCCCAGTAAGTCTTTGGTAAATTATGAATGAATTATTGAGGGCCTTCTCATTGCCCTTCTAATGAGACTGGACTTTATTTTATGAGCCATTGTTTCCCAACTAGGGATTTGAGTCAGCATTGTATGTGGGCTTTCTTGAAACACACATATTCAGGGGCCGCATCCCTACAAATTATGATTCTCTGAGTCTGTGGTGGGGAAGGGGGATGGGGGAGAGGTGACCCAGGCATCTGGATGTCTTTAAATCTCCCCAGAAGATTCTAAGTGAGCTCCCAGTAGAAAACGAATGTCAGAGCTGGTGGGAATCCCTTGAGGGGTCTCCACCAGGGGCTAATTTCTCTGGCAGTTGCATATAAGATAAAATGGAGGAGGTGACCCACTGATGAAATAAGCTTGGGTCAGTCTGTGACATGACTCTTGGAGGTTGACATTAGCATATCAAAGGCTCTGAGAAGACCTGCTGTAAACCCAGCACTTCCGGAAGTAGCATTAGGAAGCCTAGGTTTAGAGATGGGCACGTACGTCAGCTTGGGTGCTTGGCTTCACCGTTTCTTTTCTGGACACTGCTGTTTCTCTTTCCAGACTTCCCAGGAATGAATTCTCCCATTGTTAGCATTTTTGTGAATGTCAGATGCAGTGAGCCCGGCCACCACTGAGGTGGGGCACCCTGCTCCCAGAGAAGGTTCTAGGGGCTGGCGTGAAGTTATAAAAATGGCCGTCTGCTTACAAAAGACTTGGCTCCGGATGCACAGGCTCAGCGGCCATGGCTCACGGGCCCAGCAGCTCCGCGGCATGTGGGATCTTCCCAGACCGGGGCACGAACCCACGTCCCCTGCATCGGCAGGTGGATTCTCAACCACTGCGCCACCAGGGAAGCCCACAAAAGACTCTTGATTTCCTTAGTCATTTTCTGTCTGCGGCCAACATGGAAAGATACAATATTGGGGTCTGAATAAGAGCCTGCTGCTTCCCAAGCTCTTTTCTCTACCTCTGAAATCGTGTGGGGATCATGTTTCTTTTTTTTTTTTTTTTTTTTTTTTTTTGCGGTACGTGGGCCTCTCACTGTTGTGGCCTCTCCCGTTGCGGAGCACAGGCTCCGGATGCGCAGGCCCAGCGGCCATGGCTCACGGGCCCGGCCGCTCTGCGGCATGTGGGATCTTCCCGGACCGGGGCACGAACCCGTGTCCCCTGCATCGGCAGGAGGACTCTCAACCACTGTGCCACCAGGGAAGCCCGGGGATCATGTTTCTGACTTCACACTGCTGATGCCAGGAAATGACTGGGATGACCCCAGTTTAGAGCAGCAGCTTGCAGATGCTAGGCATGCCTCTGTGGACCCTTAGTTCTTGCTTTAAACTGTCTAGTGGGCAACCACACTGCTCCTCCTTGGTGTGTCTGTAAGGAGATGGTGACTTTTAAAGAATCAGTGGAAATGATGGGCTCTGGGTTCTCCTAACCGATCCACACCCATCCGACACTTGGGTTTTGCTGTAGATGCTCATTTCCTGTGCTGATGACTTCTTGTTTGTTCTTTCAAACCACGACCTTCTCCATACAAGGGAGGTGTTACTGTCTGCCTATTACCTTACTGAAGATGGGCAGACAGAAGCCTGGTAGCTGCTACTTTCAAAGTTAGCCGTGAGGGGGTGCTAGAAGCTCCCCTGGATGCCCCGGGCAGAGATTGGAGGATGGGTTCCTCTGTAGTGATGAGGCCACAGGGGGCGCAAGGCTGCTGGTCTGGGGCCAAGTTCATGGTAGGCGCTCGCTTCCGGGAGGCACCACGGGCCTTCCCTCCCACTGGGATTTCCCCACCCCTACCTACTCAAGGGATGGTTTGGGCACCTCCAGAATCAGTGATGGAAATGACCGTATTAGCTAATTATTTCCACTTTCCTCACAGCCCATGAACCCGTGGAACATCACGAATGGTGGGATCATAAATTGGTCTCTGTTTCTACAGCTAATGTTCTTTAAGAGACTATGACGGTTACCTTTCAAGGCTATGCAATTCATTTGTTTCTTTATTGGATTCTTTAATCTACCTTGCATGTATAAGCATCTGCTCTTACCAGGCACGATGACCATGTCTGGGGATGGAGCTGCTCCATCTCTGCTCTACCTGAGAGCACCTGGCTCCTCCTATGAGACAGATGGGAGGACCCAGACAAGGGCATCCAGTGGGGTTGGTGGTACCAGGATGACAGCCTGCCCTGGGCATGTGGGAACCAACTTGGTGACTGGTGAACATTCACACTACCCCATGAAACTTCGTTTTTCCCAGGATTCGCTCTACCTTGCGTTCACTCTTGTGCCTCCATGATGGTGTGTTTTTCCACTCCATTATTTCTTCCTTCCTCTTTTTTTTTTTTTTTTGGTCATGACTTGAATACTGTTATTTATCTCACCCAGACCCCCCAACCTCTGTTCTCTTCTAGTCATGGGTCTCCTATGTTGGGAAGCACTTCATGGTGGCTCCCCTTTAAGGAAAGTACTTTTCTGTTGGTTCGAGGCCCCACCCAGAAACCTGAAGATTTAGAGATGAGTCCTGGAGTGCAGGCAGAACTGAGTTCAAATCCACCCTCCTTTGCTTCTCTGTTTTGCATTCTGGGATGCGGACTGTTGGGTTTCAGCCTCTCAAGGGAGCCTTGGTTTCCTTGGGTCTAAAATGAGGATGGTAGGACCACCCCCCATTGTAATAGTTGTGAGAGTTAAAAATGAGAAACCTTGCCACGTTGTCCATCCAACACTGGTTGCGAGGCAGACTTTGGCGGTCATGGTCATGATTCCTGAGCAGTTGCACAGACTGGCTCCATCTCCCATCTTGGGAGATGTTAACCATGCTGTATTGACAGCAGTGTTATTAAAGAGAAAGAAAGTCAAGGCCAACTTCAGTAGAGAGACTGAAGGCAGAGAGATCTGAGGGTCAAGGGGAGTATAATTGAGCCCCACAATGAGCACTTCCCAGAGTACCTCCAATTCCCAGGAAGGACAGTGGACAAGGACTTGTGCCTTCTGACCCCCTGACCTGCTGAACAGCCCCCTGCAGAAGGAGGATCTTCTTGGAAAGCCCTTGGCTCCCAGGAGCTCAGTTCACCTGCTCCAGTCTCTTCTCCACTCTACTCCTCACATCTGATCACATAGGCATTCCTGTAGGAAGCCTGATGTCCTCCTCCCAGCCCAAGGGCTCTCTCCCTATACTTCTATTATATTGATTACTATTAATCCTATCAGACTCTTTTTTACGGAAGTATAGTTGACTTACAATATTGTGTTAGTTTCAGATGTATGGAAAAGTGATTGTTATGCATATATATGTGTGTGTGTGTATGTGTATATATATTCTTTTTTTCTATTCTTTTCCATTATAGTTTATTAAAGGATATTGAATACAGTTCCCTGTGCTATACAGTAAATCTTTGCCGTTAATCCCATCAGACTCTTACCTGTATTCTAGACCAGAAGCCTTGGGCCACATGTTTTACATGCAGTGGGTCTCATTTCATGTTTGTGGCAATCCATGGGATGAAGTCATGTGCTCTGGTCAGGCTTGAAGCCAGAATTCAAATCCTAATGACCTGGCTCCTTAGACCATGTTCTTAGCCATAATTTTATACAAACTTATTCAGTGAAACCTTTTCTGCAGAGTACAGGGCTCTTCTGTAAGCTCTCCAATCCTTTCTTACATTCCTCTGTCCCCCTCCCTTCCTTTCCTACTTCTCTGCCTTCAAACGACATGGCCTAAGCCCTTAGTCATGTCAGATCTGTTCATTTTCCCTAACCCCAGTGGGAATGTTTTATTATTCTTCATTCTAAGAATTAAGCCGCAGCTTGATTACCAGGGGCAGCCTGCAAGCTTAGTCCTCAAGCCAACATCAGCACCCCTCAGAACCCCCACCAGAACAGCACAATGGTTATAAGCACAGGCCACTGTCTGCCTCAGTCCTCTCATCTGTAAATGGAGGATTTTAATCATCCCAGGAACACAGTTTTTTGTGAGGATCATGCTAGTGGATGTGTAAGCAGTTAGAATGGTACTTGGCACATAGGAAATGCTCTGTCAGGGTTAATCCTCACGACTTCTCTAAACCTGCCTTTCTCCCTCTTGGAGAACCCACAATTTTCCAAGAAACTCCATCCTACAGGACTGCCTTTCAAAGACTAGCAGTAGCAAACTTGTTTTCCCTGGAGATCACTCCCCTGTCACTCTTCCCAACTTTGTACCATTCCGCTAGTAGCAGTACCGTGCTCCTAATGAGAGGTGAAAAGGTTTCCCTAGCTGTGAGGCTGCATGATACAAGCCTGCCTGCCTCCTACCCCAGCTCCCAACTTCTGAGGCTAAATCAGAAGGTGAGAGGCAAATAGCTCTGGGAGACTGTTGGTGTTTGGTAGCCTGGTGTGGCCTTGGTTCACCAATTTCTATTTGTCTGGGCCGCCTCATTAGCTACTGCCACCTTGGAGAGTTAGCATTTTATGGGCTTAACAATCCATTTGCATTAAAAAGCTTGGAACACTGGGATAGCCCTAGGATCAAGCTAATTAATACCCCTTTTCAAATTGGGGCTTTGGAGGGTAGAATGAACCTTTGAAAAGGAATCTTCTTTGACAGTACTACAAGTCATTGCAATAAAACCCAGGATGGGAGGAAGAAACTGGGAGAAAAATAGCTGAACACAAGAGGAAGCTGTCATTTCTGGAGGCGAATTGGCTGGGTATAGGCGGAAAAAAGAATGCTCTTCCTGCAGATGAGGCCCACTGAGTCTTCCCTGGGCCTTCAGTCAGATAATTCTCAAACTTAATGATTTTCACATCTAATCCAAGGGAAACTTAGTCATTAGCTATTAAAACAAAAGCAGGCAGGCTCCTATCTTGACAAGGAATCCTTCCAACTGAAATGGAATTATCTCTGGAATAATTAAAATGCTTGCTGAAGTATGAAAATGTTCCATTAGCTGGAGCTGCCTTTGTTGAGGAGTGCCCTCGTCATCCCCAAATAAACCACGATGGCCATGATCAAGGACAAGGAGGTACCGAGGCCCACATAGTTAATGTGATCAAACTCAACTCCTCATTGGCATCATTTCTGAGCCAGAGAACATAGTTCCTAATTGGAGGATGCTGGTGGTGTCAGCTCAGCAGCAGTTTTATTTGCAAGCAAGTGTGGCGGTGGTGCTTTCTCCTACTGAAGTCCCCAGATCTAAAGAGTCTGTACCATAACAAAGAAAATGAAGCCTAAAATAAAAGTATGGTACAGGATGGTTTTCCTAGCATGTCCCCAGTGTGCTGACTGTTTGTCAACAGTGTTTCCAAAGTTTAGATATCTTAATGCCAAAAGACTGCAATGATGGAGCAACAGTGTTATTACCCGCCAAAACATGAATAGCTGGGGGCTTTCAAATTCATTTATTACAAGGAAGTGCTGTGGTCACCCATGTAATCCATACCACTCTCTGTGAAGCTTGGTGTTTTGTGACATAATCAACCAGTCCCTTGTCACAGGTACATTACACCATCACAATGTTTCAAACACTATAGCAAATCAGCCTTCACTCATTAGCAGTGATTTATGACGATGGAGTCTTAACATCCAAGGGGTTTTTGTTTATGAAGACAAATACTTGCTTCATTACCTTCTGTTTATGCCCAGCGTATTTGTCTTCTATATTGTCAAACAGTACACATTTTTGAACATTACACAGTCAACATTCCTCTAAATATTTTTACAATACTTAATAATGTGAATTTAACAAAGGAAAATGTTCCAACGTTTAAACATAGATTTTATTTATTTATTTATTTTTAAATGTATTACTTATTTTATTTATTTTATTTTTGGCTGCATTGAGTCTTTGTTCCTGTGCACGGGCTTTCTCTAGCTGTGGCAAGCGAGGGCTACTCCTTGTTGTGGTGTGCAGGCTTCTCATCACAGTGGCTTCTCTTGTTGCGGAGCACGGGCTCTAGGAGCGCGGGCTTCAGTAGTTGTGGCACACGGGCTTAGTTGCTCCACAGCATGTGGGATCTTCCCGGACCAGGGCTCAAAACCATGTCCCCTGCATTGACAGGTGGATTCTTAACCCCTGCGCCACCAGGGAAGCCCCTAAACATAGATTTTAAGTGTAACCTCTTTTAGACAAATATTTGAGATGACATTTCTAAAAAAGTCAGATTATTATAAATGCTCAAAACCCTGTGGAAAATGAACAGAACACACGCATAAAGGCCCGTCCCTTGCAATAAAGCAGGTATAAATATATAAGTACCATGGATTTAAAGTTGTTTTCTCTCCATCTTTATTCTTATTCCTACCATTTTTAAAGTTTTTGTTTTATTTTGTGCGTGTGTGCACATGCATTTATTTAATCCAAGAGTTACCTTCCTAAGATTTTAGTAGTTTAACAAGAAACCACCGTGCAACAGCTGAGGCCACCAGCTCTGGTTATTGTCTGGTTGTTTCTCGGTTGGGATACAGAATCAGATTGCTCAGCCCACAGTGATTCTGAGCCTCCAGTCATCTGGCTCAGTCCATTCCCATAACTAAGTTCCTTTTAGTACGTCAAAGGACCCTTACTTAAGTCCCTGTCTTATAGAGAGATTTTCATTTTTGAAACTTGGTATCTTTCCCAGAAATGATGAATTTTATGGTGTGTGTATCTGCCAGTTCCTGACCCATTGTTCTGTTATTTTGATTTATTGAGCTTGTCTGTTAACATTATTAAAAACTTATGTATCTCCTATTATTATTTTATTCTAATTAGTTGGGCCATTTAGAGGTTTCATCTCCTAGGAAATGAGATTGAGCTTGTGTAATTAGCTCTCTTCTTTAGGACAGCTGGCTAATTCATCACCTTGGAATGCAGTGTTAGACATTACTCACCTGTTTATTTTGTATGACCATGGGCACTGATTGGTTTTTCCTAGACTTGGAATAGTACTTGCTTCATCTGGGACTCTGTTTTATCTTTTTCTATTTACACAGGTGGAAACAAGTACACCACATGCCAAATGTTCCACATTATTATGAGTACAGCAGAACAGGGGTCCCCTAACTTGTCACTGGTATACCACTTTTACACATTTTTGCCTATTTCCTTACCACCTGTACCGTTATTTACATAACTTTCTCTTTAAATAACTTTAAATCTACTTGTTTTATCCTAGCATCATCTTAAGCTATGGTAGCCATGAAACCATGCATTTGATGTATCAGTTTTATTTCAGTTAACTTTTTTTTTTTTTTTTTTTTTACTAAGTGCACATCAAAATAATGGCATACGTATTGAAATGATGGGGTTGTCCTGATACCCCCAGACCCCTTGCATACTGCCAGGATATGTCATCACTCCATAGCTGAGGAGATCTGGTCAAAGACCATGTACAAAGGATTCTAATGGCTTGCAAGAGCCAAATAATGTGATTACATTCAAAGGATTTTAAGAAACCCAGATCTCTCATTTGTAAAAGCACCAAATTAAAAGGAAATCTGAGTGGTTTATGAAACCACATACTTCAGGAAAAACAGAGTATAATAAAATAAGATTGAGATGCATCACCTCAACAAAACCTGCTTTGGCTCCATTGGTAATGAAAGCGGTTCACAAGCCACAAACCACTTTTGCCCACCATCAAGTCTCATCTGAGCCCTGAGCATCGGGGCTGGGTGGGCAGCAGCTTCTATGTTGCCTTGGGTGTTGAGGAAAGACCACCTGAGGAATAAGGAAGAGATGGAGCAAAGATCTGGGTTCAGAGCGTTTACTGGAGAGAAGAGCCCTGGTTCAAAGAGCTGGGTGGGGAGGACCAGGTGCAGGTGGGGCTGCAGCAGAGGGAGGATGGAGTGTGATCAGAAGTGTGATCCGATAGCCAAGGGGCAGACTGTGGGCCATCGTATGAAGTGTGGATTTTGGCCATTGTGGAGTTTTGAGTAGGAAACTGATTTGAGCTGATCCCATTGACTACTGCATAAGGGAAGGATTATTCTGGATCAAGAGTGAAAACCAAGACCCTAGTCTTCCCCAAGTGAAAGCTCATGGAAGCTTGGCCAGGCGAAGGTGGTTGTGAGAAGGAAGGGGGCGTGGGTGGGTGGAGGTTGGATTATATATGTATTGTGTGCGCGTGGGTATGTGTGTATGCATATACATACACTATAACTTCATTTCTTGAAACTGCTCAGATGAAATATATTTTCTTAAAAGAATAGATACATGTATATGTATACCTGAATCACTTTGCTGTATACCTGAAACTAACACAACATTGTTGATCAACTATATTCCAATATAAAATAAAAAATTTTTTTAAAGTTGCTGAAAAAATAGATTAAATATATTTTCTTAACACACACCATTATAAATATTCATCACAGGTACATTGATAATATATACTTAGATGTATTAATATAACATAATTAATACATTTATAATTATAATATGATTAAGTTATATTTTCCCTTTTGAGAAACAAACCCCAAACTCCTCTGTCTTTTTTTTTTTGGATGGAAATAACTTGTGATGGCTTATAAAATAGTGTTTCTAGTGTGCTGCAAAAAAAAAAAAAGGCATGGTGTAGTTTCTCCTGCTTTAGTAGTTGTCAGTTGAGTTGACAAAATATCAGCATATATTTTGAAGCCAGAGTTTTCACAATTATGGCTGACTTAACAGGTTATAGGTTTTGGCCTGAGCAACCAGGTGACTCCTGATGCTGTTTACTGAGATGGGTCAAATTGGGGCCTTGGGGGCAGAAGGCTTGGGAGTGCAGTGTTGTGTGACCTTGGTTCTCTTCTTCTCTCCCTACAGTGATCCCGAAGGTCACAAAGCACCTGCTCTCAAACCCTGTGTTTACCTGTATCATCCTGGCCGCCTGCATGGAGATTGCAGTGGTGGCTGGCTTCGCTGCCTTCTTGGGGAAGTATCTGGAGCAGCAATTTAACCTCACCACCTCTTCTGCCAACCAGCTGCTCGGTGAGTCTGTTTCTCAGCCTCCCAGGAGGGTGGAGAGAGGCTGTCACTGCTTGTAATACTATAAGAATTGACTGAGACCCGCCAAACAGCCCAGACTGTGCTGTCCCTGCAGAGGCATATACATGTGGTCAGTGTGCCGAAGAATTTCAAAGTATTTTCTTGGAGTAAGACTTACTTGTCTGAGACAATTGCTAAAAGTACGTGATAATAAAGAGCTAAAATATAAAGTGTGCATAGGAGGCATTGTGACAGGCCAGGAAGTCTATAAATCGGTGTGAACTGGAGAACTGGGGAGAAGATGTGAGGAAGAAAGCAGGGAATCAAAATGGATCTTGAAAGTTTAGTAGGCTTTGGTCAAGAACATAAAAAAGCAAGAATATTCTTGGCAGCATAAAACCCACGGTCAGCAAATATAGAGGTTGGAAGCCATATGCTCCCCTCTATTCCTGTGCCCATGGCAGATGTAATTAATGGATCATGACACTCCTTCTCCCCAAGCTCAAGCGTGATCTTACCAGTCTTCTCAGCAGTAGACTACAGGAATCTGCTTCCAATCCTTTGGAGCTGACATGCTAAAGAAAACCAGTTTGTCCTCATGAAGGAGCATTGCTTATACGCAGCCGGGAAAGTGGTCTCAGGGCAGAGAAAGGAGAATGAAGGGTCAAGAATGACTTCCAGGTTTCTGGCTCAGACAAGGGGTGGCACCATTTGTGAAACCTGGAAATAGCAGAAAAGAATCAGATCTGTAGGGAAGGTTGTGAGTTCAGAGTTGAAGTTGCTGAGTGTGAGATGGCCATGGTATATCTACATGATGTCCTGTGCATGGCTGAGGGCTGAAGAAGAAGATGTGGGTTGCATCAGTTTGTGCGTGGTAGTTGAGGACACAGGAGTGGAATTTGCAGAAGGAAAATGTGTAGAAGAGGGGGTGAAACACTGCCCATAGGAAATACAGGCGGCCATAGAGAAGTTCAAGAAGCAACTCCTGAAAGAAATCCGTGGATCACGGGAGTCAAGGAAGAGATGATACCAAGAAGGAAGCTGTCAGCAGCATGAGTGCCCACGCATGAGGCGGCCTCACATGCCTCTGGTCCCTTCAACAACCAGGACGTCTTTCAGCCTGTGTCAGGGCTGTGTCCATGAACCGGCAGCAGGGATGCAGCCCACAAGAGGGAAGGAATAGCCAGTGACTGCAGGACACTTTCCCGAGCTTAGCGGTGGAGGGCTGGAGAGAAGACACGGCAGGCAGTGTGTGTTGCAGTCAAGGGATTGGAGTAGTGATGGTGCTGTTGCTAAGAGACAGTTGCTATTGTGACAGGAAGGACTTGAGCAGGTGTCTAAGCAGAGGGGAAAGAACCAGCAGAGGCGATGTGCAGAAAAGAGAGGGAGTATGGTGGACAGCCTTTGACAGAAGAGCTCATCTGTTCTGAAAGTACAGAGAAGGAGAGAGACACAAGGATGGCCCCTGAGAATGTGACAAGTCCGGCCTGGCAGTCGAGAGGGCTCCAGCCCTGTGGAATTATCTTCTCTGTTAAGTAGAAGTAGATCATGTCCTGAGAGAAATGGGCGAGGTGATATTTTCTGATCTTCTCCTTAGCATTTCCTTCACAAAATGGCCAATAAACCCATGTAAAGGTGCCGAGCCATCATGAGTCATCAGGAAAACACATATGAACACCACAATGACATACTAGTCCATGTCGGCCAGACTGATGGTACCAGGTGTTGGTGTAGATGTGGAGCCACTGGAACTCTCATACACTGCTGGTGGGAGTGCACAATGGTACAAGTGCTTTGGAAAACTCTTTGGCAGTACCCATGAAAGCTAAAAGCATATGCTTACGCTGGGATCCAACCATTCCACTTCTGGGCATAAATCCAACAGAAATGAATGTTTAGGTCCACTCATTTATATATGCGTAGGTAACAGTATCCGAAACAGCTTTATACATAATAGCCCCAAACTGGAAACAACCCAAATATCTATCAATACTAGAATGGGTAAATAAATTGTAGAATATTCATAAAGTGGACTGTCATACAGCATGAGAAAGCAAGAGCTTGTATACATGTCTCAATGTGGATGGATCTGACAGAGTTGAAAGACGTCAGACACAAAAGAGTACATATTTATGAGTTAAAAAGAAGAAAAGTTAATTAAAGTGATAGAGGCCAGAATGATAGTTACCCTTGAGGGTGGAGGGAATGGGGGCACCAGGGAGCTCCTGGGGCTGCTGGAAATGTTTTAATACAGGGGTGTATAAAGGGGCAAAAATTCATCAGTGTTCCCTTAAGCTTATGCACTTCACAGGACGTAAGGTATCAAGTTTAAAAAAATTAAATCCCTACCAGCAATGATGTGGCCAGATCCCAGCACCTCTCCCTGGGAGCTGCTAGGGCAGCACAAGACTTGTGTTTTTCTTTTTTTACTAATAACTCTCTACCGTCCACTATTTTATAAGTATTTCTTCCAAGAGGTATTAGCAAGATGCAGTCAGCCCTTTAGTACCTGTCTGACAGAGATAGGGTAAAATGTGTCTCTCTATAATTAAAGTTATAACTTCTTCATTATACCTACAATCTCTCAGGTTTTGCCCTCCAGCACCCAAAGAGTTTATCTCTCACTTCCTGATTTCTTTGCAGCAGCTCCTTACATTTTGATTACATTTGTTTCAAAGTTGGGGCTCTGTTCTATTTCAGGACAGATTTCCAAAGTTCTCTATCAACAAACAAATCAGTAGTCTTGAGGGCAGAAGGTCAAAAACAATCTCACCTTCCTGCACCTGTTTCTGTCCCAGGGACTCTGTCTGTTAGAGCACTTGCACAGGGAGACCCTCTCCCGCCATGTGGAGAGGCATCCTGGTGGCCCATCTGTCCGTCTGTCCATCCCGCTGGCAGCCCAGGCAGGCAGCACACGTCCCCTCTCCTTGTGCCCTGCCCATAGCATCAGTCTGTTAGCATGGACTCTGGAAGGCTGGCTGCTGGAGGGGCTGGCAGGGGGCCTTTAGGGGACGGAGAGAGGCAGCAGAAGCATAAGGCAAGGCTCGTGTCCAAAAATGCTTCATCAGGGATTCCCTGGTGGCGCAGTGGTTGAGAGTCTGCCTGCCGATGCAGGGAACACGGGTTCGTGTCCCGGTCCGTGAAGATCCCACATGCCGCGGAGCGGCTGGGCCCATGAGCCATGGCCGCTGAGCCTGCGCGTCTGGAGCCTGTGCTCTGCAGGCCACAACAGTGAGAGGCCCGCGTACTGCAAAAAAAAAAAAAAAAAGCTTCATCAGTAGCCCCCCCGCAGACCTAGGAGATGGACCCCTGCAGTCATCCTGGGCCATCAGCACTGTCTCTGGACCACCCACGAAGTCATCAGCAGATGGGGCAGAGTTCAGAAAAGAGCAACACAGATGATTAAGGGCTGATGGCATTGATTTATGCGTGAAGATAAAAAGGACTCAATCTGCATAGGTTACGCTAATGAGGATGGAGTTTGGGGGAAGTTCTGATAACTGCCGCATGCTAAGGCTGCACACACCTCAGGGAGGGAGAGGGAAGGCTGATGATGACTTGGAGAAAAGGTGCCGAAAGCCTGTTATTGCCATAGTTACCATCATCACCAGGGGCTGCTCCCTGCTGCCTCTGATGGAAAATGGAACAAAATGCAACCTGATCTATGGGCGTGGGCTCTGGTCATCAGTATTCACTCACACAAATCCCATCTGCTCGCAGTTCCGTTCATCTTGAAAATAATCTCCAAGCGCCCACTCTGTGCTGGGCACCGTGCTAGGTATAGGGAGCCGGGACTGAGCAGGATGGAACAGTTCTTTCCTCAGGGAAGCTGCATTTTAGGAGGGGGAGAGAGAACAAGAAACAAGAAAGCCAGAAATACCTGAGGCAGCTTCAGATACTGGGGAGAGCCATGCAAACAATAAAACAGGGCAAGAAACAGGAGGAAATCCCAAATGGGCTGCAGGACCACTCTAGATGGGGTGGTCTGGGAAGGCCTCCACGTTGAGCACAGGGCCCAGCCAAGTAAAGATAGAGGGTAAGAATGTCCTAGAACAGGAAACAGCAAGTGCAGAGACTGGGGGCTTGAATGGATTTGGCGTGTTCCAGCTAGAGATAGGAGGAGGATTGAGCATAGCTGGGGGAGCGGTACGGCATGGGGTATAGACAGGCAAACGGGCGAGGTCCTGAGGATCATCTATACCAGGACGAGAGAGAACCAAGCACAGATCATCCAAGAGCATCAAAGAGTGCAGAGATACTATGTTTTTCAAAAAGTGTGACTTGTGCTATTTCCTTTGCAGAGCTCAGCCTCCCTGATTGTTTTTCTCACCCGAATATTAAAATTAATTTGCATTCCTTGAGCACATCCCAGCTGATTGATGTAGTCAGTTGACTTTGAGGTCTGTTGATTGGCAAGGAAGAGGCAGCCTAAACTGGAAAATTAGCCATGCACAATCTACACAGTAGATAAATGGCACACAGTAATTTAAAGCTGAGTTTAGATGAAGTGAATCAGAACAGAACAAAACCAAACAGGAGATTGGAACCCTAGGATCCTTCGGTCCTCCTAAGATGCCCTGAGTCTCTGAGAGTCAGAAATAACAGGTTTATGGTCCTGCTGCCTTGCAGATAGCTCTGTTTATAAGAAAGGGGAAAAAGATATATGCCAGTTACTCACCGGGAGTTACGGAACATATTGATTTGATTGATGCTGCTTCCTGAGAGGTCACAGGGCTGGTTAAAACACGGTCTCCACAGGCTGGTGAGTTCTGGGACCTTTGTTTAAACAGCCTCCAGACCCTTCCTCGCCTGAAGAGTGGGAGAAAATCCCCAATTTGACCCCCTTTCCCGCACCACCTGGAAAACGCACGCAGGGCACATCACTGCTCCCTGATACTTTCCTCAAATGCGCGTGCGTGTTCCCAGCTGGTCTGACTTGTCTCTCGGTTGTTCCCACACCAGCTGGGTGTGTTTCCCAGGAGGGTTCCCCACTTAGCATGCAAGGTGTATGACTTAGACTCCTAATCATTGAGTTTTTACGTGTCTGTCTTCCCCAGTTTTCGTCAGCTCCTTGAGGGTAGAAATGAGGCCATTAACAGACACTCTGGGACACAGTGGAGCAAGTGACACCACAGTGGTGTCACAGGGAACCCTGTCTGTGCAGGGCTCAGCCTCGGGCCTGGCACCCAGTGTCTGCATTGATTGGCCCCTCTTCCCTGGCTAATGGTCCCCGCCCCTCTGCTCTCCTCCAGGGATGACTGCGATCCCATGTGCCTGTCTGGGCATCTTCCTGGGCGGTCTCCTGGTGAAGAAACTCAGCCTGTCTGCCCTCGGGGCCATTCGGATGGCCATGCTCGTCAACCTGGTGTCCACCGCTTGTTACGTCTCCTTCCTCTTCCTGGGCTGTGACACGGGCCCTGTGGCTGGGGTTACTGTTCCCTATGGAAACACGTAAGTCCCAGAAAGGTCTCGCCACCCCTGCCTGCCCAGGATGCCAGGACCCTTTCTCCAGGGCAGGTTAATGGAGCCAGCTTTGTCCCTAGTGACCGTGAGCTGGGAGGTCGATGATGCCTCTGCATCTTCCTCCCAGGGTCGAAGAATCTATGTGAACCTTCTGGGCAGAGAAGGCTGACTTCCACTTAAAGGCTCTCTCCCAGGGCGGCCAGGGGAGCACTGGGGAGACAGTCAGACATTCATTCCCCAGAGGACTCAAATGCCTATTTTTGGCATTTGACTTTAGGAATGACGTGAAGATAGAAAATTAAAAATAAGTTTTATTTTAAAATTCAGCTTAAAATAAGAGACTTCAACAATTCCTTTTTTTTTTTTTTTTTTGGCTGCATTCATGGCATGAGGGATCTTAGTTCCCTGACCAGGGATCAAACCTACACCCCCTGCAATGGAAACACGGAGTCTTAACCACTGAATCACCAGGGAAGTCCCAACAATTCCTTAAACCATCAGAAGCTATCATTAGACTCACATAGTAATTACAGGGTCTGAGCCATGGTAGGTATTGATAAGTGTGGGAGAGAGAGAGATGTGGGGAGGGGAGGAGAGAAGAATGGAAGGAAGTTAGCTCTTATAGGACAACTTATTTCCTAGTTATTATCCCAAGACTTTGAACTAAAGTCCAATCAGACTTGTCCTTAGAGGGAATTACAGAGAGTCCTTACATATCCAGTGCCAACAGCTGTCCCCTTTTCTACGTGAGACTCTGCAGCTGCCTTGGGAATCCAGTTTGGAGCATCAGGGCTGCAGCATGGTTGGCCTGCAGGGTACCAGTTCCCCTCCACACCAGTCTCCTCCTCTGAGCAGGCCACCAGGCCTTCTCCTGAAGTTAAGTCAGGAGAGGTAGGGCTGGGCTTATCTGCCACCCTGCAAGGTCAAACAGGCAGAATGGGAGCACCCGGGCAGAGGCAGCTTTTGTATATCCATGCACAGTCCAAGCACTGATGGCCCTCCTTCCCTGAACCATGACCACGGTGGCGACCATGACCACAGAGGGCAGAGGGCTGTCACTGGGGGGATCCAACAGAAGTTGACCTTTGTCTGATGGGTTCCACATTTCCTGTCTTTTCCAGCTCATCACCTGGCTCAGCCCTGGACCCCTACTCGTCCTGCAATAAAAACTGTGAATGCCAAACGGATTCCTTCACTCCAGTGTGTGGAGCAGATGGCATCACCTACCTGTCTGCCTGCTTTGCTGGCTGCAACAGCACGGTATTGGTGATTTTCTGATGGGGTGGGATGGGGCAGGGAACTCAGACAGCTAAAGTAGCTTAAAACCCAAGGTCAGGGGCAAGAGTGGGCAACCACACGTGTCCCCTACTTTGTGTTTCTACACTGTGAATTTATCTCAGCCTCTGCCCTGCTCTAGTGGAGGATTCTCCATCAGCAGGATGGGAGGCCTGCCAGGCCATCCAGATGCTTCTTGCTAAATCAAATAGGTTTCCAAAAAGTGTCTTTGAGCAACTGAAAGTAAAAATTCAAAGGAAGCTCTGTGGAGCCAGAGGAAAAGATTGTGGTTCAAAGAACTCACAAAAGGTATCAATGGAATGGGATGACTCTACAGGTAATGAGCTCCCCATCAACAAAAGTATGTAAAGAAAGGCTAGAAAACCACTTATCAGGGAAGACCTCTTCCAAACCTGAGGTTATGTGGCACTAATCCAACCTATTCTCTGCTCAGTTTCCTTTGCCCTTTTCTTCTTAGCTAGATGCCTCCCACCTTTTTCCATCTTCCCACTATCATTTTTTTTTTTGGCTCTTTCCTTCTCAGCATGAATTATACAATTGGCTGTCAGCCTGCAGCTATCCACATTCTCTGCATGAAAACTTGAGGCTAAGGGACTGCTCACCCAGTCCTGCTGATCCCACCTTGCAGGCGTCTCTTGCACCTGCCCTTCTTCTGCATCCACACCACCACTGCCCTGGTGCAGGTCCTCCTCATCTCTTGCTTGGACCAGCGTAGTAGTTGCCTCCCTGGCCTCACAACTCAGGTTCACCCCCTGCTGGTCTGTCTTCTACACTGAAGCCAGAATGATTTCTGTAATACCGCATAGGACCCTTTCTAATGCTACTGTCATCTAGAAGATAAGATCTAGGCATTGAATTGGGTTTGTGTGTGTCTTCAGCACATGTCTGTCCTCCACCATGCTCTTCAGCTGTGCTTCCTTTCAGTTTGTGGTATTCAGCTCTCCCCACACAACATGTGTCTTTTCCTACTTCTCCCTCCAATTGGACAACTCCTACTCACCTGTCAATACCCTACTCAAATGCCCCCTGCTCTGTGATACCATCCCTGCCCTACTTTATCTTTGGGGCTCTTGACCCTGCAGTCTTAGTACCTGTCTCTCCTGGAGGCACTTCTCTCGTTTCACTGCAGTGATCTGTTTTGTCATTTTCCCTGACCTGTGAGTTTCCTAAGTGAGAGCTGGCATAAATGTCCAGAAATGTATAGATGGAAAGAAAGATAAGAAGGCTGAGTGGCTGCTTTCAAGGAACTTAGAGTTGAAATCATTTGTTTCCTCCCCTTTCCACATCCTGTATCTTTTGGGAGTAGTGATTTCTCCGAAGGAAGAAAAATTGATCATTTATTTTCATTTCCAAAGATCTGATTTTTCCTTGCATTTAACATTTAGATTCTTGGCCGGTTACTACCATTTTTCTGTAGAGAAAGTAAATCACCCTGGGGGGAGGGGAACTGATTTTTTAAATTAGTTGATAAAGCAGTTTCTT
The DNA here is from genome assembly GCF_026419965.1 of Kogia breviceps. Lineage (NCBI taxonomy): Eukaryota > Metazoa > Chordata > Mammalia > Artiodactyla > Physeteridae > Kogia > Kogia breviceps. The sequence continues at coordinate 120,606,443 of NC_081312.1, read as the reverse complement.
CAAGTGAGAGGAAATGAATTTTTAAAAAGGGACGGGACCTTGAGAATGGTTAAAATAAAAATTCAAGCTATTCTTTTTCATAACAGCAATTTCATTAACATTTTAATGTCCAAAAAGTTATATTATAAATCAGTTTTGGTTACTGTGCTGTTATAAGAATGACATTGACTCAGTATAGGCTAGTGTCCTGAGACCAAAGCAGTCTATTCCAGAGCATTTTCTGACCAAAAAATAGTCTAGAAAAATCCATGTCTCCTGATCTTGCATGGACGAGAGTCTTATTGAATAAGAGCCTAATCAGTCCCAGGTTTGCTTCTAGCTGCTGAAACAGCAAGCTGTGGAATGCAATTATCATCAGAGGGCAAGCTTCTCTGCTTCCCTCTGGACATATGGTTTATTCCCCAGACACCTGCCTTTTCTTCACAGTATCGGAGGCCTCATGTTGTCTGCTGGGGTGCAGGTAAAGCAGAAAGGTGATATTCCCCCCCACACACAATTACAAGGCAGAGATTGAGAAAACCCCAGGGCTGGGGTGGGAATAACACTCCACCCCGCGGAGGCAGATCGCTGGAGGCCCTGCCTTCCAATGGGTGGATGAGGGCTTTGGGGCCACAGAGTCACGGGTATCCTGGAAAGGGGCATTTGTGATGGTCGAGCCCTAAAAACAGCCACAACCATAAAACTTGCAACAGCAGCAAGTTTTTCCGAGAGCCGGTGCGGGCCAGGTGACGGGGCCTCCCACGTGTCCCTCATGGCCCGTGGCAGCTTGGCCCAGACTCAGAGGAATATCAGTATTTTGAGAAAATGCCAAAACAGTGGATTAGATTCCTGGTACGTTTACTGCCTTCTCCTCTTCCTCTTCCTTTCTTGTCTCCAAGCTCCCCCAAAAAACTCTTCCACAGACTACAGTCTTCTTCCTCTCTCTTCCCTCTTTCCCTTTTTTGTATTTATTCCTTTTGCATCCACTGGAGTCCTTTCCCAGTGTCAACACAACCGTTCTTTCACCTATACCCCCAGCCCCGCATATATTGGGTTGGCCAAAGAGTTATTTCAGTTCGTGAATACATTAAAGTTTTTGGTGAAAATGAAAAATGTCTTTATTTGTACTTAAAACCGAATGAACTTTTTGGCTAGCCCAGTATCTCACTCATCCTCGTAGCAACCTTGGCAAGGAGGTGTTCTAACTTATTCCCTGATTACAGATTAGTCCCTTGCCCAAGGTCATGCAGAACATGGTGGCGTTGGCGCGGGAACGCAGGGTCTGTCTGACGCCAATCCCAGTGTCTTCCTCTGACCCTGTGACTTCCCTCTTTAGGATCCCTACCTTTTTTCCACCAGAAAGAAGCTCTCCATGCATGCCCCCCACAGTTGGGACATTGTGCCTTCACGATCTGGCCCTGCTGCCTTTCCAGCCTCAACCTCCCCTGCTCTGCCCTCCTTCTGAGGAACCACTAGCTGTGTCAGACTTCTTGGGGTGCCCCCAGCACACCCAGTTCTCTCTTACCTCCAGAACTTTGTCCATGCTGTTTCTTTCATCAGGGCTAGTCTTCCCCTAAGCCCTTCACATCCCTAACACCTCCTTATGCGCAGCTGAGACACCTCCTCCCACTTCCTCACTGCTTCCAGGGCTGCACTGGCACCCCTCCTGCAGAGGCCTCAGCACCTGCCCTCCCAGCAAGGCTCTTACTGTGGCCCCCTCCACTGCACTGAATGACCCATGTTCGCCTGCGTCTCCATCACCAGTCCATCACTAGGCTCCAGTATCCAGGGATGGGGTTCTGCTGTGGACCATTGCATTCCCAGTATTAGCCATGGCTCTGGATAAAGGCCGTAGGCTTTCTGCACACCCGGCTGGAGGTTCTGTGCCAAGCTCAGCAAGCCCCAGGGAGCCATGGGCGGTAATACCACAACTGACAGGCAGGTTGGTTGGCTGGTGCAGATTTCACTCCTAAACACCTCTTGCATGCTCATCTCTCCCCACTTGATAGCTTCCACCCAGACTTGTGAAAATTTCCCCTAACTCGATTAGATGCGAATAAGTCACTGAAGAAATCATTCTGATTATTAGGAGATCTGGTTTACATTAGCGGTTTCCTGATATTAGACTTCCCTTCCTGCCCTGCTTTGGGGTTTTGTTTTGTATTTTCTGATCTCATTTCTCCTTGAGTGATAGTGATGGAAGTTTCCAGAATTGCATTTAATATACAATTTCTAATTCTTCTCATTGCATGTGACCAGAGGAGTGACAAAAAAGATAGCAAGTTAATTTTGTAAGCTTCCTTTGGCATGAATATATTGTCCGGATTGTTTCTGTACCTTTCACTCTCAGAAGTAATTATTCTAACAGAAAGCATGTTGGTAGCTGCTGATTGACTGCTGGAAGTTGTATCCTTTTGATGTACTGAATAATTGACTTAAAAAAGCTTCTATCAGCCACCAATGGAATGTTGAAAATCAGTACAAGTCCAGCACAGCAGTTTGTCAGGGGCTAATGATAGACAACTAATCTGTTCCCCCATCCAGGCAACAAGGATTTATCGAGTGCCTGTTTGAGTAGAGCCCTGAGTAGGTACTATGGCGGGGAGGGGAGGGGGCAGCCCCATTTTGGATGCATGCAGGGTGCTTCTCGTTCAATATCATGGATCTCGGTCCTGGCTGCACCTTAGAATTGCTTGGGAGCTTTTAAAACATGAGGCCTGAGGTCTATCCTCAGAGATTCTGATTCCCTCTTTCTGGAGTGGGACCCTGCCATCAGTTTTTTGGGTTTTGTTTTTTTTAAAGATTTAATTTATTTGTTTCTTTATTTTTTTAGCTGCGTTAGGTCTTTTTTGCTGCGTGCAGGCTTTCTCTAGTTGCGGTGAGCGGGGGCAACTCTTCGTGGCGGTACATGGGCTTCTCATTGTGGTGGCTTCTCTTGTTGCAGAGCATGGGCTCTAGGTACGTGGGCTTCAGTAGTTGTGGCACATGGGCTTCAGTAGTTGTGGCTCATGGGCTCTAGAGCACAGGCTCAGTAGTTGTGGTGCACGGGCTTAATTGCTCTACCTGCCATCAGTTTTTTAAACACTCCCCCCCACACACACACAAGTGTTTTTGATATGTAACCAAGGTTGAGAACCACTGGGCACTGTTGACAGTTTGGGCTGCATCATCCTTTGCTGTGGGACTAGAGGATGTTTAGCAGCATCCCTGGGGCTCTACCCACCAGATGCCAATAGCAGCACTACCCCCTGCACCCTCTACCATTTGTGAAACCACCAATGCCTCCAGATAGTTCCATAGGTCCCTGGGGGTGGGGACAGAATCCCCCCCAGTTGGGAACCACTGCTCTAGTCAAAGAAATGAGTTCTTAAAATTTTCTAGAAACAGGGCAGCATCTGAGCTGACACTGAGCATTCATCCTTCCAGTCTCCTTTTCCATCTCACCATTATTGGGTTCACCCACTGTAGAAACCAAGCTGGAGGTTAGAGGTGCCATGTCGGCATATTCCTGCAGAAGAAACAAACTGGTCGATTAAATGCCATATCCGCCAGCAGGGGTATCTACAGTGGCTGAACCAAGGTTTGACAGCCTGGGCATTTCATATACAAATCTAGATTTCTGGCCTCTCTGAAAGGCCAGAAAGGTGGATGAGAATTAACATGGTACCTGCACCCCGATGGGGCAGCAGTTGACTGGAGCTAAGAGGAGACTGACTCTTTAGATAAGACATTTGATCTCCACTTAGCCACTTGGTCCCCACCACTCGTCACCCCAGACACCAGATCATTTTTCTTATCTGTTTCCTAATGGTCCCCAAAGGTCTGGAGTTTGCAAATCCTCTTATATGGCCTGACCCCATTTTCTAGAACTGATTTAAAAGTCTGTCCTCATCCTGATGATGGCTTGTCAGAGGGACTTGGGAATATTCTGAAGTCAAGCCCAATGAGGGCATTGCCATCCAGGGCATCTAATATATCTCAGGCCCTGGGCTAGACATTAGAAATATAGAGATGAATAAGGCAAGGAGATCATGTTTACTATAAGATGAGATATAATATATTAATAGTGTTATGTTACAAGGGAACACCCAAGAGCAGCAGCTAACCAGGCCTTATATGTTTATAATATAGTATTAAGTGAAAAGAGCACATTATAGAACAATAATTAGATTATGATCCCTTTTAGTAAAGGAAAGGAAAAATCTAAATATTTGTATATCTCTGCATGGGAAAAGATTGGAAGGATAAGCCTGTTATATATAATGTTCACAGAACATTATCTCTGGCTAGGACTAAAAACTTAATTTTTATATATTTCTTTACATTTTTCTGTATATTTCTAAATAACCTAAAATGAACATGCATCCCTTTTCCAATAAGAAAAAACATTTTTATTAAAAAGAAGATCCAGGGCTTCCCTGGTGGCACAGTGGTTGAGAGTCCGCCTGCCGATGCAGGGGATGCGGGTTCGTGCCCCGGTCCGGGAGGATCCCACGTGCCATGGAGCAGCTTGGCCCGTGAGCCATGGCCGCTGAGCCTGCGTGTCCGGAGCCTGTGCTCCTCAACGGGAGAGGCCACAACAGTGAGAGGCCCGCGTACAGCAAAAACAAAAAAAAAGAAGATCCAGCATTAAAGGTTGGGTGGTTACAGTCTAATGGAAGGAAACGGGTATGTAGAGAAATTAGTGAACTTGGAGCCTTCTACCTGCTTGGGTAGGAATTGGTTCAGGGTGGGGAGGGGCTGGAAAGAGAGAGTGTGGATGTTATTTTCTGGAGGAGGACCAGGGGAAGGGCCAGGCTTCATCTACAAAGAATGCGTGGGTAATTGCCCGGTGGATAGGATGGAAGGACATCCCAGCATGGAATGTGTGTGAACATGGGGTGGTGGGGAGGGTTGAACCTCGTGACAAGGGCAAGGCTTTGGTTTGGAGTCTGGAAGGAGGAAGGTAAAGGGAGGGGCCCAGTGTTCATTCTGAGCTGCAGCCACATCCTTCTCCTCTGTGCTCTGCCCACACTTTCCACCTGAGGTGGCTGGAGCAAAGAGTAAGCCCAGCGCTTCCCAAAGAACGGCCCTTTCCTTCCCCTCGGCAGGAGATAATTAAGGCTCTGACAGGATGCAGGTTACAGAGGTGAAGGGTGGATGGAGGTCTTGGTTTCATTGCAGGGTTTTTCTCCCTGGCCATTATCCTTCAGCTAGTGACCCTGCCAGGGAACAAGAGAGCACATTTCTTCTTACAGTGTTTCAATCTCCCCTTTGCCTTGAGGCACGTGGGTTGCGGGTGATGCTCTTTGTGGTGAGCTCCGAGGTCTTCACCTGGAAAAACTAGCTAGGGTTGGGCCGGTGAGGTGAAGAGATTATAAGCTACAAAAAGACTGTAATAAATGACAGGAGAATGTCTGAGGAATTTGACTGAATCATGAAAGGATCCCATAAAAGTCTAGGACACATACGAGTATGTTGTCATTCGAAGGAAGACGTCCCAGCTTTTGTGGTACAATCTCAGTCCTTTGCCATCTTGGTCATCAGGCAGAAGCAGGACAGAACACTGCATGTGTCAGCACTCCCTCTGGCCAACCCCATTTCTGAACTATAGCACTAGGGCCTGACCTTTAATAGAGATTGTCATTCTTCCTGGTAACTGAACATATTTCAGAAAGAAAACCAAAAACAGTATTCCAGGATGCTGAGAGTGAAACTTTCAAGTTTTCACAGGCTCTCAGTACAAAGAAAATCATCACCCCCATGCCTGTCCCCTTAGAAAAGTCATTTTTCAACCTAGAGATTAGTTTTATTTGTGCAATTAATAGAATTGATCCATCAGTATTGAATACTGGGGGAAAAAACCCAAACAAAAACAACTTTATTTGCCAGATACTTTTGAAACACAGCTGAGGAATATTTTGTTCTTATATCAGCTGTCAAAGTAGCATGCTTACGATTTCCTTCATCAATAGAAAATGAAACCTAGATTTGAGAGAGTCATTTTTCTATTTTTATGCTCCCCAGCTTTATTGTAATTATTTTTCCATCATTGCATGTAAATAGAAACATTTCTCAATTTAAATTAATGACTGAATGTAGAACAAGAGTACAATTTTTAGTGACTGTGCTCTTCTTTTGTTGATTTCTTCTTCTCGAGTTCTAAATTTTTTTAAATAGATGATACATTTGTGTGGTTCAAAAACCAAAAAGGAGGGAGTGGAAACTCCTTTCTACCTCAGTCTCCTGTTCACCCATTTTTCAACCCACTACTCTGCCCAACAGGTAATTACTATTATTAGTTTCTTGTATATCCTACTGGGTTTTAATGCACCAGAAGGTATTATTCTGTAGCTTGTTTATTTATTTTTTAATTGAAGAATAGTTGATTTATAATGTTATTTTCAGCAAAGTGTACAGCAAAGTGATTCAGTTATACAGATACATAGATCCCTGTGCTATACAGTAGATCCTTGTTGGTTACCTATTTTATACTGTAGCTTGTTACTTGTGGGGGGTTTTTTTGTTGTTAATAAGTTATCTTGGAGGTTTTTTCATATTAGTACATAAAGAGCACTCTGATACCTTTTTGACTGCTACATAATATTCCGTGTGTGGACCTGTTGGAATGTATCTAACCAATTCCTGTTGATGGGCATTCAGGGCTGCAAAACTTTAGCTCCTGCAGACTGTGTTGTGACTTGAGTTGTATATTGACATCATTTTGTGCCTGGGCAAGTCTGTCTATAGGATAAGTTCTTGTAGAATTTCCAAGCCAGTCCCACTCTGTCCGCCAGGTCACCACTGCTTCCAAATGTGGTCAGGCCGGTTCCTCTGTGAGCACTGTGGTCCTCTGATTATCAACATGATCTCTCAGGGCAGGAAAGCCAGGTCCTGCCACACCACACCTGGCACCAGACAGAGACTCCAACTCTCCTGGAGGCAGTGGGGACCACATTCCTCCCCAGAGTACGGCAAACTGGGAAGACGTTCCTTTGCCAAGGGATGGAAAACTGGACGTTTGCCAGGTCAGGAGCAGTAGACTAATCTCCTGGAGCCTAGTGCACTTCCTTCACAGTTAAATATATTGGGGGCTGCTGAGGACAGCACTAGGGGGGGTACCACTTCATTCAGGCCGTGATCATCTATAGGCCCTTGCCCAGGTCCATCTGCATTCTGGGCTGGTGCCACCCACGGGACTGTTGTATACAAACAGGGTGAGAATTAGTACCCCAACCTCTATCATCTCCTTCCCTCACACCCAGGTTATCCCTATATTTTCAAACTTCCTACCGCTCGGGGCTTTTGCAGGTCTCAGTGTTCCCACTTACATGCCCAGTTAATATCAGCTGAAAGGCTGTCTGCTTTTCCTTCTCACTTGGGATCGTAGTGTGAAGCCTCATTGGTGCAAAGTCCTCTCTTCCGGTTACGCAGCCTGGGATGATTATTCCCACCACACTGGGACATCAGGGTGGAAGTTTCTCCCTAACCTGGCCTTGTACGCCCAGAGCCCCACAGGTCCTTTAGCACAATGGCCAGGGTGATCTGTGGTCTCTTCTATCACCTGAGCCCAAATAAAGGACATTTCCCATCCCTTGCCATAGGACTTAGGCTTAGCACTTTTCCTTGGATTCTCTGCGGGAAGGGTCCTAGGAATGTCCCAGCCTGCGCCCCAGCCCCCGGGACCACCCAGCACTTTCTGTTCATTCTGTCAGATTGACTCATTTGACTAAAAAGGAAACCCATCCAAGTCCCCACTCAGGTCACTCGGCTTACCTCCTCCCCAGCCTCTTTTCACAGCTCCTCTCAAATACATTAAATTTGAATAAATTAGTGCAGAGTTGCCTAGAGCATTTGAGAGGGACCCATCCATTTCCAGCTTCTCTCCTCGACACCAGCAAGCCAGTATGATCACTGGTCCTGTACCAGTTTCCTGCTTCTCCTCTCCTGGCATCTATACCCTACAAGTGCTTATACCTGTCCAATCAGCCTGTGCTGCCCTGGGTCCATTCTTGTCCCATTCCACCCCCTGGCTTTGTGCTCTCACCTGTCCCCTTTGCCTTGGCTGCAAATCCCAGGGTGGTTCAGCCCCTCTGTTCCCTCACGCCATTCACAGGATGTTGCCTTCCTGCACACGTTCACCTCACCCAGACCAGAAGGGCTGTATAATCACTGAGATAAAGGCATCTTATTTCTGACCCATTCCATTAGGGCCTTGATCACAGGCCTAATCCAGAGAATCTCAGAAGGAGTTTTTTTACTTATCAGAGCAGAGAGGGGCCGGGCAGTTTCCTCTTATGGTAAATGTAATACAGTTGAGCCATAGCCTAGGTACAGGGCAGAAATCTAAGACTGGGTGTAGGTTCCAATTACAGATTACTTATTAAACTAAACAGACCTCACTAATCACACAGTTCATTCAAAAGTTTCTGATGACATCACATTCCTAAGGGGCTACGTGAGTCAGAACTCAGTCCCTGGGGTACTTGGCAAAACAAGACCACAGGCATCCACCAGGGGCCTGTTCCCTGTTTATACCTGAGCACTCTCTGAGTCCACATGTTTCTAAGGACCCCAGTCCCAAATCTCTTTTTCCTCACAGGCTACAGCAGGGATCAAAGAGAGGAGGATGGGAGTGGTTTGAACTAGGGCAGGATTTGAGAGGTGTTTAGGATATGATAAAATGAATGGGACTTGAGGGTTCATTCATTCATTCATTCATTCAATACCATACCCTCGAGCTAGGGATAAGTCAGGGATCAAAACCACAGTGGTTTCTGTCCTTATTAGCATTATGGTCACGAGGAAGATGGATTTGATGTAGGAGTAAGGGGTGGGGGAGGTCCACCAGGTCTCTATAGAGTTAACTCATTTCTAAGGCAAGAGATGTGGAGGGAAAGGAGATTGGGGCCAGGGGTATGTGTATCTGTCAGGGTTTGGTCAGGAAAACAGCACCCACAAGTCTTTTGGAAATAAAGGGTTTAGTATAGGAAATAGAACTAACGTGAATGTGGAGGAGTTGGGAAATTAAGATCTGGAAGAAGTGAGATGAAGGACTGGAGAACAGTCACTCACTACATCCCCAGAAGTACCAGCTCAGGTGGGCAAGTCGAGGCATATGGGAAATTCCCAGGTGGCTGCTCAGGAGATGAAGGGGGCGTTCCGGGAAGGGTCTGGGGAAGCACATCAGCAAGCCTGCGTCCAGGTCAGTAGAGGTGGCCATGGGCCCTCTGTTGTCGGCAGGGTAGCCAGTAAAGAAGGTGGACGCACACAAGGATGCTAGGACCAGCCAGCTCCTTCTGGGCACCTCTGCGTGTGTCTGTCCCCGTGTCTGACTGTCTGAGAGTAACGGCCTCTGCTTCACTTCCAGATCTCGTCTGTGCTTCCCACTGGTCCAGCTTCATCCATGCAGGGAAGGGAATCCTAGGGAAATAGTTCCTGCTGTGGACGGCAAAGTAGTGCCAAGACGCCGGCATGGAATCCCATGCAGGGCACTCATCCTGGAGTCGGTGTTGATATCTCAACATGCTCAGAGGCTTAGGAAGGGGCATCCCGAGCAGGTCTGGGAGGGATATGGGCTAGGGATTACATTTAGGAGAGTTATTGGAAAGCACATAGATGTAAAACAATCTAGGGAAGAGTGCAGCGTGAGAAGGGAAGAAAGCCTGGACCAGAATCCCGAGGAGCTCCAGCATTTTAAAGTGGAGTCGGGGGAAGGTGCCAGCAAGGAAGATGCAAAAGGAGCAACCAAAGAGAGGGAGGAAGGAAACCAGAGAGCAAGCTGTGGAAGTCAAGGGGGAAGTGGGTCACAGGCACATGCTGGGGGTGGGGAGGGAGACCTCCAGGAAGAAAGAAGTGGATTGCGGGGTCAGGCTATGGAAGCCACTGGTGAGCTTAGCTGATCCGATTACTGCAGGTGGGGACCCAAGTCGGCTTGGGTGAGTTGAGAGCATGGGAGGTGAGGATGCGGAGGTGGTGAGTGTGAACAGCTAGAAACGTTTAGCTGTGAAGTCGGGGTCGGGGGAGAGGAACAGTTTCCTCTCCCCGGAAGGCAGAGAAGAGGCATCTTCAGTTAGACTTGGGGAGAAGGCCTGCTTCCTAACAAAAGCAGAGGAAGATCTGTTCACGCAGGCATTCTAAAACCGTCTGCTGAGTTCCCCCTGCTGTGTCTCAGCACTGTGCTGTGAGACGATGTTCAGTAAATTACAGGTAATACACGTTCTGATCCCAGGAGCGGAGGGCAGTGAGGATCTCTGCTGTGGGGTGTGGAGCGTACCCTCACAGAGGGAAGTGCCAGCTCACATGGGGGCCGACTTGCCGAGGGGCCTTGCAGCTGGAGGAGACATCAACACGGGGTTTTGGAGAAGAGCTAGTATGTCTCCAGGCAGAGGTGTAATGGAAAGATGGACAGAGGGGCAGGGCCTCAGCACTTTTCAGGGAGTGACAGTAAACACCCCTGGGTGCTGAGATGGGGCCATTTACACAAGGGCACCTGCCGTGCCAGATGGCTTAGGAAGAAGGGTCCAGCCCCACCCGAGGTCTCCCCGACTTCGCATGGGTAAAAGCTCCTCGGCAGGACACAGACACACAGGATGGAGGGAGCAGGCTTTGGATACCCCTGAAAGCATCCCATGTGGCTTAAAGGGATAAGAAAAGCTCCAGTGTGTATGTCCTCTGGGGAAAGAAGAGGAGAGGGAGGAGGAGAGGAAAAATGATGAGGGGAGACGGACTGAGGAGGAGAAATGTAAAAGCCAAAGGGGATTTGTTTGATTCTCAGGAGGATTTAGCTCGGCATGTGCCCTGAGAGCTGAGCAGTCCTGGAAAGAAAAGCGATGAATCATTTATGATTGTTTTCACTTTGTATTCGTTAAAGGCCTCTGCACTATTATTATTGAACCTTAATTGGCTCGGCTGCTGGCTCGGCACGGCACTGCCTCTCCGAGTCCGCGCTCTTCCCTTTGCCATCAGAAATTCCTCAAGCGTGAGCCAGGACCGTGCTGGGGAGCAGGGGTGGCTGGGCAAGAATCCACCCGAAGATCAAACGGAATGCAGCCGCTTGTCTTTCTCCTCTCTGATCATATATTAATAAATGTATCTCGCTGGGCTCCAGCTCACTCCCCACGATCCGCTCTAAACTCTCTGGCATCTCTGCACCCTCTTTGCTTTCTCAGCCACTCGAGAACTTTCTCATTAGCTGCCCCCTCTCACAGCCCGACGAGCTCAGCAACTTCACGCGTGACGGTGCACATCCTTTGTTCCAAGTGCCACCTGGGGCCCTGAACCAGCAACCATATGCGGGTTACCTGATTTACTTCTTTTAATATACTTCAGTGTAATTATAACTGCATAAAAGAGAGGACAAATTGGCAAGTGATTACATTGTTAATTTGGCAATGTTTTATCACATTGTGGAAGCACAATTTCCTCTCTAATTGTATTGGGGGGGGGGGACACGTTTGTTTGCGGTTCGGCTTATTGAGGGATTCTTGAGCATAGATATGAAATACACAGGAGATGGGGAAATCAGCTCTCCTCCCCATAAATATTCCTTTATTTACATGTGTTTTGCAGCCTCTTTAAAAAAATCTAACTCGTTTATTCAGGCCTAATTAATGAAATGCTACAGAATGTATAATAAGGCTATGACGGTTCAAGCTGCTGGATGGCTTTGAGTTGGGAAACTGGAGATACCCCCAGTTAAAAGGGCCGAATGCTTCCCTTTCAGAATCTCACCAGCTGTGCGTGCCTCACGACCGTCCCGCCTGAGAATGCGACTGTGGTCCATGGAAAATGCCCCAGTCCTGGCTGCCAAGAGGCCTTCCTCACCTTCCTGTGTGTGATGTGTGTCTGCAGCATGATTGGGGCAATGGCTCAGACTCCCTCGGTCATTATCCTTATCAGGTAAGCTTAGCCCCTGGAACCCGGACCCGAGAGCCAGCCTCCCGTCTCCCCCTCCCCACCTGCTGTGTGTCTGCAGTTCTCCTGGAAATCAGAATTCCGGGGACTATATGAGTCTTGCAAGCCAGCTTCCCTAGGCTGGTAGAAGTTGGTTATGTTGGATAGAGATCTCACACCAAAAGTAGAAAGCACAGCCCAAGAGAGAACACTACACTTTCATGTCATCCCAAGAATAGACTCTGCAGGTGATTTGGAAAGGGACCGTGGTCCCTCATTGATATTTGCAAAGAGCCACATTGTTGGAGTAAAATGAAAATGACATTGGACTAGCCAAGTCCCTGTGTCTGGCTCCTGTCCGGGCACTGATTAGCCATATGACCTTGGGCCCATTTTCCCTCAGACTTGTTTCTGAATCTGGAACTGGAGGTGATGGCATGGGTCCTGCCTGCCTCCTGCTGTGGTGTGGGTCCTGCCAAGACCATGTGTGTGCAAATGCCGTGAAGATGTGAGGGGTCATTGACAAAGTGAGATTCAGGGCTGAGTGGCTAATGGAAGGCAAGCAGTGACTGTTTTTGTATAAGTGGATGGTTGGAGAGAACCCCCCGTAATTCTGTTTCCCCATCTCTCAGGACCTGTCGTGGGGGCAGATTAGGTGCCTCAAAGGTGAATTACTGAGTAATATTCTGAGTAACTTACATAATTACAAAGTTATCTAGATTGTTTGAGGAACCTAGAAGCAGAATGCTCCATGCTCTGGCATCCATCTGAACCTGAAGAAGTGGCACCAAACACAGATCCATCTCACCGGGATGCAGTTATCTAAACAAGCCGATTCAATCCCAAGGGCTAGAGATAAAAGTAGGAATGAAATGCTTGGATGCAGCCTGTACAAATGCACATCACCAGCTGCTTTATCTGGCCTATATCTCTCTTTCTCACTGTACCACACTTCCTGATCTTGGTTATGAATTCACAAGGAAAAGAATTTACACAAAGTACTTATGTTATAAAGTCATTAGTAAAGCACTTTTAATGTGCAGAAGCATTAAGGGTACAACAGCAAATTACCATTTTATACTTATTAAATTTGAAAAATAAATTTTAAAAAATTCACACCCAGTGCTGTAAGCAAGGCTGTAGTAAAACGGGTAAAATCACATATTGCTGGTGGCTTTGAGAAGCATATCACTTTTCAAAAAGCAGTATGGCAAATGTAAGTCAACAGCCATAAAAATGTTCAGATTTTTTATGTGGTAACCCTACCTATTGCTACTTGTCTTAAGAAAATACTTCTCTACAAGAAGAAAAGTTCAGTGGAGACAGATTTTTATTACAATGTTAACTATAATAGCAGAAAAATCTGAATTGGAATAGTGAGTTAAATTATAGTACCACAGCTCAGTGGAATAATGAAAATTATTAAGAATGTGAAAAGTGTTTATGAAATGAACTATTGTATTTAAATTATATATGGAAGATGATTATGTATAATATGCACATGGACAAAACCCATCAGATCTCAGGTAGGGGTTTAGGGTGGCTGCATTACTTTTTGTTATTAGAAATTCCTTGGAAGTTATATTGTGCCGTTCACACACAAAAGGCACCAAGAGGCAGGAAAAATGACCTTTACAACCATTAGCAATGACTGGTCCCCTTTTTTGTCTCCCCTTGACTCCTCTGCAAAAACCCAGCTCAGTAGTTATAGCTGGCAGACCAAACACAGAAAGTCAGTTGAAATCTTAATCACTTCCAAGTCTCAGCTTGATAAATAGCTCTAGGAGATTTTCAGGAAATATTTGATTCCTTTTCAATGCACCAGCAACAGATGGCCTGGATGACCCAGGCTGAGCCTTGTCTACCTCATAGCTGGAGGTATGTGCCCACTTGCCTTTTGAGGGGTACAGGGTAAACCATCTTCTATCACTATCCACTCCAATTTGCCATCACAGATGTTCTAGGGAGGTACAAGGACACAAACAGTCTGAGCCACAGCCCAGATGAGTACCAGCCCTCATCCCATGCCAGAGCAATAGACCCACTCCCACTCTTACTCCAGACAGAAACATACTTGCTAACAGCAGTGCTCAGACATCCGCAGGGGAGGATACCAACTAGCAGTCACCTAGGTGCCCGCAGTGGGCTCTTGTTTTAACTTCCTGTGTTTGCATCTTTATTAGCACTCAGATGAGGAGACGCCAGAGGCTCAGAGAGTGATTAAGCAGTATCCTCAAGGTCATGTAGCTAGTAAGCTGTGGAGCTAAGGCCCTCTCCCTGGCCTGGCCTGGCACTTTCAGTAATGTTGACCCAAACCCTCCATTTCTCCATAACTAAAGCCGAGAAGGATTAATTGCTCCTGTGGGAACCAGTTTCCCAACAGGATATGAAGGGAGATCTTAGCATCTTGTTCACTTCATTCCTACTGACATGATAGCTAAAAGGAAACCAAACTTCAAGTGATAAGTACTCTAGCTCATTATGCCAGCATGTTTTCTTGATAAGGAGAATTTGCCTTTATCTTTGTGTCTTTCAAGTCAGTACCTTCAAATGAATGTGCAAAAAGTGAAACCATGGCGCCAATATTAACTCCAAAGAGCTTGGATTTTGTTCCGTGTGCATTCAAAAGAGAACTGACCCTGTTTCTGTCCAGAAACACTGACCTCATCTTTGATATTGTACAGGTATTTGGCTTGATCAGCCAGAGAGTGGTTTCCCTGTCATTCAGTGGAAAGTCGTGACCTGCTGCCCTGGGACTGCTTACTTATACTGGACTCCTTGCAATTGAAAAGGAATGTGTATTTCCCCAAGAATAACACATTTTTAATTTTCTCTGAAAAATCTCAGAAATAGGGCAGAGATTGTGAAAACAACATCCATGTCCTTTTTGGTGTGACAGTGTCTTTTGGCCTTATATACCAAGAAGCCAAAGGCATGCCCATCTGATTCTCAAACCAGGTGGTAGGTCATTGGTTGCCACTGGATGATGATTGGCGGAATGACCCTTGGGGTCAGTTAAGAATAGTATTCCAGCTACCAAGTCCAGAGATGGGTTATATATCTTATGTACTAGGTATCCCACTGGATTTAGATGTCCCATTGGTAACTTTATTTCTAATGATTATTTTCTGCAGAATTGCTTGCCTAGGTCCTTCCTGCACTGCATGAGTCTTCCTGCCCTTTCAGCCACACTGAAATGCTCCTGGTGTTTCCTGAGGCTCAGCCACACAGGACTGTCTCTAGGTCTAGCCCGGTCCTTCCAGGAGGCAGAGTAGTGCACTTACCTCCCTGTCTTCCCTAGAGACTCATAATGGGGACGGAACAAGAGGTGGTTTCTCTGCTGGTGGTGTTCAGGATGACCTGGAGCGCATGTGGTCAGTCAGATGCCTCCCCCTCTACCAGCACACCAGAGACAGGGCTGCCCGGGGCTTAGTGGGAGACATGTGCCCACCCACCTACCTACTTATTATACATTCACTCAGCATGTGCTGTGTGTCACACACCGCACTGATGATGAACGAGTTGCAAACAGTTCTTGGCCTCAAGGAGAGAAGGCAAGCATTGAGTAAATACTACTTTCAAGAGTAAGAGGCATAACACAGGTGATCTATGACCAGCTGTAAGGGCCTCTCTATCTGGAATCGGTCACCATTTCCAAACCCCCTCTACTGTCACTCTTATCCCAGAAAGTGTTACCCTCTGAGACTGTTCTAGAAAACGTGTGAAAAGATCATGTTCAGGGACTGTTGTGGGTAAACCAAAACCAAGAACATTGAGTCGGTTCAAAACAAAGTGATGCGACTATATGAAGGTACCTTTCCAATTTAAAAGGTACCAAAACTGGATATAGATGAATGGATTATTTCACAAGTGGTCCATCTAGGGAATCAACCCATGCTAGTCTGGTTGATTTCACAAAATGGTGCTAGAATGACAAAGGTGTTTATGGTTCTTGCCTGTTTGTATAGCATAAGGGGAACTGTCTTTCCTGTCAATATTTTCCCCAGATACGTATACCCACCAATTTAAGATGTTTCCCTGTCGCAGCAAAAGCAAAGTGCCTTTAACTGCACAGAGGACCAATTATGCTGATTTTTTTTCTCTTATCATTGGGAGGATAGAAAATGCATGTGTGGTGATGCTCCCCCACTTCACCCTGGCTTGGGTGGATGGACAGATGAATGTGTAATATCAGGTAGCAAGTAGGGGACCCTTATTTCTGAAAATGTTGAATGAATGTGTTCAAACTGACATTTATTGAGCACCTAATGTGTTCCGAGCTCCGTGGACCATACCCAGGTAAGTGAGCTCAGCGCTGCTCTTAGGGAGTTCTTTCAGAAGCTCACCAGGGAAGATGAAAGACCTTGTGGACCAAATTTGCATTCCGTCCTTCAAAGAACAAGATTAGTTTTAGTTAATAAAAAACACTGTTAAATTCCTAACCTTATGTCACAGCAGTTGCAAGGATTTTTCAGAGTTTAGGCAGGGAAAGTGAAAAAAAACAAAAGCACAGAACCATTAATAACTTTCTACAGAAGGACTCTGGTGGACAGCAGCGGATGACTCTGGGGTCTGTTAATTAAAGTGGAGCGATAAGAATCTTTTCTTTTTTCCTCTTCTCTTCTTTGCACGTAGGACAGTCAGCCCTGAACTCAAATCCTACGCCCTGGGAGTTCTTTTTCTCCTCCTCCGTTTGTTGGGTACGTATTATCTCTTTATTTCCTCAATAATGAATTGGATGCTTATAACCAGGTGAGTACATATCAGTGGAATCATCCCCTTTTTTGAGTTTGTCATTTTTCCTATGAGGTTTTTTGGTAAACAAGAGAAACATCAAGTCTGTTAATTTTGCTCAGGGTTTAGACCTAAACTCACACACTCCCTGGATATTGCAGAGTTTTTGTTGATATCAGCTATGCCTTTGTACCACCCTTAACTCTCATTGGCATAAGGAGGAAAAGCGATGGCACCACAGGGAAAGAAATTTGATGGTGTCATTTGGAATCCTCATTAAGCAACCCGTGAGCAGCTTGTGAAATGCTTCACTTATATGGGGCTTCCAGCTCGAGGAGAGAGGTATTCTCACAATGCTTCGCAAATGGAAACTTTGCATCCTTTAAATTTTTCCGAACCAATTTAGTTTATTTACCTTGGGTTTCCTGGATGGGGCAAATATGACCTTCTTGCTATAGACCCTACATTCCAAGGTTTGGTATGGATAGAAGGAATTAAGTCTAATGCCCCAATTTTTAAGATGGGAAAACAGGATGGGACTAGCCCATGGTTCTTCCAGCGTGCTGGGACCGGCTGGGGAGAAGCTGGAAAGGCTAACAAGGTAACCCTTCTCCCTCTAGACCACACTGTTGCTTTATGAACTCCCTTTGTCAAGGCCAAGATCAAAATAGGACAACTTTTTAAATTGAATAATAAAGCTGTGGTCTTCTTTAATGGACATTAAATGGTAAATAGATGTGGAAAGGGAAGTAACCATGGCCTATATCTTCAGAGTAAAAATAAAGTTTCTCATTCCAAATAGTATATAACCTGGATGAGCATAAAGAATTAACTATAGAAATGTTTACAAAGATGTCTATAAAAGTTAAAAATTGGCAACAACCTAAATACCCAACAGCAGGGAATTAGTTAAATCCATTATGAGCTCTAATTCCAGTAGGATTTATGTTCCCCTTTAAAGTTCTGGAAAGAAAAATATTCATAGACTTGGAAAAGGCACATGATATGTGGAGGGGAAAAAAGAGGTCTATAATATATTATATATGCAAATGTTTTTAAAGTATATATAAATATGGAAAAATACTGGAAAGCTAGATGTGAAAATGGTATCAGCTATTATCATTGACTAGTGAGGCTATAAATGATATTTTCTAAATTTCTTTTTAAAATTTGAATATATATATATATTTTATTACTTGCATAATGAGATTACTTCCTATATAATTGATATGTGAAAGAAAATTATTCACCCTTAAATCCAGTAATAAGGTTTTCCCTGGGAATGGCAAATACATGACATATGCCCTATCTATGCCTATAGCAAATAACTTTCAATCAATTGCTGTGATCACTTTTGCCATGCCCAGGACAAGACCTCAGAATCTTCTCAATCACTATCAATCCACATCTGTTGGTACATATGGAGAAACTTAAATGGCATCTTTGTCTTATTTCTGGTTCATGGAAAATAGAAATGTTCTAGGTATAATAATACCTAGTTCAAACAAGTTCAGCAGTAATTCAGACTAAAACATTTAGGCCTTCTTGAACGTTGTAGTGGCTTTTAGAGCTCTCTGCACAGAGTACCAATTATGCTGATTTTTTTTCTCTTATCATTGGGAGGATAAGAAAATGCATGTGTGGTGATGCTCCCCCACTTCACCCTGGCTTGGGTGGATGGACAGATGAATGTGTAATATCAGGTAGCAAGTAGGGGACGCTGATTTCAGAAAATGTTGAATGAATGTGTTCAAACTGACATTTATTGAGCACCTAATGTGTTCCGAGCTCCGTGGACCATACCCGGGTAAGTGAGCTCAGCGCTGCTCTTAGGGAGTTCTTTCAGAAGCTGACCAGGGAAGATGAAAGCCCTCCATCTATGGAGTTGCTGCAGAGGTCTCTGTATCTCTAAACAGATGCTGAGGACTCAATATGGCTGGTAAAAATTAGCCTTCAGAATAATAATTTTGATAGCACAAAATGAAAGAAAATTTGCAAGCTATTTTTGAAAAGTTAATGAAAATTATAGGACACTTGAAGACAGAACTGAAAATTATAGAGCGTGTGTAATGTGACATGCTGTTTCTAAAGCTGGTTCTCTATTTGTATGTCTGCTCTGGGAATAATCAACCAAGCATTATCTAGAAGAGTATTTTTCAACCTCTGTGAGCCACAGCAAGAGATAAGCTTTACAGTATGGCCCAGTACATACATACATATCACAAATACAGCTGAAGCAAAGATTTCATGAAAAATATTCACCCTTAATATGTATGATGTACTCTGCTACTTTCTATTCCATTCCATCCTTTTTAAGTAGTGGGTCATGACCAACCATACTGATTGTATTACCCATATGGGTCACACATCACAGTTTAGAAAATGGCTCTAGAAAGATGTGAGACAGTTTCATCTTTTAATTAAAAGCGGCTTATCAAAGAAGTCTTTGCACTTGGCCTGATTCCATTTCCTGCAGCACCCAATAAGATTAACCACCTTTACTGTTAATGAAGGGCCAACCGAGAAATCAGATTTCATGACATTGTCAACCTTTGTGCTTGGCCCTCATGTAGGTAATGGGGATACAGTGAGGACGTTGCAGTTCAGTGTGATGAGATCTGAGATGCAGTCAGCACAGGTGACAGGGGGACATGTGGGAGAGCCACCTAGCCGGGACAGGGGTGTGGGTTTGAAAGGATGTGATATCTACCTAAGACGTGAAGAAAGAACAAGGAAGAGTTACACAGCTGAGCAAAAAGGAGAGAGTGCTTTAGACAGAGGAACTTTTAAAGGAGTAAAAGCCTGGAAGTGAACAAAGGCTGAAGCATGTTTGGGGGCTGCAGGAAGGCTGTGTGGCTGGGGGAACTGGTAGAAGATGGGGCTGGGGAGGGCGGCTGTCAGGAACATGCTCAGGAAGGGCTGCTGCGCTTTTGACAAGTTTGACCTTTATCCCTAAGGCAAATGAAGTCATTGAAGAGCCATTGTGCATTTTTAGGAAGGCCCACTGTCTACCATGTAGAGAATGTGGGAACTGAGTAACAAGCCACTGGTATAACAGAGTAGCTGATGGAGACCCAAGCTGAGATGCTGGCTACCAAGATGGGAAGATGTGGATAGAGGAAGAATTGTCAAGGCTTAGTCTCTGAATGGAAGTGTACAGACTGGAGTATCTGAGAAGGAGGAATCCACAGTGACAGCTCCTTATAAAAGATTTGGATCATGTGGTACATGGGGATATTATTTATTAAAACAGGAAGACCAGGATGAGGAGCAAGTTGGGAGTAGTATAGACCAACACTGTCCAACAGAACTTTCTGTGATGGTGGAAATACTCCAAATACGTGCCACATGGGGCTATGGAGCACTTGAAAGGTGGCTTCCATAAACTAGTTTCACTTCATTTTTATCGATTTTCATTTGAGTAGCTGCATGTGGCCAGTAGCTATCATACTGGACCGTGCTGGTCTCAAGGCTCAGTCTTTGATTCACCAGCATTGGTAGGTCAGAGCTTGAGGAAGTGGGGGCAGCGAGGGGAGACCACTCTTTGTGGATACTTGGCTGTAGGAGTATAAAGAGCAAGATCCAGAAGTGAAGGCAAGGTTATTTTCCCTTGTTGCTTTAAATGCCAACGGAAAGGAGTTGTTAGAAAGGGCAGGGGCAGAGACTGCATTGGCCCAGGTCAGTGTGGCAGCCTAGGAATGCCACTGGTGATATCAGTGGTAGGTGCAGTGGAAGGAGTGTGGAGCAAAGAAATTGAGGACAGTGGTCACAGCGAGGCTAAAGTGATTGACCGTGGTACCTGGACTGGATAAGGAAGAGGTGAGCTAGGAGAGGGGAGAGAGAGAAAGGAACGTAGGAACTGGATGTAGTAATTCATGTAAAAAAGAATTAGAATCTGTGGCCAAAGCTTTGGTGTCTGTGAAGTGACAAAACCCAGGGTGTGGCATGACTAGAGAGTACAGGAACATCCTTGACATTGAGGGTGAGTCGTTGAAAGGCCAAAGTGTGGAAGCTCATGTCCATGGAGAAGTTCAAGTCACCCAGGACAGCAGTAGAAGTTGAGAGAAGGGAGAGAAGACTGAGCTGGATAAAGGTCAGGAAATACAGAGAAAACTGAATGACCTACTCAAAGCAGAATGCCTGATGTAATCAAATCCATCCTCTTCATCCTTTTGCAAATGGCCTGATCACCACTTTTCTCTCTGGGTGTAGGCATAATGTCCGCTCAAGGGTCTGATCCAGAATCTTGCTCCTGGAGGTCTACTGCATGCCGTAGATGTTACACCAAATTAAATGAATGGAAACAAATATACACTGACATCCTGCTATGTCAAAAGCACTGTTCTCGATGCTGCAAAGGATATAAAAATAATGGGAGCCAGAGCCTGCCCTCTCCTGTAGGAGAATGAAGCAAATATGTGTAACATAAAGGGCTAGAAGAGTTTGGACCTTGAATTTCAAGGGAAAAAAGATTTCACTTGGCTGAGTCATTGCCAGTGTGGAACAGATGATGGTATGAGATGGAAATATTCAGAATTCTGAGTTAGGAAGATCAACCTGGAGAAAGGTGCAAGGTGGTTCAGCAGAATGCAGGATAACTAAAGCACTGAGAAAAAGAGAAGGTGACCAGGGTAAGGCAGTGGGATTAAAAGGCAAGGACAGATGGAAGCCATATTGTGGAGGTAAAGTCTGTTGAGCCCCCCAGTGACTAGATGAAAGCAAGAGAGAAACAGCAGAATCACAAGATAAAGCTGAGGATTTGAGCATCTGGGACTGGGCCTACAGAGAAGGCTTTAATAAGATATGGTAACAGACACAGGTGTCTCAAGGGAATTGTGAGGGATGACTTGGGCTGACTCACTACCTGCCATAAAATCTCCTCCACAAATGCCTGCTCTTAGTTTTCCAGAGCAACCTGCTGGGCAAAGAGCACTGGGAACCTCAAGGTGCACCTCTGTACACAGGAGTCTTTCCTGAGCAGACTATCCTTGGGTCTTGGGTCATTGGTGAGCTGGTCTAGGAGAAGTACGTCTTAGAAGCTCCTGATGTGGTTCATCAAACATTTGTTGAGCTCCCATTGTGAAGTCTTGAATATAAAGAAGTTCTACAGCAAGTGGGAGAAATGAACATGTAGAATGAGTGCACTGTAAGTAGTAAGCGCAGCCAGCCAGAGATCCCAGATGAGAGGCCGTGCCCCCAGCCATGGGATGGTGGGGTGCAGGATATAGGGTCTGGAATGTGGGGGAGACCCCTTCCACTCACCTCTGCATTTAGTTATTTATTCAGCAAACATTTACTAAGCACCCTGACCTCCTGAAGGACCTGAACCACCCACGATCTACATCCTGGCCTGTTCTAAGGTGATATCAGATACTTGCCATGGACCCCACTGCAGTCCGGCATACCCAGGTTTGAGTCCAGTTCTGCCATTACTGGCCATGAGGCCTTTGGCAGGTTATTTAAGCTCTTTGAGCCTCAGTGAGTTTAACAAGGCAGCCAGGAATGAAATGAGAATAGAGTAGCTCCTCCCAACTTCTCAGATTTAAGAAAAGTGAATGTCAGGTGCCCATGGACGACGCTGGACGATGTTGACAGTCCAGTCTCTTTCTTGGCATTGCTGAAACAGAGAAACTCATTAACCCTTTCGGGAGAACATACTTTGACATCCCTTTCTAGCTTGTGCTGGAGGTAACAGTAATTCCATCAGGTTGAACAGAGATTACATGGTGTGAATTCAAGTCTTGGCAGGTAAGCTTGGAAAGGAATGGATATCCTTTTTTTTTTTTTTTAAACATCTTTATTGGAGTATAACTGTTTTACAATAGTGTGTTAGTTTTTCCTTTACAACAAAGTGAATCAGTTATACATATACATATGTTCCCATATCTCTTACCTCTTGCATCACCCTCTCTCCCACCCTCCCTATCCCACCCCTCTAGGTGTTCACAAAGCACAGAGGTGATCTCCCTGTGCTATGCGGCAGCTTCCCACTAACTATCTAATTTACATTTGATATTGTATATTTCTCCCTGCCACTCTCTCACTTCGTCACAGCTTACCCTTTCCCCTCCCCATATCCTCAAGTCCATGCTCTAGTAAGTCTGTTTTATTCCCGTCCTACCAATAATCTCTTCATGACATTTTTTTTTTCCCTTAGAGTCCATATATGTGTGTTAGCATACGGTATTTGTTTTTCTCCTTCTGACTTACTTCGCTCTGTATGACAGACTGCAGGTCCATCCACCTCATTATAAATAACTCAGTTTCATTTCTCTTTATGGCTGAGTAATATTCCATTGTATATATGTGCCACATCTTCTTTATCCATTCGTCTGTTGATGGACAGTTAGGTTGCTTCCATGTCCTGGCTATCGTAAATAGAGCTGCAATGAACATTTTGGTACATGACCCTTTGAATTATGGTTTTCTCAGGGTATATGCCCAGCAGTGGGATTGCTGGGTCATATGGTAGTTCTATTTGTAATTTTTTAAGGAACCTCCATACTGTTCTCCATAGTGGCTGTATCAATTTACATTCCCACCAGCAGTGCAAGAGGGTTCCCTTTTCTCCACACCCTCTCCAGCATTTATTGTTTCTAGAGTTTTTGATGATGGCCAATCTGACCGGTGTAAGGTGATATCTCATTGTAGTTTTGATTTGCATTTCTCCAGTGATTAATGATGTTGAGCATTCTTTCATGTGTTTGTTAGCAATCTGTATATCTTCTTTGGAGAAACGTCTATTTAGTTCTTCTGCCCATTTTTGGATTGGGTTGTTTGTTTTTTTGTTATTGAGCTGCATGAGTTGCTTATAAATTTTGGAAATTAATCCTTTGTCAGTTGCTTCATTTGCAAATATTTTCTCCCATTCTGAGGGTTGTCTTTTGGTCTTGTTTATGGTATCCTTTGCTGTGCAAAAGCTTTTAAGTTTCAGGAGGTCCCATTTGTTTATTTTTGTTTTTATTTCCATTTCTCTAGGAGATGTGTCAAAAAGGATCTTGCTGTGATTTATGTCATAGAGTGTTCTGCCTATGTTTTCCTCTAAGAGTTTGATAGTGACTGGCCTTACATTTAGGTCTTTAACCCATTTTGAGTTTATTTTTGTGTGTGGTGTTAGGGAGTGTTCTTATTTCAT
The DNA here is from genome assembly GCF_026419965.1 of Kogia breviceps. Lineage (NCBI taxonomy): Eukaryota > Metazoa > Chordata > Mammalia > Artiodactyla > Physeteridae > Kogia > Kogia breviceps. The sequence goes on along the minus strand of NC_081312.1, from coordinate 120,582,721 downwards.
ACTTTTACATGTAGCTGTCCAGTTTTCCCAGCACCACTTATTGAAGAGGCTGTCTTTTCTCCATTGTATATCCTTCCCTCCTTTATCAAAGATAAGGTGACCATATGTGTGGGTTTATCTCTGGGCTTTCTATCCTGTTCCATTGATCTATATTTCTGTTTTTGTGCCAGTACCATAATGTCTTGATTACTGTGGCCTTGTAGTATAGTCTGAAGTCAGGGAACCTGATTCCTCCAGCTCCATTTTTTGTTCTCAAGATTGCTTTGGCTATTCGGGGTCTTTTGTGTTTCCATACAAATTGTGAAATTCTTTGTTCTAGTTCTGTAAAAAATGCCAGTGGTAATTTGATAGGGATTGCATTGAATCTGTAGATTGCTTTGGGTCATAGAGTCATTTTCACAATGTTGATTCTTCCAATCCAAGACCATAGTATATTTCTCCACCTATTTGTATCATCTTTAATTTCTTTCATCAGTGTCTTATAGTTTTCTGCATACAAGTCTTTTGTCTCCTTAGGTAGGTTTATTCCTAGATATTTTATTCTTTTTGTTGCAATGGTAAATGGGAGTGTTTTCTTAATTTCACTATCAGATTTTTCATCATTAGAGTATAAGCATGCCAGAGATTTCTGTGCATTAATTTTGTATCCTGCAACTTTACCAAATTCATTGATTAGCTCTAGGAGTTTTCTGGTAGCATCCTTAGGATTCTCTAAGTATAGTATCATGTCATCTGCAAACAGTGACAGCTTTACTTCTTCTTTCCTATTTGGATTCCTTTTCTTTCTTTTTCTTCTCTGATTGCTGTGTCTAGAACTTCCAAAACTAGGTTGAATAAGAATGGTGAGAGTGGGCAACCTTGTCTTGTTCCTGATCTTAGTGGAAATGGTTTCAGTTTTTCACCATTGAGAACGATGCTAGCTGTGGGTTTGTCATATATGGCCTTTATTATGTTGAGGAAAGTTCCCTGTATGACTACTTTCTGCAGGGTTTTTATCATAAATGGGTGTTGAATTTTGTTGAAAGCTTTTTCTGCATCTATTGAGATGATCATATGGTTTTTCTCCTTCAGTTTGTTGATATGGTGTATCACTGATTGATTTGCATATATTGAAGTATCCTTGCATTCCTGGAATAAACCCCACTTGATCATGGTGTATGTTCCTTTTAATGTGCTGTTGGATTCTGTTTGTTAGTCTTTTGTTGAGGATTTTTGCATATATGTTCATCAGTGATATTGGCCTATAGTTTTCTTTCTTTGTGACGTCTTTGTCTGGTTTTGGTATCAGGGTGATGGTGGCCTCATAGAATGAGTTTGGAAGTGTTCCTCCCTCTGCTATGTTTTTGAAGAGTTTGAGAAGGATAGGTGTTAGCTCTTCTCTAAATGTTTGATAGAATTCGCCTGTGAAGCCATCTGGTCCTGGGCTTTTGTTTGTTGGAAGATTTTGAATCACAGTTTCAATTTCAGTGCTTGTGATTGGTCTGTTCATATTTTCTATTTCTTCCTGTTTCAGTTTGGCAGGTTGTGCATTTCTAAGAATTTGTCTATTTCTTCCAGGTTGTCCATTTTATTGGCATAGAGTTGCTTGTAGTAATCTCTAATAATCTTTTGTATTTCTGCAGTGTCAGTTGTTACATCTCCTTTTTCATTTCTAATTCTATTGATTTGAGTCTTCTCCCTTTTATTCTTGATTAGTCTGGCTAATGGTTTATCAATTTTATTTATCTTCTCAAAGAACCAGCTGTTAGTTTTATTGATCTTTGCTATTGTTTCCTTGATTTCTTTTTCATTTAGTTCTGATCTGATCTTTATGATTTCTTTCCTTCTGCTAAATTTGTGGGGGTTTTTTGTTCTTCTTTCTCTAATTGCTTTAAGTGCAAAGTTAGGTTGTTTATTCGAGATATTTCCTGTTTCTTAACGTATGATTGTATTGCTATAAACTTCCCTCTTAGAACTGCTTTTGCTGTATCCCATAGGTTTTGGGTTGTCGTGTCTCCATTGTCATTTGTTTCTAAGTATTTTTTGATTTCCTCTTTGATTTCTTCAGTGATCACTTCGTTATTAAGTAGTGTACTGTTTAGCCTCCATGTGTTTGTATTTTTTACAGATCTTATCCTGTAATTGATATCTAGTCTTATAGTGTTGTGGTCGGAAAAGATACTTGATACGATTTCAGTTTTCTTAAATTTGCCAAGGCTAGATTTGTGACCCAATATATGATTGATCCTGGAGAATGTTCCATGAGCACTTGAGAAAAATGTGTATTCTGTTGTATCTGGATGGAATGTCCTATAAATATCAATTAAGTCCATCTTGTGTAATGTATCATTTAAAGCTTGTGTTTCCTTATTTATTTTCATTTGGGATGATCTGTCCATTGGTGAAAGTGGGGTATTAAAGTCCCCTACAATAATTGTGTTACTGTCGATTTCCCCTTTTAAGGCTGTTAGTATTTGCCTTATGTATTGAGGTGCTCCTATGTTGGGTGCATAAATATTTACAATTGTTATATCTTCTTCATGGATCGATCCCTTGATCATTATGTAGTGTCCTTCTTTGTCTCTTGTAATAGTTTTTATTTTAAAGTCTATTTTGTCTGATATGAGAATTGCTACTCCAGCTTTCTTCTGATTGCCATTTGCATGGAATATCTTTTTCCATCCCCTTACTTTCAGTCTGTATGTGTCCCTAGGTTTGAAGTGGGTCTCTTTTAGACAGCATATATGTGGGTCTTGTTTTTGTATCCATTCAGCCAGTCTGTGTCTTTGGGTGGGAGCATTTAATCCATTTACATTTAAAGTAATTATCGATATGTATGTTCCTATTACCATTTACTTAATTGTTTCGGGTTGTTCTTGTAGGTCTTTTCCTTCTCTTGTGTTTCTTGCCCAGAGAAGTTCCTTTAGCATTTGTTGTAGAGCTGGTTAGGTGGTGCTAAACTCTCTCAGCTTTTGCTTGTCTGTAAAGGTTTTAATTTCTCCATCAAATCTGAATGAGATCCTTGCTGGATAGAGTAATCTTGGTTGTAGGTTTTTTTTCCTTCATCACTTTAAATATGTCCTGCCACTCCCTTCTGGCTTGTAGAGTTTCTGCTGAAAGATCAGCTGTTAACCTTATGGGGATTCCCTTGTGTGTTATTTGTTGTTTTTCCCTTGCTGCTTTTAATATGTTTTCTTTGTATTTAATTTTTGACAGTTTGATTATTATGTGTCTTGGCGTGTTTCTCTTTGGGTTTATCCTGTATGGGACGCTCTGCGCTTCCTGGACTTGATTGACTATTTCCTTTCCTATATTAGGGAAGTTTTCAACTATAATCTCGTCAAATATTTTCTCAGTCCCTTTCTTTTTCTCTTCTTCTTCTGGGACCCCTATAATTCGAATGTTGGTGCGTTTAATGTTGTCCCAGAGGTCTCTGAGACTGTCCTCAGTTCTTTTCATTCTTTTTTCTTTATTCTGCTCTGCAGTAATTATTTCCACTATTTTATCTTCCAGGTCACTTATCCGTCCTTCTGTCTCAGTTATTCTGCTATTGATCCCATCTAGAGTATTTTTCATTTCATTTATTGTGTTGCTTATCGTTGCTTGCTTCCTCTTTATTTCTTCTAGGTCCTTGTTAACTGTTTCTTGCAATTTGTCTATTCTATTTCCAAGATTTTGAATCATCTTTACTATCATTATTCTGAATTCTTTTTCAGGTAGACTGCCTATTTCCTCTTCCTTTGTTAGGTCTGGTGTGTTTTTATCTTGCTCTTTCATCTGCTGTGTGTTTTTCTGTCTTCTCATTTCGCTTATCTTACTGTGTTTGGGGTCTCCTTTTTGCAGGCTGCAGGTTCGTAGTTCCCGTTGTTTTTGGTGATTGTCCCCAGTGGCTAAGGTTGGTTCAGTGGGTTGAGTAGGTTCCCTGGTTGGGGGGACTAGTGCCTCTGTTCTGGTGGATGAGGCTGGATCTTGTCTTTCTGGTGGGCAGGTCCACGTCTGGTGGTGTGTTTGAGGTTGTTGGTAGCCTTATGATTTTAGGCAGCCTCTCTGCTAATGGATGGGGCTGTAGACCTGTCTTGCTCTTTGTTGGGAATAGGGTGTCCAGCACTGTTCGTTGCTGGTCCTTGAGTGAAGCTGGGTCTTGGTGTTGAGATGGAGATCTCTGGGAGATTTTCGCTGTCCAATATTACGTGGAGCTGGGAGGTCTCTTGTGGACTAGTGTCTTGGGGTTGGTTCTCCCACCTCAGGGACACAGCCCTGGTGCCTGGCTGGGGTGCCAAAAGCCTTTAATCCACACGGCTCAAAATAAACGGGAGAAAAAATAGAAAGGAAAGATAAGGAAGGAAGGAGGGAGGGAAGCAAGAAAGGAAGGAAGGAAAGTGGAGAGGAAGAAGGGGAGGAAGGAAGAGAGGAAGGGAGGGAAGGAGAGAAGAAAGAAAGGGAGAAGACAAAATAAAGTAGGATAAAGTATAGTTATTAAAATAAAAAATAATTATTAAGAAGATAAATTTCTATTAAAAAAAAAACAGAAAAACGGGTCAGTCTAACCCTAGGACAAATGGTGAAAGCAAAGCTATACAGACAAAATCTCACACAGCAGCACACACATACACACTCACAAAAAGAAAAACAGGGGATAATAATAGTATATCTTGATCCCCAAGTCCACCTCCTCAACTTGGGATGATTCGTTGTCTATTCAGGTTTTCCACAGATGCAGGGCACTTCAAGTTGATTGTGGAGCTTTAATCCGCTGCTTCTGAGGCTGCTGGGAGAGACCTCCCCCTCTCCTCTTTGTTCGCACAGCTCCTGGGGTTCAGCTTTGGACTTGGTCCTGCCTCTGCGTGTAGGTCATCCAAGGGCGTCTGCCCTTCGCTCAGACAGGACGGGGTTAAAGGAGCAGTTGATTCGGGGGCTCCAGCTCACTCAGGCCGGGGGGAGGGAGGGGCACGGGTGTGGGGCGAGCCTGCGACATCAGAGGCCGACCTGACGCTGCACAGGCCCAAGGCGCGCTGCGCATTCTCCGAGGGAAGCTGTCCCTGAATCCCGGGACCCCGGCAGTGGAGGGCTGCACGGGCTCCCGGGAGGGCCGGTGTGGAGAGTGACCTGTGCTCACACACAGGCCTCTTGGTGGCGGCAGCAGCAACCTTAGCGTCCCACACCCTTCTCTACTGTCCGTGCCGACAGCCGCGGCTCGCGCCCGTTTCTGGAGCTCCTTTATGGGGTGCTCTTAATCCCCTCTCATCGCGCCCGAGAAAGCAAAGAAGCAAGAAAAAGTCTCTTGTCTCTTCGGCAGCTCCGCACCCGTTTCTGGGGCTCCTTTAAGCAGCGTGCTTAATCCCCTCTCCTCCCACCCAGGAAGCAAAGAGGGAAGAAAAGGTCTCTTGCCTCTTCGGCAGCTCCAGACTTCAACCAGACTCCCTCCCGGCTAGCCGTGGCGCACTAACACCTTCAGGCTGTTTTCACTCTGCCAACTCCAGACCTTTCCCTGGGATCCGACTGAAGCCCGAGCCTCAGCTCCCGGCCCCCGCCCGCCCCGGCGGGTGAGCAGACAAGCCTCTCGGGCTGGTGAGTGCCGGTTGGCACCGATCCTCTGTGGGAATCTCTCCGCTTTGCCCTCTGCACCCCTGTGGCTGCGCTTGCCTCCGCAGCTCCGGAGCTTCCCCCTCCGCCACCCACAGTCTCCACCCGCGAAGGGGCTTCTAGTGAGTGGGAGACTTTCCTCCTTCACGGCTCCCTCCCACTGTTGTAGGTCCCGTACCTATTCTTTGTCTCTGTTTATTCTTTTATCTTTTGCCCTACCCAGGTATGTGGGGAGTTTCTTGCCTTTTGGGAGGTCTGAGGTCTTCTGCCAGCGTTCGGTGAGTGTTCTATAGGAGAAGTTCCACGTGTAGATGTATTTCTGATGTCTCTGTGAGGAGCAAGGAGATCTCCGCGTCTTACTCTTCCGCCATCTTTAGGATTCTTATCTATCTTTTGAAATGTAAATTCAAGAGTAATTTGCAGCTTCCATTTTGTCCCATAAAGGAATGTGAATTTATTTTTCTTGCAAAAGCCTTTGTTCACCTTTTAAGTTTAGACCAAAGAATATAAATAGGCCTGGCCTTTTCAACCCAGGGAGTGAATTAAGTAACCAATATACAAGACACTGGGGTTTAACCTTTGTTAATAGATTTCAGGAAAACAGAGACAATTTCCTTAAACGGCACTGTAATTTTTGCATTGAAATATAGCTGCAATTTGGGCCTGAGTGTAATAGGAAGTAAGATGTAATCCTTTTAATATTCTCTGTAATAGTGAGTAACAGCTTTGAGCTTCCGGATACCCTCCCCAACATATGGTGGGTTCCCAGTGTCCCTGTGATGGGACCTTAGTTAATGCCTACTGCATCCGTGAGTTACTCCCAAGGAAACATAGGAAGAAAAGAGCTCAAAAGGGAGAGGATGGTTCCTGCGGGCTCCAGGGAGGAGAGCATTCTTTTAAAACACACGGTTTCTAAAGAAGTACTTCATTATCATCACTTGCCTCCTTCTTCCTTAGGTAACTGAGGACATAACAGCAGAAGTAGGTACTAACGTACACCTTACCCAACTTACCTCCCTTCTGTCACTAATCAGATGAGTTCTAGAATGGCAAAGGCCTCTAAATAAGAGATCCAGCAAGTGCTTCATCTCTAATATTCTCTGCACACCTGGAATTCAGGACCTGAGAACTAGAGCTCCCCTTTGGAAAAGCATTTTAAGTCAATAAAAAGGAAAAGATGAATTTGGCAGAAAAGAAAGCTAATATTTCCTCTGTTCAGACATGTAAAAGGGATTTCACAAAGGTTATGAGGAACGACTCATTAGGTACCCAATCCAGTGTTTATTCTAAACTATCACCCCTGGGAGAGCTGGGAAGATGGTGGAAGAGTAAGACGCGGAGATCACCTTCCTCCCCACAGATACATCAGAAATACATCTACACGTGGAACAACTCCTACAGAACACCTACCGAATGCTGGCAGAAGACCTCAGACCTGCCAAAAGGCAAGAAACTCCCCACGTACCTGGGTAGGGCAAAAGAAAAAACAAACAGAGACAAAAGAATAGGGATGGGACCTGCACCAGTGGGAGGGAGCTGTGAAGAAGGAAAGGTTTCCACACACTAGAAACCCCTTCGTGGGCGGAGACTGCGTGTGGTGGAAGCGGGAAGCTTCAGAGCCACAGAGAGTGCAGTCACAGGGGTGCAGAGGGCAAAGTGGAGAGATTCCTGCACAGAGGATCGGTGCCAACCGGCACTCACCAGCCCGAGAGGCTTCTCTGCTCACCTGCCAGGGCGGGCGGGGGCTGGGAGCTGAGGCTCGGGCTTCAGAGGTCGGATCCCAGGGAGAGGACGGGTTGGCTGCGTGAACACAGTCTGCAGGGGTTAGTGCACCACAGCTAGCCTGGGGGGAGTCCGGGAAAAGGTCTGGAGCTGCCAAAGAGGCAAGAGACTTTTTCTTGCCTCTTTCTTTCCTGGTGTGCGAGAGAGGGGATTAAGCGCACCGCGTAAAGGAGCTCCAGAGACGGACGCCAGCCGCGGCCATCAGCGCGGACCCCAGAGACGGGCATGAGACACTAAGGCTGCTGCTGCTGCCACCAAGAAGCCTGTGTGTGAGCACAGGTCACTATCCACACATCCCCCTCCCGGGAACCTGTGCAGCCCGCCACTGCTGGGTTCCCGGGATCCAAGGACAACTTCCCCGGGAGAACGCACGCCACGCCTCAGGCTGGTGCAGCATCACGCTGGCCTCTGCCGCCGCAGGCTCACACCGCATCCGTACCCCTCCCTCCCCCCGGCGTGAGTGAGCCAGAGCCCCCCAGTCGATTAGCTGCTCCTTTAACCCTGTCCTGTCTGAGCGAAGAGCAAACGCCCTCAGGCAACATACACGCAGAGGCGGGACAAGATCCAAAGCTGAACCCCAGGAGCTGTGCGAACGAAGATAAAGGGAAATCTCTCCCAGCAGCCTCAGGAGAGGCGGATTAAAGCTCCACAATCAACTTGAAATGCCCTCCATCTGTGGAATACCTGAAGAGACAACGAGTCATCCCAAATTGAGGAGGTGGACTTTGAGAGCAAGATATATTATTTTTTCCGCTTTTCCTCTTTTTGTGAGTGTGTATGTATATGCTTCTGTGTGAGATTTTGTCTGTATAGCTTTGCTTTCACCATTTGTCCTAGGGTTCTGTCCGTCTGTTTTTTTGTTTTGGTTTTTTTTACTTAAAAAATTTTTTTTTCTTAGTAATTATTTATTTTAACTATTTTATCTTACTTTATTTTATCCTCTTTCTAGCTTTCTACTTTTCCTCCCTTTTATTCTGAGCCGTGTGGATGAAAGGCTCTTGGTGCTGCAGCCAGGAGTCAGTGCTGTGCCTCTGAGGTGGGAGAGCCAATTTCAGGACACTGGTCCACAAGAGACCTCCCGGCTCCACATAATATCAAATGGCGAAAATCTCCTAGAGATCTCCATCTCAACACCAACACCCAGCTTCACTCAAAGACCAGCAAGCTACAATGCTGCACACCCTATGCCAAACAACTAGCAAGATAGGAACACAACCCCACCCATTAGCAGAGAGGCTGCCTAAAAACATAATAAGGCCACAGACACCCCAAAACACACCATCAGACATGGTCCTACCCACCAGAACACAGGCACTAGTCGCCTCCACCAGGAAGCCTACACAACCCACTGAACCAACTTTAGCCACTGGGGACAGACACCAAAAACAACGGGAACTACGAACCTACAGCCTGCAAAAAGGAGACCTCAAACACAGTAAGATAAACAAAATGAGAAGACAGAAAAATACACAGCAGATGAAGGAGCAAAATAAAAACCCACCAGACCTAACAAAGGAAGAGGAAATAGGCAGTCTACCTGAAAAAGAATTCAGAATAATGATAGTAAAGATGATCCAAAATCTTGGAAATAGAATAGACAAAATGCAAGAAACATTTAACAAGGACCTAGAAGAAATAAAGAGGAAACAAGCAACGATGAACAACACAATAAATGAAATTAAAAATACTCTAGATGGGATCAATAGCAGAATAACTGAGGCAGAAGAACAGATAAGTGGCCTGGAAGATAAAATAGTGGAAATAACTACCACAGAGCAGAATAAAGAAAAAAGAATGAAAAGAACCGAGAACAGTCTCAGAGACCTCTGGGAAAACATTAAATGCACCAACATTTGAATTATAGGGGTCCCAGAAGAAGAAGAGAAAAAAGAAAGGGACTGAGAAAATATTTGAAGAGATTATAGTTGAAAACTTCCCCAATATGGGAAAGGAAATAGTTAATCAAGTCCAGGAAGCACAGAAACTCCCATACAGGATAAATCCAAGGAGAAACACGCCAAGACATATATTAATCAAACTATCAAAAATTAAATACAAAGAAAACATATTAAAAGCAGCAAGGGAAAAACAACAAATAACACACAAGGGAACCCACATAAGGTTAACAAATGATCTTTCAGCAGAAACTCTGCAAGCCAGAAGGGAGGGGCAGGACATATTTAAAGTGATGAAGGAGAAAAACCTACAACCAACATTACTCTATCCAGCAAGGATCTCATTAAGATTTGATGGAGACATTAAAACTATTATTGACAAGCAAAAGCTGAGAGAGTTCAGCACCACCAAACCAGCTTTACAACAAATGCCAGAGGAACTTCTGTAGGCAAGAAACACAAGAGAAGGAAAAGACCTACAATAACAAACGCAAAACAATTAAGAAAATGAGAATAGGAACATACATATTGATAATTACCTTAAATGTAAATGGATTAAATGCTCCCACCCAAAGACACAGACTGGCTGAATGGATACAAAAACAAGACCCACATATATGCTGTCTAAAAGAGACACACTTCAGACCTACAGACACATACAGACTGAAAGTGAGGCGATGGAAAAAGATATTCCATGCAAATGGAAATCAAAAGAAAACTGGAGTAGCAATTCTCATATCAGACAAAATAGACTTTAAAATAAAGACTACAAGAGACAGAGAAGGACACTACATAATGAGCAAGGAAGGAGTCGATCCAAGAAGAAGATATAACAATTGTAAATATTTATGCATCCAACATAGGAGCATCTCAATACATAAGGCAGATACTAACAGCCATAAAAGGGGAAATCGACAGTTATACAATCATAGTAGGGGACTTTAACACTCCACTTTCACCAATGGACAGATCATCCAAAATGAAAATAAATAAGGAAACACAAGCTTTAAATGATACATTACATGAGATGGACTTAACTGATATTTATAGGACATTCCACTCAAAAACTACAGAATACACATTTTTCTCAAGTGCTCATGGAACATTCTCTAGGACAGATCCTACCTTGGGTCACAAATCAAGCCTTGATAAATATAAGAAAATTGAAATTGTATCAAGTATCTTTTCCAACCACAATGCTATGAGACTAGATATCAATTACACGAAAAAATCTATAAAAAATACAAACATATGGAGGCTAAACAATACAGTACTTAATAATGAAGTGATCACTGAAGACATCAAAGAGGAAATCAAAAAATACCTAGAAACAAATGACAATAGAGACACGACCCAAAACCTATGGGATGCAGCAAAAGCAGTTCTAAGAGGGAAGTTTATAGCAATACAATCCTACCTCAAGAAACAAGAAACATCTTGAATAAACAACCTAACCTTGCACCTAAAGCAGTTAGAGAAAGAAGAACAAAAAAGCCCAAAGTTAGCAGAAGGAAAGAAATCATAAGGAGATCAGAAATAAGAGAAAAAGAAATGAAGGACATGATAGCAAAGATCAATACAACTAAAAGCTGGTTCTTTGAGAAGATAAACAAAATTGATAAACCATTAGCCAGACTCATCAAGAAAAAAAGGGAGAAGACTCAAGTCAATAGAATTAGAAATGAAAAAGGAGACATAACAACTGAAACTGCAGAAATACAAAAGATCATGAGATATTACTACAAGCAACTCTATGCCAATAAAATGGAAAACCTGGAAGAAATGGACAAATTCTTAGAAATGCACAACCTGCCGAGACTGAACCAGGAAAAAACAGAAAATATGAACAGACCAATCACAAGCACTGAAATTGAAACTGTGATTAAATATCTTCCAACAAACAAAAGCCCAGGACCAGGGGCTTCACAGGCGAATTCTAGCAATCATACAGAGAGGAGCTAACACCTATCTTTCTCAAACTCTTCCAAAATATAGCAGAGTGAGGAATACTCCCAAACTCATTCTACGAGACCACCATCACCCTGATACTAAAACCAGACAAAGATGTCACAAAGAAAGAAAACTACAGGCCAATAACACTGATGAACATAGATGCAAAAATCCTCAACAAAAGACTAGCAAACAGAATCCAGGAGCACATTAAAAGGATCATACACCATGATCAAGTGGGGTTTATACCAGGAATGCAAGGATTCTTCAATATAGGCAAATCAATCAGTGATACACCATATTAACAAATTGAAGGAGAAAAACCATATGATCATCTCAATAGATGCAGAAAAAGCTTTCAACAAAATTCAACACCCATTTATGATAAAAACACTGCAGAAAGTAGGCATAGAGGGAACTTTCATCAACATAATAAAGACCATATATGACAAACCCACAGCCAACATCATCCTCAATGGTGAAACACTGAAACCATTTCCACTAAGGTCAGGAATAAGACAAGGTGGCCCACTCATACCACTCTTATTCAACATAGTTTTGGAAGTTTTAGCCACAGCAATCAGAGAAGAAAAAGAAATAAAAGGAATCCAAATCAGAAAAGAAGAAGTAAAGCTGTCACTGTTTGCAGATGACATGATACTATACATAGAGAATCCTAAAGATGCTACCAGAAAACTACAAGAGCTAATCAATGAATTTGGTAAAGTAGCAGGATACCAAATTAATGCACAGAAATCTCTGGCATTCTTATACACTAATGATGAAAAATCTGAGAGTGAAATTAAGAAAACACTTCCATTTACCACTGCAACAAAAAGGATAAAATATCTAGGAATAAATCTACCTAAGGAGACAAAAGACTTGTATGCAGAAAACTATAAGACACTGATGAAAGAAATTAAAGATGATACAAATAGATGGAGAGATATACCATGTTCTTGGATTGGAAGAATCAACATTGTGAAAATGACTCTACTACCCAAAGCAATCTACAGATTCGATGCATTCCCTATCAAACTACCACTGGCATTTTCCACAGAACTAGAACAAAAAATTTCACAATTTGTATGGAAACACAAAAGACCCCAAATAGCCAAAGCAATCTTGGGAAAAAACAGTGGAGCTGGAGGAATCAGGCTCCCTGACTTCAGACTCTACTACAAAGCTACAGTAATCAAGACAGTATTGTACTGGCACAAAAACAGAAATATAGATCAATGGAACAGGATAGAAAGCCCAGAGATAAACCCACGCACATATGGTCACCTTATCTTTGATAAGGAGGCAAGAATATACAGTGGAGAAAAGACAGCCTTTTCAATAAGTGGTGCTGGGAAATCTGGACAGGTACATGTAAAAGTATGAAATTAGAACACTCCCTAACACCATACACAAAAATAAGCTCAAAATGGATTAAAGACCTAAATGTAAGGCCAGAAACTATCAAACTCTTAGAGGAAAACATAGGCAGAACACTCTATGACATAAATCACAGCAAGATCCTTTTGACCCACCTCCTAGAGAAATGGAAATAAAAACAAAAATAAACAAATGGGACCTAATGAAACTTAAAAGCTTTTGCACAGCAAAGGATACCATAAACAAGACCAAAAGACAAACCTCAGAATGGGAGAAAATATTTGCAAATGAAGCAACTGACAGAGGTTTAATCTCCAAAATCTACAAGCAGCTCATGCAGCTCAATATCAAAAAAACAAACAACCCAATCCAAAAGTGGTCAGAAGACCTAAATAGACATTTCTCCAAAGAAGGTATACAGATTGCCAACAAACACATAAAAGAATGCTCAACATCATTAATCATTTGAGAAATGCAAATCAAAACTACAATGAGATATCATCTCACACCAGTCAGAATGGCCATCGTCAGAAAATCTACAAACAATAAATGCTGGAGAGGGTGTGGAGAAAAGGGAACCCTCTTGCACTGCTGGTGGGAATGTAAATTGATACAGCCACTATGGAGAACAGTATGGAGGTTCCTTAAAAAACTAAAAATAGAATTACCATATGATCCAGCAATCCCATTACTGGGCATATACCCTGAGAAAACCATAATTCAAAGAGTCATGTACCAAAATGTTCATTGCAGCTCTATTTACAATAGCCAGGACATGGAAGCAACCTAAGTGTCCATCATCAGATGAATGGATAAAGAAGATGTGGCACATATATACAATGGAATATTACTCAGCCATAAAAAGAAACGAAATTGAGTTATTTGTAGTGAGGTGGATGGACCTAGAGTCTGTCATACAGAGTGAAGTAAGTCAGAAAGAGAAAAACAAATACCGTATGCTAACACATATATATGGAATCTAGGGGAAAAAAAGGTCATGAAAAACCTAGGGGTAATATGGGAATGGAGACTCAGTCCTACTAGAGAATGCACTTGAGGATATGGGGAGGGGGAAGGGTAGGCTGTGACAAAGTGAGAGAATGGCATGGACATATATATAGTACCAAACGTAGAATAGATAGCTAGTGGGAAGCAAGCAGCTGCATAGCACAGGGAGATCAGCTCGGTGCTTTGTGACCACCTAGAGGTGTGGGATAGGGAGGGTGGGAAGGAGGGAGACGCAAGAGGGAAGAGATATGGGAACATGTGTATACGTATAACTGATTTACTTTGTTATAAAGCAGAATCTAACACACCATTGTAAAGCACTTATACTCCAATAAAGACGTTTTAAAAATAAATAGATAAATAAACTATCACCCACAAGTCCCCTGTACAAGATAAATAAGGTAGCAAAATTTCTGGCCATATGGAAGGACCAGACCCTTGCATAACACTCCCCTCTTTTGTACCAGAGTGCTCACCTTGACTCTGACCAGGCAGGCCATATTATTTCCTAAAAGATGAAGAAACTGAGGCACCTAAAGTGACTTACCCCATCCTTTCCGCTCCTTAAGTGAGAAGGTCTTTCATCTTGACCACAAACGCTCTCCAAAATATCGAGTAAAACATGAAAAACTTTGCTAGACACTTAGCTTTCTAATTTCTGTTTGAAGGCTTTTTCTGATACTTTCCAGGGCTTTGTCATCCAATAGTAAAGCTTGACAAGGATAAAATTGACATCCTTAGCACATAGAAATATGCCCTACTTTAAGACAAATTATAAAAATCCTCACTCGGATCAGGTATGTGAAAGAGTTACATATTGGCACTTTAGAGGGATTTTTTTTTTAATTTAAGCAAACATTAATGAATGGTTCCATTATACTGTACATTTCCCGCAATGTGCTTAAAATATGACCTGATTTGCCCAACTTGGATTTGCATACAACTCTTCAGACACTCATGCATTCTGGAGCAAGGGGCCCTCAGTTCCTTCCCTTGGCAAATCTTATACCAGAGGTGTCATAGTCTTGGCTTCCCATTGCCTGGTGATGGGTGGGGCTAGGACGAGAGAGGCAGAAGGAAAAGGAGGGAGCAAATTACAACCTAATAAAACTGACAAATAGAAAAGCGAATGGATCTGCATTTTCCCACTGGGCTATAGGAACAGGCCAAATTGTCCCATTGATCCCCAAGTCTATCCACAGTCTAAACTGGCTCCAGATCTCCATTTCTTTACCTAAGTAATGTGGAGTGTAGCTTAGTGTCTATCGGTGGTTGCCATGGCAGTTCCTCCAGTTGGCTCTTTTTCAGTTAAATGAAGAAAGGTATCTGTTGGGGAGCAGGAGAAGACACACTGGTTAGTGAGAAAGGTCTCAAACACCTGGGCAGCCTTTGGTGCAGAGAATGCTGGGAATGTGAGTTTCCACCCACCAAGACCAACCTGACCTGGGAGCTGCAAAGAGGGAACAGGTTGTATGGGAATTTGAGCTTGGAGTTTATTAACTCAAGCTGCCGGAGAGATTTAATTGCAGTTTCAATGAAAATTTCTTCCTGCGGGGGGGGGGGGGGGGGGGGCAGTTCTCTTTGGAGTAACAAGCGACAAAGTTGGACAGTGCTAAGGATAAGTGCTGAGGCACCTGGGCCCGGGAGGAAGCCCTGCCAACCTCATCAGCACTGATAGGATCATGCAGTTCTCCCCCCATGCCATCCCAGGCCAGTCATTACAACCAAGGAAACACTGGATGACAGACTCTAACACATATGTATGGAATCTTAAAAAAAAAAAAAAAAGGAAAAGTGGTTCTGATGAACCTAGGGACAGGACAGGAATAAAGACGCAGGTGTAGAGAATGGACTTGACACGGGGAGGGGGAATGGTAAGCTGGGATGAGGTGAGAGAGTAGCACTGACATACATACACTACTAAATGTAAAATAGATAGCTAGTGGGAAGCAGCTGCATCGCACGGGGAGATCAGGGAGACGCAAGGGGGAGGAGATATGGGGATATATGTATACGTATAGCTGATTCACTTTGTTATACAGCAGAAACTAACAGAACACTGTAAAGCAATTATACTCCAATAAAGATGTTAAAAAAACAAACAAGGAAACAGACTCAGACATAGACTAGAAAACAAACTTATGGTTATCAAAGGGGAAAGGGAGGGAAGGGATAAATTAGGAGTTTGGGATGAACAGATTCACACTACTACATATAAAATAGATAAACAACAAGGACATACTGTATAGTGTGGGAACTATATTCAATATCTTGTAATAACCTATAATGGAAAAGAATCTGAAAAAGAGTAGATATGTGTAATTGAATCACTGCTATACACCTGAAACTAACATAACACTGTTAATCAACTAGACTTCAATTAAAAAAAAAAACAAGGAAGTGCTGCTTCCTTCATTAAGCCTCCCTCTCCCAGGCTGCCCTCTGAGGGCCCCTCAGAAAGGAGGCTCTGCTGTGGATATAACATAGCCATTCTTATTCTGTTGATCATGGATGGACTTCAGGGGTCCGTGAAACCCCTGAAATGTGGATGCATTTTTGTGGGTAGATGTATTTTTCTGGACGAAAGGTCCATATCTCATCAAATTCTCAGTGGGATTTTCCTTAATACAAAAGTGAAACTCAGTCCAGGGCCGAAAAGAATGCTCAGGCTATCAGGGTGCCTCGGCCCTGGGATATGGGAATCGTCACCACCTGCTTCCAGGGATCACTTCCTGCTTCTCACCGAAGATGATTGGTACCATATTCTGGCCTTGGGGACACTGCTTCTTCCGAAGCAATTAATTTGTATTAAGGGCCCATCCATTGCTTTCCCATAATACAGATGAAACATTTTTCCCCCAACAGGCCAGAATCACCTAGGAATGTTTTATTTTAACAATGCTGATGACCAGGCCACATACCCAATATTCTGATTTAATTGGTCTGGGATAGGACACCTCAGATGATTTTAATGTGCGCCAGGCCTGATAACCTTTGAGCTCGGGGGTAGCAGCAGGCACATGAATGCAGAGAGTAACAGAGAACTGAATTAAGGATGATGAATAGTTTCCATCTCATCTGCCTTTTTCGATGACTGGTTGTAGGTGCATGAAATGATCTATTGTGAAGGTTTTATAACTGGTTCCTGGTTCAGAATGAAAAGTATTCTGCTCCAATGGTAATATTTAGGGGAAGGAAAGTTGTCAGTATGTGTGCAGATGTTTTCCAGCTATTAAACCATACACACATATATATTTACATATCTGTGTATATATACATATATGAGAACACATCCTTCATATGTATATGTGTGTGCCTGTATTATATATACACACACATAAGGTGTAGTGTACTCATTTTCAACCTCTGGTCCCCTCTAGTTCCAGCTGCCTCCTCTCAAGAGCACACAAAGCCTCAGAAGCCCCACGCAAAAGAATAATACACAGAGTATGATGCCTCTTAGCAGTTTCCTCTACAAGGGTGCACTTCTTTGAGTGACAACCAAGAATGTCTCCCTTCAGGGAAGACTCTCTTCCTTCTCAGACTCAGTGGATGATGATCCCAGATGTCATTTGTTTTGTGTTTACTCTGTGCCAGGCACTGTTCTAAATGCTTTCCATGTATTCAATGAGCCAACCTTCACAGTGATCTGAGAAGGACTGATATTATTAACCCCATTTTGCAGATGGGGAATCTAAGGCACAGAGGGCTTAAATAACTTGCACAGGCTTGTGCAGTAAGAGGCAGAGCTGAGATTCGAACCCAAGCAGTTTGACCTCCGGACAGGGTCTTTTCCCCACTGTGCGGTAGAACCACTGAATATGGTCCACAAACTCTGCAGTCCTGTCAGAAGAGATACGGACGGGGACAGGGGAGCCCTTCTCTCCATCAAACCAGCCGTTCGAGCCCAAACGTTAACTGTCCCTTTCCCTCCGACAGGCTTCATCCCCCCACCGCTTATCTTTGGGGCCGGCATCGACTCCACCTGCCTGTTCTGGAGCACATTCTGTGGGGAGCAAGGCGCTTGCGTCCTCTACGACAACGTGGCCTACAGATACCTGTACGTCAGCATCGCCATCGCGCTCAAGTCCTTTGCCTTCCTCCTCTACACCACCACGTGGCAGTGCCTGAGGAAAAACTATAAACGATACATCAAAAACCACGAGGGCGGGCTGAGCACCAGTGAGTTCTTTGCCTCTACTCTGACCCTAGACAATCTGGGGAGGGACCCTGTGCCCGCAAACCAGACACATAGGACAAAATTTATCTATAACCTTGAAGATCATGAGTGGTGTGAGAACATGGAGTCTGTTTTATAGTGACTGAAGGAGGGTTGAACTCTGTATTAGTCATCCAAGGGTCATTTTTCCAAAAAAAAAAAAAAAAAAAGAAAAAAGTTTTAAAAAAAAAACAACTCAATACACACAGAGACACACACACATGTACACACAGCACCTTTGTCCTTTTTCTCAAAATCAGAGCCAGACGGGATTCAAAATAAGCAGAGCGTGGGATCACGTGGTTGACATGCAACCTCCTGGGGCTCAGAGTCTACTAGTCTACTCTTTGAAGGCACCTCATGGTTTTTCAGGATGCCGACAGCTGCAAGCAACAGGCACTGCCAAATTCAGGGAACAGTGGTGGCGAGCTTGGAGGACGGACCTTTCTGGATATATATACACATACAAAACAAATATATATATATATATTAAAAGAAGTCTACTAAAAAACCCAAGTTGACAACATTTGCCAGGATAAGCACTAGTGACACACCCCATGCCACCCTCCCCGCCCACACGGGGGTGGAGGGGCACCCAAGTCAGAGGAGTGGAGGCCCACTTCTCTAATTTTTGCAATATGGGTCGCTGTGTAGACGACTCACCCAGTCTACACATGTGGTTCAAGGCCCCAGAGTTCTCTCAGCGATGCTAAAGGGTGATCTGTGCTGGAGACTGTAATTGACACCTCTCACCAGCTCCATTTCCATTTCTCAAGACTGAGGGCCCCAGGGGGAGCCGGACATGGGGGACCAGCACCTCCCCTTCCCTACAGCATCTCCCATTGGGGTGCATCCCCCAGCCCCGCAGAGTGACCTCAGGAAGCAGTGGGCCTCGCCTGGCTATGACTGACTTCGCTCAGAGCCGGTGAAACCCAACCTAGTCCAAGTCATTTGCTTACATTTGCCAAACATTTTGCCATTTTTAAGGAAAAAAAATGCAATGCATATGAATTTCAAACTGTTGGTATGTATAATCCTCTGATACTATTTTTAACTACTTCTCAAATCTGTGTTAACCCTTCAGTCACTAACACAGTTCTCTAGGCCGAATTTATTAAGCTGGTTGCTTTTACTTTTCTCCTTTTTTAATGCACCAAAAATATAATGTTATTCAAGGGATGCAATTAATCTATTGTAATTTTTTTAATCATTTTATCCTCATTTGGATAGTCTGCGAAAACGAGAATATGCAGTGTGTTATGAGAAGAAAAAAAAAAAAAAAGCTTAAAAAAGAGAGTGTATATGCACCCTGCCTTTTAAAGGATCACATTTGAGGCAACAGGGGATAACATGATGAATTGCAAATTTGCCTTCTCCATTTATTCCCCATGATTCAGTGATCACTGTCACGGGAAGCCCTTTCATATGCCTGCTTCACATGCCAAGAGGCGTTCTTTTCAACCTGCGGCGGAGACACGCTCAGCTGTGGGTTGTGTGTATGGGTGCAGGGCTTCTGGGGAGAGGAGAGGGAAAAAAGAACGGTTCCCTAGCACAAGCTTTGAGCAGCATGTAGTGTCTGGGGTAACAGACCCACAAGCTCCTGGAAGCTACTGCACGTTCACTGCCTGAAAATGTCTGTAATATTTTCAGGGTCAGTCTTGAATCTTAGTTCAAGACAGGCCTTTGTCTGTTTGTGTTTTGAAAGTGGCTGAACCTCAAACAGCAAGAAGCAAACCTACCGTTGTTTGGGGTAAGAATCACAGGAAAACCTCTTACGTCCAGCTAACTCGGCCTGGTGAGGCCGTTTGCAGAAGGGGCAGAGCTTATGTGAGAGACAGCATATGTGCACACGCACACACAGGGTCCAGTTAACCCGCCTTTCATGCTATTGCAGTGACCTTGATCTAGGCCACTCCTGGGCCTGGAAAGACCCCAAGCATGCGTTGGTTGGTTGGCTTTTTTACCTCAGACAGACACGTATTTTCAGGTCATCTAGAAGGCGACAAGAGAATCAGGAAAGAGAAGAGTGGGGCGGGGGGAGAGGGGCATTGTGCTGAATTTTTAACAAACACTGTAAATGGGGCAGTTTGAGTTACAGCCCCAAACTAGAGAAAGCCCCACGGAGCAAGGATGCCCAAAAGAAGCTTGTGTCGCGGTGCGGAGCCACCGTGATCAGCTGCATCCTCGGGACAGGATGCTTCCGGAAGAGCTTTCTCCTGTGTTTTTCTTGAGTCTGTCCTTGTTCCTGAAAATGGGGACGCTCATCAATATGTTAACTAGTTAAAGGTGGGATTGTTCTCCAACAATTCATTAACTATGTACGCTCTGTGGCTCCCGAGGCTGTCATTCCATCCTGTATAGGTATTGGGTTGGTTTTGTCTTGAAAATGTATTGTTAATAGATCACTGCCCTCTTGTATATGATTGTGTAGCTTCCCCAAAATCAGTCCACACCCACTGAGGCTACAGGACCTCATGTTTCATGGGGCTATTTGTGTTTTTGTTTTTTAAAAAAGACTTTTGAAAACTCTTTGCATTTTGGCCATTTTTCCTAAGATTTTAGGCTGAATGAGAATAAGAGGTTAGGATGATGAAGGAAAACAACTCCAGGGCTGAGTTTTATCAACAACTGGATCGAAATTTAAAGTCCCCTCTTGTAAGATGGCTCTAACATGTGTTGTTGTCACCTTTAAAAATTTTAATTTCTCTCCCATGCTCCAGAACAGAAAACCTAGTCTAGGTTTAATTTTTCTTTTGTGCTACAAGGAACCATTGTACATACCCTTCCCAATCCAGCCCCTTGATTATTTGCTTGGTTTTGAGCAGGATTTTGAATGGAAAGATTTCCTGGGGAGATCTTCATTGGACTATGGAAAACAAAGATGTAAGGGACGGAATAAACCTAGAAAGTGAATGCTAATGTTCTCTCTCTTCTGCTACAAAGCCCTCCACCACCTTAGTGGAAGGTGCCCTGGGATGGATGGAAAAGGCTCTCTTTGCTGCAACTTGCGACAGGTTTTTGTAACTCCTACATATAGACCAAAAAGGTTTCTACCAATAATATTCCTGCATATGAAGTGAACACATTCTGTAGAAGTCTCTGTCTCTGGGGGACAGTTTGCTGTCTTCCTCCTGCTGAGGCTGTGGGCTGTCAGGGAAGCCCAGCAGCTTTGCTGCCTTCTTCACGCCTCCACAGAGGAAGGCTGTGAAGCTCCCAGGCACCCCAGGGACACTGCCACTCCAGGAGGCCACAGCATGTGGGCTTTCTCATGAGTCCCCTAAGGAGTTTGCTAGCAGCCCTTAACAGGCAAAATAATCAGGGGAAACCAAGAGCTTCTAAGGAATCCTTTGACAGACTTCCTAATGTCTTCCGAGTAGGAAGGAACGTGCTTCTCCATAAAAATCGCTTCTTGCTCCCCACCCTCCTGTGGGATAGCTTCCCCTAGTGATGATTTGTAGAGTTTGGTTAAGTGGTGTGTCTACATTCAAATCCCTGATTCCACTCCCCCATCTCCAATAATAACCTAGAGCATCCCCTCGCTCGGGCGTGGCAACATTTCCATGCCTTGCACACAGGCCCAAGGAGACTCACAGAAATGTTCCGTTCAGGGCGGCCAGCTGGTCCCTGGGATGATAGCCACACCACTCCTGAGGAAGTTTCTCAGGAAAAAGATTCTGCCATGGTTGCTAATAGATTATCTTCCACACTGCCAAAGCAGGCCATTCATGAGGAGCATGTAAAATGGAAACATATATATACTCACAGGGAAACCCTCTGAGGAAGAGAAGTTGTTGGTTCACCATGAGCCTACAAGGCTGTTTTTCTTGCTGCACACTGTTCAGGTCGTGAGAAGTGTGGTTTCTTCTCCACCCAGTCAAGCCCACCAGGCCTGTGTTCTAAGCCCTGTTTGGGAGTCCTGAATGTACTCCTGAGCAACGTGAAGCAATAAAGTTCAACCTGTAGAAATCAATGCAGCTGATTATACAGTCAAGAGCAGAGGAACAGGACAGGGTAAGCTTCTGTCCTGTTTGGTGGTGTTCACCCTGTTGTTTTGTTGTTTGTATGTTTTGGTGGTGTTCACCCTATTGTTTTGTTGCTTGTATGTTTGGTTTGGTTTGGATGAGGGGAGAAAAACAGACAAGCAGTTTTTCAGTCTAACAGAATATTTGCTGTCTTGTGCTGTTCTTACCTGACTGTTTTGATGGAGAACCAGTATCTGTCCAGGAGAAGGTACCAGACACATAGGGGCTTAATTACTCCACTGAGCTCATGTCAGTGCCTCTCAACAGCCTCCTTCGAGCCATGGTCTGTGTTTCCCTTTAGGATAGAATCCAGGTCAAATCCCTCAGAGGTGCAACATTTTCCAAGAGAGGGTGCTAGTGAAATTAAATTGAGCCTGGAAATTAGTTTGAGGCATAAACAGAGTCCTTTTCCCCTTCTCTCTGCTCCTTCCCTCCTTATTCACCTCTCCCAACTCAGTTCAAGTTCTTGAGTTCTGAACAGCTGTGAGGACCTAATCTCTGAGAGTGACCAGCCCTACTGATAGCCTTTGGACCTAGCCTCCCTGGGGTATTATGGTTGCTCAAGAATAAATTGGTAAAACATAGGAATCTCTAACTGGCAGAATATGCAAGGAAGACATTGTTCAGATGCCTCTTTCAGGGCCTGTTGCTAGGATCACACGGGAATTTACACTGTCTGCACAGCCACCCACCTGTGTCTCCCCTCCCTCACGCTTGTAGCTGACCTCAGAGTGCTTGGTTATCATGGCGGGGAGGACATGAGTTAAAAAGCCTGAAACGGGGAGTTCAGAAAAACCAGGATTCCCCAGCACGTTAGAAATCTGTGACTGCCATGGAGATAAGGACAGAGCTCATGCTTCTCAGGGACCCTCCACATGGTAGCACAGTTTTCCTTGGCAGGATTAGTGCCATTTAAGGGAGCATTGTATGAGCTTGATATTTTCCAGTGATGTGTTTATTCACTCACTGCTTCATTAAAATTTTGACTGTGTGCCAGGCTCCAAACCAGGTACAGAGGTAGAGTAGACATGGTCCCGCCCTCCAAGAACTCAAAGTTTAATGAGTGAAACAGACCTGAACACAAATAAAAGCAGTAGAATAGTCATTTTAAGAGCCGGGGTCTGTCTGTCTGTCTGTCTGTGTCTGGGAGCAATGAGGGCTGTTTCAGGGAGCTGGGAAGTTCTGCATCATGGCATCAAGAATCAGGAAGGCTTCAGAGAGCAGGTGGTCTAGAAAAGAAGAACTAAAGAGCAGTGGATGTCTGCCAGGGAGCCAGGGAAAGAGACCCTCCATTGACAGGACCAGCAGAGCAAGTTCACAAACCTTCCATAAAGGGCCAGGTGGTAACCATTTTAGGCTTTGAGGGTCATTAAGTCTCTGTGGCCACTACTCTTTTGTCATAGCAGGGAAGCAGCCCTAGACAATGTGTAAACAAATGAGCCGGGCTGTACTCCAATAAAGCTTTATTTACAAAGACAGGCAGTCTCTGGGTTTGGCTGAGGGAGGGCTGTAGCATGCTGATCTCTGTTCTGGAAAACAATGAGGTCTGAAGCAGCATGGTATACAGTCTGATGGACTGTAGCAGCAGAGGCCACTGTAGCCTGGGCTGAGTCATGGATTGGAAGGGTCCTTCAGCCTTAAAAATCTAATTCAGGTATCCCATTTTCCAAGAATGAGGTAAGTATCCCATTGTTGTCAGGGTTTGCAATGAAGGCAACATTATCTTTCTCCTGTGTAACGAGGGGAATTGGAACTATACAATCTATGGTCTCTTCCAGCCCTGACACTCACTCCCTAGCTCTACCAGAGTAATCATCTTTTTTTTCTTAAGTGATGGAAGTGGGCATGGGAGGGGAAAATGCAAGAACAAGACAAAGAAGATTGAATCCAGATACTGAATAGTAGTTCAAGTTTCTTCCCTCCTTCCCTCCAACACGAAACATTGGCACTAGAAAGCTAGTAGATATGCCCAGTGGAATAATTGGTAATCATGAATAATAACTAATGATAATAGTAGCTGACATTTACCAAGCACTTAGTATAAACCAGCTTATCACATGTATTAGCTCATTTAATCTCAACCATAGTCCTGTGAGGCAGAAACAGTTATTAAACTTCAGTTTACAGGAGAGGAAAATGAGTCTGGGAAAGCTTCCAGAATTGGCTCAAAGTCACAAAGCAGAGTTTTAAACCCAGGACAACAATTCCAAAACTCGTGTTCTTTGCCTTTATGGGTACTCCCTCCATCCTGGGCAAGAAATGAGGGACCCTTCCCACCTGTAGGGACGTCCTGTTCAGAAGACTCCAACTCAAATGGACTATGGTTGCCCCCCACACTCTCGCATGCCCCCTATCATAACAACGGGGACATGGCAACAGCTGTATTCTGGGGACATCTGCTCTTCCTGTGTCACTCCCAGTCTTAACCACAGAGCCCAGTGATAACTTATTTGGGATGTTCTACCAGAAGCAGGCAGGTAAGAGGAAACAGGAGATGATGCCTCCACTCTGATGCATTTTGAAATGCAATTTCAAAGTGCTGAAATGCCAGGGAGACAGTCCTCTGCACTGGTCATCAGCTCCAGTGGGAGAGACCCCGGACACCCCTCCCACCTGGCACCCCTGCAGTCCTCAGCATCAACCTCAGGAGCTCGGCTCCAGCCCAGGGCCTCAGACGCACCGATGCTGGTCACTGGTTGGAGATATGTCTTGCTCTATTATCAAATACTAGACTTTTAGGAACAGAGTTTCTAGATGTTTTGATTTTTGTATTAACAACTCAGGCCAACAATCAGTAATTGATGATTAGCACCAATTCTGGATATTTTTCTGTAAGGTAAAGTGAGTATGTTCTCTTACCAGGAGCAAATGGAACAACCATAGTAAATTTTCTGGAGGTTTAACATTCTGTAGGGTGAGATTTTACCATCCCATTACATCCCAGAAAATAATGTTCTTCTTAAATTCATGCTAACTTAATAGAAGGTAACTCTCATGGAGATGGGTTTGTCAAGACTGTTGGATTTTATAATCGAAGACCATAAAATGAAGTGGAAGTATGCAATGTAGGAAGTTTCATTATAAGAGGAGCCCAGCTAACACATCAGTTGTGCTCTAGCCCAGCCCCTTAAAGGAGGAAAGGGGCTGGAAGCCATGCTTATTATGAGGCTGCTACCCACGTGCCAGGGGCCATAAGGCCTGATCCCAGGTAATATTCTCAGCAGCTTTCTCACACCTGCCCTAAGAGGTAAGTATCATTGTTTCCACTTTACAAATCAGAAAACTAAGGCTTAGTAAACCAGAGCTGCCCAAGGTCACACAGCTAGTTAGAAAGTCACCAGGAGCCAATGCCGTGTCTGTCTGACTCCTGAACCAGTGCTCTTCCCATGACACTGCAAACACCACCTAAGTGAGAACACAGATCTGGCTGGCTTCTCAGGGAGCTTTGATGAGGCCAGGAAGGCATCTACTATCAGAAACCCCTACAAAAGTCTATAATTCCATAGAGAAATGAGGCAAGAGCCGGCGGCGAAAACCTCTGCCAAACTTTGCCTACTGGCACAGAGATCTAAAATGAGAAGAACTCTTTTTTTCCTTCAATAAACACTGGAGACCTTTAAAAACACTCCTCCTTCCTTTTTCCACCTTAGCCATGTCAGCAGAAGTTGACCAGCTCCTCATCATTCTCTGCCTGATTCATTCTGCGCACAAGAACCAACCCCATCTCTCTCACTTCTATCCCACCATCCCCAACTCCCTGCCCCCACGGCTTCTAACAGAGCCCCCAAGACCATAAGAACTTGAACCTTGTGAAACTTGAGAAGGATGCTCCAAACGGTCCAGGACATGTGAGCTGCATCTCCTATAAGCCAGGTCTCAGCTGCAAAATCCTGAGGAAGGGAGTGACATTTCCACATTGTCACCTTTTGTACTTCCGGGTCAGAGTCTAGAGAGGACAAGGAGATGAGTGGGGATGTCTATGGTACCGCTCTGGCTATCACTGAACAGGAAAGCTGCATGTCATGGTCACGGAGACCTACACAACTTGTAAATCATCACAGGGACGAAGCTGGGTTTTTCGTGCCTTTTAAATGAAGCCACAGCATCTATTTCAGAAGCGTTGTGGAGGCTTAAAAACCTTGCTCCAATGAGGAGATTCTCTCACTCAGCATGTGGTGACCCTCTGTGGCTGAATGAGAAGCAAACTGGTCCCAAATGCTGGAGGAGAAAGCATGACATTAGAATGCCAGGAGGTTCTCTCTGGTACACAGCCACCTGTTCAACAGAGATTGCAGTGACAGTGTCTGTCACTGGTGACTTAGGAGGATGAAGATAAGTTAATGACTGAGATGCTTCTTATTCATTCCCATAGAGTAAACATCCGCGTAGGTGTTGGTATAGACATGTATAGATATACGCTTCTCAGAAAAATTTGGCCTACATAAAGGTCTTTGGGCTTGGAGTCTGGTTCCTTGGGGTGACGTAGAGCAAAACGTAGCATTTTATTGACATGACTTTCTGCTCTTATCCATTCCACTGGAAAACCAGAATGCTATTATATAAGCCTAAAAAATAAGTAGGAAAACCAGAAAAGACCGATCTCTTTTTCCTCTTGGCTCTCTTCCCCCCTCCCCCTTTAGGCACAGAGTACCAAGACATTGAGACTGAGAAAACCTGTCCCGAATCACAATCACCTTCAGAAGACTCCTTTGTGAGAAGCTGAGGGCCTGGCCCTCTTCCTCTTCCTGCACAGAACAGCCCGCCACCACCCACAGACCTCGCGGGCCTGACTTAGCGTGCTCTGCCCTGCCCGAGAACCCAAGGGTCCCTGTGAGGACTCTCCAGCCAGTATGTGGTCCTTTGAGGCCCCAAACACAGGCCTGTGATGAGGACTTAGCAGGTGTCTGTGGCCAGGAGTCCTCCACACCCTTGGAGTAGGCATTTTCCTGGATCACTAAAGAGTAATATTGACCAGATGTGCAAATTTCCTTCTGCCTATTCCCTCCTTTGGCTCCTGTGGGGATGGCCTACTGACATGCTTTAGAAAACCCCCTCTTGGGAGTGCTTCTCTGACTGAGGGCTCCAACAGTTCTTCCGAAAGCAGCTGAGTCTGGATTTTAATAAGAGAGGGTAAAAATTACCCTGTTTCATAGAACAGAGGGGGGCGGGGAAAGCACATACTCAATAGATTTTGAGTGTGGTACTCTGTATTTTTGCAGCTTCTATTTTCCAGATGAGCAGTCTAGAAATGTGATGTAAAGTACATACTGTACGTTTGCTGAGAATTATATTAAAAGCACTATTTTAATTCTTCCTCAGTCTCACGCTGTAATCTCTATTATCTTCCTCTCTTGTGTCTTTGGGTAGGACAATCCTCAAAGACTCTTGAGGAGAGTGTTTCTGACTGTGTGTGTTCTATATTTACGGGCTTTGAATAGTTCAAAAGAGCACAGTCTTTGGAGCCGAAACAGACCTGGGTTCAAATCCTCACCCCAGCACTCGCTACTGGTGTGGTATTGGGGAAGTGATCTGACTCCTCTGAGCCCCAGTTTCATCATCTGTAAAATGGGAATACTGTCGCCTGCTTTACGCAATTGTGGTAAGGCTTCATTGAAATCCAGTGTGAAGGCCGCACCATGTATCACAGAGAATGGGCACGGAGAAATGGTACTTGTTCATTGCTTCCCAGCCTCTGGCTGGAATTAGATGCTCCACAACACTGCTATGTTTCCTACGGATACATTCCATAGTCCTGTACTGTCACCATCTGGCTTTCCTTTCTGGTTCTCCCATTGTCCGTAAACGCTGGGAGAGCAGGGAATGGCTTCCTCTTGGGGTACAGTGCCTAGAATAGTGTGTGACATTTGGTGGATGCTCATTGTATAACTGAATGAATGAATGATGAACAAACAACCTCAGAATCATCAACCTCTGGGGCTTTGACTTTAGTCCCACCCCTCTGAGGCAAGGGCAGCATTTGCCTTCCCTTCTCTAGGTCCAAAAACCCTCCCACAAGCCTCACTGCCTGGCTGGAGCTCCACTGCCTTCCCAGTCATTGTTAGGCTGCCATTGTGAGGCTGCTTCCTAATTGGCTAGCTTCTCCACTACCATCCTTAATCCAATGACAGGACTCCTACCTCCTATGGACAATCAGTTTGATGCCTGCCACTGGTGTGCATCTGAGAGTCCTCAGTACAGTCATTACATCCCTAGGCAGACAGGAGCTCCGGGAGCTAATGCTCACTCTCTGTCATCTGAACAAAAGACCCAGCATGGCCCCAGTCCTCGTGTGGGGCTAACCCTGATAACTGACCTATGTTCTCAGATCCCCTTCCAGCCTGGATCTTGCCCTCCTACAGCCCCATCGTTTGCAGTTGAGCTCACCTGAAATCAAAGCTTGTCAGGCTAATATTCCTTGAAGATTTCACCCTCCCTCAGTCCTGCCTGATATTTTCACTCTGGGATCCATGGACTCAGAAAAGAGTATGCTTGGGAGAGTTACCTTCTCTGAGACCCTATTACCTGGCCCATTGGTGTATCGAGGACTTCTTTTCAGCCTGACCCTATTATTTATGTGATTATTTCTTTTTTTTGCAAAGCAACATGATTTATTCTCTCCAGCATAAATATCCCAAGAAAATGCAATTTCAACATTTTCCATCATGATGTGAAAAGATGATGCTGAAATGGCTGAAAAAGTGGTTAGTGATTCCTCACGGAAGCTGGGCTTCATTTGCACTGGAAATTCAGTTGGAGGCAGAAGAAGGAAGCAGGGGAGGGTATTGCTTATGGCATCCATGCTCTCAGTCCAAAGTTTCACATTTGTTTTTCACCTACAGTCCAATTTCTTTTCTTTTGCTATATTTTCCGCCGTAAACGCAGTCAATTTATGGAAAACTCACACTCCCATCTATTTTATCTGAACTTCACAAACATGTCTTACTTATTTGGGGGGATCAAGAGATTCATCCTTCAATATCTAAGCAGGTCCGTGAGAGAGCTGTGCGCACAGGTTGTTCAACCAACTCAGGGAGAATAGACTGCTTAGATTAATCCAAATGCCATTTCTTCCAGATGTCCTATCAGCTACCATGGGCCACTGGGGCTTTCAACTATGTATATATTTGCTCCATCTTGATCTAGATCTGAAAATCCAACTTGACCCTTTTCTCAGTCTTTGTGAAAGGGCTAGTCATGCACCCAAACATTTGGCTCAACTGAAATAAAAACAAGCTGTTTCTGTGGCCTTGAATGTGGACTCTGAACCACCATGAGCACATCCACTTTACAAAGAGTTGCGTGGTTTTTTTTTCTCTCTTCAGGCTTTGTTACTTCAGGAATTCCTGCTATAGCACTGTTAACATAATTGTGCAGAGAAATGTCTAATTAATGCAGAGGGCAGAGACTAGCGTCTGCTTTCCAGAAAGCATTTTTAAAAGTGTCTTAACCTTTCTGAGTTCTAGTGTTCCCATGTATAAAATGCATAAACATGTAGTTATCAGATCCCCCAAGGAGAGCTTTGCAGATCTGCAAGAGTGTTTCAATGGGCAATCTCACTTCCCTCTTCCTCCTAAGTTAATTAAGGGGTGAAATAAAAAGACAATCAACCTGGAACACAAAGGCAGAGTAATAAATGCATGAGTTCAGTTGACCAGCAATATAAAAAAAAAACAGGCTCAGGGACTCGAACATGACATGGCAGAAGCCAGCAGCCTCCTTTGGAAAGGAGACATTCTCCTGTGAGGCTCTCTCCGTCACCTGTCACTGAGACCTTGCCCACAATCCCCAGGATCAAATGAAACGTCTCCCAGTGAAAAGGAGGTGGGAACCTCTGTCCTCAGGCTTTACACCCCCAGCTCAGCAACAGGCTCCTTTCTTACCCCAGAAGCTTAACTTGCTCCCATGTCGATCCTTCCATTTCTTTGGGGAATTATTCTGTAGGAAGGCAACTAAATTTTCACGGTAAAATCAGTGCTTGATATAGGTTTAAAAAAAAAAAAAAAAGAAAAAGAAAAGAGCCCAAAGAAAATGGCTGTTCCTTCTGTTGTTTCTAAAATAATCACTGCCTAGCTCTTTAAGTTCAATGCAAATAATCAGGCATTACAATGCAATGCTAGAAAGGGAGACATATGCCTTTTTTTTTTGACTTTCTTTATTGAAGTGTAGTTGATTTACAATGTTGTGTTAGTTTCAGGTGTACAGCAAAGAGATTCAGTTATATATATATATATATATATATATATATATATATATTTCAGATTCTTTTCCCTTATAGGTTATTATAAAATATTAAGTATAGTTCCCTGTGCTATACAGTAGGTCCTTATTTATCTATTTTATATATAGTAGTATGTATCTATTAATCCCAAACTCCTAATTTATCCCTCCCCACCCTTTCCCATTTGGTAACCATAAGTTTGTTTTCTATGTCTCTAGGTCTATTTCTATTTTGTAAATAAGTTTCTTTGTATCTTTTTTTTTCAGATTCCACATACAAGCAATATCATATGATATTTGTCTTTCTCTATGATTTTTTTTTTAGATTCCACATATAAGCAATATCATATGATATTTGTCTTTCTCAGGTAAGATTTTATTTAAATGGCAACTGTCTCTGTGAACATGACCCTTGAAGAAGCATATCACTGTCAATCATTTCCTCAGATGGTATCAGCGGATAATCTGGAAAAAAATACTGAGGCAGGAAGAAGAGATACAGAATTCAGACCATGTGGGTGAGGACAGGGCTTAAAAAACACTTGGAAGCCCTCAGTCTGAGTTGGTCCCACCCTGTCCTTCACGGCATCCTACAATTCTTGGGAATATGAACGCTGGGGGAGATGACTGCTGTTCCTGAATCCATTCCATATTTCAAACTGATGTATGTTATGTTTAAAGCAAGGCTGTGATTTTCACTTAGTACAGACAGGACCCTGTGAGGTCCTCTGCACATAGTAAGCCCTCTACAGCTGGGGGCAGTAGGAAGGCAGGATGGCTTAGTGAAAAGAGCAGGTAACAGGTCTGCATCTCAGCTCAGCTGCTTACTAACCTTGCCAGGTTAGCATGTCCAGTCACCACTCTGAACTTTAGCTACATGTGGCTCTGAGATGGGAAGGTTTCAGCCTCCTTGGCAGACATCATGAGAATTCAGTGTACGCACAGCCCATCACCTGTCCCTGGTGGGGCTCAAGAAGTGATGAGTTTCATTGAGAAGTCTTATCCTCAGCATTTAAATACAAACCAGGTTCCATTTACCAATATTTGCTACCACTTTGCTTTTTGGAAACCCTCTTTTCTGCTGTGTACTGCTTCTGAATTGACTTAATCAGTCAATTCCTTAATTTTTTGAGTCATTTTTACTTATTAAAATAGCTTCGCTTCACTTCTTAAGCCCTGGTCCTGGCCATTTGAGAACTCCTGACACATCTTCCATTCAAGCCCTCCCCCAACAAGGGCAGGCCAGATGGACCTGTGGCTCTGGGGGCCTGGACGGAGGGGAAGCTTGTTCTGCGGTCTCCCTGCAACTGCCTTCCTCTTGTCTGCCCAAACTCGGATCCAGGGTGGTTTGCTTACCAGACTGCCTGTGGCTAAGCTTGCTGCCCGAACCCCTTCTGAAAAGTACTGTTGTGGAAGTAGACAGGCCCCAGGAAGCCCAGCTAAAGAAGGAGCCCATCCCAGGAGCTCTCCTGGGCTCTGTGACTCCCTAGGAAACCCTCAGCCTACCACCTCACCTGAGCTCAGGCCTGGGGTAGGAGCAGGGCCATTATCCCCAGCTCTCTGAAACAGATTGGTTCCAAGGTCTGTCATAGCCTCCCTCCTCCCTGGTCCCATCTCACCAGTGTACTCCTGCCCCTCTCCCCAGCCTGCTCTGATAGCGGGAGGACAAGGCTGCAAGCCCCGGCACACTGTGTGCAAGATGTCAGCCTCCCCTTCTTAATGTAACTGCAAATTTTACCGTCCATTGCTTTGGGGATCCCATTCCCTTAACGTTAGGACAGAAAACCAGTCAATGTCACTCTTCGTAAACATCACTTCTCCCTGCAAAATGGTGACCTCTCACCCCCTTTTCCAGTCATTTGGTGGAGGCACAGATGGGATGTCGGGAAGGAGGGAGGAGCTGTCAGTGCCAGTTCCTCTGAAGAGGGAAAAACCCCAAAGATCTCCCCTGGCATGCCACATCACCACATTATGCAAAGATCATCAAAAGAGGAAGGCCAGCCAATGGGTGACACTGATGTTAGATGACAATTACTCAAAAGAAGTCTCCCACCTTTTCAAAACAAACAGCTGCCTTGAGCCTGAGCCCTCAGCACCTTCTAGGCTTCAGGCAGCTAATGACTTGTAGGTTTCACACTTAATCAAAGAGTATCGATCCAGGGTCTGGTATGGAGCCCTGTACCCTAGGAGACCCTGTGGAGAGATCCAAGGAAGCCCTGTACACAATAAATCTACAATCTGGATTGAGGAAGAGCAAGCCTCCATATAATAAAAAGAACTCTACAATACACTCTACATCCAGGCGCTATTATTAAGAAACGGAGAAATGATAGTGATGGGAATTCGGAGAGGAGAGAATCCCTAACGACCAGAGCAGACAGATAAAGCATTCTCAAGGAGGTAGGGCATGCAAAGGCCTCCGAAGAACTCTCTTTCTCATTTAGGATCCAGGTATGAGGTTTTGCCCTGTCCATTGTAATGGGTTTCTGGAAGGAAGCAGGCAGTGATCACAGAAGTAAAATCTCTATGACAGACATGAGGCTAAAGATAACAATGTACCAAGCACTGGGCTAAATTCTTTACAAGTTCTGCCTCCTCATTTAAGTCTTGCAAACACTCTGTGAAATAGGATTTAGTTCATACCAGCCTGTTAGCCTGGGTTTCAATCTAGGCTCCTCTACTTGCCATCTACAGGACCGAGGGGTTCTCATAAATAAAGTAAAGATAATCATGCCCACTTCATAGGAAGATTGTGGGATTCAGTGGAACAGTGTATATAAGGCACTTAGCACTGTGCCTGGCACCCAGAAAATGTCTAAGAAATGCAAGGTCTCTTTCTCCACTTGAGTACATAGAAAACATGTTCTCTCATGTTGCTAGGTCATCTGACAGAGGATTAAATTTTTAACTGAGCTAACTTGCATGGGTAAATAATTATAAGAGCAATTATCTCCCTGAGGACAATTATTTGCCATCACGGTTTGCACCCACTGAAATTACATGCATAAGAAGCAGAGTCACCCATTGGCAGATAAACATAATTAAATTGGAAGAATGACATCCAATGGCTGATTGGATTAATAAAAGAAATTTACTCCCCAGAGGTATTTCAGAAATGCTTCTGTAAACTGGATCATATTTTTTAAAAGCTTGTACTCTGAATTCAAATTCAAATTATGTATTAATTCCTTTCCAAAAATCAGCATGCATCCAACCCTTATAAACATCATGTACTTCTGAGTAGCTACAACTAAGATAGTTTTATAAACCACACAGACACCAATCCTCTTGATCTTTGTATAAGAATAGATCTATAAAAGACATAGGATTTCATGGTAAAGTCAATTCTGCAAGTATTTCAAGTGAATAATACTTTTCCTGGTTTGAGAATTTTATTTTAAATAGTGGGCAAAAATGTGATATCATGTAGTCACTTTGCAAATTTAAATAATTTTTTGTGCTTAAACTCTGCAGATTTGGCTCAAAATGGCTTTAAAAATTGAGTTTACAAACTCTTTATTTAATTCTCATCATTTTCACAACAAACTAGAAGTGATTATTAGGGTCCAGATTTTTGGATCCTGAGTGATAAAGGATGTTTCCTTTCCCTTTATGGGGTGGCCCAATACTCTATTTGCTCTTATACTTATGAACACAGGTCTAAGTTTTAATTTCTCAATCTTTATCTACTGTTTATCACCCCAAAGCCTCCAGATAATTGGTATCTATTAGTTACATGAGTTTATACGCAGCTCTTCATTTATGAGTTTTGGTGGCAGTCTACATTGGTGTATTTTTTTAGGTGCTTGAACTACTTCTGTGAGGTAGAGATAAGAAAGGCATAAAACTTTACTTTACTACCAGAAAAGTCCAGAAGACAACAGGTAACTTCCCAGGAGTGCTCACTTCACATTTGTCACAGAGGAAAATTAAAACCGTCTTGTTATTGAATTACAAGATGGTTGCCAGAGAGGACCACAAGCTGTTACTGGCCTGGAAGAACAGTTCAGTTTCACATTTTCACACATGAAAAAGAAATTTTCACACAAAGCTATTGCAGAAGTAAAAATGGATATGTCCAATATCTACTGCACACTTAAAAATGCCCTCAGAGTCTAGACCATGGTTAGCTTTGAGAATTTCAAGATACATTGAAATGTACCCTCAGATCAAACCAAGTTCATGAATTATCTAACCCGATAAGACTAAAGCTGAAGTACAACCAAATTGGTGCTATCCTCAACTCTTTGGAAGAATATTTAATGATCTTTCTAAACATTTACCTGAAACTTTTGGTATTAGAAAGATTCTTGTACTGTCTTTTTCCTATATATATATTTTTTAATAAGGTCATCTTTTCTAGAGACTAGTGTGAGTAGATGGCTCATCATGGCGATTAGAGCATCAGTAGATGTGTGTATAAATTAATAATGTGGTAAGTTGATGTTCACCACTTTTCTGCCTGTGTAGGCTCAGAATCACATCTGATAAGTCATCCCTTACTGGTAGAAATCTGCACATCCTTCTATCTGGGGCACATTGAGTGCAGAGACATGGGTCTGTTGCTTGAGTCCTGATGAATAGAAAATTCCTACCTGCTTAACTTTCAAATTTCTGAAAGAGCAAAATGCAAAGTCATAGCTACAGAGAAGGCTATACTCAGCTGAGTTCATTTACAAGGGTTTTATTATTTCACACTTAATAAAAATCACAATAATAATGATGGTGTCTCATTCACGAGAGCAACACACATAATCCATAAAAATGACTAACAGAAATGTCTATTATTTATTTAAAGAAAAACTGTAAAGCCATCTTCAAAGACAAAGATAATAACTTGAAAAATAGAGAGTCCTACCATATTCCAAGATTGGATGACTAACTACTTGAAAAAATGTGATTTTTTTCCTGAAATGATTGCAATGCAATCACCAAGAAAATCTGAATAGAAGTTTTTATGGAAATTCACAAACTGATAACAAAATTCAAATGGGAGTGCTCAAGAATAGCCATGGTAATTCTGAACATAAAAATTTAAAACTGCAATGCAGGAAGAGCAGCCTTCTCAAAAATCAACATGTTAATAAAGCTCTAGTACTTAAAAAGGTACAGCATTTGTACAGGACCAGATAAATAGATCGAAGACTCAGAAGAGCAACTATAAACAGACACTGGAATATATTGGGGGACTTAGACTATATTAAAGAAGAGTATTGCAAATTACTGGGGAAATGCTTGACTATTCAACTAATGGTTTGAGGAGACAATCTGGAAATGAATTTGACTCACTGCCTCTCACCAGTGAAGAATACATACCCTACATGGTTTACATAGTTAAAACTGTTAAAAAACTATGAAGATTTAGGAAAAACAAGAGAACATACAGTTTGGGGATTTCCTTAAAAGATCCGAAATGCAAAAATCTGTAAATAAAAAAATTGATAGATTTAACTATTGCAAAATTAAAGTATCTGTGCAATCTAAAACAGTATATACAAAATCTAAAGAGAATAGAATATTTGAAATATCTATAAATGACAAAGAATTACTGTCGGAATATATAATGAATCCCTACCTATTGACACACAAAAAAGAAACAACCAGAACTGTTGAATTACACAAATACAGGGGCTGCCATTCCCATCCTTGTCTCAGTAAATCTGATAGAAAACCAAGCAAATAACATGAATGGGAAGTTCATAAAAGAGGAAACATAAATGTCCTATAAGTATTCAATCTCACTAGTAGTCAAGGAAATAAAAATCTTTTAAAAATCAAAGAACTGGGCTTCCCTGGTGGCGCAGTGGTTGGGAGTCCGCCTGCCGATGCGGGGGACACAGGTTCGTGCCCTGGTCCGGGAGGATCCCATATGCCTCGGAGCAGCTGGGTCTGTGGGTCATGGCCGCTGAGGCTGCGTGTCCGGAGCCTGTGCTCCGCAACAGGGAGAGGCCACAACAGTGAGAGGCCCGCGTACCGAAAAAAAAAAAAAAAAAAAAAAAAAAAAATCAAAAAGCATCTTTACCTATCAGGATGGTAAAGATTTTTTTTTGATATTATTTCGTGTCAGGGCATAGGGTAACTGGCTTTCTCATATGCTGCTGGGGTATAAATTAGTATGGTCATTCCAGAAGACAATTTGCCAATGTCTATTAAAATTTTAAATGCTCATATAGTATGATCCAGAAATTACATTTCTTAACCCCTACCCTAAATAAAGGGGTGTGGTGCAAACAAAGGACGGAGGTATTTAATACCATGACATGGCAGGGTTTGGGCCTTCAGGATCCCTGGTGATCAGAAATTAAGTTCTTGGCCAACCTCTAATCCTTTTCCCATCATGACCTGCATATAGAACATGGTTGGGCACTTAGCTTCAATTCTTTTGACCTGACATCCCTGCTATAACCTCACTGCCTCCCTTGGTTTAAATTCCACCCATCTTTTAACATCAAGCACAAATATTATAGAAACCTTGGTGCTCTCTATGATTAGTTCATTAAGCTTGGCTTTTTGCCAATGGCTCGATATCTAGTTCACATAATAGTTCCCATGTGATGTCTTACCAATCCCTGTTATCCCCAGGATGATCATATTAAAGCATCTTTCAAATCCAGGTTGGCCCCTCCACTGGGGCCTCACAGGCAGACACTGGGCTGGGAGGGGCTTAATGCACTAGCAATTTCAGTGGAGAGTCCACTGATCCACATTTCCCCCGCTACTTCACCAGGAGTGATGGTTTCCCACTAGATTCCACAATGCTTTGCTCTCATAGCACTTATACTCACTGTATTAATCATGTTTGGGTCCATA
The DNA here is from genome assembly GCF_026419965.1 of Kogia breviceps. NCBI lineage: Eukaryota > Metazoa > Chordata > Mammalia > Artiodactyla > Physeteridae > Kogia > Kogia breviceps. Next base: position 120,545,876 of record NC_081312.1, on the reverse strand, counting down.
TGTTATATTCTTCTATTCAGATATATTCCTTACAGACAACATCTTTTTTAATTCTTTAGTCCTGACAGTGTTTAAGATAACATCTTATACATAAAAAGTACATTACATGTTTTTAATGCATTAAGTCAATTACCTGTCCAGTAGCCTAAAAAGGTAGACAACATTGCTGGGGGAAGGTCTGATACTCAGAGTTATTCTAACAATACACATCATCTAGGATTGATTGACCAAATTGCACCTAAGATTACATAAGGAAGACTAGAACTGAAAGTGTCTTATTATTCTGCCATCTCCTTTTAGCCTAATCTAAATAAGTCACTCTGGACTGATAATTTTTTTTAATTGAAGTATAGTTAATTTACAATATTGTGTTAGTTTCAAGTGTACACCAAAGTGATTTGGTTATACATACATATATGTATTTACCTATATTCTTCTTTATTCTTTTTCATTATAGTTTATTACAAGATATTGAATATAGTTCTCTGTGCTATACAATAAATCCTTGTTGTTTATTTATTTTATATATGGTAGTGTGCTCTGTTAATCCCATACTCTCAATTTACCCCTCCTTCCCCTTTCCCTTTGATAACCATAAATTTGTTTTCTATGTCTATTTCTGCTTTGTAAATAAGTTCATTTGTACTATTTTTTAGATTCCACATATAAGTGATATCATAATATTTGTCTTTCTCTGACTTCACTTAGTATGATAATCTCTAGATCTATCCATGTTGCTAAAAAATGGCATTATTTCATTCTTTTTCATGGCTGAGTAATATCCCATTGTATACATGTACCCTACGTTCAACTCCGCTGAAAAGATGTTTGGGATTCCTTTTCCAAAGGACCCTCAAGGCAGACCCCAAGGATTGCTTTTAAATGCACCCATCCAGGCACATGAAGCCACCACCACACCTGAAAAAAGCCCAACACCCACCAGAGTAAACCAGGTGAAGCCTGAAGCATGAGGCAGTTTTCATAAATTAAGCAGGATGATTTTTCACTATGCCAGATGGCAAGATCGAATGACCTGTGGTGCAGGGAGCTACTGCTATATTTCCTCCCTCTTAGTGTTCTACCCTAAAAGTGCAGATTATCCCAGAGGGCAGCTGAGAAATAAAAATAGCAGCTGTTATTTACTGAGGCTCAATTATATCACAGCCATTGTCCTAGATATTTTACATTTATCCCCACAATCAATTTTATGAGACAGGTATAGTTATCTCATTTTTCAGAAAAGAAAGGAGGTGTTCACAGCCCCTGCTAAGAATGGGTGGGGCTGGGGTCCAAGCCCCATCCTCTGTGACTTCTGTCTCCACTGGAGGGTGCTGGCCTCTCCTTTTCTAGTCTTAGGAGACTTGACATCAGTTGATGGTTTTGATGGGAATGGTGGATTACAGAAATTGATGAAACTCTAGATTCTGAATGGAAAGCCTCCTATTCCTGTTTGACCAGGACAACCAGCCTCTGGGAGGATCTCTTAACATCATGTCACTCACAACTCTGTGGGCTTTGGTGATGATGGTGGTGAGAGCAGCATGGAGACTAGGAAGTGTCAGCAGAAGAACACCACTAATTGAACATGGCCACATCCAGGAAAATGCCAGCTCAGAGATTGGTGACAGAATTCTCTGGACTCAACCCACTGGTGGGTGGGTGTGTGGGTGTCAGGGGAAAAGGAGGTGGTTAGTGGTCACTGCCTTAGCAGAAGTAGTGACAAAGGCCATAGCACTGATCAATAGAACTTCTAGTGATGTAGCACAGTGAACAGCACAGTATAGAGCTGGAAACAGCTTTCTGAGGATGAAGGGGCTAGGAGGTGGAAATTCTACCAGGAGAAGGTCACAAGTCAAAGGGCTGGAAAGTGTCCCTGGGCAAAGATTAGTCTGGATTCTTCAAGAAATTGCAGTCACCACTTCTTAATCTTCTACAAGGAAAAAACGACTGCTGCAAGGTAGAGACTGAAGTAAGGTCATCTTACATTCTCCACGTTCCCATCACCGGGTTCTTCAAGGCTGCCTCTCAGCTACTTCCACACTCTTTTCTGGGACTGTAAGGAATTTCAGCTGCTGTCTACCATTCCTGGAAGCTCTAAGAAACTCTAGACTCTAAGATTAGAGTCTAAGGAAAACTCTAAGACTGTTCCAGGATGTTTCTGCCTAAAGAAATGCCAAGCAGCCATTTCTAATCTATTCCTTTCCATGCCACACTGGCCTCAAGGGGATTCTACAGACTTGCCAATTCCCCAGGCTCCAATCTAGCAGTAAGAAACAACTGTTCTTGAAGCATCCTCTAACCTACCTAGGGGTTCCATAATGATGTTACCCTACCCTGGAATGATTAACAGGAACTCAAGATACCTTCTTAGAACCCACACTAGAGTTTATGTCTGTGTCTCACCCACTCTTTGATTCTCTCTTTTCCCTCTTCCATCTCAGAGGATTTTTATTTAGTCAGGGGGTGGGGGGAATTGCTTCTGATAATCATTCATCCTCCAAGGCCTTGAATTTTTGATACTCAAAAATCCAAGCTTTTAAACTTTTCGCTCTGTTTTTCTGCCCTACCAACCCCTTATTAAGGCAATAGATGCCTCACAGGTTAGTTTAAATGGGAAAGGACTAAAAAGTTTCTTGAGTGGGAGGGGCAGGATAACTAGAAAAATGCTGTTTGTGAATCCTGCAAAATCTTTTCATACCACCACAGTCATAGAGATTGAGACTCAAAACTCTGAGAGAATCTGCAGCAAGATTTACAGAGCCTCCTTCTCCCATTCCAGTCTCCAGATAACTCATAGCTGAAAAGATATCCAGTCAGTTTTTCTCAAAAGGAAAAAAAGGTTAGTATTGAGAGCCCCTTTGGTTATTTCCCCATGCCAAGATCCTGGTCTTGCATTTGATCTGACTTGCAGGCTGGAATCTGGCCATGCTATTGTCCTCAAGGACCTACCCAGGGCTGCAGTCAGCTGGTACTCACAAAATCCCAACGTGAATGTTGGTGTGGTGGAGTTCATTGCCAACCAATGATCTCCAATTCACTATGCCTAGTTTTCCTCCTCACTTCTATCTTCCCAAGATCAAAAGAAGCCGTGCTGAGTGTCTGTGTCTCAGGGGATGAGACAAACTGAAATCTCACTCCTTTCCCATGCTAGGGTAAAGAAAGCCCCATGGGCTTCCAAGGACCACCTCTGTTTCTAAAGGTAGCTACGTTCTATGGAATTTGGAAGGCATCTCCATGGTCAAAGACTCTGAATGAAGCCAGAATGGGATATCATGTTCCAATCCCTTCCCCCAAAGAAGAAGCAATTAGCATTCCCTGTACAGGTCGTTTAGACTAGAATCTGTAGAAATGATAGATCCTGATAGGGATATCCGCCAAGAGTCAAGCAATGCAATATTGAGGAAATATACATTTTCCACTTCTTTCTTGAGTAGGTAGCTTCTTATAGGGGAAAATCCATAATGAAACCAGGGAATCAAGAAAATAACTCAGCAGCCATTTTCTAACCACTAACACAGTTCTGTGTTAGTCCTGTCCTCAGGGATGTGCAACTAGCAAGGAGGCTGAGGTCAAAAACCCAGTTAACCAGAACACAAAGCAAGACGGTGGCAAGTCCTTTAAAATGGATGGTGTCCTCATTAACATACTTTTCACTCTAGGATTCATTGAGATCTAAAATAGAGTCTCAAACAATTTAAACATGTATTAACCCCTCTATGGCATTGTCACTTACTCCTTACCATTTTTAGCTAAAATATGCTGTACACGAGATCTGTAAATACTTGAGAAGATAGGTGTTCTTTCTTAACTTCTAAGTGGAAAGTGACAACGTCCATTCTGACCCCAAATAGTGCCATATCCTCGGGGTGAAGGAGGGGAAGGAGATGGGGCTGTCGATGGCCACAGGAGCCATGCTTGACTCAATACAACGCAAACCAGTGGAAATTGTGATTCCTTCAGCTGGAAGGGAAAGAGAAGGATAACCCCTGTCCTGGAATTCCTTCTCTGTCATACTCTGCCTGAAGCTCTTCTCATATCTTTTCTCATTTATTCCTCCTGACATTCCTCCCAATAGTGAAGTACTACTATATTGAAGCAACAGAACAATGCTTTTGAGATGCTGATGAATTTTTCTTTTTTGTAACTACTTTTCTCTCTTGGCCCTTTTTTCTCCCCTCAATCATTAGGCTACTTTGTGTTAATTGCTTAGGGGAGGGATGTGGTAACAAAGAGCAGAGAAAAGAGTCATTTCAAAAGCCAACACCCTTTGGCAAGGGAAGTCACTCAAGCTTAAGAGTTGGGCTGAGTAACAGAAGTCACTGCCTCCAACTCAAAGCCATCCCACCAACTAGAAAAATGTTCCCTAGGCTGGAAGAAGGGGGAGTCAGAAAAGAAACAATGAGCACAGATGATGGGGAGCCCCTTGCAAAAGTGGCCCTATGCCCTCTCCCTGGGCACCTGAGCAGGTAGAAAAATCTCGGATTCATTTCAGGGGTGTGAGAGCAAGAAGATGTCTGTCTTAACTGCTGGTGGTGTGGCCGGGAGGCAGTTCATCTTCAGAGACCTGGTTACAAGATGTGTCACACAGTGGCATGCTGGAGCTGGTTAGCTAGAATTGACTGATACATTTACAGGAATTTTGTGAGCTGATTGTTAAATGATCAGTAGCCTGAAATCAGCCATAGTGGGAGTGTTTACACCCCAGAAATTGGCAAACACTACAAATCAGGACCTCCTTCCATCCACCCTCCAACCCCCAACCCCCAGAGGTGGTTGTTAAACATTTACCAGCACACCACTGGAGGGGTGAAGGAAGCCTTAAACAGTGTCAGAGAATGATACCTGTGCTCCCAAAAATTGCTGAGGAGAGGAGAGCGCTCCAGATGGAGAGACGCTCCAGAGAGTAGACTGCCTCTGGAAATTGCATGTATAGACAACAGAGACCCACATGGGGAGGACAGATGTCATTGGACAGCAGATGCCCAAATGACTTCGATGAGCCATTGGGCCCTTGGAATCATGGTGTTTTTAGATAAGCCCCCCAGAACATGAATGCAAACCTGGTGAAAGGACAAGAAATCCCAAATTATTTTGCAGTACATTTCTTCCACCATGCAGAATAGGGACTCAAAATATAAATTCTCATAGAAAAATTAAGTTACATATATTGTGCACCTGAGTTTGTGAAATTTACATCTACACAGCAGATGAGAAACAGGAAGGTTGGAGAGGTTGCCTTACCCAAGAATCCCACACTATCAACTCCCTGATCCGTTCTCTTTTCACCACGTAGGCAGAGCCGATATTGGGGGTGGCCGTACTGGAGGTGGGGAGCTGATGTGGGGAGCGGGGCCCAAGGCAGCACAAAGATGTAAAACATTTTCCCAAGTCCCAACCCAAATCAACAAGAAGGTCCCATACTCCTTACCTAATAAGGTAATAAAAAGACATTAAACAGAGAGCTGAGAAGCCCTCTTCTGAGCTGGTCAGGTTTTGCTAAATAATTTAAAAGCTGAGTCTGACAGAGGGGCAAGAAGGAGAGATCATTAATCCAACTGATGGTAGAGGGAAAGTAAAAGCAAGAGGTCAGGGACCAAGAGAGGGGAACATGGCCATGGCCCCATGTAGAAGGAAAGGGCACATTTAGTGGGATTCAAGCAGTGGGTGATCCGTGTGGGGCCTGAGCATGACTGGGTCAGCTGTCAATAAGCCTTAGAACATGAATGACATTAGGATAAAAGGGCACCCATGTCCCTGCAGATGGCCTAGAGGAAGAACTCTCTGAGAGAGCCTGAAACTTTCATCATTATTCAGGCAGGGTATGCACTCACTCCCCAGTCCTGCCTCACCTCCTCTGAAAGGCAACCCTCCCACTGTGATGAGCACAGAGCACCAACCAATGCCAGCACAAAGGAGTCAATCCCAGTCTGTGGAATCTTCTAAAACTAAGCAAATGAAACTACCCTTCCAGACAGTCTCTCTGCATGAACTGCATCCTCCCAGGCACAGAGAGGGCACCCCGGGCCTCAGCTCACCCAAGGCAGAAGGTACACCCTGCCTTTTCCTCCTGCTTCCAGGGTCTGTCTGAGCTCCCACGAAAGGCCAGCCTTCCTGAATTTTGTGGGGAGACTTGAGCACGCAGCTCCTTTAAATAGAGTCCCCTAGCTATGCCTGTCATTAAAGGGTGTTTTAGAAGGCAAGGCAGCATCTCTCTCCTCAGGGCTTGGCTGGCATCCCAGTGTGGCTGGAAGGAGGAACAGACAGTGCAGGGCTCTCGACTCTGTCTTCACTGGGGTGTAAAATCCATTCCAGATCAGGGAAGCCAAGTAGTGACCCAGGTCCCTGACCCTCATCCCCTGGACATCAGCCGGGGGCCAAAGTGTACCAGGCACCTCGGACAGCCTCTGAGCTACAGGAGGGGAGGGCAGAGACTGCTCTCTCAACCCGACCCATGTTTTCCCCTTCTTCATTCCAATCGTTGTGTTCTCTTTCTTCACGTAGATCACAAGTACATTGAGGGGAGGGTCTCTGCCTAATACTCTCTAGAATCACAGTAAGTGCTCAAGAAATACATATATAGTTGGATCACTGATAATGGGCCCATGTGTAACAAACAAGGTCAATACCTTCCCAGTTGCTCTTACCACCTGAGTACCAAAGAGGAGGGCAGAAGATTGAAGGAAAACAGCAGACTTTAATAGACCATTTCCCCAAAAGTAGGGCACAGATCACTAATGGTACATGAGATGCAGTTAGGTCTAGTATTACCCAAATAGAATGATGAAATAAAATTGTTATTTACTTTGGTTATTGGTTAATCATGTTGGTTATTAAAATGTGATACACAGATATGTCATTAAATAACATGCAGTCATATAGTGGGAAAGCTATTCTAATTTCAAATTTCTTTCCATTCATCTGCTTAGAATAAAGAGAAAGTCTCCGTGGGTGCTGGTGTGTCTTTAACACTTTCAAACACTTGCTAATCTCCCTTTTAAAAGAAGCTGTTTTAGTAACTTTGCAGGCATCTGTATCTAGATAAAATTAATTAACATTGTAATGACAAACTTATAATTTTGGCAAGAGACACAGGTTTCCTATTTCCAATGGTGATAAGGTTTCATTTTTAAACAAACTTATGAAGAATAAGTGAGCTTGTTTAAAGAAAAATAGTAAGGAATACCACAGATGGTGTGCTGATATAGCAAAACAAAATGTGAAGGTCTTATCTGAATGATAGAAGTTTCAGTGTATGACATAAATGGTAGTAGAAAGAAGACAGAATTTGGATTCAGAAACGACCTCATCCTCAAGGGGTGACTGCAAGAGCCAGTGGCCCCAGCCTTGGTCCTCACCCAGACAGGCACTGTGTGTGAAGGTTTGTCCTGATGGAATAGAAGTAGAGTCGGCATCCCAGTTAATTCCCAGACTTACAACCACACTTGTTTTGCTCTAAAAGCCAAGAGCCAATTGACTCATGGCATTTCCCTGGTGACTGATTTTAGCCAAAAAGGGCGGGTGTGTGAGACCTAAATTCACCCAATCAGGTGAAAAGGCAAGGCTTTTATGTCATGACTGAGAAGCAGGTGGCTATCTTTTCTCTCTTCTGTGAATAAGAACTCATGTGACCTCAATGGCTCCAGGTTTCTGCCTTAACAACCATCAAGGAAAGTTTTAGAATGAAGGCAAAGCTGAAGACACCCCCCTGCACAGAGAGATGAAGAGCCCAGAGCCTGGGTGGTGTTGATGAGCAGCTCACCATTCCATGCTGAGATCCTGACCTAGTTCTCCATGCCCTGTTATGGGAGATAATGCCTCTCCTCATTGGTTAAGCTGGCTGGAGCTGGGGTATCTCCTCCCTGTAGCTCAAAGCCCCTATGATTCTGAACACTTTGAGGAGTCCCAGAGGGGCCGGATACCCTACAGCAGGGGTCCCCAACCCCCAAGCCGGGTACCAATCCGCGGCCTGTTAGGAACCAGACCGCACAGCAGGAGGTAAGCGACCTGCAAGTAAGCGAAGCTTCATTTGCCGCTCCCCATCGCTCCCATTACCGCTTGAACCATCCCCCTCCATCCATGGAAAAACTGTCTTCCATGAAACCAGTCCCTGGTGCCGAAAAGGTTGGGGACTGCTGCCCTACACGATTCCAGTTAATGACACAGAGGTGAGAGGGGTAGAGCAGGGGACACTGTGCCCTGGCCCAGGTGACCTGTGACTTAGTTCACAGCATTCTGCAGGAAATTCTGCTCTTTGCGTCCAATTCCTGCCTCTCCTTTCAAGAAAACACTGCCAAACAGGTCAATGCATTCAAATAACCAAAAGAGATTATGACAAACACCCCTGGGAAGATAAGTCCTAATCCACCAGTGAAATTTCATCTGCTAGGGTCATACTTTCACTTACATGCCGCCTGTACCCTGCTGCATTCTCTTCCTCCACCAACTTGGGGCAATGAGCAGCTGCCCTCTCTTTCCTTTGTAGTGAATCTTTGTTATCTAGAACGCCTAAAATGTCATCAATGTGCCCCTTCATCTTTCTCTTCTTCAGACTAAATTCTTTGAGTCCATTCTCATAAGTATTATTTTCTAACTTTAACTATTATTTGGTTCCATTCTAGCTAACTCCTTCAAGTGTACATGGTTACAAGGAGGCCTGAAAGAGCCCAGGCATGTGAAATCTCTTTATGATTATAAACTGAGTACAGTACACTGTAATGGATGGAGAAGTCGTTCAGTGAAGCTCATCATTTGTTGTACTGAACTGAAGTCATTTCCGCCAATGCTCTTAAACTGGCTTTTCTCACAGGGCTGGTGAATTGCAAGAAGCTCTAGCCTATAATCAGGAAACCTCTGCCCTCAGCTCAGCTCTCCACAAGTGAGCTATCTGCGTGTGATCTTCAGCAAGTAACTTTTTCTACCTGGGCCTCGCTTTCCCCCTAAATTCTGAGATTTTAATGGCAAAAATGAATGGTGATCCATAGGCTCTGGATGGAATCAGGGAATATTCTGGAGATACAGGTCCATGCAAGGCAAGCAGGGACCTGAAAGGGTAGGATTTTGTTTGAACTTTTTTCCTTCCTGCCTCCCAGTGACCTCCCATCTAGACTGTTCCATCAGACTCCAGCAAGGTTTGCCCTACTCTTTTTCCAGAGAAGGGATCATGGGGACAAGGCAAGAGATTTTCCCTTTGATGTCTGAGTGGAATGTTCTTGCGGACCTTACAACTCCCTTTACATGAATAACAAAGTAGGCTTCTAGGAGAGGGAGTTGCTCACCTGCAGGGAGCAGTCCTAGATAGAAGGGAATGAAGAGCAACAACTTTAGGCTGACAGTTGTGCCTGCTACATGTGGAAGGGTACTACATGTTTCCAAACAAAAACCCCCAGGTCCTCCACGTGCCTGGCCTCATTTAACCCTCACAGCTGATCTGTCAGAGAGATGTCAGCTTGAAAGCACACATGGCCACCTCAGTTGTTAAAATATTGAAATACTTCCATGACAGTTGGTAAACAGCCTGGCCTGAGCCCCATGAATTCCTTGCCAACACCCTGGGTCTCAGCAAATGAAGCACTAAGTGGACTTCCAGAAACCAGTTCCAGCACTTACAACATCTCTTGTTATTCATTAATACCTGACTGTTATTGAATATTTCAAATATAATCATTGGTGCACAGTGCCTCTAACACATAGATTATACAGATGAGGGATCTATGACAAAGTTTGGTTGATTAACCATAAGAGCAATGATAAGTGGTTGTGGTATATCCATATTAGAATAGTATTCAGCCTTAAAAAGGAATAAAGAAGTGCTCCATCCTAGAACATGGATGAGCCTTGAAAACATGGTACTGAGTGAAAGAATCCAGACCCAAAAGGCCACATTAGTGTGATTCTGTTTACATAAAATACCAAGAATAGGAAGATGTATAGAGACAAAAAGTACATGAGTGTTTGCCGGAGACTGGGGTGTTGGGAGGGGTGGGGTTGGGAGAGGCAATAGCTAACAGGAGTGGAATTTCTTTTTTGGGGTAAAGAAAATGTTCTAAAATTGATCTTGGTGATAGGTGCACAACTGAGCACACTAAAAGTTACTGAACTGTATACTTGAAATGGATGAATTGTATGATATGTGATTTAAAGCTGTTTTAAAACTTACCAGATACAACCTCCATAAATATTTACTAAATTTAAAATTATACATACATACACACACACACCATTCCATTAACATATTATATACACTATAACACAAATACAGAAACTATATTTGTATAGGATGAGATGAAAAATAATAGAAGTTTTAATATTTTCTGTCTGTGAACCAGTGGATTGCCTTTGGAGACCCCCTGCTCTAGAAGCAGAGGTTCAGAAAGGCTGCAGAACCTGCCTGCTCACAGAGCCTTTGCTCTTCCTAGTACAGAATGCAGATTCTAGGGCCTCCTGGAGGTTGAGGAAGGCCAGGGAGCACTGCTATATTTTTTGATGTTCACAAAGTAGTACTGGAAAACAAATAAATGCCAAAACAGAGTTAAAATGTCAAGAAATAATTTTTAATTGTTTACATTTGAAAAAAATTAAGACTTTGTGACATAAAAAACAGAATGCAATATTATTGTGCTATTCACAAGATAATTAGAGTTTTTCTGGCAAAAACTGAGAGTGCATGGAGGCAGTGGAACAGTTATGGAGAACAATTAGAGGCTGGTGTCTTAACGTCTCGGTTCAGTGCAGTCTCTTGGCGGGTATGTGCCCTACCGTGCTTGGCAATGGCGGTTGAAGCCCTGGTAGGTGTGTGAGTCATGCTAAATGGACACTGGGTTACTGGAGGGATGGACCAGTGGACACCTGTGCTTTGGGGCAGAACATGAGAGCCAGAGAACTGGGAGGGAAGTGGCCTGCAAACCTCCTTTTTGTCTACAAGCAGTCATTCTGCAGGATTACTTAGCCAGGGAGCAGAGGGAAGTAGAGGAAGATTGTGGGAGGAGATACCAGTTCAACTGAGAGGGGGGGTTATCAAGTCTCCTGGAGGCAAGACAACTCATTAATTCACAGCTGGCAAGATGTTTCCTGTCAAAAGTTGATATTTTTTAAAGTGTCTTTCTCTCTTACCAACAGTACAATATCAGTGAGGACAGAAAATTGTGATAGCCCCTCCTTTATTTCTTCCTTTGCCCCCCACATTTCCAAAGCCACAGAGCTTCGGGAGAAGGCAGGGTCAAAGTCTCCTTCAGGTCTCAGTTCTTGGAAATTGAGTCCCTTATTCATTTGGAGCTGCCCACAGGTTGCCATGGTAACACAGCATCTGCTACCCAACTCTGCTCCAGCGGTCACTGGGTTTGGCATCCTCCAAGCTGTTGCTGGTTCTGTGTTTTGCCTGATGTGCTACTCTGCTCCCTGAGGAAGGCATCACACTTTTTCAGCAAAGGAACACTTATTTGAAAGGCAGGGTTATGAAGAGAAGGGAAGTTAAATCTGTGCAAGTTGCAATTCTAAGACAGCAAGCTCTCTTGCATGTGGGGCCATTAACTCTGCCGATCTTTGGATTAATGTTCTGCATCTATTGATCTCAAATCCTACTGAAAACCATCCTCCTAGATTTATTTTGTTAGCATTTGTTTCTAAGGAGCATACCTTATTTATTAAAACTTCTGTAAGATGTTTAAAATATATATAAATTCCATGCTCCTCTCCCTTATTTTCTCATTTTAATGCCTTTCAAGTTTAATTGCTTGTCTGCCCTTCTTTCTATTCACCAATTATGTCTGAAACTGAACAATACAGAACATAAATACAGGTTTCCTTGCCTACCACTTTCTCCTGTTCTTCCAGGCAGCATCTTTATTCCCATTTCCCCTTGAAAACACACGATTTTTCTCGCTTGCTTTAATAGTTACTATCCTCAGGAGGGTCTCTAAGAAACTGAGAGGTGGTATGGTACAGGCGTAAGAATATAGACTCTAGAGTCAAGGGAATCTAGAATTGGTCCCCTATCAAGGGTGAACAACTCATCTCATCTTGCCTGGAACTTGGCCAGTTTTAGCACTGAAAGTCCCCCAGCTGGGGGAAACCTTCAGTTCTTGGGCAAACCAGGATGACTGGTAACCCTGTTCCCAGCTTCCATCCTCTTGCTCTGTGTTCTTGGAAAATATCTTTTGCTTTTCTGACACTTGATTTTCTTATTTGTAAAATGAGAATGATAGTAAGATATACCCCAAAAGGTTTGGGTGGGGATAAAATAAGTTAATAGATAAGATGCCTAATGCTAAAACAGAAGTCCATGCTCAGTAGCTATTATTATTAATCTCAGAATTAGAACTCTAGAGGTAATCTTGAGTTGCTCATCCAATTTACAGTTGAGAAACTGGTTTGTTTAGATTGTCTAGCTTTTAAGGCTGGAAGTAGGACCAGGACTGGGATGGGGCAAGTGAGGTGCCTAGGGTTCAACATTTAAGGAGAAACTTACTCTGGGGTCATGTAAGTACAGACTGCAAGCAAGCTGCCAACCTTTAGGTAATGCTGCCAGGCTACCAATCAAGGTTATTTGTCTTAGATTTTAAAAAATCACATTCTCTACTAGACAGATGCTCAATTTTATCTTTGGTGACAATTAGTTTCTAATAGCAACAGAGTTCCTAAGCCATCCAGGACTGTGACTGCAGCAAAATATTTTTACTCTGAGTATCATTAAAACAAAGCAAAACAAAACCCCTTGGTTCTCAGGAGACCTTGAGAAGTGAATCATTATAGACAATCGTTTCCCAAATAGCATTAAATTGCCTTTTATTCTTAACAATATTTTACGGAAATCTTTCTAAAAGATATTGCACATTTCCCTGTCTTTTTCTGTCCATTAAATTAGACTTTTTATTTTGAAATAATTATAAGTTCAGGTGCAGTTGTGAGAAACAATACAGAGTGATACCATGTAAACTTTACCCAAGTTCTCCTAATTGTAACATCTCACAAAACTCCAGTACAATATCACAACCAGGATACTGATGTTGGTACGGTCAAGATATACTATATTTCCATCACCATAAGGATCCCTCCTTCTGACCTCTGGTAACCACACCCACCACCCTCCCACTCTCATTCCCTCCCTGGCAACTATTAATCTGTCCTTCATTTCTGTAATTTTATTATTTCAAGAAAGTTATATAAATGGAATCACAATATGTAATTTTCCAGACTGGCTTTTCTCATCATAACTCTCTGGAGATTCATCGGGGCTGTTGAGTATATCAATAGTTCATTCCTTTTTATTGCCGAGTAATATTCCATCATGTGGATTTACCACAGTTTGTTAAACCTCTTGAAGGACATCTGGGTGATTTCCATTTTTTTACCATTATGAATAAAGCTGCTGTAAAAACTCATGCACATTGCTAATAGAAATTTAAAACACACAAATAAATGGGCATCCTGTGTTGATGAATTGGAAGACTAAATATTGTTAGGATGACAATACTACCTAAAGTGATCTACAGATTCAAATTTCTACCAAAATATCAACACTGATTTTTGAAAAAAAAAAAAAAATAGAAAAATCCATCCTAAAATTCATATGGAATCTCAAGGGACCATGAATAGCCAAAATAATCTTGAGAAAGAACAGAGTTAGAGGTCTCACACTTCCTGATTTTTAAGACTTACAACAAAGCTACAGTCATCAAAACAGTGTGATTCTGGCATGAAAACAAACATAGAGACTAAAGCAATAGAACATAGAATACAGAAAAATCCTTGCATTTATGGTCAAATGATGTTTGACAAGAGTCAAGACCCTTCAATGAGGAAAGGAGAGTCTTTTAAAAATTAGCATTGGAAAAACTGGGTATACACATGCACAAGAATGAAGCTGGACTCTTATCTTACACTATTTAATAAAAATTAACTCAAAATGGATCAAAGACTTAAAAATAAGAGCTAAGGGGTGTATCTTCAAGATGGCGGAGGAGTAAGATGGGGAGATCACCTTCCTCCCCACAAATACATCAAAAATATATCTACATGTGGAACAGCTCCTACAGGACACCTATTGAATGTTGGCAGAAGACCTCAGACTTCCCAAAAAGGCAAGAAACTCCCCACGTACCTGGGAAGGGCAAAAGAAAAAGAGAAAACAGAGACAAAAGAATAGGGATGGGACCTGCACCTCTGGGAGGGAGCTGTGAAGGAGGAAAAGTTTCCACACACTAGGAAGACTCTTCACTGGTGGAGATGGGGGGGGGGTGGGAGCTTTGGAGCCACAGAGGAGAGTGCAGCAACAGGGGTGCAGAGGGCAAAGCAGAGAGACTCCTAGACAGAGGATCAGTGCCGACCAGCACTCACCAGCCTGAGAGGCTTTTCTGCTCACCTGCTGGGGTGGGTGGAGGCTGGGAGCTGAGTCTCAGGTTTCGGAGGTCAGATCCCAGGGAGAGGACTGGGGTTGGCTGCATGAATACAGCCTGAAGGGGGCTGGTGCACCACAGCTAGCTGGGAGGGAGTCTGGGAAAAGTCTGAACCTGTGTAAGAGGCCATTGTTCCGTGGGGTGTGAGGAGAAGGAATTCAGAGCACCACCTAAATAAGCTCAAGAGACAGGCACGAGCCCCGGCTATCAGTGCGGACAACAGAGATGGGCATGAAATGCTAAGGCTGCTACTGCAGCCACCAAGAAACCTGTGTGCCAGCATAGGTCACTATCCACACCTCCCTTCCTGGGAGCCTGTGCAGCCCACCACTGCCAGGGTCCCATGATCCAGGGACAACTTCCCCAGGAGAACACACAGTGTGCCTCAGGCTGGTGCAATGTCATGCCAGCCTCTGCCACCACAGGCTTACCCTGCATTCTGAACCCCTCCCTCTCCCTGGCATGAGTGAGCCAGAGCCCCCTAATCAGCTGCTCCTTTAACACCCTCCTGTCTGGGTGAAGAACAAATGCCCGAGGGTGACCTATATGCAGAGTCAGGGCCAAATCCAAAGCCGAACCACAGGAGCTGTATGAACAAGGAAGAGAAAGGGAAATTTCTCCAGGCAGCCTCAGGAGCAGTGGATTAAATCTCCACAATCAACTTGATATACCCTGCATCTGTGGAATACCTGAATAGACAATGAATCATCGCAAAATTGAAGCAGTGGACTGTGGGAGGAACTGCAGACTTGGGCTTTGCCTTCTGAATCTAATTTGTTTCCCGTTTTATGTTTATCTTAGTTTAGTATTTAGAGCTTATTATCACTGGTAGATTTGTTTACTGATTTGATTGCTTTCTTCCTTTTTTTTTTTTTACATGTGTATATATAGATATATTTCCTTTTTCTCTTTTTCTGAGTGCATATGTGTATGCTTCTTTGTGTGATTATGTCTGTATAGGTTTGCTTTAACAATTATACCTAGGGTTTTGTCTGTCCTTTTATTTTTAGTATAGTTTTTAACACTTGTTATCATTGGTGGATTTGTTTATTGGTTTGGTTGCTCTCTTCTTTCTTTTTAAAATTACTTATTAATTTTTAAAATAATTTTTTATTTTAATAACTTTCTTTCTTTACGTATTTATGTCTTTATTTATTTATTTATCTCCCTTTTCTTCTGAGTGGTGTGGCTGACAGGGTCTTGGTGCTCTGGCCGGGTGTCATGCCTGACCCTCTGAGGTGGCAGAGCCGAGTCCAGGACATTGGTTCACCAGAGACCTCCTGGCTCCATGTAATATCAAACGATGAAAGCTCTCCCAGAGAACTCCATCTCACTGCTAAGACCCAGATCCACTCAACGACCAGCAAGCTCAGAGCTTGACACCCCATGTCAAACAACTAGCAAGACAGGAACACAACCCCACCCATTACAAGAAAGACTGCCTAAAATCTTAGGTTGACAGACACCCCAAAACACACCACCAGACGTGGACCTGCTCCCCAGAAAGATAAGATTCAGCCTCATCCACCAGAAAACAGGCACCACTCCCCTCCACCAGGAAGCCTACCAAACCCACTGAACCAGCCTGACCTACTGGGGGCAGAGACCAAAAGCAACAAGAACAACAAACTAGCAGCCTGCAAAAAGGAGACCCCAAATACAGTAAATTAAGCAAAATGAGAAGACAGAGAAACACACAGCACATGAAGGAGCAAGGTAAAAACCCATCAGGCCACACAAACGAAGAAGAAATAGGCAGTCTACCTGAAAAAGAATTCAGAGTAATGATAGTAAAGATGATCTAAAATCTTGGAAAGAGAATGGAGAAAATACAAGAAAGGTTTAACAAGGACCCAGAAGAACTGAAAAGCAGTCACAGTGATGAACAACAAAATAAATGAAATTTAAAATTCTCTAGAGGGAATCAATAGCAGAATAACCGAGGCAGAAGAACGGAGAAGTGACCTGGAAGATAAAATAGTGAAAATAACTACCACAGAGCAGAATAAAGAAAAAAGAATGAAAAGAACTGAGGACAGTCTCAGACACCTCTGGGACAACATTAAATGCACCAACATTCAAATTATAGGGGTCGCAGAAGAAGAGAAAAAGAAAGGAAGTGAGAAAATACTTGAAGAGATTAGAGTTGAAAACTTCACTAATATGGGAAAAGAAATAGTCAATCAAGTCCAGGAAGCACAGAAACTCCCATACAGGATAAATCCAAGGATAAACACGCCAAGACACATATTAATCAAACTATCAAAAATTAAATACAAAGAAAAAATATTAAAAAGCAGCAAGGGAAAAGCAACAAATAACATACAAGGGAATCCCCATAAGGTTAACAGCTGATCTTTCAGGAGGAACTCTGCAAGCCAGAAGGGTGTGGCAGGACATAGTTAAAGTGATGAAACGGAAAAACCTACAACCAAGATTATTCTACCCAGCAAGGATCTCATTCAGATTTGACAGAGAAATTAAAATCTTTACAGACAAGCAAAATTTAGGAGAATTCAGCACCACAAAACCAGCTTTAAAACAAATGCTAAAGGAACTTTGCTAGGCAGGAGACACAGCAGAAGGAAAAGACCTACAATAACAAACCCAAAACAATTAAGAAAATGATAACAGGGACATATGTATCAATAATTACCTTAAATGTAAATGGATTAAATGCTCCAAACAAAAGACACAGACTGGCTGAATGGATACAAAAGCAAGACCTGTATATATGCTGTCTAAAAGAGACCTACTTCAGACCTAGGGACACATACAGACTGAAAGTAAGGGGATGGAAAAAGATATTCCATGCAAGTGGCAATCAGAAGAAAGCTGGAGTAGCAATTCTCATATCAGACAAAATAGACTTTAAAATAAAGACTATTACAAGAGAAAAAGAAGGATACCACATAATGACCAAGGGTGCAATCCAAGAAGAAGATATAACAATTGTAAATATTTATGCACCCAACAGGAGCACCTCAATACATAAGGCAAATGCTAACAGCCATAAAAGGAGAAATCAACAGTAACAAAATCAGAGTAGGGGACATTAACACCTTACTTTCACAATGGACAGATCATCCAAAATGAAAATAAATAAGGAAACACAAGCTTCAAATGACACCTTAAACAAGATGGACTTAATTGATATTTATAGGACCTTCCATCCAAAAACAACAGAATACACTCTCTTCTCAAGTGCTCATGGAACATTCTCCAGGATAGATCATATCTTGGTTCACAAATCAAGCACTGGTAAATTTAAGAAAATTGAAGTCATATCAAGTGTCCTTTCTGACCACAACACTGTGAAATGGCATATCAATTACAGGAAAAAATTTGTAAAAAATACAAACACATGTAGGTTAAACAATACTCTACTAAATAACCAAGAGATCACTGAAGAACTCAAAGAGGAAATCAAAAAATACCTACAAACAAATGACAATGAAAACAGGATGACCCAAAACCTATGGGATGCAGTAAAAGCAGTTCTAAGAGAGAAGTTTATAGCAATACAATCCTACCTCAAGAAAAAGAAACATCTCAAATAAACAACCTAACCTTACACCTAAAGCAATTAGAAAAAGAAGAACAAAAACCCACAAAGTTAGCAGAAGGAAAGAAATCATAAAGAACAGATGAGAAATGAAAATGAAGAAAACAATAGCAAAGATAAATAAAACTAAAAGATGGTTCATTGAGAAGATAAACAAAATTGATAAACCATTAACCAGACTCATCAAGAAAAAGAGGGAGAAGACTCAAATCAATAGAATTAGAAATGAAAAAGAATAAGTAACAACTGACAAGCAACTATATGCCAATAAAATGGACAACCTGGAAGAAATGGACAAATTGTTACAAAAGCACAACCTTCTGAGACAGAGCAGGAAGAAATAGAAAATATGAACAGACTAATCACAAGAACTGAAATTGAAACTATGATTAAAAATCTTGCAACAAACAAAAGCCCAGGACCAGGTGGCTTCACAGGCAAATTCTATCAAACATTTAGAGAAGAGCTAACACTTATCCTCAAACTCTTCCAAAATATAGCAGAGGGAGAAATACTCCCAAACTCATTCTACAAGGCCACCATCACCCTGAAACCAAAACCAGACAAAGATGTCACAAAAAAAGAAAACTACAGGCCAATATCACTGATGAAAATAGATGCAAAACTCCTCAACAAAATACTAGCAAACAGAATCCAACAGCACATTAAAAGGATCGTACACCATGATCAAGTGGGGTTTATCCCAGGAACCAAGAATTCTTCAATATATGCAAATCAATGATGTGATACACCATATTAACAAACTGAAGGAAAAAATCATATAATAATCTCAATAGATGCAGAAAAATCTTTTGACAAAATTCAACACTCATTTATGATAAAAACTCTCCAGAAAGTAAGCATAGAGGGACCTTACCTCGACATAATAAAGGCCATATATGACAAGCCCATAGCCAACACAGTCCCCAGTGATGAAAAATTGAAACCATTTCCAATAAGATCAGAAATAAGACAAGGTTGCCCACTCTCACCACTATTATTCAACAGAGTTTTGGAACTTTTAGCCTCAGCAATCAGAGAAAAAAAGAAATAAAAGGAATCCAAATTGGAAAAGAAGAAGGAAAGTGTCACTGTTGCAGATGACATGATACTATACATAGAGAATCCTAAAGATGCTACCAGAAAACTACTAGAGCTAATCAATGAATTTGGTAAAGTAGCAGGATACAAAATTAATGCACAGAAATCTCTTACATTCCTATAAACTAAAGATGAAAAATCTGAAAGAGAAATCAAGGAAACACTCCCATTTATCACTGCAACAAAAAGAATAAAATACCTAGCAACAAACCTATCTAAGGAGACAAAATAACTGTATGCAGAAAACTATAAGACACTGATGAAAGAAATTAAACATGATACAAACAGATGGAGAGATATACCATGTTCTTGGATTGGAAGAAAAAACATTGTGAAAATGACTCTACTACCCAAAGCAATCTACAGATTCAATGGAATCTCTATCAAACTACCACGGGCATTTTTCACAGAACTAGAACAAAAAATTTCACAATTTGGATGGAAACACAAAAGACCCTGAATAGCCAAAGCAATCTTGAGAAACCAAAATGGAGCTGGAGGAATCAGGCCCCTGGACTTCAGACTATAATATGAAGCTACAGTAATCAAGAAAGTATGGTACTGGCACAAAAACAGAAATATAAATCAATGGAACAGGATAGAAAGCCCAGAAATAAACCCATGCACATATGGTCACCTTGTTTTTGGTAAAGGAAACAAGGATATACAATGGAGAACAGACAGCCTCTTCAATAATTGGTGCTGGGAAAACTGGACAGCTACATGTAAAAGGATGAAATTAGAACTCTCCCTAACACCATAAACAAAAATAAACTCAAAATGGATTAAAGACCTAAATGTAAGGCCAGACACTATAAAACGCTTAGAGGAAAACATAGGCAGAACACTCTGACATAAATCACAGCAAAATTCTTTTTGACCCACCTCTACTGAAATGGAAACGAAAACAAAAATAAACAAATGCGACCTAATGAAGCTTAAAAGCTTTTGCACAGCAAAGGATACCATAAACAAGACCAAGAGACAACCCTCAGAATGGGAGAAAATAGTTGCCAACAAAGCAACTGACAACGGATTAATCTCCAAAATATACAAGCAGCTCATTCAGCTCAGTATCAAAAAAACAAACAACCCATTCCAAAAATGGGCAGAAGACCTAAATAGACATTTCTCCAAAGAAGATATACAGATTGCCAACAAACACATGAAAGGGTGCTCAACATCAGTAATCATTAGAGAAATGAAAATCAAAACTGCAATGAGGTATCACCTCACACCAGTCAGAATGGCCATCATCAAAAAATCTACAAACAACAAATACTGGAGAGGGTGTGGAGAAAAGGGAATCCTCATGCACTGTGGGTGGAAGTGTAAATTGATACAACCACTATGGAAAACAGTATGCAGTTTCCTTAAAAATCTAAAAATAGAACTTCCGTATGACCCAGAAATCCCACTACTGGGCATATACCTAGAGAATAGTATAATTCAAAAAGAGTCATGTACCCCAATGTTCATAGCAGCACTATTTATAATAACCAGAACATGGAATCAACCTACATGCCCATCAACAGAGGAATGGATTAACAAGATGTGGTATATATACACAATGGAATATTACTCATGCATAAAGAGGAACAAAATTGGGTCATTTGTAGAGATGTTGATGGACCTAGAGAGTGAAGTAAGTCAAAAAGAGAAAAACAAATATTGTATATTGACACATACGTGTGGAATCTAGAAAAATGGTACAGATGATCCTATTTTCAAAACAGAAATAGAGACACAGACGTAGAGAAAAAAATGTATGGATACCAAGGGGGAAAGGGAGTTGTTGGGAGAAATTGGGAGATTGGGATTGACACATATACACTACTGATACTATGTATAAAGTAGATACCTCATGAGAAAATACTGTATAGCATAGGGAACTCTACTTAATGCACTGTGGTGACCTGAATGGGAAGGAAGTCCAAAAGAGAGGAGACATATGTATATGTATGGCTGATTCATTTTGCTGTACATTAGAAATAAACACAATACTATAAAGCAACTATACTCTAATAAAAAGTAATTTTAAAAATTAGCCAACCAAATCCAACAACACATAAAAAAGATCATAAACCACAACCAAGTGGGATTCATCCCAAGCTCACAAGGATGGTTCAGTATATGCAAATCAATCAATGTAATACACCACATTAACAGAAGAAAAGTAAAAAGCCACATGATCATCTCAACAGATACAAAAATGAAAAAGAAGAATTTGACAAAATTCAACATCCATTTATGATAAAAACTCTAACCAAAGTGGGCATATAGGGGAAAATCGCAACATAATAAAAGCCATTTATGACAAACCCACAGCCAATATTAATACTCAATGATGAAAAGATGAAAGCCTTCCCACTAAAATCTAGAACAGACAAGGATATGCACTCTCACCGCTTCTATTCAACATGGTATTGGAAGGCCTGGTTACAGCAATCAGACAAGAAAAAGAAATAAAAATATCCAAATTGGAAGGGAAGAGGTAAAACTGGAACTAAATGCAGATAACATGATACTACATATAGAAAACCCTAAGGACTCCACACAAAACTACTAGACCTAATAAATGAATTCAACAAAGTAGAAGGATACAAATTAAATTCAGAAATTGGTTATGTTTCTTTACACTAACAAAGAAATATCAGAAAAGGAATGTAAAAAACCAGTATATTTTAAAATCACACCCCAAAAATTAAAATACCTAGGAATAAACCTGATCAAGGAGGTGAAAAACCTATATGCTGAAGAACTTTAGAAAAATATTAATAAAGGGAATAAAAGAGGATTCAAAGAAATGGAAAGATATCCCATAATCTTGCTTTGGAAGAATTAATATTGTTAAAAATGTCAATACTACCCAAAGCAATCTACAGATTTAATACAATCCCTATCAAATTACCCATGACATTTTTCACAGAACTAGAACAAATAATCCTAAAATGTATATGGAATCATAAAAGACCCAGGATTGGCAAAGCAATCCTGAGGGGGAAATAAAGAAGGAGGCGTAATCCTCCCAGACCTCAGACAATACTGCAATGCTACAGTAATCAAAACAGTGTGGTACTGGTACGAAAACAGACATATGGATCAATGGAACAGAATAGACAGCCCAGAAATAAACCCACACACCTATAGTCAATTAGTCTTCATCAAAGAAGGCAATGTAAAATGGGAAAAAGACAGGCTCTTAAGCAAGTGGTGCTGGGGAAGTTGGACAGCTGAATGGAAATCAATGAAGTTAGAAAATACCCTCACACTATGCACAAAAATAAATTCAAAATGGCTTAAAGACTTAAACATAAGACATGACACCATAAAACTAGAAGAGAGCAAAGGCAAAACATTCCCTGACAAAAATTGTACCAATGTTTTCTTAGATCAATCTCTCAAGGCAATAGGCATAAAAACAAAAGTAAACAAATGGAACCTAATCAAACTTATAAGCTTGAGGTAAAACTGTTAATTCTAATTAATTAATTAATTAATAATTAATTAGTTCTAATTCTAATCAATTCTTACAAGCACAGCAAAGGAGACCAACTATAAAAGAACCAAAAAGACTACCTATGGAATGTGAGAAAATATTTGTAAATGATGAAACAAAAATATACAAACAGCTCATACAACTCAACAACAAAGAAACAACCCAATCGAAAAATGGGCAGAAGACCTAAAGAGACATTTCTCCTAAGAAGACTTACAGACGGCCAATAGGCACATGAAAAGATGCTCAATGTCACAAATTATTGGAGAAATGCAAATCAAAACTACAATGAGGTATCACCTCACACTGGTCAGAATGCCCACCATTAAAATGTCTACAGATAAATTCTGGAGAGGGTGTGGAGAAAACAGCACACTCCTACACTGTTGATGGGAATGTAAGTCGGTGCAGTCACTGTGGAAAACTGTATAGAGCTTCCTCAGAAAACTAAAAAAAGAATTACCATATGATCCAGCAATCTCACTTCTGGGTATACACCCGGACAAAACTATAATTCAAAAAGATACATGTACCCCTATGTTCATAGCAGCACTATTCAGAATAGCCAAAACATGGAAACAACCTAAATGTCCATTGCCAGATGAATGGATAAAGAAGACGTGGTACACATATACAATGGAATACTAGCCAGCCATAAAAAAGAAGGAAATAATGCCATTTGCAGCAACATGGGTGCAACTAGAGATTATCATACTAAGTGAACTAGGTCAGAAAGCGAAAGACAAATACCACATGATATAACTTATATGTGGAATCTAAAATATGGCACAAATGAACTTATCTATAAAACGGAAACATACATAGAGATCAAACTTGTGGTTGACAAGAAGGAGTGGGGTAGGGACAGGGATTGACTGGGAGTTTGGGGTGGGTAGATACAAGCTATTGCATTTAGAATGGATAAAGAACAAGGTCCTAATATATTGCAAAGGGAACTATATGCAATCTCCTGGGATTAACCATAATGGAAAAGAATATGAAAAAAGAATGTATATATGTGTATAACTGAGTCACTTTGCCATACAGCAGAGATTGGCACAATATTGTAAATCAACTATACTTCAATCAAAAAATAAAAATAAAATTATCATTTCAGAGTAGCAAAAAATAAAAAGAATGAAAAAGAGTGAAGAAAGCCCAGAGGACTTGTGGGACACAATAAAAAGAAACAATATCCACATTATGGGAATTCCAGAAGCAGAAGACAAAGGGATAGAAAGTATACTGAAAGCAATAATGGCTGAAAACATCCCAAACCTGGAAAGAGAAATGGACATCAAGATCCATGAGGGCTGAAGGTCCCAAAATAGGACTACACTGAAATACATTATAATAAATTGTCAAAAGTCAAAGACAAAGATTTTGAAAGCAGCAAGAAAAAGAGAGAAGTTACACACAAAGAAACTTCCATAAGAAACTTCAGGTCAGGAAAGAATGGAGTGATATGTTTGAAATATTTTTCTTAAATGTCAAACAAGAGTTCTATGCCTGGCAAAACTATCCTTCAGAAATGAAGCAGAGATAAACCTTTTCCCAAACAAACAAGAGCGGAGCAATTTCATTACCACAAAACCTGCTGTAGAAGAAATGCTAAAGGGAGATCTTTGAGTGGAAGTAAAAGGATGCCAATTAACATAAAAAATATAAGAAGGTACTGTAAAACTTACTGGTAATGGTAGATATATAAGTGAAATTTAGATTCTGTAATACAGTAATGGTGGTGGTTTATAATCCACTTACATTTCTGGTTTAAAAGTTTAAAAGCATATGTAGTAAAAAATAATAACTAAAGAGCAGAAGCAAGAATAACTACAATCCTGCAGCCTGTGGAACAAAAACCACATTCACAGAAAGATAGACAAGATGAAAAGGCAGAGGGCTATGGACCAGATGGGGGAACAAGAAAAAAACCCAGAAAAACAATTAAATGAAGTGGATATAAGCAACCTTCCAGAAGAAGAATTCAGAATAATGATAGTGAAGATGATTCAGGACCTCGGGAAAAGAATGGAGGCAAAGATCAAGAAGATGCAGGAAATGTTTAACAAAGATCTAGAAGAATTAAAGAACAAAGAGAGATGAACAACACAATAACTGAAATGAAAAATGCACTAGAAGGAATAAGTAGCAGAATAACTGAGGCAGAAAACGGATAAGTGACCTGGAAGACAAAATGGTGGAATTCACTGCTGCAGAACAGAATAAATTAAAAAGAATGAAAAGAAATGAAGACAGCTTAAGAGACCTCTGGGACAACATTAAATGCAACAACATTTGCATTATAGGGGTCCCAGAGGAGAAGAAGGAGAGAAAGGACCCGAGAAAATATTTGAAGATATTATAGTCAAAAACTTCCCTAACATGGGAAAGGAAATAGCCACCAAAGTCCAGGAAGCACAGAGAGTCCCATACAGGATAAACCCAAGGAGAAACATGCCGAGAAACATAGTAATCAAACTGGCAAAAATGAAAGACAAAAATTATTGACTGAAGCAAGAGAAAAACGACAAATAACATACAAGGGAACTCCCATAAGGTTAACAGCCAATTTCTCAGCAGAAACTCTACAAGCCAGAAGGGAGTGGCATGCTATATTTAAACTGATTAAAGGGAAGAATCTACAACCAAGATTACTCTACCCAGCAGGACCTCATTCAGATTCGATGGAGAAATCAAAAGCTTTACAGACAAACAAAAGCTAAGAGAATTCAGCACCACCAAACCAGCTCTACCACAAATACTAAAGGAACTTCTCTAAGTGGGAAACACAAGAGAAGAAAAGGACCTACAAAAACAAACTCATAACAATTAATAAAATGGTAATAGGAACAGACATATCAATAATTACTTTAAACATGAATGGATTAAATGCTCCAACCAAAAGGTACAGGCTTGCTGAATGGATACAAAAACAAGACCCATATATATGCTATCTACAAGAGACCCACTTCAGACATCGGGACACATTCAGACTGAAAGTGAGGGGATGGAAAAAGATATTCCATGCAAAGGGAAATCAAAAGAAAGCTGGAGTAGCAATACTCATATCAGATAAAATAGACTTTAAAATAAAGAATGTTACAAGAGACAAGGACGGACACTACATAATGATCAAGGGATCAATCCAAGAAGAAGATATAACAATTATAAATATATATGTACCCAACATAGGAGCACCTCAATACACAAGGCAACTGCTAAAAGCTATAAAAGAAGAAACTGAGAGTAACACAATAATAGTGGGGGACTTTAACACTTCACTTACACCAATGGACAGATCATCCAAACAGAAAATTAATAAGGAAACAGAAGTTTTAAATGACACAATAGACCAGATAGATTTAATTGATATTTATAGGACATTCCACCCCAAAACAGCACACTACACTTTCTTCTCAAATGTGCATGGAACATTCTCCAGGATAGATCACATCTTAGGTCACAAATCAAGTCTCAGGAAATCTAAGAAAATTGATATTATATCAAGCATCCTTTCCGACCACAACACTATGAGATTAGAAATCAATTACAGGGGAAAAAAACCCACAAACACATGGAAACTAAACAATACATTACTAAATAACCAAGACATCACTGAAGAAATCAAAAAGGAAATTAAAAAATACCTATAGACAAATTGCAACAAAAACATGAAGATCCAAATCCTATGGGATGCAGCAAAAGCAGTTCTAAGAGGGAACTTTATAGCTATACAAGACTACCTCAAGAAACAAGAAAAACCTCAAATAAACAATCTAACCTTACACCTAAAGGAACTAGAGAAAGAAGAACAAAAAACCCCCAAAGGTAACAGGAGGAAAGAAATCATAAAGATCGGGCTTCCCTGGTGGCACAGTGGTTGAGAATCTGCCTGCCGATGCAGGGGCCATGGGTTCGTGCCCTGGTCCGGGAAGATCCCACATGCCATGGAGCAGCTGGGCCCATGAGCCATGGCCGCTGAGTCTGTGCGTCCGGAGCCTGTGCTCCTCAACGGGAGGGGCCACAACAGTGAGAGGCCCGCCTAGCACACACACACACAAAAAGAAATCATAAAGATCAGAGCAGAAATAAATGAAATAGAAACAAAAAAACAATAGTAAATCAATAAAACTAAAAGCTGGTTCTTTGAGAAGATAAACAAAATTGATTAACCATTAGCCAGACTCATCAAGAAAAAGAGGGAGAGGACTCAAATCAGTAAAATTAGAAATGAAAAAGAGAAGTTACAACAGACACCACAGAAATACAAAGCATCCTAAGAGACTACTAAAAGCAACTCTATGCCAATAAAATGGAGAACATGGAAGAAATGGACAAATTCTTAGAAAGGTATAACCTTCCAAGACTGAACCAGGAAGAAACAGAAAATATGAACAGAGCAATCACAAGTAATGAAATTTAAACTGTGATTAAAAGTCATCCAACAAACAAAAGTCCAGGACAAGATGGCTTCATAGGTGAATTCTCAAACATTTAGAGAAAAGCTAACACCTATTCTTCTCAAACTCTTTCAAAAATTTGAAGAGGAAAGAAGACTCCCAAACTCATTCTATGAGGCCACCATCACCCTGATACCAAAACCAGACAAAGACACTACAAAAAAAGAAAATTACAGACCAGTATCACTGATGAATATACATGCAAAAATCCTCAACAAAATACTAGCAAATAAAATCCAAAAACACATTAAAAGGATCATACACCTTGATCAAGTGGGATTTATCCCAGGGATGCAAGGATTCTTCAATATATGAAAATCAATCATTGTGATACACCATATTAACAAGTTGAAGCATAAAAATCATATGATTATCTCGAGATGCAGAAAAAGCTTTTGACAAAATTCAACACCAATTTATGATAAAAACTCTCCAGAAAGTGGGCATAGAGGGAACCTATCTCAACATGATAAAGGCCATATACGACAAACCCAGAGCAAACATCATTCTCAATGGTGAAAAACTGAAAGCATTTCCTCTAAGAGCAGGAACAAGAAAAGGATGTCCACTCTTGCCACTAGTATTCAACACAGTTTTGGAAGTCCTAGCCATGGCAATCAGAGAAGAAAAAGAAATAAAAGGAATACAAATTGGAAAAGAAGAAGTAAAACTGTCACTGTCTGCAGATGACATGATACTATACATAGAGAATCCTAAGATGCTACCAGAAAACTACTAGAGCTAATCAATGAATTTGGTAAATTTGCAGGATACACAATGCACAGAAATCTCTTGCATTCCTATACACTAATGATGAAAATTCTGAAAGAGAAATTAAGCAAATACTCCCATTTACCACAGCAACAAAAAGAATAAAATACCTAGGAATAAACCTACCTAAGGAGACAAAAGACCTGTATGCAGAAAACTATAAGACACTGCTGAAAGAAATTAAAGATGATACCAACAGGTGGAGAGATATACCATGTTCTTGGATTGGAAGAATCAACACTGTGAAAATGACTATACTACCCAAAGTAATCTACAGATTCAATGCCATTCCTATTAAATTACCCATGGCATTTTTTAGAAAACTAGAACAAAAAGTCTTAAAGTTTGTATGGAGACAGAAAAGACCCCGAATAGCCAAAGCAGTCTTGAGGGAAAAAAACGGAGATGGAGGAATCAGACTCCCTGACTTCAGATTATACTACAAAGCTACAGGAATCAAAACAGTATGATACTGGCACAAAAATAGAAATACAGATCAATGGAACAGGATAGAAAGCCCAGAGATAAACCCATGCACCTATGGTCAACTAATCTATGACAAAGGAGGTGAGGATATACAATGGAAAAAAGACAGTCTTTTCAATAAGTGATGCTGGGAAAACTGGAGAGCTACACGCAAAAGAATGAAATTAGCACACTCCCTAACACCATACAAAAAAATAAACTCAAAATGGATTAGAGACATAAATGGAAGATCGGACACTGTAAAACTCTTAGAGGAAAACATAGGAAGAACCCTCTTTGACATAAATCACAGCAAGATCTTTTTTGATCCACTTCCTAGAGAAATGGAAATAAAAACAAAAATAAACAAATGGGACCTAATGAAACTTAAAAGCTTTTGCAAAGCAAAGGAAACTACAAACAAGATGAAAAGACAACCCTCAGAATGGGAGAAAATATTTGCAAATGAAATAACGGACAAAGATTAATCTCCAAACTACATAAACAGCTCATGCAGCTCAATATTAAAAAAACAAACAACCCAATCCAAACATGAGCAGAAGACCTAAATAGACATTTCTCCAAAGAGGACATACAGGTGGTCAAGAAGCACATGAAAAGCTGTTCAACATCACTAATTATTAGAGAAATGCAAGTCAAAACTAAAATGAGGTATCACCTCACACCAGTTAGAATGGGCATCAGCAGAAAATCTACAAACAACAAATGCTGGAGAGGGTGTGGAGAAAAGGGATCCCTCTTGCAGTGTGGTGGGGATGTAAATTGATACAGCCACTATGGAGAACAGTATGGAGGTTCCTTATAAAACTAAAAATAGTTAACATATGTCCCAGCCATCTCACTACTGGGCATATTCCCTGAGCAAACCATAATTCAAAAAGACACATGAACCCCAATGTTCACTGCAGCACTATTTACAATATACAGGTCATGGAATCAACCTAAATGCCCATTGACAGATGAATGGATAAAGAAGATGTGGCACATATATACAATGGAATATTATTCAGCCATAAAAGGAATGAAATTGGGTCATTTGTAGAAACATGGGTGAATCTAGAGACTGTCATACAGAGTGAAGTAAGTCAGAAAGAGAAAAACAAATATCGCATATTAACCACATATGTGGAACCTAGAAAAATGGTACAGATGAACTGGTTTGCAGGTCAGAAATTGGGACACAGATATAGAGAACAAACATATGGACACCAAGAGGAGAAAGCAGTGGCAGGTGGGGTTGTGGTGTGATGAATTGGGAGATTGGGATTGACATGTATACACTTATAAAACCTAGTGTATAAAAAAATAAATAAAATTTAAAAATAACTAGAGTTATCTGTTATTAGATATATATTATAAAAATGTGTAAATTATAACATCAGTAACCTAAAATGTGAGGGAAAGGAGAAGTAAATGTGTAGAGTGTAGAAATGCTATTGAAATTAATTTATTATCAGTTTCAAATATGGTGTTATAATTTTAAGATATCTGATATAAACCTCATGGTAACCACATGGGAACTACCTATAGTAGTCACAAAAAAGAACATGATAAAAAAGTCAAAGCATATTGATACCAAAAGATATCAAAAAGGGAGGAGTATAAGAAAGAACAATAGATCTACAAAAGAAGCAGAAAACAATTAACAAAATGTCAACAGTAAGTTCTTACTTATTAATCATTATTTAAATGTAAATGAATTAAATTCCTAATCAAAAGACACAGAATGGTTGAAAGGATTAAAAAAAATACAAGATCCAATGATATGCTGCCTAGAAGAGACTAACTTTAGCCTTAAAGATACACATAGACTGAGAGTAAAGGGATGGAAAAAACATATTTCAAGCAAGTGTTAACAAAAAAAACAAACGAGGGATAGCTACTTATATCAGGCAAAATAGACTTTAATGTAAAAATGTAAAAAGAGACAAAGAAAGTTATTATATAATGATAATGGGGGTCAATCTATCAAGAAGATATAACAATTGTAAATATTTATGTACCAAACATTGGAGCACCTAAGCAGATAAAGAAAAAAACTAACATAGCTAAAAGGATAAATAAAGAGCATTATATTATTACATGGAGTCTTTAATACCCCACTCTCAACAATGGATAAATTGTACAGAGAATCAATAAGGGGACAGTATACTTGAATAACACTATAGACCAAATGGACTAACAAACATATACAGAACATTATATCCAACAGCAGCAAAATAAACATTCCTCTCAAACTCACATGGAATATTTTCTAGGATAGAACATATGTTAGGTCACAAGACAAATGTTAGCAAATTCAAGAAGGTTGAAATCATACCAAGTATCTCCTCTGACAAAAATAGTATGAAACTAGGAATCAGGAACAAAAGGAAAACTCAAAAGCTCATGAATACATGGAAATTAAACAACACTCTCCTAAACCAGTAATGAATTGAAGAGGTAAGAAAAAAGTATCTTGTGACAAACAAAAATGAAAATATATACCAAAACTTATGAGATGAAGCAAAAGCAGTTCTAAGAGGGACGTTTATAGCCAAAAGAAAAAAAGAAGGCCTACATTAAGAACAAGAAAGATCTCAAATACACAACCTAACTGTTCACCTAAAGGAATTAGAAAAAGAACAACAAACAGCCCAAAGTTAGCAGAAGGAAGGAAATAATAAAGATTAGGGCAGAAACAAATGAAATAGAGAACAGGAAAACAACAGAAAAGATTAACAAAACAAGAGTTTTGTTCTTTGAAAAGATAAAGTTGACAAACCCTTTGTTAGACTAACCAAGGGAAAAAAGAGAACCCAAATCAACAGGATAATAAATGAAAGAGTAAATATTACAATGGGTACCACAGAAAAAGAAAGGATGTTAGAGGCTACTATGATCAAAAATATGCCATCAAACTTCTAGGACAATCTACAAGAAATGGAAAATTTCTTCGATACATAAAAACTACTGAAGAGAGTTCCCAAGATGGTGGAGTAATAAGACTCTGACTCATTCAGGCACACCAAAATTACCACCATTTACCGAGAAACAGTTGATGAGAAAGACCAGGATCATAATAAATGACCTTCTACAACCAAAGATATAAAGAAGGAACCACAAGTAGATGGGTAGGAGGGATGGACTCGTGGTACAGTCAAGACCTACACCCCCAGGTAGGCAATCCACAAATAGTAGAATAATCACAATTGCAGAGGTTCTCTCCAAGAAACAAGGGGTCTGAGCCCCATATTGGGCTCTCCAGCATGGGGGTCCTCCACTGGGAAGATGAGCCCACAGAATATTTGGCTTTGAAGGTCAGCAGCGTTTCCTTTGTGGAGACCCAGAGGGCTGTGGGAAATAGAGACTCCACTCTTTAAGAGTGCACACAAAATCTCACATGCACTGAGACGCAGAGCAGAAACAGAAATTTGAAAGGAGCCTGGGTCACACACACCTGCTAAATCTTGGAGAATATCCTGGAGAGGCAGGAGGTAACTGGAGTTCACCCTGGGGACACAGATATGGATGGCAGCCTTTTGGGGAGCTTTTTCTACCACATGGACACTGGTGCTAGTAAGCACCACTTTGGAGTCCTCTGTCTAGTTTGTTAACCTTGGGACCCAGCCCCACCTCCACCCACCAGACTGTATGCAGCACTGCTGGGATGCCTCAGACCAACGAAATTGCCAGATAGAGACACAGATCTACCCACCAGCAGGCAGGATGCCTTAAAACCCCTTGAGCTCACAAGCCCCTGGACATAGCCTTGTCCAACAGAGGGACCAGGAACTGGCCCCACACATCAGGGTACAGACACTAGAACTGGGACACCCAGGGGATTACAGCCAGAGATCCAGGGACACATCTCTCCCCACCAGTGGGTAGGCACCAGCCCCAGAAACAACTAGACCCAGTCCTACCCACCAGTGTGTGGACACCAGCTCCAGGACAACTGCAGCCCTGCAGGCTGACCTGTCAAACCCAGTCCACCCACCAGCAGAACATCAGCTGTGAGATACCTTGGGTCCCTCAGCCAGCTGCTCTTGGATCCAGCCTGACTCACTAATGGGTCAAAACAAGCTTTGGGAACCCCCCTTCTCAGAGACGTCAGAGCCAGCTGTGTCAGGAATCAGCCCCATTCACCAGCAGTCCAACACCAGCTCTGGGACCCCTGAGCCCACAGACCCCAGGACATGGCTCTGCCTGTCAGTGGACCAGCAGTAGTCCTAGGACATGACTTTACCTACCAGCAGGTGTGCACTGGCCCCAGGACCACAGTGTCCCTTCAGCCTGCCTGGTCAAGACCCAGCCAACACACAAGCAGGTCAGCACCAGCCCTGGGATAACCTGGGTTCCAGCCCCACACAACAGTGGCCTGACACCAGCTTCAGGATCTCAAAGTTCTACAGTCAGAGTCTCTGAGACACAGCATCACCCACCAGTGAAACAGAATTAGCACTGAGACACCCTAGGTCCCAACCCCAACCACCAGAAGGCCAAAACCCACTCCAAGATACCTTGAACACCTTGGACACCTTGGAAATTTGCCCTGGGATATAGCCCCACTCATCAGTGGGCTGACACAAGCTATGGGATAACTCGGAAACCATAGCCAGTCACGTCAGGAACTGACCCCACCTACCAGCAGCCTAACACTAGATCTAGGAACCATGGCCCTGTAACCACCCACCCCAGAACCTGCCTCTGCCCTCCAGTCAGCCAGCCACGGGACCTACTGGTGTTCTGCAGCGAGTCAAGCTATGACCCAGCTCCACAAACCAGTGGCTGGCACTCTTGCACAAGGCAGTGCTTGAAAACCAACTGGACTGAGGGACAGTTACACCTACCAGACCACACACAGTAGTCAGCCCACCACAACAGAAAGGTCTGTGCAGAGAAGATGGTGGAAGAGTAAGACACGGGGATCAATTTCCTCCTCACAGATACATCAGAAATATATCTACACGTGGAACTTCTCCTATAGAACACCCACCGAACTCTGGCAGAAGACCTCAGACCACCCAAAAGGCAAGAAACTCCCCATGTACCTGGCCATGTGGATTAAAGGCTCTTGGCACTCCAGCCAGGTGTCAAGGCTGTGTCTCTGAGGTGGGAGAACCAACCTCAGGACACTGGTCCACAAGAGACCTCCCAGCTCCACGTAATATCAAACGGCGAAAATCTCCCAGAGATCTCCATCTCAACACCAAGACCCAGCTTCACTAAAGGACTAGCAACGTACAATGCTGGACACCCTATACCCAACAAAGAGCAAGACAGGTCTATAGCCCCATCCATTAGCAGAGAGGCTGCCTAAAAGCATAATAAGGCTACCAACATCCCCAAACAAACCACCAGATGTGGACCTGCCCACCAGAAAGACAAGATCCAGCCTCATCCACCAGAACAGAGGCACTAGTCCCCCCAACCAGGGCACCTACTCAACCCACTGAACCAACCTTAGCCACTGGGGACAATCACCAAAAACAACGGGAACTACGAACCTGCAGCCTGCAAAAAGGAGACCCCAAACACAGTAAGATAAGCAAAATGAGAAGACAGAAAAACACACAGCAGATGAAAGAGCAAGATAAAAACACACCAGACCTAACAAAGGAAGAGGAAATAGGCAGTCTACCTGAAAAAGAATTCAGAATAATGATAGTAAAGATGATTCAAAATCTTGGAAATAGAATAGACAAATTGCAAGAAACAGTTAACAAGGACCTAGAAGAAATAAAGAGGAAGCAAGCAACGATAAGCAACACAATAAATGAAATGAAAAATACTCTAGATGGGATCAATAGCAGAATAACTGAGACAGAAGGACGGATAAGTGACCTGGAAGATAAAATAGTGGAAATAATTACTGCAGAGCAGAATAAAGAAAAAAGAATGAAAAGAACTGAGGACAGTCTCAGAGACCTCTGGAACAACATTAAACGCACCAACATTCGAATCATAGGGGTCCCAGAAGAAGAAGAGAAAAAGAAAGGGACTGAGAAAATATTTGAAGAGATTACAGTTGAAAACTTCCTTAATATGGGAAAGGAAATAGTCAATCAAGTCCAGGAAGCACAGAGTCCCATACAGGATAAACCCAAGGATAAACACGCCAAGACACATAATAATCAAACTGTCAAAAATTAAATACAAAGAAAACATATTAAATGCAGCAAGGGAGGGCTTCCCTGGTGACGCAGTGGTTGAGAATCCACCTGCCGATGCAGGGGACGCGAGTTCGTGCCCCAGTCTGGGAAGATCCCACATGCTGCAGAGCGTCTGGGCCTGTGAGCCGGGGCCACTGAGCCTGTGCGTCCGCGGCCTGTGTTCCACAATGGGAGAGGCCACACAGTGAGAGGCCCATGTACCAGCAAAAAAAAAAAAAAAAAAAAAGCAGCAAGGGAAAAACAACAAATAACACACAAGGGAATCCCCATAAGGTTAACATCTGATCTTTCAGCAGAAACAGTGCAAGCCAGAAGGGAGTGGCAGGACATATTTAAAGTGATGAAGGAAAAAAATCTACAACCATGATTACTCTACCCAGCAAGGATCTCATTCAGATTTGATGGAGAAATTAAAACCTTCACAGACAAGCAAAAGCTGAGAGAGTTCAGCACCACCAAACCAGCTTTACAGCAAATGCTAAAGGAACTTCTCTAAGCAAGAAACAGAAGAGAAGGAAAAGACCTACAAGAACAACCCGAAACAATTAAGTAAATGATAATAGGAACACACATATCAATGATTACCTTAAATGTAAATGGATTAAATGCTCCCACCAA
The DNA here is from genome assembly GCF_026419965.1 of Kogia breviceps. Lineage (NCBI taxonomy): Eukaryota > Metazoa > Chordata > Mammalia > Artiodactyla > Physeteridae > Kogia > Kogia breviceps. The sequence goes on along the minus strand of NC_081312.1, from coordinate 120,510,831 downwards.
AAGACACAGACTGGCTGAATGGATACAAAAACAAGACCCATATATATGCTGTCTACTAGAGACCTACTTCAGACCTAGGGACACATACAGACTGAAAGTAAGGGGATGGAAAAAGATATTCCATGCAAGTGGCAATCAGAAGAAAGCTGGAGTAGCAATTCTCATATCAGACAAAATAGACTTTAAAATAAAGACTATTACAAGAGAAAAAGAAGGATACCACATAATGACCAAGGGTGCAATCCAAGAAGAAGATATAACAATTGTAAATATTTATGCACCCAACAGGAGCACCTCAATACATAAGGCAAATGCTAACAGCCATAAAAGGAGAAATCAACAGTAACAAAATCAGAGTAGGGGACATTAACACCTTACTTTCACAATGGACAGATCATCCAAAATGAAAATAAATAAGGAAACACAAGCTTCAAATGACACCTTAAACAAGATGGACTTAATTGATATTTATAGGACCTTCCATCCAAAAACAACAGAATACACTCTCTTCTCAAGTGCTCATGGAACATTCTCCAGGATAGATCGTACCTTGGGTCACAAATCTAGCCTTGGTAAATTTAAGAAAACTGAAATCGTATCAAGTATCTTTTCTGACCACAACGCTATGAGACTAGATATCAATTACAGGAAAAGATCTGTAAAAAATACAAACACATGGAGGCTAAACAATACACTACTTAATAACGAAGTGATCACTGAAGAAATCAAAGAGGAAATCAAAAAGTACTTAGAAACAAATGACAATGGAGACATGACGACCCAAAACCTATGGGATACAGCAAAAGCAGTTCTAAGAGGGAAGTTTATAGCAATACAGTCATACCTTAAGAAACAGGAAACATCTCGAATAAACAACTGAACTTTGCACCTAAAGCAATTAGAGAAGGAAGAACAAAAAAAACCCAAATTTAACAGAAGGAAAGAAATCATAAAGATCAGATCAGAAATAAATGAAAAAGAAATGAAGGAAACAATAGCAAAGATCAATAAAAGTAAAAGCTGGTTCTTTGAGAAGATAAATAAAATTGATAAACCATTAGCCAGACTCATCAAGAAAAAAAGGGAGAAGACTCAAATCAATAGAATTAGAAATGAAAAAGGAGATGTAACAACTGACTCTGCAGAAATACAAAAGATTATTAGAGATTACTACAAGCAACTCTATGCCAATAAAATGGACAACCTGGAAGAAATGGACAAATTCTTAGAAATGCACAACGTGCCAAGACTGAATCAGGAAGAAATAGAAAATATGAACAGACCAATCACAAGCACTGAAATTGAAACTGTGATTCAAAATCTTCCAACAAACAAAAGCCCAGGACCAGATGGCTTCACAGGCGAATTCTATCAAACATTTAGAGAAGAGCTAACACCTATCCTTCTCAAACTCTTCCAAAACATAGCAGAGGGAGGAACACTCCCAAACTCATTCTATGAGGCCACCATCACCCTGATACCAAAACCAGACAAAGACGTCACAAAGAAAGAAAACTACAGGCCAATATCACGGATGAACATAGATGCAAAAATCCTCAACAAGATACTAGCAAACAGAATCCAACAACACATTAAAAGGATCATACACCATGATCAAGTGGGGTTTATTCCAGGAATGCAAGGGTTCTTCAATATATGCAAATCAACCAACGTGATACACCATATCAACAAACTGAAGGAGAAAAACCACATGATCATCTCAATAGATGCAGAGAAAGCTTTTGACAAAATTCAACACCCATTTATGATAAAAACACAGCAGAAAGTAGGCACAGAGGGAACTTTCCTCAACATAATAAAGACCATATAAGACAAACACACAGCCAGCATCATTCTCAATGGTGAAAAACTGAAACCATTTCCACTAAGATCAGGAACAAGACAAGGTTGCCCACTCTCACCACTCTTATTCAACCTAGTTTTGGAAGTTCTAGCCATGGCAATCAGAGAAAAAAAAAGAAATAAAAGGAATCCAAATAGGAAAAGAAGAAGTAAAGCTGTCACTGTTTGCAGATGACATGATACTATACATAGAGAATACTAAGGATGCTACCAGAAAACTACCAGAACTAATCAATGAATTTGGTAAAGTAGCAGGATACAAAATTAATCACAGAAATCTCTGGCATTCTTATACACTAATGATGAAAAATCTGAGAGGGAAATTAAGAAAACACTCCCATTTACCACTGCAACAAAAAGAATAAAATATCTAGGAATAAACCTACCTAAGGAGGCAAAAGACTTGCATGCAGAAAACTATAAGACACTGATGAAAGAAATTAAAGATGATATAAATAGGTGGAGAAATATACCATGTTCTTGGATTGGAAGAATCAACATTGTGAAAATGACTCTATTACCCAAAGCAATCTACAGATTCAATGCAATCCCTATCAAATTACCACTGGCATTTTTTTACAGAACTAGAACAAAAAATTTCACAATTTGTATGGAAACACAAAAGACCCCGAATAGCCAAAGCAATCTTGAGAACAAAAAATGGAGCTGGAGGAATCAGGCTCCCTGACTTCAGACTATACTACAAGGCCACAGTAATCAAGACAGTATGGCACTGGCACAAAAACAGAAATATAGATCAATGGAACAGGATAGAAAGCCCAGAGATAAACCCACACACATATGGTTACCTTATCTTTGATAAAGGAGGGAAGGATATACATTGGAGAAAAGACAGCCTCTTCAATAAGTGGTGCTGGGAAAACTGGACAGCTACCTGTAAAAGTACGTAATTAGAACACTCCCTAACACCACACACAAAAATAAACTCAAAATGGGTTAAAGACCTAAATGTAAGGCCAGATACTATCAAACTCTTAGAGGAAAACATAGGCAGAACACTCTATGACATAAATCACAGCAAGATCCTTTTTGACCCATCTCCTAGAGAAATGGAAATAAAAACAAAAATAAACAAATGGGACCTCCTGAAACTTAAAAGCTTTTGCACAGCAAAGGATACCATAAACAAGACCAAAAGACAACCCTCAGAATGGGAGAAAATGGTTGCATATGAAGCAACTGACAAAGGATTAATCTCCAAAATTTATAAGCAACCCATGCAGCTCAATAACAAAAAAACAAACAACCCAATCCAAAAATGGGCAGAAGAACTAAATAGACATTTCTCCAAAGAAGATATACAGAGTGCCAACAAACACATGAAACAATGCTCAACATCATTAATCATTAGAGAAATGCAAATCAAAACTACAATGAGATATCACCTCACACCGGTCAGATTGGCCATCATCAAAAACTCTAGAAACAATAAATGCTGGAGAGGGTGTGGAGAAAAGGGAACCCTCTTGCACTGCTAGTGGGAATGTAAATTGATACAGCCACTATGGAGAACAGTATGAAGATTCCTTAAAAAACTACAAATAGAACTACCATATGACCCCACAATCCCACTACTAGGCATATACCCTGAGAAAACCATAATTCAAAAAGAGTCATGTACCAAAATGTTCATTGCAGCTTTATTTATGATAGCCAGGACATGGAAGCAACCTAAGTGTCCATCAACAGATGAATGGATAAAGAAGATGTGGTACATATATACAATGGAATATTATTCAGCCATAAAAAGAAATGAAACTGAGTTATTTGTAATGAGGTGGATAGACCTGGAGTCTGTCATACAGAGTGAAGTAAGTCAGAAGGAGAAAAACAAATACTGTATGCTAACACATATATATGGAATCTAAGAAAAAAAAATGTCAGGAAGAGATTAGTGGTAGGATGGAAATAAAACACAGACCTACTAGAGCATGGACTTGACGATATGGGGAGGGGGAAGGATAAGCTGTGATGATGTGAGAGAGCGGAGGGACACATACACACTACCAAATGTAAATTAGATAGCTAGTGGGAAGCTGCCGCATAGCACAGGGAGTTCACCTCTGTGCTTTGTGACCACCTAGAGGGGTGGGATAGGGAGGGTGGGAGGGAGGGTGATGCAAGAGGGAAGAGATATGGGAACATATGTGTATGTATAACTGATTCACTTTGTTGTAAAGGAGAAACTAACACAGTATTGTAAAACAGTTATACTCAATTAAAGATGCTAAAAAAAAAAAAAGAAAGGTCTGTGTAGTCAACATAGGGGTTACCCCTAGAACATATAGCTCTGGTGACTAGAAAGGTGTGTTCTACTGGGATGCATAGGATGTCTCCTACAAAGGACAAGTTCAGGAATACAAAAAACATACCAGATACGTAGAAATAAAACCAGAAAATGAGGCAAAAAGAGGTGACAGAGAAACATGTTTCAAAAGAAGGAACAAGATAAAGAAGAAACAGAAGAACTAGGTGAAGTGGAGATAGGCAATCAACCAGATAAAGTGTTAAGGGAATGGTCATAAAGATGATCAAAGAACTCAGGAGAAGAATGGAAGAACAGACTGAAAAGTTAGAAGTTTTTAACAAAGAGCTATAAAATATGAGGGAGAACTATAAAGAGATGAAAAATACAATAACTGAAATGAAAAATAAACTAGAAGTAATCAACAGCAGATTAAATAATACAGAGAAACAGATGAGAAAGCTGGAAGACAGAGTACTGGAAATCATTGAAGTTGAACAGAAAAAGAAAGAAAGAAAAGAAAAAAGCATAAAAAGAAATGAGGACACTTTAAGAGATGTCTGAGAAAATATCAAGTATAATAACACCTAGAAGGAGAAGAGAAAGAAAGGGTCAGGAAACAGATTTGAAGATGGTAAGTGAAAATTTCTTAACCTGGGAAAGGAAACAGACATCCAAGTTTGTGAAGCACAGAGAGCCTCAAACAGGATCAACCTAAAGAGAATTGCACCAACACACATTATAATTAAAATGGAAAAATTTAATGATAAAGAGAGAACATTAAAAGCAGCAAGGAAAAAAAAAAGTAACATGTTACACACAAGGGAATTCCCATAAGGCTATCAGCTGACCTTTTTTTTGAAAGAATTGAAAAAAAATTTTTTTAATGTTTTTTTATTTATTTATTTGGCTGTGCCAGGTCCTAGTTGTGGCAAGTAGGATCCTCATTGCAGCATGTGGAATCTTTAGTTGTGGCATGTGGGAACTTTAGCTGTGGCATGTAAACTCTTAGTTGCAACATGTGGGATCCAGTTCCCTGACCAGGGATCACATCCAGGCCCCCTGCATTGGGAGTGCAGAGCTCTAGCCACTGGACCACCAGGGAAGTTCCTGTTAGCTGAACTTTCAGCAGAAACTCTGCAGGTCAGAAGAGAGTGGCATGATATATTTAAAATGATGAAAGGGGAAAACCTACAATCAAGAATACTCTACAAACCAGGCTCTCATTCATATCTGATGGAGATCTCAACAGATTTACAAATAAGAAAAAGCTAAAAGAGACCAGCACCACCAAACCAGCTTTACAAGAAATGTTAAAAGGACTTTTCTAATTTAAAAAAGGCCACAACTAGAAATATAAAAATTATAAAAGGAAAAAGCTCATTGGGAAAGGCAAATATACAGTAAAGATGGTAAATCAACAATTTCAAGTCTACTAAGAAGATTAAAAGACAGAAGTAATAAAATCATATCCACAATAAGCAGTTAAGGGATACAGAAAAACAGATATAAAATATGATGTCAAAATGGTAATTGTGAGGAGAGGGGAGTAAAAAATGGAAGGTTGTTAAAATGCATTTGAAATTAAAATTTCAGCAACTTAAAAAAATTACATATATATATATACACACACACAGAAATACACACACACACAAAGAGAAAGAGAGAGATTGCCATATATAAACCTCATGGTTTATATATAAACCATACATAAACCAAAAATCTATAATAGATACACACACACAAAGAGAAAGGAGTCCATTCATAACACTAAAGAGAGTTATCAACTTACAGGAGAACAAAAGAAGGAGGAACAAAAAAGAACCCCAAAATGATCCAAAAGTAATGAACAAAAAAGCAATAAGTACATACCTATGAATATTATTTTAAATGTAAATGGACTAAACGCTCCAATAAAAACACATAGAGTAGATGAATGGATACAGAAATAAGACCCATATATATGCTGCCTATAAAAGATTCACTTCAGATCTAAACACACACAGAGACTGAAAATGAGGGGATGGAAAAAGTTATTCTATGCAAATGGAAATCAAAAGAAAGCCAGAGTAGCAATATTTATATCAGACAAAATAGACTTTGAAACAAATAATGTTACAAGAGATGAAACAAGTAATGTTACAAGAGACAAAGAAGGACATTACATAATGATCAAAGGATTAATACAAGAAGATGTAACATTTAAAAATATATAAGCACACAACAAAGGAGCACCTAAATACAAAAAGCAAATATTAACAGATATAAAGGGAGAAACTGATAATAACACACTAATAGTAGGGGACTTTAACACTACATTTAACATCAATGGAGAGATGATCCAGATGGAAAATCAATAAGGAAACACTGGCCTTAAATAACACATTAGACAAGATTGATTTAACAGAAATACATAGAACATTCCATCCACTACAGCAGAATACACATTCTTTCCAAGTGCACATGGAACATTCTCCAGGATAGATCACATGCTGGCCAGAAAACAAGACTCAGTAAATTTAAGAAAATTTAAATCATACAGAGAATTTTTTCTGACCACAACCCTATGAGACTAGAAAATAAACTACAAGAAAAAAACTCTCCCTCCCCCCAAAATACACATAGGGAGGATAAATAATATGCTATTAAACAACCAATGGAGCATGGAAGAAATCAAAGAAGAAATTTTTTTAAAAGCTGGAGACAAATGAAAACAAAACAAATGAAATCAGGCTGCAGCAAAATCAGTTCTAAGAGGGAAGTTTATACAAGACAAGACTATCTCAGGAAACAAGAAAATGCTCAACTGAACAACTTAACCTTACACCTAAAGGAACTAGAAAAAGAAGAACAAACAAAACTCAAAGTTAGTACAAGTAAAGAAATCCTAAAGATCAGTGCAGAAATAAATGAAATAGAGACAAAAAAAAAAAAAAAAAAAAAAAAACACAACCAAATAGAAAAGATCAATGAAACTAAGAGCTGGTACTTTGAAAAGATAAACAAAATTGATAAAACTTGAGCCAGACTCATCAATGATAAAAGAGAGAGTACCCAAATCAATAAAATGAGAAATGAAAAAGGAGAAATTACAATGGACACCACAGAAACACAGGATATAAGAGATTACTATGAACAACTATATGCCAATAAAATGGGCAACCTAGGAGAAATGGACAAATTCCTAGAAACGTATAATCTCCCAAGACTGAACCAGGAAGATATAGAAAATATACTAATTACCAGTAATGAAATTGAATCAGTAATTTTAAAAACTCCAAACAAATTAAAGTACAGGACCAGATGGACTCACAGGTGAATTTTACCAAATATTTAAAGGGTTAACAACTATCCTCAAACAATTCCAAAAAAATTTCAGAGAAAAGAATACTTCTGAATTCATTCTACAAAGCCAGCATCACCCTGATACCAAAACCACATAAAGATATCACAAAAAAAGAAAATTACAGGCCAATATCACTGATGATCATAGATGCAAAAATCCTCAGCAAACCATTAGCAAACTGAATTCAACAATACATTAAAAGGATCATACACTATAGTCAAGTGGGATTTATCCCAGGGATGCCAGGATGTTTCAATACTGCTAATCAATCATTGTGATATACTGCATTAACAAATTGAAGAATAAAACCATATGATCATCCCAATAGACGAAGAAAAAGCTTTTGACAGAACTCAACACACATTTCTGATAAAAACTCTCCACAAAGGGGGTATGGAGGGAACATACCTCAACATAATAAATGCCATATATGACAAATTCACAACTAACATCATACCCAATGGTGAAAAGCTGAAAGCATTTCCTCTAAGATCAGGAGTGGTACAAGGATGCCCACTCTCACCACTTTTATTCAACATAGTATTGGAAGTCCTAGCCACAGCAGACAAGAAAAAGAAAAGGAATCCAAACTGGAAAGGAAGAAATAAAATGTCACTGTTTGCAGATAACATGATACTACACAGAGAAAACCATGAAGATGTCACCAAAAACCTACCAGAGCTCATCAATGAATTTAATAAAGTTTCAGGATAGAAAATTAATATACAAAAATCTGTTGCATTTCTATACACTAACAGTGAACTATTGGAAAGAGAAATTAAAGAAACAATTCCATTTACAATCACATCAAAAAGAATAAAACACGTAGGAATAAATCTAACTAAGGAATCAAAGACCTGTAATTGGAACAGGATACTGATGAAAGAAATTGAAGATGACACAAACAAATGGAAAGATATATTATGCTCATGGACTGGAAGAATTAATGTTGTTAAAATGACCATACTACCCAATCAATCTACAGATGTCATGTAATCCCTAACAAAATACCAATGGCATTTTTTTTCACAAAACTAGAACAAGTAATTTAATAATTTGTATTGAAATACAAATAACTCAGAGTAGGCAAAATAATCTTGAGAAAGAAAAACAGAGCTGACTTCAGATTACACTACAAAGCTACAGTCATCAAAACAGTATGGTACTGGCACAAAAACAGACACATAGATCAATGGACCAGAATACAGAGCTCAGAAATGCACTTACATCAACTAATCTATGACAAAGGAGGCAAGAATATGCAATAGGGGAAAAGAGAGTCTCTTCAACAAATGGTGCTAGGAAAACTGGACAGATACATGTAAAAGAATGAAATTAGAACATTTTATCACACCATATACAAAAAATAAATTAAAATGGATTAAAGGCCTAAATGTAAGACAGGAAGCCATAAGACTTCTCAAAGAAAACTTAGGCAGAACACTCTTTGACATAAATCTTAGTAATAATTTTTGGGTCTCTCTCCCAAGGCAAATGAAACAAAAGCAAAAATAAACAAATGGAACTTAATTAAACTTAAAAGCCTTTGCCCAGCAAAGGAAACCTGTGTCAAAATGAAAAAACAACCTACTGAATAGGAGAAAATATTTGCAAATGATATGACTGATAAGGGCTTAAAATCCAAAATACATAAACATCTCATACAACTCAATATCAAAAAACAACAAAAATTCAAACAACCCAGTTTTCAAATGAGAAAAAGTTCTGAATAGACATTTTTCTGAAGAAGACATACAGATGGCTAATGGGCACATGAAAAGATACTTAACATCGATATTCATAAGAGAAATGTAAATCAAATCCATAACATGAGGAATATCTCCTCACACCTGTCAGAATGGCTATCATCAAAAAGACCACAAATAATAAATGTTGGAGAGGATACAAACAAAGAAAGGGGTGCACTTGTACACTGTCAGCAGGAATGTAATTTTGTGTAACCACCATGGAAAAAAAGTAGGGAGGTTCCTCAAAAAAATAAAAATAGAGTTACCATATGACCCAGCCATTTCACTCCTGTCTATGTATCCAAAGAAAATGAAAACACTAATTCAAAAAGAAACATGTACTCCAGTATTGTGAGCAGTATTTAGAATTGTCAAAGTATGGAAGCCTTCTAAGTGTCCATCAAAAGATGAATGGATATAAAAGAAGTGATATATATAGATACATACACACACACACACACACACACACACACATATACATACAGAGGAATATTACTCAGCCATAAAAAAGAATGAAATTCTGCCATTTGCAACACCATGGATAGACCTGGAGGGTATTATGCTTAGTGAAATAAGTCAGACAGGGGAGAAAGACAAATACTGTATGTTAGCACTTATATGTGGAACCTAAAAATACAAAACAAATAAATGAATATAACAAAACTAAAATAGACTCACAGATATAGAGAACAAACTAGTGGTTACCAGCTGGGGAGAGGGAAGGGGGTGGGGCAAGATAAGGGTAGCAGATTAAGAGGTACAAACTACCTTGTATAAAATAAATAAGTAGAAGGATATATTGTGCAGCACAGGAAGTATAGCCAATATTTTATAATACCTTTAAATGGGGTATAGTCTATAAAATAAATGAATCATTATCTTTACATCTGAAACTAATATAATATTTTAAATCAACTATATCTCAATTTTTTTAATTTATGAAAAGAAAGACACAACCTACTAAGACTGAATCAGGAAGAAGTAGAAAATCTGAAGCCACCAATTACTAGCAAGGAAATTGAATCAGTAATCAAAAATCTAACAAGGAAAAGCTCCACTTAGCCTAGCTTAGCCTGGCCCTAGCTCCCAAAGATTTTCTTCTGTTTTTTCCTGAAAGTTTTATAGATTTTTTTTTATTTTATAGTTAAGTGCTAGATTCATTTTGAGTTAAGTCAAGGTGTGTGTGTGTGTGTGTGTGTGTGTGTGTGTGTGTGTGTGTGTGTGTTGTTTGTTTGTTTGGGATAGGGATTCCAATTGCTCCAGCATCATTAATAGGAAAGGTGACTCTTCCTATATGTAACTGCTTTGCAATTTTGTCAAAAATCAGTTGGGTCTGTGTATGGGTTTATTACTGGGTTCTCTATTCTGTTCCATTGATCTATGTGTCTATCCATCTGCTAAATATCACACAGTTGATTATTGTAGCTATATAATAACTCTTGAAATCATGTAGACTGATTTCAAATTTTTCAAAATTATTTTTGATTTTTCTAGTTTCTTTAAGTTTTTGTATATATTTTGGATTAAAATAGTCTATAATGACAAAAATATCTTGCTGAGATTTGATAGGCATGGCTTTAAATCTGTATATCTATTTGGGGAGAATTGACAACCTTACTATGCCATCCACAAACACAGTATATTTCTCCATTTATTTATTTCTTTCATCAAAATTTTGTAGTTTTTAGCATATAAGTTCTGCACGTATTTTTAAAATTTTCACTTAAGTATTCCTTTTTGTTATTGTAAATGATACTACATTTTAAACTTTGTTATTTATGTATTCATCAATAGTATATAGAAATACAATTGATATACAGTATCATATCCTGCAAACTTCCTGATATAATTATTAGTTCTAGAAGTTTTTTTTTTATAGATTCCTTGGAATTTTCTATATAGATAACCATGTCTTCTGCAAATAGAGAAAAATTTTCTTCTTTCCTTTTTGAGCAGCATGCTGTTTATTTCTCTTTCCTGCCTTATTGTGCTGGGTGTAACTTCTATCACTGTTGAAAAGAGTGGTGAGACAGGAACAAAAGAAGACATCTTGCCTTGTTTCTGACTTAAAATAATTCATTCAGTCTTTCATAATTACGTATAATGTTAGCTACAGGCTTTTTGTAGATGTTCTTTATCAAGTTGAGTAAGTTCCACTTCTATTTCTAGTTTTCTCAGAGTTTTTATTATGATTGATGTTATGATAAGGTTTTCTTCATTAGCCTGTTAATATGGTGTACCTCACTGACTGACTTTTGACTATGAACAAGCTTCCATCCCTGGAATAAACCCTGATTGGTTATGGTATACAATTCCTTTTATATATTGCTGCATTCTATTTGCTAATATTTTGTTAAGGATTTTTGCATCTATTCTTTAGTGATATTGGTTTGTAGTTTTCTTTTTTCTTTTCTTTTTTTTCTTTTGTACCATCTTTGTCTGGTTTTGGTATCAGGGAATATTAGCTTCATAAAATGAATTAGGAAATTTTCCCTTCTATTTTGTGGAATTGGTGCTTATTATTTTATTTTATTTTTAAATTTTTGCTTTTGGTGATTATTTTTAAAAATTCTCCAGTGACAGCATCTGGATTTCTTTGGGGGGGGAGGTTTTAATTTACAAATTAAACCTCCTTAAAAGTTATAGAGAAATTCAAATGATCTATTTCATACTGACTTATGATAGTATTTCTTTTCATCTAAGTTGTTGAATTTATGTGTGTGAAGTTGTCTTGTGGTATTTCCTTATACTTTTTTGATTTCTGTAGGATCTGTAGTAACATCTCTATTTCGTCCCTGAGAGTGATGATTTGTGTCTTCTCTATATTTTTGTTGTCAGTCTCACTAGAGAATTGTCAAGTTTATTGGTCTTTTCAAAAAACCAGCTCTTGGTTTCATTTATTTTCTGTACTGTTTTCCTAACTTCAGTTTCATTGACTTCCACTACCCCTTTTATTATTTTCATACCTCCACTTGCTTTGGGTTTATTTTGCTTTTCTTTTTCTTAGTTCTTAAGGTGAGAGAATAGACTATTTGATTTGAGATTTTTCTTCTTTTCCGATGTATAATTTAGTGATATAAATATCATTCTCAGCACAGCTTTACTGTGCCACACAAATTTTGATATGTTGTATTTTTGTTCAATTTATTTTTAAATTTTCCTTACGATTTCCTCTTTGACTTATGGATTACTTAGAAGTGCATTGTTTGGTTTCCAAATGCTTAGATTTTCTCATTACTTTTTTGTTATTGACTTCTAGTTTGATTCTCTTGTGGTCAGAGAACACACTCTATATTACTTTAATTATTTAAAAATTTGCTTTGATTTGTTATATCCCAGGATATGGTCCATATTCATATATATCTGGGGACCACATGGACCAAATGTGTATTCTCCTGATGTTTGATGGAATGTTCTATAAATGTTGATTAGCTACTGATGGTTGATGGTACTGTTGAGTTCTTCTATAGCCTTCCTGATTTTTTGTCTAGTTATCTATCAATTGTTGAGAATGGTGTGTTGAAGTCTCCAACCATAATTGTGGATTTGTCTATTTCTCCTTTCAGTTCTACCAGTTTTTGCTTTACATATTTTGCAGCTCTGTTTTCTGATGCATACACACTTAAAATTTCTATGCCTTTTTGGTGTATTAATGCTTTTACCATGATATAATATCCCTCTTTGTCTCTGGCAGTTTTCTTTGCTCTGAAGTCTGCTTTATCTGATATTCATATAGCCACTTCTGCATTCTTTTGATTAATATATACATGATATATCTTTTTCAATCCTTTTGATTCCAAATGTCTAAACTGTTATATTTGAAATTGTAGACAACATATAATTGGGTCATAACTCTTTATCCACTCTATTAATCTCTGTCTTTTAATTATGTAGTTAGATCATTTACAATTAATACATTTATTGATATGTAAGGGCTAAAGTATGCCATATCAACTTTTTGTTTTCTGCTTCTTCTCTCTGACTTTTGTTTCTATTTTTTTATCCTACCTTCTTGTGGATTACATGAATATTTTCTAGAATTTTACTTTGAGTCATCTCTGCTGGTTTCGAGTATATCTCTTGGTTTAACATTTTTAGTGGTTGTTCCAGATAATACATTATATGTATGCAAATTATCACAGTCTACTGGTGTCATCATTTTACTATTATACCAATGAAATATAAAAACCAGATGCCCCTTTACATCCCTTTACCTTCCCACATTTATAATTAACTATTTCCTCTATAGACATTTAGAACCACATCAGACAGTGTTATAATTTTTCCTTCAATTATCAACTATAATTTAGAAAACTCAAGAGAAGAAGCAACGCCTATTGTAATTAGCCTTAATTTTACCATATTCTTCCCTCCTGATGTTTCAACTTTCCTTATTCTGTTTTCTTTCTTTTTAGAGAACTTCCTTTATCTATTCTTTTAGGGTATGCCTTCTGGTGACAAATTCTTTTAGTTTCCTTTCATCTGAGAATGTCTTGATAATTCTAAAAGTATATTTTCACTATATATAAAATTCTGGGTTGACAGTTTTTTCTGTTAGTATTTTAAAACTTTTCTGCTACTTCCTTTTAGCTTCCATAGCTTCTGATGAAAAATCTGTTGTCATAATTGTTTTCCCCTATAGAGAAGGTGTTGTTTTTCTCTCAAACTGATTTCAAATATTTTCTTTGTCTTTAGAATTCTAAAGTTTGAATACAATATGATCAGTGTGTATTTCTTTGAGCTTCTTCTGTTTGGGATTCTCTCCATTTCTTAAACCTGTAGGTTTATGCCTTTTACCAAAATTTCGTTAGTTTTCCACCATATTTCCATGACTGCTTGTTAAGTCCCACCCTCTTTCTCCCCTCCTTCTAAGATTCTGAAGACAAAACATTAGATCTTTCATTACAGTCCCACAGGTCCCTAAAGCTCTATTCATTTCCTTTAATCTGTTTTCTCTCTGTTGTTCAGGCTGGGTGAATTATACTGTTCTATTGTTTGGCTCACTGATTCTTCCTTCTATTCCTTCCATTCTGCTATTGAGCCAATCCATTGAGGTTTTTATATTGGTTGTTGTATTTTTCAGTTTTAAAATTTCAATTTGATTTTTCCTCTATGTCTTTTATTTCTTTGCTGAGGCTCTTTTCCCTTTGTTTCAAGTGTGTCTAATTGCTTGTTAATGCATTTTTATGATGACTGCTTAAATTTTTTATCACATAATTCTAACATTTCTATCATTTTGGTATTGGCATGTATTGATTGATTTTTTTCATTCTGCTTGAAATCTTCCTGGTTCTTGGTATAAAAGTCATTTTCAATTTAAACCTGGACTTTATGTTCATTATCTTATTTGACTCTGAATCTTATTTAAATATTCTGTTTCAGCTGAATTCCATTCTTGTGGGTGAAAAGGGGAGGAATGTTGCCTTGTTACTATCAGGCAGAGCCAGAAGTCCTGGTTTTCCAATTGGCTTCCATTGACACTCAAGGGGGTGCTCCTTATTAATTCTGGGTATAGGTAGGAATTCCATCTCCTTAGTAACCTCCATTGATACCTCCCTTGCTGGAAGGACTAGGAGAGGCTCCCCACATGGTCTCCACTGACACCATGCAGGTTTGGGTGGCCTCATTATCACTGGGTAGTGATGAAAGTCTTGACTTCCTATTAGGCCTCTATTGACACACCTCAGCAAGGAAGATCAGGGCACTTCATTAATGCCAAATGAGAGTGGAGGTAGGCTCCAGTGATATCATGATGGGGAGCTTTGTTACCACTTGCAAGGATGAAAGTCCTGTCTCCCTTACTTGGCCTCCTTTGACACCATTCCAGTGAAGACGTTGTGGTGGCTCAGGATAGCCTGCTGAGGGTAGAAATCTAGGCTCCCCACTCAGCAGTAACTGGCATGGATGGAAGTGGAGCTGTGGTATGTGACTGGAGTAGTTATTGTTCAGAATTTTTTTAAGAGGCTGCCCCTTTCCTGATCCTTTGGCTAGAGAGACCAGGATTTTATTTGTGCTTTATTTTTTGTCACTTGGCATTTCCATGTTGCTGGCTTCTTCTACTCCAAGTCTGAAATATATTAGGCAAAATGAAATCTAAAGGTAGTTATCACCATGTTGTTGAGTCCCAAGGTCTCTCACAGGTCTGTCTACTTCTCTCCGCTTTTCAGAGCATTATTATATTTATTTTATATATAATGTTTAGGATTTTCAGTTGTATTTAGAAAAGGAACAGGGAAAGTTACCCATCTTTCTGGAATCACAAGTTCATGCCTTCTTCAACAGAGACTGTTCCCCTGTATTGGATGACTTTAGCTCATTATGGGAATTATTATGCCTATTATACTATCCTTGGTCTCTAATGAACAATTTTTTTTTTTTTTTTAATTTTTTTTGTGGTATGCGGGCCTCTCACTGTCGTGGCCTCTCCCATTGTGGAGCACAGGCTCCGGACGCGCAGGCCCAGCGGCCATGGCTCACGGGCTTAGCTGCTCCGCGGCACGTGGGATCCTCCCGGACCAGGGCACAAACCCGTGTCTCCTGCATCGGCAGGCGGACTCTCAACCGCTGCGCCACCAGGGAAGCCCTCTAATGAACAATTTAATAGGTCTGTTTATCCCAACCGTAAGGGTCCAAGACCAGTATGCCTCAGGGATTCTTCTTTTCACTTTTCATAATTGTTTATGTCCATCCTTTAGAAATTTAGGTCTAAATGAATTTAAAACATTATTTAGCAATTTACCACTGTGTAATTTAAACCAAATTATTATCTCTAATCCTCAGTTTTCTTATCTATTAGACTGCTGTATATTACTTTTCTGCTGTAATTGAGCCTATCTTTATCAGCCCCTCTTCTGCTTCTGATTTGCTATGTCTCAGTTGCCATGAGCAGAGAAAAAGCTCAGGTTAACTAAGAAAAACCATTCCAGGAAAGACTCTCCTGTGAATAATATGTGTGAGGTTAGCCTGGTTAGGGTCATTCCTGGCTTTCTTATTTGTTCTTACACGTAGCACACTCTCTCAAGATTGTGTCTTCCAGAACTACTTATAATTTTTCTCTCTTTGCTCTCATTCATTTACAAAGCTTAGAAATCACTTTCTAAAAGTTTAGTATATTGATTTCTGAGGAACTTAATATTTTGTTTGTTTTTCAATATCCCAGGTTGGGGGACGAGTTAGAGACAAGATGAATGGTATTGATTTAAAGGTTTCTAAGTGAGTTAAGTTCTGTGCTTCCTGAAATTTCCTACTTCCAACCACCATATTATGCAACACACAACCTCATTAATTAGGGTATGATAAACCATTGTAAAAATAAACAGTAACATGTAAAATAACTATAAACACAATAGAAATCTACTTTTCATGAACACAGAAATCCAAGGCAAGTACTTCTGGTTAACAGTGGTTTGCTTACAGTGATTCAAGAACCCCAGCACCTTCCACCTTGTGGCTCTACCCCCATCTAAGATCTAGTAAACATCTTCATACACCTAGTAGAGGCAGAGAGAATTATAAAGGGAGCTTCTTAAAAGCCTTATATTTTGCTGGCCATGCATTCTAGCCATATGCCCACCTACAGTTCTCTTAATGAGAAAGGAAAAAAGCATACTGGTGGATGAAAAAACTTTTTTTTTCCTGGAAATGTTTTTTGCGAGTAAACAAATTCTCACTTTCTTCCATGGTTTACTTGAACTTTACTTACATTGGGATGATTTTCCCTCAGGATAGTTATAGAAAGTTTAGTTTAAAAATAGGGGCTTCCCTGGTGGTGCAGTGGTTAAGAATCTGCCTGCCAATGCAGGGGACACAGGTTCAAGCCCTGGCCCAGGAGGATCCCACATGCTGGAGAGCAACTAAGCCCGTGCACCACAACTACTGAGCCTGCACTCTAGAGCCCACGAGCCACACTACTGAAGCCCACACGCCTAGAGCCTGTGTTCAACAAAAAGAGAAGCCACCACAGTGAGAAGCCCATGCACTCCAACGAAGAGTAGTCCCCGCTCACTGCAACTAGAGAAAGCCCACGTGCAGCAATGAAGACCCAACTCAGCTAAAGATAAATTTTTTAAAAGATTATAAAAATAATTTTAGGGACTTCCCTGGCAGTCCAGTGGTTAAGGCTCCATACTCCCAATGCAGGGGGCATGGATTCAATCCCTGGTCAGGGAACTAAGATCTCACATGCCACACAGTGTGGCCTTAAATAAATACATAATTAAGAATAAAAATAATATAAATTTAAAGTGTCTAGAATAAAATCCAAAATTACTCTACTTATAAAGAATGTGGGAAATGTGACCAATTCTCAAGGAAAAGGTAATTTACAGATACTATCCTTGAGAGGATTCAGAGGTTGGAATTATTAGGTAAAGATATAAAGCAGCTATTACTTCTATGTTCCATGAGGTAAACACTTCTGAAATGAATAAAAAGATATATGTCCTCAACAGAGCAACAGAAACTATATTTTAAAAAAAACAAATGAAAAATTTTAACTGAAATTAATATTTTCCTGGATGAAGCTATAGCAGAATGGAAAGGAAAGAGAAAAAACCCTGGATTTAAATATAGATTAATATAAATCAATCAATCAGAAAAACCAGAAGGGAGGTGGCCAAGACAGCAAAGTAAGAAGACCCTGAGCTCACCTCCTTCACACAGGCACACGAAAATTACAACTATTTACAGAAAAACTTTTGATGAGAAAAAAATGGAAGACTAGCAGAAAAGATCTTCTACAACTAAAAACATGAAGAAGGAACCAGAATGAGACATGTAGTAGGCGTGGAGACAAGTTATCCTCAAGAGCTATACCCCAAGTGGGCAAGCCACAAATGGGAGGGTAATGATAATTGCAGAGTTTATCTCCAAGGAGCAAGTGGTCCCATCCCCACATCAGGCTCCCCAGGCTGGGGGCCCTGTACTGGGAAGATGAATCCCCAGAATGATAGGCTGTGAGGGCCAGGGGGACTTACTTTCAAGAGATCCAGGGGCTGTGGGAAATAGGGACTCCACTCTTACAGGGCACATATAAAATCTCATATGATCTGGGACCCAGGGAAGAAGCAGTAATTTGAAAGAAGCCTGGGTTAGACCCATCTGCTGACCTTGGAGAGCCTCCCTGAGAGGCAGGAGGCAACTGGAGCTCACCCTAGGGACACAGATACTGGTGACAACCATTTTGGGAAGCTCATTTTACCACATGGACACAGTGCTGGCAAGCAACATTTTGGAATCCCCTAGCTTAATAGTCATGGGACCCAGCTCCATGCACCAGTCTGTTGAAACCAGTACGGGGACACCTCAGGCCAAGCACCTAGCTAGGCTGAGATACAGCCCCACCCACCAGCAGGATGGCTGCTTTAAGACTTCCTCAGCAAAAGCCACCTTGGGGCTCAGCCCTGCCCACCAGAGTGGTCACTCTACTCACCAGTGCACCAGCACTAGACCTAGGATCTCCCAGGGCCCTGTATCCAGAGACCCTGGGATGCAGCTCCACTCACCAGTCAGCCAACATTAGCCCCAGAAACAGCTTCACTCACCACTGTGTAGGCACCAGTCCCAAGACCCCTGGGCTCCAGCCCCACCCACCAGCAAGCCAAAACACTAACTCTGGGACACCCAAGGCCCTGTAGCTAGAAACTCCAGGACACAACTTAGCCCACTAATGGGCCAGCACTAGCCCCAGGACCTGGCCTCACCCATTAGGGGAGGGGCACCAGCCTCTGAACCATGGCAGCACCACAACCTACCATGTCAGGACCCAGCCCACCTACCAGCAGGCCAGCACCATCTCCAGGAGACCCTGAGCACTGACCCTGCCCAGAAGAAGACTGACACCAGCTGTGGGACACAATGGACTTCATGGTCAGCCATGTTAGAAACCCAACCCCACCCACCAGTGGCCAGTAGTCTGTACACAAGGCAGGGCCTGGCAACCAACCAGACCAGGGGACAGCCATGCCTACCAACCACACACAGTATCAGCCTGCCACAGCAGAAGGATCCATACAGTCAACATAGGGGGCACCCCTAGAGCATAGAGCTCTGGTGAACAGAAGGGAGTGCACTGCTGGGTTGCATAGGATGTCTCTACAAAAGATCATATCTGCAAGGTTGGGAAACATAACCAATCTACTAAATATATAGAATAAAAACAGCAAATTAGGTAAAATGAGATGACAGGAATATGTTCCAAACAAAGGAACAAGATAAATCCCCAAAAGAACAAAGTGAAGTGGAGATAAACAATCTACCAGATAAAGTGTTCAAGGTAATGATAATAAAGGTGTTCAAAGAACTCAGGAGAAGATTGGATGCACAGAGTGAGCATTTAGTTTTTAATACAGAGTTAGTAAGAACCAAATAGAGATGAAGAACACAGTAGCAAAAATTTTAAAATACACTAGAAGTAGATTAGAGGAACTGAAGGGCTAGCTGGAAGATGGAGTACTGGAAATCGCTGATGCTGAACAGAAAAAAGGATTTTTTAAAATGAGGACACTTTAAGAGACCTCTGGGACCTCCACCCCTATAAGATTTGCAGTATAGGGGTCCAGAAAGAGAAGAGAGAGAAAGGGGCAGAGAACATATTTGAAGAGAAAACAGCTGAAAATTTCCCTAACCAGGAAAAGAAAACAGACATCCAGGCCCAGGAAGAACAGAGAATCCAAAACAAATCAATCCAAAAACACACTAAGACACATCATAATTAAAATAGCAAAAATTAAAGATTGAATATTAAAAGCAACAAGTTACATAAAAGGGAATAATATCATTGATGAACATAGATGCAAAAATCCTCAAAAAAATATTAGCAAACAAGGGACTTCTCTGGTGGTCCAGTGGGTAAGACTCCATGCTCCCAATGCAGGAGGCATGGGTTCAATCCCTGGTTGGGGAACTAGATCCCACATGCATGTCACAACTAAGAAGTCTGCATGCCATAGCTAAGAGCCCACATGCTGCAACTAAGACCTGGCTAGCGTAGCCTAAATACATAAATAAGCAAAACAAATCCAACAATACATTAAAAGGATCATACACCATGATCAAGTGGGATTGACCCCAGGAATGCTAGGATTTTTCAATACCCACAAATCAAACAATATGAAATACCACATTAACTAATTGAATAAAAATCATATGATCATTTTAATAGATATAGCTTTTGACACAATTCAACACCCATTTATGATAAAAACTCTCCAAAAACTGGGCAGAGAGGGAACCTACCTCATCACAATAAACACCATATCTGACAAACTCACAGCTAACATAATATTGGGTTGGCCAAAAAGTTCGATCATGTTTTTCTGTAACATCTTACAAAAAACCCGAATGAACATTTTGGACACCCCAATACTTAGTGGGGAAAAGCTGAAAGCATATTCTCTAAGATCAGCAAAAAGACAAGGATGCCCACTCTCACCACTTTTGCAGATGACATGACACTATACATAGAAAATACCAAAGACTTCACTAGAAAATGACTAGAGCTCATCAATGAATTTGGTAAAGTTGCAAGATACAAAATTAATATAAAGAAATCTGTTGCATTTCTACATACTAAAAATGAACTACAAGAAAGAAAAATTAAGGAAACAATCGCATTTAAATCACATCATAAAGAATAAGAATACCTAGGAATAAACCTACCTAAGGAGGTAAAAGACCTGTACTCAGAAAACTATGAGGCACTAATGAAAGAAATTGAAAATTACACAAATATATGGAAAGATACACTGTGTTCTTGGATTAGGAAAAAATTAATATTGTTAAAATGACCATACTACCCAAGGCAATCTAGATTCAATGCAATCCCTAATAAAATACCATGGGCGTTTTTCACAAAACTCAAATAATTAAAAAATTTGAATGGAAACACAAAAGACCTGAAGTAGTTAAAACATCTTGGAAAGAAAAACAGAGCTCAAGGAATCATGCTCCTTGACTTCAGACTACACTACAAAGCTACAGTCATCAAAACACATGATACTGACATATAGTACTGACACAAAAACCGACACATAGATCAATGAAACAGAATACAAAGCCCAGAAATAAGCCCATGCACTTATGGCCATTAATCTATGACAAAGGAGGCAAGAATATACAATGGAGAAAATACAGTCTCTTCAATAAGTGGCTTGCTGGGAAAACTGGACAGCTACATGTAAAAGAATGAAATTAGAACATTTTATCACACTAAATATAAAAATAAACTCAAAATAGATTAAAGACCTACTTGTAAGGCCAGGAACCATAAAACCCCTAGAAGAAAACCTAGGCAGAACACTGTTTGACGTAAATCATACTGATATTTTTTTGGATCTGTCTCCTAAAGCAAAGGAAATAAAAGCAAAAATAAACAAATGGGGCCTAATTAAACTTAAAAGCTTTTGCACAGCAAAGAAAACATTATCAAAATGAAAATATGACCCACTAAATGAGAGAAAATGTTTGCAAGTGATATCACCAAAATATATAAAAAGCTCATACAAATCATCAAAAAAAAACTGATTAAAAATGGGCAGAAGACTTGTATAGACATTTTTCCAAAGAAGACCTATAGATGGTGCTAACAGGCACATGAAAATGTGCTCAGCCTCATTAATCATCAGAGAAATGCAAATTAAAACCACAATGATCTATCACTTCACACCTGTCAGAATGACTATCACCAAAAAGAACACAAATAACAAATGTTGGCGAGGATGTGGCACAAAGGGAAGTCTCTTAAAATGTTGGTGGGAATGTAAATTGGTACAGCCACATGGAAAACATTATGGAGGTTTCTCAAAAAACTAAAAATAGAACTACCATATAACTCAGCTATTCCACTCTTCGGTAGATATCTGAAAAAATAATGAAAACACTAATTTGAAAAGATACATGCACCCCAATGTTCATGGAAGCATTATTTACAATTGCCAAGATATGGGAGCAACCTAAGTGTCCATCAACAGATGAATGGATAAGAAGATGGGGTATATATATATATATACAATGGAATACTACTCAGCCATAAAAAGAATGGAATTTTGCCATTTACAGCAACATGGATGGACTTGGAGGGCATTATGCTACATGAAATAAGTCAGACAGGGAAGGACAAATACTGTATGATATCACTTATATGTGGAATCTAAAAAAATAAAACTAGTGAATATAACAAAAAAGCAGTAGATTCACAGATACAGAGAACAAACTAGTGTTTACAAGTGGGGAGGAAAAAATGGGACAAGCTAGGGATAGGGGATTAAGAGGTATGAACTTCTATGTATAAAATAAATAAGCTACAAGGATATATTGTACAATACAAGGAATATAGCCAATATTTTATAATAACTATAAATGGAGTATAATCTTTAAAAATTGTGAATCACTATATTGTACACCTGTAACTTATATAATATTGTACAATTATATGTCAATTAAAAAAAAAGAAGAGAAAGAATTTTTAGCCAGAATATTGTGGAGAAATGACAGAAAGAGCCAGGCCTAGAATGCAACTGAGAAATAGTGGGACAAATATGCACTTGAATACAAAACAGGATTTTTCTGTCTCATAATTTAAAAACAAACACACACTTAGAAAACTGCTCTAATCACTGCTCTATTTATTTGTTTTTCAATAAGACTGTAAACTCCATTAGAACAGGGACTCTAGCACTGAATCCTCAGCATCTATCACATGTAAATACTCCATTACTCTTTTTGAATGTTTGAAATTCCAGATTCACAAGGAAGAGAAAAACAAACATGCAGTGATGTGCTAGAGCCAGGTTGTACCCACTCACAGTACTCAACTTTTGAATTTACAAGAGTTCTGCATGCCAATTACTAAACACAGCCACTATTAAAAGTTAAATTCCATAAACTTACAATTAAATAAATTATATCAAAAACAAAGATTAAAAAATTAAAAATAGAACGACCATATGATCCAGCAATTCCACTGCTGGGTATTTATTCAAAGAAAATGAAACCTGCAGTTTTTTTACAAAACACTCACTGTATGATTCAGTAATCACTCTCCTGAGTACCTACCCAAATTATTTGAAAACTTATGTCTACATAAAAACATTCATACAAATGTTTATAACAGCTTTATTCATAATCATCAAAAACTGGATTTAACGAAGATGTCCCTCAATAGGTGAATAGTTAAACAGACTCGTTAATCCATAAAATGGAACATATTCAGCAATAAAATAGAAGTGAGCTATCAGACTATGAAAAAACATGGGTGAACCTTAAATGAATATTTTTAAGTGAAAGAAGCCAGTCTGAAAAAGATATATACTATATGTTTCCAATTATACCACCTTCTGGAAAATGCAAAACTACAGAGACAAAAAGATCAGTGGTCTCTAGGGGTTCTGAGTAAGAGAAGATTTAATAGATGAAGCTCAAGGAATTTTTAAGGTAGTGATAATATTCTGCATAATATTGTAATGTTGGATATTAAATTATGCATTTGTTGGGTTTCCCTGGTGGTGCAGTAGTTGAGAGTCCACCTGCCAATGCAGGGGGGACACCGGTTCATGCCGCGATCCGGGAAGATCCCACATGCCGCGGAGAGGCTGGGCCCGTGAGCCATGGCCTCTGAGCCTGCGCGTCCGGAGCCTGTGCTCCACAACGGGAGAGGCCACAACAGTGAGAGGCCCGTGTAACGCAAAAAAAAAAAAAAAAAAAAAAAAAAAAAATTATGTATTTGTCAAACTCATCAAATTTTAAAGCACAAAGGTGAACCTTAATGTATACAAATTTCACAAAATATCTAGGAGGTTGGGGAATCCAGGAAGGAAGGCAGACTATGACAAAATGTATTACAACTGTATGAAACATCCTCACTAAAGGAGATAGGGAGAGAATGTGCTGGCCTTAGCAACTCTGGAAATGATCTGAGTCTGTAAAACTAAAGGCATGAGGACTACACAAAAGCACTGCAATTTAGTTCTTAGGTGGGTAGCAGTTAATTTTGATACTTCTATACATAGACTGGAATTGAATAATTAAGTGGATAGCAGATTGTGGAAGCCAGGTTTTTCACTGTTGGAGTGGGAATTTATAGCTAATCAAAGGGTGGGGGCTAGAATGATCCCTGTACGTATGGATTAGAGCTGGAGACATCTGTATGAACACATGTTTAATTAACATGGATACAGATGGCTACATATAGAAATTACACATGCACACACTAAGGTAATATATACACATATATTTTCCCCCTTTATCGGCTGAGAAGGCCTGAAGGCAATAACAACATCTAAGCAAGAAGCACACATACTGCCCAGATCTTGGTTTCTAATATCATTCTACAATAAAAGGAACCAAGACCATTTGAAGAAATGGCTGATTCTAGGACTGGAGCTATAAATATACAAGCTGAGGCTAGAGCATCTTGTAGTGCTAGAAAGTGCGAAGTACTCAAACCAGGCATTAGTGAGACTATGTCAAAAAGACATAGGACCTAACTGAAAGAGTTCCCAATGGACAAAGCTTTTCTGAACAATAAAATATACAGAGTACTAGTGAATTATAACCCAAAGTACAAAAAGAAAAAGAAGAAGGAAAAGGATTCCATACTGATAAAAAGAAGTGAATGGATGTTTCAAGAGAGGATAGTAAATGCATCTCCCATGAACAATTCCAAGTAATTTATGTAGAAACTACCTCTCTGAGAAGGGGGAGCATAACTCTCCATGCTTAAGTATGGGCTGAGCATAGTGGTTTTTTCCCCAAAGACTGCAGTAGGAAAAGGGGAAGGAATGGGAGAGTAATTTTACAACAGAGAAACCTACAAACACTACCTTAGCTAGGTGATCAATGTCAACATTAACAGTGATAAATCATGCGACAGCATATACTCTTGATATGATGTGATGAAAATGGTACATTACCTCTTAGGTAAAAATTAAGGTAACCTAAAAGCCACTACCTGTGGCCTTTAGTTAATAATAATGTATCAATATTAGTTCATTAATCCTAATAAATGTGCCACAGTAATGTGAGATATTAAAATGGAAAACTGGGTGTGAGATATTCGAGAACTCACTGTATTATCTTCTCAATTTTTCTGTAAATCTAAAACTGTTCCAAAAAGTAAAGTCTCTTTCTAAAAGTGAAAATCAGAAAGAAAAAAAAAAAAAGAAAATGAAAGCACTAATTCAAAAAGATATGTTCATTACAGCATTTTTACTGTAGCCAAGATTTGGCAGAAACCTAAGTGCCCATCATCAGTGGATGGATAAAGAAGATGTGATAAAGAAGTTACATATACATACCTATATATAAACTCAGCCATAAAATATAATGAAATATTGCCATTTGCAACCACATGGACATGGACCTAGAATGTATAGTTCTAAGTGAAATAAGTCAGACAGAGAAAGACAAATACTGCATGATCTTGCTTATATGTGGACCCTAAAAAACAAAGGTCAAACACAACAGAATAGAAAACACAGAACAAACAGTTGATTGCCAGGTGGGAGGGGGGTGGAGGAAGGAAAGAAATAGGTGAAGGAAATTAAGAGATACAAACTTCCAGTTGTAAAATAAATGAGTCACAGATATAAAATGTACTGTGTGGGAAATATCGTCAATAACTATGCAATATCTTTGTATGGTGACATATCATAACTAGACTTATCATGGTGATCATTTTGAAATATATTGAAATCAAATCACGATGTCGTATAACAGAAACTAAGATAGTGTTGCAGATCAATTATACTTCAAAAACAAACAAACCAACTATAAAAAAGAGGTCAGATTTGTCCTTACCAGAGGCAGGTTTTAGAGGAGGGGGAAATGGATGAAGCAGTCAAAATGTTCCAGTTATAAGATAAATAAATTGTTCCAGTTATAAGATAAATAAATAATAGGCATATAATGTACATGATAAATATAATTAATATATAATTAATACTGCTGTATGTTATATGTGAAAGTTGTTGAGAGTAAATGCTAAGATTTCTCATCACAAGGAAAATTTTTTTCTTTTAATTTCATATCTATATAAGATGATGGATGTTCACTAAATTTATTTTGATAATCACTTTATGATGTATGTTATGATCATTATGATGTATACCTTAAATTTAAACAGTGCTGTACATCAATCATGTCTCAATAAAACTGGAAGAAAAAAAAGAAAAAAATAAGCAGGGTCTGAAGGACCTGTGGGATAATGACAAAGTCTAACATTCATGTAATTGGGTCCCCAGAAGAGTACAGAAAGAGATATGTGCAGAAAAAAATATTTGAAGAAATAATGACCAAAACTTCCAGTATTGTTTAAAACATAAATCTGGGAAGATATAAAAGGCTATCCTAAATTATTTTATTGTATGAAAGCAAAAATATATCACAAAGAAGAGAGCGTGAAAAGATGTATATAGTTATAAGGCTTCTACATTTTATTTGCACTAGTAAAGTAGACTTTGAAAAGTTTAGTGTGCATATTAAATCCTTAGAGCAATAACAACAGCAATGACAATAACAACAATGACAAAAATGCACAAAGATATAGCCTAGAAACCAGTAGATAAATTACAAAGAAACAGTAAAAAGAAGAAAATTCCAATAATTCAAAATAAGGCAGGAAAGGAGAAATAGAGCAACAAAAACCAGAAGGGATCAGCAGAAAATAAATAATAATATTGTAAACCTAAATCCAACCATAGTAATAATTACATTAAATGTAATTGTACTGACATAAGAAACTCCATGTAAGGACACATCAAGAAAGCAGCCATCTACAAGCCAGGAAGAAAGGATTCCACAGAAACCAACTCTAATGGCTTCATGACCTCAGACTTCTAACACACAGAATTGTGAGAAAAAAATTGTTGTTTAAACCTTTCACTCTGTGATATTTTGTTACTGAAGTCCTCCCAGACTAATACATGTGTAATTTCACCAAGAAGAATTAACTACTCTAAATGTGTATGTACCTAGCAAATGAGCTTCAATATTTATAAAGCAAAAGTTGACAAACCTATAAAAGGAGAAAAACAATTTTAATCCACAATTGTACTTGGAAATTTCAACATACCAATTCAGTAATCAATAAAACCAGTAGACAGAAAATTAGCAATGACATAGATGACCTAAACAACGCTATCAACCATCTTGACCTAAAGTTATGGATAGACCATCCCAGCCAACTACAGACAGCTAAATATACAAATTCTCTATGTGCAAATGAAACCTGCATTAAGACAGACCATATCCTGGGCCAGTAAACAAATCTTAGAAAATTTAAAAGAACTAAACTCACACAAAGTATCTTCTCTGACCAAAATAATAATAATAATAAAATTAGAATGTCAATAGCAGAAATGTATCTGGAAAATTCACAAATACCTGGAAACAAAATAATACACTTTCAAAAGAGAAAAATCTCAAGGAAAACATAGGAAATATTTTGAAATGAATGAAAATAAAATTACAACATATCAAAATTTGCAGAATGCAACTAAATCAATGTTTAGAGAAAATTTACAGCAAAAAATGTTGATGCTTAAAAAAATGTAAAAACAATAATATAAGCTCTAACCTTAATAAAATTAAAATTAAATACAAAGCAAGGAGAATGATGAAAATAATAAAAAGTAGAAATCAATAAAATTATTATTAGAAAATAAAAGAGAAAATCAAAAGCTGATTCTTTGAAAAGATCAATAAAATTAATTAGCCTCTAACCATACTGAACAATAAAAAGAAATAAAACACAAATTTCCAGTGTCAGGAATAAAAGAGAGAACATTACCACAAACACTACAGACAGTAAAAATATAATAAAGGAATACTTGATCAACTCTATACTCATAAATGTGACAACATAGATGAAAATGACCAATTTATTGAAGGACACAAACTATCAAAACACTACAGAAAAAAAAGTCTAAATTGCACCTATTATAGAAAATGAATCTGTAATTTAAAACTCTGCAGGAAAACAAACTTCAGGCCCAGATGACTTCACTAGAAAGTTTTACCAGACACTTAAGGGAAAAAAGTATCAATTCTACACAGTGTCTTACAGAAAATAGAAGAGCAGAGACTTCCCAATGCATTTATAAAGGCATCATTATCCTGATATGAAAACTAAACAACAAAAGAAGTACAAAGAATAAAAACTTCAAACCAGTATCTCCCAAGAACATAAACGCAAGACTCCTCAACAAAACATTAGTAAATCAAATCCAGCAATATATGAAAAGAAGAACAATAACTTGCAATCAACTGTAGCTTATTCTGGGAATGTAAGATTGATTTAACATTTGAAAATCAATGTACATTATAATATTAATAGATTTAAAAAGAAAAATCTTATAATCATATCAATAGATAAGTAAAAAATTGACAAATTTCAAAATCCATTTTTGATTTAAAAAAAAAACTCTCAGAAAATAGAAAAAAGAAGAAGAAAACTTCTTTAACCTGATAAAGTGCATCTACAAAATATCTGTAGCAAACATCATACTTGCTGGTGGAAGATTTCATGCTTTCCTTCTAAGATCAAGAAAAAAGAAAGGACATTCAATATCAGCACGCCTATCCAACATTGTACTGGAATTCCAACTCAGTGCAATAAAGCAAGAAAAAGAAATTGAAGGAATATAAATTGGAAAGTAAGAAATATAACCATTTGTTTTCACTGATAAAAAAAATTGTCTATGTAGAAAATTTTAAAGAATCTACAAACAAGCTTCTAGAACTAAGAGTCTCAAGATACAAGATCAACAAAAAAAATCAATCATATTTGATTTTGTAATGAATAGTTATTTAACATACTGCTTACATAAAAATGCACGCAATACTTAGGTATAATAAAATATGTGTAGGTCTGTATTTGGAAAGCAACACAACACTGATAAAAGAAATCAAAGACCTAAATAAATAGAGAGATATACTATGTTCATGGGTTAAAGAAACAATAGTGTTTAAGATATCGATTCTCCCCAAACTGATCATAGATTTAATTAAATCCCTATCAAAATCCAAACATGATTTCTAGATCAATATTTCAAAATTAATCTATTACTTTTATGGAAAGGCAAAAGAACTAGAATTGTCAAAACAATGTTGAAAAACAAAGTCAGAGGACTTATACCACCTGGTTTTAAGGCTACTCTAAAGCTACAATAATCAAGACAGTATAGTATTGTTGAAAAGTTAGATGCATAGATCAAAGAAACAGAATAAAGAATCCATAAATAGAGCCTCGCAGATATGGTCAATTGATTTTTTTCTAAACAAAGACACAAAGCAACTCAGTGGAGAAAGGAGGATGTTTTCAAATGATCCTGGAACAAGTGGAATATGGCAAAAAACAAACAAACAAACAAACAAAAAAAACTCTAACTAAACTTCACATCATATTAAAAACTTGACTTGAATTATAGACTTAAGTGTACAACTTACAACTATAAAATCTCTAGACAAAAACAAATGACATAATTACTGTAATGTTGTATCAAGGAGTTCTTAGGTGCCACCACAAAGGTATAATTCATTAAATAAAAACACAATAAATCATACTTCTACAACATTAAAAACTTCTACTCTGCAACACATACTATTGAGAGAATGATAATGCAAGCTACAAACTGGGAGAAAATATGTGGATGTCACGTATCTAAGAACTTGTATACCAAATAAATAGCAAAGCCTCAAAACAAAATAATAAGCAAATAACCAACCCAATAAAAATGGACAAAAGACTTCAATGAACACTTCAACAAAGATACAGATGGGAAATAAACACTTTAAAAATACTCAACCTCATTAGTCATTAGGGAAATGCAAATTAAACCACAATGAGATACCAGTATGTACATTTTGGAATGTCTAAAATATATTTTTTTAAAACTGAAAATATCGAACACCAACAAGGAGGTAAAACAATTGGAGCTTTTACACATTGCTGTTGGGAAAGCAAAATGATACAGTCACATTGGAAAACCAAAAATTATAAAAATTAGAAAGAAGAAAATATATTGTCAAGCACTTCATAAAAAACAAAATGCAAATGGCACATAAACAAGTGGGGAAAATTCAAGCCCAGTACTAAGCAAATAAACGAAAAGTAAAATATCAGGGAGATACTAGTCTTTACAATTCACCACCAACAAGGATTTTTTAAATAACAGTACCCAATATTTGCAAAGATTCAGTAAGACATATTCTCATAAACTATTGGCGGCAATGTAATTTGTTAAAGCCCTCCAGAACACGATTTGTAAATATCTGTCATAAGCTATAAAAAATTTAATCCTCTTCAAATCAGTAATTTTACTCCCCTGAATGGATCCTAAGGAAGTAATCAAAAATGAAGACAGAGAGTTATATATAAAGAAGTTCATCATGACATTATTTTAATACCAGAACAATGGAAGCAAACTGAATACACAATTCAGCCAACAAAAATACGTATGAAGCATTTTGGATGACACGGGAAATACTTCTGCTGCAATGATAAGTAAAAAAGAGGATAGAAAACTATACATAGTATGACCCTGATAATATATATATATATATATGTATAATTTTAAGAAGATTAGGATTATTTGTATGTGGATACATAGTATGTGCATGACTACAAAGAAATACAACAATTAAGACTGCCAGACTGGACTTTGTGATTTTTATTTTTTAAATAAATTTATTTATTTTATTTATTTTTGGCTGCATTGGGAATTCATTGCTGCATGTGGGTTTTTCTATAGTTGCAGAGTGGGGGCTACCTTTCATTGCAGTGCGTGGGCTTCTCATTGCAGTGGCTTCTCTTGTTGCAGAGCATGGGCTCTAGGTACACGGGCTTCAGTAGTTGTGGCTTGTGGGCTCTAGAGCACAGTCTCAGTAGTTGTGGCACACAGGCTTAGCTGCTCTGCAGCATGTGGGATCTTCCCGGACAAGGGCTCAAACCTGTGTCCCCTGCATTGGCAGGTGGAACCACTGCACCACCAGGTAAGCCCCTTGATTCTTTTTTTTTTTTTTTTCTTGTTTTTTTTTTTTTTTTTTTTTTTTTTTTTTTTTTTTTTTTTGTAGTACGTGGGCCTCTCATTGTTGTGGCCTCTCCCGTTGCAGAGCACAGGCTCCGGACGCGCAGGCTCAACAGCCATGGCCCACGGGCCCAGCCGCTCTGCGGCACGCAGGATCCTCCCAGACCGGGGCATGAACCCGTGCCCCCTGCATCGGCAGGCAGACTCTCAACCACTGCACCACCAGGGAAGCCCTGATTCTATTTTTTAAATAATTAAACATTTTCTTAAATCTTCTGGCATTTTTACATTAAAAAATTGTACTACTTTTATAATCAGAAAATATAACCAAATTATTTTAAAATAATGTTTTACTTTATCACAGGATCTGGGCTTTATATCTGTAAGAGGGCTGTGAAGATGAGATGAAGATGAGATGACACGGTTCATGAACTAGTGCTCTGGTTTCTCTGCATCTGGAGGTAGTTTTGAGCCATCAGGAGAAGGAAGAAAACAGGAAGGACCCGCTCACTGCATCCAGGGCAGCTGCTGGAGCCAATCACTCTCCGTGAAGATGGAATGGGCAAGGACCCCATTCATCACCTCCAGGGTTGCCAAAAGGACAGTCACATGCTACTTCAGAAAAAGGAGGAGTTTTCTCCAGAAGGGAAAGAACTGCTGTTATTTCAGCAACGGAGGTAGTCTGAAACCAATTAACATGTGGCACATTGTACAGAGGACTGAGGGGGCCCATGACTGGAAGGAGTTATAGGTTATATATGAGAGCTATCCCACTTCAGGAGTGCTATCATCAGCATGCAGAGAGTCTTTTCAAGGACTAGGATGTTCTTTTGCATGAAGAGGGGATGACATTAGTTTTATTGAATAAAGTTGCAAAATAAGCAATATGGTAAATAGCATACAACCTCTGGCTCAAGAATTAATTGCATAGATTTATTAATAATGTTAGGAAGACTATTACCATCCAATTCCTGATCAAGAAAATAGTGGATTTGGGAATACTTACACTCATTGGGAGATATCCCTGAGATTAAATATAAACTGGAATACCTCACTGAGGCAGTTGCCACTTTGAGATAGTTGCTGTGTTAACATGGTTGTATGAGAACTGGGCATCAATGGTGGATACCTAACAATATACCCTTGATAAAAATATATAAGATAATTGAATATAGGCATGTCCTTCCCAAGTGGACAATGTCTTTGTATTTGCTCTTTTCACTGGGGGAAACAGATATTACCCTACTTGCATGAGAAAATAAGTGAAAAGGGGTCCCAGAATATGTCTCAAGTTTCTACCCAGGCTGGAAAAATTATGGAAATGAAGAAAGGAAGGACAGAGGACCCTGTCCCAGTTACTGTGGCTGTGTTACAATCACTCCTTTTTTTTAAATTTTTTGAATTATTTTTTTTTTACACAGCAGATTCTTATTAATTATCCATTTTATACCTATTAGTGTATTTATGTCAATCCCAATCTCTCAGCTCATCACACTACCACCAATCCCACCACTTTCCCCTCTTGGTGTTCATACATTTATTCTCTACATCTGTGTCTCTATTTCTGCCCTGCAAACCAGTTCATCTGTATCATTTTTCTAGGTTCCACATATATGCGTTAATATACGGTATTTGTTTACTGACTTACTTCACTCTGTATGACAGTCTCTAGATCCATCCACATATCAACAAATGACCCAATTTTGTTCCTTTTTATGGCTGAGTAATATATTCCATTGTATATATGTGCCACATCTTCTTTATCCATTCATCTATCGATGGACACTTAGGTTGCTTCCATGTCCTGGCTATTGTAAACAGAACTGCAATGAACATTATGGTACAGGACTCTTTTGAATTATGGTTTTCTCCGGGTATATGCCCAGTAGTAGGATTGCTGGGTCATATGATAATTCTATTTTTAGTTTAAGGAACTTCCATACTGTTCTCCATAGTGGCTGTATCAATCTACATTCCCACCAACACTGCAAGAGGGTTCCGTTTTCTCCACACCCTCTCCAGCATTTGTTTTTTGTAGATTTTCCTATGTTGCCCATTCTAACTGGTGTGAGGTGATACCTCATTGTAGTTTTTATTTGTTTGTTTGTTTGTTTTTGTTTTTGTTTGGTTTTGTTTGTGGTACGCGGGCCTCTCACTGTTGTGGCCTCTCCCGTTGCAGAGCACAGGCTCTGTACGCACAGGCTCAGTGGCCCTGGCTCACGGGCCTAGCCACTCTGCAGTATGTGGGATCTTCCCGGACCGGAGCACAAACCCGTGTCTGCTGTATCGGCAGGCAGATTCTCAACCACTGTGCCACCAGGGAAACCCCTCATTGTAGTTTTGACTTGCATTTCTCTAATAATTAGTGATGTTGAGCAGATTTTCATGTGCTTCTTGGTCATCTGTATGTCTTCTTTGGAGAAATGTCTATTTAGGTCTTCTGCCCATTTTTGGATTGGGTTGTTTGTTTTTTTTAATATCAAGCTGCATGCGCAGTTTATATATGTTGGAGATTAATCTTTGTCAGTTGCTTCATTTGCAAATATTTTATCCCATTATGAGGGTTCTCTTTTTGTCTTGTTTATGGTTTCCTTTGCTGTGCAAAAGCTTTCAAGTTTCATTAGGTCCCATTAGTTTATTTTTGTGTTTATTTTCATTACTATAGGAGGTGAATCAAAAAAGATCTTGCTGTGATTTATGACAAAGAAGGTTCTTCCTATGGTTTCCTCTAAGAGTTTTACACTGTCCAGTCTTATATTTAGGTCTCTAATCCATTTTGAGTTTATTTTTGTGTATGGTGTTAGGGAGTGTGCTAATTTCAATCTTTTACATGTAGCTCTCCAGTTTTCCCAGCACCACGTACTGAAGAGACTGCCTTTTCTCCATTGTATATCCTTGCCTCCTTTGTCATAGATTAGTTGACCATAGGTGCGTGGGTTTATCTCTGAGCTTTCTATCCTGTTCCATGGATCTATATTTCTGTTTTTATGCCAGTACAATATTGTCTTGATTACTGTAGCTTTGTAGTATAGTCTGAAGTCAGGGAGTCTGATTCCTCCAGCTCCGATTTTTTCCCTCAAGACTGCTTTGGCCATTCGGGATCCTTTGTGTCTCCAGACAAATTTAAAAATTCTTTGTTCTAGTTCCATAAAAAATGCCATTGGTAATTTGATAGGGAGTGCAATGAATCTGTAGACTGCTTTGGGTAGTATAGTAATTTTCACAATGTTGATTCTTCCAATCCAAGAACACAGTATATCTCTCCATCTGTTTGTATTGCCTCTAATTTCTTTCATCAGTGTCTTATAGTTTTCTGAGTACAGGTCTTTTGCCTCCCTAGATAGGTTTATTCCTAGATATTTTATTCTTTTTGTTGAAATGGTAAATGGGTGTGTTTCCTTAATTTCTCTTTCAGATTTTTCATCATTAGTGTATAGATATGCAAGAGATTTCTGTGCATTAATTTTCTATCCAGCCACTTTACCAAATTCATTGATTAGTTCTAGTAGTTTTCTGATAGCACGTTTAGGATTCACTATGTATAGTATCATGTCATCTGCAAACAGTGACAGTTTTACTTCTTCTTTTCCAACTTGTATTCTTTTTCTTCTTGGATTACCGTGGCTAGAACTTCCAAAACTATGTTGAATAAGAGTGGTGAGAGTGGACATACTTGTCTTGTTCCTGATCTTAGTGGAAATGCTTTCAGTTTTTCACCATTGAGAATGATGTTTGCTCTGGGTTTGTCATATATGGCCTTTATCATGTTGAGGTAGGTTCCCTCTATGCCCACTTTCTGGAGAGTTTTTTATCATAAATGGGTGTTGAATTTTGTCAAAAGCTTTCTCTGCATCTATTGAGATGATCATATGGTTTTTATTCTTCAATTTGTTAATATGGTGTATCACATTGATTGATTTGCATATATTGAAGAATCCCTGCATCCCTGGGATAAATCCCACTTGATCATGGTGCATGATCCTTTTAATGTGTTGTTGGATTCTGTTTGTTAGTATTTTGTTGAGGATTTTTGCATCTATATTCATCAGTGATACTGGTCTGTAATTTTCTTTTATATAGTATCTTTGTCTGGTTTTGGTATTAGGGTGATGGTGGCCTCATAGAATAAGTTTGGGAGTCTTCCTTCCTCTGCAATTTTTTGGAAGAGTTTGAGAAGGATAGGTGTTAGCTCTTCTCTAAATGTTTGATAGAATTCACCTGTGAAGCCATCCGGTCCTGGACTTTTGTTTGTTGGATGATTTTTAATCAGTTTCAATTTCATTACTTGTGATTGCTCTGTTCATATTTTCTGTTTCTTCCTGGGTCAGTCTTGGAAGGTTATACCTTTCTAAGAATTTGTCCATTTCTTCCAGGTTGTCCATTTTATTGGCATAGATTTGCTTGTAATAGTCTCTTAGGATGCTCTGTATTTCTGCATTGTCTGTTGTAACTTCTTTTTCATTTCTAATTTTATTGATTTGAGTCCTCTCCCTCTTTTTCTTGATGAGTCTGGCTAAAGGTTTATCAATTTTGTTTATCTTCTCAAAGATAAACTCAAAGAACCTGCTTATAGTTTTATTGATCTTTGCTATTTTTTTCTTTGTTTCTATTTCATTTATTTCTGCTCTGATTTTTATGATTTCTTTCCTTCTACTAACTTTGGATTTTGTTTGTTCCTCTTTTTCTAGTTCTTTTAGGCGTAATGTTCCATTGTTTATTTGAGATTCTCCTTGTTTCTTGAGGTAGGCTTGTATTGCTATAAACTTCCCTCTTAGAACTGCTTTTGCTGCATCCCATAGGTTTTTTTTTTTTTTTTTTTTTTTTTTTTTTGGCGTTACGTGGAATCTCACTGTTGTGGCCTCTCCCGTTGTGGAGCACAGGCTCCGAACGCGCAGGCTCAGCGGCCATGGCTCACGGGCCCAGCCGCTCCGCGGCATGTGGGATCTTCCCGGGCCGGGGCACGAACCCGCGTCCCCCGCATCGGCAGGCGGACTCCCAACCACTGCGCCACCAGGGAAGCCCTATCCCATAGGTTTTTGATCATCAAGTTTTTGTTGCAATTTGTCTGTAGGTATTTTTTGATTTCCTCTTTGATTTCTTCAGTGGTCTCTTGGTTAGTTAGTAATATATTGTTTAGCCTCCATGTGTTTGTGTTTTTTACATTTTTTTCCCCTGTAATTGATTTCTAGTCTCATAGCGTTGTGGTCAGAAAAGATGCTTGATAATGATTTCAATTTTCTTAAATTTACTGAGGCTTGATTTGTGACCCAAGATGTGATCTATCCTGGAGAATATTCCATGTGCACTAGAGAAGAAAGTGTAGTGTGCTGTTTTGGGGTGGAATGTCCTATAAATATCAATTAAATCTATCTGGTCTATTGTGTCATTTAAAGCTTGTGTTTCCTTATTAATTTTCTGTTTGGAAGATCTGTCCATTGGTGTAAGTGAGGTGTTAAAGTCCCCCACTATTAATGTGTTACTGTCGATTTCCTCTTTTATAGCTGTTAGCACTTGCCTTATATATTGAGGTGCTCCTATGTTGTGTGCGTATATATTTATAATCGTTAAATCTTCTTGAGTTGATCTCCTGATCATTGTTAGTGTTCTTGTCTCTTGTAACATTCTTTATTTTTAAGTCTATTTTATCTGATATGAGTATTGTTACT
Source organism: Kogia breviceps (assembly GCF_026419965.1). Lineage (NCBI taxonomy): Eukaryota > Metazoa > Chordata > Mammalia > Artiodactyla > Physeteridae > Kogia > Kogia breviceps. The sequence goes on along the minus strand of NC_081312.1, from coordinate 120,473,920 downwards.
CCAGCTTTCTTTTGATTTCCATTTGCATAGAATATCTTTTTCCATCCCCTCACTTTCAGTCTGTATGTTTCCCTAGATCTGAAGTGGGTCTCTTATAGACAGCATATACATGGGTCTTATTTCTGTATCCATTCAGCTAGCCTGTGTCTTTGGTTAGAGCATGTAATACATTCACTTTTTTTTTTTTTTTTTGTGGTACGCGGGCCTCTCACTGTTGTGACCTCTCCCGTTGCGGAGCACAGGCTCCGGATGCACAGGCTCAGCGGTCATGGCTCATGGGCCCAGCCACTCCACAGCATGTGGGATCTTCCCGGACCGGGGCACAAACCCATGTCCCCTGCATCGGCAGGCGGATTCTCAACCACTGCGCCACCAGGGAAGACCTACATTCACTTTTAAGGTAATTATCAATATGTATGTTCATATTACCATTTTATTAATTGTTATTGGTTTGTGTTTGTAGGTCCTTTTCCTCTCTTGTGTTTCCCACTTTGAGAAGTTCCTTTAGTATTTGTTGTAGAGCTGGTTTGGTGGTGCTGAATTCTCTTAGCTTTTGCTTGTCTGTGAAGCTTTTGATTTCTCCATCAAATCTGAATGACATCCTTGTGGGGTAGAGTAATATTAGTTATAGGTTCTTCCTGTTCATCACTTTAAGTATATCATGCCACTCCCTTCTGGCTTGTAGAGTTTCTGCTGAGAAACCAGCTGTTAACCTTATGGGAGTTTCCTTGTATGTTATTTGTCATTTTTCTCTTGTTGCTTTCAATAATTTTTGTCTTTAATTTTTGCCAATTTGATTACTATGTGTCTCGGCTTTTCTCCTTCAGTTTATCCTGCCTGGGACTCTCTGCACTTCCTGGACTGGGCTGGCTATTTCCTTTCCCATGTTACAGAAGTTTTCAACTATAATCTCTTCAAATTTTTTCTCGGGTCCTGTCTCTCTCTCTTCTCCTTCTGGATCCCTATGATGTGAATGTTGTTGCATTTAATGTTGTCCCAGAGGTCTCTTAGGCTGTGTTCATTTATTTTCATTCTTTTTTCTGTTCTGCGGCAGTGAATTCCACCATTCTGTCTTCCGGGTTACTTATCGGTTCTTCTGCCTCAGGTATTCTGCTATTGATTCCTTCTAGTGTATTTTTCACTTCAGTTTTTGTTTTGTTCATCTGTTTGTTTGTTCTTTAATTCTTCTAGGTCTTTGCTAAACATTTCTTGCATCTTCTCAATCTTTGCCTCCATTCTTTTCCCGAGGTCCTGGATCATCTTCACTATCATTACTCTGAATTCTTTTTCTGGAACATTTCCTATCTCCACTTCATTTTGTTGGGGTTTTTTGTGTGTGTGGTTTTAGCTTGTTCCTTCATCTGGTATATAGCCCTCTGCCTTTTCATCTTGTCTATCTTTCTGTGAATGTCGTTTTTGTTCCACAGACTGCAGGGCTGTAGTTCTTCTTGCTTCTGCTGTCTGCCCTCTGGTTGATGAGGCTATCTAAGAGGCTTGTACAAGTTTCCTGATGGGAAGGACTGGTGGTGGGTAGAGCTGACTTTTTACTGAGCTCTGGTTGGCAGAGCTCAGTAAAACTTTAATCCACTTGTCTGCTGATAGGTGGGGCTGTGTTCCCTCCTTTTTGGTTGTCTGGCCTGAGGTGACCTAACACTGGAGCCCACCTGGCTTTTGGGTGGGGCTAATAGAAGACTCTAGAAGGGCTTACGCCAAGGAGTGCTTCCCAGAACTTCTGCTACCAGTGTCCTTGTCCTCACAGTGAGCCACAGCCACCCCCTACCTCTGCAGGAAACCCTCCAACACTAGCAGGTAGGTCTGGTTCAGTCTCCTATGGGGTCACTGCTCCTTCCCCTGGGTCCCAATGTGCACTCTGTTTTATGTGTGCCCTCCAAGAGTAGAGTCTCTGTTTCCCCCAGTCCCATCAAAGTCCTGCAATCAAATTCCACGAGTCTTCAATGTCTGATTCTCTAGGAATTCCTCCACCCTTTGCCAGACTCCCAGGTTGGGTAGCCTGACGTTGGGCTCAGAATCTTCACTCCAGTCGATGGACTTCTGTGGTATAAGTATTCTCCAGTTTGTGCGTCACCAACCCAGCAGTTATAGGATTTGATTTTATTGTGATTGCACCCCTCCTACTATCTCATTGTGGCTTCTCCTTTGTCTTTGAATGTGGGGTATGTTTTTTGGTGAGTTCCAGTGTCTTCCTGTCGATGATTATTCAGCAGTTAGTTGTGATTCTGGTGCTCTTGCAAGAGGGAGTGAGCACCAGTCCTTCTACTCCACCATCTTGAACCAATCTCCTAACAGATCACTCCTAAACTTAGTGTTTAAAACAATGACAACATTTGTTTTTCTCAGAAGTCCACAGTTTGAGCAGGGCTTTTGGAGATAGTTCAGTCTCTGTTCCACCTCATAACAACTGTGAGAGCTAAGAGCTGGTGGCTGGAATCATCTGGAAGCTCCTCACCCACATGTCTGGAAGGTGCTGCTAGATGTTAACTAGAACAGCTATGGTTATTACCCAGAAAACTACATGTGATTTCTCCATGTGGCCTGGGCTTCCTCACAACATAATGACTGTGTTTCAAGGGCTAAAGTACAGAGTGAGAGCCAAATGGGTATTCTATCCCCTTTTCTAATCTAGCTTTGCAAGTCATAATATGCTACGTCCACTGCATTCTATTAATTAGAAACAAATACCTAAAGCTGATATGCCCAATGTTTGCAGAATTAGATGCCAGTTTCTGTGGGAGGAGTCAAAGAATTTGTGGATATGTTTTAAATCCATTAGCATCTGTCCATTAGCCTCAAATCATCTATGTTTCTCCCCTATGCAAAATATACTCAAATCCTCTCAAGATCCCTCACAGATGTCACTTATTACAACAGACCCAGGCTCATCATTCATTTTAAGTGTATTTAAGTCTGGATGAAAAACTTCAGATGTGGTTCCTTAAGTACAGCTGCTCAAATACAGTATCCCTTGAGCTGAACACCTATAAACCAAATAGCCAAGTTTTATGCTCCAACTCACCCAACTTGATAGTAGGAGAGGCATAGGATGACCACTTTTCCACTAACAGGGGAAAATGGGAGGTGCAAAGAAGTCTGTGGTCCATAGCAATTCTGAAATCTAGGCAAGCACACATTCCCAGATCCTCCATTAGGTTTCAGTCCTGCTCCCTTACAGTGATTCACCTTGGTTCTTGGCCCTTCTCTGTGTGCTCTTGTCATCTTTCCTGTTAGTTAACTATTGTTGCATAACAAGTCATCCCCAAACTTAGTGACTTAAAACAATAATTACTATTATATCTCACTATTTCTAGGGGTCAGGAATACAGGAGCGTCTGGATGGTTCTGGCTCAAGGTTTCTTGTAAGACTTCAGTCAAATATTGTCCATGGATGTAGTCATCTGAAGGCTTAACTAATCTGGAGAATCCAATTCTAAGGTAGCTTACTCATCTGGCCAGAAACTTGGGGTTGGATGATGATTACTTGCCTCAGTCCTTTTTTATGTGATCTTCTTCACAGGAATGCTTGAATGCTCTGGCTTCCCCCACAGTAAGAAATCTAAGAGGGAGTCAGGTGGAAGTCACAATGACTTTATTACCTAGCATTGAAGGCTTATACTATTGCTTCCAGCGAATTTTGTTTTAAAAGAGGCAAAGGATTCAATGTAGGAGGGAACTACACAAAGGAGTAAATATCAGGAGGTATTAGGGGTCATCCACAAAGATATATTACTATGACTCATGAATAGAGGGACTGAAAAAAAACCAGAAATTGAACAGGTGCCAAATTGCAAAATAATGTAAGATATTTAAGCAGACTGGCAGAGCTATGAAAGTCAAAGGTATACACAGAGGCAACAGGGAAGAGAGATGAGGGAAGAGATATAGACTGAGATTCCTGAATAGCCTTACATTAATTGTCCTAAGCAGCAGGTTACAGTGAAAACTTATTTTGGTGCTGAATTTGTCATTCCCAATCTGATCGAGTTTTGGATAAATTTACAGGCATTCTATTCCCAGAGAATGTTGTGGAAATCAGTTGGCTGACAGAATCCAGAGGTCCTATTAGCTCTGCCATCTTTAGTGCTCTTCCAGTTAGCCATGCTCATCAGTTCAGCTCTCTTCATCCTATCAGGTGAGCAGTGATACTCTCATTTTGCCATCTCACTCCCCAGTCATCTTGGAAACGATCCCTAATGGCCTGGTGGTGCTCTTCTCCACCCAAGCACTACAACCAGGTCTAGTTTACCCTATCACCATTCCCTAAAAGCACACAAATCATCTCTCATCTCCCATGGACAACTGTCATTGCCAACTGGATATGGAATGTACCCTGAATCTATAAATGGTACCCTTTGTGTATCCAATATCAGGACTTGTTTTTCTATGTGGACAGCAGCTGTCCGCTGCCTTCTTCCTAGATATATTACCTCTCTCACTCTGTAGTGTTCATAGTGACTCAGAACACTTTCAGATACCTCTCATTAAGTTCTGTGGGACTGGTACTAGGGCCTCCTTCATAAAGTCAAGGAAAGAGAATTTGATCAGTTTATGTGAACATTTCAGGATTAGATTGGCACTTCTAAGGCCAAGATATGATCGGAAACCTACTGGCTACCGTAAATCACATTGCCCAGAGCCAACCAGAATCTCAGTCCTGAACAGAGCAGCCTTGACTCCCTTTTCCAGGTCATGTGGATAACCACATAGCCCTGGGAGAAGTATACATGATGGAAAACATCTCTTGCCCTCAACCTCAGGATCACTGAGTAAAATGATACAGGATCTTTCTCAGTCTGCACCTTGGGGTTTTCTCCCTTTGGCTTAGCCTGGGCTTCAGGCTGGGTTGACTCAGAAGAGCTCTTCAGATCCCTGTGATGTGCTTTATAGTATGTTTTGAGACCTCTCTCATACAGTGACTCCCCTGACATTGTCAGCAAGCTTTGAAGGCTCCATTTAATGTCTTACTATTTTCCTGATAGTGAAGCATATATTTAATGAATCCCAAAGGTCAGGAGACACTGAGTAAAGACAAACCTTTGCTCTCTGATGGCCACAGGGTGCAATGGCCCTTTCCAATGGATAGGGAGTGAATTGGTTCAGCTAGTCTGAGTCAGCTTATAAAAAAGACAGCAAATTTTCTCATTGGTATTCAAAGTCCCTCACTGAACATATGAGTAATAAGGTTACTTTCTGGGCCAGGAATCCCCTTTGTATCATAGAATACTAGGTATTCCCTACCCCATCTTAATTTAGCCTGTAAATATGTAAAGTGGTGGTAGGGAGACTTTCTTCAATTGGAGTGCACATCCAGCTCTGCTGCCTAAGCACACCTCTGTAAGGTATAATATTGCAACTGGGGGGATATTGTGTGCTTTATACTTTCCTGCTCTTAAGTTCTTCTCAAGAAAACTTGTCATTACATACACCTTGGGCCATTAGTGTGGGGTCACCATGCACCTTGACAATAGTTTTGTTGTCATGTAAACCCTGTTCTGAGCAATTCCCTAGGACCTCATGAGCTCTATGGGCCTTCTGGGTCTCCAGAGGGGTAGGAGACATGTTCAAGGATGATAATTCAGAAATTGAATGGGGCTTGTTAGTACAGCCTAAATATGAACAGAGGGGATAGGATGGCCCTCTTCCATTTGAGAGTCCATTCAGGATACTTTAACTTGCAGATGTTATTAAGTCCTGACAGAATGTGCAAGTCGAAGTAACCCAGATGGGCCCTAACATGAAATAGAGTTATCTAATCATATTGTCATCACTCTTTTGCATCATGCAATATGAGCATTTACCTAAGTATTTATATCTGGCTCCAGGTTGGGGGGAAACATTCCTACTGTATTCAGTTAGCAATACTGTTATGCTAAGATGCAACCCAACTCACTCCAGCAGACATGTGGCTTCAACTAGACATTCCCTTATGTTGTATTCTACCAAGGATGCTACTTAAACTGAATAAACAGGAAATATATAGAAGCTTGATTTTTAAAATTTCAGAGGAAGGATTAAGATTAACTTTATTGGAACCTATTGGAACCAGAAAAAAAAATATTGCTCCTAGAGGCCTTCCTTAGGGTTGCAGCTACATTCAGTCATTCACCTAATCCTGCTCACAGTCACATTACTTAATGTTCCTCTGCTTTCTTGTGCAATCAATCCCCAGCAGGGCCAAGTATGGACATTGAGAGGACTTACTGCTGGGTGCCTTTTTTAAAAAAAAAATCTTTTAGATATGGTTTAGAGCTGTGAGAGATTTTTTTTCCTAAAAAAAAAAATTTAAGCTAATGACTGTTCCAGCTCTTGTGCATCAAATGTCATTTACAGGGGTCAGTGAGTGGAATAAAAATGAAAATGACAGCCTTTGAGGAGACATATGGCTGGCATTTAACTACCCAAAAGCACAAAAATGGAGGTATTTTTTTTTAGATGCCCAGAGTACGGACTGGGAGGAAAGAAAACGGAGAGAAAATGTGTCATGATTTAGGAGGAAAGGATTAGGGGGTTGAAGGGAGGTGTGGTGGCATGAAAAAGGACAAGAAACACATAGGGATAAAGACAAAGGAAATTCCTTCACTGCTTTGTAACTTTGGTAGACTGCGGGTTTCAAAATGGAAAGTTGAGCTCATGTAGTTATCTCACCTCCCTCCTAGAAACTCATTAGAATGACCGAGGAAATATAAAAATAAGAAAAAGATTTATAATAGCATTAAAAATAAGAAAGGAAAAACATTAGAGAACAAGAAACCTGGAGGGACTTCTGTATAATATGAGGCATGTGTTAGCCGTCTTCAGAGAAATAGAACAAATTGGAGATAGATTGGTAGACAGACAGACAGTGTGGCGGCAGGGAGGGAGAGAGGGAAGCGGGGAGGGAAAGAGGGAGAGAGAGGGTAAAGGAGAGGGGAAGACAGAAAAAAAGAGGGAGAGAACAAGAGATTATGAGGAATTGACTCAATTATGGAGACTGACAAATTACAAGATCTACAGTGTGAGTCAACCTGGGGACACAGGAGAGCCAATGGTGTAGTTCCATTTGGAAGTCTGACAGGCTCAAGACCCAGGAAAAGCCAAAGTTTCAACTCCAGTCCTAAGTCAGGAAAAAGACTACGTTCAAATCTGAAGGCAGTCAAACAGGGGGAGTTCTCTCGTATTTGGGAGAGGGTCAGCCTTTTTGTTCTCTCCAAACCTTCAATGGATTGAATGAGGCCCACCCACATTAGGGAGGGCAATCCCCTTTACTAAGTCTACAAATTTATGTTAATATCATCCAGAAACACCTTCCCAGAAACACCCAGGATAATATTTGAGCAAACATCTGGACCAGTCAAGTTTGGCACATAAAACTATCACAAAGCAAATGAGACTTTTAAAAAAAGAAACGCTGATCTATGATGCCCAGAACATGATTCCACAACTAAACTCAGTTGTGGTGGTGGTGGTGGGGGGAGTACCACTGGCAGGGCCCAGATAAAGGACTTCATGTGGCTCTGGCCACAGCATGTGTCCCTGAGATTTACCTGATGTAGACTAAGTGGACATTCTCTGACCACATCCTTCATTTTTCTTACTTCCTACTAAAGCTCTGGCCAGACACTGATACGCCTAAATCCTACTAGCAGAGACTGGATGAGAGGGCAACCTGGGATATACTTGGGAGAAATTTGAGAACTTCGCTGGAGCCCTGCACATAAAGCAGCTGCTCACCTCAGCTCCCACCACTACCTCTGCTTAGGGCTCCAAATAAGGGAGGGCTTGAGGATGGCCAGATAATGATGTGACTCAATACCCAAGCTAACTTAATGGGATAAGATGAGTGTGTTGGTTCCTTTTGCCTTCTTTTTTTCCTCCCTTCTAAGTCTTATTTGCAAAGTCTTTTGTCATAATAATGACTCTAAAGATATGCAATGGGTGGACAAGCAATATTAGCAGGAGAAATTCTGTTTGTCTCATTGATTCTCTGTTAACAGTAACTCCTAAAGCCCTGAACCTCTCCTCAGAGAATTTTGAGAGTCTACCTGCCCATGTAGGAAGGAGCCAAACTAAATATAAATGAGGAGGGAGTCATGTCCCCTAGGTTAACAATCATTTCTTCAGGATTCCTTCATAATCCCCTTTGAAAGTACAGCTCTGGACAGATAGAAGCACTCCTATGTTCCCAAGGCAGTGGTCAAAGGAGAGGAAGCGTCAGTGATCAGGCAGCAAAAGGAAAAGATCAACCTTGCAAAGAATTGAGTCTTCTAGGGACTAACATCCACTGGGGCTCAAGTAGGTGAGGGGAAGAAAGTGCTCAGCAAACCTGGAACACATGTAGCAGTTTCATCTCTCCCCTCAAAACCCTGGTGTAGCAAAAACAAAGCAAACAAAAAACGAGAGGAAATGAAAGTTTTCCCTGTTTCTCTTTGCCAGAGATTTAAACAGGAGCCCATAGAATCTTAGGGAAAAAGCCATCATAAATTATAACACTGAAAAGAAAATAATCTACCTCTTAAATAATGAGAAAAGACAAATAACCAGACCCCAATAAACTCAGTATTCCAGAAGGGAATCAGACAAATATCATGCTATCAAAAGGCTCCTCTAGGAAATGTGAAAACTTGTACTCATCTCTAGATCACTCTTCCAAAATAGTTTAAGAGGGCATTACATCTGCGGAAAGAGTAAAATCTGAAATCAAGACATTATGTTGAACTGCAAGAAACTGCTGATATTTGATCATTTTTGAGCTGGAAAACTGGCAGTTTTATATGGTTCAACCATTCGACTGCTCTCCAATGAAAAACTGAAGAGTCAAAGGGCTTGGGATAGGGACAGAAATAGATGTCATGGATGTAAGAAGAAATAAGAATTAAGTGGATATTACAAAAAAATCAAATGATTTAGCAGTTCAGTTTGAGAAGCTATGGCAAGGTTTATAGGCAATGGATAAAGTGACTGAGATGACTGGTAAACAAATAAAAGACTTTACAATCCAAAAAGAAAAGAACAGAGCAAATGGAAGAGAAGTTATCATAAAAGACATAATTTTTAAAAATTCCCAGAGTGACATCATCAAGATGACAACATAGATCAATCCTGATTTCAGTTCCCCTCACACCTGCACATGAAACTGCTCCTATAGAACACCCACTGAACGCTAGCAGAAGACCTCAGACCTCCCAAAAGTCAAGAAACACCCCCATGTACCTGGGTAGGTCAAAAGAAAAAAGAACAGAGACAAAAGAATAGGGATGGGACCTGCACCAGTGGGAGGGAGCTGTGAAGGAGGAAAGGTTTCCACACACTAGAAGCCCCTTCGCGGGCAGAGACTGTGGGTGGTGGAGGGGGGAAGCTTCAGAGCCGCGGAGGAGAGCACAGCAATAGGGTGCAGAGGGCAAACCAGCCACTGTACGTAGACAAGATACCATTGTGAAAATCTTGGAACCTGGAGATGAAGCTGAAGCACCCCTCTGGACAACAGAGACTGAGAAGGACCACATTAGGAGGATAAAAGGAGAAGTTTAACTTTGACTGCATTGCCCCTCCCTCAAGTAAGCACAGAGCTGCACAGAGAAAGCCACGCTGGGCCTAAAGTTTCTTCAGTGGGAAAAAGATAATCCAAGCGGACATACAGCTTCCCTAGCATTAAGGGACACTTTCTGGGAGTTCTTCTCAGGTCTCATATGATGAATATTGCTGGGAGAACCAGTAGAGCTCAACCACTGGCAATCAGTTAGATGCAGAGAAGGGGAGTGGGGCTAACAGCAACCAGGACTCAGACCTTGGCAGACCATGTTCCTGCTTGCAGTGGTAGCTGAGAAGAGATCCCATCCAGCAATTCTTCCCATCTGCAAAGCCAAGCTAGTGCCACATTGGGCCAGGTAGCTCAGTTGGAAATTCTGCCTGATTTGGATCCCCAGCCAATGATGTGTACTAGCCATGGAGCCCATTTTATGGCCCCAACTGGGCAGGGGACCAAATTATTGGTCCTGCCCAGCTACTCTCATCCAGTCCCATCCTTCTGGAAAACATGGCCACAGAGGAGTTCATCCTACAGCTGGTCCAGGCAGGTAGCAAAGCCAGCAGCCCTGCCCAACTGTTGAGCATAGCCTCTGGCCCCACAAAACCAGGGAGACTGAACAGTGGCCCTGAGCACCCTCAGAACAAAGCTTACGGCACTGCCTAGCCATGGAGCACAGCACATGACCTTGCCCAATTACTGAACATAGCTATGGCTTGGCCCAGTCAGAGATCCCAGCATGTGATCCTGCCCAATTGTGGAATATATCCTGGGGCCCCACCTGACCAGAAAGCCTAGACAGCAATTTCACATGACACAGAGCACAGTACTCAGCCTAACCAATATGTGGGGTCAGCTGAAGACCTGGCCAGATGACAGAGCCTAACCAGCAACCTCTTGCAATAGTGGAGCACAGCTAATGGCCTACATGATTGCAAAGCCCAGCCTGCAGTTCCACCTCAATGTGGAGTGACACCATCCAGTCAGGAAGGATAGCCTGAGGCCTCCTTCAAACAGGAGCAATTGCAGAGAATGACCTGTGACCCTGAAAAATTGGGGAATCCAACCCATGGCACTGCCCTGCCAGGGGACACAACCTGAGACCCAACCTAAATAGAGGTGGGGCCTAGCTAGTGGCCTCACCTGACCACAGAACACATCCAGCAACACTGCCAAACCAGGGAGATCACCCAGTGACCCCACTTGAATGTAGAGCCCAGCCAGCTACCATCCAACCATGGAGCTCAGCCAGCAGCACACCCTGACCTGAGAGCACGGGCAGTGGCTTCATCCAACAAGACACCACCAATAACAAGCCCCACCTGCCCACAGATGCCACCCGCTGACCCATTTAGTACCCCAACCTGAGGTCTCTGCTGAAGTTATTTTCCTGCTGAAACAAATGTATAAAGTCTGGAAAAGGGGACCACTTACTCAAATGTGCAGATATCAGTGCAAGGCATCAAGGATCACAAAGAATCAGATAAATATGATACCAACAAAGGAAACTAATAAAACTCCAATAACTGACTATAAAGAAATGGGTATCAATGAACTATCTGACAAAACATTCAGAATAATTCTCTAAAAGTTTAGTGAACTACAAGAACATGAAAACAACTAAATGAAATTAGAAAAACAATGCATGAACCAAATGAGAAGTTCAACAAATAAACAATAACCAATCTGAACAGACCATTTACTAGTAAAAAGATTGAATCAGTGTTTGAAAACCTCCCAATACCCACATAAGGACAGCCTTTCAAGATCACAGTAGATAAATATTTCTCCTAAATTCAGAGACAGAGAAATCATAGTAAAATGAAAATGGAGAGGAACTACTCCCAATTAAAAGAACAAGAGAAATCCCCTGAAAGAACAAACAATGAAACAGACCTCTCCAATCTACTAAACCCCAAGTTCAAAAAGGAGTAATAAAAATGCCAAAGGAATTAAGAAAGATTTTTGATAGAAATGCAGATCACTGTAACAAGGAACTAGAAACCATAAAGAGGAATCAATCAAAATGAGACAACTCAATTGCCAAGATAAAAAACCAATCTAAAAGCAATGAATAGCAGGCTAAATGATGCAGAAGAATGGATAAGTGATCTGCAAGATGGAATAATGGAAATCACCCAATCATAACAGCAGACAGAAAGACAAATAAAAAATGAAAGCAACATGTGAAATCTATGGGATAATATAAAGTATGGCAACCTATGCATAATAGGGGTTCCAGAAGGAGAAACGAGAGAGAAGGGGATCAAAAATGTATTTGAAGAAATCACGGCTGAAAACTTCCCAAATTGAAAGAAGAAAACAGATATCCAGATAAAGGAAGCACAGAGGGTCCGCAAACAAGATGAAACCAAACAGACTCACACCAAGACATATTATAATTAAAATGGCAAAAGTTAAAGATAAAGAGAGGATTCTAAAGGCAGCAAGACTGTTATAAGGTAAGCTCCATAAGACTATCAGGTGATTTCTACACAGAAACTATGCAGGAGAGAAGCGAGTGACATGACACATTCAAAGTCCTGAGAGGGAAAAACCTGCAACCTAGGACACTCTACTCAGCAAAATTATCACTTAGAATAGAAAGAAAAAGAATTTATTAGACAAGCAAAAACTAAAAGAATCAGCAATACTAAACCTATCCTAAAAGAAATATTGAAACACCTTCTCTATAGAAAAAAAGCAAAAGTTATTTTAAAAAAAGGAAAATCACAACAGGAAAGTTAAATATATAAAAGGATTGAAGATTACATAAATAAGCCAGTACATAGATTTAAAACAACTAAAAGTTTTTGTAAAAGGAATTATAACTACTAGGAATAGAATAAAAGATAAACACAAAAATGTAAAATAGGACATCAAAAATCACAGAATGTGATGGAGGGGAGTAAAAAAATGTAGATCTTTTAGAATGTGTTTGAACTTATATGACTATCAGTCTAGAGCAAGTAGGTATAGTTATGGGTTAACATACTTGAGAACCAGGGAAACAAATAATCAAAAATGGACAACAGATTGATAAAAACCAAAAAAAAGGAACTCGAGCATATTACAAAAGAAAACCATCAAACCACAAAAGGAAAACAAAAAGCAACAGAAAGGAATAAAGAACAACTACTAAATCAACTGGAAACAAGGATTAAAATGGTAATAAATACATACTTATCAATAATTATTTTAAATGTTAATGGACTAAATGCTCTGATCAAAAGACATAGAGTGGCAGGTTGGATTAAAAAAAAGAACTTACAATATGCTGCCTACAAGAGACTCACTTTAGGGTGAAAGACACACATAGATTAAAAGTGAGGGGATGGAAATAGGTATTTTATGTAAATGGAAACAAGAAAGCAGGGGTAGCAATACTTACATTGGACAAAATAGATTTTAAAACAAAGTCCATAAAGAAAGACAAAGAAGGACGCTATGTAATGATAAAGTGATCAATATAAGAAGAGACTATTGCACTTGTTAACATATATGCACTCAATATAGGAACACCTAAATATATAAAACAAATACTAACAGACATAAAGGGAGAAATTGAAGGGAATACAATTGTAGTTGGAGATTTAATGCCACTCTGACATCAACAGACAGATCTTCCCGAAAGAAAATCATTAAGGTAACAGAGATCCTAAATGATGTAACAGAACAGTTGGGGACTTCATTGATATCTACATAGGACACTACATCCAAAAAACAAAACAGATGAACAAACAGAATACACATTGTTTTCTAGTGTGCATGGAACATTCTCTAGAATACACCATGTACTAGGACATAAAACAAGCCTTAGCAAATTCAAGAGAAGATAAATTACTTTAAGGATCTTTCCTGACCACAATGGCATGAAACTAGAATCAACCACAGAAAAATAAAATGGGACAAATATGATCATGTGGAGACTAAACAACATGCTATTAAACACCGCCCCCCCCCTAAAAAATGGGTCAGTGATGAAATCAAAGAGGAAATTAGAAAATACCTCAATACAAATGACAATTAAAACACAACCTTATAAAAATCTATGGGATGCAGCTAAAGCAGTTCTAAGAGGGAAGTTCAGAGCAATAAAAGTCTTCCTCAAGAAACAAGAAAAATCTCAAACAACAACTAACCTGCCACCTAGAAGAATTAGAAGAAGAAACAAATCCTAAAATCAGCAGAAGGAAGGAAATAATGAAGATCAGAAAGGAAATAAATAAAATATAAATCAAAAAATATATAGAAAAGATCAATAAACCAAGAGCTGGTTTTTCAAAATGATAAACAAAATCAACAAACCTCTAGCCAGGCTCACCAAAAAGGAAAGAGAGATGACTCAAATAAACAAAGTAAGAAATGAAAGAGGAGAAATAACCAATACTGCAGAAATACAAAAAAAAATGAGAGAATACTATGAACAATTAAAATTGGACAACGTAAAAGACAGAGACAAGTTTCTAGAAACATATAACCCACCAAAACTGAATCAAGAAGGAACAGATAGAAGCTGGAGACAAGATGGTGGAGTAGAATGACTTGAGCTCACCTCCTAGCATGAAAACACCAGAATCACAACTAACTGCTGAGTAACCATCAACAAAAAAGACTCCAACCTACTGAAAAAAGATAACACCCAAAGCCAAAGAAGAAGCCACAATGAGGTGGTAGGAAGGGTGCTGTCAAAATATAAACAAATCTCATACCCACCAGGTGGGCAACCCACAAACTGGAAAATAATTATGCTGTAGAGGTTCTCCCGTAGGAGTGAGAGTTCTGAGACCCATGTCAGGCTCCACAGCCTGGGGGTCTGACATTGGGGGGGGAGCCCCCAGAGCATTTGGCTTTGAAGGCCAGTGGGGCTTGAGTGCAGAAGTTCCACAGGACTGGGGGAAACAGAGACTCCACTCTTGGAAACGGCAAACAAGTTTTCATGTGTACTGGGACCCAGGGCAAAGCAGTTACTCCATAGGAGTTGGGCCCAGACCTACCTGTGGGTCTTGGAAGGTCTCCTGGGAAGGTGAGGGTCACTGTGGGGGCAAGGACAATGGTGGACACCCCAAGGAATACCCATAAGTGTGAGCTCTCCCAGAGGTTGCCATTTTGGCTCTGAAACCTGGCTCCACCCAACAGCCTACAGGCCTCCAGTGCTGGGATGCCTCAGGCCAAACAACAAACAGGGTGGGAACACAGCCCCACCCAGCAGCAGACAGGCTGCTAAATTCGTCCTCAGCCAACAGCCACCTATGAAGACACCCTTTGACATGGCCATACCCATGCCCACCAGAGGGACAAGGCTCATATCCACCCACCAGTGGGCAGGCACCAGTCCCTCCCACCAGGAATCCTGCAGAAGCCACTGGACCAACCTCAACCACCAGGAGGAAGATACCAGAACCAAGAAGAATTACAATCCTGCAGGCTGAGGAACAGAGACAACAAACATAGAAAGTTAGACAAAATAAGATGGCAGAGGACTATGTTCAAGATGGAGGAACAAGATAAAACCCCAGAAGAACAAATGAAGTGAAAATAGGCAATCTACCTGAAAAAGAATTCAGAGTAATGATAGTAAAGATGATCCAAGATCTTGGAAAAAGAACAAAAGCACAGACCGAGAAGATACAAGAAATGTTTAACAAAGAGCTAGAATATTTAAAGAACAAACAGAGATGAATAATACAAAAACTGAAATGAAAAATACACTAGAAGCAATCAATGGCAGAAAATGAGGCAGAAGAATGAATAAGTGAACTAGAAGACCAATTGGTAGAAATCACTACCATGAAGCAGAACAAAGAAAAAAAATGGAAAGAAATGAGGACAGCCTAAGAGACCTCTGGGACAATATTAAACACAACAACATTTGCATGAAGCCGGCCATGAAGCAAAACAAAGAAAAAAAATGGAAAGAAATGAGGACAGCCTAAGAGACCTCTGGGACAATATTAAACACAACAACATTTGCATTCTAGGAGTCCCAAAAGAAGAAAAGAGAGAGAAGGAGCCTGAGAAAATATTTGAAGAGATAACAGCTGAAAACTTCCCAAACATGGGAAAGGAAAACAGTCACCTAAGTCCAGGAAGCTCAGATAGTCCCATACAGAATACACCCAAGGGGGAACACACTGAAACATATATTAACCAAATTGAAAAACTTAACGACAAAGAGAAAATATTAAAATCAATAAGAAAAAAGTAACAAATAACATACAAGGAAATCACCATAAGGTTATCAGCTGATTTTTTTTCAGCAGAAACTCTGCAGGCCAGAAGAAAGTGGCACAATATATTTAAAGGGATGAAAGGGAAATACCTACAACCAAGAACACTCAACCCAGCAAGGCTCTCATTCAGATTTAGTGGAGAAATCCAAAGCTTTATAGACAAGCAAAAGCTAAAAGAATTCAGCACCACCAGACCAGCTTTGCAACAAGTACTAAAGGAACATCTCTCGGTAGAAAAGAAAAGGCCATGCTAGGAACAAGAAAATTATGAATGGAAAAGCTAGCTGGTAAAGGCAAATACAGTAAAGGCAGGAAATCATCCACACACATATATATCAAAATCAGCAACTGTGAGGAGAGTACAAATGCAGGATGTTGGAAATGCATTTTTTTTTTTTTTTGGTGCTAGGCAGGCCTCTCACTGTTGTGGCCTCTCCCACTGCGGAGCACAAGCTCCAGACAAGCAGGCTCAGCGGCCATGGCTCACGGGCCCAGCCGCTCCACAGCATGTGGGATCTTCCCAGACCGGGACATGAACCCATGTCCCCTGCATCGGCAGGCGGATTCTCAACCACTGCGCCACCAGGGAAGCCCTGGAAATGCATTTGAAATTAAGTGACCAGCAACTTAAAATAATCTTGTATATATTTAGACTGTCTATCAAAACATGGTAACCGAAAACCAAAAATCTACAAAAGATACACAGATAAAAAGATAAAGCAATCCAAACACAACACAGAGATAGTCATCAAATCACAAGGGAAGAGAACAAAAGAGGAAGGGAAGGAAAAAAGGCACACAAAAACAAACCCAAAACAGTGAACAAGATAGCAATAAGAACATACACATCAATAATTACCTTAAATGTAAATGGATTAAATGCTCTAACCAAAAGACACATACTGGTTAAATGGATACAAAAACAAGACCTGTATACATGTTGACTACAAGAGACCACTTCAGATCTAGGGACACATACAGATTGATAGTGAGGAGATGGAAAAATGTATTCCATGCAAATGGAAATTAAAAAAAAAAAGCTAGAGTAGCAATACTCATATTAGACAAAATAAATTTTAAAATAAAGACTGTTACAAGAGACAAAGAAGAACAGTACATAATGATCAAGGGATCAATCCAAGAAGAAGATATATCAATGGTAAATATATATGTACCCATCATAGGACCAACTCAATATATAAGGCAAATACTAACAGCCATAAAAGGAGAAATCTATAGTAGCACAAATAATAGTGGGGGACTTTAACATCCCACTTATCTCAATGGATTGATCATCCAGGCAGAAAATCAATAAGGAAACACAGATATTAAATGACACATTAGACCAGATGGATTTAATTGATATTTATAGAACATTCCATCTGAAAGCAGCAGAATACACATTCTTCTCAAGTGCACATGGAAAATCCTCCCGGAAAGATCACATGCTGGGCCAAAAAGCAAGCCTCAGTAAATTTAAGAAAATTGAAATAATATCAAGCATCTTATCCAACCACAACACTATGAGATAAGTCAAACACAACCAAAGAAGACATACAGATGGCAAGAAGCACATGAAAAGATGCTCAACATTGCTAATTATCAGAGAAATGCAAAATCAAAGCTACAATGAAGTATCACCTCACACTAGTCAGAATGACCATCATCAAAAAGTCTACGAACAATAAATGCTGGAGAGGGTGTGGAGAAAATGGAACCCTCTGACACTGTTGGTGGGAATATAAATTGGTAAAACCATTATGGAGAACAGTATGGAGGTTCCTTAAAAAACTAAAAATAGAACTACCATATAATCCAGCAATCCCACTCCTGGGCATATATCCAGAGAAAACCATAATTCAAAAAATACATGCATCCCCAGTGATCACTGCAGCACTATTTACAATACCCAAGACATGGAAGCAACCTAAACGTCCATTGACAGAGGAATGGATAAGGATTATGAGGTACATATATACAATGGAATATTACTCAGCATAAAAAAGAAGGAAATAATGCCATTTGCAGCAACATGGATGGACCTAGAGATTATCTTACTAAGTGAAATAAGTCAGACAGAGAAAGACAAATATCATGCAATATTGCTTACATGTGGAATCCAAAAAAAATGATACAAATGAACTTATTTACAAAACAAAAACAGACTCACAGACTTTGAAAACAAACTTATGGATACCAAAGGGGAAAGGTGGGGAGAGGGATAAGTTAGGAGCTTGGGGTTAACATACACACACTACTATATAAAAGACAGATAACCTACAAGGACCTACTGTATTGCCCAGGGAACTCTATTCAATATTCTGTAATAACCTGTATGGGAAAAGAATCTGTAAAAGAATGGATATATGTATAACTGAATCTCTTTGCTGTACACCTGAAACTAACTCAACATTGTAAGTCGACTATATACTCTAAGATAAAAGTTAAATTTAAAAAAAGAAGAAATAAATAGTTTGAACAGACCGATCATTAGAAGTGAAATAGAACCTATAATATAAAAACTCCTTGCAAATAAAAGTCCAGGATCAGTAGTAGGTAGGTCAGTGACATTTCCCAATTTGGAGAAGTGGCCTTGTATATGAGATATCTTATGGGGCCCAGCAGCGTGCTCCTCTCTGGTCAACAGAGCTATATGCTTTAGGGGTGCCCTCTATGTGGGCTGCATGGGCCCTTCTGTTGTGGTGGTGCCAAATATTGTGGGGATGCTGGTAGGCATGGCTGGACCCTTGTGCAGTTCACTGCCAGGCCCTGACTAGTAAGGAGGCTGCCAGTCACTGGTAGGCAGGGTCAGGTCCTGGGTGGTTGGCTGCACAACTAAAGATGTCCCAGTGCTGGTGCCCACCTGCTGGAAGGAGGGGCCAGGTCACAGGTTAGCTGATTGTGGGGCTGCAGGATCCTGGTCCTAATGCCCACCTGCTGGTGAGCAGGGCCATGGGGGTCTGGAATTGGTGTTGTCTGCTGGTGGGCATGGCCTGGACCTGGGGCTCTATTGGTCCACTTGTGGGTAGGGCAGCTGGTGGAGGGACCCAGTTCAATTAATTCTTGGTCCCTTTGAACGTAAAACCTAAATTCACTGAAAAAAAAGGAGAGAAGTAGAGACTTACATAGTTTAATTTTTCTCACCTTTTTCAAGAGGAAGTTATCTATCCTTCAAATTTAAGACACCTTCATGCCCATAAATGTATAAATTGTTATAGCATTTACAGTCCTCAGGTATGCATGTAAATTCAGGGAAATGCAGACAGTTGCTATGGTTTTTTAGATGTTTCCTCTATTCCTGAAACTGTTCCCAACTTGGCATGGATAAATTTTCACATCTTTTGAAGCTCAACTCAAATGTTACTTCTTTCATGAAGCCTGTTTTTATCACTAAAGCTGGAAGCAGTTCTGCCTTCTCTAAACTTACATGCTTTTAAGGATTTACCGGATACCTTTTACTCAATAGTCAAGTTATCTGGGCCAATTAAATGAGTTAGGAAAGCTGTGCATATGCAACACAGAAAATTTGCTTTTGGATGCCAACTCTTCATTTTTTTATTACCTATAGAGGCACTAAATACATTGAAACTTACTTATGACAAACTTGGTTTTCCACATCATGTCGAAGCTATCATTCCTATTCTAGTCTTTTTATCTTACAGACTTATAGGAAATTAAAAGGAAACATTAAAGAACACAGGCATTTAGTCGTTTCATTGCC
The DNA here is from genome assembly GCF_026419965.1 of Kogia breviceps. Classification (NCBI taxonomy): domain Eukaryota; kingdom Metazoa; phylum Chordata; class Mammalia; order Artiodactyla; family Physeteridae; genus Kogia; species Kogia breviceps. Next base: position 120,454,449 of record NC_081312.1, on the reverse strand, counting down.
TGAACTTGAAAAATAGAATGACAGGAGGTATAGAGAGGCAGTTTTACTTGAGTAGCCACTTTGAAAATCTGAAAAATGAGAGGAATTACTTACTATTCTTAGCACTGCACGGGTACTAAAAACTCATTTTGCGCTTTAATTTAACAAGTATCTGTGTTGAGCATCCTCTGTGTTACATGCCATATGCAGATCTGTGACAGTGGTGTGCTGGAACCAGCTCTGTAAGCTGGCAAGAGCTGATACTTAAAATTTCTGGAAATTTTTGATCCAGTTGTTAGTCCATTGGTCATTTGAAATTGGCTGTGGTTGGAGTATTTACCCAGCAGAAATTGTCAAACACTACAAATCTGGGCTTTTTACTTTCAGGGAGCCAGTTTACCAGCACACCACTGGAAACACAGTCATGAGTGAAACACATTCTGAGTCCTCAGAAGCTTGCTTCCTTGTTGAGGGATAAGGCAAGTACAACAATGATCAAAACACAAGGCACAATTAACTGGGCTAACATCCATATGTTAAATAACAATACATAAGTCTCAGTCCAGAGCAGCATTGCATTAAAAGAAATAGTCACAAAAGAATTCTAATTGTGTACCCTATAAGAACACAGCATGAATCCAAGGACACAGTGTAACACAACTTTAGTAGAACACTATTATCTCTGATGATAGACTAGATAGACTAGAGATTCTGAAATTCTCTGATCACGAGATAGGTAATAATTTTGCATCACACACACACACACTTTTAAATAAATGGACAATTAATTTAAAAAGAGAGAAATCCCTTGAGGTAATGATTGAAAAGGGAAATATAAAGAAAGCAGAGGCTACGGAGAGAAGTGAGCATAGTCATTGCCATCAAGGCCTCTGTGGATCCTTACCTTCCTAAGTCTAGGTTCTAGTTACAAAGTAAAAAAAAAATAAAAAATAAAAAAATTAATTAAATTTAAAAACAGCCTTTCCTGAGCTTCTGTAATCATAAACTAGCCCTAGACAGAAGTCACACAACTCATTTGGGGCTCAAAACCTTGCAAAGAAGTTCTACTTAATGTTGTCCTGCATCTGAATGAATCCAGGTCCCTGAGAGAAACAAACAAATCCTCCCCGGAGAAATGCAACCCAAGTTTCAGAGAAATTACAGAAAGTGTCCACTCAAAGTATAAGTTCCCAAATAAAAAAATTACCAAACATATGAAAAAATCATCCTGAGTAAGAGAAAGCAGAAAGAAAAAGCTATAATGATAAACCATATCTATAAAAACTTCAGATACCAGAATTGTCAGACATAGGATAAGTATATACTTATCAGAAGTGGTGTAATTAGGTATGTTAAATGTACTTGAAGAAGCAAAAGAGAATTAAGAAATGAGTAAAAGAGTATTAAAATTAATAAGGAGATTTGAAAAAAGTAGAATTTCTGGGAATAAAATATATAACAATTTAGTTTTTAAAGCCCTGTAGAAAAGTTAATGAACACACACAGTAAGATGAAGAAATTATTTGTGAACTGACAGGTAGATCTGTACATTTGGGGACTGCTTTCTAGACATCAGGTGCAATATTTTAGATATTTCTTTAATGAAGAATTATATTCCAAAACCTTTTTTTTAAATTTGAAAACATCCTTATTTCATCCTCATGTTTTATATTTCCAACTTTTTATCATGAAAAGATTTTAAATATAGAATGGCTGGAAGAGAAGCACAAAGCTAAAATCTAGTATGTGTATATGTAAATTTATATACCTACTTTTTTGCTGAAGCATATGAAGGTAAACTGCAAACGTCATGACTCCCCCTTAAACGTTTCAGCACGCTTCTATTTAAGGGTGGGAAAATGAGATTCAAGGTGTGAAAGACTGAGTTAAAAGGCCCAACAAACAATCGACTAGAATTCAGAGGACGCTAAGAGAAAGAATGAAGGAGAGGCAATATTTAAAGGGATGATGGTTTAGATTTCCTAAAATGGAAAAATATGAAGTGTAAGGCTCAGGAAACCCAATGAAAAATAACTAGAACGCCACACCTAAATACAATATAGTTAAATTGCAGAACTCCAAAGAGAAATAGAAGATCTTAAAGTCAGCTGGAGGTTCTTAAAAGCAGAATCCTTAAAAGGACACACACACAAAAGACTTATCAGACATCTCCACAGCTACAAAGGGAGCAAGAAATCACTTCAAAAGCGTTTTCAAAGTGCAGGGGCGGGGTGGGGCGCAGCGGGATTATACCTTCCTATTGTGTAACTGCAAAAAAAAAAAAACAAAATCTTTCAAGAATGACGCTGAACCTTAATCATGTGATTACATTTAGCATCTCTAATGCTGTGAAAAAAGACACCAGACAAATCCAGAAAGTGAGACTTTTTATAAGACAACTAGATTTTAAAATGTCAATTCATTAAAAAAAGAAAAGGGATAGTTTTACGTTAAAAGAAGCTAAAGAGATTTAACAACCAAATATAATGTGAACCTGATTATAAGTCAGTAAAGTTAAGGTGAAATATAAGCTATTAATATATTTTGGGAGCAATTAAGAAATTTTGAATATGTACCAAATATTAGATATTATGGAATTATTGTTAGTTTTTTTTCAGTGTACTAATGATTCTGTGGTTATATAGAATAAAGTCTGTCATGATATATGTGTCTTACTTTCAGATGGTTCAGCAAAAAAAATTTTAATAAAAAATATATATATACTATTTTTTCTTTGTGCTGTACTTTCAACCACTCTGCATTTTAAGTACTTTCATAATACAAAGTTGGAAATGTAAAGAAAATAGTTAACATGTGGATATCTAAACAAATATTGATGGAATTTAAAATGCTAACAAGATGAAACCAAATATCTGGACAATAATAGCACCCAGGCTAGGAAAATAAGATTGATGTTAAAATATTCTAAATTTCTTATACTGATCAGTAGGAGGATAAATATATTAATTTAGACTTAATTATGGATGTGAGAATTTTAAAAGGATAAAATTGGAAATAGATCTTTCAAACTAGTACAAGGGTAAAAATGGAATGAGCAGAGAATCTAATTTAAAAAAATAAAGATATTTTTTCTAAATGGAAAAAAAATTGGAAATATATCTTCCAAACTAATGCAAGGGGAAAAATTGGAATGAGCAAAGAATTTAATTAATTAAAACTAAGGCAAAGAAGATATAAAAGGAAACGAGAAAAGCCTGACAAAAAGCACATAGTAAGCTGATGTAAATAAAACCAAGTATTTCATCACAATAAATGAGAACGAAGTGAAATTTCCTGCTCAAATTCAATGATTTTCTGACTTGATTTTTTGAAAAATCCAGCTGTATGTAAAAGATTCCTAAGGTATACAGAGAAAAGTTGAAAAACTATAGAAAAAATATTCATGTATATACTAAAAATGAAAGCTGGCATAGCTGTATTAATATCAAACAAATGAATTTTATCGTTAGTAAAAAATCATTAGTAAAAATTAGAAGTATAAAAGTTTTAATCCCCTGGGAAAATATATTGAATCTAAATTTGTAAGTACCTAATAAAATAGTTTAAACAAAAAAACAGAATAAAGATTGATTAATGATGTCAAAGATCTTTTCATGTACTTATTGCAATCTATCCATAGTCTTTGGTGAAATGTCTATTCAAACCATTTGCCTGTTTGTTTAGTTGTTTATTTTCTCATTATTGGATTTTGAGAACACTTTACATATTCTAGATACAAGTCCTTTATCAGATATATATGATTTATAAATATTGTCTCCCAGTCTGTGGCTTTTAAAAAAATTCTCTTAATAGAGTCTTTTGAAGATCAAAAGTTGCAAATTTTGATGAAGTCCCCCTTTTTTTTCTAAACAGATTGTGTTTTGGTGGTATATCTAAAAAATGCTGCCCATTCCAAGTTCACAGACTTTTATTTTTTCTAGAATTTTTATTGTTTTGGATTCACATTTAGGTGTATGATCCATTTTAAATCCGTTTTTGCATATTGTGTGAGGCATGCATGGAAGTGCATTATTTGCATATATCATTGCATATAGGCAATCATCACAGCACCATTTTTTGAAAAGACAGTTCTTTGTTCTAATTGTTTTTGTATCCCTGTCCAAAATCAATTACCCATGTATGTCATATATGTCTATTTCATGACTCTATTCTGTTCCATTGACATATTTCTCTATCTTGATGTCAATACTATATTCTTGATTACTGAAACTTTTTAATAACTTTTGAAATCAAGTAATATTAGTCCCCCAATTTTGTTCTTTTTCAAAGTTGTGTGACTATTCTAAGTCCTTTAATTTTCATAGAATAACTTTTGTAAGATTTTCCCTGTGTATTTACAATTTTTATGCTGTTCTAGATACTATTTCTTTTTAATTACAATTTGTGATTGTTCATTGATGTTATATAGAGATACAATGATTTTGTATGTTGATCTTATATCCTGAAACCTCGATTAGCCTATTTATTAGTTCCAGTAGTTTTGTAGACTCTATCAAATTTTCTACATAAACAATCAGGTTATATAAAGGCAGTTTTACTTAGCCCTTCCAATACAGATGCTTTTTATGTATTTTTCTTGATTTACTGTAACAGTTAGAATATCCAAAACAATGTTGAATGGGGGTGATAAGAGTACCTAGTGTCTTTGAAAAAGCAAAATGTTTCTATTTTGAGGAATTCATTGTGATTTTTTTAGGTACCTTATCTTAGAAATCATTGCCTAAGTCAATATCAGTAAGATTTTCTCCTGTGTTATTTTCTAGGTATTTGATAATCTTAGCAGCTACATTTATGTCTATAGTCTATTTCAGCTTAATTTTTATATATGATTAATTTTTTAAATAATCAGTGATTAAAAGCTGTCAACAAATTAGGAATAGAAGGTAACCTGAATTTCATCAAATGTTTCTTCTACAACTATGACATGGGTTTTTTGTTTGTTTTTTAGTCTGTTAATATGAATTTGTTTGATTTTCAAATGTTGAAGCAAGCTTGCATTCCTGGGATAAACTTTAATGATTATGATGTTCTATCCTTTTCATGCATTGTTGTATTCAATTTGCTAATGTTTTGGTAAAGATTTTTACATTTATGTTCATAAGAGATACTGGTCTGCAGCTTGTTTTCTTCCAACATCTTTGTCAGAAGTGTTCCTTGACTTTCCATTATCTGTAGAGGTTTTGGTATTACTATTTTTGTAATGTTTGGTAGATTTTACTAGTAAAGCTATATAAGCCTAGTGATTTATTTGTGAGAAAATTTAAAATATGAATTCGATCTCTTTAATAAATTTAAGGAGGAAGAGAGAAGATGGCGGAAGAGTAAGATGTGGAGATCACCATCCTCCTCACAGATGCATCAGAAATACATCTACACGTGGAACTTCTCCTATAGAACACCCACTGAATGCTGGCAGAAGACCTCAGACCTCCCAAAAGGCAAGAAACTACCCACGTACCTGGGTAGGGCAAAAGAAAAAAGAATAAACAGAGACAAAAGAATACCGACGGGACATGCACCAGTGGGAGGGAGCTGTGAAGGAGGAAAGGTTCCCACACACTAGAAGCCCCTTCACGGGTGGAGACTGCGGGTGGCAGAGGGGGAAGCCTCAGAGCCACGGAGGAGAGCGCACCAACAGGGTGCAGAGGGCAAAGCGGAGAGATTCCCGCACAGAAGATCGGTGCCACCAGCACTCACCAGCCCCAGAGGCTTGTCTGCTCATCCGCCGGGGCGGGCGGGGGCTGGGAGCCGAGGCTCGGGCTTCGGCTTCAGTAGAATCCCAGGGAGAGGTCTGGGGTTGGCAGCGTGAACACAGCCTGAAGGGGTTAGTGCACCACTGCTAGCCGGGAGGGAGTCCGGAAGAAGTCTGGAGCTGCCAAAGAGGCAAGAGACCTTTTCTTCCCTCTTTGCTTCCTGGGGCGTGAGGAGAGGGGTTTAAGCGCACCGCTTAAAGGAGGTCCAGAGATGGGTGTGAGCCCCAGCTGTCGGCGTGGACACCAGAGACGGGCATGGAATGCTAGGACTGTTGCTGCTGCTACCAAGAGGGCTGTGTGCGAGCACAAGTCACCATCCACACCTCCCCTCCTGGGAGCCTGTGCAGCCTGCCACTGCCGGGGTCCTGGGATCCAGGGACAACTTCCCCAGGAGAATGCACGGCACGCCTCGGGCTGATGCAACATCATGCCTCCCTTTGCCTCCGCAGGCTCACCCTCCCTCCCCCCACCCCCGGCCAGAGCCAGAGCCCCCGAATCAGCTGCTCCTTTAACCCTGTCCTGTCTGAGCGAAGAGCAGACACACTCGGACAACCTACGTGCAGAGGTGGCGACAAGTCCAAAGGTGAACCCCAGGAGCTGTGCAAACAAAGAAGAGAGGGGGAGGTCTCTCTCAGCAGCCTCAGAAGCAGCAGATTAAAGCTCCACAATCAACTTGAAGTGCCCTGCATCTGTGGAATACCTGAATAGACAGGGAATCATCCCAAGTTGAGGAGGTGGACTTTAGGACCAAGATATATTATTATTTTCCCCTTTTTCTCTTTTTGTGAGTGTGTATGTGTGTGCTGCTGTGTGAGATTTTGTCTGTATAGCTTTGCTTTCACCATTTGTCCTAGGGTTCTGACTGACCCTTTTAGTTTTATAAAATTTTTCTTCTTAATAATTATTTTTTAATAACTTTATTTTATCCAACTTTATTTTATCTTCTTCTTTTCTTTCTTCCTTTCTTCCTTCCTTCCTGTCTTCCCTTTCTTCCTTCCTTCCTTCCTTTCTTCCTTCCTTCCTCCCTCCCTTCCTTCCTTTCTTGCTTTCTTCCTTCCTTCCTTTCTTCCTTCCTTCCTTTCTTCCTTCCTCCCTTCCTTCCTTCCTTTCCTTCTTTCCTTTCTATTTCTACTCCCTTTTATTTTGAACCGTGTGGATTAAAGGCTCTTGGCGCTCCAGCCAGGCATTAGGGCTGTGTCTCTGAGGTGGGAGAACCAACTCCAGGACACTGGTCCACAAGAGACCTCCCAGCTCCACGCAATATAAAATGGCGAAAATCTCCCAGAGACCTCCATCTCAACACGAAGACCCAGCTTCACTCAACGACCAGCAATGTACAATGCTGGACACCCTATGCCCAACAAATAACAAGACAGGACTACAGCCCCATCCATTAGCAGAGAGGCTGCCTAAAATCACAATAAGGCTACCGACATCCCAAAACACACCATGAGACGTGGACCTGCCCGCCAGAAAGACAAGATCCAGCCTCATCCACCAGAACATAGGCACTAGTCCCCCCAACCAGGAAACCTACTCAACCCAATGAACCAACCTTAGCCACTGGGGACAATCACCAAAAACAACGGGAACTACGAACCTGCAGCCTGCAAAAAGGAGACCCCAAACACAGTAAGCAAAATGAAAAGACAGAAAAACACACAGCAGATGAAGGAGCAAGGTAAAAACCCACCAGACCTAACAAATGAAGAGGAAATAGGCAGTCTACCTTAAAAAGAATTCAGAGTAATGATAGTAAAGATGATCCAAAATCTTAGAAATAGAATAGACAAACTGCAAGAAACGTTTAACAAGGACCTAGAAGAAATAAAGAGGAAGCAAGCAATGATGAGCAACACAATAAATGAAATTAAAAGCACTCTAGATGGGATCAACAGCAGAATAACTGAGGCAGAAGAATGGACAAGTGACCGGGAAGATAAAATAGTGGAAATGACTACCACAGAGCAGAATAAAGAAAAAAGAATGAAAATAACTGAGGACAGTCTCAGAGACCTCTGGAACAACATTAAATACACCAACATTCGAATAATAGGCGTCCCAGAAGAAAAAGAGAAAAAGAAAGGGACTGAGAAAATATTTGAAGAGATTATAGTTGAAAACTTCCCTAATATAGGAAAGGAAATAGTCAATCAAGTCCAGGAAGCACAGAGAGTCCCATACAGGATAAATCGAAGGAGAAACACACCAATATTACTCAAACTATCAAAAATTAAATACAAAGAAAACATACTAAAAGCAGAAAGGGAAAAACAAGAAATAACACACAAGGGAATCCCCATAAGGTTAACATTTTATCTTTCAGCAGAAACTGTGCAAGCCAGAAGGGAGTGGCAGGACATATTTATCCAGCAAGGATCTCATTCAGATTTGATGGAGAAATTAAAACCTTTACAGACAAGCAAAAGCTGAGAGAGTTCAGCACCACCAAACCAGCTTTACAACAATTGCTAAAGGAACTTCTCTAGGCAAGAAACACAAGAGAAGGAAAAGACCTATAAGAACAAACCTGAAACAATTAAGTAAATGGTAATAGGAACATATATATCGATAATTACCGTAAATGTAAATGGATTAAGTGATCCCACCAAAAGACACAGACTGGCTGAATGGATACAAAAATGAGACCCATATATATGCTGTCTACAAGAGACCTACTTCAGACCTAGGGACACATACAGACTGAAAGTGAGGGGATGGAAAAAATATTCCATGCAAATGGAAATCAGAAGAAAGCTGGAATAGCAATTCTCATATCAGACAAAATAGACTTTAAAATAAAAACTATTACAAGAGACAAAGAAGGACACTACATAATGATCAAGGGATCGATCCATGAAGACGATATAACAATTGTAAATATTTATGCACCCAACATAGGAGCACCTCAATACATAAGGCAAATACTAACAGCCTTAAAAGGGGAAATCGACAGTAACACAATCATAGTAGGGGACTTTAACACTCCACCGTCACCAATGGATAGATCATCCAAAATGAAAATAAATAAGGAAACACAAGCTTTAAATGATACATTACACAAGATGGACTTAATTGATATTTATAGGACATTCCATCCAGAAACAACGGAATACACATTTTTCTCAAGTGCTCATGGATCATTCTCCAGGAGAGATCGTACCTTGGGTCACAAATCTAGCCTTGGTAAATTTAAGAAAACTGAAATCATATCAAGTATCTTTTCTGACCACAACGCTATGAGACTAGATATCAATTACAGGAAAAGATCTGCAAAAAATACAAACACATGGAGGCTAAACAATACACTACTTAATAACGAAGTGATCACTGAAGAAATCAAAGAGGAAATCAAAAAATACTTAGAAACAAATGACAGTGGAGACATGATGAACCAAAACCTATGGGATGCAGCAAAAGCAGTTGTAAGAGGGAAGTTTATAGCAATACAATCCTACCTTAAGAAACAGGAAACATCTTGAATAAACAACCTAACTTTGCACCTAAAGCAATTAGAGAAAGAAGAACAAAAAAACCCCAAATTTAGCAGAAGGAAAGAAATCATAAAGATTGGATCAGAAATAAATGAAAAAGAAATCAAGGAAATGATAGCAAAGATCAATAAAACTAAAAGCTCGTTCTTTGAGAAGATAAATAAAATTGATAAACCAGTAGCCAGACTCATCCAGAAAAAAAGGGAGAAGACTCAAGTCAATGGAATTAGAAATGAAAAAGGAGACATAACAACTGACACTGCAGAAATACAAAAGCTTATGAGAGATTACTACATGCAACTGTATGCCAATAAAATGGACAACCTGAAAGAAATGGACAAATTCTTAGAAATGCACAACGTGCTGAGACTGAACCAGGAAGAAATAGAAAATAGGAACAGACCAATCACAAGCACTGAAATTGAAACTGTGATTTAAAATCTTCCAACAAACAAAAGCCCAGGACCAGATGGCTTCGCAGGTGAATTTTATCAAACATTTAGAGGAGAGCTAACACCTATCCTCAAACTCTTCCAAAAGATAGCAGAGGGAGGAACACTCCCAAACTCATTCTATGAGGCCACCATCACCCTAATACCAAAACCAGACAAAGATGTCACAAAGAAAGAATACTACAGGCCAATATCACTGATGAACATAGATGCAGAAATCCTCAACAAGATACTAGCAAACAGAATCCAACAGTATATTAAAAGGATCATACACCATGATCAAGTGGGGTTTATCCCAGGAATGCAAGGATTCTTCAATATATGCAAATCAATCAATGTGATACGCCATATCAACAAACTGAAGGAGAAAAACCATATGATCATCTCAATAGATGCAGAGAAAGCTTTTGACAAAATTCAACACCCATTTATGATTAAAACCCTGCAGAAAGTAGGCATAGAGGGAACTTTCCTCAACATAATAAAGGCCATATATGACAAACCCACAGCCAGCATTGTTCTCAATGGTGAAAAACTGAAACCATTTCCACTAAGATCAAGAACAAGACAAGGTTGCCAACTCTCACCACTCTTATTCAACATAGTTTTGGAAGTTCTAGCCACAGCAATTAGAGAAGAAAAAGAAATAAAAGGAAACCAAATGGGAAAGAAGAAGTAAAGCTGTCACTGTTTACAGATGACATGATACTATACATAGAGAATACTAAGGATGCTACCAGAAAACTACTAGAGCTAATCAATGAATTTGGTAAAGTAGCAGGATACCAAATTAATGTACAGAAATCTCTGGCATTCTTATACACTAATGATGAAAAATCTGAGAGTGATATTAGGAAAACACTCCCGTTTACCACTGCAACAAAAAGAATAAAATATCTAGGAATAAACCTACCTAAGGAGACAAAAGACCTGCATGCAGAAAATTATAAGACACTGATGAAAGAAATTAAAGATGATACAAATAGATGGAGAGATATACCATGTTCTTGGATTGGAAGAATCAACATTGTGAAAATGACTCTACTACCGAAAGCAATCTACAGATTCAATGCAATCCCTATCAAACTACCACTGGCAATTTTCACAGAACAAGAACAAAAAATTTCACATATGTATGGAAACACAAAAGACCCCGTGTAGCCAAAGCAATCTTGAGAACAAAAAATGGAGCTGGAGGAATCAGGTTCCCTGACTTCAGACTATACTACAAAGCTACAGTAATCAAGAAACCATGGTACTGGAACAAAAACAAAAATATAGATCAATGGAACAGGATAGAAAGCCCAAAGATAATCCCACACACATATGGTCACCTTATCTTTTTTTTTTTTTTTTTTTTTTTTTTTTTTTTGTGTGTGGTAGGCGGGCCTCTCACTGTTGTGGCCTCTCCCGTTGCGGAGCACAGGCTCCGGACGCGCAGGCGCAGCGGCCACGGCTCACGGGCCCAGCCGCTCCGCGGCACGTGGGATCTTCCCGGACCGGGGCACGAACCCGTGTCCCCCGCATCGGCAGGCGGACTCGCAACCACTGCGCCACCAGGGAAGCCCCTGGTCACCTTATCTTTGATAAAGGAGGCAAAAATATACAGTGGAGAAAAGACAGCCTCTTCAATAAGTGGTTTTGTGAAAACTGGACAGCTACATCTAAAAGTATGCAATTAGAACACTCCCTAACACCATACAGAAAAATAAACTCAAAATGGGTTAAAGATATACATGTAAGGGCAGACACTATCAAACTCTTAGAGGAAAACATAGGCAGAACACTCTATGACATAAATCACAGCAAGATCCTTTTTGACCCACCTCCTAGAGAAATGGAAATAAAACCAAAAATAAACAAATGGGACCTAATGAAACTTAAAAGCTTTTGCACAGCAAAGGATACCATAAACAAGACCAAGAGACAACCCTTGGTTGTTGGGAGAAAATAGTTGCAAATGAAGCAACTGACAAAGGATTAATCTCCAAAATTTACAAGCAACTCACGCAGCTCAATAACAAAAAAACAAACAACCCCATCCAAAAATGGGCAGATGAACGAAATAGATATTTCTCCAAAGAAGATATACAGATTGCCTACAAACACATGAAAGAATGCTCAGCATCATTAATCATTAGAGAAATGTAAATCAAAACTACAATGAGATATCATCCCACACCAGTCAGAATGGCCATCATCAAAAACTCTAGAAACAATAAAAGCTGGAGAGGGTGTGGAGAAAAGGGAACACTCTTGCACTGCTGGTGGGAATGTAAATTGATACAGCCACTGTGGAGAACAGTATGGAGGTTCCTTAAAAAACTACAAATAGAACTACCATATGACCCTGCAATCCCACTATTGGGCATATAACCTGAAAAAATCAATTCAAAAAGAGTCATGTACCAAAATGTTCATTGCAGCTCTGTTTACAATAGCAAGGACATGGAAGCAACCTAAGTGTCCATCAACAGATGAATGGATAAAGAACATGTAGCACATATATACAATGGAATATTACTCAGCCATAAAAAGAAATGAAACTGAGTTATTTGTAATGAGGTGGATAGACCTGGAGTCTGTCATACAGAGTGAAGTAAGTCAGAAGGAGAAAAACAAATACCGTATGCTAACACATATATATGGAATCTAAGAAAAAAAATGTCATGAAGAGACTAGAGGTAGGATAGGAATAAAACACAGACCTACTAGAGCATGGACTTGAGGATATGGGGAGGGGGAAGGGTAAGCTGGGACAAAGTGAGAGAGTGGCATGGACATATATACACTACCAAATGTAAAACTGATAGCTAGTGGGAAGCAGCTGCACAGCACAGGGAGATCCGCTAGGTGGTTTGTGACCACCTAGAGGGGTGGGATAGGGAGGGTGGGAGTGAGGGAGATGCAAGAGGGAAGAGATATGGGGACATGTGTGTATGAATAACTGATTTACTTTGTTGTAAAGCGGAAACTAACACACCATTGTAAAACAGTTATACTCCAATAAAGATGTTTAAAAAATAAATAAATAAATAAAAATAATAAATTTAAGAGAAATCATGGTACTTGTTTCTTCTTGAGATTTGTTTCTTCTTTCAGGAACTGAGATTTGATCTTTCAGGAATTTGTTCAATTCACTTGTCTAATTTATACCCTATGTTTTACAGTTATTCATAATATACTCTTAACTCTTCTTTTACTGTTTCTAGTGATGGCTCTTCTCTCATTACTGAGACTGGTAATTCTTATCTTCTTTCTTTTTATTATTATCTGTTAGCTGTACCAGGTTCTCAATCAGGAGTAATTTTACCCTCTCTGGGGGGCATTTAGCAATGTCTTAAGACACTTTTGGTTGTCATAACTGGGTCAATGTTGTTGGCATCTAATAAGTACAGGCTAGGAATGCTGCTAACTATCCTGCAATGCACAGGACATCCCCAACAACAAAGAATATTCCAGCCCCACATTTCACTAGTGCTGATGTTGAGAAATCCTGGGCACCAGAGTTTAACTCTTTCATTGCTCTTCCCAAAGAACCAAGCTTTGGTTTCCATTATTTTTCTCTATAACATATTTTTTGTTCTGTTTCTGTGCTTATCTTTCTATTCTTATTTTTAATTGTGGAAAAATATACATAACTTAAAATTTACCATTATAACCAGAGCTCTTTATCAATCAAAACTGAAACTATACACATTAAACAACAATTCTCCATTCCCTCTTCCCCCAGTCACCATTCTACTTTCCATCTCTATGAATTTGACTACTCTAGGTATCTCATATAAGTAGAATCATACGCTGTTTGCCTTTTGTGACTGGCTTGTTTCACTTAGCATGTCTTCAAGTTTCATTCACATTATAGCCTAGGTCAGAATGTCCTTTCTTTAAAGATGTATAATATTTCACTGAATGTATATACAGAATTTTGTTTATCCATTCATCTCTCAGTGGACACTTAGGGTTGCTTCTACCTTTTCACTATTGTAAATAATGCTGCTATGGACAAGGATGTATTCTACTCTCACCTTTAAAATGTCCTTTATTCTGCTTGCTTGGGTTTAATTTGCTCTTCTTTTTCTTCTTTCTTAAGGTAGAACTCAGATCACTGATTCAAGACTTTTTAGGGGCTTCCCTGCTGGTCCAGTGGTAAAGAATCTTCCTTCCAATGCAAAGGATGCGAGTTCGATCCCTGGTTGGGGAACTAAGATCCCACATGTTGCAGGGCAACTAAGCCTGTGCAGCACAACTACTGAGCCTGTGTGCCTCAGCTAAAGAGCTCGCATGCCATAAACTACAGAGCCCATGCCCTCTGGAGGCTGGATGCCACAACTGGAGAGAGAAAACCCACATGCCACAACTAGAAAGAAGCCCACGTGCCACAACTAGAGAGAAGCCTGCGCTGCCACAACAAAGAGCCCGCGTATCAAGAGGAAAGATCCCATGTGCCATAACTAAGACCCAGTGCAGGCAAAAATAATAAATTGTTTTTAGAAAAGGCTTTAAAAAATGATTGTGAATATTTAATGCTATAAATTTGCTTCTATTTTCTGTTTTTCACTGAACCCCACAAGTTTTAATAATTTGTGTTTTCATTTTCATTCTGTTCAAAATATTTTCTACTTTCCCTAGTGATTTTTACCTTTGACTCAGTGGTTATTTAGAAGTGTTGTTGAAATTCCTAACATTGGGGGAATTTAAAAATGTTTTTCGGTTCTGAAGAACCTAGGGCCAGGAGAGGTATAAAGACACAGACATACAAAATGGACTTGAGGACAGAGGGAGTGGGAAGGGTAAGCTGGGATGAAGTGAGAGAGTGGCATGGACATATATACACTACCAAATGTAAAAGAGATCACTAGTGGGAAGCATCCACATAGCACAGGGAGATCAGCTCAGTGCTTTGTGACCACCTAGAGGGGTGGGATAGGGAGGGTGAGAGGGAGATGCAAGAGGGAGGAGATATAGGGATATATGTATATGTATAGCTGATTCACTTTGTTATACAGCAGAAAATGACACACCCTTGTAAAGCAATTATACTCCAATAAAGATGTCAAAAATTAAAAACTAAAAAAAATTTAAAATAAATGTTTTTCTGTTAACTGGGTAACTTAAGTACTTTATGATCAGAAAACACACTGTATATGATTTCAGTGCTTTTAAATCTATTGAGACTTGTTTTATGGCACAGAAAATGGTCTACATTGGTAAATGTTCTGTGTGCACTTGAAAATATTGTATATTATACTGTTGTTGGGTACAGTATTCTATAATTGTCAGATAATAATATTGTTCAGGTGTGCTGCATCTATACTGATTTCCTGTTAACTAGTTCTATTAACTATTGAAAGAAGAACATTTAAATCTCTAACTAAAATTATGCATTTCTATTTCTCCTTTTGGTTCTTCAGTATTTGCTTTATACAATTTGAATCTCTGTTATTAGATGCACACACATTTAGGAATTTTATGTCATCTTGATGATTTTACTCCCTTATCATTATAAAATGACCCCTGGTATTATATGTTGCTCTGAAATCTACTTTAATATTGATATTGACACTCTAGCTTTTTTTTGGATTAGTACTGGCATGGTATTCCCTAGTTCTTTTGTTTTTAACCTATCCTGTTTCTATAATTAAACAGGTGTGTTGCAAAGAGCATACGGTTCAGTTGTGCTTTTTACATTCAACTTGACAATCTGCTTTTAATTTGGATGTTTAGAACATTTACATTTAATATGGATATTAATATTGTTTGGTTTAAATCTATCATCTTTAAAGTTGTTTTCTATTTGCCCCATAGGTTCTTTCTTCCTTTCTCCATCTTTCTCTGACTGCTTTGTATTAAGTGAGCATTTTTATATTTCCCTTTATTTCTATAATAGATTTATTCACTATATTTTTTTTAGTGATTACATAGGGCATTTAATATACATTTTTTACTTACCAGAGTTTTCTTACAAATAATATGTCACCTCACATATAGTGTGAACATGGCAAAAATATTCTTCCATTTTCCCTGTTGGGCATTGTGTTATTGCTGTCATGCATTTTAATTTAAGAAATGTTATAGATTATACAAATAGATATATATTTATGTTTATATACAGAATTATATTCATTTGTATGCCTTGGATTCTTGCTTTAGAGAGTGAATTATAATTTTAAAAAATTTTAAGATTAGGAAAAAAGTATTTTATATTTTTCTATATATGTACCACTTCTAATCCTCTTCATCTACTTGTATAGAGCCAAATATCCATCTGGTATCATTTTCTGTATGCCCAAAGAAATTCATTTAACTTTTTTCTAGTGCTAATCTTCTGGCAATAATTCTTTTAGTTTTTTATGTCTGAAAAGGATTTATATTTCTTTTGAAATATTGATTTCAGACTATAAAATTCTTCAAAGAATTTTTTTCTTTCAGTATTATAAAATGTCACTACACTGTATTGTGGCTTTCATCATTTCTGATGGTATCTGGCATTATTCATATTTGTGTTCATTTGTGTGTAATGTCTATTTTCCATGGCTGCTTTTTTTTTAACAAATTTATTGGAGTATAATAGCTTTACAATGTTGTGTAAGTTTCTGCTGTATAACAAAATGAACCAGCTATACATATACATATATCACCATATCTCCTCCCTTGTGCATCTCCCTCCCACCCTCTCTATCCCACACCTCTAGATGGTCAAAAAGCACCGAGCTGATCACCATGTGCTATGCGGCTGCTTCCCACTAGCTATCTATTCTACATTTGGTAGTGTATATATGTCCATGCCACTGTCTCACCTCATCCCAGCTTACCCTTCCCCCTCCCCATGTCCTCAAGTCCATCCTCTATGTCTGCACCCTTTTTCCCTCTATGCCTACTTTCTGGAGGGTTTGTATCATAAATAGGTACTGAATTTGTTGAAAGCTTTTTCTGCATCTATTGAGGTTATCATGTTTTTCCTCCTTCAATGTTAATATGGTTTATCACATAAATTGATTTGTGTATATTGAAGAATCCTTGCATTCCTGTGATAAACCTTACTTGATTATGGTGTATGATCCTTTTAATGTGCTGTTGGATTTTGTTTGCTAGTATTTTGTTGAGGACTTTTCCGTCTATGTTCATCAGTGATTTTGGCCTGTAGTCTTCTTTCTTTGTGATGTCTTTGTCTGGTTTTGGTATCCAGGTGATGGTGACCCCGTAGAATGACATTGGGAGTGTTTCTCCCTCTGCTATATTTTCGAAGAGTTTGAGAAGGATAGATGTTAGCTCTTCTTTAAATGTTTGATAGAATTCGCCTGTGAAGCCATCTGGTCCTGGACTTTTGTTTGTTGAAGATTTTAAATCACAGCCTCAATTCCAGTGCTTGTGTTTGGTCTGTTTATATTTTCTATTTCTTCTCGGTTCAGTCTTGAAATGTTGTGCATTTCTAAGAATTTTTCCATTTCTTCCAGGTTGTCCATTTTATTGACATATAGTTGCTTGTAGTAATCTCTCAGTATCCATTGTATTTCTGCAGTGTTACTTGTTACATCTCCTTTTTCATTTCTAATTCTATTGATTCGAGTCTTCTCCCTTTTTTTCTTGATGAGTCTAGCTAATGGTTTATCAATTTTGTTTATCTTCTCAAAGAACCAGCTTTTGGTTTTATTGATCTTTGCTATTGTTTCCTTCATTTCTTTTTCATTTATTTCTGCTCTGATTTTGATGATCTCTTTCCTTCTGTTAACTTTGGGGTTATTTTCTTCTTCTTTCTCTAATTGCTTTAGGTGTAATATTAAGTTGTTTATTTGAGATGTTTCTTATTTTTTCAGGTAGGATTGTATTGCTATAAACTTCCCTCTTAGAACTGCTTTTGCTGCATCACATTGGTTTTGGATTGTCGTTTTTTCATTCTCATTTATTTCTAGGTATTTTTTGATTTCCTCTTTGATTTTTTCAGTGATTTCTTGGTTATTAAGTGGTGTATTCTTTTTTTTTTTTTTTTTTTTGTGGTACGCCGGCTTCCCACTGCTGTGGCCTCTCCCGCTGTGGAGCACAGGCTCCGGATGCGCAGGCTCAGTGGCCATGGCCCACGGGCTCATGTGGGATCCTCCCGGACCGGGGCACGAACCCACGCCCCCTGCATCGGCAGGCGGACCCCCAACCACAGCGCCACCATGGAAGCTTTAAGTGGTGTATTCTTTAGCCTTCATGTGTTTGTATTTTTTTCAGATTTTTTTTCCTGTAATTGACATTCAGTCTCATAGCATTGTGGTTGCAAAAGATACTTGATATGATTTCAATTTTCTTCCTTTTACCAAGGCTTGATTTGTGACCCAAGATATGATCTATCCTGGAGAATGTTCTATGAGCACTTGAGAAAAAATGTGTATTCTGTTGTTTTTGGATAAAATGTCCTATGAATATCAATTAAGTCCATCTTGTTTAATGTATCATTTAAAACTTGTGTTTCCTTATTTATTTTCATTTTGGATGATCTGTCCATTGGTGAAAGTGGGGTGTTAAAGTCCCTACTATGATTATGTTACTGTCGATTTCCCTTCTATGGCTGTTAGCAATTGCCTTATGTATTGAGGTGCTCCTATGTTGGGTGCATAAATATTTAGAATTGTTATATCTTCATAGATTGATCCCTTGATCATTATGTAGTGTCCTTCTTTTTCTCTTGTAATGGTTTTTATTTTAAAGTCTATTTTGTCTGATATGAGAATTGCTACTCCAGCTTTCTTCTGATTTCCATTTGCATGGAATATTTTTTCCATCCCCTCACTTTCAGTCTGTATGTGTCCCTAGGTCTGAAGTAGGTCTCTTGTAGACAGCATATATATGGGTTTTGTTTTTCTATCCATTCAGCCTATGTCTTTTGGTGGGAGCATTTAATCCATTTACATTTAAGGTAATTATCAATATGTATGTTCCTATTACCATTTTCTTAATTGTTTGGGGTTTGTTATTGTAGGTCTTTTCCTTGTCTTGTGTTTCCTGCCTAGAGAATTTCCTTTAGCATTTGTTGTAAAGCTGGTTTGGTGGTGCTGAATTTTCTTAGCTTTTGCTTGTCTGTAAAGGTTTTAATTTCTCCGTTGAATCTGAATGAGATCTTGCTGGGTAGAGTAATATTGGTTGTAGATTTTTTCCTTTCATCACTTTAAATATGTCCTGCCACTCCCTTCTGGCTTGCAGAGTTTCTGCTGAAAGATCAGCTGTTAACCTTATGGGGATTCCCTTGTATGTTAGTTGTTGTTTTTCCCCTGCTGCTTTTAATATGTTTTCTTTGTATTTAATTTTTGATAGTTTGATTAATATGTGTCTTGACATGTTTCTCCTTGGATTTATCCTGTATGGGATCTCTACCCTTCCTGGACTTGATTGACTATTTCCTTTCCCATATTAGGGAAATTTTCAACTCTAATCTCTTCAAATATTTTCTCAGTCCCCTTCTTTTTCCCTTCTTCCTTAGGGACCTCTATAATTTGAATGTTGGTGTGTTTAATGTTGTCCCAGAGGTCTCTAAGACTGTCCTCAATTCTTTTCACTCTTTTTTCTTTATTCTGCTCTGTGGTAGTTATTTCTACTATTTTATCTTCCAGGTCACTTGTCTGCTCTTATGCCTCAGTTACTCTGCTATTGATTCCTTCTAGACAATTTTTAATTTCATTTATTGTGTTGTTCATCATTGTTTGCTTGCTCTTTAGTTCTTCTAGGTCCTTGTTAAGCATTTCTTGTATTTTCTCCATTCTATTTTGAAGATTTTGAATCATCTTTACTATCACTACTCTGCTATCTTCTTCAGGTAGACTGCCTATTTCTTCTTTATTTGTTTGGTCTGGTGGGTTTTTACCATGTTCCTGTATCTGCTGTGTGTTTCTCTGTCTTCTCATTTTGTGTAACTTCCTGTGGTTGGGGTCTCCTTTCCACAAGCTGCAGGTTCGTAGTTCTCATTGTTTTTGTTGTCTGACCCCAATGGGTAAGGTTGGTTCAGTGAGTTGTGTAGGCTTCCTCGTCGAGGGGAACACTGGTGCCTGTGTTCTGGTGGATGAGGCTGGATCTTTTCTTTCTGGTGGTCAGGACCATGTCTGGTGGTGTGTTTTGGAGTGTCTGTGACGTTATTATGATTTTAGGCAGCCTCTCTGCTAATAGGTGGGGTTGTGTTCCTGTCTTGTTAGTTGTGTGGCATATGGTGTACAGCACTGTAGATTGCTGGTCGTTGAGTGGACTGGATTTTCATGTTGAGACAGAGATCTCTGGGAGAGCTTTCATCGTCTGATATTACATAGAGCTGGGAGGGCTTTAGTGGACCAATGTCCTGAACTCGGCTCTCCCACCTCAGAGGCACATGTCTGACACCCGGCCGGAGCACCAAGACCCTGTCAGCCACACGGCTTTTCTTGTGTGTCATAGTCCAGAGGAAGATGGTGTGACTGTAGATATCATTATGGTGCTCCAGTTCCCCTCTGCTGAGTTAAGGACAATGAGAAAGAGGAAAATCTGTAGCATCCATGGTGTCACCGGCAAAGCCCACTGGGGTCCCCAGGAAAAATACGATGAAATCTAGGTGATAAAGTCTACATTCTTTTGTGCTTAGTCTACTTTCTCTTGTCTATAGAAGCCACGTGCTGAAGTCTTGCACCTAACACATCGGATTAGTGTTCCCAGAATAGAAACACTTTTCTGTTTAGGTTATTGCCCATTTTTTGATTGAGGTTTTTTATATTGAGCTTCTGTATTTTTTTAACATTTTCATTGGAGTGTAACTGCTTTACAATGGTGTGTTAGTTTCTGCTTTATAACGAAATGAATCAGTTGTACATATACATATATCCCCATATCTCTTCCCTCTTGCATCTTCCTCCCTATCACCCTCCTTATCCCACCCTTCTAGCTGGTCACAAAGCACCAAACTGATCTCCCTGTGCTATGAGAGTGCCTCCCACTAGGTATCTATTTCACATTTGGTAGTGTATATGTGTCCATATATACACTACCACTCTCTCACTTTGTCCCAGCTTACTCTTCCCCCTCCCCATGACCTTAAGTCCATTTTCCAGTAGCTCTGCATCTTTATTCTCGTCTTGGCCCTAGGTTCTTCATGACAATTTGGGTTTTTTTTTTTTTCAGATTCCACATATATGTGTTAGTATACGGTATTTGTTTTTCTCTTTCTGCCTTACTTCACTCTCTATGACAGACTCTAGGTCCATCCACCTAACTACAAATAACTCAATTTCATTCCTTTTCATGGCTGAGTAATATTCCATTGTATATTTGTGCCACATCTTCTTTATCCACTCATCAGTCAATGGACATTTAGGTTACTTCGATATTCCTGGCTATAGAGCTGCAATGAACATTGTGGTACATGACTCTTTTTGAATTATGGTTTTCTCAGGGTATATGCCCAGTAGTGGGATTGCTGGGTCACATCGTACTTCTATTTTTAGTTTTTTAAGGAACCTCCATACTGTTTTCCATAGTGGCTGTATCAATTTACATTCCCACCAACAGTGTATGAGGTTTCCCTTTTCTCCACACCCTCTCCAGCATTTATTGTTTGTTGATTTTTTGATGATGATCACTCTGACCAGTGTGAGTTGATATCGCATTGTAGTTTTGCTTTTCATTTCTCTAATGATTAATGATGTTGAGCATTCTTTCATGTGTTTGTTGTCAATCTGTATATCTTCTTTGGAGAAATATCTATTTATGTCTTCTGCTCATTTTTGGATTGGGTTGTTTGTTTTTTGATATTGAGCTGCATGAGCTTCTTGTAAATTTTGGAAATTAATCCTTTGTCAGTTACTTCATTGCAAATATTTTCTTCCATTCTGAGGGTTCTATTTTCATCTTGTTTATGGTTTCCTTTGCTGTGCAAAAGCTTTTAAGTTTCATTAGGTCCCATTTGTTTATTTTTGTTTTTATTTCCATTACTCTAGGAGGTGGATCAAAAAAGATCTTGCTCTGATTTATGTCAAAGAGTGTTCTTCCTATGTTTTCCACTGAGAGTTTTATAGTGTCCAGTCTTACATTTAGGTCTCTAATCCATTTTGTTTATTTTTGTGTGTGGTGTTAGGGAGTGTTCTAATTGCATTCTTTTACATGTAGCTGTCTGAGTTTCTGTATATTTTGAATATTAACCCCTTGTCAGTCACATTGTTGCAAAAATTTCTTTCATAGAGTAAGTTTTCTTTCCTTTTTCTATATATTTATTTATTTTTTAAATTTATTTTTGGCTGCATTTGATCTTCATTGCTGTGCGTGGGCTTTCTCTAGTTGCAGTGAGTGGGGGCTACTCTTCATTGTGGTGCACGGGCTTCTGATTGTGGTCAATCTGTCTCCCAATTCATCCCACCACACCCCCTTCCCCCTTGGTATCCATACATTTGTTCTCTATGTCTGTGTCTCTATTTCTGCTTTGCAAATAAGATAATCTATACCATTTTTCTAGATTCCACATATATGCATTATTATATGATATTTGCTTTTCTCTTTGAGTTACTGCACTCTATGACACTCTCTAGGTCCATCCACGTCTCTATAAATGACCTGATTTCATTCCTTCATAAGGCTGAGTAATATTCCATTGTATATATGTACAACATCTTCTTATCCTTTCCTCTGTTGATGGGCATTTAGGTTGCTTCCATGACCTGGCTATTGTAAACAGTGCTACAATGAACATTGGGGTGCATGTGTTGAATTATGGTTCTCTCTGGGTATATGCCTAGTAGTGGGATGTTGGGTCATACAGTAGTTCTAGTTTTAGTTTTTTAAGGAACCTCCATACTGTTTTCCATAGTGGCTGTATCAATTTATATTCCCACCAACAGTGTATGAGTATTCCTTTTTCACCACACTCTCTCCAGCATATATTGTTTGTAGATTTTTTGATGATGGGCATTCTGGCCTGTGTGAGGTGATACCTCATTGTAATTTTGATTTACATTTTTCTAATAATTAGTGATGTTGAGCATCTTTTCATGTGTTTGTTGGCCATCTGTGTGTCTTCTTTGGAGAAATATCTATTTAGGTCTTCTACTCTTT
Source organism: Kogia breviceps (assembly GCF_026419965.1). Classification (NCBI taxonomy): domain Eukaryota; kingdom Metazoa; phylum Chordata; class Mammalia; order Artiodactyla; family Physeteridae; genus Kogia; species Kogia breviceps. The sequence goes on along the minus strand of NC_081312.1, from coordinate 120,431,706 downwards.
TTTTTTTTTTTTTGCTGTATGCAGGCCTCTCACTGTTGTGGTCTCTCCCATTGTTGAGCACAGGCTCCAGACGCTCAGGTTCAGTGGCCATGGCTCACAGACCCAGCCGCTCGGCGGCATGTGGGATCTTCCCGGACCAGGGCACAAAGCTATGTCCCTTGCATCAGCAGGCAGACTCTCAACCAGTGCGCCACCAGGGAAGCCCTCTACACATTTTTTGATTGGTTCTTTGATTTTTTATATTGAGCTGTATGAGCTGCTTGTATATTTTAGAGATTAGTCTTTTGTCAGTTGCTTCATTTGCAAATATTTTCTCCCATTCTGAAGGGTGTCTTTTCATCTTGTTTATGGTTTCCTTTGGTGTGCAAAATCTTTTAAGTTTAATTAGGTCCCATTTGATATTTTTTGTTTCAATTTTCATTACTCTAGGAGGTGGGTCAAAAAAGATATTAGTAATAGCTGGTAATTTTTTATTGGATGCTAGGCATCATGACTTCTTTTACTTTTGGAGACAGATTTTGTGGCATTCTGTTAAATATTGTTGGGCTTTTTTGGGGGAAAAGTAACATTATTTATAATAATTGTTTTCCATTTACTTTGGTTTTAAAGTTATTTTGTGGCAGATTAAAAACAGTCTATAGGTTTGGGCTACTTTGACTCCACTACTGCGGCACTATCCTTTTTATGATGCTACCATATACCATGTCTATTAGGAAGTGTTTCCATTCTAGCTGATGGGAATGGAAAGTATTTGGGGCTCTGTGTGAGGTTAGAAAATGTTTTTCTTTCTCTTTTATGGGAGTTCTTTCCCCAGCCTCAGTAGTTTCCTTATATGTATTTGCAGATCAGGAATCAGCCAAGGACTCAAGAGGATCTATCAGAAGATCTTTGGATCTCTGTCTCTTCAATTGCCTCCTCTCCTGGATTGTGCTCTAAAATTCTAGCTTCCTTTGTTTTTCTGAACTAAAAACAAACTGCTAGATTCTGTTTGAGTTTCCCCTCCTTGTGCTGTAGCCTGAAAACTTTCCTTAAGCAATGAACTATGGCACTTAAAGGGCTCACCTTGCTTTCTCAGGAATCACTGTGCCATGTTCTCTGTTGTCCAATATCTGAAAATGACCATTACATTTTAGTATGACCCATTTTCTAGTATTAATGTAGGAGAGTAAATCTAGTCCCTTATCTTCTATCATTCCTCTGATATACCAAATTGTAAGTGAATATGGAAAAGAAAAAAAACAGGAGTAATCAAGATACACTTGAAAAGAACCACCAAGTTGGTAGATTTTCTTATTAGATATCAAGACTTTTTATAAATACATAGTTTTTATGACAGTCTGGTTGTGGTAAATGGATGAAAATAATTTTTAAAAACAATAAACAGATCCACATGTATATACAAGTTTAATGTAGCTCTGGGGGAAGAATGAATTATTTGATAAATAGTGGTAGTATTTATTACCAATCTTGGATAAAGTCAATTCATTCCTACCTCATACCATGTACAAAAACTAAAGACAGGTATGGTAATGAATCTTGCACTCAGGCTCAGGTAGATATGTCCAAGAATAATAGTAGCAGCATTGTTCATAATAAGATAGAAATAATCCAATTATCCATCAATTAGAAAATGGACAGCTAAGTGTAGTATAGTCACAAGGGGAATACTATGCAGAGATACAAATAAATGAATGAAAACTACAGTCAGAAAAAAAAGCCAGCATTTATTCCCAGACAAGATGGCAGAGTAGAAGGACCTAGCTCACCTTCTGTCATGAAAACACCAAAATCACAATTAACTGCTGAATAGCCACGGACAAAAAAGGAATGGAACATACTAAAAAAGATATTCTCCTTCCAAAGATAAAAAGAAGCCACAACAAGATGGGGGCAGACATTAGAAGTAAGAGGAACTATAATTCTGCAGCCTGTGGGGCCACAAACATAAAAAGTTAGACAAAATGAGATGGCAAAGGAATATGTTCCAGAATAAGGAACAAGATAACCCCTAGAACAACAACTAAGTAGAGATAGGCAATCTACCTGAAAAAGAGTTCAAAATAATGAGAGTAAAGATGATCCCCATCAACAGATGAATGGATAAAGAAGATGTGGTACATATATAAAACAGAATATTACTCAGCCATAAAAAGAAATGAAATTGAGTTATTTGTAGTGAGGTGGGTGGACCTAGAGTCTGTCATACAGAGTGAAATAAGTCAGAAAGAGAAAAACAAATACCATATGCTAACACATATATATGGAATCTAAGGGGGGAAAAATGGTCATGAAGAACCTAGGGGCATGATGGGAATAAAGATGCAGACCTACTAGAGAATGGACTTGAGGACATGGGGAGGGGGAAGGGTAAGCTGGGACAAACTAAGAGGGTGACATGGACATATATACACTACCAAATGTAAAACTGATAGCTAGTGGGAAGCAGCCGCATAGCACAGGGAGATCAGCTCAGTGCTTTGTGACCACCTAGAGGGGTGGGATAGGGAGGGTGGGTGGGAAGGAGATGCAAGAGGGAAGGGATATGAGGATATATGTATATGTATAGCTGATTCACTTTGTTATAAAGCAGAAACTAGTACACAATTTTAAAGCAATTATACTCCAATAAAGATGTTTTTTAAAAAAAGATGATCCAAGATCTCAAAAGAACAATGGAGGCAAAGAATGAGAAGATACAAGAAATGTTTAACAAAGAGCTAGAAAATTTAAACAACAAACAGATGAATAACACAGTAACTGAAATGAAAATACACTGGAAGGAATCAATAGCAGAATAAATGAGGCAGAGGAATGTATAAGTGAGCTAGAAGCCAGAATGATAGAAATCACTGCCACAGAACAGAATAAAGAAATTAAAATAAATGAGCTAAAGTTAGGAGAAGGAACGATTCTTAAAGATCAGAGTGGAAATGAATGAAATAGAAACAAAGAAAACAATAGCAAGATCAATGGAACTAAAAGCTGGTTCTTTAGAAGTTAAACAAAATTGATAAACAAAATTGATGCACCCTTAGCCAAAATCAAGAAAAAAAGGGAGAAGACTGAAATCAATAAATTTAGAAATGAAAAAGAAGTTACAATGAACACCACAGAAATACAAAGGATCATAGGAAACTACAAGCAACATATACCAATAAAATGGACAGCCTAGAAGAAATGGACACATTCTTAGAAAGATACGACTTTCCAAGGCTGAACCAGGAAGAGATAGAAAATATGAACAGACTAATCACAAATAATGAAATTGAAACTGTGATTAAAAATCTTCCGACAAACAAAAGTCCAGGACCAGATGGTTTCACTGGTGAAGTCTCTCAAATATTTAGAGAAAAATTAACACCTAACCTTCTGAAACTTTTCCAAAAAGTTGCAGAGGAAAGAATACTCCCAAACACATTCTATGGGACCACCATCACCCTGATACCAAAACCAGAGGAAGACATCACCAAAAAAGAAAATTACAGGCCAATGACACTGATGAACATAGATGCAAATATCCTGAACAAAATACTAACAAACAAAATCCAACAACACATTAAAAGGATCACACACCATGATCAAGTGGGATTTATCCCATGGATAGAAAGATTTTTCAATATCTCCAAATAAATCAGTGTGTTACACCACATCACAAACTGAAGAATAAAAACATACGATCATCTCATTAAATGCAGAAAAAACTTTTGACAAAATTCAACACCCATTTATGATAGAAACTCACCAGAAAGTGGGCATAGAGGGAACTTACTGCAACATAATAAAGGCCATATATGACAAACCTACAGCTAGCATCATTCTCAATGGTGAAAAACTGAAAGCATTTCCTCTAAGATTGGGAATAAGATGAGGATGTCCACTCTCACCACTATTATTCAACATAGTTTTGGAAATCCTAGCCACGGCAATCAGAGAAGAAAAAGAAATAAAAGGAATACAAATTGGAAAAGAAGTAAAACTGTCACTGTTTGCAGATGACATGATACTATACATAGAGAATCCTAAAGAGGCAACCAGAAAACTACTAGAGCTAATCAATGAATTTGGTGAAGTTGCAGGATACAAAATTAATACACAGAAATCTCTTGCATTCCTGTACACTAACAATGAAAGATCAGAAAGAGAAATTAAGGAAACAATCCCATTTAACATCACATCAAAAAGAATAAAATACCTAGGAATAACTCTACCTAGGGAGACAAAAACCTGTAGTCAGAAAACTATAAGATACTGGTAAAGAAAACAAAGATGACTCAAACAGTTGGAGAGATATACCATGTTCTTGGATTGGAAGAATCAGTATTGTCAAAATGACTATACTACCCAAGGTAATCTACAGATTAAATGCGATCCCTACCAAATTACCAATGACATTTATTGCAAACTTGGAATAAAAAATTTTTAATTTTTTATGGAGACACAAAAGACCTCAAACAGCCAAAGCAATCTTGAGAAGGAGAAAAAGAGCTGGACAAGTCAGGCTCCCTGACTTCAGACTATGCTACAAAGCTATAGTAATCAAAACAGTATGGTCCTGGCACAAAAACAGAAATGTAGATCAATGGAACAGGATAGAAAGCCCAGAGATAAACCCACGCACCTATGATCACCTAAACTATGACAAAGGAGGCAAGAATATACAATGGAGAAAAGACAGTCTCTTCGATAAATGGTGCTGGGAAAACTGGACAGTTACATGTAAAAGAATGAAATAAGAACATTCTTTAACACCATACACAAAAATAAACTCAAAATGGACTAAAGACCTAAATGTAAGACCAGATACTATAAAACTCTTAGGGGAAAACATAGGCAGAACACTCTGACATAAATCACAGCAAGATCTTTTACAATCCACCTCCTAAGTAATGAAAATAAAAACAAAAATAAGGAAATGGAACCTAATTAAACTTAAAAACTTTTGCACAGCAAAGGAAACCATAAACAAAAAGACATCCCTCAGAATGGGAGAAAATATTTGCAAATGATGCAACCAACAAGGGATTAATCTCTAATATATACAAACAGCTCATGCAGCTCAATATCAGAAAACAAGCAATCCAATCACAAAATGGTCAGAAGATCTAAATAGACATTTCTCTAAAGAAGACATATGGATGGCCAACAGGCACATTAAAAGATGCTCAACATTACTAATTATTTGAGAAATGCATATCAAAGCTAAATATAATATGATGAATCACCTCATGCTGGTCAGAATGACAATCATCAAAAGTCTACAAACAATAAAAACTGGAGAGGGTGTGGAGAAAATGGAACCCTCCTACACTGTTTGTGGGAATGTAAATTGGTACAACCATTATGGAGAACAGAATGGAGGTTCCTTTAAAAACTAAAAAATAGAGCTACTATATGATCCAGCAATCCCACTCCTAGACATATATCCAGAGATAACCATAAGTCAAAAAATATATGCACCCTAATGTTCACTGCAGCACTATTTATGATAGCCAAGACATGGAAGCAACCTAGGTGTCCATCAACAGATGAACTGATAAAGAAGATGTGGTATATATATATATATATATATATACACAATGGAATATTTCTCAGCCATAAAAATGAATGAAATATGGGACTTCCCTTGAGGTCCAGTGGTTAAGACTCTGCACTTCCACTGAAGGGGGTGCAGGTTCAATCCCTGGTTAGGGAACTAAGATCCTGCATGCAGCCAAAAGAAAAAAAAATGAAGTAATACCATTTGTAGCAACATGGTTGGATATAGAGATTATCATACTAAGTGAAGTAAGCCAGACAGAGAAAGACAACTATTATATGATATCACTTATATGTAGAATCTTAAAAAAAATGGTACAAATGAATTTATTCACAAAAGAGAAACAGACTCACAGACTTCAAAAACAAACTTATGATTCCCAAAGGGGAAAGGTTGGGGTGGGGGGAAGGGATAAGTTAAGAGGTTGGGATTAACATATACACACTAGTATATATATATATATATATAAAATAGATAATAAACAAGAACCTACTGAATAGCACAAGGAACTCTACTCAATACTCTAATGACCGATATGGGAAAATAATCTGAAAAAGAATAGATAGAATAGATATATGTATATGTATAACTAAATCACTTTGCTGTACACCTGAAACCAATGCAACATTATAAATCAAATATATTCCAATATAACATTTAAAAAAAAAGAAATCTTTGGGAAAAAAAACTATACTCATGAACATGGATGAACCTTTGAAATATAATTTGTATGAAAAGGAGTCACAGAAGAATACAAAGAGTATGATACCATTTTATGCAAAGTATAAAATAAGAAAAATGAAATAAAGGTTCTATATAAACACACAACCATATGTGACAAAGCCATAATGAAAGCAATGGAGGGATAAAAATTTCAGAATAATAGTGGTTACTCTAGTTGGTGGGACCCGGTGGGTGATGAGGTTGTGGGGGCAGATTGGGACATTGGATTGGAGGACAGCATTGGAAAGTTTCAATGTAGTTTGCAATGTTCTCTGTCTTAAGTTGGGAAGTGGACTTAACGAGTGTCTACTTTATGATTGTTTCATATTTATAATATATTACATGTATCAACTTTGCTATATTACGTATAATAAACTTAATAAAACCTGAGAAACAAACAAAAGTAAACTCTATTTTTATATTCTTGATTACACTGAAACTTCCGAGAGCCCTTCGCACAGATGGTCCCAAAGAAATCCTCTCAGCTTCACATGGACCCATTTTTCCATCCTGCTCGAGATTACTTCTCTCTACTACCTCCCCTATTTTGCATAATGGGCTGGGAACTCATCAAGTCCTCCCACCCTACCACTGCCACGCAGAAAGTAGTCCCTCCCAGTTTGCCTGCTTTCCTTTCACAAATTTGCCCTTGATATCTTCAGAGCAGGTAGAGTGGTTCTCTAACACCTTTAGCACAGTGAAAACAGAACAGTCTGAATGCTGTGTTGGGCAGAGGAAACAAGTAAAGGCTGTAAGTATACATGTTGACAGTTGTGGAAAGGAGTCCTCCAGAGGAAACAAGTAAGGGGGATGAGAACTCTGGCCGGGGGTTATGGAAAGGCTTCAGGCAGAAGGCAGCATCAGAATGGGGCTTTGAAAAGTGCATAGGATTTTAATAGATGAGAGAATGAACATTCTCTTTAGAGGGAAATGTCATCATGAGAGAACGTTATAGGGCTTTTGCACTTTGGTTTGACTCCTTCACAGGGGAAAAGAATAGGTGACAAACTTGGATTGAGGTAGCCGCATAGAGTTAGGATGGTATGTTAAGGAGCTAGATCTTTATTCTTTAGAGCATGAGAATCCACTGAAAATTGTTGAATGAATGACCAGACCTCTCTATGAAGATTTAAATCATTAATATTGAGAACTTACTGGGGACAAGGCACGTCGTGTGTATGTGCAGGGTGTGGGGAAGGCTTCAAAGAAACAAAGAGACTTAAGATATGATCACGGCCCTCATGACTCATAACCCAGTTGAAGTTAAAGAACATAATCAAGGGAGCAGGGTAAAGAAACAGGACAGTTTTCCAGCTTCCCTGAAACAGGTCTTTAGTGTGTGGTTTCCTTATTTGGTTGGACTCAGTGTGACTAACCAGAAGTGTCCTGATTAAAGTACAAAGGCAAATAATAAATTTCTGTCTTGCTCAGCCCATTATAAATTGAATTGAGTGGTAATTAGGTGGTATAATACTAGGAGAGAGGTCATTACCAATTCTTAGGAAACGCACATTCCCTTTTATAGGAATAACCACAGGATCCATGCCCACAAGTCACATGGACCCTATTTTTAAGGTACAGACAGCAGGAATCTGCACAGCCACACGGTGTGTGAATCAGTGTGATGCCCATTAGAGGATGGATTTGCCTCCCCTGGGCAGTAGGCTCCAAGGAAGGAGCCTCTCTCCCAGACTAGCAGCAGGTTTTTGATGCTGTGTCAGACAGAATCCTCTTATGCATCCCTTCAGTCTGATTTTGAAATTGCTTGTATTATGACTCCCCTCATCTATCAGTCTAGATAAATGCAACAACCTGCCTCAGAGGTTGGTGAGGTGATATATTTCTGTTTATCAGTGTATATTGACGGATCTTTATGACATGGGGCAAGCTGGGTCTCTTCTCCTCTCCACTTATCCATCATCCCCTAAGTGCCAACACACCCTATTGAAAAGGAAGAGGCAGCCTAGACATTTGCTAAAATTATATTGTATTTCATCATACTTTGGAAGTAATGAGATCGTTTAACATGAAATGTAATTTAAAAGTGCAATGGGGCTTTTTTCTTTTCCCTCCCCTTGGTAATAGCTTCAGACTCTGTGTGCAACTGACTGACACATCAGTAACAGGTGTGGAATGAAACCTATTCCTTTCAGAAACTGAGTGTCTGCTGAGAGAGCTGGACAGAAAGCAACGATGTAGCGGGTCTTTGAAGACTTTCCCTGTGCCTCAAGCTCATCTCCCTACTGGTTCATGATACCTTACTCTGGGCTCCACACAAAGCCTAGTTCACAGTGAAGAGAAGCCTTCAAACACATGTATATTCAGCTAACTCCAAAATGAAACACGAAGAAGCAGCTCAAACCATATTCTTTTCCCTTTTCCTCCCCTCACCTGCTTTAGAAAATGATAATGCTTTCCTTCCAGGACACAAAAAGATGCCAGATAGATTAGCAGTGTCAGGTGTATTTGTTATCCTTCAAAGGGTTTAACATGAGGAATTGGCAGCACGGGTGGGGCTAGAAATGTAGTCTTCTGGAAAAATTTCACATTCAAAGAGAAGTCACATCTCATAAGGTAGCTAATAGTTTTAGATTCACATATTTAAGAAGAAAGTGGTAATTGTATGGTATAAGTTTAGCAAAGCTCAAAAAACTAGAGCTAAAACAGTCTCTGGGAGGAATGCTATATGAGATGTGAGACGTTACCAATGTTACCTGTAGGTATCAATAATAACATCCTCTATTGTTATAATGTAAACATGTGATCAATATAAAAATTAGGACAGTCAAAAAATAGAGATAGAGATACAAAAGCTAGGTATGTTAAGAGAATAGAAGGTGATTGCTCCAGGAGATTGGATTTGGGCTTGCTTCATTATTATTATTACTACTTTTGAGTGTGTTTTAGAGTTATTCAACAGTAAAAAACCATAAAGTAGAAGGCAGGTAAAGAGTCATATACCTTTTACTTGGCTTCTGCAGGAACTAGCTGGGCAACCTTGAGCAAGTCACTTCTCCTCTTTCGGCCTCATTTTTTCTCACCTATAAAAGGGAGCTATTATTAGTGCTATGGTTAGCGCATAACTTATGCTTATATAAAGCACCTAGTATATGTATTTTTAAAGCTCATTAGGTGTTTTTAAAAGGTATTAAAAGTGCCCAATAAAGCATTTTCAGTGTGGTCCACAAACCACACAACCCACAAACCACAACGCCCACATCACCTTAAGCTCACTAGCAATGCAGACTCTGGCAAGTCACTCCAAACCTACCTCATTGGAATCTGCCTTTTAACAAGTGTCAGGTGATGCTGATTAGCTCTTAAGACGTTGATTTGCATGCAGTATACCTAGGGTAGAGCCTCAGGTTCTGCCTTCCTAACATGTTCCCAGGTGATGCCAATGCCGCTGGTCCAAGGACCACAATGTGGGTAGCAAGGGTTTAAAGACTGTCTGCCACATTGGAGGTGCTTAATACAACCGCCTAAAGCACTGGTTCTTGAACTGGGTGCATCAGGATCACCTGGAAGTCTTGTTAAACCACAAATGAATAGGCCTCACCCCCAGAGCTTTGAGTTAGTGGATCTGGGTGGGATCCAAAATTTGCATTTCTAACAAGTTCCCAGGTGGTACTGATGCTGCTGGTGCAGGGATCACATTTTGACAATTATTGGTCTACAGACTTAAGTTAAAAATAAAAGAAGATTAACTGTTACAAGAGCAGGAAAAGCAGGATAATAAGCTAGTACAGCATGATTTTTAGTTGTCAATAATGTACATGTTAAAATTTAGAAGGAAATGTACAATAGAGATTGCTTGAAGGAATTAGTACTAAAGAGAAATTGGGTGATTTCTCTGTTTGCCAAATTTAATTGAGAGTAAAAGATTATCCCCCTTCAAATCACCCCTTTCCTCCTAGGCTGCAGCTCCAGAAGCAGCAGCTCTCCTAATTCCCTGACCTTTTTCAGTTATACAAGGAGGCTGTTGGCTTTTAGAGATAAACACGTTGATTTGAATTGAAAAAGGAATGAGATTAAGAAGGACAGGGGATGCAATGATTTAAAACGTAGGCATAAATGAACAAATGGGTGAGTATGTTGAAGGTTAGACATCCTCATAGATTCAGCGAGGTGGATATGTCCATATATTCACCATTTGTTTTGTTTTTTATTTATGTCCCACTGTGCTCCTAAAAGTTTTTAAACTATTTTGAAAATGAATCCTGGCTTTATCAACCTCAAGGTGTTGAGCTAGGGAATATTGTCTTCATAGTGCAGGAAGTGCAGTACCAAGTCACCATCATTGCCCTTTGTCACCAGTGGAGCTGTAAGCTAGGCTCTGTCCTTTGCAGAGAGGCATCTCCACTGGGCACGTACAAGCATACAAAGCCTGGCAGATCCAATCTCACAGACACTAGCCCTTCAATGTAAATGCCCTCAGATTTAAGAAGGTCTAACGTCTCCCAACTCCAACCCAGTGGATGTCCTATAAAGGTTTGTTGTATTTCAAAAGACAGATACCCCATCTCCTGAGAAAGAGCTGATGTTTCAGAATTGAGGGAACAAAGGCAAATTATAATAATCATCATAATTTTAAAATCTTATATGGTATAAAGAAATAACCCTAAGAAAATAAGAGATATTCATTGTAATTATTTAGAAAGTGACAGATTGTCAACAACTTATTGCCCAGCATTTAGTCAACAAAACATCATATAGCCATTAAAAATTATGTCTGTAAATACCAAAGGATAATTATTGTATTATGGCAATAAACATTTTCTAGGTTAGGTTAAAAGAGAAAAAAGGGATACAACATTGCATCTACAGCTTAATTACTGCTGCATTTTTGAAATTCCATGCCCATGAAGCACCTGAAAGAAAAACATCTCAAAATGTAAGCATTTGTGTTTGCAGTATTCTTTCAAATTTTCCCTTTTCCCCCTAATCATTGTTTAATAAGTATGCACTAAACTTATCATGAAAAATGGACCATTTTGTAAATTATAACTTTTAAAATTATTTTATTTTAATGCTGATAACATTAAGAGTAAAAAGAAATTATTACTCTCTAATTACAATTATGCTAAAATATCTACCTGTTAAAAAATAGAAGTCAGTGCATTAACAGTGATAGTTTTTATCGGGATTTCGAGCAATGGAGGAGGGGTATTCTGTAACTGCCAAATGTATTGTGTGGTTTTAGAATGAAACAAATGCAAAATATAATGAGAAAATGAATGTTTGTGTCAGTAGCATTGCCCTTCATATATGCACAGGAGATTTCTCAAAGAAGCACCTGAAATTTGGGGGACTCATCTTTACTTAAAATGAAATTGAACAACATCTTGCTCTTTGGCAAGTTTCTCTCGTTGAGGAGCTCTGGGGACATATCCTGGCCTCTCTCAGCCACCCCATGCCTAAGCCTGGACTCCCACATGAGGGCAGTGTGACAGGGAGCTCACTGCTCTCTTCACTTGGATGAGAGCCCAGTGGAGGAGCACGCTCTACTTCTCAGGGCCTCAGGAGAGGTCACAACACCTGTGAACCGGCATCTTTTCCCTGGCAGCCTCACTCCCATAGGCACTGGTTAACATGGCTCTGTGCCCATCAACTATGTAACATAGCAACTTCATATGACTACAGATTTGGGGCTCAGGATGCACTCACTTGTAGAGAACAGTAATCTTGTTTTTAACCAACCATGCCCAAGGAGGGCCACGTGTCTATCAGTCAAGGTGCCATTTGGTGACTCTTTTCAGGGTCTCATTGGAAAACAAAAGGTCCTTTCATGCTAAGTCCTAGGAATTTTGCCAGGAATCTTGGTGAAACTGAACTCTTTTTCACACTGTGAACCCCATTGAGATGTTAAAATATGTTCATGCCAGTCTCCAAATAATTTTCTCTAATGGTTCAGACTGTCACATGGCAAACCATTCCCCTAATGTATGCAAAGCGACCCAGGAATTCATTCATTTATTCACTCATTCATTCAACAACTACTCCTTGAGTGCCTTCTGTGTGCAAATAGCATGCCAGGTGCTAGAGGTAAGTGGTGTGTGAGACACAGCACCCACCCTCAAGGAGCTCGAGGTCCAGATTCACAGACAGAAGAGGGAGGTTCAATGGAATGTGAGAAGGTTCTCCATGAGGTCAACGTGAAGAGTTAAAGAAGGACAGAGGACTTTCTGGAAGAAACAATGTCTAAGCTGAGCAAGGAAGCACAGGTAGAAGTTCACCTGACAAAGGTGAGGGCGAGTGGGGGAGTGGAAGGGGAAGAACTTTCTAGAAAGAACAGCCAGGACAAGAGCAAAGGGATAAGAGAGAACTCTGGGGGAATAAACAGAATGGGAGGGGGGTGTGCAGCAGGGATTATAAAGGGCTTTATAAGCCATGCTGTCTTGGTAGTGCACTTCAAAGCTTCCTGACTCCCCCACCTGTTAATCTTGGGGAGGACGAAGGGAGCTGATGTTGGTCAGAGCCCAGGTCGTGATTGGGTCACTGTCACTGGTTATGGAGCTTTCCCTGTAAATGCAGTGAGCTTGACAAGTCCAGCCTGTAGTCACATTCTCTTGGGCTTGACAGTTGGCATTCCTTTCATTGGCCTCTTCTTAGGAATCTGCTATTTTCTCTTGGATTCCTTTCCTCTCAGAGCATCTAGTACCTACGGGATGCCTGGAGCTGTCTCTTATTCTGGAAGGATCCTGTCCTGTGGAGGCCATGTAGGAACTGGGGTGGAACCCAAGGGAGGGGAGGCAACCTCCAGACCCTTAAACCTACCCACTCTCTGCTCAGAGACATTTGGCTGGTGGCTGTGACCTCAGCATTATAGCTACAAATGTTTGTTCATCAGATAATGTATATAACTAGATGCATAAAAGGCTGCTAAGGTTGTCAGTGTACAAAACAATAGGTTCTATGGAATTAATTTACAAAAGTGGAAGGACTGCTTAGACCTTTCTTGCAAAGTGATTGAGACAATGAGATCATATTGGGATCTAGCTCAAAGCAGATTTTTAGTACAAACCTTCTTCCTCTCATCTCCTTTATTGCTCTCTGAGCCCTAGGGTTCACAAAAACCTGTCCAATTAAAGTTAGCTGTGGAAATCCACAAAAGGGGCCTTAAAGACAATAAGAAGCATGAACTGTTTTAGGGGGAAAACAGGTCATTGTACCCTGAACACACAGTCAGGGCTGATTTTCTGTTAGGCATTGTGCAAGGGCTGGTAGCAAGCCACTTTGCTCTTGGGAACCTGTCAGTCCTCTGGTGAGAGAAGTCCACCCAAATGACACAATCTGTGCCTCAAAATACGTGCACATAAAGAGCCAAGAGATGTAGCCACTGGAATATGTGCCCTCCCTCCCAGCTGGGAAGGCTATAGATGGATTTGTGGAGGAGGGGGCATTTGAAGGAGAGGTAAGATTTGGATTCCAGGATAAAGGGAATGGAAAGACCCAAGGTAGGGAGGAAGGAAACATGGGAAAGAGAAGTTCAGTTGTGTTGCGCCTAAAATGAATCAGATGTTTGAACCAAAGGAAGGCAGATTGGAAGGTCCTATTGGGATCAGGTGATGGCAGGTCTAGAGGGCCAGGTTTCTGTCAACTCCAGGAATTCCATCCTGCCTGGCTGGGGCACCCTGAGGACTGGGGGCAGAACGGTTGCAGTGAGTGAGCATGGCTGACAAACACTTGTGACCACTGACAGCACATATTCACACTTTTAGTGCCCATGATGCTGGAGTGCCTGGCCAAGCCTCCCACTGACTACACAAAAGGAGCAATTGCCCTATTTCCACCCCTGGTAGCTTTATACCTGGCCCCCCTCCCCTCATCATATTTCAGAAAACCACCACCTCCCTCCCAAGGCTGATCCATCCTAGGCAGTGGGTCAAAAGTCACAATCAAGATCCAGGACACAGACCTGCAGCAGAGCAGACGGGGATGACTAACTACAAAAGTTGGTCATTACTCCTGGCCTCTGCTTGGCAGATTCAGGGCAACAGCTGTGGAAAAGCAGCACCTGCTTCATTTCTGCATTTTCTACGTGGTCCCCAAGCCCTCGGCTGCTGAGAAGAGTACAAAGTATCTCATTTGTGCCTCCCGAGAAATGCTAAGTTCCAAATGCTGTTTTTCCTGAAGGCCCTTTCATTCCAGTATGTTTCCATGTCTCAGTGTTTACTGCCCTTATATCCTAACTTGCCTGTAGCCAACAGCTGTCATATTCAAACATTTAGACAAACTCACAGTACCCCCCTCCTCTGTCAGCCCCAAACAGTCCTGTCAATCCTCTTCACGTCTGTATTCCATACGGTAAAAGGAACACCCTCTGCCAGGAGTGATCAAAAATTAAAATTATGAGGTATATTTCCAACTGAATGCCTTGTTAAACACATATAATCAACCCCAAGTAAAATGACATGTTGCTGATAAGGAACCACTGGCCCCATGGGGATGATCCCAGGGAGAAACATACATTCCGTGACCAAATCTGACATAATCAGTAAGGAGGCACCCACCTTTAGAAATGAGCCAATAAAATCTAACAGCAAGCCGGATATTGAGGAAAATCAGCATTATTATTATTGGCAGATTTAAACTGTGCTCACAAAAGACTCAGATTTTTTTAACCCCTAATTTCTGAATAGATTTTTCACTTGAAAGCGCATTGAATATTAAAAAAAATAGAACATTTCCTTTTGATAGAAACAATGATGGCTAAGGTCACAGACTAGTAAATAAAATCCTATTAACCCATAATTAAACTGAAGAGCAGTACTGCTAAACCATTCTTGAATACAGTCTGCATCCCCATCTCTGTCTCCTCTGATGTCCTTTGCTTATGCCCACCTGTCAAATCCTCCTCATTATCGACATGCAGAGCAGGAAACTCTTCCTCCATGAAGACTTCCTTACAACTTTAGACAAAAGAAAGATATGTCCCTTTATGCTCCTGGAATACTTTTACTCCCTATGGCAAATTACCACATTGTGGGCTATAATACATGTGTCTTCTTCACCCTGTTCACTTGGGAGTCCCTTGTTGGGAGAGAGTATATCTTAATCATTTTGTACATCCTACAGTAGCTATCTTGATTTCTTTCAAAGACTAGTCCTTTCATAAAAGTGTTTTAACTGAAAAACACATGGCTTATGTTACACCAAGCAGAATAATGAAGAATAAATGGAACTTTGAGAAAATGACTGATAGTGCCTTATCTACAGTTGGATGCACAGGAAAAGCTAATCAAATTTAAACCTGAAAAACAACAGAAAGAAGAAATGTTTTTCTTTGGACAGCATTCCATTGTATGGCTAAGCCATGCTTTATTTAATCAACATCTAATTATTGAACACATGATGTGGTTTTTTTCATTAATAAAGAATCCTACAATGAGCAAAAATGAACTATCAATTTTGTGGGTGTAATTATTACTTTAGAATAAACTATTGGAAGACAGTTTGACCCATAAATGTGCATATGTGTTTTTAAGAGTTTATATAAATTGATACTTCTAAGGGGTAAGTCTAATGTTTCACAAATAGGTGTAACTTTGCTTTTGTTTTCTGCTAGACATACTCAAGTTAGGGAATTTCCCTTTCTTCATAGTTATAGTTTGGCTCTTGAATGTGTGCTGGATTGTATCCAGTGTTTGTTCTCTGCTCCTTTGCTGGGTCTCTCTCTCTGTGGGGCACTCTGATCAACCTTTTCCAGCCTGCTCTGTGTGTGGAGGGGGGCTTGCTTGCCCTCTGGCAATTGGCTGGGTTCAGCCAGTGGAAGGGACCTGTAAGAAATCTAAAGATGCCAACAAACACATGAAAGGATGTTCAACATCACTAATCATTAGAGAAATGCAAATCAAAACCACAGTGAGGTATCACCTCACACCAGTCAGAATGGCCATCCTCAAAAAATCTACCAACAATAAATTCTGGAGAGGGTGTGGAGGAAAGGGAACCCTCTTGCATTGTTGGTGGGAATGTATACTGATACAGCCACTGCAGAGCCCTGTATGGAGTTTCCTTAAAAAACTAAAAATAGAACTACCATATGACCCAGCAATCCCACTATGGGGCATATACCCTGAGAAAACCATAAGTCAAAAAGAGACATGTACCACAATGTTCATTGCAGCACTATTTACAATAGCCAGGATATGGAAGCAACCTAAGTGTCCATCTACAGATGAATGGATAAAGATGTGGCACATATATACAATGGAATATTACTCAGCCATAAAAAGAAACAAAATTGAGTTATTTGTAGTGAGGTGGTTGGACCTAGAGTCTGTCATACAGAGTGAAGTAAGTCAGAAAGAGAAAAACAAATACTGTATGCTAATACATATATATGGAATCTAAACAAAAAAAGGGCTTTGATGAACCTTGTGGTGGGATGGGAATAAAGACAGATGTAGAGAATGGACTATGAGGACACTGGTGGTGGGGGAAGGGGAAGCTGGGACAAAGTGAGACAGTAGCATCGACATATACACACTACCAAATGTAAAATAGATAGCTAGTGGGAAGCAGCTGCATAGCACAGGGAGATCAGCGTGGTGCTTTGTGACCTCCTAGAGGGGTGGGATAGGGAGGGTGGAAGGGAGGGAGACGCAAGAGAGAGGTGATATGGAGATATATGTATATGTATAGCTGATTCACTTTGTTATACAGCAGAAACTAACACAACATTGTAAAGTAATTATACTCCAATAAAGATGTAAAAAGTTAAAAAAGAAGAAAGAAATAAATCTGAAGAGGTGTTGGTGGGGAGGAAGGAGCAGCTCAGCACATCCACTCTCTTGGCATCCTCCCTATTGCCTTGTCAGTAGACACACTTCTCTACCAAAGAACACAGCTTCTGTTAGATGCCCCCACCCCGCAGTTTCTGGAAACTATTCCCTCCTATTGCCCTTCAGGCCTTGAGTTGCAGGGAATATGCAGGTAGCATCTCTCCACTCTTACTAGTCCTGGGACGTTTCACCATGCCTTGTGGACTCCTGCAACCCAACCCACATCTCTGCAGAGGCCATTCCTTTAACTCTCCCATTCACCCTTCTGAATGTTCTAATTATTTCTTGACAGGCTTGAACTGACATAGTAATTGGTACCAGGAGTAGTCCAGGGGCTTTGTGATAGCACTCAACCATTAGAGACAACACAGTTTCTAAAATTAACAATGGTGTCTTTTGTGAAATGGAAGTATTTTGACCCACAGAACCTGTGACAATGGCTAATTTAATGATGAGATTCCTAGAAATGAAATAAATGGACAGCTTATCAGATGTACTTAACATTCTGGTTCTGGGTGACAGAATCTTAACATAAGTCACTGTCATGGGTTTTCATGGCCTCATATCCATTTCCCAGACAAAAACTGGTTCACAGACCCAGAGTAGGTTGTATCCTTTGAGAAAGGCCCCTACAATGCAGCCACAGGTATATATTATGAATTTTCCTCCAGGCCTTCCCCAGAGGAAAGGAAATACCCAGGAAAAAGAATACCTAGATCTTCCATAGTTTATAAGATTCTGTCTCTGAACTGATGTCAAGCCCTGGAGATTGATTAGTGGACCATCTGGCAATTCAGAGTGGTGACTTATGGAAATTATATGATGCATGGAGTTTTGGACTGAATCCATCTTTCCATCAGTCTAGTGGGACTCATCATGGTTTTTTTGTCCAGTTCCAACATGTAGAGGTCCACCATCAAAGACTTTAGAGATACAGGAGTGGTAGCTCTTAACACAGTCCCATTTAACAGGCTTATTTGACTCATATAAAACCCAGATAGTCTTTCAAGACTACAGTAGAAAATTGTTTCTCCTAAACTTACAGAGTAGGAGAAATGTAGGTAAAATGAAGGAGATGAACCACTCCCACTTAAAAGACCAAGAGAATTCCCCTGAAGGAACAAATAATGAACTCAGTGTCAGTCTAACAGACACTGAGTTCAAAAGGGAAGTAATGAAAATAATGAAGGAATTTTAAAAAGCTGTTGATAGAAATGCAGTTTACTGTAAAAAAAAAAAAAAAGGAACTAAAAACTATGAGGAGACAAGAAAAATTAGAAAATTCATTTACCAAGATGAAAGTTGAGCTAAAGGCAATGAATAGCATAATGAATAATGAAGAATGAATAAGTGATCTGGAAGATAGAATAATGGAAATCATCCAATCAGAACAGCAGACAGAAAGCCAGATTTTAAAAAAGGAAGCAATGGGTTTCCTTGGTGGTGCAGTGGTTGAGAGTCTGCCTGCCAATGCAGGGGACACAGGTTCGTGCCCCAGTCTGGGAAGATCCCACGTGCCATGGAGCGGCTGGACCCATGAGCCATGGCCGCTGAGCCTGCATGTCCGGAGCCTGTGCTCCGCAAAGGGAGAGGCCACAACAATGAGAGGCCCACGTACTGCAAAAAAAAAAAAAAAAAAAAAGGAAGTGAAATAAGAGACCTATGGGATAATATAAAGCATGCCAATCTATGCATAACAGGGATTCCAGAAGAAGAAGAAAGAGAAAGGGGGGTTGAAAGTGTATTTGAAGAAATTATGGCTGAAAACTTCCCAAACCTAGAGAAGGAAACAGATGTCCAGATACAGGAAGCACAGAGGGTCCCAAACAAGATGAACCTAAACAGACCTACACCAAGACATATAATAAAAATGGCAAAAGTTAAAGAGAGGATTCTAAAGGCAGCAAGAGAAAAACAAAGAGTTAATTACAAGGGAACCCCCATAAGACCATCACCTGATTTCTCTACAGAAACACTACTGATCAGAAGGGAGTGGCAAAATATATTCAAATCTTGAAAGGAAAAATCTGCAACCTAGAATACTCTACCCAGAAAGATTATCATTTAGAATAGAAGAGAAAGAATTTCTCAGACAAGCAAAAACTATAAGAATACTAAACCTATCCTAAAATAAATATTGAAAGTTCTTCTCTAAATAGAAAAGAAGCAAGAAGATACAGGAAAGAAGATATCACAATTGTAAAGTAAATCACTTAAGTGAGTATACAGATCAAAAAGAAATAAATCTATTTGTGAAAGTGATAATAAACACAAGGAACAGCAAAAGGTTAAACATGAAGATGTAAAACAGGACATCAAAATCATAAAATGTTGGGAAGGAGAGTAAGAAAACGTAGATTCTTTTTTTTTAAGAATGTGTCTGAGCCTATATGACTATCTGTCTAAAGCAAGCAGATATAGAAAGGGGTTAACATACTTGAAAAACAGGATAACCACAAATCAAAAACATACAATAGATTCACAAAAAACAAAAAGAGAACACAAGCATAAAATAAATGGAAATCATCAAACCACAAAAAGGCAAACAAAATGAAAACAAAAGGAACAAAAAAGAAACATAGAATCAACTGGAAAAAAAGGTTTAAAATGGCAATAAATACATATGTCAATACTTGACTTAAATGTCAATGGACTAAATGCTCCAATCAAAAGACAGAATAGCAGATTGGATAAAAAACAAGAACCTACAATACGCTGCCTAAAAGAGACCCACTTTAGTGCAAAGGACACACGTAGATTGAAAGTGAGGGGGTAGAAGAAGATATTTCATACAAAAGGAAATGACAAGAAAGTGGGGGATCTCAATACTCATTTCAGACAAAATAGACTTTAAAACAAAGGCCATGAAGAAAGATAAAGGACACTTTATAATGATAAAAGGATCAATACAAGAAGAGGATTGTACCCTTGTCAACATATATGCACCTAATATAGGAGTACACAAATACATAAAACAAATACTAACAGACATAAAGTGTGAAACTGATGGGAATACAATAATAGTAGGAGACTTTAACACCTCACATTAATGGACAGATCTTCTAGACAGAAAAATCAATAAGGCAACAGATATCATTTATGATATAATAGAACAGTTAGACTTAATTGACATCTTTGGGACATTACATCAAAAATACCCAGAATATACATTCTTTTCAAATGTACATGGAACATTCTCTAGTACTGACCACATACTAGGGCACAAAACAAACCTCAACAAACTTAAGAGTACAGAAGTTATTTCAAGCATCTTCTCTGACCACAACACCATGAGACTAGATATCAATCACAGGAAAAGAAATGAGAAAAAAACAGATTACATGGAAACTAAACAATATGTTACTAAAAACACAAATGGGTCAATGAGGAAATCAAAAAGGAAATTAAAAAATACCTTGAGACAAATGACAATGAAAACACAACTAGACAAAAATCTATGGGATGAAGAAAAAGTAGTTCTTAAGGGAAGTTCATAGCGATACAGGCCTTCCTCAAAAAAACAAGAAAAATTTCAAACAACCTAACCTACCACATAAAAGAATAGAGAAAGAGGAACAAACAAAACTAAAGTCAGCAGAAGGAAGGAAATAATAAAGAGCAGAGAGGAAATAGAGATTAAAAATATATATTAAAAAATTAATAATACTAAGAACTGGTTCCTTGAAAGGGTAAACAAAATTGACAAACCTCTGGCCACACTCACCAAGAAAAATAGAAAAAGAACCCAAATAAACAAAAATAAGAAATAAAAAAGGAGAAATATTAACCAATACTGCAGAAATACAAAAAAAATAAAAGAACACTATGAAAAATTATATGCCAACAATTTTGACAATCTAGAAGAAATGGACAACTTTCTAGAAACATGCAGCCCACAAAACTGAATCAAGAAAAAATAGATAATTTGAACAGACCAATCACTAGAAGTGAAAAAGAAATTGTAATGGAAAAACTCCCTACAAACAAAAGTTCAGGACCACATGACTTCACAGGAGAATTCTACCAAACATACAAAGAAAAACACTTACCAATCCTTCTCAAAATATTCCAAAAGATTGACGAGGAGGGAACACTCCCAAAGACATTGTATGAAGCCAACATCACCCTGATACCAAAACCAGACAAAGATACCACCAAAAAAAAGAAAATTACAGGCCAGTATCTTTGATGAATATAGATGCAAAAATTCTCAACAAAATACTAGCAAACCAAATCCAACAACACATAAAAAAGATCATTCACCACAACTAAGTTAGATTCATCCCAAGTTTACAAGGATGGCTCAACATATGCAAAATCAAAGTGATAGGGCTTCCCTGGTGGCGCAGTGGTTGAGAGTCCGCCTGCCAATACAGGGGCAACGGGTTCGTGCCCCGGTCTGGGAAGATCCCACATGCCGCGGAGCAGCTAGGCCCATGAGCCATGGCCACTGAGCCTGCGTGTCCAGAGCCTGTGCTCTGCAATGGGAGAGGCCACAACAGTGAGAGGCCCACGTACCACACACACACAAAAAAAAAACCCAATAAAACAAATCAAAGTGATACACCACATCAACAAAAGAAAAGACAAAAACCACTTGATCATCTCAATAGATGCAGAAAAAGCACTTGAAAAAATTCAACATCTATTCATGATAAAACCTCTTACCAAAGTGGATATACAGAGAACATTATCTCAACATATTCAAAGCTATTTATGACAAACCCACAGCCAATATAATACTCAATGGTGAAAATCTGAAAGCCTTCCTACCAAAATCTGGAACAAGACAAGGATATCCACTCTCACAAATTCTATTCAACATAGTATTGAAAATCCTAACCACAGCAATTGGACAAAAGAAAGTAATAAAAAGTATCCAAACTGGAAGGGAATAGATAAAATTGTCACTATATACAGATGACATGATACTATATGTAGAAAACCCTAAAGACTACACACAAAAACTACTAGAACTGACAAATGAATTCAGCAAGGTAGCAGGATACAAGATTAATGTAGAGAAATCAGTTTCATTTCTTTACAATAACATTGAAATATCAGAAAGGGAATATAAAAAAACAATACCTTTTAAAGTTGCACCAAAAAAATAAAATACTTAAAAATAAACATGAGGAGGAGGTGAAAGACTTAACATGCTGAGAACTATAAAACATTAATAAAGGAAATTAAAAATAATTCAAAGAAATGGAATGATATCCCATGCTCTTGGATTGGAAGAATATTGTCAAAATGACCATACTACCTAAAGCAATCTACAGATTTAATGCAATCTCTATGAAATTACCCATGACATTTTACACAGAACTAGAACAAATAATCCTAAAATTTATATGGAAACATAAAAGACACAGGATTGCTGAAGCAATCCTGAGGAAAAAGAACAAAGAGAACAAAGCAGGAGGCATAACTCTCCCAGACTTCAGACCATACTACAAAGCTACAGTAATCAAAATAGTGTGGTATTGGCACAAAACCAGACATACGGATCAATGGAACAGAATAGAGATCCCAGAAATAAACCCACACACCTACAGTCAATTAATCAATGAAGGAAGCAAGAATATAAAATAGGAAAAAGGCAGTCTCCTTAGAAAGTGGTGCTGGGAAAGTTGGACAGATGCATGTAAATCAATGAAGTTAGAACACATCCTCACATCATGTGTGAAAATAAACTCAAAATAGCTTAAAGACCTAAACATAAGACATGATACCATAAAACTCCTAGAAGAGATCATAGGCAAAACATTCTCTGACATAAATTGTACCAATGTTTTCTTAGGTCAGTCTCCCAAGGCAATAGAAATAAAAACAAAAATAAACAAATGGGACCTAATAAAACTTACAAGCTTTTGAACAGCAAAGAAAACCATAAACAAAATGAAAAGACAACCTATGGAACAGGAGAAAATATTTGCAAATGATGGGACTGACAAGGGCTTAATTACCAAAATAAACAAACAGCTCACACACCTCAACAAAAAGAAACCAAACCACCCAATCAAAAAATGGGCAGAAGACGTACATAAACATTTCTCCAAAGAAGATGTACAGATGACCAACAGGCATCATGTTGGCCATGAAAAGATGCTCAACGTCACCAATTATTGGAGAAATACAATTCTAAACTACAATGAGGTACTACCTCACACAAGTCAGAATGGCCATCATTAAAAAGTCTACAAACAATAAATGCTGGAGAAGGTGTGGAGAAAAGGGAACCCTCTTGCACTCTTGGTGGGAATGTAAATTGATACAACCACTATGGAGGATAGTATGGAGGTTCCTTAAAAAACTAAAAATAGAATTATTTGGCTTCTCTGGTGGCACAGTGGTTGAGAGTCTGCCTGCCGATGCAGGGGACACGGGTTCATGCCCCAGTCCGGGAAGATCCCACATGCCACGGAGTGGCTGGGCCCATGAGCCATGGCCACTGAGCCTGCGCCTCCAGAGCCTGTGCTCCACAACAGGAGAGGCCACAACAGTGAGAGGCTCGCGTAACACAAAAAAATAAAAAATAAGAATTACCATATGACCCAGCAATCCCACTACTGGGAATTTACCCAGAGAAAACCATAATTCAAAAGGACACATGCACCCTAATATTCATTGCAGTACTATTTACAATAGCCAGGTCATGACAGCAAACTAAATGTCCATCAACAGATGAATGGATACAGAACATGTGGTACATATATACAATGGAATATTACTCAGCCATAAAAAGGAATGAAATTGGGTCATTTGTAGAGATGTGGATGGATCTCGAGACTGTCTTACAGAGTGAAGTAAGCCAGAAAGAGAAAAATAAATATTGTATATTAACACAAGTATGTGGAATCTAGCAAAATGGTACAGATGAACTGGTTTGCAAGGGAGAAATAGAGACACAGATGTAGAGAACAAATGTATGGACACCAAGTGGGGAAAGAGGGGTGGGGTGGGATGAATTGGGAGACTGGGATTGACATATATACACTAATATGTATAAAATAGATAACTAATGAGAAACTTCTGTATAACACAGGGAACTCCACTTCACTGTACAGTAGAAACTAACACAACATTGTAAAACAACTATACCCCAATAAAAGAAAAATAAAGAAAAAAAGTCTACAAATAACAAATGCTGGAGAGAGTGTAGAGAAAAGGAAACCCTCCTATACCATTGGTGGGAATGTAAGTTGGTGCAGCCACTATGGAGGTTCCTCAGAAAACTAAAAATAGAATTACCATATGATCCAGCAATCCCACTCCTGGGAATATATCCAGACAAAACTATAATTCAAAAGATACACATACCCCTATGTTCATAGCAGCACTATTCACAATGGCCAAGACATGGAAACAACCTAAATGTCCATTGACAGATGAATGGGTAAAGATAAATGGATACATATATACAATGGAATATTACTCAGCCATAAAAAAAATGAAATAATGCCATTCTTAGCAACGTGGATGGACCTGGAGATGATCATACTAAGTGAAGTAAGTCAGAAAGAGCAAGACAATATCATATGATATCACTTATATGTGGAATCTAAAACATGTCACAAATGAACTTATCTATGAAACAGAAACACACTCACAGACATAGGGAACAGACTTGTCTGTTTCAAAAGAACCCTTGACCTAGAATTTTTATCTTGAACACTGATCTGGTGTAAATTTCTACATCTAAGTCAAGGATTGGAGGCTTGTAGACTGTAGTGCAAATGTGGTCACAGATATATTTTCTGTCCAGCACAATATTATTAATTTTATAATACATTTGGATGAAAGACTGGAATCATACTGCAGAGGACTTGACTGATGTTCACCAGTATTGGGGTCTTTTCCTCTCCTGGTGATAAAGTGACCATCTTAGCCCCTTGCATTTGGAAAGGGCCATAGAACTTGTTTGCATAAATGAAATGTGAGAAGTTAACTATATCACATTTTGGCTATTCTCATCTCTGTTCCTCTATGGCAGCAACTACAGGAACCACCTATTTCAAATGCTGGAGTCACAAAATGGTAGGACACCATCAGACTGAATTCCATACTGACTGTAGACCCACATGAGTCTACATTTGATGTATAAAGGCAAAGATTTTGAAATTGTTTTTGAATACAACATAATGGTTCATTCTGATTATTTTGTATTTGGGTTTTCTTTTTTCCCCACATAATATATCAGTGTTTTTCCATGCCCTTAAAGATCATCTAAGAACAAGATTTTTAATGGCTGCATAATATTTCATCATAAGTTTATGTACCATAAATTTATTGAACTAATCCCCTATTGTTGAACACCTCATCAGAAGCATTTTTAGAAACTAATACTGCAATAAGCTTCATTGTGTTTGGCACTGGTTCTTTGTCAAATTAAACTAGTGCTACTCCTATAATTAGATTGGGTTAATTACTGTTGCAAGTAACATAAAGCCTCATTGTAACAAGTTTAAAAAATATATAGTCTTTGTTAGAAGATGACGTGATTGTTTATATAGAAAATCCTAAGGAATCTAACAACTAGAATAAGTGAATTTAGCAAGATCAAACCATATAAATATGCATAAATCAGTTGTATTATATATGCTAGTGTGCAAACAATTGAAAAATGGAAAGAATTTATAATAGCATCAAAAAACCAAAATGTTTAGGATTTAGTTTATAAACAAAAGACACATGATAGAGGGACAAGAGACAAGATGGAGTAGAGGACTTGAGCTCACTTCCTGTCACAAAAACACCAAAATCACAACTAACTGCTGAACAACCATCAACAAAAAAGACTCAAACCTACCAAAAAAAAGATATTCTACACTCAAGAACAAAGAAGAAACCACAACAAGACAGTAGGAGGGACACTTTCATGATATAATAAAGTCCCATACCCACCAGGTGGGTGACCCACAAACTGGATCATAATTATATTGCAGAGTTACTCCCACAGGAGTGAGAGTTCTGAGCCCCACATCAGGCTTCCCAGCCTGGGGGTCTGGCATTGGGAGAAGGAGCCCCTAGAGCATTTGGCTTTGCAGGCCAGTAGGGCTTGAGTCTAGGAGCTCCACAGGACTGGGGGAAACAGAGACTCTACTCTTGGAGGGTGCACACAAGATTTCACATGCACTGGGACCCAGGGCAAAGCAGTGACACCATAAGAGCCTGGGTCAGACTTACCTGCGGATATTGGAAGGTCTCTGGGTTTGGCAGGGGTGGGCTGTGGTTCACCATGAGGGCAAGGACACTGGTGGCAGATGCCCCAGAGAATACTCATCAGCATGAGCTCTTCTGGAGGTTGCCACTTGGGCACCGAGACATGGACCCACCCAACAGCTTGCAGCCTCCATTGCTGGGATGCCCCAGGCCAAACAGCCAACAGGGTGGGAACACATTCCCACCCATCAGCAGACAGGCTTCTTAAATTCATCCTGAGCCAACAGCCACCTATAAACACACCCACTGACATGGCCTTGCCCACTAGAGAGATAAGACCTACCTCCACTCACAAGCCCCTGGACCAAACTCATCCACCAGGGGACAGACACTAGGACAAAGAATTACAATTCTGCAGACTGAGGAATGGACACCACAAAACACAGAAAGTTAGAAGAATGAGATGGCAGAGAAATATGTTCCAGATGAAGAAACAAGATAAAACCACAGAAGAACAACTAAGTGAAGTGGAGATAGGCAATCTACCTGAAAAAGAATTCAGAATAATGATAGTAAAGATGATCCAAGATCTTGGAAAAGAATGGAGGCACAGACCGAGAGGATACAAGAAATGTTTAATAAAGAGCTAGAAGCTTTCAAGAATAAAGAAACAGATGGACAATAAAAAAATACACTAGAAGGAATCAATAGCCGAATAAATGAGGCAGAAGAACAAATAAGTGAGCTGGAAGACAGATTGGTGGAAGTCACTACTGCAGAACAGAATAAAGTAAAAAGAATGAAAAGAAATGAGGACAGTCCAGAGACCCCTGGGACAGCATTAAATAAACCACCATTCTCATTATAGGGGACCCAGAAGGTCATGAGAGAAAGGGCCTGAGAAAATATTTGAAGAGATAATAGCCAAAAACTTCCTTAACATGGGAAAGGAAACACTGACTCAATTTCAGGAATCACAGAGAGTCCCATACAGGATAAACCCAAGGAGGAACATGCCAAGACACATATAAAATTGACAAAAATTGAAAACAAAGAGAAAATATTAAAAGCAACAAGGGAAAAGTAACAAATAACATACAAGGGAAACCCCATAATGTTATTAGCTGATTTTTCAGCAGAAACTCTGCAGGTCAGAAGGGAGTGGCATGATATACTTAAAGTGATGAAAGGGAAAAACTATAACTAAGAATACTCTACCCAGCAAGGCTGTCATTCAGATTCGGAGAAATCAAAAACTTTACAGACAAACAAAAGCTAAGAGAACTCAGCACCACAAAGCCAGCTTTACACCAAATGCTAAAGGAACTTCTCTAGATGGAAAAGAAAAGGCCACAACTAGAAATAAGAAAATTACAAATGGGAAATCTCACTGGTAAAGGCAAACATACAGTAAAGGTAGGAAATCATCCTCACACAAATATGATATCAAAACCAGCAATCAAGAGAAGAGGAGAATACAAATGCAGGATAATGAAATGCATTTGAAGTTAACAGACCAGAAACTTAAAACACTCTTGTATGTATATAGACTGCTATATCAGAACCTCATGGTAACTGCAAAACAAAAATCTACAATAAACACACAAAAAATAAAAAGCAATCAAAATACAATACTAAAGATAGTCATCAAATCACAAGAGAACACAAGAGGAAGGGAAGAAAAAAGACCTACAAAAACAAATCCAGAGCTTCCCTGGTGGCACAGTGGTTGAGAGTCTGCCTACGGATGCAGGGGATGTGAGTTCATGCCCCGGTCTGGGAGGATCCCACATGCCACGGAGAGGCTGGGCCCATGAGCCATGGCTGCTGGACCTGTGCATCTGGAGCCTGTGCTCTGCAATGGGAGAGGCCACAACAGTGAGAGGCCTACTTAACGGAAAAAAAAAATCCAAAAGAATTAAAAAGATGGCAATAAGAAGATACATATCAATAATTACCTTAAATGTAAATGGATTAAATGTTCCAACCAAAAGACATAGACTAGCTGAATGGATACAAAAATAATACCTATATATATGCTGCCTACAAGAGACCACTTCAGACCTAGGGACACATACATGCTAAAAGTGAGGGGATGGAAAAAGATATTCCATGCAAATTGAAATCAAAAGAAAGCTGGAGTAGCACTACTTATATCAGATGAAATAGACTTTAAAATAAAGACTGTTACAAGGGACAAAGAAGGACACTACAAAATGATCAATGGAACAATCCAAGAAGAAGATATACCAATGGTAAATATATTTGCACGCAACATAGGAACACCTCAATATATAAGGCACTGCTAACAGACATAAAAGGAGAAATCGACAGTAACACAATAATAGTGGAGGTCTTTAACACCTCACTTTCATCAATGGACAGATCATCCTGGCAGAAAATCAATAAGGAAACACAGGCCTTAAATGACATATTAGATTAGGTGGAATTAATTGTATTTATATAACATTCCATCCAAAAGCAGCAGAATACACATTCTTCTCAAGTGTACAGGGAACATTCTCCAGGACAGATCACATGCTGGGCCACAAATCAAGCCTCAGTAATTTAAGAAAATTGAAATCATATCAAACATCTTTTCTGACTAGAGCACTATGAGATTAGAAGTCAACTACAATTTTAAAAACTGTAAAAAAAAAAAAAAAAAAAACCACAAACACATGGTGGCTAAACAATATGTCACTACACAACCAATGAATCACTGAAGAAATCAAACAGGAAATTTTTTTTAAAACCTAGAGACAAATGAAAATGAAAACATGATGATCCAAAACCTATGGGATGCAGCAAAGGCAATTCTAAGAGGGAAGTTTATAGTAATGCAACCTTACCTCAGGAAATAAGAAAAATCTCAGACAACCTAAACTTACACTAAAGCAACTAGAGAAAGAAGAACAAACAAAATACAAACTTAGTAGATAGAAAGAAAGCATGAAATAAGAGCAGAAATAAATGAAATAGAGATAAAGAGAGCAAAAGGAAAAACCAATGAAACTAAAAGCTGGTTCTTTGAGAAGATAAATGAAGTTTCTGAACCTTTAGCTGGACTCAGCAAGAAAAAAGGTAAGAGGGCTCAAAGCAATAAAATTAGAAATGAAAAAGAAGTTACAACTGACACCACAGAAATACAAAGGATCATAAGACACTACTACAAGCAACTATATGCCAATAAAATGGACAACCTAGAAGAAATGGACAAATTCTTAGAAAGGTACAATCTTACAAGACTGAACCAGGATGAAATAGAAAGTATGAACAGACCAATCACAAGTACTGATATTGAAACTGTGATTTAAAAATTTCCACACAGGGTTTCCCTGGTGGTACAGTAGTTGAGAATCCGCCTGCCGATGCAGGGGACACGGGTTTGTGCCCTGGTCCGGGAAGAACCTGCATGCCGCGCAGCAGCAGGGCCCGTGAGCCCTGGCTGCTGAGCCTGCATATCCGGAGCCTGTGCTCCGCAATGGGAGAGGCCACAGCAGTGAGAGGCCCGCATACCACACACACACACACAAAAAAACTTCCACACAAAAGTCCAGGACCAGATGGCTTCACAGGTGAATTCTATCAAACATTTAGAAAAGAGTTAACACCTATCCTTCTGAAACTATTCCAAAAAATTTCAGAGGAAGGGAACACTGCCAAACTCATTCTATGAGGCCACCATCACCCTGATACAAAAACCAAAGATACCATAAAAAAGAAAATTACAATCCAATATGTCTGAGGAACATAGATGAAAAAATCCTCAACAAAATACTAGCAATCTGAATCCAACAATACATTAAGAGGATCAAACACCATGATCAAGTGGGATTTAATCCCAGGGATGCAAAAATTTTTCAATATCCACAAATCAATCAGTGTTAAACACCACATTAACAAATTGAATTAAAACTATGTGATCATCAATAGATGCAGAAAATGCTTTTGTCAAAATTCAACACCAGTTTATGATAAAATCTCTCCAGAAAGTGAACATAGAGGGAATCTACATCAACATAATAAAGGTCATGTATGACAAACCTACAGCTAGCATCATACTCAACAGTGAAAAGCTGAAAGCATTTCCTCTAAGATCAGGAATAGGACAAGGATGTCCAATCTCATCACTTTCATTCAACATAGTTTAGAAAGTCCTAGCCATGGTAATTAGAAGAAAAAGAAATAAAGGGAATCCAAATCTGGAAAAGAAGTAAAACTGTCACTGTTTGCAGAAGACATGATACTATGCATAGAAAATCCTAAAGATGCTACCAGAAAACTATTAGAGCTCATCAATGAATTTGGTAAGGTTGTAAGATATAAAATTAATACAGAGAAGTCTCTTGTATTTCTATACACTAACAATGAAAGATCAGAAAGAGAAATTAAGGAAACAATCCCATTTACCATCACATCAAAAAGAAATAAATACCTAGGAATAAACCTACCTAAGGAGGCAAAAGACCTGTACTCTGAAAATTATAAGATACTGGTAAAGAAATCAAAGATGACTCAAACAGATGGAGAGATATACCATGTTCTTGGATTGGAAGAATTAATATTATCAAAATGACTATACTACCCAAAGCAATCTACAGATTCAATGCAATCCTTATCAAATTACCAATGTTAATTTTCACAGAACTAGAACAAAAAATTTTACAATTTGTATAGAAATGCAAAAGACCTCAAATTGCCAAAGCAATCTTAAGAAAAATGGAGCTGGAGGAATCAGACTCTCAAACTTTAAAAAATACTACAAAGTTATAGTAATGAAAACAGTGTGGGACTGGTACAAACACAGACTTATAGATCAATGGAAAAAGATAGAAAGCCCAGAAATAAGCACATGCACCTATGGTCAATTAATCTACAACAAAGAAGCCAAGAATATACAATGGAGAAAAGACAGTCTCCTCAATAAGTGGTGCTGGGAAAACTGGACAGCTACATGTAAAAGAATGAAATTAGAACATTCTCTAACACCATACACAAAAAATAAACTCAAAATGGATTAAAGACCTGAATGTAAGACCAGATCCTATAAAACTCTTTGAGGAAAAAATAGGCATAACACACTTCGACATAAATTGCAACAATATCTTTTTGGATCCACCTCCTAGAGTAATGGAAATAAAAACAAAAATAACAAATGGGACCTAATTAAACTTAAAAGCTTTTGCACAACAAAGGAAACCATAAACACAACGAAAAGACAATCCACAGAATGGAGAAAGTATTTGCAAACAAAGTTACCAACTAGGAATTAACCTCCAAAATTTACAAATAGCTCATGTAGCTCAGACAACCCAATCAAAAAATGTATGAAGACCTAAGTAGACATTTGTCCAAAGAAGACATACAGATGGCCCAAAAGCACATGAAAATATGCTCAACATCACTAATTATTAGAGAAATGCAAATCGAAACTCCGTCGAGGTATCACCTCACACCAGTCAGAATGGCCATCATCAAATGGCTACAAACAACAAATGCTGGAGAGGGTGTGGAGAAAAGGGAACGCTCCTACACTATAAATTGGTACAACCATTATGGAGAACAGTATGAAGGTTCATCAAAAAACTAAAAATAGAACTACCATATGATCCAGAAATCCCACTCCTGTGAATATATCCAGAGAAAACCATAATTTGAAAAGATACATGCCCAATGTTCATTGCAGCAGTAAGTACTATAGTCAAGACATGGAAGCAACCTAAATGTCCATCGACAGAAAAATGGATAAAGAAGATGTGGTGCATATATACAATGGACTATTACTCAGCCATAAAAAAGAATGAAATAATGCCATTTGCAGCAACGTGGATGGACCTAGAGATTATCATACTAAGTGAAGTAAGCTGGACAGAGAAAGACAAATATCATTTGATATCACTTATATGTAGAATCTTTAAAAATGACACAGATGAACTTATTTACAAATCAGAAAGAGACTCACAGAGTTTGAAAACAAAGATGTGGTTACCAAAGAGGGAAGGTGGGGGGAGAGATAAATTAGCAATTTGGGGTTAACATATACAAACTACTCTATATAAAATAGATAATTAACAAGGACCTACTGTATAACACAGGGAACTCTATTCAGTAATCTGTAATAAGCTATATGGGAAAAGAATCTGAAAAAGAATAGATATATGTATATGGATAAATAAATCACTTTGCCATACACCTGAAACTAATATAACATTGTAAATGAACTATAATATAAAATAAAAAGACACAGAAGACCTCTATATTGAAAATTATAAAACATTGCTGAGAGAAATTGAAAAGTAAGTAAGTGAAATAATACACCATTTTCAACTAATGGGGGTAAAACAACTAAATATTCATATGAAGAACAATGAATCTTGACCCTCTACCTCATATCATACCCAAATACTAATTCAAGTTGTATCATAAACCTAACTGTAAAAGCTAAAATTATAAAGCTTCTTGAAAAACTTGGAATATCTTTGCAACCTGTGGGTAGACAAAAGTTTTTTAGATGGGACACAGTGAGCAGTAACCATAAATGAGAAAAATTTGATAAATTAGACTTTATCAATAACTTAATATCAAAAGACATAATTAAGAAAATTTATGGACAATCCATAGATAGAGAAATATTTACAAAACAAATATCTGACAAATGCAGCAACTCAATACAAACTCAGTAAGTCAAGCCACCAAATAAATGGGAAAAATATGTGAACAACTACTTCACAAAGGAAGATACATGTATGGCTGATAAGCATATAAAAAGATGCTTGACATCATTAGCTATCAGGGAAGTGCAAATTAAACCACAGTGAGATACTGCTATACACTCACTAGAGTAGCTAAAATGTAAAAAGACTGATAAAACCAAATGTTGGTAAAGATGTGGAGAAAAAAATTAAATTAGAAATTAAAATTTTTTTAAAGTTGTAGAGCAACTGGAACCTGCATACATTGTTGGTAGGAATGTAAAATAGTGCAATACTCTGAAAAAAGGTCTGATAAATTCTTATAAAACTAAGCTTATACCTATTCTATGATCCCAAAATTCCATGCAAGAAAATAAAAACACATGTCCATAAACTGTAAAGAATGTTCATAATAGGTTTGTTCATAGTTGGCAAAAACTGCAGTTTGACCAGGTGTCCATCCAGAGAATGGATAAACAAACTTTAATATATTCATCCAATAGAATATTGCTCACCCACAGAAAAGAGTGAACTACTGGTAAATGCAACATGGCTTACTCTGAAAACATTTTTTCACGTGAAAAACAGTCCTACACAAGAGAGTACATACAACATGATTCCATTTATCTGATGTTTTAAAACAGGGAAAATTAATATATGATTAAAAAACAATAGCTGCCTATGAGGAGGGCGGTGGAGGCAAGGGTTTATTGTGTAAGGGCATGAGGAAACTTTCTGGAGTAATGATATTTTTCTATATGTTGATGAGGATTTGTTTCATACAGGTGTATACATCTGTCAAAATCAAATATTACAGTGAAATATGAGTATATCATTTTATGTAAATTTTATCTCAAAAGAAAAATAAGAACTGTAAACAGATATTAAACTCTGAGTAGTGGTACACAATGTTTAGGGGTATATAGGGGTGGATGTATTGATGTCTGATAGTTACTTTGGAATGTGCCAAAAATAAGATGGATCAGTGGATAGATAGAGGGATGGATAGATAGATAAGTGGTAGAACAAGTATAGAAAAATGTTAATTATAGAAAGTAGGTGCTAGATATTTACTATACAATTCTTTCAAGTGTTCTATATGTTTGAAATTTTTCTTAAGGACATGTTGGAAGAAAATAGGTTTATTTCTCATAAATGTAAAATGTTGGTCCAGAAATAGGCAGCCCAGAGCTTATATGGCAGATCTGTGATGATTAGGAATCCAGGCTCCTTCTGACACCTCATGGCCCAAGATGGCTGCTAGATCTCTCAGCATCTAATCCACATTCCAGCCAGCAGGACACTCAAAGCATTGCAGCGATTCTTTCCTGTCTCTCCTCTGCATCAACAATTTCTCTTTATTGGATCATTGTCACTGACATGCAAACTTGTGGTTCTTTCTCTCTTCTTTAAAAAATCCTTTTCTTGACCCAACTTCCTCCTCTAATGACTGTCAACCTGTTTCTTTGCTCTCCTTTACACAAAACTGAACAAATCAATGCCTATGTTGGGTGTCTGATTCTACCCTCAGTCCTCCCTCTTGTATCTGCAGTACTCTCTCCTTCATATAGCTTCTGGGACACCACGCTTAGTTTTCCTCCTACTTCCCTATCTCCCTAGCAGTACTGTCTCATTCTCCTTCACAACTTCTTCCTCTTCTCCCTCTTCCAACATTTAATGTTAGAGTGACCCATGGCTCAGTCCTTGGCCCCTGTGTCTTCTCCACCCTAGCTGGTTCCAAGGATTTAATACCATTCATTTGCTTATGACTCTCACACTTACATCTCTAGCCCAGCCTCTCACCCAAGCTCCAGGGTCATACCCAACTCCTACAAATCAGGCATTCATCTTCATGTCTAATAGATACCTCATACACAACATGTCCAAAACCAAATTCCTGATCCTTTTCCCCCAAAGCCTAATTTCATCTCAGTTTCCCCTCTCTTAATGATGCCAGCTATATACTCCAGGCAGTGAGGCCAAAAAACATAGTCATCCTCTTCTCTCTTTTTCCCATACCCAATCCATCAGGAAACCAAGCTAGTTCTACTGTCAGGATATGCCTAGAATCTGCCACTTTCCATTGCCTCCCTGCTGCCACCCTGGCTCAGATTACTGCTATAGCTTTCTAACTGGTTCTCCTGCTTCTTTTGCCCCATAACAGTCTTTTTGTAACAGAGCAGCTGAACTAATCCCTTTAAAATATAAGTCAGATGTTATGACTTCTCTGCTCAGAACACTGCATGGCTCCCTACTTCCCCCAGAGTAAACTGAAGACATTCAGTGGCCTACAAGACTCTGTGTAATTTGGTGCCCCTCGCTGCCTCTGGACTTCACATGACCTTTGTGTACCAATTTCAGCCACACCAGCCTCTAAGTGATCCCTGGAACGTGTTAGGGATTCTCTAGCCTTGAGGTTTCTCACTAGCTGTTTCTTCTCCCTGAAACACTTTGTCCAGATTTTTCACTGGATAATGCCCTCTCCTCCTCCAAGTCTTTGTTCAGATGGATTCCCAAGCACCTGCAGCAGTGCTAGTACCTAGACCAATGCATGCTCAGTAAGTAAATAAGTGAAGCATACAGAACTGTGTGATCAAACCTCCACAAGCCCTTTAACCACCAACATCTGGTACTTTTGGTATATTTCCTTCCTCCAACAAAAACAGATTTGTCTTCTGATTAACACAGTATTATCCAAAGAGTTTTTAACTTCATTCCCCCTAACCAGTCTTAAGTGTAATCAGGACCCAGGAGATGAGGAGAGGTGGACTTTGTTGAAAAAGAAATACCATTTAAGTCTATTCCCAAATCAGAGGACTGCAGTCAGGTAGGCTCTGTACTCAGGGATACAGACCCAGAAAACAGTGTAACTCAAATGTGTGGTAATGATCCTTAGAGTCATCTTTATTTAGAATGAAATCAAAACTGAAACAAAACAAACACCAAGAACAATTAAAAAGAAAAAAAAAGAAAAAGGTCACCTCTCCTTAATTCCTGCTCAGTTTCTAAGAAATTAAGTTCAAATCTTAATGTTCAACTTTCTCCCTTCCAGGCCTTGTGGGCTTATTTTTCTTCTTTTTTTTTTTTTTTTTTTTTTTTTTTTGCGGTATGCGGGCCTCTCACTGTTGTGGCCTCTCCCGTTGCGGAGCACAGGCTCCGGACGCGCAGGCCTGGCGGCCATGGCTCACGGGCTTAGTTGCTCCGCGGCATGTGGGATCTTCCCGGACCACGGCACGAACCTGTGTCTCCTGCATCGGCAGGCGGATTCTCAACCACTGCGCCACCAGGGAAGCCCTTATTTTTCTTCTTAAGGATTTGTCTAAAGCAAAAGTAACCATCACAACCATCTGTTGCACCAAAAGGATTAACTTTACTTCCAATCAAAAGGCAAACTGCTGCCCCTGAGATTTGCTGCTTGTCACAAGTAGCTAAGATTCAAGGTACAACAGTACAGGTAGCATCTCTGGCTCTCCTAAGCACCCCCGTTTTTATGCTGCCACTGCACTGTCATCAATGGTCAGGGATCTAGTCCCAGAGCACATCTATGACTGGAAACTCAGAGGTGGTACTCCAGTGATGACCTTCCTGTAGTCCTGGAAGTCTCATTGCCTGTAGCCAATTCACAACTTCTGCATAATTTCAAGGAGGGGTGTGGCTCTCAAATATGGCCCCTGGCACCTAGTCATTGGTCAGCTTTTACATGGACATAATCGTTTTTCCACTCGCAATCACTTGCAGTCAAGTAAGGAGTAATGAAATCAGCGAGGGTCTAGATTTAGATCACAGCATGAGTCTGATGCTGGCTACTGACTACACCATTTATGCTATCAGAGTGGGCAGAGAAAAACAAAGGAGTTCTGATGGCATATATAATACAAAGTTCAGGAAGTCGGGAGAAGTCACAAGTCCCTTTTTATTATTGCTGCAGCTGTTGTTAATTCATTAATTGAATTATTTATGTTGAGTCATCTTTCCAGTATCTCTTGAAGGTGAGTATCACTCTGTTTTCCTGGTTACCAGGACAAGGTCAGGTCAAGTGTGTGGGTATGAATAACTTGTATCATACCATGTAGACTACTCAAGTTAAACAGAGGGTAGCCCCTTTTCTAAGGCCTCCAGCTAAAACAAGAGTAACTTCACGCCAGCACATTACTCCCTGCTGTCAATATCAGTTCTCTTAAAACATTATAATGACAGAAAACCAAAGGACTTTATGAAAAGCTCTTTGAGCACCTTCATATCCCATAGAGCCTTGGTCTGGGTGAAGCATTGCTTCCTCCTGCAGATAATATAGCAGTTTAGTAAAACCCAGCATGTCAAACTCATTCCAAATGTAAAATATTCTTGATTCATCTTAGCCTGTTCTTACCTAAGCTGATACATTTGCTCATGAAAATCACTTGAGATATCTCTATATTGAGAGGTAGGAACTATTCTTTACGCTTTAGCAGTTCTTAAAAGCAAGTAATACTTGAATTTGTCCCTCCTAAGAATGAAGGGAAGGAGGGAGAGCAGTAAGAGCAAGAGCAAGAAAGTATCTAAGGAAAGTGTCTAAGAGTAAGAGCAAGAAAGTATCTAAGGAACTGATAACTATATTTCTTATAATCAGCTGTTATTGAAAAGGAGCACATCTTTCTTCACTGTTCTACTCTTAACCAATGGCTGGCTTGCACTTGGCCACTCCTAGGACTCAAGTAGCCCATGTGACCATGGACAGCAAACCCTTGAGCTTCCAGGGCACATCAGAGCTTGGTTCATGGGGGATGCCATGGAGCATACAGTTTCTGTACCATGTCAGAAGTTTTTCTCTAGTCCAAATGACAAGAGTCTCAAATTGCTCCCACCATCATAATTGGTTCCAGAGACACAGAATCCAGCATAGGGCTATGAGGCCCCCTCAGGACAGTTGTCTTTGCTATGTAATCAGCAGGTGTAGCCAGAACAAGCTAAAGGAGAGGGTATAAACACTTCCAGAAACTCCATTATTAAAAGCATCTATTTAATGTGTGGATACTGAGCAGTTTGGGATGGAGAGGAAGAATTCTCTCCAATTGACACTGGCCAGTCCAAAGCAACCAGTGTGGGCATGAAGTTTATGTGGGTTGGGGATGGTATAAAAGACTTAGAAAACAAAAAGTGATCCAAACTGGCACATAGGTATTTCTTCTGCAATGTTTCTTTACATGATTTCTTCTGGGAAGAGTGCCTCTCATCTTATAAAAGGCCTTCTATAATCCACCCACCGTAACAACCCTCTGTAATAGCAAGTGTCCTCTCTATGACACAGGGACACCATGCTTGAGGCTACCTGTCCCCCAGATCTGTAACTTCCTCCTGCCTGTTCAAATCTTCCCTCTCCTTCAAGGCCCAGTTGAAGAACTTCTATATGAAGAAGTTCATGAAACTCTAGATGACTCCAGCCCAAAAGATCTCTCTTATCTCTGAATTCATGTGCCACTAATATCCCACTTTATTGCACATAATTTGATACTGTCCTATAATGCCACCCATGGTGTGTTCCCCAATAAAATCATACTCTCTTCAAAGTCATAAATTGAAACTTTTACTTTGTTGTTTGCCCCCACTGTACCTGGCACACGAATGGACATATGGTAGACAGTGAAAGAACAGTTGGATTGTTCAAAAGTTGAAAACCAGCACGTAGATTAAAAAAAAAAAAGCCTAGACCAGATAAATCCCCCTCATCAAAAATGTCCAAATTACATGTAGATCCAAAATTATATTCTTTTAAAAAAGGAAGGCAAATAACAGAGTTTGACCCATTTGGAAGCCAGTGAAGGATAAAAAATATTTCAGCAATGACCTCAAATTGCAGAGACAATATAGTTATAGGAAAAAGGGAGGGGGGTGAGGAAGGGAGGGTAAGATTTTATTCCAAATTGACCTTTATACAGCATTCAGAGGATGCTGAAGGAAAGCTAAAGATGACAAACAGCAAGTTAGGTGCTGCCTTACAGAGTGAAAGAATGACAAGAAAAACAAGCACTAATTGTGAGGGAATGAGTATGTGAAAGGGCATTACATGAAGGACAGGGAGATAAGAGCCCTGTGCACCAGGCCATGAGAACTACATTCCATTTTGACAGCCTTCTTAGCCAAAACATGTAGATAAATTAGAAGCTATGCAGAGTGAACAAAACTGTCTGAATGACTGGGAAATTCACAAAACATATTCTATAACACGAAAAAGTCTAGTTATAAAATCTCTCATAATTCATATGGATCACTCTGAATCAAACCATAGTCCTCCCTCTTCCAGAAGCACATATAGTGTTTTTAGCAGATATGATGTGCCTGGCACTTTACACACACCACCTCTAAACTGCACAGCAACATAATGTTAGCAGTGTTACTCTTATTTTACAGATGAGGATACCAAGGCTCAGAGGATTAAAATTATTTACCTATTCACCCATTCAACAAGGATTTATTGTTGCCTTACTTTGTGCTAGGAACAGAGTATTAAGTTGGGATCAGGACAGCAACGTCTGCCCTCACAGGAGCTTACATCCCAAAGCTCATTGTCACAGAGCTGGAGAGTCTGGATAAGATTTGGACTCTGATTCTAAACCCCATAGTTGTCTCTTTTTCTCTCCTACTCTAACAAAGAAAGTCTACAAATTGTTTTCTTTTTAGACCTGTCAAAACAACCTAATAACATGGTTATTAAAACTTTTTGTCTCAACAACGCTTATTGAAAAGACTTTTTAAACTATCAGAGGGAATATGAAGTGTGTAGAAAAATTGGAAGAAAGACTTTTCTTACCTTTTATTTAGATTACAAAAGCAGTACACGGAAGCCTTCTATGGTAGACTGAGAAAACACAGGGGGCTCCCCTTTCCATGACAAACAGAAATTGTGGGAAAGGATTATCAAAAAATTATAAAACTCAGTTTGAAGACAAAACAAGAAAAGGAAAACCTGAGATTCCAGAGATAAAGAACCTCAAAGCTAAGTGACTACAGTAAGAGGAGTTCATGGACTATGGATCCCATGGATACTGAACCCAGACAAATTCTACAAGTTAGGGTTTTGAAACCCATGAGAGATGTCAAACCTAGGAGTCGGGGAGCTAAGTATAAGCCCCTGCATCTAGAGCCATAAGAGCTACTTCATCTTCTAAAAGAAAACAACAAAATTTCACCCATAATCTTGAGAAAGGGGCAAGGAAACTTGTGCTCCTGGGTCCAGGGATAAATAAAAATGAGTCAACTGTAAGAAATGGATGCATGCATAATCAAAAATTAAGCCACATAATGAAGAAACCCCAAGCTGAGAAAGGAATACAAATCTAGTCCTGAACCAGTGAAACTCCTAGAACACTTGCTAAAGCAAACCCAAAATCCCACTACACAGACACTTCCACAACCCATTATAGAGGCAAAAAACCTTACTAGAGATAAATTCACAATAAAAATAAGTCCAGGGCTTCCCTGGTGGCGCAGTGGTTGAGAGTCCGCCTGCCGATGCAGGAGACATGGGTTCGTGCCCCGGTCCGGGAGGATCCCACATGCCGCGGAGCGACTAAGCCCGTGAGCCATGGCCGCTGGGCCTGCGCGTCTGGAGCCTGTGCTCCGCAGCGGGAGAGGCCACAGCAGTGAGAGGCCCGCATACCACAAAAAAAAAAAGAAAAAAAAAGTCCAATGAGAAAATGAAATACAATGAGGGTGGGTCTGCAAACACATCAATTGGAGTATCAGAGCTAGTAGGAGAGTTTGAAAAAGACTATAAAATAAGCAAAAGAATTAAGGAGATGGAAGAATCAATAGAATGATAATGAAAGTATAGTTCAGAATTTTTGGAAAGACATATTTTAAAGAGAATTAACGGGGCTTTAGAAATTAAAAACTTAGTCACTGAAATTGAAAACCCCAGTGCACATTTGGTAAGCAGATTAGATAGACAGATGTAGCTGATGAGAAAAGTAAGTCAACCAGAAGAAAGAATTAAAGAAATACTCCTGATACCGTAGAGGAAAAAAAGAGATGGACATTATTAAAAAGCTATCAGAACACATGAAGAATAGAATAAGATTAAACATCTATGTGATGCCAGTTCTAGAAGTAGACACTGAATAAAGGGAGAGAAGTTTTATTCAACAAAAATGGTTGAAAACTGTCCACAAGTTTAATAAGACATGGGTTCTTACTTTGAACAGCACAGAGATTCATCAGAAGAATATAGAAATATTAATTCCAGCAACATTATAGTGAAAGTATAAAATACGGAAGGAAAAATATTAAAAACTAAAAAAGACAAAAGTCACAAATCACCTACAAAGAAATGGCAATCAGATTGACACCATATTTTATATTAGCATCAATATATGCCAGCATTTTAACCCCAAATGGCTGAGGGAATCTATCAATCTAAAATTTTATACCTAAATAATCTGTCATTATGTTGTTCAATATGGAATATAGTAGCCACTATTCAAATGTGGTTACTGAGCACTTGCAATGTAGTTAGCCCAAACTGAGTTGTGCGGTAAGTGTAAAATAAACTGGGGGGGGGGGGCGTGGACCTTCAAGATAGTGGAGAAATAAGACATGAAGATCACCTTCTTCCCCACAATTCATCAAAAATACATCTACATGTGGAACAGCTCCTAGAGAACACCTACTGAATGCTGACAGAAGACCTCAGACTTCCCAAAAGGCAAGAAACTCCCCACCTACCTGAACAGAGCAAAAGAAAAAAGAAAAAACAGAGACAAAAGAATAGGGACAGGACCTGCACCTCTGGGAGGGAGTTGTGAAGGAGAAAAAGTTTCCACACATTAGGAAAACCCCTTCACTGGTGTAGATGGGGGGTAGGGGGGGAAGTTTTAGAACCATGGAAGAAAGCTCAGCAACAGGGTTTCAGAAGACAAAGCAGAGAGAGTCCCACACAGAGGATTGGTGCCGACCAGCACTCACCAGCCTGAGAGGCTTGTCTGCTCACCCGCCAGGGCAGTTGGGGCTGGGATCTGAGGCTCCGGCTTTGGAGGTCAGATCCCAGGGAGAAGACTGGGGTTGGCTGAGTGAACACAGCCTGAAGGGGGCTAGTGCATCACAGATAGCCGAGAGGGAGTCCAGGAAAAATTCTGGAGCTGCCTAAGAGTCAAGAGACCACTCTTTCGGGGTGCGCGAGGAGAGGGAATTCAGAGCACCGACTAAAGGAGCTCCAGGGATGGGCGCAAGCCACAATTATCAGCATGGACCCCAGAGACGGGCATGAAATGCTAAGCCTGCTGCTGCAGCCACCAAAAAGCCTGTGTGCAATCAGGTCACTATCCACACCTCCACTCCTGGGAGGCTATGCAGCCCACCACTGCCAGGATCCCGTGATCCAGGGACAACTTCCCTGAGAGAACACATGGTGTGCCTCAGGCTGGTGCAACATCACCTTGGCCTCTGCCACTGCAGGCTTGCCTGCATTCCATACACCTCCCTATCCCAGCCTGAGTAAGCCAGAGCCACCTAATCAGCCGCTCCTTTAACCCCCTTCTTTCTGAGAGAAGAACAGATGCCAGAGGGCAACCTACATGCAGAGGTGGGGACAAATCCAAAGCTGAAGCCCTGGAGATGTGTGAACAAAGAGGAAAAAGGGAAAATTCTCTGTGCAGCCTCCAGAGCAATGGATTAACCTCCACAATCAACATGATGTACCCTGCATCTCTGGAATACCTGAAAAGACAATGAATCATCACAAAATTGAGACGGTAGACTTTGGGAGCAACTGTAGACTTGGGGTTTGCTTTCTGCATCTAATTTGTTCCTGGTTTTATGTTTATCGTACTATAGTATTTAGAGCTTATTATCATTGGTAGATTTATTTATTGATTTGGTTGCTGCTCTCTTCCTTTTATATATATATATTTTTTTCCTTCTTCTCTTTTTGTGAGGGTGTATGTGGAGGATTCTTTGTGTGATTTTGTCTGTATAGCTTTACTTTTACCATTTTTCCTAGGGTTCTGTCTGTCCGGGTTTTTTGGTTTTTTTTTTAGTATATTTTTTAGCGCACATTATCATTGGTGGATGTGTTTATTGGTGTGGTTGCTCTCTTCTTTCCTTTTTCATTACTTTTTATTTTAATATATATTTTTTATATTAATAACATTATTTATTTTATTTTCTCTTTCTTTCTTTTTTTTTCTCCCTTTTCTACTGAGCTGTGTGGCTAACAGGGTCTTGTTGCTACAGCTGGGTGTCAGGCCTGGGCCTCTGAGGTGGGAGAGATGAAGTTAGGACATTGGTCCACCAGACACCTCCAAGACATATGTAATATCAATGGACAAGAGCTCTCCCAGAGATCTCCATCTCAATGCTAAGACCCAGCTCCACTCAATGACCAGCAAGGTCCAGTGCTGGACATCCCATGCCAAACAACTAGCAAGACAGGAACACAACCCCACCCATTAGCAGAGAAGCTGCTTAAAATCATAATAAGTTCACAGACACCACAAAACACACCACTGGATGTGGTCCTGGCATCGAGAAAGACAAGATCTAGCCTCATCCACCAGAACACAGGCACCACTCCCTTCCACCAGGAAGTCTAAACAACCCACTTAACCAAACGGACCCACTGGGGGCAGACACCAAAAACAACGGGAACTACGAACCTGCAGCCTGCAAAAAGGAGACCCCAAACACAGGAAGTTAAGCAAAATGAAAAGACAGAGAAATACACAGCAGATGAAGGAGCAAGGTAAAAACTCACAAGACTGACCAAATGAGGAAACAGGCAGTCTACCTGAAAAAGAATTCAAAATAATGAGAGTAAACATGATCCAAAATCTTGGAAATAAAATGGAGAAAATACAAGAAAGTTTTAACAAGGACCTAGAAGAACTAAAGAGCAAACAAACAATGATGAACCACAAAATAAATGAAATTAAAATTTTTCTACAAGGAATCAATAGCAGAAAAACTAAGGTAGAAGAACAGATAAGTGACCTGGAAGATAAACTAGTGGAAATAACTACTGCAGAGCAGAATAAAGAAAAAAAAATGAAAAGAGTTGAGTGCAGTCTCAGAGACCTCTGGAACAAAATTAAATTAACAAACAATCGAATTATAGGGGTTCCAGAAGAAGAAGATAAAAAGGATTGAGAAAATATTTGAAGAGATTATAGTTGAAAACTTCCCTACTATGGGAAAAGAAATAGTTA
The DNA here is from genome assembly GCF_026419965.1 of Kogia breviceps. Classification (NCBI taxonomy): domain Eukaryota; kingdom Metazoa; phylum Chordata; class Mammalia; order Artiodactyla; family Physeteridae; genus Kogia; species Kogia breviceps. Next base: position 120,387,623 of record NC_081312.1, on the reverse strand, counting down.
ATCAAGTCAAGGAAGCATAGAGAGTCTCATACAGGATAAATACAAAGAGAAACATGTCAAGACACATATTAATCAAACTATCAAAAATTAAATACAAAGAAAAATATTAAAAGCAACAAGGGAAAAACAACAAATAATATTCAAGGGAATCTCCATAAGGTTAACAGCTGATCTTTCAGTAGAAACTCTGCAAGCCAGAAGGGAGTGGCAGGACATATTTAAAGTGATGAAAGGAAAAAACCTACAACCAAGATTACTCTACCCAGGAAGGATCTCATTCAGATTTCATGGAGAAATTAAAACCTTTACAGACAACAAAAGCTAAGTGAATTCATTACCACCAAACCAGCTTTACAACAAATGCTAAAGGAAGTTCTCTAGGCAGGAAACACAAGAGAAGGAAAGCACCTACAAAAACAAACCCCAAACAATTAAGAAAATCGTAATAGGAACATACATATTAATATTTACCTAAAATGTAAATATATTAAATGCTCCCACCAAAAGACATAGACTGTCTGAATGGATACAAAAACAAGAACCATATATGTGCTGTCTACAAGAGACCCACTTCAGACCTAGGAACACATACAGACTGAAAGTGAGGGGATGGAAAAAGATATTCCATGCAAATGGAAAGCAAAAGAAAGCTGGAGTAGCCATTCTCATATCAGAAAAAAATAGACTTTAAAATAGAGACTATTACAAGAGATAAAGAAAGACACTACATAATGATCAAGGGATCAATCCAAGAAGAAGATATAACAATTGAAATATTTAATCAACCAACATAGGAGCACCTCAATACATAAGGCAATTGCTAACAGCCATAAAAGGGGAAACTGATAGAAATACAATCATAGTAGCAGAATTTAACACCCTACTTTCACCAGTGGACAGATCATCCAAAATGAAAATAAAAAAGGAAACACAAACTTTAAATGATACATTAAACAAGATGGACTTAATTGATATTTATAGGACATTTCACCCAAAAACAATAGAATACACTTTCTTCTCAAGTGCTCATGGAACATTCTCCAGGATAGATCATATCTTGGGTCACAAATCAAGCCTTGGTAAATTTTTAAAAACTGAAATTGTATCAAGTATCTTTTCCGACCACAACGCTATGAGACTAGATATTATAGGAAAATAATCTGTAAAAAATACAAACACATCGGGCTTCCCTGGTGGCGCAGTGGTTGAGAGTCTGCCTGCCGATGCAGGGGATATGGGTTCATGCCCCAGTCCAGGAAGATCCCACATGCCACTGAGTGGCTGAGCCCATGAGCCATGGCTGCTGAGCCTGCGTGTCCAGAGCCTGTGCTCTGCAGCGGGAGGGGCCACAACAGTGAGAGGCCTCGTACAGCAAAATATATATATATATATATATATATATATATATATATAAACACATGGAGGCAAAACAATATACTATTTAATAATCAAGAGATCACTGAAAAAATCAAAGAGGGAATCAAAAAATACCTAGAAAAATATGACAATGAAAACACAATGACCCAACATCTGTGGGATGCATCAAAAACAGTTCTAAGAGGGAAGATTATAGCAATACAACCCTATCTCAAGGAAAAGAAACATGTCAAATAAACAACCTAACCTTAAACCTAGAGCAATTATAGAAAGAACAACAAAAAAAACCTAATTAGCAGAAGGAAAGAAATCATAAAGATCAGATCAGATAAATGAAAAAGAAATGAAGGAAATGATAACAAAAATCAATAAAAATAAAAACTGGTTCTTTGGGTAGACAAACAAATTGATAAACCATTAGACTCATCAAGAAAAAGAGGGAGAACATTCAAATCAAAATAATTAGAAATGAAAAAGGAGAAGTAACAACTGACACTGCAGAAATACAAAAGATTGGGCTTCCCTGGTGGCGCAGTGGTTGAGAATCTGCCTGCTGATGAAGGGGACACAGGTTCGTACCCCGGTCTGGGAAGATCCCACGTGCCACAGAGCGTCTGGGCCCATGAGCCATGGCCACTGAGCCTGCGCATCTGGAGCCTGTGCTCCGCAACGGGAGAGACCACAACAGTGAGGCCCACCTACCGGAAAAAATAATAATAATAATAATAATAATAAAGATTATGAGAGATTACTACAAGCAACTCTATGCCAATAAAATGGACAACCTGGAAGAAATGGACAAATTCTTAGAAATGCACAACCTGCCAAGACTGAACCAGGAAGAAATAGAAAACATGAACAGACCAATCACAAGCACTGAAATTGAAACTGTGATTAAAAATCTTCCAACAGGGGCTTCCCTGGTGGCGCAGTGGTTGAGAGTCCGCCTGCTGATGCAGGGGACATGGGTTTGTGCCCCGGTCCAGGAAGATCCCACATGCCGTGGAGTGGCTGAGCCCGAGAACCATAGCTGCTGAGCCTGTGTGTCCGGAGCCTGTGCTCCGCAACGGGAGAGGCCACAACAGTGATAGGCCCGCGTACCACGAAAAAAAAAAAAATCTTCCAACAAACAAAAGCCCAGGACCAGATGGCTTCACAGGCAAATTCTATCAAACATTTAGAGAAGAGCTAACACCTATCCTTCCCAAACTCTTCCAACAGATAGCAGAGGGAGGAACAGTCCCAAAATCATTCTATGAGGCCACCATCACCCTGATACCAAAACCAGACAAAGATGAAACAAAAAAAGAAAACTATAGGCCAATATCACTGTTGAACATAGATGCAAAATTCCTCAACAAAATACTAGCAAACAGAATCCAACCGCACATTAAAGGGATCATACACCATGATCAAGTGGGGTTTATTCCAGGAATGTAAGGATTCTTCAATATATGCAAATCAATCAAAGTGATACACTATATCAACAAACTGAAGGAGAAAAACCATATGATCATCTCAATAGATGCAGAGAAAGCTTTTGACAAAATTCAACACCCATTTATGATTAAAACCCTGCAGAAAGTAGGCATAGAGGGAACTTTCCTCAACATAATAAAGGCCATATATGACAAACCCACAGCCAATATCATCCTCAATGGTGAAAAACTGAAACCATTTCCACTAAGATCAGGAACAAGACAAGGTTGCCCACTCTCATCACTCTTATTCAACATAGTTTTGGAAGTTCTAACCACAGCAATCAGAGAAGAAAAAGAAATAAAAGGAATACAAATTGGAAAAGAAGTAAAGCTGTCACTGTTTGCAGATGACATGATACTATACATAGAGAATCCTAAAGATGCTACCAGAAAACTACTAAAGCTAATCAATGAATGTGGTAAAGTAGCAGGATACAAAATTAATACACAGAAATCTCTTGCATTCCTATAAACTAATGATGAAAAATCTGAAAGAGAAATTAAGAAAATGCTCCCATTTACCATTCCAACAAAAAGAATAAAATACCTAGGAATAAACCTACCTAAGGAGACAAAAGACCTGTATGCAGAAAACTATAAGACAGTGATGAAAGAAATTAAAGGTGATACAAACAGATGGAGAGATACACTATGTTCTTGGATTGGAAGAATCAACATTGTGAAAAAGACTATACTACCCAAAACAATCTACAGATTCAATGCAATCCCTATCAAACTACCAATGGCATTTTTTGCAGAACTAGAACAAGAAATTTCACAATTTGTATGGAGACACAAAAGACCCCGAATAGCCAAAGCAATCTTGAGAACGAAAAATGGAGCTGGAGGAATCAGGTTCCCTGATTTCACACTATACTACAAAGCTACAGTAATCCAGAGAGTATGGTACTGGCACAAAAACAGAAATATAGATCAATGGAACAGGGTAGAAAGCCAAGAGATAAACCCACACACATATGGTCACCTTATCTTTGATAAAGGAGGCAAGAATATACAATGGAATAAAGACAGCCTCTTCAATAAGTGGTGCTGGGAAAACTGGACAGCTACATGTAAAAGAATGAAGTTAGAACACTCTCTAACACCATACACAAAAATAAACTCAAAATGGGTTAAATAACTAAATGTAAGGCCAGACACTATCAAACTTTTAGAGGAAAACACAGGCAGAAATCACAGCAAGATCCTTTTTGACCCATCTCCTAGAGAAATGGAAATAAAAACAAAAATAAACAAATGGGACCTAATGAAACTTAAAAGCTTTTGCACAGCAAAGGATACCATAAACAAGACCAAAAGACAACCTTCAGAATGGGAGAAAATAGTTGCAAATGAAGCAACTGACAAAGGATTAATCTCCAAAATTTACAAGCAACTCATGCAGCTCAATAACAAAAAAACAAACAAACCAATTCAAAAATGGGCAGACCTAAATAGACATTTCTCCAAAGAAGATATACAGAGCCAACAAACACATGAAAGAATGCTCAACATCATTAATCATTAGAGAAATGCAAATCAAAACTACAATGAGATATCATCTCACACCGGTCAGAATGGCTATCATCAAAAAATCTAGAAACAATAAATGCTGGAGAGGGTGTGGAGAAAAGGGAACCCTCTTGCACTGCTTGTGGGAACGTAAATTGATACAGCTACTATGGAGAACAGTATGGAGGTTCCTTAAAAAACTACAAATAGAACTACCATACGACCCAGTAATCCCACTACTGGACATATACCTTGAGAAAACCATAATTCAAAAAGAGTCATGTACCAAAATGTTCATTGCAGCTCTATTTACAATAGCCAGGACATGGAATCAACCTAAGAGTCCATCAACAGAGGAATGGATAAAGAAGATGTGGCATATATATATATATATATAATGGAATATTATTCAGCCATAAAACCAAACAAAATTGAGTTATTTGTAGTGAGGTGGATGGACATGGAGTCTGTCATACAGAGTGAAGTAAGTCAGAAGGAGAAAAACAAATACCGTATGCTAACACATATATATGGAATCTAAGAAAAAAAAAAGTCATGAAGAGCCTAGGGGTAGGACGGGAATAAAACACAGACCTACTAGAACATGGACTTGAAGATACGGGGAGGGGGAAGAGTAAGCTGTGATGAAGTGAGAGAGTGGCATGGAGATATATACACTACCAAACGTAGGGTGGATAGCTAGTGGGAAGCAGCCGCATGGCACAGGGAAATCAGCTAGGTGGTTTGTGACCACCTAGAAGGGTGGGATAGGGAGGGTGGGAGGGAAGGAGACGCAAGAGGGAGGAGATATGGGAACATATGTATATGTATAACTGATTCACTTTGTTGTAAAGCAGAAACTAACACACCCTTGTAAAGCAATTATACTCCAATAAAGATGTTTAAAAAAAAAAATGAGTAGCATGGCACTCAGGGCCACATGGGGAATTACAAGTGTCCATCAGGAGGAAAAAGCAGCAGTGAGTGGAATGTATAGACCACAACTGTTATTGAGGTTTCCATAGGAAAAGCAAAACAGGACAGAGTAACCATTTTAAGACTGGTTAGCTTGAATAATTCCAGTGAGCTCTGGGTCATGAAGGATGCTGCTTATTATATGGTTCCTGGCTCTGGGTAATTTAGGGCAGGGGAATATTGACTTTTTTTGTGAGGGTTAGATAAAGGAGGTAGTTGGGGATATGGACTCAAGATTGGTTGCTTTGCATACAAAAGGTGTGTTCAAGGGCAAGTTAGGTACTATCTCTAGATTAGCTAGCCCTAGGAGGGGGCAGCTTCTTCCCAGCCAGAAAGCCCCCACTCCGCCAAGATGTCAAAACATCATAAAAGACGCGGTTAATGCACTTTCAAGCCTCTGTTGTCCTTCAGAAGAGTAACATCTTGCATGTCACAGTGATCACTCCCTTGTGTCTGCCACAATTCTGCTTACTCAGGCTTCTTTTGTACCACTTGTCCTGAGAGACGACTTATACCAAAACCCTCCTACCTACTTACCAACATACCAACCAGCTAAATGCTGAAGTTCTGCCATAATGCTGGTCTCACTCCTGGAGCCCTCTCTGGCTAAGCCTATCATAGAAACCACTCACAGTGGCTTGAGCAGAAAAAAAACCTATTTTAAGGATACAGATGAATCCCAGGAACCCTCAGTCAGCTGGGCCTAAGGAATGAACTGGATCAAGGATGCCATGCAGATACTCTCACCTCTGTTCCTCTTTGATTATCTGCTTTGTTTCTCTGGCTTCCTCTACAGACTGATGTTCTTTGCTGCTTCAAGGCACACTGCAGGTTGAAGGTGGACCACTGTAGCCAATTGGCCCAGTTTGAGTGAGGTACCCATCTCCAGTCTAATCAAGTGTTGCTAGGCAATGAGTCACATTATCCAAAAAGCTGCCAAATGCCCTCTGCTCTGGTAGAGGGAGAGAGTTTAGGGGGGCAAGGTGAGCCAAGCAGATAACTATGCTCACCATGGTTGAATATTTTTAAAGATGCTGGTTAAAATTCTGGGTAAATGAAGTTAAACAGGACAACTCAGGCCACAAAGCTAGTGTACATTGTATATTTTTAAGAGGGTGATATATTATGCAGTGTTAACCAACCGTTTTCAACTCCAAACATATTTTCTTCCCAAAGATTTATTAAATATTATGGAACTAGCATCCTGTAGAATACAGTTGCCAAAGGGAAGAGGTTATGGCATATATTTAAATTTCCAACATGCTTTGCCCATTTGGCAGAGGTATAAAAAGGTTTGCTCCTCTGATTTTATTTGTATATCTTCTATAGTATTTGGATAGATGGGTGCATTGAAGGTTGAGATTATTTCGTGAGAACAGACAAGAAGAAAGTGGAAACTCTGAAGTCCCTGCTTAATATAGAATCAAATTTGGAACTAGACCATTCCTCTGATCCAACTCTCTCATGTTAGAAGGCCCAGGAATGCTGAGTGACTGGCCCAACATCACACAGCAAGGTAGGAGCAAAGATAAAACAAGAACCAAAGCATGGCAAGTAATTAACAGTAGACCAACCTTGGATGTGTTCAAGGTAGAGACTTGATTTTTCAAATAGTTGCCAAGCCTGCTTTGAGTTAATTGGCACAGAGGTACTGTAGAAGCACCTGGATTTTATGAAAAGAGGAGCAAGGATTTTACACTGCAAGTTCAAGGACAAATATCCACATTTGCCAGCCCATGCTGAGCCTCAAGAGACTCCAAGATCGCACTTCACCTCCATGCTGACAGCTACAGAGACTGCCTGTACTCAGAGTGCAGTCACACTGGGAGCCTCTCAGAGTATTTAATCCTTAATTTAAATCATAATGATTATTCATCATGTTCAAGAGTTTAACTCAGTCATCAAAGGTTAAACCGCCTCTGGGTTCTGCATACAACAAGGCAGGAAATTAGCTCCTCAGCCCTGAATCCAAGTGGAAATAAAGATGGACTGGTGAGAAACTGTCCTTACCTTTGTACATATGACTTCACCTAAAGCTCTGCTGAGAGGAAGGCAGAGGGCACACACCTCCAATAGCCCCAAAGCAAACACTGGCATCCCTCGATGCCCAGAGAGAGCAAGTTCTTCTGGGGGGCACACGTGTTGCTGGATGGATGGAAGAAACTTCCTTCCACCTGTTCTTCCCACACTGCAGTACTTATCTTTAATATCCCATGCAGAAAACAGTGCAGCAAGGAGACCCCCAATTTTTGGAGCCATCGTGTAGCAAGCACCTTAAAGCATGAAGGTTTTCCTGGCCCAAAGCCTGTGACAGGAACTGTTTTAAAGTAGACTCACCCTTAAAGCCTTCTGTCACCGAGTGAGAGAAGATCATTTAATGGATCATGCCCTTCACAATGACAAAATGGAGAGTGCTTTTTACCAAGCATCAGCCTCCCAGACAGTTAAGTAGTTTAAATATACACACACATTTGAGTATGGGAACATTGCAGGAAATGGAAAGGGCTGGGAGGATAAAAGCCACATCAGCAAGACCCTCACAGAATACAAAGTTTATGTGTCTTCTCAAAAATCTGTCTTCCTGAATAAGTCTCTTCCTAAATCAGAATTAGGCCCCCATCCACCATGACCACCTCTTTTGCCCACTCAGCCCTGCACACCGTCCAGCAGAGCCATCAGAGGCTGTTTTGCTAGGTGTTGGATTAGGGCAAATGGTACAAGACACAGAGTCAACACTCAATGGCTTTTTACCAATTGACTGAGATAAAATTACATCAGGCACCCCTGGAATTGATGGAGAAGTTTACAATTATCTGTCTAAGCAGATCCCCACTCTGCTCCAGCCACTTCTCTTGAGGGAGAGGCAACCCCATGGAGGTCTCCTCCTTCAATCCATTCACAAGATGTGTTTCAGATTATTCCTTCCTTGAGAATTTTTTCTGTTCACATGTGTTTCATCTTTACTTGATTTTCTAAGCATTGGCTGTGGCATCTCAACCTAATAACTGGATCAGCGGAGTGTGTAAAACAACACAAGATTCTCCATCCCCTCTGTCACTGTGTTGAAAATAGGGAATCTAAACATAGAATGACCTTTACTTTTGTGTATATAATTTTATTTCCTCCTATTTAAAGGAATAGTGGTTCATTATGAAGTACTTAGAAAATATAGAAAAGTAGAAAGAAAATTCTGCAAATCCATCATACCAAAAATTCTGCACATCCATCATACCAAATCCATCTACCAAAATAAAATTATTGACTAACCCCTCCTTTAGTCTTTATTATACACATTTACATGTATATAGAAAACTAAGAGTTACATTTATTGAGTACTTTGGTAAGGGTTCAGACACGTTATTTCATTGAATTCTCACTGTAATTCTAGGTAGTAAGTACAACTTATCACCATGTCATTATACTGTATATGAAATTTTGTTGGAATTATTTTTGCTTTTAACATTAAAAATAAGCATTTTCCACTTTACTAAAATTTTTATGGCTATCTTCTTTTTTTTTTTCTTTTTTGAGTTTTGTGGTATTATATTTAGTCATCTTGACTGGTTTAATCACGTTGTTGTTGGTTTTTTTTTTGACGTGCCATGCAGCATGTGGGATCTTACTTCCCCGACCAGGAATTGAACCTGCACCCCATGCAATGGAAGTGCAGTCTTAACCATTGGACTGCCAGGGAAGTCCCCTGTGGCTATCATTTTTAATGATTTCATATTTTTACTTTAGACGTACTTTAAGATGTTTTTATTAAAGATTTAAGTTGTTTTTAATTTGTTGTTTTATAAATAACACTATGATGAACATCTTCATGCCTGTGTTCTGTATTTAACATTATTTCTTTAAGATAGTTTCTCAGAAATGGAACTAAGTCAAATGGGTATAAATATTTTTAAAAGGTTTATTCAGTTATTTGCAGAACAGATCCCTGTGATTTAGAGCAATTTTATGTAATTTAAAGAATGTGATATATGTCATTATCAGAAGTTACTAACTATACTCTCCTGCTAAGAGTGAAACAGCACTTGAAGCAATTTTAAAACTGTAACATTTCACCTGAAACTTTCATGCAAAACTAAAAATGCTACTCAATATAAATGAGTAAAAGCTTTTTAAAAGTGTGCTAATGTAATACAAGCTGTTTATGGGTTGTTTGGTAAATAAAAGCATAAAGCATCTAAAATTTAGCCATAGTCACAGTAGCACCCAGGGATTATCAAATTTAAGATTTCAGTGGGCTTCTTTCCATTCCTTAGTAGGGAGGTTAGATAAATAGATAATAGTGTGTAATCCATTTTTTATACTTTTTTTTTCACTGGATATTATACAATATAAACCTCCTAAAGGATCTTGATGCTTCTATTCATGTGATTCCCAGGCGTGTTATACAAATGAACACACGCCACAGCTTTTGGGGAATGCAACTGCAGGCTGCCCAGCAGCTAGAGAACAGACTGTTCTCCACGGTCTGATTAGGGAATGACATAGAGAGATTCAATCCCTTGCTACTAGAGCCCAGATCCCAACGAGAAGAAGGTTCTCTGGCTGCTATCACTGTTGTGTCAGACCAGATGGCTGAGCATTCGCTCTTGTATTAAACAAAATGCCCATCAGCTCTCTGCTGACCTGGAGAAGGTGACAGATTTCAAGAAAATGAAACTGACCAGGGACGGACTCCTCTTTGCTGAACAGGGGAAACTTTGATGACTAATTTGTCAAGCCCATCAAGATAGAGTATGTGCTGCTAAAGGTATTTTTAGAAGTCTAATCTAGCTGGGGGAGGGTGGTGTGGAATCTAGTTTTGTACTTAGATTCAGCGACAAACAGTTTAACCTATCGAAAGCACCTCCTGACCTCGTCTCTGGGGAGAGGACACCACACTGATTGCCGGGCGAGCACTCCTTCACCCCCAGGACTGTTGGTCACGGCTTGCAGAAAGCATGCCGCTCCTGCTTCTCCAGAGCCTCTGCTCACAGTTCTCAGCTGTCATCTCCATTTCAGAATGACGAGATGCTGAGACTCAGAGGAGATTCACCTGTGCCTGGTCTTTGCGGTTCATGGCACTTAGGAGCAAGCAGGCTGCAGTAGCGGGGGCTGACAAGGACCAAGACAAAAACAAGCTTTTCAACTGTAAAAGAACAGTGACTACCCAACTGGGGTCTCTAGAGTTTGTCATGGTTGGTGCAGCTCTCGTACAGACCCACCCCAGTTAAGAATTCTTGAAATTAGAGCAGGAAGAGACCTTGGAAATAATGTGGGTGAAAAATTACAAACTGCTGCCCTTCACAGCTAGAGTGCCAGCAACTGATATCATCCCCAGAAGTGGATTTAAAACATTTAAATGTGTTGCCAAAATGTAAAGTTCAGGCGGTTTCACGTCAAAGTCTGTGTTTCTGGCTTACCTTGAACAATTGGGACATCTTCCAGCAGCGAGTTTCTTTCTTGCTTGACAGTATGAGCTGCCTCCTTTAGGGGGTATGTAGTCTCCAGTTTGCCCCAACACCCCCTTTCCCTACTACATCACTTGCTTCTAACCTAGCAAGACCCAGATTTCCTAAGACCTCTTTTGCAGATGAGCACATTGACCTCTGGAGACTCTTATGACCTGCCCAACATCAGACAACTTATTTCCTTGCTCTTGGCCGCAGGTATGCACCAGCCACAACTACATACTGCTTATGAGGTCTCTGCAAAATGTCTTCAGTGTCTTTTATAAACTGCAAGGACCTCCTCCTTTCCTTTTAAAGCCCAGCTGATCTCTCTCTTCATTTCTGAATTAAAGTCCTTCTTTTATCAGTAAAGTGAGTAGGGAGGGGATGGGGAAGACAGAGCTCTTCAATAGAAAACCCCTGTTCAGTGACTCTCAATGCTGGGAAGCATTTGCGGTCTCTCTAACCTCAGCTGCACATTATAATCAGATGCCCTGGCCTCACCCCAGACCAACTAAGTCAGACGCTCTGGATCCAGGTGTTGGTAAGTTTTAAGCTCCTCAGATGATTCCAATGTGTCATCATGATCTCTGCTCACTACCTGAGGTCATGGACCCAGCTTCCCTGTTTAGTGCTCATGAGCCCTCCTGGGTAATTTACATCAGTTTGAAGTGTTCTGGAAAATGAGGAGGATAGATTAGGTTTATGATTTCCAACTTGGGATGCTTTGCCCCTTGCCATCCACCAGGGAAATTATGAGGTCATCGAGCTACTTTCTGAAAGAGATTGCACGCTTACCCATGTTAAGGCATATTTACACATGTTAATAAAGATGTTAAGTTTCTTTGCTTCTGCTTGGATTACATTTACTTGGTGTGGTGATTCTACTTGCAAAATTTGGGGTTTCTGGGGGGGAGGGGAAAATGCTGGTGATTAAAAACTGAGAGAAGGACGAAGGGAAGAAGAAAGGAAGGAAGGAAGGGGGGAGGGAGGGAGGAAGATATTTAGAGAAAGAGAGAAAGGGAGAGAGAGAACAATCTGGCACTCTGTGGTTTGATGATTACACCTGGAAAGAGAAAAATGACTTCTGAGGGAGTGCATAGTCTTTGAACATCCCCCTACCTTAAAAGAATTATATTCTAACACAATTCTTTTTAAACGGAACTTCCTTCCTAGCCCCCTTCTTTGTGGAATGTTCTAATACCTGGACACCAACACCCCTGAAAAAAATTGGTCCTTAATTCAGGGACTCCAACCCAGGCGGCCTGTTTTACCTTAATGAGCCCAGCAGTTTGACAGCCAGAACCAGGCAAGGCAACAGGTACAAAGACAATGTTGTCGGGATACATGTCAGTGGGCAGTGACAAAAAATAAAACATTTTGCTACATGACAGATAAGTGCTCCTTGATGATCTGTCTGCTTTTATTTTTTCAAAGTCTTCCTCCTGCTTTATTCTCACCCAGTCATTAAGTTATTCTAGCCAACATGACCATTTCCTCAATAAATATTTTCTTTGCCTAAAACTAGTAGGAATTTCATCAAGGAAGCAAAGGCTGTGTTCATTAGGCTGGTTTTTCTCTTTGCTGCATCTCTTGGGGAAGTGCCCCCTTGAGTTTCACTCTTGCGAATGAAAGCAGATCTGGTGACAATTGCTAGGCAACGTGTCATCATAAATATTTCATCAGTGAAAGAGTCTGTCTCAGAGAAGCCATCCTTCATCTGTTCTGGTACTTCAGCTCTCCTTTATAAAAAGAATAGAAAAAAATAATAGAAATCCATGACCCCTACATTCCCTGATATCCATGATGAGAAACTGATGACAAAGGAATCAAGTAGAAAATTCTTAAAATCCAGGCAATGGCAATCATTAGAAAATATAGTTGAAAAAAAAAATCCCATTCACAATATTGTCTTAGTCAGCTTGGGCTGCTATTAGAAAAATGCCATAGACTTAACTTAACCCTAAACCCATAGTTTAGGGTGGCCTAAACAACAGACATTTATTTCTCACAGTTCTAGAAGCTAAAAGTCCAAGATCAAGGTTCTGGCAGATTCTGCTCTTGGTGAGGGCCCTCTTCCTGGCCTTAAGTTGATTGCCTTCAATGAGATATCACCTCACACCAGTCAGAATGGCCATCATCATAAAATCTACAGACAATAAATCCTGGAGAGGATGTGGAGAAAAGGGAACCCTCCTACACTGTTGGTGGGAATATAAGTTGGTACAGCCTCTATGGAGGACAGTATGGAGGTTCCTTTAAAAATTAAAAATAGAGCTAGAGCTATCATGTGATCCAGCAATCCCACTCTTGGGTACATACCCAGAGAAAAGCATGGCTTGAAAGGATACATGCACCCCAATGTTCATTGCAGCACTGTTTACAATAGCCAGGACATGGAAGCAAGCTAGTTGTCCATCAGCAGATGAATGGATAAAGAAACTGTGGTACATGTATGCAATGGAATATTACTCAGCCATTAAAAAGACTGAAATAATACCATTTGCAGAGACATGGTTGGATCTAGAGATTGTCATACTAAGTGAAGTAGGTCAGACAAAGACAAATATCATATGAGATCATTTATATGCAGAATCTAAAAAAATGATACAAATGAACTTATTTACAAAACAGAAACAGACTCACAGGCTTAGAGAATGAATTTATGGTTACTGGAGGGAAGGGTAGGGGGAAGGGATAGACTGGGACTTTGGGATTGACATGTACACACTGCTATATTTAAAATAGATAACTAACAAGGACCTATTAAAAATAAATAAATAAAAAGATGATTGCCTCCCTGCTACATCCTCACATGGTGAGAAAGGAAGCACTGATGTTTCTCCTTATAAGGACACTAATCCCATCATGGGGGCTCCACCTTCATGACCTCATCTAAACCTAATCACCCCAAAGGCCTCACTTCTTAATACCATCACACTGAGGGTTAGGGTTTCAACATCTGAATTTGGGGGGGACACAAACATTCAGTCTATAACAAGTGTCAACTAAAAAATTGTAAATTATGCTCATCAAACATTTGCAGTGATACATTGGCACATTATTATGAAGAAAATAAAGGATTCAATGGTGACTGAACACTATAATTACAACTATTTCTTTTCAAAAAAATACCAAAACATAATGGTGACAAAAATCTAGAACATAACCAAAATATCAAGAGCAGTTTTCTTAGGGGATTTGAACTATGGGTGTAGTAGACATAATTCTAAGGTGGCCTCCCCAAGAGTCCCACCTTCTCGTGTGTATGCTGTATAATCCTTCACTTGAGTGTGGGCAGGACCTAAAAATATAATGGAATATCACTCCTATAGTTATGTTATGTTATATGGCAAAAAGGGATTTTTCAGATATAAATAAGATTCCTAGTCGAATGAATCAAAAGGAAGATTATCCTGGGTGGACCTGACCTAATCAGGTGAAAGAAAGGCTATGGACTGCCTATGGGCACCATGTGGCAAAGAACTGTGAGTGACCTCTAGGAGCTGAGAGTAATCCCCAGCTGACACTTAACAAGAAAATGGGGACTTCAATTCTACAAGGAACTGAATTCAGCAACAACCTTGAATGAGCTTGCAAGATGACCCCAAACTCCAAACAAGAACCAGAACATAGCCAACACCTTGATAGTGTCCCCTGAGACCCTGAGCCAAGACCCAGGTAAGCTATGCCCAGACTCAACCCACAGAAACTATGAGATAATATATTTGTGTTGTTTTAAGATGCTTGTGATATTTTATTATGCAGCAATAGAAAACTAATATGGGGGGGTGACTGTCCTTTTCTGTATTTCTTATATAACAAACTGAGTACCAAGTTGAAGACTCCATTTGGAACACAGAACTTTTAAAGACTAAGTACATCATCATTGGCATCCTGAGCAGATAAAGTTTCCCCCTAATTTCCTGGCCCTTGGGCCACTTTCACAAACTTCCTTTCTGACCCTCACTAAGTGAGAGAGTTTCATCATGGCACTAACTCAGAATCTATTTTTTTAGAAGTATGCCTTGTAAATGGACCTTACTCTGGGATAAACTTCCTAAGGAAATAATTAGAAAAGACCATAAAAATGGATATAAATAGATGTCCATTACTATCTTGCTTATAAAGATAAAATTCAAAACATACAAAGGGTCTAGTAATCAGAGACTGATTAACCAAAGTATGTTTCATTCATTCAATGGAATACTATGCACCCATTTTAAAGATTATATACCTCAGTGTTATTAATATAATGTTTCTGATATAGGGTCATGAGTAAAAAAAAATGGGTTACAAGACCTTATGTTTAACAGAATCTCAATTTGTTAAAAAAAAAAGATACGTATATTGATACACATATGGATCTAGAGATAGAGATAGATTAAAAGGTACCTGAAAGGAGGTACATCAAGGTGAAAAGAGTAGTTATCTCTAGAGGTTGTTATATGGTATTTTTCTTTTTGTTCATTTGGACATTCTAATTTCTCTTCAATGAAAATAGATTTATTGTTCAATTTTTCAAATGCAAAGAAAAAATTAACTGTTCAATAGATTAAAGATGTAGAAGATACATGAGGCAGCTAGCTCATTATAAGAAAGATTTCCATTTCTATTTAATAGTCGATACCTTTGACTTTGCTTAAGTTTTGTTAATATTCCTGTTTGTCCTCATGTTTACAGTAATGGTTATGTCTATTGGTGGATTCTAAGAAAGATTTGGTCTCCATAATACTCAAATAAGTCTGGTTTTTTTTAGCATTAATGGTATATTTTCCAGATGCAAATCTTGGAAGTCAGTACTCAGTTATGCTTGTTGTGGTGGTTTCAAAACATACAAAAAGCACTGGGAATGCCACATCCATACTTACCGATGCTTCCATTATGAAACTCCCAGTAGAAGACAGTCTTACTGAGAAAATAAACCCTTTCAATCATCTTCATTTCACCTTAAACTGAAGTGTAGGTAATAATCTCACTTTTTCAGTTTCAGAGTTCTCATGGTCTCTGCCAAAGCCATCAAAACAAAAGCCATTTAAAGTCATGGGATTGCACTTAAAGATAGCAGAGGAGTAAGACATGGAGATCACCTTCCTCCCCACAAATACATCAGAAATACATCTACGTATGGAACAACTCCTACAGAACACCTACTGAACGCTAGCAGAAGACCTCAGACTTCCCAAAAGGCAAGAAACTCCCCATCTACCTGGGTAGAGCAAAAGAAAAAAGAAAAAACAGAGACAAAAGAATAGGGATGGGACCTGCACCTCTGGGAGGGAGCTGTGAAGGAGGAAAGGTTTCCACACACTAGAAGCCCCTTTGCGGGTGGAGACTGCGGGTGGTGGAGCGGGGGAGCTTCAGAGCAACGGAGGAGAGCGTAGCAACAGGGGTGTGGATGGCAAAGCAGAGAGATTCCCGCAGAGGACCGGTGCCGACCAGCACTCACCAGCCCGAGAGGCTTGTCTGCTCACCCGCCGGGGCAGGTGGGGCTGAGAGATGAGGCTTGGGCTTCGGAGGTCAGATCCCAGGGAGAGGACTGGGGTTGGCTGAGTGAACACAGCCTGAAGGGGGCTAGTGCACCACAGCTAGCTGGGAGGCAGTCTGGGAAAAGTCTGGACCTGCATAAGAGGGAAGAGACAATTGTTTGGGGATGCTCGAGGAGAGGGAATTCAGAGCACCACCTAAACGAGCTCCAGAGACGGGCATGAGTCACGGCTATCAGCACAGACACCAGAGATGGGCATAAAATGTTAGGGCTGCTGCTGAAACCACCAAGAAGCCAGTGTACAAGCACAAGTCACTATCTACACCTCCCCTACCAGGAGACTGTGCAGCCTGCCACTGCCAGGATCCCGTGATCCAGGGACAACTTCCCATGGAGAACACATGGTGTGCCTCAGGCTGGTGCAAAATCATGCCAGACTCTGCCTCTGTAGGCTCGGCCCGCATTCTGTACCCTTCCCTCCCCCAGGCCTGAGTGAGACAGAGCCCCCTAATCAGCTGCTCCTTTAACCCCCTCCTGTCTGGACGAAGAAGAGATGCCAGAGGGCAACCTACATGCAGAGGTGGGGTCAAATCCAAAGTTGAACCCAGGGAGCTGTGCAAACAAAGAAGAGGAAAGGAAATTTCTCCATGCAGCCTCAGGAGCAGTGGATTAAATCTCCACAAGCAACTTGATGTACCCTGCATCTGTGGACTATCTGAATAGACAATGAATCATTCCAAAATACAGGCAGTGGACTTTGGGAGCAACTGTAGACTTGGGGTTTACTGTATGTGACTGACTAGTTTTTTTGTTTTGTTTTGTGGTATGTGGGCCTCTCACTGTGTGGCCTCTCCCGTTGCGGAGCACAGGCTCCAGACACGCAGGCTCAGCAGCCATGGCTCACGGGCCTAGCTGCTCCGCGGTATGTGGGATCTTCCCGGACCAGGGCATGAACCCGTGTCCCCTGCATCAGCAGGCAGACTCTCAACCACTGTTCCACCAGGGAAGTCCCTAGTTTCTTATTTTTATGTTTATCTTAGTATAGTTTTTAGCGTTTGTTATCATTGGTAGATTTGTTTATTGGTTTGGTTGCTGTCTTCTTTTTTTTTATTACTTTTAAATTTTTTTATTTTAATAATATTATTTTATTTTATTTTACTTTATTTATTTTTTTTCTACCTTTTCTTCTGAGCTGTGTGGCTGACGGGGTCTTGGTGCTCTGGTAGGGTGTCAGTCCTGAGTCTCCGAAGTGGGAGAGCTGAGTTCAGAACATTGGACCACCAGAGACCTCCTGACCCCACATAATATTAATCAGTGAGAGCTCTCCCAAACATCTCCATCTAAATGCTAAGACCCAGCTCCACACAATGACCAGCAAGCTCCAGTGCTGGACACCTCATGCCAAACAAGTAGCAAGACAGAAACACAATGCCACCAATTAGCAGAGAGGCTGCCTAAAATCATAATAAGTTCACAGACACCACAAAACACACCACTGGATGTGTTCCTGCCCACTAGAGAGACAAGATCCAGCCTCATCCACCAGAACACAGGCAACAGTCCCCTCCACCAGGAAGCCTACACAGCCCATTGAAACAACCTTACCCTCTGGGGACAAACACCAAAAAACAACGGAAACTACAAATATGCAGCCTACGCAAAGGAGACCACAAACACAGTAAGTTAAGAAAAATGAGAAGACAGAGAAATACACAGCAGATGAAGGAGCAAAGTAAAAACCAACCAGGCCAAAAAATGAAGAGGAAATAGGCAGTCTACCTGATAAACAATTCAGGGTAATGATAGTAAAGATGATCCAAAATGTTAAAATAGAATGGAGAAAATACAAGAAAGGTTTAAAAAGGACCTAGAGGCTAAAGAGAAAACAATGATGAAGAACATGAAAAATGAAATTAAAAATTCTCTAAGAGGAATCAATAGCAGGATAACTGAGACAGAAGAATGGATAAGTGACATGGAAGATAAAATAGTGGAAATAACTACCATAGAACAAAATAAAGAAAAAATAATGAAAAGAAATGAGGACAGTCAGAGACCTCTGGGATAACGTTAAATGAACCAACATTCAAATTGTAGGGGTAACAGAAGAAGAAGAGGAAAAAAAAGGGTCTGAGAAAATATTTGAAGAGATTATATTTGAAAACTTCCTTAATATGGGAAAGCAAATAGTCAATCAAGTCCAGGAAGCACAGAGAGTCCCATACAGGATAAATACAAGGAGAAACATGCCAAGACACATATTAATCAAACTATCAAAAATTAAATACAAACAAAAAATATTAAAAGCAGCAAGGGGAAAACAACAAATAACAGACAAGGGAATCCCCATAAGGTTAACAGCTGATCTTTCAGCAGAAACTCTGCAAGCCAGAAGGGAGTGGCAGGACATATTTAAAGTGATGAAAGGGATAAACCTACAAGATTACTCTACCCAGCAAGGATTTCATTGAGATTTGACAGAGAAATTAAAACCTTTGCAGGCAAGCAAAAACTAAGAAAATTCAGCAACACCAAACCAGCTTTACAACAAATGCTAAAGAAACTGCTCTAGGCAGGAAACACCTACAAAAACAAACCCAAAACAATTAAGAAAATGGTAATAGGAACATATATATTGATAATTACCTTAAATGTAAAAGGATTAAATGCTCCAACCAAAAGACATAGACGGCTGAATGGATACCAAAACAAGACCCATATATATACTGTCTACAAGAGACCCACTTCAGACCTAGGGACACATACAGACTGAAAGTGAGGGGATGGAAAAAGATATTCCATGCAAATGGAAATCAAAAGAAAGCTGGAGTAGCCATTCACATATCAGACAAAATAGACTTTAAAATAAGACTATTACAAGAGACAAAGAAGGACACTACATAATGATCAAGGGATCGATCCATGAAGAAGATATAACAATTATAAATATTTATGCACCCAACATAGGAGCACCTCAATACATAAGGCAATTGCTAACAGCCATAAAAGGGGAAATCCACAGTAACATAATAATAGTAGGGGACTTTAACACCCCACTTTCACCAATGGACAGATCATCTAAAATGAAAATAAATAAGGAAACTAAAGCTTTAAATGACACATTAAACAAGATGGACTTAATTGATAATTATAGGACAGTCCATCCAAAACCAATGGAATACACTTTCTTCTCAAGTGTTCACGGAACATTTTCCAGGATAGAACATATCTTGGGTCACAAATCAAGCCTTGGTAAATTTAAGAAAATTGAAGTCATACCAAGTATCTTTTCCAACCACAGCACTATGAAATGACATATCAATTACAGGAAAAAATTGTAAAAATTACAAACAAATGGAGGCTAAACAATACACTACTAAATAACCAAGAGATCACTAAAGAAATCAAAGAAGAAATCAAAAAACACCTAGAAACAAATGACAATGAAAACACGAAGACCCAAAACCTATGGGATGCATCAAAAGCAGTTCTAAGAGGGAAGTTTACAGCAATATAATCCTAACTCAAGAAACAAGAAACATCTCAAATAAAAAACTTAACCTTACACCTAAAGCAATTAGAGAAAGAAGAACAACAACAACAACAAAAACACAAAAGTTTGCAGAAGGAAAGAAATCTTAAAGATCAGACCAGAAATAAATGAAAAAGAAATGAAGGAAATGATAGCAGAGATCAATAAAACTAAAACCTGGTTCTTTGAGAAGATAAACAAAATTGATAAACTATTAGCCAGACTCATCAAGAAAAAAGGGGAGAAAACTCAAATCAAAAGAATTAGAAATGAAAAAGGAGATGTAACAACTGACACTGAAGAAATACAAAGGATCATTAGAGATTACTACAAGTAACTATATGACAATAAAATGGACAACATGGAAGAAATGGACAAATTCTTAGAAATGCACAACCTGCCAAAACTGAAACAGGAAGAAATAGAAAACATGAACAGACCAATCACAAGCACTGAAATTGAGACTATGATTAAAAATCTTCCAACAAACAAAAGCCCAGGACCAAATGGCTTCACAGGTGAATTCTATCAAACATTTAGAGAAGCGCTAACACCTATCCTTCCCAAACTCTTCCAAAATATAGCAGAGGGAGGAACACTCCCAAACTCATTCTACAAGGCCACCATCACCCTGATACCAAAACCAGACAAAGATGTCACAAAAAAAGAAAACTACAGGCCAAAATCACTGATGAACATAGATGCAAAAATCCTTAACAAAATACTAGCACACAGAATCCAAGAGCATATTAAAAGGATCATACACCATGATCAAGTGGGGTTTATCCCAGGAATGCAAGGATTCTTCAGTATACACAAATCAATCAATGTGATACACCATATTTATGAATTGAAGGATAAAAACCATATAATCATCTCAATAGATGCAGAAAATGCTTTTGACAAAATTCAACACCCATTTATGATAAAAACCCTCCAGAAAGTAGGCATAGAGGGAACTTACCTCAACATAATAAAGTCCATATATGACAAACCCACAGCCAACATCGTCATCAATGGTGAAAAACTGAAACTATTTCCACTAAGATCAGGAACAAGACAAAGCTGCCCACTCTCACCACTATTATTCAACATAGTTTTGGAAGTTTTACCCACAGCAATCATAGATGAAAAAGAAATAAAAAGAATCCAAATTGGAAAAGAAGGAGTAAAAGTGTCACTGTTTACAGTTAACATGATACTATACATAGAGAATCCTAAAGATACTACCAGAAAACTACTAGAGCTAATCAGTGAATTTGGTAAAGTAGCAGGATACAAAATTAATACACAGAAGTCTCTTGCATTCCTATAAACTAATGATGAAAAATCTGAAAGAGAAATTAAGAAAATGCTCCCATTTACCATTCCAACAAAAAGAATAAAATACCTAGGAATAAACCTACCTAAGGAGACAAAAGACCTGTATGCAGAAAACTATAAGACAATGATGAAAGAAATTAAAGGTGATACAAACAGATGGAGAGATACACTATGTTCTTGGATTGGAAGAATCAACACTGTGAAAAAGACTATACTACCCAAAACAATCTACAGATTCAATGCAATCCCTATCAAACTACCAATGGCATTTTTTACAGAACTAGAACAAGAAATTTCACAATTTGTATGGAGACACAAAAGACCCCGAATAGCCAAAGCAATCTTGAGAACGAAAAATGGAGCTGGAGGAATCAGGTTCCCTGATTTCACACTATACTACAAAGCTACAGTAATCCAGAGAGTATGGTACTCTGGCACAAAAATAGAAATAGAGATCAATGGAACAGGATAGAAAGCCAAGAGATAAACCCACACACATATGGTCACCTTATTTTTGATAAAGGAGGAAAGAATATACAATGGAAAAAAGACAGCCTCTACAATAAGTGGTCTTGGGTAAACTGGACAGCTGCTTGTAAAAGAATGAAATTAGGACACTCCCTAACACCATACACAAAAATAAACTCAAAATGGGTTAAAGACCTACATGTAAGGCCAGACACTATCAAACTCTTAGAGGAAAACATAGGCAGAACACTCTATGACATAAATCACAGCAAGATTCTTTTTGACCCACCTCCTAGAGAAATGGAAATAAAAACAAAAATAAACAAATGGGACCTAATGAAACTTAAAAGCTTTTGCTCAGCAAAGGAAACCATAAACAAGACCAAAAGACAACCCTCAGAATGGGAGACTATATTTGCAAATTAAGCAACCAACAAAGGATTAATCTCCAAGATTTACAAGCAGTTCATGCAGCTCAATAACAAAAAAACAAACAACCCAATCCAAACATGGGCAGAAGACCTAAATAGACATTTCTCCAAAGAAGATATACAGATTGCCAACAAATACATGAAAGAATGCTCAACATCATTAATCATTAGAGAAATGCAAATCAAAACTACAATGAGATATCATCTCACACCGGTCAGAATGGCTATCATCAAAAAATCTAGAAACAATAAATGCTGGAGAGGGTGCATAGAAAAGGGAACCCTCTTGCACTGTTTGTGGGAATGGTTTGATACAGCCACTATGGAGAACAGTATGGAGGTTCCTTAAAAAACTACAAATAGAACTACTATATGACCCAGCCATCCCACTACTGGGCATATAGCCTGAGAAAACCATATTTCAAAAAGAGTCATGTACCACAATAGAGCTACTGTTCATTGCAGGTCTATTTACAATAGCCAGGACATGGAAACTACTCATGTGTCCATCATTGGATGAATGGATAATGAAGATGTGGCACACATATACAATGGAATATTACTCAGCCTTGAAAAGAAACGAAATTGAGATATTTGTAGTGAGGTGAATGGATCTAGAGTCTGTCATACAGAGTGAAGTAAGTCAGAAAGAGAAAAACAAATACCGTATGCTAACACATATATATGGAATCTAAGATTAAAAAAAAAAAAGTAATGAAGAACCTAAGGGTAAGACGGGAATAAAGACACAGACCTACTAGAGAATGGACTTGAGGATATGGGGAGGGGGAAGGGTAAGCTGGGACAAAGTGAGAGAGTGGCATAGACATATATACACTACCAAACATAAAATAGATAGCTAGTGGGAAGCAGCTGCATAGCACAGGGAGATCAGCTCGGTGCTTTGTGACCACCTAGAGGGGTGGGATAGGGAGGGTGGGAGGGAGGGAGATGCAAGAGGAAAGAGATATGGGAACATATGTATATGTATAACTGATTCACTTTGTTATACAGCAGAAACTAACACACCATTGTAAAGCAATTATACTCCAATAAAGATGTATTTTTAAAAAAGGATCAGTCTGATTCCAAGTAATTTAACTGCATACCAAAACAAAATTCAATAATCTATAAAGGAATACAGCAAAATCCAGCAACCAACAACATAAAATATACAGTATCCAGAATCTAATTTAAAATTACCAGACAACCAAAGAAGCAGGAAAATATGATCTATAACCACTAGAAAAATCAATTACCAGAAACAGACCCAGAAATCACAGAGATGATAGTAATAGGAGACAAGGACATTTTAAAAGATTTTATAATTATGTTCTATATGCTCAGGAAGGTGGAGGAAAATATGACCAAGATGAGGTAAGAAAAGAAAACATAAAATACTGAGAGGGATGATATATTTCTTCACTCTGGCACTTATGAACACGTACTATGCTAGGCATTGGGACAAGAGAGATGATTAAGTCGCAGGCTCTGTTCTCCTGAAGTTCATCCTTTAGTAGAAAAGGTAGATGCAGAAATGATTAAATATGATAGACTGAAGTATGCCAGTGCTAGAGGAACACGGAAAGGTTGGGGGCAGCAACTACCTCGGGCCTAGGGTAGGGTTAAGGTTCTTTATCATAGGGACAAATAATAATAATAGCCAACTTCATGCAACAATAACAATTATTGAGTAACTATATGCAAAACATATTAGAAACTTAGGAACAAAATGGAGACATAAAAACAGAAATGAACCCTTCCTCTCTCAAAGGTAGCATTAATAGAACCCTTAAAAGTCTGTGTCATTTTGTCTTTGTAACAATGCAAGACAGGTACTATTATCACCCACTTTGATAGATCACATTAATGTCCCTTAATCCTCTAGTCCTCTCTGTATGCATTCCCTTTGACTTGTGACTTTGAAGTTCTTCCCCTAAAGTGGCAGAGTACATTTCCCTGCCCCTTCACTTTGGTGACATGACTTGTTTTGACCAATGAAATATTAGCAGATGTGATGGGACCAAAAACTTGGAAAATGCCAGTGCACTTGGGTTTATTTTCTTGAATATGTGCCATTACATGAGAAGAATATTCATAAAGCCAGGAAGAGGATAAGAGACAAGTGGAACAGAGTCAACCCAGCTAACCGACAGACCTGCGGTGAGAAGCAGGGTCTCTGGTGTAGATCAGCTGAAACCTAGCCCAACCCACTGATGTGTAACCTGGGACACAACCTCACTGTGTGTCCCACTGATATTTTGGACTTCTTTGTTAGGCATCAATACCTAACTGTTATGCACTGTCTAATGAAGGGAGGGTGGTTAGAGTGACATACAGCTAGAGGGACACACCTAGTAAACAGTGGAACCAGGATTTGAATTTACATCTGACTGACTCCAGAGCAAGCGTTTTTACACATTTACTGCTTCCCTAGAACCTCACTCCTGGGGATTTGCTCTAAGGCAATAGCTCCATGCACATATATATTCACCAACGTTTTTCTTAGGGCCTTCCAAAATTGAAAATGACCTAAAGTCTCCAAAACGAGAAAAGAGCTTAAGTAAACTATGATATACCATCTCAAAGGAATAGCTCATGCTTACAAAATGGCAATTAAGAAGAATTTGCTACATACAGGGAGGTCTATTTCTAATGATAATCTTCAAAACTAAAATATATTTTGTAGGTCAACTAAAGGTAAAAATGTATGTGTGTAGATATGCACATATCGTGTTTTTATAACTATATGCAAATAGAAAAGGACAGAAAAGCAGCTTATTAAATGAAATCAATTTCATAGAGTTGTGGGATTAGAAGTGATGTATTTTAGTCTTCTAATTTTCCATTAGAGTTGCTATAATAAAAACAGTGATTAAACTGACACACATACAGCTCTGGTGTCACACCTAATCCACTCAAAGGGCTTACACAGCCACCCACTATCTTATCCACTCCAAACCTTTGGAGCCTTCAGAATTCCTGGGCATCACAGACATCTTTCTCTCCAGTGCTGTGAGCAATGTGCTTCTGAGAGCATCTTCCCATGACAAGCCCCCACTAGGGGTAATGGCTTACAGTCGGCCTTAGCAAAAGAAGGGGGAAAGCCCTTAGTCCCCAAAGGCTTTGCATTTGTCAGCCAGGATAGATTTCTCCATCAACAGATTCTTTCACGTCAAAGTTGGAGCCAATTTTTATCCTGGTTGTCAACCTGGTTAGAGAATGAGGAGAGGGTCTGGATGTGATACAGGGGCATTTGCCTCCTTCCTTCAACCTTTTCAGTGATCATAACTCACTGTATGGAACACTTACTGGTGCCACAGCTCTCTGTTGGGCATGATGTATATGTCATCCCACTCCATCTCCCAGTAATGATATCACCTCATTTTCTAGGTGGCCTTAGAGAAGTTGAGTAATTGGCACCAACTGGCCTTGGGCGATAGTATTGGATTAATCAGTAAACAAGTTGGTACCAATTTTATCTTCCCCCAGGCAATTAAAACCCAATCCTCCAGTGACTCCAGCTGAAAGGTCTTCACATACCTTGAAGGGAGATTGGAGAAAATACTGTTTTGGGGACATATGAGAGGGACCTTCTACTTTGATCCAGGCCATTAGCTGGCTACTAGCTCTTCCTTGAGCCATGACCACAGAGGAGTCACTGTCTCCCTTTTTCCGTCCTCATTCCCTCTAATCTACCCTCCTCTCAGTAGCTAGAGTGGTTCCTTAAAAGCATATCCATCACAGCATTCTTCTTTACAAGTCCTCAGTGCCCCCCAAACAGCACCTTTCAGTGGAATTTCAGAACACCTCAACATGATGTACTGGGACTTTGTATTTTGGCTCCGCTATCTCTTAACATCATCTTTCGTGCTCTGCAACTGGAAGTTTACCCTTCATTCACCCAGGGCTACTTACAGACCCCCCAATATACCAATGCAGGATTTCAGACCTTTTCCCAAGTGTCCTCTCCCCTTGGTCCATCTGTGTTATGGACTGATTGTTTTTGTCTCCCCAAAACTCATATGTTGAAGCCCTACCTCCCAATTTGATGGTATTTGGAGGTGGGTCCCATGGGAGGTAACTATGGTTAGATGAGATCATGAGAGTAGGGCCTCCATGATGGGACTAGTGCTCTTAAAAGAAGACCAAGAGAGACCAGAGCATTCTCTCTCTCTCTCACCCATGTGAGGACACAGTTAGAAGGCAGCCAGCCATCTACAAACTAGGAAGGAGGCCCTCACCAGGAACCAAGTCTGCCAGCACCTTGATCTTGGACTTCCCAGCCTCCAGAACTGAGAAATAAATGTTCTCTCTGTTTAACTCACACAGTCTATGGTATTTGGTTATAGCAGCCTGAGCAGACTAAGTCTGCTTAAATAGACGAAAGGGAAGCTCCTTTTCTCTCTCAAATGGCGCCTTTTGATTATTCACCCCTAGAGAGGGGGAGAGAATTATCCCTGTAATTATCCTATAATACTGTATTCTGTAAACTTTGTCCAGTGAAACAACTAGTGTGGCCTTTCTCTGGTACCACAATTATGTTTACATGTCTATTTCTCCTCCTACATTGTGACCTTCTTGAGGACAAGGACTTTTTCATTGGATTCATCTTTGTGTTCCCTGCAATAGCACATGCACAGCACAGAATAGAAACTCAATTAATACTTGTCATCTGGAACTTCACTTAAAATAGCTCCAACTCAAAGAGACTTTATCGTTAAAATAAACTAAAAATATATGACAGTGGTTTCAGTGTTGTTCAAAATGTCCATATATTTACTTCTACCTATTTATTGATTTTATAACTATTTTATCAATTATTAAAGAGAGATATTGAAATCTCTAATTCTTTGCAATTCTGTTAGATTTTCTTCATGTATTTTGAAGTTCTCTTATTAGATGCACAAATATTTAGGAATCTTATGTTCTCTTGATGAACTGAGCCCTTTATTATTATAAAATGACCTTCTTTATCCAGGACAATAGTCTTTGTTCTAAAGCCTATTGTATCTCATGTTAATATAGATATGTTAGCACAATTTTGATTAATGTTAGCTTGCAATATATTCTTTCATCACTTTACTCTTAACCTTCGTGTCTATATATTTAATGTGCTTCTTGTATACAGAACAAAGTTCGGTCTTGCTTTATATATGTCTTTTAGTGGGAGTATTTAGATCATTTACATCAAATATGATTATTATACGGTCAGAAATAAATGTATGATTGCTAAAAAATATATAAAGAGAAAAAATTTTTTAAATAAAACAGCCCCCACTCAAAGAAGAGAAGGGGGACTAACCATTCATTTAGTGCCCATTGAATGCCAGGCTCTGGATTAGGCTCCTTACCATGTTGTAACCTCTGGTGTCTCATTTAATCTTCACAATAACCATGTAAGGTGGTTGTGATAATCCCATTTGCAGATGGTGACAAGGACGTTCAGGGAGGTTCCTTGACTTGCCCACAGTCATGGAGTCACTAAGCAGTGGAACCAGGGTTTACTCCCATCTCTGTTTGGCTCCAAAGCCTGCACTTAGGATCTCTCCCTGAACCCGATGCCTCATGCTCAGAAGAGGTGCACATTCCTGCACCCACTGGGTGAGCTGAGTCTTTCCAGACATTCTTCACCCGAGGAGCAGGGTCTCCACCACAGTCATCATGAGTTCCACTCTGCCTCTGGCCTGGGGGAGTCAACTTCTTTAGGTGCCACCAGGATAGGACACCTCTGCACTCGGTTCCTGGCTGGCAGGGGGCAGAGGCTCCTGCTGAGCAGGTACCTTGCAAGGTTCTCATGATTAGGAGGGTGCTGGACACAAGGCATAGAGCCACAGGCTGGCCTTCCAGGAGCAGAGTGATTCGCCAGCTTGGGAAGCATCCTTAGCCACCGAGGGCACTGGTGGGGACCCCTTGAGGTTTTCAGCAGCTCCCAAATGCAAACCCAGTGCAACAGGTATTCAAGCCATCTAGGGCTTTCTACCATGCTTCCCTCAATTTTTCCAGCCTCTGCTCATTACCGATCGCCAAAGCCACTTCCACATCTGTAAGTGTTTGTTACAGCAACACCCCATTTCCTGGGAGCAGAATCTGTGTTAGTTTCCTAGGGCTGCCATAGTGAATTGCAGCAAACACAAGGAATGCATTCTCTCACAGTTTGGGAAAACAAAAGTCTCAAATCAAGGTGTTGGCAGGGCCATGCTCTCTCTGATGCTCTAGGGAAGGACTATATCTTGCTTCTTCCAGCTTTTGGTAGAGCCAGATGTTGCTTGGCTTGTGGCAGCATAATTCCAATCTCTGCCTCTGAATTCACATGGCCTCCCCCCCACCACCGTGTTGCTCTGTGTCTCATATCCCCCTCTCCTTTCTTTTATAATGACCCCAGTCATTGGATTTAGGGCCCACCCTAAATCCAGGATAATCTCATCCCAAGATCCTTAACCTAACAATCTATGCCAAGACCATATTTCCAAATAAGGCCATATTCATAGGTACTGGGAGTGAGAACCTGAACATGTCTTTTTAAGGGATACTACTAAATCTACTACAATGCCCTTTTTAAAAAAAAAATAGAGAATCTCATTTAATTTTTTTGTTCAGGAACCAAAAGATAGAAAATTCATAAGGAAATGACTTTCTTCCTGCATCTTAAAATAATTTTGAGTCTTGTTAATGGCTTGCATTGCCCTGGTGGAATCCGTGCAGCTGGCTGTTGATGTATGAAATGAAAATTCCTTGCTTACTACGAGAGGGAGGAATAGTACTGAAGTTGACTCAGATGTGGTTACAAATATCTGTTGGTCAAAGAATTGAGTACATTTTAAAATGGATATGAATATACGGATGGAGATTCTTATTTCTCTTGGCTATCTCGTAATCACTGTTAGATAGCAGATAGGTCTGGAGTCAGAGAGACTCAAGTTCAGATCTTGATTTTACCCCTCTAAGCTGTATGTCTTTCAGCAAGTTGCTTGACATTGCCAAGTATGTTTTCTCATTCATAAAATGGACATGAAAATAATAACAAAACACGCACTTCCAACCTCCCAGAGTTTTTCTGAAGATCAAATTGTTTATGTGTCAGCACTATGCAAATATCTGTGGCTATTTTGAGAGAGTCTTGCAGAGCCTTGGTTGCCAAAGTGAGTCTCTCATGGTATGACGACCATGCATATAGTAGAAGGTCAGACACTGGAAGACCTTAAATCCCAGTGGTGGCCTTTCCCTAGAGCCTAGTTAAATAAACTGTCCTGTTAGGCATTGATGATGAGAAAGAATTTGAAAGAATCAACTAGCTGCCTGCTATGTTGTCTTTCCTAATCCCATTTCAAGGCTCTGTAAGTATCAGGGCAAACATTGTCTCCTCCCTTTAGAATTCTAGCAGTATAGGAAAAAATGTGCCGACGTAGGGAGGGAGATGGGAAAGAGTAATGAAAGAACAAGCAGAGATAGGGTCCAAAAATGGTTGGATGCTCCCTTGGTGCCCCAGGAACAAGGAGGCTGAGCAAAAAATCAATAACTTATTTCCTGATCAAGGGCATAACTCACAAAATTATCAGAAAGTCAAGATAAGAAACAAGCATATTCCAGAACCATACAGGAACTTCTGCCAGCAAACATACTTACAGATGGCTTTAGCAACCAATGACCAGGTAGATTAAAATGAGGTGGCTTATATTTTCCATTTATCTCTGTGCCTTAGGTGGCTTTAGGACCCTCAGAGTAGTGCTGATGGGCTCCAAGAGCAGAAATGATAAAAGAATAGATTGGTAGCTTTGGCAATCTAAAAGACAATACCCCTACATATTGAAAATCTACAGGTGCAAAATGAAAAGGCAAATCCAGAGAAGAATAACTTTTATGCACAAAGCTGTCTTTCATAATTTCATTTATTCCCATCAAAAATTGGAGACAACCTAATAATCCAACAATCAACTTTTAAAAGGAAGTTATGAGGACCAGTAAATGTGGAAAGCACTTACAAATGCATCTAGCTAAGTAATAAAAACAGACCATGACATTTTGAACATATATTGTGATTTTAACTATGTACTAATAAAAATGCTATGCATTAAAAAATCTAGAAAAAATTGTTTAAATGTTTGTTATTTCTTATTCCCTTGGGTAAATAAAATAAACTGGAAGTAATGAAGGTTCAGTGTTAACTGTCAAATCCTTCTTTTGGGGCTTCATCTTCTGTGAGGGCAGGGGTGAGAAATTGAGTGTGTAGGGAAGGAACATTGCATGCATTCAAGCAAAGAGTCCCCTCGAGTATCTATGGTTAAATGCTAGTTAAAATGTATCAGAAGCATAAACAAATTAATACGTTTAACCAGGCTTCTGGTATGAGACCAATAAATGTCATATGAAAGCCAGAGTTTATTTCAAAAACAAAAGAAAGATAAAAGACTCTGTTGGGCTCTTTTGTGTCTTTCTGGGAGGAAAAAGTTGTCACTCTTACAAATGATGTGAACTCTTGCCTAACTCCTGCACATCTGCTCCGACTGGCTTGTGGAATCTAAAAAGAGCATTTCCCTTTCTGGGTCAACAGCAGCATCACGTGCAGAGGTGGACGGTGGGTGTAGATGAATGTGCAGAATGGCACCAGCCCCCGGGGACACCTAACACATGTGACAAACATCCTAACAGTCACGTGCTCATGTGGAGCAGGGACAAACTGGTCAGGACCAAAGGGAAAGACTAAAGAATGGAAGAATCAAAGTTCTCCATGGAGGCAGGGAGACATACGAATGGACACATACTTCTGTGGTTTCCTGCCAAGGCTCTACTGCAAGAGCCTGCTGGTCACCTGCTTCTGGAAAAGATCTCTCAGGATGCAGCAATGCCATATACAAGTAGGTTGCTTCTCCCTATTCTGGCATTGATGTGGGCAGGGAGTGTGGGGGGAGTTATAAAAAGGAGAACTAAAGAACAGCCTTGCTCTATAAAGGCAGCTTCGTTCTCTTGAGTATGCAAAGACCTGAATTCAAGTCCCAGGCTGGCTCCTGGCCAACTGTATGGCCTTGGGTAAGTCCCAACTCCTACACTGACATTCTGGCATTAGGTAGAAAGTGGAGGTGATGCATCTGGGGCTTCCTACTCCTCTGGGCTGCTACTGGCATCAATTAGCAGAGTGTTTTGACAACCTGAAAACTTCCTCGGGGACCACTAAGAACCAGGAGGAAAAGCATATGCAGGGTCTCCACTGTAGCACTCAGGGAAAGGAAAGCCCTGGGCTCCAAGGGTTCCGGGACCACAGAATGACTGCAGCCCCACGTGGACCACACCCAGATGGTCACAGTTCATGATTTATGTATCCTCCGAATATCCCCAGTGTAGCTCTCCATTTGCTTATGCAGTGGATATGTATCTAGTTCACAGAACTGAGGTCTGCAAGAAATGTGACTTTAGGGGCTTCCCTGGTGGTGCAGTGGTTGCGAGTCCGCCTGCCGAAGCAGGGGACACGGGTTCGTGCCCCGGTCCGGGAAGATCCCACATGCCGCGGAGCGGCTGGGCCCGTGAGCCATGGCCGCTGAGCCTGCGCGTCCGAAGCCTGCGCTCCGCAACGGGAGAGGCCACAACAGTGAGAGGCCCGCGTACCGCAAAAAAAAAAAAAAAAAAAAAAAAAAAAAAAAAAAAAAATGAGAAATGTGACTTTATTTTGCTACAACTCAACTTAAATTCTAGAAGCTCCATTCTGTTTGAAGGCAGAAAATGAAATTTTAGTGAATTCTATATAAGCTTAGCCTTTCAGGTTTAAACTCAAACAGTTCCGGATATCCCCATCCACTTTCTTTTCCCAGGAGTAACATCACAGTTTAGGGAGCCTCACACAGCATCATAGCATTGGTCCTGGATAGGAAGAAGGAAAGAGTTCCTATTCCCCAGTCCTTGTATCTAGGTGGGGAGATGTTCGTAGACCCCAAGATCCTTCCCTCAGTCCTCTGTGAGGTATCTAAGAGAAGGAGCTAGGCCTTTCCCTCCCAGTGCTTCCCTTTTTGGGGATCTGTCTTCAGAAAGAACCCATTTCACTCTGCCCCTCCCAAGGAAGGGCAGCAGTGGCCTATGACTTCTGTGAATGAATTAGTCCATTGAACACTAGCGTGCAGTACTAGTAGGCCCATGCTTTCCACTCAAATCAGCAACATCGTCCTATCTTGCCTGTCTCACTTATAAAGATGATATTTGGATTTAGAACTGCCTGACTTCTGTGTCAATCCATAGATTATTTCTGAACTTAGGTGAAGAACAGTGATATCATTTAAGTCCTTATGGGTGGTCCACCCATGTAGGAATCTGCTGATGTATCTGTATTCCTCTCTGGTCCCCAGCACAGGGTCCCATCCAACATCAGCTGGTGCAAACCCCATCATGACCAGTGCTTTTGGCTAACTCCCTTCTCAAGGACTCAAGAAATTCATATTCCTTCCCACACTCCACTGAAAACTCTTGGGGTCTCTCTGACCTTGACGGCCTCCTCCCATGCCATAGTGGTGCAAGGATGCTGCTTCCTGGGTATCTCTCTACTCTCAGATCCCTAAATTCCTCTGGGAATTGTGCTGTTTCAGAGTACAACATGTAATAGTTTCTGAGGGCTGCTGTAACAAATTAACACAAACTGGGTGGCTTATAACAACAGAAACAGTTTTGGAGGCTAGAAGCCTGAAATCAAGGCATCAGGAGGGTCATGCTCTCTCCGAAGGTGCTAGAGGAGGATCTTCTTTGCTCTTCTAGTTTCTGGTATTTGCTGGCCAGCGTTGGCGTTCTTTGGCTTATAGATGCATCACCTAAATCTCTGCCTTTGCCTTCACATGGCCTTTTCCCCTCTGTCTGTCCATGTTTCTATGCCCAGATCTCCTCCTTTTATAGGGACACCAGTCACTGGATCTAGTATGACCTTATGTTAACTTGATTTCATCTATTAAGACCTTATTCACAGGTTCTGAGAGGTTAGGACTTCATATCATTTGGGGAGAAAAATTCAACTCATAACACAGCCCCTTCCTTGAAGTAAATCTCAGAATGGCATTACCTGTCCCTCTCACTTCATTTCCAACTCTTCCTTCTCTTGCAACCCAAAGATATTTTAAACTCTTTTCCGGAAAACACTATCTTTTGTAGTGATTCTACTAAACCTTCTTCCTTTAGGAGTGGACAGTAGTTTTTCATTTGTTTATTTCACTTAAAAGCCAGAAATTTGATGCCCTTTGATTTCTATCTTCTGGGATGCCCCTTCCTTGAGGCAACAGAGGTCTCCTGTCCAGAGGCAGGAGAGGGTCCTCAGGAAAGGGTGTGGATGGAAACACATATTTCTCACTATTATCCTGACACACATATGTTTCTTTCAGAATATTTTCTGAGTCTTCTTGATTTTTACCTTTTTTTCAGCTTCCTGCAACCACTAGGATCTTGTGGCTCTGAAAATTCCTGTTAAGAAAGAAGATAAAAGACAAGCGGCATGCCACATTTGCAGAACTGGCCCTCCTTGTAAAGGCTTTGCAGGCTGTTGATGAGAAAGCTGGAGTTAGAACACCTCTATCCAAAGACCTGGGTCTGACAAAGGATGTCCCAGATGGAGCCCAAGGTCCCATTTTAGAGGTTTATTTTAAGGAGTTTGGCCCATGTCTCCGAGAGTCCTTTAAAATATAGACATCAATGAGAGTCATGCAAACCTTAATGAGAGTTATATCCACATTTTTCACCATTTCCAAATGCAATCCCTCTTTTGACAAACGTAAAAATCTCATGGCCTTCTTTATAGTTATTTGGGATTTCAAAGTGAATAGAACATCATGACGAAAAGCAAGACAAAGCAATAACTGTTCTGATTACATTTCTTCACTGTGCATGTCTCTCCCTGAAGAGTCTAATTCCCCCACTAGAGGGCGTCATGCCCATCTCTCTGCTCAGCGATAATTGTTACTTTAGGGGCT
The DNA here is from genome assembly GCF_026419965.1 of Kogia breviceps. Lineage (NCBI taxonomy): Eukaryota > Metazoa > Chordata > Mammalia > Artiodactyla > Physeteridae > Kogia > Kogia breviceps. Next base: position 120,353,662 of record NC_081312.1, on the reverse strand, counting down.
TTAAAATCCCGATGGTCCATTTAGATTTAGAGAACAAGGTCTTGGGAGAATGCATCCTGGACTGATAAGTTTGGGAGATAGGTGTTGGGGGGTTGATGGAAGGAACGGCAGGAGTTCTTACAGGGAAGAGCAGACCTTGCAATGCGTCCCAGCAGAGAGATGGATGGGGCATAAAATCACACATCTGGAGGAGGCCTTGGGGAAGTTGGGTCTGCATCCATACGGGAGAGTGGAGAAAACATTGCACAAGGAGTCAGAAGACCCTGGTTTGAGCCCCAGGTCTGCTGCTTGCAAGTCACATGACTGTTGTTGACTTCCCTAAGAAAACTGACAATCTCAGCGCTGGCCTATGTAGTACCAGGCTGACCATTCCGAATTAACCTGGGGATCAGGGGAGGTAATTCTTTATTAAGTTGCTAATTTCCTGATTCAGACGAGCCTTTCAGTAACAATCCCTTCACAGGTGGGAGGTGGAAGGCTGAATCCAGTGTAGAAATAGTCTGGTTCTTAGGTCATTTTATCCCTGACCTCTTCTCTTCTTCCCAAAGCCATTCCTGCCATCAAACACTGGTGGCTTACGGACAAACATGATATCACCATATGATATCACTTATATGTGAAATCTAAAATATGGCACAAATGAAACAGACACACAGACATAGAGAACAGACTTGTGGTTGCCAAGGGGATGGGGCAGAGACAGAGGGATGGACTGGGAGTTTGGGGTTGGTAGAACTATATCCCATATCCTGTGATAAACCACAATGGAAAAGAATATTTAAGAACGTCTATATGAGTATAACTGAGTCACTTTGCTGTATAGCAGAGATTGCCACAACACTGTAAATCAACTCTACTTCAATATAAATAAATAAATAAATAACACTCAATTTAATTTGTAGAGTTTTTAAAGTGTGTTGTGAGTTTTCCATCAATATGTTATTCTGCATCACCAAATACCTTTTAGAAATTAATCTAAACCCAAGGCGGGGTTTAGGGAGGGGAAGTAGGGGAGAGATGGATTGGGAGTTTGGGATTAGTAGAATCAAACTATTATGTATAAGATGGATAAACAACAAGGTCCTCCTGTATAGCACAGGGAACTGTACTCAATATCCTGTGATAAACCATAATGGAAAAGAATTTGAAAAAGAATGCATTTATATATATATGTATGTATGTGTGTGTGTATATAACTGAATCATTTGCTGTACAGTAGAAATTAACATAACATTGTAAATCAACTATATACTTCAATAAAATAAATATTTAAAAAACAAAAACAAACAAACAAAAAAGATTGGTGGTTTAGGAGTCTCTGTTCAAGAGCTTTTGTGTAACCCCACTGAGTCAGTCATATTCTGACGACCAGGGACATCCTGAGCTGAAGGGGCAGTGTCTTTGCCATCAGATGCCTGAATACGTTTTAGTTCCAGAGGTTCTGCGGATGCTGGGAAGTGGTTTAAGCTCTACCAGGCAATGACAGGTTGCTGCCTGTAGGTAATCCCCTCATCAGCAAAGTAGATGAAGTAGATTCATTCAAAGGGAGAGAAAAGAATGTTCTCTTGGGACGTTCATTACAAATACAGTTCTGGAGCCAAGCAAGGAGTTAAGCTTGCTGTTAACCTTTAGAAGCAGGAAAAAAAAAATAGATGGGATATAAGATTGAGATCTCCAGCTAGTGGTTTTTTAAAAACCTGTCAGATTTAATTAAATCATCACAAGTGCCTTTTAAAGGGCTCTGTGTGGTTGTCCTGCACAGTTGGAGGAACCTGATCCAAGAGGCGGCAGGGTTTGGTGGCTCGCCAACTTCTGTCCTTTCCCAGGCAAAAAACACAAGTCAGCCCAGTGGTGCTTGTCATCCTGTGGACCCAGAAGGCCATCAAATGCAGAGCTGGCTTCGGGTCCTGAGGCCCAGCACTGTGCTGGAAATTTGCCAGAAACTCTGATGCCTACATCTTTTGTCCCTCAACTGGCTAGACTTTCTCTGCAGTGCTTCATATCTACTGAGCTCCTAAGTTACAGCCTCCCCTTCCTCTTCACTCCCTGTAGCACCAGAGACACAATATGCAGGACTTAACTTCCATTCTCTCACCCAAGAGACAGCTACTGTATTAAAGGAGAAGTCTCTATTGGTAAAAAATATTATAATACATATTATTGTATGTGAATGATATAGGTAAAAATGACAGTAGGAAACACTTCTTCAGGAAATCGACACTGTTCTCAATACTTTACATATTTCCAAACTCCAAGACAAATCAAAAACTAAGTGCGAAACTGTGCGTGGTCATCAATCATGTTGTTCACCAGAGAATCCTGGTTCTCTGTTAGTTTGCAACCTCAGGAGCTGCCCAGGTATAATCTGAAACCAGCCCCATCCACAGAGGGCAGGGAGAGACCAAAGAAAGATGCAGTTTACTCCAGGTTGGTAGGTGGCAGGTTTAATAAACAAGGGGACTTCCATATGAGGGTTGTCTTGGGCACCACAAAAGAGTAGATTTTAGCACCCATCTGCCAGAATCTTAAAGTGTTTATAGAGAACTTAACAGGGTTCAGTCACATGTTCCATCTAGATGGTCTCAGCAACACCCTCCTGTTTCAAGGTTGTGTCCTTGGGCAGCTTCTGGGGTGGGGAAGGCAAACTGAATGTACATTCCAAGGACAGGAGAGGGAGTGAGGCACCTCTGATTGCCTGGGTCCAGCTCATATCCTTTCGTTGACCTCTTCTAACACTCCACACCTCATGACCAGCTCTTACCATTTCATAAGGCCCCCTCTTCTGCAATGTGCCCTGAGCAGTCATCAAGGGGTTTTACTATCACAGAGGTGGCTTTTTTGGTGGCTATCTGGCTGCATTGGAGGCAGATGTCACAGCAATAGTATAGGCACATGTAAGAGAAAACACAGATGAAAATAATGCTTCCCAAAATAGGTAATATTTTTTTTACCAAGAGCCCCATGATATGAACCACTAACTTATTAAGTCTCCTAAGTGGGGGGGAAGGGGTCTGATCACTCAGGGTATTCATGTATGTTTTTATGTGATTTAATAAAGATGAACATTAGCAGACTCATCAGGTATGAGCACACAACATTTTAATTGGATAATGGCACAAGTGTCTCCTTGCGAGGCAATAATGATGTCTAAGGCCATTCTATTTTGGAGGACAGCTTTTCTCATTAGAGACATTTCAGTGTTAAGTGAGGATAGGCTTTGCCGGCTATCATTTAAGCCCTGCTGGGTGAATTTATATTTACATAAAGTAACCTACAGAAAGTTTAGTATCAGTTATTTGACAATGCTTCCCATGTAATTTAATGTATCAAATAAGCCTAATTAATTTAATATCTCTCTTTTATGAAAAGAGAGAGCACATCTTTTGCGATGTTTCAGGGACCCTCTGGAAAAATTCCAAAGTTAGTTAAAGGTCAACAAGACTTCATTTAGAATTTGATTTTGTGGAAGTTTGTCAAAAATATCAAAAGGTTTAAACCAGTTGATTACACAGGTCACTGAGAAAGAATACTTAGTCATCCATTTAACCAAAACAATAAAGACTTCAGAGACAAATATAGAAAGTTACATAGTTATAAAAAATCTTGGTTCTTTTAATAAAGAAGATGCAGTTTTCTTAAGTAATCAAAAACCTGATAAAGTCAACAAGAAACACAAGAAATTATTTTGATAAAACATAGAATCTTTGTTTTCTAGGCAGATTACTTAAAAGGTAAAGAAAAACCTTTCACGATCCCATCAAGAACAGACAAATAGTCCAAAAAAACTCTGTCCTTTTAGCAGATGAAAGAAAATCATTTTATTTTTACATTAATACACTATTGATATTAAAGTTTATTTTTGTTTAAGCCAGTAAAATAGAGGTCTTTTACTAATTAATTTTGGTAGTACTGCTGAAGGTAGAAAAATATCACATGTATATAACATATACCCATAGACGTACATAAGCATACAAACACAACATTTGCCACAGCTACTGAGCCTCCGTGCCACAACTACTGAAACCCGTGTGCCTACAGCCTGTGCTCTGCAACAAAGAGAAGCCACGGCAATGAGAAGCCCGTGCACTGCAACAAAGAGTAGCCCCTGCTTGCCACAACCAGAGAAACCCGCGTGCAGCAATGAAGACCCAAAGCAGCCAAAAATAAATAAATAAGATAAATAAACATTAAAAAAAACAAGACTTGCATTTGTCCTTTACCAGTAATCTTATGGAGGCTGTGGACTGATTTCGGGCAAGGAAACTTCTATAGCAGTATGTTTTTAAAATAACCTCATTTTCCCTTCCGTCTCAGGCAATTGTGGGTAGTGTTTTCATTATCTCCTGGGCTGTGTATATTTCAGACTTGATAAGATTTACAACTTCAAGTATCAGAGGAAGAAGGCAAGTTTTCTCCTAGGATATCGGGAGTCTATTTCTCTATTATCAGAAATCTAGGGTAATTGCTATCTAACATGTTCCTTTGTATTAGGGACTGGACAGCATAGGGAACTCTGTCCATTTCATTGACAATCACCACAACATCGTCCCCTTAATTCTCCTCACTTTCCCAGGGATTCTACTTCTTAGCATCTTAATCACACTTTGTCACAAGTACTAGGACCTTAACCCATGACAGCTTGTGCCATCCAAGCTTTGCAAAATGGCAAGCTAAGATCTCCAACTTGTTATTTTGCTCTCCCACCTTGTCTGTTAGTCTCGAAGCTAGCAGAGAAGTGGACAACTGTACATCCTTCTCTAACTTCAGCTGTTCTCCCAACTTCCTAACCTGAGCTTCAGCCTCTAGTCAGGAATGGATGGCCAGCTGAACTGCCCACAGTAGAGGCCAACGCACTGCAGTAGCTATTTGTTTCCCTTATTTGTCACAGTGCACTATGCACAGTTTCTCAAAAAAACACATTAAAGTAGCTCATGTTTTCAGGGCATCCTGTACTCATGAGCAGTCTACAAGCATCTAACTCAGGATTTCCCCCAAAGACACCTCTTCCCCCAGGCCCATTTTTTTGGCTTCCTGGCTGGCTCACCAATTGTTAGACACTACATATTGATAAGTGGCAGGTTTAATAATTCAGGGAACATACATACAAGGCATGCCTTGGGCACCACAAGATAAGTAGATCTCAGCACCCGCCCACCAGAATCTTAAAGTTTATATAGAGGTCTTAAGTGGGTTCAGTCACATATACCATCCAGAGGGTCTCAACAACTTACTGTCTCAAGGCTGTGTCCTTGGGCAGCTTCTTGCACAGGGAAGGCAAGTGGAATGCACATTCCAAAAAGAGGGGAAGGGATGAGAAGCCTCCAACTGCCCAGATCCAGCTTTCATGTCAACTGGCAGTCACATCCTCTTGATGACCTCCTCCAACATTCTGCCCTTCTGACCACATGGTTGGTAGGACACCCTGGCTCCATTGTAGTTGGAAGGGGCTGTGTGACTCATTCTGGCCAATGAGTTTTGAGTGAAAGTGATGCATGTCACTTGCAGACTAGAGCATTTAATTGCCAATGCAAGACCCTCCATTTATCTCTTTCCCACTGGGATAGTGACTGGCATCTTTTGGGATCAGAGCCCCCTACCAACCCAACAGGGATATGTGGCATTGTTTGTTTTTAATTTCTGAGCCACTATTATTTGGGTTGTTGGCTAGCAAGTCTATCTGATTAAAATATGTTTAATCATAGGATATGTTAATTCATAGGATATTTCTGAAAAGATGAAAATTTTGACAACAGTAAGAGAAGTAGAATCAGAAGTGGGAGGGATTTTATACTTTCATTTTTTTGTGCTCTTTGTTTTGTTAACATATGCCCATGTATGAATGTCTTTCCCCCTCCTCCACCATGAAATTTTTAAAAATGAATGAATAAAATATACTGAGCAGCACTATATACTAAGCATCACACTAGGCAACTGGGAGACACAGTTTGAAGCTATTCTATTTTCCAAGCCAAGGTTCTGTAGGGCCAATGTTCCCGAGTCTTCTCTGGTCATCTACAGCTTGCTCAAATGGGCCCTCGGCATAACATACAGTGCTCCTCTTCCATTCACAGCCAGGGAGGCAGAGAGAATGGAGCTGGAATCTTTCTGGCCATGTCAGAGAGGTCTAAGGGAGCCTCTCCATCACCACCACTGACATCTAGGGTGGAGTGAGCTCGGAAAAGGCTGTGATGATGCCTGAAGCCTCTCAGCTCACTGTTTGGACATGCAGTGCTGCAGCTGGGTCAATTAAGGGACCACTTCCTAGCCATATGGACATGAGCCTGAAGCAGGCTGGGTCCTGAAAAAGCTTCTGTTATAAGTGAGCCCATAAACAGCCCTCCTTGCCAGAGGTTGGGGCTAGTATATCAGTTAGGATTCTTCATTCAGCTACAGAAACCCAACAACAATGGCTTAACCAAATAGTTATTTTCCCCCATAACAAAGAGCCCAGGGGAGGCTGTGTGAAGTGGTACAGCAGCCCATGGTGTTATCACTGTCCCAGGCTTCATTATCCATATTGTGTAGCTTTCACTCCTTGCACTTGTCACCTCAAGGCCATAAGATGATGGTTGTACCTCACACCTCCCATCAGCATTACTGGCCAGAAGAAGAAGAAAAGAAGCCATCTCAGGAAAGCACAAACTTTCTCAGAAATCCAATTTATATTGGCTGCAACCAGCCAATCATAATAGTTAAGAGCATTGACTCTAAAAACTAACTGGGTTCAAATTCCGGCTCCACCATTTAATAGTTTGTTCTTGGGCTATTTACTTAACCCCGCTGTGTCTCAGTTTTCTCATGGGTATAATACGAATAGTAGTACCTACATCACAGAAATGTTAGGAGGACTAAATTACAAAGTGCTTACAATCATGCCTGGACCATAGTAAAGACAACATAAGCCACCCAAGGCCTTGGCTCTGACCTTAGCCTCTCCCATTTTCACCAACCACCTCGAGCAAAGGGCCAATTCTCAACACTAAGGGAGGATCTGCAGAGACCTGAGACCGTCCTGTAGGACACTGCTTTCATCCTCACTCAGAGGCACTTGACTGCTGGGGTATGTGGCAATTTTAGGCAGGGCCTGGATACGGAGGTCAACCAGGAGACCTGGGGAAGGAAGGAGCTCTGAGGCCCCTGCCACACTTTAGATCTGTGACAACACAGACTTGGTGTATATACATAGTAGGTGTATCTGGCAGTGATGCTGGAGAAGGGTGGTCCACTAAACTCAAAGCAAGATCCTAGTCAGCAGTCAGGGATGCAGGATGGGATGTGGGGAATGGGGCAGAGCACAGGTTCCCAGGGGAAGGCTGGGCATGGGTCAGAACATGGCTTCAAAGACGGCTCCCAACCAGCTAGGAACTAGAGAGCAAAACCGAAGCTATCAGGAGAGACACCTGGACTCACACACATAGGGTGATACCCAAAATAGTACACAACCAGTAAGGTGAGGCACCTGAACAAGTAACATTCTAGACTAGCAGCATGGAGCCCCTGCTGTGCCAGGACAACTGATCATTTAGTTCCTGGACCACGGAGAGCTCTGGGTGTCCAAAGGGAGCGCAGGGAAGGGGGTGAGGCAACCAAGCAATTCAAGGGCATTTAGGCAGCAGACACAATTTTCCAACTGCTAAGAAAGCATTTCAGGATTTTAACAGCTAGTTTATCTGTAAAGGTGTCTTCTAGAAAATGTCAGCCCTGCTCTCACTAGCTAAATTCCAGACACTGTCCCCACCACTTGGGTGTACATTCTTGAAGGGCCCCTTTCCTGCTCAGATGGCTCAGGAGGAAACAAGACTTAATCTGCAGGTACGGGGTCTCAGTGCTCGCAGACTGAGGGGTAGGGCTGACCCATTTCCCCTTTGTTCTTCCTCTAGATTGTCCCATCTGTAAAGGTTCTTGTTTTCCATTTTGAGATATTTGTGGGGGATCAGGTAACTGTTTTGGGGTGTCTGCGCAATGCCCAGCCCCAAAAAGGACTGAGCAGCGGGGGCACAGGCGGGTTCTGGAGGCCCCGCCTTCCTGGAACAGGTAACACAGAAATGATAGGGCTCATCCTCTGTTAATTGCTTCATTTCTTCAGGCAACAGGATTTTTCATAAAAACCCAATCCTGTTTCTACTCTATCGCCCTCATCTCCACCCCACAAGCTACTTTCTACCAACAACAATTTCAAAATTGAACTTTGAAATAATGACTCCTCACTTAAATCAGCTTCTGAGTTTTAAAGGGTAAGAAAATGTCTCTCGCTCATTTAGACTAAAATAATGTGTCCATTAACCACATTGGAGACACGCAAAGTCTACTGCCTAGAAATTATCCATTAGCCTCATTTCAGGCTCTCCCACCTGCCAGCTTTCCTCCTGTACTGCCTCAGAGTTCTAAATCTCAAGCTTCATCTTGGCGTACCCCTCCTCCAAAGACTAACGTTCCATGACTGTCCATTGTATTTTTATTTTATTTTAATTTTAATTTACTTATTTTTTAACATCTTTATTAGAGTATAATTGCTTTACAATGTTATGTTAGTTTCTGCTGTATAACAAAGTGAATCAGCTATACATATACATATATCCCCATATCCCCTCCCTCTTGCGTCTCCCTGTCTCCCACCCTATCCCACCTCTCTAGGGGGGACACAAAGCACCGAGCTGATCTCCCTGTGCTATGTGGCTGCTTCCCACTAGCTATCCCGTCCATTGTCTTAAGGGTAAAATCCAAAATCCTCAGCCTGTGACCTAACTGTAATCTTCTTTCACCATGTCACTCCCTCTCTCTGGACTGGGAACTCCAGGCTCCACCTCCACTAGACATATCACAACTTTATCCCAATTGTTCTGCCTTTCCCACCTGAAGAGACTTCATCCCATCTCCACCTGTCAAGTCCTAGCTGTCCTTCAGGGGAGGGAGTTAACTCCAGCCTTCTCTAAGCAGTCTTCCCAAATACTCACATCTTAGAGGATTAACCACCCCAAGCTCTCTCCCACCACACCTTGTTCTCATCTATTACAGAAGCCCAGTACCTCTCTCCTTTGCCCCAGCTCATGCCTTCTTCTCCATCTATGTCTACTCTTTGTTAACACTTGAAGGCATCTTGCTCTAGGGTGTTTCTTGTGCCTCTGTATATGTTTATCCCTGGACGATCTTCTCTCCCCTTATCTGTCCAGCAAACTCAAACTCATCCTCCTGAAGCAGTGGGTCTCAACCTTGGCTGCACGTTAGAATCAAATGGAGAGCATTCAAATGGGAGGTGATACCTAGGCTTCACCCCCTCCCCACAGCAACTAAATCAGAACCTCTAGGGGTGGAATCCAGACATCAGCACTTTTAAAGCTCCCCAAGTGATTCCAACGTGCTGCCAAGATTGAGCACACTTGTTCTGGAATCGCCTCAAGCTTTCTACTTTGTTCAGGTTAATTATTATTTGTATCCCGGACCTTAGCATTATGCTTGTAACTAAATAAGTTGCTATTGAATGACTAAACAAATGAATGACTGGATGGTTGGATGGAAGGAAGGAAAGAAAGAAGGAAGGAAGGAAGGAAGGAAGGAAGGAAGGAAGGAAGGAAGGAAGGAAGGAATGGAGGAAGGAAAGGAGGAAAGGAGGGAAGAAGGGGGGAGGAAGAAGGGAAGGAAGGGAGGGAGGAAGGGAAGGAAAAATGGAAAAACTGATGGATGCTATGTAACTCCAGAAAAATCATATGCTGCCTTCCACTTCTAGACTTATTCTTGGAAGGAAAGTATTAATCCCATACCTCTAGCAATGCAACTCCTGTTGATTTCTTCAGTCTGTCCTTGCCCATACACAGAGGGCAAGGAGAGACCGAAAAAAGAAGCAGACCACTTCAAATTGGTAGGTAGCAGATTTAATAAGCAAGGTGTGTGGTTAGGTTATTCAAAATGGCTTTTTTTTTTTGCTCTCTGTACATCCCCTGCTCGACCAGCCCCTGCTTCACCCACATGACTATCCAATCCTCTTAATTATAGGGCTTAAGTAGTCCCTGGTAAATGATGAGCCCACCTGATGTTAATCTCCCCTATAAATGGTAGCCTCCTTATCCCCCAAGCAGTAAAGACTGCTGCCATGTCCTGTCTGCCGCGCATGGTGGGGTGTCACCCCGGGACCTTTTGTATAAGATCCCCCTGTCTAATAAACCATTGATGTCTCTGTCACTGACTCCCGGCCCTTTCTTTGGTCTTGAGACTGCAGGCTTGTAGGCCTGCGGGGTGCAGCCCAACACAAGGGAACTTACTTTGAGGCTTGTCTTGGTTTCCACAAAATGAGCAGATCTCCACATTCACCCCACAGAATCTTAAAGTGTATATAGAGGCCTTAATGGGGATCAGTCACTTATACCTTCTAGATGGTCTCAACACCACCTTACTTTCTCTAGGTTGTTCCCTTGAAACAGCTCCCACTGGAGCTGTTCCCACCACCGTGGGAACGGTGGTCAGAGCATACATTCCAAGGACAGGGGAGGGGGCAAGGAGCCTCCCATTGCCCTGGTGCAGCTGGCAGGTCAACAGATGGTCACATCCTCTCACTGACCTCCTCCAACCACTCCCTTACACAGCACGGGTACTGAGTAAATATCTGTGGATTTAAACTGAGCTGTGGCATCACACAATTGTCAAGTTATCCACTAGAGCAGCAGTTCTCCAACTCTGCCACAAAACACTCAGTTTTGAATTATATCAAAAGGGAACACTCCTAAAAATGAAGTGATAAAAGTCTATCTTCTCCTAATTTGCAGAGGAACTTGGAATTTACTCCATTTTATATTTGTCCTTCCAAAATTTTTCTTAAAATTTTGCCTCCCTGCTGCCAACTTTTTTGCTAGCAAGTATTGAAAAATTAATATGATGATTAAACATAAGAGTGAATAAAGGAAAATCTCTAAAATATGATTAGAAAATAACATCTGGAGAATGTTTCTTCTGGTTAAATTGATTACCTGTTAAATTGATTACCCGGCACTAGGTGCCAGACACTGTGCTAGGTTTAATGGCACAATACAGACATGAGCTTTTCCCACAAGAAATTTACTGTAAAATTTGAATATTCCATGATTCTCACAAGGTATGCTATGACTTCCAGAAACTCCACCTCCTTGACAAGGTTAAGACACACTAATATTTCACAGCCAGGTTTCCACTGAACACAACACGTGCACTTAACTATCAGATTAAGTTGCTCTTGGTGAGTGAGCAGAACCAGAGAAGACAGGACCAGCTGGGGGGGCTTGGGCATTCCTTCTAAGGACCCTACTTTCCCTTTGGGAATGAGCTGTGGTACCCTCTCAGGATCCTGACTGCCTCCACAGTCAGGCTCAACCTTGCCATTTTGTTCTCAGGGCCCCAGACTCCAAGATCTTCCTGGGTTCCTTGCCGTTGTACCTTCCATAACCATACCAGCAGGTTCCCTGGGATTTTCCACCTCCCTATCCATACCCATCTCATGGTAAAAAGACACACAAACTTTAAGAGTTACAAAGATGGGGGGGGGGAAGAATGTAGAAAACGAAATCACAGAAACCATGAATCAATCAAGTGAGCTGGATAGATTTGTGAGCAAGGAAAATCTTTCCTCAGCCCAGATTTCTCAACTCTCCCCATATCCAGCAGTGGCGCTCATTCAAATCTAGTGTGAAGCAGGTTTCTCCAAAACCTGCTTTCCGTCTTTATTTGGGCCCCGGGCTTGCACTTCTAGCCTCAGAAGTCCTAGAATTTCTTACACGTAATCTGTCCAGAGTAACTCTGTCCCTAAAGCCTACTCTGTTTGCTTCCCAAAATGCCCAGCTCTGGACTACTGGTCTACCTGGCATCCCTTTGCAAAGCCATCACTCCTCCTGAGATCTGTGTGGTATGGTTTCCAGGCCTCAGGACCATCTTTTCCTCGTCATGGAATATTCAGTCAGTGTATTTGGTTTGTCTGAACCATTTACTGGTCTGCTTCCGAACTCTAGCCGTGAACAAAGCCAGACTCTAGACTTTTCAATCTATTGATTTTACTGAGCACTGTGCCCACCCTCCAGTGTCTGAGGGAACATCGTGGTGGAAGCCTTCTTACCTTGGGGCTCCTCACCTTGTTTCAGACCCCAGGGAGAGTCACTCCTGATTGCAAAGCCTAGATTTCACTGTGGTTCACTTAGCAAATTTCTGTGTTGCATACAAGAGACACTTCTAACTTCCAACTGTGGTACAAAGTAGGAAAAAAAGCCTCTCCTCTGCTCACACTATGGTCAAGTCATTCCCAGAAGATTCATCATTCAAGTGGAGGAAGGAATGGAATTTTCCAGAGGCCACTTAATTGCACTTTTACAGACTATGGTATTTTAAACATTAATACTCTGTAATAAAAGAAACTAGAAGAAATTTGGATTAATCAAAGGCAGAAGCTGGAAGAGAGGACACATTATGGAGATTGATGACTTGGGTTAGATAATCACAGAGAGCCATGCATTCATTCAAGAAAGTAATTTTTAAAGTTCTGGCCTTAAAGCACTAGGGTCCTATGGGGATGCTTCAGGTCTGCAAGGATTCCATAAAAGTTTGATTCAGAAATTCTATTTACTTAACTGTTTCTCAGTCTAACAAAAACTTGCGTATTCAAAGGTTATGTTTCCAAATTTTACTTTTATTGGAGACCATTGGTACTTTAATTTGTGTGCTAACTCACCAACTTTATAATAAGTATCACAAATGTGAACAGACAAAACAAATTTGCCTGTGTTACACACACATATACACAATGTAGGATATGAGGAATGTGGTGAAAAATAGTTTTCTTGTCCTTTACAGCTGACCCCTGGATTACTCCTAGAAAGGGAAATGTCTTTATTTGCTTTCTTCTTTCAAGGCCCACCCTCCTCCATGTTTATGTTTATGTGTTTTATTGATGGGTTCCCTTTCTCCTCAGAGCTCACGAGTCATATAGCTGCCATTTGTCTTTCCAGACCCATTCCTTTCACACAAATCTTCACTCTTCCTTCTGTCCAAGAGACAGATTTGAATGGATGACATCAATGGCCTCCCTTGCCCTTTGGCTCTCTGTTGAGTAGACCAGTGGGGAGCTCTAGGGAGGATAAGGGAGGGAGGAGAGTGAGGTCAGGGAATGTATCTCTGATTCCTTTCCTTGGGATCATTTAGGCCTAGCTGGGTCCCTCAGCAGCTGAAAGCCACTGCTGATTTCCTGGCAACTCTCTCTTTACAAGTCTTCTCCCTTTAAGGCCCACTAACCATTCCCTTCAGGCTGGGTTAAAATAATAGCTCTGGGTTTCTGTACTACCTCTTGTGGTTTCCCTACACCCACCCACACCTTTGTAAACAAATCTACCTTGAATTATTTTAATTTGTGTGTGCCATCTGTTTCTCACTGGAAACTTGACTGTACACCCTACTCCTGGTCCCCTTCCCACAATGGAAAACATATGCACTTATGTGCTTCTGTTTGTATGTGTTCTTGAAAAATGGTGTTGTTTTTTATGCATGTATTTGAACTTTCTCATAAATGTTATTGAGCTATATATTTCATTCTGCTTCTTACTTTTCTCACTAATTACAATTTTATTCAAGTTCATTCATGTTGCTATGGCTACAATTAATCTTTTGTCTCTAAACTTCTGCTCCCTGATCTGCTCTGTGCACTCCCCACGTCTATCCAATCTCCAGATGATAGGTACCCAGGTGGTCTCCGAATTCCTGGCACCGCAACCAATGCTGCATCGAAGTATTGTATATGTCCCTTGGGGAGCTGTGTAAGTATTTCTTCAGACTACAGATAGAGAGGGATAAAATTGCTGAGTCATTCAGTGTACAACTACTGAATTGGACTCAGTTAAGAGATGAGCACCATCTGTGTTCTACAGACCATCACACCATCTGCCCTCCTGGCAACAGTGCCCAAGGATGTGCATCCCCAAATCCCCACCAACACTTGGCATTATCCAGCTTTCTAATTTTGCCAACCTACTAGATAGAAAGTGGTATATTATTTTGTAATTTGTCTTTCTTTGATTATTAATAACTTTAAGCACCTCCTCAGGTGCATTTGGTTTCTGCTTCCATAAATTACATGTTCACATGATTTGACTATTTTTCTTTTTTTAATTACTTTTAATTGGAGTATAGTTGCTTTACAGTGTTGCGTTAGTTTCTGCTGTAAGCAAAGTGAATTGTCTATACATATACATATATCCCCTCTTTTTTGGATTTCCTTCCAATTTAGGTTACCACAGAGCATTGAGTAGAGTTCCCTGCACTATACAGTATGTTCTCATTAGTTATCTATTTTATACATAGTATCAATAGTATATATATGTCAATCCCAATCTCCCAATTCATCCCACCACCCACACTCCCTGCTTTCCTCCTTGGTATCCATACGTTTGTTCTCTATATGCCTTGACTATTTTTCTACTGGGGTTGCTATTTTTCTTATTTAATCCACAAGGAATTCCCTGTATATTATTTTTAAATATCCTGTTAGTTTCAGTTTGCTAATATTTCATGCAATATTTTGTACATCTACGTTCACAAATGAAATGAAACTGTAAATTTCTTTTCTCCTATTGCCCTTATCTAGAGTAACTTTAAAATTATATTAATTAATTGTTCCTTACAAGAATCTGATGGCTTCTCACCATTTACACACTGGTCCAAGTCACCACAGTCCCTTACCTGGATTACCAATGAGGGATAACTCAATGCAGGGGAGAAGGACATTGGGTTTTGGAGTGGAGCAGGCCCCCCTCATGAGCCCCCCTGTGTGGCGTGATAATTATCTGCTTTTGTATCTGTCCTTCTCATTGGACTGTATTTCTAGTACCTAGCACACATGTGCATAAAATAAATGTTTAATTCATTGGTGAGTTGGAGATCATTCTGATTATTATCTATATGATTTGGAAAAAGTCAGGAAACCTCAGTTTTCTCATCTGTATTATCAGGATAATAATGATAAAATCATGTGCCATATTTGTGATAAGGGTTAAATAGAACAATGTATGTAGAGCAGCACCCAGTTCCTGGATCTGATGCATGATGATATGCATGTATGGGTGGAGGTCAGCTCAGGGATAACCCCCAACTTATTTAAAAACAGGGCTCAAGACACCAGCTGGTTGGAAGCAGAGCTCATGTTTCAGGCTGGAGGAAATCCACAGGGACTAGTGCATCTGCCTACACAGGAGCACAGGTGCCTCAGGGGAATGCTGTCCCCAGCTTCCAAGGATCCCAGCACTGATTAGCACATGAACAGGGCCCTAATTAGAGAAGAGCCCTAAAGGAAAAAGGGAGATGGAGTCTCTCTGGTCCCTGGGCCTGCTCACCACACCTCTTAACACCCATTTGATTCCACTCATTAGCGCATGAATGGGGCATTGATTACCAAGCCAAGCTATTGTGCAACCTTTCAATGGAGTGGCTTCATGGGAGGATTTATTGGTAATTAAGCCTTGAATTAATGTTTTGCAAATGGCGTTTCTCCTGATGAATAGGAAGGGCTTTGGGAGTTGAGAAACCGTCAGTGCTGGGACCATACAGGCCTGCAATGTGTGCTTTCATTTTCACATAATTGTATGTTTGTCCATTTCAAGGCTGCCCAGGCACCAGTTGGCAAATGACAACCAGTTACAAATGCAGGTCTACTCTCTTGGTTGTATTCTTTCCTGGAAGAAGTGTGTGAAGTTTCTGGATTGTTTACCTTGGCTAGTACCAATCCAGTGGCTCCCTCACAGCATCTCACTGGAGAGACACAGCGCACTGGCAGAGCCTATGGGGGAGTTGCATCCTCACCGGACAGTGCCACTTCTCCAGGGCACTGGGGAGTTACAAATTTCTCACAGGGTTTGGTCTGGCCAGCAATTCTCACAGGGTGATTAGTTTTAGCCCCTAGCAGGGTTCTCAACCTTGACACTATTGACATTTGGGGCCAGATAATTTACTGTGGGGAGTGAGCTGTCCTATTCACTGTAGGATATTTAACAGCATTCATGCTCTTGAAACCGAGCAGGACCCTTTGGGGCTCCTGGGCACGGAAGCCTTTCTGTGTCCCCTGTTGCTTGTTTGTAGGGAACAGACTCCAGCCTCCATGACCTTCCTGAGTTCCAAAGGGCAGATTCGAACAGTTGCTAATCAGGGAAGGGAGGGGATGCAAAGACAAGGGAGGAGCACCCAAGAAACAATAATGCAGCCTTGGGACAGGGTCCTGGTTTTGCCTCAAAGGATTCACATAAAAATATCTTTGAGCTCTTTACAGAAGTAAAACCCTCAACAAATGGAAGAAGTTAGCATTCTTCATTCCAGAGAAGATCACCATTTGATAACCACAGCAAGAGGCCACCCGAGGCCAGGTTTAAGGAATGCAGGCCCTGTACACACCCTAATCCTTAACAACAAACCCACCCTTGAAACATTGCTATAAACCTCCTCACCAAATCCTCCTGGGTTGGGGACACACAGTTTTGAGGGGCATGAATCTGCTGTGTCCCCCTTTGCCTGGCAAAGCAATAAAGCTGTTCTTTTCTACTTCACCCAAAACTCTGTCTCCAAGATTTGATTCAGCACTGGTGCACAGAGGCTGAGTTTTTGGCACCAATCTCCACCCATTAGATACCAATAGTACACTGGTCAATAAAAATGTCAGCAGAGGGGTTTCCCTGGTGGCGCAGTGGTTGAGAGTCCGCCTGCCGATGCAGGGGATGCAGGTTCGTGCCCCAGTCCGAGAAGATCCCACATGCCACGGAGCGGCTAGGCCCATGAGCCATGGCTGCTGAGACTGCACATCCGGAGACTGTGCTCCGCCACGGGAGAGGCCACAGCAGTGAGAGGCCCGCGTACCGCAAAAAAAAAAAAAAAAAAAAAAAATGTCAGCAGACATCGCCAAATGTCTTTGGAGGACAAAAATGCCCCCACTTGAGAACTGCTGCCCCTACTAGAAAGGCTTTCCAAGGATTTTGACAGAAATACTGAACTTGGGGAAAAGAAATGTCTGCAGATTAACAATTTTTTAGGTTAAATTGCTTTAATTGTTTTAAACAATTTTTAAGGTTAATGAAGGAAAATTTTGTTTACAAAAATCCATTTATTCATGCCTTTGTCCATTTATCCCTACTTGCTTAGTTTCCTTTCCTGCACCAGGCACTGTCCCGGGTGCTGAGAGTTAGCAGAGAACAAGACACACAAGGTCACTGCTCTCATGCAGCTCACCTTCTAGATGGGAGGGGCAGACTGACAGTAAACAAGTCAACAAAAAAATGTAATAACTTCAGGTTTGGGTAAGTATTATGTGATTGATACGATCAAGAGTAACCTCAGTGAGGGATGGAGTGGGTCACGATTTTACATGGAGATCAGAGAAGGCTTGGATCATGAGATGGAGCCAGCCACAGGACCCTTCTGGGGAAGTGCTTTCCAGGCAGACAGAACAGGGAGGGCAAAAAAGAATGGGGGGTTGGTTGCAGGAGGTTGGGCAGGTTCAAGGAGAAGAAGAGGCTGGTGTGGCTGAGCTAAGGACTAAGGTACAGTGCAGGCTGAGGTAGAGTTTGGAGAGGAAGTTGGAAGACACATCATGGTCTAGATTGTATTGTATGTGTAATTACCCACCACCACCATTACTCCTTCTAGTGGTTTGATTGCAACCATTCCTTGGTCCCACAAGGACCTCCAACCCCTTGAGCCTACCAATCTCTTACTACCCACTACTCCATCAAGTTCTTGCTCTTCTTTCTTGACTTAAATCCATGGCCCATCACTAATAACACTCTTTTACACATCCTCAACCCCTTTCCTCTCTTTCTGCCACTGCACTTGCCTAATAAAATTTTAATCCTGCTTATATACCTCATGTTTGCCTTGGATGAGCTGGATGTAGCTGGAGAGAAACAAACAGCAGACTTGCCTGACATTAAAGTTATGCTCACAATCTCAAGGGAGCCTTCAGCACTGCTGGCAACTTGACTCTAGTCCATGCATTTAACCACTCTAGGAAAACTGAGTTATGGAGACTTAAAATGACATCTTGAAAGGTCTGTGGTGAACAGTTTAGAAAGGCGCAACATGAGAAAATAGTTTTCTGTAGAAACCATTTCTATTTCCTAACCTGTTCTTTGGAAGCAGAAGCTACTCTTGGCTATCACTCCACCAAATCTCAGATTCATTTCCTCAAGTAACTGGAATGCAGAATGACTTTTCAAACTGGTAATGTGGGATTACCCCCTCCTCCAATCCCTTCATACTTCATGACAAATCATTTAAGTGTTCTATAGCAAGTCGCTGTGAGGCCACATGAACCTTCCTCACCGGTAAATCCTCCATTGGTAGGAGGTTAGACACACAACAAATTACTCATTATAAGATTAGCCGTAAATTCAGGTTGATGGTTGATATCTGTGTTAGTTTCCTATTGCTGCTGTGACAAGTTACCATAGACTTAGTGAATTTAAAATAACACAAATTTATTCTCTTACAGTTCTGGAGGTCAGAAGTCTGAAATCAGTCTTCCTGCACTAAAATCCAGGTATCTGCAGGGCTGGTTGCTCATGGAGGTTCTGAGAGGAAAATCCATTTCCTTGGCCTTTTCAGAGTCTAGTTGCCACCTGGATTCCTTGGCTTGTGGCCTCTTCCTCCATCTCCAAGGCACATCACTCCAATCACTGCTTCCATCATTATACCACCTTCTCTTCTGACTCTGGCTCTTTCTGCATCCCTCTTATAAGAACCATGCTGATTGTATCAGGTCTACCTAGATAATCCAGGATAATCTCCCCATCTCAAGATTTTTAACTTGATCACAACTATGAAGTCCCTTTTGCCAAGTAAGGTAATATTCACAGGTTTTAGGGATTAGGACATGGACATATTTGAGGGACTATTATTCAACCTACCAACAACACCTATTCAGAGGGCATCTAAACCTGAGAATAGTATTTCTCCAATAATTTCCTCAGGTCCTGTCAATTTTAAAACACCATGTAACCATGTCTCAGCCATCAATCAGAAGTCTGTCAAATAGTCATTTGTACTTCGTATGGGTTACATCCTTTACTGGCAAGACCTGGCATCTGAGATTTGATTTCTTTTCCCCTTCATTTTTGACAGTGAAAACGGTAAATGTCATTTTGTTATCAGGGTCTCAATATAAATTAGAGAACATTTGTTCTAAGCACAAGGTTGAAATCAGGCTTTGAGTTTCTGGATACTCACTTTTATCGCCTCTTTTGCTAGTCAGCTCTGGCCACTGTAGCAATGATGAGAAATAAAGACCGGCACTGCATACAACTGCACATTAGGCATGCCAGTTCAGCTCACGGTGCTTTTTTCTGTACCAGGGCCTGTAACAGATAAATCCCATGAACCAGACAATATTGAATATGTCAGGACTGACAATTCTCTGAGGCTGAGACATCCCAAACTGTGGGAGACTGTAACTATTACTGTGCCATCTGGGTAGGCTATAGTATAAGGAAGAAATGAACCTTGAAGGAAGAGTGAGTTGGGTTATACCTGTTGAATCCAGGACCAGTGGATTTATTCATTCATTGACTCAATCAAACAATCTTTCCTTACTAATTACAAGCTGATAATACCCACCCAGTGCTGGTGCTGCAGAGATAAGAGACAATATTATAAACATGAACTTATGGTCCCATGAGGCTTGCTACTGTTTATTTAGAACTTGCTATGGACCGATCACTCAGAGGGAACTTTTTGGAATGTAGTTCTTTTTTTTTTTTTTTGCGGTACGCGGGCCCCTCACTGTCGTGGCCTCTCCCATTGCAGAGCGCAGGCTCCGGACGTGCAGGCTCAGCGGGCCTGGCTCACGGGCGCAGCCGCTCTGCGGCATGTGGGATCTTCCCGGACCGGGGCACGAACCCGCGTCCCCTGCATCGGCAGGCGGATTCTCAACCACTGCGCCACCAGGGAAGCCCTGGAATGTAGTTCTTGTACATATAGTCCTCCAAGAAATACCTCAGAGAATTTAGACAAATCTTCTGATTCAGGAGGAACTGGTGGGTGGAATGAATAGGGAGGGGACTCAAGTCAAGAACAAGTTAAGTGTAATATGGGTTCTGTCAGCCCCTGGAACCTATATGGGGACTATGGGATATGGGGGTCACATCACACCCTCCAGGGTTAGGCATATGCTAATTCAAATCACCAACTGAAAGGATTAAAAGAACCAGATTGAGTTTATCTGTAGAGCAGCCCCATATTTGGTATGTTTTATACAATTGTTTCAAGGGAGCCCTGGACCCAGCTGTCCAGGGACAGGCCATCAACTGAAGATGGCTGTTATCACAGGTCAAAACTCACGTCTCAGAAAACGTGGTGCTATCTCTGGGAAGCAGGAGGTAACATACATTTGTTCTCATCACAGAGACAAGAAAATTCCCTTTCAGAAAAGGTGCTTCTGGGAGCCGGTGTGTGAGGAGCACAGGGCAGACCCTTGTTGATTGTGGAGACAGGAGTGAAGACAGGGCCAGCTATTTTGAGCATCAAAGTGTAGTCATTTCCATGGATGGCCATTGATAATGGTAAATTAGACAAAAGCAAAGTGCTTCGTGGTGCCTGGCCAAATTACACATCTGGTGCGATCAAATTCTAATGTCAGCATCTGAAAGTCTAGAAAACTGGCTGAAGAATGCACACCCCACCCTCATTTACACTCTGTCTTGGAGGTCCTGGGCTGTATGGAAGACACAGTGCTCTTTAGTCACTGACTGAGCTTCCCTCTGAAACTTTGATTGATGCCACTTCTTTTGAGGGAAGGAACCACACCAGGCCCACCTGCAGCCCCTATCTTAGGATGGAGTCTCAGGGGCTCAACTTGGGGGAACGAGAGAGTTTACCTGAAATAGCCAAAAGCAAAAAGATTTAGACTATGTGCAAGATACATATGATGGAAACTATGCATGATGGGGATAAGAGCAAGCCTTTCTTATTCACTCATTCAGCATTTCATAAATCTATATTGAGCACTTACACTGGGCCAGATTCTGCAACTAGTGATGGGAATTCAGTGGTGAACAAAACATGGGTCCTGCCTGCAAGTTCTGGCCAACGGGCATCATGGTTTAGCCCTGTAGGGATAGCTGGTGGTTGCCCGCTCAGCATCCATTCCCATCACATCCCTCTCAAGCCATACTCCACTTTACTCTGGAGGCCTGGGGTTTGAGTGGGTATGATGTTACTTCCAGCTCTGGAGATGGGCCCCACTAGCTGAGGTTAATCACTGTATCCGGAACTACAAATAGGCAATGGGACTCCTGCCCTGGGCCACACACTTCTGAGTGCCCATCTTTGACCTCATTTCAAGCATGCATTTTACTATAATGTGAGAGTCTGGGGGACTAGGGGGACAGACCCACAAAGAGCCTACAGCTCCCCTTATAGAGCAGGCCCTTGGTATTAGGGCTCCACTTCCCGGGCCTGCACTGGTCTCTTGCCCAGTTCTGTACTCTCAGAGGCAGATCATGCTGCCAGTGGGCCCACGCCTAAGCCAGGTGTGAAGCTTGAACATGAGGGCAGGGGTATCCACATGCATGTGTATAAAGCCCTTCGCCATGTGGATGGAGCATGGGATGGCCGAGCAAAGGGTGGGGGGCTATTGCCTAGAAGCCTCTATTTGAACACTTGCCTGGAAGCCATAAATATTCATGTAAGCCTAAGATATCACATCTTCATCAACCCCACAAATGGTTCAGGAGTGGGCGAGGAGCCCAAGTTAATTCAATCAAGTGAACTTCAGGAATTTTGTGGATTGTGACAGAAGGAACCTTTTAGAACTACTCTTGCCTAAAGCCAGCCCTACATCTGAAGATTTTGGGCTTTGTAAGTCAATCAATTCCCTTTATCATTTCAGCCAGATTAAACTGGAGTTTCTGTTTCTTACAACCAAAAACATCCCAGTAGGGTATCAATCGCATTTCTATCAGCTACCAGCTGAGCTACAATGAGCCTGCAAATCATTTTTATCTCAACAAGGCTGAATTTCCCCCAATGTACATGAGGATGATAACTCAAGTGTTGCTGGGCGGCTGGGAGGAAGGAGTGAAATCATGTGTGGAAAAAATTGCCTAACCTGTCATAAAGTATGTGCTTGGTAAAGGTCACTTCCCTTTTGATCAACGTGGACCAGAGAACTCAGGTGAAGCTTCTAGAGGAGTCCACGACAGTCACTTTTTCATGCCACAAAACTTTACTAGGCCCCTCCCAGTCATCAGGCTCCACATTAGGGGTTAATAGCCAAAGATGAATGAGCCAGAGGCTCTGCCCTTGAATGGCAGACTTGTTCATGGACTGCAAGGGAGAGAGACGAGTCCTCAGTCACATCAGCATGGATGAGGCTGTGCTCACCTGTCATTCCCAGGACCTACTCAGCGCCTGGCACAGAGGAGATGCTCCCCACTGTTTGCTAAATCGATAGGACGTGAAACAAACCAGGCCTTAAAGAACAGTTTGGATATGCATAAATAAAGAGAAATTTGGAAGGCATTTTATGTTAGAAATTGCTTTTGGTTGTTATCAACAGAAACCTAACTTTCATGGCTTCTACACACAGAGATTTCCTCTCTCCTGTGAAGTTCAGAGATTAGATTCCAGGGCTGACATGGTGGCTTCAAGGGACCCTTGCTTTTTCTACCTTTCTGCTTGCCCGTGTGTAGCCTTCCCGTCAAGGTTTCCCCCAAAGGTCCTAGAAGGCTACTACAGCTCCAGCCATTCTATCCATATTCCAGGTAGCAGTTAGGAGGAAGAGGAAAAAGTAGAAAGACAAAAAGGGGCTTACCCCAGCTGTCCTTCTTTCTCAGAGGACCCTCTCTCTAAACTTCCACTTAAAATCACTAGCTAGAATTTAATTCTATGACTATATCTACTTGCAAAGGAAATGTTGTTAGCAAGGCACAACAGTGTCTCCATAATACAGGTCTATTGGCAATAAAGGGGAGGAGGATGGAGGCTGGGGAGAAAACCAGCTGCTGCTATCACCAGTGAGCACCATAAGAGCAGAGATGAAGATGAGTAAATACAGATGCAAACTCTTATACATAGAATGGATAAACAAGGTCCTACTGTATAGCACAGGGAACTCACTATTCAATACCCTGTGATAAACCATAATGGAAAAGAATATTAAAAAGAATATATATGTATATAACCGAATCACTTTCCTGTACAGCAGAAATTAACACAACGCTGTAAATCAACTATACTTTCATTTAAAAACAAACAAACAAAAAAAGATGATTATACAGCCCATGACCAGGAGCAGAGACAGGATAGATTTGGTTGGAGTGGAAGGTAACAAAGAGGTCAGGATTTCAAACTTTAGAATCAGAAATACCTGGAGGGTGGTTCCAATGTGGGATTGCTGGACCCCACCTCCAGGGTTTCTCATTCAGGAGATCTGGAGTGAAGCCCTAAAATTTTGCATTTCTAACAAGTTGGCAGGTGATATTGATGCTTCTGGTCTGGGGACCACACTTTGAGAACCACTTTAAGATGAAGTTAGGACTTCATCCTCTGAGTAACATGGACCCCCTTAAAGCTTTTGAGCTGGGAAGAAAAACAATGAACTAACTGATTTATGAGGGATTATCTGTCAGAGGTCTGTAGGATGGGCTGGAGAAGGTAGAGATAGAGGCAGAGGCTGAGACAGTAAGAAAGCAGGAATCAAACCAGCATTGGAGTGCTCAGCTAGGCTTAACTGTATTATTTATAGCAATCCCATGAAAATGCTGACCTTCAAACCCCAACTGTATCAGCTGTGGGGAAACCAATCAAGCTAGCTGCCTTATTCCCAAGACAACCCTGGTATTGAAGGTGTATTAATATTAATGATTGTTTTTTAAAAAAGATAAGCAAAGATGATATAATGACATGTGTCCCAGTCTCCCTATCCTATCCAAATGCAGCCCAAAGAAGTTTATCTTGAAACATGAGCAGCAGCTGGGTGGGACTCACAAACAAATTATCAGGTTGCGATTAGAAGAAATAAGATGGCAGAGAGACTAGGTCAGTGGATCCTTGTTCCTTGCAAAACTGAGTCTCCCCTGGTTTCTGTTTGTTTTGCCCTCACCTAAGTTTGGGGTTTGCTTTTAGGACTGAAATATACAGGGAGGCAGGATAGCCAATTGAGGATTTAAACCAACTCCAGTTTAGCCCTAGTCCTAGCTGCGAAGCAGGGTTGGTGGCCAGTCTCTGGGGAAAGGCACGCTCTGGAGAGTTTGACAACGAGAATGTGGCTAGATTTCAGCCTCCACTTGATCACTTGGCCAAAGCCCTTGTGCAGGACACAGCTTGTAGAAGGGTAAGAGGTGGTCAGGCTGTGAGAGGCGACATACCCTCAGGAGCCCTGGGTTTCTCCTCTATCAGATGGGATGAGGCAAAGGTCTCAGAGTTTTGGGGCAGATTAAGTGAAGTAAACAATATAAAGTACCTGGCACGTGGTTAGTAACAAACAGCGTCAGTTTCCTTCTAGATTTCCACTTGAATCAGTGAGGGTAGCCGGATGGGTTAAGCCTCTTGGGCTGCAAGGGCATCATCTGTTCCTCCACATCTTGGCACAGCTGCCCATGCTTAGCATTTGCGTGCAGCGTGCCTGCTGCATCTCCGCCAGCATCTCATCGGCGTGAAGAAAAAGGGACGTGGGGTGCAGGACGGGAGACCAGCTGAGCTTCCGCGGTCAGCACATTAGCTCCCTAATACTGCCAGCTTCAGGCGTCGCCAAGCCCCGACTGAGAGTCTGAGATCCCGGTGCTTCTCCTCCCTTTTCATTAATTTCCTAAGCTCCAACACCACCGAGATAATGCCCTGCCAGGTGCGGGGACTTCTCGAAACAGCTTTGCCCTCTGATCCAACGCATAGCGTGGTCCCTGCGTACTTGGCGCAGGTGCTGGAGAGGCCAGGAAGGCAGGGGCACGGGCATCATTTCAGCAAGCCCTGTAGGTATGAGGCGATGTGCCGAGCTTTCACCGCTGATGACTCTCTTTCTAAAGGCACCAGCCAAGAGGCTGAAGCACCAAATTCCAATTAAATCACAAAAGAAGTGGGAGCAGGTGGAGGATGAGTGGGGATGGAGGCTCTGGGAGGGCCACTTACCCTATTTGCCCAAGGCTGAGCAAGGGTTGCTGGATGGGGACCTTTCTCCTCTTGGCCCAGGAATAATTGTAACAAACCCTGAGCATCAATCACGGGCCAGACATGGGCAATCCAGAGACGAAAGAGACATGCTGAGCAAGCTCACATTTGCATCGGGGAGACAACTGCCAACAGCCCCTAGCCTACAATGGTGCAGGAGCTCTAATACAGCTCAATGGTGGTGTTGTGAGTACAGAGAGGAGGGACGTCTGTTTCTGCCTGCAGAGATGGGGAGACTTCAGAAAGGAAGGGGCACTGGAGCTGATTCCCAAAGGATGGGCAGGAATTTGCAGGCAGAGAAGATGAGAATGGTATTCCAGGGGCAGGAACAGCAGGTAGCAGCCAGAGTCCTGAAATGTGGTGGGGAGTGGAGAAACAAGTAGGGAAATGATGCCAGCAAAGTAGTGGCACTGAAAAGGGTCTCCTATGCTGACAGTCTTGTCAGGGGACCAAAGGAGGGAGAAGCTTGTAGACCAAAAGCAAAGAGGAAAATCCTTAAGCTGTTCTGTAACACAGACACACACACACAAACACGCATGCACGCACTTTCCCCATCCCCATTTTGTGGGGTTAGGGAAGGACAGGCTGGTAGGATAATGAACTTCTAGGAGTTAGGTGCTTGATAAGATATCCAGGCGAGCAAGATGGAGAGAGTATATCCTAAACTCTGAGATCAGTGCAGAGGGCAAAGAGCTGGGAATGGGAGGTTAAGTTAAAAGATCTGGAAGAAGACAGTGGAACAGGAAGAAAGAAGTTGGGCAAGAGCTAAGGGCATATGGAATTTTACCGTGCCTGGGGCTCTTTATCTGCATTTTATGCAGTATCAGTGGCATGGCATGATTCCCCCCCTAATTATCTGGATTCATTTGTCATTAAAGATCATCTGACCCATGCCCCTGACCCTTCCCTATATGTAGTCATTAGTGTCGGGAAAGACAGCAGGCAGGGAGCTACCAGGAACATAAAGCCTGGGTCTTGTAGGTACAATGTTGTTTAAGTTCATGATTATGGGTTATGTAGGGTCTAGCCCAGCTCAGGGGCTTGGAATTTTGAGTGTAGGAACTAGATTCAGGGCTCAGAGTTGATGTGGGATCATTCTCCAGCCAATCAGAGAAAACCAGCATCATGCCAGTTTGTTTTCCCCCAAAACCATGTGATGGAGAGTGAATACATAGGTGAACCCCACCAATGATGTGAAGAAACATGCACCTGGGGCTTCTGTGAATAGGAACTGATTTTTCATTGTGTAATAGTGATGTCTAAATAGTCCAGATGGTGTCCCTGAGACCCTAAAGCACAATGGGCTGGGAAGGGTCATGGGAATTCAACCCAATAAACAATGTTTGATACCTACTGAGGCAGCACTGTGCTCGACACTGAGAAAGCAAAGAACAGTACCAAATCAGGCCTGGCTTTCCTGAAGCTTACAGTCTAGTTGAGAAACAGAAAATTAAACCTTGGTTACAACTGACCTACACTAGGTCTATGATTAAAGAAGCATAGGTAGCCATGGCAAGCTATCCCAGGACCCAACAGGGGCTGTGTGAAGGATGTTCCAGGCAGAGGAAAGAGTGTAGCAGGGCTCCAAGATCACAGAGACTGGCACAGATAAGCAGGGAGAAAAGTGCAGTACAGCTGGATGGAGGGCGTATGCTGGGCTGGGAGGTAGATGCAGGCCAGAGTGGAATCCCAAAGCCAGGACCAAGAGAATGGGCTTTACATAGAAATCATAGGAAGACACTGGAGATGGTAAAGCAGGGGAACAGCATCACCTTCTGGGGCAAATCACTCTGCCTTGTGGAAAAGGAGCTAGAGGGTAGCAAGAGGGCAGACAGAGCTTCACTTAAGGGATTACTGTGTAGTTCAGGCAAGAGATGATGGGACATGGATTTGAACATAGCAATGGAGGTGGAGGGAAGTACAAAGACACCAGAGATACTTATGGAAGTAGCATGGGCAGAATTTGGATACTAAATTATGATGCAAGCATGGGGGTGAAGGAGCTTGTAGTAGGCTGAATACTGGCCCCCAACAATACCAGGTCCTAATCCCTAGAATCTGTAAATGTTACTTTATAGGGCAGAGGCACCTTGCAGGTGTGATTGAGTTAAGGATCCTAAAATGGGGAGATTATCCTGGATTATCCAGTGAGTCCTAAAAGCAGTCACAAGCATCCTATGAGTTAGAGGCAGAGGGAGATTTGACACAGAGAAGGCAGTGTGACCATGGAGGCAGAGATTAGAGTGATGTGGCCACAAGCCAAGGAATGCTGGCCAGAAGCTGGAATAGTCAAGGGACAAGTTCTTCTTTAGAGCCTCCAGAGGGAGCACAAACCTATAGGCACCTTGCTTTCAGCCCAGCAAAACCAGACTTGGAGCTTCTGGCATCCAAACTGTGGGAGAAAAATTCTGTTGTTTTAAGTCACCAAGTTGTGGAAATTTATTTACAGCATACACAGAAAACTAATAGAGAGCTGAAGAGTACATTCTAACCATCAGTTTCCTAGTTTGGACAACTGGGTGGACACTGAACACAGAAAACCCCAAAAGAGAAGTAGGTAGGTAATAGTGGGTTCCAGAATGGCCATGGTGAATGTGAGGGTTCTGTGAGCTATTGGAGGGTAGATGTCTAGCAGGCAATTGGAAATACAGCTTTGATGCTCAGGACCAATGTCTGGGCTAAAGTCTGAAATTTATGAGTCGTCAGCATTTAGAGAGTAAATGAAGCCATATTGGTGGATGAAATCACCAGGGGTGACGTGGTTCTCACCCCTAGCAACACATTAGGATCACCTGGGCAGCTTCCTGGCTATTCTAATTAACTCAGCCTGGGTGTCCAAACCTTCCTATTTTTTTTTAAAGCTTCCCAGGTGATATTAACGTGCAACCAGTCGAGAGCCACTGGTGTAGAAAAGAGAAAGGAGCTGAAGACAAACACCTGGGAGCAGTGGTTTTCAAAGTGTGGGCTCTGGACCAGCAGCATCAGCAACACCTGGGAGCTTAGCAGAGATGTAAATTCTTAGGACCCACCCCAGACCTACTGAATTAGAGCTTCTGGGGGTGTGTGTGGCCCAGGAGCCTGCATTTTAACAAGCCCTCCAGATGATTGGATGCATGCTCACATTTCTGAGAACCACTGGGTTAAAGGATGATCATCAGAGACAAAGAAGCCCTTCCTCCAAAAAAGAGATTGAGTACAAGTAGCCAGCAAGGTGTGTGGAGATCCAGGAAAATGTATGAACTGGCATCAAAAGGAGGTGGTATTTTTGTAAAGGGAGTAATACTGCCAAAAGGTCAAATAAGGTAAGATCTACATCATTGGATGTAGTGACCATGGATGTTAGTCCTTTTTGTTCTTGACTAGAGTACTTTCAGTAGGGTGGTGGGATTATGGTGGATTGCAGAGACCCAGGAGTGGGTGAAAATGAGGAATTGGAAGCAATGAGTAAAAAACACTATTTTAAGAAAAGAGGGAAGAAGAATGGGACCAGCAGCTAGAGGGGAGATGTGGAGCCTAGGGAGCTTGTTTTTCATTTATTTTTACTTTTAGGATAGAAATGACTTCAGAATCTTTGAATGTGAAGGGAAAAGGAGCAGGAGAGGAGAAGTTGAAGATATGGGGCCAAAGGGGGGATAGAGCAAGGGTGAAGAGGAGGCAGGAGGGAATGAAGTCCAAAGCACAGGGGTTGGAGGGGTCTTGGATGCAGAGGGAAAGGAGAAATGGTACACTGAGGTATAAATCTGTTAGGAGGTGTGAGGAAGCCTGAGGACATTGGCTTGCGGTGTTACTTTTCTCTGGAGGTAGACTGTAAGTAAGATCATCTGCTGAGACAGGGTGGGTGTAGGTGTGATCAATTAGAGCCACTGAAGAATGGGGACAGAGAGCTGACAGGAGAAAATAGAAGTCATCCTGGGCAGTGTCATAGCTCTACTTCTGGTTGAATATTGGGAATTTATCTTGGCCCCAATTTGCAGGCTTGTGTGATTTTTTTGGTTTTCCTTTCACAATGCTCAGCAGAAAGGGCTAAGAGTTGAAGTGGTGCGTGGCTGGATTTTGCCAGGAGGGTGAGATGAAGGGGCTTGAGTTGAGGATGCTGGCAAGAGAGTGGCTGACACTCTGGATGGATCCCGGACTCTGGGCAGGGAGAATGGGAGTTGCTGATGGACAGAGGGGGACAGATAGGTCAAGGGACAGGCTGTCTGAAGGAGGATGAATGTAACTAGTGATACACATGAGCAGAGACGGCGTTGTGATCAGAGAATGGGATGTCTGGAATGTTATGATTTCAGAGGTGGATTCTAATAGAAGCAAACTAGAGATACACTGGAAGGTGGTGGTATCTGGTGGATCAGGGAAAAGAGTGTGAATTCAGGTCACCAATCCAAACAGGTCCAGATAAAGGGGCAGGGTGAAGCTGGGAAGCTGAGAGACAGAGGAGCTGGGCTGTGGTCACTGAGGTTTTGGGGGAGGGGAGCTGCCAGGGGGCCCCCTCAGAGGGGTGTGATGGGGTGCTCCAGAGACACCCTCTTGATGGGAAGTATCAAGTCCCCCTGGTGGTGCGTTGTTCTTGCCTTGCACCCTGACCATTGCCACAATGCATCATTGTTGTTGCTGTTAATAACAGCTGGTGTGACCTATCCAAATTAATATACGACAAGAGTTAATGTCTGTAACTGCCCTCATCTGAGTTCCCATTTTGGAGACAACAGGGGTGGACAGGAGGGAAGTGGTAGAAATTTCTCAGCTCCCATTTCAAGGGGTTTCCCCTCCCCCTTCTCCCTCCCAAGCTGGCACCGAGGGCAGAGGGGAGCTGGCATAGCCCCACAATGGTGAGGAGGGACCCTCTGGTCACCCACCATCCTCTGGGTCTACATGTACCCTGCTAGGTGGTCCCTCCTCTCACGTCCTCACTGGGTTTCCTGTGCTGGTGTTCACTGAGGGGCAACTGCTACTGTCTGTTTCTTGGGAATCCTGTTGAGGTCCAAGGTGACATCTGGAGTCCCTGCCATAAGCCCCCACTTAGGTCCCCACATGCTGGGGCTACTTCCCTGTGATATTCTACACGTTGGGATCTCTCATTATTTTGTGTCCCCCACGAGGGGAAACAAGCAGGAACTTCCCAGGCCCCAGATGCCATGGAAACTGGGCAACAAGGGAGCTGGGCCCTCTCTCGGGGGCAAACATCCCCAGCTGTCAGCCTGGCACCTTCCATACTGGTCCATGCCGAGGGCAGGCCTTCTCTGAGAGGCTGCAGTTCTCCTGGGCTACCCTCTGGGAAACAGGGAGCAAGCCCTCCTATCCTGAGACTCACACAAATTTTCGAATGTTTCTACAAATCCTCCTCAGTCTCCCCAAGGAATCGGAGGGGGAAGAAAGCAAGCACATTCATGTCTGACCCCTTGCTCTTCACCCTCCCCCTTTCTCTGCCCCCGGGCAATGGTGGGCGTTCTGCTTCCTCTTCCTTTCTGACAAGTCTTACTTCCTCCACATATTTGGTCTTCCCTCCCTCAGGCAATGAGGGCATAAAAGTCAAAAGAAGAAAACTGGATTTCTTTCTTCTTCTTTTTTTTTTTTTTGCCACACCACAGCATGTGGGATCTTCCCCAACCAGGGATCGAACCCACGTCCCCCGCATTGAAAGTACGGAGGCTTAACCACTGTACCGTCAGGGAATTCCCAGAAAACTGGATTTCTGAGAGGACAGAAATCTTTGACGGGTATTTTGAAAATATTATTCCAGTTACACTAATAACCAATAACAGTGTTAAGAGACTTATACTGTTTCATAAAACTGCAGAAAAACCCTGTGAGGTAGTGCTGTTATTATCATTTCATAAACAGGGAAACTGAGGCTCAGCAAGGCTAATAACATGTCCAACATCACACAGGTAGTAAGTGATGGAGGGAAGCCTCCAAGCAGGTCCACGTGATCCAGAGCCGGAGGTCTTAACCACTATATACACGCCCTCAACTAGCCCACCCAGCTTCTGTCTGTCTCCAAAGTCCAGAAACCATGGATCTTGTTTTCATTCTCTGTTCCCGGAGCCCCAAGGGTAACACTTTCTGCATTTTCCCCTAACAGCAACTGAAGGAGGTAAAGGAATATTTCTCCATCTTTCCAATGTCTGAACCATTGGGAAGGAAGATGGGGTTAATATTCATCCAGGTTGACCAAGATCAGTCATATCAATTGTTAAAATATTGAAAGTTGAATTGTTAAAATACTTCTATTCCAGCTGGTAAATAGCTGCAGTCCTCAAGTACCCCCCAACCCCCGACCCTGCCCAAGTGCCATCCTCTAGTGTCTCATTTTGATTGGTTGGAACTCAAGCTATACACGTTGATAAATATATGGAATATTACCCCTAAAAGCAAAAAAGAGGGGCTTGACTGGTGGCACAGTGGTTAAGAATCCACCTGCCAATGCAGCGGACATGGGTTCGAGCTCTGGTCTGGGAAGATCCCACATGCTGCGGAGCAACTAAGCCCGTGTGCCACAACTATTGAGCCTGCACTTTACAGCCCGCGAGCCATACCTACTGAAGGTCACGCACCTAGAGCCCATGCTCTGCAACAAGAGAAGCCACTGCAATGAGAAGCCTGCGCACTGCAACGAAGAGTAGCCCCTGCTCACCGCAACTACAGAAAGCCCGCACCAGCAATGAAGACCCAGTGCAGCTAAAAATGAATAAATAAATAAATAATTTTTTAAAAAGCAGAAAAGAGAAGTTTTACCCTGCTAGGATTGTACATATATGTATAAATGCTACCTCGAGCTACTGATGATACCATAAAATTGGCATTTTCTGTAACTTTAGTGAAATAACTTGTGTGAAAGCACAGAGCATAATGCCTAGCACATAGCAGGTGTTCACTAAACATTAGCTGAACTATAATCTAAGTTATGTTGCTAAACGTCTCCCTTGAGGGAGAGTTTGGAGCCCAGTAATTCCCAGAGTTGATGGAATTGATACTCATAGCAATTTTCATTTAGGTCCCTGATGTAGAGATATGAATCAGATATGGCTAGAATTGGAACATCTGGATAAGCTAGCAAAGGCAATTACCTGGTCATCAGAACCACTGGACCTGAATGGGGACTAGCTGACAGGCAAAAGCAAGGTGAAATAGGAAAGAGATTTGTGCCAGCAGCAGAAGCCAATTGTACTAACCACCAAATCCTCCCTGTGGACAGATGTTGGGCCCTGTCATTTACTGAGTGCTTTATCCTCTTTTAATCCTTAAACCCACTGTAGAAAGAGTCCCAGATTCCCATTTTTGATGTTTGGAAATTGGAATTTAGAAAGGGTTGATAACTTGTCCAAGGTCCATGGCTATTAAGACATGGAGTCAGGAATCCCATCCACTCTATCTGGTGCTATAGCAGTTAGTCTGTCCCCTCCACCACAAGCCTAGGTGTTCCCCTTATACACTGCTGTGGTTTGTTTTAACCTACCCTTAGAAGGAAATCACAAAAGTAATGGTCCATATTGGTCACATACTGGTCACATATTCCCAATTAGACATGTTTTTAGTAGAACTCACCCACAATCCAGAGAGTCCGGCAAGGTCTGTTATGATGGGAAGAGTAAGGAGATGCAAAGAACCAAACACACACACCTACACCTGCCAAGAGAAACAAGAAAAGACGACATCAGTTGACAAGACCCATAACAAACACTCACTGCCTCGAGTGCTTCCATGTGGGTGGAGAATTGGATGGTGCCACAGACATACTTTGCCAATGGCTGGCATCTCTAGATGAGCAGGCTTGGTCTTGGTGTAGAAGGGAGCTGTGAATGATGGGGCAGATGAATGTCCGTGGTGAGCCTGGTGGTTGGATCGATGCAGCAGGAGCTTACGTTCCTAGACTGTGCGTGTTTACAACTGGGATCAACAAAGAGCAGGTGGGCTGAGGTCTAGACACAGGACAAACCAAGGCTGGAGTCTGTGTGTTCACACAGCATCTCTGATGTCTAGTCTCTGCTAATGTGTGTGTGTGTGTGTGTGTGTGTGTGTGTGTGTGTGTGTGTGTGTGTGTGTGTGTGTAGCTCTACATGGTTTTCAAAGTGCTGTCTCAAACAGGATGGCTTTTTAACTAGATGAGGATTTTGAACATGCTGGTAATCTGGGTCCCTGGATACCACTCTGTCCATTAGCAGATGGATGAGTGAGGTTACTCTTCTTTTTCTTTCTACCTCAGTGGAATTAGCTACTTTCTAACTGGTCTCCTAGAGGGTAGAAACCACTGTGTCCATGCTTGAATCCACTGCCTCAGATGCCTTTGTAAACACAGATCTGACTATGTTTCTGCTCAGAAATTATCTGGGGCTCTCCACTGCTATAGTTTGTCCACAGATGATATTCTGAGCATGGAAATGTGGCCAAATAAGTTTGGAGGAGATGCTGCAAATAAGATCCTCTCTGTGTTTTGCAATTGTACAGTACAATTGTACAATTGTTTTGCAATTGTACAGTAGCATATTAAAGGGAGTACAGACCTGTTTCTTGTGTTTGGGAGTCTTCTTAATGAATTGGGCTACAGAAATGTATTGTACTTCCTTTGCTCTTTGAAACATCTGCTAAAATCTCAAGACTATATCTTATAGAATAAACTTTGGAAAAGGCCTGCCTAAAAAATAATATCCAGACTGAGTAACTTGACTTTCAAAACCTTCCAGAATCTTGACTTAATATTCTTCAAATGTGGTAAGAGTTCAGGATCAAGAATCAGATCCCAGTTCAAATCCCAGCACTGGCATTTAATCCTATGAAACTTTGGCCTTAATTACTCTCCCATTCTGTGCCACAGATTGCTTATCTATAGATGGCAATGACTGTGCCTTCCTTGAAGGGTTATTGTAAAGGACTCCATGAGAGAATGAATGTAAAGCCCATAGTAGAATATCCAGCCTACAGAACAGACTCATGAATAGAATTTCTATTATTATAATTATCTTTGATCCAGAAAAGAATGAGACCATTTCTGAGCACACAGTATCTGGCTTCCTCTAAAACTTCTACAGAATCAAATAATCAGACTCCTGATAATGACAAAAGGAGTGAAAATAACTGACCAGGGTGCTGAATACGTATGAAGACTTTTAGGGGTTTTCAGTACCAGAAAAATAACTTGGCTACATGATGTAACTTACTATGAACATCCCTGGCTGTGAAAATTAGAAGACAGAAGGTCTGCATTTTCTGGCCCTGGAGCTACCTATAACTTGGTGTGGGACCCTGGGAGAGAATCTTGACCTCTGAGGGACTCAGTTTCCCCTTCTGCAAATGAGGACATTGAGTGGGGAGATAACTAAGCTCGCTACCAACTTTAAGTCCATGGGGAAACCCTCCTTCTCTATTGTCTCAGACATGTGTTAGTTAGCTCCCAGTGTGGCATTTGCTCTGTCACTCTAAGAGCATCACACTGAGATCGACACACCAATTGTGTTGCCTTATACCACAAAGGACCACACTGGACCATCTGCCCCCCAGATCTGCCTGTGTGACTCAGGTCATAGCACCAGAAACTTGCTCTGAACGTGGGGGTCAGTCAAGAGGAAAGGCAGAAAGAGAAGGTTTTTCCTTTCTACTGATTTGGTATCTTTGTCTTGTCTGTGGTTCACTTGGCACCAATAAATGAATCCCTGGTGTGGCAGTAATGATTGGGATTTTGGTTTTATGATCTGACCATGTAGTAATCTCTGTAGAGGGATGTTGGAGTCTCTATTGGGTGAGACAGGTGACAGATTACCTAGTTGGTCTATTTGACTATTTTAAGCTCTGCTCAATTAAGAATTTCAGCCTACAAGGAAGGAGATTGGCTCTTTTAAATATGGACCAGTGAATTTTTGTGTTTCTGTATTTACTTTTGACTTCTGGCTAAAGTTGTAGAGCTGAAGCTACAAATTCTCTATATGACTGTTAGTCCATAAATGAAAAAGGCCTTGATTTCTCATTTATAAGAGTATAAAATATTTTCTTACTTCTGGAAGATATTATGTTTCTTAAATTATAGGAGCGCTCTTCTGACTTGCTTATAAACAAAAATCAACATATAAGTGGAATATTCCTAAAATTCCCAGGAAATAGAAACATTGAATTTCTGATACTTCGATGTGCTAGACCTGAAAAAAAATCCATCTTACATAAATTGTTAGCTCAGAAACATTATAGGGAACCAAACACATAATTGCAGAAAATTTTGGCAAATCACAGTTCAAGAAACACCAGGTATATCTTTTCTCTGATTTATCAGTGTTTAGTGTAATATAATAGTACATTTTATTTTACTTGGGTTTGTATTCCTAACAATATCTGAGTCTCCTAAGTTTATATAGGTTTACTAATCAAATAAACTAACATTACTCCCAATGAGGTTTAAGATTATGAAAAATGTAAATTTGCATTCAACTGAATTGAGTCATTATCTGATCTTTTCATATCAACAGTAATTATATTTTGTATTGAACCAGTTGAGACAATTTCCCACATCTTTAGGTGAATTAAAAGCTTGGAAAAATATCAGAGTGAGCTAATTAATGGATAATTCTTAGATACCTAGCTATTTTCAAAATAAGATAGAATAATGAGACTTTGATTACTAATTATAATTTAAAGTATATGTGCTTTTGCTTCTTATTTTTATAAGCTATACAGCTAAATCTTTGGGTTATGTTAATAACCATGTTCATTTTAAAGTGTAAAAGTGGTGTCTGTAGCTATATAAAATTGTGTTGTATGTATCACAAGTTCTGTTAGTCTGCTAAAATACTCATATATGAAAGACAGTCCTCCATTATCTACTCCCTAATATGCTCTGTGAAATAGAAGTTAGTTACTTTAGTTAGAAGTCATAATTAATATGGATGGTTGAGACAATACTAGGAGCAATAGTGACAGAAATACAAGTGCCTGTGTGCTTTCACTTTTTAAGCAAGTCTATTCCAAGATATAAGGGAAGGACACAACTTGGAAAGTGAAATCTATTTGCCTTGGTTTATAACACCTGACTCTGAAAAGAAGCCATGAAAATGTTAACATTTTGACAAAGTTCTCCCAGCTTTGAAGGGCTGACTTCCTTGATTAACTGACCAATGTCATTATCCATAATATAAAAGAATATTCTTTACCTTCTGTGTAATCTTCCTAGATAGCAAAGATTCTTTGTCTTACCATAATAATTTTCTATTCCTCTATCTGAGCTTTATGTTTACTTTATTATGTCCTTGATTATGAAAAAGCAGTTCATCACAAAAAAAGAGCTCAGATGCTTTATAAGCCTGTTATTTAAAAATATTTAATAATCACTTTGATAAATAGGTAGCCAATTATTTCTCAAGCATCCAATGATCCTATCTTAATCAAGTATCTGAATATCCTCTGGCAACTCTTTAGATTTTTTTGCCTTCCCTAGATTGGATCCTAACTTAGAATAAAATAAAACAAAATGTTCAGGATATTTTCTATACCTATCTTTGAAAATTCCCAGTACACCACTGGAAAATTACAAAGATTTGTACTTTCACCTTATAAAAAGAAGTACTAAAAATAACTAGGTTTGTTTGGTGTGATTCATTGATTCTCTGGTTGGATTCACTATTGTAAGAGATGCATTTGAAGAGTTGTCAAATCATGAGGGCTGCTCTGTCTCCCCTGCTGAGACATGGTCCTGCTTCCCAGTCTGGGCAACAGTGAAAAAGGCCTGGTTTCCCTCTTCTGTCATAGAGCTTCTATAGGATGAGAGGACTTAAGAGTTCAAAGGATTTGGGGGAGGAAAGAGTTCAGTGATTGGAGCAAGCATGGAGAAGAAACTTCTCTTAAATTCCTTCTCTCCTCTCCATGCTCACAGGCCCACCATTTTCCAGATGTTTACTTCTAGATGGAAACAGAGTGACCTATATAAATCAAAGTCTGGCAGAACCACTTGGATGGATGAGTGGAAGGGTAGGGTGAATGTGTAGGTGGGTGAGTATGTGGGTGGTTGGATGGCTGGATGAGTGGGTAGGTGGATGGGTGAATGGATGAGTGGGTGGATAGGTGGGTAGATGGAGGGGTAGATGGGTGGGTGAATGGGTCTGTGGGTGGGTAGATGGGTACATGGATGAGTAGGTGTGTGTGTGTGCTACAGCAGGGATTTGACCTTACACAACTATAAGCTGTCCCTGTGTGGCTGTTGTCTGACACTGCACTTGAAGTCCTCAGAACTAATAAGCAGGCAGGGAAGATGGATATAATATGAGGGAGAGCAAGAACAAATTGGAACTCACAGGCTGGACTAAAACCTACGTCAACCTTGATGACCAGGCCACCTGGGGAAACTGACCTTAGGCCACAGGGAAAGTTCAGCTGTTCTTGTACACCCTAAGAACTTTTGTGAGTTTCTCAGGTTCTCTCTACCATATTTTCCAGGACACCATTTTGCTCCCACTGTAGCTTATCCCTAAATTTATCTGAGGGTCCTATTGAGTAGGCATCCCCCTACTCAGCCTGAGGGGACAGTTCACAAGGACCCACACCTCTTTCTTCCTCTCTGATTGTTCTCTCCTGCCCTCAGGCTGTGGAGTTGTTATCTAGTCTGAGTTTGGAGAAGAAAAAGAGCTGCTTGGCAAACAAACATCCTTCCCAAATTTTCCTGCCATACTCTGGTGCAGTGACTCTTTAATCTTTAAAGCCAAGTATGTGATGTCTTTTCCTCTGGCTCTGCCGTGGTCATCACTTTTGGGGGAACAGG
This sequence comes from Kogia breviceps, assembly GCF_026419965.1. Classification (NCBI taxonomy): domain Eukaryota; kingdom Metazoa; phylum Chordata; class Mammalia; order Artiodactyla; family Physeteridae; genus Kogia; species Kogia breviceps. The sequence goes on along the minus strand of NC_081312.1, from coordinate 120,315,789 downwards.
GCTTACATCTGACTGCTGGGGCTGAAGGGTTCAGAAAGGGTGATGGAGGGAGGAGAGAAAGCAAGCAGGACATTTGGAGCAAATGGAGAAATTTGGAGTCGAGTGGTACTCATCAATTAATACTCCAGAATTTTATCTACCACAAAAAAACTAAAAAAACAGAGGACTGCCTGAGTAATGATTTCAACAAATAACTTACTCCTTTCCAGTAAAGAAACAAACCTCTTCCCAGTATACCTACTATACACACTGCCTTCGAATCCCCTGAGACATTGCCCTTGACTGTGAAAGTAACACATAGGCATGGTTGTTGGAATTGGAACCCATCATGGACCCTGAGCATCATTGTATGTTCTTGCTAAGGGTGCCAGGAATGCAAGGCACTGACTGCTCTTTACCTGGACTACTTCCCAGAGCTGTGTCTGCAGTGATTAACCTTAAGGGAAGAGGTAGCATCTCTCTCCCGAAAGCTGGCTTTCTTCCCCTCCCTATAAAAGGTATGAATCCTCCAATCACAGTGTAACATAATTCACTGCCTGTGAAGCAGCCATCCAAGCCCATCTATGTCACTTCCCTTTACCTCCAAGGGACTGTAGGTCATGGAGAACTGGTACAAACAGAAGCTCCAGCTACAGATTTTGCCATGAGTAATAAAGTCCTTTGTCTCTGACCCAGGAGTGTCATGTCTTCTACCAGCATCCATGGAACCGTGATGTGTTAGCTTGTAAGTAGGATAAAATCCCAGACCATTATCAGTTCTTTTCAATGGTGGACTCTCAATGCCTTCTCCCAAAGCATGCATGGATCACCTAGACCACCATCTATGTGTCTTAGTGTGACCCTGCTAAGTGATATAAAGAAAAGGTGAAGCAGTTGATGATAACAAAAACCAAAGCCAGGGTGGAAATCCAATGTCCACCTCCCACTGGCTGGGCTTGCCTGGCACCCATGCCTAGAAACCCAAAAGCACCATGACAGGAGAGAACTGTTTGATGGTGTCCTGGCCCAGCATAAGTGCCTGGCTGATTTGGGTGCATTCTTGGTGGTTTTAGGAAGAAGGTATCTACCAATGCACTCTGGCTTCTTAGACTGCTGCTAGCAAATGCTCACCATTGCCAGACTCCATGCAGCCTTTCTAGATGAGATTTCAAACCTAATTAAGCTTAGCATTATCATTGTTTTTATCATATTAAGTTCCTGCTTGGCCCACAGCAGCCGGGGGTGGGGGGGTGGGGGGGTGGGGGGAGTCAGTGCTGCATCTTTAAAGAGAAACAACAGATTTTGGTTCAATTAAAAATTCATTAAAATGCAAATTAGTTTGTAAATTTTTTTCTCTCCTTCTGATGATTCCTCGATGTGGCTTTTTAATCATAGCGGGCACTGAAGGAAAGGTGAACCCATGGCTAGAAAGGAATAGAGAGGGAGAGCTGGAATTCTGGACCCCATTCACTGTGGCTGGATGCTGAGAGCCTTAGCCCTTCTCCTCCTCCTCCTTCCCCCTCCATTACTCTGTTTTCTCCCCAGAGGGGACTAGTTTCATGATTGCTCCCAAGTGCTTGACTGATAACTCCCATCATTTTCCTGATCTCCATCTTGCTGAATCTTAAGGGAAACACCAGAATAAAATGAATAATTACCCTTATCCACCTAGAGCCCCTGGCCATCCCTCATATTTTGATAATGCTTGCGGGGAGCTTTCTCCACTAACAGGACATTGAAATGTGACTAGGGTTCCTGCAATGACTTAAAATGACAACCCCACCAAATGGTTAGCCAGGTAACCTGTTTGCCCAAATCCTACAAAACCACAGAGCCTACAGAGAGACATGCACAAACTAACAAAATGCCTACTATATACAGCACCTGTAACGCTTTACCCTCACTCTCTTGATCAGTCTACCCAGGAAAATTAGTAAGCCCCCTACTGTTATGCCTGGCATAGGAATGGGGAAACTGAGGCTCAGAGATCTGGGGAGATACTTGCCCAAAGTCACATTGCTTGAAAGTAGTAGTCAGGACTTGAACCCATATCCCGTGGATTCCTAAGCCAGTGCCCTTTCCGTTACATGAATTCCACAATTCTTCATTTCCATTTTCACAGAGCTGGTCCGGCTTTTTGTTTCGAGGATTGACCAGCTGTTACATGCAGTCGATTCTAAGACAGGTTGGATGTATACACTGATGCTAGCTTTCTAGAGAACATGGTGCCTCAGATCCCGGGAGTGTTGCTTTCATGGTGCTGCTGGCTGTGGGAAGCAGGCAGCTACTGCAAGTTCACTAGATGCCCCTAATTGCTGAAAACACATTCAGGTGGTATGGTAAATGCAACTTAATTGAGAACTAATTAACTTGTTATAGTTATCTCGTTACATGACAACTCAATGTCTAAATATTCTTTTCTTCTCAGATAAAGGAATAAAAAAGGAAAATCGGGGGTGAAACTACATCTCCCTTCAGATGGTAGGGCCTGGATAGAAGGCAAGACAGCTGGGGCAGCAATGGGGCCTCGTGGTCTTGAAGAAGAAGGAGTCAAGCTCGTTAACACCATTTTAAAGGAAGATGTTCAAAGGCGGTGGGCAGATCCTGACTTTCAGAAGAATTCTCCATTAAATCTGGTGTGAAATGGGATTTGGCCTCAAAGGCTGCAAGAGACAGGACCTGGCAAGGACTGTTTCTCCCACCCAGCTTCTCTCTAGTTATTTAAGATTTGGGTTTTGTATCCTTTTGTTTGCTGATAATCTGCCCTTTTCTGTGAAAATCCAAGGAGACCTTCCACATAACGTAACCTCGTGCTGTTGTCAGGAGCTTATTGCTAGGGCAGGGCTCTGTTTCAGCCCAGCTCTCATGTAATCATTGGTTCTTAATCCGTTTTCAGCTACAACGTCGTTTAACCCTCTCCTCTGCCGAGTTTCCAGAAACTCCCCCAAAACGAATCACCAGCAGTGGGGGAGCTGAGAGGTGCCTCCCTGGAGGACCAGGAATGAAGGGAAAGCAAAAAGAATAAGTCTGTTCACGGCACTTTACTCTTTCAGCCCTGATGTTCCTTGTTTAATTATGTGTGTTTAAATCACCTAGAAAAGCAAATTCTGTTTATTTCCGTCAGAAACTAAAATCAATATCCGGTCCTGGCAGACAAGGGAGTCAGATCCCATTCTCACGGGCTCGTTGCCATTGGAACTGATGGGCTGGTGAGTTTGGACCGCAGTGTTGAGATCTGTTGGTATTGCACGAGGAAATTATCTGGCTTTTCATCTTAATGAAAGGCAGACATGGCTGCTTGGAAACACTCCTCTTGACTCTCTCAACCCCTCCAGTTTGACGACAAGTACCCTTTCCAGATTTTTCTGGTTCCTCGTCTCACTGAAGACGGTCCCAACCACATCGTTCCCGGGACTTTAACATTCTTCCTTTCTCACAGCCACTGATTATCTTCCATTCTGGAGTCTGACAGTGCTGACTTAACTTGCAGCATCCCTAGAGAGAAATTAGGATGCTGAAGGCCCATTCTCTAAGGGGAGCTACTTACCTGGTCTGCCCCCAGTCTGGATGTCCAAACCCCTCTGTCCAGGTATGTTTCTGTAAAAGAACCCTTAGTTCTGGCCTTTGTGAAGACAACAAAAGAATTAATGGAAAACGATGAGCCCACCCTGTGGAAAGAAAAATGATAAACCACGTACTATACAGTCAGCAAAGAGCAAACTGTAAATAACATACAGTGAGATTCTGATAGGAGTTTCCAATTTCTTCTCACTACAGAACTTGTGCAACCCCTCTTTAATATCATTAAGAAGCTTGCCTGTCATCTGATTCATCTGGGTGGTTTTTTTTTTGCGGTAAGCGGGCCTCTTACTGTTGTGGCCTCTCCCGTTGTGGAGCACAGGCTCCGGACGTGCAGGCTCAGCCGCCATGGCTCACGGGCCCAGCCGCTCCGGGGCATGTGGGATCCTCCCAGATCGGGACACGAACCCGTGTCCCCTGCATCGGCAGGCGGACTCTCAACCACTGCGCCACCAGGGAAGCCCCATCTGGGTGGTTTGAAGTTTATTTTACCACGTAGGTTTGGCTACTTTATTTCTGCTGTGTCTCTAACCCGGTTCCTGTCGCACTTCAGTCTGTGCTGGGACACGGCTTCTATGTATGAAGCCCTTGCTTGCTTCTATTTGCAGAAAATACTCAATCTCTGCTTATGCATTTGTTCAAAGTTCACTTTAAGTACAGAGTATTTATCAACTGTATTGCTCAGCAAAGTGAGCAAAGTGCCTGCTGCTGGTTACTCATTAAAAGGAACGGCTTCTCTTCCTATTTTGCATGGCCCTGAAGCTTTCTGTCTCTGTCTCTCTCACTGAGTGCTCTGTTTTCCTTGGCCAGCTGCCTCTGTTCTCAGAATGCAACCTGATGATTGGGGACATATTTCAAACCCTCTACTTCTTGCCGGTGGGGAAGGTAATGACCAGTTTGGGACTGACATTAAAAAGAGCTCTTCTATTGGGTAGAAACATGGATACTGTGTTGAAATCCTCCTGGCAGAAGCAGCATCCTGGTGAGGGAGGTTTAACGGAAGCTTTGAGGATGGAGGTGGGGGGATACAGAGTGGTGTGGTTTCTGCCAGAGAATGGCTCTCTCAACCCTGGCTGCCCTTTGGAATCCCCTGGGGAGTGTTTTAAATTCTGACACCTCTGTCCCACCCCAGAGATTTTGATTGAATTACTGGAGAGGAGGGAGCCTGAATCAAGGTCGTTTCAAGTTCCCCAGGTGAGACGGAGAACTGCTAGGCTAGAGGTTGGAGCCAACCAGAGTCATCAAGAAAAAGTGAGCTTCCCTTTCAGGGGAGAGCAAATCTCAACTTCAAGTCCAAAGGATCAGCAGCAAGATTGGCATCTATACTGGAAAGCCAAGAGTTCAAAGTGGAGCAGAAATGGAGCACAGTGTAAAGAAAGTCAACCAGACAAGAGCCACAAGGATCCACAGTGGCCTCTGCAAGGGCCCTGGCTGGTGGGGCTACAGCTCAGACTTGAAGACCAAGGTATCTAGAGCCCCCAGCATTCATCTTGGCTTAATGTCTGAGGCAGGACCCTTAAGGACCTGTGACTTCCTGCTTACAGCTCTTAGACACCATTCTGGCTGCAGTAGCTAATGGTTGAGCCACTTCATACCATTGCTACAGAGATTATATGACAAACATAATGGTGTAGAATCATAGAGTATTAGAGTTGGACAAAATAATGTCGTCCAACCTTCTCCATTATATCAAAATCAGATCAGAACATATTTCTCCTCTGCTCCACTACAAAGACTTAAAAGACTAGAGTCAAATGTTCACAGAGGCAAGCAGAAATGGTTTGAATTTTTAGTAAGAAAGTTTCAATTATCATCAACTCTATTACTGCAGAGTAGTCGGAAATGGGAAAGCATCCCTAAACCAGCCATTCCCAAACTTCAGTATGCTTGAAACATGCCCAGGGTTGGGAAGGGAAGGTAGGAGAAGGTATGCATGTTAAAAATGCAAAGTCCTGGGTCCACTCCAGAGAGTCTGATTCAGTAGGTCTGGAGCAGGCCCCAAGAATCTCCATTCTTAATATGTGAGATGCCCTATTATCCCAGGAATTCTGATGTACATGGTACCAAAGCCAGGTTTTAAGAAACACCGGCTTGAGCTGTGATAGTATCACCCAAATCCTGGGCAGAAAAGCAGTGTTCCAAATCAGCAATTATCAACCCTCGTTGTCCATAGAATCACCTGGGCAGCATTTTGAAAAATACGAATGCCTGGACCTCAACTCAAATCAAGTGAATCAGAACATCTTACGACTGAGGCCTTGTATTAGTTAGACATTACTGTAACAATGCTGTGTACCAAACATCTCAAAACTCAGTGGCTTAAAGCAACAAGCATTCATTTCTCACTCACAAGTGTGTGTGTGGACTGGAGCTTGGCTGCTCTACGTTGGGCTCAGCTGGTGAAACGCTCTGGACTGCAGGTTGTATTCTGGTGAGCTTTATGTATGTTTCATACTCCTTAGAGCAGTGGCTACCTAGGGTACATTCTTCTCATGACCCATCAATGAATGTGAGGGACAAGCCAAACTAAGTACATTTAAGGCTTCTGCTCTTGTCATGTCCAGTAACATCCCACAGCCAAGACCAATATCAACAAAATGGGAAAAAATACTCTGCCTAATGGTCCAAACTACCACAGTGCTCCATCCCAGACCAATTAAATAAAAATTCTGGGGTGGGGTATGGGAACTGCAAAGCCCCTAAAATGTGCAGCTAGAGTTGGGACTCTTTCTTCTAAAGGATAATTCAGGTCCCAAGCAGTTAACCCTGTGTGAAGGAATTATAGTCCTACATATTTGGGATAAAACATGAGAAGTAGCTCCGTGGCAATAGGATTATTAATTAATGATAGAGAAAATAATAATAATCAAGCAAAGTACATTATTTGTTCATATCAGCCCTTCATATATTTGGACTTAGTTACCATGTTCTGCGCAGCCAACCCCCAGATCCTCTGAGCTGTATGCTGTCGGTTCCACTGACCACTGTCCACATGCCATGCTGTCACTCTCTCTTGCCATTGTTCTCACTCTCTTAATGCATTCTAGACATTTTATGTGCACCCCTTAAATATGGGGTCTTCCAGAAAATCCCTCAGTGTGCCTGCTGTGACCTCAACTTGAGAAAAATAAAATCAGCCCCCTTGTCCTTGAGACCAAACTCCTGTTAACTCAGCCCAAGTGAAACCTCCAAGGAGGAAACAGCACCCGTTCACCCAGGTCAGGTACATTGACCTTGGCTCAATGTCAAGACCAGTTCCTCAGCCCTCCCTTTGGGTCTAGTCCCAGCTCTGCCTCCAACACCCTGAGTTCCCTTGGATAAGTCACTTCTCTCAGCCCCAGTTTCCTCATCTGGAAAAAGGATTCTGGAGACAGCCATGCCCTTCCTGCTCTGCCCTTGGCAAGTATGGGATTATGTCGGCCTGAGAGTTGCCCTAGAGGAGTGCTGTTATAATCAGGGGGCTTGAAGGAAGCCCAGACACTTACCTGGGATTATTTCCCAGCAGCACACTTGTGAAATGCTCAGGCAAAGGCTCATGCAGCTCCAGAAAGAGTAATTACTTTGTTGCTGCTAATGAAACAAGCCACTAACCACATCCTCCCATATGCACAGTGACTGGGCTCCCAGTAAGGAAGCTCCCAGTAAGGAAGAGCTTTAACACAGCCCAGAGCAGGGCCGTCTAGGATGCTGTTACTCAGCTATGTGCCCACCTGCCGCAGCATCCAGGGAGCCCGCAGGCCTCACTCCCTTTGGCAGTAAAGCTCTGCCTTTGTAGGTACTTCTCACTGCTCCCTGCCTTCCTCTTCTCCCTGTACCTGACTACTTGGGATGGTGATATGGAGGTCTTTCAACCAACTGCCCTTACCCTAACCCCATCCCTATGTAGCATGACACTGCCTCCTCCCTATGTGCTTGCCTCTTTCTCTCTCCCCCAGCTTTACCATATACCCATCACGTCAGCCTCCTGGACATTCCCAAAACACATCAACTTCTTTCCCTCTTACCTGCCTGGACTCCTGGGGCCACAACCACACCCTCAGGGACAGGCGTCTACTTCTGTACCAGCATCTTATCCCAATACCCTACGTTCTTTCTCCGATATCAACACCATGCCCCCTCTGCAAGCATAGGCTTAGAGTGATTCTCAGCCACTTTTCAACAGAATCTATGTATAACCTTCCCCCGACAAAAAAAGAAAAGCAGTCCAAAGGATTTATTTCTTTCATACTCCAGGTTAAAAATTTGGAAGAGCACAGTATGTGTATGCACCATGGGTCTCAATTTAGACAGACTTACTAGATTTAGGAGTCTTATTTTCTCTTAAGGAGCTGTACAGTGGGTTAAAAAGTGTATGATCATAAGTTTTGTATTCATTAGCATCATTTCTATGCTGCCAAATGCATAATTCTGACTCACAGTTCCCACTGAACCTATAAGCAAGAGGATTTATTTTATTGTTTCATTTTATTCATTGCTTCTCCTTCCCTCTCAGTGTTTCCCTAGGGCTATGTCATGGGCAAAATTTCACCTGTCATGGGGTTACAGTGGTAGGAGTTGGGAATCTGGGTACCAGTCTCTGATTGGCTGGTACCTACACTTTGGTAGGATGAGGATGTTTTTGAGAAGGATTGTGGTCCCAGCCAAAATGCTTCTAGCCAGAACAAAGGAAACCTTACTTTCTAGAAAAAGTCACACCTCTGATGCCAGTGTCTAAACCTGAACCCCAAGGTATTAGGACCTGTTCCTTAATATTTTAATAACAGGTATTTGCCTGGTAGCTTGGACAAACAATGTATTTTTCTTTTAACTTGACTATCCCCATATTCATAAGGAGTCCCCATCACGAATAGGCAGTGCACAGAGCAGCATACGAAAAGATATTCACTCTCACATATAATGAAATAATTTGCATTAAAAACAACAAAATAGACTTTTTTTTCACCTAGCAGCTGGCAAAGATACACAAGTTTGATACAATGCTATATTAACAGGTGTGGAGAACATTTTGATGGAAGAGTACATTTGCATAGCTCTTTGGCAATGGTCACCAAAATGTAAAGTGTATATGATTCCTGATTTAGCAATTCTGCTCCTGGACTCTCCCAGAGCTACAGTGGCCCATGCAAACATTTCTGGAGAAAATTCCATGCCTGTGCAGACTGGATGCACTGGATTCACCTCAGGTGTGGAGAAAAGGGAACCCCCTTACACTGTTGGTGGTCATTTAAATTGTGGCAGCCACTATGAAAAACAATAAAGAAGTTCCTTAAAAAACTAAAGATAGAGCTACCATATGATCCAGCCATCACACTCCTGGGCATATATTTGGAAAAGATGAAAACTCTAATTTGAAAGGATACATGCACCCCAATGTTCATAGCAGCATTATTTATAATATACAAGACATGGAAGCAAACTAAGTGTTCATCAACAGATGAATGGATAAAGATTATATATATATATATAAAATGGAATACTACTCAGCCATTTAAAAAGAATGAAATAATGCCATTTGCCAAAACATGGATGCACCTAAAGGTTATCATACGAAGTAAGACAGAAAAAGACAAATATTATATGATATCTCTTATATGCTGAATCTAAAAAATAATACAGATGAACTTATTTACAAAACAGAAATAGACTCACAGGCATAGAAAACAAACTTATGGTTACCAAAGGGGAAAGGGGAGGGGAGAGATAAATTAAGAGTTTGGGATTAACTACTCTATATACAGTAGATAAACAGCAAGGATTTACTGTATAGCACAGGGAACTATACTCAATATCTTGTAATAACCTATAATGGAAAAGAATCTGAAAAATAATATATATTATATATATGTACACACATATAAATGTATATATACCTGAATCACTTTGCTGTATACCCGAAACTAACACAATATTGTAAATCAAGTAAAATTCACCAAAAACTAAAAATTTAACCTCAAATCTCAAAATGCACCCCAACCATGCTTAGCAATTCAACAACTCTTACCTAGTCCAAGGACTTTCTGCTCTACTAGGTGACCAGATCATACAGGCTCCTCACTTCTTAAACCTCCAACTTCTTTCAGCTGGTGACCCCTCCTCTGTCTTCATGGAGGAAGAGATGCAGATACAAACTGTTTCCCCAATTTAAAAAATTGTGATAGGTCTACCATGGGAATGGAAGATAGCATAGGATTTGGTGACAGTCAGCCTCTGAAGTAAATGGGTATAAATGCCACATATCAGTATAAGACTTTGGTCAGGTTATATAAACTCCCTGAAATTCAGTTTCGTCATCTATACAACCAAGATCATGGTCATGGTCATGGAGGAAAGAAGAGAATCAAGAATGACTCCCAGGTTTTTGGCCTAAGCAACTACATAGTTGGTGGTACCATTAACTCAGATGGCAATGGTTTAGGTCAATGGTTCTCAAAGTATGGTCTCTGGACCAGCAGCATGAGCATCATCTCACTCCCACCCCAAACTTACTGGATCAGGAACTCTGTGGTGGACCCACCAGTCTATTTTAACAGATATCCAGGTATTTCTGATGCATGCTAATGTGTGAGGGCTGGTCATTTGGAGGATATATCAGAAGTGAAAGAATTTGAGTTATTTTAAGCAGGAAAGGATTTAAGGTAGTAGGTGGTTACCAAAACCCTTGAAAGAGAGAAGGAATACAGGTCAGGGAAAGGTGCCCCTGGTAGCTTGGTTTACCTCCAGCTTACAGAGAGAGAGGAAGCTGTGGAAGTTTGGAAAACCTCTTGAAATAATTTCAGCTTCAGAGGTAGAAGGTTCATAGGAAATTGCTGGGGGCCACAGCAAAATCTTTCATTTGCCAATTCCATGAGGAGAAATGATTTGGTTTCTGCTTCTCTTCTTTCCACCAAATCTTATACAAAGGCTTCTTGTTAGTGGAATCTAAACTGGAAACCCATTGTCAGGGATTTGGGGAAATGGAGTTGCTGGATTCCCAGCACCTTTGATGGGAGCAGAGTAAAAAGGGGAGGATGCTCTTGGGTTCCTCACTGAACTCATTCCCCACTGACACAGTGGGAAAAAAAAAAAGTGTCTGTTTGAGATGCTGATGAGCCATTCAAATGGAGATGTGACGTAAGCAACTGCATATCTAGACTGAAATTCAGCGGCAAGTCAGGGCTGGAGATCTAAGTGTGAAAGTCCTCAGCCTGTAGGTAATATTTAAAGTCTTGAATCCCCAAGATGACATCGTTAGAGAAAGTGTGTTACTACAGAAGATCTGAAGAGACTCATAATTTGGCCCTGGTCTGCCAGAGGAAGAGGAAATAAATGGTCAAAAACAAGAGAAGAAAGGGCTACCCAAGAGAGTGCTTTGTTTGGAACCCTAGAGGGGGAAGTCTTTGAAGAGGAAGGAAGGGCCAACCAAGTCAGATGCTGCTGGGAGGTCTGAAAATGGACCTCTTGTTTGGCAAGATGGAGGCCATTGGTGAGGTAGCTAATAACCACTTCAGCAGAATGGTGGGGCAAAGCACTGTTGGGAATTGGTTGAGGAGAAAGTAAGCATAAAGGAAATGGAGACAGAGAATTGACAGCAAGCACATTTTGCTATGAAAAGGGACAGAGAAATGGCCCAACACCAGGATCTTGGTTATTTATAGGAAGAAACTGAGTTTCAGAGAGGTTATATGATTTGACCAAAGTCTCATACAAATAGGTGGTATTTAAACCTTTGTGCCTGAGCTTGACTGTCACCAAATCCTGTGCTCTTCCCTCCCCCGGACAGACCCTCCACAATTTTTCAGGTTGTTTTTTCCTCTGGGCTTGTTTTCCCATAGTTACTGGAAAGAAACTAAATTCCCTACTTACTCCTCAAAGCCTCTTGTCAGAAGGTGACTTTTCTTATAAGAAAAGAGATCTTATTAGACAGAAGCAGGGATGAGGCCCCATCCTGCTGAGGGATGAGGCAGGTCTTCATATCTTCAAAAGCAAAGGACTTCTACTAATTCACTTCCAAGAGCACTTTCACAGAAAGAGAACATTCAAATGGATAAAGGGGAGAAGAAAGATAGACACTCCCTCTCTTTGATTGTTTCAGGTCAATAAATCAGTATTTGTGCAAATGGATTGACTCTAATGGCCACATGAATCTAAGCCAGACTCAGAAAAAAGAACTCCAAAAATAAGTACAACATGGACAAGTCAATGCCACACTGGGATGGGGTTACGATCTGCCTGTCACTCACTGTCTTCCTAAGGACATCACATGACATTACTTCCCAGGGCCTGGGCTATCTGACTGGCTGCGAAATCTGAATTCATCTTGTGTGGATGTCAAATGCACCTGATATAGTCAACCCAAGAGAGGCTGAGAGCCAGTAGTGGGCTCCACAAAGGTGTTAAAATTATCTACTGATCAAGTGATTTACTGAATTTACCCCTTTCTAAATAGATGTTTGGAAGCTTGATCATATATGCTACATTGCACCCTAGAAATTGTAAACAAATTAGTTGAAACAAATAATCAAATTAGGAGAAGTTGATCTGATTTGAATTTCACCTTGAAGTAAAAAATGTTGTCTTATTTTCTTCTTTTATTAATTTAGTTAGAAAAATAATACATGAACATTGTAGGGAAAAAAAATGAGGAATTACATTTCAGCAGTATGGTGGACAGGAGGATGCCTCACCCAGATTCCCATTCAAGGAAAGACTTGTTGCCCCAGCTACTGGGTGTGCAGTCAGCAGACAGCTCCAGATATCAGGTCCTTCAGGGTCTGCCTCAGCTCCTGAGCACCACCTTGCCCAAGAACATGCCCTTCCCAGGGGAGTTCATGCCCAGTGACTCATCACTGATGCCTGGACATTTCAGCCCAATAGGGAACAACTCTGATGGGCCATGCATGCTTCAGAACTCTCTGGGAGGTTGGCCAGGGCTTTACAAAGCATGCATGCTAATTTTGTTCCTTCTTTGCCCAATCATGTTGCCTCTTACAGGTGTTGGACCCCATTAAAAACTCCCATCTCTCCCATCTACTTGGAGAGAACCCAACCTGGGATAAGCGGTACTGGGAGTGGTCCAAGAAAGCAGGCAATAGGATGAAGATTTGGAGGATCACTGGCTGCTTGGTTGGCAATAAAGACCCCATGACTGGTGGTAGTTAAAATGCAGAGAGTTCATTTGTTAGAATTGTCACCTTTGATCAATTGGAATGGTGAGCCAGCTGAAGGGAATGCCTTAGCTGGTGCCACTTATCAAGAGTGTGTTGGGGTGGGGGTGGGGCATAGTACCTATAAAGACAATGGATTGGATGGCTATTTTTAAGCACCACTGATACCCTAGAGAAAGTTCACAAAAAAAATGACAAAAGTCGAGTGTGAAAGCCAGAAGTCTTCCCTGATAGCCAAAAAAGGGGCTTTCATCTCCTGTAGTGAGAGGACAAAGAAAACTGAGGCCTCGGCTCAGGACTTCATTTAAGAGTGGACAAGATGCACCCTAGCAAGGACCCCAGGAGATGGTGCTGGCTTGCCACAAGGATGGCACCTAGGAGCATGGAGTAGTGATGGCTCATGCTAAGTAAAGTTGAAATGCCAGAACTACCATGCAGATGCTGGAGAAAGAGATTAAAAAGCTCAGAGAAGTGGATGGGCTGGAGTGGATACACAATGTGAAGCCAGAAGTTTCAATGCATGTTCTAAGGAAGTCTCGAAAAAGACACTACTTTCTAAAGTCAATGGTTGGAGGGCACCAGCATCACTAAAAAGTTCAGTAGTAGCTCTCCTCTGTAAGCCTGGGCTGGTGGCGGAGAGGCTGTTAGAGAGCTAGGCACACTGAGAACAATGGGGATGATGGGACCCTGGAACAATAAAGCCCAGGTGGACACAGTTATTGTGATGAGTACACAGTAATTGCGATAGGAGTGGCATCCAAGGGAGCTAGACCCACAGAAAATTCCTGTTATGGAGACAAGTAACAGAACATAATGTCACTAGAGGTGAGATAGATGGGCATCCCACAATGGTACCATTAAGCTTGTACCACCAGAAGAAAACAAGAATACATGAGAAGAAGGCTGAAGGCTGTCACCCCAATAAAATGTCACATCCTCTTATCCATATTCTTGATTTGAGCCAGTTTTCAGACTCAGACCAATTGACTGAAGAGGTGGTTTTGTCCCAGGAGGAAGGAGTCTACAACACCATGGCAAGTACACAGTAATGACTCCCACAGTCCTTCCTCAAAGGGACCTACAGCTGTTTACTTGGGTAGCTGTACACTGGGGAAAGGAGAACAGTCAAACATTTGAAGGACTGTTGGACATAAGTCTGAGCTAACACTGATACTCAAAAACCTAAGGCATCACTATCCTTCCCCCTCTGTTAGAGTCGGGGGTACATAGGGACCAGGTAATAAGTGGGGTCCTGGCCAAGATCTGGCTTACAATGGATCCACTGAGTCCATGGACCCACCTAGTGGTCACTTCTGTGGGCTCGATATGCATCTTTGTGATTCATGTATTCAGTAGTTGGTGCAACCCCCATACAGGATTCTTGATCAGTGGGGTGGGAACTATCATAGTGGGGAAGGCAAAGGGGAAGCCTTGGAACTCTGTCCTTGTTTAGAGGTAATTCTCCATAATTATGGCACTTCTGCTCATCTTCTGAGCCAAGCACCTTGCAAGACTCTTTCTATAACAGAAAGTCTTAGAAGCTAGAAATAGTGTCTCTAAGACAGAGACCCTCAGACACATTCCAGGATGATAAAATCTCCCTCCTCCCAGAAGATTTTCTTACCTTCTAGAGTAATAAGCCTAATCCTTCTCTGGAGAGGAGGATGGGTATGTTTGCCAGCAGCCTCATCTAAGATTTAGTGTTTCCTAAGCTCATTGTTCCTTGCCTGTGACATAGATGTGTGTGTAGCATCCACTAAGCCCACTCCACATTGTCCCATGGAGCTTGGGGGACAATGGGAATCCATTGCAAACATTTTGTGCCATGACTAATAAATATATTGTCTGAATGCATTTTGCCTCACTGTTCTCTTACCAGTCAAATGTATGAAAGTGCAGAAAGCAAACCTTATGAACTGCTTGATTGCTTGGCCTGACTCTCCATCCCCCTCCAAAACAAGAGAGCAAATCAAAAACAGGATCACATCCTGGAAAGAATGGCAGGAATTGCTGACACTCTTAAAGACCTAAATCAAATTCAAAGAGTCATGTACCAAAATGTTCATTGCAGCTCTATTTACAATAGCCAGGACATGGAAGCAACCTAAGTGTCAATCAACAGATGAATGGATAAAGAAAATGTGGCACATATATACAATGGAATATTACTCAGCCATAAAAAGAAACAAAACTGAGTTATCTGTAGTGAGGTGGATAGACCTGGAGTCTGTCATACAGAGTGAAGTAAGTCAAAAGGAGAAAAACAAATATCATATGCTAACACATATATATGGAATCTAAGAAAAAAAAATGTCATGAAGAGCCTAGGGGTAGGACGGGAATAAAACACAGACCTACTAGAGCATGGACTTGAGGATGTGGGGAGGGGGAAGGGTAAGCCGTGACGAAGTGAGAGAGTGGCATGGACATATATACACTACCAAATGTAGGGTTGATAGTTAGTGGAAAGCAGCGGCGTGGCACAGGGAGATCAGCTAGGTGGTTTGTGACCACCTAGAGGGGTGGGATAGGGAGGGAGGGAGACAAAAGAAGGAAGAGATATGGGAACATATGTATATGTATAACTGATTCACTTTGTTGTAAAGCAGAAACTAACACACCATTGTAAAGCAATTATACTCCAATAAAGATGTTAAAAAAATTCCCATAACAAAAGAATATAAATAAATACTTTACAGCCCACAGGCAAAATCTGGCCCACCACCTGTTTCTCTAAATAAAGTTTTATTGAAACACAGCCACTCATTTGTTTACATATTGTTTATGGCTGTTTTTGCAGTATAGCAGCAGAGTTGAGTAGTTACATCAGAGATTGTATGGCCACAAAGCCTAAAATATTTATTATCTGGCCTTTTGCAGAGAAGGTTTACTGACTCATGATCTAAAGATGTCAGAATATGCCATCTCCATACATGCCTCAGTCTGGACCCTGGAAGAAACAAGATGGATCCCGAAAGATGACAGTAAACTACCAAAAACTCAGCCAAGTTGTAGCCCCAATTGCAGCTGTCATGCCAGATGTATTGACTTTGTTAGCTCAAATAAACACGACCTCAGGTACATGATATGTGGTAATTGATTTGATAAATGAATTATTTTACATTCCTACCAGAAAAGAGGATCTGAAACAGTTTGCACCCACATGCAACAGGCAACAATATGCATTCATAATTTTGTCCCAGGGATATATTAACTCTCCCTGCAAAAGAGATATGAATGCTTGAACATCCCACAGCACAGCACATTCAGTCTATCCTCTACATTGATAATATTACAATAATTTGGGTCAGATAAGAAAGAATTGGCTAGCACATGGGATGCTTTAGTATGACACATATGCTCCTGAGGGTGAAAGGAATAATCAGAGTCTGCCACATCAATACAATTTTTAGGGATACAGTGGTCAGGGGCATGCCAAGACATCTCCTCCTAAGAAAAAGGTAAAGTATTGCATTTATACCTCCCACTATGAAGAAGGAAGGAAGCACAGTGCATGACAAAACACTGGTAGATTTTGTCAAGTTCTGGAAGTATCATATTACATACTTTGCAATACTGTTCTAGCTCATATACTGGGTGAAATGAAATACTGTATACTTCGAGTAGAGCCAGAGCCAGAAAGGACTTTGCAGCAAGTCTAGACTGCAGTGCAAGCAGCCTTGCTACTTGAGCTGTATGACCCAGCAGAACCTATGCTATTGAGTTGATGGTGGTGGGCAAAGATGCTGTGTGAAGCAAACAGTAATTCCAGTGAAATAACCACAGTGAAGAACCCAGGGTTCTGCAAGGCTATAGATCTGCAATGTAGAATTATACACCTTTAGAAAATAGCTTCTGGTAGAGATAGAGCACCTGACCATGGAACACAAGGTGACCATGAGTCCAGAATTTTCCATCATGGTCTAAGTCTGTCATCATGTCCTCAGGTTGGGCTGGCCCAGCAGCAGCCCAACAAAAATGAATGGGATGAGACTGAGCAACGGTTGGCCCAGAGGGTGCAAGCAAGCTGCATGAACAGATAGCCTAGATCCTCATGACTTCACACTCAGCTCATCATATACAGGAGCCTATATGACCAGCTGAAGGAGGAAAAACCCAAGCTTGGTTTACAGATGGGTCAATGTTATGGGCTAAATATTTATGCCCCCCCATTCATATGTTGAAGTGCCAACCCTCAATGTGATGGTATTAGGAGGAGGGACCTATGGGAGGTGATGAGGTTTAGATGAGGTCATGAGGGTGGAGTCCCCATTACAGGATTAGTGCCCTTATAAGAGAAAGAGACACCTAAGCTTCTTCTCTGTGCCATGTGAGGATAAAGAGAGAAGGGAGCTGTCTACAAGCCAAGAAGAAGGTCCTCACCAGGAACCAAATCTGCCAGCACCTTGATCTTGGACTTCCAGCCTCCAGAACTGTGAGAAACAAGTGTCTGTTATTTAACCCACCCAGTCTATGGTATTTTGTTATAGCAGCTGAGCTGTCTGAGACAGTCATCTTGGTATGTGAATACAAGCTAAAAGTGGATGGCCTTTGCAGTTGCTCTAGAGCCTTGCTTAGGGGTGGCTTTGAAAGTCAGAGGTGAGGAAAACCCTTCTAATGGGTTCTACTTCATGCAGTGCACCTCATCATTCACTTTGTGCAGAAGGAGAATTGGACCATAGTAAGAACACTTTATAGCTCATGGGTAATATGAATAGTCTGTCTGGGTGGTCAGGAGTCTGGACAGAGAAAGATTTGGAGATTGAGGACAAACAGATCTTGGGTAGCAAGATGCAGATGGCCATATGGCAGTGGACACAAGGTATGAAGAGCTTTATATCACATGTTAACATCTACCAGAGAGCATCCACCATGGAGGAGGCACTAAACAACCAACCAGACAAGATAACTCAGACAGCTGAGTCAGCCACCCTAGGTCACTGGCTACCTTAGTGCTGACACAATGGGCACATGAATGAGTGGCCACAGAAGGAAGGGTGGAGGCTATGCATGGTCCCAACAGCATGGGATCCCACTTACCAGGGCTACTTAGCTACTGCTGCTACCCAATGTCTATCTGACAGACACAGAGACCACCCTGAGTGCTGATATGAGAACATAACTCAAAAACTACAACTGGCCACTTCAATCCTTCCATCCTGAAGAGCTAGAGAGTCCTTGTAAGAGGAATAGCATATATTCCAAGTACAGGTTTGTCTTTCCTGCCCACATGCCTCAGCTTATCCAAGGCCTTAAAATGTTTGAACCACCAACATGGGACCTTATAGAACATTGCATCATAGGGAACACGCTTTGCAGCAAAGGAGGTGTAGAAATTGGCCTACATGGAATCACCTGGTCATATCACATCAGACACCACCCAGAAGCTGCCAGCCTCATAAAGCAATGGAATAGCTCTCTGAAGGCTCAGTTGAAGCACCAGCTTGGATGGGGTACTCCATGAGGATGGGGTGCCACTCTCCAGGATGCAGTATACACATTGAGTTAAAGACTTTTAATGCATGGGTCTGGGAGGCAAGAGGTAGAAACAGGAATGGCCATATTTAACATCCCTGCTAGTGACCCAGTGAAGAACACTGTGCTTCTATTCTCTACAAAGCTGGATTCTTCAGAGCTACAGGTCCTGGTTCCCAATGGAGGTATACATTTGCCAGAACCAGAGCAAAAGCCCCTCTGAATTATAAGCTATGGCTGCCACCTGGTCAAACCTTTAGGTCCAGGGAACAACAGGCAAAGTGAGGAATCTCCATCTTGACAGGGGTAATTGTCCCTGAAACTGAGGAGGTAGAGCTCCAGATGATCTACTGGGTGGCTTTTGGTCACCTCCCCCTTGCCAATTGTAAAGGTAAATGAGTAAATGCAGCATCCCTGGCCCAAGAAAGGCCTGGTGACCAGGGACTCAGACCTCTGGGTATGTTAGCAAGTGAGCCCCTGAGACCAGCAGAAGTGTTAGCTGAGGGTGAGAGGAATCTAGGCTGGGTAGTGGTGGAGAGAACACTGAGTTCCAGGTGGGACCCCAAGACCAGCTGCTGTTAATTACTTCTAATCTTCCTCTTCTAAGTTTCCCACGGGAAGTGGGGAGATCACTAGAATTTGGTGAGGCTGCTCGAGAATGCATATGAAGAAGTGGATCTGAGTAGTGCAAATAACAGACTGTGGACACAGAAATGTCCACCAATATCACTGTGGAAGAAAGGTCCTGTTGCCGATGCTGCGGGAGTGCTATTAGTAGACCACTTCCAGCCATCAGCTCCTTCAGGGTTGGCCTCAGCTACAGAGTGACCTCACCCGAGGGCATGCCTTTCCTAGGCTAACACATCTAGTTATCCACTGTGGGGAATATAAATCTGTCCTTTTCCACCCAATGGGGGAAACTCTGATGGGCCAAATATGGTCAAGAGTTCCCTGTGTGGTTGGCCAAGCACAACTTGGCCCAACCCCCATAGCAGTGCACCTCTCCCCTCAGCCAAACCTTGCTTCCCTTTCCTCTTTTTCCACTGTGGCTGACATAAGAATGAGTTGCTCAGGAGCCCGTTGAAGGAGGACATGCTGTCCAGTGTGGGAGGTGTGGTCAGCAGACAGCTTCCAGCTGTCAGCTCCTTCCAGGTCTGTCTCAGGGATCAGAGGTCACTCTCTTCTCGGGGCAGCCTTCATCCAGTGGCTAAAAAACAAGGCTACAGAGGCCTAGCCATTCTTACCCCATTCAGGACACATCTGATGGACAATATTGGCTCCAGGCTCCCCTCTGGGTGGATGAGGTTTTATAAGACCTGCACTGTAGTTCACTGTCTCTTTCTACCCAATACCACTCCTCCCCCTCCTTTCACAGGTGTTGATCCCTAACAATCTTGGAACTTAAACTCTGTTTTAGTGCCTGCCTCCAGAGAACACAAACTGCAATAAAGAGGAGGAAAAATATGTGAATTAAAGTCACCCCAAATCACAACCCCCACCATAAATAGAGAGCGTGTCACAGAAACATGATCACTCTGACATAAGTATATGAAATCAGCCAAATACATTGTAAACTGTTAAGACACTCTTCTGTTTATTCAATAACTGTGTCAAAATCTCAAATTTTTCATCAGAATAAAATATAAAAGATTGCCAGTATCACATGTAAGTGATTTGTAGCCCCCAAACATTTTAAGAATGCTACATTCATGCCATCCAGACATACTGACATCCAATATTTTCCAATACGTACCTCCAGACCTCTTATCCTAGGTATTAGCTATCTATTAGTACCAAATTACCACAAACTTGACAGCTTAAAACAACACACATTTACTATCTCACAGCTTCTATGGGTCAGGATTCTGGACATCCTCTTTCTTGGAGTTTCCAACAGGCTGCAAACAAGATGTTGTCCAGGGCTGGGTATCATCTGAAGGCTCAACTGGGGAAGCTCACTCAATGGTTGCTAGCAAGATTCAGTTCCCCATGGGCTATTGGACCGAGGGCCTCAATTCTCCAGTGGCTGTTGGCTAGAGGCTGCCCTCAGTTCCTTGACAAATGGGCCTTTCCAACATGGTGGTTAGCTTCATCAAAATATACAAGCCAAGAAGGCAATAGAGAGAGTCTGATAGCAAGACAAAAGTCACAAACTTTTGTAGGCTAATTATAGAATTGAAATCCCCTTAATGTTGCTGTGTTCTACTGGTAAGAAACAAGTTACTCATTGGAAAAGGATTATACAAGGCCATGAATACCAGGAGGCAGACATCCCTGGGCACAATCTTGGACGATGCCCACTCCACCATGAAAATATGTACATGTTTATGTTTGCAAAGTGGGATCATATTGTTTCATAAACTTCAACTTACTAAAAATGCAACCTAACTTTTATTTTTAACATCTTTATTGGAGTATAATTGCTTTACAATGGTGTGTTAGTTTCTGCCGTACAACAAAGTGAATCAGCTATACGTATACATATAGCCCCATATCTCCTCCTTCTTGTGTCTCCCTTCCACCCTCCCTATCCCACCCCTCTAGCTGGACACAAAGCACCTAGCTGATCTCCCTGTGCTATGCAGCTGCTTCCCACTAGCTATCTATTTTACATTTGGTAGTGTATATATGTCCATGTCACTCTCTCACTTTGTCCCAGCTTACCCTTCCCCCTCCCTGTATCCTCAAGTCCATTCTCTATGTCTATGTCTCTATTCCTATCCTGTCCCTAGTTTTTCAGAACCTTTTTTTTCTAATTCCATATATATGTGTTAGCATATGGTATTTGTTTTTCTCTTTCTGACTTACTTCACTCTGTATAACAGACTCTAGGTCCATCCACCTCACTACAAATAACTCATTTTCGTTTCTTTTTATGGCTGAGTAATATTCCATTGTATATATGTGCCATATCTTCTTTATGCATTCATCTGTCGATGGACACTTAGGTTAAAATGCAACCTAACTTCTGTATACACAAATGTCACTTATTTATGAGTTAAGGAATGCATAGTATTCTACTGAATAGCCATCACATGATTTATCCATGAAACCCTATTGCCAGACAATTGGTTGTTTTTGATTTTCCATTTCTATAAACGATGTTGCTGTGAACATCTTTGTAACTAAACATTTCCACACTCATTTATATGTTTGCATAGGAAAACATTTCTAGAGATGGGTGGAATTGTTGGGTTGAGGACATACTCTTTTTCTTTCTTTTTTTTTTTTTTTTGCAGTACGCAGGCCTCTCACTGCTGTGGCCTCTGCCACTGTGGAGCACAGGCTCTGGACGCACAGGCTCAGTGGCCATGGCTCACTGGCCCAGCCGCTCCGCGGCATGTGGGATCTTCCTGGACCAGGGCACAAACCTGTGTCCCCTGCATCGTCAGGCGGACTCTCAACCACTGTGCCACCAGGGAAGCCCGAGGACATACTCTTTTTAAAGACTTTTGTTATGTTATGAGGTGTTTTTAACTGATCTCCATTTAATGGACTTAGGTTAACAAAAGGCCTTCCTTCCTCTCTGTAAATTGTACTGCTACTCCCAGAGCATAATGGCTGTGCAGGAGCAGGCGTCTTCCTGGTGGGTCTGCACATTTCCATTCGCACTGACCATCAATTCCTCTATAGAACAGGTGTCCCATATAACATGATTTCCATTATATCACTAAGTTGCCCTCCAGAGAAGTTGTTCCAAATTACCCACCTGTGAGCAGTATATGGGATTATCCCCCTCTATTTAAAATCTGTTATATGAGAAGGTGCTGACCCATCCTCAATAAAGTACACACATTCTGGGTTCTTTTCCTAACAACGATGTGAGTTGCACACAGATCCAGTTCTTAGATGTCCCTGGAGCCAAGTACAGATCACAGGTATGTGAACCAGATTAGATGTTAAAACAACGGGGAGTGGTGGACCCTGTTGAGAGCTGAAGTCTGTGGCCCACCAAAGGCCTTTAGACTCAAAACATTTTAAACTACTTTGCTGGCCCAAGAAAATATTTTTGTGACTCAGAGTAAACTTGGGCTATGCGTTTATGATCCATGATTTATACTTGAGAGACACTTGGTAAAAAATAATTTCCTCTGAACATGGAAAAAAGCACTCCGTAAGCAAAGCCAACTGCCCCATATAGATGACACTTAAGTCTTTACTCCAAAAATGTCATATGAAATGGGCCAGCAGGAACTCCAAGATGGACAAAGGGCATGAAGATTAATAAGCATTGTCTTCTTGGGAAGCAAAACTAGGTGTCACAAAAAGCATAAATGAATGAACAAATGATGACAGCTTTTCTGGTACTGTGTTCCCTTCCTCCCTACCTGCTACAGGAGTAGAACGCTCTCACTTGCAGCACCTGTGAGTAATGGGAGATGCATTTATAAATACTCCCACACTTGCCATGAATCTCAGTAGCTTCACTCCACATCCCTGGAGGAATGACTATAGGAATCCATTAAGTTAATGAGGAGTTGGGTGCAGCTATATCTATGCAACATGTGACAAGCGTCACCTCATAATTGAATTGGGGATCTTTTGCAAAGACTCTGAGGGAAAAGCTCTGGCTTCCCTTTCTTAAAAATCAGATTGCTGGGCACAGAGCTGGGCACATAAGGGGAAGATGTTTACTAGGATCTCGTGGCAGGTGTGTCAGCTGTGAGGACACAAATACTGTCTTAATATCACCCTCTTCCTCCTCCTTCAAGGAAGTGGATTTGCTGTTTTATATTCCTTTCTTTGGGGCAGGGGAAGGGATGTCAAGAGGAAGACTCTGGTTTTTGGTCTAATTATATGTCAGGATATCTGGGGAAAGTGGGGACATTTCATATTTTTAACTTTTTGATTTAAACAGCTAGAAATGTACATCTTACTGCGGTTGTGCCCAAATCAGGAATAGTGCAAGGTGTTGATTTATTATTGATTTTCACTGATGGTGCAAGGTGTCATTCTATTACTGACTTTTGTTATTGATTGTTTGAAGAACTGCTCAAATTTAATCTCTTCACCCAAGCTAGAAGGGGCATTAAGAAATGGACTCCTCTGAAGAAATACCTTGGATTCCTCTGAAGAAATAACTCGGATTTTCCAACCGGTTTTTGATAATCCACATCCATCTCCCCTTGACTTGTTTGCCTTGGATACTGATTTCCAGAGATACTACTGTAACGACTTTTTCATCTCAATTCCAGTTACATTGTGATTGAAACTGGCTTCTGAGACAGGTCAATAAGCAAAATGTAAGATTCTTGCCCCTTTAGGTGATTGTCTCCTCGCTATACTCCCATTCTCTCAATTTCCCTTTCGACTCTTCGTGGTCCAGCACTTTCCTGGCACTGGCTCAGCCCAGGGATACTTCCTTCTGGGTAAGCCCGACCCCCACCCCGCCTCCCATCTTGCATAGTGCCACCTGGTGGTTCCCCTCAGCTATTACAGCAGGACAACAAAAGCAGTTGGGGGAAAAAGCTTATCAAATGAATGGAAATGAAAGCATCCAGGACTGATTGCATAAAAGAAATCAGATGACTGATAGAAAAAATTTCCTCCTTTTGTGGAACGGCCATAAATTCACAAGTTGTATGAATGCAGAGTAAGGATTGATTCTGCAGGGACTAGTTTACAAACATCCAAAACTATATTCCTATCCACATCTTCTTTGAAAATACCTTTTATATTTTATTTTGTCAGTGAATGAGGATGACTTCTGAGTGGCAAACCTCTCCCTATGGAAGCCCTCTCTTTACCGGCTTCTGAAAGCAAGACTGTAAAATAGTTTTCTATTATCTAGCAAATTATGATGAATCATCAATATTATTGATACGTAAGAGTTTATCCTTTCAAATGGCTGCAGCGACCTTGGAACGACAAATCCTGCTTCATTCAAAGAGTCTCCCTCTCACAATCACACAATGGCTAGCTGTGCACTGTTGTCCTGGGTCCCGGCTAATATTTTGCCATGTGAAAGAAGAAAGAACCAAGTGGCAGCAGTCTTTTTAGTATTTATCTTCTTCTTCTTCTTCTTTTAGCTATGCTTTAGAAATAACAACAAAATGTTTCTGGGATGTGATTTTTAAATTTCCCTATTTTTAAAAATAGATGCCGCTTAGTGATTTCTGCTTTGTCATTATTTGTGGTCAATTCCATTCTAGAAACAAAGTTCTTTTCCTGCCAGCTTCATCTTTCCCATTGATTTCCTTTCCCAACACATGCCCCTAATGGAGCTTGAAATGAATGCAGCTTTGCTTTTGTTTTCTCCCTTTGCAGTGGCACACCTCTGCCAGAGGCCAGCTGTCGTCTGATCCTGGGGCACTC
Source organism: Kogia breviceps (assembly GCF_026419965.1). Classification (NCBI taxonomy): domain Eukaryota; kingdom Metazoa; phylum Chordata; class Mammalia; order Artiodactyla; family Physeteridae; genus Kogia; species Kogia breviceps. The sequence continues at coordinate 120,291,298 of NC_081312.1, read as the reverse complement.
ATCCTGCATGAAGGACATCTGCCCCTCCCAGCGGCTGGCACACAGACATGGCAAGGAAAGGGAGAGGAAGATGCCATCCCCTTTGCTAGGCCTCATCCACAAGAGAGTAGTATCCTTTGAAATGAGCTGAACTATAGGGAAAAAAACAAAAGGTTTATAAAGCACATAAAAGCTAAGATGTTACCAATTCAGGTAGAAAATAGGATGACAGTGCTGAGAATGTGAGGGGGGCGGTTGTTATAAAAGACCAAAGGAACTCACTTATATCTTGAAAACTACAAAATAAGAAATAGAGTTACAGATGTAGAGAATAAACTTATGGTTACTGGAGGGTAAGGGGAGGGGAGGGATAAATTGGAAGATTGGGATTGACACATATACACTATTATATCTAAAACAGATAACTAAGAAGGACCTACTACTGTATAGCACAGGGAACTCTGCTCAGTACTCTGTAATGGCCTATATAGGAAAAGAATCTAAAAAAGAGTGTATGTATGTATATGTATAACAGATTCATTTTGCTGTACACCTAAAACTAACACAACATTGTAAATCAACTATACACCAAAAAAAAAAAAAAAAGAATAACAAAACTCATCAAATGGTCCAAATGGGGATTATTCACACAGAGGAAAAGGGGACAGGAAGGACATTGTAAAGAAAGTCTTCCAAGTTCTCCAGCTGTCACTGGGTCTCTCCTTCTTCCTGACCTTCCCTGTAAGCTCTAGAAGCACAATCCACACAAACAGCTCAATCAGTGGATGTGAAAGAGTTTGGCCGAGGACCTTATGAGCACTTACAGAGGTAAAATAACCCACAATGGGGCCTTTCTGGATCTGAGATCCCAGTTTTTTTTCCTTTTGGAAGAAAACTGAAAGAGTAAACTGGCCTTCCTAATCTCTCCCGGACCCATGCGCTGCTATATGGGGAAAATCTTGTGGCATTTCTCTGACTCAGTATGTGAGCAATTGAAGTGCTCACCAGGGTGGCTGTTACGTGCCCAGTCTACCTCCCATTGATGTCAGGTGGCTAGAGGCGTCTCCCAGAGCCACTCAGGAAAATTTACTAAGCAGCTTTCGGACCAAAAGAGTGACCCAGCTCTCATCTGTCATCTCAGTGAATTTACAGAAACCTAAGAAATGGACTGTATTTCTTCATTGGATCATGGTTATAGCTGGGGTTCTATTACTGACTAAGGACTTGGAAGCAGGTAAATCATAGCTATCACCAATAATATGCTTATGTAAAGGCAGGTACACGGCTACAAATCTCCATAATCATTCAGAATTGTCAAAATGATCTCCCTGTATGTAAACTTTTAGTCTAAGCTTCAATTGCATGTGGGATTCCAATGTACTATGAAGAATATTTGTAACATAAAAACATGCAACTCTACTCGGTGGTAAAGATAGTTTTTCCAAAAAAATGTTCACTGTAATAAATTTTGAATAGTAATAATACCCTTTTAGAGTTTGGAAGAGTTTGAGACAATTTGGATTTAATAAATTTCTAAAAAAAAAAATGTTGTCTGAGGAAACTTTAATTACTGCTTTCTTTTTCATCTCAATAAATTTCCTCCCAGCAAAAAAGAGGATATTTCAAGATGTGTAGTGGTCACCTAATTCTTACTGTGGTCACCTTATTCTTCTCACAGAGAACTGTGCACCATAGGATGCCTTGAAGGGCCTGGCCAAGAACTTTATTTGTGAAGATTTGAAAAAAAAGGATGCCTTTATGAACTTCATGTTTCTTTCACCCTTACCCTTCATTTTAACAGATTGTCAGTATTGTTGCCAGCATGAAACCATGGTCAGCAGAATTTGAGCAATGGTGGGGCAGAGGGGAAGAGGCCCTCTCAGCCCCTGGGAGTTGCAAGATTTGGGGCACCATGTGGGCGTTAAGCCACTGTCTCCTCTCCCTGCAGGTGGCTCTCTGAATCGCCCCTTTGCTCCGGAAGCTGGGGCTGGACTGAGATGTAGAACAACCAACAGAGAAATCCAGGTTAAGTGATGATCAGCGACATCAGGTGAGAAGTATATGAGAGGGAAGAATCTCCAAGGCTCCCAGCATGAGTGGGGCAAGGTTTTGTAGGCTGTGTTTTCCTTCATTGGAAATTGCAATATGAATACTAGGTAGATATTTACAAAACATCAAAGAAAGATTGGAAATTGTTTGCAAAACCAATTTTCTTAATATGTGTGTTTATATTGGGTTATTGAGAAAGAATATTAAACTTTGGGAGAAAAAATTCGGTGCAGAGAAAATAGGCATGACAAATTTTAATGACATTTTTCTTGATTACAGAGTCATTTATGATCATTGTAGAAAATTTATGAAACAGAGAAAAGTATGTAGAAAAATACAGATCAACCCAAGTTTCACCATCCAGCAATAACCACTGCTTACATTTTACATATATATCCTTTCTATTTTTACATTATCCTAAATAATAAGTGAAAGTCCGTATGTGATGAGCATTTACTTTATGCTAGAATTCCATGTACTTTAGATACACTATCTTAGTTCATTCTCACTGAAATTTGTGAGTTGAGTATTGTTTTCTTCCTCATTTAATATTTAGGAGACTGAAACTTGAATCAAGATCACACAAGAAGCTAAATTCTGAACAGTGATCTGTATGATCTGGAAATCAACTCTAAACCAGAACTACTCAAAGTGTGGTCCATGGACCAGTACTGGTGTGTGAACTGTATGTTACTGATCCCTGCTGAGATAAGTACAGAAAGTAAAGACAAACATTTAAAAACTTTTATAACAATTTCACATTTGCAACATCTCTGTGTGTGATTAAGGGCTCCCCTAGATGAAGAGGGTTTGGAGATGCCTGACACCCACAGTGAGTGTAGCCCATGGTGTGAACTTCATACTAGTCATGCAGAAGGACATGCACTGGTCTACAATCAATGAGCAATTTAAAACCTAATAAAAATGCTGGTCCTGCACCATGAATAGTTTGAGGAGCACTGCTCTGTTTTTAAATGTATGTGTTATTATTCAGCCATAGTGAGGCAAATGGATCAGGAGAGCCATCGAAAAGATAGTTTGTTACTCACGGTTCCAAGAGGAGGGGGCATGCCATGCCATGTAGGACCACCAGGGGAAGCACCAGGGTCAGTCAGAAAGCAGAATGTGTAGGGAAAAAATGTGGGCAAGAGGCTTTATTGTGGTTTCCATGGAAAGGAACAGGTGAGGCAGGATAAGCAGGTTTAGGATTGGCTGGTTTGCATAATTTCAGTGGGCTCTGGGGCATAGGGGTTGTCTCTAAGTATCTGGTACTGGCCTTAGGGTATTTAGGACAAGGGGATAGTGGCCCAGACTGAAAGCCCCATAAAGAGGTGGTTGGGGTGTGGACCCTGGATTGTTTGGCTTGCACATGAAAGGCACAATTCCAGGCAAATCCTTTACCATCTCTAGGAACTGACTACACTGGGCAGGGTAGTCTGTCTCTCCAGGGTCAGCAAGGATGCAGATATCAAAGCATTAGAATCAAAATACCTGCTGAATACAAACCACTACACTGCCTCCTAGGTGATAACAATGAAATAAAGGTAGGAAAATAGTGTGCTAAGAAACAGAAAATGCAACAACATGAAACTCAGCTACAGAAACAGCTCTGCTACCCACACACATGCTTATTTCTGGTCAGCAACTTCCAGCAAGTCCTTGCTTCACACAATCATCTGAAGGCAGGCCTAATGAGGGTTTGTGTGCAGAGCTGGAGGTGGGAGAGAAAAAGCCTGCCATGGTCTTTTCCATCTCCACTGTGGGAGAGCCTGCCAGCTGTCCCCCACATCTCTCCTTCCTTTCTTCCATGATAGACTTCTTAGCTGAGCACATAGAAGGCCAGAATGAAGATTTGTTCATGCTTCTCTTGCAGCTAGGCGTGGCCACATGACAGTATTCAGGACAAAGGGGCAGAAGCAGAAGTATCATGTGGCCAGTTTCAAGAACTTTCTTTTTGCCTTTGTCTCTTCCTCCATGCTATTGCTTAGATCTTGGATGTGATGGGTCACAAGGAAAGGGCCTCACTTTAGGGATGAGAGAGAAGAATGCTGGAAGGACCTGAGTCCCTAAGGACCTTGGGGACCCCATGGCCAAACCAGCCCTGGATATGTGCTTGGAGACTCGCACATGAGAAAAAAAAACAAAAAACAAAAAACTTGTTTTGGGGCATTTTGTGTTTACTGTTGCTTGCAGCTAAACTTAATCCAAACTAATACACTCATAAAACCACTGGTCTCTTGATCCTCTGCAACTTTCCCAATCTGCTTTATCAAACCTGACTTGGGGAACTGGGAAAAAAAGATGTATGACCACAAATAATACATTTCAGGAAAAGTAGAAGACGACTCCTAAAGGGACATTGTACAAGAACCCACTTGGGGCCAAGGGACACTCCCCTTTAACCAGTGTTTTGTGCTAAGATCCCAGCAGGTGGATATTCTGATGAACGCTGCCATGGCTTTGGAGACTATTCCATCTGGAGTCTACTTTAGAAATGGTATTTCACCAAACCTGCTCACCGGGATGATGTGACTATGGCAACTTCCTGTTGCCACTGGTCACCAGTGTTGTGCTGGAAATGTCTGATTGTTAATCGGGGCTGTCATGAAACATTAAAGTATATAAATTTACATTAATAAATTATAAATAAATTATATTAAAGGCAATACATACTTGGAATTCATCACTTCTTAATTTTATTTTCTACATTTTACCTATGTTCTTTTTTTTTTTTTTTTTTTTTGCAGTATGCGGGCCTCTCACTGTTGTGGCCTCTCCCCTTGTGGAGCACAGGCTCCGGACGCACAGGCCTAGCGGCCATGGCTCACGGGCTTAGTTGCTCCACGGCATGTGGGATCTTCCCGGACCAGGGCACGAACCCGTGTCTCCTGCATCGGCAGGCGGATTCTCAACCACTGCGCCACCAGGGAAGCCCTACCTATGTTCTTTTTTAAAAATTTTATTTATTTATTATTATTTTGGCTTCATTCAGTCTTCGTTGCTGCACGTGGGCTTTTCTCTAGTTGTGGCGAGCGGGAGCTCCTCGTCACTGCAGTGAATGAGCTTCTTATTGCGGTGGCTTCTCTTGTTGCGGAGCACGGGCTCTAGGCACGTGGGCTTCAGTAGTTGTGGCTTGTGGGCTCTAGAGCTCAGGCTCAGTAGTTGTGGCACATGCACTTAGTTGCTCCACAGCATGTGGGATGTTCCTGGACCAGGGATTGAACCCGCATCCCCTGCATTGGCAGGCGGATTCTTAACCACTGCGCCACCAGGGAAGTCCCTTACCTATGTTCTTGAGATTATTTCATGTATGGTCTGTACATGGTAGAAATACTATATCAACTCTTCTCAACGTTGCCTTCAGTGAGGTGATGGTTGGGGCTTGAGATTGGCCATGGCTGGGACAGGTATTGAGTTAGTTTCTACCACAATGGATAACATGGGACCAGAAGAGAAATAGAGGTCCATACCCCTTGAGAATTTACAATCTCACTGAAATGCAATGAAAAACTAAATAAAATTAGTATGTGCAGGAGAGCTAGCACTGAACTCAACTAGAAGACAGGAGAGCTGAATTCTGTTCTCACTTCTGAAATTAGCAGTGGGGCTGTAGTCAAGTCTTTCGGCCTCTGGGTCCCAGGGTTTTCCGTCTGTAAAATTCCGCAGGACTCTAAGCTGCAGAAGAGCAGAAACTGTGCCTACGGATCCCCACTACATCCCAGCCCTCTGGCAGAGTTTCAGACACAAGATAGGTGATGCAGCAACACTTAAGTAAATGAGTGGCCAGGAGCTCTCTCTACCCACTCTTCCAGCTGAAAATATGGAGGTCCATGATCCAAACTGAGGTTAAAAGAAGAGACACAGGACTGAGTGCCAGGAATGGCTGGCTCAGGCCAGCTTCCTCAGATGCCTCAAGGGGTGGTGGCAGGTGAGGGGTCATGCTGGACTCTGAGCAAAGTTGGGTGAGCTGACTCAGGGAAAGCTGATTCCAGGATTGCAGTGATAATTTCGCTGAAGCACTGGTCAGAATAGAGAAAGGACGTTCTGTTTTTTTGTTTTTTTGTTTTTTGGACTGTAAGAAAGTATTTTTAATATGTGTATCTGACAAAGGACTGGTATGATGGATACTTTTTTAAAAAAATTGTATGATTCCTTTTTTTTTGGTTAAACCCTTTTTTATTGAAGTATAGTTGATTTACAAAGTTGTGCTAAGTTTCAGATGTACAGCAAAGTGAGGACATTCTTTTAGGTTTATCTTTGCCATCTGGTACCTGACTTCATGCTTTGGTTCAAACCACCTTTAATACTGTCTGAAGGGTTAGAAAAATCCCAGCAAAACTGAACCATTTCCCCACTCTCTGCTAGCTAACAACTCCAATTCCCTGGGGAGCACATTCCCAAATCCCTTCCAAGATCTCCTGCTGATAATCCCAGAAACATTTACAGCAATTGCCTGGATATATTTCCTTCCTTTCTTTGGCTAATATACCACTTACAAAAGCTACAGATGGAATGCAAATGTGCCCGTTTACTTTTCCTTGTTATGGCTCAATTCTGATTTTGAAGGGTGAAAAGTTGCATTTCTGAGAACTTTCAAATTTAGAGTAAATTTCAGAAAGGAAGGCAGGTTCTCTCAGCTATTGGAGATGCAGAAACACAACAGCCTATTAGTCTGTTCCAACTATGATATTCTACTTCCTTACACCCCCCAACCCACCCTGTCCCGCCGATAGCTGTTCATAGCTTCTGTTTCAGAGATGATGAAAAAGTCAGGTCATTACCACTTTGCAGGCTTTTAACATTCTAAAATGTTAAAAATGTCAAAATTCTTTCTCTCTCGGAGAGAGTTCAAGGGTGTTAGTTACCAGGTAAGAGTTTTGAATGAGAAAATTATTATTTATTATTGAGTTTTTAAAACAAGTTTGGATTGACTGAAAGGCCTAGGCTCTTTCATGTGGGAAGACAAAAATTGAGATTTAAGATCATGGTCTCTCCAATGATGAAGGGTGTGCAGGGAGTGAAGATAAATTTGTTCCTTGAATCCTGCCATCCCAGAACTAAAAAGATACAGTAAGAATCAAAGGCAATGGTAGCTTACAAATCCATTTAGAACTGCCTGGAGTGCTGGAGGGGGCCTTGGCACTCTGATCCCAGAAGTTGCTGAGGTCCAGGGGAGGCCTGCTGAATTAAAATTTCCTCTCTGCCAGGTGAAACATCTTGGGCAATTTAGCCTCTTTTGAGCCTCAGTTTCCTCCAGTGTAAAATGAAGAAGGTGGTACCCATGTTGAAAGGATTGCCAAAAGGATTCTTCATTACCACCTAAGAAGTAGTTCTGGTGAAAAGTCTATATATCTGGGGGTGAGAGGTGGGGGGAGTTTAGTTAGATGTGTAAACGGTACATGCAATTTTGAGTTTCTCCGAATTTCAGCTCTGGGTGGCGGTCCCCACTCCTGAAGTTGGCCCCTGGAAGGGGAAGCACGCCCTTAGCCAGTGTCAGGGATGAGGAGGGACTGCCCCATGACTGAGTGTGACTCGACTGAACCCCTTCAGGGCTCTTCAGAGCTTCCTGCTCTTCTTTCCCTCATTAATAAGCACTTCCCGGGGCCTGATGAGGTGCCTGAATAGCTAATAGACTCTATTAATTTGAGCTAAAATGTTAATGGGTGGTAGTGACTTTTCATTTGCTGCCACTCCCATAAACTCCTATATTTTAACCCAAACATTCAATGATTTAGCTTAAAGAAATGATTACTGTGGGACCTTCCAGTTTCTTGGACAAACCAAGGCAGGAAAAAGTCACGCTTAAACAAAGGGTCCAGAAGGAGAGAAGGGGTCAGGATGGCCAAGCCAAGCGTGAGCCCACACGGCAGTTTACCCAGCATCAGCAGACGTGACACTTTTGATCCAATCATTCTTCCTCTTTCCAGATCCCAGGAACAAATACAGTTTTTGGAGACAGCTGCAAGGGGCGGTGAATGTACACAGATCACTGTAAAAGTAGCTGGCCCACACAGACTCAAGCCCAAGTGCTTAGGGACAGCATTCCACAATCAACTATCACAAGGGTTCCCTATTATTCTTTGAGTAAAATCCCATCTCAATGACTCTCAGTGCAAGGACAGCCTCCACGTTACAAAGCTAGTGCTATTTCCCAGCAGATGTACTTGAGGGATGTTGCTCTTTGGGTCTGGTTACAAGGATTTCTCTATAAGGGATGGAACTATTCACCAAGTTTCTACTCCTCCTGGCCACTCATAATGACTCTTCAAGTGAGTCCAAAGAAGGAAGCCTCTGAGGCTGTGATGATAACATGGGTCACCTAATAGGAAGTGGAAATAGACTCTATTGTAGCAATGCTTATAGCAGTGACGTTTTCCTGACCTGAGATAAATTTAGGATCATGGCAATCTCTCCACGATGTTCCTCATAGTAAGAGGGTAGTTGATAGAGAAGCAGAGAGCCGGGGAGAGAGAGGCCAGCCAGTTTCTTCTTGCTTTTGCGGGTGATCTTATTAATCAATTATAAGCTATTCAAGAGGCCATAGCTGTATTGTAGCTCACAGCCCCTACCACAACTACAAATTTCCAGGTCTGTCTTCCTCGTGAATTATGAACCACTAGAGGGCAGGAAACATGTGCCTCTCTCTTCTTATGCTATCTCTAGCCCCTAGCACAGAGCCCGGCACAGAGTAGGTGCTCAATAAATACTGCCAAGTGATGGAGTGAATGGAAGAGTGATTGAAATGTTAAGCAGCATAACAGCTGTATCCTGTTCTGTCCTCTCCCTATCCCACAATCCCAACCATTCATCTCGGAAAAATAAGGCAAAATGATAACAAATACAACTCCTACACACAAAGAGGCAGAAGAAGGCAAGGAGGCAGAGCACAGCCAGTGCTTTGGAGGGGAAATCAAGAAGGCCCTCTTACCAACCCAAGGTTCTTCTGAAGGGGCTTAGACACTGCCAGCTCCTCTCCAAGCCCCTCTGGGACTTGACTCTGTATGGGTGGCCCCAGGGGCACAGCCAATCTGCCTCTCCCACTAATTCACCAGGGCTTTCCAGAGAGGATATTCCATATAGCTTCGCAATTTCATAACCAACTTATCATTTCTGGGAAGTTTCCTGATTTCAGGATTGTTACAATTAGTGCAAGAAAAAGAAAATTTGGGTAATTATCTAACTCCAGTAAAACTTAATGGGGCCCTTCCCACCCCAGGCTAATTAATGGTTGGTGCAAAACGTAATTTAAGTTAAGCTGTCTAAGGTTGGGGAAGCATAAAATATTCAGCACGGGGGTCATTACCCCTTGTGGCAGCCATATTTTCTAGCAGACCTTTAGACCAAGATAGGACTCCGGGGCGGGGATTATTGATTTTTCCAGGAGAGGGCAAGAGCTGGTAAGATGAAGCTCAGCTCAGAATCAGCACGGCGAGGGCCCAGGCAGGGCGGGCACTGAATCTGCCATTGTGGGTAGAGCAGCCACTCCAGCAGGAGCCAGGGTTCTAGCCAAGGCTGCAAGAGCTCAGTCAACTCAGGGGACTCTCTGGACCCGGTCTCCTTGGGTCTATCAGTGGAGACCAAGATGACCGCCTGAAGGCGGTGGTTTCTCGGCGGTCGAGCACCTCGCCCACAAATTGCAATCTGCATCTCTGCCGAAGTTGGCCTGTCCTGGATATTTCTTCTCCCCTCCTCTTCCTCCACCACCCCTCCTAATTCGTCAACTGCTGAAACATCTACCTGGCTGAAACGGCCTCCTCGCCGCGCGCTGGGGGCTGTCCCCAGGTGTTGGTCTTTGTGTCGGGAAAACTTTGTGAGAAACCGAGGGCGCTGGACAAAGAGCGAGCGAGGGAGGGCGTTTGCCAGCCGGCGGGGTACGCCGGGCGGTGCGCGCTCTTCCCTGGGCTCAGCTCTGTACGCGGACGCACCCGGTGCCCCGAGCCCAGCCTCCTTAAGCGGGGAGTGGCAGGCTCCGGCCACATCCCAGCGCCCTCGGGAGCTGAAAGAAGCCAGGCGGGAGAAGCAAAGGCGGGAGGCTGGACCCTGGAGTTGACTGGGGTGGGAGGAGGAGGGCAGAGGAGCTGAGCGAAGCTGTCAAACTGCGCGCGGAGCCCCGCGCGGGGCGGGGGAAGGGAGGGGAGGGAGTAGAGAGGAGGGGCGGACGGGAGCTGAGAGGGAGCGAGCCGGCTCGCCGCGCCTGAGAAACCCTTGTCTGCCGCTGTCGCCGCCGCCGCCGCCGCCGCCGCCGGCCCGGACTCGCCCGGAGCGCAGGGTGTCTGCCCCGCTGGGCGCCGCGCGCGGAGGCTCCGGCGCCTGCCGCTGCGCCCTCCAGCCCCAGCTCCTCGCGCCGGCCCGCGCGGGTCCCGGTGGGCGCGAACCCACCATGCAGCTGCAGTTCCGGAGCTGGATGCTGGCTGCGCTCACGCTGCTAGTGGTCTTCCTCATCTTCGCAGACATCTCGGAGATCGAAGAAGAAATCGGGTAAATAGCTGCGCCTGGGCCCGTGCCGAGCCCTGGCGGGATCTCTTACCACCCTGGTACTCCGCATCCTCCCTCACGCCCGCTTTGTGTGCGCCGCGCCCCCCTGTCGCTCCGCTGGAGAGCCGGGGGATGATTTTGGCCGGGGGTGGCTGTGCCGGGAGCCCGGGACTGTTTGGGGGGCGGAGGGCGGGGGCGCGGCTGCCACTGGGAGTCCCCGGGCAGGGAGCACTGACAGCCTCCAGCTGGTCCGCGCCCACCCTGCCTCCCTTCCTCTGCATGTCCGCACGCGTTGTCGCCGGGGTCGAGGGAGGGCGCCCGGGAGTGTCTGGGGCGGGCGGAGGGGCCGAGAGTGGAGGAGGCAGGAGTTTCTTTGTCTCCTGCTCGGCCGCTTTCTCGCCTGAGCAAAGTGGGCAGGGGGCGCGCGGGGATCTCTGTGCTGGGGGAGGGGATCCCCGGGCCGGGGCGGAGGGCGGGGGCTCTTCACGGGCTCCCGGGAAGGCGAGTGTCCCCAGTACCTACAGACACGCACACGCGCCTCCCGCCGGCCCGGGAGCCCAGCACAGGGGTGTGGGCTGACACCGCTAGAGGCGGAGCGCGCGGGGGTTAGCTGAGGTCCCTTCCCCACCCTCACCTGGCTTTGGACGCTCAGCTAATTCCGCGGCTCCCCCTGTGCCCCCCGGGTTCCTGTGCGCTTGCAGCGCGGCAATGGAGACCTTTCGGGAAAGTCTGTACCACTGCCCGCTCGTCTTCGGGGGCCGGGGAGGAAGGTGCCCAGGCACGCGGTCTAGCCCTCGCTTTTCTCCCGATCTCTCCGGGGGGAGCGGGGTGACCGCGAGCCCCTGCCCTGCCGCTGGACTTCCAAGAGTGCGCGCTTGCGGCGCGGGACGCACCTGCTGTGGGTCCTGGAGGCTGAGAGTCGCGCCCCGCCCCTGGGCCGGTCCCTCTCCGCTTCGGCGCTACAAAGATCCTCCAACCCGCTGTAGGCAGGTGGGTGGAGTGGGCAGCCAGGGTTCTGAGGGGCCCTTTGGAGAGCCTCCTGGCCCTGGACAGAGAGAGAGTGAGGTCGCAGAGTGGGCAGAAAGTCCCCTCCTCCGTGGGGCTAGTCCCGCACCGCGTGCTCCCCTCCTTTGTCCCATCTGTTATTTCATTCACTATCAGCGCTAGTTGAGGGCTCTCAGCTGACAGATCCCTCAAAAGGGAAATGCCAGTCCTGGTCCAGGATGCCAAGGCCCTAAGGACTCAAACCTGGGGCAGGCGCCACTACCTGCTCTCTCCTTTTCTTTCTCCTTGCCCCTTCCCATCTTGGCCACCCCAGAATTCCTTCTGTGAACTCCAGGGCTCTTCAAGTACCGAACGTTTCTCTGCCTCTTCCTCCTCCTCATTTTCGGTTTCCCCAAGAGCTCGGAAAACTTTCACAGATAGTGTTCAGTTAATACACGACATGCTCCCACGCGGAGATAGAGAAGCGCTACGTGCTGGAGCTGTTCGCCTCAAAAACGTGGATCGGAAAGGAAATCAGGCAAGACAAGTCTTGAGGTGTTGTTGGAGGACGCGGTGGGGAGGGCCTTCCTATCGACTCCCACACTCTTCTCCCAGATGTGGGCTCTGCCTGGCCCAGACCACTTGCTGACCTTGACATGTGAGGGAAGGACCAGCAGCTGCCCACTGTTCTGCTATGAAAACGTAAGAGCTGCACCCATTCAGGCATCCCTCGCTTGTCCGTACACTTAACTTTTACCGAATTTCTTCTATAGGCCAGTGACTTTTAAGTTTTAAAATGCAATCAGGAAATCACTTTGCACAGAATGCTGCGCTTCCCTGCCAAGTGTGTTGTAAAGCCCCTACTCCCCACGTTAGGTTGTTCTAATGGTATCCAGAAATAAGCTGCAAGGCCTGAGCTAAGAAGGGCATTTACATATATATTTAAATCCCAGGGCTCTTGTGCTATGGATGTGTTTCATTGGTGGGGGGGTCCTGCTTGGGCCCACACAGGGGAAAATTGTCTAACAATTTTGTGTCATCTTGTGTGACATTATCCCCCCTTCTGGTGCCCCTGTCCTCAGGCTGACCCCTGACTTGACCAGTCCTGACCCAGGCCTGAGACCCCTCTCCCACAGCCCCTCCTCCAGTCCCACCCCCCAGTCTTCCCCACACACTGTTAACTCATCTGGGATTTGCCATAACTGGGGGAAGAGGGACATGAAGAAGAGGACCAGAATCCCCGCAGCCCCCTATATCTGTTTTTCAAGCCAAGTTTCAAGCTCAGTCACTTATTTAATCCTTGGAAGCATCCCAACTTTGAGCAGCCAGCAGGGGCTCAGTGCCCTAGCACAGTGGCCAGTGAGGGGTGCCAGGAGCAGGACTCTTATCTTCCTCACCCTATGCTTTGCCTTTCCGGAAGACCTGGGATCACACTCCAGGCCATGGTACTATTGCACCAGCCCTGCCCACCCTTCCCCAACTTGATATTGACCTGTGCTAGGGAAGATTACAAATTACCTTCCAGTACCACTCCCTGGGAGAAGACAATTCTGTGAAAGGATGGCTGTTTCTGGAAGGCAATGGTGGCACCCTGTGATCTGTTAGGAAGGAAGGAAGGAAGGAAAGAAGGAAAAATCTCTTCTTGAAGTAAATTTTCCAAGGATTAACAAATGAGAAGTAAAAGAGGAAAGACAATTTCATGTGCATCGTCTAGAGGAACAAAACTGAGATATATTTTTGCTAAACTCTTGATTCCTTTTATTACAAAATAAGGCTTTTGATGTGGTAATCTCAGAAGTTTTGTTCTGCCCAAGGAATCATATAACGGGTTATGAAGGGCAGGGGTTTTCTTCCAGGGGCTATTTCTCTAGAGACACGTCTCTTCCTAACTGATGATTTTCAAAGTTCCATTTCTAACTTGCTTGCTTGGGGAAATGCCTCCCTGGGGCTGAATGAGAAAAAAAAAAAAAAGTAAAATGCTCTTCAAAGCATTCAAAGAGTGAATTGAAATTCTAAATCAGAGATTGGGTGGAGCTTTGGTAAAACAGCCCCCATCAACTCATGCAGCACCTCAAATTTAGAGTCAGTTGGACCAAGTCTTAAGCTAAAACTCTTTTTCTGATGATCCCCTGGGCTTTAGTCTTGAGTGTAACCTTCAAGAGAGAGTTGTGGGCATGGCTGTCTTGCTCACCGTGGTGCCCTCAGAACCTGACACACAGAAGGCATTCAGTAAACATCTACTGGATAAATATCTTTCTGGGGTCTGGCCCAGTGATGGGCATACACAGCATCCTTAGGGAAGGCTGATACTCACAGAGTCTTAGGATGGGAAAGGAGTGCAGGGCTCCCCCTAAGAAACCTCCTCTCTTTTTACAGTTAGATAAATTTGACCCTGAGAAGTAACATCTCTTATCCAAGATCACACCCTGGCTGGTTAGGGACACGGCAAGCCTGCACAGGTCTCCTCACTTATAACCCAATGCCCTAGGCCCCAAATGAGGTCTCTAATCATAAAACAGTTACAGAACTCTTGTTAAAGAGGATGTAGCTAGTAATAACAGAAATCATGGCAATGGTGAAGATGAAGATGATGGTGGTCATTAACATTCATTTATTTATTGAGTGCTTGCTATGAACCGAGAGCTATTCCAAGTGCTTTATAGACACTAACACAAGTCATCCTCCTGGCAACCCAATGGTCACCTACTAGTGGCACCAAAAGCTACTATTTGTTGAGGACAAACAGTGCCAGACACTGTGCTTACTGCTTTAAAGCACTAGCTCACTCAGTCCTCACCAAACCTCTTGAAGCTAGGTAGGATGGCTATCTTTAGTTCATCAGTGAGGAAAGTGAGGCTCAGAGAGGTTGTATAACTTGCTTGTGATAAAGCAAATGACCCTAATTCTATGAGAAGCCAAACCCCCTGTCTTGATTGCCGTGCTAGACTGCCCTGTCCTCTGAATTCTTTGCCTCCTGCAGTAACATTACATAATAGGTCTCAGAACTAGCCTTCCTAACTCATCCCCCCGAATTCTTCCAAAGGCTCAGCTTTCCTAAGAGCCTGGTCTGACTTAGTAGTTACCCGCTCCCCTGCCCTCAGCGGTTTAGAAGGAGGGAAGGTGAGTAATGAGGATTGGAGAAGGACTCGGGGCTCGTCACCCCAAAATGCCCCTCTGGCCCAGTCAAAGTTCAGTGTGATGCTATACGCTGGTTTGCCAGACAAGCTCACTGGCCATGGGCCTGAGCATCCCAGACTTATAGGTGGGGCCTTGGGCTAAAGCTTCTGAAGGAGAGAAAACTCCCGTTCCATTGCAACCCTGATTCTGATGTCAGTTGAATGTGCCTTCCTCACTTCTACACACCATATGATTGGGCATCCAGGAACCTGGACTAGTTGATAGTAAAGATGCTTAACAACTGGTCCCTCTCGGGCACTGACCTGTTAGAATGGACATCTGACTGGTCAGAACTGACACCGTCCAGTACACCATGGTCAGGGTCCTGGTGCACCCCAATCATCAGACACTGTCTGGGAAGGTAATAGACAAGGAAGGGCTAGCTCTGACCCTCAGATCCGTGAGCTGGCAACTACTGCCATCAGCTGAGAATGAGGTGAGGTGCACCTTTTAGTGGATGAGTCCAGGTGGATGTGAAAGGCAATGACCTTGGGCATTGCAGTCCAGGAGCTCTGTAAGAAACACACATATCTGCACAAGACCATGCAACATTTTTTTAAAGCCCATTCTTCGTCCCAGTCCTCATGTACTTCACTCAAGTATAAACATGATTGGAGGATAAAATAGGACAGAAAGAAAGTCTGGTGTTTAACTGACTTGCTCCAAGCCCAACTGTTCCTAGCATCAAATTTAAATTGCAAATAGATATCCATCTTAGAAACCAATTCACCACTCAGGGCCTCTTTCCCCTTGTAAAGCAGGGTTGCTAGATTTTAAAATTGCTTAGGTTTTACACATTGGGGATGTTGTAGATCGCAAATGATAAATACTTCTCAGAGATAGTGGAATTCTATAAAGGCTCCCATTGCTTTGAGCATGGCGTACAAGGTAATACCTAATCTGGCCCCTGCCTCTCTCTTCAGCCTTCCTGGCCTCCAGCCATTCTGTATTGCCCACAGTTCCCTGGAATGTACCATGACTTCATGCCTCTGTGCCTTTGCACATGTTCTTACTGCTTTCTAGAACAACCTCCTTGCACACACTATTCTTAACCCCACACCCCACCCGTCCTTACTTCCTCTCCCTCCTCCTTTAAGGCGAAGGCTAGTATCACCTCCTTTGCAAAGAATCCCAGGACTCCAGACCTTCCTTGGACAGTCTGGGGTAGCTACCTCTCCTGTGTGTACACTTAGCATCCCATCATGACAGTATCCTATGGAGATGGACTCAACAATTTTGTTTTATTTTTTCCCTTATCCCCAGCCCCTGGTGATAAGTATATGGTTTAGTAAATAGAGCCCATAAAGTATTTTTAGAATGAACAAACTTGGGCCTAGCACATGGCAAAAATAAGCATTCAGCCTTTCTGACCCTAAAGGTCTACACAGTTCTAATAATAATTAAACACCCTCTACTTGCTCAGAAAGCCCCTTGCTTTTCCCAACATGTGTATCCAACATGGAGGCCACAGCCCAGTTAAGGGCACAGTTTTCATTGTCTCAGAATGTTGTAGAACAGGCCAATGGGAATGAAAGCACCTTTCTAGTTTGTAAAAGAGGAGGACCCAGTGATAAGTTTCCACTGTCAGTTCAGATAAAAAGCAAAGATGTAGAGTCCCGCCTCCAAGCCTCTGTCCAGCTCATTTTCTCCAGAGAGCCCTTTCTAGCCCTGCCACTGACAACAGTGCCAGCGCCTCCCCCATCCTCCTCCTGCCTGGAGAGGAAGTGCCTGTTCTGTCCATCTTTGTCACCTTAACGACTTCCACGCTGGCATTAAGAGCAGACTTAAGTTGGGGCCAACTGTTTCCTTCCAAGGGCTGGTCGCCAGAAAGGATGCTGAACAGGAAGGCTGTGTCGTGTGTTTGAAACATTGCGGGAGTAAGAAGTAAGAGGTCAGGTTGATGTGTGTCATCTCAGAGATTTTCTCTATTAAGCACTTTTAAGTGGTGTTATGATTTTCAAACACTGGTCAAACCAGGGAATCATGATGGATCAGACAAGACTCATAGCAGCTGCAAGGACCCTCGGTGGGTTTCAGGAGCCTCGCACCTCTCAGCTGCCTCAAGCGAAAACAAGTTCAAGAGGCAGATGGAAAGATACAGTGAAAGGAGTAAGGGAGGGGCAGGAACATGAATGCCACCAGGGGGCTGGTCAGGTGGCTGCCTCCTGCCAGGGAACAGGGACAGGTCCGTCTCTCCAGGAGAAGCCCCAAGGTGAGACGCTTGGGTGCCATCTGCGTGCAGGGAGACCGTCCCCTGTGTCTGAGTGACTGCTGGTCTGGGGCTTGTCCTTAAGTGTTGAGATTAGTCACTCTCCTGGAGGGCAGCTGGGCTGGATTTAAATTCCCCCCAGTCTCCTGCAGTTCGTCACTTGGCTAGGAAGCCGCCCAGTGTCCTGACAGGACCTGTTTGTCACCGCATTTTCTTAGCTTCAGCTGTCACAGACTTCGCAATGGCAAAGGGAACTGCTCCAAGGGTGTCTGTATTACACACGGCAGGGAGCAGCTCCTCCGGACACTTCTAGCACTTGGAATCCTGATTCGCTGCTCTTGGAAACACAGCGTCCTGCCTTGCTGTGTGGGTGTGTGTTTGAGTTCTGAAATTGCTCTGTGAGAAGGAAGCTCTTGGCTCTGTCACAGAGTTTCCTCAGCACTTTGCTCTTATTGTTGGAGAAACACGGAGACACTCAGCTCTGCTTCCTGGTCCCCTTTTAAGACTCAGGGCTACAATTTCTCCTCCTTCTCTTAGTTGGTGGCTGGAGGTTGAAACGACCCTGAGATCAGCATTTCCCAGTGCTGATCTGCAGATGGGTGGTGATCCAGAAGGAAAGAAGAAAAGAAAAAAGAAAAATAAAAAATACAATGTAGCCATGACAATTATGTTAGTTTCAAGTATGCCAACTGTCATTTCCCGAGAACTCTCTATCTTTTGAGATGATGTTCTTTTGGGTACTGATGTCCTTTCTTTCCTGAAAGAGGGCAATGGTAGATAGTAGTTGTGATCTTTTTCCTAAACTGAGTCCCCAACCCCAATTCTTTGGAAATGTTACTGATCACTGAAATCTATAGTCTGGGGTCTCAGTTTACCTTGAAGAGTAAACAGAGGGCATCGCTTCTAGAAATGGGCTCATTCCTCATACATCTTTTCTCCGTGGACACTGATGCCAGTAGAGAGTAACAACAGCCTTTTTTTTTTTTTGCGGGTCTGCTATGTGCCATATGATAGCCTAAGCACTTTAGCTCTGTTCGCACCTGTAATCCTCCCCAAAATCCTATGAGGTCCATATCGTTATTATCTCCATTTTATAATGAGGAACCTGAGGCACATAACAGTTAAGTAACTTGGCCAAGTCACATAGCTAGTCAGTTGCAGAGTTGGGATGGGAACCCAGCTTCCAGGGAATTAGTAGAACTCTCCACAACTGACGTACGAAATGACATCCAGTGGGGAAAATATGCATGCTCGTGTTTCCAAAGGGTAAAGCTTGGAAAGAGAGAGGTCTGTGGGAGAGAGAAACACGGAAAGCAGCAATGCTGGAAGAGAGCTCAGGAGACAGGAAACTAGAAGCGAGGCTGTAATGGAATATGGCAGCCCAGAAGATCAATGCAATTTAGGGTCACCAGATCCGCAGCATCTTGTTTTGGAATGGTGCCCCCCACTCCACCTTCCCCCTTTCCCTCCCGTCCAGCCCCCTCCTTGTCCCCACCAGGTCTCATCAGAGTGGCTCTGGAGCATATTTGTTTGACCAGCTCATTAGAGTAGACACACACACGTACACACACGCTGACGGGAGAGAAAAACAACACAGATGATTAAGGCCTGGAGGAATTTTCTTCTGGGGAAAGAGAGAAGGGCTAGTGCAGTCAGCTTCCTGGAACCTGGCAAGGAAGGAAGAAGGCAGGCTGGGAGGGGACAGGCTTCTGCAGGGAGATTGTACAGGCCCAGGGAGCCCGTTTCCTCGGAGCTGACGTTGTGCTGAGAGCTGCACGGGGCCCTCTCTTAAGCCTCACAACCGCCACATTTACTCATCTGCAGATGAGGAAGTAGGGGCCCAAAGAGGTGCCACGACTTGCTAAGGTCACACAGCCAGTAACAAGGAAATGAGGTGCCAGCCAAGTTTGCCTGACTCCATCACCCACGCTGTTCATAGTGACTTCTGTGTCCCCAAATCACCGGGCTGCCTGCCCCTGTTCCCTCTTCCTCCTATCTCCTGCCTTGGGCCATTTTCTGTAGCACAAAGACAGTTTGCAAAGGGAAGCTGGAAACATTAGGACTTCAGAAAGGGCTCGTGGCAGGTCAGGTGAGCCTCCCAAGCACCATGGCGACCACGCCCTTGGGTGCAACGTTTCAGCCAATGCTGAGGAGGGGCACACACCCTTGAACTCTGTCCAGCGAGGTGTGGGCGCTTGCTGTTAGGTTTCCCATCTCCAATTTCAAGAACATGAATATTGGCCATGCTCAGAGGAGCGCTACACAGGATTAATTCACACCTTCTTGCTTAGTAAATGCCACCGTGGCTTAAATAATGAAGCGGGGAGGCTAAGATACCCGGAGAAAATGAGCTGGTAAATTGATAGATCAGGAGACTTTCGTTTGCTCTTCTCCTGTAAGCAGCAAAGCCCCCTCCTACTGCACCTCTGAGGTTCCTAAGTTTGGGAGTTAGCTCTAAGCGGACTCTGCCTGATGTCCAAACTACACCCCAGTCCATAGGTTTAGTTCCCAGGAGAGGCAAAGAGAAGGACAAGAGAGAAACCCACAGTGGTGTACAGGTCCTGGCCTGGGCAGAGAGCTTCTTAGACTGCAGCACGAGAGCAGCACCTCCTTGACAAATAGCCTCCAGAAGACCAGGACCATCCAGCATTGGAGGTGGAGCCAGCTAAGGCTCCACAGCCCCTTCTCCAGAGGGTACCGCCACCAAAGCTCTGCCCTCCAGCATCATTAGGATGACTCCCTTAGGGCTTCTTTGTAAAATCTCTCCCATCTGCCAGCCTGGGTCCTTCCTTTTCTCCAGTCAGTAAGGACTGTCAAGTCTTCCCTACGAGCCAGACTCATTGCTCATACCTCTGGACACTAGGCCACACCTTTGGAACCCCTGGGAGCTGCTATGGAAAGACTGAGGCTCTAATTGCTTATGAAACACTTATTACTTGTGACCTCAGGCAGGTGGCTTCACCTCTCTGAGCCTCAGTTTCCTAATCTGTATAATGGAGTTACTAGTATCCAACTCACAGTGTCCTGGGGAGTAAATGATAAATCGTGGGAAAGTAAAATGGTGCAGCTGCTGTGGAAAACAACAGGATGGTTCCTCAAAAAATTAAAAATAGAATTACCATCTGACCCAGCAATTCCACTTCTGGGTATATACCCCAAAGAATCAGAAGCAGGGATTTGAACAGATATTTTTATACCCGTGTTTATAGCAGTATTATTTGCAATAGCGAAAAAATGTCCATCAACAGATGAATGGATAAGCAAAATGTGGTATGTATATACAATGGAATGTTACTCAGCCTTAAAAGGGAAAGAAATTCTGACACATGCTACGACATGGATGAGCCTTGAGGACATTATACTAAGTGAAATAAACCAGACACAGAGAACAGATATTGTATGTGTCCACTTATATGAGATAACTAGAATAGTCAAATTCATGGAGACAGAAAGTAGAGTGGTGGTTGCCAGGAGCTAGGGGAGGGGAGTTGCTGTTCAGTTGGCACAGAGCTTCAGTTTTGCAGGATGAGAACTCTGGAGATTGGTTGCACAGCAATGTGAATGTACTTGACACTACTGAACCGTACAGTTGAAAATGGTGAAAATGGTAAATTTTATGTTAGGTGTATTTTACCACAACTAAACGCACACTTGCACACACACACACACACACACACACACACACACACAAATGAAAGCAGCCAGAAGAGTGCCTGGCAGGTGCTCAAGACACAGTGATTTATTTGAAGAGCATAGTTGTGGTCTTAACAAAGCAACATCAATGTGAGTACTATTTAATTCAGAAAATGATATAGTACAAAAATCATGGTTGGGAGGCAGTAGAGGGAGGAAAAGAGAAAGGGACGTAGACTAGAATTAGAGATATATAAACCATTTCTTTGTTGTGAGCATATCTGGATACACTTGCTGGAGGGGGCCCAAATTCCCAACACCTGGGATTTAGGACCTTGGAAAGTGCAAACATATAACTACTCTTGGGCCTGCCTTCCTGTCTAACTTCAGTGGAGGGGCCCATAAGGTCTCTGTCAAAGTCTAAACTGCATGGAAGTCAGGGAGTTGGTGGGGGGAGGGAAGCAGGGGGGAGAGAGGTGGGAGGCCAAGGGTGCAGATAGCCCAGACCACCCCTCCCTCCCAGATCCGGGTTCCTAGCTGCGCTTTTCTTACCATCTGCATCAGAGTAGCCATGGTTAGTGTTTTTGGCTCAAGGGAACAGAGAAGGGAGTCCCAAAATGCTGATCCCCAGAGATCTGGCTCCTGCTGGTCTGGAACCTGCTGAGATACAGCTGACTCTCCCCATTTAGGCTCCCAGAACAACTCCCAGGAGCGCCAGGCAACTCCCAGAAGACACCTGGAGTGAGCGAGTGCTGTGGTTTCCAGGGGCAGGCAGTGCCAAAACTGGGGGCTGTTACAAACAGTGCCGGCCCCACCCCAGAGTTTCTGCTTCAGCAGGTCTGGGGTGGGGCCTGAGAAATGGCATCACTAACAAGTTCCAGATGATGCTGATATCTCTGGCCCTTTTGAGGACCACACTTGGAGAACCATTGGGCCTTGTCAATCAAAGTGTGGTTCTTGGACCAGCCACATGGGCTTCACCTGGAGTTTTGGTAGAAATGCAAAATCTCAGGCCTCACCCCAGACCCACACCTGATGAAATCTGCATCGGAACAAGACCCCCAGGTAATTTGCATATACACTCCCTGCACTGGTGGGAATAATTGGTTTCATGGCTTTCTGCAGAGCCCCAGCCCAAGGCAAAGACCTTGGCCCATCAAACCAGGGGAAACTTGTCTGAGGATCCCCATTGCCCACCAGAGTTGACCTTGACTCTCAAAAGGATGTCAGAAAAATCAGTAATCGTTATTATTACAGCTGGATGCCTGTGTGCGCATCAGGGGTTTTCATACATTATTTCATTTGAAAACCCTGGAAAAACCCATTGTATGGATGAGTAAACTGAGACTCAGGTAAAGTAACTTCTTGATAAACACAGAAAAAAGAACTGAATTTTATGAAGGTCTACCTGGCCGTTTCCGGGGTGCCGGGGTTTAGGCCTGTGGATTAACCTACTTCTCTCCCTTTCACCCTCCCACAAATGAGGCCTGAGGCATGAAGTAAGGCAAGGAGAAATTTTTTTTTAAATGCAGTTTATTTTCCATCTCATCCATGAGGCTTTTTTCTTTTAATCTTGATTTCAGAGTTAACCCTTGCTTTGCAACTTTCTTGGCCAAGAAGTTCTTAAAACTTGGATTTGGGGGGTTTTTTGGCCATGCCTTGCAGCATATGGGATATTAGTTCTCCCACCAGGGATCGAACCCATGCCCCCTGCATTGGGAGCACAGGGTCTTAACCACTGGACCACCAGGGAAGTCCCAAGGCAAGGAGAAATCTTAACCAAGGGTTGAATTGATTTATTAAACGAGCTTAAGGAGGCCGCAATGTCTGTACCAGACTAACTTTGACCCAGAGCTGGAGCATGTGCTAGAAATTTCCAGAGAAGCTGGTCTGCCAAGTACTCCTTGAGTGTGTCATTAAGTCCCCTCATGAGCTTGGCTTGGTTGTGATCATTCACACAGCCAATGGGCCCAATTCACAGTTGGCACATGCAGTTACAGTTCCCTAGGGTTCTTGGGGTTCCTGAGTGGTTTTGGTGGTCTGCCCAGCCAGCAGTCTAATTCCAAACTCCATTCTCAGTTATAAAAAGCAGAGGAATTGATGGGGGAGGTCTCTAGGGGCTATGGAAGGCAAGTAGAGGGGAGCCTTTTAAAACCAATCTGCTACTTGAGATAAAGACAGCCTCTGGGCAGGGTGGAAGCCAAGAATTTAATTGTATTTATTTTTGCCATTACTTTCTATTTAGGGCAAGGGATATTGGTATTCTATTTATGGTAGTGATATAAAGGTTCCTTTGATGATTAATTCATTTAAGTTTTTAAGTGAGTCGATTTAAAGAAAACTATTAAGTCAATAAAGTGGGATTAGCAAAACACGTAAAGGTAGACCCCAAAAATGACTGAAGTCGATGCTGTGATGATGTGCTTGCTTTACTTCTCTTTGTGACCATTATCTGCCCCTTTGGCAGCAAAGCCGCGACAAGTCCTTGTAAAACTTCTATAGAGTAAGTGAGTTAATCTTCCAAAAAAGTACCTAGTTACAGATACGATTTCTCATTGTATCTGGGAAATTGCCCAGTGCTCACAAAAAGAATTCTCCAGGGCTTCCCTGGTGGCGCAGTGGTTGAGAGTCCGCCTACCGATGCAGGGGACACGGGTTCGTGCCCCGGTCCGGGAAGATCCCACATGCCGCGGAGCGGCTGGGCCCGTGAGCCACGGCCGCTGAGCCTGCGCGTCCGGAGCCTGTGCTCCGCAACAGGAGAGGCCACAACAGTGAGAGGCCCGCGTACCGCAAAAAAAAAAAAAAAAAAAGAATTCTCTAATGAAACAACCTTGTGGCTGACTCAAAGGATGATTGAGCCCTGCCACAGACTCCCAGAAACACCACTAGGTGAGACTCCCATCTTAGAGTCTCCCGGCACCCTCTATATTTTCTCTCTCACAGTTCATACTTCTTGCACGGTGCCTTTCCTACCTGGTAGATTGTAGCTTTAGGAGGGCTAGGACTATTTCACATCTGTGCTGCGTTGTACCTTCAGCCCCTTGCACAGTGCCTGGCAGAGAGTTAAGGGCTGCTTTGCAGAACAAAGGAAGGGAAGGGGGGAGGGCAGGAAGGAGGGAGTTAGTTCCAGAGAGAAGCTCAGAACAGCTCCTGCCACCTACATTCTGCAATCATTTATATATTCCTTTCCATGGCCAAAGGAGAGAAAATATGGTGGTTTATATCAGCTCCCACATAATTGTCTGAATTGAAATCCATTGAGTTCCGTCTTGGTTATAGATGAAACGCACTTTGCCTTTTCCCTGATTCCTTGGAGAAAAGACCAGCCCACTGTTAAAGTTTTCTTAACAGGGTAACTCATGGTGCTGTACACAAGCTCCATGGCCTGGTACGCAGAAGCCAGAGGACAGGAGGGATGTGGATGTGACCAGAATTGGGAATCAGGTGCTCTGGCTCCTGGCAGGCTGAGATCATGCTGATAACAAAGAGATTAATAAGGGTCTGCAACCTCCTTCATCCTGTAGTATCAAGGAGGGTTTTTAAATCAATGCCGGTCTGGCTGGCTTAATGGTACCTAATCTTACCTTTTGAAGCTGGAATATTTGAGAGTTGAGATCAATTGAGATAAAATAAAGCAAACTGTTGACTTTTGGATTTGGGGTCTTCATCAGATTCCCATTGTGTAGTGTTGTTTTTATTTTCTGTCTTGGAAATAGGTGGAGATTAGCCACTGGAGAGGGTTGTTCTGCCTGGACCAGGTGATGGTATATTTACTTCTATTCTTCTTTTTTTCATCTTCCACAAGATGATTCTCTATGAGGGAAAGATCCATTTCTATCCTGTTCATCTCCATATACCCAGGACATGTCGCCCAGTAAATGCTCAATGACTGTTTCTCAAGTACAGCATTTTAGTGTAACCAGCACACCCACTGCCATGGGCCAAGTCTGCTGGAAAAGTCAGTCTGTTCCCAATTAGGTACAGAAACAGCTGCCTTACAAGGCATCCCAGCAGCCCTAGAGAAAAGCCTCAGGAAGTCTCCCTGGTACCTGGTTTCCGTGACTTACCACGAGCCTTGTGTGGTCATCACAAAGCTGTGTGAGTAAAATGCATCTGATTCGTCACACACAAGGGCTCACAGCCCTGTGCGAGGTGCTGGTGACATGCAAGATGAACCCAGCACAGAAAAAGTGCTTGAGGAGTTTGTGGTCTGATGGAGGAGAAACTCTTGAAATCTTAGGCATTTCTCTGGACAGAGGATCCGTACATTTTAAAGGATTCTCAAAGCATACCACAATGAAGAGGAGCCGCTATG
Source organism: Kogia breviceps (assembly GCF_026419965.1). Taxonomy (NCBI): domain Eukaryota; kingdom Metazoa; phylum Chordata; class Mammalia; order Artiodactyla; family Physeteridae; genus Kogia; species Kogia breviceps. Next base: position 120,266,477 of record NC_081312.1, on the reverse strand, counting down.
AACAGTTGAGACCCTTGAAATGTTTTGAACAGGAATGTGCATCACACATCATCCTGTGTGAGGATGAGAAACATGTCTGGGGTGAGTGAGAGCTGGGAGATCGGCCACCTCAAGGGCAGGCCCTAAGCTCTCAGGGCCTCAATTTCCCCATCTGTAAATGAGGTTCAACAAACCCACAGGTCTTCTCTAGCTGCAAAACATCACCACTGGATACCTTCCCTGTTGAGTGAGTCCAGACTCACTGGAAATAGCTAATCCTTTTTCTATGCCTCTAAATTCCTTTCTCTGAAATCTTAAGAGTAGGGCAATAAATAGGTGCTGAGCTAGTTTCACCTACCACCTGCTCTACATTTAAAAGGGGAAAAAGCCACTCTAAGGGAGGTGGAAGGCAAACTTACACACTGAGGGTCTGCCACATGCCAGGCATCACAGTGGATGCTTTCACATCTCAATGAGGCCTCTTGATGAACTGGCAAGACAGGCTCAGTAGCATCTTTATTCCCCGCCTCTCAGTACCACTTGGAGAATCATTCTATTACAGCAGGATGGGTGTTCCAGATAAACTATGCTCAATATACCACGTTTTAGAAAAGCATGTGAGTGTATGTTATAAAATATAGAGAAGCTGGCATCAGTCATAGCTCAACTGGAGGATTTCGGAAGCCTTCTTCCTTCAGTTATCAGGAAGATTCATTATCACCAGCAAGCATCTCAACGTAGTAAGCATCCCTGTCCTCAGTGGTGAGCCCTGCCATGTCATAGAAACAAAAATTGGCAATATTGTGCTCCTAGTGATGATGATTCAGATCTGTAGGAGCTCCAAAGAGGGAGTCCCCACAAAGGGCGGTGGCAAGAGAAACATTTTCTAGAGGAGGTGGGATGAGGGTGGGAACTTGAAGGAATGGTCCAAGATTTAGCTGGAAGAAGAATGATGATCCAGATGGGGAGAACGGCCTGAGACAAAGAAGGTTCAAGTGCACATCAAGGAGCTGTTCCTACCTTTGGGGCTTGGCTGGAGTGGGGGGCTTCGGGAGGACCTGAGGGTGGAGGAAAGTAAGATAGGACAGGGCGTGCAGAGCCAGGCTGTCAGGGGATGAAGGACTCACACTTGATTCTTCGGGGGGTTGCTTTGGTCTAATCTGGGGTCCAAAGACCTCTAAAGAGTCTGTGATGGGTTTTAGGAGATCCATGAACCCCTTGAAATCTTAGGCATTTCTCTGGACAGAGGATCTGTACATTTTAAAGGATTCTCAAAGGATTCCCCAAACCTGAAGAGGAGCTGCTATGAACAGTTGAGACCCTTGAAATGTTTTGAACAGGAATGTGTAGACTGTATGTTGCTGCAAGGGGCAGAGGCTAGGGAGACCACCCAGGTCATCTATAGGAGCAGCATGGAGGGTCTGGGCTGGGGGGCGGGGGCTAAAAATGGAAAGGAAGAGAGAGCTAGGGAGTCTTGGTTACAGAGGAGAAATGACAATACTCTGGGATGGTCAGTGATGGCTGAGCCCACTGTGGGTATTGGAATCCAGAGGGAAAGCTATGCCTTAAGGTCCCATGGTGAGTTTGACTTTAAACATGATGATTTTTTTTTTTTTTTTTTGCGGTATGCGGGCCTCTCACTGTGTGGCCTCTCCCGTTGCGGAGCACAGGCTCCGGACGCGCAGGCCTAGCGGCCATGGCTCACGGGCTTAGTTGCTCCGCGGCATGTGGGATCTTCCCGGACCAGGGCACGAACCCGTGTCTCCTGCATCGGCAGGCGGATTCTCAACCACTGCGCCACCAGGGAAGCCCAAACATGATGATTTTAAGAGGATAGAGTTCATCTATGTAGGAATGAAAACATTTAAAATCATTGAATCACCAATTATTGGAGTGTAGGTACAAACGAGGCCAGCCAGCCCATTCCCCTGTATTTTCCAGGTACAACAATGACACGCCAAGATGGGAAGGGACTTGTCCTTGGTCACCTAGATGGTGGGCAACTGTAACCAATACGTAAGAGAATAATATTTAGGAGAGAGGTCAGAGCTGAGACGGAGATCAGAAGCCATTTGGAGGGAGACGGTTGAAGCCATGAGACCTCAGGATTAAGCTTCGGTCTTTGCCCTCATTTAGAGAGTTGGAAGGAGGAACCAAGGGAGCAAAGGGCATGGAGAAGGACAAAGAAGTGAGGGGAGAACCGAGAGACCAAAGCTGTGACCAAGGGGGGGCAAGCGCCCCCAGCAGAAGGGCGCATGGGATGAGGATTCTCCATGGCCACTGGCTAGGGCATCAGCGGGCTCTGGGTGACAGTTGAGAGACCTCTTTCCTTGGTGTGTTGAGGTGATGCGAGATTTCAGAGGTCCCTGATAAAAGGGGGCCGTGATTACAGTCTGGCCTTGCTAGAAGTTTGAGAGGCAAAGAGAAGCAGGTCAGGAGCAGGACCAGACAGAAGGAGAATATTTTAAAAATTTAAAAAGTGTATTTGTAAAAATAAGGTAAAGAAAGAACGAGAGGAGAGAAGGAAAGAGGGAGAGGTTATATGAGAAAGTCACCATCTTGAGGAGAAAATGGGACCAATAAACAGAGATGGCGATGAAGATTCAGAGACCATCTTATGGGGTGAGGAGGGCCCAGAAACAACATGAATTTTACATGACAGAAGATTGGGATCCAGTCACCCATCAGGCTCTTCTTGCTTTGGGACCATGGCTTGTGCAGACCCCTCTGCCTGATGCTCTTCCCAGAGCCCTTTTGAGGCTGCCCTCCTCGTATTCTGGGGTTCTGGCAAAATGCCATCCCCCCAAACAGCTCTTCCCTGCCCATTCCCAAGTATACCCTCAGTCTCTAATCACTGCTTCTCCTGGTTTCTTTTTAGCATCACCCAGTGTATGGATGGGTGGTTATGATTCCATTCCTTTGCTGCAGTGTTTCCTGTATGTGTATGTGTGTGAGCGTTTCTTGTCTCCACATTTCAATTTTAAGCACCTTCAGACTGGAGACTGTCTCCGTCCCCCACTGTGACCCCAGAGCCCAGCCCAGGGCCCATCACGCACGTTAATTAGAACAAAAAGAAGAGAAGGAAGAATTCAGCCATGACCTACTCTCTCTTCTCAGAAAAGTTTAATAGGAACAGCAATAAAAATAAAATTAAAAATAGCATCTGCCAAGCTGTTTATACGTATTCATTATCTCTTTTACTCTTCACGGTTTACTCATTTTAAGAGGTGAGGAAGCTCCATTTTACATATTCCGCTAGTGAGGGTGGAGTTAGGGATCTCACCAAAGCCCGTGTTAACGACAGTGTTGGGTGAAAGAGGCATTTCCATCAAGAAAACAAGAGGCTAAATCCCTTTCTCCCATCCCCTCTGCCAGGGGATGGGTAGGCTCTGGGTATCCTCTCCCTGCTCCCACCCATAGAATCACCTGGTTCTGAATGTGCCCATGAAAAGCATGTGCAGGTGTTCTACTATCTAGGAAAAAAAAGGGTTAAATTTCCTGTCCACCTGTCAGTCCACTGCAGTCACACGAGAAGTCGGGAGGTAGAGAATTCTCTTTGCCTCTTGATTATTCTAAACCTCAAGGAGGGGCCGGAGTGTCCCCCTTCACCCTAGCCTTCTCCCCCAGTATCTTCTACAGGAATGTGATGGCAGGAGAAATGGGAAGAGGGTGAGGCTCTGAAGGAGCCCCCAGATGCGGAGCCCTCAGTGACAACTTGAGCCACTGTCCCCTGGGTACCGTCCAGAGCCACCAGCCCAGACCTTGGAGGTAGGCAGGCCTGTGACTGTGATGCCACCTCAGGGCCCAGCCCACCCTGGACGTCTGGACTGATGCTTAGGGCAAGAGGAAAATCAAAGGAGGGGGGCTTCCTGTTAACCCATCTTTATTCCTCTCCCTTGTGCTTGTTTAGAACAGGAACCAGGTTCCCAGGCTTCTGCACAGCCTGAACTTCTTGTCCGAAGCTGCTGGAAATATTCAAAGTGTTAGGGTCAAAGTCTCCTAGAATGAGGGGTGGGAATCAAGAGGTATGGAATGACCCCAGGTCACTTGTACACTCCGCTTGTCCTGTCATGGCTTCACACCTCCTCCTCTCAGCTGTGGCAGCTGGAATTGCGGGCATGTCTGGAGTCAGGTGTAGAGTCCCAGGTACGATGACCGTCTGGCCCTGCTCTCTGGCTTCTCTTCTGGGTTTGCTCCCGTTACAGTTCTGACTGAGCTCAGACTTTCACCACCACTCCACCCCAACCTCTTGCACCAAGTTCCTGATTTGGAGATAATCCGTCAGACAGAGCCGGGTTCAAATCCTGACCCAGCTCCCTCTACCCTGTAAACCCTTGGATATGATGCTTAACATCCCTAAACAAAATGGGAGTCATAAGAAGGCCCACCTCTTAGGGCTGCGATAGGGACAAAAGGAGAAAATCCACAGTGAGGGTTTGGGCCGTGTCTGCCCTGTGGTAAGTGCCTAGTCAGTGTTAACTCTGGTGATGGTCGCTTCTTCACTATCCACCTGAGCAGATGCCTCCTCAAGTCCCCATTCAGACACGCGATTCTAGCATCAACCTGGACACAGCCTTGGGTGCCACCATCCTCCTTACACCCATCCGCGTCCCACCCCCCACCTGCTACCAGCTGCAGTGATGTTTGTTGGCTGATGTCACTTTCCGTGCCCTGAAGCAACAGGGCTAGAGTTCATTTTCTCCACCCTGAGCACTAATTCGGAGCTTTTCTCAAAGGCAATCAGAAAGCAGCTCACAAGGGGGACCCAAAGGGCAGAACCCCCGCCCCCAATTCCTCCCCAGAGCCTTGGACTCCCACAGAACATGCTCTGGGGAGTGGGGATGGAGACCGCAGCTCACACCTAAGGCGTTAGGGCTGAGTATCCTTCCAGAGCCAGGGCTGGCTTTCTATGACTAGTCTATCAGTTAGTGATTCAATCAGCAGGTCCAAGAATGCAGCCTCGTGCCACATCATAGAGAGAATGGAGCTCCCAAATTTTCTTTGCCAGAACTTTGGTTTTCTGAATATTGTGTGTGGGGTGGGGACGACGGTGCCTCTGGGATTTCCTCTTCTGCTCTGGTTGATTTTTATCAATAAGCATCTTGTCAGTTGTCATTGAAAGGGAGCAAGGAACTAGTACCCCCTGCCACTTCCTGTACACCCTTAGGTCCTGTAGCCTTGCTGTACCTGGCATAAGCGGGGCTTCTGAGTCAGGGAAGGTCATGGAGAAGGTGACATGAGCTGAGTTTTGCTACCTGAGTAGGAGTGGGTCTAGGGATCTCAAACTCAAATGCCTTCAAGGTCTAGTCAGGTCACATAAATAAGTGAAACAGTTCAGTGTAAGACAGTAAGGAGTGGTGTGGACTGTGGGAAAATATAGTTTATACCCCGCCGCAACATGAGACACAGCTGCTTCTCATCTCCACCAGTTACTAGGGTTCAGGGTTGCCATTCTGATTGTTCTGATTGTTCAAAAGAAGCCAAAATTTAAGATATTTTATAATGACTAATCCCTTGAGTTTTTACCATTGGCCTCTTAATCCTAAAAGATTTAACATTGTGCAAGCTCCCCAGGCCAGATACGACCTGGGGCTGGCGAGTCATAAACTCTGAATTAAGTAAATGGAAAACAGAATAAAGGGTTCTGGAGAGAGAGGGTAATGTTCAAAGGCACAATCTTGTGGTTAGCAGGTGGATGTGTGAGAAAGTGGAGATGAGGACAAAGAGGGCCAGCTCAGCAAGAGTCTTCTGTGCTATGCTAAGGAATCCAAACTTTATTTTGAAAGTAATGGGGTTCGGTGAGGGAACCCAGAAGAGCTTCAAGGAGGAAGCACCATGCTGCACTTTGCATTTTGGAAATCCGGGTCCCACGTGGGAGCATTTGGCAAAGGATGACTCTCTGCAGACAGGGAGCTAAGACAGAAACCATGGCGGGGGACCTGAGGGAAGGCGTGAGGGCATGGCACCTGCTGTCCTCAGGTGGGAGAGTCTGAAGCCTGGGTGATCTTGGAGGGGAAACCTGGTGAGAGAGGATGGGGAGTGTCCACAGCACCCTGATTCTGCATGACTGGGTGGGTGCCATTCCCTGAGAGAAACCTGGGGGAGAGCAGGTTGGGGGTGTGAGCGCGGGTCAGGTCTGAGGTCTGTGTGGTGGTGACTAGGCTGTGCTGTGATTCTGGAACCTGGAATTGCATCGGGAGTTGTGGGCATGTAGAGGAACAATGGAAGCCGGGGCTTCTCAAGGGCTAAGGGTGGGCTCTGAGCAACCCTGACATCTAAGGGAAGGGCCTAGGAGGAAGGGCTGGGAGGGAGCAGCAGAGAAGAGTTTCAAGGAAAACCTGGAGGAGTGTTGACACCTGATGAAGGAGGAGGGAATCTAGGACCTAAGGGACATTTCAGGGTCTCGTTCAGGACAACTGATGTGCTGTCAACCCACTCAGGGACCAAGCCACGCCCTGTGGGTCCCATTGGGGCTCCATCCAGCACAGCCCCGTGGCCAGTGGATGGACCACACCCAGGTCTTGGCACCATGACTGTCAGATGTGCCTCTCGTGCTAGTTGGCTGAGCACTTATTTGCTGAAGAAAGGAAAATGCAGTAATTTAATCTCGGGCAGGTCTCCCCACTGGACGGCCACAGAGCCATCCGACAGAGCAGCAGCAGCGGTGAGAATCACAGTTCTGCCACAGATAACACGTTCCATTTTCTTCCATCCACCGCTCCTTATTTCTCCCTAATGGACCATGCTGTTGGAAGGCAGCTTCCCTGAGGGCAGCTGATCTGAGGGAGCTCAGCAGAGTCCCCACGCAGCAGTGGTTTCTTCTGATCCCGAAGGCAGCAGCCATCACCTTCAATAACAACACTGCAACTGACATTCACGTCTGCCCGGGGCTTCTTGCTTTAATCCCACCACAAGACCCCGCTTTGCAGAGAAGGACCTCAAGACCTCGAGAGGCCAAGGGCTGCAAAGCTAGAGCACGTTGGGAACCAGAACTCCAGCCCCCTCACTGATGGTCTCACCGTCCTCCTTCCGGGCGACGGCGACATTCCCTGAGTGGTGTCGGCTGTCGGGGGAGCCATATTATACAGGTCTCGCAGAGTAGGGAAGGGGACAAGACATATCAAACACACAGAAGAAAAGTGACTTTAAAGTTGTCGCCAACCCAGGTGCCCTCCAGGGGTTTTCTCAGGAAAAGGCTGCAGCTGTGTTAATAGGGACACGGCCTCTCTGAATGCAGGTCTGTCAAGTGAACAAAGGGGAGGGAAGAAAGCCCGGCTTAAGGCAGAGGGCTTTCAGGTCCCAGCGAGGCGGGTTCAAGAGCAGAGCACAGCACGTTAGACAGACGTTCTGCTTCTCTTTAAAGAGCACGGATTTATCCACACCGTGTGACATGAATGAAATGAGAAGTTTTCAGGGATGCCAACCTCTCTGTTAAGGTTTTGCAGTGGTATATTTCTAATACAATAAAAAAGAGGAAAACGACAGCCAAGGCTAACACTGTGTCTGCAGCAGGAGGCCGCAGCAACTGTTAATAGTGGATGCTAAGTGATGGGCCGGTGGAAGTGCTATGGTTTGAATGTTTGTGTCCTCCACCCCGCTATTCACATGTTGGAATCCTAATGCCCAATGTGATGGTATTTGGAGATGGGGCCTTTGGGGATGATTAGGTCATGAGGGTGGAGGCCTCATGAATGGGGTTAGTGCCCTTATAGAAGAGGCTTCAGAGAGACCCCTCACCCCTTCCGCCATGTGAGGATAAAAGACGTCTGTGACCTAGAAGAGGGCCCTCATCTGGCCATGCTGGCACCCTGACATCAGACTTCCAGCCTCCAGAACTGTGAGCAATCAATTGGTATTGTTTATAAGCCCCCCAGACTATGGTATTATGTTCTAGCTGCCCAAATGGACTAAAATAGGATTGAATGAATTTTCATATAAAACTCTTCCTAAGCATAGTTTTTAATGGCTAGATCACATTTTATCCTTATTAGTGTGGTGTCAGTGGAGGATCTGACTTGAATATTTTCCCAATTAGCTCACCAAGTGTCTCACAACTACTTGTTGAGTAACCTTTGCTTCCTCTTAAGTCTCTGGCATCTCTTTGACTGTGTATTAAATTCTTACATTCAGCAGGTGAAGGGCAGGGTGCAGGAGCCAGTGTTCTGCAGGCACACGTGGTTTGACTACATGCAAACTGAATCCCTGCTCTGCCAGTTTATTTGCTGGCGGTGACCCTGAGCAAATCACTTAAACTTTTTGAGCCTGCGTGTCCTATTTCTAAAACCAAAATATGAAAATTAACATGCCACTGGTACACTGCCTGGCACAGGGTGGAGCTCGAGCAAATGAAGTTATTAATAATTTTCACTGTTCTCTTGGAATCCACATCCCCTTCCTAAGGATGTGTTTTGTTAACATGTACGTCTGGGACTGGGAATGTCACCTGGCATAGTGAAGCAATCGCTCTTGGGGAGTAAATTTTGGTGGGGGGAAGGAAGCTGTTAAAAAAACTATTCAACCATATTTTGTATCTGAAAATTTTATAAAACTAATATTTTGTAAGAAAAATATTTTCTATATTTTGATAGAAAGTAATGCTGGACAAAATCTTGTTGGTTGTGAATATAGAGAAAATTTGAGATTTTTAATTGGGGGGCACCCTCTGTCAGGGGAACAGAAAGAATCAAGGAGAGATTTTATGTTATTATTAATGGAACCTTAAAGTGTTGAGAGGAGCATGATTTAAAATAATGGATTTTCAGAGCCAGAAGGAATCCTAAAGATGCCCTGAGGACTCTAACCCTTCTCTTCACTTGGGATCATTTATCATGTCTCTTCCCAGTAGCTTATTTCCTCCAGAGGGAGAAGGTTTGTCCAGGGCCACCCTGTGACCAGAACCAGGAAGTCCTGACTTTACTTATCCAGGAAGGAGGAGGTGCCACCAAATGTTGATAGAGTTCAAATAAGATGGGGACAGACATGCCCATCACAAGGTGTTCATACAAGAGTGCTTTTGATAGAGTGTTGGGGACATGAACCAGAATGGAGTGGTAGGGGGACAGGGTGGAGGAAGGAATCACAGTGTAGAAGTTTGCAAAGTGCTGGCGAGAGACAGAGAAGTAGCTGAGGGGTGTATGAAAGGAAGGTCGGGTCATTTATTGAAGATGAGAAAAGCATACATATATATAAATGCTAGTGGGGATGAGCCAGCAACATGGCAGAGTCATAAAGTGCTGGTCTCAACCAGCCTGCTGGGTTCAAATCCTGACATCCCTTCTTAGTAGTTGTGTGGCCCCGGGCAGGATTTTCCCCTTCTCTGTGCCTCTGTTTCTTCTCAGGTAGAAATGGATCATCATTTCTGCATTCTCGGGCTACTGTCAGGTTTAAATGAAGTAATATAAAATTCGTAGGACAGAGTCTGACGTATACAAGGTCCAAGATAAAGACTAGAATTATTACGCAGCTGAAAGGAAGCTGTTAATATATGGAGAAGAGAGAAAAAGTGGTTGATAGAATAAGCATCGCCAAAGGCAGGAAGGGATGGAATTCCGAACACAGGTGGAGGTACTGGGTTTGGATAAGAGGACAGCTGGCTTCTTGTTGTAACAAAGGACGGGAGGAGGCAGATTTCTTCTATTTGTAAATATTCACTGACTTCTGATGATGTCCAGGCACTAGGGGTGCAGCCATCAACAAGATAGACACAGTGCTTCCATCATGGAACTTACACTCCTGTGGCAGAGGCAGACCATACACAAGATACATGATATGGTGATGAGAAGACAAAAGGAGATCGGAGTGGGAAGGGCCACAGTGGGGGGAGTAGGACAGCAGATGCTATGTTAAATGGGATGGTCAGGGAAGGCCACTCTGAGAAGGTCCGATCTGAGCCAACATTTGAAAAAGGGGGAAAGGGAGGAGTGAGCCATGGGGTATCTGTTGGAAAAATGTTCCAGGGAGAGGGAACAGCCAATGCAAAGGCCCTGGATCTGGAGCACTCCTGGCATGTGTGGGTAGGTGGGCAGTGAGGGTGGGAGTGAGGTTGGGGTTTCCCTTCTTCCTCCCCGAGACATGCTTCCGGCGGGGGCTGAATCCTCTTCTCTACAGCAAAGGGATGGCTTCAGCTTTTCTGACTCATCTATTCATTCAGCGGTCCTCTTTGGAGCACATTGGATATGCAGGAGATATGTGACCTCCACCCCTCCATGGTAATGCAGAGATGAGCAGGACCCTGTCCTAGGCTTGGCCCCAGTCTAGGGGCTGGTGGTGAAGCCATGTGCTAGGTGAAGCTGCAGTGGTAGCTGAGTGTAGGGAGAACCTCGCTGCAGGTGTGACCAGGACACCGAGGCAGGTCAAGGGACGCTGGTTCACTGTAAAGAAGGGTCTTCAGAATGGGGGCGGGTGGGACTCAGAAAAGGCTCTATAGCCATGAACCACTTACTGGAGAAGTCTTCTCTACTGACAGCTTTCACCAGCTCCAGTTCAACCAACTGCATAGATATGTATCGCCTCTTGAGTTTTAACTGCCTTGGTTTCTGGGGTTTTGAGTGGTCTGGATTTGGAATGTGCAGCATTCTCTTAGAAGTCTTTGTATTATAAAGTCTGTCTCCTTTATAAAAAATGAGTGTAGATTGGAGGAGGACCAATACCACAGGAGTTGGTCATCCCAGTTCATGTATCATTTCTGGTTGGTGCCTCGGTTTACTGCGAAAGTGTTTGGTCTGGATGGTAAATTATACGGTCTCTCTCCTGGTTGTTGGTCATGATGAGAAAGAGAAAAGATCAGAAATAAGTGTTATGGGAAATGCTTGGCATTCAAGTGGCTTGTTTACTTTTCTGATGTGCAGATGACTAGTATAAGAGACTGGAGAAATTGTCTGGAATCAAAGCCCTCCGTGCTCACGAATGTTTTCTGAGGTCGAGCATAAGGAAAAGCCAAGAGTGAGCTGGCATATTTTTGTACACTGATGGAAGCTGATTAACAAACAGAAGTTTGCTGAAATTACAGCCAGCGGATGCATCAGACCAAGCTAATATTTAACGTGAAGGAAGAGGGGATGGCGGAAGAAGGAGGTGAGCATTCAGTGAGGTGGGCATAAGAAGACAGAGGCCCATGAGCTTGCTGCTGTAACCCTCCTGTTAGCACCTCCAACACCCACAGAAGCCAGGGGTCTCAATTGTCATGGAAACACCATGGTCAAGGCTGAAACCTACACTGGTCTCTTCGGAGCTCTGTGCCCAGCAGTGTTTCATTGTCTGTGAGGTCCAAGAGCTCCAGTGCCGTGATAAGACTTGCTGAATAGGAAAAGGCATCTCAAAGACTGTTGAGCACATCAGTGAAGGTGTTAGACCTGGCCTGAAGAGCTAGAAGCTGAGTGGGTGGCCCTGGAGGAGGGTAACAAACTGATGTCAGACACAGGTGGCACTGGGAATAAACCTAAATTTGGTGCGAACATCATACCAGAAGTGTCGTTTGCTGCCTGTAAAGCTGAAGCTGCTGAGAGGGGGCCCCCTGTGCCGTCACATTGAGTCCCGGCTGGCAGTGCAGAAGTGACTGGCCGGTTCCAGCTTTCACTGTGATCCAGGGTAGTTCTCACTCTGCTAACGAGCTGACAATACAGGAGTTTGTGATCCTCACTGTTGGAACTGTGACTTCAGGAAAGCCATGCTCATGGCAGCAGAAGCCTACCTCAACCAGAAGGATGTCATCAGAAGTGTGGCCAAGATGCTTTGTGGAGGGGCATTTTGCTCCTAACATCTTAGAGAAGGAATTAGCAAAGCACGGCTCACAGGTCAAAGCCGGGCAGCTACCTGTTATCGTGTGGCTCTCCAGCCGAGAAGATTTCACATTTTTAAAGGGTTGCAAAAAATCAAAATAAGTATAATATTAATACCAAGTGCTTTATAATATGTCATGCACTGTTGTAATCTCTGCACTCATTAGCTCATTTAATCTTTATAAAAACTCTATGAAGTAGATACTATTACTCATTTTTTTAGATGAAGAAACAAATGGAAGCTTCTAGATAGTCTAGCAGTCATCAAAGATCACACAGCTAATGATTAGTTCAGCTAGAATGCAGACACTGGGAGTCTTATCTCAGAGCTTGTGCTCTTAACTTGCTTCCCCATATGACAAGTTCTCCAACACTGTTAGGGTGGATAGAGTGTAAGTCCAAAAAAGAGATTCAGGTAACACAATCCTGTGAGTTCACCAGACGGAAGGTAACAGTGTTTCAGAGAAGCAAGGGAAGGCTGTATAGAAGAATGAGGCCACCTTTCTACCATGATGACAGGAACACTAACTTTGAACCTCAATTAACTAAAGTCCTATCCCCAATGGAGCTGGAGGAATCAGGCTCCCTGACTTCAGATTAAACTACAAGGCCACAGTAATCAAGACAGTATGGTACTGGCACAAAAACAGAAATATAGATCAATGGAACAGGATAGAAAGCCCAGACATAAACCCACACACATATGGTCACCTTATCTTTGATAAAGGAGGGAAGGATATACAGTGGAGAAAAGACAGCCTCTTCAATAAGTGGTGCTGGGAAAACTGGACAGCTACCTGTAAAAGTATGAAATTAGAACACTCCCTAACACCACACAAAAATAAACTCAAAATGGGTTAAAGGCCTAAATGTAAGGCCAGACACTATCAAACTGTTAGAGGAAAACATAGGCAGAACACTCTATGACATCAATCACAGCAAGATCCTTTTTGATCCATCTCCTAGAGAAATGGAAATAAAAACAAAAATAAACAAATGGGATCTAATGAAACTTAAAAGCTTTTGCACAGCAAAGGATACCATAAACAAGACCAAAAGACAACCCTCAGAATGGGAGAAAATATTTGCAAATGAAGCAACTGACAAAGGATTAATATCCAAAATTTATAAGCAACTCAGGCAGCTCAATAACAAAAAAACAAACAACCCAATCCAAAAATGGGCAGAAGAACTAAATAGACATTTCTCCAAAGAAGATATACAGATTGCCAACAAACACATGAAATCATTAGAGAAATGCAAATCAAAACTACAATGAGATATCATCTCACACCGGTCAGATTGGCCATCATCAAAAACTCTAGAGACAATAAATGCTGGAGAGGGTGTGGAGAAAAGGGAATACTCTTGCACTGCTGGTGGGAATGTAAATTGATACAGCCACTATGGAGAACAGTATGGAGGTTCCTTAAAAAACTACAAATAGAACTACCATATGACCCCGCAATCCCACTACTAGGCATATACCCTGAGAAAACCATAATTCAAAAAGAGTCATGTACCAAAATGTTTATTGCAGCTCTATTTACCATAGCCAGGACATTGAAGCAACCTAAATGTCCATCAACAGATGAATGGATAAAGAAGATGTGGCACATATATACAATGGAATATTACTCAGCCATAAAAAGAAATGAAACTGAGTTATTTGTAATGAGGTGGATAGACCTGGAGTCTGTCATACAGAGTGAAGTAAGTCAGAAGGAGAAAAACAAATACCGTATGCTAACACATATATATGGAATCTAAGAAAAAAAATGTCATGAAGAGATTAGTGGTAGGACAGGAATAAAACACAGACCTACTAGAGCATGGACTTGAGGATATGGGGAGGGGGAAGGGTAAGCTGTGACGATGTGAGAGGATGGCAGGGACATATAAACACTACCAAATGTAAATTAGATAGCTAGTGGGAAGCTGCAGCATAGCACAGGGAGTTCACATCTGTGCTTTGTGACCACCTAGAGGGGTGGGATAGGGAGGGTGGGAGGGAGGGTGATGCAAGAGGGAAGAGATATGGGAACATATGTATATGTATAACTGATTCATTTTGTTGTAAAGGAGAAACTAACACACTATTGTAAAACAGTTATACTCAAATAAAGATGTTAAAAAAATAAAAATAAAAATAAAGTCCTATCCCCCATAAAGAATTACATTCTTCTGGGCTTCCCTGGTGGCGCAGTGGTTGAGAATCCGCCTGCTGATGCAGGGGACACGGGTTCGTGCCCCGGTCCGGGAAGATCCCACATGCCGCGGAGAGGCTGGGCCCGTGAGCCATGGCCGCTGTACCTGTGCGTCCGGAGCCTGTGCTCCGCAATGGGAGAGGCCACAACAGTGAGAGGCCCGCGTACCACAAAAAAAAAAAAAAAAAAAAAAAAAAAAAAAAGAATTACATTCTTCTTATTAATAGACCTGTTACCCAAAATAATGTACTCAATCATTATTATCATATTTTTAATTTCATCAATAAGAACTTTGTCTTCTCTTTTGTTGTTTAAGTATCTTTTTTTTCTTTTTTTTTTTTTTTTTTTTTTGTGGTATGCGGGCCTCTCACTGCTGTGACCTCTCCCGTTGCGGAGCACAGGCTCCGGACGCGCAGGCCTAGCGGCCATGGCTCACGGGCTTAGTTGCTCCGCGGCATGTGGGATCTTCCCGGACCAGGGCACGAACCCGTGACCCCTGCATTGGCAGGCGGATTCTCAACCACTGCGCCACCAGGGAAGCCCCTGTTTAAGTATCTTTATCTGCATAAGATCTTCAATGTTTCCTCTTGGCCCACAAAGCCTAAAATATTTGCTGTCTGGCCCTTTAAGGAAAAGTTTGCCAGCTCATATCCTAAAGAATTCAGGGCCTTGGAGTTGCCATGGAATGTGATGGGAAAGGCTGGTGAATGGCACAGATGCAGCAGCATCTACCTCTTAGAGTTTGGAAAGTATGACCTTGAACTTTGGGTCTCCTCATGACCCCAGCCGTTACATCACTCTGATGAGTTGGTGAATGAGTACAAGTCCTTCATCAAGTACTACCTAGTGGCATCCACTGAAGATGCCTTAGACCAGTATGACTGGGAAGCTTGGAAGTTCTCCACTAGTGGAGGTGGTGCCCAGGTGGTAGGGGATGGTTGCACAGTGACCAACCTGAAACGTATTCCCAAGCCTATGGGCAAGGACTCTGTGCAACTGCCTTCTGCTTAGAGTGAATGAAAAAGACCCTGTGACAGAGTCTTTTCAGGAGTTCAAACTGGCCCAATCCAAAGGATAGGGCACCATATTTCTCACTGTGCCAGGGAAACTGAAGATACTTTCATTGCCAGCCTTGTGACTGGATCTGCCCTGGACCAACCAAGGCAGGTGCCCCCTTGCCCATCTGAGCACTTGGCAAAGTACAACCAGCTCTTCAAATGGAGGAGGAAATGGGCATCAAAGCTCAATTTGCCAGCAAAAAATTCAGGAAGTTCCTAGCCAAGTATGCTCTGGGCAGGAGAGCCCCTGAGCTCTTGACCCCCAAGCACTTGTCAGCTGGTGGGACCGCTGCTCCTCTCCTAATCACCGGTGTTCAATGATCCAGACACAAACACTTTGGAAGGGACTTTCCTTTTCCCATCTCTGTGATATTCTAGCACCTGAGAATGGCCACATCCAAAGCCAGGCTTCTGACATGCTACTACATGGTTGAACCCTGAAATACTTTATTAAGTCAAAGAAGCCAGGCATAAAAAGACAAATATTGTATGATTCCACTTACAAGAAATATCTAGAGTAGGCACATTTACAGAGATAGAAGAATAGAATAGAATAGAGTACTAGGGGGTTGGGGGAGGAGGGCTTGGGGAGTTATTGTTTAATAGGTATAGAGTTTCTGTTGGGGGTGATGAGAAAATTCTAGAGATAAATGCTGGTGATGGCTCCACAATATTGTGAATATATTGGACGCCACTGAAACATACGCTTAAAAAGGGATAACATGGAAATTTTGTTATGTATTTTTTACCCCCAAAAAGAAAAAGTCTTTTAAAAAACACCCTTGAACCCTGTTGGAATCCCTTGCTCTGTTCACGTGAATGACTGAAAATCATCCTTTTCCTTTTCTCCCTACCATGTGTTTGTGGGACCACATACTTATAATGTGTCCTTGGAGGATCAACAGGCAGGAACCCCAGTGGTTTATATGCACAAGTTGAAAGCACACGTTCAGTATCTTCCCAAAACTGTAAAGGAAGAATCATCTGCAAATTCATGAATTGTGTTTTAGTTTAATCTTTTATTCTCAGGGCTAATCAACTGTTTAAGTTAGGTCCGCACTCTTAATTAAAGCTTTCAGCTCTTGAAAGTTCATTTACTGAGCCTGACTCTTCAGTGAGGAACCAAGGATGTGGGAGATTCTAACACAGCTATGAGACCCCAGCACATTGAAACATGACCTTACCTATAAAACAACTGGGCTTGGGGCTTCCCTGGTGGCGCAGTGGTTGGGAGTCCACCCGCCGATGCAGGGGACACGGGTTCATGCCCCGCTCCGGGAGGATCCCACGTGCCGCGGAGCGGCTGGGCCCATGAGCCATGGCCACTGAACCTGTGCGTCTGGAACCTGTGCTCCGCAGCAGGAGAGGCCACAACAGTGAGAGGCCCGCGTACCACAAAAAAAAAAAAACTGGGCTTGGATGAAGAAGCTAAACAGAAATGCAGTTTTCAGGTTTGCTAATTGCTTTTCACTGACAACAAATCCAACTATGCATGTTATTACTTTTTAAAGATTTTTTTGATGTGGACCACTTTTAAAGTCTTTATTGAATTTGTTACAATATTGCTTCTCTTAGCTCCCTGACCAGGGATTGAACTTGCACCCCCTGCATTGGAAGGCAAAGTCTTAACCACTGGACCGCTAGGGAAGTCCCTGTTATTATTTTTTTAAAACAGGCTATTTTTATTTATTGTCTTAGTTTACTGCTCGGAAAGAGTATTATGTTCATGGTGGAAAGGAGACTGACATCTTAAAATGTAGAACTTTGGAGTAATCAACCTCCATCCTCACTATGGCTGAGAATATTGGGCAAGGTCAAGTGGACAGTGATTATTACTAATATTATACCTTGTTTTATAGAGTTCTTTACAGTGTGCAAAGAGCTTTCCTATATATTTCCTCATTTGGATGACCTAAGCATCTTTGTTTCTATGAATTCAGAAGCTGATGAATTATCTTTAGCAAATTTTTCTCACCTGATCATCTTCCTCTGTCACTCAACCAAGCAGGTATCAGCATTCCCCAATCACAAGGGTTGTAAGCTTATTTTAATAACAATGGAGGCAAAACCTAATTAGAAAAAAAAAGTCCCTTGCCAATTCATGTGATTCATTTTGAGCCAAACACCTGCAACCTGAGTTTCTTTGAATGACCGTCTGAGAGGTGAAACTGTGTCTTGTACAGGTATAAGTAATATGTGTGAACACAGCATGCAAACTGCAGGGAAGACTTTGGAAGAAAAGCCCCACTTAGCACTGAAGTTAGATTTGATTCACTGAGCCCCTGTTGGACAAAGTACTATGCAAGGCTGGGAAGGTGAACAAAACAGGGTCTCCCTGTTTTTTGGTTTGTTTTTTGTTTTTTGTTTTTTTTTTCTGTGGTACGCGGGCCTCTCACTGTTATGGCCTCTCCCGTTGTGGAGCACAGGCTCCGGACGTGCAGGCTCAGCGGCCATGGCTCACGGGCCCAGCCGCTCCGCGGCACGTGGTATCTTCCCAGACTGGGGCACAAACCTGCGTCCCCTGCATCGGCAGGCGGACTCTCAACCACTGCGCCACCAGGGAATCCCCCCCGTTTTAATATAGTTTTTATTATTATTTAGGTATGGTCAGGCCAACAGATCAGGAGATGACCACCATTGAAAATGTAGTTTGTTATACTCCCAGATTCCAAGAGGGGTGGCACAGCACATCATGCAGGGCCACATGGAGTAGCATCAGGTCACTTAAGGAGGGAGGGGCGGGGGAAATGTGGACAAAAGCCTTTATTGTGGTTTCCATAGGAAGGAAGGGTGAGGCAGGGTAAGCAGCCTTAGGATTGGCTAGTTTGGATAACTTCAGCAGACTCTGGGGCATAGGAGCTGTCCTACCTGTCTGGGACAACGTGTAATCCCTTGTTATATTAAATCAAATAGATGCATAGATGTCTGGTACCTAGCTCCAGGTGATTATGGCAGGTGGATAGTGGCCCAGAGAATAAGATCCCACTAAGGGAGGTGGCAGGGGTATGGGTTCTAGATTAGTGGATTTGTATTTGAAAGGTGCACTCCCAGGCCAGTTGTTTACTATCTCTAGGAATTTGCTAACCCTGAGAGGAGCTGTCCCTCCACAGTCAGCAAAGGTCCCAGATGTCAAAGCATTAGATAAAGAAAATAAAAGACATGGTTAATGCACACCATCCAGGGGGTTCCCTTCTCGTGTGGCGAGCAGCTGAGGAAGCTGCAGAACCAAATCTCTAGACATTAGTTTCTTCAACTATAAGAGGAGGAGTTTAGACTATGTCAATGACAAAATTTCTTTAAAGTCTCCCATCTGTGATTCCATGAAATAATTAAATATGAAAAGGTGACAAATGCTGTAATAGAATGCTTTAGGAAGAGAAGGAAAAGGTGGCTGAGAATTGAAAACTAAGATGGTTTTGAGGGGAAGCACAGGTGTTGGGCTTGGAGTTTAGCATAGGAAGGCGATGGGATGGGTTGGCTTCATCTTCTCAGAGGCATTAGGTAGAAAACAAACATCAAAGCAGAGGTTCTCAAATGGAGGCAATTTTGCCTCCCTGCCCCAGGGGACATTTGGCAATGTCTGGGGGCATTTTTAGTTGTCACAATTTAGGGGTGTGGGGAGGGCTGCTCCTGGCATAAAGTGGGTAGAGGCCAGGGATGCAGCTACAGTGCACAGATAGCTGCCCAACCCCCAACACCAACATTGAAATATCAATAGTGCCGAGGTGGGGAAACCCAGAGTTAGAGGAAGGATTGGTATGAAAAAGTGCATGGTTTGTGGTGCCCAAGTCAGCAGGACTGGATGCTCCCCAGGACCTGACCTGGAGGCAGGAGAAGAGAAAGCAGGAGGAAGTTGTTGCTCAGCATTGAGTCCTCTCCAAATCCCTGGTTGCATTAAACCAGATAGATGCACAGATTCAGTGCTCACCTCACCTGGAGTCCTCTCAGATTTCAAGAAAGATGCTGAACAGAGTTTGTTGAGGTTTGCTGTTTGTGTAAGCAGAATTTTAAATTTTTATGAAGATTTTAAAAAATCTGTCTGTATTTTCTCTTAGGATTTCTTCTTCCACTTCTGAATTTTAAAAGTTCTTCATGTATATTCCTCATACCTCATCAAGATTTGATAAATATCCTCTTCCATTTTCTTACCAATTTTGTATGGGCTGCCTTCTTTAAATATTTAACTGCTTAATTCGGTCTTCCCCAGAGGTGCTATAAGTACCCTTGGTAATAAGTAAGATGATTTTAGGAATTCCATTGATAAATATTTTTGTGGTAATGGTTTTGTGTTCTTTTCAAAATGAGTATATAATCATGATATCAAACCCATATTTTCACGGATGGCGTTGTGTAGGTTAAGAAATTTTTAAAAGATGAGTCCATTTAAAAACTTTAAGTAGATAGTAGTATGGGTGATAAACAAAATATGGCAAACTGCTGATAGGAATATGAGAATTACTAAAGTCTGAAAAACACTAGTTAAATCCACTTGAAATTTTTAAGTCAGGGAACACTTACATGATTTCCCTCCAACTCACCTCCAGATTATTAATCAACTACTTCAAACCATTTATTGAATTTCTTGTTGATAATGATTTTTTAAAGTCATACATCATTTCTCATGTGCAGCATTTCTAGACAATCTTTTTTGTTCCAATAACCTTTCATTAGTCTGGAGCTATGACCACACTTTTTTTTTTTTTTTGCAGTACGCGGGCCTCTCACTGTTGTGGCCTCTCCCGTTGCGGAGCACAGGCTCCGGACGCGCAGGCTCAGCGGCCATGGCTCACAGGCCCAGCCGCTCCGCAGCATGTGAGATCCTCCCGGACCGGGGCACGAACCCGTGTCCCCTGCATCGGCAGGCGGACTCTCAACCACTGCGCCACCAGGGAAGGCCCTATGACCACTTTTAATTACTGTACTTGACTTAATATCTGGGCCAGCAAGTCTTCCCTCCCCCAAGGAGTGCTGATTTTGAGGACTGGGGCCAGGGTCAGGACATGTGAAAGGTCAGTGTCATGTGGACAGCAGCGGGCCTAGGAAAGCCCTTGGGCGCTGACCTAAGTAGATTATGGTTACAGGCCAGAGATGGCCAGATATTCCCAGACCCTTGAATTAGACGTGTGAGAATGCCGCCATCCCAAGGGTAAATGAAGAGAGATGAAAAAGAGATATTACGCATTGATTTAAATGTGAAGAACCAATGATACTCTGTGTAATTAAGAATTAGACTGTGTGTAATGAAATTTGAGACCTGAAGGGAGACCTGAGATGAGGCACTGGGTGAGTCATAGCACACTTCCTGTTGCCTGGTCATCCAGCTATGAGGCAGAATATTTCCTGTTGCCAAATAATGTTGAAAGGACATTTCAGTCTTATCAGGAAAAGACACACACGCGCACACACACACACACACACACACACAATGTTATATCTACAAGTATGTGAATCCTAAAGAAAGCAGATAGAAAAATCCAGATTTAAAACCAGTGAGGAGTTAGGCATTAACTTCCCCCAAAGAGTTCTTATTAAATCACAGGATTCTTTAAATATACAGCTTTTGCAGTGATTTTAATTATTTCTTTGGAGTGTACCAACACCTTGACTGAAAGGCTAGATGGAACTTTTAGAAAATGATAGATGTTAAAAAATGATAGATGATCTTGTTTGCAAAGCAGAAATAGAGATACAGACGTAGAGAACAAACGTATGGACACCAGGGGAGAAAGGGGGGTGGGATGAATTGGGAGATTGGGATTGATATATACACACTAGTGATACCATGTATAAAATAGATAACTAATGAGAAACTACTGTACAGCACAGGGAACTCTCAGTGCTCTGTGGTGACCTAAATGAGAAGGAAATCCAAAAAAGAGGGGATATATGTATACATATAGCTGATTCACTTTGCTGTACAGTACAAACTAACACAACATTGTAAAGCAACTATACTCCAATAAAAGTTAATTCAAAAATTAAAATAAAATCACAAAAAAATTACAGCTCTCCAAAAAAAAAAAAAAAAAAGAGAAAAGTGTGAAGAAATATCTCCTCAAACCACATATCCTATAAATCAGTGGTGAAAAAATTATTTAACTTAATAAAAATAATTAGTCTCACATACAACTTTTAAAAAAACACACACAGGGCTTCCCTGGTGGCACAGTGGTTGAGAGTCCACCTGCCGATGCAGGGGACACGGGTTCGTGCCCCGGTCCGGGAAGATCCCACATGCCGCAGAGCGGCTGGGCCCGTGAGCCATGGCCACTGAGCCTGCGCGTCTGGAGCCTGTGCTCTGCAACGGGAGAGGCCACAACAGTGAGAGGCCAGCGTACCGCAAAAAAAAAAGAAAACAACAACAAACACACACAGAGCACAAAGTGGGCTGGGTACCAGAGGCAGATGGATTCATCTCTCCTCTGGCCCAGTGTGATTTGCAAAGCAGGGTGAAACTTCATGGCCCCCATCCAGAATGGAATCTGATGGAACTGAAGAGATGGTGAGGCTGGAAAGGGCCTTAGAATGCTTTTACTCCAAAAACTTTTCCTCCAGAGGAAGAAGCAAAGGACCCCATTACTCACCCATCTCCTGCTCCCTGGTAAAGTGACACCACTTAATATTATTTTTCCTGCCCCCAAAAAGCAAATCATTCTCACATTTGGTTGGAGGCACTGGTTGAGTCAGTCTTGCTGCCTCTGTTGGACTTCTGATGTCTCAAGTTTGGAGATAATATGATGGACAATGTCTCACCACAGGTGAGTGACAGCCAGCGAAGACCAGGGGCAAATGAAGAGTCAGGCTAAAGGAAAGGAAATACTGAGTCATGCTACAGCAGGTGCTTAGTCAGGCTCAAGCCTGCTAGCCTATGGGATTAACCAGAGGAGACAAAGGAGTTTGTCTCAAAGCTCAAATGAAATTCTCAAGTGGAAACCTTGGTGAAACAAGTGAAACAATGTTCAAGTGAGAGGCCTGGGAGGATCTAGGAGGTCTACTTCCTTGAAAATGCCTGGGTTTGTGGCTGGCCCAGGAGGTTGCCCATTTCTGGAGAGGCCTAGGTGAGATTTCACTGTCCCTCTCTAGTTCTCCAAGGCGGGCTGTGAGATCTGGCAACTGAAGAGGGCTTTGCAAAGAAGAGCTGGGTTTATAAATAATGCATTTCCTTTGTCTTGCAGGAATTCTGGAGGCAGAGGTACAATCAGATCAGCTGTGAACAGCTTACATAGCAAATCTAATAGGTTTGTAAATTAGATTTTGTGTTCATTTGTTTTTGCTGTAAGGCAGCTATTAATCTGCTTCTCCTCTTTGCTGGATGGTGCCCTTCTTACTTAGCAAATAGCAAAGAGATCTGTTTCATTTCACTTTGGCTTTGCATTTCCCTAATCACTTTTGGCGGGGGGAGCTGTCAATAGAAGAGCCGGTGAAATGGCCCAAGGTCTAGAGGCTGCAGAGATAGAAAATTCAGATGGGTAAGAGTCTCCTTCTGCAAAAGAGCCCACTCACTTGGAGACACTTGAGCCACCAATGAGCTTATTCATAACTTGAATTTTTGCCGAATAATGGAGACTCTGAAAGGAATCAGGACTTTCACCCAATTTCATTGCGGTAGATAGCTTGTCCAGGAGGTAAAGATGGAAAATAGAGCATTCAGGAACTTTGCTGAGACCTCTTAAAAATATTTAGGAAGTCAATTCAGAAATGTTAACCTTGATTACTGAAGGCACACTCTAAATTCTAAGAGTGTTTCCTCAAATGACAGTCTTTGGCCAGAAGACAGCTTGATACAGGAGTGTGAACAAACGCTTTGCAAGCCAACAAACTCAGGCTTGCCACTGGCTATGGTTGGACCATGCGCAGTCCCCATCCAGAGCATATCTTCCTCTTCTATACCTTCTTTCTATAAATGGGGAAACTGAGGCTCAGAGAGATAAAGTGATTTGCCCATAGTCGCACAGCTTATGAAATCTTTTCACTACACCCTCTGCTTCTGTTCACGAAAACAACAAAAATTGCAAAGGGTCAGGTCTTTTGTTTCCTTTCATAGGTTCCCTTTAAGCCTGCAGGCTGGAGGAATGCATCCACCTTACTCAAAACCCTTGAATTTTCTGTTCTCTGCAAAAGTTACATATTTTTGAATCCCAGACAAGTAATATCAGCCAGAGGAGTCAGGAATATTGGGAACGGAGGTATGTGGGGAGAAGGTGCACCCCAAAATAAATTCCTTTCTACCTACAAAAAGCAAAATAGAGCATTGGATTTAGACCTGTTAAAAGGATTTCACCTTTTTTAACTTGGCTGTTCCAAGATAAATGCAGAGGACATAGTTGTTTGGTTTGAATTCTTTAAAGCTCCAGAATTTGGCATCAGAAATCCACTTATCATTCGAACTGAGAGAATCTGCTGTCAGCACAGACAAAAGGAACTCGCGATGTGACCCACATGCATCTGTGTGCATCGGGCAGAGGCAGGCTGGCTCCTACACTGCCTTTTGAGATGTAATTGTAACCTAGTTTCATAGAAACCTACTAGCATAGATTTCAAACATCTGAATTCAAGCGGGTCCTGTAATGCCTGAGTCAGGTGGAAAGATGGTATGCACCCAGAATTATGATTGGCCCTGGGCATTCAGAGCCAGCCAGCAACTTCATCCATCCAGGCGCCCCCCTGCCCCGAGGTCAAATTCAAATTCAAGTTCAACAAACACTTATTTATTTAGCACCTGCTATGTTCGACCATTGGGGAATATAGAAATGAGTGAGGGAACTCCCCTGCTTACAGTCTAGTGGGAGAGAGAAACAGAGCACAGATAACTCTGGAACTAGACACGTTTGAAGTGGCATCTTACAAACGAGGGATAATGAGATAAAGCTACATCCCATTTGCCCTAATATGAGTTTTTGTTTCCTCTTTATTAAGTTTGTAAACCATCTTATGATACTTGATTGTTAATGCAACTGCTCTTCGGAGTTTCACAAAAGCGGCTTGAAGAAGTATTACTGTCACGACAGTGACGGCTAGGTTTCACTGGGAGGAAACATCGGGGGCTGGGGGTGGGGAGAAAGATAGTTCATCACCCCCTTCCTGTCTCCCAGAATATATGTAGGTAATACCTGAGGGAGAGAGTTGGTGCATTCTAGAAGATAAATAGACTTCCTTCCCTTCTCAGGTAATAACTGCAATTTTGCTCCTCCGAAGAGGTTTACATTCAAGCTTGTGCAAAAACAAAACTATTAGACTTGTCATTGGCTTGCTAACAGATCATGTCTCCCCACTTCCTCTTTTTTTTTCCCCCTTCCAGAGCTGAAGTTGTAATAAATGGCTCCTCGTCGCCGGCTGTTGTCGACAGAAGTAATGAAGGCTTTAAGCGCAACATCCAACCAGCCTCAGCCAAATGGAGACACAACCAAACACTCTCTCTGAGGATCAGGTAGTGGTAATTACCTCTAGGACAAGAGACAGACTTGGCCTTCTTCGGCACAAGCTGGCAAATTGCCGCTCTCCATCATCTAAAGAAGTCAGGATAGAAACAAAATGTTTACCTCCCGCTGAGGCAGGTTTCATCTCTAAGTGATCAATTGGAAATTAAAACCCCAGGCAAGGGGGCTTCCCTGGTGGCGCAGTGGTTGAGAATCCGCCTGCCGATGCAGGAGATACGGGTTCGTGCCCCGGTCCGGGAGGATCCCACATGCCGTGGAGCGGCTGGGCCCGTGAGCCATGGCCGCTGAGCCTGCGCGTCCGGAGCCTGTGCTCCGCAATGGGAGAGGCCACAACAGTGAGAGGCCCGCGTACCGCAAAAAAAAAAAAAAAAAAAAAAAAAAACCCAGGCAAGACCGGCAGCCCAGCACATGTGTGCGGTGACTCAGGCCGGGGAACTGACAGGAGCAACTGGCTGAGGTCCTGGGTTTGGAGGGAGTGAGGCTCTTGGGTCAGCAGCAGTGAGAGCCTGGGGCGGGGATCACAGATGGCTTCTCCCAGAGGACCCCAAAGCAGCAGTCCTTGCCTGGCATCCATCCCCTTTCAGCAGCGATGGTCCTCCCATTTGTCTTTGGAGAGCTGTCTCCTCCCACAGCCCGTGTGGCTTGAGTAGGCAGCCACTCCCTGATGACATGAAGAAAAGCTACAACTGGGCATCAGGTGACCCAGGAGCCGATGGGACACCTAACCACAAAGGGAGAGGTCTATTTTAGCCAGAGAGCAGCTCTTGTCCTGATCTTTGTAGAGTGTTGTTTCCAGAGCAGTGCAGTCATTGCTGGGTGGCAGGAATGGGGAACTGTAAGGAAGGGATTCCAATGTCAGCACTTGGGCCACTTGACTTTGACAGAGCTGTGATAGACGCAGCAAAGAGTGGTCAGAATAACCTAACCATTCACTTGCAGACATTGTGCTGGGAGCCGGGGGCGCTGACATGAATCAGACATGCTGGCAGGAGGCACAAATGTAAGAAAGATAGAACAGGGCAGTGTGATGTACACATTAGGCGGTGTTGCCTCCTATAAATAGGTGGAGATAGATCATACTGAGGAGAGTACTCCATTTTGTAAGGAGACTAAGAGGTCTGGCCAGGAAAGGCCTGCCAGGAGCAATGGGTTTTGAAGGATAATTAGGAGTTTGCCAGGCACACCAAGCTGCTGCCTGAAGTCTGGTGGGGTTTTTTTGTTGTTGTTTGGTTGTTTGTTTGTTTGTTTGCGGTACGCAGGCGTCTCACTGCCGCGGCCTCTCCCGTTGCGGAGCACAGGCTCCGGACGCGCAGGCTCAGCGGCCATGGCTCACGCGCCCAGCCGCTCCGCGGCATGTGGGATCTTCCTGGACTGGGGCACGAACCTGTGTCCCCTGCATCGGCAGGCGGACTCTCAACCACTGCGCCACCAGGGAAGCCCTGAAGTCTGGTGTTTGTGCTGTGTTGCTGGAGCACCCGTCAGGAGGAGGGAATGGGGGTGATGAGGTCAGTGCAGTAACCGGGACCAGACGGGAAAGCCTTGACTATCACAGCCCACCTTCCCAGCCCATCATCATGGAGAGGAAGCTGAGAACAGGGGGCTGGGGCATGGCGGTCAGCCTTGACCATAGCCACCAAGAGAGTCACCGTACAGAGCAGGGAGCTTCCCCCTTCAGGTGGGCTCACTGTCAAAATGCCCCACCCCCGGGTTCTTGAGGCTTGGATTTGGGGCCTGAGGAAGTGTGGGGAGTAGAGAGGTGTGAGATTGGAGCCCTAGCAGCTGAGAAAGCATCTGAAGGAGCTGACTCCTGTCACCACCATTCCGCCTCCCCTCATTCAGGGCCTCTTCTGAGGGCCCCTGTCTGGGCCCTCGGCCTTCATCTTACACCCCAACAGCTGCTAACCTGCATTACTCATCCCTGGTCAGCAGCCCTGTGGAGCACAAGTCCTCGGACTGCTGTAACAAATTTCCACCAGCTCAGTAGCTTCACGCCAGAGAAATGTATTCCGCTATAGTTCTGGGGGCCAGAATTCTGAGCGCTCCCTCTGAAGGCTCCAGGGGAGAATCTGTCCTTGCCCCTTCCAGCTTCTGCTGGCTCCAGGCATTCCCTGCCATGTAGCCGTGTCACTCCAGTCTCTGCCTTGTCTTCACGTGGCCTTTCGCTCTGTGTCTGGGCACCCCCTCTCCTATCTCTGATAAGGACACTTGTCGTTGGTTTTAGGGCCCATCAGGGTAATCTGGATGATCTCGAGATCCCTAATTTAAATACATTTGCAAAGATGCTGTTTCCAGATAAAGCACCTCACAGGTTCCAGGGTTCGGAGGTGAACATATATTTGGGAGGCCACTATTCACCTCGGCAGGAACAATGCGCCTTCACCCAGGGGGGAAAAGGATTTCCTTCATCTTCCTTCAATTAGTCACCAAAATTATTCATAATAAAGATTCTGTGAGTGATTTGGAATGATGTTTAATAATCAGTAGTAATTTCTCATAATTAGTTAGAAATTAATTCATCCACAGAGGAGTTTATCATCTGTGGGCTTTCTGGGGGCTCTCTTTGCTTTTAAATACTCTGGGGGTAAGTAGTTGCAAAGGTTTCAGCAATTTCCAAACCATATTAGTTTGTAAAGTTGTGTAATCCCGGGTAAAGCACTATAAAAAAAAAAGCAATGTTTTCTGTTGTATCTCTGTTTTCCATCAAGAGATACAAATTATTCATCAAGAGTGGTTTCCCTTGCATGAAAGCACGAGATCCAGATTATTAATAAGGCAAGACCAGTGGAAGAGGAGCATTGTGCCCTGTCAAGCATTCTAGATGCCCCTTGGTGATGCCAGAGGCTCCCAAACCTGGACCCACCTTAGAGTCCCCTGTGGAGCCTTTGAAAGCGTGCTGAGACCCGGGCCACACTCAGAATCAGGATTTCTCAGGCGTCAGCCTGGAGCTTCTGAATTCTTTATAGCTCCCCAAATAATTGAATGTGCATCCTGCTAGGATACACCACAGGTTGTGACCATCTCAGATCACACCGGCTTTCAGGGATCAGTGTTACCATCTGTGCAATGGGTCAGCCACCTTGCAAATCCTCATATTTGCAAAGCGTGTGAAGGTCCTGTTCCTCTGGGCCTTGGTGGAAAAGAACAGCATCATTGTGTCTGTTCTAGATGGGGGCTCACTAGCTGCAGGTAATGAAATTAATTCCAGGTGATCTGGGTACCAGATTTCCTTCTCTGGATGACTTGAATCATTTCTAAAAATCTTTGCAGCAGTTTACATGGTTTTTAAAGTGAAACCTCCAGTTAGGATCCTCACCTTCCTGGGAGCAGGAATAAAACTCCCCTGGTGGTTCTGAGAGGATTCCTATCCCTTTTCTGACCACATCGCATCCCATCTATGTGCTTTGCTAGATGATTCTGGAGCTTTCCCCCTAAATCAAAGTCATGCTGAGGCCTAGAGAGCTGTCTTTTGATCACCTTTGTTCTGAAACAACACAAAGCAACGCTGCTCTGTGGGACCAGAGAGGTATCAATACTTACAAACTCCAAACAAGACAGCAGTGAGGAGGGCCAGGGAGCACACAGCACAGAAAGGACCCGTGCACGGACGGCAGGCCATGTTCGCAGTCCTGCAAACGGGGAGTGGTTGACACACCTCACAGTGTCCACACACCTACTCGCCCCCTGGGAGGCCCCTGTGCCCAGAGAAGGCTTCCAGGGAAGAAAATAGGCCACTGAGGAATGAGGGACACCTGTCATTCCGGTTTCCAGATGCTAATTCAGGACTGCCTGTCAGGTGGTGGCCCTGAATCCCACTCAGAGAGGGGAGTATGACATAGGATGACCATGGTCTGGGTTTGCCCAAGACTCAGGTACAGTTTGTCCCTGGGGTACAGGCTTTCAGTCTAAGACCATGCTTTCCTAGGCAAACCAGGATGGCAGGTCACCCTTCCTTCCAGGGCCCTTCATGATGAGCTCACATTCAGTCCTGATGAAGTCATTTCCCAGGGCAGGTAGCCTATCTCCTAGAAGGAGGACCAGATCGGCCTCTGGGTCGTGTTGCCAATCTCTACCCAGAACCAGAGATTGGAGATTCTCCAGTCAAGCACATAGATGGGATGAGATGTGGTCAGAAAAAGGATAGAAATCCTCTCAGAATTACCAGGGAAGTTTTATTCCTGCCCCTCGGAAGGTGAGGATCCTAACTGGAGATTTTACTTTAAAATCTGTGTAACCAGAGATTCTCAGAGGGCATCTGACCTCTAGCTGCCCCTGTGTGCTGGGCTGCATCAGCCCTGCAGGGTGACCAAGGAGAGGAAAATCCGGGTTGGCAAAGGGCAGGTAGCAACAGGAGACTTTTTCCTCATGTGTGTTTGGTTTTCGTAGGAAGCAAATCTTAAAGTTCTTGGATGCTGAAAAGGACATTTCTGTCCTCAAGGGGACCCTGAAACCCGGAGATATTATTCATTACATCTTTGACCGAGACAGCACAATGAACGTGTCCCAGAACCTCTATGAGCTCCTCCCCAGAACCTCTCCACTGAAGAACAAGCACTTCGGGACTTGTGCCATCGTGGGCAACTCCGGGGTCTTGCTGAACAGCGGCTGTGGGCAGGAGATTGACACACACAGCTTTGTCATCAGGTAACCGCAGTAGGTGCCCTGGACACAAAGTGACAGGCATATTTAAGTTGAGCACTGCCAGTTGTCCCAAAAGGTTGAAACAAGATTAGTTGGGTGAGTCCCCTTTCTCAACCTTGACTGTCCATTAGAATTGCTCGGTAACCTTGGAAAGTTCCAATGTCCAGACCAACTAAGTCCATCTGAGGGGTGGGGGCATGTAGCCCAGAGATCCTGAGGGCTTCTGGTGTACAGCCAAGATTTTTTTTTTAAACATCTTTATTGGAGTATAATTGCTTTACAATGTTGTGTTAGTTTCTGCTGTATAACAAAGTGAATCAGCTATACATATACATATATCCCCATATCTCCTCCCTCTTGAGTCTCCCTCCCACCCACCCTATCCCACCCCTCTAGGTGGTCACAAAGCACCGAGCTGATCTCCCTGTGCCATGCGGCTGCTTCCCACTAGCTATCTATTTTACATTTGGTAGTGTATATATGTCCATGCCACTCTCTCACTTTGTCCCAGCTTACCCTTCCCCGTCCCCGTGTCCTCAAGTCCATTCTCTATATCTGTGTCTTTATTCCTGTCCTGCCCCTAGATTCTTCAGAATCTTTTTTTTTTTACATTCCATATATATGTGTTAGCATACGGTATTTGTATGACAGTCTCTAAGTCCATCCACCTCACTACAAATAGCTCAATTTCCTTTCTTTTTATGGCTGAGTAATATTCCATTGTATATATGTGCCACATCTTCATTATCCATTCCTTTGTCGATGGACACTTGGGTTGCTTCCATGTCTGGCTATTGTAAATAGTGCTGCAATGAATGTTGTGGTACATGACTCTTTTTGAATTATGGTTTTCTGAGGGTATATGCCCAGTAGTGGGATTGCTGGGTCATATGGTAGTTCTATTTTTAGTTTTTTAAGGAACCTCCATACTGTTCTCTATAGTGACTGTATCAATTTACATTCCCACCAACAATGCAAGAGGGTTCCCTTTTCTCCACACCCTCTCCAGCTTTTATTGTTTGTAGATTTTTTGATGATAGCCATTCTGACCAGTGTGAGGTGATACCTCATTGTAGTTTTGATTTGCATTTCTCTAATGATTAACGATGTTGAGCATTCTTTCATGTGCTTCTTGGCCATCTGTATATCTTCTTTGGAGAAATGTCTGTTTAGGTCTTCTGCCCATGTTTGGATTGGGTTGTTTGTTTTTTTGGTATTGAGCTGCATGAGCTGCTTGTACATTTTGGAGATAAATCCTTTGTCAGTTGCTTCGTTTGCAAATATTTTCTCCCATTCTGAGGGTTGTCTTTTTATCTTGTTTATGGTTTCCTTTGCTGTGCAAAAGCTTTTTTAAGTTTCATTAGGTCCCATTTGTTTATTTTTGTTTTTATTTCCATTTCTCTAGCAGGTGGGTCAAAAAGGATCTTGTACAGCCAAGATTGAGAACCGTTGGTCTAGAACAGAGGCAGGCAGACTATGGCCCATAACCTGTTTTTATCAATAAGGTTTTACTGAAACACAGCCATGCCCATTCATTCTTATATCCTCAGTGGCTGCTTTCTCACTGCGATGTAGAGTTGAATTAGTTGTACAGAGTTGAAGACTTGCAACAGAGGGAGCAGATAGCCCACAAGCCTAAAATATTTATTATCTGGCCCTTTGCAGAAAAAGTTTGCTGACCCCTGGATAGAGCCCAGTACAAAAGGTTGGTTAAAAAAGTCTCCTGGGCTGGCCAGTTGTTGCCCCAAGTTTGGAAAACTCTTTTAAGGTGTACTCTACTAGTACCTTTATTCTCCTGTAGGCAAAATCTCGGAAGTGAGGGGGCGACAGAGAAACTTGTATTTGTACTTGACCATCATTCTCTCCAAAGAGAGAATGAGCTCTCATTCTCATTTCTCATTTTCCAGTCGCCTGGGTACACGTTTGGACACAGTTACTCACAGCCCTGATACCTGACCCAAACCCAACTCAAAAACAAGGCCTTGCTGTCCCCTGGTCAAAAGTAGGACACACAGAGCTTCGAGTTTCATCCCAAACAGCGCCCCAGCACTGGCAGAACCGCATCTCACGTTTCTATCGTGACTCTCTTGACACAAAGAGAGCCTTGTCCCAGGCTTTGGGAAGCGGCCTTATCACAGAGCTCCCTGGACCTCAGGACGTGGGATTAGATGGTATGCTGACTCCTGCATCCACTGTGATGCACGAGCTGCTGCAGCCCAGCAGCCAAGCTTGCTTTAGTTTGTTGTCTTTTGCCAGGTTCTGTCTGTGCCTGGCGTACCCAGTGGTTCAGTCCTGTTTCTCAAAGCTCTCCAGTCGAAAAATTGGGGAGGGAGGGGAGAGGGGAGAGGAGAAGGGAAGTGGCAGGTTTGTCTGATGAGAAGCCAGAGAAGGGGTGAGGGTAGTTGGGGAGGGCGTTAAAGGTATGGTCATCAGGCAAAAGCTGACCCTGGCAGGGTCTGATCACCTCCTGGGGAGCCTGGCAGAGTTGAAGGCGACCTTCCTGACCTGGTTTCCATATTGAGTGTTCAGTGCTCCACCCAGCCCTGCCCCAGGATTTCCAGAGGCACAGCAGGTTCTAACCAACAGTTTTTTGTTTTGCTTTGTTTTGTTTTTTTGACACTTACACAGCAAGATGAGTGGTATGATGTCGGGAGCCCAGTCTTGGCTCTGCTGCCCATCTGTCATGTGACTTGGAGTGCGTCACTCCCCTTTCTGGGCCTCAGTTTCATCATCTGTAACCTGGGCGGTTGGGCTGGCGGTCTCTGAAGTCCTTCCATTAGGCTCTAGCCCAGTGTCTCAGAACATAACCAGCGTATGAATCACCTGAGCTTATCAAGAGGCAGAGTCATCAGGTCTGGGGTGGGGCCTGAGACTCTGCATTTCTAATACCCTTGTGCCGATGGGTGGACCACGCTTTGAGAGGCATGGCCACAGCATGCTCTGCCTCTCCCAGGACTCACGTCCGCAACTGTCCACATGCACTTGGAAAAGAGGCACCTGAAACACCACGGGCGAGAGCCACTTAGAACAATGTGTGGCTGTACTTTGACCTTTACTCTATGGCTCTCACGGATCTGCACGTCTGTGGGGCCGACTTGCGTGGTCTTTCAGGACAAAAGTCACATGGCGCCACTGTGTACAGACCCCCACTGGCTGCCAGGTGGCAGCATCCCTGACACACAGGCCCTTTGCTATCTCACCTGCTTGCCTCTCTCACCTCATCTCCTCCACACAATATGCCCCCATCAGAGCAAATCACCTGCCTTCCCCTAAGTACCCACACTGCTTCATACCCCTAGGCCCCTGTGATACATTTATTGGGCCTAAAATGCCATAGCATGATGTGTCCTAAACTGCCTGGTTATAAGACTAAATATCAATTCCTCAGCTCACCTGCTGAATCTGGACCTCCAGGTGAGGGACCTGGGGATTCTGTATTTTTAACCACTGCCTGAGGTGATTTTTCTGCTCTTGTAAGCTCAAGAAACACTCTCCTGAGGTGCCTTATCCACAAATGGGCTTCAGCTCTTCCATCCTTCCAGACTTCCCGTGATGGTCACCACCTCAGGAAGACCACCCGATGCTCCTCTTCCCCATGAGGATGATGATAACAGTTAACATGTACTGAGCTCTCACTGTGGTCCAGCAGCATTCTAAGTACTGGGTGTCTAGGGACTGCCTTAATCCCTGGGAGGGGATGCTGTTGTGAGCTCCATCATCGCCAAAAAAAAAAAAACTGTTGTGGCTATTCCTTAGCCAGGAGGAAGCTCTCAGAAAGCACAGAGAGGTTGATCAGGTTACCTAGAATCACACAGGTAGAAAGTATCAGAGCTGAATTCTGAACCCAGGAGTGTGTCTTCAGAGCCCTCACTCTGTCACCTAATGTGACCAGGTCACACCTGCCTATAGTGTGGTCATCTTGTGGGCTGAGGGCTGACTTACAGGCAGGCATTGTACAACCCCGGGGCCCAGCAAGGTTCTATGTATGTGCGAAGGGCCCAGTAAATATGTGTCAGGAGAAAAAGGAACAGGGATGCCAGGAGGGCCTGGTGAATTCAGGAAGATGCCCTGGGTCTTTGTTTGGGGATGAGGAGGATGCAGGGAGAGATAAAGGATGGCTAAAGTTAAGTATAAGCAGCAGTGCCTCAGCTTTCCCAAAAGGACCATCGCTGCCTTTTCCTCCGGCAGGTGCAACCTGGCCCCGGTGCAGGAGTACGCCCGGGATGTGGGGCTCAAGACAGACCTGGTGACCATGAACCCCTCCGTCATCCAGCGGGCCTTTGAGGACTTGGTCAACGCCACGTGGCGGGAGAAGCTGCTGCAGAGGCTGCACAGCCTGAACGGCAGCATCCTGTGGATCCCCGCGTTCATGGCCAGGGGCGGCAAGGAGCGGGTCGAGTGGGTCAACGAGCTCATCCTGAAGCACCGCGTCAACGTGCGTACTGCATACCCCTCTCTGCGCCTGCTGCACGCCGTCCGCGGGTGAGCAGCCACGGGGTGCGGGGGGGGGGTGCTTGAGAGGCAGTTTTCCTTTCCCAGGGGCATTGGCAGCCCAGCTCCACCACTCACTCGTTGTCTGACCTCTGCAAGCCACCTGGCCTTTCTGGGCCTCCCTTCCTGGAGATGTGAGTCGGCAAATGTGTGGCATGTGGCGTGCCAGTTCTGAGCAATCTGTTGCCCCCACCCAGAGAGCTGTGTGGAGAACGATCCTCGGACAGCCACTGTGTTGAGGAGAAACTGTAAGGGGGCAAAAAGGAAAGCAGGAATAGCTGTTGGGAAGCGGTTGCAAGAGTCCAGGTTGGGAATCACTGTGGCTTAGACTGGGACAGTGGTAGTAGATAGGCAACACTTTAGTCAGATTTGCTAGAACATTTGGAGCAGAGGCAGCAGGATTTGCTAATGGATTCTGTTTAAGGACCTCAAGGGGGTGAGAGAAAGAGGGAAATCCAGGATGACTGTCAGGGTTAGAGTTGGGGCAGATGTGTGGACAGCGGTGCCATTCTCTGTGATGGGAGAGTCTGCAAGAAGTCTGTGTGTGTTTGGGCATGTTGAGGAAGAGAGCTCTTTCTTGGGCATATTAAGTGTGAGATACCTGTTACAAATACACCCCATGACACTCCTGACTGCCAGCTTGGCCCTTGCATCCAGTGGTCCATCCAACCACCTGGCAGTTCACAATCCTCCTCTGGTGACATAAGACAGTTTCTGGGGGACATTGGAATGATCTTCACTGGGGCCTTAGCCTAACTTGGTGTGACCCTAGGAAGTCCTCTGAGCCACCCAGAAAGGACTCTTGCTGTCTTCATAAAGGTGAACCCCGACCCGAGGCACCCAAGCCTGCAACCAGCACTGGTCTAATTAGGATGGGTATCAATACAGAAACCCATTGCCCTCAAGAAAGACCCAGAGAGACATTCAATGAGAGGCAGCCACATTCATGGCGGATGGAGAAGAGTGATACCTGTATGGACCCAGGCTCACTGGGGCTGCATTCTGTATCCTGGAGGTTGACCTGTCAAGCCTCCCTTTAGCACCCACTTCACCCCCTCGTGGAGCGGGGCTGCTGCAGCAACCCCCATCTCATGGATTTAGGCTCCATGCCTTTAACATTTTTCCTTCCTGGAAGGAGGAAAGTCTTTATGAGGTTTGGAGGTCAGAGGATACAAGGGAAAGAGAAGAAGTGCCCTTTGGTAAAGAGAAAAAAAGTCCCTTGGCTAGGGAATGGGCAACCACCTGGAAGAAACTATGCAGCCGGAGCTATTTCCAGCTATAATTGACTCACTTTCACCTGTCAAAATAGCATTAAGCACCAGTAATAAGCCCTTTAAACAAACAGGCTGTTAATCCTGAGATTGCAACATCTTCCTTTGCAGGAACTCCCGGGAGGAAATACTGCAGGAGAGATGGATGGCAAGGGGTTCTCCTTTTAGCAAGGGGAGGGGACAGGAATGAGGGCTTCAGGGGCCTTGGGATGGATTTCTGACAATGGCCCCCTCCCTCTGTGCGGACACTGGGCCCTGTAAGGTTTGGGTCCAGTAGGGCATCACTGAGAAGGTGGGCAATGTCTGTATTGAGAGGAAGGGCTTGCCTCTGTTCCCACCAGGTGGGAACTTACCTGGTGTTTACTGCAAGAGGAAGAATGAGCTGGTGAGGGATGCAGAACAAAGGCATCTGAGAAAACAGCAAGGGGTCATAGAGAAGAAGGCTGAGGAGGAACCTGGCTAAGAGGCAATCTGGCCTAGCATCAAGAACATGAGCTTTGGAGGTAGGGACACCTGGGTTCACATCCCAGCTCCATTACTCCCTTGGTTGTATAACATCCTTGACCAGGTGGTTTGTCTCCTGTGCCCTGCTTTCTCTATTTATACTGGGGAGCAATACCTACGACAGAATGTGTGTCCTGTGCCAATTCAGGGGAGACAGACAATCAGTCATAACTACTGTGATCATGGCAGCTGCCACCAACCACCAACCAAGGGATTAAACTTGTCCAACCACCAGCCAAGGGATTAGACTTGTCCTGTAGACTCAAGAGGTAGAAGTAGGACCCAGAGGGTGAAATCACTGGGAGGGAAATTTATTTAGGCTCCATTTAATAAAGGAGTCTATAGAACAATGGACTAAGTCAAATTCACCTGTCAGGAGTTCTTTACCTCAAAGTTCCAATATGGGTTGTAGTTTGCAGAATAATCTTATTTCCTTATTAAAAATCTGTTGTCCAATAAACACCCCATTTATGGGGTGGAACAGGATAAACACTTTTTTATTGTGGTAAAATATGCACCACATAAAATTTACCATTTTAACCATTTTCAACTGTACAGTTCAGTAGTGTTAAGTATTTTCACATTGTTGTGAAAAAGATCTCCAGAACTTTTTCTTCATGCAAATCCAAAACTCTGTACTGATTAAACACAAGTCCCCTTTTCCTCACATATCCAACCCCTGGTAACTACCATTCTACTTCTGTTTCTATGATTTTGGCTACTTTAGATACCTCATATAAGTAAAGTAATATAGTATTTGCTTCTTTGTGACTGGCTTATTTCACTTAATGTAATGTCCAAAGTTTCATCCATGTTGTAGCATGTGTCAGAATTTCCTTCCTTTTGAAGGCTGAATAATATACTATTGTATGTATATGCCATGTTTTGTTTACCCATTCATCCATCAATGGACATTTGTGTTGCTTTTACCTCTTGACTCTTGTGAATAGTGCTGCTATGAACATGGGTCTGCGAATAGCTCTTTGAGATCCTGCTTTCAATTCTTTTGGATATACACTCAGAAATGGAACTGTTGAATCATACCATAGTTCTATTTTTAATTTTTTAAGGAGCCGCCATACTGTTTTCCATAGTGGCAGCACCATTTTACAATCTACCAACAGTGTACAAGAGTTCCAGTTTCTCCATATTCATCCAACACTTGTTATTCAATTTATCCACATCCTGGCCAACACTCATTATTTTGTTTTTTTGATAGTATAGCCCATTGAAACCATTTTAAAGTGTACAATTCACTTAGAAGAAATTCACTCTTATAGGAAAACATAGGAAATCTCCTTATGACCTTGGGTTTGGCAATGGTTTCTTAAGTATGACACCAAAAACACAGGTAACAACAACAGCAACAAACTACAAAATAGATAAAAATGGACTTCATCAAAATTAAAACTCTTCGTGTGCCAAAAAGGCAATATATCAAGAGAGTTAAAAAGCTACCCATAGAATAGGAGAAAATATTTGCAAATCGTATTATCTAATAAGGGATTAATATCCAGAATATATAGAGACCTCCTATAACTCAATGACACACAAAAAAATCAAACAACCCAATTCAACAATGTCCAAAGGACTTGAATAGACATTTCTCCAAAGTAGATATACAAGTGGCTGATAAGCACATGAAAAGGTACTCAACATCACTGATCACTAGGGAAATATAAGACAAAACGGCAATGCGTTACAACTTCACACCCGCTAGAATGGCTATTATCAAAACAGTGGAAAATAACAAGTGTGAGGAAATTAGAATCCTTGTGCTTGTTGATGAGAATGTCAAGTGGGAATTGACTTTGAGCACGCTAGTGTCTTCACTTTACAAATGAGGAACTTGATGACCAGGCAAGTTGGGTGATTTGTATGAGGTCACCCAGCCAGTAAGAGTCACAACCATGAATTTAACCACATTGTCTCACTTTAATGCAATGCACCAGATGCAGCAGAAATTCACACCCACCGAGTTCTGGATTTGGGAGTGCTGTGAGCTCAGGGGGCTGGGAGCTGCTGCCCTGAAAACGTGGTGTTAAGAGACTGCAGTGGATAGCAGCGTCAAGACTCCACCTGCACAGCACCATTATCGCAAGCACAGGGCAGCTTCCCCACCAAGCAGAACAAGCAGGAAGGTCAGGACACCTAAGAACAGCCTTATAAGATAGATAACTGTAGCCATCCCCATTTTACTCATAAGGAAACAGGCTCAGGAATGTGAAGAGGATTGCCCAAAATCACTCAGATAGGAAGAGGGGGATTAGAATCCACATGTAGAGGCTTCAAAGTCTCTGCTTTTCCCACTGCCACCTGCCTTCCCATATCCTTGACACATAGACTGACCACTGTCTGTTGACTGTTGATGCCCCAAAGACACTAGTTGATTAGGTTAATGTTGACTTCATGGAGATCTTTAAGAACAGGCCACCAGCATCCTGTCCTGCCAACTGTCCCCATTTTTACAGTGACTTACATGAAGGCATCATTTGTCTGCTTAGCAAATTCACAGGTGATGTGACTTTTGGGGAATTCCCAATATTGGGGGCCTCAGAGTTGAATCCAAATTTCTCTTGACAGGCTGAAACAACGAGCCAATCTAAGAGGAAGAAATTTCATATGAATGCATGCAAGATTCTGTACTTGGGTTCCAAACAGTTGTACAGGTAAAGAGGGATAAACAGTACCAACCATCAGCAGATGTGTGGTTGCTCAAAGGGATAATGTGATCTTAGCATTACACGTCCACAGCAATGGATGGATGGGTAACATCTTTGAGAGTCAGGGAGGTCAGCGATGGCCCTGTTGGAGAACCACATTCAGTTTGGGGTACCAGGCTGGAGAGGGGCCACAGTGGCAAAGAAATTCAAAAGTTGAAAGGATTTGGGAAGAGAAGTCACCAAGGAGTATGAGAGCAATCTTTCTTATTCAGCAAATACTTACAGGCACCTCAAGGGTTCCAGGCCTGTGCTGGGGGAACACAAAAATCAATAAATCAAGGCTCCCGCCCTTGAAGGGCTTGCAGATTTGGGCTGTGAGTCTCCAGGTATGAACTAGGGTCGGGAAAGGATCTAGAGTAAGTCTGGTTTCCTCTGGACACTGGGAAGAACATTCCAACAAATAAAGATCATCTGAAATGAGCATAGTTGCCTCTTAGGAATGGATGAATTCTGCATTCTTGGAGATGTCCAGACAGCAAGGGATGCCCCTTACTGGGCTTCGGAGAAGGAAATACGTATTATACAGTTAGGGTGTTCGTTTGCTAGGGCTGCTGTAACAAAGTACCACAGGCTGGGTGGCCTAAAGAACAGAAATGTATTGCCCTACAGTTCTGGAGGCTAGAAATCCTTCTGGGGCCTCTGAGGGAAGAATCTCTTCCAGGCCTCTCTCTTTGGCTTGTAGATGGCCATCTTCCTCATTCTCCCTGTGTGCCTGTCTGTCTCCAGATTTAAGGACATCAGTTATATTGGATTAGAACTCACTCTAGTAGCCTCATTTTAACTTGGTTGTCTCTGTAAAGACCCTTATCTCCAAAGGTCACATTCTGAAGTACCGGAAGTTATGACTTCAACATATGAGTTTCGAGGGGATGCAATTCAGCCTTTAACAGTTGGGCTAGATAGTACCCACCCACCCCCACCCCCGACAGAGAGCCTTTGATTCAACACACCTGTGCTCGGAGAATCTCTACCCACCACGTACTCTCAAGATTCCTGCCATCTGTGGCAGTTATTGGTCCTGGATATTGCAGGGGAGTGGGAAGCGTGGGGAAGAGACACTGAGCAGGAGGCCTGCCCTTCGACACTCACTGCCCCTGACCCAACCTGGCTTCCAGGAGCTTCTGGCTCTGCCGGCCCTCAGGGTGGCACAGTGCCCTGGCTGGCTGTTGGCAAGGGGCGTGAGCAATGGAGGGGAAGGACACCCAGGCAATTGAATTTGGCTGCAGGAAGTGGGAAGCTCTTGTCAGCAGCTGGTAGTGAATGGCTTTAATTCAGTTACCACAATGGGGAAAGCTGGGACCTACAGAGAGGGCTGCCCTCGGGCAGGAAAGCAGCTCTCTGGCTGGCCTGTGTAGCCAGCCGCCCAGCCCACAAGCCTAGGGCACAGGAGGCCTGTGAATTCATGCTTAATTAGGCATCAGGAGTGCTGAGCCTAGGCCCTCGGAAGGCACTGATCCAGCGAGCACCCCTGCCAGGGCTGGAGCAGCGGCTCGGCAAAGTAGGCCTTGCTGCCTTGTCAGAGGGGAACAGAACCTGAGGCTGGAGGGCAGGTCCAGGGGGTGAGAGGAAGCAGGGTGCAGGGCGGCAGGGGAGAGACCAGCTCAGGCTGGAGGGGGCCCCTCCCAGACATGCCTATCAGAGTCCGCAGAGCACGTCTCCAGGGCCGGTCACAGGAGTTGAGGACCAGTCTCCTCCAGTAGACACGGAGTGTGGAAGTGCATTGCATGGTGGTGTTACCTAAAGAAAGGGAGGAAGGTCTGGGGTGTTAAAGCACAGATGGCATTGGTCATTTTTAATGGATTGTCTCCATTTTTTAAAAAATAGCAATGGACATAGTCAAAAGAATAAGCCAAATAGTATGGAAGGATTTCAAGAGAAAAGTGAGCCCTCTTCCACAGAAGCAGCCTATTAAACTGGTTTTTCTATGTGTATCCTTCCAGAAATATGCACTTTCACACCTAAGGGAGCATGTTTTAAGTACTGCACTTTGCTAAATTCCGGAAATTATTCCATATCGACATGCAACACCTCATTCTCCTTCACAGCTGCCTAACACTCCACCATGTCTGGACCATAATTTCTGTTAGCAGAAGACATCAGTGAGCATCACAGGCTTTTTCAGTCTTCTGCTGGTATGATCAGTATTACAGCAATTGCCCTGGACTGGCATCTACACACACATGTATATATATAGTCTTGCTTTTTAGATGTGCCATTGCTAAAAAAGAGAGATGGATATATGCTATATGCATTGTTAGTTTTCATAGAGATTGCCAAATTGCCCACCACAGAGGTATGTACCAATTTACACTTCCACCTATGATTATTGAAAATACCTGTTTTCCCATAACCTCCTCAACATGATGTGTTATCAACAACTATTATCTCTGACAATCTGGTGAAAAATGGCATCTCGTTGTGTGAAATTGAGTTCCTTTAATTATGAATGAGGTTAAATATAACTTTTTGTGTCTTTGTTAGTGGCCTCAGTTTAGATTCCAGAATCTAGCCAGAAGGTTTAAACTCCCAAGAAGTGGTCTTGCTGAGTCCCTGCAGGGCCTCTAGCGACAGAAACGATACCTGTGTGGGAGCTGCAGTCTCTAGATGCCCTGGGGCCACCCCCACTTGTAGCAGGAGGAATGCCTTAAGTAACCAGCATCATGGTTTTTCCTTCTTTCTTTTGGCAACATACTGTCTAGGATGCTGTTAGCCCACCTTTCACATGTGAGAACCCAGTGCCTGCCTAGAAGGGTTTAGGGTAAGGCCAGGCTCCTTCCACCTCTCCTGCCAGTGCCCCTGAAGGAAGACATTAACCCCTACTTGCTAATCTTTGCTCACTGCTTCATTAAACAAAGATCTGTGAAGCACCCACTCTCTGGGTGGGCTATGCTCGGATCTGGGGTTACACGGAAGCAAGAAGTCAACCCACTTGCTCATAGAAGTTTAAATTGTAGAGGAGGAGGAAGACAAGTAAACAAATCGTTATAGCATGGCATGATCAGTGCTAGGATAGGAAAAGAACAACATACAGGACACAAAACCATCCAGGCAGGTCCTAGAAGGCTTCCTTCAGGGAAGCTGAGAAGGAGTTGTCATCGAGGAGAAGTAGGAGGTGGTGGTGTCCTGGAAGAAACCAGAAGTTTCTGGTGGCAGTGTGGCTGTGCATGCCAGGTGGTGGAAGGGATTTCAGGCCCAAATCTCAAGGGCTTCACAAGTTGGGCTGAGGCTGCTGGATGTTATCCTGTGGAACCCAGGAGTCATGGGGGAGCTTTTGGTGGCATGGTAATACTTGAGGCTAGCCTGGATTACTTGAGTGAGAGCACTGGCTTGGGTAAGCATGGAGGCCTGGGGACCAGGAATCAGCCTCAAGCATCCCCAGGGCTTAGCCAGCTCTGCACACCAGCCCCAAGTTCCCCTGATCTCCAGTTCCACAAAGCTGGGAAGCTACATCCTGAGATACCCCGCAAGACACCAGAGCTCTAACGTGCTCCCAAGGAAAGACAGCAATGGGCTTTGAGGCCCCTGGATCAGAGCCCGGGCTGGTGATGTAGATGATGAGAGAACAGGAGTCTGAGAGCCCTGTTTCTGGCTTTGCTGATGATCCTGTGCAAAGCATCACCAAGAATCCCTCTATGACCACCTGCGAGGCATTCCTGTTCCTAAAGGACGATATGAGCTATATCCCACAAAGTGCTTTCAGCTTCTTAGAGAAAGCCCCTTTGGTCACTTTTTCCAACCATGGCAGCCACCATGCTTGCCACATACCAAGCACAGGAATCCAGGGAGAAGCACAAGTGTGCTTTGGTGATGATTTTGGCAATCTTCATTTATTGCCGTCCATGCTCATAAAATATGGCACTTAATTGTCTTGGCAATTGGGGTGACGAATTTGAAAAATAATTACTGCCTTTTTGGAGATTACTTTGCCTTCTAATTAAAGCCTCCAGACTGGGATATTAAAGGTGCATTGTCAATACAGCATCCTGGATGCACCCAGCTAACCTCGTTTAGGAAGGCAAAATTAATTAGTTTGTGTTTTAACACCCAGCTGTTATCTCAAGGAAAGAAATCGTCTACAAGTCGGCCATGCACACAATCTCTAAATTGGCCAGGGCGACTGAGGAGCGATAAAGGAAATGGAGAGTGATTTGTTCCCGCATAACTGTCAGCTTCTAGAACAAGCTGCTCGTTAAACGGCGCCCCGGTGTCCCTGTCAGACCTCACTCAGGAGCTCTTGTTTACCCACAGAGGCAGAATCGGAAATGAGAGGGTTTCTCCCTGCCACTGAGTTCTCAATTCATTCCGGAGCCTCTTTTGCTGTTCACACCTTTCCCAGTGAGCGATTCTGGGCAGCAGATCTGAGAGGCTGGGCGTTTCTATTCCTCTCCTAGCTGGCCAGAGTCACAAAGCTGCATGCACTGCTAGCTTCCCCCTCTCTCCTTTTCTACTTCTTCCCATTTTTCAATTCCATTTAAGTCCAACGTTGCCGAGCGCCATGGAAGCCAGGATAATCAATTCTAGTTTATGCTACAATAACAATCTACCCTTGTGATTTAGTACAACAGAAGTTTATTTCTCATCCTCGCAAAGTGTGATGTAGGTTGGTTGGAGCTGTGAGTCTAGGATTTAGGCTTCTTTCATCTTAGGCTGACATCATCTTTCCAGGAGGCACTGAGGTTCTCCAAGGCAGGAATAAGCTCTCGGGGAACAGTTGGTCCAGCAGGGACCATTTCCTATTGCAGTCTGTTGGCCAGAACTGGTCATGTGACCCCAGCTCATTTACCAGGGATGCTGAGAGATATAGGCAAGCCCATGGAGGATTGTTTGAGCGATGCTGTCTCTGCCATAGTGCCTTGGCTGCACCACACACTGAGCCAGGTGCCTCTGATGACCCCACAAAGGAGTGTAAGGCATGGCTTCCGCTCTTGGGGAGATCACAGTACAGTTTCAAGTGGGAGTCCAACCCATACAGTAATGAAGGATCAGCTCGGGTTGATAAGCACAATAGGATCCATGGAAACAAAACTCATAATAATAAGGGGGGAATGACTAATTCAGTTTGAGCTAAGAAGAGAGTGGAACAAAGGGGGCATTTCCAGGAAGATGTGATTCACGTGCTTAGTTTGAGGGGGAAAGAAAAAAGAGAGTTCACCAAGAGGACATGTAGGGGAAAGACACATCTATGGGGAGGGCACTGCACTTGTCTGGGTAAACTCAGACCCACCTATGGGCTACTTGGACATTTCCCCACTGATTCAATTCTTCCCTGCCTCTCTCTGAGCAGAGCATCAATGGCTTGAAAAGAAATTTATTTCTGAAAGCCTTACCCTGCTAAGCCCTTGCAATCAG
Organism: Kogia breviceps; assembly: GCF_026419965.1. Taxonomy (NCBI): domain Eukaryota; kingdom Metazoa; phylum Chordata; class Mammalia; order Artiodactyla; family Physeteridae; genus Kogia; species Kogia breviceps. The sequence goes on along the minus strand of NC_081312.1, from coordinate 120,223,043 downwards.
AAAATAAACAAACCTCAAATCCCTAATCTGTCATGTGGCCGTTGTTAGGGCTTGAATTTCTCAGGGAGTGAAGGAGTCTTTGAGATGCTCTCATGAGGGGACACAGCCTGTGGCTCATGTGTCCCTGGATAGTGTCAACAGCAGCTGTAGCCAGCTCATCCCCAACCCGGACAATGCCCCCACCCCCCAGAATCACCATGAAGTGAAAAAAGCCCAAGAACCAGGAGTGGGGAGGCTGCATTTTTATCCAAGCTCTATCTGACCAGCTACGTGAGAGGTTTGCCTCTTCTCAGGCAAGTCACCCTGGATTCTCACTTTTTCCTCTGTAAATTGAAAGAAGAGGACAAGTTCAATCCAGGAGAACTGTGGATTACCCATAGATATGGTCTGTTAACTCACCCAATAGGGACTCACTGAATTAAAAAAAATTTTTTGAAATAGTTGCCAACATTTAAAAATTTGGAGAATTTGTGTTAAAATCCAGATTTCTGATACCTTTGAAAAAATCAGAAAATTTGACATGACCATATAAGACAACAATAAAACCAGCTACCCCTTTAGATGCCACAGTCCCCACCACTCCCTATTGCCTTGGCAACCCAGAGGCCAGTGTCAGTTTTCCTTACACACATGTCCCAACTCCCAGCTCGCTCAGCTATATCCCCTGCCAGGCCGCTGAGCTAGATGAGTTTTCTAGGGCCAATTGTCTTTAAAACTCGATGACTATCCTTTATGCTTACCTTTTCCCCCTCTTTTCTCTAAATAAGTCTCGTTCTTAGGTTCTTTTGGCAGAACCACCTACCAGTTAGAGCAGGGCTTCTTAGCCTTGGCTGCACATTTGAATTACTGGGGGAGGTTTTAAAAATCCCAGCGTTCAGGCTGCACCTGGATGTGGGACCCAGGATGGGTCCTCTTAAAGCTCCAGGCAATTCCAGGGGGCAGCCTAAGTTGAGAACCATTGAGTTAAAGCTGAAAGTGCAATGGACTAGCTCAACAAGGAGTGTGCTCCCCATTATTAGATGTAGTTAAGCCGAGGTGTCAGCTGCTGCTCTTCTGGATTCTTCTCCTCCATGCACTCTTCCTGCCTTCAACCCCCAGGGTCCTCCCAAGCTCAGCTCAGCCCCACTGAGCGTATAGAGTATTGAGGTAGTCTAAGGAAGGGCTTCCTATCTAATAAGGCCCAGTCTCAGCATCAAGCATCCCCCTGAGCCAGCACCATGCCTCCTACATATCAGCTGGGATGAAATTTCTCAACCATGCAGGACAGAAATGATGAAGTTCTGTGGTATGTCCACCAACTCTTTTCCTATTATTTTTTTATTGTGTTTGCAGTTACTAGAGCCATTCTTCTTCCTCTGCCTCTACCCCTCTGTCTGATTCCAGGTTGGAAAATTCAGCAGCAGGGAAGTTTCTTGGCTCAGACAAGATGAAAAAGGAGAGGGCATAAAGAAAGGGGCCTTCAACTGACAGGCTTATGAAACAACAGCAGTTGTGAAAGGGGGCCACCTGCAGTGCCCAGAAGAATCATGTTCACTCTGATTCTGACCGTTGGGGACCACAGACTCCATCATCAATGCTAGCGGGGAGATTCAGATCACTCTGGCCTGACAGACAGGATGGGGTGGGAGGGAGCCTTGAAATAAGTTTTATTATATCCAATAGTATATGATTTACTGAAATTATATGGGTTATTAGGAATCTATAACCTTGTCTGATAGAAAGGCTAATGCCTCCCTCAAAAGCTAAAGGGTTTAAGCTTGAGTCTCTGAAATGTTTGGGGGTTCCTCTTTTGGAGCTGCAGAAGGGAACCTCTTGCAAAAGGAAGGGTGTACTTGGGCTTCTAGAGAAGCTGCCCCCAAACTTTGAGCTAGAAGCACTGTTAATAATGCAAAACAGTTGTAAATTTCAGCAATATGTAAGTGTTCTGTCCAGCATCGTTTTACCTTCTGGCATGAATTTAACTGACATGTGTGATTTTATAGTCTCAGGCATCACTGTGTCGAGGTGCCGTGGGGAACTTCGTTGGCCTGTGCTTTCGATGGGGAGTGGGTGTTTTTCACAGTGGCAAATGGGAGCTCGTGGGATGGGGGCCCACAGAGTGTGTTTGAGTACAGAAAACCACGGACACTGTCTGGTGTAGACACAGTAGTAAGGAGTTTGTGATAGGGAAGTACGGCTTTCCACCAAGGCATATGCATTACATTTAAAAGGGTTCAGCGTTGGATAAGTGGAAGGTTTTACTAGAAATAAAGAGGTTGGACCACGCATCCCAGTGGGTTCTAAATCCAAGTAGGAGAAAAACCATGATGGAAAACAAAAATGATGGCAAAGAGAGTGTCTATTTTCCCACTTTTGGAGACACTTCTGGATTGTGGTGGAACTTGGAGGCTGTCTTGGCGATCCCTTGGTCTGTGCCCCGTCATTGCATAAATGTGAAAAAGTGGGTCCAGCAGGGAGAAGCAACTTGCTCAAAGGCACACAGGTAGTTGTAGACAGAACTGCCAACTGAAACCCCCTCTCAACCTCTGTTGCTTAGCCTGTGAAATGAAGACGGTTTCTTCCTCACTTCTTTCTCGATTAAGGTAAACCAAGGGCCTCTATGTACAAAGGTAGCTCAGCACGTCACTCAACACAGAAAGCCCTTAGCCTAAAGCTCTGCGCTCCCCGCCGCCCTGCCGCCGCCCCGCGTTTCCTCTCATACTTCCGACAGATTCCTTTGCAGAACCCAGCCTCACAGGGAAGGCCGCTGTTTGCTGTTCCTTATGCCCTCCAGGGAAGCCACATATGCTCAAAGATGGGCAGCCTGCATCAGAGGCGGAAGGGGGCGGGGGGCGGGGCCTGTGGGCAGGGATGGCAAAGAAATCTGATGATGCTTAGGAGTCAAGGAGGTCAACCCCTGCCAAAGTCAGGTGTGGCAATAGGCGGTGGGAACCATCCAAGAGGCGGCCCTTTATCAGGGTCGGCAAACTATGGCGCAGCCACCCCCGTGTGTGTTGTCCGTGGCGCTCTCGGGCTACAATGGCAGAGGCCGGGAGTATGGCCGCAAAGCCAACCATTGTTGCCACCTGGCCCTTTACAGAAAACGTTTGCCAGCCCCTGCTTTAGATTTCAACCAGCCTGAGCTCAAGTCAAGGTCCTGCCCCTTCTACCTAGGTGAACGTGGGCAAGCCCCTTTCATCTCTGAACCTCATGTCTGGAGCTCCTCCCCAGCAGGAGGCAGGCTGTGGCCCAGGACAAAATCTTCCCTGTCCTGGAAAGGATAATTCGCAAACTCAGGGGTTTTTTTGTTTCTTTTTTTCACTCTTTGTTTTTTTTTTTTCCCCCAGATACTGGCTGACTAACAAAGTTCACATCAAAAGACCCACCACGGGCCTCTTGATGTACACCCTGGCCACACGTTTCTGCAACCAGATCTACCTCTATGGCTTCTGGCCCTTTCCACTAGATCAGAACCAGAACCCCGTCAAGTACCACTATTACGACAGCCTCAAGTACGGCTACACTTCCCAGGCCGGTCCCCATACCATGCCCTTGGAGTTCAAGGCCCTGAAGAGCCTGCACGAGCAGGGAGCTTTGAAACTGACTGTCGGCCAGTGCGACGGGGCCACGTAAGGTGAGCGCCCCGTGGGACTCAGTGGCTCACATTTCCTGCCAGCTACACCACAGGCAGATGGGAGTCGGGGTGGCACAAACTCTAGAACAAGCAGGCTAGTGGTTTTCTTTGTTCAAGTGTAAAACAGTGACCAGAATATATATATCTATACCTGCATATATATATTGACCTGAGTATTTATAACTGTGTGGTGTTCATCTAGCATTAGGCAGATAAGCCACAGGAAGAAGGTGTGGAGAACCCACCTGGATCAGATTGAGACTCAGAGCTTCTTTGGTGGCAGAAGGACTTGACAGGAAAAGAAGTCAGTCCCATGGCTTTGGGGGACACACTGCCTCCCAAGTTGGAGGGATCTCTGGGCTCATGGTTGATTGGAGAACCACTTGTTGGCAGCTGCCCCCAGCCTCTGAGAAATGTGGATTCTGGGTGAGCCAAGACCAGAGGGGACAACTTGACCCAAGTCTAAACTGGTGCTGTTCCCAGGAAGAGGGAGGTTGGGACATTGAGCCCAGCCAAGGAGCACAAGGTCGCCAAGGGGCAGAGGCCACGTCAGAGCTGAGGACTTGGTTCCATGAACTTAGAGTTGAACTGCCCACAGCACGAACCACGGTTGACCCACCTGTCCCAGACCAGCCTCCATAGCTCTGGAGAGAAGGCTGGAGAAGACACGGTGGACAGGTCCTATTCTGGCTTTGCAAGAACCCCCAAGAACCTGGGATGGAGCAGGCAGATGACACTAAATTGCCAGGGTGTTCCAAATCATGTTTTCCAAAACTCGCAGCTTCCTACTGAGAATCAGCACTCCAGCCCCGAATAAGGCAAAAGAGTGTCCAAAATGTGGTGGTTGTTCTTTAAAGCCACTTGAGTGGTCAAGGAGGAAGGGACCCCGGGCTTTCATCCTCAGGGTGAGCCTCCTTCCTGCTCTGTTAGAATGTCACAGGAGGGACTGTGCTATTACCTTCTGCCTCCAGGGAAGCCGCCGCAAAAGCTTGAAAGGGCACCGCAAAGATAAATGTCATCCCTTTCAAATATATATGATTGCCTTTCTGGGTGCCTCGGGAGCCCCAGAGGGTGAGGCCTGGAAGAATGTTAAGCGTCCAGCTCCATTTCTCTACAGCCACTGTGTTTGCTTTCTGCATCCTGCACTCCAGGGGGGGGTGTCTCTGCAGCCAGACTGCTGTGTCAATGTCACTTTCTTGTCACTTTCCTACCCTGATCCTCAGACTCGCAAGCACTGAGCTCCAACACTGAGGTTTTCAGCTCTGTGGGGAGAGGTTCCAATGTCCATCCCCACCTCCTTCTTTTCACAGAGGCAGTGATTTTAGAATTTGGCAAAATCCTTTTCCCCCCTATTAAGATTAAGAGTTAAGACTTTTTTTAAAACCTAAAGCCAAATGTAGTATCCAAATACTGGACATAATCTCCCCAGAGAAACCTGGGCTTGATGCTGATAATTTAGGGGCTGGAATGACATGTCACATGTAGACAAGCATTAGCCAGCTTGATCTGTTAGATTCATTCCCTTGCCTGATAAATAACAGTGTTTTAAAATATATTTGAAAGATAAGTAAAAAAACATTATCTTGAAGGTGAAGGGGGTTAAGAAAAAGGATCAAGATCCGCTCCCAAGCATATGAGACGACATAATTAATCAATGGCAATTCAAGCAGGACATTTGCTCTAAATTAATGCCTGACAGGAAGCCAGTAGAGACAGTGGAAGGACGCTCAGAACCTATTAACCCTGCATGAGGACGCTCCAGCTCCAAACCAAGATCACAATACTACGTCTCTGTGTTTATTCCCTTGTTCTTCTTGTTGACGCTTGAAGTCTGAAACTTGGTATTTGCATTATAAAATTAATATTTAAAAAAGCAACAGCCCTAACAGGCTCTATGGGAACAGAGTGGTTTGGACTTCTCACAAGAAGTGGAAATAATTGGTATCATATTTTACACTTCTCCAGGGCCTTTCATCTTGAGGATCTCAGAGGCCTTGGAAGACATTTCATTGTTGAAGCTTGCAGTGCCCTGGGGAATAGGCAAAATTGCCAGTGGGGCCTCAGTGGATTAGCTAAGGCCTTGGGTTCCAGAAGGATCCAGTGGTGAGTGCAGAGAGGAACCCGATGTCTGGTCTTGGAGTTGGCCCTGCGTTCCACGTACCTGCCAGTGCCCAACTGCAGGGGAGTAAAGGGGCCAGAGCTCTTTGGAAAACACGGTTTTCTTTCTGTCTCTTCTTGGTCTTGGTTCCTTAAACTGAAATTGATGGAATGGAAAGGGAAGGAACTCTTAAAACCTGCCTCTGGGTTCTCTCCAGAGAAGACTGGGGACCCAGGACAATCCATACATCACCATTCCCAACCTGCAGGTCCTGAACTGCCAAAACACTTTGGCCCTGTGATGGCATGAGTTCCAGAGACCTCGGCTTCCCCTCTGCCCTCGCCCTCTCCATCTGGGCACCATGATCAGGAGGCAGCCTGTCCTTTTCTCCTATTTAGAGCTCAGTTTGCCCGAGGTTCCACTGCAGCCTCTGACGCAGCCCAGCTAGTCTGGGGCAGCCCCACGGAGTCCCAGTCTGTACCTGGTACCCGGTACCCTGATCTGCTGCCTTGTAACAACAGTGGCCACAGGCCTCTGGGAGCAGGTGGTCAGTCAGCCAACCTCCTTTTGACCATCAGTCAATCCCCAGTCACCCCATCATCACCCACCCTGAAGCCCCTCAGATCTTCTCCATTCGCCTCAAGCCCCCAAATGACCCCCACCGTCAGCCTCCTCCTTCAGTGAAGAGGTGGAATCATCTGAAATGCAGTCTCTCCTAAAAATCCCTTGATCTCTCCCCTCCCCTTTCACTTCCTTCCTCCCACTTCTGAGGATATGACATTCACCCTCTCACTGGTCCTCAGCCACTCGGCCGCCTCTGTCCTCTCTTTCTACCAACAGGCACTCATTCCACCCGTCCTGGCTCCTGTGGCTCGTCCCTTCACCACCAGACCTGGCGGTGGGGGGCTTTCTGGTGCTGGCACCGCCTTTCCTCTCGACCCCCTTGTGAACCCCATGCTCCTGGGACCAGAGACTCAGCTGCAACATCAAAAGCCCTTTCTCATCACCAAGCTTTTTGCACTGCTTGGCTCTACACTGACTCCTCCTGAACGTCCCCTGTCCCCTTGGTGCCCAGGAAGCCACGTTCTTGTGACTCTTCTCTTTTTCCAATGCCCCTTTGTTGTTTATTTAAGTATTTATTTATTTATGTATTTATGATTTATTTATTGACATCCTTACCTTAATCTAAAAAGTAGCTGAGGTAGATCCGACCATTATTTCCCTCTCTCCTTCTTGCCCCACACGTAGACCTTTCCCACCTTGGCGTCCTCTCCTCGGCCCCCTTTCATCACACCCCTGCACACTCATCAGCAACCTCTCGCCTTCCTTTGGAGCCATCCTACACTTCCTGCAGCCTAGCACCTCCCCTGAGCTCCAGGCTCGATTGCACACTGCTCGTTGGTCATTTACCCCCATCTGCTCCGGCAGTGCCAGAAACTCAACATCTCTGAAGCCAAGTGTATCATCTCTGCCTCCCCTTCCTCTACAATCTCTCCTTTTACTGTTAGATGGCCCATGATCCTCTCAACCACCCAATTCTGAGACCCTAAGGTCATCTTCATTTCTTCTGCATGCATTCCCTTGCTACTCTTGCACTATCCTTGCCTTCTGGTCTCTCAATTTCAGCAGCAGTCTCCTCTCCCAGATTTCCTCTGGGCACACTTGCATGTTCACCAGTCCATCCTAAACATTCATAGAGATTTTTTTTTAAATCTCCAGCCATTCACAAACTTTTAAAATAATGTGCAAGTCTTCGTCCTGACATTACAGACCATCCAGTAAAGCCCCATCCTTCCTTTACACCTTGTACCAGTCCATCTAGAGTAGCCATCATTCCTGGAAGGGGTGCCCGGTTTTCCTGTCTCTGTGCCTTTGGTCTTGCTGTTCTCATCCCCTGAAACTCTCTCTTCTGGTTCTTTCAAGGCCCATGCAGAAACCACATCTTTCATGAAGCCCCCTCCCAATCTACCAACCACTGGGATCTCTCCCTCTGCTGAACCACCGTAGCACTTTATTTGTACCTTTCTCATGGCACTTACCATATTCTGCCTTGTATTATAGTTATTGTGAACTTGTCTTATGACCGTTCTTAGATTGTAAGCTCACCAAGGGCAGGGACCGTGTTTTATTCATCCATGTCCATCACAGCACCAAGGGTGGTGCATAGCACACAGTAATTGCTCAATAAATGTTTGTTGGATTAAATCCTCAATGCCTATCAAGGGTTGTATAATTAAGAAAGTCATTTTGTGTCTTGTAGTGTCACAGGAACTTCCAAAGAATCATGTGAGTTGGGAAGAAGCAGAAATCATTATCCCCATTGTATAAGTCATAAGGCTGAGGCAAAAACCACATGAAGCCACATAGCTCACCAAAAGAATTTGCATCCAGGTCTTCTGGTCCCCACTCCAGGGCTTTTTCTGTTCATCCTTGCAGTTGAGTCACTGTAAACTGAAAACTGACCTTAGGCAAAGTCCTGGCTGCCACGGGTCTGGGCATCAACTTCACAGGGTCGGGCAAACCTTGCTGTGAACCCCCGCTCATGTGCCCAGCAGCACAGGCAAAATCTCGCTCTTTTTTGGAGAGGACAAAAGCCATTCAGGTTTTCCCAGGCCCAGGGGGTAGAGCTGTGGGACCTCATAAATCATTCCCACTGCTGTTGTCGCAAGGTAGAAACCATCCGTCCAGATGGCAGAGACTACCAGCTCCAAGGGGCTGCTGTTTGATAAATCTCTTCATGCCTAATTAAGGCTCCCCTTCCAGAATGAATGGAACAGGAACAGGAATGAATGATGCCAGTCAGGTGGGACTCCAGACATGCATGCTGCCTCATGAATGCCCTTAATAGAGTTCCCAATGACACTGACAGTCTGCCCCAGACTGCCTGTCCCTCACCAGCACTGCCGGATGTCGTCATCTTTTCCCATCTTTATCCCCATCCTTTCGTTTTCTTCTCTCCAGGGCTCTTTACCTTGGCACCCACCAAAATCAGGGTGAACCTTGGAGAGCCAAGTTATAGCTCTTCTTAGGGACCGGAGTCCTGCCCTGGGGCAATGCAGTGAAGTGGCAGGAGGGGAGGAGACAGGGGGGCACTCCATGCCATTGAACAAGGAGCTGTTCTGGTGGTGGGCCATGCATAACAATGAGACGTTTCCATGGTTACTGTCTAGAAGCAATGTTTTTGTCACCCTTGGGCTTCATGACGAGGGTAGGAGCTTCATCTCCACCCTTAGTGGTCCAGGTGGTGGGACCAGTTTGCACATACAGTGCATTGAGCTCTCCAACCCCAGGTCATCCCATGTGTTTAGAATCACCCCAGTTGGCTGTAGCCAAAGCCCAACAGAACCACCCAACAAGGACACTGAAGGTCCTTTGTGGCCACTCTCCATCATCTTCCTTGCCACTTCCTCAGCCATCCCACCTCCCCCTAGAACTTGGGGTGGGAAATGGACTTCCCAAGGGGTTCCAAGATGTGTGTCAAGAAAACCCCAAATACTCCAGCCATGACAACATGTTCAAGTATTAAAGAGGCTTCCCTAAAACTGATCTAGCGCTAGCTGTCAGCAGCCAGTCCTTGGGGAAGTAATAGAATATGAAGATCTGACAGCCAGGCAGTGGGGAGATGGCCCCGTGGCCCACGTGGACCCTGCAGGGCAGGCCCAGCCAGCAGTGACTGCAGACTCCAGGACAGAACATTGAGGTAAGTCAAGATGAGGCTGGTGCCACAAAACACCCCTTTGATTTATTTCAAAGCGCCTTCATATTCTAGAACAAGATTGTCACAGTAGAGTTGTAGGACGGTGTCTGTGATGGGATGCCTGACTCAGCACTTATGGGAAGTTGGCTGTTGCAAAGAAGACCACTTTGGGGTGAGCTGCTTTACTCAAGGAAAGCCAGGATTGAGCTTTCCCATCCCCACAGCCAGGGTTGCAGTGAATGTAACTCAATGTACAGTAAGTCCCCTAAGTATGAATGAGTTCCATTCTGAGAGCACATTCGTAAGTCCAATCTGTTCGTAAGTCCAACAAAGTTAGCCTAGGTACCCAACGAACACAATCGGCTATATACCACTGCTTTTACACTTGCTTCCAGACATCCTGAGCTTGAAATAAAGGTACCCATACTACTGTACTCTATACAGTACTGTACAGTAAAGTATTGGGTTGGCCAAAAAGTGCCTTCGGTTTTTAAGTAAAAATAAAGACACATTTTTCATTTTCTCCAAGAACTTTATTGAACAACCTATTCACCCTTTTGTTCCACTACTTTCTGCTATTTTTCAGGCAACTTCATAATTCCATCTTCCCAAAACTTTTTATCTTTTTGAGCAAAGAACGGTTCCAGGTGCCTTTTACAGTCTTCCAGGGAATTGAAATTTTTTTCCATTAGGAGAATTTTGTAAAGACTGAAATACATGGAAATCCAAAGGTGCAATGCCTGTTGAATATGGTGGATGAATCAGAACTTCCCAGCCAAGCTGTAACAGTTTTTGCCTGGTCATCAAAGAAACATGCAGTCTTGCGTTATCCTGATGGAACATTATGCGTTTTCTGTTGACTAATTCTGGATTCTTTCCGTCGAGTGCTGCTTTCAGTTGGTCTAATTGGGAGAAGTACTTGTTGGAATTAATTGTTTAGTTTTCCGGAAGGAGCTCATAATAGAGGAATCCCTTTCAATTCCACCATATACACAACATCACCTTCTTTGGATGAAGAGTGGCCTTTGGTGTGGTTGGTGGTGTTCATTTCACTTGCCCCACCATCTCTTCCATTCCACATTGTTGTACAGTATCCACTTTTCATCACCTGTCACAATTTGTTTTAAAAATGGAATGTTTTCGTTACATTTAAGTAGAGAATTGCATGTGGAAATACGGTCCAGAAGGTTTTTTTCACTTAATTTATGTGGAACCCAAACATCAAAGCGATTAACATAACCAAGCTGGTGCAAATGATTTTCAACGCTTGATTTGGATATTTCGAGTATGTTGGCTATCTCCCACATGGTATAACATTGATTGTTCTCAGTTAGTGTCTCGATCACTATCAACTTCAGCTGGTCTACCCAACCATGGAGTATCGTCCAGCAAGGAGAAATCTTCTCCATCATGAAACTTCGAAAGCCACTTTTTTTTTTTTTTTTTTTTTTTTTTTTTTGCGGTATTCGGGCCTCTCCCTTTGCGGAGCACAGGCTCCGGACGCGCAGGCCCCGCGGCCATGGCTCACGGGCCCAGCCGCTCTGCGGCATGTGGGATCCTCCCGGACCGGGGCACGAACCCATGGCCCCTGCATCGGCAGGCAGACTCCCAACAACTGCACCACCAGGGAAGCCCCGAAAGCCACTTTTGACAAGACTGTTCGATCAGTCACAGCACCTTCTCCATACACTGCACAAATCTTGTGTGTGTGTGTGTGTGTGTGTGTGTGTGTGTGTGTGTGTGTTTACCTTTCTTGAAATAATAAAGAATAATATGCCAAAAGTGTTGCTTTTTTTCTTCCATCTTCCAATATTAAAATGGCTACACAAAAATTCACCAAGTTTGATAAGTCTTTTTTTAAATGCACGCTGATATGACAGCTGTCACATACAATCTAACAAAATCATTTCAAATGAAGTTTAAGACAACTAAGTGCTACTAGAGCCATCTGACGGAAAACACCGAATGAACATTTTGGCCAAGCCAATACACAAAAGTACAACTACTTGCAGAGGATGCACACATGTGACAATGTACACCAGACATGTGAACTAACTTATGTAATTGGACATGCGAATGCACATTCGTGTCTTTGAAAGTTCGCAACTTGAAGCTTCATATGTAGGGGACTCACTGTAACAACAACTGTGACTTCTCGTGCTCAGGAGTATCTCTGGGCAAGAGCTCTGGGACGGGTACCAGATGATCCAGAAGCCTGCCATTCAAAAACCCAGGGGATATGAATGAGTCACTCAACACTGGTGCCTTCTCTGCTATAAAATGGAGAAGACGGCCACCTACCTTCTTCCTGGAATAATCGTGAAAATGCAAATAAAAGATGGGGCAGAGAGAAAAGTCACGTGGGAGTAAGTGGGAACCAATGAAATGCATGCAGCCGTGAGTTTAGGATTCTGCTCATGTAATTGCCCTGCTTAAACCTGTCAGTGGCTTTCCTTTGCCCTTGGAAGAGAATTCGAAGCCTCTTACCATGGCTTATGTAGTCTTGAATGCTCCCCTCCCCTCTGGCCACTACACACCAGCCACACAGGCTTTTTTGCTTCTCCTAGTATTTTCCAGACTCATTCCAGCCTTTGCACATTCTGTCCCCTCTGCCTGGAAAGCTTCTTCTCCAGCTCCTTGCAGGACACACCTACCTCATCTTTCAAGCCTCAAACTGAACGTCACCTCTGGGGGAGTCTGTCCCAGGTCTCTCTCAGCCAATCACTCTCTATTACATACACATTAGCCTGCTAGGTGGTCCTTATAAACCATCTGAATTATCTCACTTATTTTGTAGTTCTCAACCCTGAGAAAATTCATAAAAGACCCCCATGTCCAGGCCACAATGGGGACAAGTTTAATCAATATCTCTAGAAACAAATGAGGGACATAAGTTAAAAAAAAAAAAAAAAAAAAAAAAAAAAAAAAAAAAAAAAAAAAAACTCCTTCTAGTGCACAGCCAGGATTGGGAAACACTGATATATTTGCTCCCCTGTTTATTGTCTGCCTGCCTTTCTAGACTGCTCAGTGGGGACTTGTTTTCCATAGCAGTGTCTTGTGCCGTGGGTGGCAGAAGTGGCCACCCTTCACGGTTATGGTTAATGTCTTTTCTTGGGGCACTGGCAACGGACTACAGTGTGACCACTTTCCTGGTCCTCTCAGGAGGCACAGACGAGCCCTGAATTTTCACAGTGACACTTTGTCCCCTGTGGCCCCTGCAGGTAGATGACCAGCATTTTACCCCTTTAGCTGAGCTGGTGGGTGGACTTTTTCCAGTCTCCTTCCACCTACTCAGAGACCTTCATGACTCTTGCCCTACACGAGAGGCTCATCCCCAGCCCCACTCCAAAGACCTTGGCCAGCTCAGCTGCACATTGGAGCCACTGGGGGAGTTTAAAACCCACTGGTACCTGGACCCCACACCCTGGGATTCTGATGTGATTGGTCTGGGGTGTGGCCTGTGCATCTCCAGAAGCTCCCCAGCTGGTGCTGAGGTTCAGCCCCAGCTGGAAAGTGCTGACCCAGACCCAGTTCCTGAACCCCGGCACCTCTTCCACAGCAGCCCAGCTCAGGCCTCTAGTTGGAAGCCATGCATTCATTTATGGCTTCTGAGGGTTTTCTTCCTGGATTTCAGGTTGGCAGGTTTTATTGTTGCTGCTCCTGTGTCAGTCCAGGACTCAGGACTGTTGAGTGCTTGATGCAGGAGGAAAGGCTTGGCTGCCATATTGCTTGCTTCTCCTTCCAAAATGCAAGCTCCATGAGGACAGGGGCCCTGTCTGGTGTGTTCCCTGAAGCCTCTCCAGCTGCTGGAACTGTGCCCGGCACGGAGAAGGTACCTAGTAAAACCCCATTGCATGAATGAAAGAACGAGAGTGAGCTGCACAGGTGTGTGAGTGCTTCGAAGAAAGACTTGTACCTCGTTGATCCTCAAAGCTGGGAGGAGTCCCACCTGATGGAAAGAGCACCAAGGCATACTAAAGAGGAACAGAGATTGCTCCCACTTCCTCAGCTAGGCCCTGCATTCTGGGGATGTCTATCACACTTATCCTTAGCAATCGCCCTGTGTGTTTCATTGCCCCCATTTCACAGATTAGATAACCAAGGTTCTCGGAGGTTAAAAATTTGCTCAAGACGCCAAAACTCGTAAGTGGATGGTTTGATGTCAAAGTCAACACTGTTAACATCAGCCCACCCTGCTAGCCCCTCAAGACCACTTAATTCTCTCAACCTTCTACCATGTGGTCATGAAGAGAGAACAGGACTTGCCTTCCTTCCACCCAGACTCCACACAGGCTCTTCATTGACTCTTCCCACCAGCGGAGCTGCTATAGACCCAGAGCACACCTGTACAGCAATGTCGATTGTTAAACTACTTCCTTGCCAATTGGTCAAGAGCTACAGACCCCAGCCCCCAATACCCCGTGATACAGCACTGTGGCCAGAGTCCACTCTGAGTGGTCAGGGCCCCTCTGAATTGTTGAGTATTTTGCATACCACCCCTGCTCCCACACCCTCCAGGCAGGAGGGCTGCTTGGGCATTTTGGACCACTGGGCAAGACACCAGAATCTCATCACATTGGTGTTTTTGTGGAAGCCAAGCCTAGAGAAGTGGCTGCCTTTTCTCCCTCTTGTTTTCCATGGGTACATCCCTTAACCCAGAGAACATGATCTTGTGGCCCTGCGAGTACAGATTGCAGATTCAATTCTAGAAATGTGGGGAGGCACACGAAGAAGGAGAGGCATCTTAGGACAATCAGGCAAGACGGGTGATGGGAAACAACTATTTTGAATAGTATCTGTGAGGGCTGGCAGAAAGAAGGGTGATGGGGCATGGAGGGGGTAGCAGAGGACCAGAAAAGAACAGATAATGTTTATTGAGCTCTAACTAAATGCTTTACATGGACTAAGTCATTTAAACCTCACAGCCACCCCTTTCATGTGGATGCTATTAATATTCCCACTTCGCAGATGAGAAAACTGAGGCAAAGAAGCTGGTTAACTTGCCCAAGATCAAAAAGCTAGGAAGTGGTTGAGTTGGGATTTGAACCCAAGTCCTTGGGTTCCAAAGGGGTTCAGGAAGCCCCTAAGCTTCACCTTGATCAGCATCTCTTGATGCCCTGGGGTCTACATTAGCCTTGCTGGTGAGTGATCCAGGTTGTTCCCACAGGTGCTGTTCCCACACCAGTTTCAGCCGCTAACTCCTCCACACCCCAAGCTGTCACCCCCAGGCCTACCCAGTGGAAACTCTCATTAGTGCCGTGACAGTGACAGGCACTGGCTGCACAGCCTTGGGCCCTGTGGATGCAGCTGCTGCCTTTTGAACTTGGCAGAGAAGCTGGGACTAGACATTCCCACCTGCACACGCTAGGCTGCTTGGCCTGGTGTCTGGGAATGAGATAGGGGCAGCCAAACCATGGGCTGCTAGAAAAATGTGGAATCACCTTCTGGCAGAGGTCAGGCTGGAAACGAGAAGTAAAACCAATGAAACAGAGGACAGAAAGGCATGAATGACGAGCAAGAAGACCACAGATACAGGATGGGAAATGTCCTGGTGCTTCCCTGTGGCCTCTGCAAGATGTCAGCAGCTATCCTAGTCAGGACTTTTGCTCCAACAGCATGCCTCAAAATTAGGTGTTCGTACCAGACTGGGTTGCAGCAGAGAGGTGGCCTCCAGCCCTCTGCAGCATTGGGAAACTTGGGGACCTCAGACAACCCAGGCCTAACCTCTCCTCTACAGCATTCTGCCTGCAGCGTGGGCTGGGTCCAGCTGCTTCACCTCCTGTCTCTGTTTCCTCAACAGTAAACTGAGAAAAGAAACCTCCTGGGGGCTCCCCTAGTGGCGCAGTGGTTGAGAGTCCGCCTGCTGATGCAGGGGACACGGGTTCGTGCCCTGGTCCGGGAGGATCCCACATGCCGCGGAGTGGCTGGGCCCGTGAGCCATGGCCTCTGAGCCTGTGCGTCTGGAGCCTGTGCTCCACAACGGGAGAGGCCACAGCAGTGAGAGGCCCACGTACCGCAAAAAAAGAAAAAAAAGAAACCTCCTGGTTCAGATGCTCTTGGAATTGAACCTGATGAGACACCTTGAGTCCTTCACCCACAGAAGGCAGCTGATAAATGCAGGGCAACTCACTGCCTTCTTTTCCAGCCGCTCTTCCAGGCTCAGGGGGCAAGGACTAGTGTGTGGAGAGTTCTCAGCTCCCACCTGGCTCAGCTCACCTCCTTGGCTGTCTTTGCAGCAAGTAGGAGGGCCTGACAGGCAGTAGGTGCCCAATAATGAAGAAATGCCTGTTGAATGAATGAATGAATGAATGTCTTGGTGCTTCCCTGTTTCCTGAAAACATTTCTCTCTGGCTACTCACCAGATGGGCTGCCCAGGCCTCGGTTTCCATACCTGAACAGAATAGGTGGGTTTCTCCACCTCCCTCTACCAGAGAGCTGCATGAGTGTTCACAGTAATGGAACAGACAGCTGAGGGTTTTGAATGCCGGTCGGCACCCCTAGTTTAGTGTTGGCACCCCTCAATTCCCTCCCTATTGCATTCCAGAAGAGGCACTTTTTTCCAAATGGCTTGGTATCCCTGCAACACCCTGAGTCAAGTAGTCTTAGAATTGTCCATTTGCTGAGTGCCTAGCATGTGTCAACCACTGCCTTGGGCCCTTTGACTAGATAATCTCCCTCCTCCATCAGCCCTGTAAGGTCAGGATTATTTATCCCCATTTTACAGATGAGGGGGCCAAGGCCTATGGCTTATCAGATGGCTAGAAAGTGATCAAGCTAGGGTTTAACCCAGGATGAGAATTCCTTCTATGAATCTCTGCCTCCCTATCTGCACAGCAATTGAAGCTCATGCATTCATTCACTCACTCCTTCATTCATCTCTATATCCATTCCTTTAAGAGACATCAGGGCGTTCCCACCAGGGGTCATGACACATGAACACTCTGTCCATGGTCTTGAGGGACTCATAGTCCAGGGGTGGGAGTGGAGGAGGTGGGGGTGGAGATACAGTACAGCGCTGTAAGGTAGAGGAAAGAGCTGCTGAGAGAGAGAGAGAGAGAGAGAGAACAGAAAGAACGGAGCAAAGAACTCTGCTTGTAGGGAGGTGCACCTGGGAGGACACTAGGGGACATGCTTCACAGAGGAGGGGCATTTGAATTCCTGCAGTAACTGGGTGTTTTTCTTGCTGCTAGTTCTCTAATTCATGCATCACAGATTCTTCCTCTTCAACTTACCACTCTTTATGACGACCTCTACTACTGAGGGGAAGCAGAACTTGGAGACAAGCCCTAGGGACTGAGTTCACGCACCTATGAAGACAGCTCCCCTTTCCTCTACACTCACAGGGACCACAAAGGGAGAGGGAAGGATGGGACACTCTGGCCCTTATCCTCCCATATGCCCAAAGCGTGGTGACCGTCCATCTCTGGGGAGCTCTGGGGTGTAGTCCACATGCACAGTACACAACCCCCAACGAATACACTACCAAACGTAGGGTGGATAGCTGGTGGGAAGCAGCCACATGGCACAGGGAGATCAGCTAGGTGCTTTGTGACCACCTAGAGGGGTGATAGGGAGGGTGGGAGGGAGGGAGACGCGAGAGGGAAGAGACATGGAAACATATGTATATGTAAAACTGATTCACCTTGTTGTAAAGCAGAAACTAACACACCATTGTTAAGCAATTATACTCCAATAAAGATGTTTAAAAACAAAACAAAACAAAACCCCAACTAACGAGCCACTCAACAGATGGCACCAACAAGAACAGGTAAGGAGAAGGCTCCCAGTATGCCTAACCACATCATCTTCCAGTCATTCATTCAATTTCATGGACACACTGAGAGGCAGCAAGGAACTAGCCCTGTTCCGGGCATTGTGGGAGACGTAACTCCTGCCCCTGCAGGTTCAAGTCTAATGGAACAATTATGTACAACCAAGGCAGAACGAAATAAAAGGGAACCACCTATCCAAGCTGGGGGGATTCAGAACAGGTTTCACAGAGGAGATGATAGATGAGCTGGGCCTTGAATGTGTGGAATTTTGATAGATGGATAGACTCTCGACTACCCTCTCTGGGAAGTTTCCCCTCCTTGGTGACAGCAAAGGACAGGCTACGGCTCAAGCAGCTGGCTGTCACACTGCTGCCAATTTCCGCCAATTCACAAAAGCCACCAAAGGAATCAGCCCTGCCATCACCAGTCCCGCCACCCCTCTAGGTCTCAATGCTGCCCCAGGGGAGGCCACTTGGATTCATGAGAACGTTGATTTGTGGATAGTGGTCTCTGCCATGCCAAGGAGAGGAAGGACAGGCAGGTGCCCACTCAGTAGACTGTCCACTGTGTCACCTTGTCTCTTCCAATCCAAGCCCACCCATCATGTCTTCATCTTCTTCCCACTGTGCCTTCCCCCAAGGTGTGGCTAACAAGATCTTGGTGTTCCATTTCTAATCACAGTTTCCTTGGTTGTTTTGCAGCTCTTCTCACTGTAATATCAGTCACCTGTCCAGACCTTGAGGAAATGCTACAGCGTTTCCCAGGATGGCTGTTAACTCCATTGGCCATTGAAGCCCATATCCTCTCTCTCCTCGTTTTTCTCAGGGAGGATAGTATTCTCTTGCTCCTCCCTCTCCAGTGGGAATCAAGCAGATAGAAAGGAGGAGCTAAGGATGAAAATAGTGGCAGCTCCATAGATCTCTGAGCTGGGGGAGCAGGACTGTGTTCTTTTTCTTGCAGGAGACCCTCTAACCATAGCAACTGGGGTGGGTGGGGGCTGCTGAGTGTGCTCCTGGCTGCATTCTCCACTCCACCCGATCAACAATAAGCTGTGCTCTTGGACCTCCTCACTGTGGCCATGCACTGTGGTTCCCTCCTCCTAATCTCTTCACTTTACCCCAGTCCCTACTGTAGGGGATCTGCTCTCTTGATTTACTTAACACTTTTAATTCTACCAAATGCAACAGGCAGAATATGTCCACATATATATAAGGACAACCTAATGTCTTTACAAACACCCTAAATAGTTCCTCAAGAAATATATTATCAACATGGTCATTACTTATCTTAATATATGTGTGTCCTCCAAAAGAATAGATTATCTAACCAAATCTACCAAATGGTAGAAAAAGTTAGAGTTAGAGGTAGCCAGACACCTTAATGCATCTCTTGTACTCTGGCATGAGAATTCAAAATTATACATGAAAGATGCCCAACCAAGCAACCACAAGTTCCTCTGACTATGTCCAAGATGAGAGTGCTCTGAGTCTGCTCCCTCTCAGGTCCTGAGCCACTGGCATCACAATGCCCAATCTTCTGATGTAGCATCTCCATTTGCCCTCTCCTTGTGGCCTTGACTAGGCATGTCCTCCCTAGCTCATGTCCATTTATTACTGCTGTCTTCCATCTAGCCCAGCACAGAGTGGACCCCAGAGTGACTGATCCCTGGCTCATTTCAGAGTCTCTTCAAAGAAATCTCCCCTTGGGTGGCCCAGGTGGGCAAAGACAGGAATTTCTTGGACCTCACCCCTTAAGTATTCCACCCTCAGCCAATCAGCTGTGAGCATTGGAGGGAACTGCACTCAAGCCCCAGAGGAAAATGGAAGCTCAGATTGGAGGAGCCATCTGGACAATTCAAAATATTGAAATTGCTTCTCTCAACCCCAGTCTGGTATGGGCAGTCATGAACAGATCATGGAAGAGACACATCTCTGTTACTTGATGAAGTCTCTTTTCATATTTGCTCCTTTATCTGGATTGATTTTGTTGTGGAAAATAAGATAACAAACTCTGAGTTTAAAATAAGGTTCTGTCTTAGGGAACCCTCCTACACTGTTGGTGGGAATGTAAGTTGGTGTAACCACTGTGGAAAGCATTATGGAAGTTCCTCAGAAAAATAAAAATAGAATTTCCACATGATCCAGCAATCCCAGTCCTGGGCCTATATACAGACAAAACTATAATTCAAAAAGATACATGTGCCCCTATGTTCACAGCAGCACTATTCACAATAGCTAAGACATGGAAACAACCTAAATGTCCATCAACAGATGAACAGATAAAGAAGATTTGGTATATATATGTGTATATATATATATATATATATATATATATATATATATATATATACAATGAAATACTACTCCATCATTTAAAAAAAGAATGAAATAATGCCATTGGCAGCAATGTAATGCAACTAGAGATTATCATAGTAAGTGAAGTAAGTCAGAAAGAGGATAAATACAATATGACATCAGTTGTATGTGGAATCTAAACTATGACACAAATGGACCTATCTATGAAACAGAAACAGAATCATGGACATAGAGAACAGACTGGTGGTTGCAAAGGGGGAGGGGGTTCGAGGAGGGATGGAGTGGGAGGTTGGTGTTAGTAGATGTAAGCTTTTATATATAGAATGGATAAAAAACAAGGTCCTACTGTATAGCACAGACAACTATATTCAATGTCCTATGATAAACCATAATGGAAAAGAATATTTTTAAAAATGTATAATTGAATCACTTTGCTATACAACAGTAATTAACACAACATTGTAAATCAACTGTACTTCAATTTTTTAAAAAAAATAAGGCTTTGTCTTTACTGAAAAGCTGCATGCATGAAGTGGGTGAAGAGAATTCTCACAAGTAGAAGCAGGCTGACAACCGCACCTCCACTGCTGAATGCATCAAAATTACAGGCTTTCTGTTATACCAAGGTGCAACCTGAGATCCTCTCTGAGAACTGCCTTGTGGTCTGCATGGGAGGAAGGGCTCATACTTTCCCTCAGATAATAGGAAGACAAACTTATAATTTAACCAGCTCTGAAAGGGCTATTTGAATGGGTTGCAGATGACATTTATTTTAAAAGGGTCAAGAGGTTTTTCTAGTAAAACATTAAAGAGATACCATTTCTTTGCAATTATAGGTTTCTTCCTCCCACCATAGGTTACATGGGTGCACCTCTATCTATTATGGAGTAAATCTCTTTATTTCAATCACCTCTTCTCCACCTACAGTCTCATGTACATCAGTATTAGGAAGCTTATTTTTCCATTCAGGTTGCATTTATCTTTTTTCAATTTATTCTGCTTGAGATCATTCTGCTGTCAAGAATTCCTTGTCCAAGGCTTCCCTGGTGGTGCAGTGATTGAGAGTCCGCCTGCTGATGCAGGGGACACAGGTTCGTGCCCTGGTCCAGGAAGATCCCACGTGCAGTGGAGCGGCTAGGCCCGTGAGCCATGGCCACTGAGCCTGTGCATCCGGAGCTTGTGCTCCACAATGGGAGAGGCCACAGCAGTGAGAGGCCCATGTACCACAAAAATAAATAATAATAAAAGAATTCCTTGTCCAGTGGCAGGGAAAAATAAATAATTAAAATTTCACTCCTGGGCTTCCCTGGTGGCTCAGTGGTTGAGAGTCCACCTGCCGATGCAGGGGACACGGGTTCGTGCCCCAGTCCGGGAAGATCCCACATGCCGCAGAGCGGCTGGGCCCGTGAGCCCTGGCCACTGAGCCTGTGCATCCGGAGCTTGTGCTCCACAACAGGAGAGGCCACTACAGTGAGAGGCTCGCGTACCACAAAAAAAAAAAAAAAAAAAAAAAAATTTCACTCCTTATCCAGATACCTATGACTTCCTATCCTCTCTTCCTCAAGCTCTCCTGGTTAAACCTGAGCCAAGTTTTCCCAGTTCTCAATGCCAATTGTTACAACTCTAGCCCCCAGTGTCATCTTTCAGATTTGCAAATGTTCCTCTTTTTATTAGGAAAACATAAGACCATTCATTCTCACCATTCTTCCTGTATTTTTAAAATGTTAGTAAGATTCAGCCAGGAAAACAGAAACCTCTCTAGGTGTTTTGAACAGGAAGAGATTTAGTGCAGGGAATTAGAGGTTTACAATACTATTGGGTAAACTGAGAAGATAAAGTCAGAGAAAGCCAAACTAACTTTCAGGAAATGAGAAAGTACAGAGACCCCCTAAAAAACGGCCACTAGAGATCTATGCTACCCATTGTCCTAAAGTGGGTCAACTTTAGGGGGCAGTCCCAGAAGCCACTGGCAAAAGCTCTTGTCTACTGTTTTCTGAAGTTCATGTAATTGTCCAAAAATTTGCAGGTGCAATAGTGACTTCTGTTTTTATTTTCTGCTTCTAAATCACACCTGAATGCCTCCCATTCTGAATCTAAATTAGAATCCTGCTGATAAGGGTTGTTGGGAAATGTAGTTCTCAGAATTCCAACCCCACAAATATAGCAGAGACTTTATAAGGGAGTAGGGATAATGTTAGTTTCCCACATCTAATACACCAAGTGTCCACATTTCTCCAAGCACTATGTTAATGGAGATAGATATAGATGTAGATAGATAGATATAGATATATATTCCACATTTCCACATTTTCCACATGAAGAAATGGAGATCAGACTTGTTAGGTAATTTGTCCAAGGACATACAACCAACAAGTGGCACCTGATCTCACTTCTGAGCCCATGCTCTTTCTACAACATTCTCCTGTCTCATATAATATTTAGGACACAAACTTTCATAACCCATACTGTCCTTCCTGCAGTGCATCTTCAGAAACTTGCCAGGAACAAATTTCTCCCACTCCAGGGGCTGCCAGTATGGGTGTCTTATTTCATAGCATTTCCATGCAGCTTTGTCTCCCCCTCTCCAGTGGTATTCTGCCTCAGATGGTCCTGATGCTGGCTGTCCATGTCTCCTCTACCAGCTTCAATTGATCCCTAGTTATCTGGGGTTTGTCCACTTTTAACTTGATGTTGTTAACTTCCAAACTAGTACACGGAGGAGTCCCAGCAAGCCTCCACTCCAGCTTCCAAAGTACCTCTTCAGAAGGTCTGTGTTGACCTCTGAAAGTCTGCTAGTCTCCAGTCCAATCTTTCAGGAAATACTACAGTTTCCCAGGATTGCTGTCAACTGCATAGGCCATTCAGGTGCAACTCAACTTTCTCCTGATCATTTTCAGGGATAGTGGAAGTCTCCTGCCACCCTCTAATGGGAGTCAAAATAGACAGAGAAGAGGAGTTGAGGAAGAAAGCAGTGGCAGCTTCTTAAATTGCTCAGCTGGGCTAGCAGGAGCCTATACTTTTTCTTCTGACCTAGGGACAAAAGGACTTTTCTTGCCTATGAAGAACAGGGTTCAAGCACCTAATGATGTCATCAGTCAGGATCCCACTAATGTGACCATAATCTCCAGCATTATTCTTACCCTGTCCATGGACATGAAAGATATACAGTCTCAAATCTGAGCCTCCCACTTACAAGAGGAAGAAATGAATGGCAGGAATAAATGCAGCATGGTAAGGAGTGGCGTGCCTCACAATTTGTTTTCTCAGTTAAAAAGAAAGGGGGAAAAACTAACAGGAGATTCTCCCCTGAATCATATCTGGAGGTGGGGATAGAGGACAGAAGAGAAGCCCATTCTACAAAGTGGTGCCTTTTCAAAAATATTTAAGGTAATAAATTGACAGGACACTCATCAAGGCTGATGAAAAGATGTTGGAGGAAGCAAGGTGAAATCGAGACACCAACTCCACTCCTGCCTATACCAGATGGTAACTCTGAACTCAGCCTATTTAAAAGGGCATGCACAATGAGGGGGGTCTAGCCTTTTTCTAGAACTGGGGCACAAAAAGGAGCCCTGTCTGCTTATGACTTAGGCGTTGTCCTTGCCAATCCTGAGAGAGAATCTAAAGAACAATGTGACTTCCATTATGGAATTACAGTGAGGTAATTAAGTCATAAGCTAGAAACATTAAGTCATAGGCTAGATTCAGACCAAACTTTTCCTTTGCATGTGCTAAAGTCAGAAAGCTGGCCTGGATGGTGTGGAGGACATTGTTCTAGCTCCGTAATTCTAGCCCTTGGTTCCTATGCGTGATGTCAGGTGACTGCCATCAGAGCTCAACTCATAGGGCCTTAGCTCTACACCAGGGAACTGGAAGATGTCAGATGATCACACGTAAAAGCAGTGTTGATTAACTGAGTCCCAATAATCTTCTAAACACTATACCAGGGTTCAGAAGCTAAACCCCAAGCACAAAGCATTTGTTTGTCCTCCCTTTGGAAAGCACAAACAATGACTCGTTTCTACTGGAGACAAAATAAAGCCTGTGAGAGCTCAGTCCAGCCTGTAACTTCAACATGTGTCCCTGTGTCTCACATACACCACCCACTCTCCAAAGTCTCCCTTCATTCCCCCATATTCTCTGAGGAAAAAAAAAGAACCAGCTAAATTACAATGTGTTTCTGGAAATCAGGTCTTTTATGACTCCCTATAAAGAGAACAAAGTGGACTCTCTTTAAATAAACCATTAAATAAACTCTTAAAACATTAAGAGACCCTCTGCCTCTTCTACATTGAAAAAGTTTATGATAAAGCCACAATATGCTTTTCTTTCACACTCTGAAGGTTTATGGTACCATTCAGAGCACAACGTTTTAGGTCTTGCGGTCATATTGGGTAGATGAATTTGTGATCTGGATGATGAGAAAGGAAACACTCTTTTCCACATGCATTGGCCCTACTCTACCAAGATTCCTTGAATTAACCATGGTCTGTCATCTACAAAAATGCTCCAAAATTAAGAAATCTACTTATTACCCTTGCTAAAGAGGAGGAAGACAGAGTGAGTTAAAAATGCTCATTTTCTCTTCCTGAATGGCAGTCGGACAGAGCTGTCCCAAGTTCCAATAAAAACTGTTGGAAGTAAGATGTATGCACATCTCAAGGCATGGGCATCCTATTAGAAAGGGGGTTTTCTAAAAATTGTGAGAACGTGTCTTGTGCATCAAGATGGGGGTTTAAAGCATCCATCCACCTCTACTTCCTTCAGAAACCCTATTAAAATATTTTAAAAGAGATACAATTTCTCTGGCACATAAAGAATGGGAGAGAAAATGAGAAATTGGGAAGATGAAAAGCAGATGGGTGAATGGCTTGGCTATGCTGTAAGCTGGCAGCAGGAAAGGTGGCACCGGGTGCCCATGAATTTGGGTATGAAGATGAGGCTAAAAACAGGAAAACTGGTTAAAAGACTTTAAAGAAGTCATTAGACCCTCTGATTTCCTCTCCCCTCTAAGAAACTGGATGATGGCTCCTCCCACACCTAACATTGAAGCAAAGAAGAAACCAAAGAATATGTACAGAACAGAGGAACTGAATGACCCTGTGCATACTCAGTGCTGAGACTCCCCTCACCACCCATTCTGGCTCCTTCCCTCTTCCAGAGATTGGCTACTAGGTAAGAGAGTAGAAGAGACTTCTTCTGGAATATGACCAACTCAAGAGAAAAAAACATTAAGATACTGACACCTGAGGCCAGCCAGATCCCTGTACACTGAAGCTCACAATCAAAAAGCCTGTGGCAAAGGCAGCAATGGTCAATAAGCATTACATCTGCTCTCCATGCTACCCAACCCACTTTCGGTTGGGGGTTAACTGTAACTAGATCTGGCCAATTGACTGTAGGCAGGAGTGGCATGGTACTTCTGGAGTAAAACATAAGAACCAGCGTATAACCATCTGGCTGTCTGTTTCCCTATGAGGTACACAGAGAGACTGCAGGATCGAGATGAAACAATGCCAGAATGAGGGAACCTCCATCAGCCTGGGTCCTTGAGTGTGGAATGGAGTTCAATAGCAACCTTCACTGCTTATGTTATGTGCAAAATTAACCTTTATTGTGTTAAGCCACTGAGAACTGGAGATTGTTTCAAAACACAAGTCTAGTCTCTCCTGACTAACACAAAGACACACACACACACACACACACACACACACACACACACACACACACACACGGTTTTCAAACACCATTTAGGTATACAATGGTAAAATGTGAGCACTCAAGGATTATCAGACATCTGGTCTGTCACCCTTCCAATTGTATCTCTTGGTCAAAGTCCCTCTTAAGGAATCTCTAGGACAAATCTTCTTTGACACATGAGAAATTCACCACACTGCCACCCAGCAGCCCTGGTTCTCCCAGCTCTGGTACCTTAATTTCTAACTCAGACATATATCAGGTCACAGTCCACAGTGTCCTCCAATTCCAGGGAATAGTAACTTTCCAGGTGGTCCTCCAGATGGCTCCTCTCCCCTACAGAGTGTAGATTGGGATACGGGGTGGGTCGCATCACATACCAACAATTCTCCCCCCAAATATCCTCTCTTTTCAGTTTCCAGTTTTAATTACTTTATACCCTGGAGATGGGCGATGGACTAAGGGTCAGGACACTGGTTTAAGTCACTCCCTTTGTAAGCCCTGCTTAGATGTCTAGCTCCTGGTTTTGGAATATGAAGGTGCTTGGCTGCTTTTGTTTTGTTCTTGGCCTTTGGCATCTCAGCTAAAGGAGAGACAGAAAGTCCTGTTTTAACATGCTGTTACAGGTAATGGTTCAGGCAGCTTACTTAAAAGCCCATCCTACAGGGTCAGATGATGTCAGAGACCTAGATTTGTAGAGCTCCCTCTCTAAGGACGCAGAAAATAGACATCTGGTAACTCAAGCACCATGATTATGGCTGATTGAAACTTCAAGAACTGTAAGAAGATGTGGGCCACACTATAGCAATCTGAAACAAGATGAAATTCCATTATCTGCCTCTTGCTTGTGGTTTACAATCTCATTGAAATCAGAATTTCAGATTAGCTGCATCTGTGTTACCATGACATCAAATTGTTTGTTGCTAGAACAGTACCTTAGCCAGGAAGTAAAACTTCATAGCAATGGGCCAATGGAAATAGGAGTTTGTACAGAGGCTCTCCTGGTGTTAGAGAATGATTGGGAAGCTGAAGTGCCCTTCTTCAGTCACTAAGAGGTTAACAAATGGTGCCCATGCTTCTGAATGTCAATTGTTGAACAAACTGAATCACAGTTACAAAATGTTACTGCTGGAGGGGACCTTGGAGACATTTGAGGCTGAATCCAATAAGTGGTAAGCACATTCGCTCTCAGATCCTGGGCTCATGGCAAACATCTAATTCATCTCATCATGCTACCCACAAAGCCCAGCCTCAGCCAGTACCCATCAATGCAAGATGGCATGAAAGATGAAATCTATTGGCCAGTTCTACCTGATTCCCTTATTGTACAGGTGAGGAACGTTCTCCTATCACTTGCTCAAGGTCAAAAGCAGGGAAAAGACCAGACTTCCCTGTTCCATGCGCTTTCAGCCACTCCACCCTGAATAAATGCGAAAACAAGCATTTCTCTCTTACTTACTTTTGGTCCATCCTTCCCATCAAGTCCCTCCAAACACTCAAGGCTTATTCTAGTTGTAGATATGATTCAGATTCCACACTTACCAGTCTCATTTGAGCAACAGTACTTCTGCTTTTCCATTCTGGGATTCCCCCCAAGAAGCATCAAATTAAGATCAGATGCTTTTGAATGGGCCAGAACCACTTAATTCATTATTTCTAGAGCCTCCTGACCTTCACAAAAAGTCAGTGTTACACTTTCAAGTTAAAAGGCCTAATATATTCCTGGAAAAGTAAAAATGGAATACTTCCAAGTCCCATTTTATAGATGCACTAAGCTCTTGGATGTGATTGCATTTGAGGTCTTGAGTCTAGAAGGGACAAAAGAACACCAAAATCATCCCTTCTGACTCTCAGCAGCTTTCTGAATCTTTTCCAGATGAACTTGCCTACCTCTGTCCAGAATGGAAAGTGGCTGTAGGTTAGAGGTGAACCAGAAATGCAGACGTAGAGAAATAGTGCATTCTGTTCTTGGACTGCACATGACCACTCCATATGGGGGTAGGGCAGGGGCAAGCCCAAACATATGGTGCTCCATCTGTAAGATGGGGCTGGCTAGGTCCCATGAATGGCTTTTAATACAAGTAGATTCAGCCTGACTTGGTCTGCCTCCAAAGGAGGCAGAAAAGCCAGTGCTTCAAATATTTTGTAAAGCCATTGAAATTAATGGCACAAAACAAGACTCATTTGTATTCTGCCGAATTTTAAAGATGTCTGCTTGGTGTAAAGTAATGAATTATTATGGGGGTGTTTGGACTGAGTGTTCAACATTCTCCCTTAAGGAACAAAACGCCTTTTTGTTCCTTCTTTCAAGACATTCTCTGTTAAATTATTTCCTACCATTTCCCCTCAGGAAATCCACGAAGCATTTTGGCTTCTGTAATGAGCTGCATTTCATAAAGTCCACAGCACTGGACATAGATGATCCTACTTCAACTTCCCAAGACCAGGTTGGGAGGGAGAATTCAAGAAGATGCTCTTTCAAAAGCTGCCTAATAGAGCCATCTTGTTCATGCCATCCCAGTAAATCTCCAAGGACCACTTGTCATTAGCATCAGTAGCATATCCAGTGAGCAGGAGACCTTGCCCTTCCTGAATGCAACAGGAGAGAACTTGGAGTTCATCCTTGAATGATTGCACTGGACTTCCATGCCTCATATTCCATGGAATATGTCCATGGGCTCATGTGCAGCCCCAGCACTGTTCAGTCAATGAGCTAGACATCCACTCTCAGGATAATGATGATAACGGGAATGATACACTGAGATCCTGCTCTGTGCCAGGCATCATGCTACACATTACATGTGAAGTATCTGATTCCATTCTTACAATAACTTCATAAGATAGTCTCTGTCCTCCACACTTTTCAGAATAGGAGGCTGAAGTTTAAAAAGTTGCCAAGGTCAAGGACTTCCCTGGGTAAGACTCTGTGCTCCCAATGCAGGGGCCCCAACGTTCAATCCCTGGTCAGGGAACTAGATCCTGCATGCATGCCACAACTAAGAGTTCATGTGCTGCAACTAAGAAGTCTGCATGCTGCAACTAAAGATCCCACGTGCCACAGCTAAGACCTGGCACAGCCAAAATAACTAAATAATAAATAAATATATATATATATATATTTTTTTTTTTAAAGGTGCCAAGGTCAAAGAAATAGTGCCTGGCAGACCAAGAACACTGGTATTCCTGCCCCAAAGGCTATGCTGAGATTGAACAGCAAAAGGTGGTGCAGCTGTCCCTATGAACACCCACTTAAGCTGCTGCATCTCTCCATAGGACAGCCCAGCCTCTTTAAAGTACTAGTTAACTCAAACTAGGACTGACAAGAAAAGCAATCACACTCTAGTCATGACCCTCAGTCAAAGCCGTGTAGGGCAGAAACCTGCACAAAACCTCAATGGCCTCATTCCCACATGGATGGGACTGGTTTCCTCAGTACCGTATTACATGACTCAGATCAAGACCCCCCTGATCAAGGCAAAAGTTCACCAAAAACCCCACATTGCCCATCTTTCCCTTTGAAGGGAAGACTGATTTACAGTCCATTCTTGGCTTTCATAGTCACGTGCTTTTCAAATCTATTTCAGCAACATAGACCTTACGTCCCTCAAATGAAACTGACAAACAGAACCCCTCCATCTTAAGAGAGAGTAGGTGACTCATAGCTTTCTTCTCCTCCAAAGGACAAACTCTGAATATTCTAAGGAATTTAAAGGTTCCAAACATCACCATTGGAAATCCAGGGTTTTAGACCCATTTTCCACCTTCTACCTGTAAGGATCCTGGCAGACCTGGAGTCAGGGACACATTCCCCAGTTTCTTGCTAGGAAACACAGTTATTGTGGAAAGCTACCAGGCTTATGATTAACAAGAGGCATTTTCATAATTGCACCCATTAAGCTAACTATACCACCTAGGTGATCACAGAAGGTACAGTTCAAGGGAACTCAAGCTTGAATCATTTCCAGGAGAGAGTGTTAATTGAACCCTTTGGTCAGAAGCAGCTTTTCTTTTGCAGGAGGCACACGGCGGCATGTGCAAGGCGATCATGCCTTGTTTATTGTTTGGTTTGAAGGAGATCATTGCATCTGTTTGTTATGTGTCTTTGGTGCTTTCAAGGTGGGGGTGAAAGGAATAAGGAAATTAAAAGGAGTTGGTTTTAGCTCTTCAGTATCCATTCTAAAAGAATTTATCCTAAAAGACTAAACTATGGATTTCTTGTAAAAATGGTTCAGAGAATTTCTTTGTTGGAAAATCAGATGTTTTTCTTTTTTTCTTTTTTTTTTTTTTTTGTGGTCCCTTCTCTTCTCTGTCTTCATTTGAACACCCAGCATGAGGCTTAGCACAATTTATTTCAGATTCCCCTATCACAGAGCACACCCATCAGAGGTCTTCATCGAGAAGCTATTTGTCAGCAGCTGACCCAGCAAGTGGCAATGTCGCCAAGTTTCGTGGGCATGGTTGTATTATAAAAGTTAAAACGTAGTGTGAGGAGATGCTGAGCTGAGTTGAGCTGGAGCTTGGTCCCAGGAAGAGGGCCTGGCTGCACAGCTCAGAGCCATCTCCTTCTTCTAAAAGAAAATTCCCTACTGAGCCCAGGTCCTGGAAAATTGATGATATGCTGAGTCACTGGCCCCCTGCCTCCTCACCACCTTCCCAGGACAAAGAAGCTAACCAGCAACCCGCATCCTCCCCGCCTCCACGTGCCTCCCCCTCATCTCCACTCTGCCCCTGAGCATACAAGCCTGTGTCCTCTACTCCCTAATTCAAGACCACCCCTCCCTCCTTCTCCAACATCGAATCTGTAAATAAGCCCAGCATTCTGCCCCCTGAAGAAAGGGCATTTCAGTCTCAAAACATGTGCTGCAGACATACATGAATCGCAGTCCTCAGTTTGGTGCACAAGTAATAAAACTTGCCTCATCTTTCTATAACTCAAGTTTATTTCTATTTTGAGCCATCACTCCACAGGGCTGGGGGAAACTAACTCAATCAATTCAGAATTTCCTCACCTCCCTGTGACTATGCCTAAATCCTGGGAACTTATTTGGTGCACAGCATGGGGGCAGGGGTGCCATCTGGTCCTTGGTGTCAACTTATCAACCCTGGTATCCACCAGCACCCCCTTCATTCCTCTCTTCCATGCGCTTCAGGCCAGCCCTCCATTTCTTCTATGCCTGTCAGAGGGTCCAGGAATGATTCTGTTCTTCTGGGCCTCAGGGTAGGGCTGGTGGGGCTGAGGATGGTCACGCAGCTTCCAGGTTCTACCCTTGATGTCTCCATAAACACGCTCACTGCCTGGGGATCTCACCTTCCCTGAAGCACAGTTGTGTGTGGGACTCTGTTGGATTTGCTGAGTTTGACATAACTTCTTGCTGCTGTGGCTTCAAGATAATCAACGGTGGAGTAGGGGAGGCAAAGACAGGAATAATCAAGGGACAAAAACAGTCAACATCTTTTAGAAATATGTCACCACCCTCCAGGTGGCCACACAGGAGCAGCCCAGGTGTGGTCTGTTTGCCACCCTTTGTAGAAGGTGATACAAGAGAGGGTTGGAAAGGGACTTCCCTGGTGGTACAGTGGTTAAGAATCCACCTTCCAATGCAGGGGATGTGGGTTCGATCCCTAGCTGGGGAACTAAGATCCCACATGCCCCGGAGCAACTAAGTCCGCAGGCTCTAGAGCCCACGCGCCACGACTAGAGAGAAGACTGTGTGCCGCCCACGTGCTGCAACTAAGACCGGACACAACCAAATAAATAAATATATATATTTTTTTAATTAAAAATAAATAAATAAAAATAAGAGAGGGTTGGAGACAGGCAGCCTGTGGTCATGGTAGGGACAAACCAGGACCCCGTCCCTGGAAAGCAAGTTGTGAGCTGGAATGGGCAGTAGAGAATTTTAGGAAAGAGCATCCCCCCATGCAGACAGGGCTGGCGCTCCCCAGAGCTTCTGGGCGTTTGTGTGGTGAGCTCCTAAGGCACTAGGATCTATCTCTTTGCAGCTGACACCTTCCTTCATCTGAAACAACATACACCATATGCTCAGGACGGGCTCCCCGAGGTTCCTGGGGTCCTTCCAGTGGCTCAGGGAGTGGAGCTTGTGGCTGCTGTTGAGTGAAGGCTTTCCTATTTTTCAGCCATCACCTCTCAGGTATGAGCTTTCCAAACCTGCACAGGACCACTCTCCTCCTGCCCACTAGGGGAGACAGTGGTGATTCCCTGGCCGGAATCCTTGAGATGGTGAGTTCTGGAGTCAGGAGACCTCGGTTCAAACTCTGGCCATGACTCAACCTAGCAGTGTGATTGGGTCTCCCAGAAGCTCCCCTTTATCTATTTTTAAACGCACAGGTGCTCGTAAGAACTGAACAAGAACATCTGTGTGAAATCCTTAGCACAGTGTCCAGCACACAGTGAGAGCTGACGACACAGAGAATTCAGCTAATTCCATCCTCACAGCCACCAGCTTCACCCCAGCCCATCTCCTCACCCCTCTTCCTGGACAGGCAGACTTAGGGGAGGGGTCCTCCAAACTCCCTCCCCTCCTCTGAGGAGCAGGGCACAGACCCCCGCTGCCCCCGTCCCCAGGAAAGCCCTGTCTTTAAGACCTGAGCCAGGGTGCTCTGATTTTGTCCTGCGTTTGTGGAGTGAAGGGCTGATTACAATACCCTCTTTTCCTCCTCACTCCACTCAGCCTTAGCAGGCTTCACTCTGTGTGGGGGACACGTTCTGAGTGACCCAGGTAAGCATCAGGGGCCCGAGACCATGCTGTTTCTGCGCCAGCAAATCCTCCCTGGGCAGTCTTACTACCTTTGCTATACGCTGAACTTTCCAGGCCAACTCACTGTCCCTTAAAGTCTGAGAGTGTCACCTTGGCCCTAGTTTATGGGTAAAGAGGTCTGCAAAACGAGGGTCTCTGACATTGAGTCCCAATATTTCTGAGACTCGAATGGCCAGAAGCCAGAGCCTGAAGTATTCATTTCCGGTGGCTTTGGGGCAGAAGCTGCGATTTTCCTTTGGAACAGGCTCTCCCTGCTTCTGGGAAAGAGCATTCCAGTGCCTCTTTTACAGGGTGCAGACATGAGTCCCGTGTAAGTATCTGGATGAACAAATCTGGAAGCAAATGCTCCTATTAGGCTGTGTATCTGCAGGTTTTTTTCTTTGTTTTTGTTTTTTATTTTTTTTTTGCGGTACGCCGGCCTCTCACTGCTGTGGCCTCTCCCATTGCGGAGCACAGGCTCCGGACGCGCAGGCTCAGCGGCCATGGCTCACGGGCCCAGCCGCTCCGCAGCATGTGGGATCTTCCCGGACCTGTGCATGAACCCGTGTCCCCTGCATCGGCAGGCGGATTCTCAACCACTGTGCCACCAGGGAAGCCCGGATCTGCAGTTTTGATAACATAGAAGGAGATCTCTACAGGAGATAGAGGATATCTCTCCAAAGATGATTTTGATACTAGCTAATTTCTGACAGCTCCAACCTGGCCAGACACAGGGGTGGGAGCTCTAGAGCTAAGGTGGGAGTTGGAGTGAGGGGATAGGAACACCAGACCGAATCAGGTGTGGAAGGAGAGACCTCATAACTTGGGCAGACCTGGGGCTCAGCAAAAAGGTTGCTATAAGGAGGGCAGCGAGGACAGAGACAGGATGATGTGTTTTGCAGGAAGTGAAACCCCAGGGCCAATTTTAAGGTTTCATTTTCTTTCACGTAATTCCTTCAAGTCTTGGTGAAGTTTTTAAAAAGATCAATGTTTGTGTTAGTCCATTAGAAAATAAAGGGAAGAGGACTTACCTGGCAGTCCAGTGGTTAAGACTCCATGCTTCCAATGCAGCAGTACAGGTTAGATCCCTGGTAGGAGAACTAAGATCCCACATGCCACACGGCCTGGCCTAAAAAAAAGAAAGGAAAGGGAAGAGTCAGTGTTTAACTTTGGGGCCAAGGCAAACTTCTGGAGGAGTGGGGCACCCCTCCTCTCTAGGGAAGTGTTTCCCATTCAGCACTTGTGGGTGGATTTCCCCAATGTATGCGGAAGGTGGACGCTGACTTGCTCGAAAAGCATCTGATGCCATGGTCATTTATTTTCTGAGAGAGGGACAAATAAGAATGCATATAAATTCATTAACTCACAGTTTATTTCTAAGCACACACTGTGTGCCAGGCCCTGTGCAAGATGGTCAGGATACAGGGTGAAGAGAACAGTGGTGGTTCTTGCCCAGATGGTATATCTATCACCAGGAATGGATGAACAAGAAAATAATCATTCTACAGGCAATGTATTAATTAGGGCTCTGCTGAGTGCAACAAAAGAGAAGAACAGAGGACCATGAGAGAATATTATGAGCAACCTAATCTACAACTTTGATTATTATATTGGAACATTATATTTTATTATGTTTTCAATAGCAGATTATTATATTATTTAAACATCAAGTTTTATTGGTATTCCATCATAACAACAATTGACATCTGGTTAAAATGAGGTTCCAGACACTGTCCCGGTTTGCCTCCTTCTGAGACATGCTTCCAGAACGGAATTCTGGCTGTTCCCCCCACAAACACAGCGTGAGGACAAGAGTGGCCCAGAAAAGAGGGCTGGTCAGGAACAGGTGGGTATAATGGGCTTACCTGTGTTCCAGCAAAATTTATATGTTGAAGTCCTGAGCCCCAGAACCTCAGAATGTGACTATGTTTGGAGACAGGGCCTTAAAAGAGGTAATTCAGTGAAAATGAATTCATTGGAGTGGGCCCTAATCCAATAGGACTGGCATCTTTATAAGAAGAGGAGGTTAGGACACAGACACACGCAGAGAGAAGAACGTGTAAAGATACAGGGAGAAGATGGCTGTCTGCAAGCCAAGGAGATAGGCCTCAAGAGGAAGTGCCTTGGCCAACACCTTGATCTTAGACTTCCAGCCTCCAGAACCAGGAGAAAATATACTTCTGTTGTTTAAGCTCCCCAGTCTGCAGTATTTTGTTATGGCAGCCCTAGCAAGCTAATGGTGGGAAAGACTTTCCAGAAGGAGGCGAGGACCTGGCCCCAGCCAGCAGAGCTCTCTCCTCTGCCTGCTTAGCAAACCCGCTGCTCTTCTCTGTGTCCTGTGTGCTGGATGAGAGTCAGGCCTCCCCTCCTGTCAGAGCAGATGCGGGACCCCTGCTCCTAGAGGCGGGTTGTAGGGGGGTGGGTAGGGGCCCCTCAGGGACTGAGGGCAGCACTGCCCTTTTTTTTTTTTTAAACTTTTTATTTTATATTGGAGTATAGTTGATTAACCATGTTGTGATAGTTTCAGGTGTGATTCAGTTATACCTATAAATGTATCTATTCTTTTTCAAATTCTTTTCCCATTTAGGTTGTTACATAATATTGAGCAGAGTTCCCTGTGCTATTTCTGAGAGCGGACCTTATCTTCCCTGATGCCCAATCATCCCTTTCGCCAGACTGACTGTTAGCCAAAAATTGAGTGCCTGATCCACCCTCCTGCAGACTCTTGTGAGTGTCACTTATTTCTTGCCTTCTCCCCTCTTCCTTCAACCATGGGGTGAATACAAAACAATGTCCTGAAAGTCCACAGCAGCAATTGTCTCTCCCAGAACAAGGGGCATGGAGCTTGTAGTTTAAAGGAGGTAATCTCCTCAGATTTAATGAGATCCACTGTGAAAACAGAGTCCCCAGGAAAAAGGGGAAAAGCACCACAATAAAAAAAAAATTTTTTTTAAAGAATATCCATCCAATTAGTGTCTCTAACACAGCCTCATTATACATCCACTTCTGACATTTGCCAGTGGTGTTAGATTTGAGCTGCAAAATTGTCTTTTGAAAGGCAAATTGACATTTGCCTAACCACCCTCCACCCCCTCGAGTCCTAAGACTTAAGCACTTACCATGGCAGCTGGGATTAGGAAAAGAAGCATAGGGGCCATGAGTGAACTAACTCATGTTGGAGGAGGAAGAGATGCTGGTGATCAGGGAGGGGGAGAGGGCGAGAGAACATGACAGCTACACGTGAATGACCCTCCTCTTACGTGTCTCTGTGTGATTTCCTTTTTAGGGAACATTTAACAAGGTACAGAAACCAGATTTGGTTGAGCTGAATGCAGAATCGCCATGGCAACCTTCCTTTGGAGGTTATCCTAGTCAGGTAATGACAGCAAAGCTGAGTTAAAGGTCATCCCTGCCAAGAAAGATGGGCATTGATAAAGTATTTTAACAAGACCCATAGGAGCTGGTATTTGAAAGCTACCCGCAGAGGATCAGCTAGGCCCTAGGAATTGGATGAAAACAACAGAAGGGTGAGAACAGGGCGTCCTGTGAGGGATTCCATCAGAGCCCCATGCTGGAGCTATAAACACCTCATCCTGCACAAGGAGAGCTCGTGTCTCCACCAAAAGCTCAGACTTGATGCGATTCGTAATTGTTCAATGGAAGGGTTAAAAACCATTTTAACCAGGACTCTAGATGGTAAAGAAATACACCTGTGCCACTCTGTGCTCAAGACATTTTCAGGAATTCCTGAAATGTCTGAACAAGCCAAATTTTTGCAAATGGAACAGCACTGACCTTCTTTATCACTCCCAGAGATGTTTTATTTAATCTCTTTTCTATTAGAGCATCACTTTATTTTTTTTTATAAAATGATTTTATTTTATTTATTTTTGTCTGTGTTGGGTCTTTGCCCCCGCATGTGGGCTTTCTCTAGTTGCGTTAAGCAGGGTCTACTCTTGGTTGCAGTGCACGGGCTTCTCATTGCAGTGGCTTCTCTTGTTGCAGAGCATGGCCTCTAGGTGTGCGGGCTTCAGTAGTTGTGGCCCGTGGGCTCAGCAGTTGTGGCTCATAGGCTCTAGAGCACAGGCTCAGTAGTTGTGGCGCACTGGCTTAGTTGCTCTGCAGCATGTGGGAGCCTCCCAGACCAAGGATCAAACCTGTGTCCCCTGCATTGGCAGGCAGATTCTTAACCACTGTGCCACCAGGGAAGTCCCTAAAACATCTGTTTAAAATCTTAGAGTTAAGTACCCTTTCTTTTTTTGCATGATCCTGAAGCCAGAATTCCTGGAGGAAACCACATAAATATGGATATCTGTGTGGCTGGCCCCGAGGAGAAGATGTAAAAGTGAGTATTAAGCATAAGAAAATAACACAAAGTAACCCAGCCTTTCTCATAAATGAGCAAATGCCAATTTAAATAACAAAAAAACCATGAAAATAATATTGTGCTTATCAGATAATCAAAGATCTAGAAGTGTGGTAATACCTAGAGTTGATGGGATGTGAGGAAACGAGCATTCTTATACACTCTTGGTAGCAGTGTAAATTGGTGCCACTCAGTGGAAGACAATTTGTAAATATCTATCAGAATTTAAAATGGACCTCCCTTTGAGCTGGAAATTCCACTTCTGCATATCTGCTCTCATGCAAAGATATATGGACACAGATATTCATTAATTGCAACATTGTTTGTATTAGCAAAAGATTAGAAACAACATAAAAGTCCATCCACAGGAGACTGATGGAAGAAATTATGAAACATTCATAAAATGTAATAATAGAAAGAATGAAAGAGATTTATGGGCATAGACATAAAATTATCTCCCTGATATATTACATGAAAAAAGCAAGTGAGCATTGTGAACATCGTATGCCCACCTATACTTTTCCACAATTACAAAATTTCACTATGTGCATATATTAATTGTTCAATTTTAAAAGTTAGGTTTAAAAGGTCATCTGGGATTGGAATTATGAACCATTTGTCCCACATAGTGGACATTGTTGGTACCTCCCTAGCATCCATTTCTCCCTTCCTCCCTCACAGAATCTCAGTTTTGTTCAGGACTCCATCCATCCCTTAAGCAGCCCATGTGATTCAAGGGACATAAACCTACCCAGCTCCAATGGTGGGCCCTGAGCCAGTGGGTTTCCGAGGGGGCATCAGAACCAACTCGAGGGATTATTAAATCATAGAGTGTCTGATTCAGTAGATCTACAGGGGGGACCCTGAGAATTTTCATATCAAAGAAGCACTGATGCTGCTAGTCAGGGGACCATACCTTGAGAACCCATGATTTAAGCCAGAAAACTCCTCCTTTTTGTCAACGATGGCTTCAGAGCTATGGCGCCTACACCATCTGAGATATTTGATGTGAGTCTGATGGGATGTTTTCTGGGAGAACACTTGCTTCTCTTAAAAGAGAAGCACAGAGCAAGCCAGACTTTCTCTCTCTTCCCCCAACCCAAACACGAGCAGGACAGGGATGAAACCCTGACTGTTACTGGCAGGTATCTTATAACCACAAGAGAAATCAACCTTAAGATGTCACGGACACTGTGAAAGGTGGAGCAGAAAGATGAAAAGCTCTGAGTCCTGTATCTGAGGTCCATCCCACTGCTAGACTTCCTTCCACATGATCCGATACATTTGATTACAGTTCAAGCCCCTCTACGCTGTGTCTTCTGTTATGTGCAGACAAATACTTCCCAACTAGCACAAGCCTAGAAGATATTATTTTAAAATATTTAAAGTTAAAACAATTTTTCTTTATGGCAAAATGCCATAAACTTAGCATAGGCTAATAACAGATTGGGGGAAATAATTGCAACATGCACCTTACATACCCCATTTCAGTTAATATCCTGGTCAAGTGAGCCTTCTTGCTCTTTCTAAATCCAGTGCCACACAGAGGAAGATAATGAAGAAATACAATTCTGAATCAAAGCTCAGGAAAAGAACATTATTTAATAAGTAGCTCTGCAGGGTCAGAGCCTACAAAGAAGTTATAACACTCAGGAAAACATCCCTAAAAAATGTTTAGCCCATCTATCCTCCCCACATTCCACAGAGTGTGGCAGCTACCTCCAATCTTCTCTCTACATCCCTCCTCCAAAACGTGGCCTGGTTCTTCTCTTTATGATCGCTGCCCTCTCTAAATAAGTCACTATCATGTCAAGTCATCCAATCCTCTGGCTACTACCAATACTGTCTATCCACGTTACTCCTGGAGCAGTCGAGGTGGAGGGTATGAGAGGAGAGCAGTGATATTCACACCTGTAACTAACGCAGAGATGTAGAAGTGACAGGGATATAGATATATATGAACAAATGTAGAGATGAAGAAGTGACAACAGGATTTAAGTGACTTAGTCCAAAGTCACATCTGGAAAACCCAAGCTGTCAATCGCTACACTAATCTGCCATCAACAAAGGACTGAGATTCTTAACACAAAAATCACTCTTACAAATCAAAGAAGAGGGAAAACCCACCCTACTGGAAAAATTCTCAAAGAACATGCACAAGCAAATTAAAGAAAAACAAATTGAAAATATGTTCAAGCTCACTAGTAATAAAATGAATGGAAATTAAAACAATATTTAAGCTAGCAGATGAGCAAAGTTTTTATTTTTTTATTTTTTTTTTTTTTTTTTTTTTTTTTTTTTTTTTTTTTTTTTTTTTTTTGTGGTATGTGGGCCTCACTGTTGTGGCCTCTCCTGTTGTGGAGCACAGGCTCTGGACGCGCAGGCTCAGCGGCCATGGCTCACGGGCCCAGCCGCTCCGCGGCATGTGGGATCTTCCCAGACCGGGGCACGAACCCGTGTCCCCTGCATCGGCAGGCGGATTCTCAAGAGCAAAGTTTTTAAATTAATTATAGCTCATGTTGGCTAGGGTATGGAGGAAAAGGAACTCCCACACTGTGGTGATGAGAGAGTAACTGAAGAAAAATTGGGTAATACCTCTCCAAATTTAAAATCAGCATACATTTGACCCTGCAATTCTGTGTCTAGTAATTTATCCTAATGAGTTCATCAGGCAAGCAGAAAAGAAATATGCACAAGAATGTTTACAAAGCCTGTGTTTTAATAGTAAAATATGGAAACAACTTAATTACCATCCATAGGGGGTTAAACACTCTATGACAGAGAGAGAGAAAATACTTATTACAAACTTACCAATACAGAACCCCACAACTGACTTCCTTGCCTACTCGATCACAGGCTACATTGGACAAACACAGGCTCCCCCCCAGCAGGACCAAATCTTGTCTCTGTGGAGCCCCAAGGCAGAATGGGGGCTCTCAGCCTATCTCTGGAAGGTGGAGGTGCTGAGCCTCACAGACCCAGCTTCTTCTCCCAGCCCCTTCTCTTCAGAGGATTAAGTGAGGCATTAAGAGAAAGGCTAGGATGTTACTCTACTAGAGGTTCTACCATTTGGAAACATGAAGACAAGAGAAAGGAGGTTCCCCCTACCCCAACCTTAACATAGATTTCAATATTCACAGAAAAAAAGTCTGGAGATGAATATCTATCAGAACAGTCAGAGTGCTTATCTCTCAGCAGTGGAACTATTTCCTTTTCTTTTTTAATCCACTATTCGAGCATGGTTGATTAATGACAGGATCAGAGCCAGACATTTGGTTGCCTAATGTAGAAAGAGAAGGGAAGGAAAATAGACTTTATGTACCTACTTTTTGCTGGCTGGGCAGCCTTTATCTCCCTTACCTCAGCATATGTATGTTGGGATACTTTGAGGATGTTTCCCTAGCGAGAGAGCAGCCAGAATCCTCACACTGCTTTACCCTAGGGAACGCAGGAAGTAGTAAGTGTTGCAAGGCATCAGGCCTGCAGTGAGAGTTAAGGGGAGCCCATGGAAGGCAGAGGTTGTAGAGGGGATGGCCCAAGCCAGCAGCCAGATGGAAAGTGTGGTGAGACTCAAGTTCTGTGAGGTCAACAAGAACCTAGGTGGGATTTAGCCAATGGGGTAGTAATAGAACCAAGTCCCATCTTCAACAGTTGTAAGTGGCAGATGACAGTAGGATGCCCACTGAGCAGGCATGACAAAGATTCTCTCCAGAGGAGTCATCAAGAATCCAGGGGATGACAAAAGGACCCCTTAGTTGCCATGAAATCACATACATCTATACCTATACCCAAATACCATCTTGAAAAGATAGAACAAAGCATTTGAAAGAAGAAATATTGGCCTGGTAGAGGTTTGAACATTAAATTTGATTAGATATTTATAGATGACAGTTAGAAGTAACTTATGAGAACTGTTACAAGACTACAAAAGACTATGCAAAAAAACAATTTTTAAAATTATAGCCAATGTTGACTAGGGTAGAGAGGAAAATTAACCCTCACATTCTGCTGATAGTAGAGTATCTGAAGGAAAATTAGGTAATACTTCTCCAAATTTAAAATCAACATACATCTGACCTTGCAATTCTTCTTCTAATATTTATCTTAACAAGTTCTTCAGACAACAAGAAAGAAAGAAATTCAATCTCTGCCAGTATTGGAAATAACTGACGTTCCCAGATGGGTTTCACATCTGAGTTGGAAAGTATTAATTTCTACCATACTATTTCTACCATATTCTTCTACTAATACTTTTTAAAGGACAGGAAGTAAATGCTTTGCTATTGCTAGTTGACCTCTTATCAGCACACTGCAAAGAACTCAAGGAACATTTCTAGAATGGGAAAATGATGTGTGACTCTTAACGCAGTAAGAGATATGTAAGACCTTGGAGTCAACTCACTCCATGTCTTCAGGTAAACCTATAAGGATTCTTGGGGGTTGTGGGGGCAGGGATAAATGGGAGATTGGGACTGACATATACACACTACTATATATTAAATAGATAGCTAACAAGAACCTACTGTAGAGCACAGGGAACTCTACTCAGTACTCTGTAATAGCCTATATGGGAAAAGAATCTTAAAAAAGAATGGAAAAATTGAACAAATCATTGGGTAAAAGAAAAAAAAATTCTTTTAAACCTATAAAGATTCTGTTCCTACTCCTGTGTCCTTGCATTTCCTCACTTTAGTGTGTGTTTCCATTCATTACTTTAATGTGATTTTTATTTAAAATCGTGTTTGTAGTAGATAGGGGTGGGTGCCAATTCATTTCCATTTCCATCCTGTCTTTCCTGCTGCTAGAGCAAAGCCCAGAGTCCCCTCAAAATAGTGTGTAATTGGAGACCACCAACAAAAAGCTGGAATGCTACCTAAATGCTATCCCCCAGTATAAGAGTGCTCTGGAAATAAACCCACCTCTCTAAGGACTACAG
Source organism: Kogia breviceps (assembly GCF_026419965.1). Classification (NCBI taxonomy): domain Eukaryota; kingdom Metazoa; phylum Chordata; class Mammalia; order Artiodactyla; family Physeteridae; genus Kogia; species Kogia breviceps. The sequence continues at coordinate 120,181,791 of NC_081312.1, read as the reverse complement.
GGAAAATGATCTGTCTCAAATCTTTGCGGTGAGTAGAGGAGAAAAAAGAAATCTCCCCTGAGAGTGTGTAATCTCAAGTCAGACTCAGGCAGGTTCACAGACTGAATTCAAACTAACTGGTTGATTTGAAAAATCTCAGGGTGAGAATTTTGTTTAAATAGTCCTGGGATGGTAATTCCTCAGGCACCTGACAGCAAGCAATGCCTTCCTTATCTGAAGGAAGTCATCTTCAACCCCACCCTCAAAGTATTCCCACAGGTAAAGTTGCAAGTAATATAGCTCATAATCAACAACAAGAAATCATGAACCAAAGCCAGCTGAAAACAAAGACAGCAGAATAAGACCTTAAAACATGGTAAGGTACTGGGATTATTAGACACAGAACATAAACTCATTTTAATATGCCTTTTAAAAGTAAAGTTGCACATTGTAGTATATACAGGTATTGAATTATAATGCAGTACACCTAAAACTTATATAATAATTTTAAAAAGTAAAGGAGAGTTGAGTAAGGAGAAAGCATATCTAAAAAAGACTAAGCATATTTGGGGGAAAATGAATAGAACCTCTAGAAATAAAAAATATAATAATTGAAATTGAAGTTACACTGCAGAAACACTGTACACTCACTACATTGGCTGAACTTAAAAAAACTGGCAATATCAAGTGCTGGCAAGGATGTGGAGCAATTGGAGCTCTCATACATTGCCGGATGAAATGCAAAATGGTATGGAAACTTTGGGGAAAGTTCTGGCAGTGTTTTATAACATTAAACATACATTTACCATGTGATCCAGAAATCTCACTCCTAAGTGTTTACTCATAATAAATGAAACATATGTTCACACAAAGACCTGTAAGCAAATGTTCATAGCACTTTTATTCATAATAGCCAAATACTGGAAACAACCTAAATTCTATCAACTGGAGAATGGATAAATAAATTGTGGTACATCCATACGCTGGGATACTGTTCAGTGGCTAAATGGAATGAACTGCTAATACATAAACAGGATACATGAATAAGTCTGAAAAAGATTATGCTTAAGTGAAAGAAGCCAAATGCAAAAGGCTATATATGATATGGTTTCATTTAAATGACATTCTGGAAAAGGAAAAACTATAAAAACAGAAAATAAATCATTGGTTGCCAGGAGCTTGGAAGAGATGGAAGGAATTGATTATAAAAGATTATGAGGAATTTTTGAACGGATTGGAGATGCTTTATATATTGATTTTGGTGATGGTTACACTATTATATAATTTTGTCAAAACTGATAAAACTGAACAATTAATATTAGAGATTTTATCAGCCATAAATTATATCTCAATAAACCTATTTTTGAAAGGAAAGATAACTTGAGGGAATTGTTTTTCTAAAAATAGACTACAGAGGTGGAGCACCTTAGACACAGCTGAAGAGAGAATTAATTGACTGGAAGTTACAGCTGAATAAATTATCCAAAAAGCAGCACATGGAAAATCAATAGAAAGTAGGAAAGAAAGATTAAGAAACATAGAGATGAGAGTGGCTTCACACATACCTAATCAGGGCCCAGAGAGATGTTTAACCTACAAGACTCATCAGCTTATCTCTACATGACCTTTTTAACCATATAGAAAGTATAATTAAAAATAAAACATAGTTCCCCAAATCAATACAACTATAAAGTATCTAAGAAAAAGCTTCACTGAGGATATACATCTATGGAGAAACTTTAAAATTCAATAAGGAACATTTAAAAATATCTAAATAAATGCAGAGATATTGTATCTCATTTTCTTTAATGGCATGATTTAATGTTATAGACATTCTGCCCAAATTAGCGTATAAACTCTATACAATAAAATTCTGTTTGGATTTTTTAGGAACTTAATAAATTTTAAAATTTACATACAAGAATAAATATTCAGGGATAGATAAGTCACCTTTTAAAAATAAAGAAATGGTCTTTTCTGAACATATATTAAGACAGTCTAAAAAGTCATACTGACATATTAACAAAAACATTTTGGTCACAGAGAAAGAATAGATAAGCATACCAATGGAAGAAAATGGAGAGCTCAGGGTCAAACCTACAGGTTTAAGCCAAATCTATGGATACACACATACACACACCCACACACGAAATGCATATACATGTGTGTGTATAGGAATTGAATGTGTAACAAAGGTGACATCATGAATCAACTGGAAAGAATGAATCATTAAATCCGAATTGAAACCTGCTACTGCATACGAAGGTGAACTTCTGATGGACCTAAATATGAAAGGTAATATGAATATAAAATTAATCAAAGAAAATGCAGGAGAACATTTTTGTGATCCAGGGGCAAGGAAGTACTTTACAACCAAATTTTCAAAAACATAAATCATAAGGCAAAAAAAAAAAAAAACGGAAGGGGGAATAAAATTGATTACATCAAAATGAAGGATTTCTGTTCTATGTAAGACATCATGGACAAAATTAATAGAAAGTAAACAGACTAGGAAAAGATATTTGTGATGACTAAAATCAACAAGAGAATAATATATAAAATATACAAGGAATGTCTGCAAATCAACAAGGAAAAAACCAAAAACACAATAGAAAAATAAGCAAAAATATAAACAAGCATCTTACAAAAGAGAAATCCCTAATCTAACAAGTATATGAAAAGATGTTCAAACTCATTAGGAATCAAAAAAATGCAAATTAAAATAACAATAAAATACCCACCTACATTTATTAGATTGGCAAAAATCAGGAAGATGGCATAATGCCAAATATCAGAGGACATGTGAAGACACAGAAAGAGCAGGTATTGCTGACAATAGCTATCCTGAAACGCCATGGGGACCACTTCATCAAATTAGGAATATGCATTCCCTGTGAGCTGGCAATTCCACTCCCTCGTTAGATTCCAAATGTACACTTATGCAGGTCTGTAAGGGAATATATATGGAGATGTTTATTGTAGCTGTATTTGTGTGGCAAAGGGGTTTTCTGACATCCATTACTGAGAGAACGAAGAGACAAAATGTAATATATTTACTATGAAGCAGTTAGAAATGGTGGATTAATTATTAATACACTTAAATAGAAAAAGAAACAGAATGATTTATATAACACAAGTTAAAAATATATTCCTAGAAAAAAATAATATCTCTCTTCCAAGAATACATACAAAATAAAGTCTATACATTAAATATATTGAAGTGGCTATCTCTGGAGTAGGGGAAGGGCGGTGGGACGGGAGAGTGTTAGAAACAAGCAATAAATAAATGGTGGAGGGGCTTCCCTGGTGGTGCAGTGGTTGAGAGTCCGCCTGCTGAGGCAGGGGACACAGGTTCGTGCCCCGGTCCGGGAAGATCCCACGTGACACAGAGCGGCTGGGCCCGTGAGCCATGGCCGCTGAGCCTGCGTGTCTGGAGCCTGTGCTCCGCAATGGGAGAGGCCTCAATGGTGAGAGGCCCGTGTACCGCAAAATAATTAAAAATAAAAAAATAAATAAATAAAAAATAAATGGTGGAGGAAAAGTGCCTTTCATGAACCCATTATGATAATTCACCCTGAACTGAGAAGCATAATTAACTTGACCCTCTGATCTTGAGGCCTAAAAAAAACACCAAAATAATAAAAAGAAGAAAATTTTTCCTTCAAGAAAGAAAATATATAAGGATTGGAAAGAAAGAAACAAAACTATTGTTGTTTGCAGATTATACTATTAAATACACAGAAAACCCAAAAGCATCTATAGATAATTAGAATTAGTAAGAGAGTTTGAGCAGTTTGTCAGATTTGAAACCAAAATGTAAAAATATTTTTCATTTCCATATACTGGTAAAAAAAAGTTCAAAATATAATTTTAAAAAGATGCAATTTTGAACAGTATACAATTTACAACAACATATATCAACATATAGACTAACATGTTTAAGAATAAATTTTATTAAAATTGTGCAAGACCTATATTGTAAATTATTTTAAAATACCTAAACAGATAAATAGGCATACTATATTCATGGATTGAGAGACTTAATATCATATAATGGTCAATTATCCTCAAATTAACCTTTAGATTTAATAACATTCTAATCAAAATTCCAAGAGTTTTTATTGTAATGGAACTTGCTAAGCTGATTCCAATATGTATGTATATAGAACAAAAGATCAAAAATAATCAAGGCATTAGAATGAGTAGGAGTAATTCGTCTCAGCAGATGCCAAAAAGAGCAATGAAGACAGCATGGTATTTGTACAAAATGGACAAATAGATCGGTGAAATAGAATAGAAAGCGAGACGCAGCAAAGGAAACCACCAACAAAATGAAAAGGTAGGGCTTCCCTGGTGGCTCAGTGATTGAGAATTTGCCTGCCAATGCAGGGGACACAGGTTCGAGCCCTGGTCTGGGAGGATCCCACAGCGGAGCAACTGGGCCCATGAGCCACAACTACTGAGCCTGTGCATCTGGAGCCTGTTCTCCACAACAAGAGAGGCCGTGACAGTGAGAGGCCCATGCACCTCAATGAAGAGTGGCCCCCGCTTGCCACAACTAGAGAAAGCCCTCGCACAGAATCGAAGACCCAACACAGCCAAAAACAAATAAATAAATAAATAATTTTTTTAAAAAAAATGAAAAGGTAACCTACTAAATAGGAGAAAATATTTGCAAATCATATATCTAATAAGAAGTTAATATCCAAAATATATAAAGAACTCATACAACTTAGCAGCAAAAAAAATCTGATTAAAAATTGGCCAGGGGACCTGAATAGACGTTTTTCCAAAGAAGATATTCAGACAGCCAACAGGTACATAAAAAAGTATTCAACATCACTAATCATCAGGGAAATGCAAATCAAAACCACAATGAGATCTCACCTCTCATCTATTAGAATGACTGCTATCAAAAACACAACAAATCACAAGTGTTGGTGAGGATGTGAAGAAAAGGGAATTCCTATTCCCACTGTTGATGGGAATGTAAATTGGTTCTGCCAGTGTGGAAAACAATATAGAAATTCCTCAAAAAACTAAAACAACTACCATATGATCTATTAATTCCACTTCTGGGTATTTATCCAAAGAAAACAAAAACACCAATTCAAAAATCCCATGTTCATTGTAACATTATTTACAATAGCCAGGATATGGATACAGCCTAAGTGTCCATCAACAGATGAATGGATAAAGAAAATGTGATGTATACAATAGAATATTATTCAGCCATAAAAAAGAATGAAATCTTGCCATTTGTGATAACATGGATGGATCTTGAGGTACCATATGATCCCACTTACATGTGAAATCTAAAAAAAAAACCCATGAAGCTCATAGTTACAGAGAACAGATTGGTTGCCAGAGGCAGGGGGTAGAGGGTGAGTGAAGTGGGTGAAGGGATCCAAAGGGTACAGACTTCCAGTTACAAAATATAAGTCATGAGGATGTAATGCACAGCATGGCAACTATAGTTAATAACACTACACTGCATATTTGAAAGTTGTTGAGAGAGTAAATCTTCAAAGTTCTCATCACAAGGAAAAAAATTCAGTAACTATATGTGGTGATGGATGTTAACTAGACTTATTATGGTGATCATTTCATAATATACACAAATATCAAATCATGTTATACACCCGAAGCTAATATAAGGCTGTATGTCAATTATACCTCAATTAAAACAAAAAGAATAGAAAACCAGAACCAAACCTTATACATGAAAAACTGATTTACAATAAAACTGGCACTTTAGTAGCAAAGGAGGACCAAGCAATAATTGGTGTTGGGACAATTGGTTATTTATGTAGAAACAAGTGAAATTGGGCCCTTACCTCACATGATACACACCAATAAATTCCAGGTACATTAAACATTTAAATGTGAAAATCAAAAATTTTAATTATGAACACAATACAGAAAAACATCTTTAAGACTTTGAAGGTACTCACACTGCTGGTGGGAATGTAAATTGATACAGCCACTATGGAGAACAGTATGGAGGTTCCTTAAAAAACTAAAAACAGAACTACCATATGACCCAGCAAACCCACTACCTGACACGTACCCTGAGAAAACAATAATTCAGAAAGAGTCCTGTGCCACAATGTTCATTGCAGTTTTATTTACAATAGCCAGGACATGGAAGCAACCTAACTGTCCATCGACAGATGAATGGATAAAGAAGATGTGGCACATATATACAATGGAATATTACTCAGCCATAAAAATAAACGAAACTGAGTTATTTGTAGTGAGGTGGATGGGCCTAGAGTCTGTCATACAGAGTGAAGTAAGTCAGAAAGAGAAAAACAAATACCATATGCTAACACATATATATGGAATCTAAAAAAAAATGGTCATGAAGAACCTAGGGGCAGGATGGGAATAAAGACACAGACCTACTAGAGAATGGACTTGAGGACACGGGGAAGGGGGAAGGGTAAGCTGGGACAAAGTGAGAGAGTGGCATGGACATATATACACTACCAAATGTAAAACCAGTAGCTAGTGGGAAGCAGCCGCATAGCACAGGGAGATCAGCTCTGTGCTTTGTGACCACATAGAAGGGTAGGATAGGGAGGGAGACACAAGAGGGAAGAGATATGGGGATATATGTATATGTACAGCGATTCACTTTGTTATAAGGCAGAAACTAACACACCATTGTAAAGAAATTATACTCCAATAAAGATGTTAAAAAACAAAATAAAATAAAATGTGTGAAAGTAGTTTAAAAAAAAAAAAGACTTTGAAGGTAAAGATTTATTTCTTGTACAAGACCTAGAAAGCACAAACCATGAAGAAAAACATTAATAAACACTACTATATTTAAATTCTTCAGAAGACATCAAAATGAAAGTGGAAAGTCAAGACATAAATTAATATCATGTATAAATAATCAATAAAGAAAAGATGATAGATTTTATTTACTGATTTCAACAGAAAAACAGATAAACAGGCACTTTATAAAAGATGAAAACCTGAATGGCCAATGACTGTATGAGAAGATATTTAATCTCCTTGGGTAAAAGAGAAATTCAAGTTAAAACCACAGTAAGAAAGCAATGGTACCTCCAGACAAGCATAAGTTAGACAGCCTGCCATTTGTATAGGGCAAGGAGTAACCAGTGTACTGTATAACCAGAACATTTATACAGTACTGATGGCAGTGTGAAATGGTCAAACACTTTGGAAAATAACCTGACAGCAATTCCACTCCTAGGTATATACACCTGTGCTGTTTCACCCCAACTGGGTGCACTGCAGTAAAATTCTGAAACTAACCACCCCCACAGGCTTAGGGCAAGGTCTGGGAGGGTCCCGGACTCAAGGTTTCTATGACACTCCCCGTGGAGCCAGGGCGCTTCACCTTCCCCACACATCAATGTGCTCCCCAACCAGGAAGCTCCACCAGCCTCAGTATCCTGAGTTTTTACTGGGGGTTCATTACATAGCCATGATTGATTAAATCATTAGCCATGTGATTGAATTCAATCTCCAGCCCCCCACCTCTCCCAAAGGTCAGGGCTCTAAAAGTCCCAACTCTCTAGTGCTTGCTCTTTCTGGTGACCAGTCCCCATCCTGACACTATCTATGGACCCACCCTGAGTTACCTCATTAGCACAACAAGGACACTCCTATCACTCAAGAATTTCCAAAGGTTTTTGAAGCTCTGTGTCAGGAACTGAGGCCAAATAACAGACAAATTCTTTATTATAAAGCTATCCTAGAGAAACTCTTGCATATATGCCCCAGGAGACATGTACAAGAATGTTAAAGAGGCATTGTTTGTATTAGGGGAAAAGAAAAAGGAAATAACCTGCATGTCCTTGACTATCCTGTGATAAATTCATACAGTGCAGTACTGTAGAGACAGTGACAATGGAGGAGAGCAGGGGACAGGGAGTCACTTGTTAGAAAAAGAAGGGTAAGAGCTGTGTGCCCCTCCCCCTCTGGAGTGATGAATCAGACCCTCCCTGGAGATTAAGGGTGACTCTGAATATAGGGGATTTGTGTCTTCCGCTTGATTTCAGATTTCTGAAGTCAGAACACTGGCCCAAGTGTCCCCCTCACCAGTTAAGAATGAGAGGATAGACCACTCTATCCCATCATCATCAATAATCATCAATTCCCTGAGGATCAGGGGCCATGGAAAGGGACCCAGCATCTCTCTGTCACCCCAAGGGGTCAGTGGTTGACTTGGGGATGAAACCAGGCGGTAGTGTCACATACAAGACCGTCAGAGGCCGAAGGGAGCCGAGGCCACACCTCTGAGAGGCACCTGCAACAGGAAACCAACGTGAAGCCATCATGGCCCAAGGAAACCTGCATCTCTGCCTCGCAGAGACCACTGTGCAGGCACAGACACTGGGCCAGGCCCACCTGGACCGCCCAGAGGAGGGAGGTCCAGGATGGAGCCAGCAGACTCTCACTGACCACACACACGGCCACCACCTCATGGAGAGAGTGTCACGGTGACAACCTTCAATTAACTGACATTTCCCCCAAAAGCTCAAAGTTCAGGCCAGAAATGATTAAGTGCCCTGTGGTGGCAAGTTTTCCGTTTTCCTACCCTCATAGAAACGAGGACTTCTGTTCTAAGGTGAATGTGGATGGAGAGATGAAAGAAAATTCATTTTTGTAAACTGAAAAGCTGAGTTTTACAAACTTCCCGACTTCTGAAACACTGTATCCAATACATTTATATATATATACACACACATATATGTATGAATACTCACACATACACAGGTTTGCATACATATATGTTTGTTAACATTTTTAAAACATGAAGACACTCTAAGCACACTGTTCTGTAACTGGCTTCTTCTGATTTGTGGTGCATTGACGGCTCTTTCTCCAGTTAGTTACACAGTATTTTATGCTATGAATTATATATAACATTAATTTGAAGACAAATCAATGGCCCCAGTGAGTCTTCTCTTCAGGGCACACATCTCCCGCTCTTCCAGGGCACACATCCAGAGCCCTGTTTACCCTACCCTGGAAAACTCCAGCTTGTCACTGTCTGTCTCTCAAAGTATATTGATCAGGGATACACCCAGTCCAGGCCTGGAAAGTGAGCAAAGGCAGTTTAAAAGGTGTTTTCCTGGCATAACATTCAGCCACAGGACCCTGCAAGGATTTAGCCTGCGTCACGACCCTTTCTGGACCTGAACTTGAAAGTCCCGTTTCAAGGTGCTGACAATAATTCAAAGGCCCTGTCTTTTGACCTTGCTTCTGACCAACCCCAACCATCACCTGCCCAGAGCTGGCCTTCCAATCCAAACTTTACTCTCTCTCAACCAAAATCAAACTCCCTGGCCTTGGCTGCTCAGGTGTGGTCTCACCTCCCGAATTCCTTGTATGAAAAAGCCGCACCCCGTGTATTAGCAGATCCTTCTTAATATTGATAAAAAGAAAAGGGTTAACATGGTAAATTGTGTGTTAGGTGTTTTTTACAACAATAAAGGAAATGAGGGAGGGAGGGAGGGAAGGAGAGAGGAAGGAAGGAAGGAAGAGAGGGAGGGAAGGAGGAAGGGAGGAAAGGAAGCACAGTGGTAGCTGCAGGCCATGTTTAGTACTTGTAGCACCCAGCAGCGGCGTGCTCCCAGCCCCAGCTCACCATCCCCACTTTCTGTTCCCATCCTGGCTTCATGGGACATCACAAAAGACCTCCCAAGCATATTCATGTCCTACCCAGTCTATAAGCCTAAGTTCACATGACATTCCTGTCCTTAAAAGTGGCCTCCCCTTGGCTGTCACTCTGACCCCTCAGGCCCTGGAAGCAGGCTAGGGCCCTCTGGGAAGAATATTCCTGGTCCTGACACTCCGGGCGAGGTCTAGATGAGGGGCACAGGCTGGGCAGGCAGGGCCCGGCTGCAGGAGGGGCCTCCAGAGCACCGAACCCAGGGCAGGCTGTCCTGCAGGGAGGGGTTCCACACAGAATGGCCCAGCCCAGCTGGCTTCCCAGAGCAGCGACTCCTCAGCTGAATCTTCAAGGTCAGGGAGAAGTGTGCTCGTTTTAGGCAGCGGAGAATATCACAGGGAAAGGAACGATGGTAAAAGAGAGTCAGGGGATCTTCTAGGGGCTGCCAACAATTCTGTACGGCATGCAAGGGGTGAGCATCCCTGGTGGAGGAGGGGAGGAGTAGAGGACAGAATGGAGGAGAGTAAAGGCCCCTCAGGCCCGAGAGGCTGTGCTTGCCTGGATACTGTCTGGAAAGCAATGGGAAGCCAGGAATAATTTTATCCTAAGGGCGAATGTGATTGGATTTGTATTTTAAAGAGGCAGCACTGTCATTGAGGAAAATAATGGAATAGAAAAGGAATGAGAACAAATGACAATGACTAGGAAAATAGAGGCTGCTGAGAGCACATGTTATAGGGAGCAGGAGAAAACAGGGGTCAGGGGGCGGAGTGGGAGACAGCCCACGGGGGGACACTCCACAGCTCGGACTTCAGACCTGAGCCGAACCCACGTTCTTACTGTGGAGGAAACTAGCAATGTTATTTGACCTCCCTGAGCCTCAATTTCCCTCTTCTTTAAAACAGCAGAGAGATTTACCGAGAGAATTTAAATGAGTGTTAGGATATACAATGCTAAGGCAGGTCTGGCTCACTGCAGGTGCTCAGGAATGGGAAACTCTCCATGGAAGACAGTTGCAGAGCTTCCACAGAGCAATGGGACACAGCAAGAAAGGCTGGGAAGAAAAGCAGCAGTTACTTCACAGTTTTGCCAAGAGCCTTGAACAGAAAGGGAGCCACAGAAGGAAATAGAGAAACAAATAGGTTGGTGCTTTATAAAAATGTAGAGGCCCAGACAAGCCTTGGTGGAGGCAGGGTTGCATGTTTCTTGGAAAAGCACCTGGAACCTGCCGTGAGTAAAACGGGAACAGCTTTAATTCACCAAGAGCATCATTTGGTGAGACATGGGAGAACCATTAGCCCTCAGGGGCCAGGAGCCCCCATCAAGAAACATGCTTCCAGGGCATGGAAGTAGGCCACATTATGAGAGATTCCCCAAACTAGCTTCTCAGGGAGCTGTTCCCGTGGGACGACACTAGCCAGAGCCTCAGTTTACTGGTGAACAAAGGAGCCAATAACTGAATGACCAGGACATGTAAAACAGGACAGCTTCAAGGAAGGCTCTGAGAAGCACTGGCAGCAATGGTACAGGCAGGAGTTGGAGAGGAAATAGAAATCCAACAGCCGGGCTAAGCTATTTATCAGTTTTTCTTTTAAACCTCTACATAAAGAACGCCTTCATCAAGAAATTACATTTGTAGAGATAGGCAATAGATATTACAATCCAATTTAATCAAAATCAATTAATCATAATCTGCAGCCATTTAATTTGGGCCGAGTTAAAACTTACCCTCAACCTAGGGCAACAGGGCTTTCCTCCCACACTGTAATCAGGATGGCAGGAGACATGGAAAACCATCCCACATAGCTGTCCCTCCTTGCCATTTATATCATATGTGCCAAACACACATTCTCTTGTTTACCTATGGGGTGACATTCAAGGCCCAGTTTACTTAAAAGTAGTATCCTCCATTGCCACCCAACCTAGCAATAAAGTCCTTTCCTCTGTTGGATGTAATGTCTTGTTATTCACCATAGCGGGAATGATAAACCCCTAGCACACACAATACCTCTCATCCTACTCAAGCCCTCTGCAGACATAACTAGCTGATCTCAGCTTAAGGATCCCTGTCAACCCAAAAGAAACAAGGCATTCTAAATGTTCCTTCTTCCCAAATAACAAACTTGTCATCCTCCTTCCAATGAGAAGATATCTATTCTGTGCCCAAGGTCCTAAGGGCTGAGAGTACTTCCCAGTGGAATTACTCTTTCCACTTCAGGAAGAATTGGCTAAGCAGGTGGCAGAATACGGCTTTCTATGGGGGAAGAGAAGAGAGGTTCCCAGATGTCCATTCAACTGGCATAACATAGGGGTTAAGCACATGGCTCTGGGTTCAAATTCTGCCTCCATCATACTTACTGTGCTCCCCTGGGTATGTTACTTAACCTCTCTGTACCTTGGTTTCTCATCTGTAAAATGGAAGGAATAACAATACCTGCCTCATAGCATTGATGTGAGAATTAAATGAGATAATCTATGAAAAGTTCCCAGCACATACTGGGTACTCAGTAAATGTTACCTTATTGTTGTTATAAATCCTGTGATCAGGCAGTGTGCTACTGGTGTAGGTAATGCAAGAGTCAAATAGCTCCCTTGCTGTGAGTCCAGAGGTAGGGAGCTCCAGGCACTGCTGGTTACAACCCAGCTGCTCTGCATCATTCTGTTCTGAATCTGCAGGAGGTCAAGAAGTGTTTTCCCACTATTGTAAGGTAACCCTGCATTCCCAGCTGCCACATGGCCTCTAAAAGTGCAGAGGCAGCATTTCTAGCGAAGGAGACAGAACGAGATAGCTGTTGGAAATGGCAGCAATAGTATGTGGCTCAGACTGAATTCAATGGGAAAAGGAAGGCTTTCTGCAACATGGACTCCATATATTTGTTTGGTTAATGAGCCACACCTGTATGCCTTCCAGACATTCCCTGAGACACAGCAGAAGGGTTACACTGGTGTGACAACCCAAAATGTACTGGGGGCATTCCACGTTGTCTTTCTACCTGGGCCCCTTCATTGCAGAGCAAAGTCTTCAGCTGGATTTAACCAGCTTACTTTGTTCTTGAGTAATTAGTGCTTTGAGAAATCCATAGGCAATGATTTGTCAGATGCTGGGGCCTGTTTACTGTGAGCAGAATTTAATCTGGGAACTACATCATATGAAAATAAAGCTGCCTAAGACCACATATAAGACAAATTGTGATAATAATGCAAGTAGGTAGACTTTTTTTGTGTGGATTGTAAAGTGGTTTAGAAGCAGAGGGGTTCCAGAAATCCTTTAAGCAACAGTGGTTTGGAGAAAATGACAATTATTTGGAGATAGATAGATAGATAGATAGATAGATAGATAGATAGATAGATAGATAGATAGATAGATAGATGATAGAGAGATAGATAGATATAGATAGCTGTAGATGTATATATAGAGATAGATATAGATATAGGTATATAGATATAGATGATACAGATATAGACATGAAATTCTACAGGTTTAGGAAAAGACCTGGAATATCGTCTGGCTCCCACCATTGTGTGACCTTAGACAAGTTACTTAACATCCCTGAAACTCAGCTCAGTTTCTCTGCCTTTAAAATGGGCACAATAATATCTACTTCAGAGACTGACTGGGAGAAAAAGTCAGATAAAACATGGATGTAAACTGCCTAGTGGCTGGCATTTAGAAAATATTCAAGTAATGGGTTGAATGGTGGTCCCCAAAAGATATGTCCACCCAAAACCTGTAAATGTGACCTTATTTGAAAAAAGGGTCTTTGCAGATGTAATTAAGGATCCAAAGTGAGATCATTCTGGATTATCCAGGTGGACCCTAGTGACAAGTATCCTTATAAGAGATAAGCAGATGGAAATTTGAGATGCCCAGAGGAGAAGGCCACGTGACCGTGGAGGCAACGGAGAGATGTGGCCACGGGAATGTTAACAGCCACCGGAAGGTGGAAAAGGTAGGAAAGGATTCTCCCCCAGAGCCTTGGGAAGGAGCACAGCCCTGCTGACGCCTTGGCTTCTGGCCTCCAAAACTGTGAGAGAAAAAAATTCCTATTGTCGTTAAGCCACTGTTTGTGATAATTTGCTACGGCAAATTTATTTATTATTATTTACTTATTTATTATTATGAACACAACCCAGAATGTGTGAATTCCCTGTATTTGCATGTAAGATCCGAGAGAGGAGAGGCTGCGTCTGAGTAATTCCTGCTGTGTCTCCATCAACAAACACGATCATCGGCTTTTTCGCTTTGTGTAGTTGTTCCTTGGTTTTGGTTTTTCGGTTGTATGACCAAAACTATAACCAGTTCAGCAATGAATTGATATGATACTGCCTCAGTCAGCATAGGTGTACAGACTGTCTCCAGTCCAGTGACCGAAATACCAAGATGATTTCTCGCTCACATGACCCGTCAGCCTGGGCTGGGCTTGGAGAAGTTCTGCTCCCTGACAGCCTCACTCTAGGACCCAGACTGACGGGCTATTCCTTCTTGAGAAGTTGATCTCTACAGGAGGCAGCTGGGTTGGCTGCTGCAGGGGAGAAGGCCTGAGGATCCAGCATCAGTGCTTCAATGCTTACGTCTATCGTGTTACTTCTATTACATTACCATGGCTCGAACCCCTGGCATGGGAAATGACAATGCTCAGTGAACCAGAATTAGGAGAGAACTAGATATTGGGGAATGTGAGAAACATCAACTGCAGGTATGGATTCAGTAACCTCCTTGTCTCCACATTTTAACCATTACAGAGAACCCCAGTGTGAATTGACAATGAATAAAATGATCATGGCCTCAGTGTTCTCCATCTAGTGATTACCATCTACATGTTGGCTCTGACGCCCCAGCCTCTGCTATGAGGCAGCTATGGATAAGAAGAAGCCTTGCGTGAGGCTGCCATTTTATTTTTTCTTCCTCTGGACAACCATGCACCTCCACCACCAAGATTCACGGGAACTCGGGCTCCAAGAGCCTATTAACCTTAGATGCTCCACAGGGTCCAATGCAAAGAGCCCAGATCGATGAGATCAAGCAAACAGTTTCTCAGAAGTCTAAAGCAAAAAGCAAACAGCTGGAGGCCAGCATGAGATACCAAGACTGGTCTTTGTGGGAGGCTAGCGGGAGCCTGGGGAAGCTGTTATTCTTCTAACAGGCTCAGAATGGGGATGGATTTTTTTACCTGCTGAAGGAGCCACTAGTTTTCTTCCATGAAAACAAATACACAGCTGGGAGACCCATTTTTTCCTCCATGGTTAAATATCATTAGCTAGGATCAAAAAGATTTCAAATACAGAAGCTCTTTAAAATCCCCTCCCTCCCTCCCTCTCTCCCTTTTTTCCTCCCTTTCTCCTTCCTGCCTTTTGATGGAGTTTCAGCGCCCGCACGCAGCACTAACAACCGCTATTTCATCTTACATTTCTATAGCAGGAAATGTAGGTCACTGATCTTCCAAGTGGCCTAGTTTCCCAGCTCTAAATAGAAATCTTTCCCCAGGTTGAGGTTTTTTTCCTAGGTTTGTGTCTAATAAAAATGGGACCTGCTCAGCCAAAGAGGCTGCAGTCTGGCCTCTCCTCTACCCCCAGCTGCACACCTGGGAGATTGGAAGGATGATCTGGAGGTCTTGCAGCCTTAGGAGTGTCCAAGGCCACAGCTTTCCCTGCAGGCGACACAAGGGACAGAGCGCAGCTCTGAGTGTGCTGGGGATAGGTCCTAACAGGGAGAACCGGACCACTTCTCCTCTACCAGGTAAAGCAAGGACAGAGCAACTCAGATGTGTCAGATGCCCACCTGTGCTGGATACCTGCATTCTTCACATTTCATCCCTGTCCAGGTTGGCTCAGGGGTTTTCTCTTGTTTTCTTTCTTTCTCTTCCTTCCTTCCTTCCTCCCTCTCTCCCTTTCCTCTCTCCTCCTTTCTTTCCTTCTTTCTTTCTTTTCTTCCTTTCTTTCTCTTTCTTTCTCCTTTCTTTTTTCTTTCTTTTTTCCTTTCTTTCCCTTCCTTCCTTCCTTCCTTCCTTCCTTATTCAAGTTCATTATAGAAAACTGGAAAATACAGATGAGCAAAAAGAAAAACAAAGATTAGCCATAATACTACCAGAGAAAAACCCTGCTAACAATTCTCTATGTATCTTTCCAGTTATTTTTCTATGCATATACTGTACTCTGAAATAGACTTATTTTTAGCAAGATTGGGATCATAATGTTCTGTGGCCTGGTTTTCTCCCTTAACCTATGCTGTAAATGTGAGCACTCTTTCTGGTCAGTTCAGGTGTGTGTGTGTGTGTGTGTGTGTGTGTGTATGTGTGTGTGTGTGTTTATATATGAACTTGGGGGTTTTTTTCTAAAATTACTTACAGAATTTTATAAAAATAAATTGTAATCTGAAAGAGAGAGCTTGTCATTTTTTAAAGATTATTTTATTTAGGGTATTTTTTTTAAAAAGAGTAAAAATCATCCCTAATTCCATCATTTAAGTCTACCTTTCATGTCAATGTGCTGCCTCTCCAGTCCTGATATCCACAAGTAACCACTGTTAATAGTTTAATGGACTAATGGACTCTCGCCTGATATTTTTCATACGAACTAAAGATATATATGTGTGTACATATATACACATATATCTGTGTGTGTGTACACATTTTTAGTGGGGACACACCATTTTCTTTGTTTTGCAACTTACCTTTTTCGCTGAACAATATAGCGTGGACATCTCCATGTCAGTACACATGCAGGATCTAGAGCATTCTTTTTAATGGTTGCATGGCTCTTCATTATGGAAATACGATAATGTTTTCAACTATTCCCTACTGAAGGGAATTAGGAATTTTTGTGTTTTTCTATTTTATTTTATTTTATTTTATAAATATTTATTTATTTATTATTTTGGCTCTGCTGGGTCTTTGTTACAGCATGCGGGATCTTTTATTTGCGGCATGCAAGATCCTTTTAGTTGCAGCATGCAGGCTCGTAGTTGTGGCATGTGGACTTCTTAGTTGCGGCATGCATGCAGCGTCTAGTTCCCTGAGCAGGGACTGAACCTGGGCCCCCTGCAATGGGAGCGTGGAGTCTTACCCACTGAACCACCAGGGAAGTCCCATGTTTTTCTATTTTAAACCTTACTTGTAGATATCACAGTAAGAAAGGCTCCTGTTAGAAAAGACCATGTTACCTTTCGATTGATTCTGCCAAATAACCCTGTCAAAGATGCCATTGTTTTACTCTGACACCTACACACATTAAAAGTTACATTTCTACACACCTCATCAACATACGAAAATTTTTAATTTTCCTGTTAAGATAGAAAAAATATACATCATTTATAATAGCAACATTGCATTTCTCTTTAGGATGGTATCATAATTTATTTTATCAACTTTCTCTTTTGGACCATGGAGATTGGATTTGTGATTTGTATTTTGTGCAATGTTAGAATAAACATCTTTGTACATATGTCTTTTCACTTCCCAGGTTTTATTTATATTTTACACACACACATAAATTTCTGCAATAAGGAGTATTTCTGAGGCTTCACTTTTTTTCAAGTTTTTAACAACTGACATGTACACCAGCAACGTTAAATATTTTACCTCATGTCACAAGGGAGGAATTCATCACAGATGCATCTGATCCCAAGTCCAGATCTCTCAGTGAATCCAGGCTGTCCCAGTGTATCTGAGATGCTCAAGGTGCCATGTGACAGGGTCTTAAACCACTGACTACCAGGTAGAAAAAGTTATTTCCTTTCCAACTCTCTGAGTCCTGATTAATGAAAGACTCTCAATCAAGCCTTTTTGCTACTCTTTCTTTTTCGCAAAGAAGCAACAGGCTTCATGCTTGTGTCTTTGGCCAGACACAGCATCTAGCCTGATTTTAAAAGATTGTTTTCAATGTATTTGCAGTTCCCTTCTCTGATTTTCCATTCATTAAAACCTTACAGACTTCCATTTTCTTTTTTTGTTTGTTTTACAGACTTCCATTTTCATATCATTTTGTTAAGGGTTAAAAAGTGACTCAACTCTTTAAAAAGAAAACAAGTAAATCATAGTACAGATGGACTGTGACTATGGCAAACAAAATTATGAAGGATGACTATAGAGTCTAGTTTGAGAAACCTTGCGTGAATTTTCTTTCTTACCTGGGACGAGGGGGAAGGAATGGCGCTTTCATTTATTTTCTACCCTGAAGTTGAGCACATACCTCGAGAGTATCCTAGCTGTCACCTCAGGAAGGTTAAGCCAGGCAGGCAGCTCCTGGAAATGAGAGGGCTGCGGATCTTAGTCTGGGAGTATGGCCAGTGCCCTGGCATCTTTACAGTAAACACGACGTGAGCTCTCTTCTCAGAGGGCACTGGGGGGACATTGCAGGAGGGGGTCGCCTGTAGTTCCGTGCCAGTTGGAGGTGGTATGAGGGCATCTAAGAACCTACCCCCCCAACCCATCCAACCGCCTCCCCACGGCTCAGAACACAGTCCCTCTGCAACCTGGCAGCCTTGGCCTGGCCATCACCTTTCTGCAGTCCTCTTGACACAGAAGCCAGGGCCTGTGCACAGGTGGGTCACGTGTTCTGAAGGCCTCCCTGTCTCCCCCTGCACACCCAGCCATTCACTGAGGATGGCTGCACTCCCAAGGGTGGCCTGTTGCTTGTCTGGCTGCTCCAGGCCCACTCCAGCCTGGCTGAACCAATAAACCTCTCTGCTACCCAGTGACCAAACCACGCCCTCCAGTGAGGTCCAGCCTCCTTCCAAATTCATCCTTCCTGGGGTAGACGTCCTCAGCCCTATGGAGCCATCCAGCTTCTTTTACCTTACAGATACTCTTCCATCTGAGTTTATCATTCTTTATATTCAGCTCTCCCTGTTTGACCTCCTGTGTGGCTTTTGTCTCCTGACTGGCCCCAGATTACCGCAGGCTCCAGGCCTCACGTCCCCAAAGCTGCACAGACTTATGACAAGTCGCCTCACGCAAATTGGGCCCACTTATACGAACACCCAAATAGCAGTGGCCCCAGACTTCCTCTGCCCCAGCAGACACTCACCTCCCCCTCACAGAGCCTTAAAGTATGACCTATAGCTGTCATACAGGCCAGCCCTCAGTCACCCAGCACCCCTGGGTCTCTCCTCCTGAGCTTTTTCCCCAGTCTCACAAAGTCTGCCACCAAAGCAGATTCCAGGGCTCCTGACTTTCTCCTCTTGCACACAGAGGGTTGCACTATAATCTCACCTCCTTTGGTGGCTCCGCCCTAGTACCCCATTCCCAGAGCAGGTTCATGGATATCCCTGCCTTTGACCCAAACTGCAGCTGTGCAAGGAAGAGCAGGAGCTCTTATCCCCACCGAACAGATGAAGAAACCGCGGTTCCAATGTTAAATGCTTGCCTCCACCGCCCTGAGAACAAATGACGTTTCCAGGACCGAACCTTCTGATTTCCAGTATTGCCACGCCACCCCTGAATCACTCACCCCTTCTATAGGCGGTGAGAATGCTCATTTCTACACAGCTATAGGTGACCTAAAGTCACACGTGGAGGGGATGAATCTCAGTTCACACGGGGCCTCCATATTCGGTGGCACAGTTTAAGCACCTCACAGCTGAGGGCTCAGTGAGGGCTGAAATTCAGCCTGCACCCTACCCGCTAAGCCACACACCCTAGCATACGGCTGGATCAGCCTGGCGAGGTGCACCATTTTGGCATTTGACCACCCAGAAGAGGCATTTTTATGCAGTTCATACAACCACACAGAACGTGCTGGCAGCTGAGAGGGTCACATTTAATGAAATTTAACCGTATCCCCAGCTTGGGCCATCGTAGAGTTGACACTCTATGGGGCTCCTGTGCAAGGTGCCTGGTGGGTGGGTAATGTGACAGGGAGAAGGGGAGAAAAGTCCACTCTATGGACTCAAGTCATTTGTCCCTACAGACATCCCCAATTCATACCTCATTCTGTACATCTGTCAGACATCTATCGAGGCATGTCCTCTTGCAGACACCCCACATGTGGGTGCCTAGCCCACTCAGGCCCTGAAACTTACTCCATTCCTTCCATGCCTTGTTTGGGGGGCCCCCTCTGGGACCACTCTGGTGCTCCCTGTCCCAGTGGGGTGTGGAAATCTCCATGGAGCTGCCGATCTACATAGATTATGTGCAGGCAAAACATGTTGTCTACCATTTCTGTAGGGTCTTAAGCTTTGGGAGGCTAAAGTCCAAGAAACTCCTCTTTGTTTGCCTTTAAACCCTGGGCCAATGGACCCAGAAAGGCCTGATCAGCCCAATGGGGGAGAGAATAAAGAGAAGACATAGAAAGGGGGGAAATCCCCAAATTGGGAGTTCTTTGAAATATTATTGCACGGCATGGTTTTCCTAAACTAACGACACAGCAGAAAGAAAAGGCTGCATCTCCTGATGCGGTAACAAAACAGCTTGAAGGCTCTTGTTTCCAGTGACATCCAAGTGTTCACCATCCCAGCTTCGTGACCAGCAGCTGGACATCATGGTCAGTCCAAAACCTCCTTCAGCATGTGATGATAAGTGTCTGGTACGAACTCAACCGACTGAGAGAGCCTCCTGTCATCTGAGATCTTCTGAAGGATCCTTCTGAAGGATGTGAAGTGGCCGTCACTGAATTTTTCCTGAGCCTCAGAAATGAGCAGGATTTCACACTCAAAGAGGGACTGAGGAAAGGTTTGAGAATCCAAGCTGAATCGCCAGGGCAATGTATCAGGAACTCAGCTGTGTAACCAAAGAAGAAAAGGGAAAACTTGTTGCCTGAATGTTCTGTTAACTTTGCCCAAGTCACATCTCGGTCTACCAGCTGTCCCCACCACCACCAGAAAGAAGAGAAAACTGACTTCAGCTGATAGTGAAATCAATGGACACATTAGGAGTTAGATGCAGGCTGCCCCCAAATTACTCCCTGAACAATGAAAGTCAGACATTGGGAGTGACGGAGGTTTCAGAGACAGCTCCATATGCACAACTTCCCAGTGGAGGGTGATTTGGGGCAAATCAAAGCAAAACAGTTACCCTAAAGCCCAGGAGACCCCAAAACTCCATGACTACGGCTAAAGGTTAAACTGAGCTGGTTTATTTATTGCATGAAAACTTTCCCTGAAATACTTGCTGGTCCCCAAGCAAATGTCAGCACCCGCTTTCTGTTCTTCCACCCACCAGACTTTGGCCTGCCTCAGAGGAAACCCACAGCAGCCCAGACCAGGAAAGAGAGGGGAACAGTTATATGTACACTTTGTAGGGGACCCAAGTTAATCCCAAATGACCTGCGGCAAACCACCGTAGCCAGTAACAGAAATAACAACTCTTTCATAGTCCAGAGTGAAATAGTGAATTCTAACCCACATCCTCTAATCCAGACAAGCCTTAGGGGACCAGAGGGACTGGGGAAGGTGCTCTCTAGATTCCCCTGTACCATACTGACCTTCAGTCATAAGTTAATTCAGGAGGAGACAAAGGACTCAGGCTGAACAACCCTCCTATTTCGAAAATCAGTCTGCAGAAACCCAAAGGACCCTATTCAGTATGTTCATGGGAGCTCAGAGGCCTTTGCTACCAAAATCCAGCAAAGGGAAGACGCTTCCAAAATGCTTAAACCCACTCACTTTCCCTGACTTTGCATGGATCCTGGTGGTGTCTCCCGGAATTACAGGGCCATGGCCTCTCTTGGTAGAAGGGAGTCGTTCCAACAGGCCTTCCTTTTGAGGAAACTCAGGCCAGACTTTCTTGTCAATAGATTTAACATCTAAGCATTGCCCCGAATTCAGTGAGACAAATTCTTAACCTATTAAAATTCTAAGCCATTGATTTTTCCAACTAAAGAGAGAATGTTGACATGGTAGCATTGACCCCCTTTTCTGTTTGTTTGGCCCGAGTCTCACCCATGCTGTAGAGCTTGACTCACGCTTTGTGCTTAGCCCACGCACAGTTGCTTGGGAGGTCCTCACTTCACCAAGCAAGCATCTCTCCTTCTGGTTCAGAGCCAGGGGTGCACCGTGGAGCCACTGCAGAAGCATCACGCGCTCTCGGCTTGGCATCCAAAGGCCTCCGTGACCCGGCATGGTCCACACCTTGTGCAGTTCTTCTTTATTCATCTCCAGTGGGGAAAGGAAGATGTGGGGCTGTTGGGAGTTGCCAGTGTTTCCCAAGCTTGAACAATGTCTGTACCTCCATTAACACACTATTTTTTTAAAATTTAATTTAATTTATTTATTTTTTTTAACATCTTTATTTGAGTATAACTGTTTTATAATAGTGTGTTAGTTTCTCCTTTACGACAAAGTGAATCAGTTATACATATACATATGTTCCCATATCTCTTCCCTCTTGCATCACCCTCCCTCCCACCTAACACACTATTTTTTATCTTTGGGACTCCCAATGCTGACCTAACTTATTTTTATTATTGTGTTAGTTGCAACAGAAAACCCAGTTCAGACTGGCTTGAACGTGAAAGGGGATTGATCTGGTTCAAACAAATGAGGACCCCGGGGAATAATGACCACCAGGATTGTGAGGTAAGCTCTGTCTCTGCTTTGGTGTGTGGTGTGGTGTGTGTGTGTGTGTGTGTGTGTGTGTGAGAGAGAGAGAGAGAGAGAGAGAGAGAGACTCAGCATTGTGCCTCTCCCTTCAGGCTTGTCCTGACCCAGCCACAGATGGCTGCTACGAGCACTGGGGGGTTATGTGCTTTTTTTGGTTCATCTCCAGGAGACAGAACCCTCAGACCTAAACTGAGGCCTGAGGAATGTGTTGAGCTGCTGATTTAAGCCATCGCTCATGTAACCGATCACTATAGCAAGGGGAGTGGGGTCACCCTGCCTGGTTTAGACATGGAAAACCAATCAGGGCCCAGCACTGGAGCTGGAGTAGCGTCAAGCCCACCCCGTGAACCTGACTGCCACTCAAGGTGGACGGGAAGAGGCCTTCTGAGATGGTCCACACTCTGTCTGTGGAATGTGTTTCTCCCAGGGCTGTTCTTGCCTTTTGAGACAGACCACCTCCCATCTATGGAATGTGTATCTCTCTAAATAAATACACATTTTACCTTAAAAAAAAAAAAAAAGAATGAAAGGGAAGAATACGGAAGGTCACAATCAACCACATGTCTATATAATTTCCATGTGTTGGTGGTGAGTTTGCCCTTAGACAATCTCTTCACCCTTCCCCTGCTCGGCTCTGTATTGCTGAAGTGTGTGTGTTTGTGTGTGTGTGTGTGTGTGTGTGTGTGTGTGCGCGCACGCGCGCACGCACACAGTGGAGAGGAGCTGATCCCTGCTGCATGCATTTCCCCTCCCCTATGTCTCCTGGTCTTCTACTAGAGTCAGCCAACGGGAAGCATTACTGAAGAAGTGAAGGCTGAGGGAAGGGAGAAGCCAGAGTATTTCCTCCCATCTTTGCCTACCTTGGGCAGCCTACCCTGGGCTCAAAAACCATCCTCTTTCGTCTCTCCAGCCTAGGGGTCGGGTAGCTTCCTGCTGTTGCCAGTTTCTAAAGTGCATCTCATTTGGGTCTCAGCAATCCCACCCCCTGCATCAGCACTTCCCTGTGTTAAGTTGCCTCTGTTTCAAATGTTTAGAGTCATTTCAATTTTTCTGGTGGGACCACTGCTACACTTCTAAGTAAGTACAAACATAAAATGAGGTATACATTGTATAAGCATAGGGTTCTAATAGAACAATTAAAAAAATAAAATTCCAAATAACATTAATTCAACATGACAGACCATATAGACTACACTACTTTGCTGAACAAAATTCCCTCTTTGAAATGTGACTGTAAGCCTGTCCCCTGTGGTGGAGGTTCTTTCTGAGTTCAGCAGGCTTATGCCACCATGTGTGACTCAGCATGACCGGATTTACCCACTGCTTTTCTCTATTGGAATTTCTGTGAAACTTTCATTCATAGAATATCAGCTTTGATTCCTAGCTTCCCCATCTAAAAACTGTTGTAAAGAAATGTCACAGCCAAACTCAGTAATCACCAATTATCATCAGTTTTCATCACCCAGATTTTCCCAAAATTTCCCTATGTATAATGTTTCTATTATTAAAATAAAAGCACAACATTTTTAAATACATAGTGTAAGAAAGGCTAGCATGGTTTTCACATAGACACTAGTAGATGAAGAAGAGCCCTGGGCCAAATTTCACAGCTCCTGGAATAACCTTATTTTGCTCAGACTATGTACTAGGGAACGCCCTAATTAATCCTAATGACAATCCTTCCAGGCAGGTATTATAATTTTCATTTGACAGAGAAGAAAGAAGCTCAAAGAAATTAAGCCACTTGCCTAAAGTCTCACATCTAGAAGGAGGTAGAATCTCATGCATCTAAAACCCATGCCTCTTCATTTACCTCATTCATCCGGAGGAGCATGAGTTGCAAAATGAATTCATTCATTCAGTAAATATTTATTGAGCACCTACTAGGTGCCAGGCACTGTTCTAAGCACTGGGATATAGAAGTGAACAAAATAGACAAAACCCTGTTCAGCCAAGCTTACCTTCTAGCAGAGGAATAAGAAAAGAAACAACACTAATAAGTAAAACATATGGTTTGTGGATAGGGAAAGGGTCAGGGAAATGGAAGGGGGATATGAAATTTTGTTCAGGGGGACACATTTTTTTTCAACACCTTTATTGGAGTATAATTAATCCACAATGGTGTGTTAGCTTCTGCTTTATAACAAAGTGAATCAGCTATACATATACACACATCTCCATATCTCCTATCTCTTGCATCTCTCTCCCCCCCACCTCATCCCACCCCTCTAGGTGGTCACAAAGTACCAAGCTGATCTCCCTGTGCTATGCAGCTGCTTCCCACTAGCTAGCTATTTTACATTTGCTAATGTATATATATCCATGCCACTCCCCCACTATGTCCCAGCTCAGCCTTCCCCCTCCCCGTGTCCTCAAATCCATTCTCTACGTCTGCATCTTTATTCCTGTCCTGCCCCTAGGTTCTTCATGACATTTTTTTTTAAGATTCCTTATATATGTGTTAGTATATGGTATTTGCTTTTCTCTTTCTGACTTACTTCATTCTGTATGACAGACTCTAGGTTCATCCACCTCACTACAGATAACTCAATTTCGTTGCTTTTTATGGCTGAGTAACATGTATATTCCATTGTATATATGTGCCACATCTTCTTTATCCTAAGTGTCGATGGACACTTAGGTTGCTTCCATGTCCTGGCTATTGTAAATAGAGCTGCAATGAACATTGTGGTACATGACTCTTTTTGAATTATGGTTTTCCCAGGATAAGTGCCCAGTAGTGGGACTGCTGGGTCGTATGGTAGTTCTCTTTTTAGTTTTTAAAGGAACCTCCATACTGTTCTCCATAGTGACTGAATCAATTTACGATCCCACCAACAATGCAATAGGGTTCCCTTTTCTCCACACCCTCTCCAGCATTTATTGTTTGTAGATTTTTTTGATGATGGCCATCCTGACTGGTGTGAGGTGATACCTCATAGTAGTTTTGATTGCATTTCTCTAGTGATTAATGATGTTGAGCATCCTTTCATGTGTTTGTTGGCAATCTGTATATCTTCTCTGGAGAAACGTCTATTTAGTTCTTCTGCCTGTTTTTGGATTGGGTTGTGTGTTTTTTTGATATTGAGCTGCATGAGCTGCTTGTAAATTTTGGAGATTAATCCTTTATCAGTTGCTTCATTTGCAAATATTTTCTCCCATTCTGAGGGTTGTCTTTTCGTCTTGTTTATGGTTGCAGAGTTTTTGCTGAGAAATCAGCTGTTAACCTTATGGGAATTCCCTTGTACGTTATCTGTCATTTTTCCCTTGCTGCTTTTAATGTTTTTTCTTTGTATTTAATTTTTGATAGTTTGATTAATATGTGTCTTGGTGTGTTTCTCCTTGGATTTATCCTGTCTGGGACTCTCTGTGCTTCCTGGACTTGATTGACTATTTCCTTTCCCATATTGTGGAAGTTTTCAACTATAATCTCTTCAAATATTTTCTCAGTCCCTTTCTTTTCCTCTTCTTCTTCTGGGACCCCTATAATTTGAATGTTGGTGTGTTTAATGTTGTCCCAGAGGTCTCTGAGACTGTCCTCAATTCTTTTCATTCTTTCTTTTTTATTCTGCTGTGCAGTAGTTATTCCCACTATTTTATCTTCCAGGTCACTTATGTGTTTCTCTGCCTCTGTTATTCTGCTCTGGATTCCTTCTAAAGAATTTTGAATTTCATTTATTATGTTGTTCATCGTTGTTTGTTTGCTCTTTAGTTCTTCTAGGTCCTTGTTAAACGTTTTTTGTATTTTCTCCATTCTATTTCCAAGATTTTGGATCATCTTTACTATCATTACTCTGAATTCTTTTTCAGTTAGATTGCCTATTTCCTCTTCATTTCTTTGGTCTGGTGGGTTTTTGCCTTGCTCCTTCATCTGCTGTGTGTTTCTCTGTCTTCTCATTTTGCTTAATTTACTGTGTTTGGGGTCTCCTTTTCCCAGGTTGCAGGTTCGTATTTCCCATTGTTTTTTGTGTCTGCCCCCAGTGGCTAAGGTTGGTCAGGGGGTTGTGTAGACTTCCTGGTGGAGGGGACTGGTGCCTGTGTTCTGGTAGATGAAGCTGGATGTTGTCTTTTTGGTGGTCAGGGTCACATCCAGTGGTGTGTTCTGGGGTGTCTGTGACCTTATTATGATTTTAGGCAACCTCTCTGCTAATGGGTGCGGTTGTATTCCTGTCTTGCTAGTTGTTTGGGATGGGGTGTCCTGCACTGTAGCTTGCTGGTTGTTGAGTGGAGCTGGGTTTTAGCATTGAGATGGAGATCTCTGAGAGCGCTTTTGCCGTTTGATATTACATGGAGCCAGTAGTCTCTAGTGGACCAATATCCTGAACTTGGCTCTCACACTTCAGAGACACAGGCCTGACACCTGGCCAGAGCACCAATACCCTATCAGCCACATGGCTCAGAAGAAGAGGAGAGAAAAAGAAAGAAAGAAAATTAAATTAAATAATGTTATTAAAATTTTTAATTATTTAAAAATTTAAAAAATTAAAAAGTAATTAAAAAAAAGAAAGAAAGAAGAGAGCAACCAAACCAAAAAACAAATCCACCAAAGATAGCAAGTGCTAAACCCTACACACACAAAAAAACAAACAGACAGACAGAACCCTTGGACAAAAGGTAAAAGCAAAACTATACAGAAAAAACACACAAAGAAGCATACACATACACACTCACAAAAAGAGAAAAAGGCTATATTTATTTATTTGTTTATTTATTTATTTATTTTTATTTTTAAAAAAGGAAGAGAGCAACCAAATCAATAAACAAATCTACCGATAATAATAAACTCTAAATACTAAACCAAGGTAAACGTAAAACCAGAAACAAATTAGATGCAGAAAGCAAACCCCAAGTCCACTGCCTCAATTTTGGGATGATTCATTTTCTATTCAGGTATTCTAAGGACGCAGGGTACATCAAGTTGATTGTGGAGATTTAATCTGCTGTTCCTGAGGCTGCTGGGAGAAATTTCCCTTTCTCTTCTTTGTTCACACAGCTCCCGGGGTTCAGCTTTGGATTTGGCCCCGCCTCTGCATGTAGGTCGCCTGAGGGTGTCTGTTCTTCGCTCAGACAGGACGGGGTTAAAGGAGCAGCTGATTGGGGGGCTCTGGCTCACTCAGGCCGGGGGGAGGGAGGGGCACGGAGTGCGGGATAAGCCTGAGGCGGCAGAGGCCGCCATGACGTTGCACCAGCCTGAGGAGCGCCGTGTGTTCTTCCGGGTAAGTTGCCCCTGGAACACGGGACCCTGGCAGTGGCGGGCTGCACAGGCTCCCGGGAGGGGAGGTGTGGACAGTGACCTGTGCTCGCACACAGGCTACTTGGTGGCGGCAGCAGCAGCCTTTGCGTCTCATGCGTCTCTGGGGTCCGCGCTGATAGCCGCAGCTTGCGCCGTCTCTGGAGCTCCTTTAAGCGGCGCGCTTAATCCCCTCTCCTCACGCACCACGAAACAAAGAGGCAAGAAAAAGTTTCTTGCCTCTTTGGCAGCTCCAGACTTTTTCTCGGACTCCCTCCCGGCTAGCCGTGGCGCACTAACCCCTTCAGGCCCCATTGACGCCGCCAACCCCAGTCCTCTCCCGGCTTCCAAGCGAAGCCCGAGCGCCAGCTCCCAGCCCCCGCCCGCCCTGGCGGGTGAGCAGACAAGCGCACTGATCCTCTGTGTGGGAATCTCTCCGCTTTGCCCTCCGCACCCTGTTGCTGCACTCTCCTCCGCGGCTCCGAAGCTTACCCCCCTTTGCCACCCGCAGTCTCCGCCCGCGAAGGGGCTTCTAGTGTGTGGAAACATTTCCTCCTTCACAGCTCCCTCCCACTGGTGCAGGTCTCGTCCCTATTCTTTTGTCTCTGTTTTTTCTTTTGCCCGACCCAGGTACGGGGGGAGTCTCTTGCCTTTTGGGAGGTCTGAGGTCTTCTGCCAGCGTTCAGTAGGTGTTCAGTAGGAGTTGTTCCACGTGTAGATGTATTTCTGATGTATTTGTGGGGAGGAAGGTGATCTCCACGTCTTACTCCTCCGCCACCTTGAAGATCCTCCCCATCAGGACTGAAACTTTAGATAGGGTAGGCAGAGAAATCTTTTAAGCAAAGACCTGAAGGAAGTGGGGAAACAAGACGTAGCGCTATCAGGAGAAGAGTATTTCAGGAAAAGAACCAAGGCAAGGGAAAACATACCTGGAGGCCAGTGTGGCTGCAGCAGAGAAAACCAGGGCAGGTATAGCAAGAGATGCATCTAAGGGACGGTGTGGAGTCAGAATATAGGGCCTTGGGGGTCATTGTAAGGATGTTAGCTTTTACTCTGTGTAAGATACGAAAGCCACTGGAAGGTTCTGAGCAGGATCATTCTGGCTGTTATGTGGAGTAGAGGTTGTGAGAGCCTAGCATGGAAGTTGGGAGGGGAGTTAGAAGACTGTTGCAGCAAATCCAGGAGAGATTTGACAGTAATGGGACCAGGTTGTAGGTGGTAAGAAGTAATGGCATTCTGACTATATTCAGGATTTGAGATATGACCAGGGGTGCCTTAACCCCTCAGCTTTTCTGGACAGTCAGTTTACAAGCACCAAGTTCTTTCAATCCAGGGAGACACAAAAGGACACCAGCACCAACACAGCCCAGAGCAGCGCTGTCCAGTGCAATTCTCTGCGATGCTGGAAATACTCCACACTCTCCAATATGATGGTCACTGGGCCACATGTGGCTCTTGAGCTCTTGAGATGCAGCCAGTGTGATTGGGGAACTGGATTTTTAATTTTATTTCACTTTAATGAATGTACATTTTACACCACCATATTGGATAGTGCAGCTCTAGAGAATCAGTCTGATAAACTGCATCCGGGCAGCTCTTGCCGCTCCTCGGGATTTACTGGGAAGACAATCACCAGCCCTTTCCTTCTGTGCTCTCAAATCTCAGCCCCTCTGACATGAGTCGGCGTGACTTTGAGAAATGGCTGCGATGCGAATAAAGTACTAATTTTATCTCTGAAATGGCTCATTAATAAATAAAAAAGTGTTTATAAGTATGCAAAACACACAATAGCCAATTCCACAATGTCTCCATGATGGGAACGTTAAAAACGTGTCCTAGAGTGAAGGTTGGGGGAATCCAAATAAATCTAGTTTCTCTTTAAACCTTATAAGCAATGAATACTGAATCATTTACTTCTGAGAGTTGTAACACAAAAGCAAGTCATTATTGGCTCCTCTGAGCATTCATTCATAGACGTGGAAAGACATTATAAGAAGTAAATGAGTTACCAATGAGAGCAATGGCAGATGGCAGCTGTTTTTGTACGGCTTCATGGACCCTGAATTACTCTAATC
This sequence comes from Kogia breviceps, assembly GCF_026419965.1. Taxonomy (NCBI): domain Eukaryota; kingdom Metazoa; phylum Chordata; class Mammalia; order Artiodactyla; family Physeteridae; genus Kogia; species Kogia breviceps. The sequence goes on along the minus strand of NC_081312.1, from coordinate 120,152,317 downwards.
ATCATTTTACTTAAGCCCAGAAGGCTGTAAGAAATAAGTTACTGACTCCACTGAAATATGTCTCCCTTAAACATATAAACTAGAACCTGAAATAGGCACATTATTCAAACAATTTCTTGCAGTGACAGACCCCAGCTCACAGGCCAAAAGCAGCCATGAAATTCTGCAGGACTTCCTGGGAGCCGGGGAGGTCCCCTTAGGAAGAAATTTGAAAAGGAGTCTACTTCAGCCAAGAAGACTTTGCTGTCTAGCCCAGCAAAGTGATCGCCTTTTCTAGAATCCTTGCTAGCATGTCTGCTGCACTACCTCACCCAGAAAATGACAGTGTTGGCCCCTGTTTCTCAAACAAGAAATCTGGGCATTATGGGGGGTTTTCCCCAGCTTTATTGAGGTATAATTGATATATAACATCATGTAAGTTTCACTGTGTACAGTGTTCGTTTGATACCTTTATGTATTGCAAAACAATTACCACCATAGCATCAGCTAACACCTTCATCACATCACATAATCACCATTTCCTTTCCGTGATAAGAACATTTAAGATTGACTCTCTTAGCAACTTTCAAATATATAATACAATATTATTAGCTATAATCACCCTGCTGTACATTAGGTTCCCAAAATTTATCAATCTTATAACTGGAAATCTGTCCCCATTTCCCCTACCCCCAGCCCCTGGCAACCACCACTCTACTGTTGAGTTCAGCTTTTTTAGATACCAGTAAATAAGTGAGATCATGCAGTATTTGTCCTTCTCTGTCTGACTTATCTCACCTAAAGTAATGCTGTGCATTACATTTCAGTCTCCTCCCTCCCCAATTCTGGTCCATTTGTTTCACTGGACTAAAAGAGCCTCATGACCAGTCTCCCTACTCCCTGCTCTAGTTTTGTGCTCCGACCCACTCTTCACACAGCACTGTGAAACATTCCTGTGCCATGAAGGGTCTCTGGCTCATTGTAGACCCTCAACAATACAGTAAGTCCCCTACATACGAATGAGTTCTGTTCTGAGAGCATGTTCATAAGCCCAATTTTTTCATTTTAAGTCCAACAAAGTTAGGCTAGGTACCCAACTAACACAATCGGTTATATAGTACTGTACTGTAATAGGTTTATAATACTTTTCACACAAATAATACATAAAAAACAAACAAATATAATAAAACATTTTTAATCTTACAGTACAGTACCTTGAGAAGTACAGCAGTACAGTACAACAGCTGGCATCCAAGGGCTGGCATCAAGTGAACAGACAAGAAGAGTTACTGACTGGAGGAGGGGGAGGAGGTGGGAGATGGTAGAGCTGAAGGATCGTCAGCAACAGGAGATGGAGGGCAAGCTGCAATGTCACTCACGCCTGATGTTGATGGAATTTCACATTCACATCTTTGAAAGTTCACAACTTGAATGTTTGTATGTAGGTGACTTACTGTACTCGTGGAGTGAATGAACGAGCTCTAAGAGGTAGGCAGAGTTGAATGATGTAGGTGTTGATTTTGACTCTGAGTTTGATTTTTGACTCTGAGAGTCATGGGAAGCATGTCGGAAAGTGTCTTAACCTGATATGTGTATAGTCAATGTCCTCCAGTTCAGGACCACCAGGAACATACCTGTGGTTGAACAAGTAGGGTGAACTGCCTCCTTGCAGCAAGGGTGAGCATGCACCATGGGGAGCCCTGGGGGCATCTCAGCTAAAGGATGTTGGAAATGATGGGCTCTGGACTTGCGGTAGACGATTCTAGAGAAGGCTCAAGGAAGTGGAGTTTGCTCTGAGTCCGATGTTGTCAGGAAGCAAGGGGGCGGGATTCTGCAGCTGAATTTCTTCACAAATCTTACTTTGAAGGTGAGAGGAATGAAGTGAAGCAAAAATGGATTGGTAAAGAAGTATTCCCTACTAGATTTTAAGCTGCAGTAACTCATATGAGCCAGGATGGAAGGCTCATTGGTCATTTTTGTGGTTAGCACATTGTTTATGGTGGTGTCTCTGTTCAGACATGATTACAGAGTGGCCTTGTTTTTGTCTTCAACTATGAGAGTAACAGGGTGGCCTGGCCTGAAGTTGGGGTTCTGTGATGTGTTTGTGTTGGACAGAAGGACATATGGCCCAGCTGTGAGGGCCAGACCAGCTCTTGCCTGCCGGGGGCTGCTTCTCTCCTCAGCATCACTAGGACACAGAGAAGAAGCAGGGTGTCCAGTTTGAAAGGTGGTACAGTGGTCCAAGTGAGAGATGGCAGTGGCTTGCATTGGGGTGAGGGTTGTGGAGCTGATGAGAAGTGACTGATTTCAGGATGCACGTGTGGTCACGGCCCTCACTCAAACCACACTGAGCTCACCAGCTCCTTGGAGGAACACTGACTCCTGGTGCCTCCAGCCCCTTCCTGGAACACACTTTCCCAGCCCCCTTCTCCACCCCCACTTGTGCAACCCAAGCCCTTTTCCCTGACATGCTCTTGTTTATCCTGCTCTAATGTTACTTCTGCCAGGAAATCTACCCCAACCCTCCCATCCCAAGTCTCATTAGCTGTCCATCCTCTGTGCTTCCATAATATCTCATTGTGTTATTGTTGTTTACTTATCTGTATCCCCTACTAGACTGTAAGCTGCATCCAGGAAGGAGTGATGTCTTATTCACTGTGTGTACCCAGGTCTCATTGCATAATCAATGCTTAAGGAATACATGTTAAATGGATCAATGTTTTACTGAAATTTGTGGCTTTCTCTAAACTAGTTTCCAGCAAGTTATTATGCAACACCTGACTTTTAAGTCATAATGCCATTCCAGACCTAAGCTGCCTTTTCTTTTGTGCATAGTCACCAAATAAAATTATATTCCTGGCACCATTGTGTATATTCAGATTTCCTGAAAATTATATCCATAACCTCTGAAATAACAGAAGCTACTATGGGATGCCATGATTAAGTGGCAGTAAGTGTCTCGGTTGTGAATGGTTTCGATTTAATTTGTTAGTAGAGTTGAGACATATTTACAAGCTGTCTACCCTTTATGATTTTGTAGGTCAAAAAATAGAGCTTTGGCGTTTTGACATTTATTCATTCAGCAACTGATTTTCAAGAGCCAGGTATTCATCTAGAAGCTGGATCTACTGGAGTGAAAAAATAGAGAAAAATCTCTGGCCTAGTGGGGCTTCCATTATAATGGATGGGAAAGACCATAAAAAAATAGAGAAATAAAATATGTAGAATGTTAAAAGCGGTGGTGGAAGGGGGTGGGGGATAAAATGTTACAGGAGTTGGGACCTTAAGTAGTGTCTCCAGGAAAGTTTTCACTGAGAAGGTAGTCTGGAGGAAAGGCCAGAAGGAAGTGAAGGTACAAAGCTCAGCAGACATCAGGGGGGAGGCAGAGGACACAGCCAGTGCTAAGGCCCTGGGGCCAGAGAGTGCCTGGGCTTGATGACGATCAAGGAGGCTGGAGCAAGGAAAAGACTGCAGTGGAGAAGAGGATGTCAGAGCCATGGGAACGAAATCAGGGTGGGCCTTTGAGGCTTTGTCAAAGGTCGTGGTTTTCTCTCTGATTTTGGAGGGGGTTGGGATTTTGGACGGTCTGGGTAACAGTTGAATATTTAAAATATTACCAAGCTCTAAAACACTCTGTTGTTTTCTAAGATTAAAAATAGATCCAAATGTGTACCTTTTGATTCCTGATCATCCCTACCATATAGTTTTAAATTTCTTTTTGTTAGTAAATGTAATATGCTCATTATAAAAGATTTAGAAAATACAAACATGATAAATAGGAAAATTAAGAACCATGACTCTCCTACCACTCAATGATAACCATTGATATTCTTAGGGTTTTTTCTTTATATATATGTATTGTTTAAAATTTTTACATAGAACACACACACACACACACACACACACACGCATAGATGTGTTATTTGAGCCTTTCCCCCCTTTTTAATCATGACCACACTTGCAATGTCGTTAAAATTCTTTCAAAGAACAGTTTCAATGGCTCCGAAGTATTTCATCACATAAATGAACCATAATTACCTTATTATGCATTCTACTCCTTTTCTCTCCCTGCAGCACTACTTACAAAACAGATAAGGCTCTAAAAGAATGGTCTAGACTATCTTTGTTTTCTACTCTAAGCACACACACTAGTGACAGCTTGCATCATCTGAGGGGGTGAGACTGGAACAGCTTGTGGAGGTACGTGGTAATTTCTTCTGTGGGAATATCCTTAGGTTGAACAGTACTGCGTTGAGGCTCTTCTGTGGTTGGATTCGCTCAGAAGCAATTACTGCTGTTTTGAAAATACAAATCTGGCATCACTTCAATGAAAACAGTGGTCCTGTAGTCTCTTGCCTCCCTCCCTTCCCCCCTGTACCATGTCAGATTTAATCAATCAGGAAGGAAGACAGAAGTGCTGACCCTCCTGCCTGGCTCAGCGGCCCCAGGTTTGATGAATAATAAGCATCACCCTGGGCCTCCCCAGCCTGTCCCGAGGCCTGCTGGAGCCCACCCTCTGCTCTGACACCCCAGGACTCAGCCAGCCTCACCTCACCCCCTTCCTCCCAGCACTGCCAGGCTCTTTCCCAGACTCACACCATAGAAGTGGGCAGGAAGCCTCAAGGCAGTGACTAAAGATGGATCAGGTTATCATTTATAGTGTAGTCATTAGCACTGAGCTCCCTAAAAAGTCCCCCGGTTCCAGCCCTTCCCAAGCCAAGGGCCCAGCGAGGCTCATGACAGACTCCCAGCCCAGAAAGGTCGAGTCAGAGAACATGAGGGTCTCAAGGTCCATGTCTTCTGGTCCAGAGGGCAGAAATAGACCCCACCCTCCATCTCACTCCACTGGATAATGAGAGTGTCTCTTACTCTTGTCATTTCAGGGCGAGCTGGGCACAGCTGTGATGGCTTAAGACAGTGGCTCTCAATCTTATGCACTCAGAGCTTGATAGAAATGCAGAATCTTGGGCCCCACTAATGAATCAGCTAATAAGTCAGTTAATGGATCAGAACCTGCATTTTAAGAAGATTCCCAAGTGATTCAGATGTACATAAACTCTGAGAACCACTGCTCCAGGTCAGTGGGTCTCAAACTCCAGTTTGAGTGAGTTTGAGTGAGTATCAGGATCGCCTAGAGGGCTTGTGAAAACACAGGCTGCTTATTATTCAGCCATGAGAAGGAATGAGATTCTGAAATATGCAACAGTACAACATGGATGGGTCTTGAGAACATTACGCTTGACAATAAGTCCCACACAGAAGGACAAATATTTCGTGATTCCATATGCATGAGGTACCTAGAACACATAAATTTGAAGTAGCTGAAAGTAGAATAGAGGTTACCAGGGTCTGGGAAGAGAGAGCAGGAAACAAGGGGAAAGTTACTGTTTAATGGGTACACAGTTTTGTTGGGGATGATGAAAAAGTTTTGTATATACGTAATGGTGATGGTTACACAACACTGTGAATGTTTCTGATGCCACTGAATTGCACACTTACCAATGGTTAAAATGATAAATGTTAGGTATATTTTGCCACAATAAAAATAAAATAAAATAACCCACAGGTTGCTGGGCTCCACCTTCCAAATTTCTGATTTCTAATTCAGTGGGTCCAGACTGGAGTCTGAGAATTTGCAGTGCTAACAAGGGCCCAAGTGATGCTTATATGGCTGGTCCAAGGACTGTATTTTGAGGGGCGAGAAACTGAGTACTGTTCCTTTATATACATATATATATATATATATATATATATTATATATATAATATATATATTATATATATATAATATATATATATACACACACACATTCTTTTTCATATTCTTTTCCATTATGGTTTATCATAGGATTTTTTTTTTTTTTTTTGGCTGCGTTGGGTCTTCATTGCTGCACTCGGGCTTTCTCTAGTTGTGGCAGGCAGGGGCTACTCTTTGTTGCAATGCACAGACTTCTCATTGCAGTGGCTTCTCTTGTTGCAGAGCACAGACTCTAGGCTCTCAGGCTTCCGTAGTTGTGGCAAGTGGGCTCAGTAGTTGTGGTTCGCAGGCTCTAGAGCACAGGCTCAATAGTTGTGGCACACAGGCTTAGCTGCTCCTCGGCATGTGGGATCTTCCCGGACCAGGGTTTGAACATGTGTCCCCTGCATTGGCAGGCGGATTCTTAACCACTGCGCCACTAGGGAAGTCCCTATCATAGGATATTAAATATAGTTCCCTGTGCTATACAGTAGGACCTCGTTGTTTATCCATCCTATATATAATAGTTTGCATCTGCTAATCCCAAACTCCCAATCCATCCCTCCCCCATCCCCCTCCCCCTTGGCAACCACATGTCTCTATGTCTGTTTCTGTTTTGTAGATAAGTTCATTTGTGTCATATTTTAGATTCCCCATATAAATGATATCATATGATATGTCTTTTTCTGTCTGAGTTACTTCACTTAGTATGATATCTCTAGATCCATCCATGGACAATGAAATTCTTGCACATTTGAGTCTTGTTAAAGTTTACTTTGGCTTTTTGCACTTTGTTCATGAAGCTATGTATGTTCATTCCTTCAGCTGCTGGGCCTACTGGTCTAGCACCTTGGTGGACACCTTGTCCAGGTGGGCAGAACCCCTTCCTGCTATTTCCCTCCCTCCACCCCACACCCACCTACCACTATCCCCACCTGAGATTTGTTTCCCACCACCACCAGAAGGAACAGGGGAGAGACAGCTCTAAGACCACATGCTCTACCCAACTCAACTTATGGCATGTTAAAAATAACACTGAAGGGGAGCTCTAGCAAAGAAGACAGATGTTCCATGGTTAGCCTAGGCCTCAAAATACATTGACTTTAAGATAGCCTTTCTGAAAGTCTTTGGCAGAAGCCAACAAAAAGGATTCACTTTTACTTAAATCTTCTGAAAGCTGCCCTCCTTTTGTACCTATTTCTCTCTACTCCCAATGTTTGGTACACACAGACACCCAGTTATACCTCAGCTATTCCTTCTGTCCTCCCAAACTCCTAACTGAACCACCCTTTCCCTGAATTTTTCTCAGGAAAGAGTCATATTTCACAAAATCCCCTCAACATTGTGAAGCTAAAAGACTGATCTAGAAGTCTAGTTTAAATGGAGTTAGAGCTATAATTAAGGATTCCAAGACCTCAAGGATACAGACAAAGTAATCTGCAGAACTGTAGATTCTGTTAGTTACTTACTATCCTGGTCTACCAGATCCATACTAACTAGTCCACTTCACTGTAAGCCCCTCAGACGAAGAAAATGATTAAAAGCAACAGGATGGGAAAGTCCAAAGGAAGATTTAAATAACCCAAATGTGCACAATTCAGATATTGGTCTTGAAAGGCCAAGAAAAATAGGAAATGAAATATATGGCCATTATTGAAGTCTTCCCCTTAAGAGAAAATGGGACAAAAATTCCAAGTTGTAAATAAAATAAAGTTGACCCAATAGGGGACTAAAACTAGACTTTAGAAAACTTTTCAACAATATTCTGAAATTACCTAGCAGCTCAAGTGAAAGGAAACTTGCTCTCTCTTTTTGTAAATGGACTCAGATCTGAAATAGGAAACTTCATTAGGAAAATAAATCGGAATAGGAAGTGTCCAATTTAGAAGAACTCTGACATGTGGCTTAACATTTCCAAAAAGCCTTGGAAAATAAACCAGCTAGAAAAGTAAACAAACTTCTGGCTGTCCCAATGTAATAACTGGTCTCTGAAATAAGAACAAAAACAAAAGGTTCTGTATTCCCTGAGGATCAAGAGCCTATAAGTAAAGACACATTGTAGATGCTGCAGGAAGAAGGGTCATTGGAAAAACTAATGTCACATATTGGTTAAGAAACAGAAAACTACCATCCAAAATCTGTTCAGTGGTGCTGCAGCTGAGGTAAAGATTAGGTTCCAATGATTCCCTGTCCTTCAACTAAACTCCAAAGAGGAACGGCTTATAAATATATGTGGACAACAATTAAGCTTTCTTATTGATATGGCTGCCACTCTATCTACACTATCATAGAACATCAGACCCCTCAGAGGACCAAAACCACTCATACAGTGGGAATCCCTAACAATCATAAGCCCTTTCCTGAGTCCATACTTATAACAGTAACATTGGGACCATGAGCAGGAAAACATTCCTTTCTTCTCTGTGATGCAACTCCCACAAATTTAATAGGTAGGGAACAAGTTTGAACTAAAATATATTTCAGAAGGATCATCTTGGGAATGATCCTTCTGCAATACACAGAAATTATAAGTTGATATGCATATTAAAACACTTATACTATGTATGATTCAAGAAACAACTGCAAATAAGCCAGGGTCTCAGAATCCCTAAAGGCCAAAGACTCTACAAACCCAAGCAAACTAATTGGAGCAGAGCCATAAGAGTTCAGATTGATTCTTCTACATCTTTACCTAGACTTCCTCAATACTCTATTAAAACCAAATGCAAAGAAGGACTTAGGCCAATCACAACTAGCTTAATAGAAAGAGGATTAGTGTCCTTTGTACTAGTCCCTGCATACCTGTTTCACCCGTTTAAAAGCCTCAGCATCGAGGATAGATTTGTCTAAGGTCTGAAAACAGTTAAAATAGGCTTCTTTCCCAACAGTAGCTAACCCAAGTTCCCCACTTTCCTTGGTCCCACCTGAAGCCAAATACTGTTCTGTAATAGATTTATGCTCAGCTTTCTTTAGTATCCCAGTTGATGATAGCCAACATGTATTTGCCTTCACCTCAGAAAATCAACAGTTCTGGATAGTATGCCCGAGGGATTCACAAAAGCTGCATCCTACTTTTCTCAAGTCTTGAAAGATGTTAAGGATATACTGTTTCCTTGTAGATCCATTCAGATCCAATATGTAGCTGACCACTTCTTACATTTCATTAATCTTGAAAATTCTAAAACTGACTCTAGCTCACAGAGCTAGCTGAAACAGGAAACCGGGCTGCGAGGGAGAAACTCCATTTCTGGAAAACAGCGGTTCATGGTCTAGACCATGACCTATTAGCTGCAGAAAAGCATAAACTAAGGGAAGATTATAAATTATCCAAAATTACCCAACATCAACCACTAAAAGACAAGAGAAGATTTCTGGTATTCACTGGATATTGTAAAGAATGGGCATAACATTCTTCTATAATATCAAGGCTGTATATTATTTGACAGAGTCAAATATCTCAGAATCCTCAAAGGAACAACAACAACAACAACAAAAAACTAAAAACGTCTTCAGTGATCTCAAATACCCCTTTAACAACCATCTAAGCCAGATCTCCCAAATTATCATAAGCCTCACTTTTTGTTTGTGCTTGAAAGATTAGGCAGTGCTGTAGGGGTATTAACTCAAAGACATTCCACACATCAAAGACTCATTGCTTATTGTAGTCTGTCCCTTGGTCCAGTAGCCACAGATTATCCTCCTTGCATCAGAGCAATTGTACCCTCAGCTAAATTAAACAAAGCACTTCAGATATTGTCCTTGGATTGCCTTTAAACCCGATGGTACCACATGCAGAACAATCCCCATGGCTAATTGGAAATACCAATATTCTTCTTCTAGTCAATAATAAAATAGTGTTACTTTCTCCCTTCTCTTATTACCATACACCATTCTGACACTCAATCCAGCAACTTTATCACCCTTACCCCATGAAGGAAAATGTTATCATTGTATTTCTGTCATTCAAGAATTGTCCATGCCCTCGGGACTTCCCTTGTGGCACAGTGGTTAAGAATCTGTCTGCCAATGCAGGGGACACAGGTTCAATCCCTGGTCTGGGAAGATCCCACATGCCACGGAGCAACAAAGCCACAACTACTGAGCCTGCACTCTAGAGCCCACGAGCCACAATTACTGAAGCTCACGTGCCCTAGAGCCCATGTGCCGCAACTACTGAGCCCATGCGCTGCAACTACTGAAGCCCACTCAAGGGAAGCCACCACAATGAGAAGCCAACATGCACCGCAATGAAGAGTAGCCCCTGCTCACTGCAACTAGAGAAAGTCCTTGCGCAACAACGAAGACCAAACGCAGCCAAAAAATAAATAAAATGAAATTTTAAAAAAAGAATTGTCCATGCCCATAACACATACTGTAGGCTTCCGCATACCCAATCCTGACTTATTATTGTTTGTTGATTAGTCTTATCTTAAAAACAAAAAGGCGTACACCCATGTTCATAGCAGCATTATTTGCAATAGATAAAAAGTGCAAGCAACCCAAGTGTCCATCAGCCCACGAATGGATAAACAAAGTGTGATATGTATATTGATAATGACTATTATTCAGCCTTAAAAAGGAAGGAAATTCTGACACATGCTTCAACATGAATAAACATTGAATATATTATGTTAAGTGAAATAAGCCAGTCACAAAAGGACAAATACTGTATGATTCCACTTTTATGAGGCTCAGAGAGTAGTCAAATTCAGAGACAGGAAGTAGAATGTTGGTTTCCGGGAGCTGAAGGGAGGGGGAGAGGAAACTTGTTGTTTAATGGGTATAGAGTTTCAGTTTTGCAAAATGAAAAGAGTTCTGGACAGTCTCTTCAATGAGTGGTGCTGGGAAAACTGGACAGCTACATGTAAAAGAATGAAATTAGAACACTCCCTAACACCATAACACAAAAATAAACTCAAAATGGATTAAAGACCTAAATGTAAGACTGGACACTATAAAACTCTTAGAGGAAAACATAGGAAGAACACTCTTAGACATAAATCACAACAAGATCTTTTTTTGACCCACCTCCTAGAGAAATAAAAAGAAAAATATACAAATGGGACCAAATGAAACTTAAAAGCTTTTGCACAGCAAAGAAAACTATAAACAAGACGCAAAGACAACCCTCAGAATGGGAGAAAATATTTGCAAATGAATCAATGGACAAAGGATTAATCTCCAAAATATTTAAACAGCTCATGTAGCTCAATATTAAAAAAAAAACCCAATCAAAAAATGGACAGAAGACCTTAATAGACATTTCTCCGAAGAAGATATACAGATTGCCAACAAACACATGAAAGGATGCTCAACATCACTAATCATTAGCGCAAAGCAAATCAAAATTACAGTGAGGTATCACCTCATACTGGTTAGAATGGACATGATCAGAAAATCTACAAACAACAAATGCTGGAGAGGGTGTGGAGAAAAGGGAACCCTCTTGCACTGTTGGTGGGAATGTAAATTGATACAGCCACTATGGAGAACAGTATGGAGGTTCCTTATAAAACTAAAAATAGAACCACCATATAACCCAGTAATCCACTCCTGGGCGTGTACCGAGAGAAAACCATAATTCAAAAATACACATGCACCCCAATGTTCACTGCAGCACTATTTACAATATCCAGAACATGGAAACAACCTAAATGTCCATCAACAGAGGAATAGCTAAAGAAGATGTGGTACATATATACAACGGAATATTACTCAGCCATAAAAAAGAACGAAACTGGGTCATTTGTAGAGACTGTCACACAGAGTGAAGTAAGTTAGAAAGAGAAAAACAAATATCATATATTAATGCAAATATATGGAATCTAGAAAAATGGTACAGATGGTACCTTGCAAATGGTTTGCAAGGCAGAAATAGAGACACAGATGTAGAGAATAAATGTATGGACACCAAGGGGGAAAAGCGGGGTGGGGGGGTGGGGGGATGAATTAGGAGATTGGGTTTGACATATATACGCTAATATGTATAAAATAGGTAACTAATAACCTGCTGTATAAAAATAAATAAATTTCAAATTTTAAAAAATGGTTAAAATGATTAAAAAAATGAAAAGAGCTCTGGACATGGATGGTGGTGATGTGATGCACAATGTGAATGTACTTAATGCCACAGAACTGTACATTTTAAAATGGTTAAAATGGTATATTTTGTGCTTCGTGTTTTTTACCACAATAAAAAAAAAAAAATGAAAAAGGACAATACCAGTCTGGTTATACAACAGCTAACACAAATTTTCTTGAAAAATCCAATCCCTTACTAAATGCCAAGTCTGCATAGGTGGTAAAAAATACAGCTTTTTCAAGGACATAGCTAAATTCACTTTTATTACTAAAAATAAAAGGGTAAATATATTCAATGATAGCTGACATGTTTTTGGAGTAGTTAATGATTTTGAACTAATACAGAAGCAAAGCTATTTCTTGGCCTCCTCAAGTACTGCCGTAAAACCAGTGGACAACAAATACATAAACTACTTGATGTCTTAATGCTACCCAAGGAAATTATTCTTATGAAAGTAAGTGGACTTTCCTGGTGACACAGTGGTTAAGAATCCGCCTGCCAATGCAGGGGACATGGGTTCGAACCCTGGTCCGGGAAGATCCCACCTGCCGAGGAGCAACTAATTCCGTGTGCCACAACTACTGAAGCCCTCGAGCCTAGAGCCCGTGCTCTGTGACAAGAGAAGCCACCACAATGAGAAGCCCATGCACCACAACGAAGAGTAGCCCCTGCTCACCGCAACTAGAGAAAGCCCCTGCGCAGCAACGAAGACCCAATGCAGCCAAAAATATATAATAAAATAAAATAAATAAATTTATTTTAAAAAAAAATTCTATTTGAATAATTGTTAAAACACTGTTACTTAAATCATGAACTTAAAAATAAATCATATTGGAAGTTTTAAAATACTAAAACTGGGTAATAATGAATACTATATATAAAAACTTATGAGCTGCAACAAAAGCAGGTAGTTCAAGGGAAATGTATTTCTTTGGAATCAATGAAATATTGATTCCAAAGAAATACATAACAAGAATTAAAATGGAGTATATCAATATAGTTAAAAGTTGGTTATTACAAAAATAAATAATACAGTAGGCAATGCTCTGAAAAGACTAATCAAGAAAAACAGAAAACTCAGGTAAATAATTTTAAAAGCTAGAGATAAAACAGAATTTTACAAGATAATAGAAGATACCATCAATAATCATATACCAGGGCTTCCCTGGTGGCGCAGTGGTTGAGAATCCGCCTGCCGATGCAGGGGACACGGGTTCGTGCCCTGGTCGAGGAAGATCCCACGTGCTGCGCAGCGGCTGGGCCCGTGAGCCATGGCCGCTGATCCTGCGCGTCCGGAGCCTGTGCTCCGCAGCGGGAGAGGCTGCGGCAGTGAGAGGCCTGCGTACTATAAAAAAAAAAAAAGAAAAAAAAAAAAGAATAGACTTATAACTATTAAAGCAATTGGAAGAATAGTAAAAAATCTTCCCAAAATAAAACAACAAATCTACATGCTTTTCCAAATGAACTTTCAAGAAACAAGTCAGCCTAATCTTACACTAACTCTCCCCCAAAATAAAAGAGAGGAAATATCCTCCTATATTATTCTAAAAGATAACCAATATCCTGATATCAGAAACTGAAGGCATAAAAAGAAAGAAAAATTACCAACTCATTTCATTCATGAATACTGAAAAAAAATCAAGTCAAATATAATAATATTTAAATAAGGTAATGCACCATGACCAAGTTGCAAGTTTATTCTAGGTATATCAGTTATCTATCGCTATAACAATGCTCAGTAGCTTACAACTATAAGCATTGTTATGGATCTTTGGGCAGTTGGCAGTGATGCTGATCTAAGCCAGCCTTGGCTAACCTCAGGCAGAATCACTCGTGTGTCTGTTATCAACTGGGATGTTTGTTGGACGCCAGATGATCTAGGGTATCCTCACTCACGTATCTTGTGATTGGCTGGCTGGCTGCTGGGTGATAGGATGACTGGACCACATGTCTTTCATCACACAGATGTCTAGTCCAGGCTTATTCATACGGTAGGAGGAGGGTTCCAAGAGAGGAAGTTGGAATGGAAGCTGCAAGGCTGATGGAGGCTTAGGCTTGGAACTGGCATACAGTCACTTCCACTGCTTTCTATTGACCAAAGCAAGCCACAACACCTGCCCAGATTCAAAGATGGGAGAATGAACTCCACCTGTTCATGGGAGGAGCTGTAACGTAACACTGCGAAGGTCATATATATATATGGAGAAGTGAAAGATTATGGCCATCTGTGCAATCTACCTTACCAGGTATAAAAGGATAGTTTCACATCACAAAATGCTTGTAATTCACCACATTAAGAGAAAACTGTCTGATCATTCCAGGAGATGTAGAAAAAGCATTTGATACATTACAATGTGACTTCATGGGAAAAAAAGAGGAACTTTTTTTTTTAACATCTTTATTAGAGGATAATTGCTTTACAATGGTGTGAGAGTTTCTGCTTTATAAAAAAAGTGAATCAGCTATACATATACATATATCCCCATATCTCTTCCCTCTTGCATCTCCCTCCCTCCCACCCTCCCTATTCCAGCCCTTTGGTGGTCACAAAGCACCGAACTGATCTCCCTGTGCTATGTGGCTGCTTCCCACTAGCTAGCAATTTTACATTTGGTAGTATATATAAGTCCATGCCACTCTCTCACTTCGTCCCAGGTTACCCTTCCCCCTCCCCGTGTCCTAGTCCATTCTCTACATCTGTGTCTTTATTCCTGTCCTGGCCCTGGGTTCTTCAGAACCGTTTGTTTTGTTTTTGTTTTTGTTTTTTAGATTCCATATATACGTGTTAGCATACAGTATTCTTTTTTCTCTTTGTGACTTACTTCACTCTGTATGACAGTCTCTAGGTCCATCTACCTCACTACAAACAACTCAATTTCATTTCCTTTTATGGCTGAGCAATACTCCATTGTATATATGTGCCACATCTTCTTTACCCATTCATCTGTCGATGGAAACTTAGGTTGCTTCCATGTGCTGGCTATTGTAAATAGAGCTACAGTAAACATTGTGGTACATGACTCTTTTTGAAATATAGTTTTCTCAGGGTACATGCCCAGTAGTGGGATTGCTGGGTCATATGGTAGTTCTATTTTTAGTTTTTTAAGGAACCTCCATACTGTTCTCCATAGTGGCTGTATCAGTTTACATTCCCACAAACAGTGCAAGAGGGTTCCCTTTTCTCCACACCTTCTCCAGCATTTATTGTTTGTAGATGTTTTGATGATGGCCATTCTGACTGGTGTGAGCTGATACCTCATTGTAGTTTTGATTTGCTTTTCGCTAATGATTACTGATGTTGAGCATCCTTTCATGTGTTTGTTGGCAATCTGTATATCTTTTTTGGAGAAATGTCTATTTAGGTCTTCTGTCCATTTTTTGATTGGGTTGTTTGTTTTTTTTAATATTGAGCTACATGAGCTGTTTAAATATTTTGGAGATTAATCCTTTGTCCGTTGATTCATTTGCAAATATTTTCTCCCATTCTGAGGGTTGTCTTTGTGTCTTGTTTATTTCCTTTGCTGTGCAAAAACTTTTAAGTTTCATTTGGTCCCATTTGTATATTTTTCTTTTTATTTCTCTAGGAGGTGGGTCAAAAAAAGATCATGTTATGATTTATGTCAAAGAGTGTTCTTCCTATGTTTTCCTCTAAGAGTTTTATAGTGTCCAGTCTTACATTTAGGTCTTTAATCCATTTTGAGTTTATTTTTGTGTTATGGTGTTAGGGAGTGTTCTAATTTCATTCTTTTACATGTAGCTGTCCAGTTTTCCCAACACCACTTATTGAAGAGGCGGTCTTTTCTCCATTGTGTATTCTTGCCTCCTTTATCAAAAATAAGGTGACCGTATGCGCGTGGGTTTATCTCTGGGCTTTCTGTCCTGTTCCACTGATCTATATTTCTGTTTTTGTGCCCATACCATACTATCTTGATTACTGCAGCTTTGTAGTATAGTCTGAAGTCCAGGAGCCTGATTCCTCCAGCTCTGTTTTCCTTTCTCAAGATTGCTTTGGCTATTCGGGGTCTTTTGTGTTTCCACACAAATTGTGAAAATTTTTGTTCTAGTTCTGTGAAAAATGCCATTGGTAGTTTGATATGGATTGCATTGAATCTGTAGATTGCTTTGGGTAGTATAGTCATTTTCACAATTTTGATTTTTCCAATGCAACAACATGGTATATCTCTCCATCTGTTGGGATCATCTTTAATTTCTTTCATCAGTGTCATAGTTTTCTGCATACAGGTCTTTTGTCTCCCAAGATAGGTTTATTCCTAGGTATTTTATTCTTTTTGTTGCAATGGTAAATGGGAGTATTTCCTGAACTTCTCTTTCAGATTTTTTGTCATTAGTATATAGGAATGCAAGACATTTCTGTGCAGTAATTTTGTATCCTGCTACTTTACCAAATTCATTGATTAGCTCTAGTAGTTTTCTGGTAGCATCTTTAGGATTCTCTATGTATAGTATCATGTCACCTGCAAACAGTGACAGCTTTACTTCTTCTTTTCTGATTTAGATTCCTTTTATTTCTTTTTATTTTCTGATTGTTGTGGCTAAAACTTTCAAAACTATATTGAATAATAGTGGTGAGAGTGGAAAACCTTGTCTTGTTCCTGATCTTAGAGGAAATGGTTTCAGTTTTTCACCATTGAGAACAATGTTGGTGTGGGTTTGTCATATATGGCCTTTATTATGTTGAGGTAAGTTCCCTCTATGCCTACTTTCCAGAGGCTTTTTATCATAAATTGGTGTTGAATTTTGTCAAAAGCTTTTTCTGCATCTATTGAGATGATGATATGGTTTTTCTCCTTCAATTTGTTAATATGGTTTATCACATTGATTGATTTGCATATATTGAAGATTCCTTGGATAAACCCCACTTGATCATGGTGTATGATCCTTTTAATGTGCTGTTGGATTCTGTTTGCTAGTATTTTGTTGAGGATTTTGCATCTATGTTCATCAGTGACATTGGCCTTTAGTTTCCTTTCTTTGTGACATCTTTGTCTGGCTTTGGTATCAGGGTGATGGTGGCCTCATAGAATGAGTTTGGAAGTGTTCCTCCCTCTGCTATATTTTAGAAGAGTTTGAGAAGGATAGGTGTTAGCTCTTCTCTAAATGTTTGATAGAATTTGCCTGTGAAGCCATCTGGTCCTGGGCTTTTGTTTGTTGGAAGATTTTAAATCACAGTCTCAATTTCAGTGCTTGTGATTGGTCTGTTTATATTTTCTATTTCTTCCTGGTTCAGTGTCAGAAGGTTGTGTTTTTCTAAGAATTTGTCCATTTCTTCCAGGTTGTCCATTTTATTGGCATATAGATGCTTGTAGTAATCTCTCATGATCCTTTGTATTTCTGCAGTGTCAGTTGTTACTTCTCCTTTTTCATTTCTAATTCTATTGATTCAAGTCTTCTCCCTTTTGTTCTTGACGAGTCTAGCTAATGGTTTATCAATTTTGTTTATCTTCTCAAAGAACCAGCTTTTAGTTTTATTGATCTTTGCTATTGTTTCCTTCATTTCTTTTCATTTATTTCTGATCTGATCTTTATGATTTCTTTCCTTCTGCTAAATTTGTTTTATTTGTTGTTCTTCTTCTTTCTGTAATTGCTTTAGGTATAAGGTTAGGTTGTTTATTTGAGATGATTCTTGAGGTAAGATTGTATTGCTTCCCTCTTAGACCTGCTTTTGCTGCATCCCATAGGTTTTGGGTCATCATGTTTTCATTGTCATTTGTTTCTAGGTTTGTTTTTTTTTTTTTTTTTTTTTGGTATGCGGGCCTCTCACTGCCGTGGCCTCTCCTATTGTGGAGCACAGGCTCCGGACGCGCAGGCTCAGCGGCCATGGCTCACGGGCCCAGCCGCTCCGTGGCATGTGGGATCCTCCTGGACCAGGACACGAACCCATGTCCCCTGCATCGGCAGGTGGACTCTCAACCACTGCGCCACCAGGGAAGCCCTAGGTATTTTTTTATTTCCTCTTTGATTTCTTCAGTGATCTCTTGGTTTGTAAGTATTGTATGGTTTAGTCTCCATGTGTTTGTATGTTTTACAGATTTCTTCTTGTAAGTAATATCCAGTTTCATAGTATTGTGGTTGGAAAAGATTCTTGATAAGATTTCAATTTTCTTAAATTTACCAAGGCTTGATTTGTGACCCAAGATATGATCTATCCTAGAGAATGTTCCATGAGCACTTGAGAAGAAAGTGTATTCTGCTGTTTTTGAATGGAATGTGTTGTAAATATCAATTAAGTCCATCTTGTTTAATGTATCACTTAAAGCTTGTGATTCCCTATCTATTTTCATTTTGAATGATCTGTCCATTGGTGAAAGTGGGGCGTTAAAGTCCCCTACTATGTGTTGCTGTTGATTTCCCCTTTTCTGGCTGTTAGCATTTGCCTTATGTATTGAAGTGCTCCTATGTTGGGTGGTTAAATATTTACAGTTGTTATGTCTTCTTCTTGGATTGATCCCTTGATCATTATGTAGTGTCCTTCTTTGTCTCTTGTAATAGTCTTATTTTAAAGTCTATTTTGTCTGATATGAGAATTGCTTCTCCAGCTTCTTTTGATTTCGATTTGCATGGAATATCTTTTTCTGTCCTCTAACTTTCAGTCTGTATGTGTCCCTAGGTCTGAAGTGGGTCTCTTGTAGACACCACTTCTATGGTTCTTGTTTTTGTATCCATTCAGCCAGTCTATGTCTTTTGGTGGGAGCATTTAATATATTTACATTTTAGGTAAATATCAATATGTATGTTCCTATTACCATTTTCTTAATTGTTTTGGGTTTGTTATTGTAGGTCTTTTCCTTCTCTTGTGTTTCCTGCCTAGAGAAGTTCCTTTAGCATTTGCTGTAAAGCTGGCTTGGTGGTGCTGAATTCTCTTAGCTTTTGCTTCTCTGTAAAGGTTTTAATTTCTCCATCAAATCTGAATGAGATCCTTGCTGGGTAGAGTAATCTTGGTTGTAGGTTTTTCCCTTTCATCACTTTAAATATGTCCTGCCACTCCCTCTTGGCTTGCAGAGTTTTTGCTGAGAAATCAGCTGTTAACCTTATGGGGATTCCCTTGTATGTTATCTGTCATTTTTCCCTTGCTGCTTTTAATATTTTTTCTTTGTATTTAATTTTTGATAGTTTGATTAATATGTGTCTTGGTGTGTTTCTCCTTGGATTTATCCTGTCTGGGACTCTCTGTGCTTCCTGGACTTGATTGACTATTTCCTTTCCCATATTAGGGAAGTTTTCAACTGTAATCTCTTCAAATATTTTCTCAGTCCCTTTCTTTTCCTCTTCTTCTTCTGGGACCCCTATAATTTGAATGTTGGTGTGTTTAATGTTGTCCCAGAGGTCTCTGAGACTGTCCTCAATTCTTTTCATTCTTTCTTTTTTATTCTGCTGTGCAGTAGTTATTCCCACTATTTTATCTTCCAGGTCACTTATGTGTTTCTCTGCCTCTGTTATTCTGCTCTGGATTCCTTCTAAAGAATTTTGAATTTCATTCATTATGTTGTTCATCATTGTTTGTTTGCTCTTTAGTTCTTCTAGGTCCTTGTTAAATGTTTCTTGCATTTTCTCTATTCTATTTCCAAGATTTTGGATCATCTTTACTATCATTACTCTGAATTCTTTTTCAGTTAGACTGCCTATTTCCGCTTCATTTCTTTGGTCTGGTGGGTTTTTACCTTGCTCCTTCATCTGCTCTGTGTTTCTCTGTTTTCTCATTTTGCTTAATTTACTGTGTTTCAGGTCTCCTTTTCATAGGCTGCAGGTTCGTATTTCGCATTGTTTTTTGTGTCTGCCCCTAGTGGCTAAGGTTTGTTCAGTGGGTTTTGTAGGCTTCCTCATGGAGGGGACTGGTGCCTGTGTTCTGGTGGTTGAAGGTGGATCTTGTCTTTCTGGTTGGCAGGACTGCATCCAGTGGTGTGTTCTGGGGTGTCTGTGACCTTATTATGTATTTAGGCAGCCCCTCTGCTAGTGGGTGGTTTTGTGTTCCTATCTTGCTAGTTGTTTGGCATAGGGTGTCCAGCACTGTAGCTTGCTGGTTGTTGAGTAGAGCTGGGTCTTAGCATTGAGATGGAGATCTCTGGGAGAGCTTTCACTGTTTGATATAACATGGAACTGGGAGGTCTTTGATGGACCAATGTCCTGAACTCGGGTCTCCCACATCAGAGGCACAATCCTGACACCTGGCCGGAGCACCAAACCCTGTCAGCCATATGGCTTCTCTGAGTAAGACAAACTTATGCCAGCAGACAGCTTTTGGACTCAAAACGCAGCTCTTCCCTGGGTCTCCAGCCCTCCAGCCAGCCAAGCTGAATTTGGATTTACCAAGACTCCGCAATCCCACTGCCAATTTTTTTAAAAAATAAATCTCTCTCCTCTCCTCTCCTCACCTCCCGTCTTCTCTCTCTACTTTTCCTCTGTTTCTGATGAACTTGTTTTAACTACGGAAATTTACATCATCTTAAGAAGATAAATCTTAGAAGCATTTCTTTTCAAATAAAAAACAGGACACATGTACCCACTATCACTATTTCTATTGAATACTTTATTAAATGTCTTAGTCAGTGCAATGAGGCAAGAAAATAAATAGGAGCATAAATTAGAAAGAAGAAAATAAAACTGAAACCATTTGCATCTGATATGACTATTTTCATAGATAACTAATAGAATTCACAGATAAATTATTAGAAATAAAAGGTTATTTGGCAAGCTGACTGGCTATGAGATTAAAGAGTTAATTTAATTCTATATCTCAGCACAAATAATTAGAAAACCTTCTTTTGTAAAAATACCACATTTTTAAGAGCATCAGAGAAGATGGATACCCATTAAATCTAACAGAAGACATGCAAGAACTCCATGGGGAAAATTAAGCAAATTTATTGAGACATTTTTAAAGACGTGAATTAATGGAGAAATATATTTTGTTCATGAATAGTAAGATTAATATTATAAAGGTGTCGATGCTCCCTAAATTGACTTATATATTCATGTCAATTCCAATCAAAATTCTAACAGATTTTTGTTTCCTTGAAAATATAGTTTTTATTGATCATTTAATTCTGAAGGGCAAATGGAGAAAAAATTGCAAAAGCATTTCTGTAGAAAAGCAAGGTGGAGGGATTATTTTAAAGTTATGGTAATAATGATTATATGGAACTGGTTGAGGGATAGAAAAAATTACCAGCAGACTAAACGGAGAGCCCAGAATCTGAACATTCTTTGTGTTTGTGTAATTCTTTTTATTTTTTTTCTACAGTTTTTAGAGGTTACACTTCATTTACAGTTATTACAAAATATTCACTATATTCCCTGTGTTGTACAATACATACATCCTTGTAGCCTATCTTACACCCAATAGTTTGTACCTCTCACTCCCCCACTCCTATATTGCCCCTCCCCCGCACTGGTAACCACTAGTTTGTTCCCTGCATCTGGGATTCTGCTTCTTTTTTGTTATATGCACTAGTTTTTTGCATTTTTTAGATTCCACATATAAGTGATAGCATACAGTATTTGTCTTTCTCTGTCTGACTTATTTCACTTAGCACAATGCCCTCCAAGTCCATCTGTGTTGCTACAAATTGCAAAATTTCATTCTTTTTATGGCTGAGTAGTATTCCATTGTGTGTATGTATGTGTGTGTGTATGTATATATATATATATATATATATATATATATATATATATATATTCACATCTCACACTCACACCTTCTTTATCCATTCATCTGTTGATGGACACTTTGGCTGTTTCCATAACTTGGCAATTGTAAATAATGCTGCTAGGAACATTAGGGTACATATATTTTTTGAAACTAGTGTTTTTGGTTTTTTTAGATATATATATACCCAGGTGTGGAATTGCTGGATCATATGGTAGTTTTACTTTGGGTTTTTTGAGAAACCTCCATACTGTTTTCCATAGTGGCTGCACCAATTTACATTCCTACCAACAATGTACGAGTGTCCCCTTTCCTCTACATACTCGCCAGCATTTGTTACTTGTTGTCTTTTGATAATAGCCATTCTGACAGGTGTGAGGTTATATCTCATTGTGGTTTTGATTTGCATTTCCCTGGTGATTAGCTGTGTTGAGCATCATCTCATGTCCCTTGTTTCCATCTGCATTTCCTCTTTGAAAAAATGTCTTTTCAGTTCTTCTGCCCACTTTTTAGTTGGGTTGTTTGTTTTTTTGATGTTGAGTTGTATGAGTTGTTTATATAAGTTGGATATTAACCCCTTAACCATCAAATCATTTGCAAATATTTTCTCCAATTCAGTAGGCTGTCTTTTCATTTTGTCGATGGTTTCCTTTGCTGTGAAAAAGCTTTTAAGGTTTATTAAGTCCCGTTTGTTTATTTGTGCTATTATTTCCTTTACTTTAGGAGTCGGATCCAAAAAATTTTTGCTGTGATTTATGTCAAAGTGTGCTATGCTTATGTTTTCCTCTAGGAGTTTTATAGTTCTGGTCTTACATTTAGGTCTTTAATCCACTTTGAGTTTATTTTTCAGCAATTTTTCAATCAACTCATTTTTGTAAATGGTGTTAGAGAATGTTCTAATTTCTTTCTTTTATATGTTCTAATTTCATTCTCTTACGGGTCCAGTTTTCCCAGAACCACTTATTGAAGAGACTGTCTTTTCCTCATCATTGTGTAGTCTTGCCTCCTTTGAGAATCTGACCCTTTTTTTATCTTTTTCTTTTTTTTTTTTTTGCCATGCCACATGGCTTGTGGGATCTTAGTTCCCTGACCAGGGATTGAACCCGGGCCACAGTGGTAAAAGTGCCGAGCCCTAACCACTGACTGCCAGGGAATTCCGAAGAATCTGACCGTTCTGATGTGTAACTTTGGTGCATGACAGAGACCAATGGCACAGCTGGCCAATGATGACAGAGACCATTCAGTTAAAAGAACTGGATAGAAAACTAGACTTCATAGAGCAAAACATGAAATTGGAATCCTATCTCACAACATATGTAAAAATCAACTCAAGATGGATCAAGGATTTAAATTTGAAAAAATAAATTTTAGGATTATTAGAAAAAATTTTAGAAGAATATGTATTGATAAGGAAGGATTTTTTTAAGAAGGCAGAAAACACTCTATAAAATAAAAGATTAATTCATCTATATCAACATTAAGAACTTTTCAGCTTACATAGGCAGAACAACCCTTGCAACAGACAGGAGTAGAAGAAGATGGATTTGTAGCCTTGATACATGAAGCTGAAGGATTGACCATCTAGTAACTTCTTTTTTCCTTTGTGACATAGAAAGCAAGTTCATGCTTGGAGTAGTGGTAAATGTGTTCTGGGTAAATGAAGAGGAGACTGAGTCAGAAATATGAGGGGTGTGCAGATGGTATGCACCAGTCACCAAGGAGGGTAGGAGAGAGCATGGAACAGAGAAACATAACTGGTGGCCGGGCCTGGCTGCAGCCCCAGCCAGATCTGTACCCTGAACAGAGGTTCCATCTGCCCAGTGATGTGACTGGGAGCACCCACCTGCTGGAGACTGGGCACTGGTTCTCCAGTCAGTCCCACCAGCCAGATAACTAGCAAGGAGCTCTCCTACCTAATTCAGTCATTGGGTTCTCAGCATCCCAGCCTTCTCCATCACAACAAGTTTTCATCTTTTTCAATAGCTTTCTGGATATTTTAGTAAGAAAAGGCTACCCTGGGGACAGCTAGCCAAGCGTTATCTAAAACCCTCGCCCTGGGAATTCCCTGGCAGTCCAGTGGTTAAGACTCCATACTTCCAATGCAGGGGACTCGGGTTCGATCCCTGGTCGGGGAATTAAGATCCCATGTGCCACGTGGCATGGCCAAAAATGTTTTTAAAAATTAAAAACCTCATCCTATAAGATTCAACAGCTAGTTGTCACAGTATAATCATAGCCTTCCACCCAAAATTGACTGGTAAGCATCCCTCTAAAAGTGTACAGCTCTAGGGGAGCCCTTTGGGCTACTTGTCGGGCAGCCTAGCTCAGGTGCCTGCTTCTCCCTGTGGTCTGGAAAGCAGGCATCACCGGGCTCATACTGTCTGTGAGAGACTGGAACTTTCCTTTCTAGTTGCAAATTACAACACTCTGGTTTCTCTGCGTTCTCTACTTGAGTTCCCAACTAGAAAGAAAAATGATGACAGCCATATGGATGTCTTAATACCAAGCATGACAGACTCTGAGGGTTTTTTCCTAATTTCTTTGAAATTGTTTGTGGATTTCACCCATTGTTTCCATGTCCCAACAAGTCCTCCAACTGCACCCCCTCCCCCATAGTGATTAGGCAAGAATTTCCCTCCCGGAACAATTTGCAGACTGGCCCCTGACATAATCTGTTATCTGAGGCCTGATGTTTTACAACAGGACATTTTTAAATAATTTAAACAGAAAACATAACAAGGTTTCCCAATAAGGACTTTCGATTGCCTTCTTCTCTCTTGTAAAGGTCAAGTGACAAAATTCTAGACCTGGTTCTGTCACTCCTTAGTTAACTAGTGAGGTAAGTATCTTTCTGCAGGTCATTTCCTTCTCTGTGACTCTTCCTTTTCCAATGTTAAAAAAGAATAGTCATGCCAAGCTGCCTCATCGCTCTCGGAGGTGTTGCATGGACTAAATCTGATAATGATTGTCAAGGTGCTTTGCAAGCTGCAAATCTAAGGTGTTATTATTCTCTTGGTGAAAGTAAACATAGGCTGTACATCTTCCTGAAGGAGTATGAAGGTTTGGAGTTTTCATTTAAGGCAAATTCACAATATTTATGGGACCCCTTTTGTTTGCTTGAATTTTCTATGTCAACCCTTATACATAAATCATCTCATTTTATCTTTATAGTAAGCCTGTGGGGCAACTAGTACTGAGACCCACTTCACAGTAAGGATACTATGATTCAAAAAGATGAAGCAATTCACCCAAAATCACACAGCTGACATCACTTCTTCTCCAAGAGGTCCTTGGGAGGCAGGCTCCTTCTAGCCCACGACACTGCCTTCCTAAGCGTGGCCCTCAGCGTCCAAGATGGATGGCAGCATCACCTCCAAGGCAGGAGAATAAAGAAGAGGCAAAGAAGAGAGGAGATGGCTTAAGAAAACATCACAGGAGATGCCATGTGACATTTGGCCAACCTCTCCTCAGCCAGAATATAGTCACATGATGGTCAGTGTGCTGGCAAGATGGTGATGGAGCACTTGAACGGGGCAACTGAGGAGAGTTTAGTAAAGGGGTCACACACATTCAAAGCTGCAGGTACATTTAAGGGAAACACACATGGGACGGTGTCACACACCAGGGCTAGTAATAGTGGGGACCATTATAACTGCAGCCCTGAGGGGCATGGAAGCGACGGTTATCAGAAGCCAGAGAAAACTGGAGTTGTAGATGCAGGAGAGGGATATCCCTACTGAGCTTTGGAAGAAGAAAGCCATCCTCTGTCTCATCTCCCCTGCCCTATATATATATGCCAACTGCCCAGACAATAAAAGCCAACA
Source organism: Kogia breviceps (assembly GCF_026419965.1). NCBI lineage: Eukaryota > Metazoa > Chordata > Mammalia > Artiodactyla > Physeteridae > Kogia > Kogia breviceps. Next base: position 120,127,032 of record NC_081312.1, on the reverse strand, counting down.
AAAGCCTACCCTTTAGCCAGAGAACCGAGAAAAGGGCAGCTTAGCAAGACAGAGAACTTTTAGACAATAACCCATCCACTCCAACCAAACACCACCCCACCCACAACCACAAAGGTCACATGAGGGGCTTAGTCAACCTCCCTCAAAATGTTGCAGTGAGATGCTCCAACCACCATCTCCCCTCAACCAGCGTGGGGAGCCAGGACTTTCATACTCTCCAGGAGGGGTGAGAAGCCTCTGGTCTCCCCACTTGTGTCAGTGGAAAACACAGGAGGAGCCTGGAATTTCTCCTCCCTGCTGGGGTGGTTTTTGTGGGCTGAATTGGGTTTCCCCTCCCATGCTGCAAAGTTCATATGTAAAAGTCCTAACCCCCAGGACCTCAGAATGTCAGTGCATTTGGAGACAGTGCATTTACAAGAGGTGATTAAGGTAAAATGAGGTCACTGGTGTGGGCTCCAGTCCAATAGGACTGGTGGAGATTAGGACACAGACACACACAGAGGGAAGACTGTGAGAGACACAGGGAAGAGAAGGTGGCTGCCTACAAGCCGAGGAGAGAGGCCTCAGAACAAGCTAACTCTGCTGACACCTTGATCTCAGACTTATAGCCTCCAGGACTGTAAGAAAATAAATTTCTGATGTTTAAGCCACCCAGTCTATGGTACTTTGTTGTAGCAGCCCAGCAAACCGACAGAGGTGGTGTCAGAGAAGGCCTAGTGGAGATCCAGGACTCATTGCAGCTCAGTGGTGACAAGGGCACCTCCCCAGGGTGTAAGTGGAGACCACATGGGCAGCAGTAAGGAGACACCCCCCCACTCCCCTCCCCACCAGGGAGGTGTCAGCAGAGGCAGTAGCAAGGGGGCACTCTCCCCTCACCTACCAGAGTCAGAGGTAACTGCTAAAACCCAAGACTTAATTAAATAAGATCTAGAGTCTTGCACCATAATACCCCAAATGTCCAGGTGTGAGTCCAAAATCACTCATCATACCAGGAACCAGGAAGATCTCAAATGTCCTCATAACAGTACTTGAAGGAGTGGATTTGTTAGGGTGCTTCAGCTACAATAAAGAGAAACCTCAACATAGCCTGGCTCAAACATTGAGGAAAATTTATTGGCTCATGTTATTGAAAGGTGCAGAGGTGGTATAGACTTCAGCAAGGGTCTGTGGCTCAGGGATGTCCCGAGAACCCAGTTCCGTTTTTTAAATTTTTGTTTATTGAAGTAAAGTTGATTGACAATGTTGTGTTAATTTCTGTTGTACAGCAGAGTGACTCAGTTATACATGTATATACATTCTTTTTTATATTCTTTTCCATTATGGTTTGTCACAGGATATTGAATATAGTTCCCTGTGCTGTACAGTAGGACCTTGTTTGCCTCTAAATGTAAATATTTTGCATCTGCTATTCCCAAACTCCTCATCCGTCCCTCCCCTGGCTTCCCTCCCTCATGGTAACCACAAGTCTGTTCTCTATGTCCATGATTCTGTTTCTGTTTCATAGATACATTTGTTTGTGTCATATTTTAGATTCTGCATATAGGTGATATCATATGGTATTTGTCTTTCTCTTTCTGACTTACTTCACTTAGTATGATAATCTCTAGGTGCATCCATGTTGCTGCAAATGGCATTATTTCATTCTTTTTATGGCTGAGTAGTATTCCATTGTATATATATTCCACATCTTCTTTATCCTTCCGTCTGTCAGTGGACATTTAGGCTGTTTCCATGTCTTAGCTATTGTGAATAGTGCTGCTATGAACATAGGGGCACATGTATCTTTTCAAATTAGAGTTTTTGGGGCTTCCCTGGTGGCGCAGTGGTTGAGAATCCGCCTGCCGATGCAGGGGACACGGGTTCGTGCCCTGGTCTGGGAGGATCCCACATGCCGCGGAGCGGCTGGGCCCGTGAGCCATGGCCGCTGAGCCTGCGCGTCCGGAGCCTGTGCTCCGCAACGGGAGAGGCCACAACAGTGAGGCCCGCATACCACAAAAAAAAAAAAAAAAAATCAAATTAGAGTTTTGTCTGGATATATACCCAGGAGTGGGATTGCTGGATCATATGGTAATTCTATTTTATTTTTCTGAGGAACTTCCATACTGTTTTCCATAGTAGCTGTACCAACTTACATTTCCACCAACAGTGAAGGAGCCGAGAACCCAGATTCTATTATCCACCATGTAGTTTCAGCTTAAGGCTGGCTGGCCTCAGGCTCACAGGATGGCTGCCAATAGCAAACAGGGCTATGGGCTTCCTCACTCACTCCCACAAGGAGATCACCTCTCTCCAACCGTTAAAGACAATTCCTGGGGACTTGCCTGGTGGTTCAGTGGTTAAGACTTCATCTTCCATTGCAGGGAGTACAGGTTTGATCCTCGGTCAGGGAGCTAAGATCCCACATGCCTCGCAGCCAAAAAACCAAAAGAGAAAACAAGCAATATCGCAACAAAATTCAACAAAGACTTTAAAATAAATACACAAATAAAGTTAGATATATATACTACCCAAATGTTTCCTAAGCACTATGGAGGTAGAAATCATAAAAAATAAAATAAAGTAATAAAATAAAGACAATTCCTGGGCATCCTTCAGATCACACACTCATCCTGAACCAATCACTCTGGCCACAGCAATGCCTTCCAAGGATTGCCTGAGATCAGTCAAACCATGGAGCTGAGGGTGGGGTGTAATCCCACCAAAAGCACACTGGTGTCAACACTGGGGAGGAAAACCTTCACATAAGAAAATTCTGGTGCTGCTTGGAAGAGATTCCCTCTCTGGGTGTTTAGACAAGAATACTAGGGCTCAGAGATTTTAAGAAAGTTGCTCGGAGTTAAATAGTTACTTAAATAGAGAAACTGAGGTTCAGAATCATGGTTTTTAATCTCTGAAACTTCATGGTAATAGATGACATATGTCCAGCACTAGTTCAGATCCTAGTGCAATGCCTAGGCACATCACGGGAGCTTAATAAATAGCTGTTGAATAAAAGAATAAAATACCACTTTCTTGTCAAACATTGTCATGGCAGAGACACCAACTATTCATCCAATTCCTGCATGCTACCCTAAACACCTTGGCCCCCCTGTTAGGTGCAGTCAGGTGACCAACAATAACCAGGGTGCTGTGACTGGGATTGATGCAGGCCACGACCAGATTGAAGCCTAGAAGAATCAGTGTGAGGTCCCGTTGTGCTTTTTTCCCTTTCTGTGCTGATCCAAGAAGCCATGTGGTCTAGATGGTGCACAAGATGGTTAGCCTGTGTCCCCACGCGACTCTCTGGAGCAGGGTCACCTCACCTCCAATCACACGGACCCATGCTGACAAGGAGCATGGGCAGGGAGTAGACTTCTATTAAACCCCTGCTGCTTGGGAGTTAACTTGTTATTAACCTAGCCTGACTAGACAAGCACAATCCCTAAATAACGATAACACCTTCTCTTGCTGAGCCCATATCTGGCTCAGAATCCTGAAACATTTATCTTAGGCCAAATAAACATTTGGTGTGACTCTAAAATGATTACAGACATACCTCATTTATTGCATTTCACCTTACTGCACTTCACAGATATTGTATTTTCTAAAAATTAAAGGTTTGTGGCAGCCCTGTGTCAAGGAAGTCTATTGGAGCTGTTTCTCCAACAGCATTTGCTCACTTGGTGTCTCTGTGGCACAGTTTGGTAATTCTCGTAATAGTTTAAACTTTTTCATCATTCTTACATTTATCATGATCAGTGACCTTTGATGTTACTTCTATGACTCACTGAAGGCTCAGATGATGTTTAGCATTTTTTAACAATAAGGTATTTTAAAATTAAGGTATGCACATTTTTTTGACATAATGCTGTTACACACTTAATAGACTACAGTATAGTGTAAACATAATTTTTCTGTCCACAGGGAAAGCAAAAACTTCATGTGACTCACTTTATTGTGATATTTTCTTTATTGCTGTGGTCTAGAATGAAATCTGTAATATCTGTAAGATCTGCCTGGAAAACACTTCCTGTTTTTATTTGTTTATTCTGACAATAAACATTTGCTATCCATTAATTGTATGCCAGATATATTAGTTTCCTGTGGTAGCTATAAAAATTACCACAAAGTGGGTGGCTTAAAACAAGAGAAATTTATTCTCTAACAATTCTGGAGGCCTGAGGTCCAAAATCAAGGTGTCAATAGGGCCACGCTCCCTCTGGAGGATCTAGGGGACAATCCATTCTGTATTAACAAATTGAAGAATAAAAACCATATGATCATCTCAATAGATGCAGAAAAAGCTTTTGACAAAATTCAACAGCACTTATGATAAAAACTCTCCAGAAAGTGGGCATAGAGGGAACCTACCTCAACATAATAAAGGTCACATATGACAAACACAGCAAACATCTTTCTCAATGGTAAAAATCTGAAAGCATCTCCTCTAAGATCAGGAAAAAGACAGGGTTGTCCACTCTCACCACTGTTATTCAACAGAGTATTGGAAGTCCTAGCCACGGCAATCAGAAAAGAAAAAGAAATAAAAGGGATACAAATTGGAAAAGAAGAAGCAAAACTGTCAGTGTTTGCAGATGACTTGATACTATACACAGAAATTCCTAAAGATGCCACCAGAAAACTACTAGAGTTAATCAATGAATTTAGTGAAGTTGCAGGATACAAAATTAATACACAGAAATCTCTTGCATTCCTATACACTAACAATGGAAGATCAGAAAGAGAAATTAACGAAACGATACCATTTACCATTGCAACAAAAAGAATAAAATACCTAGGAATAAACCTACCTAAGGAGGCAAAGGCTTGTACTCAGAAAGCTATGAGATGCTGATGAATCAAAGATAACACAAACAGATGGAGAGATATACCATATTCTTGGATTAAAAGAATCAACATTGTGAAAATGACTATACTACTCAGAGCAATCTACAGATTCAATGCAATCCCTATCAAATTACCAATGACATTTTTCACAGAATTAGAATGAAAAATTTTACAATGTGTATGGAAACACAAAAGACCCTGAATAGCCAAAGCAATCTTGAGAAAGAAAAATGGAGCTGGAGGAAACAGGCTCCTTACCTTCAGACTATACTACAAAGCTACAGTAATCAAGACAATATGGTACTGGCACAAAAACAGAAATATAGATCAATGGTACAGGATAGAAAGCCCAGAGATAAACCCACACACCTATGGTCATCTAATCTATGGCAAAAGAGGCAAGAATATATTGGGTTGGCCAAAAATTTCATCCAGATTTTTCCTTAACATCTTATGAAAAACCCAAATGAACTTTTTGGCCAATCCAATACAATGGCAAAAAGACAGGCTCTTCAATATGTAATGCTGAGAAAACTGGACAGCTACATGTAAAAGAATGAAGTTAGAACACTCCCTAACACCATACACAAAAATAAACTCAAAATGGATTAAAGACCTAAATGTAATATCAGACACTATAAAACTCTTAGAGGAAAACAGAGGCAGAACACTCTATGACATAAATCACAGCAAGATCCTTTTTGACCCACCTCCTAGAGAAATGGAAATAAAAACAAAAATGAAGAAATGGGACCTAATGAAACTTAAAAGCTTTTGCACAGCAAAGGAAACCATAAACAAGATGCAAAGGCAACCTGCAGAATGGGAGAAAATATTTGCAAATGAAGCAACTGACAAAGGATTAATCTCCAAAATTTACAAGCAGCTCATGCAGCTCAATATCAAAAAACCCAACAACCCAATCCAAAAACAGGCAGAAGAACTAAATAGACATTTCCCCAAAGAAGATATACAGATTGCCCACAAACACATGAAAGATTGTTCAACATCATTAATCATTAGAGAAATGCAAATCAAAACTACAATGAGATATCATCTCACACCAGTCAGAATGGCCATCATCAAAAACTCTAGAAACATTAAATGCTGGAGATGGTGTGGAGAAAAGGGAATACTCTTGCACTGCTGGTGGGAATGTAAATTGATACAGCCACTATGGAGAACAGACAGTATGGAGGTTCCTTAAAAAACTAAACATAGAACTCCCATACGACCCAGCAATCCCACTACTGGGCATATACCCTGAGAAAACCATAATTCAAAAAGATTCATGTACCACAATGTTCATTGCAGCTCTATTTACAATAGCCAAGACATGGAAGCAACCTAAGTGTCCATCGACAGATGAATGGATAAAGAAGATGTGGCACATATATACAATGGAATATTACTCAGCCATAAAAAGAAATGAAACTGAGTTATTTGTAATGAGGTGGATAGACCTGGAGTCTTTCATACAGAGTGAAGTAAGTCAGAAGGATAAAAACAAATACCGTATGCTAACACATATATATGGCATCTAAGAAAGAAAAATGTCATGAAGAGATTAGTGGTAGGACTAAAACAGACCTACTAGAGCATGGACTTGAGGATATGCGGAGGGGGAAGGGTAAACTGTGACAAAGTGAGAGAGTGGCATGGACATATATACACTACCAAATGTAAAATAGATAGCTAGTGGGAAGTAGCCGCATAGCACAGGGAGATCAGATCTGTGCTTTGTGACCACCTAGAGGGGTGGGAGGGAGGGAGACGCAAGAGGGAAGAGATATGGGAACATATGTATAACTGATTCACTTTGTTGTAAAGCAGAAACTAACACACCATTGTAAAACAGTTATACTCCAATAAAGATGTTAAAAAAATAAATTAAATTTTTTAAAAAAATTAATGCAATTGGCTGTAGTAAGTTTCCAAGTTCAGCCCACAGAAATCTCTTAAACTAATAATATATATTAAATTATATACTATAATATTTAAAATATTAATTTTATTTATAAATATTAAATTCAAAGTATTTTAAAATATTAAAATAAATGATATAGTATAAATTAAACTAGTAATATAACCAACAATGCATTTGAAGAATAGGAAATAAAACTATGGAAATCAGTAACTAAGTCACAACACAACGGAACAAGGTAAGAAATCCTTTATTAATTTGAACACCACTGCTTCAGGAAAGTTGGGCCTAATCAGAGGGTGCCTGCAGACTGAGAACTCCTGGGACTTCTGGATTCTTTCAGACATGTTAAGAACACTCCTAGGGAAGTCTGGAGAACTGCTTTTTAAAAAAATTTAATCGCTAAATTTAAAGGAACCCTGGAGAAAGAAGAAAAGCTCAAGGCACCGCAATATTGTCCCTAGAAGAGCATACACCTACGAAGGCATTCATTTGGACATCAGGGTCTGGGGGGTGGACAGATGGGGAGCTGGGGTGAAGAGACCCTGGCTCTAAGCACTCCTTCGGCCATTTACCACCTCGTGGTAGGGGATAAACAACCTCCCTGTGTATGTGCTTCAGCTTTGCTCGTCCCGGAATGAGGATGCAGCCAACACTTCAGAATAGTTGCAGCAGTGAGAATGTGCAGTTGACACACTAGACTTGAAAACATTTGTCTGTGCATCTTCACCGGTACTCAACTTCACCCAGGTGGTGTCCATTCCCTGCCCTCAGGGTCCAGTTGTAAGAGGTGAGATGCAAAGAGAAACCAAACAGTGTCCTTGGGGAAGATGGGAAAGCCAACCTGACATAAAAGTAGGTTTGCTGGAAGTAACCCTACTGCATCTACACCTTGGAGAGGAAGGTGTTCCCAGGTTAAGCCCAGCACCGAATCTGGGGAGAGAGCAGGACAGCTCAACTTTGCAGAGCACCCCTGAGACCCACAGTGGCCCAAAGGGGCCCAGGCAAGCAGCAAGGCCCGAGGACTTGCCCACAGGCCTATGTAAGGGAGGGCAGCCGACCACAAAACTATCCCAAGGCTACAGCCTTGTGGCAGCTCAGGAGAGTGAAGCTGAGAGGGCCACAGACAGAAGTGGCTGGGACAAGGCTTAACAGGCCCCCCAAATCAATAGGGTTGGGCTCCAAGGGCACCAGCTCCCAAGACTGCCACTCACCCCCACCTGCAGTGTCCATTATGGCCCCTCAGACCTTAGATGCAAATATGTGGGGAAAGGGCCATGGGTTCCAAAAGTTGCCAATTTCCAAGCATGCTAAGAAAACCCAGGTGGGCTGAATTATCTTGAATTGATTACATTTCTGCTAGTAGATGAACACATGGGAAATCTGGATAGAAACTGAGTTATAGAAAGTATTCCATGTACACCGGGGTTTGTGACTCCATACTCACTTGTCCAGCTGACCCTCGCCAGTGCCCGGCGGATAACAGGGACTCAGATACAACAGCCGTTATCACCCCCAGAGACACAGCGTTGACTGCCTTTGGGATGGACTACTTTTCTGATCCCACTCTCGGCTCCTTTGAAATAAACAAGCCTTTCCTTTCCAAAGCCATTTTTACTCTCCTTCACAACTCCCCCCCACCCCTCCCGCCCTGCAATGAACCCCTACGCGTTTCTATCCCCTTCCTTTGCCCTCTGTCCAAGGCAACACTGGGGACCCAGGGGGTAGGAGTGGCTTCAACCACTGTCACTTCCCCGCTGCCACCCCACCCCACACACCATTTGGGGCACTGGAAAAGAAGAGTTTATCCTTCCTACAATGAAGAGGAGCAAATGGGTCAACCATTGCTGTGGAACCCCCAGGATAATAACCCGGGGAGAGAGATCCCATGACAGACCCGGCCCTTGGCCAGTTTTTGAAAAGGACCCTAATGTCATCCTCTTCCTCCCGATTTCAAAGGCTTAGGAGCTGTACTTACTGTACCCCTGATACCCCTCCTCTCCACTCAAAGGAGCACCTGACAGCCCAGGATTGTGGGGAGCAGGGGGAGGGGGGGAAAAAGAGGGCAGGTCAAGATCTGGGGGTTGGAACTTGAGGATCGTCTGCTCCATTCCAGGCACCTACCTCTCTCATGGGGCAAGAGTCAAGGAGTTGCTAGATGCAAATATATTGAAAGGTCTCTATAAATGAAAGGCTCCTTGCTTTTTATGATAACAACCCCCCTAGGATCACAGCAAAACATTTAGGATGTATCAATGCAACACAGAAATCAAACACTCGGGATTGCTTTGTTCATTGAGATTTTAAATTTTAGAATGTATGACATCAAGTTCTGTGAATCATGGAGGCTAATTTGCCACTTTTCATATTTTCAAAACATTTTCCAGACACTATCCCATCAACTGAAGAAATAGTGAGATGGCTGTGACAATGTTTCTTATTCTCCTTTGAGAAGGTATCAGGTGTCTCAACTGAAATCTCACAGCTGGCTAGGAAGGCACAGACCTCGGGTTGGCATGGATGCTGCCATGTTTTTCAGTGTTGATAGCAAAGCAGGTGGGCCTCCACCAGAGAGGATGTGAAGAGAATCTTGAAGGACACAGAAAATCCACTGCAGCTTCAAAATCTTGATTTTTTTTTTTTTTTTTTTAATGCCAGCTTCCCAGCTCCAGAGAATCGAGAATGCTAGAGGGAAGGACACTGTGGAATCTCCATGCTGGCTACTTTCCAACAAACTATTCCTGGGCTCTGGACCTAGAAACAAATAAAAATAATTTGATGAGTATACAGAAATTATTCATCAACCATTTACCAAGCCCACATTGTTGTAAAGGGCACAGGGCTTGATGCTGGATATAGATCAACGATACTGGAAGATTCTATTCCTGTATACCATCCCTAACATCTTTCCAGAATCATCTGTCCCAAACATAAACTATCTCACTTCCTGGGTGCACTGTCAGGACAGAAAAAGGAAGAACTAAATTTTCCTCCAAAAATATTTTGCAAAATCCACACAAAAGAAGTATATTTTTTTAAGAACGGAAATAAAAGGAGATAATAATAGCTAACATCTGAGTCCATAGTACATGCCATGCACTGCTCTATATGTTTCACATCTATTAACTAATTCAATCTTCACATTAACCCTAGGAGTAAGATACTATTTTTATCCCCATTTTACAGATGAGGAAAATGGGGGACAGAAAGATTAAGGAGCCTGTGCAAGGCCACTCTCAGAGGCAAAGTGGAGACCCACACCCAGGCAGCAGGCCTCAGAGTCTGAGTTCTTAACCACTACCCTCCATTGCCTTTCTGTGTGCTGCTCTTAATTGAAAAACACCAGATCCAACAGCTGTCACTTTACTTCCTAAATGAATCCTCAGGTTTCATGAGATTATGGGTAACACTGATGGCTACATCATTGACCTTGACAAATCATACTGAAACTCATCTAGAACTGTAGCCAATTAGATGCATCACAGAACTTTAAAATAATGATGATGGTTTCATCACACCAGATTTTCAAACACATTACCTGAAGGCCATTATCAAACTCCCGTGCTAATTGGTTTCAAAACAGAAACCTAACTGGTGGTTTCAGGATAGAAATTCTAGAAGAGGATTCAACTTCTCCTAAGTTCTTGGTTTCCAATAAACCGGAGTAACTAGATGAAGCCACATCGACCTCTGGGATTTCTCAGCCAGGCCCATCCACGTGGACTCCATCCACGTGGACTCCATCCACGTGGGCATCCCGGGTTTGGGGGGCTCTCCTTGCTCCAGAACCTGCAGGATTTTCTCTGCTCAAAATCCAGTCCCCACCCTGGGCAATTACACCATAGAGGCCGTCAGGGTCCCTCTGAAAAACACAAACTTGGCGGGATGCAGCCAAGCTCACCGCTCCTGGAGGGGCCGCCCCTCGCCTGGAAGCCTTGAACTCCCTCCGATGGGCTGCAGCTCTCACCACCAGGAATCGGGTCTTAGAGGCTGCCCGGGGGCCTTGCTTCTGGCCCACAGACCTTACCTCTTGTCCCCGCTCCATGTCTGCTAGCTTCTCTTATTCGGGGCTGTACATCTCACAAGCTGCCGGAGCCCCAGGAGAAAGAGAGAGAAAGGGTCATCGTGGGCTCCTAAAAGGAAACCTTAATTCTCAGGCTTCCCAACCCAGGAACTCCCGGCAGGAGAATCCAGGGCCCATCTAGGCACTGGGTAGCTGCCCAGCCTCTGAGGCAGACATTCAGGGTGGCTGCGGGCAACATCCAGTCTGTTAGGACTCACTTCCCCGGGGCTCACCTCTGGGAGCCTCGTTGCTCGTCCCCGGCAGGAGGGAGCCTCCCCAGGGGCGGCGGCTGCTGGATTTCTGAACTGACCCTTCCTTGGGAGAGGCAGGCGCTCTGCCTTCTTGTCTGCGGCTGCGGCGTAGGTGAGGTATGTCAGGACGCTCTGCTCCCCGGGGCCGGCAGGCTTTCAGCACCACTGGGGAAGGCGGGGTGCCAGCCTCACTGCCCAGGGAGCATCCTTGCTCGTCGTTCCCCATCCAGGGCTCATGTCCCCAAAAGAAGTGTCCCTGAGGCCGACGAGCAGCACCCCCCACCTCCCTTCTTCCAGACGACCCAACCAGCCGCGGCCGCCCCGGCCGATTCTCCCCAGTTTCATCCACACACACTTTCCTGCAAACGCCCTTGCCAGATCTCAAGCTGCCTCTCGGGGGACCGGGTACGGGTCAGCAAGAGAGCTCACTCGTGGTGACCCCAGCTCCCCCAGGCCCCCAGCCATGGGGCTTGGGCTCTCCCTAGGTGGGGGACACCCTGCTTTGCTTTTCATCCTCCCCGCCACCCCGGGGGCCACCCGCCAGTTACTGGGGACAGAGGGGAACTCTGTAGTATTATACTGAGGCGATATCCCCAGGTGGGACCCAGGCCCACGCTGTGGCCCCAGATGCTCTGCAGTCACATCAGTGACTCCGGGGCTGGGGGCCGGGGCTGCCTTCCTCAGACATCCCAGCTGTCTCCCACCCCCCCAAGCTGCATCTTCCTCTCAAGACTGGCCTCCCCTCAGGGTTCGGAGGAATTCATTTTCCAAGCAAGGTCCTGGGCCAGAGGCCAGGCTCTCATTGGTTTCAGGCTGTGAGTATAGCAGTGAGGGTAAAGGGCCACTACGTGGAATGGAAAGTCATAGAAGGAGGCGCCCTTAGAAATGAGCCCCGGCCCCTCCCCTCTCCCCCCACCCCATATCATGGTTTGCTCTTTCCAAGGAAAAGTCTCATGAGGTAAGTCCTCCTGTGTCTTCTCCTCTGTCCCTGCCCTTGACGGGGAGACACGCTCTGTTGTGCCTATTGGACACCCTGCTGCCTTCAGCTTGGGCTCTGACACCAGAATCACCAGCCTCTCCTCAGAGGACACCGGGTAGCTGAAAGCCTCTTCTGCCAGGAGCCAGCAGCCCTGGTACAACAGTGTTTCCAGACTGAGAAGCCCACACCGCTGCCCAGGCAGCAATGTCACTGTCGTTGGTGAACCAGCCAGCTGAGGCTCGCCCTCTAACTCCCCTTTCTCGACCTTCTAGGGGAGAAATTCCAGGATTCTGACTCCAGGGGCCCCCAGTCAGCAAGCTCAGTGGCCTCAGCTGGGCATCCTCACTTCTGAGAGCTCATGCTTCTTCCAAGACAACAAGGCTTTTACGGATATCACATCCATTCCCTGGCCCGACAAGGTGGCCACTCTCCATTCAGTCTGGACTCAAGGGAAGTGTGCCCCCCACCCCGACACACCACTCCCCATCCCTCCACATGAGTGGGGAGGGAAAGCCGTGAGGCACAGGTGTAAAAAGAAGAACTAGAGAAAGTGGAAGTGGAAAACGGCCTTCTCCTGAGTCTTGCTTAGGGTTCTGGGTACAGGTGGTCCAGTCACAAAGGGAATGTACCCTCTTGTGGAGAAAAGAGTTGAATTCACAGAAACTCTCTGAGCCCAAGTTTCCTCAAGCATAGAATGAGGACACCAGACCCCACAATCCCCAGGCATCCTTCTATGGTAGACACAGTATTGCTACCCCCACAAAGACATCCATGTCCTATTCCGTAGAACCTGTGAATACATTACGTTATATGGCAAGTGGGGGGGGGGGTTAAAGCTGCGGATGGAATTTAGGCTGCTATTCAGGTAACCTAGAGGTGGGGGGGGTGATACTGAACGAGCTGGGTGAACCCAGTGTAATCTCAAGGACCCTTGTGAGGGAAACAGGGAGATGGGAAGGTCAGAGTCAGAGAGAGATTTGAAGATGCTGGCTTTGAAAACGGAGGAAGGGGCTATGAGTCAAAGGATACAGGTGGCCTCTAGCAATGGGCAAAGGCAAGAAGATAATGCTCTTCTAGAGCCTTCTGAAGGAACACAGCCTTCCCAACACCTTGATTTTAGCCCAAGGGGACCCATTTTGAACATCGTGACTTCCAGAACAGTAAGATAATTTGTGTTGTTTTAACCCACTCCCCTTCTTGTGATTTGTGACAGTAGCAGTAGGAAACGAATTCACCCTCCACACCTAGCATCCACACCACAATTTCCCGTGTGCTCCACCTTCTCCCCAGGGCTCCATCTCCTCTGTCTTCAAGTCATGGAGCCCCAGGTACCAGCACTGCTGTGACTCAGAATCTCAAACCTGGTGCAACCTCATATCTAATATTTATGTGTTCTGAAGGAAAACAGGAATATAATGTCCTACACTTACAGAGGGTCTTGCTGTTTTTAAACCACTGTCATCCCCCCAAAAAAGTAGCAGAGTGTTCTTATGTGCCAATTACTGAGCTGCTTCCTGCAGATGTAAAGTCAAATGGACTTCATCCTTTCCCTCAAGTAATTCACTGTCTAGTTGGAAAAAGAAACAGAAGCAACTACCTCGAATCCTTGTTTCAGAAATTAAGAGTTGGACTAACCCAGTCTCCTTCAATGGAAACAGCAAATGGCAAGAATGGTATGAATTGGCTACCTCTGCTCCAGAATCAGCCTGGGAGCCTAGCCAGGCATGTGTTTGTATGGTTTTTTTTTTAATCTAATGAATAATTCTGAGTCACAGCCAGGACACTGAACCATTGAAAGATCTTTTCATGTCTTACTTTGTGTCAAATGTTGTTTATACTTCTCTTTTGTCAGAGGTGGGTGGAACATTCTAGTAATAGGGAGCAGTAAAGAAAAATCACTGCTTAAGAGCAGAATTATGAACAATGCATCCTTTTCCTCCTGTCTCCTCTCCCCTTCCTGATTCTCAAAACATTTCAAACTCATGTATATTCTTTATGTAGATGGATAGAACCGTCTCTAACTTGAGTCATTCCTTTTTGCGTGGTTGGTTTTCTGTTTGTTTGAACCTGAGCAAAATTGCTGTTAGGACCTGAAAACAAGTACATTGCACAGGAGACTTACCAACAAAGGAAACTTGACTAAATCCCTCCTCCCTCACTTGAATAGTGACTGCTGAAATACCCAAACCGGCAATTTATCAGGAGGAAAACTGGCAAACCTTTGAAATGGAATGTCTAAGAAACTATAATTTTCTTAATGGAGTCAAGGGTTGCCTGTTTTTACAATTAGATAGATATTTTCTGAACCCAGCCAGGTGAGACCATGCAGGTAGAGTTATGAGTCAACTCAGCAAGGATCAGAGCTAACATTACAATCTGTCCATCAACAGAAGAGGCAGGGATTCTTCCTTGGCTGTTTCTTTAGCTTGAGTTTTTAAACCTACCCCCATGAAGGAGCATTGCCAAACCTATTCCAGCAAGAAAGAGCCCTGGTGGCTTCAAAGATTTTGATGGTGGAAACTTGTCCTGGTCTATCTGCAATGCAGAATGCCACATTCAGTGAGCTCAGCCCAGAGCCCACACCTTGAGCATCCGCCCCGAAGTCTCATCCAAATTCTTTATACCTCTATTCTTCTCTCTTGGGTGGACTACATCTTGATCCCCAAGGGTGATGCCTTTGGAGCTTTGATGCAGCTGAGGCATAATCAGACAGAAAGGACAAGAGTGCAAGAGGCAAGGAGGCTTAGAGGAGACCTGCTTCCAGATGAACCAAGTCCCTCATAGACACAGATTTGGGAGAGAGTTTGGAGAGCCAGTTGCCAATCACTGCCACTTAGGAGGGGCTAGCAAAAAACGCTCATAACAATCTTTGGAATTAAAATGTCCTTGTTACTTCCAACTTTTCAGAACATCTATTTAAAGCTTAGAGTGAAAGGTGTTGGTGTCTATCCCGTTCATTGCACTATATGTCTCCACTTTTACCTCCCTCCCAGTCCCTGCCAACATCTCTCTTACCAATTGTCCCAGGGAATCCCCCCCCACCACCGAGGATCATTACAACTCTCCCCTGGAGGCCAGTGCCCCTTGTCATCCAGCCTTGAAGATTCTCTTCTCCTGCAGCAGGTCTGTTTTTTCACTCTTCCTTTGAAAGACTATTGCCCTTGACTCTCAAGGAAGCAACCATTCTCTCCTTCCCCTCATTTCATCTCAGCACAGGACTCTTCGTCTGCTCTAGAAGTAATGGGGCTGTAGGCATGGGGTGATTCAGTTACTGCACTGAAACATGACAGCTCAGATCACTTCAGGTCTAAACCAACCCCCTCGCGTGCTCACACCAATGGCAGGATCTGCCATCATTTACCATGACGTCACATGCTTCAATACACCATGTTCAAATCTAAGGACCCAAAGAAGTTCAAGACCCAGGCTCATCTCTGGGTAAGAAGTAGATTCCAACAGGGGACAGCACCACTACAGACTGAGAAGAGGTGAAGAGCAGAGATTCGAGTCAGTCTGTGAGCAGAGGTGAGCCCTTTGACCTTGGCTGGCTGGAAATGTCCTCATGAGAGAGGAAAGGTGTAATGTGACAAGGGTGTTTGAGAAGGAGAGCATCTAGGCAAGAGACAGAGGGTCGGGCAGGAGACAAGAGCACTTACAGCATGTTCAGCAATGTGGAAGATGTTTCCACTGTGATTAGACGGTGTGAGCAGGAGAACTGGAGAAATGGAATCTGAAAAATATTGCTGGGACCTAACTGTGGTGAGTTTTCTAAAGCTGAGCTAAAGAGATAGAACTTTATTCTGTTGGCAGTGGGAAATCAGCAAAGGGTTTTAGAGCGAGGGTGATGTGCTCCTGCTAAGCATGGTTTGAGAAAAGTGGCTCTGACAAGGGATACAGGATGGATTGGTGGATGGAAGTGTCTGAAGGCAGACAGACTGCAGTGGGTTGAATGGTGTCCCCCCACAAAACTCACATCCACCCAGAACCTCAAGATGTGACCTTATCTGGAAATAGGGTCTTTGCAAATGTAGTTAGCTAAGGTGAGGTCATAACCAGATTAGCGTGGGCCCTAAATCCAATGACTAGTGCCCTTATAAGAAGAGGACAAAGACACATACAGAGAGGAGAATTCCATGTGAAGACAGAGATGGAGATTGGAGAGGTGCGTCTACAAACCAGGCAGCACCAAGGATTGTCGGCCATCAAAGGAAGCCAGGAGAGAGGCAAGGAACCCTTTCTCCCTCAGAGCCTCTGCCAGGAGCCAACCCTGCTGACACTTTGATTTTCCTCCAGAACTGTGAAACAATACACTTCCGTTGTTTTAAGCCACTCAGTTTGCGGTAATTTGTTACAGCAGCCCTAGGAAACTAATGCAGAGACCAATAAAGAATCTACCTGGAGATCAGGCTCTGGAAAGGATGGCTGAGACAAAAACAAGGCCTTGGGGGGAAACAAAACAATTTGCAAAGAATAATCAATGAGAATTAATAACCTGGGAACTAGCGAGCCATAGCAGCGAGATACGACTCCACATTCATGGGGGCGTGGGTGGGGACTCCCAGCGAGCTCTCGGGCCAGTGCTCTGGGATGTGAATTTCAGGGAAGTTTATAGTCCTTGAAGGTGCCCTTGGGGAACAGGGGTTATACTTGGCCTCCCAAACTTGGAGTCAGATTGAAAGCAAATGCAGGGCGACCTCTAGCAACCGTAACCCAAAAGCAAGTAACTACCACCTACTGTAAACCAAATTACCTTGTTTCCTTTTTTCTGTTTTTTGTTTGTTTGTTTGGTTTGGTTTTGGTTTTTCAGGGGGGAAAAAAACTAATAAACAGTCTACAGAATAGTCTAGTGTCTAGGGCGTTCAATAAAAGCCAAAGAGGGGCAGCTCCCCTAGCAGGGCGGCGTACAGGAACTGTGGATGGCGTCCCAAAGGGAGGGTGGATGCCGAGGGAATCCTGCCTCTCCCCACATCCAAGTTTACCTCCAGTTCCAACCTTGCAAGACCTAGGATTTATGAGTGGGGAGCAGCTCCCTTGGCTTTGCTCTGCCTCCCCTCTCAGCTGGGCTGGTGTAAGCGGTCTGGAGCCTCCCTTCCCCAATAAAAGCACTGGCTGTGCGCCTGGGGCAAAGTCTAGGGAGAGGTGGGTTTCGCTCAGCTCACCTAAGGGTGTTCAGCCCCCTCCACACTGCTCTGGGAACCCGTCCCAGCACACCTGGAAGCTGTCACTGAAGAAGCCACAGGGTTGCCTCTTCACAGGGGCAAAGCAAGCAAAAATCCAGAGTATGAACCAATTGCCCCTGGACCTCGCCTCAGTGTCGCCATGCTTCTCATGGCCTGGGGCCCTCCTTTCTGCCTAGGAGTTTCTGAGAAGTGAAAGGGTCTGTCCCTGGGGGTGGCCTTCACCAACAATGCAGCTGCCGGGACCCACCATGGCTTGCTCTCCTCTCCTCCTCGGCCAGGTGGGCTGCCCTCTCAACATTTAGTCTCCCACTGTTCCCCAAGGTGTCATGTGTCTCTCCTACAATGCAACCTGCAGTTAGGGCTGGAGGCACCCACGAGCACCTCTCCCCCACTAAGTTGGTGCACTTGGAGGACGTGGGGGAGAGGGCCAGGCGGGATAGGAAGGCTGGCGTGCTTCATCGTGAGATTGTCAAGTGACATCAGTTTCCTTGGAGGTGAAAGCTGGTTTTGAAAGGCTTTGTTTTGTTTCTTTAATTGGCTCTACCTTCTAACCCAGAAATTCCACTTCTAGAAACTTGTTCTAAGACAATTAAGTATGTGTTCCAAGATTTCGCTGGAAGGATTTCCATCAGGGCCTTATGTATAATAGCAAACTAAAATTAAATAGCACCTAACTCTCCAAGACAGGAAGCTATTTCAATAAATTTGGGAACATGCCCACATGGGAATATTATCTCACCACCAAACTGGATGCTGTAAGGTCATATCATTTGCCTCCAGAAAGGAGAACTGAGGAACTGGGAAGCGGGCAATAAAAGGTAGCTTTCCATGGAATGCTCTTTTGTACCCGTTGCACTTTGAACCATTCCAATCATAGATAATTAGATAGGTAGATAATATTTTAAGGAATGTTTTGAATTATAGTAACTCATACAGAGACAGGTTTTCAAGAAGTATTAAGTGAAAAAGATATGTTACAAAATACTACGGTTCTGCGTGATACCATTTCTACAAAAAAAAAAGTCTGGAAGGAAAATGACTCCAAAGTAACAGTATATATTTCTAATGGATGGAATTACAGGTGATTTTTATTTTCTTCTTACTTACGTTTATTTCCTAGCTTTTCTACAAGGAACTTGCAGTCGTATTTGGTGTGGGCAGGGGCGGGTGCAGGGGCAAGGAAGCAGTAAAAAGATATATTTAATTTTTTTTTTGATATATTTAATTTTTAAAAAAATGCTCCAGTGATGAGTCCTGCACTTCTTCTCCTTCCTGTCTTGGTCAAACTTCGAGAAAGAACACAAAGACATGCTGTCTCTACTTTCTCACCCCCCAAGCTACCCAACTCCACCCGAAATACGGCCTCCCTCATCCCTCCCTCCCTCCCTCCCTCCCTCCACACCTGCCTCTTCCTGGAAAGGGTCTGGCAAATGCCCACACCCGCTGCCAAACCCACCGGATGCCCTCCGCCCCCGCCCCACCGCCTTACTGGCCTCTGTGCTGTATTTGTGTTCAGTGGATCTGACAAACATTAATTTAGTGCCCATTGTGTGTCAGGCACCGGTAAGGGGATAGCAACCCGAAAGCTCAGGTCACTGCCTTCAAGGAATCCCTCCCCGGGCTGGTGGGAGAGGAGGAGGAGTGGCGGAGTCCACTCACCGCGCTCTCTGGATTCTCCACCAAGCTCTTCCACACGGCCCCCCACCCCACCCCTCTCTGCCTGTCCCTTACACTTCTGTCCCCAGGAATCTCTGCTCGCGCACCGCTCCGCCTCACCCTCCCTGGGCTGCATTTCTCATCGGCTCCTGTCACAGAAGCTGGTGTCCAACAGCCCCACCTGGACTGGGGCGACAGAAAGACACCCTCCCTTCTGTTCCCCCCCCCACTCCCGAGGCCACAAGAGACCTCGTTATCCTCACCCCCACCTCCCCACCCTGTTCCTTTCTTAGTTGGTGGCATCCACCTGGCACCACCCCTACACAAGCCATCACCCATCTCCTCCACTCAAGCCCTCGGCCCCTCACTGAGGGCTTCATCTCCCACCGGGTCCGTTGCAGCGGACTCTTGGCCTCACTTAGGTCTGTTCTTTGCAGACCGGAGCCCAAGTTCCATCCCAAAGGCCCCGTCTGACCCCTCTCAGCCCTGTTATTCGCCGGTTTCTACAGGATACCAGCTGTCCCCGGTTCTCCCTGCTCCACACCCACCAGTTTCCTAGACACTAGATCCCATCATGTCCCCACCCTTGGTCTGTGGCACCTCTGTGCTTTTGCCCAAGCCAGGGTGTCTGCACCGCCCGCTGGTCCCTTGGGCCCTTAGATCCTCTCGCAAGCGCTTATGGCCCGGCTGAGTCCTGTCTTCATCAGCGTTCAGCTCGGGCTCCCTTCACTCTGGAAGCTGCTAGGGAACTCGGGCCCTGGGTGGGTGGCCCTCCTCTGCGACCCTGCCTGTCACAAGCAGAGCAAGAACGCTCACCCCCTTATGTGGACGTGACTCACACACCAGTGCTTTCCCCCCAAGTCAGTGGCCAGCTCTCCTGGGACAGTCACTGTGAATAATCACTGTATCTTCAGCTCTTGGCATGATGCCTGGCCAATGCAGGCCTGTCCTGAAGTGAGCCATTGGCTGCTACCATCACAGAAGGAAGCCAGAGGAAAGTTGGCCCTGGACACAGAGCTTTTGCTTAGGTCCAAAAGCATCACAGGCCCCAGTGGAAGCCATCTGTCAGAGATGCCTTTGTGCACGTTGTAACCGACAGCCCGGACCCCCCAGTGATGGGTCCCCACCCTGAGAAGGGGCACCGTGTCCCAGGCACCACCCCGGGCGGGTCCTTTTGCTGCTCATCCCATCCCAGCAAGGAGACCCTCCCCACCCAGGAGCACAGAGTTGGTCTGAAGGCCTTGGTCCACCAGGAAAATGGGGCCCTGATCCCTCTGGCAGGAGATACCCCCAAAGGTGCCCAAACCTCACACGAGGAATGAAGGGGAACAGAGTGCCAGGAGGGCTCATTCACAAAGGGCCTCAAACCATAGGCACTGAACCTTCTCTCCAAATGAAGGTCTACCCAGCCACTGTATTTGTACAAGTGTTAAAAGCCATTTACTTCCTCAGCATTTAAATAAAGTATATCTTCTACAATTTTCTGTACCAGTTTTTGGCATTTTTCTTTTTTCTTTTCAAATATTCAAGGTACTGAAAAAGGAAAAGACTGAGGGGCCTCTTTCCACCTCCAAAATGCCCTCTCAGGGCTCACACAGTGGAGTCCAGGAGTGTCAAGGCAGGGGTGGCCTCTTCTCCAGCCCCCTCCCAGTCCTCACCCCCAAGGCCCTGCACACACTTGGTGACAACAGAGCACAGCAGCCCAGGGAGGCAGGGCCCCCAGAAGGGGGGTGACAAGGAGTGGACACCTCCACCTTGGAGACATCCTGTAGCTGTGAGAAGGGGAAAGGGTGACTAAATCCAGCACACACATCTTCACGCAGGGCCACCCCACCATCTCTGTGGGCTGCATGCACTCATCACCCACCTAGAAAGACACAAGAGCCGTGGCAAAACACAGGCACGGCCCAGGGAGCAGGAGTGGGGCTGTATGAGGGGGCCACAGCCCCCCGGCCACAAACCTCTGTTGGACCAAGACTTCCGTATCAAATTCTTCTTCTGCAAGGCAGGCAGAGCCCCTGGGAAATGATCAGGCAGTGACCAGAGGGGTCTCACGTGCAGCCGTGACCGGCCTAGAACCCGTACTGGGAATTAAGTTGCTAAATGGATTCATCACAAGTTCCCTGAGCATTTCCAGTGTGCTAGCTGCTGGGTCCCCGCACAAAGGTTTGGACCGCGTTCCTGAGGCCTGATCATCTACCAGGCTGCAAAAGCAGGCCACCAACCACTGAGAATTCTAACGAGAGAAAATTCCGATGGCAGTTGAAGGCAAAGGTCGAGTGAAGCCAGGGGCCAGCAGGACTCACAGTCCGGGGAGGGGCACAGAGTGGGGCCGCACACTTCCGGGTCTGCAGGGGAAAGCTGATGGGAAGCAGCGGGGAGGGTGCGGTCAATGGAGATCGTGCTGGCTACAGGGAAGAAAGCGACATTGTTATCAAGTGGCCTAAAGGCAGACTCTGACAACTTCTGTGTGTCCCTGTGGGGAGTCTGCCCCAAGGACACAAACTCAGGCCTTTGCCACAGTCATTGAGCTACCTGTCTCTTTCTTAGCTCCAAAGGCAGGAGTCCTGGCTGCTTCTGGGGCTGAACTCTAGGTGGGGATGGTGAATCAAGATCAAGATCAAGCTCATGTCAGAGATACAACTACTTTAAGGAAAGAAGTCAGCCACGGCAAGTTCAAAGGAGCTGGCCAGTGCCAAGGCTGAGCAGGGAAAATGGAACAGAGACGTCTGGGAGCGGGCACCTTGCCGAGTGTCCATCCGATTGCGTATGTGCTGAAGCCACACCAAACCCACAATGTACTGAACATTCTCGGTTCAAGCTGCCCTCCTGCCTCAGTAATGTTTTGCAGTGCCCCTAGGCTAAAAGAAATACCTGATAGTTCCATTTATAGGCAGTTAGTTCCAAACAACTTAATCGCGTGGAGTCTGGCAGATGTCGCTGTGTTCACTTTGAAAATTTTCAAATATTCAGTGGCACTCAGGAATTTGCTGCAGTGCCCTGGGGCACCGCAGTGCAGAATTGGGGAAACACAAAGACAACCGTTGATTAGAAGTCCTGGCTGAGTCCTTCAGTGCTAACTACCTATTATCAGAGTGAGAGATGGCAGGCATGCTGGTCTCAAATTTTTATAAGTTATGTTTATTGCCATGGCAGTTTCTAAGTGAGTTGTTTCATTTCCCCAGCCATCTAATACCAGTCTTCGGTCTTCCCTGGTGGCGCAGTGGTTGAGAGTCCGCCTGCCGATGCAGGGGATGCGGGTTTGTCCGGGAAGATCCCACATGCCACGGAGCGGCTGGGCCCGTGAGCCATGGCCGCTGAGCCTGCGTGTCCGGAGCCTCTGCTCCACAACAGGAGAGCCCACAGCAGTGAGAGGCCCGCATACCGCAAAAAAAAATAAAATAATAAAATAATACCAGTCTTCTTGGGCACCTTTGCCCGTAAGGAATAGTTTCGTTCACTTGAATCCACACTGCCAAAGTTGAAGCATCTGGAAGGATGCTCCCAAGGGTCTCAAAAGTTTCCCCACTAATATGGAAAGAAGTTTAACCTGCAAAACACACCCCATGTTAAAGCAACAATAGCAGTGAGATTCTGTTCTGGACAGTCACACACTTGGTCTCATCCTATAGCTGTCATTGTCCTCTATTCCATGTCTCTGTTTCCACGCTTTCCCTGATCAGACTAGAGCCTTGTGGAGGGCAGAGGTTCTGGCCTCCATCCTCCTTTGATCTCTCCCCAGAGCACAGTGACAGCCAACTACGGAATAAAGCAAATGACAGTAATGCAGTAAACACTTCACAGGTGGCCTCTGCTCAGTAAG
The DNA here is from genome assembly GCF_026419965.1 of Kogia breviceps. NCBI lineage: Eukaryota > Metazoa > Chordata > Mammalia > Artiodactyla > Physeteridae > Kogia > Kogia breviceps. The sequence continues at coordinate 120,104,329 of NC_081312.1, read as the reverse complement.
GAATACCAGTTGGATCCTTTCTGGTTATTCCCAAATGGGAGTAAACAGAAATTCCAGTTGATAGAGAAACAGGCCTGGGAAGTAGCTCAGACTAGACCCAACACCTGAATCCATCCCTTCTCTTTGTCAAGTTAATTCTTCTATCCTCTTTGTGGTGCATTGAAAGCCAGGGAGATGGGGAGCCCTGGAAAAGGGGGGTGGGTACATGAGGGAACAAGGGATGGGGGAGGGAAGTGAGGGGGAGTAACAGGGTTTTAAAAGAAGAAAAACAATGCACACGTTATTTAAGCTCTGAAAGTCAGAGCTTTCATTTAACTCTGGAATCTCAATTTCAGCTATTTCTTCGTGCTGCCTACACCCCGGGCACCAACACCTTTCCTAGTTTCCACAGTGACTAACAAGCACAAATTTTGAAATCTTTGGTGGAATTGTTCTAACTAAATTAAGCATGTAGTATATATTTAAAGCGGTGGGCTAGACACTGTATCATTTTTTATTCCTCAGTGAAATGTGCCATCTCTCCGTGTAAAGGTCCCACCACCCTGATTCAGGGGTGCTTCACACAGTGCATCCTCCCAGCTGAATGCTGTCTCCACCAGAAACCAGGCAGGAGTATCGTGTGTGTGCACATGCACATTTATATTCTTTCTCCTCCCTCTCAGCATTCTGGACGCTATTCTCTAAACCTCTGTCATTTGTGAAGCATTCCGACCGTGAATGATCAAAGTCTTGCACTCTTTACTCTTTCTCTACTGCAGCTTGGAGCTAGCCAAAACGATGGCTTTGAGTGAGGAATCAGGCAGGACCTGCCCCCTCCTCAGCCCCCCGTGCTTTCTGTAATGGTCTCCCATAGGGCCGTTTGAAACTGATCTGCCAGGAAGAAGGCCCCTATCCCTGGCACCTTCAACTCTTCCAGCGGTTCTTGGATTTCATGCTTTTAGCAAAGCATGCTAAAAACTTGAGCGGGAGTGTTCTCGCCCATCCCCTAAGCTCAAATAGCGTGTCCCAGAAGGCCACTGACACTCCCTGACAAATTCCTGGTTTCCCATCCTGCCTTCCCATCCTCCAGGTCTTCCAAGTTCTGCTGGGCTCTCTTTCCAGTCTATATGTCTCAGAAGCGAACGTGAGCCCCAAACCGATCAAGAGCGGCGGCGTTTAAACAGCTAGAGATACAATTAGAGTCCTCCAGAGGAGGTTTCTCATCACAGTCCTTCCCATCTGGGGCCCCCAGCGTGTCCTCTCACCAAGGAGAGATGGGGCCCCATCTCTGGGTTGGTCACCTCAACCCAGGCCTCTGGGTCCATGAGGCCAAAAGAGGCCCCAAGCTTCAGGCTTGGTCTCTCTCTGTGCTACTCCAGGGCCGGCTGGTCCCAGCAGGGATGTTCTTCTAGTCTAGAACTATGTTGTTCAATTTGCTTTGACCCCCCCAAACCACACTAAGGAATAAATATGCTTTTTCATCACCGCCCAGTACAGATATCTAGATATCATAGAGGTATAAGCATAGTTATAGGTATGGAGACATGTACACACATTGGAAAAAAAAAAAACATTGAAAAAAAAATACAAACACCCTTTCTATATGCGATACACTGAGGCTTTTGTTTTTAATCTGTTGTTTTAAAGTGCTGGCTGTAAACCACTAAATTGATTTCACAACCCACTAATGGTTTGCAACCAGCAGTATGAAAAACACTGCAGTGTGAAATAGGAGGTACGTCTAATTCAGCCTTGCACCCCAGCAAGCAGCCTTTTATTCTTGAGGGATACCGAGGAAATCTCCAAATTTGAACAGATCCCAGAACAACCCTCTGCACTGGCCACGTCGCCCTGGGGAGGCTGCAGGAGGCCAGCTGCTGCACTGCCTTTTGGGGCATCTTCGCTCCCAGCAAAGTCTCCTGGAGGCCAGGCTGGGCGTGGGCAGGGCTCAGCCACATCCCTCTCCGTGGCTGTCTTCCCTGAGCCTCCCTGCCCTCCTTCCCTCTCTCCCCATCGTTTATAAGACTGTGGGGTGAACTGCATCTGAGCCCAGGGTGCCCGCAGCTCTGGTGGGAGGGCAACGAACAGGGAGAAGTGGGTGCTAGGGGAAGGAAGGGCAGGTCGGATCCTGCTCCTGGGGGCGGGGGGTGGGGGGGATGGGCACCGACCTCTGCCCACTTTCCCCCCGCCAGGTGGAGGGGACCCCATCTTTCAGATCTCAACCCCGTTTCCCCCCAGAAAATCCTTTTCATAACAGAGACCATCCCTGTCCCTGAGAATCCAGTGGAGGGCAGGTTGTCACCCGTGCCCAGAACAGCCAGGGTTTAGGGAAACCTGAGATGATGTTCGGCTCCAGCTTAAAGAGGGTGAGACCCTGGGAACCACCTGACAGAGGATTTTAGTTCTGACAGAAGAAATCTTCAGTCTTCTGGCCCCTCCCCCATGGCCACCACCCACCATCCCCCCTCTCCGTGGGCGGAGTGGGGGCAGGCAAGGGGCCTTTGCCACCCCAGCCAGAAGCTCCTCTGCCACCAGCCCACATCTGCACTCACACTCTTTTCTCCATCCCTCACTGGGGGGGATGAAGGTTGCTGTGTGTCTGAGACATTCACATCCCTGAAACGGGGGGTCCTTGTTGTGTCCGTGACGTGACTTCCAGCCCCAGCAGCTTCTCTGCTGACCCACAGCCAGGTCATCTGTCGCACCCCTGGCCTGTCTGGGGAGCCAGGGTGGGTGCAGCAAACACTGGGCCCAGTGACGGCAATTTCCACTCAGACCGCTCTGGGGCTGGGGCAGTGTTGATATTCCCTGTCGATGGGTACAGAGAGTTTCCACTTCTCCCTCGAGAGCGAAAAGAGACACGTCTCGACTCTTCTTTCCTCTCTCCCTTTCTCTCTGCTCACTTCATCTCAGCCCAAGTTTCTTCCAGGCCAACCTTGACATTAGTATTGAGTTGATGGCTGCCTCTCTCCCACTGAAGATTGCAGTTTCCCTAGACCTGGCCCTAGGGGGTCCTGGGAACATCTTAAACCCACCAGCCAGCAGGGCGAGCGAGCAAGGTCTACTGGCCCTTTGTTCAAGGCTGAGGCTTCAGAGAACCACAAAACACAATCCACGCCCTCGAGGAATTTACAGTGTCTTTGGAGAGATGGGCAACCAGGCAATACGGGCAGCCATATGGGGCAGCAAACAGAAACTAATCCATTTGTAAGATTCCTAAAGAGTGCTGGGCAACCACGGAGCGGGGATGCAAGCTGGAATCTGAGCAAAAATCAAGGCCCTTCATGGGGAGAGGAGTCGGGGGTGTGAGCCAAGTACTCAGGAACAACTGGGGCAGGGATGGAAGGTGTCTGCGGGAGAAGAGTGAGGGCCACGGAGGGTCCAGACTCTCACCCCAAGTGAGGGTTTGGACGTTCATCTGTGGGTGATGGGAAGATGTTGAAGGTTTTGTGAGCCAGGAAGAAACGGCTGGTTAGCGGTGTGGGGGGAGAGTCACTTGTTAGCGGTGGCTGCAAAGGACTGGAAGAGTTGAACCTGGAGACTGGGAGACCAGTAGGGAACCAGTGTAGAATTTCCATGACTGGCAGCCAAGCTCTGGAGTCATCTAGAGACGGGGTGTGCCTGAGCGGGCAGGCGTCACGGTGAAAGGGCTGGGGAGTGGGAATCGACACCATCTGTTAACTGATTGTGTTGGGGTCAAAGGTGATGTCCGGTTTGGGAGAACTGGATGCCATTACCTAAGGGAGGGATCCGCCTTCATTGGAGAGCATAGTCCAAAGAGTTTCTTTGCAGGAGTGCTGGGCAGTGGGGTTATATGGAAATGCTACATCCTTGATGCAGTATTACAGAAATCCCACCAGGTGGACAAGGCAGACTAATGTACTCATTTTCTCCCTCTGGGCTCTCTCCCACCACCCCATCCCTTCAAGGCATTAGAGAACGTTTCCCATGGACCTGGGTATAATTCTGCCTTGAGCAAGTCTTGCCTTTCTTAGCTGATAGATTTGCAACCAACTGCCCTACCTGCCAGGCGATCCAAGCAGAGGTCAAGCCACACCCCTGGCATAGCAGGTCCTGGCAGTTCATAGAGGATAACCAGTGTGCTGCCTGTAGCACCCCTGGGCCCCTCAACTGACTTGTCACTGGGGAACAGTAGTGCCAGTTGTGTTTTTATTGGCCCACTGGAGTGGGTAGAAGCCCCACCGGTTCTACATCTTGCGATTCAGGCCTCCCTTCTTGCCCAGTAGGTTGCTGGGAGTGATGGGAATTCCTGCAGAGAAGTGTTAATGCCCAGGAATAAGGTCAATCCTCTTTCCCCATTGTCTGATCGTGTATCTACTCTTGTTCCTTACGATGCACAAAGTCAAGTCTACCTTAGACCAGACATCAGGGCCAGTGCTTTTGGCGCCTGTATCTGGCTACTTCCCCTGAGGTACCATTTCTATTCACACTCAGGAGATATGGGAGGTCCTACCCTCCTCTCCTTTTTGGTATTGCCCAAGCATCGCAGGGCCCTTGGCCTCTGCCTCTGGAATAGCATCTGTGGTCAGCAGTTAGGATACCTCTCCCAGCATTCTGGTCCCTGGCACCACCTAGATGGGGGGATAGCTTGTGTGGCAGGCAGCAGGGATAGGAGCGGGGAGCAGCTGCCCCAAACAATGATCAGAGGGGAGAAGTCCAGCCTGACCTCTGGGGGCTCTTCCCCAATCCAGGGCTGGTTCTTTGGGGGGTCCAGTATCGTGGAGCAAGCCCTCCTGTGTCTTTCCCTCTGTTCTTTGGTCTTAATGGCAGCCTTCATGCCACCAAAGACAGCTGCCCCTGCCGATGCTCGATCTCAAGTCCCTTATGCTTGGGGCCCCGCAGCTCAAACCCTTTTTGGCCTCGATGCACACAAGGCAGCTGCCCGAGCCATCATAGGCTGTGACCGACCAGACACCAGGACTGCTGCTCCAGGTGGCAGTGTGGACGCATGCTGGTCCCAGTCTCAGAAAGGCTGGTGCCAAGCAGAGGACATGCACAGGGCCCTCCAGGTCACAGTGGCCTCAGCTCTAAAAGGAGGTCTTTGGACTTGGGGAACTGGAAGTGTCCCTCCAGCACTGGCAACCCATCATTTTCTGAAACCACATCGCTCTTTCATCTCCAACCCAACTCAATTTTTCCTACCTCTTACCTGTCAAAGACGCAAGTAGGAGTCAACACGGTGGGCTGGTGACTCTATCATGATCATTTGTCCCACATTTGCCTGAATAGAAACCAGGCGACAGCACCTGGTTTCAACGGGAGAAGGACTCCCATTTTGAAAGCACTTTCATTCCCTAAGCATTGACTCAATGCTTCCCGTGGGTACAGAGTACCTGCCCAGCGGACGAAACATGAACAAATGACAGACCCTGCCTCCACATGCTCAAGGCTCAGTAGGAGAAACAGACAAACAAGCAACAATCTAAATTCTGGGGTCTTTACTGGTGGACAGAGCCCTGCCTCCTCCCAAATTAGCATGGGATTCTGGACTCGTGGATCCAGCAGTGGGGAGAAAGCAGTGATGTTCCTCCCAATTCAACTCAATAGCACCGAGACCCATTTTGCTTTTACTTTATGCTTTGGCGCCTTCTTTGTTTTTTGGTTTACAGGTGTTTGGGATCTTTTGATCTTAAGACACTTTTATACATTTGGCTGATGTACACTGCTTCTTCCTTCTTGGAACTGACTTCAAGGGATTAGTACCCCAGGCTCATTTCCTGATGGGCCAGGGGCACCAGAAGAGGGGGCAATCTTGTCTGAACGGCTCTTCCCTGGATGTATTAAATATGGGGCTGTTGGCTCTGGGAAAGCTGGGGGTATTACTGAGAATTGGTGGCAGAAACTGTCTACCTGTTTGTACCTACCATCACCCCAGGACCTCCCAAGGGAGTGCCAGTTTGTCCTTTTTTCTTCGCCCTTCCCCTCCTCAGCCCACTTTCCTCCCAACCAGAGGCCAAACCCACCTGTTTGGGTGACATTTGTAAGCCATGGCAACTGTTCCCCCCACCTGCCCTAACTCTCCTGGGGCTGGGAGGCCCCACCTTCCTTCCCCACCATTCACCTGCCCCATCGATCTTGACAGGAAAAGCCTAGAAGTATTATAGTCTCAAAGTAGCATAGATGTGTGTTGGCCAGCAGGGTAGGTGGATGGGGTCCTTTCCACAAATAGCTTTGAAGCTGCCATTGAGCACATGCCTCCCCCCGACTGAGCAGCACCCCTGACCTGAAATAAAGTGGCTTCCGACAGCCTCCAGACACCACCTCCTCTCCCTGCACCTGGAGACTGACCTCTTCCAAATCTTCTGTGGACATTTCAACCTTCCGGAGGACAAAGCGAGGAGCAGACGGACGGGATCTCTGCCCTCAGGAAACCAGTCGTCTAGAGGGATAAGACAGACATTAATCAAATAGTCACTCAAGTTCTTATTGGCTGTTCTCAGTTCTGGGAGGGAAATGCCCAGGGTGACCTGAGAAGAGTGCAGATTAAAATGGAGAAAGGGACTTTGGGAAACTCAAGTTCCCTCTTCTCCTGGATGAATTCAACGACTCAACAGCTTTACTAGTAGTCTGATGATGGTTTCTTCCTAACTTCCCTTCCCAAACGTGAGATAAAAGGGCTCCCCTGCAGGTAACTCTAATATCGACTCCAATAAGAAGTGGCCTGTAGGGTTTGAATGGTTCCTGGGGCTCTCAGGGGCCCGAGCAAGACCTCCTCATCCACTTACTTCCACTGGCTCCAGCCTAAACGCACAGAAACACTGCAGCCGCACGACAAAAATAGCCAGCAACCTTGAGCATTCAGGAAGGTTTGGTCCCTAGACTGCTATTTTTATTTTTTAACCCTTCTCTGTTCCACATTCCTGTCACTCGTTTTCAAAAAGGCCCAAATGATTTTGAGCCTGGTTCTAGAAATAGAAACTTAAAGCACTTTATAGCTGCCCCTAGTGCCTCCCCACTCCCCCCCCGACCCGGAAAGGCCCTGTTGGCTTGGGTCTGCTTCCAGACCTTCCTTGCCATGGACGGGGTGCTCAGAAATCCCTCCAGAGAGTTTACCTGTGGCTGCATGGTCAAAAGAAAACCCACCTCTTTGTTTCTCATCATATGTTAATTTCCAGCAGGAAGGCGACACTCCCTGGGGCAGATCTAAATGTGCATTTGCCCCCAGATAACCCTTAGCTGAATCTGTTGTGCAGCCCATCTGGACCCCAGTTGGCTCACCTCTCAGGATGCAGCTAATATTAGTCTGAAAGCTGTCTTCATTTCTTGCTCAACCCCATTGCTCTAGGGAGAGTTCTTGAGAAGCACCTAGGTTGACCAGAAAGGAGAAGGTCAGAAACCTTGGCTTCCAGGAATTGATTCAACAAGTGTCACTTTGGTCTGCCTTTCTCTGGCTGATTGGGATCCCACCAAAGGACAGTGTTGGCTCTTGCAAAAGTCACCAGGAAAGAGAAGTGGAGCCTGACTAGCTCTCTCGTGCTATTGAGCCTTACTGCCACATGGTGTCGCTGTTCAACACTGACACTGCGCAGCTCCCTGGACTTGGGCTAAGCCAGCCATGCAGACGCCCTACCTGGCTGGTTGGTCCCAGAGCAGGCTGCAGGCTTCTTAAAGGGAAGATGGTCCCACTTCGTAGATTTTAAGTTCACTCTAGGATGCTCCACCTTTGAGCACACATGCACAAACACACACACACACACACACACACACAAACACACACACACACACATCACTCACAGTCACTATTTTCCAAAGCACATCCAGTGTGCCTAAGTGTCTGGGTCAAGGGTTGCTTCCACCCGACCACACTCTGTGCTAGAATCCCACCCTTTCCCCAGCTTACGCTCTCTTTGCACCTTGCTTATGTTGAGCCTGGGTCAGCAGTCTCTTCTCAAGGTAATATTTTATGCCTGAGTTTGGCCCACCCTCATCTACCCCCAAAAGAGTGCAGGATTTTGACTATCAGGAATTAGGGGTTGGAGTCTTCCCCAGAAGACCTTAGGTCCTATGCAAATAATCCACCTCCTCACCTAACTAGCTTTGAATTCAGGGCAAGTCACAGAAGGTTCTATAACAACGAAAATCCATTTAAAAATTACTGCTTGCTCTCACGGTTTCTGCATAACTAAGAGGGATGCTCAAGTGGGTTTTTAAAGGGCAAAGATTAGCTTCTCTCAATTAAAAAAAAAAAAAATTGAAGCCAGCTACACTAACATTCCTTCTGTATGTGTGGTCCATTCTGTCTACTTGGGGAATATGGTCAGCCTTTGGTGATCTTTTACTTATTCTCTATATTCCACTAAAGAGTTAACTATCAAAACCTAAATTCTAAGATTTGTTAGCATAGGCAATGGGCCTTCCCTGTTTAGAGCTGGAAAATAGAATAATTTCCCATGGGCTGTTCTTCTAGAAAAAGACTTAATCTAAACAGAAAATCCCTTGACCTACTTACTCATAAATAGTACTGACAGTGTTCAGTGTGGTACATGGAATGTCTGAAAAAAAAAAAAAACTAAACTTGTTTGTACTCTGGGGCCATATCATAAATTGTATCACATTTGGCTCCATTTATTACTCTTCTTTAAACTTTTGTGATATTTAATTGGGGTGATTAGAAGCCTAAACATGCCAAACTTTATTGGCCACGTGTTGCTTTGTAGCAGACCCTCAGCAGCTCTCTCCAATAAACATCTCAAAGAGGGATTTCTTACCTCACTGCCTGTCAAACCATTGTTCCTTCTAACTCCTTGTGACTGGTTTTATAACAACTGTTGAAGACCAGCTGCCAGCCAAAAGACACCTAAACCCCCTGGTCAAAGACCACATCCGATCTTATCAAATTATTATTATAAGTTTCTCTTTGTCATCAAAAAAAAAATCTCAGGGCTTCCCTGGTGGTGCAGTGGTTGAGAGTCCGCCTGCCGATGCAGTGGACACAGGTTCGTGCCCTGGTCCGGGAGGATCCCACATGCCACGGAGCGGCTGGGCCCGTGAGCCATGGCCTCTGAGCCTGCGCATCCGGAGCCTGTGCTCCACAATGGGAGAGACCACAACAGTGAGAGGCCCGCGTACCACCAAAAAAAAAAAAAAAAAAAGCAGTAGTTAATGGTTGAATTATATAAAAGTGAAATTAGAAAATGCGGCTTTTGGGGAGGGAGAATCAAATTTTATTTTATCTCTCCCTCATACCACACTACAAAATAAAATCCCAGTGTATTAGTAAAAAAAAAAAAGAATCCAAAAACATCTAGAAGAAAATAGTGGAGTATATTTAACTAAAGCCAGGATGAGCGAAAGCTTTCTGAGCATGAAGCGGCAAACGAAAGTGGTGATCGTAACAGAAGAATCAGTTATTTTAAAACAGTATCAACAGCCCAGTGCTTTGTGACCACCTATAGGGGTGGGATAGGGTGGGAGAGAGGGAGACGCAAGAGGGAGGAGATATGGGAATATATGTATATGTATAGCTGATTCACTTTGTTATACAGCAGAAACTAACACACCATTGTAAAGCAATTATACTCCAATAAAGATGTTAAAATAAATAAATAAATAAAGTTTAAAAAAACAGTATCAGAAACATCCTACATAAAACATAAAGAGAAAAGATTAAGTGGTTAAACATTTTTGAGGGAAATGAACAATAGGCTTAATCCAGCAAATACTTCTATACATTAATAAGGAAAACAACCATGGGAAACTGAATCCAGGCATACGATTTTTAGAAGAAACACGTGTGTAACTAAATTCATGATAAATGTTTGACCTCAAAGTTAATCAGAAAAAAGGCACATCAGCAAAATGAGACCTTTTTTTTTTTTTTTTGCTGTACGCAGGCCTCTCACTGTTGTGGCCTCTCCCATTGTGGAGCACAGGCTTCGGACGCGCAGGCTCAGCGGCCATGGCTCACGGGCCCAGCCGCTCCGCGGCATGTGGGATCTTCCCGGACCGGGGCATGAACCCGTGTCCCCTGCATCGGCAGGAAGACTCTCAACCACTGCGCCACCAGGTAAGCCCAATGAGACCATTTTTGCAGTTAATCATTACGTATTTTGACTATATGCACAGTTGATCAGGTGAAATGGGGCAGTCTTGGGTGGGGGAGGGGTGCTGCTCAGTCACCTCCAAGAGAACCTGCCCCAGGGAAGCAGAGCTGACTGACAGCTCCAGCTGCCGGCCCCCTCCTCACCATGGAGACCCCTAACCAAAGCCGGAGAGTGAGGAGTGTCCTTGTACCAGCCCATTCCTGCGTGACTCTCCAAAATCCACCTGCTAGAAACTTGGGTGGGGATTTCCCGTCCATGTCCAAAATTTTCTTAAAATCATGCAGCGGTCCAAGAGTCTCCTACCCAATCCTGTCCTCTCTCCCCTCCACAGACATCAGACCTGAAGGCTCTCCCGCCTGTCCTGTTCTCTCCACCCTTTCCCCTCCCCTGGCATCCTCCTCCCCAGATCCATCTGGGTGTGTGTTTCTCAGACACCAAACTGGCAGATGAAGTGACACAAGCACTTTCATACTGATGGGAGTGTAAATGAGCACTTTTTGGAAACTTCTTCATAATGGAATTATGATACTCCCTCATTCAATAGACTATTGTGTGGTCAGTAAATGTCAGGTTTGGGAAGAGCCCTGACTGGGAAAATACTCGTGTTATAATCTTAGCCAGGTAGAGTGAGAAACTACTTTGACGGCATGGTATCCATTTTACAAACCATCACGTATGATGGATACATACACGGAAAAAAGGAAGCAAATCCACCCAGATGTACAGGGTGACTATCTCCAAGGATGCAATGATGAATTTTTTTTCCCTTTATACTTTTCTGCCTTTTCATATTTTCTGCCAAAAGTATAAATTCTTTCATAACCAGAAGATGTTGCTTTAAAAATAACAGACTCAAACGTTAAGCCAAAACAAGAGGGTTCAGTAGATCCAGAGCCTGGTGTAATGTCCAGAAACTGCTGTGAAAGGTAAGAGGACCCCTGCCCGGGCTGGATGGAAAGGGTGACCTTGAGACAAGTGGAGTGGCCATGGCCACAGAGAAGAAATGATATGCACAGAGCATGAGCTGAACCACCAGTGGGAACGAGGGCTTCGGAAAAAAGGAACAGGAAATAGTAAGAGAGTCCAAGTCAGACCAGCAAAGAGTCTTCAACTGTTACACTAACCAGCAGTGGACACCCCTGAATGTTGTTGGCATGGCCAGTTGACTGACACAGCTTTCTCTTCAACTTTCCTCGAAATCCCCCAACTAAACTGTTCACCCAGAGAAAGCACTGACACCTCTCAGTAGCCAGAAGGAGTTCAAGTCTTAATGGTCATGTGTGCTCCTGCCTGACTCGATGGCACCCATCTGGAAGAGAGCCCGGGCAGCCGCGACCCCTGGGGCAAACAGAAACGGTGGTGGCACCATCCCCACCTTCCGATCCAGGGTCTCGGGGCTTCCCTTGAAGAAGCTATTTCTTAGAACTTGTTTTTCTCTCTTTTACTTACTCGGTTTCCCAGATCTTCTGAAATCGGACATTTGGGAAGGAGTTTGTGAATGTAGTGGTGGTCACACACTCCAAGAATGTGACTCTGAACAGCCTCATGTTCTAGGATGCGGGCACGTTGTTGTATTCTGGGATGTGTAGAAACCTCAAGAAACACTGTGAAGGTGGGAGGTCATGATAAACAGAGCCAGTACAGATACTAATCTCTGGGAGAGCTCTTCCTGGTAGAAGCACGCCTCACTGTCCCTCATATGGACAAGTGGGACAGGGACCCATATCTCCCAGTCAGGCCTCCTGCCCTGAGACCTAGGAGGACATCTGAGAGGAAGGGGGCTGAGGACATTTCCACTCCCCCCATCATCTTGTAAACATTGGCCCTGCGGAGTCCTCTTCTAGGTCAACAATGAGCAAACAAAAAAAGAAGGGAAATGGGGACAGAAAATAAATTCCCAGCCCCGACCTGGAAGACTTGGAGGCAGCACATAGTTGTGGAAATGATCTCAGGCAGTGTTTCTTAGCCATGGTTTAGCCTGTAGCTTCGGCAAATAATGACAAGAGCTCTTCTAAAGATGCTGCAGTTTGGAAAAATAATAGCAAAGCCCTGGTTCCTGCTGGAATGCCTATGTTAAGGGACCCTCCCTTGCCAGTTAAGACTGTCTCATTTTCTTTTTTGACTCTTAGGACCCTCAAGGATCCATCTCTGTCCTCACTTCTTTGATTTTATTGTTTTACTCCTGTATCTTGTAGCAAGCTACTCTTGTCACTCTTAGACATAAACCATGAGCTCCCATTCTAGAAGACTCCTCCTGTTCCCAGCACTGTTGCCACCCACCCCCAACCCCTTCATAGGGTCTCCCTGAGCCACTGTGGGTCTGACCTACCAGGAAGAGGGTCCCATATACACCCAAAAGTTGTTTTTTCCAATCTCCCTCCCCTTAGAGGAGTGGGGGAGGGGTGCTCAACAGGGAGGGAGGAGTGGGAGAAGTGAGGGGGAGCCCAACCTCGGCTCTCCCCTTCCTTCCAAGCCGCAGCAGGGCTCTCTTCTTACAGTCTGTGTATCTCAGAAATTGACAGGCATTCGAAGGGTGAAGGAAAGTCCCGGACATGTCATTTACACTCTTCACAGCTAACTGCTGAATCCTTTTTCATTAAATTCCCAAAGGGCAGCCCCTCCTACCCAAGTACTCTTGGCAAGGCCTGCTCCAAGAAAGGTGGGGACACAAGGCTCGTGGCGGTCCCCCAGGCACCGAAAGGACCTTAGACCCTCCGGGAGCCAAGCAGATGTCTCACATCTAGTCCAGGCAGCAGATGAAAAGGCTCCCCCCTTTCTTTGGAACTTTTTTGTCCCTCGTTCTGGGCTTCACTCTCACCTTGCATAACTCCAGGAGTAATTGGGATCAACCGAGACGCTCTGGGACAGTTGTTCAGATATTTTTTTTAACCAGGACTACAGTAAGAAATATGTCTTATGTGGGCACCCATAAGAAACATCCACTGGTGCACCTAAAGATGAAACATAAGTTTCACAAAACAATACCTACCCTACTCTGTGTGGTGCACTCTGATGTTTTCTATTGTTATTTCAACATTGTCCAAGACCTACTAAATTATGTCACAACTGGTGGCAGCTGGCAGTTTAAGAGGTGCTGCCCTAGGAGATGGGTGTTAACCCTTGCACTCCTGGGCACCCCTGCAGCCTCGTCTTAGGTGTCAGAAAGGACCGGAATTAGAAGGGAATGGTGACGGGGCTCCCCTCCTTCCCTGTTTCTCCGTGGTGTGCCACAGGAGACACCTGGGGCCTTGGCAGAGCTGCCAGGGAAGGCAGATGAGACACTGGAAATTTTGCTCCTGGAATCTGGACCACAGAAAAGGCACAAGATGAGTTGTCTCAGCAGAGAGTCCGTTGTATGGATGTCATTCCAGAATCTCGTGTTTCTCCAACACTCACCCCTGCATACTTCCTGTCACTTTTTATGTTGAGGAGGCAAAAATCTCATGGCCTCTCACTGTGGGTGGAGGGCCGGGCCTGTGGGAAAGATCCTGGGAGAAGGGAGAATTTCCAAGGCACCTGCTTGCAGGTATAGCCCACGTCCAGGTCACAGGCCAATTTGCACAGCAGAACCACACTTTCTCTTCCCTGCTGAAGAAACACTATTTACCCCACAAGACAATTGCTCATGGAATCCTGGACTCCCGGATCCTGAGTCTCAAATAGAGCTGAGCTTATCACCCATTTCCTGAATGAATGGAATTGAGGGGCACCTGGGACACCTTTAAATTCCAGCTTGAAGAGGGTGAGACCAAGCTCACCCAACACACTTCCACTTCGGACACAAGAAACAAATGATTCGACCTCCCTGTTGCACCCTCTGCTCTCTCAGGGCAAGAAGCATCACCTGAAGGGTCCCTAGGGGAATGAAGCAGGAAGGGTGGGTGAAGTCCCCCTTCACAAGCCCTGCTTTCCTGACTGCGGTGCATTCTCATCACACTTGCTCTGCCTCACCCTTCGAATCCCTGTGAATTTCTGAGATGCATAGACTGGAAGAAGAGAGCCCTGCTGCTGCTTGGAAGGAAGGGGAGAGCCGAGGTTGGGCTCCCCCTCCCTCCTCACACTTCTCCCACTCCTATCCACTGTTGTCCTATCCATTGAGCTGAGTGTTTCCAGTAACATCCCTCGGGTTGACAGCACCCTGGCATTGCCAGGACAGCTCCAAGACTTGGGGTGCTGCACACTAGGGTCTGGTCCCTCCAGAGCTGAGTTCGCTGAATGAAGGTGTGAGCCCCTCCTTTTAGTTCTCTCTCTTGCTGAGTCTCCTCTTTGGCTCCTGGCCACCAGAGACTGGCCCAGTAGAGGGATTTTATCAATCCCTGCCATCCAAGATTTGAATTCAGTTACATCTCCAACTGAAGTCACTGCAGACTCTCTCAAGTTCTTACAGACTACCATCACCCACAATAGTTTACTGAATGCTCACTACACCACACACAAGCCCGAGGAAGCCACCAAAGACAAGACAAATTCCAAACACTCAAGGAGCTTACAATGTCACTTGGAAGACATGATGAACATTGACACAATATACACAACAATCCAAGCAACGTATAAGTGCCCATAAGTGGCCAAGATAGGAGTTTAGGGAGTAAGAGTTGGGCAGGATGCCTTCTGCACAGGGAGCTGCAATGTGGGCTCAAGGGCAGTGGTAGAGGTGTGCAAGTCTAAGAACAATCAAAGACACCCTGAGGCCAGAAATGGAGAATTTGTGTAAGAAAGTTAATGGGATGGGGAAATGGAGGGGGTGTGAGGAGAAGGAACATGAGGAAGTGAGGTCAGCCACACTAAAAGACTCTTCATGAGGCAGGCAATCAGGATGCAAGGAATCCTTGTAAAGTCATCTGGGGGTTGATGTTGCCTTTCCTCCAGAATCACAAAAAAATTGTTACCCTTCTAGAAGTGGCAGCCACAGCCATCCAGAAACAGCAGTTACAATTCAAGTTGCTACAGTTTCCAGGGATCCTGTGACATCATCAGTGGCATAGCACATTTCTGGGAGTCCTGGGATAACTAAAGCATGGGGATGACACAATCCTATTCTCCCAGGACCACAAAGAATGGGCTCCCCTATGCAAGTAGCTTCTCTGGATTTATTTTCTCCCTCCTCTGTGTCATTTTGTTTGCCAAGTGACAAAGAATATGTTTGAAAGAAGAGACCCTTCCTGTTTTCTTCCCACAGTCTGATGCTTAGTGTTCCTAGGACCCCTAGACCAGAAAGTCAGCTTAAGTATGTAATGGGGGCACAGAGCACTTCCAGCAGCAAGAATAGTGCTTGTACTGGGCTGGCCATTGGAGGAGACACCTAAGATCCCTTCCAAATCCAAAATCTGTAAATCCCTCTACTCCCACCCAAATTCAGTCCCTGTTTCCACGGTTACTACATATATGACTGCCCATCTACTACCCTGTTTCCCAGTCACACTGTTAGGTGTGGCCAGGTGGCGACGTTCTCTCCAAAGTGAGCGGAAGGGTATGTGCCTCTTCCAGGCAGCCTGTGACACCTCCCAGGCGTTCTCCTCCACATTTTCCCATGTCACATGCCTGGAATGATGCTGACAATGATAGCAACCTTGGAAGTCACTTGTCGAGTATGGCAGAGCCACTATCAGCCTGGGTCCCTCAGGGAATCTTACAGCAGAACTTCCTCCTCCAGTTCCAAGAATGTGGAACTATTGTCCTGGACTATTATGTGAGAAAGAAATAAACATCTATTGCGTTTGAGCCATTGTATTTTGGGTCTATTTGCTTTAGCAGTTTGGCCTCTACCCTAACATAATTTCAAAGACCTGAGTTTTCCTTTATCGGTCCACTAAGTGACTAGATACACAATTACTTACAAATAGATATGGGTGTTGACAACCTTGGGAAAGAGGCAACTAGGTGGTGATTTAAATGAAGGGTTACACATTCATAAACTTTCTCTAACATCTTTCAGAGGTGTCAACCTTTGTTTGGTGTATCTCCATTTGAATTTGAAGGCAGATTTGGAAAACCGTTCTAAGGAGGCATCTAATTGGGGATTGTTTTCCAATTCCACAAACATCTGAGAGCCTCCCAGGTAGACCAACTCCTGCAAAGGGAACTGTATACAGAACAGAGGAAACAGCCAGCCCTTGCCCCAGTGCAGCCGCCATATAATAGATAAGTATCAACAGTTTATTTTTGGATTCTGCCCTTTCTTCCTGCTTGACCCAGCTGCTTCCGGGCTCGGGGCACAGCTTGTCTGATTCTGACTGAAGCAGTTAACAGTAGTTTGCTGAGCTTGGGGGTGTAGGGGCCAGAGCAGGGGTTCAGGATGCCCTGCCTCACGCCAGTCTTGACATTGTGAGCTGTATGTATGTTTCAAGTGACCACCTAGAAACAACGGTGTCCTTTATTGGGCTCCAAAAAAGCAATCAAATACAGAGACCCAACGGATTCCTGCCTGCCAAGCTCCTTCTGTAAGCCCTGGAGAATACTGACACGGTGTTAATGTGACACATATAAAAGAGTAAAACTAAGAAGTTCTGGAAGGATGGGCTGGTGCTTTCTCTCCACCCTTAGAATGCTCCTTTGGAGGAGAATTGTGTCTTAGGAAGAAAACTACAGTTGTCAGCACAGCATCATCCATGACCAGGAGGAAAGCAAGGGGCTACCTGGACTGGGGAGAGACCCTCGCCCTTGGACAGCTGCTAAGACACCCTCATGAGCCCTCTATGATGCTTCCAGAACTTACATTTTTAAAACACGTGTAAAGCATGTGTCGGCATGTTACACACCATAGAACCTGATGGATATCCTCTCCCCAAGCCCCATTAAAATATCCCAAAATATGTCCATACCTGGGGTGGGGGAGGGACCCTCCCTAACTGCTTTATTTATTCACGGTGGCAGATGGAGAAGACACACCAACTGCCCTCTTGTCTAGAAGAGGTCTTGCCTCAAGGGAGGCACGAAACCACGCTGGCCTCACCTGTCTGCCCCTAAATCTGGGACTCAAGAGCTTCACCAGACCTGAGGCAGCTCCTCTGTACCCCCAGGAAGCTAGCTTCTGTGGGGTGAGAGGATGGAGCGCCAGCCCTGCCCTCATCAGAGCCGTGTCTCCATGTCAATTCAGACAGAACTGACACTCTGTCTGAGCCCCACTGCCACTGGGGCTCACAGCCAGATTTAGCAGGTGACTAGGCACAGGTGTATTGCATCCCCGATAAGATACTGTGCTGTGAACACACCAGCTGTCTGCTCCCTTCCCACACCCGAAAGTTCTGGTCATCACCTCCATTACTTCCTGGGGGCGTGGGCAGCTCAGTGAACGGACAGCCCTTTACCTGGCTGAGTGCGATTAAGGGGTCGGCACATGCAAGCTTAGACCTACAGGAGAGGACTTCCCCTCCTCACAGGACAGGATTGGGGGAGGAGAAGTAGCTGTTGGTGGGAGGGGCCCTGCCGGTGGCGTCTCTGAGGACTGGATGTGGCTCAGCCTGCCACCCCCGCCTCCCTGCCTCATTGAAGCAGCCAAGTCTGCAGAAAGGTCCAAGAAATGTCTGGTGGGATTGGTCTGTCTGCGGAGAATGGTGAAGGAGCTGTATTTCACATTTGCCAATTCAAGCAGAAGTCTGAGGCCAGGGGACAGTGAGAAGCCCCCTTCCAGAAAGGGGCAGGAAAACGCAGGCGTGCTTTGGCTTTCTGTTGACCTGTGGCCTGGAGCACTGGTGATCATGGGATCCCACAGGCTGCAGATGATGCGGTGGCGCCCCCGTCCAAGACAGGCAGGAGGGGCCCATCCAGCAGATCACCCCCCAATCGTGCACAGCAGCCCTGCTGGTCTTAAGGGAGCTCAGTCATTTACACATTTTGAGAAGTGCTAAATTGCAATCATGCAAATACGTGATCCATCCCATTTCTTAATCCGTGTAACGGAAAGAAAATGCAAATGAATGCATCAAGAAGATACCTACGACTGGATCATGCCTTTTTTTCAATCGCTGCAGCCTTCTGAAGATAGACATTTAAACCCCAGCCATGTCACGATCTCAGGTCCTAACATTGGGCTGAATGAACTTCTTCTGTAACTCTCTTAGCTGACATCTGGGCCACCCAGGGAGCATGCCACATGCTGCATCGGACTGGACCCCAGCCCGCCCCCTAGCCTCCCGAGCCCTGCATTCCTCCCTCTGATGAAAGCCTGCTGGTGCCAACACTGAGCTCTGGTTTCCCTGCAACTTGCCCCACCCCACGGGTCTACACTTAATAAAGGGATCTGCTCAGCCCACAAAGGCTAGTGATAGAAGCTAAAGAAATTCCATGCACCCTAAACTGCTGGCAAATACAAGTTCTGGAGGGAGCCGTCCTTGTTCAGGAACAAGTCAACCTGGGGGGCGGAAGGGGGAATTGTGTAGCACAGGGAGAGGGAAATCCTACTCCGAGGGCTTAAAAGAGTGAAAGACTCCTAACATTATCCACATGCAGGAAAACATTCCTAAGAATATGAAATCTAGACAGGCAGGGCTTTTTTGATCTGCTTTGTAAGCTGGAGTGTCCACCGAGCTCAAAATAGGGCTTGACACACAGTAGGTGCTCAGTAAATATTTGTGAAATGAATGAATGAGTGAATGAATCAAGTCCTGTGCGGTTACGAAGTTGAGGAGGGTCCCTGTCAGACGAGCTGCCGAAGGCACGGTTACCGGAAAGGCCAGTTACTGATAGCTGGCTCACTACCAAAGAGCATCCTTCTCCCTAGAGGCCATGGGAGAACCAGGGGAGGCAGGAGGACCTCCACCCTGGCTTTGCAAGCTCAGAAGCCTGGTTTTCCTTGGTATCCAAGACTGATCAACTCCAAGGCCAAGGTAATCATTAAGAAAAAGAGAAAGACTCCATCCCAGGGACCATCAGCTTGGGCTGTAGGCATACCTCCCTGGTATCTTCACCCTCCTCTCTGGTCTTCTGAGGCCTGCAAACCCCTCCAACAATCCCAACTCCTCTCTCTTCCTGGGGTGTCTCCAGGACACACATGGAGTTGACAATGTAGGAAGTATGGAATCAGGACAAGGCACATGAACAGGGGAGCCTGGGTGAGACTCATGTTATCTGCGGCTTCTTGGCTTGCAAGCTGGTACAAACTCTGTAGAAAAAAATAAAAGCAATGGTATATAATATACCAAAAACTTTTGCCCTGAGATCCCATTGTCAGGAATCTATCCTGAGAAATGATAAGAGAAGGCAATCATAAGATGCTCATAAAAGGTTTTTCAAAGCATTAATTATAACAATGAAAACTCGGAAGCCACATAAAGGTCCCAGTATAGGAGAAGGTTCAGATAAATGACAGCACGTTCCTCAGGAAACCCATCCGTGCCCTCAGCTACACTGTAGGACTAAGAGATGGCAGGAACCTCAAATTCAACCAAACCAACCCTACAAAGGACTCTGTAAATTTGCAGGAAGTGTGGGTTTTTTGGGAGAAGACTTACATTGCAGAGTGTGCAGCATTTGACTCAAAAGAGAAAAAATTCCTGTCTTTGGCTTTTGTCCCAGAGTCTCCCGGGCTCACCTCCAGCCTCCGGAGTGCCCGGCCACCATCTAGACCCTCTGGATTCAGCATCCTCATTGCCTCTCTCTTCCTCCTTATTTGATATTGATAACAAAAAAGGCCTAAATACAATGTATCCTTTGCCAACGAAGGGATCATTGGCACAGTTGTCCGTGAAAAGCAGGTCATAGGTCAGAAGGCACAAGCTGACCATAATAACATGGATAGATGATAGATAGATAGATAGATAGATGGATACATAGATAGATGGATACATAGATAGATAGATGATAGATGGATACATACATAGATAGATATAGATAGAGAGAGAGAGGTAGATAGATTAGAGAGAGAGAGAGACATAGATGATAGATGGATAGATAGATGATAGATAGATGGATACATAGATAGAGAGAGAGATAAAATACATATATAAGTATACAGGAAAATAATTGGAGTGAATTTGAAGAAATGTAAATGTAATTTGATTTCCACTTAGGCCTCTCTTTTTATAACATTGCCTAAGTTCAGGGGGAAAAAAAATACCCTACCTAAATGCTTAGGTGGGAGTCCCCTAAAAATATGTGAGCTCTTTATATCTGCAGGCAATCTGATCCCTCCTCTCTGACCCTTTGAGGTCTACAGGCACCTCCAGCACTCTTGACTCCTTTCCTTCTGGGCTGTTCCTATCCTCAAAGTTCCTGAGGGAAACATGGACTCAAGAGCTGGTTAGTGAAGATACCAGTTCTAGGGGCTTCCTTGGGTGGCCCAGCTGCTGGACCCTTCAAACCCTCCTGGGAAGGTGGGCAGGGCTCTGACTTGAGGCTGTCCCTCTGAGTTCTTCCTGCCCCAAAGGCCCAGATGAGCCAGCCCTGCCCCAGGGCCCAGCTTGCCCCCCGCTCTGCCCTTTCCCTACACCAGCTCTGCTGGATGCTGTTTTCCCAAGGTGGGCATCTCTGAAGCTGGTAAGAAGTCCCATCTCAAGGAGGTACCAAGAGAAATAACTAAGACTTCCTTTGGTGGAAATGGCCCACTAGGCCATTGAAACCATCCCCTGAAGACAGTTGTTATTTTTTTTAAAAAAAGGGTAGGATATTATAAAATGAACAATCTTCTTAAAGGTATCAAAGAGATAACAAGACAGCGGGGAATTACTGGGCAGAGTTATAGAGAAGAGAACCCAAAAGAGTAAACCCAGCTCTCGAAGCTTCTTTTGCCTTGAGGATTCAGCTAAATCTGCTTAGAAACTGACCTGTGCTTCCAATGGGTTTGTATACAAAAGCCACGGCACAGTACCCACCAAAGTTGGGGACCCTACCGAGCCCTCCCCTACCTCCCTTACCCTAACCCTGAAGGGCTATGGTCTCAGAGTAAAGGTGAGCCAGAATGAGCCAGTCCTCCATGGACTTGAAGCTCAGCTTGCTGTCATTGAGTTGATTCAGGGGACCTCGAGATGTGAACTTGGATTATGGTAGTCCCGTCTGGTACTACCAGCAGTCATGTGTCAGAAGCAGAGAAAAGTCTTGTCTGGAAAACGATAACATCATCCTAGGCTTCTAA
Organism: Kogia breviceps; assembly: GCF_026419965.1. NCBI lineage: Eukaryota > Metazoa > Chordata > Mammalia > Artiodactyla > Physeteridae > Kogia > Kogia breviceps. The sequence goes on along the minus strand of NC_081312.1, from coordinate 120,083,218 downwards.
CTTTTCCTACAAAGAAAGAGCCATCCTGTAACTCCTTTCTCACCAGGAACTCCTGGCCGGTCCCCATACCTAAAAAGACTCATGGGAGTCACCTCGCAGGGATGCTGAAATGTCTGAGCCAGGGGGCAGTCCCAAACCTGACCCCTCCCCATGCTGCAAGGAGCCTTCACTATTCCCTTTTCGGGGGTGAAACTGGATCCAGTTGCAGGTTCTCTATGAAATCAACTGTATTGTTGCTAGAGGCCTCTTCTTGCCAAGTGAAATTTAAGAATCCAAACTAGAACAATTAAAACCCATCACCCTCTTCTCCCACATTTTTCTTTGCAAGGAGTCATGAGGCTCTCTTAGGAATCATGTAGCCTTGCCCTGGAGAGGGTGTCAGATGCTGGGAAACCAGCTCCAGTCTCTTCGATAGGAAAGTAGGCCCTGTGGTGGTCTCAGGACACACCCCACCTGGTACCCATCTCTCCTGAGCCTCACTCCGGGTCCTCCCTCATCCAGCCCTGTCCCTTCAAATTCAGTTCAGGTCTGACCACAGCCTGTGCTCCATCATCCCTTAGAGCTCTCAGCAGGATGGCAGGATTTTTATTTGCTTCATGTCTGTCTTTTGCTTAGTATAAATTCCACGGAAACCGAAGCTAAGTCTGTTTTGTCCACTAGGGTGTTCCCAGTTCCTAGAACAGTACCTGGCACAGAGTAGGGTGAATGAATGAAATCACAGCGTTTCCTATGAAGCCCAGAGACTCAGGACAGTCAGCTTTGGGGATTCACCCCTGCTTTTGCTGCAATGATGGACTCCCCCTTCCTTTACAAATACTGGGAGCCCCTCCCCTTATCTCACTTCATTCTCTTCCTTTGTCTCCTTTTGTACAAGACTTTTCAGGATCAGCAGGAGCTTTCAGAGTGCTCTTATAGTAAAGTACTGGTTGACTCTATTTGTTACTCTAAAAACACTTCCAGGGCTTCCCTGGTGGCGCAGTGGTTGAGAGTCCGCCTGCCAATGCAGGGGATACAGGTTCGTGCCCCGGTCTGGGAAGATCCCACATGCCGCGGAGCGGCTGGGCCCGTGAGCCATGGCCGCTGAGTCTGCGCGTCCGGAGTCTGTGCTCCGCAACGGGAGAGGCCACAACAGTGAGAGGCCCGCGTACAGCAAAAAATAAATAAATAAATAAAAATAAATAAATAAATAAATAAAAACACTTCCAAAGTCGCTCACTGCCGGGTCCTCGTCCTACCGTTATTGTCACTATCAAAAGTGATCACTGTCCCTCCACCCAAGTGCCCAAACTTGGCACACACACAAAAAAAGAATTAACAGTCCATGGCCACCTGGAAGCTGGAACATCATGGGGAAGGCTGGACCAGTGAGTGCTCTGATGACCTTGCAGTTATGTCAACAAGTACCTGGGATACGTCTGAATAATGGCACCTTCTGAGAGAAAGAGTGTTGTTTGCTTGGGGCAGGGCAGTGGGGGAGAGTGTGATCGGGGCTTAGGGCAGGAGGTGAGGTCCCGAGAGCCTGAAATGGACCATCCCTTCAAGGCTCAGGGAAGAGGGTGAACTAACTGCAAGCAACAAGCAGGCGGATATGGAATCTTTTTGGTTGGTGGGGGGAGGGATGGGAGGAGTACACAGAGGCAAGAGAGGGTGGGTGAAAAAAAGCAGTGTTGGCAAGAGTACAAGGCTGGACGTTGGGAACAACGGGACATTCCGGTGGCAAGAGGATGGAAAGCATGTTTAAAAGCAGGAACATGCAAAGCCCCTTTCTAAAAGTGTGTGCACGTGTGCCTGCGGTTCACATGGTTAGCCCTCCCCCAGAACACCCCCTGTTCCTCCAGAAAGTCAAAACACTGCCCCCAAACATTTTATGTGATTGAGTTTTGATGGCATCTTATACCCAGGGTGACCCAGTAAACAGCAGATGTACAGAGGCAGAAACCAGGAGGCCAAGGCGACCCCGTGGTCACAAGCCCTCAGGCCTCCAAAGAAAGCACGCAAAGGGGGTTTGCCTCTGAGCTCCCTAGATCTTCAATGCCAACGGGGCCTGGCCACCTCAGAGAATAGACACCTCTCAGAGCATCACCACGGCCCTCCTGGTGGGTGGCATCACCACGTAAAAGTGGAGCTTGAACAGGATCTGGACTGGAAAGGGTGGGCGTGGGGCATGTCCAGGAACAATTGAGGAGGTTGACTGGACACAAACAAAAGGGCTGGGCGGGGTCGGGGGGGGTGCAACTAGAGGAGGAGGAGTCTGCGGAGAGCTTCCCAAGCTAAGTTAAAGAGTTTGGACTTTTAATCTGTTGGCAACGGGTAGCCACTGAAGGTTTATTAACCAAAGGAGCACCAGGGTCAAGCCCCGCCCCCTCAGCCCCTGAAGGTGGGCAGAGCAGGGGGGCGGCGCCTAGGAGCCAAGAGACTCGTTAGGAAACTCTGCAGCAGTTTAGGCTCCGGAGGGGAGGACCGGAACAGGAGCAGGGCTGTGGATAGGAAGGAGGTCCCGAGACTTAACGAAGGCTGGAGAAGTGACCAGGACCAGTGAGCATCTGGGTGGGGGCGGGCGGGGCTGGGGAGGACAGACATTGAATCAAAGATGGCGTGGATGTCTCCCGCATCAAAGATGATGCCGGTGACGTCAGGGGCTGGGAGGAGGTAGGGGAAGCCCAGGGGACCCCGGAGAGAAACAGGTGGGCCTTGGGGCACACCAGCTGAGAAATGTGCCAGATGAGCTCATTTGCGGGAAGAGAGATGGGGGAACTTCTGGATGCTCACGCTGCTTTCCTCGTGTGTGAACTTGCTGTCACCCTCCTCCTCTGTCTTGTCAAATGCACAGAGGCGGCGTGCATGACATCTTGCCCTTCTCAAAGAGAGCCATGTCTCATTGGATGGAGATTTGTGTCACCCCAAAGTGCCCACTAGGCACCATTCACACCTCCACCCCCCGGTTCACGGCACTCACAAGGATCCTGAGCCAGGCAGCTCCCACCTGCCATGGTGGGACCCACCTCCTTGCCCACTTCTCCTGGGACCACCACCCTGCTGTCCTCCCAGCCCCACTGAGAACCTACACAGCCGCCCGTCTATCTTTTCTCTTACAGCATTTTAGACCCCACATACTTTTGACGTATTTGGTGTATCCCACGGGCAAACGTCTGAATTTCTTTGTGGCACTTAAAATACCCCGCCCACCTGTCTACCATCCTCCTGCACTCGTTTCATGATTCTTCACCTCTACTTGCAAAGTTTGAACCTGTAGCATTTTCTATGTTGTCACTGAAGGTTCTGGAGCATTTTCTCTCCTCTGTGTCTGTTTCTTCCTTCAGCTAATTTGCATCACTGCTTGGCTAGTTTCCAAATACTTTGCTATATTCATCCTCTCCGTGGCCACCATGCCCCTGGATAGATAGTGATCAAATTTGGCCTAAAACGCTGTCATTACACCATATCCCGTCTTTCTCTCGCCCCAAACCAAACTCTTACACCACAGATCCTAGAGTCTTGCAGCACCTTCTTTTAACTCTCACCCACTATCACTGCCCCAAGCTCTGGCCTTTCCATGCTGCACCGATTACTGGCGATCTCACCTGTGGCTCGCTTTGCCTGGGATCTGCCCCTGTCACACCTGGAGGGCACTAGGGCGCCAGCTGGGACGGATGCCACTGCAAGATTTCCCCTTGGACAATCTGGCCTGTGGTACCAGGTGGGCCCTTCAGGGGCATCTGGTCTCCTCATGGGAGAGACCCTCACTTCCTGAGTTGGAGCTTTTTCACCTGTAGGTTGCTGAGAAGAGAAGGAAACTCTGTAGTACTTTCTGAAGTTTTTCTCCCGCTCACCAGGAAGAGCCAAATATCCATGTGGGTTGACAACCAACCCTCCTCTCAGACTAGCTGACCCTTCCTCAGACATCAGGGCCATCTTCCCAGGTACCTAAGATCTCGGAAACCCTGATCCTCCAAACGGGGTGGTTCTCTTGGGCATGGGAAGGAAACTGTCACCCCACCACATCCCTGCTGTCCTCCAGGACATGAGTGACATCCTCATCCGTGCTTTCTGGCCTCCAGTATCTGGGACGAGTTGACACAGGTGACCCTTGGGCCAGGACATCCAGGAGGCATAACAGTAACTAGGGCTGTTGCAGGAGAGGGGGCAGGTCTGGGACAACGCTGAGGCCGTGGCCTAAACCTCCAGGGCCAGAATTCAGAAAGCCATGAGCGGTGGCGAAGCAGGGTGCAGGAAAAAGGCAACCTACGATCTTGCTCTCAAGTTGCGGCCTCTCCTGGGAGCTTGTTGGAAATGCAGAGTCTCAGGCCACAGGCCTGCTGACTTTCTGGACTCCCGTGGTGAGCTCTCGTGCATCTTCATGTTGCCTTGGCCTCCATGGACCTCACAGTGGGGCCCACTGGGACCCGTGCCCCTCCTCCTGCCCCCAATTGGGCGTGCCCTGGCAGGGCCTCCAGACCAGGAAACATGCAGCTGAAGCCCCAGCAGGAGCCGCCCCAGTTGGTTATGGCCAACATTCTGGGTTGCCACTCTCATCCCCCTTGGTGAAGTTCAAGGCTTTCAGACTCCATAGTCACTGAGCTCACTGCTTTGGGGAAACACCTGACGGTGGTCTCCCTCGGTGGCACGGCACTGTGAATCTGAGGTTTTTTTATAGGTGGGTCCAAATCTACTCTCTGCCCCGCGGGCAGTCACCACACCCTCTCCAGTCTGGACATGGGGGAGGGGTGCCCCCGACACACCCCTCAGCATCCCACCACCACCCCCCCTCCAGGTGAGGCGGGAAAGCCATGAGGCACAGGTGTAGAAGGAAAAACCGGAGGAAGAGGAAGACAGCGGCCTCTGCCTGAGTCTTGCTTAGGGTTCTGGCTACAGACGCTCCAGGCTCAGAGGGAATTTACCCTCCTATGGAGGAAACAGTTGGAATTCCCATAAACTCTGGGAGCCCGAGTTTCCTCAAGCATAGAATGACGATGCTGGACTCCATGACCCCCCAGTGCCCTTCCAGCCTGCACACACACCCTACACATCCCGGCGTCCTCCTGCTTGCCAGTGTTCCATGCTGGAGTGTGGGCTTTGGGTTGGCTCTTTCCAGGCCCTAGGACCTCACCCCAAGTATGATCATTAATACCGCAGGGGTAAGACGCAAAGGCTTTGAACATAAAAGTCTGATATAGAACTTAGTGCCTGACAGCATCCCAAGGCAGCATCCCAAGTCAGTGGTGTGGGGACAATCGGATAGACACCTGAGAAGAACCAAAATTGAATCCAAACCTCACATGACGGCCGCTTCAAGGACAGGACTCGGGGAGACCAGTGCTTCTGAATCGTCTCTGCACATCAGGACCACTGGGGGCTCGTGCTGAGGCGACGCCCACAGCGGTTCTGGGAAGGCTGGTGGGTCTCTGATGGGTCTGCTGCGGGGTCAGGAGCCCCAGCGTACTCTGCCCTCCCTGGACAGGCTCCACACGGGCAGCAGCTGCCCTTTGTGGGCTCCACTCAGTGACACAAGGACAGTCACTGAGCTGCTCAGCCAGGGTGGGGACAGCCGAGGGTCAGAAGTGCACACAACTGGGTGGTGACGGCCAGGCCTGGCCGCGAGCAGAGATCATGCTGGACCATGGTGAGCCGAGCTCTGCGCTCAGGCAGACTTCATCCTTCCCCGGGCTTCAGGCTGAAATATTGAAAGGGGTCTAAAGAGGAGGAAAGAGAAGGAGGAAAGGAAACTAGCCGTCGTCTGAGCTCTCCTTGGGGTCCAGTTCAGACCCCAGGGACCTCACTCCTTGTACTTGGCATGGGACCCCTCTTGTTCTTTGCTTTTGCCAGTAGAGATCAGAGATGGGGTCCCTCAGTAGTGCAATTCCTCAAAATACAATGCTAAGGCTCTTTTTATAACCGTTTTAAATATTTGTGGACACCAGGAAAGGCTCATAATGGTAAGTGAAAAAATCAGGTTGTATGACCCAAATGTGTAGAGAAAAACATGCAAAGGCACTCGCACAGAAGTCCAGAGGCCACTCGTAGTGTAAAGCAGAGCTGGCCCCTCCCTTGTCAAGGCTTCTGAGGCCCTCACATCCCTGTCACAGCGCTTTATGCTCTGTCATCCCTCTAGGTCACGTGTGTGGTCTTCCCCCAAGACTCAATTTCTCGAGCCTTCCAATTAACACAGAGCCCAGCATAAGTGGGCATTCAATAAACGTTTGCAAATGATAAATGCAGATAAATGACGGAAGGAAGGGAGGAAGCAAGGAAGGAAGGAAGGAAGGAAGGAAGGGGGAGAACATCAAAATGCTGTTAAGAGTATTATTATCTGGATAACTTGTTTTATCTTCTTTATAATTATCTGTCTTCCAAGATGTCACCCATGAAAACATCGCTTTTATAATAAATCCATTTTTAATCAAAATTCTGCTACTTAAATCAGTCTGAAATGTTTTCTCATAACTTCCAGTCCTATTTTTAAGTGAATCCAGAAGACACCAACTAGATCATGTCTCTATAATGGTCACACCTTCCAGAGCCGATACTGGACACGTGATCTGACAAGTCCCCAAATGCTCACAAAAGAACGAGAACGGGGTCTTTGGAATCGGGGTGCCCCCAGCTAAGGAACATCTCATCTTTCACTGAGGGAGAAAGGCAGTAACGCTGGGAGGGGGCGGTGGAATCCATTTGGACAGTGTTGTCCCTCTGGACCCCAAAGTTGGCCCCTCTGAAGTGCCCATGCAAAGAACAAAAAGAAGAAGGCATTAGAGAAAGGAAGTCACATCCCACTCAGGTCCCATATTCCTTCCAGCCCAACTTTGCTTCCCCGAGACCCAACTCACTCTGCTTTTAAGAAACGGAACTTGTCTTCATAGAGGAGGAGCTGGATTATGCAGGTAAAGGAAGGCCCCCTGCAGCCTCCTGTCCCCATGCCACCCTCCTTTCTCCCCTCTGCCTGGGACCCCACTCTCCCCAGCACCGGTCACCACAAATGCCTTGCCCACAACAGGGGACCTCTAGTCCCCCTACCACCACCAGCTCTCTCTACACCCCTGGAATCCCACAGAACTTTGTCACTCTGGCAGAACTTAGAGGCAGAAGGGCCTGGGTGGGACCTGGCCCCTGAGCTCGATCCGAGCCCCAGCACTGAGGCACCCAGGGCTTCAGACCCAGGCCGGCCCCAGGCCCAGTACCTCCTCCTGGCCCCCCCCACCACCCTCCTCTGAGCCTCGGGCCCACATCCCTGATCAAAAGAAGGCACCTTGCTGGCCTCCATCTCAGAAAACCTCCAAACGGATGCATACACAGTTCACGCCAGAAGGGTTTTTTAATTTAAGAGCCTCTAGTGCCAAAGCTGTGGCATCTGGAAGGTCACTCTTGGTGGCTGCCTCTGCCAGGCCCTGTGACGAGCACCTGGCAGACAGAGGCTGGCGTTCACGCGTCAGGCAGAAGAATCCAGCTTCTCCGCAGATGGTTCAGACGCGGTTGTCGGAAAGGCAAGTGTGAGCCACGGTTCCAGTTCCAAGGTCCGGACAGCGCACAGCTGCTAGGTGGCCCATCCCGTTTAGTCACCACCCTGGCCCATGAGGACACGGTGGAGGGTGGAGATAAAGCAGGCCCACCCCTCTGGCAAACAGGGCGGAGAAAGGGAGAAGGAAAGTCAACAAAAGAAGCAAAATCACAGGAGGGAGCCGAGGACCAGCAGGCCACTGTCCTCAGAGTGGCCGCCCCTCTCTTGTGCAGAGGCCGAAGTGCCACTCTGATGGGCCAGGGCTGCAGAGCACCCATGCCCAGCGGGCCTTGGGAACCTGCCCCAAAGCAGGGCAGCCCCTTCCCAGGAAGCTGAAAAATCTGAAAATAGGGAAAGGCCAGAGTTTTCATCCCAAGCAGTGGAGCAGACAATAAACAGGCAAATTTGCAAACCCTGCAGAATGCCAGAAAAGAGGAGATTAAAAAAAAATTACAAAACACCTTTCCAGAGAGAACAGAGTAGCCGGCCCCCAAAGGCACTGCTAGGAGACTTTAGCAGAAGGATATCCGTTGCAGCAAATAACCCTGGGGAAACAGTGAAATGGGAGTCCTCTATCATCCTGAGAAGTCAGCCCGAGGCCCTGCTTCCAGCAAGTGTCGGGCACTCTAGTTGCAAGATAAGCCACCACCCAAACCCACCTGTGTGAGGGGCCTTCCTGCAGTAACCTCCTGGGTCCAGGTGGGTTCCTAGGCCAGTCTGGCCTGGACCAACTGCAAACGTAGTCCCTGGCAGTGGGCTTTTTTCAGCCAACCAAATCACCATTCATTTAAATTATCACGGTGATTTTTTTTTTCATTCCATTTCTAAGAATGTAGAACGGTGACAGGGCAGAGAAACACACAATGGATGTTACTAAGCAAAGGCTGCCAAACTCTTTTCTCTTTAGAGATGGAGAAATTATCTCACATGTACATACACACACACACACACACACACACACACACACACACACACACACACACACATAGGTCTAGGTTTCTCCCTGATATTCAGAATTCTTTGTGAGCTAGCCATGCCTAATTCTGCTGAACCCTTTCAAAAAAGGAAAAGAAAAGGAGCCACAGGACGTGTTTACATCTGCTACAAGCTGAGCAGCTCTGAACCCTTGCACTCTGAACTTTCACGTGGCCACCACCAATGAAAGGCCAGAACTCGACCAAGCCCAGAAAGACCACAAAGGGTCAGACATCTAAAAGTTCATAGATCCAGGAGAGCAGACTGTCAGAAACCCTAAATATGCCGCTAAATATCCTTTAGGTTTTTCTTAGGTTCTTGATAACTTCTGATCTCTTTTACTTTTGTCGGCAGTTGCTTTAAAATTATTTTTTAAATCAGCACGTTTCCCCTTGCCCCTTAGCAAGGCAAAAGCCCTCTTGAGGGAATAAAGGGTGACATTTTACAGGGGCGTCCAGAGGGTGGTGTCTCCTGCAGTGACATTCGGAGCCAACGTTCCACACACAACTGTGCCAGAGTTTCATAAATAATGTTTGTTTTGGTTTCAACACCTTGGACGGGACAGCTTCCAGATCCTTCACACCCCCCAGCTTCAGCCGACCAGCCACAGGTTGCCAACACGCTGGAGAACAGGTTTTACCTAAAAGAAGAAGAACAAGTCAGTGACCTCTGGCAGAGCCGCACACCCATTGTGACCCCTCCCTAACCATGACCATCCTCCAGGCCACGCCGCTGTCCTAGCAGGGCAGTTGACACCCCTCCCCCTGCCCCTCCAGCAGCGCTTCCATCTCTCTCACCCCCCATCTCTATTCCCGCCACACAAGCTGCCTTTTCAGTCCTTGAAAACGCCACCCTCCTCAACCCCAGGACCTTTGAATGTGCTGCCTGGAACACACACCCACTCCTCCAGCTAATGCCTTCCCTTCCCTCAGCTCCCAGCTCAGGATCATTTCCTAGGTCCCCTCACAGACCCCCTACTACACCACCTCTCTTATCCTTGTAATCCTCCTTCCTAGCACTTATGTGGGTGTTTACACCGGGGCTTGGCAAACCTTCCCTGTAGAAGTCCAGAGAGTACTAAATATTTTTGACTTTGCAGGTCCTCTAGTTTTTGCGGCAACTGCTCAATCCTGCTGCTGGAAATGCTTGGCATGGCTGTGTTCCAATAAAACTTTATTTGTGGACACTGAGGTTTGAATTGCATTTAATTTTTACATGTCATGAAATGTTATTCTTCTTTTGATTCTTTTTCAACCATCAAAAATGTAAAAATGGGCTTCCCTGGTGGCGCAGTGGTTGAGAATCTGCCTGCCGATGCAGGGGACACAGGTTCATGCCCCGGTCTGGGAAGATCCCACATGCCGCGGAGCGGCTGGGCCCGTGAGCCATGGCCGCTGAGCCTGCGCGTCCAGAGCCTGTGCTCCGCAACGGGAGAGGCCACAAAGGTGAGAGGCCCGCGTACCGCAAAAAAAAAAAAAAAAAAAAAAAGTAAAAATCATTCTTGGCCCAGGATCTGTACAAAAATAGGCAGTGAGCTGATCTGGCCCAGGGCCCTTAGCCTGATAGCCCCTGGTTTATGGTTTATGTAATTATCTGATTCGTGTCTGTCTCTTGCTTAGACTGGGAGCTCCCTGCAGGTGAGACCCTTGTCGGAACTTGTTCACATTTAAACCCCAGCACCAAGCACAGTGTCAGACAATTGTAGGGAGTGCAAGAAATATTTGTACAATGAGTGAAAGTTGAAAAACTAAATCTATTCAAGACATCATCCAAAGGGACTTAGAAAAGGAGGGAAAATCTGAGAGGTCCCCAGCATCTATTAATGTTTGAACATGGGCATTACATAATCACATGGAAAAACAGTGGGGACTTAATAGAACTTATAAAATAATAAACTGCTTTTCATAATGTTATATGATCCCAAATATAAATATCAGGTAACTAATTACTGAAAGGTATGGACATCCTATTTTTAGGAAATATACACTTAAGTATTGGGGGGAAAGGGACATGATAGATGTAACTTACATTCAGAAAATGGTTCAGAAAAACAAATCTGAACACACAGAGCCATCATAAGGCAAATGAGGTAAAATTTTAAAATAGGAAAATCTAGGTAAAGGGTATCTGGGTGTTCTCTCTACTGTTTTTGTTTTGCAACTTTTAAGTTTGAAATTATTTCTAAATTTTTAAAAAACAGACATAGGTATCCTCGTATTGACCACTAGGGTCCCCTGTTCAACAGATTAGAGGAAGAAAAAGATAAATCCCCACAGCCCTGTCCACGCTGTGAAGGCTGGCTTTCTTGCATCACCCACATGCCCCCTCCTCTGGGCTAGTAAGAGGGGGGCTCACCCCCGCTTACTGACATCCACGGAGCCCAGACACCCCAACTCTACAGATGCAGCCTGAGGACCCCACAGTCAGGCCTTCCCCCTGCATCCTGCTGCAAGTTCAATGTTGAGCATGAGGGGTCGGGGCCAGGGGACTGGAGACGGAGCAGCAAAGCTTTCAAAAACCAAGAATCGGACCAGAGTAAAGGGACCCGATTCCCAAGAGCTACCCAGAGCAGGTGTGCATATGAACAAAAGCAGACTACCGTGAGCCTGCTGACTCTGGAAAAAGCAGACCGTCAGAATTCGCAGAGATGTGAACTTTATATACCGCCAGCGCACTGAAAATTCACCTTCGCAAGTGTCCCAAGATTGTTATTTTGTTGAACTGCATCTTCCGGATGCCCCAAAGGCACACCCCGGGGTGCTCTGCCAGCTTCCCTGCCTGCACCCCATCCCCCTGTGTGCAGCTGTTGACTCCTTGTGCTTACAGGAATAAACGCGCGTGCGCGCGCACACACACACACATACACACACACAGTGGGTAGAGATGAAGCAGGAGGAGGGGAGCCCACCACGAACCATCAAGCACATCTGATTCCGCAGGCTCCCTCCTCAGCAGAACTAAATCTCCAGGGCTGCTCCTGGAAAAAGAAAAGAGATCCGCTCGCCTGCCCCACGGGGAGCAGCTTCTCTGGGCGCATGCCAGCACCTCGGAGGTCACCAGCTCTGGATCTCAAGTCTGAGCAGTGAGCTTGGCTGCCCTTCAGACTCTCTGGTGTGACTGTGACTCTGAAAGCTCTGGGGAAAACCGACAGGGGGACTGGAGTGAGGAGGAAGGTTGTAAAGTCCCGGCTCTCTTCTTTCCATCCCGCTGTTCCCCTGAGGCCATGAAGCTTTGGAGCTGTCCCCTGGGGAGGGTCCTGGGGGGACAGGCTCACAGCTGCAGCTCACCCGTTTAGCCCTACACCCACTCAAACTCGCACCTATCGACATGCTATTACTTCTTCCTCGAATGCCCTCACTCCTCCCTGCCCATCAATCTGCTCCAGGCTCGCTCCCTGGTCCTTCCAAACCCCCTGTAAGCTTCATCTCCTCTGGGAAGAGATGCCAGGGAGATGTGCCCCTGCTGGCTGCCCACAGCATCCTGTTCTTTCCTCCCTGTGGCATTTACCAGGTCCTCTTATAAGAGTCCATGTTCCTGGACCCCCCACCTCAGCACAAGCTCCCGGAGGGCCGGGCCAGGCTTACCCATCCTGCACTCACAGTGAGCTGGGTGCACGTATAAGGGCTCTCTGGGCCCTTTCCCTCCTCCAGAACAGCCAAACTGCTACTGACATCCCTGCTTTGTCACTAAGATTAGCCAGAAAGGTGGTCCATGCAGACCCCGCTCCCACACTCCCTGGAAACTCCAGGTGAAGTAAAGGCACATTTAGGTGCCATGACCCATGCTTATTCTCTTCAGATTTGCAACTGTCCTGTACAGTGACCTTGGGTTACAGCCATTCCAGAGAAGGAGAGGGCCATGCCCCAACCTGTCGCTGTCCCGTGCTTTACAAGAAGTTTGTCTGTTGGCAGAAAGAGCCCTCCACACGGGAGCACCTGTCTCAGTACCTGTCCTGCACACTGGCAGCTGACCCCTCAGTGCAACAGACAAGGACACCTCAGGAAGACGGCACAGCAGACATGGAATGGAGAAGCCCAGGGAGGAAGCCGGGCCACGTGTGTGAGTTCTCCTGAGACAGACAGACGTGAGGAACACACCAGCAGGTGCTGGGGGGCCCTCGGCAGTCTTCCCACTTTCATCCCAGGTCATCGAACACAAAAAAGAACAACTGAATAACGTGGCTAGCTTTTACAAAAGCACTGCTAGTTAGGATTATTTGTGTTTCCTTTCCCACCCCCCTTTTCTTTGCCTGATCCTTACACAGCACTATAAACTGTGTGTCCATGTAGGCAGGAAACTAAGTCAGATTCACTAAAACATGGATGGACCTAGAGCTTATCATACTAAGTGAAGTAAGTCAGAAAGAGAAAGACAAACACCATGTGATATCACTTATATGTGGAATCTAAAAAATGATACAAATGAATTTATTTACAAAACAGAAATAGACCCACAGACATAGAAAACAAACTTATGGTCACCAAAGGGGAGAGGGGGGAGGGATAAATTAGGAGTTTGGGATTAACATATACATACTACTATATATCAATAAAAAAGTTGGTCAACGAGGACCTACTGTATAGCACAGGGAACTATACTCAATATTTTGTAATAACCTATAAGGGAAAAGAATCTGAAAAAGAACAGATATATACATATATATATATATGTGTGTGTGTGTGTGTGTGTGTGTGTGTGTGTGTGTGTAACTGAATCACTTTGCTGTAAACCTAAAACTAACACAACATTGTAAATCAACTATACTTCAATGAAAAACAGAATCACCTAGCAGTAAATTTTCATCACCACACGAATTCCTGTTTTCATAGTCTCCCTCCTCATAGATATAAAACTCAAATAGTTTTAAGGTGTACGATACCTTATCTGAGAACCGCCCCCAGAATGCCAACATTGCTTTTCAGAGAAACAAAAATGACTCAGGAGATGCCCATTTATATATAACACATAAGCTCGGCATTCTACAAGCAAGAGGGCTGGCAGAGTTATTCAAACTGCTTTGGGGATGGCCTCTGATGCCGTTTCAGGTCCAGGGAGGATGCTCCAGCCACCCTGGGGAGCCCGCAGGTGACCAGGTCCCCTCTGATTCCTTCCAGGCCCCAGAAGCTCAGGGTACCGGTTGCCTCTGCAGCAGTCCCCCCTCTGACACTCCTAGCAGCCTCACTCCTCGTCCTCAGGTGATGAGGGAGTGTGGGGCGGGACGAAAGGCCCTCCGAGCTCAAGGATTCTAGAAGTCACTGTCCTGAGTGTGCTTAGCAGGGCCTTAGCTTTGTCTCTGCCATAGGGTGGCCATGGGAACCCTGACCTCGGCCTTCAGTCTAGGATAAGCAAGTCAAGTCCGTTTTCTCCCTCTCCCACCACAGCCTCCAGGGGCCTCTGGCTGCAAACAGCCACCAAACACCTTTTGTTCCAAAGCCAAGATGCCAGGCACAGCCCCCAGAGGTGCAGGGGACATCTCATCCATTTCTAATTATATTCCCTCCGGAAGCCCTATCCACAAGAGGGTGGGAGTCGGGCATTTCTGGGAGCACATCTGCACCACACGGGCCACGTCTTTTCCAAACCTAAGAAGCAGAGGCACCAAGCCCGCCCTCCCTCCCGGCCCCTGGAGACCAGGACTGGCCGGAGCCGCGTGTTCTCCCAGTAGCACACCTTTGGGCTGTGCTCGTCGTGGCTTCTGGTGCCACCTACCAGACAAACGGCAGGAAGAGCGGCATCTGCCTCGCCTCAGGGGACACCTGGAGGGTGTCACAGAAGGCTCCAGTGATAAACCGGGGAGGCCCAGAGGTCCACGACATCAGCCACATCTGCACATTAGGCCAACAAAGCTCAAAACACATGCAGCCAGGATGCAAACGCCTTTTGAAATACGGAACCATTTCAAAACCCCAGGAGTCTATGTACTCCATTTAGCCATCATTTCTCTCTTCCGATTAGCCTTTTTTAAGTACAGAGTTGGAAACTCACTTCCACAGACTCTTGTCTCTCCCCACATCTGGCCCTAAACATCGGAGGCCTTACCTCATGCGTTGTGACATCCCAGCGGCGTGGGGAGGAGGGCTGCCCACGGGAGCCTTGCCCTGCCTGCCTTCTCTCCACCCCACTTCCTGCCTGGTTGATGCTCACGGGCTCTAAGTCAGGAGATGTTATCAGAGAGCTGCACGTGTAATACAAGGCAGGTCACGGCCTTACTGCCAGGGCGCCAAAAATGTGATTTTCCTCTTTGCACTCACTCATAAAACCACCCAAGGCCATGATTCAGCCCCATCCAATTTAAATGTAGTCTGTCTCCCAGGGAGAACCAAAAAATTTACTGGAGCCATCTCTAAACAGGAAAGACGAGGACCTGTGAACAGATTATCACGTGTAGACAGAGCAGTTCTCAAAAACGCTAAAGCGAACATAAAATTGGCCTTCAAATTCTTGTTCTTTCAAACGTATTGACCTGAAAAGTCGTTTGTGATACGCTGTTTGGGTGGAAAAATGTTCCAAAGCAGCACGTGTAACGTGGTCTTATTTCTGTAGAGAAGAAAATTCCACAGGTACGTACTCACACACACTCTAGTGGTTATCGTTAAGTAGTGAGATTAAAGGTGATTTTATTTTCCCTTTTTCTTATCTGTAATTTCTATACCTGTACCTCTGTAATAAAAGCTATGACGTGGTCTTTTTAAATGGTCAATCATCTTTGGGCCTGAGGACTAGAGTGGTTTTGTGTCCGGTGACTCACCAAGTTCACTCACATCCTCACAAACAGCACCAACTTCTCACATGAGCCACTTGAAGTCCATCCTTCACAACAAACAGGGAAGCAGGATAGCACCTGGCAGTGATAAGGAAAGCCCATGGAAGGCAACTGAAGTAGATAAGGTTACAGAATAAACGCTTACACCAGAAAAGGAGGCTGAAAATGAAGGAGTTAAATATGCAATGGAAGAAGTTAGAAAAAAACGACAGAACGCACTCAAAGAAAGCTTAAGGAAGAAGAGCAGAAATCAACCAAAACTGAAAATGATTATAACAGCGAGGATCAAATAAACCAAAAGTTGGCTCTCTGTACAGATGAATAAAGTTAAACATCCAGCAAGACTGATCAAGAAAATGGAGAAACAGCAAACAGAATCAATATTAAGAATGAAAAGGGGACCAGGACTACACATGTAACAAAGAATAAAAAGATGATAAAAAGAGAATGTTGTGAATAACCTTAGGACAATACATTTGAAAACTTACACGACATGGACAAAATCCCAGAAAAATACAAACCATCCAAACTGACCCAAGAAGAAATAGACAAAGACTAAATAGTCCTCTGACTATTCAAAGAATTGGACATCAATAGTTTTTTCCAATCTTCAAACAAAGAAAGCATCAAGGTCCAGCCAGTTTTAGCATATTCTACTAAACATTTAGGAAACAAATAATTCTAATCTGATACTAACTATTCCAGAGAAAAGGAAAATAAGGAACCGGTCTAACTTGTTTTATGAAGCTAGTAAAACTTCTACCAAAGCCTGACAAGGATATTACAAAATAGGAAAATGACAAACCAATCTCAGTCTCTAAGAGAAACAAAAAAGTCCTAAGCAAAATATCAGCAAACTGAATGTAGCAATGTGAATAAAAAGATAACATGACCATGACCAAGCTCCTTTATCTCAGGAATGCAAAGTTGGTTTAATATTAGAAAAAAAATCAATGAATATAAGTTCACCACCTTAACAGATTAAAGGAGAAAGTATAATATTCTCAACAGAGCTAGAAAAAGAATTTAATAAAATTTGACATTAGCAAACTAGGAATAGAGGGAAGCTTCCTGGGGAAAAAAAGTCTACAAAACCCTACAGCAAACACTGCTCTTAGTGTCAATATTGAAAGCACACCCTTTAAGATCAAAAACAAGACAGGATGCCTATTATCATCACTTCTATTTGACAATGACTTAGAGGCCAAGAGTGAGTATAAAAAGGCTTAAAAAAAGAGAGAGATAAAATGTTGAAGGGCCTGGGGGGAAGGGAGGCAGTCTTATTAGTCTCAAGTGATATATCTACATAGAAAACTCAAAAGATCCACATTTACACTACTAGAATTCATAAGAGTTTAATGAGGTTGCTGGATTTTTTAAAATCAATATTTTTTTAAAAATCAACTGCATTTCTAGACACCATGAACAGAAAGTAAGAAAGTGATTTTTTTTTTAAAAAAAAAAGAGATCAGATTGAGGTCATGAATCGTGTGGCAGCGGCTTGCAGAGGAACCTGTCTTTGAAGCTGTCTCCAAAGTGACAGCAGACAGAAGCCAGCAGCTCCAGAAGCAGAAACCCGGGCGTGGAGACTGATCCTGTGGGATACAGGGGTCATGACCACGGATGATCTGGGATGAAAGACTAATATGAATGGACTTGCTGAGTCCTGAGTTTCTGCCCAGAATCGGGGCAGAGGAGAGGCATGGAGGTGCCTGGGGGACCTTAAGTGATTCCTGTATTAAAAATTACCATGTGTGAAAGGGCCCTGTGCTATCACTGTGTCACATAGAGATAGAGGGCACATTATTACAGTGGCCAACAGAAATGCTCCAGAGCATTGCAACAGACCAGGGAGCAAACTTGGACTCTCAAACAGCAAAAGTATTACCTGCTACCTTAACACCTACCAGGTAGTTCCATGTAATCATTTGCCTTTGGAAACAAAATCACTATGTTGAAGAGATATCTGCACCCCAAGGTTCACAGCAGCATTATTTACAATAGCGAAGACATGGAAACAGCCTATGTGTCCAACGACAGATGAATAAAGAAAATGTGATATACACACACACACAGACACACACACACAATGGAATACTAGTCAGCATAAAACAGAAGGGAATCCTGCCATTTACAATACCATGGATGGACCATTTAACGTGGCATCATGTTAAATGAAATAAGTCAGGCTGAGAAACACAAATACTGTACGATCTCACTTACACGTGGAATCTAGAAAAAAAGAACTCATAGAAAAAGAGATCAGATTTGCAGTTATCAGAGGCAGGCGGTTGGGGAGGGGGAATTGGGTGAAGGCGGTCAAAAGGTACAAACTTCCAGTTACGAGATGAATACCTCCAGAGGATGTAATGTACAACATGATAACTACAGGTTAACACTGCTGTATGATAGATCTGAAAGCTGCTAAGAGAGTAGATGCTATAAGTTCTCATCACAAGGTAAAAAAACTATTTTTGTAACTATGTGAGGTGCTAGATGCCAACCAAACTTATTGTGGTGATCATTTCACAATATATGTATGTCATTATGCTGTATACCTTCAACTTATACAGTGCTGTATGTCAATTATATCTCAATAAAACTGAAAAAAAATGTTTTAATTTTAAAATCGTTTGCCTTTGATGGTGAGTTTCACAGCCAGGAGCAATGCCAATACAGCGTTAAGTGTTCCTAGGAAAGGAAATTGCTCCATTATTTGAAGAACTGAGACTCATTGTGGAAGGTTCTTAATCTGACAGTGGTTTCAATACTTTCCTCCTCTTTGTGACACCAGACACGACCTCCACCCAGCAGTCTTTGGACCACAATAATATTTGTATCCAGATTCTCTAGAGGGACCCCTTTTCCAGCTTATACTCAAGAAAGAGTCAACAGTTAGACTTTCCGGACAGACAGTGATATTTCTTTGCTTAGGGTCTTTTCTTATGTAGTCAGGTCTGAGGCTACCACAAAAATGGCTCCATCTATCCTAGCCCCTGTGGAGTCAGCTCACACACCAAATATGGGTGAGATCCCATCCCACGGCTCAAAATCAAAACAGGCCGTTGATCCACTTAAGCCATCAAGGGCTCCCTATCGTACAATAACCCCAGGCCTGCAGGATGCAGCTGAGCCTTTCCATTGTGACTCATAATGAGGACATTGTGGTCTTCACATTTTGTTTCATTTCTGTGCCTTGAATGTGAGACCGATAAAACGGCTTAGCAATAAAATCAATATAATCACTTTCTTATGTACATAGTCTTTTGCAGTATGGGTGCAGGTTAGTAATTGTTTTGATTCTTCTCAGAGGGGCCTGCTCTCTACCTAAACTGCAAATTATAGCTAATGGTTTCTTCCTCCACTCTATCTATAACCAATCCATGTCAATGTTGTGCGTTCTTCATAAAATTTAGACGTGATTTGTTAACAAACTCTGTTTCCAATATTGGTATGTACGTGAACATGATAATACAGACATTTTTTTTCAGACATGAGTATAAATAAAATAGTATTTTAAAGTAAACAGTATTTTAAAGTAAAAAAATTGGGAGATTGGGATTGACATATATATATGTATAAAATAGATAACTAATAAGAACCTGCTGTATAAAAAATTTTTTTAAAAAATTTTTAAGATACATCCTACCCCCCAAAAAAAATTTTTTTAATAAAGTAAAATATATATATATATATATATCTCAAAATGTAAAATACCTGGGAATATATCTAGCAAAAATTTATAATACATTTATGGAGAAGTTTTTGAAAGACATCTTTTCCAATACCTAAATCAATGGAAAGTTATTCCATGTTCATGAATGGGAAGAGTCAACATAAATGGCCTGATTCTCTTTTTTTTCTTTATTGAAGTACAGTTGATGTACAATGTTATGTAAGTTACAGGTGTACAATATAGTGATTCAAAATTTTTAAAGGTTATAGTCCATTTATAGTTATTACAAAATACTGGCTATATTCCCCATGTTGTACACTATATTTCTGTAGCTTATTTTATACCTAATAGTTTATAGTTCTTAATCCCCTACCCCTATCTTGCCCCTCCCCACTTCCCTCTCCTCACTGGTAACCACTAGTTTCTTCTCTCTATCTGTGAGTCTGCTTCTTTTTATTCTGTTATATTCACTAGTTTGCTGTATTTTTTTAATTCCACACATAAGTGATATCATACAGTATTTGTCTTTCTCTGTCTGATTTATTTCACTTAGCATAAAGGGCTGATTCCCTTTAAATCCATCTACAGACTCAGTGCAGTTCTAATCGAAATCCTGAACACCGTTTTCTTGAATCTAACTCCTTTATAGCCAAGAATACCCAAAGCTGTGCTGGAAAAGTACAAGTCAGGAGGTACAGAAAAGCTGTGTGTGATGCAACTCTTATGGGTCAACCTGACTGGGTGACACGGTACCCAGATATTTGGTAACAATTAGTCTGGGTGTGTCTGGGAGGGTGTTCTGACTGAGATTAACAATTGTCTGGGTAAACTGAGTAAAGCAGATTGCCCTCCCCGGCATGGGTGGGCCTCATCCAACCCACTGGAGGCCTGAATAGCGCAAAAGGTAGAATAAGGGGGGATTCGCTCTCGGTGCCTCACCGTGTTGGAGCTGAGACATTGGTCTTCTCCTGCACTCTCACTGGAACTTACACCATCGGCTCTCCTGGTTCTCAGGCCTTCAGACTTAGACCTTTAGAATAAACCTCTTTCTGTATGTGTATATTTGATTCTGTTTCTCTGGAGGACCCTGGTGGGGAGGGAGGAATCTCCAGAGAGGGTCCATCCTGGATTTGTGTCTCAACTTTGCCACTAATAACAGTGACCTTGTAGGGAACCCATGGCCCCTCTCTGGGACTCCAAGCCCTCATCCCTAAACTACACTTGCCCCCAGCTCTAACACTGAGAATCTCACATACCCAAAGTAGTACTTCCCAAAAGAAGCCAAAGCCCAAACCACAATCCTGAAGTCACAAAGTCATTCTGCCTTTCCTACTGGCCACTTTAAAGAAACACACCTGCCTTTGGAATTCAGCGGTAAATTCCATCCAGGGAGTAACCCCCACTCCACGCTCTCCATTACCAACTAAGCAAGGCTGAAAAGAAAAGTTTCCATTTGTGTGCATGGCACGTGGTACATGGCAGTTGCTCGGACCAGATTGCCCACAGTCTGTACATGACAAGCTCATTGTCTGAAATTCAGCCCTCCTTTCGCTCCCAAAGCTGACTTCTCAAGGGTTCGCATCAGGAACGAGTTGAGAATAAGCATTTCCCTGCAAGCACTTCCCTGATGGCTTTCTGGGTGCTGTGCGTTCCTGGGAGGGATCAAAGCAGTTCCCCCCTAGAAACAGAATGCCCCAAGGTCAAAGACTCAGCCAAAGAACAAGAATACACGCCTGGCCACTCACTGTCTTCAGAGGTGAACTGCCCCACTTCCGCAAGCCAGCGAGCCCAGGAGAAAGCCACTGTTCCCACCCGGTACCTGTATTTGATGTCAAATACTGTGGAGTCCTCGTCCTCGTCATCCTCTTCATTCAACGGGGCCATTTCCACTCGCTCAGCCGGAGTGGTGATGATGTCATACTTGCGGGTCTTCTTTAACCTCTTCCCCGACCTGGAAGAGGGGGAGCACATTCCTGAGAACTCAGCGATGCCCACTGAGGTAAGCCACGCTGCTGCCCCCAGCCCGGCTCCCAGGAGATCTGGCAAATACCCCAGCTCCTGCACTTCCGGCCATGGGGCCTTGGGTGGGTTCCTGACCTCAGCAACCCTCGTGATCCTCACCCACACCTGCCCAAAACACCGTAAAACCCAGTGGTCAAGATCTACAATGCCCAAATGCAAGATTTTTTTTTTTTTTTTTTTTTTTTTTTTTTTTTGCAATACTCGGGCCTCTCACTGTTGTGGCCTCTCCCGTTGCGGAGCACAGGCTCCGGACGCGCAGGCTCAGCGGCCATGGCTCACGGGCCCAGCCGCTCCGCGGCATGTGGGATCTTCCCGGACCGGGGCACGAACCCGAATCCCCTGCATCGGCAGGCGGACTCTCAACTGCTGCGCCACCGGGGAAGCCCCAAATGCAAGATTTTTTAAAAGGCAAAATTAATGCCAAAAAAATCCACGATGAGCAAAAGATCAAAATGTTCAACATGGACGGAACTCAGCCCTGGCTCCGGGCTGGCATGGTGCCCCTCACCCTCATCCCAGCCCCGCCGTGTTGGCAGGTCACCGCTCCAAGCACAGGCATCACAGCCTGGCACTGTGTGCCCTGCCCCATGGGCCAGCCAGGTGGATTAGAAAGCAGAGTTGCCCACTTTCTACCTGTGTGATCATGGGCAAGTCAGTCAATCTCTCTAGGCCTCAGTTTCCTCATAAATAAAATGGGCTGAGCATAGTATCTGTCCCTCACAGGCAAGGGAGGATTAAGGGGGATGAGGCATTTAACAAGCCCACACACGGCAAGCTCTCGGCAAAAATGACTGTCTGTGAAAATAATCAACAAATAGGAGCTAAACGTGCTACAGCCTCTCTCACATGACAAGGACTTGTACAAATGAATATTGTTTCCATCACAAGGATTTATGAGCATTGGGAGTTATAACCCTATGCTTTTACCTCTGGGACGGTAGACGGTCACTGGGGACCATGGGGAAAGTGCCTAGCAAGCCTTTCCATCTCCAGTGTCAGACCCTCTGCACGAAGCACAAGACATTGATCAGGGCACAGCTGAAAGTTTATGATGCCACAGGGAACAATATTGTTATTATGACTACTGATGCTCTAAGCATTTATTTCTGTACTATTTTGAACTTTTTCTCAAATGCCTTGTATTCTCTGATGTCTCTCCTTTTAAAAAAAATATTTGAAACTGTCTATGAGAAACCAGCCAAACCCCCAAAAATCATAAATGGGGCATTGAAGAATCATATTCTCTAAACATGCTTCCTGCAGACTGTAAGCCGTACCCAGCTGGAGACCACATCAGAGACGCATGCCGGGTCTCTGTCCCCAGCACACAGAAACTCCTCAAGAAGTTTGCAAAACAATGAAAACAGAAGTTCACCGTCAAGTAAGAGTTTCTTAGCAACAGCAACTTGCTCTTTTCTTACCTAGTATTATTTATCAAAGACATGATTTGTGAAAGGATTGTTTACATAGAAAATATAAATATTTATTATACCTTTGGCATAAAGCAACCTATATAACCTATAGTACCTGCTCCTCGTGGTTCTTTGTGTAGAGACTTCAGGAAATCAGCTATGAAGCCTGACAATCCCCTAGCCTCATTACAAAGCAACTTGTCCTTCCTGCTTTCATCACAGGCACACGCGCGCACACACACACAGAGGTGCGGGTGTGAAACTGCGTGGATTCCGAACACGTTGCAGCACGGTGCAAACACCAAGCCAGGTGGTTAAGAGGTAAGAGGGGCACAGCCAGTCACCTCCCCAGTGGCCACAGGACAACAGTATTTTGGAAGCAGGCTTTGTACGGGAGCATAAATGCTTACGTACCGCTGGTCCAGATTCTCACAATCAACAGATTCTTGTTTTCTCTCCACCTCCCCACAAAGGAGTAAAATAGATCTTAGTGTTCTGGCCCAGATGACATAATCCCTGACCAATTCAATCTCCAATACTGGATGGGGAAATTTAAGCCCAGAAACGGCTCCATATGCCACAAGCAACACAAGACAAAGCCACCCACCCCACAAGCCCTCTAGACTGGGCTCAAGCTCTGGATCTACACAGACGCACACATCAAACTTTTCTCAGAAGTCTCCTATCTCTGCCCTGATGGGTCACAGCTGTTCAGAGGAAGCACCTGGCTTTGCAAAGGAGCTGGACTTGCCCATCTGTTAACTGTGCCCAGTGCCAGGGCTGCCCATTCCCAACACACATCTGGACAAGCATCTGGAACGCTGGAATAGGATTCGTCCCGTGGACACGAGGGCTTGGGAAAGCTCCTGTAGATGCCCAAAGAGACTGGCGCCCAGATGGTTTCTGGATGAAGAGTCACCACTGTTTGTAACTGTTTTTCAAATATCATGAGGCTTAGAAAAATGCAAAATCTGATTCATAAACCTCGTCCTGAACTTGGAACTTGAAACCTCGCTTAGTCTTTGGCTCTGGAGCAGGACTGACTGCTGACCCTGGGAGAAGGTTCTGGAGGCTCTGACTTCAGCCCTGCTTCATGGAAATGGATCCCCATCAACCATAAAATCACCTTCCTTCTTCCTGATTGTTCATAGAGTCTTGTGATGAGAAAATTAACCTGCTGAGCTTAAAATAAGACCCTTGAACACTTACCATGGGAGAAGCTGGAACACAGCCCAGCCTCTGGAACACCATGGCCTACTTGCTTTAATGACAGCCATTCCAAGCAGGTCACCTGAGAAGGTAATTTTAAACCTCAAGATTACACCAAAGGTTCAGTGATGGTTAATTTTATGTGTAGACTTGACTGAGCCACAGGGCACCCAGACATTGGCTCAAGCATTATTTCTGGATGTGTCTGTGAGAGTGTTTCTTGTTGAGATTAACACTAGAATTGGTAGACTGAGTAAAGCAGATTGCCCTCCCCAACTCAGGTGGGTCTCACCCAATCACTTGAAGGCCTGAATAGATAAGAAAGACTGACCTCCCACAAGTGAGAGAGAATTTCTCCTGCCGGATTGCCTTTGAGCTGGGACATCATTCTTTTTTTTTTTTTTTTTCCTGCATTCAGACTAAACCTGAAATCTTAGCTCTTCTTGGATTTCAAGCCTATATGTGTGCATACACACAGAGACACAAACACACACTCTTGGTTCCATTTCTCTGCAGAACCTTGCCCAATCCAAAAGGCCATTAGCAAGAACCCTCATACATGCATCAAACACCAGTTTTGACACAATGAGCTGAAGAAATTACATTTCAAATAATCAACTCTCTGAGCCACAACATGTTTCACAAAAAAAAGGATTCCTTTCTGCTGTCCCTCAACTGGACATGTTAATAAGGGAAAACCAGGACTTGTGAGAAGTTGAAAGAGACTCAGCCTCATCCACGGCAGAAGGTGACTGGCTGCGCCAGAGGAAGACCACATGTATGATTGGAGTCGCGTGGGGTGGGATGGGTGGAGGGGGCCTCACCTCATGTATTTTTCAAATTAAAAGGTGAGCCCTTCCTTTGCTAGCTGTGTGTGAGTCAGAAGCTGGGAAATGCATGAATAGTCGATCAGCATTTCCCGCAGACTCTTAGACTCCCGAACCCCACTGTCCTGGGTCAGAGAACAGAGACACCCTGCCTTGGAGAGGAAGACGTGAGATAAGGAGAAAACAGATTCGTTCAAAGCCTATATGACCTCACCGAGTCCTGCTGTCTCTTCTGAGTGTGGATGCTCTAACGCATCTTTTCTGATCAATAGCAGTCCCTAAGAGTTGAGCTCCTCCCGGGTGCCAGCTAAGCAATTTACATGTAAGATCGCATGCAAAACATATAAATCACCCTATAAGGCAGCGCTGTTATCTCTGTATTCCAGACGACGAAACTGAGGCTCAGAGAGGTCGATCTCCCCAGGACCAAGGACCAAGGGCTGCCCCAGCACAGACCTCCCTGGAGGCTCACCTTGAACCACCTCGTGCCCGGCAAGAGGCAAGGTACCAGTTCCCCCACTCACTCCCTCTGCAAGCCCACTCCACACCACCAACAGGCTCCACCTCCACTTATCTTTAACACCAAGAAACCCTTTGCCTTTGGTACAAACTTTCTGGAACTTGTCGCTTACCACAGCTCACACATTCCTATTTCAAATTGATCTGGGCAGACTTCTCATAAACTCTTTCTAACGGTGACTCCCTCAGGACACATGTTGGTTTGGGGCAGGCCAGCCTCCATCTCCTCCCTCCTTTGGGCATCTGTATCCTTGGTGAATCCCCCTCCCCATGGTCCCCGTGGGTGAGGAGGCCTGACCACTGGCCACACCCCCAGCTCCAGGAGTGGACCATGGGACTTAAACCTGAGTCAAAATCAGTGTATTGCAACCTCCGGGGCCATGGCTGGGAGGTTGGGGGGAGTATGGGACTAATCGGAGCCAGCGACCTTTGCTAGGCAGGCAGGAAGGGGGTCAGTAGAACACCCAGGTGAGAGCTGCATCGCCATCTTCTAGAAGTGGAAAATAAAGCCAACGTGGTAGAGGACAGATTGGAGGGAGAGACCAGGCTCCAAGTCTACTATGATGCCATCCCTCCTTGACATCAACAATGCTACTCTCTTTGTCACCGAAGCCAGTCTGGGCTTTCTGTCACATACAAACAAAGGAACCCTAACCATTGTCACAGGGTCTCGAAGGAAAAAAGGCATGGCTGTAATGATAAACACCATCTCGGGATTCTCCCACATTTTAACAGCAAACCTTCCACATGTAAGTATAATTTTCCCATTTTGCCAAATCCTTTAAAACCCTAGGACTCTTCCCTGTTTCTGGTTATAGAAACAAAGAACCATACATATAACGCACCTCAGTGACAACATCGTGAAAGTTTTCACTCAGGTCAACCTGTGAACAGGTTTTCCGAGACGACAAACATCCTGGTGATCTTCCCCCAGGGCTGTTCACTAGCATCCTGGTCCGAGGAAAAGGCAAAGGCTACACAGCTACAGAGAATCTGCAGTCACCCAAGTGTCCCCAGGGGGGCAGTGGGTCAGCCTCGAGGACACAGCTTGAGAAAGAAGCAACTGGTTCTAGACAGAGCCCCAGGTTGGAGTCAGACTTGGGTTCCTATCACGGTGTTTCTACTTACAGCCCTGCTTCCTCGCCTACCCGGGGATGGGTGGGAGGCACAAGCAGGAAGGCAGCTTTGCCACAACTGTCACAGCGCTCCCCGCCCAAGAAGGGGGAGATTCAGGGAAGAAGGAAGGGAAAAGATATTGCTGGCCCATCTGCAACAGCATGGCCCCTTCGCCGTAATTTTTCTTTTCTGGTACAAGGTCCCGTTAAACCAAGTGACCACCACTAAGAGACGGTGGCATTTACTTAAAGGGTGGTTTTAAGTAAATGCCCACGTTGTGCTTCACAGGACCCAGCAAGACCAGAGAAGCTCAAGAAGAGACAAAGGATCGTTCCACTGGGGCCAAAACAAACATTTCTAACTAGACAGAAGAGAAGTTCAAATTCTCTTACTCTGAAATGTAATCCTAAAGCCAGAGGGTTTGTTTACTCAAAGGCCTGCTCAACAGCTGGTCGGAAACTGGTTTCCCAATGCGCCCGGGCGCACGGCTCAGGCAGACACGGAGGCTGGGGAGCAGAGCGGGAGCCCAGAGGACCCACGTGGAGAGGGGCCTGCCCTCCCCACCCTCCCCTGCAAAGAGACACAAAACAATGCAAAGCCGGACGGGTTGGTTTGCTGTCAGAAGTTCAGTTTGGGGGTGCGGCGGTCAGATTCATAGGCTGCACATCCAGGGGTGTGATTCCATCTCAGCCCTGCAACTCCTGTGTCTGGGAGCCTCCTGGAAAGTCCCTCACCCTGAACCCAAATTTCGTATCCACGTCACGCACTTCCCTGCTGCACCTAGGGTTCTGGTGGCAGAGCTCACCACGGTGGGGCTTGGAGGGAGATGGGGAGTGACCGATAACGAGCTCACGTTTCTTTCTGGAATGACAACAGTCTTCTATCACTGACTGGGGTGATGGTGCACAACTCTGTGAATGTACTAAAAACCAAGATTTGGACACTTTAAATGGGACACCTGTATGGCATGTGAATTACATCTTATAAAGCTGTCATTAAAAGCAGGAAAGATAGATATCTATGTATGTATGTGTATCTATCACATTCATTCATTTCTATACTTATAAAATCTCTCTGGAAAGAGTCACAAGAAATTGACAGCATCCGGAGAAGGAAGCTGGGAGGCAGAAGGGCAGGCTGGGCTAAGAAGGAGATTGTTCACTGTACCCTCTGGCTCCTCGTGAATTTCAAACCTTGTGAATATATGAGCTATTTTTAAAACAAACAAGCAAATAAAAAAATAAAATTCAAAGAAGCTAATTAAGATAAAAATTTAAACAGACCACGTGTGTGTCAGGCCTGCCTCTTGGACAGGACAGGGGGTCCCCCTGTCCCACCCAGAGGCTGCCTGCCGTCTCCGCTCACCTGGTGACTTTAGGAGCCAAACCCAGCATCTCTGGCCTTTCCTCCACCTGAGCTATTTTCACTGTGAAGCCCACAAAAGTAGTTCTGTGGCTCAAGGACCAGCTTTCTGCTGAAACCACACTACTCGTTCCAAGGAGCATGTTACCTTTGACATTTGGAAAATTAATAAAGAAGATGAAAACGGCATGTGTAGGGGAGAGATGGAATCAAGCAGCTGCTGTGAGTTAGCTGCCAGCCTTCGCACCCGGCCAAAACTTCCAATGCTCTGAGGACAGAGGCCTTTCCTGTTTTTAACCTCTGATCTCTACCCTGCATCTTCCCCCTCAGAACATGACAAAACTGAGCCTTCCCTAGAAAACCAAGCAAACTTGGAGAAAGAACACGACCCCCAAACCCACTGTGCAGCCCCACCACGTAGGGAAGCAGGTGCCGGAGAGCCAGTGACAACAGCGCCATGTCTCCCAAGAAGGGGCGATGACCTGGGATGGGCCCCAGGTTCGAGGGCAAACCCAAGGCTGGCGACCAGGGTACAATTCCCAAGCACCAGCCTCCTCCCTTTCCTGCCTTGGGCACAGCCCCTGCGCTCTACCCATCACCAACCTTTTAAAGCAGTTTAAACGAGTCCAACACCAGCGTGATCTGAATCTCATCTGGCTCCGCTCCAAGTGGGCAACTTGAGACTCTCGGTTACATGAGACAAAAGCATTTTCCTCAGCGCAGTGAGAGCTTCAGGATCTCAGGCAGCCCAGCTCTAACAGGGCTCCGGCCAAGCCCTCCCAAACACAGGTGTTCCAGAGACTTCCAGGTACACAAGCAGCGCTGCCACACCTGACGCCTGCCCTCCCCACCACGCCAGACACTCTGCTCCAGTACCAGCACCCAGTCAAGCGCGATGACTCAAACGCCCCAGAGCCCACAGGCGCAGGAAAGCAGTGAAGCGAGCCTGGTGTGATGTAAACATTAGAACAAACACGGTGACAAATGGCGCCAACGCTTGGTCTTGGAGTCAAGGAGACATGAGGATTGGCACTCACAAACACAGACGAGACGGGACGGTGGCTACCCAGCTCCCCGCCGCCCCCCCACTCCCCCCTCGTTACAGAGACACCGGGTTTCCAGTATTCCCATCTGCTGAGAAAAGCAGATCTGGATTTTGATGTGAAGACTCCCAATTTTATGTGTTCTCAGTTATCTCAGTTGTTAAAAACACTGCATATATGTGAAATCTAAAAAAAATGATACAAATGAACTTATTTACAAAACAGAAATAGACTCACAGACATAGAAAACAAACTTATGCTTTCCAAAGGGGAAAAGGTGGGGAGGGATAAATTGGGAACTGGCGATTAACAGATACACACTACTGTATATAAAATAGATAAACAACAAGGACCTACTGTATAGCACAGAAAACTATATTCAATACCTTGTAATAACCTACAATGGAAAAGAATCTGAAAAAGAATATATATATATGTATGTACATATGTATAGATAACTGAATCACTTTGCTATACACGTGAAACACTAAATCAACTGCACTTTAATAAAAAACGAAAACAAAAACACTGTGAAGATCAAAACAGAACAAAAAACGTATCTGTGGGCCGTCAGTCTGCAACCTCTGACTTAGCTTCCTGGCCACGGTTCATTTGGTCCCCGGTGCCACGCATGTGTGACACTGAATAACTGAGCTAACATCATGGGCCCAGAGAGATGGCCTGGTACAGTCAACTGAGGTCCTAGATCTGTTCACCAGCAGTTCAGTCACAATGAAGAGGTACTAGTCATTACCTATACAGCCTAGCTGCTCCCCTCCTCTCCTGGGCACTGTCCCCTCAGGATTAACAAACTGACACCACTGTTGACTGATCACAACGCCAGCCTCCAGCACCCAATGCACAGTGTGCCCCGGGCTTACATTTCACACAGGACCACATACCATTGACAAGCCTTAGAGTTCCTCTTCATAACTCCTCAGGGTTACGCCTCCACCTGCCCCCTACCCTTGTTTCCCTTTCCTTCCCTCAATCCCTAAGGGACAGATCCAACTCTCATTCTTGCAAGAAAAAATAAGCACGCCCCGGCTTTGACCTATTTAAGGAGCCACGTGAAATGTGGCCACAGCAAATGCCCCAAGACCTCTTCCTCCAGCTCCCAAGTTTGCAAAGGGGTGGGTCCACTTCACGCGTCTGTGAGGTGCCAGGAGAGGCAAGCGAGGCCAAAAGTGAGGAAGGAAGCCTCTAGGGGCAGCTCTGTTGGTTCAAGGGCCACTGCCTTCCTCCCTTTCGGCCTTGCCTCTCCAGGCACCTCACAGATAGGTGAAGTGGACCCAACCCTTTGCAAACACACTTGGGAGCTGGAGGAAGAGGTCTTGGGGCATTTGCTGTAGCCACATTTCATAGATGACTGAGAGGGACTCTTTGGTGGACCCGGGGACACAACCACGGCCTTGAAATTCTGGGGTCACTGTGCTTTGGGACACACATCATAAATGACCCTTTCAGCATCCACTTGTCCCTGCCACGTGGTAGGGGAGGTGCGGGGGTGTCAGTCCTTGCTGCCACTGCCCCCCACTTCAGGGACAGTCCACACTTCAGGGACAGTCACTTTTTTTTTTTTTTTTGCGATACGCGGGCCTCTCACTGTTGTGGCCTCTCCCGTTGCGGAGCGCAAGCTCCAGACATGCAGGCTCAGCGGCCACGGCTCACGGGCCCAGCCACTCCCCGGCATGTGGGTCCTTCCTGGACCGGGGCATGAATCCGTGTCCCCTGCATCGGCAGGTGGACTCTCAACCATTGCGCCACCAGGGAAGCCCAAGAGACAGTCACTTCTGGACAGAACTCCCAACCCCGCCACCTCAAGCCGAGATGTCCAGCTGCGTGGCTGGCATTTCCGTGGTGTTTCTGTCACCCTCTTTCTCACCAAGGCTTCTCCCCTGCCTGACCATCCCCTTCACCATGCCCACCTCTCCAGGCCCTTCCGGTTCTCCTGACACTTTCCTCTTCATCCTCCTCTTCATACCCACTGGAATCTCCAGCCCTCCCTACTGGTCCTTCCAGCACCTTCCACTGGTCTCCCCTCCATCCTGCATCCCCGAGGCAGCCACATCACTATTCATCCATTCACTCAGCAAATACATGTTAAGCACCTAAAAGGGGTCAGCATTACTAAAGCAGCCTTTTCTTCATTACACTCCTGTATTCAAATCCTTGATTTGCTCCTCTGACCCACTACTAATCCCAAAACCCTCTGGCTGGGATTCCTGTCTTCCAAAATCCAGCTGCAACAGGAAAAGGAGTGGGGGAGGAATGCTGGATTGGAAATCAGACTCCTGCCCTTCACCAGCCATGTGGCCTTAAGCAAGACACTTCATCACTCTGCAACTTGATCTACTCATCTGTAAAATGGGATTCCGACAGTACACTCCTCACAGGAATGAGGACACATATAAAATGTTTGGCGCAGAGGCTGGTATACAATAAAGGGCTTAATGAATATTAGTTGCTATTATTATTATTGTCACCATAATTTCCAGGTGATCATTTTCACAAACCCTGCCCACCGCAAAACCTGCTCGGCCAGCCGGTCCTGGAAGAACCTCTTCTTCTCCCACCCCATCAGGTCCTAATCCTCCTACTCCTCCCCATATGCCTTCCCTGACCACTATGTCCCCCGCCAAAGTCCCTGGGGCTTTGATAAGTCCTTTGGCAACTTATCAAGTGTTGCTTTTGACACATGACTCCCCTACAGAATTAGATTGCCTTTCACCTGACAAGTAGAATCATACAAAGGCATTATCCTATCTCCCAGATTGAATTGGAAACTCCTTCACCTCGGCTATGTTCTCTCAGCATCTTCTAGGCTTCCAGTGGGTCATTAAATACACTGGTAAGATTGCTCCATCCATTCAGCCATGCTCTCTCCTGGGTCCCTGGCTGAGCATTGGGGAGACCCAACTGACCAGGCTAAAACCCAGCCCATCACATCTTGGAGGCCCAGAAAAGGCCAGGCTGAGCATCAGAACCCCTGGCCTTGAGTCCTACTTTTCCTACAAACTCACTGGGTGACCTTAACAAGCACTTCCCATTTCCAGGCCTCA
Source organism: Kogia breviceps (assembly GCF_026419965.1). Taxonomy (NCBI): domain Eukaryota; kingdom Metazoa; phylum Chordata; class Mammalia; order Artiodactyla; family Physeteridae; genus Kogia; species Kogia breviceps. The sequence goes on along the minus strand of NC_081312.1, from coordinate 120,051,740 downwards.
GTTTCCTCATCTGTACAATGGGTAGAAGGAGGGAGATCGGTGGCACTCTGAGTGCAAAGAAACCCCACACCCAAGAGGTTACAAGGCCCCGAAGCCCTCCCAGGCCTGAAGAGCCCTGCCCAGGCTCTTTGCCATGGCCCCCCTTCTGCTTCACACCTGCCAATGAGAGGGGGTTGCCTTCTCCCTGCACCCTCAGGAAAATAAATATCAAGTCTGGATTCCCGGCAGATTGCCAGGAAGATTAAATACAGATTTTTTAAAGTGAAACCATGACAACATGATTCTAAATTCATGGTCCCAGAATTCCCCTTTGTAAATAGTTAGAACCAAAACATCAACCATAAAACTAAAATCCCAGACACAACCTATGAAGCATTCTCTGCTTAAATCTCGGAGGGTTTCCCTCCTGTGACACTCTCCTTACAGGATGCCATGCAGACACTGCCACTGGAGAGCCTCGCCCCACCCCTAGACGTGCCCCGTGTCTCCAGAAGGGCCTGTGTTGGCAAAGCCCCCAAACTCGATGAGTACATGGGCATAAGAGTTTACAGTCAAAGCCAGATAAGCCGGAGGCCTCAGGGTTAAATTAAAGAGGGATTTTCCTCCCTTTCCAACTTGATAGAAGGGATCAGTGGCAGGTCCTGAGTCCTCACAGGCCTGTTAATAAGGGCAGTCATGAGGCACCTCCTTTCCCAGGGGAATTCAGTTGTGTGCGGGACCCTACATGGGGTCCTAGGTGTCCAGGGAGGCTCACGCAGGCTAAAGAGTCACCAATTTCATATTTGCAAGGCTCAGAAACAGATGCACATGCCTGATGATCTTGGCCGTATGGCTGAATCCTCATTTACAGGCAAAAGCAAGACCAAAAGGTTGGGTATAAATTACGTCTGTTTTCAGAATCGTTTTTTTAAATACAATAGGACACTTTGCTGCTTAAAGGGGAGCCGGGGGTTTGATTGACCCAATCTCATTCCCAACATCCCAATAGCCCTGGGAAGCAGGTACTTTAATCAGTGCTGGGAAACAGATGCACATAAAGGTTCAGTAAACTGCTCAGGTAGACAACCAGGAGGCCCGCACCTGTGCTACTGACATCTTGGGCTGGATCATTCTTTGTTAAGGGGGTCTGTCCTGGGTACTGTAGGGATGTCCAGCAGCATCTCTGGCCTCTACCCACAAGATGCCAGTAGCATCCCCCTCCCCAAGTCATGACAATCAAAAACGTCCCCAGAAATTGCGAAATGACCTCAAAGCAGGCAGAATCCGCCCCAGGAAAGAACCACTTGAGGGACCCTATTCCTCCCACACGCTATGACTTCTTTTTCAACTTGGTGGAAAACTGAATCAAGGGCATACTCTCTACCCTGGTTTTTTTTTTTAATCTAGATTTTTGCTGGGTTAGATTTATTTAACACTTTCTTTACTGTGGTGTGTAAGATTAAACATCCATGGGAATTGGATGAAAGTACAACCTTCCAGTAAGACCAATAAGTCCTGGGGATGGACTGGGCATCATGACTATAGCTAACACTGCTGTGTGATAGATGGGAAAGTTGCTAAGAGAGTAGACCCCAAAATTTTCATTACCAGGAAAAACATGATTTTTTCCTTTTTTTGGCATCTATGAGATGATGGATGTTCACTATACTTATTGTGGTCATCATTTCACAATATTTGTAAGTCAAGTCGTTATGTTGTCCACGTTAAACTTATACAGTTCTGTGTATCAATTTTATCTCAATAAAACTGGAAAACAAAGAAAAGAGAAAACCCACTTGAAAAGTAAAAATTAAGTTAAGATAAATATGTTTCACAGCTATAGCTTTTCCCCCAATTCAAAACCTTGGTCAAGCAATCAAAAATGACCTCCTAATAAACAACAAGATCCTACTGTATAGCACAGGGAACTATATTCAATATCCTATGATAAGCCATAATGGAAAAGAATATGATAAAGAATATATATATATATGTATAACTGAGTCACTTTGCTGTACAGTAGAAATTAAACACAACATTGTAAATCAACTCTACTTCAATAAAATTTTTTTTAAATGACCTCCTGGTGCTACACAAGCGCCACAATCTCAAAGTCATAAAAAGGGGCTTAACTTTCTAACCAGGGCTCTGCCCAAAGCTCCAATTTATTAAAATAATATTGATATACTAATGAGCAATAACTAAAAACTTTTCAGAACACTTTCCCCAAATCCTGAAAGCATTAAGCTTCTATATTTTCTCTTAAATAACTTTTATTCTTAGGACAAATGTAAATACACAGACAATGGGAGATCTGGGGAATCCAGGAGAAGCAGGAACATTTTTGTTCCTTTTCAAAGACCTGGCTTAGTAATTCACTAAGCTCCTGTGGTTCCGGTGTCTTCAGGACACGACAGCGTGCACCTTTGCCACTGATCCAAGTGCAACAGCTGGGCAATGTCAGATCACCTAGAATTTGTCTTCCTCTTCGTCCTCCAGGAAGCACCAAAACAACCCTCCTTTCAGAGAAGATGATTTTACACAGCTTTTGAAATAAGTGGCTGGGAGTGCAGCCAACAGAGATCTGGGAGAAGTGTGGCCTGGGCAGGAGAGCTGGGAGACTCGACAGGACGGGGAAAGGATCCCCAGGAGGAAACGAAAGTCGTGGTTTCTGGTGGCAGTTTCTAACTTGTCTCCACCTTGTTCATGAGACACCACGGAGTAAAGTCAGATTCCCCCTCAGATCTCAAAGGGTCAAGTCAGACCTCAGAGAGCACTGGGGGCAAAAGGTACTGAACAGTGGCCACTGGCTTACACTTGTTATCCCTGAATCCATGCAACCCCATGAGACGCTCTCCAACATCCAAAAATTGGAGGAGTTTTCTACTTCCTAAACACAGCTTCTTTACTGATTTCCTTCCAGCTCTCATAAACATGTCAAGCAACAGACCTAGGGGGGCTGGCCCTACTGCGAGCCAGGCAGAACTGCATACACACACACACACACACACACACACACACACACACACACGCACATGCACGCACGCACGCACATGCGCGCACACACACACATATACACGAAGGTACTCTGGCTCCAGGGCGCTCTGCCTCCAAACTGCCTTTCCCTCCCTCCAAGTCTGTCTCCAGTCTTTAAACAGTTTTCCTTAATGATTCCAATACATGAAAAAGCTGTAAATGCTTCTGCAGATGGGACATCAGATTGATTAATAAGTATGGGAAGAGACAGCTACTCAACCTCGGTAAGAACTGGAGATCTGCAAGAGCAAGCAATGAGATACCCAAGCATACCCATCTGATTGAAAAACATTAGAAAGTCAGATAATACTAAGTGTCAGATATGATGGGAACATCTGAGAACCCCCATATACTGCAGGTGGGAGGGTAAACTGGTACATACTCAAGGAAACCATGTAAGAGTACCCCTGGGACCCAGGAATCCAACTCCTAGGAGTCCACCCCAGACTCTCTTATACAGGTCCTCAGGAAGACGCACCTAAGGATGCAGCAAGGAGCTGAGTGCACAGAGAGGGAGAAAGGAAATGAATAAATGTCCATTGAAAGGAAATTCAGACAAGGTAGAAATATATCATAAACAATAAATAAATACATAATGAAGAATCTCCCACAGTCACATGTGTACACACCCATACAAAAAATTCTTTGCACATTCTTATTATATATATATATATATAATTTATTTATTTAATGAGCTCATATTACACATGCTGTTTTGTAACCTGTTTCACTCAACAGCATATAGTGAGTATTATATTAACATCATCATCTTTCACAGCTGCACAGTATTTCATTGTAAGGACTACCATAATTTATTTAACCAATGCTCAATTGTTAGATACCTAGGTTACTTAAACCTTTTCACTATTAAACAGAACTGCTCTGTACTTCATTGGCCATGCATCTTTGCTTCCTCTTCTAAGTAGTAAAATTAGAAGCAAAGAATAGGTATTGCAGTAAAAAATGTGTGTACCTTAGAAATGGAACTGCTTGGTTAAAGGTATATATCTTTCTTACCACGATACACATTCTTTGCTTCTAATTGTAACAGTTTCCTTGGATCCACATTCTTTCTGTGGTCTGGCAAAGCGACTCCTTCAGGGAAAACAGACACACGGGTTATGTATAAGCAATAATACTTACTACACTCTTCCTCCTTTACCTCCCTCCCTTCTCTGTATCCATCGTTAAGGAAATGGCGGCCACTGTCCAAAAAAGTCCCGATCTCACAGGTTCCCAGCATCAGCCATGCAGCTCATCGCAGAGGACATTTTGAGAAGCATCAGCAAAGCATCAGCAAAGCAAAATACTTAGGGGTTCATTCATTTGCTAAAAATACCTTTATCAGATGCCAGCTTGTGCTTGGAGCCACAACAGGCGTTAGAGAGGCACAAATGATTAAGGGCCAGTCCTGCTCTTCGGAGCCCTCCGCCTGCTAAGTTCAGCGACACTCTTGACTCCAAGTAGAAAAGCCCAAACTCACATGTGCTCTGGAAGGGAGTCTTGCTGGGAGGCTTCTCGGAAGAGGTGACACACAGGCAGGCAAACAGCAATGAGCTGGCCATGTAGTCTTGGTGGTGGAGGGGACCCCAAGCAGAGGGTCAAAGGGACATGCAGGGTTAAGGCCACCAGATGCTGCTGGAGAACACCTGAAGGTCCAGCAGGCCAGGAGCAGTGGGCAAAGCTGGGATGGGGGCTTGAGAGGGAGGCGGGGCCCTGGTTAGACAGAGCCAGCTTGCCACCACACTGAGAAGCCTGCGCACGGGGGGATGAGTGGGCAGAAGAAGGGTGAGACCAGATGAGGGAGGATGGATAGGAGTGGGGACGAGGCTGGCTGCAGGAACACCAGCCTGAAGGATACTGCTGTGACTCCGGACGCGAGGGAGTGAGGTGAGTCAGGCAGGAGGGCTGGCAGGTGGGGAAGCTCCCGTGGGGAAAGGGGTATGGCCCAGATGAGACAGTCTCAGGGAGACCTGAGAGGCAGAATAGCCAGGATGTGGTGACTGCACGCTAAGGAGCTAGGAGGGGAAGCAAGTAAGGAAGACACCCAGTCAGGGCAGCAGGCCTTTGGGAAGCCCGATGAAGCGAACGTGCAGAGGCCCATGGAGAGGTCACAGTACAGACCACAGACTTGTAGTGTTCTAGAGTCTACCGGATGACTTACTCCCCTCCCTGGGCTGCAACTTTATCCTCTGCAAAGGAGCACATGGGACCTGTGTACCATCAAGGCCCTTCCCAGCTGTAAAATGCTGTAAGTTCCTGTCCACATCAGAACTGGGGTGTCAGCTGTCCCCCTGGAAACTCGCCCCAACAAGAAGGCCTTCCTGGAAAGAGGAGGCACATCCATAAGCAGCCTCTCCTGTGAAATCGGAAGCTTCCTCCAACACCCAGCTCACAGGCCAGCAAGGACCCATCCCTTCCAGCCCTGAGTACGGGCTCTCCTGCTCAAACACGTGCCCTCACATCTGGCCACATGCTGCTTGCTTTTCTCCCCCTCTCCTGGGTAATAAGGAGCAGACTGGCAAAATAGTTCAAATACCGTCTTAAGAAGTACACCGCCTTGTGGGCTGAGCAGCCTATTTTGAGCAAAATGTTTCAAACCTCCAGGCGCAGAGCTGCTCTAGGCACCAACGTTCAATGTAACTGAACAATCAGGAAGGCAGTAAAGGACTACAGCGCATCTGCTGAAGGCCAGGCCATCCTTGGGAATGGGAACTGGACATGCCCAACCTCCAGGACTGTCTGCTGTGTGTGGGAGCCACCAGCCTGGCGTGAGAAGGGCCATATGGAGGATGCACAAGGCTAGGGCTGGGGGAGGCCAGAAAAGGAAGCAACCGCCTGGCTCGGATGTCCAGGAACACTACCCAGAGGACGGAGCATGCGAGCCGGGCCCTGATGGCTGCGTGCAGTCATGGCAAGTGTGCAGTGGGAACTGGCCCAGGAGCGGACGAGCACAAGCCAGCAGCAGGGAGTGTCAGAAGTGACAGGAGGTTCAGAGGGCTGGCTGATGGCCACAAAGTGCACTGGGGCTACTCTGTAAGGGTCTGAATGCCACATCCAGGTAGTGGCTACAGGGAGCCACTGAAGTTTGCAAGCAGAGGATAAAGGGCAGCAGGAAGGATGGGGTACAGCGAGGGGCAATTCAACGGCTGCTGCACATCAGGGGATCAGCAGAGTGAAAAACAATGTAGCCGGAGCCAGGGCGGGGGATGGGCCGAGGGATGTGGGCCCACAGTTCCCCCTTCTCCATTTTCTCAGGACCACTGCCATTTAATCCTATGGCCCCACAAAGAAACACCTTGACTCAAAGTCACACAGCAACCAAGAGCAAACCTCAAGGGAGAGCTCCCAACCCTGCCTTTCCAGATCTGGTTTCTTCTCCTGCTCTGAAAATGCTCTCAATCCCCTGGCCCCAAACCTCCAACAGCTGATCAAACACCCAAGCACACTGCATACACTAGGAAGGGGAAGGAACAGGCTGTGAATAACTGACACACACGTGCCCAGATTTCCCAGAGACCCGCCTGACTAACAGGACACATTGGGTTCATTTCCTGCAAAACCAGAATTTCCCAGGCATTAGGGGGAAATGCATCCCTCCCTGCATCCCCTGTAGCCCTCTCCATCTCCCTACACCAGAGATCCCGGCCTTCCTTTCTAATTTCCCACTTGCTCCCTGAACTTGAGCAACCTACAAAAAGCCTCTCCAAGATCCCTCCTGCCCCTGCAAATCTTCATTGCGGCAGTTCATTCAGGCAGGGTGGTATGCAGAAAGTCACTAGGCCACCAAGGATGGCCAAACATCCTAAAGCCCAGCTCCAACCCCTGGCGCAATGCTCGTCTCCAACAGGTATCCCCACAGGCTAGACACTGCTTCTTTTGGTAGCAGAACCGATGCAAAGAAAAAACAGCAGGTGGTGCCTGAGAAGCCCTCAGAGGGAACAGAGGGAGGCGCAGCAAGGTGGGTAAGGTTCAAATCCTACTTCCACCACTGAGCTTACTTGAATAAGCCACCTCGCCTCTCCGGAAAATTTTTCCTCATCTGTGAATAGGTATTAAAATAAATTCCGTGTAAGGTTGTCATAATTCGGAGCGCTATGGATAGTGTTAAGCATGAGTGGAGAGTTAAAAGGAATTCAATATTTATTGATATATATAGATACATATCATAGCAATAGCTATGGCTATAGCTATAGATAGATATATCGTTCGAAGGGGAGAAAATTCCTAAAGTGTGTAGCAGGGAAAACCAGCCGAGTGCAACCCTGTGGGGCAGGGCCGGGAGTCCCAGGCTAGCAGGAGTGCACCCAGGCGCCAGGGCCAGAGCATCGGTGCGCGCAGGTGCGGCGGGCGCGCAGTGACAGCAGGCTGCCGGTGCAAGTTGGCCCGCGGGGGCTGCAAAGGGGCGGCGGACCCACCTGAAGACGCGCAGCAGCAGGCAGGCTATGAGGAAGGCGGAGAAGGCGCACGCCACGATCACGGCCGCCTTCAGGGTGGGCAGGTCGCGGAGCAGGCTGGAGATGCGGGTCACCAGGGCGTCACCGCTGCTGTTGGAGCTGCCGCCGCCGCCCGTCGCCTCCCCGGAGCCCATCCCGGTGGCGTTCCCGGGCCCCGGGCCGGGCGGCGGCCGCGGCTGGCGCTCGGATCCGGACTGCGGCGGGGCGGCGGACTCGGCTCTGTTGGCGCGGGCGGCGGGCGCGGCCAGGAGCGCGAGCAGCAACAGCAGCGGCAGAAGACGCGCGGGAGGCGGCGCGGCGCGCATGGTGCGGTCTGGCGGCCCGGAGTCGGGCCGGGCGAGCGCCGCGGAGCCCTGGGTCCCGCACCGGCCCCGAGGCCTGCACCGGCTACTCCCGCGACGGAGCCAGGCGGCTGCGCGGTGCTTGGCAGGAAGCTGCAGCGCCCGGAAGAGTCCGAGCCGCCCGCCGCCGCCGCCGCGGCTGCCGCCACCAACACGTTGCACGGAGTCATTCGACGGGCCGCAGCCCCACGTGGGCGGGGCAGGCCACCAGGCCCGGTGCGGGCTGCGCCGCGCTCTGGACGGCCCCAGTTCCCCCGGGACCTGGCACCCCCTTGGAGAAGTAACAATAGCCAGGCGCTGTGCGGCACATCTCACATTTTATCTATTTCATTTAATCCTGCGACCCCCTTAGGAGACAGGTATTTCTGTTACCCTCCTTTAATAGCTGATTCAAGACCCAGAGAGCCAGCTCATAGCAACCCAGGTTGTGTCAGACTAAGAATCAAAAGACCATGGCACCCGGGGCAAGCCTCCATTCTACAGATGCGGAAACTGAAGCCTCCAGAGTGAAATGGGCTGCCCGATGCCCTATGCAGTGCATATAGTTCAACATCTCCCCAGTTAACTTCTTTCTCTCTCAAAGAGTTTCTTATCTCATGGCTTCGATTTTTCAGACATTGTGCACCTCTGCTTATGAACTGAATTAGGATGTGCATTTCTGCATTCATACCTTTGCTGTGGAATAGTCTTCCTCCCAGGTTGAAGTTTCAGACCCCAGGGAAACAGTAATTGGCTTGCTGTCTCTGGTTTGAAAGCTAAATGATACTTAAGTGGAGAAAGACCATTATGGATGTTCTAGAGTGAGACCCAAAGTGGGGAACTGATGCAGGGCACAGAGGGCTTTCCTGGATCACTAGGAACTATACTGCAGGCCTCAGGTTCCACCTTTCAGCATGAGGATGGATCCTGGCAGGAAGCTCTCCAGTAACAGGTAAACAGGTAAACACACATGACAAGTACTCAGTGACCTTAAACAGCTCACTCCTGGTCCTACTAAAAAAAAAGCAACAGATAAATAAAATATAGTACAGTGTAGTAGTTAGCTATTGCTTCCTAACAAATTATCCCCAAACTTCACAGCTTAAAACACACACATAGGGCTTCCCTGGTGGCGCAGTGGTTGAGAGTCCGCCTGCCGATGCAGGGGACACGGGTTCATGCCCTGGTCCGGGAAGATCCCACATGCTGCAGAGCGGCTGGGCCCGTGAGCCATGGCCGCTGGGCCTGCGCGTCTGGAGCCTGTGCTCCACAATGGGAGAGGCCACAACAGTGAGAGGCCCGTGTACCACAAAAAAAAAAAAAAAAAAAAAACACACACACACATATATCATATCAGAGTTTCTGTGGTTTAGGAATCTGAGCATAGCTTAGCAGCGTCCTCTGCTTCAGGGTCTCTCACAAAGGTGCAATCAAGGTGTCAGCTGGGGCTGGGGTCTCATCTGATGGCTCAACTGGGGAAGGATCTGCTTACAACTTCAATCACTGGTTGTTGGCCAGATTCAGCTGTTCATGGGCTATTGAACTGAAAGCCTCAGTTCCCCACTGACTGTTGGCCAGAGGCTGCCCACTGTTCCTTACCATGTGGGCCTTTCCAACATGGCAGCTTGCCTCATCAAAATGTGCAAGTCTAGAAGACAATAGAAAGACCCTGTTAGCAAGACAGAAGTCACTGTCTTAGGAAACCTGACCACAGAAGTGACATCCCAACGCCTTTGCTATATTCTGTTGATTAGAAGCAAGTTACAGATCTTATCACAAGGGAAGGGAAGTGTACAAGGGTGTGAATATCAGGAAGCAGGGATTATTGGGGCACCTAAAAAGCTGCCTGCCACTGATAATGTGACACATTTTGATTTAGTGGGATGAACAAAAATCAGGTTATCAGAAGTCATCGCCCAGGAGGTACTATTTGAAATGCACATTGAATAAATAGTCCAGCATGCCCCAGTGGTGAGAAATTTGGACAGATCACATGCTTTAGGTCTCTTCCAACTCTAAAATACCACTTTACGGTATGTCAAAAATGTGTTGGTAGACAGCCAGCATTTTATCATATCATCATGATAGAATTTAGAAAAGACATTTCTTAAAGAACCACTGGTGACGTCCATGATTTTGCAGCACTGCCCTCTAAGGCATAAACCTCAGACATCACAGGCTTATATTTTTGTCCTTATCAAAAATTCCTGCGTGGTAGAGTAAAGAAGGCCTGGGCCTTGGAGCCTGTAGCCAGGATGAGAGGTTTGACCACTGAGTGGCCTTGGCCAAAGGCTTAACCACAGAATTCAAGTCTTTAATGTCTAAAGTGAGGATAATAATACTTAGCTCAGGAAGGTCACTGGAAGCATGCCTAAGAAGGGAGAAAACATTAGTGCCCTTATCCTTCTTTTGCCGCAATTCATGGACTGGAGTAGACTTGCTTGGTTGTTTAAAATTGACTTAACACCAAGAAAGTACATAAATGTTAGAGTATTTTAGTAAAGTGAAACTTTAGAATCTTTCCTTCTTCCTGATTATTTGCTGTGCAAATCATCACAACAAAGAACTTACTTATAAATTGCCCTAAATTAGAGTTCCTTAAACATTTTGAATCAACCAACCATAAACAATGACATTTTAACATGGAACACTGCTGACAGGCAACAGAAACCAACTGGGGCTGATTTCAGGAAAAGGGAGTTTATCGGAAGCATGTTGGGTTGCTTCTAGAATCAACCATAAGCTAAAGCAAAAGTTCTAAAAGTGTGGTCTGGGGACTCCTGGGGTCCCTGAGACCCTTATAGGGAACCTGCAAAGCCAAAACTAATTCCATAATAACATTAAGATGTTATTTGTCTTTTTCACTGATGGTGCAAAAGCGATCGTGATGAAAACTGATGGTGCCTTAGCATGAATCAAGACAAACTATACTCATAGTAATTGTATTCTTCATGACCATGCACAACACACAAAAAAAGAGCCAGTTTCATTTTACAGTGTCTTTGATAGAGTCATGAAATGATTAAATCTTGACCCTTGAGAACAGAACATTTTACTGTTAGATGTGGTAAAATTAGAAGTATGCATAAATCTCATCTGCTATACTCTGGGCCATGATGAGTGTCTCAAGGAAAAAACACATGTGATTCTTAAAGTTGCAAACTGAACTAGCCACTTCTTTCATGGAACACCATTGTTAATCAAAAGAGTGCCTGACAAACTTCAGACCTGGTCTTTGGCAGGTATTTTCTCAAAAATGAAGAAGAATGAGCCTGTCACTTTAAGGATGGCAACTGACAGTATTGTAGCCAATGATAAAATTCAAACCTTTGGACTAAAATCTGAATTTTTAGAAAACTTATCCATTAGGAGGCTTTCTGCTGTGAGCTGGACTGCTTCCCAATACTTCAAGACTTTTCTGATGAGCTTGGTGGTGATACTAAAAAGTGTGGCGTTTTTGATATTATATAATGAAATATGTCAAATTTTGAAAGATCTGCTTAAATCAGCTGGCCAGTTTTTCTGCCTGGCCAATGCACAGTGTTACAAAATCATGCTTGGGTAAAAGATCCATTCAAAGTGTAAGATAGACCAATGGATTTTGATGAAATGGAGTATAAAAAGTTCATTTATATGGTTCCAGATTTCACAGTGTAATCTTTAAGAAACTACTGCTCACAAATTTTGGTGTGAAATTAAAGAAGTATATCCATACTATCTGAAAAGCCTATTAAAATTCTCCTTTTTCCAACTGCATATCTGGGTGAGGCTGGATTTTCTTCATAATTTTCAACCCAAACAACAAATTGCAACAGAGTGAATGCAAAAGTGTGTATGAGAATCCAGCTATTTTCTTTTTTTTGGATAGAAGTTTTATTATTAAAATATAGTTGATTTACAATGTTGTGTTAGTTTCAGGTGTACTGCACAGTGATTCCATTTTTTTGCAGATTATATTCCATTATAGTTTATTACAGGATATTGGGTATAATTACCTGTGCTATACAGTAAATCCTTGTTGCTTATCTATTTTATGTATAGTAAATAGTTTGTATCTGTTAATCCCATATTCGTAATTTGTCCTTGCCCCCTTCACTTTCCCCTGTGGTAACCATAAGCTTGTTTTCTATATCTGTGAGTCTGTTTATGTTTTGGATATGGATTCATTTGTATTAGTTTTTCCAGCTATTTTCCATTAAATCAGACCATAAAGAGGTTAACCAAAAAATGCTGAAACAATGCTACTCTTCTATTTTTTTAGAAAATATAGTTATTTTCATAACAGTGTATCGATGTTAAAATGTTAATGTATTTATTACCCTGTTTCTAATTGAATTAATATTTTAAGGTGTTTTCATTTTAAATTTCTAATGCAGTAAATATCAGTAGGTATAACCCACATAACAAAAGCTCTTTGAGGTCCTTCATTTTTCTTAAGACTGGAAATCAAAAAGAGACCAAAAGTTCCTGAGACCAAAAGATTGTTTGAGAGATGATGAGCTTAGATAATCGGGCTTGGGTGGAAAAAAGAAGCAAATCAATTAGAATATTTTCTGCTGTGAGAAACAGAAAAACCCAACTTGAACTGAGTTAAACAAAAAGGAAATTTCTTCTTATATAAAGGAAGACCCAGGTGGTTGATTCAGCAGTTACATGACGTCTAGGGCCCTGGATTTTTCCATCTCTCTGTTCTGTTGCCCACAGCACTGGCTTCAACCTTAGGAGGGCTGCAGTGATTGCTGGTCACAAGAACACTGCAGTGACAACTGGGGTAACCTTCCTTCTGGTTCATATACATCAAGTGAGAAAGAAAAACCCTTTTTCCAATCGTGGAATAGAAACCCTCCTCTTGGACTTCCCTGGTGGCGCAGTAGTTAAGAATCCTCCTGCCAATGCAGGGGACCCGGGTTCGATCCCTGGTCTGAGAAGATCCCACATGCTGCGGAGCAACTAAGCCCGTGCACCACAACTACTGACTGAGCCTGTGGTCTAGAGCTCGTGAGCCACAACTACTGAAGCCCACACGCCTAGAGCTCATGCTCCACAACAAGACAAGGCACTGCAGTGAGAAGCCCGCACACAGCAACGAAGAGTAGCACCCACTCGCCGCAACTAGAGAAAGCCCGCGCACAGCAGCAAAGACCCAACGCAGCCAAAAAAAAGAAAAGAAGAAAAGAAACCCTCCTCTCAGTCTGATTGGTCCATCTAGAGTTATAGCCCCTCAGGGGAATGTCATGCACTGATTGGATGGGATCTGCCTCGGAACTAAGGTTAGGACAGCCCCCTGAGGAAAATAAAAGGAGAGGGGAGGTTCCGTTAGAGAGGAGGAAGAGAAGATACGGATGCTACATAGTCTTCCCCTCCCATTCCAACAGTCAAGAAACAGGGAGCTGAGTCTGGCTGGATTTCTAGATCCAAAGTCAAAATCAGACCTCAGGAAGGATCCTGTCAGGGAAGGTACTGACCAGCAGCACTGCCCAGCAGATGTTCTGCAGGCTCCACCATCACCACTGCTGCCTCTGTAACTGGACATACATGCCACTGCCATCACCGCTGCCGAAAGAGTGAATCTCTAAGCTGCTCTTGAATCACATCACTCACTTGAAATTAAAAGTCCTGGGCTGGAACATCTGATTGGCTGCCCTAAGTCACATGTCATTGTCCCAGCTGTTCAAGGAGGGGAAGAGGGCATATTTCACCCCCTTCAGCTCCATATGAAAGGTGGAGTCCTGCTTCACCAAGGCTCACACACCACTGAGGGAGGCCACTTCAAACTTAGATGAAAATTCTTCAGAAATAATACAGATCAAATGAGAAGAGAGAGAGAACAATAGATAAATGGAAAGATAAGAGAGGTACTTATATATACATGCACATATATATATTTATTTATTTATTTATTTATACACAGCAAACACAAGAGAAGTCATTTAATCCCAGTACACCATTTACTAACTGTGTGAACTTGCTTAAACCTCTTATGCCTCCGTTCCCTCATCAATAAAATACGGATAATGGAATATTACTCAGCTGTAAAAAGAAACGATATTGAGTTATTTGTAGTGAGGTGGATGGACCTGGAGTCTGTCATACAGAGTGAAGTTAGTCAGAAGGAGAAAAACACCGTATGCTAACACATATATATGGAATCTAAGGGAAAAAAAAGGTCATGAAGAGACTAAGGGTAGGACGGGAATAAAACACAGACCTACTAGAGCATGGACTTGAGGATATGGGGAGGGGGAAGGGTAAGCTGTGACGAAGTGAGAGAGTGGCATGGACATATATACGCTACCAAACATAGGGTGGATAGCTAGTGGGAAGCAGCCGCATGGCACAGGGAGATCAGCTCGGTGCTTTGTGAACACCTAGAGGGGTGGGATAGGGAGTGTGGGAGGGAGGGAGACGCAAGAGGGAAGAGATATGGGAACATATGTCTATGTATAACTGATTCACTTAGTTGTAAAGCAGAAACTAACACACCATTGTAAAGCAATTATACTCCAATAAAGAAGTTCTAAAATTTTTAAAAATTTTAATAATAATAAAAAAATAAAAATAAAATAAAATACGGATAAGAAGAGAACCTATCTCATGAGAGTATTTCCAGGACTCAATGAGTTAATACTTGTAACATGCTTAACATGACATTGAAGAAATGGTACATGCTCAGCAAATGTTAATTATTAAGATATCAGAGCAATGAAGAAGGAACATTGAAATAACTGAAAATACTTAACTATAAATTGTTTTTCCAACCTTCAAGGCTCACAAGTACCCAAGGAAGAGAGTTTCCAGTATCCTGCTTGGGACGCCTCCAGGGACAGCAACAAAGCTAGCTACCTTAGTTAATAGTCTCGATTCCTTTGAATTCAGAGGAGGTACAACCATGGGGCAGCACCTATTCCTGGTTTCACATCTGTCAGCCCTCAGGAGGTTGGTCTCAGGCAAGTAACCTAACCCTTCAGAAGATCAACATTCTCTGTTCCCTGGGACTAAAAGCTGACTTAAAATGGGAAGACACCCAAGAAAAAAGATTGGAAGGAAATATATCAACACATTAACAGCAACTATCCCTAAGTGTTCAGTCAGTCATGGGGCATTTGTATCTTCTTCTTTTCCGTACAGAAATTCTAGTCTCTACAATAAGCATGTATTAATTTTATAATTTTTTAACCTGTAGTATATATATTTTAATCTGAACTATTTTGTTGCCTAAAATGGATAATGACATGAATCCCCTTCTTCTTAATATAGCTTTGGGGGAAAGGTTTAACAAAGGTGACCAGAGATCAGACTTCAGATCGTGGGTAAGGAACACGGGAAAGGCGGGCTCGAGAACCTCAGAGCAGGCTCCCTCCCTTTCTGATCCAGCCCCGCACACCCAACACTCTTTAGTGGAAATAATTTCTAAGGACAGATTTAATGGGGGTAAAGAAGTTCCAGATAATAGCGGCCAGTATTCACTGAGCGTTACATGCGTAATCGCACTTAACCTTCCAACACTATTTTACAGATGAAGAAACAGAGGCTCACGGCAGTGTCTCAGTTTAGGGACTTCAGAAGGACACATGTGCTTCGGCAGTGGGAGAAAGGGCTGACCTGGAGAGCGCTGGCTTTCTACTCCCATTTAGAGGAGGAGGTGAAGGGCACCCATGGCAAAGAAGTAGATGCAACCCAGCAAGAAACCCGGAGGAGGTGGGGGGCGACCCCACAGTGACTCGGCCAATCTTTCATCTTTTCCTCATTATGTCAGCAGAGCACATGTCCTCTGGAGAGCTTCTTCCCACAGCAGCAGATATTTTATAGGCTGGGCACCATAGCGGGGGAAGAAGCATGTGACATGTGGCCTTTGGCCTTAATGAAAGCCATTCGATTTGCAGACAAGACCTACTGGCTGGTAATCTAATCACTAGTAAATAAAGTTTCCAGACCCAAGAGAAAAGGGTCAGGGAGAGTAGGTAATAGGTTTTGAGTGTACTATACAATCATTGCTGGAGAAGTTCAAACAGAGAGCTAATATTTATCGAGTGCCCGCTGTGTACCAGGCTCAACCTCATACACGGCATTTCTTTAGCCGTCACAGTAGCCCGCTGTGGTCTGCTTCCCTCCCCACACCCCTGGGGAAATGCCCTGTTCTTGGCTGTTGAAACCTCCAGTGCTGTGAATCTCAGAATGCATTTAGAAGAGCAGTGCTGGCTTAGAGGGAGAAACTTCTGGAACCTCATTCAAAACCTCTTTTGCACAGGCCTCGGTCACTGGTATAAAACATACTCCTGGAATACCAATGAAATGCCATGTTCAAATCGAATTCTAACATGGGCCCCTTTATACACATTTTTTTGCCCTCCACATAATAAAAGGAATTGTATCTCTTTAATTTTTACATGCTTGCACAGTTCCTCCCATTTCTCTGGGGTCGGCTGGGAGGCTTGGAGTAACCCCACTGAGGGGGGGGCAGGTGGCAGGGCGGAGCGGGAAGGCCCGGCCTCATGGGCATTCTGTCACAATACTCTATGACCAAGTGGCCAGCAGGGGCAGATGGAGTCACGCAGAACTTGTTCCGGGCAGGTAAGGTGGCCCTCTCCTCCCCTTTCTGCGTGCCGGGTAGGTTCGTGTCCTCGTAATCCGGAGAACAGGTAACCGCACGCATGCTGGAGCTCTGGCCCCGTGACACAGTCTCGGGATGAGCAGGGAGGAAGACTAAAAGCAGACAAATTCCACCCAACCTGACTCAGGAGGGTGACCAGGCTCCAATGTGTTTGGTCTGGTGGTTCCCAAGATGCAGGACTTTCCATTTTAAAAACAAGCAACTATATAGCAATGGATGGAAACTAAATTTTTGGTGGTGAGCACGCTGTAGGGTATGATGCAGAAATATAATGTTGTACACGTGACAGTTATATTATAAACTAGTGTTACCTCAGTAAAAAAGAATTCTAAATGAAAATTTTTAAAAATAAACCAGGCTGGTCCTGGACAAACCAGGAAGAGTTGGTCACCTTACTCAGCCTCTCCATGTTCAAGTACTGTGACCTCTGCCCAAGTGCACACCCCACCCGGTGTGTTCCCTAGCTGGCAGGCTCTAATAACAGCTAATTTTTATTATTTACTCAGCATTGGGCACTTTCCATATTTGTCTCATTTGCTCCTCAACACAGGCCTAGGGAGAAGATACAATTATCACCTCCTTTCACAGATGAAGAAACTGAGGCTTAAAGAGGGTAAATAACTTGAACACAGATAGTTCCATAAAACCAGCATCTGCCCACACTTGAATTTAGAAAGGATCTCTGTACTGTGGTTTCTGAAGTTCGCCAGAGAGAGATGGAGGGAGGGAGAGAGGAAATAGGAAGGAAGGAAGGAGGAAGGAAGGAAGGTGGGGGGGAGGGGAGGGGAAGGGGGAAGAAGAAAGAGGGAGGAAGGGAAGGAGGATAAGAGAGAGACCATGAGTGAGGGGAGAAGACTTGACCATCCTCCCAAGAGACAGACCTGCATCTCAGCAATCAGCCCCTTCTGAAGGCTGCAGCCCCATCCTCAACTTGCCCCCACTCAGCTCTCCTGGGGAGCTGACAGCACCAGCTGCAGCTCATTTTACTCCCTGCTAGAACTGAGGGTATTATCATATGATATTCATGCCTATTTTTATAAATAATTCATTTTTTTTTGCACGAAAGTAAAATAGCCTGAAGCTAGAACATTTAAAATGAACGTTGATGCCTTATTCATAAAATAATAATGTGCTGGTTTGCCAGACAGTTTGTAAAAAGTCCTGAAGCTAAAATACACTGAGTTCTAGGTCTATTTTTAGCCTGGAAAAGGCCTCTCGATGTCTTTCTCAGTTCACACTTGATAAGGGCAGTTGTTATGCTTTCTCTGAAACTGGGCTTTCCCAAATCAGTAGCATTCACACAAGGAAATCTAAAAGATAACTTGGCAAATAAGCATATTTATGAAATCCAAACCCCCAGTACACAAATGCTTTTTTTAACCGCACAAAAATGAATTATAAACAAAAGGCTAATGGAGTCTCTGGTCAACCACAGTTATGGGAAATGGGGTCACAGACTGTTACCATTTACGAGACTCTTTTTCCCAAGCCTGACAGGGAGATTTCTTTTGCAGAGGAATAGCAATTCCAGAGCTGGAAATACTTAAAACAACTGTTAGATAATAAGATTTGTGCCCCCATGTTATCATGGTTTCCTCCTTCCCCAATACTATGCGCTAGTCATTTACGACATCTTTATTTTGTCATCCGTGATGATTTTGTAAATAGTAAGGTCGCTCTTGTCAAATTACCTCCAGAAGGACACACAACACACTCATAATGTCAGTTGCCTATGACATTGGGTGACCAACCAGTTTGCTAAGGACTTTCAGTGCTAAACCAGAAAGTCCCAGACAAACCAGGACCAGTTGATCACCCTACCTTTGCAGAGGGAGCTTGAATTGCTGGGATGGGGTAGGGGAGAAAATGGTGACTCTATACCCTTTCACACGTTTGGAATATTAAACCCTGTGAGTTCACTACCTGTTCAAAAAATTAGGTTAAAAATATTCTGTCAGATGAATGGATAAAGAACATATGATAAATACACACACACACACACACACACACACACACACACACACACACACACAATGGAATATTACTCAGCCATAAAAAAGAATGAAATAATGCCATTTGCAGCAACATGGATGGACCTAGAGATTATCATACTAAGTGAGGTAAGTCAGACAGATAAAGACAAATATCACATATCACTTATATGTGGAACCTAAGAAAATGATACAAATGAACTTACAGAATAAAAACAGACTCATAGACGTAGAAAACAATTGTATGAAAAAAAAAAGAAACTATCTTATGGTTACTGAAGGGGAAGGGAGGAGGTGTAAATTAGGAGTTTGGGATTAACAGATACACACTCCTGTATATAAAATAAACAACAAGGCCTACTGATTGCACAGGGAACTATATTTAATATCTTATAATAACCTATAATGGAAAAGAATCTGAAAAGAATATGTACATACATATATATGTATATCACTTTGCTGTATACCTGAAACTAACACACTGTAAATCAGCCATATTTCAATAAAAAAAAATTCTGTCAGTATCAGGTGAGAGGACTATTTACTTAAATTAGTAGATCTCTAAGAATGACAACAGTCTATTAAACCCAAGTGAAATTAACATCACTACATTTAAGTTCTGCTTTGTTTCTTATTTCATTTGTTTCTAAAATATACTCTCCAATTACTCTTTATAAAAGAACTCAAAATTTTGCAAAGTCCTTTAACACTCATTCTCACAACAGGAAGTAATTAGAGCTTGTATTATTGTTCCATTTCAAAGATGAGGAAACGGAGGCCAAAGGAGGTTATCTAACTTGCCCAGGGCTGGACATGAGTGTGTGAGGGCCTTCTCTCCCCCTGGGCAGGCCTCCCCTTTGCTGGCTGACTTTACATCTGGTTAGTATTGTCAAACCATGGAAACAGCGGGCTGTTGCCCAAGAGAAATATTTCTATCAAAGTTTCTCAAGTGTCCCCTAGGAGAGCCCGCCAACAACCAGTAATGACATAGCATTGGCTGATGGAGCCCTCCCAGCCAGTCACGCTGTGGAAAAAGTGCCACCCACAGAGAAACTTTTTATGGGATTTTGATAGGACACAAAGTCCTGAGGTGCAAATGTGGGGAGAGCCCCAGTCTCTGAGTTGAGGACGGACTACCCACAGCTCTTTCTGCAGTTCAGTTATTTGTCTCCTACACGTCAAAGTCATGTTCACTCGTGTTCTGCTCAGAATGAAGACTTTTGAGAGGCAAAGACCACCTGGGCAGAATTAAACAGGCTACAGACTTCTTTCCCCAGAAAAGCTGAGGTGGGAGGCAGGGGCGGTGGGAGGGGCAGTTCACCCTCCCGATGGCTGTTTGTAAAACACAGAGCGAATGTGAGGCAGACTCCAGGCTGCTTGTTGAAAATTCACCAGCTGTTGTCTCTGCACGTCTCAGGGTCACCCCCATGTCCGGAGACATCCCCTGCATGCCTATCCCACTGTGATCCCACAACTGGCGTTGTCAGCCTCTCACTGAAGGCCAGAATTAAGTTGCACACTTGCACAAACGCATGTTTGAACTCCCAGGCAGAGCTCTTGAAGAGATGGAGACGCAGGAGAGATCAATTCTGAGGGGGTCCCGAGTGGCGCTTCTCCCAACCCCCACTGTGTGAATTTCAAACCTCTACCTCTCTGTAGATACCTCCTAGCCCCACTCAGGACCCTTCCATCTCACAAAGAACCTGGCCATCTGCTTCCCAAGAAGTGCAGCTCTGCATCCCTACCCACCTTTCCTTGCTCCCCTCTGGTCCCTGGAGGGCCAGGGCCTCTTTCTCTCTGGGTTTTCCACTCTCCCTCTGACCTTTGTCTCCCTCTCCTCTGCCCTTAGCTCAGTCTACAGGGTCTCCTCCTGAGACCTCTTCTCACTCTGCACCCCCACCCGGGGTCCTCAACCATGGCCCCGGCTTTAAATGACTTTCTCAACTTGCCCCATGACCATCCTTCAGAGCTTTCGACTCCAGGAAGACTCCAACTCGACACGTCCAAAACTGGGCTCTTGTCCTCCCCCCAGGTCTGTCCCGAGCCCCGTGTCTCTGCTGACAGTGCACAGCAGATGGCAGAGCCAGAAACCTGGATGTCCCTACATTCCTCCCCAGACCCCTCACTCCCACATCCCCAAATCCTTTCTCTTCTCCCTCGAAATGGAGTCTAAAGCCATCCGCAGTCAATATTTATAACTTAATGTTTTAATTTGAACAGATCAGTAACATGCCATTATTTACAGTATACCTAAAAATGCTTTGAAACTGTGAAATATTAAAGACATATGATTATTATTTGCATTCAGCGGTCATAAAAATATTTTCTTACACACAAAACAAATACTTCAGCAATGTATCTTTCTACTGGTCATCTTTCAAAGTTCTATTAAAATGAAGAAAGCTCAAAATGATAATTATGCACACTTTTTTGTGTGTGGGATCTTAGTTTCTGACCAGGAATTGAACCCGGGGCCTCGGAAGTGAGAGTGCCAAGTCCTAACCAATGGATTACCAGGGAATTCCCTCAAAATGATAATTATAAAATGCTGTCTTACTAGGTGAAAATTTTCAGAATCAATTTATTGTCACGGCTGTGACAATAAATTGACTGGTTCTTTTGCTTATCCATCTTCCCAACACACACACACACGCACGCACAAATGTAACAGCCATCAAGTCAGGAACTGTGTAGGTTTTGTCCACTGCTGTATCCTCATCAGCCAGAAATGTGCCTGGCACATAGTCAGTGCTCCATAAATGTTGCTCCAGTGAACGAACAAATACGCACCGCCTTAGTTTCCATCAGGTAATGTGTGGTTAAGCATATGTAAAGTTAGAAAGCAAGAGTTTGCATCCTGGCTCTGCCATTTACCCTGTGCGACTTTTTAAACTAAATTAATTTCAGCTAAGTCTGAATCGCCTCATCTGTTACAGAGGCATAAAAATAGCAGCTGACTGAAGAATTCGATGTTAGGATTAAACGAGATAATGCGTGTGAAGGGCTCAGCACGGTGCCGGGGACATATCAAGTCATCAATAGGCATTAGATATTGTTGTTGCTGTTGTCATTATCCTTTCCTGTCCTCTAGTCTCACCCGTGTTATAATAGGCTTGCAACTGTAACTCCCACCCTACTCTCATAACCGGCCTCATCTTTTTAAATGCAAAATCGAGCATAATTCTGCTGAAAACCCTTAAGGTGAGCTCCTTGCCCACTAGAGTCCCACTTCCTTAGTGTGGCCCCAGCTTCCCCATCCCCAGCTTCATCAACCCCCTAACCCCCATGCACCCCAAACTTTTAACTCTACGAAACTGCTTGCTCTCCTCCCCTGCAAGCCTTAGCCGGAGCTATTTCCTACCAGGAACGCTCTTGCCCCCTCCCCTTCATTTTTGACCTAAAAGAACTCCAAGTCATTCTACAGAAAGACATAAGCTCCTTTGGGAAGCTTTTCCTGATCTCTTCTCCACGATGCCCCCCACCATCCCATGCAAGCCCCAGCCCACAAACAGTGCTCTGTGACAGCCAGGGTGGCCAACTGTCCCAGTTTGCCCAGGACTGAAGAGTTGCCCAGAATTCAGGATTTTAGTGCTAAAACCAAAGAATCCTGGGCAACCCGGGGCATTCAGTCACCCTGATAGCATTGATCACATTGTTTTGGAATTAGCTGTCTTTCTGATAAGATTGGAGAGCAGAAATTTTGCCTTGCTCATCTTCACATCCCCAATATCTATCCTAGGGTCAGGCACATATATGGTCCACAGTCAATAAATATTTGTTAAATGCGTTCATTTAGATAGCAATTAATTGTGACAGCGGTAGAGCTAAAGGCCGTGGTTCAGATCCTGTCCCCCTTCCTGCATGACCTTGAGCATGTGATTACTTTCATTTATGTATTTATGTACTTGTCCTTGAGTGATTTAAGGCAAATTCCTTGGTCTCACTGAAACTGCATTTGTAAAATGGAGATAATAACATCCATTTCACAGAGATGTTGTGAAGGTTAAATGGATATCAAGTGGTTAACGTAACACCTGGCATATAACAAGCTTTCAATAAATAGTAGCTGCTATTATTATTTATTATTATTATTTAAATAGTGAGCACAGTGCACTCCACAAGGGTAGGTTCCCTTGCCCCTATTAAAAAAATGAATATGGGTGGCCTTAAATGTAATTATACCATAGAGAAAGCTTCCCTTCAAACACTGGTCCGCCACCTTGGCTACACATTAGAATCCCCCAGGGATCTTTTGCAAAGACTGATGCCCAACCCTACCAATTAATTCAAATCTCCAGTGATGGATCCATGCATCAACTCCTTTAAAGGGTGATGCTAATAGGAAACCACGTTGAGAACCTCTGCCTTAGGGCACTGGATTAGCTGCTCTTTAACTCTTCATTGGTGCCCTGGGTCTTTCCAAATAGTTACCCCTAATCTAGCTGTTATCAATAGCAAGTGCTTAATTCTCTTTGTCCCCCCTCCCTTTGTCTTCAGGGCAAGAACTGGAGAATTCTCAGCCCACCTGAGGGGAACAATATGGCCTCTCCTCTTAACCATTCCAGGCTGGTACCCTCATTCCTATAGCCCTCACCTAGGCCTCTGCCTCTCCATTCCTTTCAGAATCTTCACAGTTTGATATTCGCTCTGGAATTTGGAGAAATGAATAAGAGGTCACTTTATCTGTGTCTTCCCTAAGGGTACATACAGATGGTTTCATTTTCTAGCCGGTGTTTCTCAAACTGGGATCCACAGACATCTCAGGGATCCACCAGTTCTGCATGACAATTTTCTGTTTGCATTTTCAGCTTGCTAATATATGACTATTGTACATTATCTAGTCGCCCCTTTATAAGTTACCTGCAAGTTTTGAGTGCTCGTGCTTGTATTTTGTAGCATAAAGGCAGTGTACATATGCAGATTTTGAAGTAGTCCAAGCAGAAGGACCAAGGCACAAAGCAGTAGAAGCAGACAGATTCGAAGTGATCAGCAAATAGCCATTAGTGTCAAATTAGCCGCAGAAACGGGTGCAGTTTGTGCGTCCTATCTACACGTAACAATTTGTAATAAGTAGTAAATATACATTTAAGATATTTTCTTTTCCCATTCCAAAAACAGTAAGAGAAACCCCATTTTAAGTAGATTTTAATAAGGCTAACCATATCTTTTCATGAACATTAGCCATCTACAGACTACCAAGTGATACTTCATTAAAATCAACACTTCGGAATTACTCACTGGCCAAATTTTAGTCATATAGTGCCTGATGGTCCAGCATTAGCAAATATAGTCATGATTTTATCAATACTATTTGTGCCTCATTCCTATGAGAAGAAACAGTCTTTGTGTTCGTATTGTTAGAGTGAAAATACAGAAACAGATTCTAGAACAAGACCCAAGTCTACATCTTTCCATTATTAAGCCAGCAATAGTGATTTATTTTTAGTAGAGCCTCATCATAAATCCCATCAAAATAATGTTGTTTATTTAGGAGTTGTGCCCATTTACTCTTTGCCATTTTTTTCTAAATTTGTTTTCGGTTTGATAGGTGTATGAGAGCGATAAGCATGAACAATGTATACCTAGTTTTATTGAATCCCTAATTAAGAGATGATAAAATAATTCTAGTTACTATTGTCCCTTGTCAATTATCTTTTCCCTCCTGGTTTGGAACACTTGTCCTGGCTGTCGACCAGAATCAGCTGGGGCGCTGTCAGAAATTCAAGTTACCAGGTCCTGCTCTGGGCAACCAGAGGTTAGAGACAGGAGTTTGGAGGAAATGACACTTCCTGGGCTCCAGGGGAATCAGTTCCATTTCCTATGGTCAGTCACCCTGGTTCTTTTAATTTCTAAATGCTCTTCATCTGATTGATTGATTGCTTTTATAGGACCTTCCTTGTCTCAAATTAATTGATAAGCTTCTCCTTTCCAGAGTAGTTGGTTTTCGACTTCTCTGATTCAAGGCCCTTCTCACCTCCATCTGGCCTCAAAGATATGAGCCTGTAACTAGAGAGATGGCAACTGGATTCTTACACTACTTTTTTAAAAAATTGGACCTAGGATGTAAGGGTTGAATTAATCACACTCCTCAAATATGACATACGATCATCCTGGGTTAGTGTAAAGCCGTTTCTTGTTTTGTCTTTCCCTTTTTTATCCCTTTCCCTACTTACGCACACACACCCGCCAGATTTAACAATCATTCTAATGCCTTTTATGTGAATTTTTTATAAGTATTTTTCGTGTAAACTTAGTACTGCCAGATAAAATACAGACCATCCAGTTCAGTTTGAGGTTCAGATCAACAATACATAACTTTTAGTGTAGGTAATAATTTTTAGTATAATTTTTCATTGTTTATCTGAAAGGCAGATTTAGCTGGACATTCAGTTTGGGTTTGTTGTTTTGTTTCGGGCTCAATCTGGGAACCCTAGGTAAAATGTAAACTCTCACATACATAGATATTAGGCTACAGGGTTCAATTCCTTTATTTCATTCAGATCTAAGTTGACTCATCCATGTGGTTGTTTTTACATAGTCCTCCATGATGTATGTACCACTTTGTATTATTCATGCCCCCATAGGGACACAGCAGTCTCCTCCAACTCCCCACTACCTCAGGCAATGCCACAATGAACACCTTTGTCCGTGCCTCCTAATGGACTTGTGTGATCATGTTTTTGACATATAAATATGGTATGCACATCCTTAATTTGGTTAAGACTGTCAGGTCGATCAGAGCTGCTATGTAGGTCGACACTCCCACCAGCAATGCATGAGTCCCTGTGTCCCCACATTCCTGCTAACAGGTGGCATATCCACCTGTCTAAGAGTGCCTCTAATAAATATCACCTGCCAGCTCTTTCTTGTTCTGGTTTGCATTTCTCTTATCACTAATCACTGAAGCATCTTTTCATAGTAAACGTTTGGTTTCCACTTCTATAAATTGCTCCTTTGAATCCTTTGCCCATTTTTCTATGGAAATGCCTATCTTTTTCTTCTTTTTTAGGAATTCCTTGAATTTTTTAGATATTAGTCCCTTGTCATATCTTAAGCATTGCAAATATCTCCCTCTGTCCTGTTTTCTATTAAGTTGAAAATGATGTCCTTTATTTTGATATGATCAACTATGTCTTGCGCTGGGAAGTTTTGTCTAGATGGTCTTTTTCTATCGATAAATCACAGAGATATTCTCCAACATCAACTTTTGTTAACTTTGTTGTTTACCTTTAAATGTTATGTATTTAATTCATCTGGAGTCTACCATTGTATGTGATGTTATGTGGGATCTAGTTTTATTTTTCTCTATTTAACAAGTTTTCCAAACACCTTCTATTATCCTTTTTTTTTTTTTTTTTTTTTTTGGATTAAGTTCCTGCATATGCTTAGATCCCTCTAAGAGCTGTCCTCTCTGTTCTATTGGTCTATCCATTTTTCCATTAAGTCCATTCCATATTTATTAATCCTTTATTATTAAGGCTTTGATATTGTCCTAATGCCTAGTGGGCATACCCCTCCCATTCTTTGCCCTTTTTTAGAGTTTGCTTACTTTTTTGTGGACCGGTGTTCCTCCTTACATTTTGATTGTTTATATCAGTTTAAATCGTTCATATTTACAGTTATTGAATTCATCAAAATATACAACTGGAATTTTTATTGGTGTTACATTGAGTTTACAAATTAATTAAGAGAAATTTAACAATATTAAGTTATCCCAACAAGAGTATGGACTACATCTCCATAGATGATCTTCTGATTCTCAGAGTTTTTTTTTCCAGAAAGATTCTGTATATTTTTAGATATGCCAATATCTAGATATTTGTTGACACTGTCAGTGGTATCATATTTGTACTGAATTTTTTTTTTTTGGCAGTGCCACGCAACATATGGGATCTTAGTTCCTCAACCAGGGATCAAACCTGTGCCCCCTGCATTGGGAGCATGGAGTCAACCCCTGGGCCACCAGGGAAGTCCTGTACTGAAATTTCTAATGGACTATGACTGATGTAAGAAATACTATTGTTTTGGGGGGTTTTTTTTAGTGATCTCATATCCAGCAAGATCTTGCCAAGTCCTCTTATTAGTTCTAATGGTTGATCCTGTTGGATTATCTACGTAGATATTCATATCATGTATAAACAGTTTTATTCTTTCCTTTCAACTCTTTATCCTCATATTTATTTCCTATCACCTTAACCAGTAGCTCCATTCTGTGTTAAACAGGGCTATCTTAAACTAATATCTCTGGCCCCTCTAGGAGTGAAACATTGAGCAAGTTTCTTCACCATCCTGACTCTCAGTTTCCCCAGCTGATAAACCTTCCTCATAGAGTTGTGATAATCATGATAAGAAATTCAAAATTCATGGCACACAGTGGGTGCTCAAAGCATAGAGTGTAGTTTTACTAATTCCCCTAATAAAACACAAGTCACCCATTTCCTTGGTATCCCACTCCCACTCTTACAGAAAGTTGTACCATTTAAAATATGTAGGATATCTATGTCAAAGAGTGTCCTGCCTAGTTTTCCTCTAAGAGTTTTATAGTGTCTGGTCTTACATTTAGGTCTTTTAATCCATTTTGAGTTTATTTTTATGTATGGTGTTAGGGAGTGTTCTAATTTCATTCTTTTACATGTAGCTGTACAGTTTTCCCAGCACCACTTGTTGAAGAGACTGTCTTTTCTCCATTGTATATTGCTGCCTCCATTGTCATAGATTAGGTGACCATAGGTGCATGGGTTTATCTCTGGGCTTTCTATCCTGTTCCATTGATCTATATTTCTGTTTTTGTGCCAGTATCATACTGTTTTGATTAGTGTCGTTTTGTAGTATAGTTTGAAGTCAGGGAGCCTGATTCCTCCACTCTGTTTTTCTTTCTCAAGGTTGCTTGGCTATTCATGGTTTTTTTGTGTTTCCATACAAATTGTAAAATTTTTTGTTCTACTTCTGTGAAAAAATGCCAGTGATAATTTGATAAGGATTGCATTGAATCTGTAGATTGCTTTGAGTAGTATAGTCATTTTCACAATATTGATTCTTCCAATCCAAGAACATGGTATATCTCTCCATCTGTTTGTGTCGTCTTTGTAGTATATTTCATCAGTAACTTATAGTTTTCTGAGTACAGGTCTTTTGCCTCCTTAAGTAGGTTTATTCCTAGGTATTTTATTCTTTTTGTTGCAATGGTAAATGGGATTGTTTCCTTAATTTCTCTTTCTGATCTTTCATTGTTAGTGTATAGGAATGCAAGAGATTTCTGTGTATTGATTTTGTATCCTGCAACTTTACCAAATTCATTGATTAGCAGCAAGAACTTTTTTGATCCACCTCCTAGAGTAATGAAAAAAAAACAAAAAATAAGATCCAATTAAACCTAAAAGCTTTTGCACAGCAAAGGAAACCATAAACAAAACAAAAAGACAGCCCTAGGATGGGAGAAAATATTTGCAAATGAAGCAACCAACAAGGGATTAATCTCCAAAATATACAAACAGCTCATGAAGCTCAATATCAAAAAAACAAACAACCCAATCCAAAAATGGGCAGAAGACCTAAATAGACATTTCTCCAAAGAAGATATACAGATTACCAACAAACCCATGAAAGGATGCTCAACATCACTAATCATTAGAGAAATGGAAATCAAAACTACAATGAGGTGTCACCTCACACTGGTCAGAATGGCCATCATCAAAAATCTACAGACAATAAATCCTGTACAGGGTGGAGAGGAAAGGAAACCCTCCTAAACTGTTGGTGGGAATGTAAATTGGTACAGCCACTATGGAGAACAGTATGGAGGTTCCTTAAAAAACTAAAAATAGAACTATCATATGACCCAGCAATCCCACTCCTGGGCACATACCCGGCAAAAACCATATTTCAAAGAGACAACATGAACCCAATATTCATTGCAGCACTATTTACAATAACCAGAACATGGAAGCAACCTAAATGTCCATCAACAGAGGAATGGATAAAGAAGACATGGTACATATATGCAATGAAATATTACTCAGCCATAAAAAAAGAACAATAGAATGCCATTTGCAGCAACAGAGATGGACCTAGAGATTGTTATACTGAGTGAAATAAGTCAGACACAGAAAGACAAATATCATATGATATCACTTATATGTGGAATCTAAAAATAAGGGTACAAATGAACTTATTTACAAAACAGAAGTAGAGTCGTGGATGTAGAAAAAAAACTTATGGTTACCAGGGGATAAGTGGGGGGGGAGATAAATTGGGAGATTGGGACTGACATATACACATTACTATATATAAAATAGATAATTAATAAGAACCTGCTGTATAGCACAGGAAACTCTACTCAATACTCAGTAATGGCCTATATGGGAAAAGAATTTTTTTAAAAAAAGAGTGGATATATGTATATGTATAACTGATTCACTTTGCTGTACCCCTGAAACTAACACAACATTGTAAATCAGCTATACTCCAATAAAATATAAATAAATAAATTAATTTAATTAAATATGTAGGATATCTAAAGTAGAGAGATGGTCATTATTATCTGAATCCAAAATGAATGATATACATGACTGGTGGAAAGGATTTCAGCCCCCTACCAACTCTAAATCATTGCTCATGGAAATTATTAGCCAGAGGGAATTAGCAATAGCAGCAGCAGATGTATAGATCACCCCAACTTTTCACTCTAACTTCACAATGTATGTGTCAGCAAACTCATTATGGACACATTTTTAAAATAAGCTCTTATGATCAAGATGATGGTGGTGGAGAATCTGAAATAAATTGAATTTCAATTATATGTAGAATGGATAAACAACAATGTCCTACTGTATAGCATAGAGAACTATATTCACTCTCCTGTGATAAACCTTAATGGAAAAGAATACATATATACATATACATATATATATTATATATAACTGAGCCACTTTGCTGTACAGTAGAAATTAACACATTGTCAATTAACTATCCTTCAATAAAATAAACTATAAATTTTTTAAATATTTATTTTTGGCTGCATTTGATCTTCATTGCTGCGCGTGGGCTTTCTCTAGTTGCAGTGAGCAAGGGCTACTCTTCATTGTGGTGCGCAGGCTTCTCATTGTGATGGCTTCTCTTGTTGCCAAGCTCGGGCTCTAGGCGAGCGGGCTTCAGTGGTTGTGACACACGGGCTTAGTTGCTCCGCAGCATGTGGGATCTTCCCAGACCAGGGATCGAACCTGTGTCCCCAGCATTGGCAGGTGGATTCTTAACCATTGCACCACCAGGGAAGTCCCAATTTTTTTAATTTTTAAAAATTAAAAAATGAATTTCATATGTTTGACACTAAAGGGCAATGACTGAAAGCGAAAAAAAGCAAGGTAAATATTAGCTTTTTATTTAACCTAAATATTTTGGTGAGGAAAACACAATTACCTGTTATTTATCATATGCAAAGTTTTAATTTGTATATAGTAGACCAATGCTTAAAGCATTATAAGTGATGTAAGTGCATTAATAAATTCTAAATTTTATTCAATCCTTTTTTTAAAAAGGTACAAGCCATCAGGCAATTTTCTTTATTAAATTAAATTTTTAATTACATTAAGCAAAGGTAGTAGCTCCTCTAATTGTTGATACATGCTCGTGCTGGCAAGCTGCTCCTCCCTTCTCAAGATGCATGTTGAAATGCTGATAAGTGGATCGCCAACAGTAATTATAAATATTCTGGGGATGTGATTTCACAGCACTGATTTTCAGGAAATTGTTGTTGTTGTTTTCTCTCTTTAGGTGGAAGCATGTTTGCAGTAACAACTTAGTAATAAACACCATCTTTGAAAACTATTCTATTCTTTGATGTGGCTGCAGGGACTTTTCTCATGGCTGATGGCTAGGATTTTAAATAACATTTGCACAACTTGGACAGATTTTCTATTCTGCTTGGAACTGGGTGATTTAGCGATTCCCCTTAGTGAGATCATGCTGAACAGAACAACAATAAATATGATTCCTTCCCAGGGTGCACATTCCTCACTGCGCCTGATGGATGGTTACAGCTGTGGAAATGGAGCTTGATCCCCTCCACAGACTGTTCTGATTCTCTAATCTCAGAACTTTTCCCCCTGTGATCCTAAGCTGGAAGATTGTTTCATATGTGAACTACACCACAATGTGTTTAGAGTGGAACTGTAGAATTATAGTTTTAGAAATTACCTTCCACATCAACTCTCTGTATTCCTACCACCTACACCATCTCCACAAACATGGAACAGAGGAGGCACGCAAAGAATTGTTAGGTATTTCAAAGCTTATATGAAGTATGAGCTATAAGCCTACCTCCTTGAAAGGGGATTTAGCCTTATTCTGTCATCTCCCTTGTGAGATAATAAAATATATATGCACTGGCCTCTGCCCCCAGTTCCTGGCACAGGTCTCCTAAAACTCTTGTAATTTCCTAGGTGATAGAAGTGTCTTTTGTTCGAATGAGGCAACTCTGGGTGAGCTCCGGGATGACCCCTGGAGGGGGCTGGTCACTGGAAAGATGAAGCCTTGATTAGAAGCTTGGAATTTTCAACCCCACCCCCAAGTCTCTTGAGAAGAAAGGAGAGTTGGAAACGGAGTTCAAAGTCAATCATGACCCCATAGAAATCCCAAACATGTGAGATTTGAAGAGATTCCAGGTGGGTGTACACATCCATGCCAGGAGGGCGATGCATGCCATCCCCATGGGAATAGAAGTGCCTATGCTCAGGACCCTCCCAGACCTCATCCTGTGTATCTCTTCATCTGGCTATTCATCTGTATCTTTTATCATATCCTTTAATAAACTAGTAACATTAAGTGTTTCCCTGAGTTTTGTGAGCCATTCTAGCAAGTAAATTGAACACAAGGAGGGGGTCATGGGAACCTCCGATTTACAGGCAAGTCAGGCAGAAATTGTGGCTAACCTGGGGACCTAAGACTCACGATTGGCATCTGAAGTAGGGAGCAGTCTTGTGGGACTGAGCCCTTAACCTGTGGGATCTGACACTACCTCCTGGAAGATAGTGTAAGTATTGAGTTACATGGTAGAACACCCAGCTGGTGTCACAGATCTGCTTGGTGGGGAAACCACCCCCACATCTGGTGTCAGCAGCGCTGTGAGTGTGGTATTAGTATGAGAGCAAAGGAGACACACACAGATGGATGAGGTCATCCTGAGTACATCTCCCAATGGCCTCTGAGATGGTTAATAGCAATAATAACAACAAAATCACCAATAATAGCTGTTGAGAAAGCACATCACAGCAGTTAAGAGCCTGATCTTGACTCAGAAACCCTGTTTTTAAATCTCAGCTCTGCCACTTGTGTCACCCTAGTTTCTTAACCTCTCTATGCTTTGGTCTCCTTGTCTGTAAAATAGGAATAATAATAACACTACCTCAAAAGGCCATGGTGGGGAATTAAATGAGATAACACAAGTGATGCACTATAGCAGCTACAAATTATCTTCAGCTGCAAACAACACGGTTTTGTTTTTCTCATGTAAAGAAACACCCAAAGGTGGGTGAGAGTTGGGGCTGGTCCAGCAGCTTAAGGTGCTGGGACTGAGGCCTCTAGGCCTCCTCCTCCTTGTGGTCCCAAAATGGCTGTTGTCCAGCAGGCCATCACATCCAGCTTCCTGGCAGGAAGCAGGGGAGTGGAGTTAACAACGCCCCACAGTAGAGTCATCCCAGCCCCTGAAATCGCCTTCCCAGAAGTTCCTGTGTTCCTTCTCACTTCCCACACTCTCCTCGACCTCACCAGGCTCTGGCCCACCTCCTCACTGAAACAGTGCTTACTCGTGACTCCACATTGCTAAATTTAGCAGACGTTTTCCATTCCTCATCTTTCCTGACCTCTCTCTCTCAGCAGAGATAGATGCCCTTCTTGAAATTCGTTCTTCCCGTGGCCTCCATGAATGACACCGTGCTCTCTGCATCTCTCCCTGTATCTCTGGTGGCTCCTTCTGGCCCCTTTGCATGTTCGTTCTCCTCCACAGAACCACTAAACACTGGTGTCCTCAAGGCTGGGCCCAGGCCCTCTTCTCTGCTCCCCTGACTTCCCTCTTTGGGCATCTCAGCCACACTGCAGCTTAATTTCCACCTACACACTAACAATGCCCAAATCCCCTCTTCAGCCCACGTGTCCCACTGAGCTCCAGACCTGTGCAGCCACCCCCTACCCCCGACTCAAATATTCACCAGCTGGTTCCAAAGGCTTCTCATACTCAAAACATCCAATAGATGTTTTAAGTATGTGTGATCCCCCCAACCTGTATACATTCCACTCCATCACACCCAACTTCAAGCCATCTCCCCATGGTCCCCTGCCCAGGGAATGGCCACACCTGCTACCCTGTCAGGCAAGCTGCAAACCTGGGAATCACACTTGACTTCTTCTTCCCTCTTTCCTTCCATTTCCAAATCAGTAGCAAGTCCTGGTGATTTTTACTCCTAAAGATGACCCAAGGTAGCCAACTTGTCTTTGCCCTTAACTCTCACTGGATCATAGCAACAGCCTCCTCACTGACCAGCTTGTTCCTTTTCTTTCTTTCTTTTTTTTTTTTTTTTTTTTTTTTTGCCACGCTGTGCAGCATGTGAGACCTTAATTCCCCAACCAGGGATCAAACTTGCATCCCCTACACTGGAAGCCCGGAGTCCTAACCACTGGATCACGAGGGAAGTCCCAGATATTTCAATACACAAATTTGATCACATCACCATCACCAAACCATACCGCCCTCTCTGCCACATGTAAAACCCTTCAGAAATTTCTTATTTCTCTTCGAATAGAGGCGAATATCTCTAAGATGACCTACAAAGCTCTGAGTGAGGGGGCCCTGCCTAACCCTGGGGCCTCATCTTGCACTGTGGGCTCTACACTCTGTGCTGTAGACATAATGGCCTTCTTTCTAAGCCACCAAGACTTTGCCCTGACTGGTCTCTTTCATGGTGTAGCCATGGGAATAAGCCTCTGAAGTGGAAAAGAGTGTGGTGTTGGTATAAAGGAGACCAAGACTTTGAGAGGCTGTGGTACAGAATAGGTCATCCATATGGATGAGGAAGTTGACCAGGATGATGGCAAGTGATGACATGGAGAAGAAGATGTAGAGTTACCTGCCAAGGCCCTCAGTGAATGTGCAGAAGAAACCCCAAAGTGTAGATGACAAGTATAGCTGTAGAGCTTGAGTAATCCCAATGGCATGAGCCTTAGAGCTCTGGGACTTTTTGACTCATGAAGAAAGGCAAGGAAGCATCCTGAGGAACTAGGAGGATGCTGATCCTGCCCTGTCCTTCCTCCAGGACCCATGACACCAGAACCCCAGGAGAATGAGCAACCCTTGCTCAAGAGACACACAAGGGAAACATAGTTTCTAAGCTGCCCCACTCTGGGGACTTTCCTGGTGGTCCAGTGGTTAAGACACTGCCTTCCAATGCAGGGGACCTGGGTTCAGTCCCTGGTTGAGGAACTAAGATCCCACTTGCTTGCCACAACTAGGAGTTCTCATGCCACAGCTAAGACCCAGTGCAAATAAATAAATATCTTTTTTTAAAAGGCAGCCAAAAATAAATTTTAAACAAATAAATAAATTAAAAAAAAATAAACTGCCCCACTCTGCCCTGGGCCCCATCTCCCCTTTCTACACCCTCCCTCTTTCCTCTTTCCCCAACTTATTTCTCATTCCTAGCTGCTTGGTGGCTTCCTCCAATAAAATAGGGATAATAACTTTGACCTAAAAGAAAAAAAAAGATTCTCATACTGATCCATAAGAGGATATGTTCAAGGAAGCTCCTTGTCGTGTTGTTTGTGGCAGCAGGGAGCTGGCAACCATCTTGGTCTCCATTATTGGAGAAGCGGGTTTGCACAGTGTAGAGACTGCACACTGTGGAATGTGGCACAGCACTTAGAAGAAGCAGACTGGGGGAGACTTCCCTGGTGGCTCAGTGGCTGAGAATCCTCCTGCCAATGCAGGGGACACAGGTTCGATCCCTGGTCTGGGAAAATCCCACATGTCATGGAGCAACTAAGCCCATGCGCCACAACTACTGAGCCTGCACTCTAGAGCCCGTGAGCCACAACTACTGAGCCCACGTGCCACAACTACTGAAGCACCCACGCCTAGAGCCTGTGCTTCGCAACAAGAGAAGCCACAGCGATGAGAAGCCCGCGCACCACAACGAAGGGTAACCCCACTCCCTGCAACTAGAGAAAACCCCACGCACAGCAACGAAGGCCCAATGCGGCCAAAAATAAATAAATAAAAATAATTTTTTTTAAAAAAGCAGCAAACTGGGGAAAAGTGCACCCGGCAATATAGATAAAGTATAAAAACACCCAGGCTGTGGCATCTAATACGGTCTCGCACTAATCAGAACCAGGGCTCCCTGAAGAAATGGATGACTCCAGATCTGAGGCAATAAGTTTATAATATGGGCCAGGACCATCTTATTCTACCAGCAGCAAGAAAGCTATCAAAGCGTAATGAGGTGATGGCAAAAATGACTGAAAGAAACCAAATTGTAGAGGCTCCCGTTTGCCAAAGATAGTATAATTTAAGCACCAAGATGGATAACTGCAAACAATTGAAATAATCAATGAAATCCATGAGTTTAAAATATTATTTTTAAAACCTTATTGATTTATCTTTAGAGAAACTAGCTCATTATTTTGAAAACTAATAAAAATCAAGCATTTATCTTGCCTTTCCTATATAAACTCTATCTGAAGGTAACTAAGTTTCTCTTTATAGAAATATTTCAGCTAATAAATGAAGAAGGAATGACAGAACTAGATTATCATGATTTGAAAACCCCTAGTGAACTCACTGATTATCATCACTGCTAATATCACAAAAAGAAACAACCATATATAAATATATATATATATATATATATACACATATATATACGGCTTTTTAAAACATCTTTCTTGGAGCATAATTACTTTACAATGGTGTGTTAGTTTCTGCTTTACAACAAAGTGAATCAGCTATATGTATACATATATCACCATATCCCCTCCCTCTTGTGTCTCCCACCCACCCTCCCTATCCCTCCCCTCTAGGTGGTCACAAAGCACTGAGCTGATCTCCCTGTGCTATGTGGCTGCTTCCCACTAGCTATCTATTTATATACATATATTATATATATATATATATGTAATTGAATCACTTTGCTGTAACCTGAAACTAACACAACATTGTAAATCAGCTATATTTCAATTAAAAAAAAAATTTAAAGAAAAAAAAAACAAACACTAGGTGCCTCTTGACAGAAGTCTGTAACTTCACCTATGAAGTATTTCTTGCAAAGAAACTTAACCTGAATCCAATCAAGTTTCTAGATCTTACAACCAATTTACAGGAAATATACAGGGCAGAGGAACACATTAAACAACACCACAGGGACACAGTTAGCAGAATCCAGACTATGAAAAACTCCACAAAGATAAATGATCTTCAATAAATAAATTTTTAGAAATGGAGGGCAGACCCATAAATTATAAGAGACAGGAGACATATCAAACCATCACAATGTATAAATCTTATTTGAATCTTGATTCAAACAACTAAAAATATTATGAGAAAATAGGGAAAATTTGAACACTGAATGTTGATGATATAAATGGTTATTTCTAATTTTTTAGGTATAATAATATGACATAATTATTATGTATTATAATGACTATATTTTAAGGGTTCATAGAAAAATATTTGTTGATGAAATAATATGAGGCTGGGACTTACTTCAGAGTAATCTATGAAGAGTAGGAATGGGTCGGGGTGTAAATGAAATAAAATTGGCCTCAAGTTTACATCTGAT
Organism: Kogia breviceps; assembly: GCF_026419965.1. Taxonomy (NCBI): domain Eukaryota; kingdom Metazoa; phylum Chordata; class Mammalia; order Artiodactyla; family Physeteridae; genus Kogia; species Kogia breviceps. Next base: position 120,015,524 of record NC_081312.1, on the reverse strand, counting down.
TTTGAGTGATGGGTTCATTGGAATTCACAATCCTATTCTACTTTTGAAAATGTTTGAAATTTTTGCATAGTAAAAAGTTTTTAAAATAGTGGTGAATGGGACTTCCCTGGCAGTCCAGTGGTCAAGACTCTGCCCTTCCAATGCAAGGGGCAGGGGTTTGATCCCTGGTTGGGGAACTAAGATCCCACATGTGATGGCCAAAAAAAAAAAAAAATTTTATTAAAGAAAAATTAGTAGTAAGTGAAAAAAAGAATAAAACAGGATATCTACAACACCATTTATGTATGTTTAAAATACAAACACACATGGGGCTTCCCTGATGGCACAGTGGTTAAGAATCCGCCTGCCAATGCAGGGGACATGGGTTTGCACCCTGGTCTAGGAAGATCCCACATGCCACAGAGCAACTAAGCCCGGGCGTCACAACTATGGAGCCTATGCTCTAGAGCCCACGAGCCACAACTACTGAGCGTGAGCCACAACTACCAAAGCCCACTTGCCTATAGCCTATGCTCCACAACAAGAGAAGCCACCGCAATGAAAAGCCCACGCACGGCAACAGAGTAGCCCCCGCTCGCCACAACTAGAGAAAGCCCTGCACAGCAATGAAGACCCAGGGCAGCCAAAAGTAAATAAATAAAATACAAATCTTAAAAAAAAAAATACAAACACACACACAAATAAAAAGACATACATCAAACATATTAGACTGGTTGCCATTAGGAAAATTGTAAAATGGACATAGAGAATAAGATAAAAACATATAAAGATAAGTGAACAAGAGAGGGACATTGCACTGACCAAAAATGAGGTGTCATTAACTCAACCCTCTGTCTCTGAGGTCAAATAAAGTGCTTACACACAGATGTGAGGATTAAATGAGATATGTGGGTACTATTCCTGGCACATCATAGGTCCCTAATAAATGTTCATTTTCCTCTGTTGCTTCTGACTCCCACCATCTTCCTGCCCTGCTAAGGAATAAACGTGATCTGATAAGTTAATTCACTTGAAGGTACTAGGCACAGGTAACAGCTTTATCCTCCTGCCTCCTCAGCAGACGTTTTCCAGAGAGGGCAATACTTACGAAATGAATCCCTAATCAGTGAACTCCCTGCATTGCAGCAGAAATCTTCATTTCCTTAGGGCCAACATTGCAAGGGTGACTTCGGAAGAGCTTGGATCCGCCCACCAGCCCACAACTCTTCAGGTGGCAGTCTGGGTTTGTTTCCATCTCCTTTCTTCTAAATCGAATATATCAACACTAAAAAGCCCACCACCTGCTAGCTCATCCCAGGAATCAGAGAACTCCGGACTGCAGCTTGGGCTTAGGCGAGCATTAAAGTGAAATATTTATGTGCTGAGCTTTGCCCTTCCATCTAGCTGGAAAGATTTCCAATTCACGCCCCACCCAACTACTGCCAGAAGCCAACATCTACCATTTCCTCCTCTGCCTCTATGACCATGACTACCATGTTCCTTCCAAACAACGTGTGAACTTTTCATACAAAATCACGTTTCGGGTGACTGGCTCACTGGGAATCACTCAGAAGTTGCTAGTGACTCACCCTGTAAATTGGAGGTCCGGCAGTTGCCTTGGAGTCAGTGGCGCCTGACAGCTGCTCGGCAACTGAAAGAGAAAAGAAGCAGAATTCTACATGGGTTTACGATAAATAGACATTCCTGGCCCATCTTACAAGAGCTGTGGGAGTGAAAAGCGATCAATTAGCCGTGTTCTTGGCTGCAGCTTGGCCCCAACAGGTCAAAGTTAAGGTCAGCTGTCAGCAGAGGGAAGGACATTTCACCATCTGAATAAAACCCAGCCCATGTACACCTCTTTACCTAGCATACTCCAAGTGTCTGTCACCATGCTGGAAGACCCTGAGAAAAGTGACTCTAAGACCTTTGCTTTTGAAATTTTAATAACCTTGCAAGGGATATAGAAAACTATATAGAACAAATTGAGACAGTACAACCAAGTAACGATATAACTAGCTGGCATTCATCTCTGTCTGGAATAACTTTTCCCACCTTAATTGGTAGACCCAAATTCTACACATGCCCAAATGCCACTACCTACACAGAATCCTTCTCTGGCGACTTACCTTGGCACTCCATTTTCTGCCTGGCCCCTCTGATGTAGCAGGCTGGGACCCCCAGGACGCACAGACCTCCCTGCCCTCCAGCCCTACTCTTAGCTGATCACTCATGTGTTAAAGAGGAAGAGAAGAGAGTAGTCAAGGTGGATTCTGATGGCATCTCTATGTTTGGGTGGGAACTGGTGAAGTCCCCTCTCCAGCTCCTTGCTTCTTGAATCCAGTGTTATCTTGAGCAGATGTCCCTGTGCACATTAATCAGGAGCACTGACAGTAACAAGTAACTGACAAAACCATCCAGATTCATGGGCAAGAGCTTTGACTTACAGGGCCAGACGCAGATTACATTCAGAGCCACTAATCTCCCCGCCAGCAGGTTAGGCTTAGACTCTGCTGTGTCTGGACCGCTCAGCCACATTTGTATTGCTGGGAACAATGTCGCAATTGCACAGCTCAGAGATCTAATATCTGTCACAAACTGTTCCTGAACTCATTCTTCTCTCCCCTCCTTCCAAGCCTTCTGAGCAAGCAAATGAGGGCTTTCAGCCGTAAGTGACTGAGTTACCTAACCAAACTGACCAGAAGAGGGTGGAAGCAAACAAAATAAAAGCTAAACTTTGAATGTAGCCAAAGGAATCGTACAGCAGGGAATGGCTTTTCGATCTGAGAAAGCCAAAGGTAGACGTTAAGAAAATTAACTTGGGCATTATTGATGCATCAGGGGCTCCGTGTTAGCCAAAAGAGCTTAGAATCTTGGTTGGGGCATTATCTTTAGAGACAGTGAACACGAGAGGATTCGGGACAACCTAGCATGGATGCTTGATGCAGACCATGAATCTGGCTCTCTCCATGCTCAGCCATCTTGTCTCTGAACGCCGTGATGAAGTACAACCCAAAAACAACAATTTCACTTTAAAAGTCCATTACTTAGGATAATGGACTACTACTCTACCAGTTAGAGTATTTGGTGCAAGCAAGCAAAACCACCTGTCTTAAACAAAATGGAAATCTGTTGAAAAGATACAGGATGGCTTGCAGGATGGAATATAAAGCTGATCCATTGGCCCTGGAAAGGTCAAAATCAGACCCTCTCTAAGGGTCTGGGGAGCTGAGGGTGATTGACAGCTCATGGAGGCCCTAGTGCTGAGATAAATATGGAACCCAGACATTTTCCCTGTGTCATTCCTACTCAGGATTCAGGGTTCCCAACGAGAGTCTGACTGCCCAGCCCTTGTCCAGGATTGGTTCAGGCACTTTGACTGACAGCCCTAAAAAGCCAGCACACACTGGGGAAAAGGGAAGTCCCACAAGGAAATCTGGGCACCATTACCACAAGAAAGGAAAAGGAAGCCAGGCAGGCAAACACATGTCACTTAACCGCCTCTTACCAAATCCCATGCAGTGGAGAATAATGAAGTCCCAGCGTGTGTTTTTACATAATTTCATGTCCTCCCTAAATGGCTGTGTTTCTGAGAGAAAGACACTTAACCTCCTTGAGAAGCAGTTTCGTCAATTACAAATGAGAAAGTTGAGCCAAAGACTTTTCAAACTAGAAGGACCTCGGGCAAGAACAAACAAAGGACTCTGAGGATCAGTCTCATTGGCTGAGTGGTGGCTGAGGATACAAGGATGGTGACAAAAGATGGCTTCAGACCATCCTCTGTCCAGCAATATTATTCCTGTGTGAAGAGAATAGGTCAGAACAACATCATTGCCCAGATTATGGTGAAAATTCAGGAGAATGGACAACACTGGGGATGTGAGGGCCCACATCATAGAGAATATAGTAGGAAAAAGGAGAGCAGAGAAAGAGAACTTGGAGGCAGAACTTTTTGTAAAATGAAGCTATGCAGTGGCCATAATCCTTTCCTCAAACTGACCATGAAATTTCTCCACCTCTAATCTGGATATTAGGGATCTCTCCCAAACAGACGGTTGGCTGACTCCTGGCAACAACACAAAGTGGTTGCGGAGTGGGGCACCTTACTCATACACATCCCAAGTCTCCATCAGCCCACTCCCACCACCACCCTTCTTTGATATGGGCAACTGAGGCTTTCTCAGTCATAGCAAGACCTATACGAATACAGCTTCAGTGCAAAACCCTTTCAACCTGATTGCTGCCCCAAAGCCCCCTACCTCAGATAGAAATTTTGAAGTCACCATTGGATGTCTCCCTAAGAAGTTCTGACAAACTTGGACACTTCTGGCTACACGACTATGCAATTTACATCCCGGAAGACTATGCTACAGAAAATCCAGACACACACCATTGAAATGTGTCCAGCAGTTATTGTAGAGTTTGGTTAACCAGATCCTTGCATCAATTATCATATGTCCCAGTGGCTGCTGACCCCAGGGTGCCACAGGTCAGTAGCCAAGACCAGCAAGGCCTGGCTTCTCAGAACCTCGGGTTTTGTGGCATTGGCAGGACGGTCTCACGTGATGCTTTATCTTTTAGGAATGCTCCCTCTCCTTAAGCAGCTGACCAGACAGAGGTTGGAGGTGAGTTTGAGCTACCAGGTGTAACAATTCTTACCTTTTATCTCCTTTCCTGTGGTTTATCAAGAAAGGCACATTTATTTCAATTTTGTGATCACTAGGGCAACATGGAGGCAAAGGCAGGAAAATTTGTATGGAGATATTTCTCTCCTCGGCTGATCTCCTGAGAGACAAACACCAGCTGTCACTTGGAGCATCTTCTCATTGCCAATCATGGTACCTCTAAGATCTAAGGAAGCGGGGAGACCTTCAAGATGGCGGAGGAGTATGACGTGGAGGTCACCTTCCTCCCCACAAACACATCAGAAATAATCTACATGTGGAACAACTCCTATAGAACACCTACTGAATGTCGGCAGAAGACCTCAGACATCCCGAAGGGCAAGAAACTCCCCACATGCCTGGGTAGGGCAAAAGAGAAAAGAAAGAACAGAGACAAAAGAATAGGGATGGGACCTGCACCGCAGGGAGGGAGCTGTGAAGGAGGAAAAATTTCCACACACTAGGAAGCCCCTTCACTGGGGCGGGTTGGGGGAAGCTTCGGAGCTACGCAGAAGAGCTCAGCAACAGGGGTGCACAGGACAAAGCGGAGAGATTTCCACACTGAGGATTGGTGCCGACCGGCACTCACCAGCCTGAGAGGCTTGTCTGCTCACCCGCCGGGACGGGCGGGGGCTGGGAGCTGAGGCTCGGCCTTCGGTCGGATCCCAGGGAGAGGACTGGGGTTGGCGGCGTGAACACAACCTGAAGGGGTTAGTGCACCACGGCTAGCAGGGAGGGAGTCTGGGAAAAAGTCTGGACCTGCCGAAGAGGCAAGAGACCATTGTTTCAGGGGGGTGCGCAAGGAGAGGGGATTCAGAGCACCGCCAAAACGAGCTCCAGAGACAGGTGCGAGCCACGGCTATCAGCGCGGACCCCAGAGACAGGCATGAGACGCTAAGGCTGCTGCTGCCGCCACCAAGAAGCCTGTGTGCAAGCACAGGTCACTGTCCACACCTCCCCTCCCGGGAGCCTGTGCAGCCCGCCACTGCCAGGGTCCTGTGTTTCAGGGGCAACTTCCCCGGGAGAACACACGGCCCTCCTCAGGCTGGTGCAACGTCACTCCAGCCTCTGCCACCGCAGGCTCGCCCCACATCCGTGCTCCTCCCTCCCCCCGGCCTGAGTGAGCCAGAGTCTCCGAATCAGCTGCTCCTTTAACCCCATCCTGTCTGAGCGAAGAACAGATGCCCTCAGGCGACCCACATGTAGAGGCGGATCCAAATCCAAAGCTGAACCCCAAGAGCTGTGCGAACAAAGAAGAGAAAGGGAAATCTCCCCCAGCACCCTCAGGAGCAGGGGATTAAATCTACACAATCAACTTGATGTACCTGCATCGGTGGAATACCTGAATAGACAACAAATCATCCCAAAATTGAGGCGGTGGACTTTGGGAGCAACTGTAGACTTGGGGTTTCCTGTATGCGACTGACTGGTTTCCAGTTTTATGTTTATCTTAGTTTAGCATTTAGAGGTTATTATCATTGGTAGATTAGTTTATTGATTTGGTTGCTCTCTTCCTTTTTTTTTTGTAGATAGACATTTCGTTTTCTTTTTCTCTTCTTGTGAGTGTGTATGTGTATGCTTCTCTGTGTGATTTTGTCTGTATAGCTTTGCTTTTACCATTTGTCCTAAGGTTCTGTCTGTCCTTTTTTTTTTTTTAGTATAGTTTTTAGCACTTGTTATCATTGGTGGATTTGTTTTCTGGTTTCCTTGATCTCTTCTTTCCTTCTTTTCTCTTTTTTTAAATTACTTTTTAATTGTTTTATTTTTAATAATTTTTTATTTTTTTATTTTAATAACTTTCTTTTTATTTTTTTCTTTCTTTCTTTCTCCCTCTTCTTCTGAAACGGGTGGCTGACAGGGTCTTGGTGTCAGGCCTGTGCCTCTGAGGTCAGAGAGCCAAGTTCAGTACATTGGTCCACCAGAGACCTCCCAGCTGCACATAATATCAAACAGAGAAAGCTCTCCCAGAGATCTCCATCTCAATGTTAAGACCCCGCTCCACTCAACGACCAGCAAGCTACAGTGCTGGACATCCTATGCCAAACAACGAGCAAGACAGGAACACAACCTCACCCATTAGCAGAGAGGCTGCCTAAAATCATAATAAGGTAACAGACACCCCAGAACACACCACCGGCCATGGTCCTGCCCACCAAGAAAACAAGATCCAGCCTCATACACCAGAACACAGGCACTAGTCCCCTCCACCAGGAAGCCTACACAACCCACTGAACCAACCTTAGCCACTAGGGGCAGACACCAAAAACAACAGGAACTACAAACATGCAACCTGCAAATAGGAGACCCCAAACACAGTAAGATAAGCAAAATAAGAAGACAGAGAAACACACAGCAGTTGAAGGAGCAAGGTAAAAACCCACCAGACCAAACAAATGAAGAGGAAATAGGCAGTCTACCTGAAAAAGAATTCAGAGTAATGGTAGTAGAGATAATCCAAAATCTTGGAAATAAAATGTGAAATAAACAAGAAATGTTTAACAAGGACCTAAAAGAACTAAAGAGCAAAAAAACAATGATGAACAACACACTTTGTTATACAGCAGCAACTAACAAATTATAAAGCAGTTATACTCCATTAATGAAGGTAAAAAAAAAAAAATGGCTTCCCTGGTGGCGCAGTGGTTGAGAGTCTGCCTGCCAATGCAGGGGACACGGATTTGTGCCCCGGTCCGGGAAGATCCCACATGCCGTGGAGCGGCTGGGCCTGTGAGCCATGGCCACTGAGCCTGCGCGTCTGGAGCCTGTGCTCCGCAACGGGAGAGGCCACAAAGGTGAGAGGCCCGCGTACCAGAAAAATAAATAAATAAAAATAAATAAAATAAAATTCTCTAGAAGGAATCAATAGCAGAATAACTGAAGCAGAAGAACGGATAAGTGACCTGGAAGATAAAATAGTGGAAATAACTGCTAAGGAGCAGAAAGGACAGTCTTAGAGACCTCTGGGACAACATTCAGTGCAACAACATTCAAATTATAGGGATCGAAGAAGAAGAAGAGAAAAAGAAGGACTGAGAAAATATTTGAAGAGATTATAGCTGAAAACGTCCCTAATATGGGAAAGGAAATAGTTAATCAAGTCCAGGAAGCACAGAGAGTCCCAGAGAGGATAAATCCAAGGAGAAACACATCAAGACACATATTAATCAAACTATCAAAAATTAAATACAAAGAAAAAATATTAAAAGCAGCAAGGGAAAAATACAAATAACATACAAGGGAATCCCCATATGGTTAACAGCTGATCTTTCAGCAGAAACTCTGTAAGCCAGAAGGGAGTGGCAAGACATATTTAAAGTGATGAAAGGGAAAAACCTACAACCAAGATTACTCTATCCAGCAAGGATCTCATTCAGATTTGATGGAGAAATCAAAAGCTTTACAGACAAGCAAAAGCTAAGAGAATTCAGCACCACCAAACCAGCTTTACAACAAATCCTAAAGGAACTTCTCAAGGCGGGAAACACAAGAGAAGGAAAGACCTACAATAACAAACCCAAAACAATTAAGAAAATGGTAATGGGAACATACATATAGATAATTACCTTAAATGTAAATGGATTAAATGCTGCCACCAAAAGACATAGACTGGCTGAATGGATAAAAAAACAAGACCCATATATATGCTGTCTACAAGAGAGCAACTTCAGACCCAGGGACACATACACACTGAAAGTGAGGGAATCGAAAAATATATTCCATGCAAATGGAAATCAAAAGAAAGCTGGCATAGCAATTCTCATAACAGACAAAATAGACTTTAAAATAAAGACTATTACAAGAGACAAAGAAGGACACTATATAATGATCAAGGGATCAATCCAAGAAGAAGATATAACAATTGTAAATATTTATGCATCCAACATAGGAGCACCTCAATACATAAGGCAAATGCTAACAATCATAAAAGAGGAAATCAACAGTAAGACAATCATAGTAGGGGACTTTAAGACGCCACTTTCAACAATGGACAGATCATCCAAAATGAAAATATATAAGGAAACATAAGCTTTAAATGATACATTAAACAAGATGGACTTAACTGATATTTAGAGGACATTCTATCCAAAAACAACAATATACTTTTTTTCTCAAGCGCTCATGGAATATTCTCTAGGATAGATCATATCTTGGGTCACAAATCAAGCCTTGGTAAATTTAAGAAAATTGAAATCGTATCAAGTATGTCTTCTGATTACAATGATATGAGACTAGATATCAATTACAGGAAAAAATATGTAAAAAATACACACACATGGAGGCTAAACAATACACTACTTAATAACTAAGAGATCACTGAAGAAATCAAAGAGGAAATTTAAAAATACCTAGAAACAAATGACAATGAAAACACAATGACCCAAAACCTGTGGGATGTAGCAAAAACAGTTCTAAGAGGGAAGTTTATACCAATACAATCCTACCTCAAGAAACAAGAAACATCTCAAATAAACAACCTAACCTTACACCTAAAGCAATTACAGAAAGAAGAACAAAAAAACCCACAAATTTAGCAGAAGGAAAGAAATCATAAAGATCAGATCAGAAATAAATGAAAAAGAAATGAAGGAAAAGATAGCAAAGATCAATAAAAGTAAAAGCTGCTTCTTTCAGAAGATAAACAAAATTGATAAACCATTAGCCAGACTCATCAAGAAAAAATAGGAGAAGACTCAAATCAATAGAATTAGAAATGGAAAAGGAGAAGTAACAACTCACACTGCAGAAATACAAAGGATCATGAGAGATTACTACTAGCAACTATATGCCAATAAAATGGACAACCTGGAAGAAATGGACAAATTATTAGAAAAGCACAATCTTCTGACACTGAACCAGGAAGAAATAGAAAATATAAACAGACCAATCACAAGCACTGAAATTGAGACTGTGATTAAAAATCTTCCAACAAACAAAAGCCCAGGAACAGATGGCTTCACAGGCAAATTCTATCAAACATTTAGAGAAGAGCTAACACCGATCCTTCTCAAACTTTTCCAAAATATAGCAGAAGGAGGAACACTCCCAAACTCATTCTACGAGGCCACCATCACCCTGATACCAGAACCAGACAAAGATGTCACAAAGAAAGAAAACTACAGGCCAATATCACTGATGAACATAGATGCAAAAATCCTCAACAAAATACTAGCAAACAGAATCCAACAGCACATTAAAAGGATCATACACCATGATCAAATGGGGTTTATCCCAGGAATGTAAGAATTCTTCAGTATATTCAAATCAATCAATGTGATAAACCATATTAACAAATTGAAGGAGAAAAACCATATCATCATCTCAATAGATGCATAAAAAGCTTTTGACAAAATTCAACACTCATTTATGATAAAAAGCCTCCAGAAAGTAGGCATAGAGGGAACTTAACATAATAAAGGCTATATATGACAAACCCACAGCCAACATTGTTCTCAATGGTGAAAAACTGAAACCATTTCCTCTAAGATCAGGAACAAGACAAGGTTGTCCACTCTCACCACTATTATTCAACATAGTTTTGGAAGTTTTAGCCACAACAATCAGAGAAGAAAAAGAAATAAAAGGAATCCAAATCGGAAAAGAAGAAGAAAATCTGTCACTGTTTGCAGATGACATGATACTATACATAGAGAATCCTAAAGATGCTATCAGAAAACTACTAGAGGTAATCAATGAATTTGGTAAAATGGCAGGATACAAAATCAATGCACAGAAATCTCTTGCATTCCTATACACTAATGATGACAAATCTGAAAGAGAATGTCAGGAAACATTCCCATTTACCATTCCAACAAAAAGAATAAAATACCTAGGAATAAACCTACCTAAGGAGACAAAAGACCTGTATGCAGAAAACTATGACACTGATGAAAGAAATTAAAGGTGATACAAACGGTTGGAGAGATATACCATGTTCTTGGACTGGAAGAATCAACATTGTGAAAATGACTATACTACCCAAAGCAATGTACAGATTCAATGCAATCCTTATCAAATTACCAATGGCATTTTTCACAGAACTAGAACAAAAAATTTCTCAATTTGTATGAAAACACAAAAGACCCTGAATAGCCATTCTTGAGAAAGAAAAATGGAGCTGGAGGAATCAGGCTCCTGCACTTCAGACTATACTACAAAGCTACAGTAATCAAGACAGTATGGTACTGGCACAAAAACAGAAACATAGATCAATGGAACAGGACAGAAAGCCCAGAGATAAACCCACATACATATGGTCACCGTATCTTTGATAAAGGAGGCAAGAATATATAATGGAGAAAAGACAGCCTCTTCAATAAGTGGTGCTGGGAAAACTGGACAGCTACATGTAAAAGAATGAAATTAGAACACTCCCTAACATCATAACACAAAAATAAACTCAAAATGGATTAAAGACCTAAATGTAAGGTCAGACACTATAAAACTCTTAGAGGAAATCATAGGCAGAACACTCTACAACATAAATCACAGCAAGATTCTTTTGAACCAACCTCCTAGAGAAATAGAAATAAAAATAAACAAATGGGACCTAATGAAACTTAAAAGCTTTTGCACAGCAAAGGAAACCATAAACAAGACAAAAAGACAGCCCTCAGAATGGGAGAAAATATTTGCAAATGAAGCAACTGACAAAGGATTAATCTCCAAAATTTACAAACAGCTCATGCAGCTCAATATCAAAAAAATAAACAACCCAATCCAAAAATAGGCAGAAGAGCTAAACAGACATTTCTCCAAAGAAGATATATAGATTGCCAACAAACACATGAAAGGATGCTCAACATCACTAATCATTAGAGAAATGCAAATCAAAACTACAATGAGGTATCACCTCACACCGGTCAGAATGGCCATCCTCAAAAAATCTACAAACAATAAATGCTGGAGAGGGTGTGGAGAAAATGGAACCCTCTTGCATTGTTAGTGGGATCGTAAATTGATACAGTCACTATGGAGAACAGTATGGAAGTTCCTTTAAAAACTAAAAAGAGAACTACCATACGACCCAGCAATCCCACTACCGGACACATACACTGAGAAAACCATAATTCAAAAAAGAGTCATGTACCACAGTGTTCATTGCAGCTCTATTTATAATAGCCAGGAGATGGAAGCAACCTAAGTGTCCATCGATAGATGAATGGATAAAGACGATGTGGAACATATATACAATGGATATATATACAATGGATATATATACAATATATATACAATATATTACTCAGCCATAAAAAGAAATGAAATTGAGTTATTGGTAATGAGGTAGATGGACCTAAAGTCTGTCATACAGAGTGAAGTAAGTCAGAGAAAAACAAATACCATATGCTAACACATATATATGGAATCTAAAAAAAAAAAAGGTTTTGACGAACTTAGGGTCAGGACAGGAATAAAGATGCAGACATAGAGAATGGACTTGAGGACATGGGGAGGGAGAAGGGTAAGCTTGGATGAAGTGAGAGAGTAGCATTGACATATATACACTACCAAATGTAAAACAGATAGCTAGTGGGAAGCAGCTGCATAGCACAGGGAGATCAACTCGGTGCTGTGTTACCACCTAGAGGGGTGGGATAGGGAAGGTGGGAGGGAGGCACAAGAGGGAGGGGATATGGGGATATATGTATACATATAGCTGATTCACTTTGTTATACAGCAGAAACTAACACAACATTGTAACGCAATTATATTCCAATAAGGATGTTAAAAAATTAAAATAAAATAAAATGCAAGTTCTGCCTTCTCTGTTCTACTCATGGGTCTATGAGAGGGATCCACTGAGATGAAAGATGCGAGAGCACTTGGAAAATATTGAAGTGCCATTCAACTTTAAGGAGGTGGTGTCAGCCATCGACAAGAAAGAAGCCACAGGGCTTCCCTGGTGGCGCAGTGGTTGAGAATCCGCCTGCCGATGCAGGAGACACGGGTTCGTGCCCTGCTCCGGGAAGATCCCACATGCCGCGGAGCAACTAAGCCCGTGAGCCATGGCCGCTGAGCCTGCGCGTCCGGAGCCTGTGCTCCGCAACGGGAGAGACCACAACAGTGAGAGGCCCGCATGCCGCAAAAAAAAAAAAAAAAAAAAAAAAAAAAAAAAAGAAAGAAGCCACAGAATAATGTGCTGGTTTCCACATGCTATTCCTCTTCAACTCAGCTCACCTGTTTATAGATCAGGTAGAGATGGTCTAGAGATTGAAACCAAGAAGAGGAAGGAAATGAGGGAGACCAACAAAAAGACAGGATGTAGCACATGCTGAAATAAGCATCATATTATTGGCCAGTGATTTACACACAGAACCAGCAGCCAGGAACCAGTGGTTCAGTGTCTTACACTCCAAGAGCATCACAAAATTCATATATATGCTGTATATATTATATATAATATTGTATATGCTATACATACAATATAAATACAATATATACTATTATATAGTATACATATATGTATTATATGTAATACTATATGTATAGTTTTTATATATACCTACACACCTATATAATACTATACATAATAGACAGTGTACAAACACTATATATAATATACTAGTATATACTATATAATATACAGTATAATATTCTATATATGCCATTATATAGTACATATATATGTATATAATAAACATATACCCTGAGAGCAGGTGCCTCCTTACTTTGGGCCTTCGGTGCCTCACTCACCTCACCCTAGTCCTGGTCCTGGCCAGTGCACTCCTGTCTCCTGTTTCCCATTAGTCAATGTTCACCCCACGGGGTGACCCTCCCCTGAACTTGCAGATGCTAGATCTCATAACTACAGTGGTGCTGCTGTTATTCAAGGCCAGAAATTCTGGAATATGGCTGGTTGGCCCAGTTGCATGGCAGAAGAAAAGGGGAGGGCCCAGCATTCTCAGGGCAGGTGACTGGTTGTTTGCAGTGATGGCTGTAATATAACCCAGCAGGTGTCTTCAGATAAAAAGGAGGCAATTGAAAGAATCTAGGATGATACAGATATGGGAATTCCCTGGCGATCCAGTGGTTAGGACTCCGAGCTTCCACTGCAGGGAGCACGGGTTCAATCCCTGGTCAGGGAACTAAGATCCTACAAGCCACGTGGCGCAGATAAGATGGTACAAATAGACATAGGATACATGGGCATAGTCAAAGATAGCTATATCAAGAACCATTAAGTTAGTTATCAGAAATGAGAGAGGGGAGGGAATTCCCTGGTGGTCCAGTGGTTAGGACTCTGTGCTTCTACTGCTGAGATCCCTAGTTCAATCCTTGGTTGGGGAATTAAGATCCCACAAGCCATGCAGTGTGGCCAGAAAAAAGAAGAAAGAAAGAAAACAAATGAGAGAAGGGACATCACTACAGATCCTGAAGTCAGCAAAAAGATAATAAGGAAATGTTAGAACAATGTTATGCCAATAAATACAACTTAGGTGAAACAGACAAATTCCTTGAAAAAAATGACTAACTTGACATGGCCCAAGGCTGTAGAACAAATCCGAAACTTCAATTACAAACGGAAGGAAAATGCCATCATTTACACATCTACACACTGACACTTTCCCACTTTCTCAAAACCATTCAAATCAGAACATTCATAAATTTAGCAAGCCTCGTAATTTGAAATCAAATAGCAAAATTCTTTAAGACAAGGTTTAGCAGAGAGACTCAAATGGAAGCTTACCTGCCAGGCTTAAGATGCATACCAAAAGAGGGTTAATAAAACCAGTCAAGGGAGTTGAGTGGGTAAGACAAATCTGGAGAAGAATCTAAGAATACTAGAACCATACCCCAACTGCTCCAGAAAGTTTAATCCAGAAAAATATTGTGATGACAGCTGGTTCCCAGGTCTTTTACATCAGAGATGGCAAACTGGGATGCCAAAGGGGTCACAGACCAGCTGGGACATCAAGGAGTGCAGTGGTAAGATGCTGACATGCTCCTTGCAACTCCAAGGCTCCATCTGGTTTTGCAACTACAAGGGTAGTCAGGAACTCCAGATTTTCCCGATTGTTATTTGAAATTCCCCAATGTTTAAATGTTGGCTCAAATTGGAAAAAAAAATAAAAATACTGTGTGGGCCAAACAAACACATCAGCAGACCAGACACAGCTGCACCCTACCAGTATGTGGTCTTTACTTCATGTTCTGCTTTTAGGAGGTGGAATGTGGAGAAAGGGGACTGGGGGTGTGTGCTTGCTTGTTTGTTTAGACTTTTTCTTATTTTAAAAAGCTAAGAACTCGTGCTTTGGAAATTTTTTTCTTTCTTTGTCATGGCCCTTGGGGCTTAGGGACTTCAGAGAGAAGGGAGACAGCCACTGTCACACACCTAACTCCTTCTCCCTCCTGCCTCCAGGATCCAGCAGATAAGGAGCTAAATCCTAAGATTTGAAGAGGCTAGGTTTCTTCTCTCCCCTTCAGGCTGTCACCAACTCACAGTCCTGTCTTCGGTTTTTGAAACACAGTGGTGGTAGTTTTGTTTACTGGAGTTTCCATGTGGTCGAGCAACCTGGCAGGGCGGGACGGGGGGGTGGTGTGTGGAGGACAAACACTGAGGTTTCATTTTACTCTGGTAAGTTGTTATCCTGTGTCAGGAAACAAAATGAAAAGTAAATGTTCCTGAGATTCCTGAAAAGAAAGCAGACTAATCTGGGCCTCCAATCCTGGGCACTGATGTGCAGAGCTCCTGTCATCTTCTGAGTCTGGCTGTCATGACCACCTGTTCAAGTTCCAGTGAGCCAGCCCAAGATAGCTGGCTCCTACTCCAGGAGACGCTTCAAGCGGGCACAGCCAGCTCCGTGGAGAATGCCTGGCACTAATGAGCCATCTCCCACCAGCACCCAGTCTCCCGGCAGGAAGAAAACTTTCCAGCATCACCATGAAGCACATTGGTTGTAGGGCAAAAATGAGATGAAAGGGCTCAGGAAGACAGGGAGGGAGTCCCAGCATCCCCCGACCTGTCAGAGAGGAGGCTGAATACTCAGAAACTCAAGGGGCTAAGAGCACTGTGGGGAGCCCATCAGAATGCAAGGGGATGCTGAGAAAATGTCCTCAAAGCTGCTCTCCCAATGCACTATGATGGGCCCAGCCGAGCTCCCCACGGATCCAGCCCTATACCCCACAGAGCAGCCCTGAGCAGTTCAGGCCCCAGTTGTCCATGTCCTTTGTGTGTCTCCATCAAGGCCACTCAAGCCACAATTTTCAGCAATAATAATCAGTAAGCTTGCAGCAAAAGCATCTCTTTTCACACCAGCTCAAACAGCAAACAGAGGGTTTCCGAGGCATCCTGCTGCCCCTTGTCTTCCTGGGCTGACTTCGACTCTCCCAGATCCATGGAGGAGAGGCTGAACCCACCTCGGACTTTAACAGTTTCCACCCAAGCTGTACCTGGAGGAAATAGGGAGGGCGTGGCTTCACGGGACAGGCTGGCAGGGAGCCAAGAGAGTTCTTCAGGGGAATTCAGGACTGTGCAAAGGCTTGAGGTGTTGAGAAAGAGCTCCCCACACATAACCCCTGCCCAGTCACCTGGAGGCCAGTTGTCCCCTAAGGCAGGCTTTGTTCCCGGGATGGTCTTCTCTGGAAAAATGAGAGCATGTTCAGAGAATGAGACACCTTAATGTTCCAGGAAAGAAAAAATTGAAAGGGGAAACAAGGAGAGAAGTATTCCTACTTGTCTAAAGGTCTTCCCAAATCCTGAAAGAAGTTTTTCCAGAATCGTAGAGTTGAGTATTTATAACGGGAAAAGTATCAAAGTCAAGGCAGATAATAGTACCTCAACTTAGAGTGCAGGTACTGTTTTAAGTATTAGATATATGAACTCTGTATCCTTACAGCAATCCTATGTGGTAGGTACTTACACAGCTCTCGATCCGCTAATGAGGAAACTAGAGCACAGAGAGGTTAGGTAACTTGCTGCAGTCACACAGCTAACAAGCAGCAGAGCTGGGATTTGATTGTCTGAGCCTCTATGCACGGCTGCCTCCTGTAAACAAGATGATAACAAAAACATAAAGAGCGTGTTCTCGACAAAACTGTAATTTGAAAAGATACATGCACCCCTATGTTCATAATAGCACTATTTATAATAGCCAAGATGTGGAAACAACCTAAATATCCATCAACAGATGAATGGATAAAGAAGATATGGTCCACATATACTATGGAACATTACTCAGTCTTAAAAAAGAATGAAATAATGCCATTTGCAGCAACATGGTTGGAGCTAGAGATTATCATACTAAGCAAAGTAAGTCAGAAAGAGAAAGACAAATACCATATGATATCCCTTACATGTGGAATCTAAAATATGACACAAATGAGCATATCTATGAAACAGAAACAGACTCACAGACATAGAGAACAGACTTGTGGTTGCCAATGTGGAGGGGAGTGGGGGAAGGAAGGATTGGGAGTTTGGGATTAGCAGGTGCAAACTATTCCATATAGGATGGATAAACAACAAGGTCCTACTGTATAGTACAGGGAACTATATTCAATATCCTGGGATAAACCATAATGGAAAAGAATATGAAAAAGAATGTATATATGTGTATAACTGAGTCATTTTGCTATACAGCATAAATTAAACACAACATTGTAAAGCAACTGTACTTTAATAAAATTTAAAAAAAAGAATACTGATCAAAATTTGAATCTAAATTGAGGTCAAACTATAAAATAAAGAAAATCAATCTGGATTTAAATCCCTTGAAGATGGAAACAAAAGAGCATGTTCTAACTAACAAAGTGCTTTCACTGATTTATTCATTCCCTCAAAATATTTTTGTTTCGCACCCACCAAATGCAGATCCCAGAGACAGAGTAGTGAGCAGGTGGTACCCAGGCCCTTCCCTCATGGTGTTTCTCCTGGAGTAGCAGAGGCAGAAGACCAAGTCACCAGTCCTGAAATTAAACATAAAGGCAGTAAGTGCTAAAAAAGAACGGATATAAGGGTCATCACTTTCTGAAACAAATATTTTCCTGATTTTACAGATAAGGAAACTGGGATTTCAGAGTGGAGTGCAATATAATAAAAAGAACACCTTTTCTGATTATGTTTCATGTCAATAAAATTTACTTTTAAAAGCAGAAAAAAAGAACACCCTAAATTTAAATTTTTTAAATTTATTTATTTTTAGCAGATTCTCAATTTATCCATATGATTTGACATTCAAAAGATACCAAAGAGTATACAGAGAAAGTCTCCCTTCCACCCCACCCCAGCCTCCCAGAGGCAATCAGGGATGGGAGACACACATAAGCAATCAAATACACATACGTTTTCTGTATTTACACAAATTATAGCACTGTTCTGCACCTTGGGGTTTTTCTCCAGCAAATAAACACACCATGCACTTCCTCATTTTCTCCTGGCCTCATGGCATTTCATGGCCAGCTTTAGCCAGTCCCCTATGGATGGTCATTGAGGCGATTTCCAATCTTTCACTAGCACAAACAGTGCTGCAGGAGCCCACTAAATAAACAGACTACTTCACACACATGTGAGTGTACCTGCATGATAACCTCCCAGAAGTGGAATTCCTGGGTATATGGCCATGTGCATTTGTAATTTTGATGGGTATTAATCATATTGTCCATCTCTGAGATGTCCACAATTTACACTCACCCAGCAGTGCATGGGAGTGCCTGATTCACCAAACCCCAACCCAGTGAGAGTACACTGCTTGAGAATCAAATGACCCGGGAGCCCACTCCTTCCCTGGTTAACTGTGGGCCTTTAGCCTCTCAATCTCTGATCCTCAAGGACCTCACAGGAAAAGTGGGCTTAGTAGTGACTCCTGCCCTGTGTTCCTGAGACGTCCAACCCACAGCCCCTTGGAGCCAAGGTGGGAAGTACTGGAGTTCCCCAGGAGAGCAGTTCACAAGAGATGTCCCCAAGGCCAAAGCTGAGAACGTCAGCTGCACTGGGCCAGGGGCCAGACAGGGCACCTCGAAGCCGACACCAGCAAAACGGCTCTGGCTCTGCAGCCAGACCGGCCACTGCACAGGCTGCATGACCTTGGCAAGCTGCTTCCTCTCCACTTTCCTCCCCTGTAAAGAGTCAGGCAGGCGAGCATGTGAAGCACCGAGCACAGAGCAGAGGCTCCAACGCCAGTCATGGTCACTGGGCAGACCCAGGGGCCTGAACACATTCCCAAAC
This sequence comes from Kogia breviceps, assembly GCF_026419965.1. Taxonomy (NCBI): domain Eukaryota; kingdom Metazoa; phylum Chordata; class Mammalia; order Artiodactyla; family Physeteridae; genus Kogia; species Kogia breviceps. Next base: position 119,996,723 of record NC_081312.1, on the reverse strand, counting down.
ACAGCAGCACTTCACCCCCATGACCACCTGTGGCTCCCTGCTCAGGGAGATGAGCCTGCTCTGCCCTTGATAGGAGCTGGGGACAGAAAATCCGACTTCTCTGTCCCTGGGGGGAGGGGCACTGCAGTGTGTTTGGCACAATCTCCCGGAGGCCCTCAGGGGGACCGCACCCAGGTGCCCACAGCGATGATGGCTCGTCAAGCTGTCCTCTTGGCTCACTTCCCTGTCTCACCTCTGACCCCCCACCAATGCATCCTGGGACACCCCTCAGATCAACCACTTGCACTAGGATCCTATCTCAAGCTCTGCTTCTGAGGGAGCCCAACCTAAGACCGTCATTTTATCGCTGAGCAGAGGAGGGACGGACAGACGAGGGAGGGAGAAGTGGCTAGACACGGAGGGGTGTAGATGAGGCAGCCACCACCCAGGCCAGAGCTTGTGGTTCTCAGAGCCGAGAAGAGCATCTTCTTGTGTGTTGGGCAGGGATGTTCCCATCAGGCCTAAAGTAAAGCCTGCTCAGGGGTAGCCGCTGGGAGACACTGCTCTCCCCAGCGCCGCCCACTCTGGAGGAGCAGGATCAGCATTTCTTGACTCTCTAAGTAGCAGCCCACCAAGCTACTGAAGGCATGTTTGGGGTAGGTAGTAAACCCCAGGGTGTGTCCCAGAAAGTTCTATAACTGGCTTAAGACCCTGGAAGTCTGAAGAACACCCCAGCTGTGTGGTTTGGCTTCCTCTTCTGGGTCACTGAGGCAGCTGGGGGATTGCGGAGATCCTTAGGGTGCAGGGGTAACCACTAGAAGACCAGTTTTTTGTTTGTTTGTTTGTTTTTTGCGGTACGCGGGCCTCTCACTGTTGTGGCCTCTCCCACTGAGGAGCACAGGCTCCGGACGGGACGCGCAGGCTCAGCGGCCATGGCTCACGGGCCCAGCCGCTCTGCAGCATGTGGGATCTTCCAGGACCGGGGCACGAACCCACGTCCACTGCAACGGCAGGCGGACTCTCAAACACTGCGCCACCGGGGAGGCCCGTAGAAGACCAGTTTTTAAAGTATCCGTGTAATCTGTTCCTGGCTTACATTCTGGTGGGCAGAGGGAATGTGTGAGAGCCACGGCGACCCGCTCCTTCATTCTAGCTAGTTCCCACAAGAAATGTGAAGGACACCAAACGTCCTCTCCAGGGTGTGGTGGTGCCACAGGCAAATTAAAGGAGGATTCAGAGCTTGGAGTAGAATCTCCGTTGAAGGCTGGTGGCTAGAAATGGGTGGAGAGTTTGCAGGACAAACTTTAACATCAAGGTAGAAAATAAGAGAGAAGTCAGAGGAAAAGAATCTAATAATGATGAGATAGATACTGTCCTTGCCCTGTGGACAAGTGCCAGTGGTGGGCCAGTGCTCTGGCTGACTGCCACTGCCAGTGTCATCTCTTGGCTTGAGGCTCTCTCAGAGATGTAGAAGATCAGCAGGCATTCAAGGAATCATAACCCCAGCTCTCAACCAACACCTGACGAGTTGGAGTATAAATACCCCCACTTCCTTGCCCCTTAGATGGGATACTCTTCTACTATTGATACATCCCACATTTTAAGCTCCAGCTGCCCATGGTGGGAACTGGCTTCCTAACACCCCTTTGTTGGCTGCCTACCCTCCCTTGTCTCATTTCCCCCAACTCCTTGCAGTATGTCTCAGGTTTTGCTTCCAGAGGATCCCAGACTAAAGCAATTGGGCACCTGCTGTGTGCCAGGCACCAAGCTAGAGGTTTTATATATACCGTGCAGACCTGATACAGCTTCTATCAAGAAAGGAAAGCATACAACACCACCACATATAAAGGGAAAGTCCAGGCCTTTGTTTCAAAACAAATGTCTGAGATGACACAGGGAGAGTGATCCAGTTTGAGGCCAAGCCAGGTGAACAAAATGTGACTGAGCAGACCTTTTTCAGGTCATGAAACCTCTGACAGAAGAAAAACAAAGCCAATGGAGGGAGAACCAGGTTTCCAAAGTATATCGAATACACACCCGTTGTCTGGGGTTGTGTGTCCTTGCTGAGAACACACTCTTTGGGGAAATCATATTGCCAAAGTAGTTGGGGTTTAACCTTCCCAGCCTTTGCAAATCTGCCCCTTGCTCCAGGGTTGGCCTGAATTCACCACAACACGTTAGAGGAAAGGGTGGGGGGGAAGAGTTTTCTGTACCTCTTCCAGGAAAGGCAGAGTGAACTCTAGTTAAGTTTGGGAGCTGATCAATAGCATCTCATTAATGACTCTAACCTCTCCTAAGCGCAGAGAAGGCACAGAAAATCACTGCCTAAGCCACGAGCTATAATTGCTGCCATCCCTCTAAGCAGGGGAGAAAACAGGCCATGCTTTGTGGCTTCTCTGGAACAAAAGCCCCATTCGTTAATGAGGTTTCTTAATTTAGGGCAGGAGAAAACTTTTGGGTTATTAATAGGCCACAAGTGAAGCCTTGTGTTTCACTTAACTGCCCCACTTAACAAAAGAAAGATCGCTTTGGTAATTAAAGAATTATTTTTAAGTGTTAGAGGCTTCTGGATAACCTTGAATGAAGCCTCACACGTAAAGAGGCTTTGGTGCCCCATCTGTAAATTTAACAAACTGGGACAAACGATCCCAAAGGCTTTGTCCAGCTCTAATGATCTATGGTTTTGTTCATCTCACTGCCTTCCCCTCATAGAGGTCCCTTCAAAATCCACATCCTAATGTTATCTGTTCTTTCTAACACTCGGGGTCTTTGGATACTGTTGGGGACCACAGCATCTCTGGTCTGTCGGACATCTCCACTCTACTTCCCGCAGAGGATCCCATCTATGGGCTAAACATCTCACCTCTGCCACCCATGGAAAAACTTTGTCAGTTTCTTATGTTAAGTCATAGTGTATCATCTGAGGTCTCCTCCTGGCTGAGTGAACAACACAAATCACCGCCGCAGGAGGAAGTTCATGGGTCCTGGAGAGGGGCAGCTCTGCATTATGAAGGCTTTAAAACCCATACTCATAAAATATGGTGGGGAAATTCATCTTTGAGGTTTACAGCCAACAAAATCTGCGATGTCTCTTTTATGGATGCTTTGAATGTTCTCTGCAGAACGGTGAGCGGCTGACCCTGGGGGAAGTGTAGGGTTGCACTGCTTCCTGAGTGGAAACAAGAGGTGGTCACCATGTGTCCCCCATCGGTGACCCTGCCCAGGCTGGTAAACCAAACACCAGGCTCCAAGGGATAACTCACCCTAGAGTCTTCTCAAGACACCTGGCTACACACAAAATGAGATGCATTCAGTTCCACCCTCCAGGCTATGGGGGCTTTCCTTCGGGCATTTGTCTGGGAAGGGGTGTGAGTGAACCCAGAATGACCGGCTACCCTGATGGGTTCTCTGTCTGAGGTCACCATGGAGACAAAATAGGATGCTCTTTGGGAGCTCTTGTGAGCATTTGCTCTCCTTGCGACTAGCTCTTGACTCCAAAGCCACCCACCATTCCCATCACACCCCTAAGCACCTCGAGGAGCCTGGCTCAGGCCGTGGGGAGTCATGCAAGGTCCCCGTGTACACTGAGCCAGCCCTTCCCTTGGCCTCCCTGCTTCTACCCATCAGCCTGGCCCTCCCCAGCTTGAGCCTCCTTGGTGAGCTGGCCTTTTTCTGCTGTTCCCTAATTGCCCTGTGCAGATACTAAGGATTGTTCCTTCATAATAAATAGTAAACCTCCTGGCAGAGATCCCGAAACCAATCATCCTGAAAATGTATCACCGGCTCCTCAGACGAAAAAGGCCCCATGTCCTGCCCCAGCCTCTCTCCTCCCAAGCTTCCTGACTTCCGGTGAACTTGCTGCACTCTATTTCAAAACACTTCTCGCTCTGTTCAAACTGCAAAGGGCAAAGACATTTAATGAGGTTCGAGCCGACCCATTTCCTCCAAGCATCACTCCATGTTTTCAGTAATGACAACACTTTGTCTCCATATGAAGCCTGCTGCCTCATATTCCTGGAGTTAGTAGACCCTTCCTGCCCCAGGGAGGAGTCTTTTGCAGAGGAAGCTGCGTTGGGCAGATGGAAGCTCCAGGTGTCATCCAAGCGTTTTGATCAGTCTGTTGCTAACTGAGCCTTCAGGGTGGGAACCCTGGCACGCTTTTCATCCTCTGGAAGGATGAGTGTGGTCCAAGAGCTTCAAAGGGCTCCCAGGATCCTAGGGAGATGCTGGTGACACTGGACTGTTCCAACTGAGAATCAGAAATCAGCTCAGGGACCTCCAATGACAATCTTAGACTCCGGCACTGAGAAGGACCCTAGAAACAAGTTAGTGCAGGACCCAGAGTAGGCTCTTCTCTGCTAAAGACGCCTCACACAGGGACAAGATCTGGGGGAAAGCAGTTACTGAGGAAAGGAATTGGAAGTCTCTCTGTGGCCACATCAACCTAAGCACCTCCCTGGTTAACTGAGTATGCATTGGGCTTCTACATACATGGCTACTGTTTCTGAGCATTTACTGCATGCCACGAATTGTGCTGAGAGCTCTTTATGCCCTATCTCATGTATTCCTCCAACCAAGCTATGTGGAAGGAATTATCATGAACCGTATCTGTCAGGTGACGACATTGAGGCTCAGAGCAGCTGTGGCTCACCAACATCACAGAGCTGTTACATGAGAGCACTGGGAATCTCAGGGGGTCACACACTGGACCCCAAATTCTTCACCACCAGGCCACACTGCACAAGCTCGTGAGTGAAGAAAGACTCGTGACTCAAAATAAATAAATAGAAACCAATTTCTCCAGAAAATGTAAATCAAAACCACAATGAGAGACCACTTTGTGCCCATTAGAATGGCTATTATCAAAAAAAAAAAAAACACCACAGAAACTAACAAATGTGGTCAGGATGTGGGGAATTTGGAACCCTTGTGCATTGCTAGTAAGAATATCAACTAGTGCAGCCACTGTGGAAAACAATATAATTGTTTCTCAAAAAATTAAACAGAGCATTCTCATTTGATCCAGCAATTCCACTTCTGGGTATACACCCAAAAGAATAGAAAGAAGGGACTCAAAGAGATATTTGTACACACATGTTCATAGCAGCATTACAGTAAGTCCCCTACATACGAACTTTCAAGTTGTGAACTTTCAAAGATGTGAACATGCGTTCCATCGATGTCAGGTGTGAGTGAAATTGCAGCTTGCCCTCCGTCTCCTATTGCTGACGATCCTTCAGCTCTGCCATTTCCCACCTCCTCCCCCTCCTACAGTCAATAACTCTTCTTGCCTGTTCACTCCATGCCAGCCCCTCTATGCCAGCTGTTGTACTGTACTGCTGTACTTTTCAAGGTACTGTACTGGAAGATTCAAAGTGTTTTCTTTATTTTTTGTGTTTATTTTTTCTGTATTATTTGTGTGAAGAGTATTATAAACTTATTAAATACAGTACTGTATAACCAATTGTGTTAGTTGGGTACCTAGGCTAACTTAGTTGGACTTAACGAACAAATTAGACTTATAAACGCACTCTCAGAATGGAACTCACTTGTATTCACAATGGCCAAACGCTAGAAGCAACCCAAGAGTCAGCAGACATTTGGATAAATGGATAAACAAAGTGGTCTATACATACAGTGGAATATTATTCAGCCTTAAAAAGGAAGGAAATTCTGACACCTGCTACAACGTGGATGAAACTTGAAGACATTATGCTCAGCGAAATAAGCCAGATACAAAAAGAATAAATGCTGTCTGATTCCCCTTACATGAGGTCCCTAGGGTCGTCAAATTCATCGAGACAGAAAGTAGAATGGTGGATGCCAGGGGTGGGGGAAGAGGGGAGTGGGGGGCTGCTGTTGAATGGGTACAGAGTTTCAGTTTTGCAAGATGGAAAGTGATCTGGAGATGGCGATGGTAGTTGCACAACACTGTGAATGTGCTTAATGCCACTGAACTATACACTTTAAAATGGTTAAAATGGGGCTTCCCTGGTGGCACAGTGGTTAAGAATCTGCCTGCCAATGCAGGGGACACGGGCTCGAGCCCTGGTCCAGGAGGATCCCACATGCTGCAGAGCAACTGAGCCTGTGCGCCACAACTGCTGAGCCTGCGCTCTAGAGCCCACGAGCCACAACTACTGAGCCCACGTGCCACAACCACTGAAGCTCGTGCTCCACAAGGGAGGCCACTGCAGTGAGAGGCCCGTGCACCGCAATGAGGAGTAACCCCTGCTCATGCAACTACAGAAAGCCCGTGTGCAGCAGTGAAGACCCACGCAGCCAAAAATAAATAAAATAAATAAATGTATTTTTTAAAGTAAAATAAAATGGTAAATTTCATGTTCTATATTTTACCATAATGAAAAAGGTTTTTTTAAAAAGATGAACATGTTGTTTTATGTTATGTATATTTTACCACAATTTCTAAAAAAACAAGCTCTCCATTCTTTAATTGTAAAGGTGGGCCCAGGGACTTCCCTGGCAGTTAAGACTCTGCTCTTCCAATGCAGGGGGTGTGGGTTCGCTCCCTGGCCAGGGAACTAAGATCTCGCATGCTATGCTGCACAGCCAAAAAAAATAAAAAAGAAAGAAAAGAAAAGAAAATGTGAGCCCAAAGAGGAGAAACGATCTGTATAGGTGGACTTCTCCTCTCTACCACACGTGGCTGCTCCTCTTCAGCCCCTTTTCTTAGCCTATAGTCACCAGGAAGCAGACGTGCAGGCCGTCCACTTGTGAGAGGTACTGCTGGGCAAATCCTCAGTCAGGAGCAGCCTGGGAAGCAGCTCCACTCCTCTGCCTTCTTCTCTCCCTTTTTCCATCAACTGCTCACGGCCCACCTGCCTCTTCCACAGATTTCAAGGTTCTGAGGACGGGCACCAGGGCTGAAAAGTTTGTGGAAAGCTTGTGAAAAGGCTTCCTGAAGAGACTCGAGGCTGTGAGGGTGGGCAAAGGCGAGTGCCAACTCCCCCTGCTTCGCAGCTCCCCAACATGCCATCTCTCAGAAATAATTTCCGTCCCGGCAACCCCAGGCCACGCCTTTTACCTCAGGTCTTTCTGGTCCCCTGGAAGCAAATCCCTCTCTACTTTGGCTCTCTGGCGCCATCTTGTGGGGTTTTTTTGAGGTACGCGGGCCTCTCACTGCTGTGGCCTCTCCCGCCGCGGAGCACAGTTTCCTGACGCGCAGGCTCAGAGGCCGTGGCTCACGGACCCAGCCGCTCCGCGGCACGTGGGATCTTCCGGGACCGGGACAGGAATCCGCGTCCCCTGCATTGGCAGGCGGACTCTCAACCACTGCGCCACCAGCGAAGCCCCAAGAAGGTACGTTTTGTGTTTAAAGTTTTATCAGAGCCAGAAGAGGCGCAATGTAAGTAAAAGTTGTTTTTTTGTGTGTTTTTTTTTTTTTTTTTTTTGGCTGCGCTGGATCTTTGTTGTGGCGTGCGGGCTCTTCATTACAGGCTTCTCTCTAGTTGCAGCTCACAGGTTTAGTTGCCCTGCAGCATGTGGAATCCTAGTTCCCCAACCAGGGACCCAACCCACGTCCCCTGCATTGGAAGGTGTCTTAACCACTGGACCACCAGGGAAGTCCCAGTAAAAGATATTATAAACCTTCATCTTTACCTGGTATCTCAGCTCCGCACATTGTACATGGGCATGACTTCAACAGGTGATAGAAAAACTATCTTGTTCATATAAATCAAATGCAGTCCAGGGACAGTCCTTAATGACTGAATCTGTACTTATAGATCTATAGGTCTATGCAGTGGGTTATGTTTCTAAAAACAAAATTGCTACCTCAAAGGGAAGGAGGAGGAAGCAAATGATACCTAACTGACAAGAAGTCAATCCCTGGTTAATCTAGTAAAACTGGTTAATCTAGTAAGATCTAATATCAGGATTGTAAGCACCTGCATGTCAGAAGTTTCCTGAGCCTTTCTTATTCTTGTGGAATTACAAACAAATCTGCCCTTGTTTCACAAGGAAATCAAGAAATGAAAAATGCTCCTGGCAAGCTACACAGGAAAAAAGAGAAAGATGCCACTTTGTTGTTATAATTGCACCTTGTGTTATCTGTGTCATTGAGAGGGCTTTAAAATACCCACTGTACTCACAGGAGGCCCTAAGCTGAAGGGACACTCACAGACCTGGACTGTGTTCTGGAGATCCAGACCTTTGTCCACTGACTGACTCCATCAAGCCTTTGGAGTTCAAAGAGAAGAGAGAGGCCACAAGACCCCAGGAAAGGGAGGGAAGCTGGAGTCTTCCACATTGGCAACCAAGCCATAAACCAATTTATACTTAATTTATGAAAGTAAATCCTTATAACTTGAAGTAGAGAAATTCTCAGAAGGAAAACACAACACTTACCCAGAAAGAAGGAAAGCAGACAGAGGCCTCATTTTTTTTTTTTCTTTATATACATGTCACATTTGTCAATCCTGCAGTAAAAGGAGTCAGGCTTGGAGGTCAGAAGAGCTGAGTTTAAGGCCTGCCTGTGTCGCTGTCTGTGTGATTTTGAACAGCTTTGGCAGAAGCTCTGGGCCCTAGAGGCCTCATCTTGACCCTAGGGTTAACAACACCTGCCTCGGGGGATTGCAAACAAGCGAAGCACCCCTAAAACAGAGCCTGACCCAAGCAGGGACTCAGTAAATGAAATGACTGGTGGCATCTTGATGATGGTGATGATGATGACCATCCTACTGTTCCCCTCCTCTTGGACCACAATCCTCCCAGACACAAACCTGCCTCCTTTTCTAACTGGCAGTCATATTCCCTTTATAGCAATGGCTAACATCCATTGAGCACTTACTATGGGCCAGGTGCTGTGCATTAAATTGTTTCACTCAATTCTTAAGATACCCAAATGTAGCTATAGCTAATACCCACCTGTACAGGTAAGGAAACAGGTTCACAGAGATTGGATAATATATTAGGGTAGGCTAACTGCTGTCAGAAATAACCCCAACCCTTCAGTGACTTGACATGGTGAAGGTCTCCCTCTCCTCCATGTCCTTGTGGGCAGAGGGCATGGAAGAAAGGACTCACTCTAGCAGTCATTCAGGGACCCAGGCTCCTTCCATATTGTGACTCCACCACCTCCTGCACCTAGGTCCACCTCTGGCTCCTCTGCATCTAGCTAGCAGATGAGAAGGAGTGAGAAAACCCATGGCTCTTACTCCCCTCAACCCAAGATGACATGTGGCACTTCTGCTCTCACTCCACTAGCTAAAACTAATCTCTTGACCCGCCCATACATGCAAGGGGTTGGGAAATTCTGTACTGGTTCTCCCAGGAAGAAGAAAACAGAGATAGATATTGGCAAGCAACAATCGTTTCTACCACAATGAACTTGCCTAAGGTCATGCAGCCAATGAGAGCGGATGTGAGATGTGATCCCAGGTAGTCAGAGTCCAGACCCTAATCTCCTAACCACTTGGCTACACTGTTATCTAGGGAACTGTGGCAATTTTAAAACACAGCCTCCAGATTCTCTACCATTCCTCCAATCATGATGTGGTGTCACTGTTGAAACTGGGCTATGTTAGTCCTTGGCCAATAGAACAGAGCAGAAATGACACTATAACGGTGTCCAGGCCCTCAAGACACTGGCAGCATCTTCTTCCTACCTCCTGGGATGCTCACTCTGGGAACCCAGCTGCCCTGCTATGAGAAAGCCCAGACTAGCCTATTCAAGAGACAACATGGAGCAGTTACCTGTATTTGTTGGAGAGGTCCCAGTCATCATCCAGAATCACTGATCAGACATGTGAGTAAAGATGCTGCCATTCTGGATAAAGAAGATATGGCACATATATACAATGGAATATTACTCAGCCATAAAAAGAAATGAAATTGAGTTATTTGTAGTGAGGTGGGTGGACTTAGAGTCTGTCATACAGAGTGAAGTAAGTCAGAAAGGGAAAAACAAATACCATATGCTAACACATATATATGGAATCTAAAAAAAAAAAAAAAAAAAAAAACACAATGGTTCTGGAGAACCTAGGGTCAGGACAGGAATAAAGACGCAGACGTAGAGAATGGACTCGAGGACACCAGGAGGGATAGGTTAAGCTGGGATGAAGTGAGAGAGTGGCGTGGACATATATACACTACCAAATGTAAAATAGATAGCTCGTGGGAAGCAGCCGCATAGCACAGGGAGATCACATCAGTGCTTTGTGACCACGTAGAGGGGTGGGATAGGGAGAGTGGGAAGGAGGTGCAAGAGGGAGGAGGTATGGGAATATATGTATATGTATAGCTGATTCACTTTGTTATAAAGCAGAAACTAACACACCATTGTAAAGCAGTTATACTCCAATAAAGATGTTAAAAAAAGAAAATAAAAAAATAACATGATGGATATTTTGGCAAAGAAACCTTCTTAAGCTAATAACAGGATGGATATTGAAGCATTTTGAAATGTAAAAAAAAAAAAAAAAAACCAAGATGCTGTCATTCTGACCAGTGTGAGGTGGTACCTCATTTTAGTTTTGATTTGCATTAGTCTAATAATTAATGATGTTGAGCATCTTTTCATGTGCCTGTTAGCCATCTGTATGTCTTCTTTGGAGAAATGGAATACTACTCAGACATAAAAAAGAAGGAAATAATGTCATTTGCAGCAACTTTGATGCAACCAGGGATTATCACACTAAGTGAAGTAAGTCAGAAAAAGAAAGACAAATACCATAGGATATCACTTATATGTGGAATCTAAAATATGACACAAATGAACTTATCTACAAAACAGAAACAGACTCACAGACATAGGGAACAGACTTGTGGTTGCCAAGAAGGAGACGGGTGGGGGAAGGGTGGATTGGGAGTTGGGGAGTAGCAGCTGCAAACTATTCTACAGAGAATGGATAAACAACAAGGTCCCACTGTAGAGAACAGGGAAATATATTCAATATCCTGTGATAAACCATAATGGAAAAGAATATGAAAAAGAATATTTATGTATAACTGAATCACTTTGCTGTACAGCAGAAATTAACACAACATTATAAATCAACTCTACTTCAATTAAAAACAAAAATGATGCTGCCAGAGGATGCCAGCCCCCAGCAGTCAAGTCATCCCCAGCCTTTCGTCTTCCCAGCTGGAGCCCCAGACATCATGGAGCAGAGACAATCCATCATGGCAGTGCCAGCCTTGAATTCCTGACCCATGTCATCTGCGGGCATAAGAAACTGATTTATGCCACTAAGTTTTGGAGTGGTTCATTATGCAGCTGTAGTGACAGAAAAGAAAATTATATAAGAACTTCATGTTACTTCGCCCCTGTTACTTCTGGGGGAAAAGTTTCCAAAGTCTCTTTTTTTCTTTTAATTTATTTTATGTAGGCTGCGTTGGGTCTTCATTGCCGTGCGTGGGCCCTCCCCAGTTGCAGTGAGCGAAGGCCACTCCCCGCTACGGTGCGTGGGCCTCTCACTGCAGTGGTCTCTCTCATTGTGGAGCACGGGCTCCAGGTACGCAGGCTCAGCAGTTGTGGCCATGGGCTCAGCCACTCAGCGGCATGTGGATCCTCCCAGACCAGGGCACGAACCTGCGTCCCCTGCGATGGCAGGCAGACTCTCAACCACTGTGCCACCAGGGAAGCCCCCAAAGTCTCTTTATACCAACCTTTTTATCTTCTTTTTTGTGCTAGTTGATATTTTCCACATTTTCCACAATAAAACTTTATAACTTTTACTATCAGGGAAAAAATAGATTTTTAAATGACTCACTCTCTGCTAATCACTAAACCCCACTAACCTCTGTGTGCCCTTGTCCCTTGACTGCCAGGAAAATGACACTATTTGGTCCACATGGTAAAGCTGGGTGGCTCTGCAGATCCCAGAGGTCCTTATGTCTGTTCCAGTAGGTCCTTGCTGTTTATGTCTTTTATATATAGTAGTGTGTGTCTACTAATCCCCCCACTTTCCCCTTGGGTAACCATGAGTTTGTTTTCTGTCTGTGAGTCTGTTTCTGTTTTGTAAATAAGCTCATTTGTATCATTTTTTAGATTCCACATATAAGTGATATCATATGATATTTGTCTTTGTCTGACTTCACTCTATATGATGATCTCTAGGCCCATCCATGTTGCTTGTTGCATTTTTTTATGAAAATACATAGGTGTTCAATTCTACCATAGGTTAACTAGTTATTTGGTGCTAGCTCCAGCGTTTATATGTTTTATATGAGGAAATACAGCTCAAATCCTAAAATCCAGTGATATAAATTAACATGTATACTACAATCACTTCTTGGGTTTCACATGCTTACACTCTAGTACTACTGTTTTTAAATTTTTTTTTTTTTTTTTTGCAGTACGCGGGCCTCTCACTGTTGTGGCCTCTCCCGTTGCGGAGCACAGGCTCTGGACGCGCAGGCTCAGCAGCCATGGCTCACGGGCCCAGCCGCTCCGCGGCATGTGGGATCTTCCCGGACCAGGGCTTGAACCCGTGTTCCCTGCATCAGCAGGCGGATTCTCAACCACTGCGCCACCAGGGAAGCCCTAAATTTTTATTTTTGAAGCACCAAAATAACTATTTTATCATGTAAGAGCTAAGCAGTGTCCCAAAATGAAGAAAAAATATATAAAATTGGAGCTTCTGTGGCTGAAGGGGATGAGGCCAGAGTCCAACCTCTTCAGCCTCCTCATCCCTCCCTTCAGATTTCCTGGCATCCACAGTGGACCCTGGGACTCCCTGGGACACAACATTATGTTCATAAATTAATCTGCATTTTCAAGATCCAACACTAGTAGGCCCACAGCTGAACCTCAGCTGAGCTCTCAATTCATTATTCAATTGGTGCCCAGGATGATAAAGTTTCCTGTTGCAAACAACATTTCTATTTTATTATTTTTTCTTTTATGGGCCATGCCACGCAGCATGCGGCTCTTAGTTCCCCAACCAGGGATTGAACCCACATCCCCTGCACTGGAAGCTCGGAGTCTTAACCACTGGACCACCAGGGAAGTCCCAAACCACATTTTTGAAGAATCCATTTTCAGAACCTAAAGTTTAACTCTTTTGGAAATACAGGTCTCCATTAAAAATCAAAAGTTGTTGTAGAATGCCCAAGAAAATTAAACAATTGAGTAAAACCATCCTTAAAAATAAATAAATTAATTAATTAATTAAATAAAACCATCCTTCAGAAGATCAGACTTCTGCAAACCTCAAACAGGAAAACAGCTAAAAAAGCATTCAATGAGAACGCAATACACTTGGGCCCTGATGGGGGACAAGACATGCACAAGCTTAGAAAATAATTTTTTTAAAACATAATAAAATAATTATATTAAGTCTTTAAACATAATGAAACCATCTCATTAAGCCTAAATTAATTTAAAGGTCAATAATGCATAATTTATGTAGGCTTATAAAATGCATTATGCAAATGATGATTAAACCAATATCTCCTTTTTCTTATCTCTATCCTATTAACTCTAAAAACACTAGAACAATGGTGTGTTTTATGTGATACTAACAAATTTTAAAGGTATGATGTTTTCCTAAGGTTATTTCTGATAAAAAAATAACCCAAACTCCACAGACTCCAAATTCACTGACATTTTATCAAATTCCAGTTTGTGTCCAAGGAGATCAGCATTGTAAGGAAGGGGCTATAGGGAAGACTCTATAGGAGGGAAGAAAAATTGCCCAAGATGAGATATGCCAGTTTCATAATATGGCTGGGAACTGCCCTAGACATTCGTTTTCAGTACTAAGGAGCTGAGCCTATATGAGTCCCAGTGGAGAAAGAGTCACTCAGCATTCATCTGTTCCAGGCCCTGGGAATACAGATGTGAACAAAAAAAATCCCAAATCCCTGTTTTCATGGAATTTACAGCCTGGTGAGGGGAGACAGTTAATTAACAATTTGATTGCAAGCACTATGGAGATAAAGTAAATCAGGGGAGATGGTAAAAAACTGTGAGAGTAGGTAGGGGTGAAGGGATTTACAATTTCAAATAAGGTGGGGGAAACCTATTCCAGGAAGAGAGAACAGAAATGGTAAAAGCCCCAAGGCAAGTGCAAGGAATAGGAAGAGGGTCAGTTTGGCAAGAATAGAGTGATTAAAATGGAAAATAATAGGGACACCAAGTCAGAAAGATAAGATAGGGTCAGGGTGGGGAATACATTGAAGGACATGAAGCTGACTGCAAGGATTTGGGCTTTATTCTGCAGGAGATGGGTTGCCAGTGGTTGGCTTGTAAAGAAAAACTAGCATGTCAGACTTAATGTTCTAATAGGATTACTCTGGCTACCAGGGTGAGAATAGGCTATAGGGGGCAAGGGTACAAGAAAGCATATTACAAAAATACAGGCAAGAAATAATAGTGGCTTGGTAATAGCACAGTAACTCAGCATAATATCAGGCTACTCCTCCTGATGGTCACAGTTATAAACTCTGGACTTTAATATATACAGCTGTTGGGTACTTCCCTGGTGGTCCAGTGGTTAAGAGTCCAAGCTCCCAATGCAGGGCACCCGGGTTCAATCCCTGTTCAGGGAACTAGATCTACATGCATGTCCAACATGCCACTATGAAGACCCAGCACAGCCAAATAAATAAATATTTTTAAACATAAAATAAATATAGCTGTTTGAAGACACTGTAGAATGACCAGAAGCAGACAGAAACATAAAGAGATTTGACATTTGGAAAAAAGAGAATCACACCAGGTAAAGTCCACGTGTGTATGGCTCTCGCCCTTGCTCACTCACCAGTCTGTCTGGCAAGGCAGATAGCGTCAGGCAGAGCCTAGAGATTTTTGGTCTGTGGAGTCATGAGAGAAGTTCAAGGCTGCAAAAGCAACTGGTTATTGAATGGAGGAACTCACAGAATTCCACAAAACGGAGGAAGCCACAAAGGAGGTAAACTCAAAATCTCCATAGAAACTTCTCTCAAATCATTGGCTGACACCAGAACTGCACATGTGTAGGGCAAGACTACAAAGAGCCCAGGAGAAAAACAGCTGGAAGGACAAGAAAGTCGAGCTGAGATTTTAATACATGCCCACTACAGGGAAGAAAGAGTTTGTAGATCAAGTCCTCCCAAGTTAGAAGGGCTTTCCATCAAAAGGCCACATGTAACAATAAAGACACCTTCCAGGACTAAGGTATTCACTTTACAAGCAATGGTAAAACTAAAATAGACCTGCCCTAACAAGTGTAAAATCAAGCCTCCGGAAGATTATGGTGATGTAAAGTAATTTAACTACCTCCTAAAACAAAACTCACCATTCTTCAAAGGTAGAAGACAGATTTGAGATTATCTATACTACATCTCCCACAAGGTCCATATCAATAAAAAAATATTAGAGAGGTGAAAGAAATAGAAAATGAGACATAATAATAAGATAAATAATAAAAATAAGAGAAAAATAAGTCTATAGAAACTAATTCCAAGATGACTCAGAAGTTGGAATTAGTAGACAACTTTAAAATAGCTATTATAGGAGTTCTCTGATGGTCTAGTGGTTAGGATTCGGCTCTTTCATTACCGCAGCCCGGGTTCAGTCCCTGGTTGGGTAACTAAGATACTGAAAGTTGTGTGGTGTGGCCAAAATTTTTTTTTAATAGCTATTATAAATATGTTGAAAGACTTAAAGGAGAATTTGGTCATGATGAATAAACAATTAAAATATCATCAAATAAATGGAAAATCTAAAATGGAAATTCTAGAACTGAAAAATACAATATCTGAAATTGAAAAAACAAAACAGAAGCCACTGAATAGCTTAGTGTAGATTGGACATAACAGAAGGAATAATCGTAACCTTGGAAATTAGTCAATAGAATCATATAAACCGAGGTTTGATAGTACTCACCAAGTTTCCAGAATAATCAATAAAAAGGGATTCACACAGAATCAGTCGAGAATTTAATCATCATTATCATCCCTATGCCTAAAGAGGCAATAGGGTGAGGTATTAAAGTTGTAGAATGAATGACCTCATTCTCCTCCTGCTCTTGATTTCCCCGTGCCTCCCAGTGGCCCAACCAAGCAGAAGCTCAAGGGCACGGGAGTCGATTGATTCAGTCTGCAAAAATCCCAGGACCCAAAGCAGGGTGGAGAATATGGAGACTGGATCTAGAGAGGCAAATGGAAAATATCTAGATCACACATCTAAATACATCTGAGTAAGTGATTTAAAAGACAAAGAGAAAAAAAAAAACACTCCAGCATAAATCCTAGATCACTTACAAAGGACTAAAACTCACACTTGCCCAGAGTTCCTGCAGCAATAGCAAGACATCCCGAAAGACAATAAAGTAATAAAATCTATTCAATTTTGAGCAGAAATGTTGCAATCAAACATTTTAAAATGTAGTCAAAAGGTTTCTCAGGCGTAAAGGCAACAGAAAGTTATTCTCAGATGTTCAAGGATTAGAAAACATATCCTGCACGTTGCTTTTAGAAAAAATTATTTGTAACACACTATTGTAAAACAGTTATACTCAAATAAAGATGTTAAAAAAAAAAAAGAAAAGAAAAAATTATTTGAAGACATACTGTGGCCAACTGAAAGAAAAGTCAAAATTAAGAACTCAAAAACAGGGAATTTGTGGTATAAAAGAATTTCTGGGCGCTTCCCTGGTGGTGCAGTGGTTGAGAATCTGCCTGCCAATGCAGGGGACACGGGTTCAAGCCCTGGTCTGGGAAGATCCCACATGCCGCTGAGCAACTGGGCCCGTGAGCCACAACTACTGAGCCTGCGCGTCTGGAGCCTGTGCTCCGCAACAAGAGAGGCTGCGATAGTGAGAGGCCTGCGCACCGCGATGAAAAGTGGCCCTTGCTCGCCGCAACTAGAGAAAGCCCTCGCTCAGAAACGAAGACTCAACACAGCCAAAAATAAATAAATAATTTTTTTCAAAAGAATTTCTGTAATGATTCGATTTATGCAAGGAAGGGCTTGCACATTAGCATTATCTATTCTTTTTTTTTAAATTTACATTTGAACAACATAAGAGAGATGATGGTATGCATCTCACCCATAGCCTGCTCCTAGGGTGGGAGGAAAGAGTGGGAGGCTTGGAATCACCACAGAGACAAGAAGTTTGAAGAAATGGTCCATGTTACGTAGGCACTGGGCTATTGGATCTTCCTTGCCTACACTGGGCACCAAACTCACCAATCCCATTAGATTATGTCCTATCTGATGGAATCTTGAACTTGGGGCAAGGCTTGGTCCTGCATGCTTTACTCGTGTTCCCATTCTGGACCCGATCCTCCCCCACTGCTACGTTCTTCACCCTGCAAAATATACACAATCTCCCAGGTTTGATTCCCTTGAAACAATAACTGTATTGTCCTGCCCCATGACCTTCTAACAATGGCTAAACTTTTTAGAGGACTGGGACACAGTGCGAAGAATCATTGAAAAATCTCCACAAAAATTGAGTTGTGGGCTTCCCTGGTGGCGCAGTGGTTGAGAGTCCGCCTGCCGATGCAGGGGACATGGGATCGTGCCCTGGTCCGGGAAGATCCCACATGCCGCGGAGCGGCTGGGCCCGTGAGCCATGACTGCTGAGCCTGCGCATCCGGAGCCTGTGTTCCGCAACAGGAGAGGCCACAACAGTGAGAGGCCCGCGTACCGCAAAAAAAATAAAATAAAATAGATACTTTAAAAAAAAAAATGAGTTGTAATAAGGAATCACACAATAGCTAATTTCATTCTAAAGAAATGATTTTTCTTATTGAGTGAAGAAAAAAAATCTGGTGCAATATATGTCAGACAATTAACAATGATTACTTCAAGGGGTAGGATTATGGCAAACTTGGACTTTCCACATTAAAAATTGTAGTTCTATAATTTTTTGCAACAATCATGTTATATATGGTAACTAGAAAAGCCTTTAAAGATAAATCATTTTAAAATAAAATAAAACACAAGGGATATAGGAACTAATTAAACAGCAGCACAAGGAAACAAACTGACAAATCCAAATGTAGGATATATTCTAATACAATTGAACTAGTTTTTGCAACACGACAATGGCAGTGAAAGGGGATAAGGGGGTGGTTTAGATTTTAAAAGAATTAAGGATCAACAAGCAAATATAATGTACTGACCTTGGGGCTTCCCTGGTGGCGCAGTGGTTGAGAGTCCGCCTGCCAATGCTAGGGGATGCAGGTTCGTGCCCCGGTCCGGGAAGATCCCACATGCCGCGGAGCAGCTGGGCCCGTGAGCCATGGCCGCCAAGCCTGCGCGTCCAGAGCCTAAAAAAAAAATGTACTGACCTTGTTTAGATCCTGATTTAAACAAATTCTCTAAAATAAGACTTTTTTAGGTAAAAAGGGAAATTTTATTGTGGACTGGAAGATATCAAATTTTGTTGGGTGTGATTATAGTGTTGTGGCTATATAAATAAGACTGTATTATTAGAGATGCATACTAAAGTATGTGGCAGCAAAATGACATGATTACTGGAATCTGCTTTTAAAAGAAAAAAGGAATAAATCCTTATGTGGGAAAATTTGATAATTATTGAATCTGGGTGAAGGGTATATAAAGGTTCATTGAATTATTCTCCTTATTTTTGTGTATCTTTGGACATTTTCATAATTAAAATTTTTAGTGAAATTTAAACATTACTTTTAAGAACTAAATTGCTAGTATTGGTAACTGTTGAAGAGAAGTTAACTGCCAGTAGCAGAGATTACCAGTCACCAAGGCTTATTTTGTATTGTCTTTCATCTAAGACCTTATCTATTCGAATCTATGTTAACTTTACTGAAAAATAAGTATATGCACTGGTTTTCATTATGTACAAATTGCAAAGAAAAAAAAGACCCTAAGATATAAGTAATAATTTTTAATGAGTTAACGTTTATCACATGCTTATCACAAGCATTTTCTAAGAATTAGTTCTTTTAGTTTTCACAACACCTTCATAAGGTAGATTGTAAGATAGCTTCAGGGGGAACTAGGTGAGAATTCTAGGCCACATAACTCAGACCTGTGGGTCTGCAGTCTTAGCTCTGTGCCAATCTACCTCAGGAATATTACAGATTTCTATCTCTTACCATCTGTTAAAGAATGTAAATCAGTGACCCAATGTTCGTTGCAGCACTACTTGCAATAGCCAGGACATGGAAACAACCTAAATGTTCATCAACAGAGGAGTGGATAAAGAAGATGTGGTACATGGGCTTCCCTGGTGGCGCAGTGGTTGAGAGTCCACCTGCCGATGCAGGGGACACGGGTTCGTGCCCCGGTCCGGGAGGATCCCACATGCCGCGGAGCGGCTGGGCCCGTGAGCCATGGCCGTTGGGCCTGCGCGTCCGGAGCCTGTGCTCCGCAATGGGAGAGGCCACAACAGTGAGAGGCCCGCGTACCGCAAAAAAAAAAAAAAAAAAAAAAAAAAAAGATGTGGTACATACATACAATGGAATATTAATCAGCCATACAAATGGACCTAGAGACTGTTATACAGAGTGAAGTAAGTCAGAAAGAGAAAAATATCATATATTAATGCATATATGCAGAATCTGAAAAAATTGGTATAGACCATCTTATTTACAAAGTAGGAAGAGACACAGATGTATAGAGAACAAACATATGGATACCAAGGGGGAAAGGGGGGGGTGGAATGAATTGGGAGATTGAGATTGAGACATATACATTATTGAGACTATGTATAAAATACATAACTAATGAGAATCTATTGTATAGCACAGGGAACTCTACTCAATGCTCTGTGGTGACCTAAGTGGGAAGGAAATCCAAAGGAGAGGGGATATATGTATATGTTTCGCTGATTCACTTTGCTCTACAGTAGAAACAAACACAACATTGTAAAACAACTATACTCCAATAAAAAAATTTTTTAAAGAAGATAAAATAAAGCAAACAAAAAAGAATGTCACTCAGTAGAAGTCTTAAAGTGATTTTCAGCTTGTCACTAAATGATATCTAGATTCTTTGTAATTCTGAGTATTTGATCTTTGCTACTAGACATGAGACATGGACCATACTAAGATATCTATACAAGTCCAGCTCCAATGTGTCACAAGAACTCAGGACTCATGAGAAAGGAAGCTTGGAGAATAAACATGTATGGCTGGTTAAGGCAGCTGTCTTCAGCCTCAGTTTGGGACAATATACAGGGCCATCTCAGCTCCAGATATTCTAATGGAATCAGCTGAGCCCTTCTTCGAGACTGCATTGCAGTTCAGTTTCTCCTCTACCCAACCCCACAGGTGTTAATTCCAAGAGCCCTCTCCGATAAACCTCTACATGCAAATCTCTGACTCAGAGTCTGTTTCCCAGGGGACCTGACCTAAGATAATGACCACCAGCCAGAGCATCCCTTGTTTTCTTCTAAGTTTCTCTCAAGATCCTAGATGGTCATAATGACCAAAAGTGGGCTTATGGCCCTAATGATGTTGTGAACAAATATCTCCATTTAACAAATGAAGATACAGCTAGCATCATGTTTAATGGTGAAAATTGAATGCTTTCTCCCTAAGATCAGAAACAAGACAAGGATATTTGCTCTCCACCACTTCTGTTCAGCCTTGTGCTGGAGTTGATAGCCAGCAAGAAGACAAGAAAGGGAAATTAAAGGCATGCAGAATGGAAAGGAAGAAATAAAACTGTCTTTATTTGTAGACATAATCATCTGTGTATAAAATTCTAAAGAAACTATAAAAATGCCACTAGAAATCAGTAAGTGAGTTTAGCAAGGTTGCAAGATATGAGATTAACATAGAAAAATCAGTAGTATTGTTATATACTAAGAATAAACAATTGAAAATTAAAATTTTTAAAATATCTATGATAGCATCACCAAACATGAAATATGTAGGGAAATTTTAGCAAATATGTGCAAGACTAGTACACTGAAAACTACAAAACATTGCTGAGAGAAATTAAAGAAGACCTAGAAAAATGAAGAAATATATTCATGAATCAGATGGCTCAACATTAAAATGTATTTCTCACCAAAATGATCTATATATTCAATCAAAATCCCAGGAGGCTTTTTTAATAAAAATTGACAAACTGACTGTAAAATGAAAATTGAAATTCAAAGGACCTAAAAAAGCCAAAACAATTTTGAAAAGGAAGAACAAACTCAGAAGACTTACACTACTTACTTTCAAGATTTACTACAAAGCTAATCAAGACAGTGTGGTACTGGAAAAAGGCTAGACAGACACATGGATGAATGGAACAGAAGAGAGTCCAGAAACAGACCCATACCTATATGGTCAATTGATTCTCAACAAAGCTGCCAAGGTAATTCAATGGAGGAAAGAATAGTTAGTTCAACAATAGTCCTGGAACAACTGGTTATCTGTATGCGAAAAAAAGACAAGAACCTCAATGCTTACCTCTCACAACATGCAAAAGTTAACTAGAAATTGATTATAAATCTAAACATGAGTTATAACTATAAAATGTCTAGATAAAATATAGAGAACTCTGTGGCTTTAATAAGACACACACACACACAGCCCATGAACCAAACAACCCAAATGTCCACTGACAGATGAATGAATAACCAAGTATGGTATATCCATACAATGGAATATTATTCAGCCATAAAAAGGAATTAATTACTGATACATGCTACGACATGGATGAATCTTCAAAGCATTATGGTAAGTAAAAGAAGCCATATACAAAAGATCACATATTATATGATTCCTTTTATAGTCCCTTTATATCCAGAATAGACAACATTATAGAGATAAATCAAATTAGTGGTTACTAAAGGATAAGGGGAGGGGGGAAATGGGAGCAATTACTTATGGATATGGGGTGTTTTTTTTAATTTTGAAACTAGAAAAAGAGTGGTAGGGCAGCTTTGTAAATACACTAAATGCCACTGAATTTACACTTTTAAATGGCTAAATGTATGTTATCTGAATTTAAAAGAAAAAAATAACTGACAATTTTTTAAAAAGAGACAACTTGAGACTTACAGAGATTTGAGAAGTCTGTGCAGTGGACCTTAGAGCTGTCTGGCTTTAAGGACATCCTCTTAACCACCATATTTAGCCACGCCCCCCTCAGCCTCACCAATGATAAGCAGAGTTGTCTCTGGGTAGTAGGAACCTGGAAGATTTACATTCCCTTTATAGACCAAATTTTCTATAGTGAAGAAGAGACATGTTGCTATAAATAGTTGTACATCATGCCATAGGATCACAACTATGTGAATAAATTATCATGTCATAAATACTGGACAACACACACAAAAGGGTTCTCTGAGAAGTGGATTTTAATAAGCCTTGTCTTTTCTGTCTTCTACTTCTCATTATTATCCTGATTTTTTACCATAAGCACTTTCTAAAAATTTTTGTTGGAGTATAGTTGATTTACAATGTTGTGTTAGTTTCAGTGTACAGCAAAGTGAATCGGTTATACATCTACATATATCCACTCTTTTTTAGATTCTTTTCCCATACTGGTCATTACAGAGTATTGAGCAGAGTTCCCTGTGCTATACAGTAGGTCCTTATAAGTTATCTATTTTATATATAGTAGTGTGTATATGTCAAGCACAGTTAAACTTTTATAATGAAAGAAACAAACTTTAAAACCATTTAAATTAAATGAGCTGCCCCAGATAGTACTGAGTGTTCCCATCATTTTAGGTGTTCAAGGAGAGCCCAACTGATCTCTTGATGGAAACATTGTAGATGGACTGATGCACTGGCTGTGAGACTGAACTAGATGGCTTCTGCAGTCCTTCCCAGATCCAGTAAGTCCTTGGTCTTAGATAATTCAGAACTGCTAACACCTGCAGAGCAATTGCCTTGTGCCAAATGCTGTAAAGAGCACTTTACATCACAAATCTATATGATGAGTACTCTTATTGTTCCCATTTTCACATGAAGGCACTAAAATGGAGACTTTCTCCTCAACTTGGCCAAGGTTTCACAGCTGAAGATCAAGCCAGATCTGCTCTACCAAGGAGCCCATGATTCTAATACCTCCTATGCCCTAACTGCTGTGATAGATGCCATATAGCACACCAATGCACATAAGAAAGAGTTCCCAGTCATAATTGTACGGTAAACTAGAAGAAGCAAAGATTGAGAACCAGGGTAGTTCCCCCAAGATCTGTTACTAACTCACTGTGTGACCTTGAACCTTCTCTCTGAGCTGCAGTTCCCTTTTCTATAAAATTCAGGGAAAGTCAGATTTAGCTCTAAGAGTTCACTCTCCACTGGCCGTTATAGTGGACCCTCTCTGATCACCACTGCTGTCACATTTGGATTCCTGAAAACTACTCTACTTCTCCAGGGTAAAACTGACGAGATTTCTTACCAGAACCAAAGCCGTATAACCTCTTAAGTACCATTTATCACCTTAGAGAATAAATTTCTCCAATGAAACTTTGATTCTCAAGGACTGTTCATTTCTCCCTCATCACAGATAGCAGCACAAAACAGAAAAGAGAATAAATTGGACACCACCAGCAAATGAATGATTTCAGCAAGATTCACATAAAGCAGACAAAAAGTTGTCAAAAAAAAAAAAAGGAAGAAGCCATCATCTATAGTATTTCCAGAGGTGGCTTCAGAGAAGAGTAAGGAGAGCCAGACAACAAAACCAGAGATGCCAACCTTGGGGTTAACCCAACACCTTCTCATTACAGGCAAACAGGTGTAAACTTACCCCCAGGCAAGACATCAGGTAGCTCTACTCTCTAAGGAGATGGAACAAAATGCCAGGAAAGAATAAGGGATTTAGTTGTGTGTGTCAGCCCAATGATAAGCCCCACTCATGTATAAAAGCTCTAATTCTGCCTGCCTGGGCTATCATTCTTCATCTGTTGAGATGATCATGTAGCTTTTATCCTTTATTCTACAAATATGGTGTATAGCACTGATTGATTTTTTTATATAACCTGTTTTTCTAATTTTTATTTTTTATTGAAGTATAGTTGATTCACAATGTTTCAGGTATACAGTAAAGTGATTCAGTTATACATATGTGTATATATATATGTATATATATATATATATATATACATATATATATACACACATATATATATATAAAACATATAGGGGCTTCCCTGGTGGCGCAGTGGTTAAGAATCCGCCTGCCAATGCAGGGTACACAGGTTTGAACCCTGGTCTGGGAAGATCTCACATGCCTGCCGTGGAGCAACTAAGCCTGTGAGCCACAACTACTGAAGCCCGCGTGCCTAGAGCCTATGCTCAGTGACAAGAGAAGCCCCTGCTCACCACAACTAGAGAAAGCCCATGCGCAGCAACAAAGACCCAATGCAGCCCAAAATAAATAAATAAAATTTTTTTTAAATATATATATATATTCTTTTTCAGATTCTTTTCCATTATAGGTTATTAAAAGATATTGAGTATAGGTCCCTGTGCTATACTATAGGTCCTTGTTGGTTATCTATTTAACATATAGTAGTGTATATATTTTAATCCCAAACTTCTATTTTATCCCTGCCCCCCTCTTTCCCCTTTGATAACAATAAGTTTGTTTTCTATATCTGTGAGTCTATTTCTGTTAGGTAAATAAGTTCATTTGTATAATTTTTTTAGATTTCACATATAAGTGATATCAATGACATTTGTCTTTCTCTGACTCACTTCACGTAGTATGATGATCTCTAGGTCCATCCATGTTGCTGCAAATGGCATTATTTCATTCTTTTTTATGGCTGAGTAATATTCCATTATATATATATACCACATCTTCTTTATCCATTCATCTGTTGATGGACATTTAGGTCACTTCCATGTCTTGGCTATTGTAAATAGTGCTGTTGTGAACATTGGGGTACATGTATCTTTTTGAGTTAGAGTTTTCTCCAGATTAATGCCCAGGAGTGGGATTGCTGGATCATATGGTAACTGCACTGATTTTTATATGCTGACCCACCCTTGCATTCCTGGGATAAATAACCCCTGGTTGTGGTGATAATCCTTTTCCTATGTTGCTGGATTCAGTCTGCTAGTATTGGGATGAGGAATTTTGCATCTATGCTCTTAAGAGATATTGGTCTGTAGTTTTCTTTTCTTCTGATGTCTTTGTCTGGTTTTAGAATAGTAGAAAGAATGAGAATATTTTCCCCTCTTCTGTTTTTTGGAGGAGTCTTGAATGATTGGTATTTATTCTTCCTTAAACATTTGGTAGAGGTCACCAGTGAAGCCATCTGAGCCTAGGCTTCTCTTTGTGGGAAATTTTCTAATTATTAAGTCAATCTCTTCACTTGTTATAGGTCTATTCAAATTTTCTATTTCTTCTTGAGTCAGTTTTAGTAGTTTGTATCATTTTAGGAATTTGCCCATTTCATCTAGGTTATCTAATTTTTTGGGATACAGTTGTTCATAGTGCCTCCTTATAGATTCACTTTTTATTTCTGTAAGAGCAGCCGTAATGTGTCCTCTTTCATTCCTGATTCTAGTAATTTGAGCCCTCTCTGCTTTTTTCTTTATCAGTCTAACTATAGGTTTCTGAATTTTATAATTATGTTAATGAGATTAGAAACCAAAATTTTCACTATAAGGGAAAACAGGTACAAGGATTAAAACCTAAGAAGTTAAGTAAAAGATCATTATGAGGGAATGATCAATTTGAATTTTAAGTATCAGTACTAATGCATTATTTATTTATTTATTTATTTATTTATTTATGCCACTGAAAAGGTCTAGAAGCAATGAAAAAGCCTGAACAATAGTACAGAGTATTGTACAACTCAGACTGTGGTCTCCAACAACCATTCCCCACAAACATAACCATAGATCATGCAGAAATACCTGGTTCCAGGTCTGAGGAAGGAAATGCCTGGGACAGCTATACAGAAAGCAGGGAAGCTATCTAAGAATAATGGGGTCATTTCAAAAGGACACAAAAGCCAACATAAAAGGATCCTCATTGGCTATAGATGGTACAGTGTGAATATCAAAGGCAGTTAAGGGCTTTATTTGAATAAACTCAGTTAATCTTTACCCTGTGAGTTATCTCCAGGCTATAGATGGGACAACTGAGACACAAAAAGAGGTTAAAAGTCACTTGGCCCCTTTCTCACTGTTGGGAAGTGGTGGACCTGAGCTCAAACCCAGGCCCCCAACCCCAGATTGTGCACTTAACTTCCATTTTTATCTGCCTGTCAATAGTTATTTTATCATCAGAAAGAGAAAATGTTGTTTTTAAAAACTCTTATCATATACTCTGTAAGTTTCCTTAAGTTGAAATTAAGAAACTGGCACTGACTTTTTAGCATTTGAACTTGGCCCTTTGGGTGAAATGCCTCAAACTAACGGTAGAGGTGGAACATTATTTAAGATCATGGCTTTCATATTCTTTGGCTTGGTAGGCAGAACTGGGTTCCAACTCCAAGGTGCTGTCTGGAGGTTGCCCAGTTCTGTTCTGGAGGCTTATAAATAGATGGATACATCAAATGCCAGATATTCAATCCATGGCAGCTCTTATTAATATGAAAATCCCATTTACAAAAGGCTTTTTCTACCCAATTGAACTGGCCCAGTAAAGTAATCCTGTTGAAAAAAAAAAACCTGTCTCCAGAGGCCCAGGAGGAGTTGCATGTTGTTTGCATAGCTTTGCATATTAATTAATAGCTGGTGAAATTCCTCATTAAGGGGTGGATTTCTCCAGGCCACTGAAATCCAAGGAGGCAAGTATTTTTCTACTAATCAATGTAGTAGATTAGAAGTAGCCTCTCTTTCCCTGCTACCAACCTCTCACCTCCAAACAATAATAATAAGTCTTCACCCCAAACCCAGGTTTTCCCTGGAAATTCTAATGTGGGGTTGGGAGCTGAATGTCCATTGGTTGAGGATTCTGAAGGAAGGAGGCAAGAAACACACTTTAGGCCAGGAGCCAGCTCAAATCCAAAGGTAGCATCCCTCTCTGAGATCCAGACCCTGCAAAGGAAGCCCAGACCAAGGGCAGGAGCCCCTGGCTTCTCCACACCATTTCTTTTCTCTGGTGTTCCCTCTCAGTTGCCTTATCTGATTCCCCACTGCCTGTATCCAAAATTCCTTTAGTTCCATCCTTCCTTTCCCTCACATTCTTCCCCTCATCTTCAGCGTCCCCCTCTATAAAATGAGGAAAACAATACCATGACCTCAAGGATTAAGGAGGGAAGGCCTAGCTCTATACATTTTTTTCCGAAAGTTTTATTGAAAGATAGCATCTGTGGCTAATTTAGCATACAAATTTGGATTCTTTTTGGCTCACATCTTATTTGACTTTTATATATATATATATATATATATATATTTGGAGAAATTTTTGATTCAGCAATTACTTATGAATAAAAAGAAAACTTAAGAATATAACAGGACGGGCTTCCCTGGTGGCGCAGTGGTTGAGAATCCGCCTGCCGATGCAGGGGACACGGGTTCGTGCCCCAGTCCAGGAAGATCCCACATGCTGCGGAGTGGCTGGGCCCATGAGACATGGCCACTGAGCCTGTGTGTCTGGAGCCTGTGCTCCGCGACGGGAGAGGCCACAACAGTGAGAGACCTGCGTACCACAAAAAAACAAACAAACAAAGAATATAACAGAGGTACTTCCCTCATGGTCCAGTGGTTAAGAATCCACCTTCCAATGCAGGGGACAGGTGTTCAATCCCTGGTTGGGGAACTAAGAACCCACATGCCGCAGGGCAACTAAGCCCATGCACTGCAACTACTGAGTCTGTGCGCCACAACTGGAGATCCCGCGTGCCGCAGCTAAGACCCAACACAGCCATAAATAAATAAATAAATAATTTGTTTAAAGAATATAATAGACAATACTTTTGGGAAAATAGCTCATGCTAATCATAAATATTAAAATCTAAGTGGCTGGGATCACATTGAATCTGCAAACCAAATCATGGATAATTGACATCTTAACACTATTATCTAGCACTATACTGCATAGAATAATCAAGAAATGTTAGCTGTTTGTCTGGGTTGTCTGCATAAAAAACTGTCTTATGACTTAGTGGCATAAAACAACCATTTTGCTTGCTCAAGGTTCTGTGAGTCAGGAACTCAGAGAGGGCTCAGCTGGTGGCTTTTCTGCTCCACATGACATCTCCTGGGGTCATTCACTCAGCTGCATTCGGCTGGTGCTGAACTGGAGTGGAATTCTCAAGGCTTCATTCCTCTGTGCTTTTTCATGTAGCCTCTCTCTTTTCACATGCTTAGCGTGGGCTTCCTCACAGCATGCAGTTCTCAAGGTATTCATACCTTTTACAGTCTGATTCAAAAGGCAGCATTTTGAAGATGCTTCAAAAGAAAGCATTCCGGGCTTCCCTGGTGGCGCAGTGGTTGAGAGTCCGCCTGCCAATGCAGGGGACACAGGTTCATGCCCCGGTCCGGGAAGATCCCACATGCCGCAGAGCGGCTGGGCCCGTGAGCCATGACCGCTGAGCCTGTGCGTCCGGGGCCTGTGCTCTGCAATGGGAGAGGCCACGACAGTGAGAGGCCTACATACTGCACCAAAAAAAAAAAACAAGAAGAAGAAAGCATTCCAAAGAGGAAAGCAGAAGTTGCCAATCTCTTAAGGCCTAGGCTCAGAAGTTACACAGTGTCACTTCCATTGCTTTCAGTTGGTCAAAATGAGTCCCAAAGCTAGCACAGATTCAAAGAGCAGGGAAATAGGCTCTCCCTGTTGATGGGAGAGTGGCAAAGAATGAGCATCCATCTTTTTAATGAATCTCATCGTTGTTTGGCAATGTTGTCCACTTCTATGCTCTATGTGACTATCTTCTAAACATTTATCTATGGCCCTGGAAGTTCTCCCAAACCTGAGATCACAGGTCTTTCCAAAACACTCACTTAAACATGTCATCCTCTCTCTATTAAAGCCTTCTAGGCTCACACTGCCTATGGAAGAGAATCCAGATTCCCTAGCTTGGCATTCAAAACCTTTCATAAATTGCTGGGCTCTGCAGCCTAACCTCTGGCCACTCCACACACACACATGCAAACATATTTCCTCCCACAGACACTCTCACACAAGCAAGCATGCAATACACACACTCACACACGCTGTTGACTGCTGACTTCCCAGAAGGACCACCAGAATAGCCTGTGCATCACACAGAGCCATGTCCTTTACCTAACCGCAGTCAGAGACAGCAGCTCTACCCTGACCAACCCCAGGAGGGTCTCAGAAGGGGGAGACCAAGGCAGATACCTACTGGTTTTTGGGGTCTGAGCTCAAGTGGTTCAAGACAGGGAAGAGTTCATGATGTTATAGTTTAGGACTGGTGGCCACAGTAAGGTGAGAGCCCTAGAGCAAGTCTTTATAAGTAAATGGTTGTTTGGCTAGTGGACTTCTTGCCCAGGTGAGCAGCCAGTTGTTCTGAGAATGGGGCTATGTGCCCAAATGTACAAGTCCTTATTAAATAAACTGGTTTTCAGGAATTTCCAAAGCAAACAGTGTAATATTTCATTGTTTACAGTTTTATCTTCCTGTGCAAGAACTTTCTGGAATACACAGCAATCTTGTTGACACAGTTGGTTTCAGTCTTCCATCCTGAGAGCTAACTCGCGTGTGTCTCAGTCCTATCATAGAGTCACACACACACACCTCAGCCAGACTCTCAGTGGTATTGCTCTTCCTCCAGCTTTGCATTTTCACATGCTCACCCTCTTTCCTTATAAAGTTTATTTTCTCTCTTTATAAGTGTAATGCGTGCTCATCACTGGAAAGTTTGACAAGAAAAAAGATTAAAAGAAGTCATAGTGTACACCTGGGGGTTAATGGAGAGAGATGGGGTTGTGTTATTTTCCTAGGGCTGCCAGTAACAAATTGCCACAAACTGAGGGACTTAAAACCAAAAAAATGTATTCGCTCATAGAAGCCTGAAATCAAGACGTTGGCAGAGTTAGTTGCCTGTGGAGGATGTAAGAGAATTTGCTCCATGCTTCTCTTCCAGCTTCTGATGGATCCCAGAAACCCTTGGCAGTCCTTGGATTGGGTCTGTCTTAACTCCAGCCTCTGCCCCAACATCCACCTGGCCTTTTCTGTGTGTGTCTCTGTGTGTTTTCTCTCCTCTTCTGACAAGGACACCAATCCCTGGATTTATGGCCCACCCTAAATCCAGGATGATCTAATCTCGAGATCCTTAACTCAATTACATTTGCAAAAACTATATCCAAATCAAGTCACATTCTAAAGTTCCAAGTGAACATGAATTTGGGGAAGCCACTATTCATCCACCGTAGGTGTATAAGAGACTCAAATCCTCATCTACCTTATCAGGAAGCCAACAGATGATGTCTAAAATTGATAAATCAGGGAGGAGATGTGGGAGCATGTGTGTATGTTTAACTGATTTAGTTTGTTGTAGAGGGAAAACTAACACACTATTGTAAAACAATTATACTCCAATAAAGATGTTTAAAAAAATAAATAAATAAATAAATAAATAAAATAAAATTGATAAATCAAGAAATGTCAACCTAAGCATGCTATCGTGACCTAGAGGTGGGGAGAATTAAAGGCTTGAACAGGGTTCCCCAGGAGAGTAGGGAAAAGTTGGATGGGGGACCACTCTTTTTCATACTTAACGTTTTCCAGTACTTCTTGACTCTAAATTATCAAATTACATTTTTTTGATAACCCAAAATTAAGAAGAAAGTCACCCATGTGCTTTTTATTCATTATGTTTTTCTGCACTTATCTAGAAAAAAATTATTTTTTAATTTCAAGTGAATGAAAACTCCTCTCACCCGGTGATAATTAGAGTTAGCATGTTGGTGTATATATATTCTCCCCAGATTTTCTATGTTGATCAGACTATGCAATAGTGAAACCAGTTTATTTCCACCTCACTTCATAATATAAACATATCTCCATGTTATCTTTGTATCATAATGAACATTATTTTTATTGGCTACATAAAATCCCATATAGTAAAAGAACCATAATTTACTTTCAATTAGTTCCTATTTTTTCACATTATAAATAACAGTGAAATAAATATCTTTGAGCAGTTTTTTGTCATCATTCAGATGACTTCCTTGAAATATATTCCAGTTTCCAGGAGGTTCTATTACAGAGGTGTGGCCATTTTGAAGACTTTGGATATATTTACCAAAGTACATTTTGGGGGAGAAAGAGGTAACAATGGGTCCTACCACCAGGTCATATAAAATATTCGTCTTTCTTCTCAACTTTCTCTTCTCAGTGAAAGCCTATATGATAGGATACTGATTACGTTTTTCCTGCTGCCCCAAAATTTTACTTATAGTCCCAAAGCAGGGGACTCTGATATTACCCACAGGGCTTACTGAAAAGTAGACATACTGTCCCAAACTGTCCCAAACTGTCCTTCAATGCTTACCTCCAGCCAGCCAATAGTAGTAGAAAACTGAAGTCCTTTTGATAGATCCCCATCCGTTTTTTTGGTTTTAGTTTCCTTCTGTTCTGTTTTCTGATCACTTCTTTACTTTCTGTCACTACAGAGTGAGCCAGGGTCATCTTATATCTTCCCTACCCCAACCCTAATCAACCATTTCTTCAAGGAGCCCTAGTTCCTTTTATTAGAGAATGTGGTTTAGAAATTAAGATGCAGTCTTTGAGTGTGCTCATTGTTACTGGAGTGTCACTCTTTCAGTGACACTCTTTCTGCCCAGAGTGTCACTTTTTCAGGCCCTCTGGGCAGAAAGAGCTAGGACATATATGTATCCATACCATCTTATGTTATTAAACCAGCTTAGGGGGTTTTTTGCTTTATACTGCCATACTTCAGGTGCTGAGGAAAACATCAGGGCTTGAGCCATCCTGAATTTTCTCTGTCCAAGAAGGCAACCTGCTAGCAAAAAAAGGGACCCCAGAAATTTTTTGTTGCATGTACTACTGCGGTAGATAAAATAAGTCTCTCAGTTAAAGTGGCATTTCAGATAAACAACAAATAAATTTTTAGTATAAGTACGTCCCATGCAAATATTCTTTATCTGAAATTCTGATTTGCATGGAGTCTTCTATTTTTATTTGTTAATTCTGGCGACCTCACAGTGGGGGCAGAAGTTGAAGTAGGGGTTATAAGAGCTTGGCTAGAGGAAGCATCATCACATCAAAGAAGTACAAAGACCTGAGTTCCTGCATAAACTCTGTGCCTGCTCCCAACAGGGCCTGTCATATAAAGGGCATCATGAGCCAAGAAAAATCTATAAATAACACCAAGGTCAATAAACTTGGCCCTAGCAATCTAAAGAAGAGGCAGGCATTGTTGTTGGACCATTGAGGTGATTGTTCTGCAGGTCTCTGACCTCTCTCTGTGCAGAGCTCTCACTCTGTCCATCTCTGTATAAGCAGTGCCTACCATAGTCCCAGAAAGAGTCTGCAGAGGCTCTATAAACGTTTGTTCAATGAACAAGTGAATAAATGAATGATCGTTCCCATTTTAGAAATGGAGGAACCAAGACCCAGAGAAATTCAATTCAATTTAAGTCCACACTTTTTTTTGGGTGTTTGTTGTTCTTTTTTTGGTGCGGGGCATTCTATTTTAATGGGTCCATCATCCATCATGAACAAGAATAATAAATGATGCTTCAGAAGCTGGAGTGGAGGACCTTGATGTGCAAGTGGTGGGCACAGACGTCTGCTGTGAAGGACACTGAGCCCTGCCCTTCCTAGCCTGGGGCCAACACTGCATTGAAGGTGACAGGCCAGCTGCTGCCTTTTGGATTGAAGTCAAAAGCTTCAGGTTCCATTCTGACTCTGACCTTGGGCAAATCACTCTGTCTCCATTTTCTCCTGCAAACTGCCAGGAATGATCTAAACTAAGCAATCTCTGAACTGCTTTGGGCTTGTTTCTCTGTTTGTTCATCAACTAGCATTTGTTGAGCCCCTTCTGTCTGGATCTCTGAGAATACAAATTGAGATACAGTCCCTGTCCTCAGGGAACTGGAAGCCTACTGGAAAGACAGAAGTGAAATTAACTGGTCTGCGGTATGACTGGTACCATGATATTAAAAGCAGTGGCCTCCATTTATTTTGCATGCACGCTCACCATGTGCCAGCCACAGCACCAATTCCCACTGTCGTCTCGTGACTAGGTGTCATTTTAATCCTCATTTAGGGAGGTGACATGACCTGGTCAAGGTCACTTAGCTAGTAATCGCTAGAGCTGCCACTGAAACTCAAGTTTGTCTGATTAAAAAAACTGGCACTCGTAACCAATCAGGTATGCAACTTCCCTGATAAAAGTATGAAAAGAGCAATGGAAAGTGCAAAGTAGGGCATAGGGAAAGTTTCTTAAGGCCTTTCTAACTATGACACAAAATCTGGGAGCAATTTTAAATAATTTAAATAATAATAGGTATCAAATATAGAATTTACCATGTTCTATAGAGAGCATTGTTAAAACACTTTAAATATATTAAGCATTTAATCCTCAAAAAAGCCATATGAGGTCAGTACTATAACCCCCATTTCACAGATGAGGAAGATGAAGCACAGAGATGCAACTTTCCAAAGTCACACAGCCTATTTACTGGCAGAGGTAGAATTTGAAGCTAGACAGTTGGGCTCCAAAACCTGTGCTCTGATCCATTATGCTATACTGTCAAAGTCAAACGTAAATGACAAATTAGAAGACAAAAAATATTTGAAACTCATATCACAAAGGGTTAACCTCCCTAATATAATAAGAGCTCCCCCTAAGAAAAAGGCCAACAACTCCATAGAAAAATAGGCAAAGCTTATGAATAGACAGCTCACTGAAATTAAATACATATACAAAAAATGAAGATTTTAAGTCTGCTGAGATACAATTTCTCACTGACCAGATTGGCAAAAACCCAAAAGTTTGACAAAACACTCTTTTGAGGCTGTGGGAAATGGCCTCACATCCATTACTGGGGGGAACGCAAATCAGTATAAGATCTATGGATGGCACTTTAAAATGGCAAACCTATATGCTTGGCAATTCTACATCTAGAAATTTTTCTCCAGGTAACTCTCCCATGCAAAATGGCATTAATGCAAGGCTCATCTTGCAACCTTCTTTTTTTTTTAACATCTTTATTGGAGTATAATTGCTTTACAATGGTGTGTTAGTTTCTGCTTTATAACAAAGTGAATCAGTTATACATATACATATGTTCCCATATCTCTTCCCTCTTGCATCTCCCTCCCTCCCACCCTCCCTATCCCACCCCTCTAGGTGGTCACAAACCACCGAGCTGATCTCCCTGTGCTATGCGGCTGCTTCCCACTAGCTACCTATTTCACATTTGGTAGTGTATATATGTCCATGCCACTCTCTCACTTTGTCACAGCTTACCCTTCCCCCTCCCTGTGTCCTCAAGTCCAGTCTCTAGTAGGTCTGTGTTTTATTCCCATCTTACCCCTAGGTTCTTCATGACCTTTTTTTTTATTCTTAGATTCCATATATATGTGTTAGCATACGGTATTTTTCTCTTTCTGACTTACTTCACTCTGTATGACAGACTCTAGGTCCATCCACCTCACTACAAATAACTCAATTTCATTTCTTTTTATGGCTGAGCAATATTCTATTGTATATATGTGCCACATCTTCTTTATCCATTCATCGAGCAACCTTCTTTGTGACAGCAAAGTCCTGAAAACAACCTTAATGCCCGTCAGCAGAAACTGGTTGAATACATTGGCACATCCATATAATAGAATACTTTGCACTTTAAAAATGTTGAGGAAGCACTATATGGATTGATATGAGACAATTTCAAGATACATGAAGGAAAAAAGGTGCACAACAGTGTGTGTGATATATTATTCTCTTGTGTATATTATATATTCTTTTGTGTAAAAAGAAAAAGGAAGGAATATCTCTTGTATTGACTTTTGTACAGACATAAAAAATACCTTTGGGGCAAGATAGGAAAGGGGTAGATAGAGGGCAAGGATGGGAAGGAGAGCTTCCTTGTATACCTTTTGCATTTTTTGAGTCTTGAACCACATATTTGTATTTATTATTTTTAAAATTTAACAAAGAATTTTTAAATGAAAAAAGAAAGGCCTTTCAGAGGAGGGGTCATTTTAGGACTCTCTGGCTCCAAGATGACAACTCAATGGTCCTGTAATGAGATAGACTCTTAATGAACCCATCAGGGCTAAAACAGCAAAAGGGATATTAAAGATCCCCGTGGGTACAGGGAGATCCATTGCCTTTCCCCATTATGCTCCTGAAGCTCATTCAAAGCTAAGACTCAGGGCTTCCCTGGTGGCGCAGTGGTTGAGAATCCGCCTGCCGATGCAGGAGACACGGGTTCGTGCCCTGGTCCGGGAAGATCCCACATGCCGCGGAGCAACTAAGCCCGTGAGCCATGGCCGCTAGGCCTGCGCGTCCGGAGCCTGTGCTCCGCAACGGGAGAGGCCACAACAGTGAGAGGCCCGCATACCGCAAAAAAAAAAAAAAAAAAAAAAAAAAAAAAAAAAAAAAAAAAAAAAGCTAAGACTCAGGCACCACTGACATCTGGTAACATAGGTAACCGTGGGCAACCAGGCTTCTCTCATGGTTGTCATGGCAACGGTGATGTTCCTACAGTTGGGTTTTCATTGTGAGCTAATTATCAAGTCTTGTGGTGGGCTCCTCTACATTTGCTGTTATTTACATCAATGACAGTTATGTATGAGCTTCAATTAGCTACAGTTTCAATCAAACTGTTAAGAGAGGCTGCGAATTGAGTCAGATTTACATATCCTTCCAACAAGGCTGGCAAACTTTTTGAATTGTATGCGTGGTGCAGTTCAGGGATGGGGAACCACTCGCACAGCAGCCATCAAGCCGCTGGATGGCCAGAGACCTCCCATGCTCCAACCCAAGATGGGCAGTCCCATCCTTTTCTCCCCATCCACTGCAAATCGTAGGAGCAGACCCAGCAGGCTCTTGGTTTCAACCCAGTATATAGAACAAAATTTCTGATTTATCAGAACTCTGTTAAACCCATAGCCCTATATAATTAGCCTTACTTTACACTGGAGAAATCTCAAGTTTCTGCTGCCCAGAGGATCTCCCCTGGAAAGTGATGGACCCAGGATCATTACCACATCTCCGAGCTCCTTCCACTTTTGCTACCTCACTCAGGGGCTGGAGATGAAAATTTTCTTTGTGTTTGGAAAGTGACACTGTTTTTCATAAAGCTCATGTGTCTTAGTGAAAAGAACAAGTGCTTCTGCATCTACCAGCCAAAGGTCAGTAGGAAGTGGCTTAGTCCTGGCAGCCAAAGATGCTGCTTGTCTCTGACAAGCTCCTAGTGACTTTCTCTCACTGCTGTAGCCTCTCCCGTTGCGGAGCACAGGCTCCGGACGCGCAGGCCCAGCGGCCATGGCTCACGGGCCCAGCTGCTCCGCGGCATGTGGGATCTTCCTGGACCAGGGCATGAACCTGTGCCCCCTGCATCAGCAGGCGGACTCTCAACCACTGCGCCACCAGGGAAGCCCGCTCCTAGTGACTCTTAACCCCTTATACACCTTTAACCCCTAACTGGAGTGGCTACATTATGCTCACTGTTGACTGAAAAAAAATTGCACAACCTAAAAGTTGAGAATTGTGTTTTATTTGGTGGACTTACTGAGGACTTAATCCTGAGATACATACAGCCTCTCAGATAGCTCTGAGGGACTATTCCGAAGAGGTAAGGGAGAAGCCAGAATATATAGGAGTTCTTGCAAAAACAAAACAAAACAAACAAACAAACCCAGGTGGTCAAACATCAAAGATTACTGCTAATTAAAGAAAAATCTCAAGTTAATGAATTTAGCACTTTTCTATGCATGGGAAGATGCAAGAGCCTGGGCTTAATGAAATTATTCCTTTGATAGGCACCTTGGCTAATTAGGGCCAGTATCCCATTTTTCTCCATCCTGAATCCCCTGAGGGTGCGTCATCGGGGCAGCTGCAGTGGCTAATGGTTTGATGGCAGCAACTTCCTTTGTTTATTAATATGACAGGTGCCAATCTTTGTCCACATCACCCACATTCAAATACATTATCATCTCTCCCTGCGCTGTATTATTTGATTCCTCTGCTATCTACGCTCTTAGAAGTGAATCCATTTTGATGGCCCATCATTGAAATACAATTAAAGGAAGGAAACAGAAGAAAGGAACTATCTGGTAGGGTTTTTTGGGAGTCTTTTTCTTCTTTTTTTTTTTTTTTTGTCCGTTCCTTAGTTCCCTGACCAGGAATGGAACCTGTGCCCCCTACAGTGGAAGCTCGGAGTCTTAACCACTGGACCGCCAGGGAAGTCCCAGAACTATCTGCTGTTCGGAAGAAGGATTGACTATTCCCCAACCTGTCCACACTCCTGCCCCAAGTAGGTGACGTATGGCTTCCTTTGAGCCTCAGTCACGTGGGGCAGCTCCAACAGGAAGAGTTGGGGATGAGTGAGGAGGAGGACAATGGGGACAGCGACCACGCGCTGCTGTTAGCTTTGACTGGTTCTGCATGTGTGAGTCCCAGCAACCAGCTTTTTGGCTTCAGAAGGAAGGAGGATGGTGTCAGAAAGCCATAGAAAAGCTCCACATACATTCTATATAGTTCTGTTTGGATCAACCAACCCTTCTTGACAGGCAAAAAAAGTGCCCTGAAGAAGTTCCACTCATGCAGCCTTCATCCTCAGGGCAAAGGTTCTTAACCTGGGATTGAGCCATATATCCTTGGGTGGGTTTCCAATACCAATGAACCCAAGGATAGTGTATACAAAATGTTCCACATGCAGCAGGTGTGAAGCTGCAACCACCAATTCGGGTGTGTGAGAAATTTAGCAATTCTTTACTTTTGCTCAATCGATTTAAATCTGTGTCTAAACGTTATACATTTGGTTTGGCCAGAAATTCAGACATTATTGGTCCTCCTACCATACTATCACCTCTACCTTTATCCCACACTTCACGTCCATTTTGTGATGGTCTTGGCTCACATACAGCAAAGAGGCATTAGGAAGTCCCCTTGGTCATCGATTCATACTGTTTATCACTGAGATGTCTCCTGTTCTAGCTCACATGGTTCTCACATTCTGGAACTCTGCTGTGTCTGTGCCACATTTGGGCATTGGCTCTCCAGCATCCTCTCTGAGGACTTAGATCCCAGGTACCAGTGGGAGCCTTCAGATCCTTGACCTCAATACTAGGATTTTGAACTGAATTTTTGGACAGCAATAGGATATACTCTGGGAGAGGGTGATATAAAGCAGGGGTCTTCAAACATTTTTGAAGAGGGAGTGTCCCCCCAAAAGAGTTTTATAAATCTGTGTCTCTTCAGAAATTTTAAAGTTAGCATGCAAATGTTTTCATTCCCCAACTACATAGTTGCAAATTACATAATTTCCAATATATTAAAAGAGCAGCATTTTATTTTTTCTTTTAAAGTTATCTTTTCCAACTTTTTTTGTGGGGGGGGCTGCATTGGGTCTTTGTGGCTGCTCACAGGCTTTCTCTAATTGTGGCGAGCGGGTGCTACTCTTTGTTGCGGTGCACGGGCTTATTGTGGTGGCTTCTCTTGTTGTGGAGCATGGGCTCTAGGCACACAGGCTTCAGTAGTTCCAGCAAGTGAGCTCAGTACTTGTGGCTTGCGGTCTAGAGCACAGGCTAAGTAGCTGTGGTGCACAGGCTTAGTTGCTCCGTGACACGTGGGATCTGCCCAGAGCAGGGCTTGAACCCATGTTCCCCAAATTGGCAGGAGGCTTCTTAACCGCTGAGTCACGAGGGAAGTCCCAAGAGCAGCATTTTAAAATAAAACTGTTACACTACTCTTTTAAACATAGCCAGTAGAATCTAAATATAGTGAGTTGATACCCATCATTAGTCTTTTAAGAAATACATGAATGAGCTCTTCATCAAAAAGCAAAAAACCTTTGTCAGTGCTCCCCAGCTAAAAATGATCAGAAACAAAGCTGAGTTTATTGACTTTACGGAGAACACTTACCATGGGGAACTGTGGGGCATCTCAATGTCAGGGTATTAGAAAGGACCCATAGGATCTGGCTCGTGTTAGGTACTGTAGGGAGAATTCAAGGAAGTGGGTCTTTGCTCTGAATTAGATGCTGTCAGGATGCAGTGGTAATTCTATGTCAGGTTAAATAAATCTTAGCTAGAAGGAGAGAAGAATAAGGAAGACTAAAGCTTTAATTGGTAGATAAGCAATCACTCATAGTAGCTGGGAGAGCAGAATTAGTAGCTGGGAGAGCAGAATTATATTAGTTTTCTTGCTTCATACAAATTACCGCAACATTAGCAACTTAAATCAATACCATCTGGGCTTCCCTGGTGGCGCAGTGGTTGAGAGTCCCCCTGCTGATGCAGGGGGCACAGGTTCGTGCCCCGGTCCGGGAAGATCTCACATGCCACAGAGCAGCTGGGCCCGTGAGCCATGGCCGCTGAGCCTGTGCGTCCGGGACCTGTGCTCTGCAACAGGAGAGGCCACAACAGTGAGAGGCCTGCGTACTGCAAAAAAAAAAAAAAAAAAAAAAAAAAAAATCAATACCATTTAAACTTTTTTAAAAATTTATTTATTTATTTTTGGCTGTGTTGGGTTTTCGTTTCTGTGAGAGGGCTTTCTCTAGTTGCAGCAAGCGGGGGCCACTCTTCATCATGGTGCGCAGGCCTCTCACTATCCCGGCCTCTCTTGTTGCGGAGCACAGGCTCCAGACGCGCAGGCTCAGTAGTTGTGGCTCACGGGCCTAGTTGCTCCGCGGCATGTGGGTTCCTCCCAGACCAGGGCTCAAACCCGTGTCCCCTGCCTTAGCAGGCAGATTCTCAACCACTGCGCCACCAGGGAAGCCCAATCAAGACCATTTAGTATCTCACAGTGTCTGTAGGTCAGGCTGGGGCATGGCCTAACTGGGTCCTCTGCTCAGGGTTTCACAAAACTGGAATCCAGGTGCTGACCAGGCTGCATTCTCATCTGGAGGTTTGACCAGGGGAGAATACATCTTCAATCTCCCTCAAGGTGTTGGCAGAATTCATTCCTTTGCAACTGTAAAATTCATGGCAATGTGTTTCTTCAAAGTCAACAAAGGACAGAGACCCTCTGCTGATGGAGTCTCTGCCATCAGGGAAAGCCTAGACCTTCTGCTAAAGGCCTCCCTTGATTAGGTCAGGGCCACCCAAGAAAGTCTCCTTACTGATGAATTCAAAATCAGCTGATTAGGGACCTTAATTATATCTGCAAAATCCCTTCAGCTTTGCCATAAAATGTAAAACAATCATGGGAGTAATAATACCCCATCAGCTTTATCAGATTTGATTTGCTAAAAGCAAGTCACAGGTCCCACCTAGTCAAGGGGAGGGGACTACACAAAGGCAAAACTCCAAGGAATGGGAATCATGAGACACCCCTCTAGGGGTATTTACCATAGGGGTATTTGGGATTATTTTGGTTTGCCCAGTGACTTTGTTTTTGTCTCTGTTTAGACAAGATTATAAAGTGGTCCTATTTCTTATTTGGCTCACATCACCAGGTCACAGAGTGACACTGTCTGATGTTAATATACAGTGAGATTGTCATGGTACCCAGGAGAAAGCCACATCTCAGGCTGTGAGTGCCAGGTCAGCTTATAACAACACTGAGGCCAAGCTTTTGGTGTCAGGCTAGCCCCCCAGATGTGAGAGGTTGCCTCTTTCTTACTTTTACAGCTTTCCTTTGTCCCTTGAATAGTTATTTCTCTTTCACTTCCCCCATAGAATTATATTCTAATGTAACCATTTCTATTTTGTAGACCACTCTATCAGACTATCCAGCAGCAAAAATATGAATATAAAGTGAATATTTTTATTTTCTGTATAAGGCTGTTAAAAAAATTCTTCCAGTTTGAGTTGGCGCTACAATTATGATTAGTATGAAATTAATCAAAGTAACATAGAGATATACATTCTGACATATAATTTTTAAATATGTAAAGTTAAATTTTATTAAAATGTATCTACTAATGAAATGTATGGGACTGGTTTTATTTCTAATCAATTCATTCATTCTTGGATGAATATTAACAATTACCACCATGGGAACAGTTCAGCATCAACTCTATTTCTAATTTTTGTTTGTCTAGATGCAAGTACTGAGAAATCTTGCTCATATAAATAAATAGTTGGAAATGGAAGACTGTTAAAGTAATGTCATTCAAGTCTTTGAATTTCTGAATTATATGCCTATTGTGACATTGTTAAATTAACATTTGTTAAACAGATCCCTGAGGTGTTGAATGTTCAACAAAATACCACAAGGTAGTTGAAATAAAGAAGTTTATTACTCAGGTTCTGGAAGAGGTACATAGTCCAACACCAATATCTTTGAATCAACCCTTTCTTGATAGCTTAAAAGTTTGTATGCCCAGGGCAATGTGCCTGAGTTAGATTCAGGATGGGCAAGAAGTAGGAAAATGAGGATTATGAGAGAAGAAATAGGAAAGGAAACCCTGTGCTTTCATCTCAAAAGAGTTCCCAAAAGGAAGATCAATTTTCAGAAAAGAATGCATATGAAAATAGAGGATCTGGAAATTGAGTCCCTGAAAACAATCCCCATATACTTTGTAGAATGTACATGCAAGAGTAATCCAATTTGGAGATACTGATCTAAAGCATTCAAAGATCTTTATATCTGAAGGACAATAAGAAATTGATTAGCCTTAAATTTTGTTTAGTATGTACACCAGAATATCTAGGGTTACCACTAAAAGAATAGATATTCTTATACAGACACAGAATGTCCAAAATATGGGGCAGGGAGCAGGGTAAGTGGACTAGAGATAAGAGGAAAAACAAAACCATCATCACCCAAAAGAAGGCAAGAAAGGTAGGGGGTAGAGAGGGAGAGCAAACAGAAAAAGCAGGAGAAATACACTAGGATATAATAAGGTGGTAGAAATAAATCTGAATAAGTCAGTAATTATAATAAACTTAAAGGGAAAAACTTTCCAATTAAAAGACAATGATTTTTCAGACTAGATTTTGTAAAAAAAAAAAAAAAAAAAATTAGTTATACCTGCTATTTTAAAGAGAAACCATCTCCCTCAAAAGGTGGGGTAGGGCTTCCCTGGTGGTGCAGTGGTTGAGAGTCTGCCTGCCAATGCAGGGGACACGGGTTCGTGCCCCGGTCCGGGAAGATCCCACATGCCATGGAGCATCTAGGCCCATGAGCCATGGCCACTGAGCCTGCACGTCCATAGCCTGTGCTCCACAACAGGAGAGGCCACAACAGTGAGAGGCCCATGTACCGCAAAAAAAAAAAAAAAAAAGATGGGGTAGTAGGTCAAAAGTCCAAAGATTGAAAATAATATAGCAGGCCAACACTAAGAGAAAGCTGATATCTCTGTATTATCAGACAAAATAGGCAGTAAACAAAAAGATGACAACATAACTACATAATGATAAAGGGTTCCATTCATCAGAGAGCTGAGTCTAACTTTGTAGGCACATAACATACAGAGTAAAAATTAACACACCTGCAAGGAGAACTTGATAAATCCACCATCAAATGGGAGACTCTACCTTCCTCTCTCAGTAATGGATAGATTAAGAAATAGTAAGAATACAGTAAGAAACGTAAGAATAAAGATGTTACCATTAGCAAGTTTGGCCCAGTGGACATACACGGAACATGGCACCCAGCAAACAGGGAATGAACATTGTTTTCAAGAACACATGGGACATTTACAAAAAGCGGCCCTATGCCAGGCCAGCAAGGTTAGCTCAAAAAACTTCAGGGGATTGACCTCATACAGACCACACACTCTGACCACAATGCTCCTAACAACTACACAAAGATAATAAGAAAAACCCCATGGTAGAAAATCTAAGATACACTTCTAAATAACTCATGGATCAAAGAAGAAATCATAATAGAAATCTCAAAATATTTGGACGTGAACCACAACAAAATAACTACACTCTGAAACATGTGGGATATAACAAAAATATTTAGATGGAAGTTTACAGCCTTAGAAAATAAGAAGGTCACAAAATTAATGTGTTAAGCCCCAACCTGTGACTCTAGGACCCACCTCCCACCCTTCTTGCCTCCCTGCTTTTCCCTGCATCTCCCCATCCCTGACCCACACCACCCCCTCCTCCTCTTCCATGTGGTAACTGCACTCTTCCTGGGAGACAGGCACCACCTCCTCTCCCACCATCTTTAGCACCAGTTCTCTGAAAGTGTTCAGATTGCCTCTGGTATATTATTGGAAATACCTGGAGTGGGCAGTACCCACTATAACCCTCTTCGACTGTACTCATTCATTCAATAGTAACAAATACCTTCTGACCATCGACTATGTGCCAAGATGGTCCAGATGCTGGGGATACATAGATGAAAAAAGCAAGCCCAGTCCTCACCCCAGAGCAATGGTCCTCACGGTGTAGCCCTCATACAAGCCTCATCAGCATCAACTGGAAATCTCTTGAGAAATGACAAATGAAATTACCAGGTACACCCCTCACTTACTGGATCTGGGGTGGGGCCCAGTGCTCCGTGCCTTAACAAACCCTCCAGGTGATACTGATGTGCTCTGGAGGGGTTTGACACCCACGGCCCAGAGGAGTTCAAAGTCTAGCAAACATAAACCATAATGCAGTGGGTAGGTGCAGCCACCAAAACGGCCATGAAAGGAGCCATGAAAGCCTGAGAGGGACACTTGCCCTGGCCTGTAACGTCAGGGAAGAACCCCCAGGAAGGAGTCACACCTCAACGGGGCTCTGGAGAAAGAGCTGGTCAGGCAACGCAGAACAAGGAAAAACATTCTAGCATTTGAGACAGAACAGTGCACAGGCCAGAAATAAGAGAACTTACAGTGTGCTCAGCAAACCTGGAGTCCTT
Organism: Kogia breviceps; assembly: GCF_026419965.1. Classification (NCBI taxonomy): domain Eukaryota; kingdom Metazoa; phylum Chordata; class Mammalia; order Artiodactyla; family Physeteridae; genus Kogia; species Kogia breviceps. Next base: position 119,952,972 of record NC_081312.1, on the reverse strand, counting down.
TTGGAAGCTGGAGAAGTTACAAGGACAGGGGTCAGATCCTGAGAATCTTCAGTGCCTGATAAGGAGTTTGCTGTGAGAACAGTGAGGAACAATGCAGAAGTGGGAGGAAGCTACAGAGACTTTGGCATCATTAGTGATACTGGAGTCACCACAGCTTCAGTGATCATACAGCAGAATTTCCCAGAAACCAGGAACATTATTATGATTACCTTTTTATTAAATTGGAATCTATGAAACAGAAAACGTATTTGTCACTGATAACCAACGTCCAGGGCACATCTGTTGTAGTGTTAATGTGCCGGCATGATTTTATAGTCATCGAAGAGAGAGGCAGGACTTGATAATCTCCCAGCTTTTAATGGGGTGAAGGCCAGCTGAAAGCCTGGCAGATGGGCCTGCATTGTTCGGGCACTGATGAAACCATGATACAGATGATAGCGATTAATGCAAACGGATACTTTCGTAATCAACAAACATTCATCCTACGGGAAGGCCTATCCATCACCCCTGATCCAGAGGCACGGCCCCTTTGGACCCAGACCGAAGCATCTATTCAGACAAGGCCGATCAAATTCATCTCAAAGCAGTTCTCCTTGCTGCTTCAGACTGCTTTAAAGGAGCAGTCACTCAGAAGCCTGAGCTTAAACGGCCACTGAGAGGCACGGTGTAGAAAGTCAAGGCTTTGTCCTTAAATTCATCTGGATGGAGCTTTTTCAAGTCAATCGCTGAGTACCGCATAGATCTGATCACTATACAATTGATAAGATTCCATTATGATAAAGTGCCTGGGGTGGTCAACGAATCAGATCCATAGCTAATCTTTACTGACAGCCAAGAAAATTAACCAGCCAGGTTTAATTTGGGTCTTTCTTATTGACTTAATTTAATAATTTTTTGTAAGCATAAAGCATCCCTCCTTGTGTGAGCTCTACGGGGAACTAATCACTTCTCCCTCTGGACAGGTTATTTGCTTTGTTTTTAACATGCTTATTTAATAATACATAACGTCTAGTACAAAATGCAAAAGACATAAAAAAGCACCCAGAGAAAAGTACATCATCTAGTTCCCTCCCCCAGAGGCAGCCTTGGCAACTGTGGAAATCACGTATGTCTGTGCATATGCCCTGGTTTTTGTTTTGTTTCGGTCACATACCAGAATTAAACCACTCTATACAGCTTTCATTACCTTCATATTCTATTGTGGGGATTGTTCCATATCAGTACAGATGGAGAGGGCCTATTCTTTATCACTGCTACACAGTATTCCACTGTAAGATTATGCTTTTTGTTGTTGTTGTTGTTGTTGTTGCACTGGGTCTTAGTTGCAGCAGGCAGGCTCCTTAGTTGCAGCTCGCAGGCTACTTACTTGTGGCTTGCCAGCTCCTTAGTTGTGGCATGCGAACTCTTAGTTGCAGCATGCGTGTGGGATCTAGTTCCCTGACCAGGGATCGAATGCAGGCCCCCTGCATTGGGAGCACAGAGTCTTATCCACTGTGCCACCAGGGAAGTCCCATATTATGCCTATTTTAGATCACTGATCCCCTACACATGGATAATTAGATGGCTTCCAACCTTTTGCTATTTCAAACAATGCTGCAAATTAAATCCTTGTATAAAAATTCATTCTCTGTATGAAAGGATAAACAAAATATGGTATATACCTACAATGGAATTACTCAACTTTAAAAAGGAAGGAAATTCTGACACATGCAACAACAGAAATGAACTTTGAGGACATTATGCTAAGTGAAACAAGCCTATCACAAAAGGATAAATACTGTAAAGTTCCACTTTACAGTGGAAGTATCTAGAGCAGTCAAATTCATAGAAACAGAAAGTAGAATGGTAGCTGCCAGGAAATGGGGAGTTAGTGTTTAATGGGTACTAAGTTTCAGTTTGCAAGATGGAAAATGTTCTGGAGATGGCTGGTGGTGATGATTGTACAACAATGTGAATGTACTTAATGTACACTAAAAAATAGTTAAGATGGTAAATTTTATCTTATGTGTATTTTACCCTGGTCTAGGAAGATCCCACAGTCCTCGGAGCAGATAAGCCCATGAGCCACAACTACTGAACTCTCATGCTGCAACTACTGAAGCCCGCGTGCCTAGAGCCGATGCTCTACGATGAGAAGCCACCGCAATGAGAAGCCCACACACAGCAACGAAGAGTAGCCCCTGTTTGCTGCAACTAGAGAAAGCCCGTGCGCAGCAACCAAGACCCAACACAGCAAAAAAAAAAAAAAAAAAAAGACCTCAGGTACCTTGCTAAAAAGAGGGGGTTTTATTCTATAAGAATAAGTAAATATTCTGAAAGGTTTATACAGCACATCAACCTAACCTGTGTGTTACAAGGGCTCTGGCTTCTGTGTGGACGCTGGATTTGAGGGGGCTGGGCAGGAGGCCAGACCCAAAGGAGATGGGTGAACAACCCTGCCAAGAAATGATGACAGCCTCCACCAAGGGTCTCAAATGCACACAGGCCAGGCACAGACATTCCCAAAAAGACCACATGAGCCAACACGGTTGGACCACAGGACCTACAGCGGCCACCAGTGTAAGACCTCCCAGCTGTCCATGGCAGATGTTGTTAATGAAGTCCTCCAGAGCATCAGACGAGCCAGACCCAGGTTCACTGACTGCTGCCAGATCAGCCGCATAAGACAGGAGCCATAGAGGCTGAGCTGAAAAGGAATCCCTCTGTCCTGCTTTCCTCCAAAGGGGGAATAGTAGCAGTGAAGCCTGGGGAATCTTGACCTGTCCAGACAAAGACAGAAAGCAGGAAACAGGTGGCAGTAAATTAGGGTATAAGTCACTCCTCTAGCAGTTTTCAAATTACGGTCTCTGGACCAACCACATCAGTGTCCCCTGGGAGCTGGTTAGAAATGAAAACTCTCAGGCCTTCCTGAATCAAGAGCTGTAGCATAGCCCAGCAAGCTATGCTTTAACAAGCACAGGTAATTCTGATGCAAGTTCAAGCTTAAAACCATATCCCTATAACGTAATTCACCACAGGTGTCTTTTGTTTGTTTGTTTGTTTGCGGTACGCGGGCCTCTCACTGTTGTGGCCTCTCCTGTTGCGGAGCACAGGCTCCGGACGCGCAGGCCCAGCGGCCATGGCTCATGGGCCCAGCCACTCCACGGCATGTGGGATCCTCCCGGACCAGGGCACGAACCCGTGCCCCCTGCATCAGCTGGCGGACTCTCAACCACTGCACCACCAGGGAAGCCCTCACAGGTGTCTTTTTAATAGCACGTTTCTTACTCCTCCACCCAACTTGCTGATTAAAGTTAACACTCTGGCTTTTTAAAAAAATGTTTATTGGAGTATAGTTGATTTACAATGTTGTATTAGTTTCAGGTGTGCAGCAAAGTGAATCAGTTATAGATATACATATATCCACTCTTTTTTATTTTATTTTTTAAAAGTCATATGGGATCCTAGTTCTCCATGCCATGCAGCCTATGCGATCTTAGTTGCCTGACCAGGGATCGAACCTGCACCTCTGAGGTGGAAGCATGGAGTCTGAACCACTGGACCACCAGAGAAGTCCCTATCCACTCTTTTTTTAGATTCTTTTCCTATATAGGCCATTACAGAGTACTGAGTAGAGTTCCCTGTGCTATACAGTAGGTCCTTATTAGTTATCACTCTGGCTCTTTTTAACTTACTCAAAAAGTAGCCCATTTACTCAATAGATAGAAAGAAAATGTTATCGGGACTTCCCTGGTGGTCCAGTGGCTAAGACTCCTTGCTCCCAATGCAGGGGGCCCAGGTTCGATCCCTGGTCAGGGAACTAGATCCCACATGTATGCTGCAACTAAGAGTTCGCATGCTGCAACTAAAGATCCCGCATGCTGCAACGAAGATCCCACACGCAGAAACCAAGATCCCGCACGCAGCAACAAAGATCCTGTGTGCTGCAACTAAGAGCTGGCATAGCCAAATAGAAAGGAAGGAAAGAGGGATGGAAGGAAGGAAGGAAGGGAGGGACAGATGGACGGACGGAGGGAGGGAGGAAGGAAGGAAGAAAGAAAGGAACTTTCCTGGTGGCACAGTGGTTAAGAATCCGCCTGCCAATGCAGGGCACATGGATTTGAGCCCTGGTCCGGGAAGATCCCACATGCCGCAGAGCAACTAAGCCCTTGCACCACAACTACTGAGCCTGCGCCCTAGAGTCCACAGGCCACAACTACTGAGCCCACATGCCACAACTACTGAAGTCCATGCACCTATAGCCCATGCTCCGCCACAAGAGAAGCCACCGCAATGAGAAGCCCACGCACCACAACGAAGAGTAGCCCCCGCTCACCGCCAACTAGAGAAAGCCCGCGTGTAGCAACAAAGACCCAGCGCAGCCAAAAATAAATAAATAAATAAATAAATATTAATTTTAAGAAAAAGAAGGAAGGAAGGAAGAAAATATTATCAAATTTATCCCCCTAAAATTTACTTTCATAAACTTGTCACGAATATAAAGCAAAGAACAACTGTTTCATACATTTTACGTATATTCTACCTTGTTTCAAAAAACATTCAAGGTGGCTGGTAATTAATGTAATTAATATTTACCACACTTCTCAAAGGCACCATTTGAAGACTGTTAAAAAACTTACTCCAGAAAAGATCTGAAACTTTGTACGACCTGAAGGCCAGAGCTGCCTAGGCCACAAAGTCAAAAAGCCTAGGAAAGATATACCAAGAGAGACCTGTGAACCATCCAAAAAATACTGGGTATCAAATTGTCCTGGGGCCTTTAAAATAAGAGCATTCACCGGTTGTAGCATAACCAGAGAGCATTCGTCTGTGAATTCGGACGTGTTATTGAAATTCCAGGAGCCCCATAGGGAAGCTTCTCTAGCTACAAAATGTATTTTCTGCCATTGAAGAGAGTTTTGTTCAGTCCCTCTGCAACCACTACAACGATTTCAGTTTTCTTATGGGTACATTCCATGTAATAAATGGCAGAAACACAGAAGCAGTGGGGCACAGTGGAAAAACACAGGCTCTGCATCCTGGTTTTGAATTTCAGGTCTCCTTACTAGTGATTTTGGGAAGGCAGCTTACACGCCCTTTGCTCAGGTATCAGGTAGGCAGTGTTGTGAGTGCCTACTACAATACCTGAAACAAGGCAGATACTCAGCAAGAATCTATTATTCATGTATTGATTCACTTCTGGGCCGGGAGTACAGGGACAGATCTCTGTAAAGCGCAACCAAACGACTGAGAATGGGCCCAGCGGTATAATAAACATCAGTCACCACTAGATGGCAACAACGGTGCTAACTAATTGGTTGTTAACGTTGGTCCTCAGAATTCAGCACTACTTCTGTTACTGGGTTTTTGCTCCTTCATTCATTCCACAAGTATGTATTCAATGCCTGCTATGTCCCTGGCACCACAGTGAGGATACAAGAATCCGCAAAGGAAGACATAGTCCCTGTCCGTGGCCCTTATGGTCTAGGTGAGGAAACGGACAGAGCATCACATCAATAAAATAACACACCTTAGTAAGTGCTGTGAGAGAGCACAGGGGGAGAACCAGTTTGGGGAGGGGGAGGCGTCCCTGAGAAAGGGACGAGGAAAAGATGGAGGAGCCTAGATCCCAAGAACAGGAGTTGGTAGGTAAGGGGTGGGAAGGCAGTGCTCAGGTAGATGGGTTGGCCTGTCAGTGGCTCCTATTGACCAGGACGACTGTTAGGCCACTTGGCTGGAGCCCAAAGAGCAGGGGAGCAGGATGGGAACTGCCCATCCTGGAGGCACAAGCAGGAGACAGGCCTGCAGGGCCTTTGTTCTCTGGGGGGATTTGGGTTTAAATCCAAACAGCAGCAGGAGCCCAATGCTGGGTTTTAAAGCCCAGGAGGGGAGAGAGCTGGATGACTAGGTTATATTTGCATTTGACAAGGTCAGATTTGCATTTTGTCAGCTGAAGCAGGAGCTTAGTGGATGCCCCAGAGAGCAGTTAGAGAACTACCATTGGAATCCAGGGAGGAAGGATTAGTCTTGGATCAGGGTAGGGGCACAGAGTTGAAGGGAAAAGGGACCGAGAGATGGGGAAAGTACCAGAACTCAATGGCTAGGGTTTGTGCAGAAAAGAGGGGTGCCAGAGATGGCTCCCCAGTGTCTGGCTCAGACAGGCCAGCAGGTGGAAGGGAAATTGAAGGAGGCAAGGGGTCTCAAATGGTGACTGGGTAGTAGAAAAAGAAAGTCATGAGTTCACTTTTAGACATGCTGACTTTGAGGGGTTTTTGAGATATCCAAAGGGAAATTCCAGAAGGCAAAAGAACCTTTAAGTCTAGAGTTCAAAGACAGAATTGACTGAGTCAGCTGGGCTGGGATGAGACCACCAGGGCATGAAGACAGGAAAAGAAGCAAGGCCACCTGGCTGAAGACCAACAGCTCGGACACTGGCATCCAGCAACTGTCCACTGAGAGAAGGATTTGCTGCAGGTGGCATTAGAAATCTAACAGAGACAGAGATTGGGATAGAGATAGGAAAGGTTTCAAGAGAATTAAGGCATAAAAAGAATAAAGACTCGGAGATAATAGATTATAAGAAGCATGTGACTCAGTTCCCTTCCCAGCAAATTGCCCTCACTTTTCCCAAACTCACTCTCTGAGATGAGGGATGGCTCCTTTCCGTGGTCCGCAGTCGCTGCAGGGGCTGTTTAAAAAGCCGGGTCCAGAAACCTGCAGGCTACATCCCAGACACCTTATCACACAGTGAGCCTTCAGCTTACATGCTGTGGGAGGAGAGGGGCCTGGCCCAGTAGGTCAGGGGCTCTGAAGGAGGGTTCTTAACATCTGAGAGACATTTCCCTTGTCCGGGTCCTGTTTCAGACAGTTAAAGCATAATCAACTTGACCATCAAATCAACACCTTGTACACCTTAAACTTACACACTGTTATGTGTCAATTATATCTCAGTAAAGCTGGAAAAAAACAATTGACGACTATAGGGGATATGGCTGTTAATGAGACTATTCTTGTAATTTTTCAGTAGGCTTGAAATTTAAATAAAAAGTGTTGGGGCATATAAAACTATCTGGCGGGGAGAGTGGGTATGAGTATAGATTAAACAAGATTGGCCATTAGTTAAGAATTATTAAAGTTGGTGACAGGGGACTTCCCTGCTGGTCCAGTGGCTAAGACTCCACACTCCCAATGCAGGGGCCCCACGTTCGATCCCTGGTGAGGGAACTAAATATCACATGCCGCAACTAAGAGTTCGCATGCCTCAACTAAAGATCCCACATGCCACAACTAAGACCCAACACAGCCAAATAAATAAATATTTTAATAATAATAAAATAAAGCTGGTGATGGGAACATAGAGTTTCATTCCATTATTTTCTACTTCTGTATATTCAATGTTTCTTTCATAACAAGCTTTTTTAAAAATACGGTTGCCCTGTGGAGTAAAAGATATGCAAAGTACCAGCACATGGTTGTTTGGTTAGTGGAACTGTCCTTAATCCCTTCCCATTTATTTTCACTTGCCCTTCTGCCCCAGGGAACACAGGTTGCCCTACAGTGCAATTTTCTTTTCAGATTTGCTGTAAGTTGTAATTTGTTGCTGTTGTTGTTTTAATTTCATCTTGAAACAGCTGAAAATTGCTGATGACTTATTGGAAGCTTTCCACAATTCTTAGATTTAAGGGCGTGACAGCTGAATGGACTCCCCTTCCTGCAGGCATACCAACCCTGAGACATAGAAAGCCACAAGAATGCTGGGGAGGTAAATGCAGAAAGATAGAGGTCCCCCTTAATTGCACGTTCACCCCACACTGCTCTGGCCAAATTCTGAGGTTCCCAGACTCCTTCCTCCAGACTACGGGGGCAGGGGTGGGGGTGGGGGGGTCTGGCACCTCAGTTGAAAAGTGTCCCTGCACTTTGGAGGCAAGTGCCTCATCTCTTGCCCCACTCTTCCATCACCCCACGTTCCAGCCACGTTAAGGCAGTTCCAAGGTGGACTTGGCTCTCTCCCACGGGTATGTTTTTGCCCTTGATCATGCAGTAGCTCACACCTGAAATGCCCTTCCCAGCATTTCCCTAGCAACCCTGCTTTTTCACTCACCAGCTGGGTGAAGTTAAACAAGCTAGTTAACCTTCTAAGACTTTCTTTTCTAAGGGGTTATTAATACCTTCCTCCTAGAATTGTTTGGAGGATGAGGAGAGATGGCATATACAGATGGCACTTAGCACAAAGAAACAGCCTGACAAATATTTATTATTATTTAACACTTACCAGACTCTACTGAAATTATCTTATTCCCACATCTTTTGCTTGCTAGATTGTAGGCTCTTTGAGGACAGGAAATGTATCTATTTATCTTCTTTGCATCTCTAATGCCTATCATAATACCTGGTACATAGCAGATGGATGGACTTGCAAATGTGCAAGAATCATATGAGGGTCTGGTTTCTTTTTGTTTCAAAATACAGCTTCCTGGGTCCCAGCCCTATTGGGGAAGGGGGCCTGATTTGTTCACAGCAATGACAGCAAGGAATGACCCTCTGTGATCTTTATCAGTAGCTAACCTTCATCTCTAATATGGATCTTTGCTAAATCATATGTAAAGTGCTACTTCAAAACAAGTCTTGTCCTACCCTGTATGAGTTTCCTAGGGCTGCAGTGACAATTTACCACAAACTATGTGGCTTAAAGCAACAGAAATTTGTTCTCTCATAGTTCTAGAGGATAGAAGTCCAAAATTAAGGTGTTGACAGAGCCATGCTCTTTCTGAAGTCTCAAAAGGAAAATCTGTCCCACACCTTTCTCTCTGCTTCTGGTGTTGCCAGCACTCCTTGGCTTTGCTTAGCTTGGAGACACAATATTCCAATCTCTGCCTCTGTAGTTACATACTCCTCTTCTGTGTAGTCAAAACTTCCGTTGTCTCCCTCTTATGAAGATAGATGTGATGACAATTAGGGCTCACCCCAACAATCCAAAATCATCTCCCTATCTCAAGATCCTTAACTTAATCACATCTGAAAAGGCTTTTTTTAAAAACAAAACAAAACAAAACAAATGAAGTAAGTTCATAGGTTCCAGAGACTAGGATGTCTTTTTTGGGGGAAGCCGTCATTCAGCCTCCCACATACCCGAACACCATCAGATTAAATTGAGGCAGATTTATAAGCTTCCCATGTGATTCTAATGTAGCTATGAAAACCATTGAGATAGGCACTTATCTGTTTGCTGAATGAATGAATGAACAAATGGCTTCCTCTACTGTAGAAAATCTCCCCCTTCTTCCATCCACCTCCTTCACTGACTTTAGATATAGACCCCCAGGCAGAGAGACCCTCCTATAATATCCCACTCCTAAAAAGGTCTACACACACACACACACACACACACACACACACACACACAGTTTTTGGAGTTCCTGACTCCAGAAATACAATGGGCCACAGACACCTACCATCAGTGAAGAGTATGCCCCGCCCCCCATTTAGTTCCCTTTTGTTCTTGATGCAAGTTTCCTCAGGAGGGTTAGATGTCTGCCCAGACTGCCCAGTTTCTCCTTTGTTCCCAGAAATACTTATGCAGTACTGGACTGATTCACCCAGGAAAAACTAATGATCCACCATTTGTTTATAGTTTGGTTTGATTAAGACATTAAGGTTGGGGCTTCCCTGGTGGCGCAGTGGTTGAGAATCCGCCTGCCGATGCAGGAGACACGGGTTCGTGCCCTGGTCCGGGAAGATCCCACATGCCGCAGAGCGGCTGGGCCCGTGAGCCATGGCCGCTAGGCCTGCGCTCCGCAACGAGAGAGGCCACAACAGTAAGAGGCCCACATACCGCAAAAAAAAAAAAAGACATTAAGGCTGTTGAAACATTGGCCCCAAGGCCACTAAGGGACTCCTGAGTCCAAGTATATTGTAACACTGGGCAACCTGAGGGGAGCTAGGTGCCTTCTCTGGCCTTCTCCCAGCAGGGCTTCTGCTGTGGGGTGACAGGCTGTGGTACACTGATACATGTTTAACCAGCAGTTCTCCAGAGCAAAAAACCTTGGATCTGTAGTGTTCACCTGTTTCTGGGGAATAAATAATCCCATTGTGACCAGTTTCAAGCTGCCAAAATGATGTCACTGAAAGTGCGGTTGGGAAGAGATGTGCACCATCATTCCCACCAGCTGACCCCAGCATGTCACTGCAGCTCCCAGCCACTAATTTACGGGAAACTCGGTCTCCTCTCAGAGAAAATTTGCAGGCCCAGGAGCTGGACAATGTAGCTTTTAGAGGATCACTACAGAGAGCCAATTTCCTAGTTTCAGGGATCAAATACTACTGCTAAGAACAAGTATCTATTCACACATCTTTACAATCCCTTCCAACAATAAAGTCCTAGGCACAGAACAAACACTGACATCTTCCTCCTTTGAACTGTCATCAAGCTTTATTTCTACATCTCTTCTTTTTTTAAGTTAAGATTTATCTAATATTGACTCTGTGCCAAGCCCTGTTCCAAGGCAATGAGAAGCCCGTGCACCACAAGGAAGAGTAGCCCCTGCTCATCACAACTAGAGAAAGCCCACGCACTACAATGAAGGCCCGATGCAGCCAAAAATAAATAAATTTTTTAAAAATTATTTATTTGTTTGGGTTTTTTTTTTGGCTGCGTCTGGTCTTCATTGCAGCATGTGGGATCTTCATTGCGCCTTGCGGGCTCTTTGTTGCGGCAGGCAGGCTTCTCTCTAGTTGTGGCACGCTGACTCCAGAGTGCATGGGCTCTGTAACTGTGGCATGCAGGCTCTCTAGTTGTGGCTTGTGGGCTCAGTAGTTGCAGCATGCAGGCTTAGTTGCCCCACAGCATGTGGGCTCTTAGTTCCCTGACCAGGGATCAAACCCACATCCCCTGGATTGGAAGGCAGATTCTTAACTACCGGACCACCAGGGAAGTCCCCTTCATGTATTTTAGATATAGATTCATGTAAAAATTTTAAAAGCATTATTTATACATAATTAATTGTAAATGGAACCTAACAGATATATAAATATACTGATAAAATTCTTCACAATGATTAGTGTTGGGAATAACAGCACTTTGCCATCTCTACTGAAAGAGCTCACATACCTTTGCAATTAATAATTAATGACACATCAATATTCCTCAGAGGCTAGGCATTACATTTACGGTCTGTTTTATGGTTATTTTATAGCTGTTATTAGTAATGCAAATAAGAACAATCTGATGCACCATACAATATGTCATGAAGGGTCCAAAATTAGACGTGGTCATTGTTCAAAGGATAAAAATAGAAACTAAATTTCTAACTAATAAGTATTCCATTATTAATAACATAACAATACTTCAAATTTATAGAGCATTTTTATGTTTAAAAATCAGTCACGTGTAATCAATAGAGCACATGGAATCTGCAGTCAGACCTGAATTCCAATTGTTTTCAGTTCTAAAACTGTTCTGAGTACAATTTTTACCTGTTTAATTTTATTTGGAATAAGATATAGATTCATATTGATGAAATAAAATTCATATCTTAATGGCAAGACAAGAAAATTTTTAAAAGTTTTTATTTTGTTTTGTTTACGGTACGAACGGCAAGACAAGAAAATTTTTAAAAGTTTTTATTTTGTTTTGTTTACGGTACGAACGGCAAGACAAGAAAATTTAAACGTAAGTTTTTGTTCTGTTTTGTTTGCGGTACGCGGGCCTCTCACTGTTGTGGCCTTTCCCGTTGCGGAGCACAGGCTCCGGACGCGCAGGCTCAGCGGCCATGGCTCACGGGCCTAGCTGCTCCGCGGCATGTGGCATCCTCCCAGACTGGGGCACGAACCCGTGTCCCCTGCATCGGCAGGTGGACTCTCAAACACTGCGCCACCAGGGAAGCCCTAAACATAAGTTTTTTTCCCTGCCCATTTGGTCCTCCTCCCTCCGGTTAATGTATGTTGTCCATATGTATTAACCAGACCTCCTTAGGAAATAACATTCTTTCTTAATCTCATAAAGGGTCACAACTCCTTAGGAGACAACCATCCTTCTTAATCTGGATTTTGCAAACTGTCTATAATAATACGTCATTTGACAAATAACCCTTTCGTCTCAAAAACTTATATATAACTGTGCCTTTGTCCTCAAACAGGTGGAACAGTCTGCAGAGCTTTCTGAAAGTGTGTCTCCCAGGTTATAACCCTCATGTTGGCTCAAATAAAATTTTCCATTTCTTTCTTACATCAACTACTGATTAATTTTTCATCAACAATGTGGCAGACACTCAAAATTTACAAAGACTTACAGAGGGGAAAAAAAAACTCTTCCCAACTCAGTCCTTCTAGCAACCTGCCTCCTTTCCTTGGAGGTAAGGCAGCATTAACTCTTGATAGCTTTCCAGGGATACTTTATGCGTATGAAGTACAAGCAAATACAATAGCACATGTAAGTTTACACCACTTTATACAAATGTTAACATTTTACACACATAGGATGTTTGCTACAGTTTCCTCTCCTGTAAAAGGGCGTGGAGAGGATTACATCACAGAATTAGGAAAATTCCTAACCGTAGTGCCTGGCACGGAGTTTGCACTCAAAATCACAGCTTCCCTTTCCTTACTCTTAATAAGGTACGAGGTAAGAGGTGTTTGGGGTGCCTCAGAATCACGCAGTGCTTGTTAATCACAGATTGTCTCGCGGCCCCTCAGGGTTTCCAATTTAGCAGGTCTGGCGTTGGCCCCAATATTTGCATTTCCAACCAGCCCCCAGTTGCTGCAGGTGCTGCTGATCAGAGTCATCTGACCACCTCAAGGCTTAAATGGGAACTTACATGCCCCAGATTCCAACGCAGGTTCTGCTTCTGGATCAAATTATTCACTGGGCTTCGGTTTTGTTTTCTTTTTAATAAACAATACAACGCCCCTCTCAAAGGCTGTTGAGCATTTTAAATAAGACACAACATATGCAGGGGCCTTTCTCATGGCAAATGCTCAAGAACTGAAATGTGAAAGGAACGTAGATAAGGTGGTAAGGCGTGGATCTCCCGGAACACAGGAATCGTGGCCCTTGGCTGTACCTCGACCCCGTACGTCGTTCCCAACCCCCTGCCCGGAAACGGACGGGGCCATGCACGCGCTCGGGGCCAGGGACCCAGCTGGGATTCGGTCTGCGGGTGGAGGGCAGAAGCCACATCTTAAAAGTGAGGTCGGGGGCTCCTATTTTAAAGTCCTGAAACACCGAGTGCCGCGTGCCGAAAATTCCTGGATGCAGTTGTACGGGGCTTACTGTTTAAACTGCGTGTAAAGATGCCGGTAACCCTCATTTAACCCCTGTGGAAACGTCCACGCCCAGGGCTGCGTGCACGGACGCCCCGCCCCTGGAGCACGCCACTGCGCTCGGCCCAGGGACTCGCAGCGGGGCGCGGACGTGCGGCTGGCGGGTAACGAAATGGCGAGGGCTGGGCGGGGCGGAGTGCGGCCGGCCGCCAGGGGGCAGCCGCGCGTCTGCGGGCCGCGGCCGGCTGGAACCGGTCTGGCCGGAAGTTGGGGCGGTGCCTCGGCTTCCGCTGCTAAGCGCCACGTGGCCGGCCGGGAGGAAACAAGATGGCGGTGGCTGGGGGCGGGGCCATCTGGGGCTTCTGAGGGCACGGGTCCCTTAAAGGCGGCGTTGGCTGGGCAGCATGTGCTGCGAGGTCCCTTTTATCTAGCGTCTGAGGTCACATGGCCGGGGCTGCACAGGGCCGCGGGTAGCTGCGCGAAGCCGTCGCGCCCTCCGCCTTCGGAGCCCGTGGGCCCGGACCCTTCCCCCCACCCAGGGTCACCGCGGCACATTAGCGTGAAGCCGCCGGCCGGCTTCTCATTCACGGCCCATTTTCTTTTGTCCCCGTGTTTGCCGCTCTCTGCCAACCAGGGACGGGCAGAAACGCCTTCCTCAGGGCGTTTTCGTTCTTTAGGAGAGATTAGGTGCTGCATATCGAGCCGGGGAGTCCTAGTTGGATCGAAACGCACTCTTTCCAGCAGTTCGGACTGCCTCCCTTCTAATGAAGGCAAAAAAAACTACCCTCAGTGATCTGGGCCTTAAGTAGCTTCCTGGCCCTGTCCAAGCGTAGTCGGAGTTTGACTTGTACACAGGAGCTGCTCTGGGAGCTCCAGTGTGTGGCAGTCTGAAGTTCTGTTACTTCATGTGTGCCACCTTGGATGTGTTTTCAGAAAGACTAATGTAGATGTGGGTTGTTGCATATTATAAAATGCAGGAAATAAAACAATCAACTAGTTAAAGGCCTGCAGTCTCCCGTTGGTGTCCAAAGATCTGGAACTGAAAAACCGAGCCCTTCCATCTCTGCCTGGCCAGTCGCGCGGCTGGGTTTTCATTTCTCATCCTGTTTCATTTTACATGAGTTGGACGCTGGAGAGCCAGTGTGGGTAAAAATAGTTAACACAGTCATTCGGCTTGTTGTGGTATATTTAGAATAAAGGAGACGTTTGTCCTTGGTTTTTTTTTTTTCTAAATAAATTTCTTGTTTCAGAGTTAGGATTCAGAGCCTCTCTCGCTAATTTGTGAGGCTGTTGGCAGACCTGAAACGACATGACTGTTTTGTTTTTAAATAAGGAAATTTACCTCCGAAAGGTTTGGGAGGTTTAATAAAAATTTCTGAGTGTAACAAGGACCCTGCTACAGTGACAAATCTCGAGAAGGACATTACTTTCTCTATGAAGGAGTCCTTATCGTTTCCTCAGTCTGGTAGAGATTTTAACACTTGTGCTGTGATCAGAACTGCGTTGCTGTCTAGAAACAGTATAATGGGATCAGGAGGGGGAAAAGGAAAAAACATGCTCAAGGTTTTAGTTTTAAGGCTTAAATGCGGATTTTTTTTTTTTTTTTTTTACCCAGAGATTTGAGAGAATTTCCCTTCGGCCCCTCCATTTTGTAACCGTGCCTTCAGAGGTTTCCCTTCAGACTTGTCCATCATTTGGCAGAAAAAGGGCTGGACAGAGTTTCCAAAGAATACTTTTACCTGGAGGGGTTAGAACCTTCCCTTCCTGAGCCTGGGAAAAGAATGCAGCTTCCTTCACAGCATTTCTTCTGAAGGAGCCTGCCTCGTTGTGTTTATGTTTTGCAGTGATTACACACTTCTCTGTCTCGTTTTGTATATACAGTTCAGATAGAAACTTGGGCAACTTTTTCTGCAAATGACCCAGATATACAGGAGCACAAGAATTAGCATCCTCAGGCCTTCAGTTATTTGCTTCCAGAATTTCACTAGCACTGCCATCCTGTTAAAAGGAGAAATTTTTAAATGTTTTAATATTTTATTATAGCAAATTTGATTTTTTTTTTCAAAAAAAGAAAAAGTAAGTAAAAAGAAAATTAAAAGAACTGTAGTCTAACAATTCAGAGATACTTGTAGGCATAGACTGGAGTTTTGGGGAGCTTATGTTTGTACAATTTGGTACCTTCTTCACTTGACTTTTTAAAGTATATTGTTTTAGTTCATATTACTTAAAACATTATGCTCAACACAAAACATAAATAATACAGAATACAAAGAAAAAAATCACTCAATGCCATTAGCAAGGAATAACCACTATCAAACAAATTGTAGTTGTCTTAAAAGAACACTAAACCTAGTTTGTAACCTACATTTTGCATTTAGCCACTTGTAATGTACATTCTCTAAGGTCAAATAAGAATCTTCATGATTTTTAGAGCCTGCATGATATTCTATCAGATGAATATATCATAATTACCCACTAGCTGTTCTCTTACTATTGGACACCAAATTTGTTTGCTATTTTTTGCTCTTATAAATATAACGTTGGTATGGGTACTTCTGTACAAAAAGCTTTTTACAAATTTCTGTAGAATACAGCTTACAATGAATCTGAACTTTTTAAAGTTGGTTGATACATATTTGACTCCCCAAATTATTGAATTCATTGTGTTCCATCTGGAGTCTTCAAATGGCTGTGCATCAGCATTCCAACCGAGGTCAGATCCCGTCTGTTTTACCTTTTTTACCCTCACTCTTGTAAATTTATTTTAAAATTATAAATCATATATTCTTTATTTTTGTCTCTTTTTTAATTGAAGTATAATTGATTTACAATGTTGTGCTTTGTATATTATTTTTGATATGAATGTGTGTCTAATAGCTACCAGACATGGATGTTTAACTTCAAGTTATTTAAGAGGAGTCCCTTCATTGTCAACCTTTTAAAGATACAGAAACCTCTTTTCCTTTTAACAAGTTACTGTCTATGTATAAATGTGGTACAAAAGAAACTAATTCCTGGGATTTTCTTTCCAATGTGCAGCAAATATAAAAACTGTAGTTCTCCAAAATTATCTAATATAAATGAACTTTGGGGTGGGTTTGTTTTTTTCTTTTTAGGGTAAAATCGTCTAAACATCATCTATCATCATTTTATTTGCTATTTTCAATTGTTTTATTGTGAGTATACTGTTAAAACTTTATCCACAGGACAGGAAAGACAGCTCTGTTCGAAGCAAGGTGACCAATTAATTCTGTTTCTCCTCTATATTAGTTTAATGATACTTGGATACTCCTTACCAGGAAACCATTCCATAGCCTATTCTTCCAAAATCAAACTCTATTTACCACAATCTTTCCTCTGCTCTCTAAAAATGATTTAGAAAACACGGAGAAGTAATGATGAGTAAAACAAACACACGAATAATTGGAAAATATCAGTCAGCACCCTTTACATGATCATCTTAAAATCACCTCAGAGAATGTGACCCTCTTTCGGGGGTAATGTCAGTTCTGATCACCACATATACTTAAATCAACCCTAGTTTCTCTTTAAATGAAGTCCTTCTAATTACTATACTTGGAATAAGATACATTCCATTAAAATGGAGAACATCGTTTAAGAATATTCAAAAAGATTTGGGGCTTTAAGAGCTACTGTATATGGCAACCATTATTATTGTGTAATAGTCTTCCTGTTAGTGACAATACCCCAGTACAGAGGCTTATGTCTGGAAATACAGCATTTGAGGCCAGTTACTAAATAGTCTAATTCTGCAGATAGACAGCAATAAACATACAAAGATTTTTTTTAGCTACATCAGCCCTGTGTGTCTGAGATTAAAGTCTATTATAAAAGGTTAATTCACTGTCATCCTTTCAAGACAGCTATAGACTTGTTTGTTTGTTTTATCATTTAGATTTCATAGCTGATACCCAAAGCAGTAAATGGATGAGTATTTTTCATTTTAGTTATTTTAAGGGGCATTGAATTTGAACAGCTTTTGGAGACTATAACTCTTAGAAACCTGTCTCCTAGGAGCAGAAGTTTAAAAATCTGCTGATATAGGACTTCCCTGGTGGCACAATGGTTAAGAATCCGCCTGCCAATGCAGGGGACACGGGTTTGAGCCCTGGTCTGGGAAGATCCCACATGCTGCGGAGAAACTAAGCCCGTGTGCCACAACTACTGAGCCTGTGCTCTGGAGCCCGCAAGCCACAACTACTGAGCCCATGCACCACAAATGCTGAAGCCTACGTGCCTAGAGCCCGTGCTCTGCAACAAGAGAAGCCACTGCAATGAGAAGCCGCAACTAGAGAAACCCCATGTGCAGCAACGAAGACCCAACACAGCCAAAAATAAAATATAAGTAAATAAATAAATTTATTTTAGAAAAATCTGATATAAATGAAGAAGTCAGTGGAGAAGAAAAATTATATTTTATTTCCAGAGCCTTTGAAAACATCAAGATTCCACTCTCAGCAGGGGAAGGAAAAGTTCTTGTAAATTTGCCCCTTAACTCAGCACTACCAAAAATCAAAGAGGGAATCTAGGTTGTCTCCTGTCCTAGACTTTAGGCCCAGAGTCTTGGCTGCTATGTTGGCAAGTTGTGGGCATGTTCCAACAGGATCAGAGCTCTCCAGGCCTCTGCATCACTACCTTCTAGTCTCCCTAATCTCCCTCTCTTCCCCATATTAAATACCCCTAAAGCCCTGCTCTTCATTCTTTCAAGGACCCTTGAAGCAGCAATTAAGAACTGAGGCTTGAGGGCTTCCCTGGTGGCACAGTGGTTGAGAGTAAGCCTGCCGATGCAGGGGACACGGGTTCGTGCCCCGGTCCGGGAAGATCCCACATGCCGCGGAGCGGCTGGGTCCGTGAGCCATGGCCGCTGAGCCTACGCATCCCGTCCGGAGCCTGTGCTCTGCAACGGGAGGGGCCACAACAGTGAGAGGCCCGCATAACGCAAACAATAAATAAATAAAAAAGAACTGGGGCTTGAAAATCAGAGGAAGTCAGAGTTGGGTTCTAGATCCGTCATTTACAAACTGTGTTGCCTTGGACAGATTAACATCTCTATGCAGGATACCTCAGTATCTTTCCCCCAAATTTGGGATATTTCTCTCTTTGTTGGGAGGACGAAATGATGGGCAGTATGTAGTGCTTAGGACAATGCCTGACACAAATAAGCTCTCAATGGATGGGAGGGACTGTTAACCCTTCTGCTTCCTTAATCCACTTTCTACCTGTGCTCAATTCCTCTTTCTCTTTTGGCCAGTTGCCTCCTGATGGGTCTTCAGCCCTCCAGCCTACATCGCTGAGCTGCTTGCTGTTCCTTGTACCATCTTCCCTTTAAACATGCTCTTTGCTCTCTTATCTGCCTAGTAAATGCCTCCTCATTCATCAAAACTCAACTCAAGGGACTTCCCTGGTGGCTCAGTGGTTGACAGTCTGCCTGCCGATGCAGGGGACACAGGTTCGTGCCCCGGTCTGGGAGGATCCCACATCCTACGGAGCGGCTGGGCCCGTGGGCCATGGCCACTGGGCCTGCGCGTCCGGAGCCTGTGCTCCGCGACGGGAGAGGCCACAGCGGTGAGAGGCCCGTGTACCGCAAAAAAAAAAAAAAAAAAAAAAAAAAAAAAACCAAAAAACCTCAGACCTTACTATCCTGATGATGAAAGTATAAATTGATATAACTTCTTCAAAGGGGAATTTTTACAAAAACTATCAGAATTTAAATGCACCAACCTATGATCCAGGAATTCTAAGAATGTATCCTATGGATAACCTCACACATGGACAAAAAGGGAATGTATACAAAGATAGCAGAAGACTGTAAAATCCTACATGTCCAATGGAACACTAGTATAAAATTTTTTATTTATCCCTACAATGAAATATTGTAGGGTTATTAAGGAGTGAGTAGTTCTATATGTACTGATTTCCAAAATATATTGTTAAATGAAAAAATCAAGGTATAAAGAGCTGAGTAGAAGATGCCTCCATTTGGCTGAAAAGAAGAGGGAGGATGATGCATTTATATTATATTTATATTAATGTAATGGTGGTGGTGACCTGATGAGCAATCAAGGGTCTAGGTGAGGAAAGATTTCCTTTTCATTGTATACTTTTTTGCTCTGTTGGTAAAATGTCTAGCTGTTTGCATAAAGTATTAAATTTCTTTAAATTAGAAAAAATACCTTAATTCCAGCATCTCTTGGGAAGGCTTGGCTGGCTATCTCCCTTCCCAGGGAGTTTCTACCTCCTTCTTACTCCCTGTGTTTTGAATGTAACTTAAATCCTACTGTATTGGATGTAACTGTCCGCATGACTGCTTTCCCAGCAAAAGCCAGAGCATCTAGCAGGTAGGTTTTTGGTTTTTTTAAGATAAATTTATTTATTTATTTTTGGCTGTGTTGGGTGTTCGTTGCTGCACGTGGGCTTTCTCTAGTTGCGGCGAGCGGGGGCTACTCTTCGTTGCGGTGCGTGGGCTTCTCATTGCAGTGGCTTCTCTTGTTGCGCAGCACGGGCTCTAGGCACACAGGCTTCAGTAGTTGTGGTGCACAGGCTTAGTTGCGCCGCGGCTTGTGGGATCTTCCTAGACCAAGGCGCGAACCCGTGTCCCCCACATTGGCAGGCAGATTCTTAACCACTGTACCACCAGGGAAGTCCTAGAAGTTAGGATTAATACTGTATTCATTTTTATGTTGTAAGAATCCAGCACAAGATGATACACACACACACACACACACACACACACACACACACACACACACTGGGTGTTTTGGTTTTGTTTTTGGAAATAATGAATTGAAAAGGTCTCCTATCACTGTCTCTCCCACCACTGCCCTGATCCTATTCTGGTTGTCCATAGGAGAATCTGAGCTCTGTCTAGCATCACCTTTATAATCTGGCCCAGCTTTTATTATCTGACATTCCCAGCAAACCCTCTTGCAGCTCCTGCTACACCTAACTTTTTCACTGTTTTTGTAGTTGTTGGTTTGTCTTGTTCTGGTTAATTTTTTTACAGTGGACAGTGTCTTCACACTCCTTGCCTTTGCACATGCAGTTCCCTCCACTAATGTCCTTTCCTACTTCAGCAGCTTAGTCTCCTTCATTTAAAGTCACTTCCTCTTTGAAGCCTTCCTGTTTTTCTCCTGCCTTAGTCAGATAAACTTAACGTTCCCATGAGTCTCTGATCAAACTTGTCATCACTGGTAGTTATTGCAGTTATTTTACCTGTTAGTCCACATGACAAAAATAAGGATTTTTCAAGGACAGGGATTTTTACCTTGTTTATCTTACTCCTCCCAGAATTTATGCCTGCCATAAGACAGGCACTCAATCAGTACTATTAGTCGGATGAATGAACAAGGCAATAGTAAATTTTTCTAAATATCAGCCCTTCATGATAGTTCGAAGGGCTGCACGTGGTGGCCATCTACAACTTATTTGTGGCAATATACTTGTATGCTGTGTGTGTTACATTCACATCTCAGCCTGGCACCTTGAACCAGAAGCTTTTGGTGGTGTTCACCACTCTAATGCAGGTGAAGAAATCTAACTGCACATACCCTTTTTAAGCCCCTTAAAGCAGGATTGTTAGATTTAACAAATAAAAATACAAGTTGCCTAATTAAACTTGAATTTCGATAAACAACAAAAATTTTAGTGTGATTATGTCCCAAATCCCACTTATACTTAAAAAAGTATTCATTGTTTATCAGAAATTCAAATTTGACTGAATGCCCTGCTGTATTTTGTCTGGCAGCCCTACCTCAAAGACCAAATTCCCAAACCCTGTCTTCCTGCATTCAGACCCAGTAATTCTTCTTAAAAATGTTATGAACTATGCAATTTTATCATCTTTGTTAAATATAAGCAAACAAAATCTACCAACTCTGCTTACTAAAATTTTCTGCATATTTAAACACTTTGCCTTCTTCCAAAACTTTTATTATATTTTAACCATCAGATTTATATTCTAATTTATTTGAATTTAGCCTCTTAGCACTTAACATTAGAATTGTATCTGAGAGGGAAAATCCAGATGACTCTCTACATCTGAAGTCTCTTTAAAAAAAAAAAAATCTCTATTCTGCAGTAAATTTTAAGTAACAGGAGATTATCTCGGGGCTCGGTAGGGCGATAGGGCCAATTCTGGGCCATTAGAAACCCCGCAGCGCTGTTTGGGCTGTAAAATGCCACTTCCCTGCGGAGGAAAGGTGGTAGCCACACTACCCAGCACAGTCACCTGCACTGGCCAGCCCTGCAGCCACTAAGTATTATTACAGACTAGGTTTTCCACGATGAGACTATTTTAAAAATTAGAAACATCATCTTATCTGAAATGGGGCATTTTCCTATTTCAGTTTCTTGGCACTGGTAAACGATCTTGTAGGCAAAAAGAAATGCAAGCACCAAATGCAGCTGCACCTATTTTTGTTTCAAAGGCACAGTTCCCTTTACATCAAATCACATTCCCCTGCAGCTTCAGCATGGATGACGACTCTACACGACACAACTTCTGGTTACATGTAATTAATTAGTTTTCCCCATGGTTCTGGAAACTAAGATAATGTCACAAGTGTATCCCTTCTTAACATCCAAACTTGAAAATTACAGGCTAAACAACGTCCTATGTGTCTAAATCCATGCAAAACATTTGCTTAGTACTCCCATGTCTCAGCTCTGCGTTCTGAAAAACAAAGTTTCATCAAAAATTACTAAGAAGTGGCGATTGTAATGTGAAGGATAAAAAGGGACGTGTTAAAAGGGGACTGGAGTGAAAATGTGGCTTAACATGGCCGAGAAGCATGGGGGAAATGGCTCAGTTGGGAGTGGAAAATCAATTTGCCAGGGCCATGATAAGACTGGACCATCACCTCCACAATCGTGAGAATCCATTCTGACTCCCCCACTGTCTGCAGCCAGAGCCTGAGGACAGTAGTAGATGGGTACGCCTGATGCCAGTTCACAACCGAAAAGACAACTGCCACCGAGCAAACCATCCGAGGAGGAACCGAGAGAAGGACGGTCTTTCATCTTTTCAAATGGAATGAAGAGACTTAAAATGTGAAGAGCTTTACTTCAGGGAAGACCAGTATCTCCATTTCATCCAGTTGTTTCCAGGATGGCTTCTAATAAATATTGCTTGGTAAGGGGGACACATTTCAGAGCCACGGAGAATACATCTTAGACGTTTACGTTACAAAAACCAGGAGAATTATGCTATTTATCTGTTTGTTCCGAAAAGTAAGACAGCACTAAACTACCGCTTAACTTGTAAATCTAGAAGAGCTTCCAACATGGAGAAAAATTATTTGACGACTAAGAAGCAGGAAAGAAATCTCACAGATTGTTTTTTCTACTGTAAAAACCGATCTACAAAGAGGATAAATTTTCTGATGCATGCTAAACCCACCCTGTTGCTTCTTAAACACGTTTATTCTGTTTTTTTGTAGTTTTTAGTATAATTTGTCAATCCGTTTGTCAAAAATGAGTTTGCTTCAGAACCCAATCGTTTTTAAACCTGTTGCATAGTCAATGTGACATTATTCATTAAGTTGTTTCTTGCGTCCCGTTCCTGTGTGTTCAGCAGCTTTCTGCACCAGAGTCGGTATTTCAGATTTTTAGTTTTCTCAACTCGGTTAAGAAAAAGCCTGTTCATTCTGCCATTACTTGCCTAAGTATAGACTAATGCTGCCCTGGAAACTGCGAACTAAATTTTATTTCCTCTAGGAAGATAAAACGGACACGCCACTTCACAATTTCGTCTACAAGGGAGACGAGCGCCAGGGCTCCAGGCAGGAAATGTACGGGCTCCTTTAAAAGGAAGCGCGGTAATTTTCCACCGCCCAGCCAGCCCTGCCCACGCTGTAGGTGGCTGGGCGCAGCGGAGTGCGGCTGCGCGGCGCGCGCCTCCCGTTGCCTGGAAACCACCACTTCTACCCCCGGAGCCCGAAGCTCTTTTGTTTCCAAGATGGCCTCTGAGTCCTGTGGTAATGCGCTAGGTCCAAGGCCAGTTGAACACCCTTGAGTTTAGCAGAAAGCAGTTGTCGTATGGCTAGCTTTAAGAGTGTTCTGTGTCAATATTTATTTACTTTTATAAAGTTACAAAGATCCTTTTAGTCATGTTGTCTGGGTGGGAAAAAAAATCAGGGAGTGCCTCAGGGTGTATAAACCATGGTCTCTTAGCCTTTCCGTGGTAGGGCTTTTGGCTCAAAGTTGGTCATACATTTGTTTCTTTTGATAAGATCGGGTTTTTCCTGCTAAACTAGCTCAGGAAGAAGTCTTTTTAGATTTAAACTAGACTATGACGCTTAACCACGGAGACCATATAATTACGTGAAGCTCAATTAGGGTAATAGCCCCAGGCTCTGTCTCCGCCCCTTTAAAAATACCTGTTAATTTTTATGTTTTTCGCTTTCTTGAGAAGTTAGTTTATGCGCAAATTAATGGTACCATTATAATTATTATTGTAGATTCCTCTGGGGATAAGTAACTATGTTTTCTCCATCTTTGTATCCCAGAAGTGTTTCTGCCTATAACAAACCTTCAAATAATGTTGTTAAATAATTCTAATTAACTATTGAGGCTTTATACTCTTTATACTCTGCAAAGCACTGTGAAGTAGGTACCCGCATTTTGTCTCCCGTTTACAGATAGAGAACGACACGAGCAGGTTAAGTACCTGAAGCATCACAGCTAGTAAAGGATGGAACGGAGAGTCAAACCTGGACAGTCAGAGCCTGTGCTTGCCTGCCATTGTGCTATACTGCTGTCCGTAAATACTGCAGAGAGTACATGATATCTTCTAATTGCAGCACTTCAGAGAGGAGTGTGAAAGTCTCTTTCTCTGAAATATGTTCTGCTTTGTCATGAATAGACTTCTCACATTTATATCAGTCAGGGCATTTAGATGCTTACCATACCCTGAGCTGAAAGACCCAAACCCAGCCAACCTTGGTGGCACGTGTTGAGGAAATATAATTAAAAACAAAATCTGCCAACCCCAAAAACCTCTCCACAGAAGCAGAAGAGAAAAAAAACCGTTTTGCCATTGAATAAGCATTAAACCAAAATACTGTGTGCATCACAGGCAATCCACTTAGAGATTGCAAAGACAGAAAGGAGTTTCACTTGTACATAGTTAAGCAGATATATGCTATTACTACCTGTTCTCAAGATAAACAATAACTAGTAGGAGGACTTGACAGCACCATTTATCACATAGTTCATCCTAAGTTTACCTCGGTAATTGGCAGCTGCTATCTGTGTCAACTAGTTTATCCAAAGGAAAGATTAACTTCTTATATTTTTACAACAGGAGGTAGGTTTGCAACTTGGAAACAGGGACCTAGCGAAGTTAGACTCCTGCTCTCCCAGGGAGAGTAATCTTTCCACAGAGAGGAAATAGGGATGTTATCTTCCTTGATGATTCCATTTCAAAGAGATGGCTCCCAGGTCATTGAGAGAGACATTCCTGTGTTGTAAAGCTGGCAAGAGGCTTATTTAGCTTTTAAAAAGGTTTGCGTAATTCTCAAAGGGACAGAGAAAGAATTTACAATCACGATATTTATAATGTAAATGGTGAAAGAAACAGGGTTAGGGGAGGGAGAGTCTCTTTCCCTTTCAGTACTAAGGCAATTTATTTATTTAGATTTGTATTTACCCGGACACAGGATACAGAAAAAACTCAGGCTAGTTCTTCCAATCAAAGAGTCCGCTTGCATTCAAATTTTCACCTCACTGGCCCATCATTTTCACAGACATAACGGTGAGCCAAATATTGGAAGCCAGGATAAGTGTATTAGCAAAGGTTGAGAGTTGAGTTTTCTATTCTGATTCAAATTCTTACTTCCTGGTTTCTTTGAAATGACAGCTAATTCCTAGCAGATGCTGAGTGAATATGCGTTCTGCACCAGCCAGGAGAAAGTGTCCAAAAACTGCCAAACAGACAACTGGCTTTGATGTTTTCTGAGTTCAGTCTTCAGTCTTTAGTCCTGCAGATGCCTGACAGGGAGGACCTCTTCCCTCCACTGCCCTCCTGAGTCTCAAACTTGTATCTTAGCTTCTTTAACAAAAGGCAACTGGCTGGTTGTGGCTCCCACACCTTAGCATGTGCTGATACCTCAGCCTGGACCACCACCTTTCTCCACCGTTTCTGCTTGCTTGGCTCAACTAACAAGATAGCTCAGCTAGACCATCCTTCTGTAATTCTTCCCTGACCCTCTTCCCTACCCACTCACCTTCCTCTGATTTGGTTTCCCCAGGCTCCCAGACCACTTGGTAATTTCCCCTGTTACAGCACATACATAGATAAGTGCGTGTACTCATGTATGATATACTAGTCAATAAACGTTGTGAGAGCAAAGATCTTTTTTAAAAAATTGTATTCCCAGCATCTCACAGCAGAATACCTAGATGAATAGGCCTGAGATCTCAAACTGGTTACGTTTTTGTTTGGCTCTTTCTCAAATTTATTTTTAAAAATTTCAGGTCACATTTCAAAATCTGGATTTGCATACAAATCAGTGTCTTTGACTTCTCTTGAAGAATAAGATATGGCCCCTCTGGGCCTGTTTCCACATGGTAGCTGGCGCCTGGTGCAGAGATGGTCCCCTCTGGCTGAGACACAAGCTCTTCACTTTTATTTCAGTCTTTGCCACTCCCTGTTACTTCCTCATTGAGGCTCAGTGTGAGGTGTCATTTATATTGAGTGTGCACTGATATTTTTCTTGGAGTGAACTATCTCTCAGTACCAAAGGGAGAACAAGACTAAAGCACCTTTCAGGAATAATGGGAGAGAGCTTATTTCTTGGTGAGAATGAAGAGTTGCCTCTGTGTTTGTTAGGCACATAAAAAGTGTCTATCTCCATTTTTCTTGAATCCACCTACTTTGCTTAGTTACATTATCTTCTTGGCCCCTATAGGTATTTGAGTTTTTGACCCTTAGGATAGATACTCAAAAGCTGTTTGAGGAAAGAAGGAAGGAAAGAAAAACAAGTTCGGCAAATGGTTAAGATTGCAAACTCCTAAATCCAGCTATTTAAACAGACTTCCCAAACTACCACCTTTAGCCAATCCTTCAATTTCACCCTGAACATCTTTTTAAACCTTTGTTGCATTTTGGTTGGGTGTGCACATGATACTAAGATCCCTATAGCAACTACCTTATCAAAAACCAGTGAGAGGGCTTCCCTGGTGGCTCAGTGGTTGAGAGTCCACCTGCCGATGCAGGGGACACGGGTTCGTGCCTTGGTCCGGGAAGATCCCACATGCCGTAGAGCGGCTGGGCCCGTGAGCCATGGCCGCTGAGCCTGCGCGTCCGCATCCTGTGCTCCGCAGCGGGAGAGGCCACAACAGTGAGAGGCCCGCGTACCACAAAAAAAAAAAAAAAAAAAAAAAAAAAGGCTCATCTATGCAGGTAATTAATTTTCCAGAGCATTATCCACAGCACCTTATATATGACAGACAATGTTTGATGGGTAGAACTGAGAACTGTTTTGTAAAACTTAGAAACAAGAGGAAATGGTTAGTCCTGTTATTATCAATGCTTACCCATCAAAATGAGCATCTAAATATATATTGTCTTCTTAAAGATACATGCACCGCAATGTTCATAGCACTATTTATGATAGCCAGGATATGGAAGCAACATAAGGGTCACTCAACAGATGGATGGATAAAGAAGATGTGGTATATCTATACAATGTAACGTTACTCAGCTATAAAAAAGAGTGAAGTTTTGCCTTTTGCGAGAACATGGACAGACTTGGAAGGCAATTATGCTAGGTGAAGTAAGTCAGACAGAGAAAGACAATACTGTGTGATATCACTTATATGTGGAATCTAAAAAATAAAACTAGTAAATATTGGGTTGGCCAAAAAGTGCATTCAGTTTTTAAGTAAAAATAAAAGACACATTTTTCATTTTCACCAAGAACTTTATTTATTTATTTATTTATTTATTTATTTTTTGCGGTAGGCGGGCCTCTCAGTGCTGTGGCCTCTCCCGTTGCGGAGCTCCGGACGCGCAGGCCCAGCGGCCATGGCCCATGGGCCCAGCGGCTCCGCGGCATGTGGGATCTTCCCGGACCGGGGCACGAACCCATGTCCTCTGCATATGCAGGCAGACTCTCAACCACTGCGCCACCAGGGAAGCCCCCCAAGAACTTTATTGAACAACGTATTCACCCTTTTGTTCCACTACCTTCCGCCATTTTTCAGGCAACTTCATAATTCCACCTTCCCAAAACTTTTTATCTTTTTGAGCAAAGAACTGTTCCAGGTGCATTTTACAGTCTTCCAGGGAATTGAAATTTTTTCCATTAAGAGAATTTTGTAAAGACCTAGATAAATGGAAATCTGAAAGTGCAATGTCTCGTCAATATGGCGGATGAACCAGAAATTCCCAGCCAAGCTGTAACAGTTTTTGCCAGGTCATCAAAGAAACATGTGGTCTTGCGTTATCCTGATGGAAGATTATGAGTTTTCGGTTCTAATTCTGGACACCTTTCGTCGAGTGCTGCTTTCAGTTGGTCTAACTGGGAGCAGTACTTGTTGGAATTAATCGTTCGGTTTTCAGGAAGGAGCTCATAATAGAGAACTCCCTTCCAATCCCGCCATACACACAACATCACTATCTTTGGATGAAGACTGGCCTTTGGTGTAGTTGGTGGTGGTTCATTTCACTTGCCCCACCATCTCTTCCATTCCACATTATTATACAGTATCCACTTTTCATCGCCTGTCGCAATTTGTTTTAAAAACGGAACGTTTTCAATACGTTTAAGTAGTGAATCGCATTGTGGAAATACGGTCAAGACGGTTTTTTCTGCTTAACTTATATGGAACCCAAACATCAAAGCGATTAACATAACCAAGCTGGTGCAAATGATTTTCAACGCTTGATTTGGATATTTCGAGTATGTTGGCTATCTCCCGTGTGGTATAATGTTGATTGTTCTCAATTAGTGTCTCAATTTGATCGCTATCAACTTCACTGGTCTACCCGACTGTGGCGCATCCTCCAGCGAGAAATCTCCAGCACGAAACTTCGCAAACCGCTTTTGACATGTTCGATCAGTCACAGCACCTTCTCCATACACTGCACAAATCTTTTTTTTTTTTTTTTTTTTGCATTTCGGTTGCGTTTTTTTACCTTTCCTGAAATAATAAAGCATTATATGCCGAAAATGTTGCTTTTTTTCTTCCATCTTCAATATTAAAATGGCTACACAAAAATTCACCAATTTTAATGTCTTTTTTTAAATGCACACTGATATGATAGCTGTCACATACAATGTAACAAAATTGTTTCGAATGAAGTTAAAGACAACTACGTGCTACTAGAGCCATCTTATGGAAAAACTGAACGAACATTTTTGCCAACCCAATATAACAAGAAACAGATACAGAAAACAAACTAGTGGTTACCAGTGAGGAGAGGGGAGAGGGGAAGGACAAGATAGGGATAGGGGATTAAGACATGCAAACTATTATGTATAAAATAAATAAACTACAAGGATATTGTTCAGAGCAGGGAATATAGCCAATGTTTTATAGTAACTATAAATGAAGTATAACCTTTAAAAATTGTGAATCACTATGTACACCTGAAACATATATAATTTTTTAAATTAAAAAAAATACTATCTTTTCTCTCTAAACACTAGTGAGATGAGAAGTACTGATGCATGTACAAAGTAGAAGGACATTATTATTGTGTCTCGCATAAAACATACTAAGACAGGGCTTCCCTGGTGGCGCAGTGGTTGAGAGTCCGCCTGCTGATGCAGGGGACACAGGTTCGTGCCCCGGTCTGGGAGGATCCCACATGCTGCGGAGCGGCTGGGCCCGTGAACCATGGCCACTGGGCCTGCGCATCCAGAGCCTGTGCTCCGCAACGGGAGAGGCCACAACAGTGAGAGGCCCACGTAACACACAAAAAAACAAACAAAATACCAAGACAACAAATCCATATTTAAGAAGTTATAAATGTTGTTTTTAATTCCAGAGATTTAACAGTGCTTTTGTTTTCAGGGAAAGATTTAAAATTATTTCCTTCTAAATTCTCATAGCTTAGAGTTACCTTATTTGAACAACAATCCTATCTGGTTTAGTGGAGTAGAAAATTTTTCTGAACACCTGGAATGTTTGCTGTCCTGTAATATTATGGAGTGTGGAATGATGATGTGGAGTCAAGGCAAAGTGTTCCTTTCTGCTCCACACCTGCTGTGACATAATAATATATAACTCATCTTTCCCCTTCTCCTTGCCTGTAATTTTAAAGTCATTAAATTATTGTTTTGCCTGGCCTTATTAGTCCTTTCCAAATGTGTAGAATTATTAGGGCCATCGTTGGGGCTTGGATCAGTTAGGAAAGCCTCACAGTTAATTCGGACAAACCCTGCCCTTAAGAACCCCCAGTTTTCCTTTTAGACTCACTTACAAACAAGTCAAGGGTATACAACGGGGTTCTCAACGGAAGGGGGGCATCAGATAATTTTACATCTATTAAACTCATGACTAAAGAATTCTATGGAGAAGGAGAAAAAACAATCAGCTATGCCAAATGCTTTTACTTTGGACTTGAGCAAAACAGAATGAACCCACCACCCACTAGCAAGGACCTAAAGCAAAGTTAGAGTCCTAATACCCGTGTTTTCATGAAAAGACTAAGTTGGGATGAGAAGGTGGCTGTACCAATGAGAAAATGGAAATAAGTCTCCTCACAGCGTAGAAGCTGCCCCTAAATTTATTTTTTTTATTTAATTTAATTTATTTATTTTAAATTTATTTTTGGCTGCGTTGGGTCTTTGTTGCTGCACGGGGCTTTCTCTAGTTGCAGCAAGTGGGGGCTACTCTTTGTTGCGGTGCGCGGGCTTCTCATTGCAGTGTCTTCTCTTGCTGCAGAGCACGGCTCTAGGCGCATGGGCTTCAGTAGTTGTGGCACGAAGGCTTCAGTAGTTGTGGCTCGCAGGCTCTAGAGCGCAGGCTCAGTAGTTGTGGCGCACAGGCTTAGTTGCTCCATGGCATGTGGGATCTTCCCCGACCAGGGCTTGAACCCGTTTCCCCTGCATTGGCAGGTGGATTCTTAACTACTGTGCCACAGGGGAAGTCCCTAAATTTAAATTCCAGTCTCTGTTGGAAGAACCAAACCTCATAGCATATAGTACGGTTGTGTTTGTTCTACTTGTTTGAAGTCATCATCCTCCAGATGTTTCAACAGTTATGCTTGATTATGGTGTTGGTACAAGGAACACAAAACTTTAGTAGCTAAGGAAGCTCATTGGTAAATAGATTAATTGTATATGATATAAGACAGACTCATTCAGAGAACTACACATTTACTTGTGGTTAGATGTGAGAAACCGAAGCCTTGATTAATGCCATTTCTCTAAGCCTGCTGCAATAATTGTGTCCTGTCTACAAAAATGAAGTAATACTTAATCTTTGGAGATTTTCATTCACTTCAAAAAGGGTATTGCAAATACTTTGATACCTAACCTTATTTAAATTTATTCAGGGCTGTTACTTCATTTGATGAGGAAAACACTCTGCTGCATGCTTACCTCCCAGGTTCAAGTTAGAATCCAGGTCCTGAATCTACACAGGATTTTTTCCTATCCTTTCTATATTTATTTCTTTTTTCTACATTTTCCTATTTTGAATATTTTCCTTTAAACACCCAAAAATGTAGTTAAGTAGAAGAAAGAGGCCAAAGCAGCAAGAGTTCAAAATCTGTTATCTATGACACACTTGCAGAAAGGTAGTCAGATGTGTGGTCTGTCTCTCAAGCTTTTGGACTGAGATGTCTCGTGAAAGGCAAAAGATCCCACAGTCCAGGGAAATTTACTGATCCAGTCTCCCAAGGAGAATAAAACTCACTGACATCAAGGAAGGGCTCCCTACACGAAAATGTGAGGTGGGGCGTGATGATTAATACTTGCTTTAGAACCAGGAGTGGACGACTACAAGTCTTAAGTTTAGCCACAGGAAGTGATTGGTCAAAATTTCCATTTATACAAATCACCGGTAATGTAAAATCTAGTACTGTAGCCAGCCAGGCCACAGGCTTAGGCAGACTAGAGGTTTAAACTAAGTTTGCTTCGTTTTATAGGACCGTCACACAAGCTGTAAATCAAAGGACCCCTGGCTTTAGGCCTCTTTCTGTTTGGGGACAGTAAATTTAAATCTTTGTCCCCAGAACACCAACTCAAAGCAGTAACCTTGGCTACTGCTGCTGCAGATTTCCAGTTCTATATTCAGGTTTAGAAAACTGGTTATGGTGAAAGGGAAAAAACAATTTCACTTTGCCTCAGTTATTGACACCGAGAAGCACTCTTAAGACTGTTCAGAGGGGAAACAATGAGTCATTCATGCTGTCAGCCCAGGTGGTGCATGAATTCCAGACAGGCCGCTGAGTTAACCCCTGCAGGCCTCCTCTTGGCCCTGGGCTTCCCGCAGCCTCCAGGGAAGCAGAGCAGCCACAGAGGGGCCCTGTGCTAGGCAGCAAGGCCCAGCCAGTAACCAAGGCACTACCTCGTCAGTGTCAGTCCCAGGGGGCCTCTGAGCTATTTGTCACCATGTGATTGGCTCCAGGAGAGGGGTGGAGAAGCGAAAACACTCTGCCCAGGATATATTTAGTTGAAGTGCAGCTGGGGAAGCGCTTGAACAAGGGAGCTTTTGTCCTCATGCTGAAGTGTTTTTCTTAACTCTCCAAGGGTGAAAAACTCAAGCCACCCACTCTATTTTCTCTTCTTTGGGGGATATTCTTATTCTGAAAGTTTAGAATTATCTGAGGTTTGTTGTCTACAAGGAAACTGAGCAACTTTGATGCAGCATTAACACAAAAATTTCAAGCAGACAACCTTGTTGGAAGACACAGTTAAGAGATTAATTAAAATGCAGATAATTTCTGAACACATTGTATGTGTTTACCTTCTTGCAATTAATTTTCTTTTGGTTCAAACTGGAAGTTAGGTATTTTCAAATGTCTTTACTGGGACAAATTTATGGAGTTAAAAACATAATTAAGTTTTATAAGCTGACAGAACCCTGTTTCACTTGAGTTGATTCACACTTTCCAGTAATGAAAGATTTACTTCTGCGCTGATGAGCACAGCTTCTTTGCAACACATTACTGATGAGCCATGTAATGGCTCCTGCTCATGTCCTCCTCTGAAGACCACTGAGAACTGCCACACTACTACGAGGTTTTGCAACCACTATGTAAGTGTTGTATATCAAGGGCACACTGCCTGCTATTAAGAAGTAGCACAGGGCTTCCCTGGTGGTGCAGTTGTTGAGAGTCCACCTGCCGATGCAGGGGACATGGGTTCGTGCCCCGGTCCGGGAAGATCCCACATGCTGTGGAGCGGTTGGGTCCGTGAGCCATGGCTGCTGAGCCTGCGCGTCCGGAGCCTGTGCTCCTCAACGGGAGAGGCCACAACAGTGAGAGGCCCGCGTACCGAAAAAAAAAAAGAAGTAGCACAGGAAATATTTTACATGAAAATTCTATTTGCAGTTACAAACCAAGGGCAAAAACTTCTGGTCAAAAAGCTCATGGTTTTGGTGATACTAGGAAGCCAAGCTATATTAGTCATGATTCTCTAGAAAAATAGAACCAATAGGGTGTGTGTGTGTTGAGAGAGACAGAGATTGATTGATTGATTGACTGATTGATTTTAAGGAATTAGCTCATGTGATTATGGAGCTCAAGTCCAAAATCTGGAGGGTAAATTGACAGACTGGAGACCCTGAAAGAGCCAGTGTTGCAGTTCAAGTCCAAAGGCAGTCAGCTGGCAGAATTCCCTCTTGTTTAGAGCAGGTCAACCTTTGTTCTGTTCAGTCCTTCAACTGATTGGATGAGGCCCACCCACATTATGGAGAGCAATCTGCTTTTCTCAAAGTTCACTGATTTAAATGTTAATCTCATCCAAAAATATCCTCACAGAACCATCCAGAATAACATCTGACCACATGCCAGGCTCTGTGGCCCAGCCAAGTTGACACATAATATTAACCATTTCATAGGCTAACACACTCATTTTGAAAAATTCACTTGTTAAATTACAAGGTTGCTTATCAGGTTGAAGCTGTCATAAGGGTATAAAAAAATAGGTAAGATAGGATCTCTGTTTTCAGGAATCTCCCTCTCTCTCTCTCTCTCCCTTCCTTCCTCCCTCTTCTCTCTCAGGAGGCTTGCCCTGGGAACCCAGGCACAGTGTTGTGCAGAAGCCCAGGCCACATGGAGAAGCCATGAATGGGTATCCTAGACAAGAGCCCCCAGCCAACACCAACATCATCTACCAGATGTGAGAGTAAACCAGCCCTCTGGGGCTCCCATCCCAGCCTTCAGTCTTCCAGCTGTACACAGACATGATGGAGCCAGCTGCACCCTGTCTCAATCTCTGACCCACAGAAACAGTGAGAGATTTTTTTAGAAGTTAATGCTATTTTAAGCTATTAAATTTCAGGGTAATTTGTTACATAGTAATAGGTAACTAACATATGAGATTATGGTTAACTTTGTAAGAAACTACCAAACTGTTTTCCAAAGTCATTTTAGCATTCTGCAGTCCTACCAGTGGTATATGAGGGTTCCATCTTTATTATTATTATTTTTTTAAATAATTTATTTTATTTATATATTTTTGGCTGCATTGGGTCTTCGTTGCTGCATGTGGGCTTTCTCTAGTTGCGGCGAGCGGGGGCTACTCTTCGTTGTGGTGTGTGGGCTTCTCATGGCAGTGCCTTCTCTTGTTGCGGAGCACAGGCTCTAGGCGCACAGGCTTCAGTTGTTGTAGCACACCGGCTCAGTAGTTGTGGCACATGGGCTTAGTTGCTACATGGCATGTGGGATCTTCCCAGACCAGGGCTCAATCCCATGTCCCCTGCATTGGCAGACAGATTCTTAATGACTGTACCAGCAGGGAAGCACTGTTCCATCTTTATTAATACTTGATATCTATCGTTGAAGTTTTTCTAGTGGGTGTGGGGTTGTTTCTCATTGTGGTGTTAATTTGCATTTTCCTGATTTGCCACACCTACTTTTGATCAGAAATATTATTACCCAACTTAGAAACCAACCTTATTTACCGTGATATTTCATAGTCACATGTCATAAAACCAACTCATCCTTGCCCCTGATATCAGAGAGCTTGTGCTGACATTTCCCATTTGTTTTAACAATAATTGCTACTACAATGAATCTGTATAGTTAAGAATTATCCACATCGACATTTATCAAGTTAGTTCGCAAGCCCCTGGAAGAGTGAGGAATAAAAGCCGTCTAGCCACAGATGTGGGACTCCTGGGCCTAACAACACCATCATCTGTTGTTAATTGGTATTAATTTTTTTTTTTTGAGAAATGCTCTGTTCCAGGCATTTTACATGTAGAAGTTCACTTACCACAACACCACTATGAGGTCCATGTTATTATCCTCAGCCTATTCCTAAGGAAGAGGAGGTTCAGAGAGCCCAAGAAAGTTGGCTATGGTCACATGCTGAATTTGAACCCAATATCCTTTTACTTGATCTAAAACAAATTTCTCCTCACTTCTTTCTAATTTTATACCAGAATGTAAGAAGATATGTTGGCTTAAAGTTAACAGTGTAAAATATTCTAGACTGGGAGTTGGGAGATTAGGTCTTACTCCTGGCTCTGTCACTAATCAATGGTCCCCTTTTGGGCCAGTCCCTCTGTGGACCACAGTTCCTCATTATTAAAAATAGAAGGTTGGATTAATACATTTTCCAGCTCAAAACTCGCTATATACCAAGCACTATTCTAAGCATTTTACAAGTGTTAACTTATTTATATCTCAGAAAAGCCCTATGATATAGGTACTGTTGTTTTGCCCATTTTACAGATGAGTAAACTGAGGTACAGAGATTAAATAACTTTCCCAAAGTCACAAAACTAGAAAATGGTATAGCTATGGTTTATTTATTTATTTATTTAGGCTCTACCATGTGACATGTGGGATCTTAGTTCCCTGACCAGGTATTGAACCCACACCCCCTGCAGTGGAAGCTCTGAGTCTTAACCACTGGACCACCAGAGAAGTCCCAAGTTGTTTATTTATTTGTTTGTTTGCCAGTATAGCTGTGATTTCAACCCAGACTGTCTGGCTCTAGAGGACATGATCTTACTCAGCTAGGCAACAGTTATGGAAAGCTTAATTTTATTTTATTTTTATTTTTTAAGGAAAGCTTAATTTTAACAATGACTTTATGACATCATTAGCAGCATTTTTCTCTCCCCATCCTCACCCTCCCTCCTACTCTTTGAATGAAAACATTGAGGCTTTAAAAATTTATGTCCCTTGGAACTTCCCTGGTGGCACTGCCTGCCAATTCAGGGGACATGGGTTCGAGCCCGGGTCCGGGAAGATCCCACATGCCACATGCAACTAAGCCTGTGTGCCACAACTACTGAGCCTGCACCCTAGAGCCTGCGAACCACAACTACTGAAGCCCATGCGCCTAGAGCCTGTGCTCCGCAACAAGAGAAGCCACTGCAATCAGAAGCCCACACACCGCAATGAAGAGTAGCCCCCGCTCGCCACAACTAGAGGAAGCCTGCACACAGCAACAAAGACCCAACGCAGCCAAAAATAAAGAAATAAATACATTTATATTTTAAAAAATTAATCATGTCCCAGTCTCATAGCCAGTAAGTGGCAGAGCCAGGATGGGAAGCCCAGGCAGCTTGTCATCAAAGTCTGGGGTGAAGTGTCCCCAGGAGTTGGAGCCCTAGAGAGTGTGAGAGACCACAGCTCTGCTCACCCCTGGGAATCTTGCCAAACGCCCACATGGAAACACCTACAGTGACCTGACAAGGCCACATCTTCCACTCCAAACTCCATCCTGGCTGGTTTGCTCTTTTTTCTCTTCCTCCCCTCTTACCAAACCAGTTGCCTGGAAATTAGAAATTAGAACTGCAAATGCCCAAGGGAACCTGCACTGGGGCACGGGTGGGGCAGGGGGCCTCCCGGAACGAACACTGCTGCAGGTTCCTGGGCTCTCCCCAGCAGGTCTTCATTCTGATGTGACCTGGTGTCCCACCCTCCAGACCCAATGTTGAATTCATTTCTTGGGACTCACAGGAGAAAAGGGAGCTTAAGCAGCCTGAATACTATACTATAGTTCTGCTGCCTTGAAAGTCTGGCTTTGTTTCTACTTTTTCTAGGTAAGTAATTTTTTTTTAATAGCAAATATACACATGATAAAAACTCAACACAAAAAGCATATTATATCTAGTGAATATGATTCTTCATTTTAACCCTGCCCCTGTCCCCAAACCTTAAGCCAATCTTTCTTGTCCTTCCACCCAAAGATATTCTGGCATATATAACCATAGAGGTATATATTTTTAACCGCACATACCATACACTATTCTGTTTTCCTTTTTATTTTCATTTCTAATGCTCAATATAGCTTGGAAATTATTCCTTGTCAATACCTAAAGCACTCTCTTGCTTTTTTAAAGGAGCTGCATAGATTCCTATTGTAGGGCTGAGTCATAATTTATCTAACCAGTCCCCTGTGAGAGCGTTTAGGTTGCTTCTAATCGGAAGCTCTGACAAGACAGCACCGTGAATCCGCTTGTTTTTTTGTTGCATTGCCAGGTAGGCCCCTCTGAGATCTTTAATGTCACCTGTAGGGGGAGGGAGGGCAGGAGGGGAGTTGATGGCAAGTCCTCTCCCAGCCAGCAAGGCATACATTACTGCTGGAGTTTCCTCCTTGGGGCTGTAGTCAGAAGAGAATTCATACGGCTACAGGGGAGCACAGCTCAGAAAAAGCATCCAGACGGCAGCTCAACTGATCACTGAAATCTGGCAGCAACAGCAGCAGCGGTAGTGAAAACACACCACAACTTTTCCCAAATATGTCTGGCCAGCATACCGCTGCCATCTCTTCCAGCAGGACCTTCAGTCCCGGGGACTGGGCTGATTCTGTGACTTGTGCAGCTGGCGGCACTGCTTATAATCCAGGGACCAAGAGATAGGGAGCGAATAGGATGGGGTTCTTTGAAGGTTACCTACCCGCGGCAGTTCCTCCTGTGAAAAGACCTGGGCATCCTGATTCAGCTCAGTTCCCCTATTCTCTTTGCTGAAATCAGAGCTTTTGGTAAGGCTAGTGGTTCCTCCTAGAAAAGCTGACAGCTGAATGTCTGCTTCTGCCCAGCTTTGTCCGAAGATGCCTCACTCAGCTAACTGCCAGCCCTGGGTGAGCCCCTCCATGATTTTCCTCCCAAAGGGAGACACCAACACTGTGAAACCACACCCCCACTGCAACCCCAAAACACATTCAGCCAGGACAGAGGAGAAACCTTTGTAATATGGTGTCCACTGTTAACAACAAAAATTAGTTAAAAGTGACAAACATAAAACCATTGCTTTCCCCCACCAGCATTTTATCGTGTTTATTCCAAACAAAATAGGCCTTGAAAGAATTATGCAGTGAACACCCATCTAGCTACCGCTTAGATTCTGCAATGAACATTTTGCTGGATTTTCTTTCCTTATGATACATCCTTCAATCTTTCCAACCCACTGATGTCTGAAGCTTTTTAAAAACCTGGCTTAAATATTCAACTCATTTGCTTTTAAAACTTCAGAACTGGAAACGTCACGCCTTGTTTAGCGAACGCAGAATGATTTAGTTCCATTCCAAATTAGGCTAGTAGGGAGGGAGGAGTGAAAGAAGGTTAGAGGAGAATGAAGAGGGAGAATGTGGCCAGGGAAGGCAAAGAGAGGGTGAGAGATGAGAAGGGGCCACAGAGGGAGGGTGTGAAGACACAGGGTAAGTGTCTTGGGGTTTGCAAATGAGTGTGGATCAGGTCAAGAGCTGGGGTGTAGAGGTTTTATACCCAGGCAGCAGCTGCTACGTGGTGAGGATAATACTGAGGCCCAGAGCAGCTCCCAACACTGAGCATACCTGTTGACCTGCCCCTGCCATGGTCAGGACAGCCACAGGCAGCTGCCCCAGCACTCCGCATGGAGTCCTGGCCATGGAGCGCAGCTCTACAGACAGCGGTCAAATGGAAGAGATCTGGGATTTGAACTCCACCCCTGTTATTTACTCCTGACACACAAGACCTTGTACAGTTACTTAACATCTCTGAGCGGCTATATTCTCATCCATAAAATGGGCATATTAAGAAGATATACCGGGCTTCCCTGGTGGTGCAGTGGTTAAGAATCTGCAGTGCAGGGGACACAGGTTCATGCCCTGGTCCAGGAAGATCCCACACGCCACGGAGCAACTAAGCCTGTGCACCACAACTACTGAGCCTGCGCTCTAGAGCCCGCGAGCCACAACTACTGAGCCTGCGTGCCACAACTACTGAAGCCCACGTGCCTAGAGCCCGTGCTCTGCAATAAGAGAAGCCACCGCAATGAGAAGCCCACGCACCACAGCAAAGAGTAGCCCCTGCTCGCCACAACTAGAGAAAGCCTGCGTGCAGCAACGAAGACCCAATGCAGCCAAAAATAAATAAATAAATAAATAAATAAATAAATAAAAAAGAAGGGGGAAAAAATAAAAAAGCATATATACCTCATGGGGTATATATGTGTGTGTGTGTGTGTGTGTGTGTGTGTGTGTGTGTGTGTGTGTGTGTGTGTGTATATATAGGGTAGGTAAACAGATGAGTGTATATATGTAATAATGGTTAATGTGTTGCATGCCAGCTGTCTGCCAGACATTGGGAGAAATGGCTTACACACTTCATCTCATCCCATCATTATATGAGCCCTAGGAGGTGGACTTTATTATTGGCCTCATTTTAGAAATGGAGAAACTGAAACTCAGATTGGTGAAGTCACTTCTTCAGGTGGCCCAGCTGGTAATGGTGGAGCCAGTCCAGGCCCCACTGCCTGCAGAGCCCCCATGCTGTGCTGCCCTCAGCACCATGCCTGGTACAGATTTTATAACATGTGACTAAACAGGCTTGCCACAGAGGGTTCTTGCAAAGTCAAAGTGAGACAACCCATGTGCAAGTGTGAAAACTACCACATCCTTTAAAATGTTTGTTGAGTGACTGAATGAATGTTGGTGAGCTCATCAAATACTTGTCATATTCTTCAGGGGCTTTCTCCAGTTATTCACTCTATGGACGTTTCCCTGTGATGGGGACATAACCATGATGAAAAATCTCCCTAATCCCGCACTATACAAATGTCAGTTTTAACAAAGAAATTACAAGGGAGTTGATCTTCTTTGTGTTCTGACTTCACTGATATAACAGCAACATCAAACCTATTATATTTTTTGCCTGTGATCAAATGATAGGGAAGCAGATTACAAATGCCAGGGTCTAGGGCAAGCCCTTCCTTCTCCTGCCTGCTCCAACCTGGCATTGGACTTCTCCAGTATGCCAAGGGCAACCCAAAACCCAGGACAGCCCCAGAGAGCAGAGACAGGAGGCTCTTCACCCTGTGTGACTTTGGTAAGGCCCCTCCATGGACTGGTTGCAGTGGGATGCTTTGTATAGTTGTTTTTCCACTTTTTGTGATTGACTTCCCTTTCAAAACTCGTAAAATAATAACCCTATGCATTTATCCCTAACTGTAATAAAGATACATAGAATAAAGCAAGATCATCTATGGAAAAGTACTTTGAAAGTTTCTTTACAATTTTTATTCAAATGCAGAACTTAGCCATAAAAAGAAATGAAACTGAGTTATTTGTAATGAGGTGGATAGACCTGGAGTCTGTCATACAGAGTGAAGTAAGTCAGAAGGAGAAAAACAAATACCATATGCTAACACATATATATGGAATCTAAGAAAAAAAAATGTCATGAAGAGATTAGTGGTAGGACAGGAATAAAAACACAGACCTACTAGAGCATGGACTTGAGGATATGGGGAGGGGGAAGGGTAAGCTGTGACGAAGTGAGAGAGTGGCAGGGACATATACACACTACCAAATGTAAATTAGATAGCTAGTGGGAAGCTTCCATAGCACAGGGAGATCACCTCTGTGCTTTGTGACCACCTAGAGGGGTGGGACAGGGAGGGTGGGAGGGAGGGTGACGCAAGAGGGAAGAGATATGGGAACATATGTATAACTGATTCACTTTGTTGTAAAGCAGAAACTAACACACCACTGTAAAACAGTTATACTCAAATAAAGATGTTAAAAAAAATAAATAAAAATGAAACAAAAAAAAAACCAAAAAAAACAAACCAAAAAAACAAATGCAGAACTTAAAAAATCAGTTCAATAGCCAAAAAATGGAAGCATCCCAATCACCTGTCAGTGGCTGAATGGATAATGTAGTCTATACATACAGTGGAATATTATTCAACCTTAAAAAGGAAGGATAGTTTGACACATGCTACAACATAGATGGACCTTGAGGACCTTACATTAAGTGAAACAGTCACAAAAGGACAAATACTGTATAATCCCACTTATATGACGCATCTAGAGTAGTCAAATTCATAAAGTCAGAAAGTAAGATGGTGGTTGCCAGGGACTAGAGGGAAAGGGGAGTTATTGTTTAATAGGTATAGAGTTTCATTTTAGGATGATGAAAAAGTTCTGGAGATGGATGGTGGTGATGGTTGCACTGAACTGTACATTTTAAGATGGTTAAGATGGTAAATTTTATGTTATGTGTACTTTACCACAATTAAAAATAATAATCAGTTCATTTGCGTTATGGTGGTGGTTTTGTCTCATTTCTACCGTAGCCAGTTAAGAGGACATTATATTTTTCACTTTTAGTGAGATACAGGGACAGGAGCTAGGAAAGAGGCTGAGAAAAGGATGAGGTACAGGACTTAAACCCGGAAGTTAGGGCTCTTAGACACAGCTGTAGTCCAAAGGTGACTGCAACTGCTTCCCTGACTGTCCTTCCCTGGAGTGGGGACCCGGTAGTTTTCAGGACTGAGTGAATGATGCCTAATTAAGGAGTGTTAGGAGAGAAGAGATTTGAAATGACAGGAGGTTCCTGGGAGGGTTTGGGGCCATAGTACTGTCCTCTACAAAAAGAGGCGCCTTGGAGCCTGTCTTGGCTCCTTCTAGCTCTCATGTAGCATCGGCACCAGCAAAGAAAGAACTCAACTCAAAGACCTCTGCTTTTAGACAAGACAAGACCACAGTAAGCCAATTCATCAATTTTAAGGGATATGTGAGGTTTGGAGAGAGAGCAGAAAGTTCCAAGTTAAGTGTTTTCAATTCACCTCTGTAGTTGTAAACACAGTGTGTTACCATTCCTTCTTTTTGGGGGGAATGGGGTGATGATTTAAAATATCAGCAAGTCTCTACAGTCTAATTTTTGTATCACGGAACACTACATCTCTTTCCAGCTTTTAATTTCCAGGACAAACTAATACTTTTTTTTTTTTTAAAGGCCAAGTCTTTTAGTGTGTCATTGTAACTGGTTGTAATTTCCATTTCTATGTGTTCAGGATTGATATAAAGGAGTAAAATCTTTTCCATGCCCTTCATTACTTCTTTCTCAAAGGTGAATTTTAACTTAACGTTACAGCAATGTTTCCGCAAGTTATGTGTCACATGCTGATTTCCCTTTACACATTGACACTGATTGACCAAAACGAAGCTAACAGATGTCCTCTTTGCTGACTGTTGAAAGTTTCCATATGCAGCAGGAAAGAGGGGAATTATTGTAGTCAGGTTCTAGTCCAGCTCTACCCCTTCATAGCTGCACTGCCTTGTGCCTCCATCATTATAAAATGGGGATAAATTAATACTGCTTTGGAATTGTAGAGAGGAAAAAATGAGATGATATTTACATATATATTTAATTGAAGTATAGTAGATTACAATGTTGTTTTAGTTTCAAATGTACGGCAAAGTGATTCAAATATATATATATATATATAAATATATATATATTCTTTTCTAGATTCTTTTCCCTTATAGGTTATTACAAAATATTGAGTATAGTTCCCTGTGCTACACAGTAGGTCCTTGATATTTATCTATTTTGTATATAGTAGTATGTATGTAATAGGGAAGAATCTTTTGTACTCTATTACAAGTTAATCACTAAAGGGATGTTGCCTATAAGCTTAATTTATACATAATGGTCCATTTCTGGGAACCCTGCCTCCCAGGTAATGAACATTAAGCTAAAATACCTTTGTTTAGCTCACAGGAAACATCCTGACCAGGCCCACCTGTGAAGGGCTGCAGGGAAGAAGAAATTAACACATCCCCTCTGGAGGCAGATGGGAACCAGGAAGTGTTTGACTTTCCTCCCTCCCCTTTTAGTATAAAAGAAGCCTGAACTCTTAACTCAGGCTAGGTGGTTCTTTGGGGGCATGAGCCCACCATCTTCTCAGTTTGCTGGCTTTCCGAATAAAGACTATTCCTTGCCTCAACAACTCATCTCTCGATTATTGGCCTGTCCTGTGGAGAGCAGTACAAGCTTAGACTCGATAACATATATGTGTTAATCCCAAACTCCTAATTTATCCGTCCCCCACGATGACAGCTATAAACGTTAGCTCCTGCCTCTTCCTCTTAATTCTTTCATTCTTCCTTATTCTCTGGGAAATGAGAATTTCTTCACCTTTTGTTTTTTTCCTTTTTTCTTTTCTTTTCCTCCTTCTTTCTCTTTCTCCTTCTTCTTATCAAGGGAAACACTATGGAAGCCACAAGAAATACAGCACACTGTTGCCTCTCCCCTGATGACAAGGCACGCCCTTCAGATTTTACTGGGCTGCCTTCCCGGATTTCTGGCCTCAAGCTAGCTATTAGCAACCGGTGATCTGTCAGTTGGTGCCCTGCGATCTAGATACAGGCCACTGTTACCAGCGTCTCAATCTTTATTCTCTAGTTTAATAAAATTTTCCGATTTCCCACCATCTAGTTTAAGTGCATTCCAGCGCATTTGAGGGTTTCCTTTCATTGAGGAATTGTGCAGCAAAGTCCCCTTCCACTAGCTGGGAGGACTTGGCTCACTTCATTTTTCTTTTTTTTTTTTTTGTTAATATCTTTATTGGAGTATAATTGCTTTACAACGTTGTGTTAGTTTCTGCTGTACAACTAAGTGAATCAGCTCTTTGTATACATATATCCCCATATGCCCTCACTCTTGAGCCTCCCTCCCACCCTCCCTATCCCACAAAGCATCACAAAGCATCATTTGCTCATTACTTTTCAATGAGTTTGGTCCTCCTCACTCTCTTGTTAACAGATCTTATTTGCACCTCTGCCCCCAATTCTGTGTTTTGTACTTCACTCAGCATCAAAGTAATTTCTTCTGTGAATTTCAGAAACAAAAACAGATCCTTTGTTCAAAATTTCCTTCATTCTCTTCCTCAGGCTCCCTCCCCCACCCCCCTCCCGGCTTTGTTTGTACTTTGTATCGAATAGTGGCTGTACCTTCCGGAACAATCCTGAGCTGTTTTATGCTATACAAAGCAGAGAATGCATTTTCTCCTAATCTGGAGTTGCTGGCAGAGCAAAAAGAAACAAACAAAAGCTGCATTTCAGGAACTTCATTTAGTGAAATACACTTCCTTTTTGTAGTTTGCCAGTGAATTTCCTCAGCCGCTGATGATATTTTGAAAGTAAATGGCTATGGGAAGGCCGGGGCTGTTAGTCAGTGAAAGGAATCAATATACTAAATCAAGTGCCAGTTTCAAATGATGTTATCATTCATTCATGAAACTGTGAAAAAGAGATAAATTCACTGGTGGATGCAACTTACTACCCTAACTACTCTGTTGCCTGTCTCTCATATAGAGGAGAATAAAGAAAAAAAAAAAAAAACACACTGATGATAAAGGGATTGCTGTAGATTACAAACACCTCACAAACTATATTAAAACAAACCTAATCTCTTAGAAATGCTCAAAATGGACCCTATATTAAAACGTTTTTTTTTTGTAATAATTAAAACTTTGAGATTATATGTTTCCCTACTTGTTGTTGATGGGTCTTTAAATTAATTCAGCTATTAAGATTACAGGATATGTAGGCATTAAAAAGGTATTTTGCATTTCTCCATACAGTTTCATCAAAGAATTTCATCAATTATCTTGTTTTTCTCATTGGCAGATTAGCAAACTATGGTATAAGAGATATGTGATACATCTTAAAACATACAAGTCAGCGTTAAAGTAATACCCAGAGTGATTGATTTTAACTTCTACCCCCAGGGTCTTTGAGCACCAAATTACATTATTTTCTTTCTTTTAAAAAAAAAATTAATTAATTTATTTATTTTTGGCTGCATTGGGTCTTCATTGCAGCACACGGGATTTAGTTGCCGTGAGAGGGCGCTACTCTTCACTGCAGTTTGCGGGCTTCTCACTGCGGTGGCTTCTCTTGTTGCGGTGTGCGGGCTTCAGTAGTTGTGGCACGTGGGCTCAGTAGTTGTGGCTCACGGGCTCTAGAGCACAGGCTCAGTAGTTGTGGCTCACAGGCTTAGTTTCTCCGCGGCATGTGGGATCTTCCCGGACTAGGGCTCGAACCCATGTCCCCTGAACTGGCAGGCAGATTCTTAACCACTGTGCCACCAGGGAAGTCCAAATTACATTATTTTCTGTTCAACAGGTGTTTTTGAGCCCCCATTATGTGCCCCAATTGTGCTACACACTGTAGAAGATTGCAAAGAAATAGA
Source organism: Kogia breviceps (assembly GCF_026419965.1). NCBI lineage: Eukaryota > Metazoa > Chordata > Mammalia > Artiodactyla > Physeteridae > Kogia > Kogia breviceps. The sequence continues at coordinate 119,908,116 of NC_081312.1, read as the reverse complement.
AAACAATCCCTTCCCTTGAAGAGCTTTCCAACATTCAGGAAGCCGAGACACCCGTGAAATCCCTTGAAAACGACTCAAGACATCTCTATGAAAAATAAGATTAAATACACACCATGCACTTTCAAAACGTTGGCAAAAATCCATGGACATGTTGAAAAAATTCAAGATGGTACAAAAGAGCACAGTGAAAAGTAATTCTCTCTCCTACCCCTTACCCAACTGATTTTCCAAAGGCAATCTCTGTTCTGAGTTCCTTGTACAGCCTTCCAGTGACAGTATAAATATGTTCAAGCATGTATAAGTTTATGTATAATCATATACATCTATTTATTTACACAAATTCTACGCACTTTTTAAAAGAAGGCTAATCTAGAACACCTAGCCATTGTTTAGCAATCTCAGGAAATGATCACATAGTGGGCACCCAAATATTTCAATGACTAAATGAATGAACCATTCCTCTTTGTTAGGACATTTTTATTTCTTGCTATTGTAAATTAATCTGTGTGAAACATTTTTGTGATTCAACCTTCTTTAGGTAGATATTCCCACAAGAAGAATTTCTAGGTTAAAGCTTTTATGTTTTGCCAGATTGCTTTCCTATAGACTATTTACTCCCATCAGCACCATCATGGGTAGTTTCATTTTTCCTATATTTGCTAATTTGATCGATGTAAATGTGATCTCATTGTTGCTTCTGTTTGCATTTCTTTGAATTAGTGGGGTTGGGCATATTTTTTGCAAATGTTTGCCAGCCATTTATATAACCTGTTTTTGAGAGTTACCTGGTAGAAGACTCCTTTGCACATACATATATTGGGGTTTTTCTTACTGAATGTTAAGACCTCTTTAAATACTAAGACTGGGCTTCCCTGGTGGGGCAGTGGTTAAGAATCTGCCTGCCAATGCAGGGGACACGGGTTCAAGCCCTGGTCTGGGAAGATCCCACATGCTGTGGAGCAACTAAGCCCGTGCGCCGCAACTACTGAGCCTGCACTCTAGAGCCCATGAGCCACAACTACTGAGCCCGCGTGCCACAACTACTGAAGCCCGTGCTCCTCCTAGAGCCCGTGCTCCACAATAAGAGAAGCCACCACAATGAGAAGCCCGTGCACCGCAAAAAAGAGTAGCCCCCGCTTGCTGCAACTAGAGAAAGCCCGCGTGCAGTGACCAAGACCCAAAGCAGCCAAAAATAAATTAATTTAAAAAAATTAACCATAAATACTAAGACTATTAATCCTGTTCCATGTCATTAATAAATAGGTCCCCTCATCTAGTGTTTGCCTTTTGAGTGTTGATTTAATTCGCTTATTTTTGGCCTAGAAGATGTACATTTTTATTTGTTCAGTTCTCTCCACTGAGTCATCCATAATTCATCTCATTGCCTTTGAGACTAGAATAACCTACTTATTGTATCTTTTCAAGAACTGCGTAGAGGTGGAAGGAAAGTCCATCTTATGCTTATAGCCTGTCAACAGGGGAATTTTCTAAGCATTTATTTGTAGAGGTAAGTTTAGAATTCATACCATCTTTGGATCTCAGGTATATGGACTTAAGAAAACATCTTAGACATCCTTCTGTTAAGGACTTTGCCTTATTGGTGCAACTTTCAAGTGGGAAGCAGATCATTTGGAGTTGTCAAATGCGATTATCTTTCTCCTCTTTTTCCCTACTACCCAGAGTGGAAAATTACTAAAGATTTGGTTTTTAGCCTCTCAATTAGTTCATCTCAAATACTTCTTTCAAATTTATCCTGTTCTCTTGGCTACAACTAAGAATGAATCTGATCATATCAGTCAGGGTTCTTGAGAAATAAAACCAATAGGGTACACACACACACACACAATCTCTCTCTCTCTCTCTTTCTCTCTCTCACATTAAAGCAATACTGACAGTGAAGCACAGAGAGCGAGATTTATTTTAAGGATTTGGCTCACACGATTGTGGGTGTTGGCAAGTCTGAAGTCCAAAGGGCAAGCTGGAAACTCTGGCAGGATTTCCACATTACAGTCTCGAGGCAGAATTCCTTATTTTCCGGGAAAACTTAGAGTTTGATTTTAAGAGATTCAACTGATTTGATGAAGCATTATCAAGGGTAAACTTCTCTACCTAAAGTCAACTGATTATAAATGTTAATCACATCTACACAATATCTTCACGGCAACATCGAGACGAGGGTTTGACCAGACAACTGGGTACCATAACTTGGGCAAGTTGAAACATGAAATTAAACTTCACACTGATCTTCTCACCGGATTGACTTTCTTTCTTTATATCACACACCTAGTCTTCTTTTCCTTTCAAAGTCCCTCTCAGCCCATGCTTTCATGACCCTGAAAGCTTGTCTGTGAGTCCACTAGCTTTTATTAAATACATTGTAAGAATCTGTTAGTACTCACATGTGAGCTCAATCACTGCCAGAATGTTTCTATGGTTGGTTCACTGGCTATGCAAATGTACTGCTCTGAAAGTAGAATTTCAGTGAATTCCATTCTAGGAATTAGGAATACATCATGTATAGCTTTGACAATACAGTTATTGGAGAGTTTCAGATCTAATAGGACATGTGATAAGAGGAATTGTTGAGTGTGCAGTTATGTACCCCTCGTCTGGGGTTGGTGTGGAGGCTTGGGCTAAAAACATTAGCTCTGCCCCTTATTAGTCTTGGGAGAACAAGGCAGGGCCTGGGAAAGGGAGACTGGAGTCATTAGTTAGACAGGGTGCCACTAAATCAGGAGAATACGGAGCTAGATGGGAAAACCTGCAACTGCTCAGGTACTGGGAGGGTGAGGGGTGGGAGCTATGCCATCCTAGCAATGGGGATGGAGCCACGTGGGTAGCTGCTGCTAAACTGGTAATGAAGCATAGCTTATGTATTAATACAAGGATTGGAGTTGGGCGAGAAAAAAGGACTTTCCACCACCAGCACTGATGGAGACAGTCCTGCCTCCAGGTTCTCATCCAGACAGAAAAAGTAAAGTTGGACCTGATTCCCTCTCAGCCTATTGAATAGGACAGGTCCCCTCCTTCATCTCCTGGAGACTCGGGAAGCAAGAGCAGTAACAATCACCCTTCCTAAGAAGTGCAGAATCTGAGGTCCAGAGAGGGTAAATCTCTCACACAAGGCCATCTACCATAACCACATTCACATGTGTTATGAGCTGTGTCCCCCCCCCCCCAAATTCATATGTTGAAATCCTAACCCCCAGTACCCCAGAACGTGACCATATTTGGAAATAGGTCCTTGCAGGTATAATTAAAGATGACGACATACTGAACTAGGGTGGGCCACTAATCCAATATGACTGGTGTCCTTAAAAAAGGGGGAAACTTGGACACATGTTGCACACAGGGAGAAGTCATGTGAAGATGATAGTAGAGTGCAGGGTGATGAAGAAACACCAGAGAAACACCAAAGATCACCAAACAATCACCAGAAGCTAGAAGAGAGGCTAGAACAGATTCTTCTCCACAGTCCTCACAAGGAACCAACCCTGCTGACGTCTTATCTCAAGCTTCTAACCTGTAGAATTGTGAGAATAAATTTCCATTGTTAAGCCACTCAGTTGGTGGTATTTTGTTACAGCAGCTCTAGGAAGTGAACAACATGGAAGCATATATTATTCCTTTTTTTTGTTTTTAATGAAGGGAAAGGTCTAGGCAATTGATTCAATTTCTCATTTTAAGTGAGAATATTTTTTGCTTAGCAAGTTGAAACAGAAGGTTTTATAATAGAACAAAGATAATGGCATGAAAACTCAGACACTGTGTACTTATGCTATAGAGAAACCAACAGCTTTCTCAATGAGATAATTTGAAGGGGTACCTTCTTTTTTACGTGAAGGTGTTCAGAATGCCCACAGAAACTTTGAGAATTGCTGACTTCAAATCACAATCTCGGACTGTACGGGAGTTTCAGAGACTACTATGTAAGGGAAGCAGGAACCAACATTCAAGTTTCTCTACCATCCATCATCAAACTAAACTATATTTTTTGATCTTTATTTTCATGATCATTTGCTCAGTAAGAGCTGTTTTGAAAGTCACATTGCAATTTCATCTGAATGAGCTGGAGAGGTTCATTTTCATTAAGTTTTTAAAAAATGTACTGGAATTTGTAAAGATTGAAAGAATAACCATCTTTCTGTATGTTTAGCAGCAGCAGCAGTTGCTCAAGAAGACCTCTGGCTACACAGACATTTTAAGAATTTGTCACTCCACAGAATAATACGAAAGACAGCTAACTAAAGGGAAGAGTTTCTTGGTGAAATCTAATACGAGAAAGTTTAAAGTATCAAAGTAAAGATTACAGTCCTGTTTGGGAGATTTTTTTGCTTTTGAAACAGCAAATGGTCAATCACAAGTATAAAAATGCTTAAACCAAAGGTAATTTGAACCATTCAAGGCTACCTTGGAAATTTTAGCCTACTCCGTGGACCTTTAATATCCAAGAAAGGAATTCTGTTGACTGGTTTGAACACTGTTTTAACAGAAACAGGAAGTCACTTCAATTTGCTTATTTAATTTTTCATCTTAAAGTTAAGTAACATTCCTGACGATCTTACAGGAAGAGCACAAGGAAAAATATTCGTAGAGAATTTCAAGCTAATGCATACCTTTAAAAATTGTTATCTAATTAAAGTACATGCTGATTTAATGCATTTTTCATAAAAATAAATTCCATTACAACTATTTTCTTCATGTAATAATTGCATTTCAAGGTCAAGATAATCTTAGTTGTCAATAAAGATGATTGCTAACATTAAAATACTTACATAATTTAAAAATTCACTGAATTTATTTATATTACATGCCTGAAAAGGAACAACCATCAGATAACATGGTAGGGGCTTCAAAAGCATCCAAATTCCCCAGAAAATTATGAAGCTGAAAAATACAGGGAAATTATGGTAGCAGGCAACATAATCAGAGGACTGACCAGGTTTCTTACCTCTCATCCTAGTACTGCACCCAAACAGGAGTCAGCCTAAGAAGCGACTAAAACAGTGATGTCTTAAGATTTCCCTGTGTTGAGAGTCCCCAAGACCGTCCCCGGGTTCCATAATTTGTTAGGAGGACTCATAGACCTCAGCATATGGTTGTATTCATGGCTACAATTTATTACAGCAAAAGAGTACAAAAGCAAAGGGAAAGGCTCTCAGCTTGGCTCAGGCCCAGCATCACAAATAGCTCCTCTGTCACTTCTACCCTGGTTTTGATTTTTTTTTTTTTTTTTTTTTTTTTTTTTTTTTTTGCGGTACGCGGGCCTCTCACTGCTGTAGCCTCTCCCGTTGCGGAGCACAGGCTCCGGACGCGCAGGCTCAGCGGCCATGGCTCACGGACCCAGCCGCTCTGCGGCATGTGGGATCTTCCAGGACCGGGGCACGAACCCGTGTCCCCTGCATCGGCAGGCGGGCTCTCAACCACTGCGCCACCAGGGAAGCCTGATTTGTTTTGTTTTGACTTCACCCTCTTGTATTGTCTGTGCTCTATCTCTCTCAAGGCTCAACTGCAGAAACATCACCCCCTGTTCCACCTTCCACTTCTCATTTTTCCTTCCTTTCCTCCTATAATAATAATAGACAAGTCTCATAGCACTTAAGACACATCAGGCTGTTCTAAGGGTTTTGTATACTTACTCAATTCATCCTCATAGTAACCCAGTAAGGTAGGTATTATTACCTCCATATTAAACAAGAGAAAATGGAGGCAAAGGAGATAAGCAGCTTCTCAAGGTCTTAAAATTGCAGTTGTAAGTAGCACAACTTCAATTCCAAGCCCTGCAGTCTGGCTCCAGACCCAAGCTCTCAACTCTGTAAGACTGCCTCTCAGACTATCACACTGAGCTGCACATAGGCATGCGCCCATGGCCCAACACTGAGCTGGTAACAGGCCGTCCAGACACAGTGAAAAACAGGAACACTAACAGGTTTGAACAGCTGCTATATCAACATATTAACTTTAAAATGTACGGCTTTTCAAAAGCATGGTGTAGGGGGACTGACGGCAGCCCTCCTGCTTCCTACAGGTAGGAGCATCTACCTTCTACTTTTGCCTACCCAGGTCCTCACAGCTCAGGGTAAGTCCCCTTCGCTAAGAAGCTCCCCAGGCAATTCCCACCTACTCTGATCTTTCCATCTCTGGACCTCACAGAACCATTCTTATTTAGCCCCCCAATTTATTAATCATATTCTGCTTTGCATTAGCCACAATCATTTCCTAAATGCCCAACTTGCCACTTGACTTAGATGATGGGTTCTCAAGGGCAAGGTTCTTAGCACTTATTTGTGTTGTATCCTCAATGTTCCTGCACAGATAGGGGCTGCCATGGTGGCCTGGAAAGGAAAGCAGCAGGAGCTAAGGGGCTGTGGGACACCAAGGTGAAAGGCTAGAACACCTGCCCTCAAAGCGTTCTGAATCTAGTTGGGAGGATGAGAGCACACTCTGAAGTTAAGCAGCTACCTGAACCTGCTCTGCTTAGAACTCAGGAGAGGGATTTAATGGAAGAGTATGAGGGAGCACACGTGATAAAAAGGAAGACTCAAGGGCCAGATTCCAAAAAGACAAGAGCTAGAAGGCTCTGGGAGTGTGCTGAACCCCCTCCTGAGAACATTATTTCTGGAATGAATCAGTTACAACTCTTCTCAGTCTTTTGATTTTCTGCTCAAGATTCAATTGACAGGGAGTTCCACTTTCACCATATATGTATATGGTATATATATATATATATCTCCTATTGGTTCTGTTTCTTTGGAGAACACTGACTAAATACAGTGAGTATAGTAAAACAAGAAGAAAGGACTAAAATTAATGACTGAAGTTTCCACTGTCAGAGCTACATAAACTTAAGGTAACTATAAAGAATAAAATAAAAATGATGAGAGTAGTAATAAATGAAATAGACAAACAACAGAAAAAATTAACAAAAAAGGCAAACTTGGATCCTTGAAAAGCTCAACACAGTTGATAAACCCCTTGTTAGACTGCTCCATAAAAAGAGTAAAAATAAAAATTAAAGAGGTGTCATCGGTACAGGTCCTACAGATAGTAAAAGCATAATAATATTCAACTGAACAAAGGGGAGAGCAGAGGAGGGGTGAATGCGTGGCTAAGTTTGATTCATGTGCTGGTAGAGGGTGAAACTTTATGATGGTTTCTCTAGACAGTCTCCAATGAGGCAGGAAAGTTTCCCCAAAGCAAAATCAGGTGAAGGGTTGCTTAAACGGTCTAAAGAACAAAAGCCAACGTCCGACATGTCAGCCAACAATGACAATACACTGAAATAAAGTGAGAATAGAGGTATGTACAAAGAGCATATGTCTGAGAACTGTGCTCTTTTGCTCTTGAGCTGGAGGGTAGGGAAAAAAGCTGGCCTTGTGCTGGAGCTGGTAGTCTCTGTTTTAAAGGTGAATGTGGAGGAGGAACTGACACAGGTACTTTGGGCCATAATCACAAAGCATATTATTTCACCGAACCTTTCATTTCCCAATGTATAGCACACTCGCTTATAAAGGGAGCAACGACAGAAAACAAACTTCTAGGGTGAAAAAAAATCAACACGAGAGAGTTGCAAAGAATTACATTAATTGATAGAGATACATACAATTTGACCACATTCTTCCGATATTAGGGGTATTTTGGAACCCTGGTTGACAAACTTTGAAAAAACCTTGGGCATTTTAAGTAAGGCAGACAAGCAAAAACCAGACGTCCTCCAAAAGTAAACTCTCACCACCACTGATTTTAACTGCTTCTGTAAAAGAAAATAACTAAAGTAAGTAGCAAGAAGAATGGCCTTTAGATTCTGAGAAGCTGGGGGCTAACAGGAACCTCCAAATTCACCAAATTCATTCATTAAGCAGACAGGTGTAAAATGTTAATGATAAGGCTACTGTACCTTCTCCACTTGACTAAGTGGTCACTGAAAAGCCAGGATTATTAGATGTCTAATTAACTGGAAAGATCAGAGGAAGATCTCATCCATAACAGTCAAAAGTTCTTCTGCTGGTTCTAGACAACTTCTAATATCCCTTCCTATTTAGGGCACTATATGGAAAGGGAAGCAATCCTATAACATAATTTCTCAGAAAAAGAAGCCATGTTTTCCTTAAGTGGGAAAGGGTTTACCAAAGAGAAAAACAAAACAAGATGGAATCCCCCTGGATATAAAAGTTTACATAACAAAAATACAAATACTGTATGATACCACTTATATGTTGCTGAAAATAGGCATATTCATAGAGACTGAAAGTAGAATAGTGTTTACCATGGGTTGGGGAGGGAAGAATGGGAAATTATCATTTAATAGGTACAGAGTTTCAATTTGAGATGAAGAAAAAGTTCTGGAGATAAATAGCGGTGATGGTTGCACAACACTGTGAATGTACTTAATGCCACTGAATTGTACACTTAAAATAGTTCAAATGGTGCATTTTATGTTATGTATATTTTATCACAATTTAAAAAAACTAAAAATAATAAATAGCAAGAATAGCAGTTTTTGATGAGACAGTAATGAGATGTCACAAATAAATTACCTAATTATATAGGAAACAAATAAATTAATGCTACAAAAAATTTTTAGGTAAACCCTTAATTACTATTCCACAATCCATACTTTAAGAACTTACTATATAAAATATATAGTAAGTATAATTATTATACAAAAAATAATGACATTGTAACAAATAAATGGAGAAGGTGTTTGCCTGTTCAAAGTTATGATTATTTCCTGTGTATAAGCCTACCGTCTGGTAGCAGATTAGGCCTGAACTACGTCAGCTGAGTTTCACTTTGTGTAAAGGATATGGATTGAGAAAGGGGATTACATCCTATTTCTGGGTCCTGGAGAGGCAAAGCAGTGGTCAGGGTCACTCTGCTAGCACAGACATGCTCCAAGGCCAGAACCTAGAAGCAGGATAGATCTCGGTATGTGTTAGCTGCCATGGGGTTTGTGAAGGTCACCATCCCATCAATGTAGGAGCTTACAGATCAAGCTGGATTTGCTAATTCCTACTCAGAGAGCAGGCTTGAAGGTAAACGATTGCTAATTATTATCCCATTTTGTGTACGGAGCTGTTTAAAAGTGTTTTTTTCCTCCGTGATCTCATCTGACCATCACACTTAACTGTCCTGCAAAGAAAATGGGGCAGATATAATCATCCTTGTTTTAGGACTGAGGAAGTCGTGAGGGTGAGGTCCAGGAAGTCCAAGTCTTTGAAGCTTTTAATGGCAGAGTTGAGGTCAGAACCAAAGCCTTTTGGTTACCAGGGTCCCTTTTCTCCAATTCTACCCTAATGGCAGGACTGGGATTAAGGTGAAGGCACTTGCCTCAGGCACAAAATTTAAGAAACACCAAATCAAGACAAATACTATTTTAATGTAATATGTTAAAAAGTGAAAATTAACGCTAAAATATCCCAGATGAACAAAATATCAAACATTTATTTATTTTTAAAATTAATTTTTATTGGAGTATAGTTGCTTTACAATGTTGTGTTAGTTTCTGCCGTACGGCACAGTGAATCAGCTATATGTATACATATATCCCTTCTTTTTTGGATTTCCTTCCCATTTAGGTCACCACAGAGCACTGAGTAGAGTTCCCTGTGCTATACAGTAGGTCTTTATTAGTTATGTATTTTACGCATAGTAGTGTATATATGTCAATCCCAATCTCCCAATTCACCCCCCACCCCCTCTCCCCACTTGGTATCCATACATTTGTTCTCCACATCTGTGTCAATATCAAACATTTAAATCAAGACCGGTGTTTGCTTGTTCTCTGACCCTGCGTTATTGTGTAATGGGAATAGCTGTTTCCCATCAGCCTGAGGCTTCCAGGTCCCCTAGGCCAGCTCATCCCCCTCTTGTGGGTTTATGAGGGTTGACGATGGTGTGCAAACAGATGGGGCAATGTGGGGCTTTCTACAGAGTCATGATTTTTTTTTTTTTTTCTGTATGCGGGCCTCTCACTGTTGTGGCCTCTCCCGTTGCGGAGCACAGGCTGCTCCGGACGCGCAGGCTCAGTGGCCATGGCTCACGGGCCCAGCCGCTCCGCGGCATGTGGGATCTTCCCGGAACAGGGCACGAACCCGTGTCCCCTGCATCGGCAGGCGGACTCTCAACCACTGCGCCACCAGGGAAGCCCCAGAGTCATGATTTTTGATTGTAGAGGAGTATCAGAACCTGGCTGGCATCAGAGAGCCAGGGAACAGCCAAGTCCAGGTTGGATCTCACAACTGAGGATGCCAAGGTCCCTGTGCTTTGCTTGCTGCTGTACCGCCTCTGTCCACTCTCTCTCTCCCTAGTGCCTACACCTACTCAAGAGAAAGCATGTTAAGGAATCTCTACTGCACCCTGAAAAGGATAAGAGACCAGGTAAAGTCCCAAGGAATTCTCAGGATGGTGATACTTCTGGTTGTCTGGTCAGGGGCTATTGCATAACATGTCCGTGCCCCAGAGAGTCTATCAGAGTGCCAGGGGCAAGATCTATTTTTGACCACCGACATATATGGTATGTCCTACATTTAAGGAGCTCTAATAAGTGGAAAATTCTATTTACATAAGAAGTACATTAAATTGTGATGATTTACTTCGGCTAAATCATGTGGAAGCCCATTCAGTATCAAGGTCTCCTAATCTATTCAATGGAATTTGATTTACAGTTGGTGGGTATTTTAATAGAGCAAGTCTTCCATCAGCTGTTATTTGAGCATCTACACTGTGCAGTGGTAAACAAAGTCTAAGTCAAGGTCTCTGCCCCTAGTCAAGCCACATGGAGGTTACTCAGGGAGATATGATCCATATACCCAAATAGACAAATATTAACTTATGATAAGAGCCCACTGAGTACTGAATAACATAGCCCTTAACTCATAGAAATTCCAGGGAGGGAAAGTAGTCACTTTGGAAGACAGAAAACAGAATAGTTTGCATGAACTGGGTCTGTCCAATGAGCACAGCCCACTGTGCTCACTGGAGATGTGGGCTGCACACATTGGAGGGCTGTGCAAAGGTGAGGGGCAGTCAGACGCAAGACAGGATCACAGGAGCGGGACACCATCCGTCTGGCTGAGTAGCTGCTTTATGAAGCTGGCAAAGCACCAATCTGATGCTTGAAAGTGGCTAGGGGAAGATGACTGAGAAAGAAATGGCTGAATCTCTCAGAAGAAAGCAGGGACAGCGCCATGTCAGGAAGGTCCAGGTCTGAAGATTCCAAAGGTGAGGGCTCAGTGTGTGATGCAGGAGGAAAGTCAAGGAGAGAAACACTTGAGATTGACAGTCATCTCTGTAGAGGAGGGAGTGTCGTGATGGCATGACTTCACAGGGGCTCTACCCATTGGTTTGTCTGATACTGAACTTGCCCTTGACCCTGCAGTCTTTGAACCAACAGATAAAACATAATCACACTAATTCATCTCAGTAGTGTGATCCTTATAATAAAATCTGGAGTATCTTTGGAAGGACAATGGGGTAACTAGTTACATTAATTGCTTTCAGAGAGGAGTGCTGGGTGGAATGGGAACAGAGGTGGGAGACTTTTCACTGTATACCCTTTGTACACTTTGAATTTTGAACCAGGTGTTAACTATTTAAAACCTTTTTAAAAATCAAAACATAAAATCCACGTGTGTTGAAAAAACTGAATGAAATAGGAAAAAATGTTTCAAGAGTACAATCTTCACAGGATCCTCCATCAAAAAATAAATAAGCAAACAAACAAATTTTTGAAATTTTTAAAGAAACAGCCTTATTGAGGTATAATTAACATACGATAAGCTGCATATATTTAAAGTGTACAATTCGATTACGTTTTGATGTGCATTTACATCTGCGAAACTATCAGCTTAAAAAAGATAACGGGGCTTCCCTGGTGGCACAGTGGTTGAGAGTCCGCCTGGCGAGGCAGGTGATGCGGGTTCGTGCCCCGGTCCGGGAAGATCCCACATGCCGCGGAGCGGCTGGCCCCGTGAGCCATGGCCGCTGAGCCTGTCCGTCCGGAGCCTGTGCTCCGCAACGAGAGAGGCCACAACAGTGAGAGGCCTGCGTACCGCAAAAAAAAAAAAGATAACGAACATATTCGTTACCTTTGGAGGTTTCCTCATGTCCTTTGATGTCCCTGTTTTACATCCCTCCCCAACCTTTCTCCCATCTCCAGGCAACCAAAGCACTAATCTGCTTTCTATTAGTTTGCATTTTTCTAGAATTTTATATAAGTGAACTCATACAGTATGTACTCATTTTTTTGGCTTCTTTTACTCAAGCAGAAATATTATTGAGATCAACACTGTTGCCTGTATCAATAGCCTATTCATTAAAAACCGTTGAGTAGTATTCCTTTTTCTTTTTTTGGCCACGCTCTGCGGCTTGTGGGATCTTTGTTCCCTGACCACGGATTGAACCCGGGCCCTTGGCAGTGAGAGTGTGGACTCCTAACCACTGGACCACCAGGGAATTCCCGAGTAATATTCCATTTTATAGACATGCCACATGGGTAAATACGCTAAGTATGTTTAACTGTAAAGAAACTGCTAAACTTTTCCAAAGTGGTTGTACCATTTGGCATTTTTCACCAGCAAGGTATGACAGTTTCAGTTGCTCTATATCTTCACCACCTGGCAGTGTTTATATTTTTATTTTTCTTCTTCCAGTTTAAGTGAGATATAACTGACATATAGTATTGTATAAGTTTAAGATATACAACATAACGATTTGACTTTCATCCATCATAAGTGATTCTCACAATAAGTTTAGTGAACATCCATCATCTCATATAGATACAAAATTAAATAAATAGAAAAAAAATTTTTTTTCTTGTGATGAGAACTCTTAGGATTTACTCTTTTAACCACCTTCATATATAACATACAGCAGTGTTCATTATATTCACCATGTTGCACATTACACCCCGCTGGCACAATCTTTTATTTTAATTAATTAATTAATATTTTTATTTTTCCTGCATTGGGTCTCTGTTACTGCACACGAGCTTTCTCTGGTTGCGGCAAACGGGGGCTACTCTTCACTGTGGTGCGCAGGCTTCTCATTGCGGTGGCTTCTCTTGTTGCAGAGCAGGGGCTCTAGGCGTGTGGGCTTCAGTAGTTGTGGCACGGGGGCTTCCGTAGTTGTGGCTCGTGGGCTCTAGAGCGCAGGCTCAGAAGTTGTGGTGTATGGGCTTAGTTGCTCCCCAGCACGTGGGATCTTCCCAGACCAGGGCTCGAACCCGTGGCCCCTGCATTGGCAGGTGGATTCTTAACCACTGCGCCACCAGGGAAGTCCCCAGTCTTTTATTTATTTTTATATTTTTAAACATCTTTATTGGAGTATAATTGCCTTACAATGTTGTGTTAGTTTCTATTATATAATGAAGTGAATCAGTTATATACCCCCATATCCCCTCCTCTTGTGCCTCCCTCCCACCCGCCCTATCCCATCCCTCAAGGTGGTCACAAAGCACCAAGCTGATCTCCCTGTGGCACAGTCTTTTAAACTTTCAATTTCCTATTATGTACATAGTGGCATCTCACTGTGGTTTCAATTTGGATTTCCCCAGTGCCTAATGATAATTAGCATCTTTTTTTTTTTTGGGCCGAGCCTTATGGATTGCAGGATCTTAGTTCCCCAACCAGGGATTAAACCCGGGTCCCCAGCAGTGAAAGTGCCCAGTCTTAACCAGTGGACTGCCAGGGAATTCCCCTGAGCATTTTTTTCGTGTGCTTATTTACAATCTGTATATCTTCCTTGGTGAACTCTTTATATATTTTGCCCATTTAAAAACTTGCATTGTTTATTATTATTGAATGTTGAGAGTTCTTTATATATTCTGGATATAATTCCTATCTCAAATAACTGATTTGCAAATATTTTGTCTCAATCTGTGGCTTTTCATTTTCTTAACAGTTTCAAAGATGAGGTGTTTCTAATTGTTATGAAGTCAAGTTATGAATTTTTTCTTTTATGGCTTATGCTCTCTTTCCCCTGGTACTCTGCCCTGGTAACACCAGCCACCTTGCTCTCCCTGGACTCCCAGCCCATCTCCTCAGTTCAGGGAGATAGTGGGGCTCTGCCTGGGTTACCCCTCCCAGTACTAAGGCTTGGAGACATAGTTGTAATCCAGGCAGTAAGCTGGGGCAACAGCAGTGCTCATCTCATTTGCTTCCTGCACTCAAGAATCATAGTCCTCTGTTACCTGATGCCTGATGTCTTAAAAACCCTTGCATTGTCTTGCATTTTGTCTCCTTTTTTAAGCTGTTTCAAGTGGGTATGTAAATCTGGCTCCTGATACTCTATATTGGCTGGGAAGCACAAATTCCCTTACACTCCCTTCTGAAGTTTGATAAAATTAGACTTTTTGAGTAAAAGGGAAAGATTATCAGAAAAGTCTGGCTTCAAGATGGAAATCTGAGTTCAGTTGCTAAGGTCAAAGGTGAGAAAAGGCACACTCTTACCCTGAAGTGCTTGTGTGGACTGCAGGGGGTCCACGAACCTCCAAAATTACATGAAAAACTGTGTATGTGGATGTCCTCATTTCTGAGAGTGCCTAAAGATTTCATTAGGACTCAAAGGCATGGATAATTTAAAAAATGACTATTCATCAGTACTTGGAGAAAGTCAAATTTCAAACTACACAGAGATTGAAGTTAACATTTTCACATGCTGCCATTGATCCAAGAAAGATGTTAGTGAAACTATCAGATAAAAGTTACTATATGGGAATGTAAATTGGTAAAGCCACTATGGAGAACAATATGGAGGTTCCTTAAAAACCTAAAAATAGAGCTACCATATGATCCAGGAATTCTGCTCCTAGGCATGTACCTGGAGGAAACCACAATTCGAAAAGATACATGTACCCCAATGTTCATTGCAGCACTATATACAATAGCTAGGACATGGAAGCAAGCTAAATGTCCATCAACAGAGGAATGGATAAAGAAGCTGTGGTACATATATACAATGGAATATTACTCAGCCATTAAAAAGAACAAAATAATGCCATTTGCAGTGATATGGATGGACCTAGAGATTGTCATACTGAGTCAAGTAAGTCAAAGACAAATAAATATATTTCTTTCATATCAGATATGATATTGCTTATATGTGGAATCTAAAAAAAATGATATAAATGAACCTATTTACAAAACAGAAATAGAGTCACAGGTGTAAAAACAAGCTTATGGTTACCAAGGGGGAAAGGTGGGGTGAGGGATAAATTGGGAGATTGGGACTGACATATACACATTATTATATATAAAATAGATAACTAATAAGAACCTACTGTATAGCACAAGGAACTCTACTCAATATTCTGTAATGGCCTATGTGGGAATAGAATCTAAAAAGGAGTGGATATATGTATACGTATAGCTGATTCACTTTGCTGTACACCTGAAACTAACACAACATTGTAAATCAACTATACTCCAGTAAAAAAATTTTTTTAAAGGTAAAATACAGAACTTGTTATAAATGTGGACAGCTAACCTTGGACAGGTTAGCTGGTATTCAGAGCAATAAAAATACATGAACTCTCCCCTACTGAAAACTCCCCCTGCCAAAAATAAAACATGACCCAGATTCTTACAGTGGGTATCTGTTCCCTATCATTTTGGCCACACAAATCTGGGGAGGAAGGCAGTGTTTGCACAGTATTTTTTATAATGACATCTCTTGGTTTGCTGGTTCAGAATCCATTCCTCCTCCTTTTGGTAGTAGCAACTCGATTTTATTTCCCCCTCACAAGTTTGTGGTGCCCATCTCAGAACTCCAGAGCAAAGAAAGATCTGGCCAGCCAGCCACTGCTTCAGAGATGGGCATGTGACACAGGCTGAGCCAATCATCAAACATGCTAAGAGCTTTTAGTGCAGAGGTCAATGGAAGGTTTAGGAACAAAGCTTGATTTCCTGGGGGTCATCTTGCCACCACGTGGGAAGGGCCTTCCTGAAAGAAGCCGACAGAGTAGAGGGCAGAGCTGAGAGGTGGGGAGAGTCCTGATGACTTACCTGTACACATTCATGATTGTTCCCTCTCCCTGCCAGAGGTTACCCATTCTCCTGAGTTGTGACTTCATTTGAGTTAATCATTCTCTTTCTTTTTAAAATATAGTTTTGAAAAAAAACCACCTAGATAGGTCTCCCTGAACAGTTATCATTTAATCTTGAAAATCTGAGTTGCAAGCACACACCTAGCTATCATGAGGTATTGCCAGAGTTAGATGAAGGCTCCCAGGAGAAGACAAAGAAAATGGTCTGCAGGTTGTAGTTTGACTGCGGCTTCCCTGGGAATTTACCAGAACCTCTCCTAGGCAATGTCATGAGTGAACCCTGGAGAAGACATGGTGGCAGCACAGTTGGAGGATTGGTAGGACAAGTGTAGGATGCAGGTGTGAGACGTGTGGCAGTTATGTGGTCGGGGAGTACGCTGCTCTCTTTTTATCTGCTTCTCACCTCAGCCTAGGAGTAGATCAAAGCAGACCATGTCTGTGGGGGAAGAAATGAGTCTTCAGCTGGTCTAGGTGTCAAGCCTTACAGAGGAGAGAGGAACTTTATCAATACATGGTCCAAGATAGGTCATGTACAGATTAGAATCTGGGTCAGGTTCACCTGGTTATGAACAATGACAGGCAGCATCCGGATGAAGCCATCGTCATGTCTGTCTCTTGGGTTACACTCTTCCAGTTCTGACTGGTGGCCGTCTGGATAACAGTAGACAGCCTGGAATCTCCCTGTACCATCCGCCCAAGGATTCTGTTTGCCTGTCTTTTGCAATAAATCTCCTCTGTCCTCTATCTTATGACTTCCTCTTTCTTGGTTTGCTCCCTTGTAGAATCCATTTTCCAATAGCTCCTTGAGAAAGCATGCATGGGAGGTGAAATTTTGTGAAATTTTTCATGAAAATTGTCTTCCTCCTATCCTCCTATTTACTAGATGATTTGGCTAAGTATAGAATTTTAAGTTGAAATTCATTTTCCCTCAGCATTTTAAAGATGTTGCTTCACTGTCTTCTTGATTCCAGTGATGTTACTGAGAAGGCTGAAGCTGTTGATTCCTGGTCCTTTGTATGTGGCTTTTTTCCCCCTTGAAGCTTATAGAATCTTTTCTTTGCCTCCTATGTCCTGGAATTTCACAATGATGGGCCTCAGTGTGTGTAATTCATCTGTTGGTCTTGTTTGTTGATCAGCCTTTCCATCTGGAAATTGTGTCCTTCAAGTCTGGGAAATCTTGAATTATTTAGTCGATAATTCTTTCCAATTCCTTATCTTTGTTTTCCTTTTCTGGAGTTTCTATTATTCAAATGTTGAACCTACATGACTTGTCCTCTAATTTTCTCTACTAGTGTCCATCTCTGTCCTTTATGCTTTGTTTTCTGTGAGTTTTCTCCAATTTTATTATTCTTTCTATTGAGTTTTCTAGTTCTGTCATAATGTTCTTGATTTCCAAGAGTTCTTTTTGGTTCTTTGAATTATTTCTTTCCTTGTTTCATGGATGCAATGTCATCTCTTTTCTTTTTGAAATATTAATGATGATTATGAAATTTTATTTTTTGATGTCTTTTCCCTTCACGGTCTGTTTTTCCTTCAGGTTATTATTATTTTTTTCCCTGTTGGTTTTGGTCTTTATCTTTCATGTGAGAAGTTTTCTTTAGTTGTTTGCCATTAACCATTTATTCCTGATTAAGAGCACAGATTAAAAGGCTGTTTGGAAGCTCTGAGTGTGGTATTGGGCCTTGTTGTGTCTTAGCCAAGGTTTCCCCCAAAGCAGAGCCCAAGAATTACACAGAGGAAGATCATTTAGGAAGTGATCCAAAGAAGCAGAAATGAGGGATAGTGGGAGGGAAAAAAGCAGAGAGAAAGCCAGTATAAGTGTTAGATATGTCACCCAGCTGGCCATTGCTGCAGTGACTGGTGCTGCATTCCATGGGATATCCTGAGTCTTGTGCGATGTGTCTCAGAGCTGTCCACTCAGGGGATGAAAGACGGAAGCCTTTGTCCTCAAAGGTAGCCTCACAGATGTTATTGTCCCTGAATTTCTGGGTTCACATGCCCGAATGCTGATATTGAGTGGTTCTGCAGACCCACATAGATGTTAAAGCTGCTTTGGGACAGAAACTAAGATTCAGGGAGGAGATAGGTGTAGATATAGATATTATAAGGAATTGGCTCATGTGATTATGCTGAGAAGTCCCATGATCTGCCATCTTCAAACTGGAGACCAGAAGAGCCAATTGTGTAGTTCTAGTCCAAGTCCAAAGGCCTAAGAACCAGGAGAGCCAATGGTGTATGTTTCAGTCTGAGTGTAGAAGACCAGTGACCCAGCTCAAAAACTATAAGGTGGAGAGACTGAATTCTCTCTTCTTCTGCCTTTTTTGTTCTATTCAGTCTCTCAACAGATTGGATGAAGCCCAATATCTGCTCTACTCAGTCTACCAATTCCAATGCTAATCTCACCCAGAAATACCCTCACAGTCACACCTAGAAATAATAGTTAATATCTGGGCATCCTGTGGCCAGTCAAATTGACACATGAAACTAACCATCACACTTGCTCTGGGAGGCTGTACGGAACTTGATGGAACAGTGGCTACAACTCTGGGTCGACTAAGAGGCGAGGCCAAGAGGATTAGGAGCAGTGCACAAAAGGTGTGTGATACATTGATCCTGAGCGTCACTGAAGGGTGACCTGGTTGGACCATTGTTAGGACTTAGGAGGTCCCCCTGTGTCAGATCCTGTGGGCCTTCCTCATAGACTGAGTAGATTGCTCAAAAAGAGTCTTCCAATCTCTGACTGAAAGGTGAATGTCACGTTGCCAGCATCCTAAGAGCCAAATGGGGCAAGACAATTGGAGTCGCCGAATTTGCTGTGCATCTGGCCTCTGGATCCCCCCATCTCCAGTGTTGTACCTATGCCCTCCGTGTGCCTGGCATCCTTCAGACCAGAGACTCTCCTTGCAGGATAAATCTCCAATCTTCTGCTGGGATCAGGGATTGGATGTGGGAACTAACTGCTTCTCAAACTGCTTTCACTCAGCTCTCCTTATTTTAGCCTTCCCCTCCATCCTCAGTCCCAGTGGTCCCCAGTTCTTGTTTCTGAGCCTTCTGAGTATAAGTCAGGTTGGATCTCAGCTTTCTCAGACCTGCTAAATTTTTCTTTTTCCTGAGTTGTACACTTTTTAAAAATTTTATTTTTAACATCTTTATTGGAGTACAATTGCTTTACAATGTTGTGTTAGTTTCTGCTGTATAACAAAGTGAATCAGCTATATGTATACATATATCTCCATATCTCTTCTCTCTTGCGTTTCCCTCTCACCCTCCCTACCCCACCCCTCTAGGGTGGTCACAAAGCACCGAGCTGATCTACCTGTGCTATGCAGCTGCTTCCCACTAGCTATTTTACATTTGGTAGTGTATATATGTCAGTACTACTCTCTCACTTCATCCCGGCTTGCCCTTCCCCCTGCCCGTGTCCTCAGGTCCATTTTCTGCATCTGTGTCTTTATTCCTGTCCTGCCCCTAGGTTCATCAGAACCATTTTTTTTTTTTTTTTTAGATACCATATACATGTGTTAGCATAAGGTATTTGTTTTTCACTTTCTGGCTTACTTCACTCTGTATGATGGACTCTAAGTCCATCTACCTCACTATAAATAACTCAATTTTGTTTCTTTTTATGGCTGAGTAATATTCCATTGTATATATGTGCCACATCTTCTTTATCCATTCCTCTGTCGATGGACACTTAGGTTGCTTCCATGTCCTGGCTATTGTAAATAGTGCTGCAATGAACATTGTGGTATATGTCTTTTTTGAATTATGGTTTTCTCAGGGTATATGCCCAGTAGTGGGATTGCTGGGTCATATGGTAGTTCTATTTTTAGTTTTTTAAGAAACCTCCATACTGTTCTCCATAGTGGCTGTATCAATTTACCTTCCCACCAACAGTGCAAGAGGGTTCCCTTTTCTCCACACCCTCTCCAGCATTTACTGTTTGTAGATTTTTTGATGATGGCCATTCTGACTGGTGTGAGGTGATTACCTCATTGTAGTTTTGATTTGCATTTCTCTAATGATTAGTGATGTTGAGTATCCTTTCATGTGTTTGTTGGCAATCTGTATATCTTCTTTGGAGAAATGTCTATTTAGGTCTTCCGCCTATTTTTGGATTGGGTTGTTTGTTTTTTTGATATTGAGCTGTATGAACTACTTGTATATTTTGGAGATTAATCCTTTGTCAGTTGCTTCATTTGCAAATATTTTCTCCCATTCTGAGGGTTGTCTTTTTGTCTTGTTTATGGTTTCCTTTGCTGTGCAAAAGCTTTTGCTTCATTAGGTCCCATTTGTATATTTTTGGTTTTTTTTCCATTTCTCTAGGAGGTGGGTCAAAAAGGATCTTGCTGTGATTTATGTCATAGAGTGTTCTGCCTATGTTTTCCTCTAAGAGTTTTATATTGTCTAGGCCTGCTAAATTTTAAGTTACCATTCATCCATCTATTTTTCAGCTTCTGAAATTGTGTTGCTCTTTTCTCTTGCTTTCCTTTCCTAATGAGTTTATGAAAAGAAAGGAAGGAAAGGAGAAAGAAAGGGAAAAGAAACCTGTTTATTGAGGTTTTGGGATGCAGCAAAATTACTTGCATGCATACCATCTGCTACCTTTAGCCTGGAACTGGCGTGCACATAATATACATAGCTGCCTCCTCTGTGTCCTTCCTGCTTTAACTTAAATGTCACCTCCTCAGAGAGGCCTTCCCTGATGACTCAGCCTGAAATTAGGCCTTCATCATCATAGCACTTATCACTCCCTGGTATTTTCTTATGTATGGGCTTCTGCCCCATTAGAATATAAGCTTCACAAGAGCAGACACCTCAGTCCATGTAGCATCCCCAGATTCTAAAATAGTACCTGGAACATGGAAGAAATGCAATAACTCTGTTTGGAAATATTTTGAGTATCCAGTGAGTTTCAACCGTGTGTGTGATGTACCCGGGAAAAAGAAAGAAAGACTGCCACGTGTGAAGAAGGAGCAGGGTATATCCAGAAAGAAGAGAGAGGCTGCATGTAAGTCATGTGAGTATGAGCAGGAAGAGAAACTGCAAAGAGCTTGAGTAGAGCTGCTGGAATCTGAAAAGGCCTGTATTTGAAAACCGTGTCTCTGCGTTGAGTCAAGGTTATCCTGGGTTTCAGCTGAGCCTCCGGGATGAGTTGGGCTGAACCTCTTAAGGGAGACACCCGAGGCAAAGGTGGACACGTAGGACAGGAGGCAGGGAGGAAAGCATATCCTGCTCGCTCTTCTTTAATTAATACAGGAGGAGAGGAGGACAGAAACGGGAAACAGACCTGGGGAGCTGCAGGGAAGCAGGGAGCACAGCAGGAAGCTCTGTTCTGCAGTGTGTGAGGCCACAGTACATGGGAAATGGGAGCTGCTGCCCATTTTATGTACCAGGGATCCTTACCATCAACCAGGGACATTTCGGGGGCCGTTCACATCCCTGTAGGTACTGAGTGTTGTGTGACCTTTATTTCAAAAAAAAAAAAAAAGTTACAGGTGTTTAGTGTAGCAAATGCAGATGACACAATAAAAAAACATTTTAAAGTTACCTTTCTAATTAGTGTCAGCTTTGAGCTTAGGAGATTTAGTTTATGTTTTTTCTTTGCTTGCTTTCTTCATTAAGAAGGTAATACATTCACATGGTTCAAAATTCAAAAGTCACAAAGCAGTATAGAGTGAAAAGTGCCCTTCTCACCCGATTCTCCAGCCTCCTCTGAGGTCTCCTCAGAGGTGAGGCGTGTAAACAGATCCTAGTATCCTTCCAGAAATATTCTCTGCCCATCCAGGTTTTCTTTTGGGCACGATTAAATAGGAACAGAGTGGGACTTCCCTGGCGGTCCAGTGGCTGAGACTTCGCCTTCCAGTGCGGGGTCGGGGGCGGGGCAGCCGGCGGGGGTCGGGTTCGATCCCTAGTCGGAGAGCTGGGATCCCTCGAGCCTCGTGGCCAAAAAGCCAAAACAGAAAACAGAAGCAGTATTGTAACAAACTCAATAAAGACTTTAAAAATGATCCGCATCAAAAAGATCTTTAAAAAAAAAAAAAAAAGAACTACTCAGAGCACACACACACACACACACAGAGGCCTTTCCTCTAAGTCAAGGCTAAGGGCTGTGCTCTTCATTTTCGCTGGTAAAGAGACAGCAGTAACAGGACCCAGCGGGGACTGGGGGAGGGAGGGATCTCCTCTCGGGTCATTGGCAGATCACTTAGCATGAAAAGGAACTGTGGTGGAGATAGAATGTGGTCTGCCAGGTGTCAGGTGCTTTTTATTTATTTTTATTTAGGATGAAGCTACTCTAGGTTTAACGAGGATGGCGAAAGACATGGTGTAGATGTGGCAAAAAAAAATTATGACTGTCATGTGTGATAGGGAAAAAAGTTTCAATGTGGCAGGGAACGGCGTTCTCTGAAGAAGGCTCTGTGTGGGATGTAAGCTTGGGAGAAGAAAGCTGTTTTCTGTAAGACACCCGAAGTGTATCTCTTAAAGGGGAGTCACTCCACCGTTGAACTGTGGGGTCCACAATCAAACAAGGAGTAAAACAAGAGAGCTAGATGGTTCCCAGGTGGCATGCCAGGAGGTTGACAGCAATCGGGTGGGACCCAGGTCTGGGGATTAAGTTAGTATGGGTCTGATATTCCCCAATTGGATGGAGGCCTGATTCTGAAGGTGAAGCACTTCAGTGAAGTCGGGAGGGAGCAGCTGGCAAATCAGACAGCTCCCCACAACAGGAGATCAACTGAACCTACCTGGCAAGGGGGCAGTCTTCAAAAAAAAAAAAAAAAAACTGGGAGAGGCAGAAAGGAACAGTTCTGGAGTCAGACAACTGGGTTCAATCCTGGTTCTAATACTTCTTAGCAGTGTGAACCTGGGCAAGTTAAACTCCTTGTGCCTCAGCTTCCTAATAAAGATAATACACAGAGATAATAATAGTCTCTCAGGGGTGTTGCGTGATCACCTGAGTTAACCACCAATGAGGGCTTAGAACAATGCCTGGCACATAGCTAACTCAATGTTTTTCAGCCATACCTGTTTTTAATGAAGACCTGTTCAGGCCAGTTTTGCTGGCATAGAGGTACTTGGTGATGAATCTGGACAAGCAGAATCACAGATGGATTTCAGGTAGTGGTAGGAGGGGAAAAGAGGGGGTGAACCATAGCATAGCAAGAACACATCAGGAAGAATGAGGAAAAAGGGTTCGGGGTGGGGCTGTTTCAGAGAAAACAGCCTGTTGCAAGTCTACAATGTTCAAAGCTACATTGTGTAAGGGAATTCTCGTTAGTTCAATGGAAAAAGTTTAATTTCAATTCAAGAAGCATTATTTTTGTGTGTCCACTTGAAGCTCAAATTATATTGCTAAGGAGGATGGCCAATCTGCATAGAAGGAACCCAAGATCTATGAGTCAGGAGACTTGGGTTCTAGTCCTAGTTCTGTCCTAAGTAGCTGATGTCGTATTGAATCAAGTTAATTAACAACTGTGTCATTTTGGAAAGGGGCCAGACCTATTTCCTAGGCCTCATGAGTATTTAACATTCTCTTATTCTAATCCAACAACAGCGTCTCAAGAGAATTTCAGAGTTGCTCACCTTTCCCCAAGACTCCTTCCCTCAAATAAATCCGTTAACACTAAGAGCATCTAGCGTTCCTTTCCTTTTTACCAGGTCCCCAAAGGAGCAAGATTTCTAAAATGCTGGCATTGGGAAAGAGCCACTTTTTCTTTTCCCATCCATTTCAGGAAGGTTTAGGTTTTCAGTTATTCCTTGGTCTGCCAAGAGTTGCTTCTAGATTGAAGTAGGAAGAAGTAATGAAAACAACAACATAAAAAAGGTGAGATTTGCTTAAAAGAAGCAAAGCTTGTTTTGCTTGATTCTCTGGGAGAAGGTGGTTGGCAGGTAAACTATGATTGCTCAGGTTCAAACTATCCCTTTAACAAACACTCCCTAAAGGGTGGAATCTGGCCCAGCCAGGATTATGAGATACTGATTCATAATGCGGATGGACACCGGACATACTAATAGCCTGCCTCTCATAAACGGGCAACAAGCTTACAAACCCTCAAATAAATGGCATCTCAATTCGGATATTGGGCTAGGGGGATGCGCTAGTTTAAAAAAACTGGCCCTAACTCTGTGACCCTTATGGAAGAACTGGTTGTTTAGAAGAAAAATCTTGAGTTCTATAGCTCCTCAGATATGGCTGCTTGCCCAAGGGCTGTGAACCTGCATCTTGTTTGCTCGTCATCCTGTCAATCATTCTCCTTTTTTTAAAAAAAGAAGACAAAAATCTGAAGCCGAAAACACCGAATTCCAAGCTTTTTCCAGGGGCGAAACCCTTATCTCATCTCTAGGGCGCTGTACTAACAACACTGGCTTGGCCTACGCCTCTCCTGGAACCCCCCTAGCCTTCCTCGAAGGGTCCGCACTGCGGGGCGCAAAGCAACAGCCCAGCTTTAAACCTAAAGGTTCCATCACCAGCCAATCGCCAGCTGGGATGCCTCAAGAAAATCAGAAACACCTACGGAAGATGAATGGCATTAAGACCAGCCTATCCGCGGGGATGCAGCTGAAGGGGTGGGGTCAGAGTTAGCCAATGGTATTGAAGTGGTGGTTGTTAGGCGGGAGGAAGACGCCTGCGAGCGTGCGTGGGGCCGCTCCTGGGAAGGGGTGGAAGGAAGCTCGCAGAACCAATGGCCGCGGCGGGCGGGCGGTAGTGCGCATGCGTACTGCGACTTGGGGCTGCGGGCGGGAGGCGGGGAGGGTGGGGGAGGGGAGCGGGGAGGAACGCGGCGGAGGCTGCTGCAACGGCAGCAGCCGCCGCCGCAGCAAAGAGGCCATGTTGTGTGGTGTGTGGGGCGGGGGGGGGGAGGGCCGGGGGGGGAGGAGGAGGAGGGAGTAAAGCCGAGAGAGGAGACGGGAGAGAGACACCACACACACACGGCACAAGATGGCCGGAGAGGCAGCAGCACCCCGAGCTGTCAGGCGTTCCGCCGCGGCCGCAGGGCCCGCCGAGTGGCGGGGACTTGCGCCCGGGAGGCCCGCACGCCCGCGGGAGCGAAGCGGCCGCGGCTGGGGCGAGGCGGGCCGCGCGCCGGGGTCGGAGCCCGCGGCAGAGGCGCCCGGGGCGGCCGGGCCCACGACGCGGAAAGCGCCGCTGCGGCAGCGGCCGCGGAGGCTCCCCGGGGCCCGGGCGGCTCGATCCGGTACGGGCGGGAGGCTCGGGCGGGCGGCCCGGCGCGGGACTCGGGTGCGGGCGAACAGGAGGTGCCGACCGCGGTGCTCGGACCTGGTGAGTGGCTCCCCGGCTCCGTTTATTGTCCTTTGTCCTTGGGAGGAAAAGCAAAATGTCCTTGAGCGCGCGAGCAGGAGGGGGCGGCGGGCCGGGCCTCGCCGGCCGGCTCTCCCTTAACGGCCCCATTGGCGCCGCTCTCTGGCTCTCCGGGCGGGAAGCGCCGCGGGGCCCGGGGCTGGGGGCGCGGGGGCCCCGCTGAAGACCGGGCGGGGGGTTGGCCTCGTTGCCGGGACCGGCCCCGCCGGGAAAGGGGCGGCGGCGGTGACCGCGGGCGGGAGCCTGAAGGGGACTGCGCGAGGAGAGCCCCTTTTCTGTCCTGGTGAGTTATTTTGATATTTAGGGTAAAAAAAAAAAAATCCTTTTCAGGTTCTCGGACGGGGTAGCTTTTTAACCCCTTTCCGGTGAGGTGGAAACTCATCTTCGTTTTCGAATTTAAAAGAACAATGGAATCCTGACTACGTTTCAACAAAAATAAAACTTGTTTTTTTTTTTCTTTTGGGTGTTGGCTTTTAACTCTTTCAAAGCCGATTTTGAAAACGGCTGCAGTGTTGCAGATGAGAAGGTACTTGCTTCGTGTTCAAACCTTTATTGACGTTAAGGTTGTCTTAAAAATGCAAGTTGGAGGAGTGCTTCTGGTATTTCAGAAATTACAAAGACAAGTTTACTATGTCGTCAAGGCTGTTTAATGGAAATAGATTTTAATTACGGTGCTAGACGATGACGTTTGATTAAGGTAGTTTATTTTACTGAGTAATTACGCCAAAATTATTTGACATTCTGATGTTTGAACAATGATTAAATCTAACGTTGGTTAATTTTAAAAAGGTCATAAGGAGCCGTTATCTGTAACTTATCACACCTGAATGTTAGACCGTACTTGGGTTAGTTTCTGGACTTTTAAAAGTTTAAGTTCATCATTTGATGATTTTAAAAAATAATGTGTATTATCACAAGCCATGGTCGACAGAACTTTTACAAAGGAATATTCTGACACCAAATCTCTTTGTGAAGTTACTTTCTCGTAGTGTAAATATTAAAGTAGGACTGCTCGGTAATGGGCGATGAAGAGGAGCCATATTTGTTGCATGCATAAAAATCCAGATATGTTTAAAACGGAACAGTATTTTAATAGTGTATTTTGGTTTTTTAAAAATTTGCAGAGTCCTCAGTATAGTCTAGGAATTAAAAAAATTGTCTGAGAGGGAATTTGAGTTTAGTGATTTGAAGAACAAACCACAAATGCACGAACCTTTGTGTATTTTAGAATATATTTGTCTTCATCCTGCGGTAGCTCTGGTGTTGTAGAGGTGCAGATCTACGTAAAAATAGTGTTGGGCACATTTACGTAGTACTTATAAAATCAGAGATACTGGTGTAATGGACTGTGTTTCTGAGGGTATTTTTGTCAGTGACATTGTTTTATTTTCCTAATAGCATTCATGTAGTGGTAGACGTTACATCAGTTGCGCATATCTTGATTTTAGAGACTTGTTTAAGTAACAATTTTGGTTTTTCAAATCAACATTTCTGAAATTTTTGAACACTGCAAGTCGTTTGAAAATTAATATTCTGAATCTAGTTTTTTTGAATAGCGAAATGCAGAATAATTGTTACCAGTTTAACCTCATAAGATCTTTTTACATGAGAAATGGGGGAAGGGAGAGACTGAAAATGTTCTAGACCCCAGTTTGAAATTGAATAAAGGTCATAGATACTACATGTTTTAGATTTACTTTAAAGACAAAGCTAATATCCCACTTGGTGAGATCAAATAACTTGTGGTTTAAAAATTTAAAGTAACCAGTGGCCATTTTAACTTCACTAATTTCTCCTGGAGGAGTTAATTTTTAATTGCTCATAATTGTAAAAGGTATTTCTAGATGGTAAAGAAAATTTTAAGTTGATTTCAGTCTTTAAAAATGGTAAACTTTTCCTTTGTTTTTGTGTATTGCTTGCCATCAAAAGAATAAAAGTGAAAACAAGGTCATAATCTTAAATCTGTACAAATATGTGAATTTTTTGTTTTTAATCTTAATATCTTAATCTCTAGTGTTTGTCCATACAACCGAAAGATGAGGAAAATAAAGACTGATAGATATTAAGATAAATAACTGCAACCTTGAAATGTACAGGTAGCTTGTCGATGAGCCATTTCTTGAATTTGTCCAATGATCTTTGTCTCTGGAATATTTTCTCATTGTTTCATCACACTGAAACTTTGGCCAAGAAGTGTTTAAAAATCAAAACATTGATAATCATCTTCCTTTTTTTTTTTAAAGGTAACTTACAAGATTAAAATTACATTGGGTTGATGATGGTTCTGAGTAAACAGCTGTTTTATTTGAGGTAAGAGTGGGTAAATTTTTATTATTTTGACATAAAAGTAAACTTACTAGGTTTTTATTTTCTTTGATAATATACATTTTTAGTGAATAGTGATTATGAGTAAATATCTGAAATAATTTTACAAGATCTTTAAACCTTTTCATTGTGTGAAAAGTGTATCTGCATAGCCATTGTAACTTAATGTGCTTTTTGAATAGTTTAAAATACTAAAGGTCCTTTAAGCCTTTGTTTAGTTTTGGGAACAAGAAAAGACTGATTATACTTTGAGGAAAACCATAAACCAAAGATACGCTTTTTCTTTTTTGCTATCTAATACACTGTGCAAACAATTTGAATCTTTTAAATATTTAAAGAAATAAATTTTGGGGGAAATTTAAGCTAGTTACTATTCATACTAATGGATTTTAGGAAAGAATGCTTTAAAAATCGGGTTTTGTGAGCATAGATTTTATTTTTTCTTTTATGTAATAAGAAGTTTTAAAACACATTAGTATTTGGCTATTGGTGATTCCATCAGTAAATTGTTTAGAATACTGTTTTTTTCCGCCCCTAAAGGTATGCCATTTTGAAGACCGTGGAATTTTATCCTTGAGGATAAAGGAAATATTTGCGGTAGTCTGTATTTTACATAGCAAGTAAGTAAATGTTTTTATCCAACATCTGAAATCTAACAGCTACCAACAGGAGAATATCAACTAAAGTTTGTCAGTGCGACATAAACTGTAGACCTTATCTCGAAAAAGGGAAGAGAAAAAGCCCATCAAATTCTTTTCCTTACATCAAAGCAGTTTTGTGTAAGGAAAAGCAGTTTTGTTTAATGTTAAAATAGTTGATACATGTAATTTACACCAGCAGTGAGACATTCAGTATTTTTCAATTAAATGGTGCTTTAGAATTATGGTTAAATTAGTAGTTGAGTCATCAGAATTACGTATGTTTACAATCTGAAATGTACATTCTTTAGCCCTTTTTTTGGTGATGCAGATTACGTTTTAGAAATGGCCTAGAATTTTGTATTTGCAGATCTTATGATTTATCTTAAAATAACTATATTTCAAAAACTTAATAGACACTTTCATATTCTAGTTATTATGTAATGGATTTAAAATACTCAATTTACCTGTTTTTATGAGTTTTTTCCAAACAGGTGCAAAAATAAGTTATCTTACAGGAAACTAGAATGTGACTATGAGACCTCTAATCTATAGCTTAGTCTTCTTAAAGCATAAAAGGAAGAAATAATTTCAACATGTGTATGGTATTTTGACATGTGAAAACAATATGTACAGAATTTTCAGGAATTACTTCTTACCTCTTAACACTGAAAGGGGAAGTTACCGTCAAGCAGTAAATATTAGGAAGGTATTTATCAGAGGAAATATATAATGAGATATCTTGGAAAGTTTTAAGAATAGCCAAATAACCAATTAGTTAATGTAAGGGTAGGTTTACCTTTGTGCTTGTAATTTTTGTGGAAAATTCATCGTTGGTGTTGGCTTATTCTGTTGATTCAAATAGGTGATAAAAGTAATATATTTATTGCTTTTGCTTTAGCTTAATTTTTGCTTTTCAGCTCTTTTGCAATTTGATCAGGTTTGTGTTCATAACAGTGTACAAAAGCAAACCCAGTGTTAGACCTTTAATAATAATGTTTTTAAAATGTAACATATATTAAAAAGTTAAAGACATCTTTCATCCCAAGATCCTTTAACATAAATGCCAAGGTTAGGGTTTCCTCTTTGTAAATGATAGGATATTAGGTTGGCATTCAGATTTGGTTGGGCACTATTCTAAAAATTGAGAATTGGGCCTCTTAAGGCACAAATGTGTGTGTTTAATCTAAGTTTAAATATAAATTGGCAGTAATTTATAATGGCCTACCAAAGGTGTAATTTGAACCCATAGAATAAAAAATTAATGGTTAAAGAAGATTAGAAATGTTAAATGAAAATTTTTATCTTTTTTAGTCAAGTATTAATGATAAAAATAACTAAAGTGTTGTAGTAACTCCTAAGTTAATGTAATGGAGTATATAGTTTTCCTTTTATCACCAACAGATAAAGGATTATAATGTCACCTTTTAAAAAGACCTACGTGTACTTAGACCTTCATGATAATATTTAGAGTCAGTGTTTTGAAATCTGCTGCTGAGCCAAGCCTGTAAAATTGGCAATATTTTTGGTGGACAGAAATAATGGACACACGGGGGCAAATATAACTGAAGATACTGTTGTTTTAGATTACTGTATTTCATAAACACATTGTTTACTACTATTTTCTGCTTGAGACCTGAAGTGATAAAAACTTAAATATTAGTTTTAATTTTAGCAATTTGAATTCTTGAATCATAAAAGTCACCTGATCAAGTTGGTGATTGGCTTGCATTGCATTTGTTATTATTGGTAATAACTGTTTAAAAAATTCCCTGGAGTTCCACAGAAATGAAAGAAGCCATGCCCCATAGTTAACAAAAGGTTTTCATGAACTACGACATAATAATTAGAGGTTGGATTAGGTGGAATAGGTAATTGTGAATATAAATCTTCTTTCAAGTTTCATTTACTGTTCACAGTTTCTTGATTATTTAAAAATTTGGACTGTGGGCAACCAGTTATTTTACCTTTTCTCCTCTGATTTTCTTCTTTGTTGAGAGGCATAAGCGGAGAAATGTAATTTGAGGACATCTCCATCTTTTGCGTTAATGAGAGGTGTGTGATAGAGTGGAACATATAACTGTGATTCAGCAGTCAGGAGACCCAGCTTTTAATGTAAATTAGCCCTGTAATCTGGACGTTTTATTCATTGTGGACCTTAGTCTCCTAATTTGTATAAAGTATTTGGAGTTTGCAATCTCTTGATACATTTTTGCTCCTAAATTGTGTGGTAAAAATAGTGTCTAGTTCTCTTAAACTGGAAAGTAGTTTTTGTAATTTTTGCATTGCAAATCATGGATGTTATTTCTTTGTTGAAGTAATTTGAATAGCATGAAACCTGGGCGATAGTGTACCTGACTTCCCTAATTTTAGGCGTTCTAAAATATTGGTAAATAGTATAAATGCAGGCATAATGGAAAGTTTATGTTAAAAAGCAGTTAAGGTGTGAAATTGTCTTTAAAAAATAGATTTTAGAATGCTGCAATGAAAGCATTGTTTTGAATTTTTTTCCTAATAATTATTTTAAGTAATTTAAAGAGTAGTGCATTTAATGTAACATTTGCAGCTGACCATTGTGATTATAAGTGATGATTTATAACTTACATGCTTGACATAAGCTATGTAATTTCCCTTAAGAAATCTATATTTCAAAGATAAATATCCTCATCTTACCCACTACCTTTCCCTTCCAGATTTGAGTGGGTCAATACAAACTTAATTTTCAATTTGACTTATTTCTGATTATAAGTAACCTTTACAACTTAAATTCAAGGATATTCTGAACTTTATAAATAAAAACTATGTGATTTGATTGTTTACATAACTTTCAAGTAACATGTTTCCTACAACGATTTGATTTATACATTGTGTAAAGCTAGATAATCCAGTGTTTTGGAAAACAGTCTTTGTTTTTTGAAACTATACCACTTATTTGAAATTGAATATTTCCCAAACAAGCAATTATATCCTTAAGTGTGTATTACATAGTAGTCAAAATAATTTTAATTTAGGTTATCAAGCTAAATATTTTGCTTAACTTTAATGGTTTATGAGTTGTGACAGAGTTTTCTTATGACGGTTAATGACTTTGTCACTAGTGTCTTATTTTTGTGGACGGTTTCTTATATTTCACAGTGCTCTCGGATTTTATTCTTAATTAAAATGTAAAAATTGTTTTAAGGACTTTAAAAGGTGACAAAACCAAATCTTAAGAAAAGCACAAATGGGCTAGTAATGATAATATTAAGACTTAACTAAAGCCGTTTTTGCCTTTTATTATAAAATGACCAGCAAAGTTGTTATTTATATTATACCTATAATTTTCTACTAAATGAGGGTCCTGGATACTGCAAAATATTAAAGATTAGGAGTATGAGCAAATTTATCAACTTTTGTAATCTCCTTAAGATAAACTTGGCTTACCCCCCTTTAAAGGAAGGCAGAGTGTACTACTTTGTCAATTTTGGGGAAGGAGATCGAGGGGTAGATTACATTGGTGTCAGTAATTTTTGTGGTGGTGCAAAGTGTGATCCAAGCCCTCCTCTGGTTTCGATGCAGTGAGCATCCCGAGCCACATACTTGTACTGGTAGGTAGCCTTTTTATAAGGAGTTGTCAGACTGATGTGATGGGTTTCCCTCAGACATTTCTTTCATGGGGATTCCTTAAGTCATTTCTGCCCTTGTCTTAGGGATTAAATCAATTTATTTTACTTGATTGATTTAGGTTTTGTCATTGTTCACTGTAACTGTCTTCTTTGTAAGATCAGATTAAATTTGGAAGCTTAATAATGCTGCGTTTCTTGTAAATTGCTTCGTTTTATCAACTTGTTGGGAGGCTATTTTAGCACCTTGCTCTTAAATCTTGAAGCAGATCTTACTATTTTTTGGTTATGACTAGTTAAAACGATTAAAGGGATTTAGATTTGGTAAGATGATCAGGAACTTGCTTTATAATTTGAAAAATTGGAAACCTTGGTCATGGAAAAAGCATTTAGGTAGCTTAGTTTTAGCTTAAATACTAAACTTCTTTTGCTTTCTAAAAATCCTTAAGTTGATAGACTTTAATATTGAACTTTTGAACAAAGCTTTTTGGGTAGTTCTACCTATTGTGATTATTATAATCATACTTTGGTACAGGAGTGATTGGAAAAAGTATATACCTGTATTCTCAAAAATTTATTTGAGATACAGGAAACATCTTCCATGTTTATGAGGTATTTCAGTCTAACTAGTGAAAAGTAATGGTTATCAGTAAACAGATAAAAAGTAATTTTTATCACGCACATATTTTAGAAAGGGTTAGTGTTGTGTAGGTTAATATAATCAGTAGAGAAAAAAATTTGAAATTATGTGTAAGGTTTCTATCCTAGAATAGAGTTGATTAAAGTACATAGTATTATGAAATAATATAGTAATATTGAAGAGTGAGAAACATGGCCTTGCCAGGTTGGTAATGGAAGCTTTCCTTTAGAAGTCTGGAAAGCAGATTAGCTGAAGGACCAGAACATAAAATAGTTCTGTACTGTTACAGAAGGAGTGATGTTGGCTCTGTTAAACAGCTATTTTGCAACCATGGCTGCCTGTTAGGGAGCCCAGATTTTTACCTAGGAAGTTCTTGGGGCCTGAGATATAACGTGTTTTTATAGTAACTTTATTATACAGGTGAGCCCTGTGAACAGCCAATCTTAAGATCCTCTGGATCAGAACTTTTGATTTTCTGCTTGGACTGTATTTATAAATACATGTATGTCTCGGTCTTCTGGCTAGTGATCCTGATAAGATGTTGAAGTTTCCAAATAAATCTCTTTTTTTTTTCTGTACATACAATTATATTCTTTTTGATTTCTACAGAAATATGAATCCTGAGGCTGAATTATCTAAGGGGCCAATACAACGAAATAGATGTTGGTGGAAGAATTTAGTAAGTTTTACTCAATTTACATGTTTAATTTGTTTTTAAATTTTAAATATGACTTCGG
Source organism: Kogia breviceps (assembly GCF_026419965.1). Classification (NCBI taxonomy): domain Eukaryota; kingdom Metazoa; phylum Chordata; class Mammalia; order Artiodactyla; family Physeteridae; genus Kogia; species Kogia breviceps. The sequence continues at coordinate 119,874,804 of NC_081312.1, read as the reverse complement.
AAATTTTGAGTAACTGAGTCAGGGTCTCTAAAAATATAGAGGGATTTAGTGAGGTTCAAAGCGGTACAAAAATAAATCAACATGGTTAGACGTATATGAAGTTTATTATTAAAATTTTTTGTGTTAATTTACTCCAACCTTTTATTATTTTCTACTTTTTTAAAATTTAAGCTCAGGCAAAGTTAAAATGGAAAAAACCCCACATTTGAACATGCTTTTAATACTGCACCCTAGGACTTCCCTGGTGGTCCAGCGCTCAAGACTCCACGCTTCCACTGCAGGGAGTGTGGGTTCGAGCCCTGGTAGGGGAACTAAGATCGCATATGTGCTGTGTGGCCAAAAAACCCCACAAAACCCTGCACCCTAGATCTGGGTGTTTGTAAACTCCCCCCTATTTTTATAAGTAAAATTTTATTGGAACACAACTATGCGCTTTCATTTACACATTATCTGTGTTTGCTTTCCAACTACAGCTACAGAGTTGAGAGTAGCTGTAGCTAATGGCCACAAACCCTATAAAATACTTAGTATTTTTTCCTGTTAGGCAACGTTGCCTACTCCTTCCCTGGAGCCTTCCTTTTTGTCAGCTTCACATGTGTAAAACTCAGAAGCCCTTAGGTTCTCTTGGTAATAGAGCATACTTTTTAATGGATTTCATTGTTTGTAATTCAAATAAATGAAGTAATTATGAGCTTTCCTTAAACTTGAAAGCCCAACAAAAAGTTTTTTTTCACACTGGGGTTTTGCCTTGATATTAGAAGGTTTGGTTACTACTACTACCGTGGAATTTCTAATTCCCCATCTGAGAAATAGTGGGAAAAGAGTTAGTGGTAAGACTGTAGAAATGAATTTGGATGAATTCTCAAAAGGATTTATTATTGACAGAACTTTTTAGGTATGATAATTATTTAAGTAGTTGTTTCATAAATAATTTTTTGAATCACATTCAGGAATCTAGATTCTAGATTATATTCTTTGCTCCTAATTACTACTTCAACTTCTATTGTATAAATGGCTACTAGGGCCTGTAAAATAGTGAAGTTTTTTTTCTTTTTTTAATGGGGGATGGTGAGAGCAGAGATGAAAACTTTCCTAATGTAGTGTAATTTATTGACTTTTCATGCCTTATATTTTAAAACGATTGCCTGGCACATAGTGGATGCTCAATAAATACTTATTGATTTTTATTGTATATACTTGATGTTAAACATTATCAACTAGTGTTTTGGGTCTAACCTACTAAAAAGTGAAGTTCATTATTTATAATGCTTTAAATACTAATTTTTAGGTATACTTGAATGCCAAAACTTTGACTCAGTAAAAACTTTAAAGTTACAAGAAACTACAACTTTCAGTCTTTCATGGACATGTAGTCAAGTTTTAAACTAAATGGGATAATGGGGGAAGATTTGATTGTAAAAACCTTAAGTAAGATGACTGTTTCTTAGTATAGTTGAACAACATAGTTTAACAATGTTGTGAACAACAGCTGGCTGGGGTTTTTGTAGTTAGTTTTTATGCACATTTTATTTAGGACCCAGACTTGTTAATAAGTTTTAATCCTGTTGAGGAGTCAAGGTTTTTTGGTAATAAGACAAAATATGTGAATTCATTATTAAATGTTTTCAAATTGAAAAACAACATGAAGAAGATTGAAATTATGTCATAAGTACCAAGAAGCTTAATTACATGATGATAATGATCATCATATGAGCATCAATTTCTGCTTATTGTAATTTTGTACCCATTTGTCCCACTGGTTTAACAGTAACAAATTGTAGTATTTATTAGAGCCACTTGTTTAAAAAATTAAGAATCATTAATCTTTTTCCTTGTACTCTTTCCCTGTCTTGCACATTTTTTGTTGCTATTAAAATGGGGGTTTGCTGGGAAGTAGAGGTAAGGAAATTGAACCCCTCTTAAACACATCCAGTAATGAATCACTTGCTTGCATTTCAAATAACAACTTAACTTTACTATATCCTAGTGTTTTTTTGAACAAATTTACTGAATTAGAATTTAAGACCTCCTTGCTCAATTCTTTTTAATTTCTGGACGTACAGTATTTGGGGATTTTAAGCAGTAGCAGGTACTTATTACCTTCTTACCATGTAAGTCTTTTCTGCCTGGAAATTATCTTAGAACAAGCAATTTGTTCTTAAAAAAAAGGAGGTATAAAATAGTGAACATCATAGTGGAAAAATTCTAAATTTTCATAGTATTAGCTTGAAGATTGTATGTTTGATGGTGGAGTTCTAGATAAAACCATCATTTCTACAGTATGGTTCCAGTAATTCACAAATCTGGAAAGATGTGGAGTAGTAGGGCTTAGATACTAACCCCCCTGCTCAGTTTTCTGTACTGATCTTATTTTAATGCAAAATCAAATTCTCTTTAAAGCAAAGTGTTCTGTCTTTTACAAGTTGACCCCATGATCCTATAGAGTTTTCAGAGATATCATGGCCATTGGAATATAAATTATTTTGATTCATTAAGGTTAGTTTGTAGGTCCTCAGGTACTTTGGTTACTGTGATATATTGGAGGTCTATTTATTGAGGTCTTTCTATATGCCAGGTAATGTAAAAGCTATAAATGTACTAACTCATTTAATCCTCACTACTACTGCCATATAAGGTAGGTACTACTGTTACTTCTATTTTACAGATGAAGAACTGGATTTTGTTACCCAGAAAATTTCCAGGCTCAGAACTCATGCCTGCTTTCTTTTTCACTTTTTAACTTTGCTTATTTGCAAATTTAATTTTTGCAAGAAATTGGAATTCCATGAAAATAAATGGATTTATTCCTAATCCTTTACTGTTCTTTTAGGTGCTTTGATATTTGACTGAGCACTTTTGCTTATTAACAGAATTCTCACTTCTGGGTTTTCATTGGCTTTATAGGAGTGCAGATCATGGCTTTCTTGTAGAATTCTTTTTCTTCTCCGCCCCCCGCTTTTTTTTTTTTTAACCATGTTAAATATATGACAGTATATGTGATAGCATGACCAATATGCTAGTATTTTTTAATCTATTTTTGCCACACAAGCTGGTACATTAATTAGTTTTGATATGGTTTTAATATCATTGGGCTTTTCTTTTGGAATTTTTTTTTAAAATGTGGTTTTAAAAAGAAATTTCTTAATAGTGTCTGTAATGAGTTTTTTACCTCTTACCTTGTGGTAGAAGAATATAAAGCATGGAGTTTATCACTTAATGTATTAGATTGAATAAATTGTACCTATAGCCATTGAAATGACTAGCTTGATATGAATGCATTAATATCACCGTTCATCATAATAGTATTTACATTCCCAACTTCATTGAGAGCTTGATCCTGCATTGTAACAGTAGTGATTGGGGAGAAATTTGTTGATAATTAACTTTGCAAGAGGAATGATGGTATTTTTATTTTTATACTTTTATATAGAAATATGTCCCTTAATTGTAAGGAGTGAACAAGTGGAAGATATTTTACTGATACGGGGAATAAATGAGTTACTTTTAGTTCTCCTTTTAGGCTGGAGAGAAATCGGCAAAAAATGTTTTGGGAGAAATAGCTTTCGTTTGATGTTTATTACTGATGTTGTGATGCTCATTTTCAGTATTTTTTTAAATGAGTGGTGTGGTGTCTCTTGGTTAATCAAATGGTTTATTAAGTAGATTTTTGTATTGTATATAATAGACAAATCCTCATTGTAGTTTTGGAATCAAGGTACTATCTAATGAGTAAGAAATGACCTTATATTTAATAATCTCCTAGTCAGTCACTCAGACTTTATTGCTATAAATTTAGTTGGAGAGCTGCAAAATTTATAAAGAAGACTAGGGTTAAAACTTATTTTTCTAATTATGTTTTATCATGATGAATCAGGACCATGTATTTAGTGGTAAAATATCCTGGCTTCCCTTAATCTCCTTACTTCAAATTATTTAAGCAATGAATTTTTTTTAGAAAATGAACATTTGATGTTTTTGCAATGAGAATATTTTATTTGTATTGAATTTGAAATCTGATAGCATTTTATGGCAAATATCAAATAAGGCAGGGAGATATTTTGCATTTCTGATGATTTTGTTTTCTAGTGGCTACCTATTTCCTGCATTCTCATATATGTAGCTAAAGATAGTGACATCTATATTGGCCATTTGTGTTATCTATGCAAAATTAATTAAGATCTGTTGGACTGGAAAACTGCTATGATCCACTGCTTCGGGTTTTTTTTTAATCCTTTAAGATTCTTTTCCATATTTAGTTTTATTTGAAGAAGCTTGGAAAGTTTTCTGCATTGAGATTTAGAATCCATAGTGTTGGTGTAATTTAGCTTTCCAGAATTTTTGAATTTGAATTTTTGTTTTCACTTCTCATGTAGACAGTATAACAACATTACATTTAACTATTAAAAATTTGACTCTTCACTGCCACATTTTTATGGTTACTGTGTATCTGTGACAGTAAAAACTTTGTTACTGGTGTGCAGTTTTGCCATGATTCTCTTATTGAGAAGATGTATGTGCAGAACATACAACTTTAATATAATACAGTTTTATAGTTTAAAGCTGTTATAAAATTATTAAAGCTTTGTGTATGGTAAGAGTATCTTCAAGGTGGGTGGATGTTCTCTGAAGGAGTAAGATTATTGATATTCCAACAGCATTTTTTTTCTTTTAATGTTTTCATCAAGCACCCAGTCAGCTTGAAGAGTCTCAAATGGACCCTACCACTGAGAAATCAAGATGGCAGTCCACTATGGGGAATTGAGAAAAATGGATTAATACAAGAGTGCTGTGATAATATACAACCAAGACAGGGTTCTTTTAACATGGATTTCATGAAATGAATGAAGATATATAGGTTTCTTACCCAGGACAAATGGACAGTGAATTTGACTTTCCTAGAGACTTTGTATCATTAAGAACATTTTTGACATTTGGAGAAGAAAGATGGCACATTACAGATGATAGTTTGTATGCCTGGAATTTTTTGCAGTTTGATTTGTATGAGTATGATCTTGTGGAATGTTCACTTTAATAAAATTTCTAACACTTAAAAATTTCTCAGTTTGGGCTTTTTTATTTTAAGCTGAAGCTTCATTAAATACTTGGTGTCGCCTTAAATAACTCTTTGACCTTTACAGTTGCCCAGCAGTAAAGTGTACTGAATAAAGCTGGTAAAATGGAAATGTTGTACTGGAAAATATTTTACTTGGTTAATATTTGTCTTTTTACAAAGTTGTGGAAATTTATTTGTGCTTTAAAAGATGGTTGTCCAGTTAAAATGCTATTTTATGCTTTCTTGAAACATCTTACAAAATAGGTTAACTAGTGGGTAATAATAGGATGTTTAATTTGCTGTGAGATTTTAATGAACTTTTATAACAAAATGCCTTTTGCCTCAAAATTCAGCATGAGTGATACAGTATTTTTCTGACTTATTTTTTTCTGATGGAAAAGGTTCCTTTTACCTATGCTTATTAAATACTATAAATAAAACATGTTGCAGAATATCTGAACATTTAAATTAAACTGAAACCTCCTATAGTCTTAATAATAGTTAATATTAGGTGAAGAGATGTTGGATTTATAAGGGAAGCTAGGGAGGTCCTTAGGGTATTCACAAAAGGACTTAAAATTTTGGTGGCAATAATGTCTGCAATAGATTTTATAAAATAGGATTGATTACTGTATTTTTATTACTCTGTACATTTAGGAATTTAGAATAAATGAACCACACCATGTCATAGATAAGTTATGTTTGAATCCTAGGTGAATACTGGTTTGATTCATTGATAAATAAAATCAGTTTCAGTTACTATTATGGGGTGTAGTAGGCTTTATTTTGATAAACCAAATGAATTGTTGATTATATTTTCCCGTTACACGGAGAACAAGTAATAGTGCAGCTTTAATTTTCTTTTGGTGAGAAAGTGTTAATCATACCATATTTGTGATTAATGTCAAATACCAGGGTATACATGTTGATGATCAGTATATATGCAGTATTTGTTCTCATTGGCTGATTTGAATTGGTTGGTTTGTATAAATCAAAAGTGAGATTTTGGATTTTGATTTTGGTAGAGAATTATCTTGTAGAAAGTTTGGGATTGAAGCTGGCTTTTGATTATGGATTTTATATTTACCTAGGTTTGACATTGTTGATTTTGTTGGGTATAGATCTAAAATGGTTTTCTCAGTGAGGGAAGGGCATTGTTCTGGCAGGTAATAATGTTGAGTAAGGAAAGTTGATTGGATTTTTTTTGATGTGAATGTTTTCTTGGGGTGCTTGTTGAGAAAGTGTTGAATAATTTGGTTTTGGCATTAGTAAATTTGTTTCCTTAGATCTCACGGTTTTGATATTTAGGAGAATTTGCCCTGTGACATTACTTGATAACTTTCCATCATATATGACAGATTGTTATTAGTTTACCATTGTTGAAATGGGTATATACTTAGAATTGATTTGAAATACAAGGGAATGGTTGAGATATTATGTGTTGTGTTCGTTTGGGAGGTGGAGTTTCTTGGGTTTGTTTTTTCATGGTAGTTCCATGCGTTTGAATTAAGAACATTGTTTTGCCCAAATCAGTGTGGTATGAGAATTTTTGGGGTAAGGTTTTGGCAAGGTTATATAATGGGTTAAAGAATTTTGTGAAAGTATGAAGAAAATTTGAGATTCTTGAATAAAAACTAGTTGCATTAATTTTTGCCCTAATGCAACTGAACACTAGGGAGGCGCTCTTGAGTTGTACCCCTTTCTTGCAGTTGGGATGGAAAATTCCCCCTTAAACTTAGTCCTTAGATAATTTTTAGGCTTCCTAAAGAAGGCAAGACTTGAATTTAATTTATTAAGTTGAGGTTTTGCTTTTATTTTGAAACCATTTTACCCATGTGGGGGGTAGTTTTTAAAAAGATTAATACTTAAGCTGAGCTTTATATACTCTAAGAATTATCCCTCTTTCAAAATGGCTTGATAAAACACCCACTTCCTGTCCAGAGAGGAAGTTATTTTAGCTCAAGGACTGAAATATTTAGCAGATCTTTAGACAAAAGGAACAAATTACATTTCTCTCTGGCTTAAAAAGGGTGCTTGAGCCAGAGGGGGTTAAGAAACCCTCCCCCCTCCCCCTGATGGGGTGGTCTGGAGGGGCAGGGAGGGGTGGGGGTAGGGGTCCTTAGGCTCCCTGGGATGGAGGATTTTTTTTTTTTTTTTTTTTTTGGTGGAGATGAAGGGGTGGGTCTATGGTACATCACCTGAGTTGTGGGGTAAATGTAGAGAGTGTCAATCAAAGGCAGAGCTCTCAGAGCTGGGAAGGAGGCTCTAGATGGCGGCTGTGCCTTAGAGAGAGCGCGCTCTGCTCCCTGCCTTCGCCTCACTTTACGCAACTTTCCCTAACTTTCAGGCAGCCTCAGGGGGCCCCCGCAGCCCCCTGCCTGTCCTAGTGACTTACTGGGGTCGATTCGAACCTTTTTTAGGGAGAAAAGCAGCTTTTGGGAGCTTTCTTTTCGTGCCTTGTTGGAAAGAAGCAGCCGTACTGAGAGCCCAGGTCGTTGTTTTTTCCAGCTTAGAAGCCATGGCGCACCTCCATTTTTGTGCGCTCTCCTAATGAGGTTTTTTTTCTTCCGGACCCGTTTTAGGATTAATTGTTGCTGTATTTTTTTGACCAGTTAACATATTTGAGGATAATTTTATTTATTTTTTGTTTTTTAACGGAGAATTTTGTTTTTATTTTTAATTATTTGGATCTGATATTTTTCTACTACTAGATAGGACTCTTGCTTTGGACCTACTACATGGATCAGGTAAGTTCATGATCATTAGTGATAATTTAAAAGATTTATATGTTCATGTTTGCTTTATTTTCTGTAAATATGAGAAATTCCTGGATGACGCAATAAGATACAGAGATTGTTATTTGTATCCACTGTGTTACTTTGAGAAACTTTCCTTATTGATAGTGATGATTCTCCCTGTTCGGTTTAGCCTGTTTTTATGTGTTTTTTTTTAAAGAAAAAATAGAAATATTTTGCTTTTTGGTGCTTACCGCTGTTGTGTTATAACAATATCGTTACATCGTCAGGACTTTGTTCCTGATAATAAAAACCATCGATAGAAGCTGGGACCTTACCTTTCTTTCAACTTTTGACAGTAAATACCTGGGCACAGGACTTCAAAGCAAACACAGATTCCCCCTCCCCCTTAATATTTAAGAATTAAAAGATGATGAGAAATAAGGACAAAAGCCAAGAGGAGGACAGTTCGCTACACAGCAATGCATCGAGGTATGAGCTATCAACTTTCTTCCTTTTTTCTTTTTTTTGGGGGAAACCTCAGCTTACATTGTTCACCTTGACAGACAAGGATAGCTATCTGTTTTATTTTAAGTATTTTACTAATTTGGATTCGTTTTTTAAAGCGTGACCTTGAGATTGCTAATATGCCACACCCTAATTTTTTGGTAGCAATTTATGAAAGTTAAGTTGTGACTTAAGGCCTCTTACAGCAGTCAAAAGGTAAGGTACCTTTATTCAAGGGGGCCTTTCCTGTAAACTACAGTTTTTTTGTCAATAAATTTCAGTTTTTAGGTTTTCGTGCTGTAGGAAAATGACCTTGTCGGTTTAGCCATTGCTGCATTGCACCATTTTACATACAAGGCAAATTTTTTCTTTGAAGAATCTAGGATACCCAAACTTGTAACTGAAGGCCATAGAGGAGCCTTGTGGTAGTAAATTATAGTAAATAGACATTTGAGAAAGTTATATGAATGAAAAAATGTACATTTTAAAATGAAATTGCAAAAAGGACCCTTTGACTGATGCCTCTCAGTTTATATTTTTATTTGACTCTGTATTTCTTTTGATACTCTTGACATTTTAGGAAATTTTGATAAGATTTATCAAAACCTTTACTCGATGATTACAGTTCCTGCATTTATGAGATCAGACCTGTGATCACAGAAATCTTGGAATGCTATTAATATGCTTCTATTTTGTGTTTGCTACTGATTGTAATTGTATATTTTATATTTAAAATACTTTATGGTTTGCAGTTGTATGCTTATATTCAGACAGTGCTCTCTGGTTAGTAGATGTAGTATTTTATCCTTGCATTTTAGTTGTAGCTGCTTTAAATTTATTGATTTATTTCGACAGAGTCGTCTGGAATGCTTTATCTCCTGAAGCTTACAAATGTACTGTTTGTTCAAATCATGATTTGTTTCACATTTGTTGGAGTTCACCATATTAGTGACTAAGTAATAAAGCCTCTAAGATGTTTTGTTGTATGAAAAGCCTCTAAGATGTTTTGTATGATCTGTATATTAATTTTTTAAAGTATATATGAATGCATTTCTTGATGTGTGTTCTATGAATTGTCATGTTATAAATTTTAAATCATGCATTTAACAAGAATTTGGTTATAATTTTTTTCTCCCCAGCCTTGCTTGCTCTTTTATAATTTTATATAAACAATATACTTTATTATTAGGTTAGTGATTTGAAAGTTTTGAAAATGGTTTATTATATGTTAAATTTTTATGTTTTATAAGACTTAAAATATTTTGACCCTTGCTTTTAAAAATGCCTTTCCAAATTCTTTTGCACATTGAGTTGTCACATAGTTTGGATTACTGTCTTTGGAATTGAATTGCCCGTGTAATTACCTAGGTTAGATTTAGGACAGAAAACTTTGCTACTGATTCTAAACTGATTTTTCTGAAAAGCGATGGTGATTGAACAAATAGGAATCCCTAGGTATCTGACAAATTAAAGATTCAATACCTAAAATTGGTACTCCCTTGAGTGTATGATTTGCATATCTCACATGGGTTTTGGCTTTCTCAGGCAAGGTTTGTGGTTAACATCATTGATCAGACTCTGCTTTCTAATTTAAAAAAATTAAGCGGTGGTGGTGTTCTTTCTTGTAATGATACTCTGACCTGGAAAACAACATGGAAGTTGCCATGCATTTGTCTCCTGGTAATGAGGTTGCAGCTTAACTAGAGGCATGCACTGTACTTTTGAAAGTGTTTTTTTGTCACGTATATTTTGATTGATATACCTGATGAGTGTCAAAAAATATTTGAGAGACTCCTTGAAAAGAAGATGGAGTGTTACATTACTGTTACCCTAAATTGCATACCTTAATACATGCACATAATTATGACATCACTTCCTTTTAAAATTGTAAAGCTGTAGAATGTTCGTGGTGTTTTATTGTAGTACATTAATGTTATTTTTAAGTGAGCTAAAATTAAGGTGACTTTTACTGTAACTAGAACTTGGTTCCTTAATCCATCAGAATTTCTCCATAAGGACCTAGTTTCTATGGCATAAAGTCATGTTTAGGGAATACTACAGGAATCAACTTTTGCAGCCTGAGCCACAGGAGAGGAAGGGAGGAGTTTGCAGGTCAAGTAAACTTTTTGTTCTGAGATTTACTTTAAGACCTGAAAGAATTGAGTGTAAATTTAGGTATGGCTGGTATTCTCCTGTTTTTGGAAATAATGGCAATACTTAATAGTCATTATGTAAGTTTGTTGTTCTTTTGAAGTTAATGCTTAAGTATAATGTTATATTTTGTATATCATGATTTTTGAAGGTTAAAAAGTTCATTTTCAAAAACATGATTTTAAAGATACTTGATATCTAAAATTTTAAAACAAAAGTTTTCGTGATGGACGTATATACAAGTGTATACCACACACTTATTTAAAATAATTTGCGGTTTGGGGTAACTTCAGTAATATCACAAAATGGGAAGAGAAGGAAATGTGAATGGAACTGCACACAAAGAGCTCTGTGTGTTCTAGGACGACGCTGCGTTTTCAATTTATCATAAGAACTGAAACAGTTTATTAAATTTATCTCCAAAACGTCTGCCTCTGAACCAGATTTTATTTTGATAACCTGAGGTGCGGGCAAAATCTTTTAAATCAGCCTTTTAGTTGTTACTCTAAAAGGCTGGGGATAGTTAGAAATTGGCATAAAGCAGTTGCTTGTGGAGTGGAACAGGGAGTTTTTTAAGTGGCAGCCATTTTATGATGCTGATAATTCTTAGGAATCGGGATTTTTTGAGAAGATTGAAAATAAAGCGAATTGAAACCTGAAATACCGAAGTATCTCCCCCCTCCCCCTTTTTTGTTCTTTGGTACTGAAATAAAGGGCAGCTTGGTAGTTAGCGCCGGCAGCAGCTCTCTGAGCCCCTGGCATCTTGGTGCAGGTCCAGCTCAGTCACAAAATGGCTGTTCCTTTGTGCCGCAGCGCTGACAGACATACTGCATTGCACTGTGTACTCGCCAAACAGCAGGAAGTTGCCGTGCCGAGTTCAAAGGCCGGCCGGCGCCGGCGCCGACTGCTGATTGGCTGTGCGCGCGCTTGGTAACAGCGGGTCAACAGCGGCGGCCTGTGGGCAGGCTCCGCCCTGCGACGTCAAGCGCCTCGCCGCCGGGTGGAGCGGGCGCAGTGACGTTAGGCTGCGTGCGCAGCCTACGTCGTTCCTCTTTTCCGCTTAGCCAGCCGCAAGCGAAGGGGTACGGGGCGGGAGCGGGGGCGGAGGGGGGAGGGGAAGGGAACGCAGTCTGGGACTTTCCGGTGGGCGCGCTCTCCTGCGCGATTTCGCCCCTGGCGGCGCCCTCCTCCCAGCCCTGTGGCCGTCTCCACCCTGCAGCGTGTATTTTTTGCCCATCCGTAGGAATGGTTTTCCTGTTTTAGAAGCGGCTTCTGCTTTTGGAGAAAGTAAAAGGCATTAATCGGAAACCTTCAAGTCGAATACCTGCCAATTTTTATCGTTTTCGCTTTCCTTTCTCATACTGTAGCGGGTCTTTTTTTTTTTTCTTTTTTGTGTTCACTGTGAAGAGATTAGTGAGTTTGTTACCACTGACCAAAAGCGTTTCAGTATCAAGAGGAGATATTTTTATTTTAATTGAAACTTGTTAATGGTGTTACAGCTGTTGTTTAATACATGGCTCATAAACAAAGGGAAGATTATTTGAATTTGTCCCCGTGCATTTTTACTTGGTACCAAACATTTTCTCAATTGGCATTTGATGGAGAAAAACTCAGGTCAGTATGTGCAAAGTGATTTATTTTTAAGATTAACAGCGGGATAGTTAAGTAGAAAATAGTTAAGAGATTCTCACCTGATCAGTAACTACTAGGTTACTAATATTAGGTTAACTTAAACAACAATATAGCAATAGGCATCCATAACTGTGCAAACAAGTGTTAGAAAACAACTCTTCTTAAGTGTTAAAGCACTTGCTGAAGAATAGTGACTCCCAAAGCTTGGCCAGTAGTGGAATTACTTGGCAAAATCTTAGGAAACTTCTCAGATCCCCCATTCTGGAAATTTGAATTCAATCCTGGTAAGCTTGTTAAAATGCTGTAATGATGCTCATGGTCTGCCTTGTTTGGAAACCCTTGCAAGCATTTATGGTTAAAAAAAAAACATAGCTTACCAACGGTGACTGTAATTTGGTCACAAGTAATGAATTTAAGTAAGACGGAAAGACTATTGGTGTTTTCGTAATCGTACCTTGGTGAAAAGTTTCTCCTAAGCTTTTGGAGTGTTTTTAGCAATAACTGGAATGATCTGTCATATAGCTGGCAATAATTCAGAAATTTTTTATTGAGTTGAAAGTATGGTACTTTGAAAGAGCTGTTTACCTGGGCATATCGTGAGTTTCTGAATAAAGGTTATAGAAGATAAAATTCACTACATTATTAATTGGTTTTGTAGGTTCGCATAGTCTTGGTTCTTTACGAAGAATTCTTTGTGGAAACTTTAGGTGAAATTGAGTTTTCAGTTTGTTTTATAGACTCGTTCGTTCATCAAAGCTTCTGTAAGTGATTTTTAAAGTATATGCTCAAATACGAAATTTTTAACAGCCTTAGGGACAAATACGTAAGAATTTGATGATCATTAACATATTAGCAACTTCTGAAGGTGGATATAAAGCAAGAAGAAAGGTTCTTTCTGTGTATGGAGATTGAATTCTGGTTAGTTGTATTAAAATTTTATTTGCTAAATACCTTAAATTAAAAGATAGAATTAAGTAACACTGCAGTCGTGTTCCAGGGTATAAACTGCTCTGTTGTAGATGTAATAAATACTGTTACTATGTGAGTTAAAATGAACATTATGATATAACTATATCTGTGAACAGTTTGCATGCCATTTGGAGCCAATTAACTTTTTAAAGAACCAGAGTATTAGGTCTGTTCATTGAGCTTTCTGTGGGTTTTCCTCCTGTGTGCAGAATGTAATGAAATGGCAAGAAAAGTGCTGATTAATCTTTCCTCTTTCTTTTGGATTCTTGTTTTGAAAACCTGCAGTTTCCAGTTGATATTTGGGTCTTTGGGGAGAGTAACATCTTTTGTAAAGTATAAGCAGTTGCAGGAAGGTGGGCAAACCGTATTTCATAAGTAGCTTTAGTTATAAAAAGTTTTAGCAAGTTATTGTTTGAGAGATGAATCTGGAAGTTTAGTTGAATTTTACCTGACAGTATGTGAAACTCACAGATTTTATAATTGATTGGTTTACTTACCCCCTCCCATATACAGCAAACCCCTGACAATTGTGAGAGATAACCTCCTAAAAACCCACCTATTTCCAGCCTCCTGTCATTTCTCCCATAAAATGTGGCACAGTCAACTTGCTCCTGACATAAAAGTTAAGTGACTGCTCTGTGTGATATTTGGTAAATTTATACTGGGCACGAGCATCATTTTTTTAAGGTCTTTTAGCTTGTTTGTTTGTTTTGAAAACCTTAGAACTGAGTTGATTTTCTTAAGGAGGGCGTTTTAGCGGAGAAATTTTTTTAATCACCCAAGAGGTATTTTGTATACATATAAAAACAACTATGTTGGCCTACTTGGCTGGTGTTTGGTACTATAGCTGAATAATTCCTTCCTGCATTTCAACCTGATTGATTGGGCATTGAATTCAAATTCATACCTCACCAAAATTGCCTATTACTACTTCTTTGGAACTTTAGTGTTATTAGTATAAATCCAAACAACAGAAGTTGACACAGTTCACCAAATGCCCGGGGTCTGTTTTATGTTTATTTTGTTTTCAGTAATTTAGCACAGCGTTGGAGCACATATTTTATGTTACGACCTTGCTCCTAATCAGTCTAAACTAATTGGTAAGGGAAGTCTGGGGGCAGAGACCCTTTTATTAAAAGCTCCTATACTGGGTGTATTGGAGGTGGGGGGACAAGGCTTTGCTTGGTGAAATAAATCATGGAGAATGTAGGTGTATGGAAGGCACTCATGCTGCATTTCAAAACAGTTCCAATTTAGCATCTTACTGTTAACATGTTTGGTTAAGTCACCTTTTTTTCTTCCAGCTTTATTGAGATATAATTGACATACAGCACTGTGTAAATTTAAGGTGTACAGCATAATGATTTGACATACATACATCATGAAGTGATTACCACAATAAGTTTAGTGAACATACATCATCTGGTAGATACAAAATTTAAAAATTGTTTTCCTTGTGATGAGAACTTTAAGGATTTACTTTTTAAACAACTTCTATATAACATACAGCAGTGTTAATTACATTTATTGTGTTTTACCTTACATCCCTAGTACTTATTTGTTTTATACCTTTTAGCTATCTTCATTCAATTCCCCCTTCCCCCAGACCCCTCACTACCCCCTCCCCCCATCCCCCAACCCTGCCTCTGGTCCACAAATCTGATCTCTTTTTCTGTAAGTTAGTTTTTGAAGTATAATTGACCTACAACATTATGTTAATATATTTGGCTAAGGTCACCATTTTTGTTATTTTAGTGATAGCTTCTGGAGAGTCCCCAGAGTTTAGGGGAAAATGTGATTACTCTGATCTTGATGGTGAGAGTGTTGCAGAAGAGCAGCAGCTAAGGCATCATTCTAAAGATAGTCTTGATTTTATACTTAGGATTCAGTTCTGATGAGTTATTTTGTAATTTGTGAAGTCTTTAAGTGTTCCTTCTGTGCCGGGCAAGAGCTGTGTACAATGATAGGCACTAGTGCAGCATTTACTTTAGTACTGAAAACTTTTCTTCCCAATTTAGGCTAATGAAGTACACTGTTGGAATTTTCTCATTTCTGAAATGTGGATATGGGACTTCCCTGGTGGTCCAGTGGTTAAGACTCCGAGTTTCCACTGCAGGGGGCTCGGGTTCCATCCCTGGTCCAGAACTAAGATCCCGCATGCCGCGCGGCTTGGCCAAAAAAAAAGTGTGGATAATGACAGTCTTCACTGGGATATGAAGATTAAATCATACAATGCCTATGAAGTATTTAGCAAAGAGAGACTGTTACACTGAAAGTACTCCATAACTGCAAGCTGCTAGTAATATTTTATTCCTAATGCTTCAGCTTTCTTTCTTTCTTTTTCTGTTCTTTCTAAGTCCCTCTTTAAGAGCAGGCTGCCTGTGAGGTTCTGTGGCTGGTGGCCTGGCTTCCCAGGAGTCTGGTCTCTTTAGGCAAGTGAAGGAGAGAGGTTTGTTAAAATGATTTTAGGAGGCAGGTCCTCTTTTAGTTAGTTGAAACCATGGGTGTATTTTGCAGTTAATCCTAATTGTTTTTATTTTTAAAATTTATCCCCCTGAGAAACCCAGCCTTTTGAAGGGAGCATATGATTCTTTCTGGACTAGACCAGCTTGTGTGAGTCATAGCCCTCCTCTTGGCAGTCACTCTGAGTAGATGCCTTATTTCCTCCTTCTGGAGCTGGTAATTGTTGCCCTGGTTTACCCTCTGCCTCATTTCCCTGTCAAGCTGTACAGAGTGAATAATTAATACCAAGGTGCAGTGCTGTTTTGGTTATAAATGTACTGCAGTAATATTTACAACAAAATCTAATTGGCTGTAGCTTGCTTTTACTAATCAGTCTTCAGCATAGCGGCATTTGATTTAACATAATGCCTAATGTCCAGTTTATTCTGTTAGACCTATAGTCTCATGATGTGTGTTTTGGGTTTTCTCTGCTTTCTTTATTTCCTTTACTTTTGGTTTATGAGTTCGTTGAATTCTATTTTTTGTTTCTACATCAGACCTTGGAGAGCTTCTAAAAATACCAATGTCCAGCCCAACCCCTGTGATTAATTTTTAAAAGCTCTCCATGTGTTTCCAATTTGCATGTGTTTCCATATGTTTCCCCATGTGTTTTAAATCTTCTGATGGAGCACTTGTTACATTCTTTTCTAATCCTTTGTTTCTCCATTCCTTGTCCTATTTTCGCAGTTCCCTTTTTAGGGCAGCTTGAATTTGGAGGTCTGGAAGCAATGGGGGATGGGGTGCTGATAAGGGGGAGTTGTATGCTTGATGGAAGAGGAAAAGTTTCCGTTTCAATGTCATGCCAGATCCTGCTGTAGCATACCTTTGAAATGTTTATATTGATGGGGTTTTTTCACCTCCAGTTGCTTTAAATTCTAGTGCTATCTCTTCGTAACTGTGATTGTCTACTTGAACCCGTTTAGAGACCTCCAAAAGTTTGGATTCCAGAATTAACTTTGAATGCAGTTACATTCCATTCAGAATTCCTTTCCCCCTAGCTGATAAAGGTAACTTAGGGCTAGAGCAGTGGCCCTGGGTTGTGCTATGAATCACTTTTTAGAGTGATATTTGTCACCCACTGGTGGGCTGTGAATTGTAACAGCGTTAAAGACAGAATAAGAGGATAGAATATAAAAATAAACCTCAGGGTATTGCATTTGTATGAGTTATTTCTTAGTCCAGTCGTGGCTGGTAATCTTTCATTTGGATTTTGTCATGAAGGAAAAGAACATGTGGTGAATACCAGACTACATTTGCATTTTATTGAGTGCTTACTGTGTCAGGCACTGTTTCAAGGAGTTTTGAATGTATATTTTATTTAGTGTGAGGGTTAGTGTAGCAGAAATGATAGTGACCTCCTTCATTAGCATTCCCAGGTTAACTCTCACAGAGCTTTCTTGTTTTGAACTTCTGTGGGTGGTCCTGCATCGTGAGCTCTTCTTATACTCATGTCATCCTGTTCCTTCAGTGGGGTTGTATACTTACCAAGGATTTATAGTTACTTTTCCTGTCCGTTTATTGTGGTTCTGCTTACAGTTGTGCATTTCAATTAAATATCAAGCCAGTAGATGAAATGATTGTTGAGATGTTTCATTGAAAACTGCGTTGATTGTTTTGGAGAGATTCAATAATTGCTAACAATAGTGCCTACTGTGAGCCTGCAACTTGTTCTAAGTCCTTGATATGTGTTAATCTGAGTTTTCCTCAAATCAGGTCTGTGAGGTAGGTAGGATTATCACCCCTCTTTTGTAGATGAGAAAACTGAGGCACGAGGGGGAATAACTGGTAGATAGAACTGGATTCAGACACGGGGAATTTGGCTCCAGGATTAGATCGGTGAGAGGAAACTATGTAGGCGTTGGGGAAAATAGTAAAACTGTAGACCAATTCTGTACTGTTTGTCTTTAAAAACTTAATATTTTTAAAGAAACCAAAAGCTGAAAATCACTGGTGTGATTTATGCCAGAGACGGATTGCTTTTCAAAAGGCGGTGAAGTTAACTTGTATCCAGTGATTCTCCTGGGGGTAGTTTGAGAATCCGCTGGGGAGTAGTGCGAGGAAAGATGGTGGGTGGAGGGGTGCTGGAGACGAGAACCTGGCCCTCCTCTGGTTGGACAGACTCCAGCGCCATACATGCGCTTTGGATTTGGCCACAGTTTGTAGAGATTGAGCTTTGCTTCTAATTTTTTTTTGTTGTGGTAATCTTAGTTCCCACATAGGCTTTGCATCAGAATCACTTGTGAATTAAAAAAACCCGGGCCCATACCTGATTGGATTTGGGGAGTCTTGTAGTGGGAGGGGAGGGAGGGAAGAGGAGAGAGAGGAGGGGAAGGGAGGGGAAGGGAGGGCAGGGGAGGGGGGAGATAATCGGGATTGTCAGAAGGTCTCCAGGTGTGTCCATTGCAAAGCCAGCGTTGGGAACACTTGTCCCATAGACATGCCCTCTGGGGAAATGGTTCCTGAGTGTGGTGGCTGTCAAAAACCTTAAATTAGAGGGCACCTTCAGTTCCAGTTGATAATGCTGGTTGATTTGACATTAAAATGGAGGTAGTATATGGCTGGTAAGTTGTCATTTTGAGGGAAGGGGGTGATGGGTCAAATTCTGGCAGTGTTCCAGTTCCCTTGCTTGATTAAAAGGTTTGTTTCCTCTGAATTTAGCTTTATATAGGCATTTAAGTCCCCAGATTTACTTGCCAAGAATCACCTGGGGTGCTTGTTAAACATATTCCCAGCTTCTCCCCTGGAAGTTTGAGTTCAGTCATTCTGGGGTGGTGCCCAGGAATCTGTATGTTGAACAACAGCCTCCCTTGATTCTTGCACTGAGGCAGGTTTGGGAAATAAGGGCTAATGGAACGGGACTTTGGGTCTCTTTTCTGTTTCTTATTTGGTTTTAGGATCTCAGGCAGGAACCTCTGAGCTTGTTTCTCTATGTTTAAAATAGGGGTAAGGGTATATAGTATGTCTCTCTTGGGGAAGTTAGAATTAAGTAAAATACTGTGTTTTTGTTTTTGTTTTTGTTTTGCCGTATGAGGGCCTCTCACTGTTGTGGCCTCTCCCGTTGCGGAGCACAGGCTCTGGACGCACAGACTCAGCGGCCATGGCTCACGGGCCCAGCCGCTTCGCGGCATGTGGGATCCTCCTGGACCGGGGCACGAACCCGTGTCCCCTGCCTCGTCAGGTAGACTCTCAACTACTGAGCCACCAGGGAAGCCCCCTAAAATACTGTTTTTATAACACTAGTTTTCAGCTTGGGGACACCACCTCCTCCCCCAGCAAGACTTTTGGCAGTGTCTGGAGGTATTTTTGGTTCAGGTCAGGGTGCTGCTGGCATCTAGTGGGTAGAGGCCAGGGATGTTGCTCAACATCCTATGATATACAGGACAGCCCCCCATTCCCCCCCAACAAAAAAACATCAGTAATGCTGAGTGAGTGTGAGAAACTGGTATAAAACAGTAAAGTGCTTGCCACAGTGAGTGTTGGCTGTTATTAAGAAAGTTGGGAGCTCTCACTTTTCCTTTTCTGTGGCCTGATTCAGGGACTTCACTTACTTCCTATGACAGTGTGGTCGTAAGTTCCACATTCACTATTGAGGTTAGCAGCCAGGATGTTTAAATCTCCTTTGAGCTTTGGAGTTGCTAACTTATAAAAGTCTAAAACTATAGCCTAAAAGTTGTTAATAAGGAAAGATAAGACTCAAAGGGCTGAAAGGAACTCCTGGTCAAACAAGTTTGTCTAACCTCAGGGTTCTAAATGGATGTAAGTACATCAGTTGGTATGGTAGATTATAGGGAGAGTTTTTCTCTCTGTAACTGCCTTTCACCGCATGAAGGGTTGGTCTTCCATGTTACCGGAGTAGAAAGCTTGCCTTGCCTTTTATGTTAATCCTTAGTGCTCTGCCAGACCCAGATTGGGATAGGTATTTGCGAAACGAATATTTAATTTGTACCTTATCCAGGCTTCTTGTTACAATTCACTTTCCCCTAATGATATGTATGCCTGGGTTCCATTTGTTTAATGCTTCCTAAACTATTTAGGACTACTCAGATGTTAGTGGTTATTGGGGAGCAGAAGTAGCATAATGGAGATAAAGGTGACTTCTGCCTGGCACCAGCTGAGAATTTTAGAAGTATGGTTATTAAAGATAGATATTCCTCCGTTACCATTGGGCTTCTTAACTTGGCGGGGGTGGGGTGGGGTGGGGGGTGGTTTACTGATGGGACTGAATTAACCCTTTATCTTCGGAAATTGTACACAGCATTTCTGTGTGCATTTTGTCTCTTTACATATATGTACCTTTTTCTGAAAAGAGGATCCTTAGTGTTTCCAGTGTTAAAGTGAGTTCCAAAAGAATTGCTGAATCCTAGGAAGGTCTACTCCGGAATACTGATCAGTTCTTCAATGTTAGAAACAGCTCTTTTTTGAGAAATTAAGAAAAATTCAGAGAAGTTCAAAGAATAAAATTAAAGTTTTCAACAAGTTAAGATATAGTTAAAATCCTAGTCACCCCTTTTCCCTAGTCACTTTCATGAACTTGACATATAAAAACCTTGGCATTTTAAAAACGCACATGGTTCATGTAACGTATTTTGTGTTTAAAAACATAGGATAGTTTTGAAATTGTCATATTGATATTTATAGATCTGATTCATCCCTAGTCTTAACTGTTGTAGTTAATTGCATAGTATGAATGTTTCACATTTTATTTTTGCATTTTCATACATGAACATTTAGGTTATTTCCTCTTTTTTAATCTCATGAGCAGAGCTCTGAACATTTTTATACTTTCCATCTCCTGCACACGTTTGGTAATTTGTTTAGGTTATATACCCACTGATTGACTCACACGATTCATGCATATTTCTAGGGTAATATAATGCCAAATAGCTTTCCAAAGCTTCTACTGATTACTTTTTCAATAATGGTATGTGAGTACTATTTTCCCTACTTTCTCATCATACTTTAATGTTAACCAGACTTTAATTTCTGCCAAGCAGATGAATGTAAAATATGTTGTAAATACACTTCCCAAATTACCAGTGAGGTTTAATTACCTTTTTATATGTTTATGGGCTATTGCAGTTTGGGTTTTGTAATTGTCCATTTCCTTTGCCTATTTTTTTATTGGATTTTTCTTTGCTATGTAACTTCATATGTTGTATGTATAAATCCTTCGTTGTGTATACACTGAACTTTCTTTTCTTAGTCTCTTTGTTGTCTTTGAACCTGGTTTATAATGTAGCTTATTCTTCAGAATCATAGGACCTGAACCAGAGGTGGAGGTTGTCTTAAAGATACTGTTGAATTTATTTAAGGAACTACATCCAGTATATTTTTCATCAGTAAGAAACTCGTGACTTAATCTTTGCCTTTCTATCCTCTTATGACACATAGAAGTGACTGAGAAGGACTTGTCCTGCACCACCCTTGGAATGATTCTGGCCTTAATCTGTTGTTGGGTGGTTTAATAATCTGTTTAACTGATTATGACAGGGACTGCGACACCACTTAGAGGTTAATAGTAGTGTGGATTTCATAATTCAGGCTGTGGGGCTGGGGGATGATATACACACACTTGGGCTAGGCCTCTTACGTAAAATGAAGAGGATTAGAGGGGAATGTTTGCAAATGGCACAGAAGTGCTCCACAAATGTTAGCTATTTTAATATTGATAGAACATAGTCTGGAGATAAACTTTATGGAATTCCAGTGTAGATGGCTTTGCGTTTTTACCAGATTTTGCTTTCGCCACCACCACCAACAAAAAAATCCAGCTCTGCCAAGCAGTTCAGCCATTTTGTAAGTTTAGGAAAATAAACAGTACCCAGTAAGTGCTGAAATGGCAGCTCTTGGGCGGAGAACCCACAGGCTTGCTGTGTAGCGAAGTGTTGCTGTGCTGCCCTCTTGTGGTTATTTGGGAAGCGGTGATTAAAAATTAAAAATGGAACAAAAGCTATTAATGCTGCTTGTTTTCAGAGTCTAGTTGTAAGAGACAGTTAATCACTCCATTTTTGCCAGCTTCAAAAGGGATTTTGAAGAGATGTCAAATCCTTTTGATCAGTGAGTGAAAAGAAGTGTTAAGCTTTTTTTGAAATAAACATTTTTCTATTGGAATTGAAAAATTCCCAATTTTGACTTGTCCCTTTTATTTATTTTTGCATTGTATTTATTTCCCTTGTGATGATTGTTCAAAAATTATAAAACTTGTTTGCAACTTAGGTTTTGAGTAATTTTTAGGTAAACTTATTTTTCATGAGGATTCTGTATGGTGGCGAATCATTCCTGGAAATTCCATTTTTAATTGCCTTATAACTATTAATGCCATTGGAAATCAGGTAATTTTATTACTTTAGGTGAAAGCTTAGCTAAAGGACTACTCACCCACTAACTTGATTTGTCACTTTTTTCAGTCCTGTGGACGTCCCACATCTCCTACTCTTAAATCAACATTATAAGCTACAACTTAATGTTGATAGTATTTAGTATTATCATTCGGCATTAATAGTGAATCTGCATAATATTTCAGGAAATATCCTGCCCTTTGAATGAATAATTAGACCGTCAGTGCCTTAAATGTGAAGGTATTTATAGTTTTTTCCTAAATATTCTTTTTCTATTTCAACATTTAGAAACTTGTCCTCCTAGGAGAAGTATGCAAATTCATTGAGTTATGCCTTTATTAAGGCTTATTTTTAAAAACGTTTTTTTCCCCCGAATATTATTTTAGGCCTCTGAAATCTGACTTGTTTCAGAAATGATGGGGAAAAAAAGAAACACTTGGTCTCACTCTCATTCATATCTTTAGCTCATTTTTTTTTAAAGATATTGGGGGTAGGAGTTTATTAATTAATTAATTTATTTTTGCTGTGTTGGGTCTTCGTTTCTGTGCGAGGGCTTTCTCTAGTTGTGGCAAGCGGGGGCCACTCTTCATCGCAGTGCGCGGGCCTCGCACTATCGTTGCCTCTCTTGCTGCGGAGCACAGGCTCCAGATGTGCAGGCTCAGTAGTTGTGGCTCACGGGCCTAGTTGCTCCGCGGCATGTGGGATCCTCCCAGACCAGGGCTCGAACCCGTGTTGCCTGCATTGGCAGGCAGCTTCTCAACCACTGTGCCACCAGGGAAGCCCGAATATCTTTAGCTCATCTTGTATAGGATTGGGGATACTTAACACCCCTTGACTTGAATTTGACTCTTTTCGTTGGATTTTTTATGAATCACTAAAATTAATACATAACGAATGACTATGAACTCAACCACTCAGCCTCAGTCATAAAACCCACCAATATCATTTTTTATTTCCTTTGGTCTGCGTCAGCTCTTAGTCGAGGCGTGCAGGATCTTTTTTCATTGTGGCGTGGGCCCTTCCTTTTGCGCGGGTCTCTCACTTGTGGCGTGCGGATTTTCTCTCTCTAGTTGTGGTGCATGGGCTCTGTAGTTTGTGGCACGCGCTTAGTTGCCCTGTGGCATGTGGGATCTTAGTTCCCCCTGACCAGTGATCGAACCCTGCATTGGAAGGTGGATTCTTTACCACTGGACGACCAGGGAAGTCCCCCACCAATATCACTTTCTGATTACATCTGCCTCCCTCAACCCCCAGAGGTAAATACAATTGTAAACTTGATGTTTATCTTTTCTTGGGTTTGACTTTCAGAGTTACTAATTTTTTTTTTTTCTAATTGCATTTTTTTTTTTTTTCTAATTGCACCAGTAAGTAGTTCACGGAATCCACTAGGCACTTCAAATAACCCATCCCACAGAGTAAACCACTGTTAGCAATTTGATGATTAAAATGTATTTATGCACATAGACGTGTTTTTTACCTAAAAGGTGTTATATGTATTTTTATGTTTCCATAGGTCACTTTCCTACACAAACACAAATACAGAGCTGCACATGAAGGCATATATACAAAGATATTTATAGTTTTATTGGTTATAGTGAACAATTTGGAAATCTAAATACTCAGAAATATGGAGATATGGAAGTGTATCACGGATATTTGTCACTTGTTGGTTAAGAGAACAGTTTAAAAATAACCTAAATGTTCCATTAATAAGGGGGTGGTTTAAATAAATGTAGTGTATTCATCCTATGAGGCAGTTCAAAGAGAATGAGATATTCATACACACACACATCCATCCTGATGTGGGAATTGGCATTGGATGTTTCCATCACATTTGCAATGATTTATGTCACAGGTTAGAAGAGGGCACAGGCCTGAGATGATCTAGGACGGAGACCCAAGCCATGGAGGCCAGAGCCTACACCTTTTAACTGTACTTCCTCTTTTTTCTTCTTGCCTGGTGACCTTCTGAGTGGTCACAGGTGGAGAATAAGTGACTTAAGATGCCTTAGTTAGCTGGACTAGTCAGCTTTACTGTGCAAAGGACCAAGGAGTCAGTAGGTATAATGAGGCCTTCTAGGTACTCAGTCGCTGTTACAGGGATGCCTGACTGGTTTTGGATGTTGTGTAACAGGGATAAGGTTTATTTTCTGAGTCTAAGGCTTTGAACTCTTGTGGTAAAATAGAATATGAGCTTTTTAGAGCCACACTTAAGGTGGAATTCCTGCTCCCTTCCCCGACTCCCCCAGCACTTACTAGTTTTGTCATTGACCAGGTTATTTAAAACTTCTCAATGTTTTCATCCTTCACATGGGAATAATAGTGTCTAAAAGCGTTGTTCTGGGAAATAAGCAAAATGAACATATAAGGTACTCATCATATTGCCTGGCACCTGTTAGATGATCAGGCACTTAATAAATGGTCTTCCCTTTCTGCTCCCCTTCCCAAAGTAGACGCCCTCCCCCTCCGTTTATTCTCATTGCTTTCTCATCTTAACTAAAGTCCCCTCAACTGCATTGTGCTTGCTGTGGATCACACTGAACATTTGGGTCAGTTCCCATTCCCAGTGTACTCTCCTGTTCATTCTGTGGACATGTTTGTCAAGTGATAGGGCCTCATTTCTAGTTTGGAAGGGAGTGGTGGTAAATAACAAAAATACAAAGCCTCTCTCTCTCTGTCTTTTTTTTTGAGCCTTTCTGGCTTCCTGCCGTGTGTCTTTTATCTTCTGGTTGCTAAACTCGGGGTCCTTTCTGCTGATGTTACTCTAGGTTGTGGGTTGCTGCTTGCCTCCTCCTCTGCTCTGCCTCTCCTAAATGAAAAAATAGTTTTTAAGCAGAAGAGTTGAGTGAGCTGTACACTTCATTCCTGTAGAGTGCATCAACTTTAGGTCTTTTTGCTTTAGAGTATCCTTATATTCCTACCAGCATGCCCATGAATTACTTTTTAACTGTTGGAGAACAGGGGGTGGTATATTGCCTTCAGTCTTCCCTGGCCGCCTTTTTTTTTGTGTGTGTGTGTGGCTTCTGCTTTCATTTACCTACTTAGCATTGCTCTTTCCTGGGAGGGGTTTGGAATGAGGAAAGGGTGGGGGTGTGTGGAAGCCAATGGCAGTCTTCATTGGGTTAGGCTCTTTGTTTATTCTTTTCTGTTATAAGTCTACCAGGTCTGGGACTCACTGCAGGAGATTTCAAGGCAGGAGTTCTGGTTTGGGGTTCGTGTGTATGTTTTAATTTTCACCTATTTTTGAGAACCACTGATTGGATGATTGCAACCAGATTGTATTTTTATTCTTTGGGTGACTCTGCCTTGGTTTTGTTCTGTTCTGGGTTGGTTCCTTTTTTGTTTGTTTTTTCATTCGTTTCATTTTGGTTTGGTTTTGTCTTCATCTTAAGGAGGGAGGGACCAATGATGAACAAATATGACTTAGTAGATTCAGACAGATGGACCTGGTTTCAAATCCTACCTGTGTCATCTTGGGAGAGTTATTTAACTACTTCTGAGCTTCAGTTTTTCCTCATCTGAATGAAGGACAAAATAATATCCCCCTTTTAATTTTTTTTAAAAAAGCTAATCTATATAAATTAGGTGGCATATGGCATCATGTACATACTCAGGAAATAGTAGCTATTAGGGACATTGAGAATGGGATTAATGACATTGTTTGCAAATAAGACTATGAAAGTGAACTAGAAAATTTTGATCTTGTATTACCAAATTACTATTTGCTGTCACATTAACGCTAGGATATTACTATCTGTTGTCATATTAATACTAGGATTTTTATTTTAAAACAGATTTATGTGGCAGTTCTTAAATATTTAATTTTTTTTTTTTTTTAATTAAGTCATTCAGCGTCTGAAGAAGCTTCGGGTTCAGACTCAGGCAGCCAGTCGGAGAGTGAGCAGGGCAGCGATCCAGGAAGTGGACATGGCAGCGAGTCAAACAGTAGTTCTGAATCTTCGGAGAGTCAGTCAGAATCTGAAAGTGAATCGGGAGGTTCCAAATCCCAGCCAGTTCTTCCAGAAGCCAAAGAGAAGCCAGCCTCTAAGAAGGAACGGATAGCTGATGTGAAGAAGGTATCGGCTTTGCTGTACAGTACAAACGTGCTGTGAGCTAGGACCAGCTAGCAGACCTTTGTTTCCCACGGAAAACTCCTTAGTGTATCTTGATAATGAAAACTCATCTACAGCCACCTTTTCTGATAATGTACTGTCTGTGGGTCTAAATGGGGAATGCTTTCTGCTCTACTCGTTAGACACAGGGCTGTAAGGAAAATAATTACATAAACCATCAAATTATAGGGCAGAAAGACCAATTTTTGTTGTTTTGATTTTTAACATTTAAAAAAGGTGGTTAAAATATATATATTTTAATATAGCACTGAATTATACCAGAGAAAGTCATTCACAGATGATTGTGGAATGCAGTTGTAGTGTGATGGATAATCCCAATTCAAGAATAAGGGTAGTTTTTGTTCTATTGAAGAATGGAAGGAGAAATACTCCTCACAGAAAAGAAATTATCTGTACCTAGGCAATGTAGGTATTCTTTGCTTATCGAGAATCTTCCAGCAGAGAATGCAAAAAGGCAAAAATTGAGTTGCATAGCATTTTTTCATTGATGTCCAAACTTTAGGATGCGTCCCTTTTGGGGAAGAATTAATGACTTGGTCTAGTTAGTCATAAGAAATGCAGCTGATCTTTTAAAATTCCCTTTTGAGAGTATTAAGTTAGAATCACTGAAAATATAAAAAAGATTGCTTTTAGAAATTTAGAAATAAAATGTCTTAAACTAAAAGCTTTATCCTAAATCAGTTTTTCTTCTAAAATACAAACCTACATCTGCACAAAGATTTTCGTAGCGATACAAACAATTTAAAATTATCTGCAGGTTTTACAAAATAGCTTCAACAGTTCTGAAATTAAAAAAACAAAAACTGCTTTAACTCTTGAGACAGAATTGGGATTAACTGTGTTATTTCATTTCTTCTATTCCCAGCATAGTCATTGCTTAATGGTAAGTGACGCTTAAGAGCTGGTGGGAGGTTGGGGAATGCTGATAGTAGTGTTAGGGATAGGAAAATGAAAGCTGTCCTTGCTAATTAACTCATCACCAGAGAAGTGACCTTCTAACACTCAAGTGTTGTGCTTTGTTGCCTACTCAGTGTGTGGGGACCTTTCACAAGAGACATTTCAGGTGGTGACCTATTTCAGAAAGACCCTGAATGTAGAAGTACCACTTAGAGATCTTCTCTGAGTGTCATTCAGCTCAGAAATTTACCTGCAGAAGGTCTTGCTTGGCCATCTTTGAACTTTCTTCTGTACAGGGGAGAGTTCTTTACTTGCAGAGAGTAAAGGAAGCCATAGAAAACACGACTTGTGTCAGATGTTTAAAACTTTACTGAAATCATGCTCACTGTCTGGAATTTACAGTTTAACTGTAAGACTATATTTTTTATATATATATATATAAACTCCCTTTAAAGAGATAAAGGGGAATAAGACTGAATTTTAAGATAGAAGAAGTACAGTTTTTAAGGCAGAAATATTTTAAAGTTAAGGTGATAAGTTCCAAAAAGTTAATAAATACATGGATGAATGTACTAGCCAGTTAGAATGATTGGATTGTGACTTTAATAATTATTATTCTAAAATGAGCTAAAGAAAGCTCTTTGTTTTCTGTACACACGTCCCTTTCACATGGTAGCTTTTTATTGAATAGTTGAATTAGATATCATTAGCCCTCAAAAGGACAAACAGGAACACAAGATGATTTTAGGATGTATGCATTACAGTATATACTGTGATAAAGTCCCAACAGGTGAGCCTGAATGCCTGTCTAATATTTTTAAATGGTAAAATTAATTGATGTAGTGCCATTTAAAGCATTGAGCCACCCAGTTAATAAAAGCCCCATAAATACCTGTGCTGAGTCATTTCATAGCTCTAGGAGAGGTCCAAAAAAGGATGGGGGAGGGGTTGGCAGGCAGCACTAGAGCAAAGCTCTTTGCTGCCTTCCTTTCTCTGCCCCATTTGTTCAGAGTGTTTGGCATGTGCTGCATCTTTTGCCTAGATTTCCTTCTGCTTGGTTATTACTGACTCCTGGTTGGACCTTTTGTCCTCCAACTCATTATTCTAAGGTTGTTAAGGATTTTCTACTTTTATAAACTGAATTTATAAACTGAGGATGCTGGATTACATGATTATATGGCTTCTAGTTCAAAAATGCCTATTCCTAGAACATCATGCTTGTTACCTTTGGAGGCCTTGTTTTTCTTCAGCTTACTTGGCTTTTTTTTTTTTTTTTTTTTTTTTTAAAGGCACTGTTGATTATGTCCTTCCTTGGCTTAGTGACATTATGTGTTTTTGGATCGTCTTTCATCATTTTTGTCTTTTGGGGGGTCCACTTTCCACACATTTCATTATGAGCCTCAACCTGTGGCTTCTCCTCTTGCTTCACTCCAGATATTTTCATGACATTAGCTGTCACCCGTGTTTCGATGACAAACCCACATTTCTAATCTTGGCTTTCAAGCATCTCTTCTATATGTTTAACTCCTGTTGAGCATCTTCACTTCATTGTTCCACAATCCGTTTAAATTCATTTTGCCTATAGGTGATTGATTTCATTAAAAGAACACACAACATACCTATTAACAGTTATCTGTGGGAAGGAGAGTGAGGCTAGGGGTTAGACTAATTGTTAGAAGTGGAAGAAGGGGGGCCTTTTATAATTTTTTATATTTATTGATTTGAGTCTTTTAATAAAATGGTGTCAGTGTATTGTGAAAAAAATGTTCTCTTCAACTGATTCCTCTTTAAACTTTGATTACTAGTGAGGATTGTTACAAAAAATCAGGTCTTAAAGGCAAAGGGTTAACTACTGTTAGGGAATAAAATGAAGTGTGCTAGAGCAAGGGTGCCAGTGGGTCTCATTCTGAGAACCTCTAGCTAAATGTTAGAAATACCGAATTTGCCTGTATCTGGCATGTTGCACATCCTGAGGAATTAAAAAAAAAATATGTAAATGCACTGATCCTTATTTAATGAGAGTTGGTGGTGGGGCCCTGCTGATTTTTTTGTTTCTCAGATGAGTCTTGTGTAGTCAAAGCTGAAACTGAAAGCATTAGGGACTTAAAATTCATCAGTAAATATTTTGTCTTTAGTGGAAGTAGTTGTTCTCTTATGTTGCCATATTATTCAACTGTAAGTTTATATTTTAACAATGGGTGAGCATTGTTTAATGCCATTTAGTAATGAAGAGGCATCATTACAACTTTAATGAGTTCTCGGATAATATGCCTTACTCTTTTTAAAGATGGTCCTTCACTGTCTCATAAACAAAGCTAACAAAACAACCCTTTTGATATATAACGAAATAACTAATTGAATTCTCTTAAATTGAAATACATGTTCTAGTAATGTAAATAGTAAATGGGTCAAGAAAAAACGATTCATGCGTGGTCTGTTAATTTTACAGATGTGGGAAGAATATCCTGATGTTTATGGGGTTAGGCGGTCAAACCGAAGCAGACAAGAACCATCACGATTTAATATTAAGGAGGAGGTAAGAAAAACAAATGTTTTAAGGTGATACATTCAGACACCTTATCCTTTTTGACTCTGATATGTGTTACCATTAATGAGACTGAACTTCAGGCATGGGAGTTAAGTGACTCGAAAGTGAGCTTTCTCAATCTAATACAGAAGAAAAGCCACATGTGGCTTTTAAAAAAATAAAATTATCAGAAAGATCATGTCATAGTGAATGATGCTGTAGTAGAGAGTTAGAGTATTATATAGAACTGGACTTGAATTCTCTCTCTCTCTCTTTTTTTTTTTTGTTTCTCATAGTGCAGTTGATTATAGCAAGAAGTTTACTTTTTAAAATATCTAGTTTCTAAATCTTCTAGATTTTGTTACCTGGGTAACCAAGTAAATGTAACAGTGGAAGTAGTTTCAGATTTATTGCTGAGAAAGGAAGGAGAGTTTGCTTAAGTATTTTATTATACATAAATGGTTTAAATTTGGTTTCCTAGTTCATTTTTAATGTGCAATATAAAATGTTTAACACATATTTACTCTCTGATCAAATTGTCACAGATTGAATAGATTGATGGTTTTTAAAATTAGTGTTATGTACTGGGTTCTGTTGTTTCTGTAGAATCAGACCTTTTCTCAGTTTGTGTGATGTTTTTGCGGAAATCCTCTTAAGTTTTACTTCTACGTTAGGTTTATAGACTGCGTTCTGAAGACACGTTCTTTGGTCTCTCAGTGAAATGTCCCCTCTGCATTCTTAGGAGAACTTTGATATTCTTAAATATATAATATCTTTCTGATGAAAGTTAAATATTAGTAGCCAAAGGTTAGTGAGTTTGGGGTAGTAAATACACTTAAAAAATTTAATTGACTGTAACCACCTGCATTGCAATTATGGTGTTTTATTTTCAGTGACCTCTGAGCCGGTGTACCTTAGCTACCTTTCTTTTTTCCATGTTTGTTATAACCAACCGCATCTTTTCTCTTTTGTGTATAAATTAACACATTCTCTGTAGGGCACAAGCCTAACAGCAATGGGAGTAGTTTGCCAATTTGCTTAACTTGGGGGAAAAAAGAGGTGTTCAAATGTCTGTGACTGTAAACTTACTTTGCCTAGTGCTGTTAGCAGAGGGCTGCTGGCTCATGACTGAACATACTCTTTAATGAGTCTGAAATGAAACAGGTCCGTAGTCACTGCCATTAGTCACCGCCTTTAATGGCACACTAAATGTGTGGCATTTTTGTGTGACAGTCTCTATCTGCAGCATCCACTTTGGTCGCCATTAGACATGTGTCTTTTAAAATGTATATTAATTAAATTTAGGTAAAATGAAAAATCCATTCCTTAGTCACACCAGCCACATTTCAGGGGCTCAGTCACATGTGGCTGCTGGTTGCTCTGTGGGCCACAGCAGATACAGGACATGTCCATAGTCACAGAAAATTTTATTGGACTGTGTTCTTTCAGAAGTCAAGCTGAAAGAAATATTTCCTGGTGTTAGAGGTAACTCAGCAGTAACAGGCAAATTAATTTTCAAAGCAAAAGAAAAGTGAGCACCACCAATCAGATGGCTTAGGTTTCTTTCTGTCTAAAGACTCATATTGAATATATTGAGTAGATTGTTGAACCAGGGGGTAGTGTTATCCCTAATAACTGTGAATTAAAGTCTGTAATCATTTTTTCCTCCTCACACACTGAAGGCAAGTAGCGGGTCTGAGAGTGGGAGCCCAAAAAGAAGAGGCCAGAGGCAGCTGAAAAAACAGTAAGTCTTTCATGGGGGAAATTCCTTAATTTGGTAGTTTGGAACATGTGAGCATTTCTGGGACTGCCTTCATTGTGTCTGTAGTGCACCCCAGGGCCCAGAGTCCGCTTCTGTCTCTTTGCTATATTGGATTCCTGTTCATCTAAATTTGCTGCAGCAGCAGTCGCATTTGAAGCCCAGGATTCTTAGTTTTTCACATGTAGGTGTTAGGCTACTTTTTGGGGCAAACCCCAGTTATTCCATCTGATTTGCCCAGTTAGCCCAATTATTTTTTTTCTTAAAAATGTGCACAAATATCAAACATACAGGCATTTGGCATTCTATTCTAGATAAACAAGGAACACATTTAGATTGGCTGTTTTTCTTTTTCATTTGTTCTTTGTGTTGGCATGGCAAAGTTATATTGTTTGGACACCCATTTTAGTATGAAATTTCACATTGTCGTTTCCATGTAGTTTTACTATTGCAGTTCATAAGCCAGAAAATTTTAATTCATAGGCTTAATGTGAAATCCCTTTATGATACAGATTATATATTTGTTATTTTAAAACTTAAAAAATTCTACTTATGGTAAAAAAAAATTTGACTTTTTTTTGGAGGGGAGAAATAATTTAAAAAATCTTTTTTGGGGGGAATGTGTGGATCCCTTTGACAAACTGAATTCTACAGCCCGTCTCCTCAGAAGAATACTCAAAACTGCACACAAATTCAGGGGGTTCTCATGGTAAACGATTATCCTTGGCTCCCACTGAGAGCCCCAGTTATATATTCTCTGTTTTAAAGTATTAGTGATCCTTAATTTAAGTGTCTGGCCTAAAGCAAAGTAATGTGAGTTTTAAAAATCCATTTCCTCCTCTCCAAAATCGAGTAATACTTATTCTGCTGACCTAACAGGGTTATTAGAAACTATGCTAAGAAAAGTCAAGTAGTATTTAATATTGCCCTGCCCAGAGGGCATATGATTTTCATTTTCGTTAGAGTTGGAGAAATGATAACTGTAGGCAAGCCTGTACTTCTTGGCAGCTCAGAAGGCTCTTGTTCCCCAGTCCCAGGGCCTGCTCGGGAGACTCTGTTCTCAGCTTCCCAGGCTAATGGCCTTTTGGGAGCTTTTGGGAAGTCCATGCATGTGCTTTTTCCTCCACTGTCTGGCTACATTCTGCTGCTCTCTTGGCTGGAATCTAAATGGGCTGTACTTGAAAACGTGAACTCCTCAGTGTTTTTCTTTCTGTTTTTTTTTTTTGGCTGTGCTGCATTAATTCCCCAACCAGGGATCGAACCCGTGTCCCCTGCAGTGGAAGCGTGGAGTCTTACTTACTGGACTGCTGGAGAAGTCCCTGAACTCCTCATTTTAATGGCTTTATCTGGGTGTGGAGAAGCCTTCCATTTTTTCAGTCCCTGTGTAACACATCAGACTTACTCTTTTGACTGGCTTCTATATTTATTTTCCCTCTCCTATCAATCCTGAGAGCTCACCAAAGTTGGCAACTTTCAGTGGCCTTCATGAACCTTTCTTTCCCTTGAGTAGAACCTTTTCATTCCTTGTGGGGGGTTTGTGTCTTCTGTGATGCTGCTTTTCTACCCCTGGGCGCTTCCATAGGAACTTAGCATAAGCAGAGGTTCTCCTCATGCTTGTTTATTTGGGCCCTGTGCTGTCCTCACTTGTTGTCATTCTCTGGGCACCTGGAGAGTACTAGGGCTTATGGGGACCTCTTCCCTTCTAATGTTATTTAGAGGAGGTCCTACAACGGCTAAGGCTCAGGTTGCAAGGCACAGCACTACAGGGGCCTCTGATCTTAGCAAGGGTAACAGAACCCAGTGTGTGTGCACATGAATTTCAGAATTGAGAGACTCACTCAAAGGGAGTGGAAATTTTGAAGTATTAGCACAGGGAAGTGTTTTTCTGAAACCCTGTCCTGCAGATTATATTAAAGTTTTTAAAAGGAGCCTCTTTTTTTTTTTGGTGTACGCGGGCCTCTCACTGCTGTGGCCTCTCCCGCTGCGGAGCACAGGCTCCGGACGCGCAGGCCCAGCGGCCACGGCCCACAGACCCAGCTGCTCCGCGGCATGTGGGATCTTCCCGGACCGGGGCACAAACCCATGTCCCCCGCATCGGCAGGCGGACTCTCAACCACTGTGCCACCAGGGAAGCCCAAAAGGAGCCATTTTTAAACTTTCTTTGGGAATTAATTTCAAACTGCAGAAAAATTGTAAGAATAAGAGTAGTACAAAGAATGCCTGTGTACTTTACTGAGATTTACCATTGGTTACCATTTTTACCCCATTTGCTTTATCGTTGTGTGTGCTCACTTATATATTGCACACATGTTTCAGACTAAGATTCATACATCAAGGTCTTTCACCCCCGAGTAATAAGTGTGTATTTCCTAAGAATAAGGATGTTTTCTTTCATAAGCACAATACAGTTTTAACGTAAATAGATTTAACATTGCTACAACCCCTTTGTCTAATTTATATTCCCATTTTGTCAGTCAACCCAATAATGTCTTTCACAATATTTTTCCACCCCCAGGACAGGATCCAATGTAGGGTTAAATATGTGTTAGTTGTCAGGTTTCATTAATCTAGAGCACTCACACAGACTTTCTTTGCTTTTATGACATGACACTTCTGAAGGTACAGTTTTGGAAGGGAGTAACTCTCCTTGAGTCATGTGAATTAGCATTTTAAAAGCTTAGAAGAGGAAAACATTTTTTGAATTAGTTGGCAGTGTTGAAAATTGGGGGATGGTATGTAAGAATCTAGATTTCTAGTTTTTTGCGAAAAGCTGTCAATGCTGCCTCATATAACACTGGTCTTTGTAACCTTTGGAGAGGCTGTGAGTTCTCCATTTGACCCCATTTACGGTCCTTACCTGGCCCCAGTGGGTATTTGAGATTGTAACCCATGACTTAAAGTCATACAAACAAAATTTTGAGTTCTACTTCACCCTCTCATGCTGTTTTGATCATTGAACCCTTCTTAATATAGTCCCTATTCATATTATCCTAATTTGTGAAATGTTGTATGGGATTTCTCTGGACTCGTTATGGTCCCAGTGGTGCTTAACCCCACTGTACAGTGGTTCCAAAACCCTCTCTCCCAACTGGAATTTTAAAAAGTATTTCAGCTGTAATCATTTGAAGTTATTCTCCTGGGATTATAGTTATTTCTCACTTTCCACTGCTTTGAATTGAAAGTCTGTCACAGTCCTGTGACAGTGGAAGAGAATCCTCCTTAGCCCCAGATTTCCTCTCTTCACTGGGATTTGGTACTGAAAGGCATTCTCTTCGGGAAAATATACTGAAAATCAGTGAAGTTAAAGCAACTCTTTCCCTCTTTTCCTTACCTGCCTTCTAAAGTGGAGGAGAAAGGAGTTCCCTTCTTTGAGCTCTTAGAGGCAGTTAATAGGAAGCCTCAGTGGCTCTTGACCAGAGTTTAGGCCCATTTTATTTAAAAATGGCTTTTGTTCTTTCCCTCCTTTACAGTTCAGATTTGATTTGTGTCCCACCAACCACCTTTTCTTAGTAAAGGAAGAAAACTATACCCAGTTAACTTGCATTCTGACTTTGTCCTATTTATATTGCCTTGAGGCCTCAGTGGCCAAATCTTGGTATTTTTCTCCCCAGTTCCCAAAATTTGATGGCCTCTTAGAGCTGGATCTGGCAATTCAAGTCTCCTTTAATGTATGAAAAATATTTTAATCACGATCTCATATTTTAGACTTCATTGTAGCCGAGCATATAATATATGGCTTAGTCAGGGAGTCTCCCTCATAAAATTTGCATTATATGAGAAGCTAGCAAACTAGAAGTGGACATCGGTTTCACCTGTTGGAGAGCCAGGGTTGGGCAGTAATCTTTTTGTAATTGATTGCCCTTTTCACCCCTTATACGAAATGACTTAGTATTGCTGGTTGTAACTTACTCCCCACCCCCCACCCCCCCCAATTCTGGAAAATTAAAATGAAATTTGAAGCAATCCAGCCAGTTTCAAATACACATACATAAAACTCATTTAGATCTTTTAGGCCTCTGATTGTTCAGATCCTCCCAGAATGTGTAAGCCTGGTTTTAATGTTTGCAGATTCTGTGGTCTTCAGTAGGTTATGGTTGAGAGTAGCAGGGCTGGGGATTTTACATGTACCAAACAGCTTGTTCTCCCTGGTCTTGAGTTTCCCCCTACCTGGGAAGAGGCCTTTGGACCAGACGATTTGCTAATTTTTTGTACATTCTTATATTGGGAGATTCTAAGTCGTCCTGGTTGTCTGTAAGTCTACAAATCTGCAGTTTAACTGGAAAACTAGACTCAACATTCATTCTCTCAGTGTTTACTGCCAGTTTAGTCTCCTAAAGTTATGGAAGTGGACCTTATTAGCTACCCTGATACAGATTCTCAATTTCTGGCAGAGTTATGTAAATTACAAATAATACTTGACTGTGGATCTTTCTCATCTGATCTGCTCTCCCTTAGGTCTTACGTGCATGTTCTTTCAAGCTTGTTTCCTGTGAAA
Source organism: Kogia breviceps (assembly GCF_026419965.1). Classification (NCBI taxonomy): domain Eukaryota; kingdom Metazoa; phylum Chordata; class Mammalia; order Artiodactyla; family Physeteridae; genus Kogia; species Kogia breviceps. The sequence continues at coordinate 119,839,106 of NC_081312.1, read as the reverse complement.
CCACTTCTCTCCAGTTTGACTGTGTGAGTTCCTTCTAAAGGGTAAACTGTTCTGGACTTGGCCCAAGGGAGACTTAGGTGCCAATCTCCCAATTGCTGGAGACATCTTCCTTTTTTCCTTCCTGGCCGTCACCATCTATTCCTTGGATTCCTTAGCAGACATTTATTGTACGAGGCTCTAGGCAAGGAGAATAAAGCAGGTACCCAGAGTATAGTTTGCTTTAAAGAGAGAGTGAAGGATATTAGGTGACAATAGTAGGCCTTAATATCTTACCAGTCTGCTTCCAAAAGCACCCTACCTGTCTGACAGTCTGATAAGACTCATTCTTTTTTTTTTTTTTTTTTTTTTTTTTTTTTTTTTGCCGTACGCGGGCCTCTCACTGTTGTGGCCTCTCCCGTTGCGGAGTGCAGGCTCAGCGGCGGCCATGGCTCACTGGCTTAACTGCTCTGCGGCATGTGGGATCTTCCCGGACCGGGGCACGAACCCGTGTCCCCTGCATCGGCAGGCGGACTCTCAACCACTGTGCCGCCAGGGAAGCTCAGGACTCATTCTTTAATTATTTCTTTATTTAACAAAGATATATCTCCATTTGCCTGCCTTTGTGCTAAGCTCTGGTACAAAGATACCCTGCCCACATAGAGTGACCTACTATTAGGTAAATGGTAGTGCCAGTAGAACTTGAGTAATGTACGTAGAAGTGCTCCACTGCCTTTTCATGGAAGGCTTGAAAAACATTTTTTCCCGAAATGTTTCCACTAATTCAAGTGCAGGGTGGCTCCTGGACCTTTTAGGAAAGTTCTTCCACTATTACTTTGACTTCCTCTTCCATGAAGAATATTGATTTGACTTTGCAACTTGGCAAGAGTTGTCTTTAGCATAACCTCATTTTCTATACACAGACCCAGAGGCACAATGGTAATTGTTTAGAGAGAACCCCAGGTTCTTGCCTGTTAAGTTTTTTTTTTCCTCTAGATATTTCATGCCCAGTAGCTATTCTATATGCTCCTTCCTTCTTCCCTGCAGGTGAGAAATGAGCTGAGTTTATGTGATGTCTTGTTTGGTATTCAAGTAAACTTCAAAAACTGGGGATAGTAGGGCACCTATAGGATATGGCTCTCCGAAGTCTTTTACAATCTTGAGGAGCAAAAGAACACCTACTGTATTTAATAATTATTGCAAACTACTTCATTAGTTGAACAGGTTATTTAGTAGGTAGGAGATTTATCATTGAAAAATAGTTTTGGGGATTGTTTTCTCAGTATATTCTAAAGATGTTAAAATAACTAGTACAGTAGTTCTCAAGTCTCTTATTAGTATCAGCATCATTTGAATTTGTTAACATTCAGATTTTTAGGCCTCACATTATACCTCCTGAATCAGAAACTGGCTGTGGCCCAAAAATCTCTTTTAATAAGCCCTTGAGGTGGTTCTGGTCCATGCTAAAATTTGAGAACCTCCGATTTTGTATATATTATGGCTTCAATCTGGTCAATGATAGTAGTAAATAAAAATAGAATATTAGAGATTTAGCAGCATTTTTTTTTTCAGAACAAATAGTTTAAAAAAATACAGTCTTAGCTTCCATTTTCATTTATTTTTGATACCAGATATAAAATAGGAATAGATATTACACAGCCCAGGAAGGAACACAACCAAAATTTAAATGGAGCTAGAACAAATCTTTTAGCATAATATCTAAAATATACATGTTCTGCCTTTTTGGCTAATCAGATTGTCAGATTTGTCAGATTCTTCAAGCTAAACAATCTTGAAGAATTCTTTTAGAAAAAAAAATTTTGCTTTGCTTTTGATCACAGAGAAAAATGGAAACGGGAGCCCTCAGAAGATGAACAGGAACAAGGCACCAGTGCAGAGAGCGAACCAGAGCAAAAAAAAGTGAAAGCCAGAAGACCTGTCCCCAGAAGGTGCAGTGTTTGCTTGAACATCTCTGCTTCTGGTTGAGCTTAGTTTGTGTTAGATTGAGAAGGACGATGTAGTGCTAGCCTGAGGGCCTTAATTGATGGGGTACAGTGTGTTGTGATTCCGGATTTTGAATGCCTGGTTAACTTCTTGCCAGCCTGCATCATTAGCAAGTAATTCAATTACTGAGCTACTTATATTGATTTTGTGTGTTTGCATGGTACGTAGCTCAGAGTGGATCTTACTGTTCATACTCCAGGCAGACTAGTTATGAGGAGCGAATCTATCTTCCACTCTTAAAAAAAGCTCCCTGTGTATTTGACTAATGTACAAGTTCTTTTTGGGAGAACTAATTGTTAAGTTTAATTGGCTGGTTCAAAGCATACGTTACTGTTTATTATCCTGTTCTCATAATCTTTATAACGTTAAGCAGAGAATCTGTGCAGGGAAGGAAGTAGGTGGAGATGAGAGGAAACTGGTAATTTTTGATCAGACATAATGGCAATGAAAGGTACTGGTGATGGGGAATGGAAGGCAGGAGGCAGAGAGGCCCCAGGAAAATTTACCTCCTTGCAGTATTGCTTAGGATGCGTCTGGCACATATTGACTTTGGACCAGATCCCACTCACCACCTGTTTTTTTGTATGGCCTGCGAACTCAGTGTAGCTTTTATAGGTGAACATTTGTAGTTTGGTGATGGGGAACACTAAATTTGAACCCTAGCGAAGTGAAATGTTATCCCTTCAAAAAGGATTCTGTTCTTCTCGTTAGTAGATGTTGTATCACACAAAAAAGTACTCAATGATTATTATTATTTTATTTTGACTTTCGTCAATAAAATATTGTTTAATTTATTTTCTCTTGTACCTATGTAATGGCCTCAACTTTGCCTCTTGTCTGAGAAAGTAAAAAATACTTATCCTCTGGCCATTTACAGCAAACCTGTGTCAATCCCTGGCTTAGGACATTGTACCTGACCCCTCACCTCCCACCCCAGCAGGGAAATTCATCAATGCGTTTTGTCTCCTTTCTTCTCAGTTTCAGTTCTCAGGTCTGGAATCCACTCCAGTTCTGTCTTCTAGATTTTACCCATCATTTATTGAATCTGATCGTTTGTCTGTGTTAGTGTTGGTTATGGCAGGTATGAGAGAAACAGGTGACTATTATTGTGAGTTTCTGTCTCCCTCTTTCTCCTTTCACCTGTTTACCACCGATGGAGGACTTGGGGATTTCCTTTTGAGATCTCCTAGTCTGTGGCTCTCAGTCATGGCTGCAGGGAAGTCACTAGAGGGGCCACCTCCTCAGTCCGTTCCATTGGTTTGTGGCAGGGCACAGTCTCTCAGGTAGCCTTCCTGGTATATTTTATGTACATAGGAGAAAAATGTATGTGTAGTTATTTCTTGTCCTTTACTTCCTTTATAAAGATGATAGCATTCCATGCATCATCTTCTGCATTTTTTCTTTCATTATCTTGGAAATCTTTCCTTATCCATATACAGAAAACTCCCTTTTTTATGGGTGTGTAGTATTCTGTTTATTGAACTAGTTCCTAGTTGATGAATGTTTAGTTTTTCTAATCTTTTGTTATTGCAAATACCACAGTGAATACCTTACTGTGCCTTTATCAATCTATATCTGTAAAGTCAATTCCCAGAACTAATATTGTTATATTTGTAATTTTTAAAAACTAAATTTATGTATTTTATTTATTTATTTTTGGCTGCATTGGGTCTTCGTTGCTGTACACAGGCTTTCTCTAGCTGTGGCGAGCGGGGCCCACTCTTCCTTGCGGTGTGCGTGCCTCTCATTGTGGTGGCTTCTCCTGTTGCGGAGCACAGGCTCTAGGTGCACGGGCTTCAGCAGTTGTGGCTTGCAGGCTCTAGAGCGCAGGCTCAGTAGTTGTGGTGTACGTGCTTAGTTGCTCCGCGGCATGTGGGATCTTCCCGGACCAGGGCTCGAACCTGTGTCCTCTGCATTGGCAGGTGGTTTCCCAACCACTGCGCCACCAGGGAAGCCCTGTAATTTTGATAGATATTTCCAAATTGCCCACCAGAGAGCTGCCATCAGCAACGTGCTGCATGTGTATTTTTTTTTTTTTTTTAAAGAAGATGTTGGGGGTAGGAGTTTATTTATTTACTTATTTTTGGCTGTGTTGGGTCTTCGTTTCTGTGTGAGGGCTTTCGCTAGTTGTGGCAAGTGGGGGCCACTCTTCATTGCGGTGCGTGGGCCTCTCACTATCGCGGCCTCTCATTGCGGAGCACAGGCTCCAGACACGCAGGCTCAGTAGTTGTGGCTCACGGGCCCAGTTGGCTCCGTGGCATGTGGGATCTTCCCGGACCAGGGCTCGAACCCGTGTCCCCTGCATTAGCAGGCAGATTCTTAACCACTGCGCCACCAGGGAAGCCCTGCATGTGTATTTTTATGTCAGGTGATCCTGAGGAACAGTTGCTCACCGTTGCCTCAGAGCCCACAGTACAGTTGTCCCTTCATCCCTGTGGGGAATTGGTTCCAGGACCCTTGTAGATACCGGAATCTGCAGATGCTCAAGTTGCTTCTTTATATAAAGTGCTATAGTATTTTTGTATAATCTGTGCATCTCCTTCCGTATACTTTTAATCATCTATTGATTACTTATAATGCCTAATACAATGTAAATGCTATGTAAATAGCTGCTAATGCTCAGCAAATTCAAATTTTACATTTTGGAACTTGGTGGAATTTTGTTTTGCAAACACATTTTTGATCCATGGTTGGTTGAATATGTGGATGTAGAACCTGCAGATACAGAGGGCTGACTGTATTCCTATAAATGACTGAAGGGTATCAGCAGTAGAATCACTTTCAAGTTTCTAGTGAAGCAGATCTCTAGTGAATTAGAATCTCAGGGAATGGGACCTGGGAATATTCATGTCTAACATTCCCCTGGTTAATTCCTGTATATGAACCCTGCTCTGGGAAATAACATATAGATTTGAAGTAGACAACAGATGATAAAGTGAGGACTTTGCCATTTTTTCTTTTCTCATTTTAGAGCAATGCCCAAACCTCGTGTTAAAAAGCAACCTAAGACTCAGCGTGGAAAGAGGAAAAAGCAAGATTCTTCTGATGATGAGGATGAAGATGATGAAGCTCCCAAAAGGCAGACTCGCCGCAGAGCGGCTAAAAATGTTAGGTAGGTGATGCCCCAGAAGGTTTTCATTAGTGTGAAGGGAAGGTGATAGTGTATTTGGCTAGAGCTTGGTTCTGATAAGCCCAGGATTAGGCATTTGATAGGTAAAAATAATGACCTGTGTCTTGAGGTTACATTCGGAAATCTGGTCAGGGTTCTTGCAAAAAGAATGGTTCTGGCCAATAGGAATATGGAAAGAATAGTGATAACTCATTTCAAGCCTTCATTCCTATGAAGAGAACTGCTTTATTTCAAGTTCATGTTTCGTTGAGGTGGTAGTGATGTTATCTTCATTTCATAACATCCTTTTTTAGGAAGGACATTAGGATTGTATTTTCACTTTTGAATTGCTCTTTGAATCAGGCAAATTCTTTTAAGTTTCACCTTATGTATTTGGATATAATAATCTTATCAAGCTTACGATATGATATGAAGCATTAGAAAATGAAATAAAGGAATAGATATATGCAAACATAAATATTTTACTTTATATGAATCAAAGGGTATTTAATTTGCTTTTAGAGGACATGCAGGTTTCTTTTGGTCTACTTAAAGATGGTGAAGCTGAGTCCTGGAGTTATTAATAACCTGTTCAATGTATCCAGTTAATACTTGGAAAGCTAAGACTAGGTTTTGAGTATGTTAATATGTAGCTTAGCACTTTTTCCTCCTACAGCTGTACTACATCCAGAATTGTGTTCTTCTCTTCTGTAACTCCCAAACCATTTGTTGTTAATATATGGCGGAAGGTTACATTTTAATATTTTATTACCAGGAAGTATGCTCAGTAACTTGAGAATACTTAAATTTCATATTCTTGTTATTGGGAGACAAAATGCAGGGTTGATACATTCTATCTTAGAACTATTGCTCCGCTTTTATCGAATAGTAGTAATTTTTTCATTTATCATGTATTTTCTTTCTTTGTAGTTGTTTCCTTGTTTATACATAGTAATGATCTCATTAAAAAATGAAAACATAGGAGTGTCTTTGTAGTAGTTTTCTATGTGTTGCTTACAGAAATCACTGTAGTCAGTTTCTATTTTGAAATATGAATTAGCCTTCCTGCAGCTATCTGTGAACATGAATTAATACTTTAAGCAGGAAAAAAAAAAGAACTTCGAGCCCACTTTATCGTGGCTGATCTGCACGACAGCATGTTGGGGCCAAAAGGGTATGGTTCCTTGACCTAATGATATTATGTATGGTGGTGTTTGAATCTGAAAAGATAGTTTCTCATTTATTTGGCATTATTCCTCATGCAGTTATAAAGAAGACGATGACTTTGAGACTGACTCAGATGACCTCATTGAAATGACTGGAGAAGGAGTTGATGAACAGCAGGATAATAGTGAAACTATTGAAAAGGTCTTAGATTCAAGGCTGGGAAAAAAAGGAGGTATGTGAAGACAACACTTCATTCTTGCCATAGGTGGCAACAGATGTTATGGCAGGGAATCCAGATGTTTAAACAGGAATGGAATTAAGGATCATCATTGCCTCATGCACAAGGAGCAGCTTACTTTTTGCCAGATTTCTTAATTCTAACTGTGGCCAGGGACCCTTCCGATTGGCCTTTGCTTTTAGCTCCCTGAGTTACTTCTGCTCCTCTTTCTGTTTCTGCTTGAATGCTTCACCTTCCTCGCCCATCTCCTTAGCCTGATTCTTGGGTTGCTTCAGGGGCTTCTTGCCACCTTTGCGGCCAGACGTGATACCTGCTGCCCCTTCCCTGCCGTTGGAAGCTAGCAAATTACTTTTTATATCTGCTCAGTAAGGCCCAAATTTTTATGTATTCAGCTCTGAAGTGATGAATTTCAGTCCGTGCCCGTATTTGTTGTGAAACGTGGAAGTTTTTCTGACCCACAGAAAAACTGACCTGAGACTATAGGACTGTGTCCCATATGTCTTTGAGATTTTAAAATTGAGCTGGTTAAAGATGTTTTAATATCTTAAAAACCAGTGATGCAGCAGAGATTGTTGATTATTAATATTAAGTAAATCTAGTTATTTGTTTTTGAACCTCCTTGTGATAAGTGTCAAACGGGTTAAATACATATTTGGACAGTAGTGAAGAATTTTTTATATCCAAATTGAGATATCTCACACTCAGTTTTTTTTTTTTTTTTTTTTTTTTTTTGCGGTATGCGGGCCTCTCACTGCTGTGGCCCCTCCCGCCGCGGAGCACAGGCTCCGGATGCGCAGGCCCAGCGGCCATGGCTCACAGGCCCAGCCGCTCCGCGGCATGTGGGATCTTCCCGGACCGGGGCACGAACCCGTGTCCCCTGCATCGGCAGGCGGACTCCCAACCACTGCGCCACCAGGGAAGCCCTCACACTCAGTTTTTTAAAGTAACCTTTCCATATAGGAAATATCAAAATAATACCTAATTCATTTTTCTTTGTATTTTTTTTTTTTTTTTCATCCAGCCTTACTTAAGGTTAAGAGAGTTAACAGGGAGTTTTGGGTGGATGAGTAATTGGGGAGATTTTAAATTCTCTTACCTTGTTCTTAATATTCCTGGAGAGAGAGACAGATTTGTTTTCTGAGGTAGTAGGAACCAAAACAAAAGGATATTGCTGTTCCATTTTTATTGTGTTTGGATACAGAGATTTCTTTGATTTCACCAGCAAATTTTGTAATGTTTTAAGTAGTAAAAATTGGGTTTGCATCATGAAAATATTTGAAATTGTTGATCATGTTCATTCTATATTGTTTGTGAATTTCTGCTTATTTCAAGTCAAAGGATTTTGGTGCTTCATCCATAAAGAGACTCTTTAGACATTTGTTTATTTGGGAAGCTTTTCAATGTCTGGCTTAATATACTTTTTAAAATATAACAATCCTTTTTCAGCCACTGGAGCTTCTACTACTGTATATGCAGTTGAAGCTAACGGAGACCCTAGTGGCGACTTTGACTCTGAAAAGGATGAAGGCGAAGTCCAGTACCTCATCAAGTGGAAGGGCTGGTCGTATATCCATAGCACGTGGGAGAGTGAAGAGTCCTTACAGCAGCAGAAAGTGAAGGGCCTAAAAAAACTAGAGAACTTCAAGAAGAAAGAGGATGAAATCAAGCAATGGTACATTATCCATCCTGGATAAAAGAAATACAGACTTGGTGGCTATACACAAAAATATATAGTATGCACAAAAATATATAATATAGCCTGGAGGAAGGGAAGGTTTTTAACTAGTCCATGGAGAACACAGCTATCTAGAATATCAAATTTTGCCTTTAGCATCTGAATGAACGTGGAGGCATCCACGATTACGTTTTATAAAACTTTGAGCTGAAGATAGTATATATTTTTGTGTATAGCCACCAAGTCTGTAGAGTTTAAGAATAACTAGCTTATGGAGCATTTTTCACACATGATCGCATTAATCCTCACAGTAATCCTATGAGATTTGTACTGTTGAACAAAATGTTTTTTTGTGGGAAGAGTGAGGTACAGAGCAACTCTGTGAGAGGGCCCAGGATTGGAATTCTGGCAGCCCAAGTCCAAGGATAACGTACTTAAGCACCTTGTTAACTTTCTGTGGTTGTGCTGGGGTACCTTGGATGTCAGCAGTTAATATTCTAGAACTCTCTGGGTTATCATGTACTTAAAACTAATCTTGGTTTTACACAGTTTACAGAAAGGATGTGACAGAAATGTTCTGAAACTGTGATAGCCTGTTGTTTGTAGTTTACTTACAGCTTTGAACATGTTAGGTTGCATCTGAGACATAATGTGGGGTCACAGCATACACACACCTAAACTGGCAAAAAGAAGCATAAGTTCCCCTCGAAGACGTATGTGTCAGTGTCATGTGGTGAGGTTATTTTGTGTTAGGAATAGGGACAAATGGGTTCCAATTCCTGTTTTGTTACTATGCAAAATATGCTATTTCAGTAAATCAGCAACTTTTTTCTTTGAGTCAAAAACAAAAATATGTATCCCTAAGATGTGGGTTTGTAAAGCAATTAGAATTTTAAAAATCCTTGAAAGCTTTAGCAGTATTCAATGTCAAGTTGCTGGTGTTGTCGTTTTATAAGTATGAATAACTGGTTTTCTAAAAAAGCCACAGTCACGCCTAAAGCCCATACATATTTGAAAAAAGGTAGGTTTTCTTGTAAATCTGGAAGAGTTTTATTGTCCTTGTCTGTCAAAATATATGAATATCACATGAATTCATCACCCCAAATAGTTATTTTTAGGTTTCTTTATTAATGGGCCACATCAGAGAGAACAACTGGTGTGTCCTATAAGTCTAAGGTTTTTAGTGTTTTCTATAAGTCTTTCATGTTTTTCTTAAAATCTCTGGTCTAATTATTAGTAAAAGATTACTAAGGGACATATGAAAGTAAAGACTAAGTTTCCTTTCCTACCTTGACTTTGCATTGATAGATATGTATGGATCCCCCAAATCTAATAAGTATTTATTTTTTCTGTCTGTCTTCTGTCCAGGTTAGGGAAAGTTTCTCCTGAAGATGTAGAATATTTCAACTGCCAACAAGAGCTGGCCTCAGAGCTAAACAAACAGTATCAGATAGTAGAAAGAGTAATAGGTAAGTACATGGAAACTCACCTAAGCAGTGTTTGAGCACCAGGAATAATAGAACTTTTTCTTTTGGGAGTAATGTATATATATTGAAAAAATGCGGGACTTCGCTGGTGGCACAGTGGTTAAGACTCTGCGCTCCCAGTGCAGGGGGCCCGGGTTCGATCCCTGATCAGGGAACTAGATCCCACATGCATGCCACAACTGAGCCTGCCTGCTGCAACTAAGATCCAGTGCAACCAAATAAATAAATAAATAAATAAATATTTTTAAAAATGCATTTTTGTAGGTATACTTTTTGGAGAATAGACAGATGCCTAGATTTATTTTGAAGGAAAAGCTACCAAGCGTTGCTGGTAGATTTAGAGATGGGGGAAAAGAGGTGGCAAGGATGGTGCCATGATTCTTGACCTGAGCAAATAGGAGACTAGAGGTACCATTTACTGAAATAGAAAGATTAAGGGAAGAGCTAATTTTTGGAACAGAAAATCAAGAACGTATTTTGATATTTGTCAGTTTGATATACTTCTCAGTCATCTAAGTGGATAGTATTGTGAAGGCTGTAGCATATATGAGTCTGGAGTTTAGAACTCATTCTGGGCTGGAAATTTAAATTTGAGAATATAATCTGTATGTAGATAGTATTTAAAGCCTAAGGTTTAATGAGATAATCAAGAATGTGTATGTGGTGAGAGTAGAAATCTGAGGGCATTCTAGCTTTTGGAAGTCAGGAAGAAACCAGCAGAGGAGAGTGAGAAAGGACAGCCAGTGAGATAGGGGGAGGGCCAGGAGAGGGAGGTGTGCTGGGAGCCAGGTGATTCACGCACATGGCTCCGGCAGCAGGAGGCGCTGCCAGTCACAGAGGACTGGGACTTGATCCTTCAGCTTGGCAGCAGGCCTGGCCCTGGGGAGATGGACCCATGAGGTGGTGGGGCTACAGGCGTGATGGGGTGGCTTTAGGGGAGAGTGAGGGGACAGTATGAAGAAAGCTCCCCCGGGGAGCCTTGTTGTAAAGGGGGAACAGAGAGATGGGGTAAGTGCTAGATAGGCTGCTTTTTCTTTTCTTTTTTGAAGATGTGAGATAGTAGAGTATATTTGTACTCTTATTCATAGGACCTAAAATGTCACCGTTTTCTTGGTTATGGTGATAACTTACCCAGCTTTCCATTTATTTAGCTGTGAAGACGAGCAAATCTACACTGGGTCAAACAGATTTTCCAGGTAAGCAAGACAACTTGTTTGTAAATACTGTTTAGTATTTAAGAGCAGTTCATGTTTTGCAGAATATATACAGCTTTGCCACATGGTGTTTCCTTGGTTATACATAAAACAGAGTGTCACTCCTCTCCTTTAATTGACAGTTGCTGATCTGTAAATTTTTATATGTGAAATAGCTCACAGTCGGAAGCCGGCACCTTCCAACGAACCTGAATATCTATGCAAATGGATGGGACTGCCCTATTCAGAGTGCAGCTGGGAAGATGAAGCCTTGATTGGAAAGAAATTCCAGAGCTGCATCGACAGTTTCCATAGTCGGAACAACTCAAAAACCATCCCAACAAGAGAATGCAAGGTGTGGTGACTGCTGGCTTTTGAATTTTCAGGGGAAAGGTGTATTGCTACAAAGGGTTGGCCACATAGATAGATGTTGGGAAGAGAAAATACTACAAAAGTAAGTGCTAATTCCTGTTTTGAAGTGAAAGAAAATGACTTATCCTTGACATCAAAGGAAAATAATTAAAAGGAGAGGATGAGTTGTATAATAGCTTTGCTGACTTCTTTAATCTTCTTATTTAAACAATTAGATATATCTAATATGGAGATATTGTAGAGAATACTGGAAAGAATTAAAGCACTTTAAAGAGAAGTGACAGGAAAGGGGAGTGTCTGAATTCTAGGTTATAAAACTAAATATATAGGCTCTTTTATTTGCTAGATTGGTTGTACAGTTCCTTTTCTTTCGTTGGAATTCATTCCCTGTGTAAATTGGTATGATTGGGTCCTCAGTAATAGAAGTTTATGTAAGACATGGCCTCTCTCTCCATGAGGTTGACATTCAGATTCATGGCACCAAACCTCTATCTGTGAAAAGCAGTGTGTAACTGAAGGTCAATGAGTGTGATAAAGACTTTCAGAAATAGGAGTCACTGAGCCACAGGGATCATTGAAGGGGTTTTAAAATGAGGAAATTGTGGTGCTTGAAGTGCCCTGTCCTTGAAGAATTGATTGGAGCTGGTTAGACAGACAGAAGGGGGCCCAGGTTATTGGCCTCCCGTGAAAGATATTAAGAGAAAGATGTTCTTATAGTCAGTAGGAGGACCACCGGACCTCAGGGTAGGAAGAGAGGGAGGTGATATTGGCAAGTCAAAGTGTGTATGTCTTGAATACCTTGGAGGGTATTTGGATTTTATTCTGTGGGTATTCATAAGCCTACCCTCCTTAGCAGAGCAGCAGGTATGAAACAGTATTTCGTTTAGAAAGTTTCATGTAACGGCCATGTGTTGGAGACCAGAGTAAGCAGTTGTTAAAGCCAGAAGGTCCCACCAGGAAGGTGTTGTAGAAGCCCATGGAGGGAGAATTAGTGTGAGGATGAGGGAAGTGGCAGCAGCTGGGGGGTCGGATGGGAGAGGCACTGTGGGGCAGACGTGGCAGAAGTGGACAGCCGGAGGCGTCTGATTCCATTTACTGCCAGCTGCTCACAAAAGAGAGCTGCAACTAACAATAATTACCTTATCAAATGCGTTATTAGGATGACACTTCTCATAATGGGGCACTATTCCAGAGAGTGCTAATCTTCAGAGAAATGCTCCTTGAGAAAAACACTATTGTGGCCAAATTACTTTGGGAGGTATTCCTGAATGAGTTTCTCCTGTAAGTTCATAGCATACACAAGAATGTTAGACTTTGAAAAGTCATGAGCCATGAAATTTATATAAGTTTTTAATCCATTGTTTCCCAAACTGATTTGGCCACAGAATCCACATTTTGTGCACACCATAGACACATGGCTCTACTAGACTGCCAATTCTTCACACCTCTGGAGGTGAGAGCAGCATCCTTTCCTTCAGAAAACCAAACTCACACAGTTGGGGGTTCAAAGTAGGTGGGCTGCAATTCAGAATTTACAAATGCTGTTATGGTAAAAGTTCCGCTGCATTTAGCGTATACAGACTTTCCCAGAGGCATTGTTTAGAGTAAGCTAATGCCAAGATGAAAATAGGAGAGTCACTGCTGTACTGTAGAGATGATATTTAATGATGTTCGCAAACTTACTTCAGGAAAAGAGCAATAACTAAAAAATATTTCGGGATGCAATCTGGCTTTGGGAATGCAGACCACGATGCAAGAGCTCGTGGTGGGTTGGGTGTGGTTGGTGATTCAGAAGTCAAATTTAAATTCTGATGCTTTGGTGTAGAGCACAGAAATCATGGCTAATATTTTAACATAGGAACAGGAAGAAGGTTTTCTTCAAACCTGGGCTTTGTTAAATTTTGCATTTCAGGCCCTGAAGCAGAGACCGCGATTTGTGGCTTTAAAGAAACAGCCGGCATATTTAGGAGGAGAGAATCTGGAGCTCCGAGATTATCAGCTAGAAGGTCTCAACTGGCTTGCTCATTCTTGGTGCAAGTAGGTAGAAAAATATGTTTGATGTTTTCTCTACTGTTTCTGGCTTTTTAAAACTGTTAGGTATAAAGAATTACTTCCTTTTCTTGTACATTATAGAAATTAAAAAATAATGTGATTGAGAGGAGCCACTTTTGGGAGTTTTTATGTAAGTATACCAGTTTAGTCTGAAGTAAAAAGTACTTTGTTATTTAGTTATTTGGGGGTTAATTTCTCATAGCCAGAGACTTATGTCTTCCTGTGTTATTTATGAGTAAATAGCAAGGTAATTTGCTCAGATCTTTAGTGGGGAAGGAGTTATTCTCAGAAGAAAGAAGAAAATGTTGTTTTTCCATTCAGTTGTCTTTCTGAGCCAGGGAAACCTTTAATTTTACATAGTGGTGCTGAAGAGTGATGTGACCCCCCCACCCCTCCGATTGCTGTACAGGCCATCCTTTGTAGAGGAAGTTCTCTGACGGTTGGACTTGTGAAATTATCCTTTACTTTTTTGTAACAAGATCACCGTAGTCTTGGAAAAAAGAAAAAGAAAGATGAGACAGCGAGGTTTAAAGGTACTCTGAGACTGTACTCATAAATTTTATTCACCAAATTCAATTGCAGATTCAAGTAGTTCCTAATTACTATGTATTAGGGACCTAGGTAGGCCTGGAGAATTTTTTTTAAAGATTTTATTTATTATTTATTTATTTATTTTTGGCTGCGTTGGGGCTTAGTTGCGGCACGTGGGATCTCTGTTGAGGCATGTAGGATGTTTCATTGTGGCGTGTGGGCTCTTTGTTGTGGTGTGCGGGCTTCTCTCTAGTTGTGGCATGCGGGTTTTCCCTTCTCTGGTTGTGGTGTGTGGGCTCTGTGGTTGTGGTGCACGGGTCCCAGACCACACGGGCTCTATAGTTTGCAGCACACGGGCTCTAGTTGAGGTGCGTGAGCTCAGTAGTTGTGGCGCGCAGGTTGCCCTGAGGCATGTGGGATCTTAGTTCCCTGACCAGGGATTGAACCCACGTCCCCTGCAGTGTAAGGCGGATTCTTTACCATTGGACCACCAGGGAAGTCCCAGGCCTTGAGAATTTAGTAGTGAATCAAGACAAGGCAGGATTTCCCTGTCTTCATGGAGAATACAGTGTGAGAAGTACCTTTACTGTGTGTCTCCAGATTCCTTCCCCCACATGTAAACTCTTAATTTCTTCAGTGTTTTATGGCAAAGCAGGAATTCTTATTTCAGAATTAGACTACAGCCTGAAAACAGAAACATGCCAGCTTCTTTTCTCAATGCCGAAAAGATGGTTTTTAAGTTACAGAGGTGCATTTACAATGACTTCCCCAGTTGAACCATGTACTACTATTTGTCTTGTAAAAATTTATGTAGTATTTAACGTTCAATATGAGAATCAGAGATCTTGAGGAGATTCAATTTCTGTGACTGAGAATGGAGGTCTGATGTTCTAAATTCCTTGAAAATTATTTTTTCAGAGAATAGTGAGACCTGATCTTCCTAAAGGACGGTTATAAGCTAGGTGGAGCCTTAAGGAGTTGTGTAACTAAACTAACGCTCTTGTTTTGTAGTTGAGGGCTCTTAGGAGCCCTTGTTCAAAGTCACACCATGTAGAGTCCTGAGCAGCATTTTCTACTTTAAACGAATTCAGAATCGGCTGAAAAGGGCCCAGGCAGCTACTAGGCCCTGGTCATGGGAACCTTGAGTTAAGTAACATTCTGTTTTGGTGTAGTTCCAGAAAAGCAGGCAGATCAATCCAAACTTCCTTGCATGTGTATAAATGGACAGTGGCAGTTTGCTAGGGAGAGGAAATGTTGGAGAAAATTAACCCTGTTTCCTCCCCAGTGGTGTGAAAAGGTGAGAGAAATATGAGGAAAATTACTCAAAGGAATCTCTTCTTGGTGAATTAAGTATCTTGTTTTTCTAATCGATTAAGTTGTCTTTAAATTGAATATTGGTTTTACTTCTCTCTGGTCCACTGACTAAGCATGTATTATATATGTGTAAACCTCCCATGGCCTGATTTTCAAGAACCTTTTAATATTTTCAAACTTAAGGCATACACGCAGTCCTGGTTTCCTGCCAAATGGGCTCTTTTCTATTTCTGGAACATATTTTCCTAACTCTGGCTATTTCTTTCAGTTTAAATTAACTTAATTTACTTAAAGGTTTTTTCTTAATATCTTTATAATCCTTTTCTGTTAGGAACCTGTTGAAATCCTGCCTCCTGCCTGTCTCCTAGACCTTTGTTTCTCAAAGTGTGGTCCAAGCCATATACCCATAGCACAATATCCAGAAGTACTTGTTAAACAATACAGATTCTTGAGCCCTTCCCCATATACTCTGATTCAGTAGGTCTGGGGTGGGATTCAGAGATCTGATCTGCAGCCTACCCCTGCTGTAGAGTAGCATATTTAAAACAAGCTCTGTGTACCTGCAACGTTTAGGTCTAGGGAGTAGTGTATGTAGCATTAAACAGCCCAGTGGCCTGCAGTGGAATGAGTGGGCACTTTCAGCCTGTAGGGTTCATCAGCAGTGGGGATAGCCCATCTGCCCTTGCTTTCTGTACTGATGGAACCCAAGGTCATGTGCTTGCATATACCAATATAACAAAATCTGCCTTCTCTATTACAGGGGATAGATGTAAAAGACCAAAATGTAAGATAAAGAACACATAGTCTGAGTAGGCTCTTGTAGTAATCCAAACTTTGATTATACTTAGATTACTTGTTCTTATGTAGGAGAATTAATTGCAGAGGAGAGGAAAGACATAAGAGGCTCACAACCCATGTCTTGCTTGGTGACACTGTGAGGCATTGATGCCTCTGCTGTTTGTTCACATACTGTTTTTTTGTGAACTAATGATCTTTTTGTTTTTATCTTTTTCTTTCTGCAGAAGTAACAGTGTAATCCTTGCTGATGAAATGGGCCTAGGAAAGACCATCCAGACCATATCATTCCTCTCCTACCTGTTCCACCAACACCAGCTGTATGGCCCCTTTCTTATAGTCGTCCCTTTATCCACCCTCACCTCATGGCAGAGGGAGTTTGAAATCTGGGCACCAGAGATTAACGTAGTGGTTTACATAGGTGACCTGATGAGCAGAAATACGGTGTGTAAACAAAAAGAATTGGGATAGAATCTGTGTTATAAATGTATTTTTGGAAATTGACCTAAAGCCATTAGAGTCTTTAGTAAAATTGTGATTCTGACACGGTGCTATGCCCCTGATATTGGGAGATAGATGTATCCCCAAAATACAATTCAGATAGTCTTAAATACATATGCTTACTGCAACAGCAGTACATGAATGGGAATCTCTCTTAGTTGGATTTCAGTATTAAGTTTTTCTTCTTTCTTTCCCCTGTACTTTCAAGACCACTTTATTTATAAAGGATTATAAGATAGAGTTAATGCCTTGTGGAATGTTAATATTATTTTTGCTATTTGAGCAGAGAGATATTACTGAAAATAATTGAGTTCTTAGAGTTTGTTTCCTAACCTTTTAAAATAGTGAGGTGGCATAACTTACAAGAAAGGAATAAAAGGACAGTGAGCCATTTCAGAGCTGCAGAAATGAGAATTATCTGTCTGATATCAGAGTTAATTTGAGCATCAGGAACTTGGAACACATGGACTTAAGTTTGTCTTTGTTTGGCAGATCTTTTCTTGATAACAACTTTTTTTAAGGTACTTACTATGTGCCAGGCCCTGTGCTGGGTGCTTTGTGTATATTATCTATAATCCCTCTGATCTTCAAAGTACATGATATTCTTTCTAAACTACTGATGAAGAAATTGACTGAGAGAGTTTAACACTTGTCCCCAGCCCAGCTGGAATGTGGCAGAGCTGGGATTGGGACAAAGACATGTCTGGTCCCAGACCTTTGCTTTTTCACCACTGTGTGTATGTTGGAATAAACTGTTTCTAGGGGATTGCTTATAATAAGAGCAAGCCATCAGGAGTCCTCAACCTTTGAGAGAGATGTTAAAACCATATATTACCATGCTAATACAAATTCATTTTTATTAAATATTTTCATTAACATTTTCTAACCTAAACTCTGGCAGACTTCATGGCTCTAATTTTGAGTTTCTAAGTCTACAGCAGTTCTTAAGTTTGTTAATCCATTCATTAACCATTAAAAAAGAAATAAAAGTTCTAGATTGTGCAGAATTGCTTCAAGCACTGCTGCATTGAAAGGTGAAGACAAAGAAAGTGAACTCTAAAAAACTGTGGAATCAGGGACATTTTCTTTTCTTTCCAGTACTTCTTTTCTTTGTTCTTCTTCCTACTTCATGGTGATTCCCTGCAGCTCTCCTTGACTTGTCCTCCAGTTCTTAACTTGACAACCAAACTAGGAGCTCTGTCATGGGCCATTGTGCTTGCTGGGTGTCCAGTTAAATACATTGTATTATACTTCAGTACGAATGTGTTAGTTTTTGTGTTCCTTTGCATTGACGTTATTTTCATTCATATTAAATTGTATTTTCATCCTGTAAGCCTCCCTTTCGTTTTTCTTGGGGGCCACATCTTTCTGCTGTATGATTAATGAAATTTCTGACCAAGCCAGAGGTTGGAATTTATTTTATTTACTAATAAAAGTATGCCCTTCCCAAAGAATGATCAAATTGTATTTCCTTAAGAAAGTTCTCATTCTGGGAGATCCCTAGATAAGTTCAAGTTACCGGGGTTTAATCGCTGATGAAATGCATTTTTGTGGTCAGATATATTGGGGGTGGAGGGGGCAGAGAGAGATGACAGTTTATTTGAATTCTGGCAATAAAGTTTTTGCTGCTCCATGATAGATCTTTTAATTCTAACTCATATTGCTCTGTACTTTGGTTGCTTAGGTCAGTTTAGAATGTATAAGGTATTCATTAAATTCTAATCAGGTTTATTTTTTATTTGGTATATTTATTGCATCTGTCATAAGACTTGCTGGTGATATAGAAAGGTAAAGGTAGAAATTGTATCTTAATGATCGTTTTCTCTTATAGATACGAGAATATGAATGGATTCACTGTCAGACCAAAAGGCTGAAGTTCAATGCACTTATAACAACATATGAGATCCTCTTAAAAGATAAGGTGTGTAATTGGTAACCAAAAGGTTAAATTTTGGAGTGTGACTTTTCCAAATGATGGGGTCTTTGCCTCCCCCTTGCCATGTTACTTTTCTTTTTTTATTAAAAAAAAGCAAACAAATGAACAAACAAACAAAATCCGTGAAGAATATTAAGGTTATTAAAAAATCAACAGAACCTTACAGTTGAAGGGAACCTTGGGTCACCTAAGCCAATTGAATTAAATAGGTGAAAGGGTATTGAGGCCAGTAACTTACTGGAGATTCTAGTCAGTCATTGGAAGCTGGTCTTGAGTGCCCTCTCAGGTATTTCCCATCTTATTATTAAGTATTTCTCCAGAATAGATGTTGTGTAAGGGTCTCTGTGAGGAGGACAGAAAAATGAAGCTCTTTAAATTATCTCCTTCCCACAGTTACTAAGAAATGTATGTGCCAGGTGATCCCACTGGTGATAATCATAAACAAGTTCAAGTTGGTGGCTCTAGGTGTTTCTGTGCTTCAGGGTTGGGGTGGAGAATAGGTAGAGAAGAATCTTGATTAAGGAGAGACTGCAAAATCATTTATTTTTTGTTTTTGTGTTGTTTTTGCCCAGCATACCAGTTTTTGTGTTTTCAGTTTGAGGCATGCAGCAAAACCTGGCCTAAAAGACCCCCCTATAGCTTTGAGAGGATGACCTGCTCTTTTGAGTAGACACCAGTCTGTTAACTAACAGAATAAACAGAAGAGTCCTGATATACTTTAAGTTAGTGAAGAATAAAGGTTTCTATGTATACCTTTGTGATGGTATTTGTACAGAGATAATTAATACTTGAAAGTACTTTTGGGTTCCCTTCTGACCTGGTGGCTCGTTCTGTTTTGTTTTTACTTTAGACTGTGCTGGGCAGTATTAACTGGGCCTTTCTGGGAGTGGACGAAGCCCATCGGTTGAAGAATGATGACTCTTTATTGTATAAAACTCTGATTGATTTCAAGTCCAACCATAGGCTCCTGATTACGGGGACCCCTCTTCAGAATTCCCTCAAAGAGCTCTGGTCCTTGCTGCACTTTATTATGCCGGAGAAGTAAGCTCCTTCCTATGTGTTTCAAAAGATGCTAGAATGTCTGAAATGCCAATGCTCTTTAACTTTTTTAGTAAACCTTAGGGAAAACAGATGGCATGGTTTGGGGGAAAGCAAAGCATTGAAGCAGCAACAAAAGTAGTAAAATGTTTTATAACAAATGATAGAAAGCTCAGAAATCAGTCTTAAGAAAGAAAGCATACTGTCTACCAAACATTTGAATCATTTAATGCTTTGGGGGAAATAATTGATAAATAGGAAACATCAGACCTTCTCCCTGTTGTTATAAGGTGATCAGTATAATTGGAAAAAAGTATACAAGGTACACAATCTGACAAGTATTAAAAAATATCTTAAATCTAAACTTTTGATAACAATAGCACTGGGTTTAGGTCTTACTAAAATCTAACTTAGTAAAGAATTGTGGAATGTCTTTACTGAAAAGATTTTTGTGGGAAAGATGGTATATACGTTTCATAAAACTTAAAATTATCCATTGGTGTTCAGTGATACTTAAAATGAAGTCTAAATTCTTTACCCTGATTTGGAATACCCTACTTAGTCTGACCCATCTGATACCACTATCTCCATTACTAATTGTGCTGCAACCATTCTGGCCATCTTTCTGTTACTTTAACATGCCAAGCATTGCTATTCTTTTTGTCTGGAATGTTTTTTCTCCTCCTTATCTTCATATGGCCAGTCACTTATTAACATCTTTGCCTCAGCTTATATGACCACCTCCTTTTAGAGGTCTCCTCAGACCACTGAACCTCAAGTTCCTTATCAGACATGCTTATCATCCATACCCCGTTTTATTTTCTATATGGCACCTCTCTCTTTTTCATTTATTTCCTCATTCATACCATGTCATTAATTAAATTATGCATTCAGAAGTAGTAGAGATCTTATTTATTCATCCGTGGTCCACATTGCCTAGAATGGTACCTGACATGCAGTAAACAGTTAAATTGAGAGTTGTCAAAAGTGACAGGTAAATGCTCCACAGTTGTTTGTTTGTTTTTTTTAATTTAGAAAAGACTTGAGTGTGCCTACTGTATGCCATAAACTGAACAAGGCATTTTGGATGGCCTAAGGAACAATAGAGAAATGGTCCCTTTCCCCATGTGTTGTTACTTTTTTTTTTTTTAAACAGCCTATTGGGATATAATTTACATACCATAAAATGTACCATTGTAAATATACAAATTAATATTTTTTTAGTAAATTTATAGAATTGTGCAACCATCACCATTATCTACTTTTCGAATGTTTTCCTCACTGAAAAAAGTTCCCTCTCATCTGTTTGTAGTTAATCTCTGCCTCAACTTCTAGCTGTAGGTAATCACTAATGAGCTTTCATCTCTAGAGATTTACCTTTTCTAGAAATTTCATCTAAATTGAATCCTAATAAGTAGTCTTTTGATTTTGGCTGCTTTTATGTAGCATAATAATTTTGAGATTTTCCCATGTTATCGAGTTTATTAGGAGTTATTCTCTTATTATGGAGTGATATTCCATTGTATGCACATCCAGTCACCAGTTGATGGATGTTTGGATTGCTTCAGTTTGGGGTTATTTTATCTTTGTGTGGACGTATGACTAGATCTATAGGAGTGAAATCGCCAGGTTGTTCAGAAAGTGTATATTTAACTTAAGAAACTACCGGCTGTTTTCCAAAGAGGCTGTACCATTTTATATTCTCAGCAGAAATGTTTGAATTTTCTAGTTTCTCTGTATCATCACCAATACTTGGTGTGTTGTCAATCTTCTGGATTCTAGCTCTACTGGAGGATGTGTAGTGTGGTATCTCATGGTGTTCTGACTTGCATTTGTATAATGACCAATAATGTTGCACATATTTTCCTGTGTTCATTAGCCATTTGTATATCTTTGGTGAAATATCTGTTCAAATCTTTTACCCATTTTTCAATTGGATTGTTTGCCTTATGAGTTGAAGAGGTTTTTAATTTTTTTTTTAAGTAGTCTATATTTGAAGTGCTTTATATTAGACTCAGATCTTCTCTAAGTAAAGGCTATAATACTTCATTTCTCCAATGCAGGTGGATGCCTTTTATCTTTTGCATTATTGTACTGGCTAGAACCTCCACGTTGAGTAGAATTGGTGGGAGTAGGATGTTACAGAATTTTTGTTAGGTACCCTTTGTAAAGTTGAGGAAGTTTTCCTTGTAATTCCTAGTGAGTGATGGATTGAGTGTTGGATTCTGTCATGTGCTGTTTTTCTTTACCTGTTGAGGTGACCATGTGGTTTTTGTTCTTTATTCTACCAATATGGTATGTAACATTCGTTCCTTTTTAGATTAAGCCAACCTTTTATTCCTGGGATAAATCCGAGTTGGTCAGAATGTTTAAGATTTATGTTACTTCTTTTTAAAATATTTGATAGGATTCATCAGTTTTGCCTTGTGAGCTTTAGCTTCTGTTTGTGGGAAAGTTTTAAATGACTATTTCTGTTTCTAGTTATAGGTCTATTCAGGTTTTCTATTTCATCTTGACCTAGTTTTGTTAATTTGTGTCTTTCTGACAATTTATTTCATCTGAGTTGTCTAATTTGTTGGCATAAAGCTGTAGTATTTCCTCATAATCCTTTTAATTTTTGAAGGATCAATACTGATCTAAGTAATTTTTTTTTTTTTTTTTTTTTTTTTTTTGCGGTATGCGGGCCTCTCACTGTTGTGGCCTCTCCCACTGCGGAGCACAGGCTCCGGACGCGCAGGCCCAGTGGCCATGGCTCACGGGCCCAGCCGCTCCGCGGCATGTGGGATCCCCCCGGACCAGGGCACGAACCCGCGTCCCCTGCATCGGCAGGCGGACTCTCAACCACTGCGCCACCAGGGAAGCCCTAAGTAATTTTTTGATTATGGCAATTTTGTGTCTTATCTCTTGGTCTTTTTAGGTAAAGCTTTTAACAATTTTGGGGGTGTTTTCAAAGACACCAGCTTTGGATGTTATCTTGATTTTTTCTCTATTTTAGAATTTCTTTTATTTCTACTCTCATTTTTATTATTGCCTTCCTTTGTTTTTCATTTAATTTTCTTATTTTCTTAAGATGGAAGCTTAGATTATTGATTTAAGTCTCTTCCTTTTCGCAATAATAGGTACTTAAAGGTATAGGTTCCCCCCATGTCCTGCTTTAGCTGTATCCCATAAATGTTGATATCTTGTGTTTTTGTTTTCACTTAGTTTTACCTATTTTTCAATATCTCTTTTGATTTTTTCTTTCATGCATGGCATTTTTCTTTTTTGAGAAGTGTGTTATTTAATTTCCAAATATTTAATTTTTTCTCAAATGATTTGTAGTTTACTTTTATCTTAGCATGCTTTAAATGAATTGTTACTTGTTACATGGTCTAGTATGTTTTCTGTCTTGGAGAATATATTCCATGTGTACTTGAAAAGAATAATGTTTATGATTCTGCTTTTGTTGGGTAGAATTCTATAAGTGTCCATTAAGTCAACTTGGCTAATAGTCTTCTTTCTGTATCTTTGCTAACGTCATGTCTAGTTGTTGTATTAGTAATTGAGAGTGAAGTATTTTAATATTTAACTACAGTTGTTGAATAACCTACTTCTTTCAGTTCTGTCCGTTTGGGGGTTCTGCTGTTAGGTATGCACACATTTGTATTTGTTACATATTCCTGATTTATTGACCTTTTATCATTATAAAATGTCCCTCTTTATCTTTTTTTTTTTTTTTTTTTTTTGCGGTATGCGGACCTCTCACTGCTGTGGCCTCTCCCGTTGCGGAGCACAGGCTCCGGACGCGCAGGCCCAGTGGCCATGGCTCACGGGCTTAGCCGCTCCGCGGCACGTGGGATCCTCCCGGACCAGGGCACGAACCCGTGACCCCTGCATCGGCAGGCGGACTCTCAACCACTGCGCCACCAGGGAAGCCCCCTCTTTATCTTTAGTAATATTTCTTGTTCCTTAGGTTGTTTTGATTTTTTTTATAGCTCCTCAGCTCTCTTCTGGTATCTGTTTGCATGGAATACCGTTTTCCATTGTTTTGAACCCGTTTATTTGGGTCTAAAATGTGTCTCTTGTAGATAGCATACAGTTGGATCTTCCTTTTTTCTCTAGTTAGACAATCTCTGCCTTTTGGTTGGAGTATTTAGTTCATTCACATTTAATGTAATTATTGATATGGTTGGATTTATGTCTGCTATTTTGCTTTTTCCCTCTATGTCATACTTCTTTTTTGTTTCTTTTTTACTGCCTTCTTTTGTTTCAACAAGTAGTTTTTAGTTTGCCATTTAGTTTCTTCTGTTAATTGATTTTTTAAAGTTTTATTTTGTAGTGGTTGCTCTAAGGTTTTTAGTATATACATCTTATCACAATTTTCTTAAAATTAATACTGATTTAATTTTGGTAAAATATAGCAACTTTTCTGTATCATAGTTCCATTTTCACCTCCTTCCTTGTGTTGTAAACCTAAGAATACAGTGATGTAATTATTGCTTTATTCAGGCTTGTGTTTTAAGGAAATTAAGAAAAGGGAAAAATATATTTATATAATCTTTTATATTTACCCATTTTACATCTTTATTTGAGTATAACTGTTTTACAATAGTGGGTTAGTTTCTCCTTTACAACAAAGTGAATCAGTTATACATATACATATGTTCCCATAACTCTTCCCATATTTACCCATTTTATGTTATCATTTCCAGTGATCTTCATTTTTTCCTGTGGATTCAAGTTGCCATCTGGTGTCACTTTTAGCCTTAAGGCCTCACTTTAGTATTTCATTTGTCTGTGGCTGTTCTTTTTTCACCTTTTTTTTTGGCTGCGTTGGGTCTTCGTTGCTGCGTGTGGGCTTTCTCTAGTTGGGGCGAGTGGGGGCTACTCTTTGTTGCAGTGCATGGGCTTCTTATTGCGGTGGCTTCTCTTGTTGTGGAGCATGGGCTCTGGGGCGTCTGAGCTTCAGTAGTTGTGGCTTGCAGGCTCTAGAGCGCAGGCTCAGTAGTTGTGGCACATGGGCTTAGTTGCTCTGAGGCATGTAGGATCTTCCTGGACCAGATATTGAACCTGTGTCCCCTGCCTTGCAAGGTGGATTCTTAACCACTGTACCACCAGGGAAGTCCCTTCACCTTTATTTTTGAAGAGTAGTTTAAGACTCTTCAGAAGATGGATAGAGAAACTTGACCACTCTGATGTACATATGCTCACTATAGCTGTTAGTAGAACAGGCCTAGACTGTTTCCTTTTTTGCAGATATCCTCACTATAGTATGCTTCTGAGAGAGGAGGCCCCTCTGCACCCCTGCTTCCTATGCCTTCCCTTAGAACAGGGTTTCTCAATCTTAGCACTATTGACATTTTGGACTGGATAATTCTTCTTTACAGTGGGGGCTCTCATTTGCATTATATGATTTTTTTTTTTTTTTTTTTTTTTTTTTGCGGTACGCGGGCCTCTCACTGCTGTGGCCTCTCCCATTGTGGAGTACAGGCTCTGGACACGCAGACTCAGCAGCCATGGCTCACGGGCCCAGCCGCTCCGCGGCATGTGGGATCTTCCCAGACCAGGGCAGGAACCCGTGTCCCGTGCATTGACAAGTGAACTCTCAACCACTGCGCCACCAGGGAAGGCCCTATATGATGTTTAACAGCATCCTTGTCCACTACCCACTACATGCCAGGAATGACTCAGTTGTGACAACCAAAAATGTCTCGCAGCATTGCCAGGTGTGCCCCAGAGGGGCAATTACTACCAGTTGAGAAGCACTACGTGAGCGGTTTCCTCAGGTCTCCCCATATTGCTCATTCTGTCATCCTCCACCCTCCCCACCCTGTCTCACTGTTAATCTTTTGCCTGTCCTGTTTCCTGCTCACCTGGATCCTCTGTTCCTTCCATAGAGCTCTAAGTCAATAGTAGTCACCTTTCTGAGGAGGGAGGCAGTTGCCCCCTTCTCTTTTTTTTTTTTTTTTTTTTTTTTTTTGTGGTACGCGGGCCTCTCACTGCTGTGGCCTCTCCCGTTGCGGAGCACAGGCTCCGGATGCGCAGGCTCAGCGGCCATGGCTCACGGGCCCAGCCGCTCCGCGGCATGTGGGATCTTCCCGGACCGGGGCACGAACCCGTGTCCCCTGCATCGGCAGGCGGACTCTCAACCACTGCGCCACCAGGGAAGCCCCCCCCCTTCTCTTTTTAAACATTCTGTCCATTCTGTAATGAATACCCTGTCCATCATTTATTAGCAGAAGCCCATGTTTTTATAAAGTGTGCTTTTCAAAGGTTATATGTGCTGTAAAACAGATAATGTATAAAAGTTTAGAGACAGTGGGGGTATCAATTATTAGTTATTAATCTTTGTTTTCTGAAGTGGATAAGAGAATTTTCATGTATATTACTTTATAGCTTTTATATTGTTTTCTTATATCTAATTTTTGATACACTCTATACATTTAGCCTCAGATTGTAATAAGAATATGCTGTCTTAGAGAGATGATGAAAATGTGTCTCATATCACACGGTTAATAAGTGGGTGGACTGAGTTCAGTTTCTGGTCTTCTGTGACCAAGGCCAATGTCCTTTAAACTTAAAATTCTAAGAGAAATAGTACATCCTTCATAGCACCATTGAGATTAAGTAAAAGCATTCTACATAGTAGGGATCTTGAGGCACTGTGGGAACATATGTGCTTGATATTTAGAAAAAGAAATGTGATGCCTAGTTTCCTCCAATGAATGATTAGCTAAGATTTGCCCTTCTGTACTTGGCTACTGAAGTGGATGGTAGGGATTTCGGCTCCTAAATGGCCCTAATTCATTTTTTGTTGCTGTTAAGCACCTGTGGCATTCCACCCAGCATGGGCTACGTTTTGGAAAGAGAGGAACTTTGAATTACTTTTTCCATTAGAGATGGTCATTCAGATAGTGTCTGCCAAAGTTTTCCATATGACCAGTTGGATTACTTATTATTGAAGGATGGATTGGAGTTAGAGATGCACTGTGTGTGTGTGTGTGTGTGTGTGTGTGTGTGTGTGTGTAAGAGCCTTTTCTCCTTGCAAACTGTTTTTAAAACATTATTTTCAAACATTTTTTAAAAAACATTATTTCACAAAGATGCGTGTATGAGAAGGAAACCCATTAGTTAAGGAGTGGAGATTTTCCTTTATTTCTGCCTGAGCTCGCTGTGTGGATGACAAATCCTGTGAAGTATTTTCCCCACCCTTGGCGTTAGTTCCTGAGATTCATTATGGCTCTCTACAACCATTTGTTCTTTTTAAGGAAATGATCCACTGAAGAATTGTTATTATACAGAAGAGAATTAGGTTTGCTCAGGTAACTTCTGGACTCTCCCCTCCTCATCTGTGATAGGCAATTGTTCTCAACATCCAAAAGTTAGTCGTCTTTTTAACCAACTTAAATGCTGTTTCCTTTGTGCAGAGTCAGTCCGAGCACCTTTCCTGCATGGCTGCTCTGGCCAGGAGCCTACCCTTACTGTATGTTATTACTACCCTTATTATAGGTATATATATCAGTGAGCCACTTTGTTTTGTATGTAGTATTTTGCAAAGCATGGAGCTTGGTATTAAAGAAAGAGCTATGGGGCTTCCCTGGTGGCGCAGTGGTTGAGAATCCGCCTGCCGATGCAGGGGACATGGGTTCGTGCCCCGGTCCGGGAAGATCCCACGTGCTGTGGAGCGGCTGGGCCCGTGAGCCATGGCCTCTGAGCCTGTGCGTCCGGAGCCTGTGCTCCGCAACGGGAGAGGCCACAGCAGTGAGAGGCCCGTGTACCACACACACACACACAAAAGATAGAGCTATGACTACATCAAAGAGTTCAGCTTATAAAGATAATCGTGTGCAAATATGTACTTCATGCCCACCCTACAAAATAACTCAGTTTGATAGAGTATTTTCAGAGATCTTACCTATTTTCAGAGATCTTACCTCTTAGTGTTGAAATCTTTTTTTACTTTTGCTTCTGCTGTCTAGGCCATTCTGTGAATTTTTTTGCACTTTTCCTTTCACATATTTATCTCATGACTTCTAGTATACCAGTCTCACTGCTTTGATTTAATTTTCTTCTTTGTAATTCCTCAGTAGAGTGAGCTTCTGTTTTTCTAAAATCCCAAGGTCTGGAAAATTTAAATAATCAAAATTGTTTCTACTTTGGTGAGAGACATGTTAAATACAGAAGTTGATTAACAGGGAAATAACTAAAATAATGACTCTCTAGGCTGTGGTGTGGTATCATTATATCATTATAAGTTCACCACGATGACCATATACCTTTTATATATGTGGTGTTACAAATTGACGGTTGTCTATTGCAGGGAACAGCAAACTTTTTCTTAAAGGACCTGGTAGTAAACATTTTCAACTTGTAGGCATTATGGTCTCTGTCACAGCTACTCACCTGCTGTATAGATGGAAAGCAGCCACAGGTAGTTCATAAACAATTCAATGTGTATATAAAGAAATAGTATCTCATATTAACTCCTTTAACTAGTGTAAGAGTACACTAGGTGGGTGAAAATATTTGTTCCCTAAAACAGTAGGGAAAGTAAGTCTTGTAAAAAAAAAAAAGTTTATTACTTAAGTTTTCAGACTAGTAAAGTTTTAATTAATTATAATATGTGTTACATAAATTAAAACATTCTCTTGAAATTATCTCCCTGTTCTTCAGAAAATGGCCCGATATATAGTGATGGTCCCTCATTTCCAGTTGCCTCATACATTTTGTGTGAGAGATGGTATTGAGATAGCTTAGTTTACATTGTTCCTTTTAATCCTCTTATCAGTTTTAACTCCTCATTTTATTTTATGTTCTTAGAGTATCTTCATAACAGTGTGGCAAAATACAGTTCACTTTAGTTTTGTTGCGCTAGAAGCATTAATTATGTTTTTCAGATCTCTACCTCAAAAGATCATTTTGTCTGCTTCTCCGAACACGGTTGTTTCAGGCATTACCAGCTTTCACTAGGGCTGATACTGATGCTCCTAGTGCCTGATGAAATGCTTGGCCATTCATGAGTTCAGAAATGACAATGGCAGCAGACTCCGTTGACATCCTTGTGCCTGGTGACAGCGCTGGCATTTGCTGTCTTTGACTTTCTGTCTTATCAGAGAATGTATTACATAGCTCTTGGTAATGTCGAGTCACTGAGTTTATTATTCTGGGACTTCACTGGCCTCAGCAGAGCTGGGCTTCCTGGTGTCAGAAAGCAGACCATGGGGCAGTGCCTCACCCACTGAGCTTCAGTCTGCACACAAAACTAAGGAACTTCTTCCAAGTGATTTGTTGGCTTTCTAGTAGCAAGTCAGAGCATATTTTCCTAAGCCTCATGAAATAAATTTCTTTCAATTTTTATTTTTGAAAGAAATTTGATCATAATGTCCCATACTGGATTTCTGCCACAAATTCTTTAGTGAACCAAAGATGGTTAAATTAAGATTTAAACAGGAGAAACTTTTTATCTGTAGAGTTCAGGAAAAATTATTACGGGTGATAACGTTTTAAAATTCATTAATAAATTTTGTGTCCCCAAGTTCTATTAGTATTAAGTTTGTATCACTTGTTTTGCTCTTCTTGTTTACTGTCATTATAATCCATTAACTTTTCAATCTATGAGCAGTGAGGATTACTGATGGGAACTGTATAACTTTTACCTCTGACTAGTGATAGCTGTAATATCACCACTAATTATTCTTTGACTTCTGAATTTTGTTTTCCCAGTAAATTGCAGCTTATTAAAAGATACCTTATTAATTTTTCTGCCTAAAATTTTATCACAGTAACTTATTATGTTACTTACATACCAGTTGCATGATATACTGAAATACTTTGTGAACTCTAGATCCAGTCTCAGAATTGGAAACCTGCTGTTATCTAGTGTAGACTGATGGAATTGATTCAGTTGGTTTTCCCTTGCCTTTTTGTTTTCCCCTCTTTTGTATTCAAGAGCTAGTGACTGATAAAACTTATTTTTCCTTATAGGGAAGACTCATTTTTTTTTTAACAGATTCTTTTTTCCTATTTGGTTCCTTAAAAAAGAAATTTTAGTTGGAAAAATGCTTTTTTTCTTCTTTGTAATTAAGTAACACTCTACTGTGTCATCTCTAGGTTTGAGTTCTGGGAAGATTTTGAGGAAGACCATGGGAAAGGGAGAGAGAATGGCTATCAGAGTCTTCATAAGGTGCTAGAGCCCTTCCTTCTCCGGAGAGTGAAAAAAGATGTGGAGAAATCCCTTCCTGCCAAAGTGGAACAGATTCTCAGGGTGGAGATGTCAGCCCTTCAGAAACAGTATTACAAGTAAGTTATTGGCTGGGTTAAGCCTGAATGGGATTAAGATCAGCACCAGGGGTATTTCCCTGGTGGTGCAGTGGTTAAGAATCCGCCTGCCAATGCAGAGGACACGGGTTCGATCCCTGGTCCGGGAAGATCCCACATGCTGTGAAGCAGCCAAGCCTGCGAGCCACAACTACTGAAGCCTGTGCCCCCTAGAGCCCGTGCTCTGCAACAAGAGAAGCCACCGCAATGAGAAACCCATGCACCACAGTGAGGAGTAGCCCCCACTCGCCACAACTAGAGAAAGACCAAGTGCAGCAATGAAGACCCAGCGCAGCCAACAATAAATAAATATTTTTTTTAAAAAAAGATCAGTAACAGGGGGCTTCCCAGGTGGCGCAGTGGTTAAAAATCTGCCTGCCAACGCAGGGAACATGGGATCAAGCCCTGGTCTGGGAAGATCCCATGTGACACGGAGCACCTAAGCCCGTGTGCCACAACTACTAAGCCGGTGCTCTAGAGCCCGCGAGCCACAACTGCTCAACCCATGTGCTGCAACTGCTGAAGCCCGCACGCCTAGAGCCTGTGCTCCACAGCAAGAGAAGCCACTGCAATGAGAAGCCCGTGCACTGCAACGATGAGTAGCCCCCGCTCGCTGCAACTAGAGAATGCCTGCACGCTGCAACTAGAGAATGCCTGTGCGCAGCAACAAAGACCCAGTGCAGCTAAAAATAAATAATAAGAAATAAATAAACTGAAAAAAAAAAAAAGAAAAATAAGATCAGTACCAGGAAGCCATGAGATATATAACTGACAAACTGCCTTTTCCAGTGAAGCCTCAAGACATTTAAGTAGCAATTTATTTATGGTCAGAAAGAGGAAGATTTACTGTTCTTTCTGTTTTAGGTGAGAATTTGCACAGTACCTTTCATTATCTAAGTGGTCTGAAGTATATGTTCTTAGGCTTATCCCCCTACTGATAAACAGGCATGTTTTATTCATTCATATATTTCTTCTCTGCCATACATTCAGTCATTTGCTTCAAGTTCTGCAACATGCCAGGCATTCTGCTAGATACTGGAAATATAAAGGTGAATGGAATGGGTTCCTGCCAGAAGCCTGTTGTTTAGTAGAGAAGACAGACTAGAGACAAATAATACAAAGTGTTGTTTATAATTGAGGCATATGCAGGGGAGTGTGAAGTTCAGAAGGAAAAGCACTCACCTTTGTACCAAAGGGTGAAGACTCTTTTCTTCTAGCACTCCAAGTGACATGGGCAGGTTATGGACTTGGTTTAGGTTATAATATGGTAAATGTAAAATTGTGGGTTTGAGACAGAGGGTGGTATATAAGGTACTTGTCATGGACTTTCAGTTTTGATGATTTAAAGTTGGATCTGGAATGACTGGAAATAATTGTATTGCCATGAAAATTACAGTCTTTTAAAGTTAGAGGTCTGGTAATCTTTCTAATGATATTACTTTTTTTGTTTTGTTTTGTTTTTGTTTTTGTTTTTTGCGGTACACGGGCCTCTCACTGTTGTGGCCTCTCCCGTTTGCGGAGCACAGGCTCCGGACGCGCAGGCTCAGCAGCCATGGCTCACGGGCCTAGCCGCTCCGCAGCATGTGGAATCTTCCCGGACCGGGGCACAAACCCGTGTCCCCTGCATTTGGCAGGCGGACTCTCAACCACTGCGCCACCAGGGAAGCCTTTTTTTTTTTTTTTTAACATTGTTACTGGAGTATAACTGCTTTATAATTTGTTAGTTGCTGCTGTATAAAAAAGTGAATCAGCTGTATGTATACGTATATCCCCATATCCCCTCCCTCTTGCATCTCCTTTCCACCCTCCCTGTCCCACCCCTCTAGGTGGACACAAAGCACTGAGCTGATCGCCTTGTGTTATGCGGCTGCTTCCTACTAGCTATCTATTTTACATTTGGTAGTGTATATATGTCCACGCCACTCTCTCACTTCGTCCCAGCTTACTCTTCCCCCTTCCCGTGTCCTCAAGTCCATTCTCTATGTCTGCGTCTCTAGTCCTGTCCTGCCCTTAGGTTCTTCAGACCCCCCCTACCGCCCCAGTTCTTTTTAGATTCCATATATATGTGTTAGCATACGGTATTTGTTTTTCTCTTTCTGACTTACTTCACTCTGTATGACAGTCTCTGGGTCCATTCACCTCACTACAAATAACTCAATTTCATTTCTTTTTATGGCTAAGTAATAATCGATTGTATATATGTGCCACATCTTCTTTATCCATTCCTCTGTCGATGGACACTTAGGTTGCTTCTATGTCCTGGCTATTGTAAATAGAGCTGCAATGAACATTGTGGTACATGACTCTTTTTTTTTTTTTTTTTACTTGAATGTTTATTTATTTATTTTTATTTATTTATTTTTAACATCTTTATTTGAGTATAACTGTTTTATAATAGTGTGTTAGTTTCTCCTTTACAACAAAGTGAATCAGTTATACATATACATATGTTCCCATATCTCTTCCCTCTTGTGTCACCCTCCCTCCCTATCCCACCCCTCTAGGTGGTCACAAAGCACAGAGGTGAACTCCCTGTGCTATGCTGCAGCTTCCCACTAGCTATCTAATTTACATTTGGTAGTGTGTATATGTCCCTGCCACTCTCTCACATCGTCACAGCTTACCCTTCCCCCTCCCCATATCCTCAAGTCCATGCTCTAGTAGGTCTGTGTTTTATTCCCGTCCTACCACTAATCTCTTCATGACATTTTTTTTTCTTAGATTCCATATATATGTGTTAGCATACGGTATTTGTTTTTCTCCTTCTGACTTACTTCACTCTGTATGACAGACTCTAGGTCTATCCACCTCATTACAAATAACTCAGTTTCATTTCTTTTTATGGCTGAGTAATATTCCATTGTATATATGTGCCACATCTTCTTTATCCATTCATCTGTTGATGGACACTTAGGTTGCTTCCATGTCCTGGCTATTGTAAATAGAGCTGCAGTAAACATTTTGGTACATGATTCTTTTTGAATTATGGTTTTCTGAGGGTATATGCCCAGTAGTGGGATTGCTGGGTTGTATGGTAGTTCTATTTTTAGTTTTTTGAGGAAGCTCCATACTGTTCTCCGTAGTGGCTGTATCAATTTACTCCCTGCTTGTTCTTAATTAATACAACTGAATAAAAATAAGAATTTAATTTTCAAAAATTACTATCTCGACTTTTTTGCCTAACACTACCTTGATTTTTAAAAATCTTTTTATTATGGGAAATCTCAAATACATAAAAAAATAGAATGGTGTGTATCCATAATCCAGCTTTTATGTTTACTGACTCCTGGCCAGTCTTAGTTCATCTATATCTTCTTTTGCATCCCCATTTCCACCCTTAGGTCATACGAAACATATTCCAGGTCCAAATCATAAGTGTTTCTATGTATCTCTAAAAGATAAGGACTCTTAAGAGTTAAGTAAAAAAACCCCCAAACCCCCCAAGCTCATGGAACAGATTGGTGGTTGCCAGAGGCAGGGGTTGAGGATGGTGAGAGAAATGGGTGAAGGGAGTCAAAAGGTTAGACTTCAGCTATGAAATATATGTCACGGGGATGCAATGTACAGCATGGTGACAATAATAATTCTGAATTGCATTTTTTCTTTTTTGAAATTTGCAAGAGAGTAGATCATAAAAGTCCTCATCACAAGGGAAAAAAAGTTGTAGCTATTTATGGTGATGGATGGTAACTAGACATTGTGGTGATCATTCTGCAATGTATACAAATAGCTCATTATCATGTTTTATGCATCTGAAACGAATATGACATATGTCTATACCTCAATTTAAAAAGTTAAGCATAATTTCAGTATTATTTTTATTATGCCTAAAAAAAACCCCCCATTAATTCCTTACTATTTTTATAATGTACTGTGAGTGTTTACATTTTCCTGATTGTCCTAGACACGCGCGCACGCACACACACACACACACACACACACACACACACATTTTGCTTGTTTGCATTGTGATCTAAGTAAGCTCCATACATTATTATTGGTTGACATATCTGTTAAGTTTATTTTAAGTCATTTTCTCCTCCGTCCTTGTAAATTTTTGAGTGAAGAAACTGAGTCTGTGTTCCATAGATTTTTTTCACAGCCTGGATTTTGCTGATTCCACCTTCATGGCATCATTTAATATTTTCCTGAGAACACATTGTTCCCTTTACATTCACAGATAAGTGTAGAAGGTTGGTTAGACCCAGATTCAGTGTATTTCACAGAATGCAATCTATCATAGGAGGTTGTCTTCTTGTGATATTAGCAAATGTTGATAAACATTGCCTAGATCATTAATTCATTAGGGATTACAAAGTGGTAATACTCAACTTTTGTTACTCATTTGTTTATTAGCTGGAATACTTCTGTAAAAAGAAACTTCCCCACATCAATGAGGAACAGTTCTTATAGGAAAGACAGAATAAATGCATGGTTCTTTCTGATTTTTGAATTTAAAATTTTTTATTTATTTACTGTTTTTTTAAATTGAAATACAGTTGTCCCTTGGTAACTACAGGGGTTTGGTTCCAGGGACACCCCCCCCACCAATCCCCCACTTGGATACCAAAATCTATGGATCCTTAAGTTCCTTACATAAAATGGCAAAGTATAGTTGGCTCTCCGTATTTGCAGATGTGGAACCTGTGGATGTGGATGGCTGACTGTACATTTGACATATAATACACAGTTTAAGGTGTGTAGCATGTTAATCTGATGCATTTATATATTTTAATCTGATGGCCATTGTAGTGATAATTAGCACCTCTATCACATTACATGATGATCCTTTCTTTTTAGTGTTTAGGATTGTTAAATCTAGTGTCTTAGCAAGGTTGATGATTATAATACATTGTTGTTGTCTGTATTCACTATACTGTGCATTAGATCTCTAGGGATTATTTACTACCCATTCCAGGTTTGTACCCTTAAACAACATCTGTCCTATCCTCCACTCCCCACCCCCTGATAACCACTGTTTTACTTTCTGTTGTTACAAGTTTGGCTTTTTTAGATTCCACATATACATGATAGCATACGTTACTTGTCTATCTCTGTCTGACTTATCTCACTCAACATAATGTGTTCAGGGTTCATCATGTTGAATTTTTGACATTTTCAATAGAAAAAATGGATTATCTATCTTCCTTCAAAGGTTTGACCAATGAGACTTATTGGTATGATTTTGAATATTTTTGTATGATTATTGATTCATCAATAAACATGTTTGTGTTTTATTCTGTTGCAGTTACTATCTATACTCATGGTCTAATGGTCCCAGTTTTAGCCAGTGGGAGCTTGTTCAAGTTCTTTTGACAAAATCCAAGTTGTAGTTGATAGCTTCTTTGCTTTCTGGAATGATAAAATGCCCAGATTCGTCTCGTTCATTTCCTGCCCCAGAACTAGAGTCAGCCAAAAAGCTTCACATACTGTTTCATTGGAAAATGGTATTTGGAGGTTACAAACAGCACTGGGGGTGCTCTTTGCAACTGCAGCGGACATTATTCACTGGTCTTTAAAAGTGGACAGAGTTAGGAAATTTGTTTGTTTTTAAAGATAAAAATACATCATGAATTTTGTCCAGTTAAATAGTACTACAGAAATTTTATTTGACCTTAATGAACTTATACCCATGCCAAAAATTCGACTTCTCAAGTGCACCAGCCTAATTCACACTACACACACAGTCTTAAAATAATGGTGCCAGGATTACCACTAGCAAGATGCAGAACAAAAACAGATTAAGGTTTTTTAAAATAGTATTTTTTTGTTTGTTTTTAAAGGTATATCCCACTAAAAATGGGTAAGAGGCTTAAAGCACTTGAGATGGTTTTTCTTTGGTTAGGTACTGACTGGATACAATAGTTTCACTTCATTTGAGTGGTTTTTTTTAGGGATTGCTTTGTTTAATTTTTTTCATGATTATTTATAATAATATTTGTAGAGTTCCAAAGGCAAAGCTGCCATGCCTGGCATGTTCAGAGGTATCTGGCTTCTATCTTTGTCTCCTCCATTCTAGTCCCTCTTTTCCTTAGGTAGTAATTACTTTTATATTTAAAAATCTTAATGTTTACCTTTCCTTTATTTTTCAGTTTTTAAAATATAAGCACATACATGTTAACTTTTTTTATGGCCTCCTTCTTGTGCAAGTGGTAGCATACTGTATGCATTTTCCTATACCTTTTTTCACTTAGTGATGGGAATCGGCTGTGCTGGAGAGCACTCCATAGTAGTTTATAGAGACAGTCCTTTCTTTTTACAACTGCATAGTGGATCTGTAGCGTAGTTTATTCAACTAGTCTCCTAGTGATGGACATTTGGATAGTTTCAAATACTTTTATAAATAGTGCGACGGTGAGAATCCTTGAGAATTCCTCTTTGAGATGGATTCCTAAGAGAGTGATTGCTAAAAGTGTAAAGAAATTTCACTACTCAGAAAAAAAGCAGTTCTAATATTTTCAAACTGGGATATAAAACATACTTGTTATGAACACTCTATTATGTAAAATACCCTTTTAACAACAGTTTAAATGGGTACGTAGCTTCTATCTTTTTAAAAAAAAACATTTATTTATGTATTTATTTGGATGTGCTGGGTCTTAGTTGGGGCATGAGGGATCTTTTAGTTGCGGCATGTGGGATCTTTCTTTTAATATTCCTGTGTTCAGCCAGGTTGAAATAGCCAATAGAATGATTAATGGTCTGAATTTGACTGGAGATGTGTGAGGGTTCCTGGTTAGGTAGCAGGAGATATAAAATAAAGCATCCCTCCCTGCCTTTTTAACTCCCCCCCCGCCCCCCCGCCGCCTCCCACCCTCAGTAACACTATTTCCTTTTATAATCTGCTGGTATCCCCAACTCTCTCTTTCTTTGAATCTAATAATATTATTATCTTAATTTGCAGATGGATTCTGACTAGGAATTACAAGGCTCTTGCCAAAGGAACAAGAGGCAGCACATCTGGTTTTCTTAATATTGTGATGGAACTGAAAAAGTGCTGCAACCACTGTTATCTCATTAAACCTCCTGAAGAAAATGAAAGGGAAAATGGACAGGAGATTCTTCTGGTGTGTGCTTACCTTGTTTGTAATTCTTAAAGACACTTTAGTTTCTATAGATGCTTTTTATCAAAATGCTCCTTTTCCTCCTTGTTAACTTCAGGGAGCATCAAAAGAAGCTTTAAAAACAGGTGAGAAAAGTCAAATAGATAGGAAAAATCTGGAAAGTATGTTGTCACAGGTACTAGGTAAAGAGCATTTTAGGAATTGCTTGTCAGCTAGATTGCAGAAGGCTTCCAAAAACTTAAAGATGATTTTAAAAATATGAACTCTCATTAGAGAGGAAGGGCAGATTGAAGTATGCTTTTGAACATGATAATTAGAATGTCTTTTCAATCTTCAGTCCTTGATCAGGAGCAGTGGGAAGCTGATTCTATTAGATAAACTGTTGACAAGACTTCGAGAAAGAGGGAACAGAGTCCTTATCTTCTCTCAGATGGTGAGAATGTTGGATATCCTGGCTGAGTACCTGACTATTAAGCACTATCCTTTCCAGGTGAGGATGCTTGGTACTTGGGGTCTCTCCCTTCCTCCTTTCCTCCCACCCTCCCTCTAGGTTGTATGCTTTGCTTGCTAAATTATCCTAAAGGAGAAAACAAGAGTTTTCTTGTTTGAAACAAATTGAGATTAAGGTTCCAGGTGGGTCTTAATTTTTACTTCCATGCCTCTAGGCTACCCTGTAATGAACAAGATCATGGGAAGATTATTCTTTTTTTGGTGGGTGAGGGATGGGGATTAGAGAAAGGAAAATTGGGCAAGAGAAGTGTTGTTAGATGGTATCTTAATCTCTGAGCCTGTGGTAAAAGTAGCGAGGAAAGAAGTGTGAACCTGATGACAGAAGCCCACATCGTAAGAAAGAAAGAAAGAAAAAGAGAGATGACAGTGTTTTATATTTCACCCCAAAGGAAATTGACCCTGGCTGTGAGGCTGGGGAACTCAGGAGAACAGTATACTTGAAACCTTGGTCATTCCTGAATATACTTCGCAGAATTACAATTTTGGGTTTTTGTCTTTATTCATTAATCTCTTGTAAGATAAGGAGAAAAATAAGGGGGAAAAAGTTTTTTCAGCATAATATTTTTCTACGTGTTAGACAATGGGAAATCTCTGATTTATTTATAGACGTGTGCAATTTACCGTGACTTTTGGCCTAATATTTTTATAATGCCTTGATTTTTAAAAAAATTAATTTATTTTTGGCTGTGTTGGGTCTTTGTTGCACACGAGCTTTCTCTAGTTGTGGCGAGCGGGGGCTACTGTTCGTTGCAGTGCGTAGGCCTCTCATTGCAGTGGCTTCTCTTGTTGTAGAGCACAGGCTCTAGGTGCGCAAGCTTCAGTAGTTGTGGCATATGGGCTCAGTAGTTGTAGCCTCCGGGCTGTAGAGTGCAGGCTCAGTAGTTGTGGCACATGGACTTAGTTGCTCTGCAACATGTGGGATTTTCCTGGACCAGGGCTCGAACCCGTGTCCCCTGCGTTGGCAGGTGGATTCTTAACCACTGTGCCACCAGGGAAGCCCTGCCTTGCATTAAATAAATTTTTTCTTTAATTTTGCATGGACTCATGCAGTTATGCTGATACTGAAGATACTTGAAGGCAGTGATTCTCTCTAAGAAGGCCAAGCTTTAAAACTCAGTAACAGGTTTTCTTTCAGCATACCCTGAAAGGCGTTGTTATATTCATAATACCTTGTGTGGTCTTTCAGCAGTTGTCTTAGAATATAGTTAAATACCGTGGTTGTTATCAAAAATAGCACAGTACAGAGAGTCAGTGATCTCTCAGTACATCTGACCCCTGGGAGCTTTCAGGTCTAGCACATCATTTGGTATCAAGTAAAATAAGAATACGTTACTTTTCTCTCTAGGGAATGAGTAGTCTGGTGTCCACTCAGGTTATCATGCCTAATGTCTTCTCTTAGAATATTGAAAAGAGGGCATTTGGGTTTTCTCATTTCAAATACTGGTTGTGAACCTGCCATTTAAGCTTATCTTTGGGTCAAGGCTCTCAGTAGAGTTGGTAGTCAGAAAGAAGAAAGGGGGTTCTCATGTGTGATTCTACCTGTGGATCAGGTGTCTCTGGGTTTGGTGGACAGAGCGCTGAGCTGTAGGTCCTTCCACAGACTCCACACCTCCCCTGTCACTGATCACTGGTCAGCTGACAACATCTGCCTGGTCAGTTTTGCCTTCGGTAAAATGAGGTAGTTTATCTCAAGTGGTGATTAAGGGGAAGTAATGTGAAAATGATTTTAAAGAGTGAGAAATGCTTTATATATAGCATACAAGTAGTAATTCTTCAGTATTTACATATTATATGGTTTCCCTATGGTGACATTGTTTTGGACCTAGAATTGACATATAGTCTAATGTAAGAATTGTATGTGCTAGTAAATGCCAGAGGCTCTCTTGAAGATATATTTTGGCTGTTTGAACACTTTGCTCTGATTTTAGAGTGTAATTTTCAGAAAAGCTGGGATATATAACTCACTTAATTTTAGCATTTTCAATATTATGGGAAAATGTTTTCCAAACAAAATTATTTAAATAATTTTTTGGTTTATGGAGCACTAAATAACAGGGCAACTTTTAGCCATGTAGCTAAGGAGCACCATTTTTCTGCAGGAGCTAATTATGAGGTGACTGGTACTATTTCCTTATCTCTTTGGTACCCACAGCTGTAGAAGCAGACAAAGCCTCTAAGCACAGTTTGGGTTGCCACCTTTCTCCTTATGTCCTGGTGGCCATTCTGATCCTTGGATAAACCTAGGTGGCCCTTAGAATCAGAAGCTTCTGACCTTGAGTTTGTAACCGGAGAGCTTGGGGCAAGTCGGGTGTTCTGCTGAAGCATAGCCCCTGGACAGCACTTTGCCAGGGTGTTCCGGTTATTTTTACTCAGTGGGTGTTGGAGTGATGAAGGTTACAAGTCTGGTGTTCTATTTTGGGTGTAGCTGATCTTCCTACCTTACGATTTTCTTGTGGTTATTTTTACAGCGTCTGGATGGTTCTATCAAGGGAGAAATCCGAAAACAGGCACTGGACCACTTCAATGCAGATGGGTCTGAGGTATAGCATGCATGGCTTTGTTATTTGGGCAGCTTGGGCTCTGTATCAAGGGGAAAGCCTTTCTAGCTTAATGTATTCTGTATCAGAAACATTTCACAGTGCAACTCTCCTACCTGATAAGGGAAGGAGAAATCACTAAAGATGCCTCTTAATTTTGTTGTTTTTCAATCCAGAAAAGCATATGCATGCTTGTTTATCTCCCCTGGTCTGGATTAATGACAGAGTAGTTCCGGTATCAACTGAGGGTTCTCTGGTGGCTTTCAGATGCCAAATTTCTGGGCCTAGAAGAACCACAAGGCAAGGGTTGGGGAGGGCTGGCTGGTAGGATTAATTTTGACATGTATATTAACATCAGAAGCTTCTGATCTATACTTTTTTTGGTGATTTGAGTCTTGAAAAGTATGTTTGCTATGTCTCAGATTTGTTGGACCCCAGTAGGATATGGCTTAATTCCCTTGCTTGGGCTAATAGCAACATTGGTTAATCTGTTAAGTATCCAACTTGAATTTGGCATTATAAAGTATTTTGTTTTTAAGGTACATGTGGAAGAGTGCTTAGGACAAGTTAAAAACCGTGGTAACCTTGTAGTTTGTGCATATTAAACTGTTAAATACCATGGGAAGTGAGAGAAGAGGGGAAAAGAAGTTCAGTGTAAGTAAGGCTATAGTGGTGTGAGGAGATAAGAAAGCCATGGTGAGGGCCAGAGGTAGAACTAGAAGTGTTCTGGAGAGAACGTTAGAGCTTCTGAAGTCTGGGCCGGTATTCTGTATAGATAGACCAGGCTTAACTTTCTTCTCTCTCAAGAGCTTTGAACACTCTTAATGTCTGTCTGTCACTCCAGAATGGTATGACTCCTGCCCCTTGAGTAGCACATAAGCCTAGTTAGACTGTGGTATTCTGGCTATTTCTCCAGCCTAAAATTTTTAGTTTTCCTTGAGGAATTTTGGGCACTAATCTCTTCAGAACCAAGGCTCTGAATGGTCAAGGAGAAGAGGAATGTAATTACTAAAAACATTGATAACCATCTAATTCCATCCTCCTCTTTCTCCTCCCTATTTTCTCAACTGTAAAAGCACCATGATGCCCTACTTCATAACCCTGCTGTGATGACTAAGTGCAATACTCCACACATAGCACTGAACGCAGGGCCTGGTACATAGCAAGCACCCCATCAGTGTTACCTGTTTCTCTTCTTCAGTATTTGTTGAGATTGGGTTTGTGGTCCCTACTGTTTAAAACACAGTGTGAGTTGAATGTTTCATATTGCCCTTTCTCAAAAAAAAGCTAAAGTGGCTTTCTTCGTAGTTCTCTGTTGATTCCCCTGTCCGATGGCTAGATATAGAATAGAGATTCTTTACCATTTTCTGCAACTCTGAGTCTTTTTAAAATTAATTTTAAAAATTACTTTATTACTGGGGGAAAGTATTATAAACACATTTAGAAATTTTGGAAGATGGTGAAGAGTACAAAGAAGGAATACTATACAAAGAAGAAAACTTCCATCCCAGAGAAAGCTTGCTATTCACATTATTTGGGTGCATTTCCATTCATCCTGGAAGAAACCCTTTGTTTCTTTCTATGTTTGCCCAATTGGGATCATGCTGCATATAGTTTTATGCTCGCCTTTCATTCAGAATTCTACTCTGAGCATTTTCCCATGTCATTAAAGATTTTAAAAAACTGTAATTTCTAATATTTTCTCATGCCTGTTCCATCATTTATTTGACCATTTTATTGTTGTCAGATGTTTAGCTAGGATATGAGCATGTAAAAAAGATTTTTGATACGTTTTGCTAAATCACTCTTTCCAAACAATTTATATTCATAATGCTTATGTATGAATATTTCCATTTTACTATTTGATAATAGGCACAAATAATATCAATATAATTCATATTGTCTTTGATAAAGAGTGACATTGAAAATATTTCTTATGATTATTCAGACCCCAGATTTCATTTAAGTTTTAGGTGTCTCATTCTCAAGTGTTTACCTGCAGGCTTCTCTTCAGAGTGTGGTGTTGCTTGGTATCTCTACCAAGGCTCACAGACTATGCTTCAACCCCCCTGTTAATCAGTTCTTTATTGGAATTGTTTAAAGCTCTAGTGAGACAGCTCTCTCCATTTTTATTTCTATGGCATAATGTTGGTGAATGTGACTGTTATTTAGAATGTGGAGACTTTTTCATTGCATCTGTGTATATGTATATTAAATATACCCATTTATCAAAATGTAACTCAGAACTACCAGTTTTTGAGTGCCATTTCCATGCCAGAAAGGTGTCAGTCTTCGATACATGACCAAATTCCCTGGAAATAGAAATCTGTTTGGCTTTGGTTTTCTCTGGCTCATAGAGTTTATTCTCTGCCTCCTGCCCATTTTTTTTCTGAGCACTCAGATGCAGGCAGGTGTACTGTGCCTGCCCAGTCTCTATAATCATTGCTGTGGAAACTGGAATATGTCAGTGCCTGGGTCTTTCCCACACACTGCTGTTTGGCCACACCTGCTCTGGTTTTCTTTGTGCATGTTCCGTGGTGATTGAGGATCCTGTGCTGTCCAGTGGTTCAGTCATGTGATCTGTTAGTACAGTGTTTCTGTATTCCTCACCAGCCTAACAAATGAATGGACATTTACCCAATAAAGTCTCCTTGCTCATACTGACTGCCTTACATGGCATAATCCACCTTTACCCAGGAAATAAGTATCTAAGCAGCTTGCTGAAATGATCCTCATGATAATTAAGTTTGTCTGGTTTCTGTTAACTGCTTGTATACTAGTTTTAGCCAGGAGAGAACACCAATTCTTTTGCTCCTGTTGCCTTATCAGATTCTACTTTACTCCTTAGTTCATTGCACTGACTCTTACCTCTTAATCAAATGAAAATTCACTCTGCCATCAAGTCCCTGACATTCTTGTAGCCTCCATAAAGTTTGTCCATCATATCTCACTTTTCTTCACACCTGCAGGGGTTTCCAGGTATAAGGGCTTATTGGACTGTGAAACTGTTTCTGAGAAGGCCACTGCATAAAGTAGTATATTGCATTGTGTACAGGACTTCTGTTTCCTGCTCTCGACAAGGGCTGGTGGCCTGGGAATCAATTTGGCTTCAGCGGACACAGTCGTCATCTTTGATTCTGACTGGAACCCCCAGAACGACTTGCAGGCACAAGCCCGAGCCCACAGAATTGGTCAGAAGAAGCAGGTCAGTAGAGAGGGGCCTCTAGTTATGGCTTGGAGGGGAGGGGGCAGGGCAGGTTATTCAGCCCTTTCAGGATGTTTATAAAATGCTTTTTTTTTTTTTCCTGTTTTGTCTTCATTTCCCCAAGGGTAGATGTCTGTTTGTTAATTAGTACAGAGAAGCTGTCTTTGGGGCTGAGATGAGCTTATAGATATGAAACTATTCTCTTTCGCTGTGTTAAAAGTATATCACCAGTAACTTTCTGGCTTACTCTAAGATATATGATGAATAGACTTAGAATTGAAATTTTCCATCCATTTTATTATGGAAAAGTTGTTAAAATATTCTAACATTGTTCAAGATGGTCTACTTTTATTACACATGACCAGTATTAGCTCTGTGGTATGTTGGAAATGTACACATTTGTTTCCTTCGTAGATGAATTTCAAAGTCTGCTCTAGTACTGGGTACCTCTTAAGTTTCATATGTGGCCAAAGATTCAATTTCAATGAGACAGATCATTCTTTAGCAGCATTTTTATTGTTAGAACAAGGCTATAATAACAATTCCTTAGAGGCTGTTTTATTTAAGAATGTGTAACGTGCTGCAAATAGTTAAAATATTGCATGTACAATACTTAAGTTGTCTGCTTGGGTGGATGGCTTACAAGTGGTATGCCATAGCAGAGAACAAATATTTTTTTACTTTCCCCCTTGGTTTTAGACAGAGGTAACTTGTTTGTATGTGTGATCAGGCATAAGCATAACATTTCCTTTTCCTACAGGTAAATATTTACCGCTTGGTTACAAAGGGGACTGTGGAGGAAGAGATCATAGAACGGGCCAAAAAGAAGATGGTATTGGACCATCTGGTGATTCAGCGCATGGATACCACTGGCCGGACAGTTCTGGAAAACAACTCTGGAAGGTCCAAGTAAGTGCCAGAAAGATGGGAGAGGTAGCAGAGTCAATTTTATGTCAACATTTGGTATAATTCATTTTTCTAATAGGATGCTTTACAACAGACATTAATCCATTAATTACCTGGAAAAGGCCAAGCTAAAGCTGCAAGAAGATGGCATTTTCATTTTATTTTGCTCTCCCTGTTTCTCCTTCTTCTTCGGGTTCTTTTTTTTTTTTTTTTTTCCCATATCAGCCCTTTTCTTATGTGCCCTCTCTCTTTCTTTCCTGCCCTCCTCTCTTGCCTTTTGCTTTTGGCTCTGCCTGTGACATATGACACAGCAGCAGCAGTGGCAGCTGTGTGCTCCCCATTGGGCTTTCATCCTGGCACAACGTTGCCTTGGACTTTTCAGCAGTGAGAATGCACCAGATTGAATTGGTATCTATTTCTTACTGTTGGTAAAAATGTTTGTGTGGAGATTATCTTTCCTATTGAAAACAGAAGGCTATAAAAGGAAGTAGTTAAGATTTAGTTGGCTTTATTTGGAAACACAACTATTTCTCTTAGAGAGTTTACATTTTGACCAAATTGTTGAGTATCTTCTGAGGCAGTCCTATACCTTGTGTTACAGGTGAGATCAAATGAGCCCTTCCTAATTAGATGATGATAATTTTCCATTAAAGAGGAAGCTAGGCAGAAAAAGCTTGTTCTTTTATTTTGGACCAGAGATGAAGAGTTTGAAAATTCTTGGTGAATGGTAACTT
The DNA here is from genome assembly GCF_026419965.1 of Kogia breviceps. Taxonomy (NCBI): domain Eukaryota; kingdom Metazoa; phylum Chordata; class Mammalia; order Artiodactyla; family Physeteridae; genus Kogia; species Kogia breviceps. Next base: position 119,794,466 of record NC_081312.1, on the reverse strand, counting down.
TCTGAGTCAAAGGACAAAGAGAGAACTCCCTTCTCTCGTGTTGCTAATTATCTTTCTTGCTTAACCATGTAACAGATGAATCAACAGAAAAATAATTGATTTCTTAGTCTTTTATTAGGTTAGGTTTACCACTGCAGACTCATCCTGTGGATTAAAAAACGTGAAATATTTGCGAGATCATTTTTCTTGTGGCAGAATTTATATCTTCACCAGTAATTTGACCTCTTTATGAAGAATAGATATTTAGAACTCCATAGAGGTTATCTGATATTCCTAAAAGATTATAACTACATTTTATTTCTGCAGTTCAAATCCTTTTAATAAAGAAGAGCTGACAGCGATTTTGAAATTTGGAGCGGAGGATCTCTTCAAAGAACTTGAAGGGGAGGAATCAGAGCCTCAGGTAGTCAACAATAAGGGAAAAAAATTTCTTGATGAGTATCATCTGTGAGAGTCTGAATTTTTCTGGAAGCAATTCTGAGTCTGAGGCTTTTATAAGGAAACGGTAGTGACTTGCAGAACATAGTTTCTCTTTTTTTCTTACAGAGCTAAAAGCTCTTTTACTAAATTGACTAGGAAAGAATGAGAAAAGCATTTGAGGATTTTGTCTTTGGTCTTTTTTATTCCAATTTTATTTCTCGTAATTTCTGAAGTTTTTCTTATCATTTGTATAAATAGTAGTTTGAAACATTGGATATAAAGGACATGAAACTGAGAGTGTGAAAGAAAATGGAATATCAGAGAAGAGAGTTGGTTTATTTGCACCAGTCATTTTCAGTAAATGCTTACCACTGCTTGCCTTTTTACCATGTTTGTGTTGCTCTTGTTCTTTTAGGAAATGGATATAGATGAAATTTTGCGCTTGGCTGAAACCAGAGAGAATGAAGTCTCGACAAGTGCAACAGATGAGCTTCTGTCACAATTTAAGGTATGAAAATCATTGTCTAAGAAAGTCTTTGGCATTGATTCATGAACCAATAATAAGTAATGCCTGTCAGTACTTTCTGGGTGCAAGGGACTCTGCTTTTCTCTTTACCTAAGTTGACTCATACCCCTCAAAATCATTCTCTAGAGTTCCAAGTATGATGTGGGTATAGACTGTGTAGTCCTCCCCATGAGGGTCACCACTGAAGTGGTCCATCCTGCCCAGATTCAGTGGGTAGAGGAAAAGAAGTCGGTGTGACAAGGGCTGAGAATAAGCTGTCAGTGGGATAGGTGGAGAACTTGATAGTGTGGAGCTCTGGGAGGGGTGGAGAGGTTGTGGGAGAGACATTAATAGAATCATAAGAAAGAGAGGTCAGAGGTATGAAAATAGAAGGTGACAGTTGGGAAGCTCTTGACTTGGTGGGATTTTTTTTTTTAAGGACAGTTACAGGGTAGTTAGTGGTATTTGATAGGAAATTAAATGAGATCAAGACTAAATGCAGACGCTGGGCACCTGATGAGTAGGAGATGACAGCATTGAGTATAGACATTACTAAAAAGCTTAGTGGGGCTTCCCTGGTGGCGCAGTGGTTGGGAGTCCACCTGCCAGTGCAGGGGACACGGGTTCGTGCCCCGGTCCGGGAAGATTCCATATGACGGGGAGCAGCTAGGCCCATGAGCCATGGCCGCTAAGCCTGCGTGTCCGGAGCCTGTGCTCTGCAACGAGAGAGGCCACAGCAGTGAGAGGCCCACGTACAGCAAAAAAAAAAAAAAAAAAAAAAAAGCTTAGTGAAGAGAACAGTGAAAGTAATTTATGAGGATAGAAGGATCAAGCAAGGCAAAGTTTTTTAAAGGTGTTAACCATGTTTCTAGGTTGAGGCAAGAAATTGAGAATAGGGAAATACTGAAGGTTCTAAGGAAAGAAGGAAAATTTGATTGCACATTGCCCAGGAGGAGACTGGAACAGATATAATCAAAAACACAGATGGAGGAACTGGCCTTTGAAAGAAAAAGGAAAGTATACACTTCAGGGAATAGAGGGGAGAGAAGATGTAGGAGTGCCAACTGGTGACCTTAATTACCAGTAAATTAAGTGAGGTGTTTGCTGAGAAGTGGAAAAGATTTGGAATAGTCCCATCCAGGGGCCAGGAGTTGCCAGGAGGAACTTGGTTTAGGGTGTAGAGCTGAATTTAGAAGATGGGGCTTCATATTAGAGCCAGTCAGCAGGATCATATGACTTGCTCCAGAAATACTTGAGGTCAGAGAAGTTGAATCAGTTGGCCATCCCAAGGTGGGAGATTGGCTTGGAAGGCATAGAAGAGTCATCAAAAAATGGCAAAAGTTTCCCAGATTCCAGTGAGAACGTGGTTGAATGGATTCATCGTGGTTTGGTTCCATGCATGTTAGAGAAGCAGGGAAGACCTGCAGGTTACATTGATGGTTATGTGTGGTAGACCCATAAGGGTTGAGGAAAAAGTGTTTGAAAGGAAGCATTATTTTGTGATGAAGTCCAAGGTTGGCCAACGGTAGAAGTTGTCTTAGTGGAAGAAAAAGGAGGGAGTTGAGTGGATCACAGAGCTCTAGGATCAGAGTTAATGTGTCTGTGGATGCAGAGGATGGAGGTGAATTGTTAGTGTTTCATCTGGATTTCACTTCTATGGCTACTGCTCCCTTCTTAAACAGAAGTAATCTTCATAATGGTGTCCTGGTCTAAATATATTAAATATTTGATATGAAATAAATGGAATATTCTTCCAGGTTTGTTTCAATTTTTGCATTTTGTGTTTATTCCTAATACTAACGTGCAGTTTTGAGCATATGAAATTCTTACATACCTTAGCTTCTATACTTTTGATAAAAATGAGTAAGGTAACCAGTAGCTACTGCTTTGAGTTATGGGTTGTTTCAAATGAGCTCTCTTCAGTAGCAATTTATAATGTATAGGACTGAAAGTTTGTAATGGATTAGTATTAGGTTTTCAAATGTTATAATCTAAATAAATCTAAAATTTCTAATTAGTACATTAGAAAATGTGTATGATTTAACAGCACATCTTTCAATAATACATAATAAGACAGTTTGTAGCTTTATATCTTTCCCTGTTTTTCAGTAAAATTTCTGATGAACTTTAGGATTTGGCAAGTAGATTTTGGGTGGGGGACGATAAGGGAGAGATGAGTAGAAAATTGATTATTTGATTATGTAATATCACAGGAGTCCTATTATCATTCATAGCATGTTAGATTAAAAACAGTGCTTGAGTTGGTGTGTTAGTAGATGTGTTTGGGAAATAGGGAAATGTCAGACAATGGGTTGTCCATTTGTTTTAAGGTTGCCAACTTCGCAACAATGGAGGATGAAGAAGAACTAGAAGAGCGTCCTCACAAGGACTGGGATGAGATCATTCCAGAGGAGCAAAGGAAGAAAGTAGAGGAGGAGGAGCGGCAGAAAGAGCTGGAAGAAATTTATATGTTGCCTCGAATTCGGAGTTCCACTAAAAAGGTGATCAAGTAACATGAAAGATATGGAAGTACTGATACTTCTTATTTTGTTCACCTTATGTTGTTGTCTGGATGTGGAGGGTTCCAGGGCAGAGTTATAGGAAGCCTAGCAGAAAATGCACAAGGAAAAAATGGAAAAATTTTCCATTTTTGGAAAAATGCACAAGCCTCATGCGCATACCTATGAGCCATTTGATCTTTGCAGATTGGCTGGACAGGATTTGAGTTTGACAGAAGTTTGCATTTTGCCCTTGAGATTAGAACCAGTAAGTCTAAGAGTTTGGTTCTAAGTGGCAAGGTCTTTGACTTTCAGAGTCAAACCTCTTTTCACCTTTAAGTGTTTGTTTATAGCACTTGGCATAAATAATTAGTAAGAGATTATATAAAGGTACTTCAGTTTACAAAGCTCTATCATAGGCACTATCTAATTTGATTTTTGCAACAACATTTAAGTAGATAGTGTTGGAGATAACAGACTCAGGTTTGTCTGAGATCCTGGTAAATCAGTATTAGCTAATAGTAACTATCATTGAGTATTCCCTGTATGTCAGGCATAAGTTAGTGCTTTTCCACTTACTGACTCATTTAATTCATATGAAAACCCTGTATTATAGGTGCTATTGTCCCCATTTTACAAATGGAAAACAAAGGCATGAAGAAGTAAAGTAATTTGCCCAAGGAAGTAAACATGAAGCCACAATCCAAATATTTTTATTCCAGTTTATTTAATGACATTACAGTATGTCTCTGGCAGAGTGACTATCCCAAGCAGGTCTTCTTTCATCACACACCGTCTGCCTCCTTTCTTAAAGGGAAATTGACTTGCCTGATATGATGGGAAGTTCTGAGTATTAAGGAGTTAAGATGGGCTGGTCTTAGTCCTTAGATCTCTTGGACCTGGCACTTGCTACAATGTGACTTTGCCTTTTCAGGCTCAGACAAATGACAGTGACTCTGATACTGAGTCTAAGAGGCAGGCCCAGAGATCCTCTGCCTCTGAGAGTGAGACAGATGACTCTGATGACGACAAGAAGCCCAAGCGCAGAGGGCGCCCCCGAAGTGTGCGGAAGGACCTCGTGGAGGGATTCACTGATGCCGAGATCCGGAGGTTAGTGGGGGCTCTGCTCTCCTTCCCCCTTACATTTGGAAGGACATGCTGTAAGCCTCAGGTTGATGGATCCTTGACGTTGATGACAGGGAGGTCAGAGGAAGGCAAGGGGGACTGAGTCATGCTCCAAGGCCCCAGGATGATTCTCTCTTCTCCAATGTTTTCCTCAGTTGAGCTCTTTCTTTTTGTTTACATCTTGTTCTGGGTTCTGAACATTTCACAAAGAAAGTTCAGCCAAGAGGAAAGACGCTGTTGGAGGTAAACTTGGGCTGAAACTTTCTTTTTTATTGAAGAATATGAATAAATACATACATACATATGTATCAACGTGTGTAAAAGAAATGGTATAAATATAAAAAATTAAAGTAATACCGATAACCCCAGTTTACTTTTCATCAGTGTTAGTGCTGATATCAGTTTGGTTTATTGGTATATACAACATACTGTTCTGCAGCTTCTTGTCACTTATAATCAGTTTTAGGCATCTTTCTGTGTCAGTACTTACTACACATTTGTTGGTGTCTGATTCACACCCCTCTTCCCTCCAGAAAAATCTAAAATTATTGCTTCCAAACCACTTTTCTCCTCGCTTCCATGTTATTTTTTTAAAAAGCTGAAGAAAGTAGAAAATATGAAAATGATTAACTTTATGGTCTAACCCAAATTTTAACTATTATCAAATAGTCCTTTTAGGTCAGTATTTGAAATCACAAGGTCTTTGTTTCCCACTAAATGTTATATCTGTTCTTTTATTCCTTCTTTGTTTAATTTATTATGGAAAAATGTAAATATATACAAACATTGATAGAATATTAGTGCACACACCCCCCCCGGGTATTATTTTAACCATTATGAGTTTGTAGTCAGTCTTGTGTGTGTGCCATATTTCTACTTTCCCCTACCCTCAGTGTTATTTTGAGAAGAATGTATATTCTGCTGCAGTTGAGTGGAGTGTCCTATAGATGTTTTTTAAGTCTATTTGGTTTACTGTTGTTCAGATCTTCCATTTCCTTATTGATCTTCTGCCTTATCTATCCATTATTGGAAATGGGGTGTTGAAGCCTCTATTATTGCTGTATTGTTTATTTCTCCCTTCTGTTCTGTAAGTTTTTGCTTCATATGTTTTGGGCCTCTGCTGTTAGGTGTGTATGCTTTATCATATGTTGTCTTGATGAATTGACTGTTTTCTCATTATAAAATGTCCTTTGTCTCTAGTAACAATTTATGTCTTAAAGTTTATAACTTGGTTAGATATTAGTGTAGACACTCCAACTCTCTTTTGGTAGCGTATGTGCAGTATCATTTTCCTTTTTTATTTCAATCTAGTTGTGTCTTTGAATCTAGCTTGCAACTCTTGTAGGTAGTATATAGTTAGATTTTTTTTTTTTTTTTTTGCGTTACGCGGGCCTCTCACCACTGTGGCCTCTCCTGTTGTGGAGCACAGGCTCTGGATGCACAGGCTCAGCGGCCATGGCTCATGGGCCCAGCCTCTCCGCGGCATGTGGGATCTTCCCGGACTGGGGCACAAACCCGTGTCCCCTGCATCGGCAGGCGGACTCTCAACCACTGTGCCACCAGGGAAGCCCTAGTTAGATGTTTTTTAAAAATCCATTCTATTGATCTCTTCCTTTTGATTGAAGTCTTTAAACCATTTACATTTAATGCAATTACCTATAAGATAGAATTTATGTCTGCATTTTGCTGTTCACTTTTTGTCTTGGGTCTTTTTTTGTTCCTTTATTCCCCCATTACTGCCTTCTTTTGTATTACATATTTTTTAGTATACTATTTTAATTCTCTTGTTTCTTTTATATTTTAAAAGTTTTTTTCTTAGTGGTTTCCGTGGAGATTATAATTTAATGTTTTAACTTAGAACAATTTAGTTTGGACTAATACCACCTTAATTTCAGTGGTATTCTAAAACTTTACTCCAGTTTAGGTACATTTCTTCCCCCTCTTTTGTGCTTTTATTGTCACACAGATTATATCTTTATAAGCCCACCAACAGAGTTTTATAGTTATCGCCCTAATGCAGTTGATAGTTAAAATCATTTAGGAGAAGAAAAGAGTCACTGACAAAAATACATATACACTGTCTTTTTAATCTACTTACTCAGGTATCCTCCTGAGGCTCTTATTTATTCATGTGGATTTGAGTTACTGTTTCATGTCTTTTCATTTCTGCCCAGAGTACTTTCTTTAGTATTTCTTTTAGGGCAGGTCTGCTAGCAACAAATTCTGTCTTTTTATTTATCTAGGAATGTCTTAATTTCTCCTTTGTTTTTGAAGGCTAGTCTTTATTCTTTTTGTGTCTTTCACATTGGATAATCTCAGTTGACGTATCTTTTTTTTTTTAACGCATCTTTTCTTTTTTAAAATTTATTTTTGGCTGTGTTTTGTCTTCATTGCAGCAAGCGAGGGCTACTCTTTAAAAGAAAATTAATTAATTAATCTTTGGCTGTGTTGGGTCTTCGTTTCTGTGCGAGGGCTTTCTCTAGTTGGGGCGAGCAGGGGCCACTCTTCATCGTGGTGCGTGGGCCTCTTACTGTTGTGGCCTCTCTTGTTTTGGAGCACAGGCTCCAGATGTGCAGGCTGAGTAGTTGTGGCTCACGGGCCCAGTTGCTCCGCAGCATGTGGAATCTTCCCAGACCAGGGCTCAAACCCGTGTCCCCTGCATTGGCAGGCTGATTCTCAACCACTGCACCACCAGGGAAGGAGGGCTACTATTCATTGCAGTGTGTGGGCTTCTCATTGCAGTGGCTTGTTGCAGAGCATGGGCTCTAGGTACACGGGCTTTAGTAGTTGTAGCATGTGGGCTCAGTAGTTGTGGCACACGGGCCGTAGAGCACATGGGCTTCAGTAGTTGCAGCGCATGAGCTTAGTTGTTCCTCGGCATGTGGGGTCTTCCCAGACCAGGGATCAAACCTGTGTCCCCTCTATTGCCAGGTGGATTCTTAACCACTGTGCCACCAGAGAAGTAAGTCCCTTGACCTAGTCAGTTGACCTATCTTTTAACTGTTTTTTTTCTTCTGTCAATTCATATCTAATCCTGAGCCTCTCTAGTGATTTTTTTTTCATCTTATTGTACTTTTCAACTCCAGAATTTATATTTGACTCCTTTGTATAATTTCTGTCTGTTGATATTCTCCATTTGGTGATATATTATTTTCAAATTTTCTTTTAATTCGTCAGACATGGATTCGTTTAGTTCTTATATATATTTATAATAGTTGATTAAAACCTTTGTCTAGTAAGTTCAACTTCTGGACTTCCTCAGGGTCTATTTCCATTGAAAACCATCTTCCTTCCCTCTATAGGGACCATACTTTCTTGTTTTCTGTAATTTTTTGTTGAAAACTAGACATTTTAAGTAATATAATGTGGCAAGTCTGGAAATCAGATTCCCCCTGCCAGCAAGAGTTTTTCATATTTGCTGTTTGTTGTTGTTGCTGTTTGTTTAGTAACTTTTCTGGACTAGTTCTGTGAAGTCTGTCTTCTCTGTCTTTTGAAGTCTCTGCTCATTTAGCTTAGTGGTCAGCTGATGATTGGACAGAGACTTCCTTAAACACCTTAAGTCTACCAACCAGTAAATCTACCAGCCTTTGCCGAAGGGCTTCTTGTGTATTTTGGGGATGTCTTCAATGTTCTGGTAGGCAGTTTACAGCTCTGCCTTAGCCTTCAGTTCCTGTTTGTGCAGAGCCTCAATGCCAGCCAGAGTTGAGAGATTCACAGCCCCTCAGGTCTTCTCTGTGCCTGCACATAGCCCTGCATATATGCAGCCTTCTAGATACCCAGGAATATGCCTGAGCTTTTCAAAGACCCCTGTGGACATCTTTTCCCCCAAGTTTTTCCATTGCAGTTTTTGGTCAGCCTGTTCATATTGCCAACTTATAATGTTGCCTCAGGCAGCTGTGGTGTTAAACCTTTGCATCTATTTGTTTTTTGACTGATGAACTACAGACAGTGTTCTTTTCTTTTCTTTTCTTTTCTTTTTTCTGGTACGCGGGCCTCTCACTGCTGCAGCCTCTCCTGTTGCGTGCTCCGGATGCGCAGGCTCAGCGGCCATGGCCTATGGGCCCAGCCGCTCTGCGGCATGTGGGATCCTCCCAGACCAGGGCATGAATCCGTGTGCCCTGCATCGGCGGGTGGACTCTCAACCACTGCGCCAACAGGGAAGCCCAGACAGTGTTCTTCATACAGAGTCAGGTCAAATGAAGACAAGTCTGAGAATGGAGCTTCTCAGGTGCTGTCAGTCAGGTCAAATAGCACTGCTCTCTGGGGAAAGAGCTTTTGGGGAGCTCTAGGCTTGTTCTGCTCCCTCTAGTGGCTGCTGTGTTGCTTCTTTGCACAGCTGCAGTGGTTGGGAAGATGTAGTTTTCAAGGTGTAGTCATGGAGCTGTGGAGAGGGCATGGGAAATAGAGCAAGTCAGAATGCCAGAGAGCTCACTGTTCATACTGAGATTCAGCCATTTTCTTGAATAAATGCTCATAAGATGGCTGCAAGCATTTGGTTAATTTCCAGCATTCTAACAAAGTTGATTTTGACAATTTTGCCAGTGTTGTTGCTTTTATGGAGGAGCAGATTTTCAGAGGTCCTTACTCCACCATTCCTGGAATGCTTCTCTGTCTCAATATTATTTTGAAGTAATCCCAAATGGCATATTATTTCAGATGTAAAATATTTCAGTATATATCAAGAAGAAGAAATGTAGAGTGGAGTAATAATCCTCAGGTTTGCTTTCACACATAGTACTTTCCTAATCCATGCTGTTCCTTTAATATTGTTTCTTAGTTATTGTTATATTCATCCCCCATTTTCTTTAATTCCCGTGCCCTCTCTTTCATTTTTTTTCTCCATAGTATCTCTCCCTTCATTTTTATCTAACTAGGTAGTTTGGCATGTTACAGTGATGCCCTTGATATATCATGGCATCTCGCTTTTTTAGTGAAAGTGCTAGTGGTTGGCTCTAGGGAGGGGAGTGGATTACACATGGATTGGCATATATAGCATGGTTTAGGCTAGAGACTTGTAGAAGAATAGATTAGATTTTTGGCTGGAGACAATGTTTGGCAGAAGGAGTCAGAGTTTCCAAAATAGTTTTGCCTAAAAAGTTTAAAATCATATGTTTATTTTACTTTGCCTCATTACAAAAAGTATTTGAAGCTGTTCTAAAAACCTTATATTTGTATTATTGACCAGAAAGTAAAGGAAAATATTGTAGTATGGAATTGAAAGTAACAACAGTAATGGACTGAATAGACCACTTAACTGTACTGGATTTTATTATAAGAGGTTTTGGTTTTTAAATCATTTATTATCTATTGAACTCCATAAACTTGTACCTTCTAAAAATGATAGTACTAGAGTTAAGTCACCTTTCTCGATTATGTCCCTAAGCAGTTTCATGACCAGTCACTGAGAATAAAGTTAATCTTTGGTTTGAATAGATTTTTAGCACTCATTATTTTAAGCTGGCCATTTTCAAAGGCCAACTTTATTTCACTAATGGCAGTTGCAAGGATTGGGCCCAGTTTCTTTTTGACAGTTTTTATGGCTCATATTTCATCACAGGATGTGTTTGCATTAATATAGCTGAAGTCTGTTTTTTTAATGTGATTTATTGATTATTTTCTTAGGTTCATCAAGGCGTATAAGAAGTTTGGTCTCCCTCTTGAACGGTAAGCTTAGTAATATAATAGTTCCTTATCTACCTCTTTTTCACTTCTGTATTGTAGAGGTTTCTTTTTTTGGTTCTACTTTCCATTTTTAAGGTCTGGCACCTTTTGACAGCCTGGGTTTTAGACATTAATTTACTCACCTGCTCCAGATGACTTGGAGATCAATGAAACATATCGTACATGTAACTGTACTTTGCTTCTAGGAACATTGCAGTGAATGAAAGTAGGCTAGAGAAAGGAAAGTGAGCACAAAGAAACAAACTAGTGCAAATAGCTTTGGGGTACTTCACCTGCTACTGTTATCAGACAGTGCATTTAGTTAATAAAGAAAGCTGAACCCTTTCCCCTCTGTTTTTTGAAATTAGTCTGTTTTTGTGGACTATTCCAAGTCAAATTCTTTATGATGGAAAGTAAGTCGTCAGTCACTGTCCGAGGGTTCTTGTTGGAACGATCAATTAAGGCATGTAGAGAAAAGTGTCTTTGTAGGAGCAAGCTTATGTGAAACCAAGTGGTAGCTCACGTGACATTAGAAACATGGGCACAGGGCCTTTGAGGTATCCCCGTATTTGTCTTTCCTTAGGCTGGAGTGCATAGCACGTGATGCTGAGTTGGTAGATAAGTCTGTGGCAGATCTGAAGCGCCTAGGGGAATTGATTCACAACAGCTGTGTGTCAGCAATGCAAGAATACGAAGAGCAGCTGAAAGAAAATGCCAGTGAGGGTAAGTCAGCATGTCTCCCTCAGTGATTCTCAAAGACTTGGCACTTGTGGATTGGAATCTCTGCTGCTAAGGATCTTTTTTTTCTTTCTTTTTTTTTTTAAAGATGAACACACTTATATCCCATGCATTCCTAATTTTTTGAGGTGTGTATTCTCACCTGCCTTTACGTGAGCTCAGTTTTAAGATTCCGAAGATTTACTCACAAATGAAGTTGATTTGCAGAAGGTGCAAAGTAATGAACATGATGAATGATTTATTTTAATGTTACTGTAGAAAGTTTAGATTGGTTTGAATGATGTAAAGACCTGAGTGGGTAAAGCTGAGTGGACACATTTGCATTTTGGCTGTAAGTGAGGACATTACAGACCACAAACATCAGTAATTATCTTGGATATACATACATGTTTCGTTGTGATAAACTTAAAGGATTTAGAGAATTAGTTAGAATAAAAATAGTAGATGAATATTGTAAACCTTTTTGTTGCAGTGAGACTCTCTTGGCACTAGAATTTGTTGTAATTGGATTCGACCTGTAGTGTGTTTTGTCTTATACACCAAGAGTGCTTTTGCCTGTCCTTTAAAAGCAGGAGGTGTCAGGAGAGAGCTGAGGTCCTTGTTGTTAAAGGACACCCTTATAGTTGAACCTCAAACAAAAAGATGAGGGTGTGGTCATTCCACAGTTCACTGGACTGTGGTTTATCTGTGCCATTGCCCCCATTCTTTTGTCACCCTTCACTGACGTTACTCACAGGAGGCTCTGTCATCTGTGGTTAAGTATTCAGGCCCTGGAGGCACCCAGTTTACCTGGAATCTTGGTCCTGCCATTTCTTAGCTGCAAGACCTGAGACAAGTGATAGCCTCTTAACAGTCTCATGTGCAAAATAGAGTAGTAGTCTGTGCCTCAAAGGGTTTGGATGGTCACTTGAATAATTCCATACATGTGAAGTGCTTGTCATCACATCTGGCTTGCAGTGTTAGCTATTTCATTAAGTAAAGAAGTATTTGTGCTTTGAAATTTTCTTCTTAAGGCTGTTACTAAAAGTAATGGAATTTTAAAATATCTTGAACATAGTCAAAAACATTTTGGGATTTTTTTTTCCATGAAAGAAACTTAAATAACTTGAGTGGTTTGGACAGTGATCCAAATATGTGCTTTTATAGCGCCAAGAATACATCCAAAAGTAAATCTTAACTTTACAGTGTTTTTTTTTTCCGTGTAATTGTTTTGAATAAGTATTACATTCACATGGCTCAAAAATGAAAAACAGGTATCCCTAGTTTTTGTCTCCTTCTAGAAATATAAAAATACATATGTTCAAAAACTGAATAGCTACTGTTTGTTTTAACACAATTGATGCTGTAGCATGCACACTGTTCTGTATCTTTCCTTGTCCATCTCACAGCATATTTGGAGATATTTCCTTGTAACAGTCCCTTCCTTTCCACATGTTTCTTTTCTCTGCATGTTCACATTCTGCATCTGGTTGATTGCTTCCTTCTGGCATTGCTTAACTTGTTTCCATATACCTGTATTTTCTATAAATTGGCATTTAGCATATTCCTGAGTCCAGATTCACATTTCCAATTCTAATATAAGATTATTGATATCTCTTTATGTAAGTTGAAAATTTTGTTCCTAAAAATGTTAACATAATCATGTATTTTTCTTATACATTATACACGTTTCCAAATATTAATACCAATTTTACTGTTTTTGTTTGGTTTTTTTGCTTCTTTCTTTGTTTGGCTGTGCTGTGCGGCTTGTGTGATCTTAGTTCCCTGCCCAGGGATTGAACCTGTGCCATGGCAGTGAAAGCGCCAAGTCCTAACCACTGGACTGCCAGGGAATCCCCCTAATTTTACTGTTAACAATAAGACTTCTTAATGCAGAGTTTGATTTGTGTTTCTTTTTGTCCTTAAAATACACCTCATTAGCAGTACACAAAGTACTATGTTTTAAAATTATTTGAAATCGTTCTTTTCTCTGTGTGGTTATGCCACCAACTTAATATATAGTTTAGTATCTTTTGTTTTCTTTTCAGTTTCTAGGGACTACTTTTCTCCTTTTGATGAAACTTTGTTTCTTTAATTATGTAAAACATTTGCATGGCCCAAAGTCAGAACAAAACCAGGAAAACGATGAGAGAACCTTGCCTTCATTCCTGTCCCCCCAGTACTGTTCTCTTCCTCCCCTGTAGGTAATCATTTCTATTAGCTTTGGGCTTATCTTTCCAGTGTTTCTTTTTAAAATTTCAAGTCTGTGTGTGTCTATTTCCTCTATTATGCAGGAGATATCATACATTACATTCTGTTCTGCACCTACTTATTTTCACATATGGCATTCACTCCATCTTACTGTGTAGAGTTCATACCTTCTTCCTTTTACAGTTGCACAGTATTCCACTGTGTAGATAGATGTTAATTCACACTTTATTGTCCCCTGGTAATAAATATTTGGGTTGTTTTCAGTCTTCTGCCACTATAAATAAAGCCACAATGAATAAATAGTCTAATGAATATGCTGTTTCATATCTCTGCCAGCATATCTTCGGGATAAATTTCTGGAAGTGGGATTGTTGAGTCCTGGGAAAAATGCATATGTAATTTGGTTAGATACTGCCAACTTCTTCATAAATCTGATACCATTTACATTGCCACCTACAATGTATATTCATACACAACAGAATGTATTGTCAAATGTTTGGATTTTTGCCAAACTGACAGTTGGGAAATGGCATCTCACTTTTCTTCTCTTTTCTTTTCTTTCTTTCTTTCTTTATTTTTGCGGTACGTGGGCCTCTCACTGTTGTGACCTCTCCCGTTGCGGAGCACAGGCTCCGGGAGTGCAGGCTCAGCGGCCATGGCTCATGGGCCTAGCCGCTCTGCGGCATGAGGGATCCTCCCGGACCGGGGCACGAACCCGTGTTCCCTGCATTGGCAGGCGGGCTCTCAACCACTGCGCCACCAGGGAAGCCTCACTTTTCTTTTAATGAGCAAGGTTGTTCATCTTTTCTGAGGGCCACTTGTGAACTGTTTGTACATATATTATGCCCATTTTCTTTTGAGCTGTTGGTCTTAATTTTTAGGATCTCTTTTTCTTGTTTTTTTTTTTTAAGAAGATTTAATACAAGGAATTTAAAAAAATTATTTATTTTATTTTTGGCTGTGTTGGGTCTTCGTTGCTGCGCATGGGCTTGCGCATGGGCTTTCCCTAGTTGCGGTGAGCGGGAGCTACTCTCCTTTGCAGTGCATGGGCTTCTCACTGCGGTGGCTTCTCTTGTTGCGGAGCATGGGCTCTAGGCATGCGGGCTTCAGTAGTAGTGGCACACGGGCTCAGTAGTTGTGGCTCACGGGCTCTATAGAGTGCAGGCTCAGTAGTTGTGGCTCACAGGCTTAGTTGCTCCACGGCATGTTGGATCTTCCTGGACCAGGGATTGAACCTGTGTCCCCTGCATTGGCAGGTGGATTCCTAACTGCTGCACCACCAGGGACGTCCCAGGATCTCTTTTTCTGATAAGAGTTGCCAGTGTTCTCCTCCAGTTTGTGATTTGTCCTCTCACTTTGCTATGGTATTTTGTACAGAAAAACTTTAAAAAAATTTTATATAGTCAAATTTATCAATCTTTTATCCTGTTGTTTTGGATTTTGATCAGTTAAAAACATTTTCTCTACAAAACAGAAACAGACTCACAGACATAGAAAGCAAATTTATGGTTACGAAAGGGGAAAGGGATAAATTGGGAGTATGAGATTAGCAGATGCACACTATATGTAAAAGAGGTAAACAACAGGGATTTAATATAGCACAAGGAACTATTATATTCAATATATTGTAACAAACTAAAAAAAATCTTTTTTTTCTACTCTGAGGGTATAAAGGAAGTCATTAAGATCACCCCCTCACCACCACCACCAATACCTATGTGATTTCATTTACTTTTATATCTCTGATTCACTTGGAGTTTTTCCTGGTATTGCATCCAGGTTTTTTGGATTTTGAATTTTTCCTATATGGCTACTATATGTTTCAACACCGTTCATTAAAGATGGTTAATCTTTTCTCCACTGCCTGAATTTTTTTTGAAGAGCTACATAATCTGTTATGGATTTACAGAATTAGTATCCTGTTAATGGACATTTAGCTTTCCAATCTTTTGCTTTATGGTGTTGTGGTAAATAATCTTGTGTGTATGCCATTTGCGCCATATCCTCCCACCAGCATTGACTAGAATGGCAGTGTCTGTTTCCTCTTAGTCTCACTGACATATTTTCACATCTTTGAATTTTCCCAACCTGAGGTTAAAAAGGCTATGTCTATATATTTAATTTGCATTTCTCTTACCATGAATGAGGTTGAGTATTTTTCACATGGAACCATTTGTATTTCCTTTTCTGTGAATTGTCTCTTTATCCTTTGCCCATTTTTCTGTTGCAATCTTTTTATTTTACAGATGAGGAAACACAGACCCAGAGAGGTTAATAACTAGAAGTGAAGAGGGGAAAGGGGACGGGGGTAGTTTGTGCAGGTCCGGGAATAAATCCCAGATTTCTGATCTTCAGAGGAGGTGCCTTTCCCATTTTGCCACATTTTGTTCCAGAACTCATCAGTATTGTTGGGAATAGCATTTGCAAGTGAAATTCTAGTGGATTATATGAGAATCCCTCAATAATTATTTATAATTGTAGTGCCATTTCATCGACTTGAATGTTAAAAAAAGAAATCTTTTCTTAGGCTCTGAGCCATCTTTTCCCTCACAGACAAGTGTCATTATGCATTTTGATTTGGACTCTTTGGTTAGAATTGGCTGCTTTGTTTTTACTTCTAGGATTACTTTAATTGGAAACTAGGGCTAGGGTAACCTTTCCATGACTTCTTTTGTTCATCATTTCAAATGTGTTAGGTATTAACTTGATCTCATACTTTTTTAGTAGAGAAGAACTTTTTTTTTTTTTTTTTTTCGGTACACGGGCCTCTCACTGTTGTGGCCTCTCCCGTTGCAGAGCACAGGCTCTGGACGCGCAGGCTCAGCGGCCATGGCTCACGGGCCTAGCTGCTCCGCGGCATGTGGGATCTTCCCGGACCGGGGCACGAACCCGTGTCCCCTGCATCGGCAGGCAGACTCTCAACCACTGCGCCACCAGGGAAGCATGAAAAGATCACCTTTTAAAGCACTTCAAAATCTGTTGATGGGTTAGAAAAACAAAAGAAAAAACTTCAGCATTAATATTACTCCTTTAAAATCTTCTTTCATAAATGTTATTAATTTTAGAGCCAAAGTATAAAACAAATAGGAAGATTAAAATACAATTATAAACACTACTGGTTTAAAAAATTCTAAATCTTAAAAAACTGAATTGTTTAGAGATTATTTTACAAACATTAATTGAGAAAATTTTTTGCCTTGATTATATCTTTGAATTAACCATAAACCAGAGATATATGCTGAGGGAATAAGAGTTCAGGATTTGTTGACCTGTGTTTTCTTTGAAACTTCAGCGAATTCTCACTTAACGAATATGAAATTGGTGTTCTTTAGGGAAAGGACCAGGGAAAAAGAGAGGTCCAACTATCAAGATATCTGGGGTTCAGGTTAATGTGAAATCTATTATCCAACATGAAGAAGAATTTGAGATGCTGCATAAATCTATCCCTGTAGACCCTGAGGAAAAAAAAAAGTGAGTATAATAATATGCCTATGCATGGGTGGTTGTGCCATTAGAAAACAGATTTGAAGTTACAGTTATGTGTAGTTATGTAGTATTTTCATTGTCTTTTCTCTAACATACCAGAGTGCTTTGCTCATTGGTGTTTATTCCCAAATCAGAAAGACCCCTCCTCTAATGTCCTCCTGCTTTGGAAATCTTTTCAGATACTGCTTAACCTGTCGTGTCAAAGCTGCACATTTTGATGTCGAGTGGGGAGTAGAGGATGATTCTCGCCTATTGCTAGGAATTTATGAACACGGCTATGGAAACTGGGAGCTAATTAAAACGGATCCAGAGCTTAAGTTAACTGACAAAGTAAGTATTTCTGTGATGCTGGAGATGTCTAGAAGATTTGTTGTATAATATTTTTATATTGATTACTTACTTTTAACTATTTTCTGGGGGGTGGGGATCAAATTGGAAATTAGAACAATAGTAAATTCCTGGGATTTCTTTATCCTTGGAAACATTACCATCTTTAGTGGACTGTGGCACTATTTCAGAGATGACGATAATAGCCAGGTGAAATTTTGGGGAAATTATAGGAGAAGTCTTCAAATTCTGATTTTTATTGTAGGTCAAATCTCATTGCAATAAATACCAGGGTAAGATTATTAATAATAGCATTCCTCGGTCTTAGTTGTTGGCACTTTCTTAAACAATATTTGAAACAGCCATATTTCAGTTCTACACATGAAGAAAGAATGAGCCGAGCCATACCTTGGTATTTTTTGTAATGGAATTAAATTCTGGCTGTACTTCTCCCACAAAATCGAGCCTCCCACCCTATCCGTTGCACATCAGGCTACCAAGTATAGTAAGGCCGTGCTCAGAGCTGTAAGCAGGGAAAGCTGGCTCAAATTTTAGTAGGATGCGCTCCATGTTGTGCTCCTGGCAGGGCTTTTCCTGGCACGTCAAACAATGCTCATCCCAGGTGCAATGTTCTCAGAGGGTGACAGCACCCTGCCATAAGCACTGAGACCAAATCCAGTCTGGCCTGAGAGGTCCAGCTGTGTCCTGGCATAGCTCAGTGCTTTCCAGCAATGCTCTAAGAAGCATTTTCAATCTAAAACGAAGCTTTAACCTAGCTCCAGGGATTCCCTGCTCCTGGAAGGAGGAAATCCACGACGGCTGGGATGCTCTAGCAGATGAAGCCAACAAGCCCCTCCTACCTGAGTTGTTCTACCCTGTTAACAGCACAGGTAGGAGCCAGTGGGAGAGCTGGATTTCTCCATCCCATTTTGTAAAACGAGAACGGCTCATAAGGGATTTTCAGTGACTGGGAGCCATGGACATGAGATAGGATCTGAGGCTTTATCTGTATTTTGGGTGGTGGGGAGGGAAAGGACTGCTCAGTTGTTTGTCATCTCTGTTTATCCTGATCCACTAACCGGGCCATGGGCCGTGGCGGGTACTTCTCTTCCTTTCCTGTTGAAGATCCTGCCAGTGGAGACAGATAAAAAGCCCCAGGGAAAGCAGCTGCAGACCCGAGCGGACTACTTGCTGAAGCTGCTCAGGAAGAGTCTGGAGAAGGAGGGGGCCGTGACGGGAGGGGAAGAGGTGAGTGCAGCTGCCAGCTGGGCACCGTCCAGGGGTCTGAGGCTCCAGCCCCTGTAAGGTTAGGTAGGGGAAGAGATGCCCTCTCCAGGCATCTCCACAGAACACTAACCCTCTCCTTGTCAGGTGTTGGTATTGAGGTTCCAGTAATGATGGTTTGGTTGGGTAATGATAGGAATGTTCATTTAGTAATTGACCTAAACATCTTGGCATTCTCCTCAAATATTGCCTCAAAATAGTCCTCATTTTTCCCAGTGTCACTGTTCTAGACATACTGTTGCTGTGTCTTTATGCTCCTTCCTCAATTTTGGAATATAGTTCTCAGTACTGTGTAAATATCACTGGGTTTGCCTGTTGTTACAGCTAATACTTGGCTACTTGTAATCATGGGTCCCAGGGATAAAATGGGTAATTAGGATGCACAGTTAATTCAGAAACTGGACTTCAGTTAGAGTTGCCTTATTTGCTCAGTGAAAAATTTCAACTGAGTTACTAATGGACTTATCTGAACTTTAGCTTTTATTTCCCCAACTTTTCATTTCAATTCAGGCCTAAAAAGATGAGAATCACAGTTAGGAGATACTATAAGTTACAGCCAGTAGTAGCAGCCTTTTTGTGTGCATGTTCGTTAAGTGCTCTTAGAGCTATGCCATTTGTATTAATTTCCCTATATTATGAAGAAGGCAAATTTTAGAAAAAAATCCTGTCCCATACCTTGTCCTTTTTTGCGTAGTAGTGTCATAATTAATGTCATTCTTCACGTAACATGTTGAGGATCTTCTATAAATTAGGTTCTGGAGAGATAGATTGCATCATGTTTTTACTTAAATAACTGTATCTGTTTGAGTAGATGAACACCTTTTCATTATTTTTAGATATAACATGCTTCTAGTTTTTTTAATGTTACTCTTATTTTATATATTATCTCTATTTATATCTTTGTACATAAGGTTTTTTTTCTTCTTTTGAATTTTATCTTTAGATTGAATTCCAAAAAATGGAATCAGTAGGTTCAAGGATATGGATGTTTTTGTGTGGCATAGGAGATTTATAAGGCCTATAGTTTCTTTTTTTCTACTTCAGGTAAAATTGGTTGCACTCCTCTGAATTTTCTCTGAGTTTCCTTGTTTGCATTATATGGCTGCTACTGTTCTCAAAGAATCATGATGTTATTTGGTCATGCTTTTGAGGGACTTGATTTATCATCATTTTCTTACCCTTTCCAGGCCAAATTAAAGAAGCGGAAGCCTCGAGTAAAGAAGGAAAACAAAGCACCGAGGCTGAAAGATGAGCATGGAATTGAGTTTTCATCTCCTAGACACTCAGATAATCCATCAGAAGAGGGAGAAGTAAAGGTATGAGGCTGGATTTCAGTTGAGATTACTTTTAATCTCAACTATTTTATTGTGCCAACTGGTATAAAGTCATTTGAAATGTGTTTGGTTTACATGCCAGAGTAGATAAAATAAAAATAGAAACTATGTTATGTCTTTGCTTAACCTGTGAGAGAGGAATATAGTTATTCATTTAAAATAAGCAATTGAAAATTCATAATAGAAGTAAATTTGTAATGGAAGGAAATGAAAGAAATCATGCAAATTTCAGTGATAAATGGCAATTGACACTCAGCCTCATGGCTGGGAGTGATAGGGAGTGGTGGAGACTGTGGTTAACCAGGGAGCTCCATGCCTAAGGTATAGGGGCAGCTGTTGTGCAGTTCATTGTTGGGCCAAGCAAAACTCATCTGTGGATCAGGTTTGGCCCAAGGCCTGTCAATTTATAACTTCTGGTCTAAGCAAAATGAAAAGTAACTTGCTAGCATTCAGTCTGTTTCAGTGACTGAAAACATTATGGGATTTTATTTTGTTAATCTTCAAGTGTAATTGCCCTTTGAGGTTATTTCCAGGAGGATCAGCAGTGGGTATGTGAACTAGCATGGATTTGAGTCAAGCATGCATGAATTCAAATACTAGCGACCTTACCAATTACTACCTGGCAGGTATATAATCTCTTTGTTCCTCGGTTTTTTCCATCTGTGAAATGGGAATGATAATGCCTGTGTCGAAGGGTTGCTATGAGAAATAAAGAGAAGATGTAAGTGAAGAGCATCTGCCTCAACAGGCTTCACTTTAAGCACATAGCTTTAAGGCTGTATGCTTGAGAACATGCTTCTGTGGACACAGTGATGAACCATTGGGGGCAGTGCCTTTTTTTTTCTAGAAAGTAAACGAGGAAATGTAAAGTTTGTGGCAAAAGCTGATAACCTTGTTTGTTTTCTAGGATGATGGCTTAGAAAAAAGTCCAATGAAAAAGAAACAGAAGAAGAAAGAGAACAAGGAGAACAAGGAGAAACAAATGAGTTCTAGGAAAGACAAGGAAGGGGACAAGGAAAGGAAGAAATCAAAAGATAAGAAGGAGAAGGTATCGATGTCATTCTACTTACTGAGATGTCCACAGCCTTTGAAATTCCCTTCTAGGATTTAGAAGTAGAATGGGGTTTGAGGGCCCTGAAATAATTGTCATTTTATGAGTATATCCCAGAAGGAAGGATGCGGCTGTCAGGGGGATGCCTGCACCTCTTCCTGCAAAGAGAGGGGAGTGTGTGCGTTGTGGTGTTCTTTAATATAGAAGCCCTTATTTGCTCTTTTATTACACATTTCAGAGGGGGTGTTGGAATGAGACAGGACAGGTAACTACTTGATACATGTTCTGAGACTCATGGTAGAAAAGCACAGTCCACAGATGAATCTGAATACGTGAAATACTATTAAATACTTTCAAGAGTTAAGCTTTTGGAGTAGAAATGGGTGAAAGCCCTACTATTATTATATAATCTTCATGTTGGGGTTTTATGAAGTTCATTCCAAACCACAGAATTCTGGTACAGTGTTGCATCTTGCTGACTTCTGATGAAATTATTTTGCAATTAATCTTTAATCATTGTTAAAACATACAAACAAATAGCTGCCTTAATTCCACCATCCCAGTCATAGCTCTGACAGATTTCTTGATGCACACCTTTGGAACTTGTTTATTATGCATATGAGAACAAATATACAATAAAAATCAGACCAGACTGTTTGGATAACCTCTTCTCCCCACTTAGCAATATATCACAAACAGCTTTCCAAGTGAATAAATAAAAGTTAAAATCATTTTTAATAGAAAAGGAAGATCTTGTTTGATTATAACATTTTGGAAACAATTTAAGTTTCCCATATTGAAATTGCTTTCAAATTTCTAATGTTATAAACTGCGATGTAACAGATACCTTTCTTTGCATCTGTGCTTCTGCAGAAAGGTATTCTTCTTTTAAGGTGAAATACTTAAAAAATAAAAGCACAAATAATGATTTAGCCAGCATCCATGTCCACTGCCCAGATATTGCAGCTGTTGTTAACATTTTTCATGTTTACTTCAAGTGGGTTTTTTTTGGGTTACTGTATTTGATATCCATGCACTCATTACTGGGACTCCCCTCTGTTTCTTCTCCCAATTTCATTGCTCTCCTCCCTCTTCTCTCCTCTGTAACACTGCCCTGAAGTTCGTGTGAAACCTTCCTGCCCATGTTTTTATACTTTTACTACATATTACATAATCGTAATGAAAGCATAGTATTGTTTTATGTTTTTAAATGTTCATACATAAAGTTATTTTTTATATGTATCTCTGTCTCCATCCTTCTGCACCGTTTCATGGATAAATGAACTTTACCCATGTGGATTTATGTAAATTTCAGTCACTTGAAATATTTTAGTTAATACAGTTTCCAAGATGAAAGTGTACTTTCATTTTTAAGTTGCTACATGCTACTCTGTGAGGGCTCTGCCAATTCACAACCTTAACCTCTTGATGACATTTGTATGCATTTTATGGATTAGGGAATAGAAGCCAGAATAGTGTTGATGAAGCTAAAATCATAATTGGCTCTGTTTAGAGACAGAAGTGGGAATGACATGATTAAAGTGTTAATCAAATAGGTTTGGCTTCATGATGTCTCAAAACTGAGGCCATCCTATGTACCCACTTGTAGTGATGTGACATAGCTGAGAAGTCCAAATTGCAAGACAGGAGTACACAAATGACAATGATTCCTTGTAACTCTTTTTTAAAAGCCTAAAGGTGGTGATGCCAAATCTTCAAGTAAATCAAAGCGATCTCAGGGTCCTGTCCATATTACAGCAGGAAGCGAACCTGTCCCCATTGGAGAGGATGAGGATGATGATCTGGACCAGGAGACATTCAGCATAGTAAGTCCTGAAGTTGAGGAATTCTGGGGTCTGCAGCCACAGTGCTTGCTGCGGCTTTGCCTTTCATAGTTCCCGCCACACAGCCTCAGTCGGTCTAAGCAGCATGACCTGAGACGAGGCTGGGGTCCTGGCTGCGTGAGCTGGAGCGGTGGCAAGCACGGCCTATCTTATGTGTTCCCGTGTTGTGGGGCTAGGAGCCAAGACGTGGCCTAGGATGTGGTCCATCTCCTCATAGGAAACAGGGCAGGTGAGGGGAGGAGTCATGGACCAAGCCTTGTATGGGATGGAAACAGGCCAGTGTGTCCTCAGGGACTTTAGGCCCTTACCGGAGCTGCACGTGTATATTTCATTGTGTTGCACTCGCTTCCTTTCCCCTCCTCCCTTGAGGTCTTTTCCTTTCCCCAAACTTCCACACATCACTGTTCACTTGAATAGTTAATTTAGTTTCAGAGAGAAAGTGATCTTCCAGATCTCAAAATATTCCTGCTCTGGGGAAGCAAAGCATAGAATTTTGACCTCATCCTGTAAGGCAGTCTTCTCTCTTTTCACCCTTTTTTTCCCGTGTTCCCAGATACCTGTATGCATACGTGTATTTTTTTTTCTCTTCGCACTTATCTCATTTTTCTTAAATCTCTTTACTCTTCTTCCTGTGAGTTCTCTGAGGGCAAGTACTGTGTTTTATATAAAGTATGTGTAGATGCTAGAAGTAGCTCAATAAATGAGTAAATGAATAAATTCATTACACAACCAGCTCTCTGATCTGTTTCCTGCTTCTTCCTTAGCCCATTGTTTATAAGAGAAAATCATAACTAACGCTTCCGTGGTACCATACTATTTAAAAAATTGCTCTTATACAACATTGTAAATCAACTATACTTGAATTTTTAAAAAAGGAAATTGCATTTACATACTGACTCATTTACTCTTGTTTTTATATTATGATATCTTCTAAAAATACAGAAAAATTTCAGGAATGTAATAGGCATTGATAGAGGTACCATCAAGTTTTGTCAGGTCAGAATTTTTTAAGGCTCAAGCTATAAAGTTGAAGCTTCTGGTCATGATTTGTTACCTCCCTAGAAGTGACCACAATTCTAATTTCAGTGTAGATCAAATCGTAATTCTCATGTGTGGTTCTAGAGTTTTACTACTTAATGTCTCTAAAGACAGTAAGTAATAGCTCATATAAACAGCCAGGCATTATTAGTGTGATTTTTGTGTATTTTCTCCACAACAACCTATGAGGTAGGTAATTATCTCTATTTTACCCCTTAAAAAATAAGGTGAGGAGAGTTAAGTAACTTGTCCAAGATGTAGAGCAAAGATTTGAACCTATCAGTAAATGCCACACTGTGTGTATCCTGTAACTTGCGTTTCCTCCCTCAGCATGTACACTATCGAGATTTATCCATGTTGATAATTATGTCTCTGATTTCAGTGTTTCATATTATTCTGTTTTGTGACTTCCACAATTCATTCTTTCTCCTATTGATGGACATAGGGTTTTTCCAAATGTTTACTACTACAAATTGGCTGCAGTGAAATTGTAAATATTTTCTTATACACATGTGTAAGAGCTTCGCTCGTGTGTAGCTTGAGCAGAAAAGCTGGGTGTTTCTTTGGGTCTGCACATCTACTGCTTTTAGATGTTGTGGAATTAGTCTTCAAAGTGTAGAGATTTGCACTCTTTCCAGCAACGAATGTGAGTTCCAGCTGCTTCCCAGTCTTGGAAACACTTGGTAATTTCTAACTTCTGAATTTTTGCCAGTCTAAGAGGTACGAAATATTGACCAGTGGTGCTGTTGAACATTTACTTTCATGTTTATTGGGCATTCATGTTTCTGGTGAATTGCCTTTTCATATCCTTTGCCTGTTCCAGGTAATTTTTCTTTTCTTACCTTTTCTATAGGAATCCTATATCCATTCGCAGTATTAATCTTTTATCTGTTACAGTCATGTATCTTCCAGTTTATTTTGTGTACTTTAAAAAAATTTAAGTACAATACTGAAAAATAAATTGTAAGTATATAGCTATGGAAATTATCACAAAGTGATGGAAGTTTGTCAGATTTTCACTCTTCTGAAGTTACATGGACATGTGCCTTAATAGTTCCTTATATTAGATACTTAGTGGTTGACAACCATGCCCTACAGGTCAGAGAAATTTTCTTAAATTATTTTGTGATGATTTCCTCCTCAGTTCTTAATTTTATCCTACTTTTTGGATATTGGACTTTGGGAGTGGTCCCTAATATTATCTTAAACTTTCTTCCATTTCTTCTTTTCTAACTCTTCTTTCTTGGAGATCCCCTCAGCTTTATCTGCCATTATTTCTTTTGAGGTTTTCATTTCTCTTGTGTTATTTCCAAGATCTTTTTTCCCCATATGGTTCTCTGAATGTCTTTATATTTCTCTTAGATTTGTTTTCCGTCACTCATGTTAGATATTTTTCAAGTGGCTTGATAATCCTTGGTTGTCTGCTCGTATTTAAGAGTAGGGACTAAACATGTGATTGGAAGCTCTGAACATGTGGGTGGGGCTTGATCGACTTTCAGAGTGTTCTCTGTAGGGTGATCTGGCTGGGCTGCTTCCTTGGAAAACTTCCAGTGGGGAGTCAGCATCATTCGGTTCTTCCTCTTGGGTGGTCGGAATTTTGGGACAAGAATCCTCCAGTCTCCTGACTGGAGGGTTAAGGCCTGGCTTTCTTCATTCTCGAATCTGAGAGGCAAAAAATAAATAAATAAAAAGACTGGGCAGTGGCTTATCTAATATGCATATATTCATACAATGCTATTCTCAGTGTAGTAGACTTGCCTCTCAACTATGCCTGTGTAGCCCAGTTCAGAGACTTTTCTTTTATCCTCTCCAGAGAATAAACCTCCATATCTTTTGTCAGGCAGAGTTGGAAGTCTGGGTGTCTATTATAAATCTGTTCCTCTTAGGCAGTCTTGAAAAAACAAAACAAAACAAAACAAAACAAAATCCTTATTTTTAGCCCTCATCCCTACTTCCAGAGATACTTAGCTAACCTCTGCAGGAATTGCAGTATAAATCAGGTTGGTTCTCAGCTCTCTCCACTGCTGGGTTAGGATTTCATCATCTCAGGTCTGTTGAGTCATTTCACTTGCTGCCAATATTTTGTTGCTGTTGCTTCCTCTCATTTTCCCTGTCTTTGTGGGCTTATCTCTTCTTACGGCGATGCCTTTACTGTTGCTTTAGTGGATGGGGAGGGGGAGAAAAAGATTCTTGTGTTCAGTCTACTATCTTTATCTGGAAACCTTTCCCTCAGTTTCTTACAAGTCTAAAGGACTTGTAAATATTTTATCCTGTAGTTTTAGATAGTTTGTGATGGGAGGTTTTCAGGTTAGGTCTATAATTTTGCTTCTCATTTATCTTCATAATGGCCTTGGGAGATTATCATGTCCCTCTTGCAGATGAGGAAACAGAGCAGCGTTTTGAGAGGCCAAGTAAGCTGTAAAAGTCATCGCTCTGAGCGATGGAGCTGGGACTTGAACCTCAGGTTTTTCCGACTCTGACATTTATACTTGTTCCCCTGCTATTACCTGCTTCTCCTCTAGTGATTATGTGGCCTGGGGGGTGCTGTGTGTTCTCTGGGAATTTAGGGCACAGTAAGCACAGCTGAAGCTGTCTTTGCTGCAGATGTTTTATGTCTCTACTCTTGGTCTGTTCCAGTGTAAGGAGAGGATGAGGCCTGTGAAAAAGGCACTGAAACAGTTGGATAAACCTGACAAGGGGCTCAGTGTACAGGAACAGCTGGAGCACACCCGGAACTGCCTGCTGAAAATCGGGGACCGGATAGCCGAGTGCCTTAAAGCTTACTCAGACCAGGAGCACATCAAACTGTGGAGGAGGTAAGCAGCCACAGCCTCAAATTGCCTGGTTTGATTTGATGACAAAGTGTGTGTTAGGGGTTCTGTTTTGTTTTATGCAACATGACACAGCCACCTAGTGAAAAATTTTTTTCCCAGCAAAAGCAGTCTATTAGCAACATACCTGCAGGCTTCAGTTTTCTTTTCCTGAAATAGGCCATTCCTCTGAGACCAGTCTTTTGAATGGGTAGGATGATGTCATTATTTTATGAGAGAAATACCGTGATACTGGATTTGCTGGCCTGTCCTCAGAATAAAGACTCAGTCTTTAGACCTGGAAGGGATAGAAACCATCTATAATTTCACTACTTTACCCATCTCAGGTTAATATTCAGAGATAATATAATAACTAATTGGTTAGTTCTCTGCTAATCTCATGAGAGGAAGCAAAGGCTAAAACCACCAGAGCTATGAGTTCTCTTCTCTTTAATAATTGAAGAGCTCTAGTAGTAATTTGGATTAATGCAGTTGGTCCAGAACTTCAGTTTGTAAGGCATTATGACTTACATATATTCATTTATATATTAACTTTTGATGTTTTAAGAAAACATGACTGGAATTTCTCAAAGACAATTGTAACATTAAGTCTCTTAACATACTCCACAGGTACGTTGAACTCACGTATTGATACTTCATGGTTAATGTAATTATCTTTGTATAATATATCTAATATCAGTGGATTGGCTTTTGAGTGAAAAAGAGATTTAAGAAAACCTTCTGTCATGATGCTATCCATAGCATGCTTCACACCCATTAAAAAAAGAAGATCTAACTTTTGAAATGTGACTTTACTTCCCTTTTACACTGTTACCAAACCAGATCCGTGTATCTAGCCATCTGGCTTTCTGTATACTGAGCTTAATCCGTATTGGAAGATAACGAAAATGCATCATCCTAACTTACAGATCCACGAAGCTGGGCTGGATACTGTGCACTGGGGCCAGTCTGTGTTTAGATGTGCCAGGTACTATGGTCCTGGACTGCTGTGGTTCATAAGGAGTTCCTTGCCCACTTGTGAGAACTGTCCATGATGAAGTGGTGATTGGAAGATCAAGTATAGTAGGAATTCCAAGAAGGAATAAGCACATGCAGAGGAGTTGTGAGGGAGGGAAGTCTTCCAAGGGCTGGGCAGGTACCCTCGAGCCGGCATGGAAGAGCAGAGTGGACCTGCTTAGATGAGGAGAGGTCTCAGGCTTCAGCAAAGCCTTGAAAGTGGGACAGTGAAGGGACTGGAAGGGTCTTAGGGTTTAAAGGCAGTTCGTTAAGATGACTGAAGCCCTATTACAGAAGGCTTTAGAAAGGAAGGCAATGGTTTTCCACACTATGCAGCAGGTTTACTTGTCAGGAGCCAGGGCAGTGTCCTCTGAGTGGCATGGCACGGTGTGGTGCGACTTCTCTCCAGGAAGTGTGGGAGGATGTGAGCCTTCCGTTCCAGCTCACGGAGGTTACCTGTGCCTCCTTGTCCTACACGCCCGTTTACCAGTCACTCCCCTGTTGACAGTAATGCCATGCTAGAGTGAGTGCAATGGAACTGGAGGAGAAGAGTCCCTTGGAGTTTTTTTTTTTTTTTTTTTTTTTTTTTTTTGCGATACGCGGGCCTCTCACTGTTGTGGCCTCTCCCGTTGCGGAGCACAGGCTCCGGACGCGCAGGCTCAGCAGCCATGGCTCACGGGCCCAGCCGCTCCGCGGCATGTGGGATCTTCCCAGACCGGGGCACGAACCCGTGTCCCTTGCATCAGCAGGCGGATTCTCAACCACTGCGCCACCAGGGAAGCCCTCCCTTGGAGTTTTAAGGTAGAAATGACAGGCCTTGGTGATGACAACTGGGAGGAAAGAAGGGGCAGCAATGCAAAGATGCCCAACCGTGCATAGATCCCCACCTGGCATATGGCGGTAATGACAGATTGCCCGGCAGAGTCCAGGGAGTGCAGAAGGTGGAGGAAGACGTTAGGTCCGGAGTCCTAGGTGCCAGTGAAATAAATTAGAGGGGTTTTAGCTGTGAGACAGACCCAGACCCTCGTCTCCAGACCCCTAGGTCAAATTCTATTGACAGTAGCATTTAAAGGTGTATTTATTATTGATGCCAAGACCTGAAAGATTATTTCTGTAACTTATTTTCTATACTTGGAGAGTATTCCACAGCAAAATTTAATAACTTGCCATCTATAAAGAGAATAGCTATTTTTTAAATCCTGTAATTCACCAGAACAAATTTTTTTTTTAAGGAACCTATGGATTTTTGTTTCCAAGTTTACAGAATTTGATGCTCGAAAATTGCATAAGTTATACAAGATGGCTCACAAGAAAAGGTCTCAAGAAGAAGAGGTAAAATACAAATTTAATCCTAATTCATACAAACAGATAAAAACCATTTCCACAGAAAAATTCCTTAATTACTGTTTTTTTTTCCTGAGGAGATGATCATAGACTCATAGGTTGTTGGTGCTAGAAAGGGCATGGGTTCTCTGCCCTTACTTTGCAGATGGAGGTCTAGGTCCAAGAGCGGGTGCAGAAGCCCACCACAGCCCAGCCTGTCTTGGATGGTGGGCTCTTTCACTGTGTTAGCTATGCAGTTTCTCCACATGTTCCGTGAGTAGTCAAACTAACACTTAAGACCCGATGGGTAAAATAGCTAATGTATTGGAACCAGATAGTGTGGAAATTCTGACAAGGAGTTGTTCCTCTGTGTTCTTACATCCTGGAATCATTTATTCACCAGGGCTTTTCTTCCATATGCACATGTCTTACGGTAACTTATAAATGTGGCTCCTGAAAGATAACAGTTATAGATAGCACATAATTTTTCTGTTCTTTTCTGGGCCACATGTACTTGGTGTCCTTTGCAGCTTTTGTACATAGGGTCCCAACCTCTCATGTAAAGGAGCAAACGTGAGAAGGTGCCCAGAAGCTGCCTCCCCTTCTTTAGTGGAGGGGCATGGGCATGAAGTGATTTGGCCAATGCTGCAGGGGCAGCGTTCCTTGTTTAGGCATGTCCGTTTGCAGATCTGGTGACTTGCCACGTGGGCCCTACCCCAATTAGCCATGTAGCGCCAGTCTAGGAACATTTAATACCTCCTTCACTACCATGTCAAGGCTGAGGTCTTATGTCTCTCATCCCCTTCCATATCCTCAGCACCTGGAATGGTGCCAGGCGCAGGGCAGGTGCTCAGAAGTATTTGTTGCATGAGCATATCCTGTGCCCAGCACTGTGCTGAGCTGTAGAGTAGCACCCTCAAGTGGTTTATAATTTAATTTTACATGGAAGAATATGGTAGAACAGTAATATACAGGAATAATATAGTAATACTGCTGAATGTTACTGTGAATTTTTATACATTGTAAAAAAGTCTCTGAAAGAATAGTCAGGAAAAGCCCCAGGAGGGAATGAAATGGTTGGGGAAAGGCCGTCTAGGAAAGAGCGAAAATTAGAATGAGTGAAGTTGGACAAATGATGTAAAGGGTAAAGGGCTTCATTAGTCTAGGTATCAGAAGTTAGGATAAGGTGAATAATCAAAGTAGTGGTCCCATTAGTTGGGGTTATAGTATACATTCACAACTTTCTGGAGGACAGTTCAGTAAGATTTACCAAAAGACTAAAACATGCAATTCTCCTTCTAAGAATTTAGTCGAAGGAGATAATTAAGGGTTTAAACATGATTATATAGAAATGACTCGATATATCCATATCAGGGAATATTCAACCATAAATATAATATTGTGGAAGTAAGTATTCACATAAGATTTTTACAATACATTAAGTAAAAAAAGAATATCAAATAATATTTTTGTTAAAAAAAAATACGCACACACACGCACGCATGCACACACACAGCAGTTCCCCCCACTGTGGTTTGCTTCCCACAGTTTCAGTTACCTGCAGTCAGTCATGGTCTGAAAATATTAAATGGAAAGTTCCAGAAATAAACAATTCATAAGTTTTAAATTGTGCACTGGTCTGAGTAGCGTGATGAAATCTCGTGCCGTCCTTCTCTCTCCCACGTGGGACGTGAATCATCCCTTTGTCCAGAGTATCCACACTATATGCTACCTGCCTATAAGTAACTTGGTAGCTCTCTTGGCTGTCAGATCGACTGTTGTGGTATTGCAGTGCTTGAGTTCAGGTAATCCTTATTTTACTAAATAGTAGCCCCAAAGCACAAGAGTAGTGATGCTGGCAATTCGGATATTCTCTTACTGTGCCTGATTCATAAATTAAACTCTCATAGGCTTGTATGTATTGGAAAAAACATAGTACATATAGGATTCAGTACTATCTGCAGTTTCAGGCATCCACTGGAGGTCTTGAAGTGCATATCCCATGGATTAGGGGGGTCTACTGTGTTATGTATAAACATGCAAAATGGCTCAGAATGACATGGACCAAATTATTAACAGTAATTCCCTTGGTGGTGAGATTTTAGGTCACTTCACAGTTCTTATTTTTTCCTGTTGTATTTTCTGATGTTTTTATGTCAAATGTTTCACTTGTGTGGTAAAGGTATGGTGTTACTTAAACATTTAGATGTTTAGCTTGATGACTTTGGCATGGGAACTAGTTCCCTCTGGGCCAGTCAGGGGTTGTTTGTCCGAGTTAGCCTGAAGAAGTTGGTGGTCCCAGTTTTACATGGCCTGAGAGCAATTTCCAAGAGTGCTGACAGCCTGGCCTCTGTTCCTCGCCCCATGCAGCGACATCCAGCGGCCTGGGCCTTGTTCGGACAGCTGCAGGTCACTGGAGGTTGGCTTCTTTGTAGTGATCTAGCAGGTTGAGCAGCGGATGGAACTCTGTGAGGTTTTCCATGCCCCGGGAGCTCAGTGGAATTTATGAGCATTTTTTCCTATGAAGGGAGTAAACAGCAGGGAAGCTGAGAGGGACTTGTCAAAAGTCAAGAGGGAAATATTTAAAGGTGATGATCTTTATACTGTTCGTGGGAATTCCACCTGGGATGCTGAGGGTCTTTGGTTTCCTTTTACTCTACAGGAGCAGAAGAAGAAAGATGATGTGATTGGTGGTAAGAAACCATTTCGACCAGAGGCCTCGGGTTCAAGCCGGGATTCCCTGATGTCTCAGTCCCACACCCCACACAACCCTCACCCTCAGAAGCCTCATTTGCCTGCCTCTCATGGCCCACAGATGCATGGACACCCAAGAGATAACTATAGTCACCCCAACAAGAGACACTTCAGTAATGCAGGTGAGTCATTAAGTGAAGTTTTGAAAACAGGTGCCGAGGGGACTTCCCTGGTTGTCCAGTGGTAAAGAATCCACCTTCCAGTGCAGGGGATGTGGGTTCGATCCCTGGTCAGGGAACTAAGATCCCACATGCCGCGGGGCAGCTAAGCCCAGGTGCCTCAACTAGAGAGCTGTGCCGCAAACTGCAGAGCCCATGCACTCTGGAGCCCGCACGCCACAGCTAGAGAGAGAAAACCCGCACGCCACAGCTAGAGAGAAACCTGCACGCCACAACTATAGAGAGAGTGTGCGACTCAGCGAAGGGCCCACACACTGTAACTAAGACCCAACACAGCCAAAAATAAATAAGTAAAAATAAATAAATAAATAGATATACCAAAAAACAAAACAAAACTTAGTTGTTTAAAAAAAAAAAAAGGTGCTGAAAGAAGAATCATTTTTTTTTTCCAAAGACAGTAGCTGGACCTTTGTGCTTTATTCTGTTCCATCACTTTATTGTCCTCTTTTTTCTCAGTGAGATAAAGCATGAGACAAAGATCCAAAAGTCTGTTAATTCAACTCTAAGAAGAACATAACCAACATAAATAAGCAAAAGACAAATGAACGACTCAGGGAAAGAATTTACATTATATATGACAGTTAAATGATTAAAACTGCTAATATTGAAAAACTCCTTATGAATTGATAACAGAAGGATAACCAAATAGAAAAATGGACACAGGTTAGGACTAGGGAATTCATTTGGAAGAGGAGATTCAAATGGCCAGTAGGACAAGATGAACAATTGCTTCTAGGGAAATGTACATTAAAGTAACAATAACCAATTTCTTACCCATTCAGATCTGCAAAAATTAAAGGGTGAAATGCACACAAGTTGCTAAGAGTGTGAATTGCTACAGTCTTTCCAGAAAATAATCTGAAATATCTAAATACATAAGCCCTTTTTCTGGGAGTTTGTCCTGTAGTAATGCAAACACATACATGTATGAGGATGCTGTTACAGCCATATAATGGCAAAAAGCTGGAAATAAATTGCCCATTAATAGAAAAATGGTTAGATGAATAATAGGACATTTGTTCTGTATATTATTAGCAGTTGTTAAAAAAATGAGTTGGCTTTATAGGTAAAAAAAAAATTGGAGGGAAAAAAAAACAGCAGAATCTCTGTTGTGTGTGTGTTTAACTTTATTGAAGTGAAAATCACATAACATGAATAAACGTAACCATTTTAAATGAACGGTTCAGTGGCATTTAGTACATTCACATGTTGTGCAACCACCACCTAAATCAAGTGCCAAAACACTTTGCTCACCCCAAAGAAAACAGTTTTCATTCTCCCCTCTCCCCAGCTTCCGACTACCACCAGTCTGTCTTCTGTCTCTGTAGATTTACTTATTCTGGATTCTCTGTATTAAAGGAATCACATGGAATCATACAATATGTATCTGACTTCTTTCACTTGGCATCAGTTTTCAAGGTCCATCCGTGTTGTAGCATGTATCAGTATTTCATTCCTTTTTGTGGCTGAATAATATCCCATTGTATGGTTAGACTAGAATTTGTTTGTCTTTTCATTAGTTGATGGATATTTGGGTTGCTTCTGCTTTTTGGCTATTGTGAACCATACTGTTGTGCACATTTGTATGCAGCTACTTGAATACCTATTTTCAATTCCTTTAGATGTATACCTAGGAGTGTGGAATTGCTTGCTCATGTGATAATTCTATGTTTAACTTTTTGAGGAACCACCAAGCTGTTTTCTATTTTATATATTTGAATAATATATTATTATATATAATATATAAGCGTAGAGAAGGATGTGAAAACATACACATACCAGTTACCTTAGGCTGGTAAAAATGTGGACAGATTGGAAGAAATTAATAATTTCTCCATTGTCTTCACTGGTTACAATGAGCATGAATTACTTTTAAAGATAAAAGTAATAAAAAGAAGACATAGAACAAAACCTTAAAAGAATATAATATATATAGAAGCATAGTATAAAATTTTACAGAGTCAAGTGTTTCATAATCAAAATGAAGTATATACATTTTTTTCTAAACTTCAATGTTAGGATTTCCTTTTTTTTTTTTTTTTTTAAAGTACATTCTAATCTTCCAATAAAATTCTCAAAAATTGATTTTCTCCATCTTTTCCCTTTTTTTGGAACACATTAATTATAAGTATTTAAAAATTCTTGACTGTTATTTCTAATATCTGAATTATTGTGAACCATTTGTATTATATGCTTTTTTTTTCCTTGGTTTTCAGTCATACAGCTCTATCTTTTAGCATTTCAGCATGTCTGGTTATTTTTGATTAGATGGTAGGCACTGTGTTTTAAAAATTGCAGAAGCCCCAGATGATGTCACTCTGCCCCAGAGAGGATTTACTGTTTCCTCTCCAGGCAGATAGAGTGGGAGACGATCATCTTAATCTAGTTCTTGTTTGGTTCCCCTGTTCCTGGGGATTGGCTCTCCAGGGTACTGGACAGAGGGTCTGCTGCACTCTCTGCCCCACCCCATTGGCAGGTCTTAAACTAGGATCTTGGTTTCCTCAGCACCGTGAGACAGCCCTGAACGGCTCTGCTTTTCAGAAGGTATCTAGCTTAGCTTTTTAGCCTCCTGCTCCCTGCAGATTCAGCAAATGTTCTAAGGGAAAACTGGCTGTGTTTGCAGTCCCTCAAGTGTCCAGTGTCCCTCTAGCTTAGAAAGACTACCAAAAGCTCTGCCGGTGTCTGTTTCTCCAGCAGTGGTTCTCGGCTGGGAAAAGCCCAGATATTCAGCTTCTTGCCCAGGCTCAGAGTCACAGATCTCCCCAGTGGCTGCAGAAGTCAAGTCAACTATTATTACCTCTGAGGGTTTTTTTTGCTCTTCAGAATCTTAGTGCTTCTAGTCTTCATTGCTTTGGCTGCTCTTTGATGTCTTTAAGCAGATTATTTTCTGTTTATCTGATGTTTTCTTATTGTTCTTGGCAGAGTGTAATTCTGTGGCAGCTACTCTGAATTACCTGGAAGCAGAGGTTCCATGTCTTTTAATCTTAAAAATTTTAGTTCAATTAATTGAACACCATTTTATTAGTGGGGGGAGGTAATGACTATACAAAAAGATGGTTGGGAAATGTTTCCATGTTCTTAGATGTAGTTGTATCAGTTGTATTGATTTTCCTCCTGGGATTAGACTGGTTTTATGTCATTCATATGATGTCACTGATTTTATATTCTGATCCTTTGAAAGGACTCTTCTTCTTAAGCTAACTGTAGTCTTTTATTTAAACTTTGGATTTCTCATCCCTCTCCTTAATAGTCAGTACTTCCTAACCAGTTATCTAACCCATGGAGGGTTCAAGAAGAAAGAAAAGCACCGTTTACTTTCTCTGGAAATAAATGACTTGGTCATCTCCATAGTACCACAGACCTAGACACCCTGTTTGAAACCTACCTTTCTATTTAATTTAAAGCCATCTTCAGATGATCCTTTCATGTTGTGTCTCTTTGTTGTTTGTTAATTTTTAGGTTAAATAGTCAAAGTTTTTTACTACTTGGTTCCCTGGCCTGCTCCACCCTGGGTCAGCAATGAATTTAAGCCATTGGTCGACTATATATTGTTTTGATGGTATAAATTTCTAAGCTACACAGTTTCTTTTATGGTATTATTCTTTGGCTCTGTAAAAAATGCTAGAAGGCCAACAAAATGAGTAGAGACATATTTGGTGTCACGTCTTTGATCTTAGCAAGTTGTAGCTGGAAGATGGATTTCCCATGAGGCCACATAGTACTTACTAGTTAAGCCTCTGTATTAGTTTCCTAAGACTGTTGTAACAAAGTGTACTACAAACTGGGTGGCTTAAAAGAACAGAAATGTATTCTGTCATAGTTCTGGAGGCAGAACTCTGAAATCAAGGTGTCAGCAGTGTTGGTTCCTTTTGGAGGATCTGAGGGTGAATCTATTGCACGCCTCTATCCTGGCTTATACTGCTTACCAGCAAGCCTTGGTGTTCTGGCTGCACTGCTCCAATCTCTTTTTTTTTTTTTTTGAATTTTATTTAATTTATTTTTTTATACAGCAGGTTCTTATTAGTTATCCATTATATATATATTAGTGTATATATGTCAGTCCCAATTTCCCAATTCATCCCCCCCACCCCGCCGCTTTCCTCCCTTGGTGTCCATACATTTGTTCTCTACATCTGTGTCTCAATTTCTGCCCTGTACACTGGTTCATTTGTACCATTTCTCTAGGTTCCGCATATATACGTTACTATACGATATTTGTTTTTCTCTTCCTGACTTACTTCACTCTGTATGACAGTCTCTAGATCCATCCACGTCTCTACAAATAACCCATTTTCGTTCCTTCTTAAGGCTGGCTGATACTCCATACTCCATTGTATATACGTACTACATCTTTTTTATCCATTCGTCTGTCGATGGGCATTTAAGTTGCTTCCATGACCTGGCTATTGTAAATAGTGCTGCAGTGAACATTGGGGTGCATGTGTCTTTTTGAATTATGGTTTTCTCTGGGTGTATGCCCAGTAGTGGGATTGCTGGGTCATATGGTAATTCTATTTTTAGTTTTTTAAGGGACCCCTCCGTGCTGTTCTCCATAGAGGCTGTATCAATTTACATTCCCACCAACAGTGCAAGAAGGTTCCCTTTTCTCCACACCCTCTCCAGCATTTGTTGTTTGTAGATTTTCTGATGATGCCCATTCTGACTGGTGTGATGTGATACTGCATTGTAGTTTTGATTTGCATTTCTCTAATAATTAGTGACGTTGAGCAGCTTTTCATGTGCTTCTTGGCCATCTGTATGTCTTCTTTGGAGAAATGTCTATTTAGGTCTTCTGCCCATTTTTGGATTGAGCTGTTTGTTTGTTCTTTTAATATTGAGCTGCATGAACTGTTTATATATTTTGGTGATTAATCCTTTGTCCGTTGATTCGTTTGCAAATATTTTCTCCCATTCTGAGGGTTGTCTTTTCATCTTGTTTGTAGTTTCCTTTGCTTTGCAAAAGCTTTTACGTTGCATTAAGTCCCATTTGTTTATTTTGTTTTTTTCTATTACTGTAGGAGGTAGATCAAAAAAGATCTTGCTGTGATTTATGTTGAAGAGTATTCTTCCTATGTTTTTCTCTAAGAGTTTTATAGTGTCCGGTCTTACGTAGATCTGTAATCCATTTTGAGTTTATTTTTGTGTATGGTGTTAGGGAGTGTTCTAATTTCATTCTTTTACATGTAGCTGTCCAGTTTTCCCAGCACCACTTATCAAAGAGACTGTCTTTTCTCCATTGTCTATCCTTGCGTCCTTTGTCACATATTAGTTGACCATGGGTGTGTGGGTTTATCTCTGGGCTTCCTATCCTTTTCCATTGATCTATATTTCTGTTTTTGTGCCAGTACCATATTGTCTGGATTACTATAGCTTTGTAATATAGTCTGAAGTCAGGGAGTCTGATTCCTCCAGCTCCGTTATTTTCGCTCAATACTGCTTTGGCTATTCCGGGTCTTTTGTGTCTCCATACAAATTTTAAGATTTTTGGTTCTAGTTCTGTAAAAAATGCCACTGTTAATTTGATAGGGGTTGCATTGAATCTGTAGATTGCTTTGGGTAGTATAGTCATTTTCACAATATTGATTCTTTCAGTCCAAGAACATGGTATATCTCTCCATCTGTATCTTTGATTTCTTTCATCAGTGTCTTACAGTTTTTGGCATACAGGTCTTTTACCTCCTATGTAGGCTTATTCCTAGGTATTTTATTCTTTTTATTGCAGTGGTGAATGGGATTGTTTCCTTAATTTCTCTTTCTGATCCTTCGTTGTTAGTGTATAGGAATGCAAGAGATTTCTGTGCATTAATTTTGTATCTTGCAACTTTACCAAAGTCATTGATTAGATCTAGTAGTTTTCTGGTGGCATCTTTAGGATTCTCTCTCTATAGTATCATGTCATCTGCAAACAGTGACAGTTTTACTTCTTCTTTTCCAATCTGTATTCCTTTTATTTCTTTTTCTTCTCTGATTGCCATGGCCAGGACTTCCAAAACTATGTTGACTAATAGTGGCGAGAGTGGACATCCTTGTCTTGTTCCTGATCTTAGAGGATATGCCTTCAGTTTTTCACCATTGAGAATGATGTTTGCTGTGGGTTTGTCATATATGGCCTTTATTATGTTGAGGTAGGTTCCCCCTATGCCCAGTTTCTGGAGAGTTTTTATCATAAATGGGTGTTGAATTTTGTCAAAAGCTTTTTCTGCATCTATTGAGATGATCATATGGTTTTTATTCTTCAATTTGTTAATATGGTGTATCACATTGATTGATTTGCGTATATTGAAGAATCCATGCATCCCTGGGATAAATCCCACTTGATGATGGTGTATGATCCTTTTAATGTGTTGTTGGATTCTGTTTGCTAGTATTTTGTTGAGGATTTTTGCATCTATATTCATCAGTGATATTGGTCTGCAGTTTTCTTTTTTTGTAGTATCTTTATCTGGTTTTGGTATCAGGGTGATGGTGGTCTCATAGAATGAGTTTGGGAATGTTCCTTCCTCTGCAATTTTTTGGAAGACTTTGAGAAGGATGGGTGTTAGCTCTTCTCTAAATGTATGGTAGAATTCACCTCTGTAGCCATCTGGTCCTGGACTTTTGTTTGTTGGAAGATTTTTAATCGCTGTTTCAATTTCAGTACTTGGGATTGGTCTGTTCCTATTTTCTGTTTTTCCTGGTTCAGTCTCGGAAGTTTATGCCTTTCCAAGAATTTGTCCATTTTTTCCAGGTTGTCCATTTTATTGGCATAGAGTTGCTTGTCTCTTAGGATGCTTTGTATTTTTGTGGTGTCTGTTGTAACTTCTCCTTTTTCATTTCTATTTTTATTGATTTGAATCCTCTCCCTCTTTTTCTTGATGAGTTTGGCTTATGGTTTATCAATTTTATCTTCTCAAAGAACCAGCTTTTAGTTTTATTGATCTTTGCTATTTTCTTTGTTTCTATTTCACTTATTTCTGCTCTGATCTTTATGATTTCTTTCCTTCTGCTAACTTTGGGTTTTGTTTGTCCTTCTTTCTCTAGTTCCTTTAGGTGTAAGGTTAGATTGTTTATTTGAGATTTTTCTTGTTTCTTGAGGTAGGCTTTTATTGCTATAAACATCCCTCTTAGAACTGCTTTTGCTGCATCCCATAGGTTTTGGATTGTATTTTTGTTGTCATTCGTCTCTAGGTATTTTTTGATTTCCTCTTTGATTTCTTCAGTGATCTCTTGGTTATTTAGTAACTTATTGTTTAGCCTCCATGTGTTTGTGTTTTTTACGTTTTTTTTTTTCCCTGTAATTGATTACTAATCTCATAGTGTTGTGTTCAGAAAAGATGCTTGATATGATTTCAATTTTCTTAAATTTACTGAGGCTTGATTTGTGACCCAAGATGTGATCTATCCTGGAGGCTGTTTTGTGCATACTTGAGAAGAAAGTGCAATCTGCTGTTTTTGGATGGAATGTCCTATAAATGTCAATTAAATCTGGTCTATTGTGTCATTTAAAGCTTGTGTTTCCTTATTAATTTTCTGTTTGGATGATTTGTCCATTGGTGTAAGTGAGGTGTTAAAGTCCCCCACTATTCTTGTGTTACTGTCCATTTCCTATTTTATAGCTGTTAGCAGTTGCCTTATGTATTGAGGTACTCCTATGTTGGGTGCATATATATTTATAATTGTTATATCTTCTTTTTGGATTGATCCCTTGATCATTATGTAGTGTCCTTCCCTGTCTCTTGTAACAGTCTTTATTTTAAAGTCTATTTTATCTGATGCGAGTATTGCTACTCTAGCTTTCTTTTGATTTCCATTTGCATGCAATATCTTTTTCCATCCCCTCACTTTCAGTCTGTATGTGTCCCTAGGTCTGAAGTGGGTCTCTTACAGACAGCATATATATGGGTCTTGTCTTTGTATTCATTCAACGAGCCTGTGTCTTTTGGTTGGAGCATTTAATCCATTCCCGTTTAAGGTAATTATTGATATGTCTGTTCCTATTACCATTTTCTTAATTGTTTTGGGTTTGTTTTTGTAGGTCCTTTCCTTCTTTTGTGTTTCCCACTTAGAGAAGTTCCTTTATCATTTGTTGTAGAGCTGGTCTCCTGGTGCTGAATCCTCTTAGCTTTTGCTTGTCTGTAAAGCTTTTGATTTCTCCATCGAATTTGAATGAGATCCTTGCTGGGTAGAGTAATCTTGGTTGTAGGTTCTTCCCTTTTATCACTTTAAATATGTCATGCCATTCCCTTTTGGTTTGTAGAGTTTTCTGCTGAGAAATCAGCTGTTAACCTTATGGGAGTTCCCTTGTATGTTGTCATTTTTTCCTTGCTGCTTTCAGTAATTTTTCTTTGTCTTTAATTTTTGCCAATTTGATTACTATGTGTCTTGGTGTGTTGCTCCTTGGATTTATCCTGTATGGGACTCTCTGCGCTTCCTGGACTTGGGTGGCTATTTCCTTTCCCATGTTAGGGAAGTTTTCGACTATAATCTCTTCAAATATTTTCTCATGTCCTTTCTCTCTTTTCCTCTGGGACCCCTATAATGCGAATGTTGTTGCATTTAATGTTGTCCTAGTGGTCTCTTAGGCTGTCTTCATTTCTTCTCATTCTTTTTTCTTTATTCTGTTCTGCAGCAGTGAATTCCACCATTCTGTCTTCCAGGTCAGTTATCCGTTCTTCTGCTTCAGTTATTCTGCTATTGATTCCTTCTAGTGTATTTTCATTTCAGTTTCTGTATTGTTCATCTCTGTTTGTTTGTTCTTTAATTCTTCTAGGTTTTTTTTAAACATTTCTTGCATCTTCTAGATCTTTGCCTCCATTCTTTTTCCATGGTCCTGGATCATCTTCACTATCGTTATTCTGAATTCTTTTTCTGGAAGGTTGCCTATCTCCATTTAGTTGTTTTTCTGGGGTTTTATCTTTTTCCTTCATCTGGTACATAGCCCTCTGCCTTTTCATCTTGTCTATCTTTCTGTGAATGTCTCTTCATTCTCTGTCTTCATTTCTCCATGGCCTTCTTCTCTGTGTCTCTTTGTCCCAAATCTCCCTACGCCTTTCTCTTAACAGGATATCTATCATTGGATTTAGGGCCCACTGTAAATCCAAGATGATCTCAACTCGAGATCCATCATTACAACTTCAGAGACCCTATTTTCAAGTAAAGTCACAGTCAGAGGTTCTAAGTGGACATACATTTTGGAGACCACATTTCGACCCAGTATAGCCTCCTTTCCTCTACTTCTGTGTCTTCACTGCCTTTTCGGATTCAGATAAGTGTGATTCTTCTCCTCTGGGGAAAAGAGAGGCTTATTGAAGCTAAAACAAATTTCAGTTTGGCTCTGTCCTTGAGAGTTACAGAATCCAGAGTTAGAGCCATCACTTTTTACAGGAGGAGTGCCATTTTTTTTTGGTGTGGGCTAAGGAAGAAGAGTAGGATCAGTAGGTATAGTCTGGAAAGATTTTCAGGGACCAGGCACAGCTCATGGTACCAGCAAGGTAAATAAACCTTAGATGTGTAAATGGAGGGTATTACCTTGTGGCTGTGAAACTCAGCAGTGTCTTTTTCCAAATTAATGTTTGGTGTGGGGATTTTTGTTGTTGTTGTTGTTGTTTGTTTTAGTGAAATCTCATTTTAAGGGTAAGCCCCAGGTTGGAAGGTAAGCAGGTGTAGAAAATGAAAAGCAGTAAAAAAAAAAAAAAAAAAAAGGAAGAAAGGAAGAAAGAAAGAAAATGAAAAACAGTGGTTCTTAAATTTCAGAAGGAGAAAGGTGAATTTTCTTTTGCCTTAAAATTTTGGGGAAAGAATTTTGGACTCATTACTTGTATGATAACCAGCAGCAAAAAGGCCAAGAAGGAAGAAATGTAGTGTTTGTAACATGTGTCAGGCCTTTACAGTTTAAACTTTAGTGGAAGTGAAATGCAGCCAGTTCTTGGAATCATGAGATCATTATTTCTTTTTCTGCAGATCGAGGCGACTGGCAGAGGGAAAGAAAGTTCAACTATGGTGGTGGCAATAACAATCCACCCTGGGGTGGTGACAGGCACCATCAATATGAGCAGCACTGGTACAAGGACCACCATTATGGGGACCGGCGACACATGGACGCCCACCGTTCAGGGAGCTACCGACCCAACAACCTGTCCAGAAAGAGACCTTATGACCAGTACAGCAGCGACCGAGACCACCGGGGACACAGGGATTATTATGACCGGTATGCAGGGGGCCCTCAGACACCAGGCACTGACCTCTGCCAGGGGCTTAGTATTTATAGGTGGAGAGAGACAAGCAACAGAAACTTAATGTATTTATCCATCAGATGCTCATTCTTACCATGTGCCAGGCATGGTCCAAAGTCTGGTGCTGTGTTTCTGCCATCAAGGCATCTTCAGAGTGTTGGGGAGAAATCATGATGTAGGCAGCTGACATTGTGTGCTGAGTGGACGATTGAAAGAAT
Organism: Kogia breviceps; assembly: GCF_026419965.1. Taxonomy (NCBI): domain Eukaryota; kingdom Metazoa; phylum Chordata; class Mammalia; order Artiodactyla; family Physeteridae; genus Kogia; species Kogia breviceps. The sequence goes on along the minus strand of NC_081312.1, from coordinate 119,752,453 downwards.
GGATTTTTGCATTTTTCCTCAGGGCTGAGGAAGAGGGGAGGCTGGTGATTCTTGGTTTGGGCCCTGAAGAGTCAGCTAAGCAGAAAGAGATGGACTAGGCATCACAGGCCCAGGCCAAGGATAGGCCCCCACGAAGGGATGCCCAGAAGATGAATAGGTTGGATGTGGGGGTGGGACTTGAATGCCAAGTTACAGGTTTTAAGTTTTATTCTCTGGGCCAAGGAGCCATTTATGGTTTCATCATCACACTTGTGCAGGGGGAGTTTTCTCTGACCTGTGAGGAAATCTAGAGAAATGTAGCCATAAAATATTAGAGTCTGCAACCAAAATGATTAAGCTCTGCGCTACGCTGTCAGCCACACTAGGTGGGTCCCAGCCTGTGGTCCTTTCATGCTAGGAGCCCACAGTTTAGCACTCAAAGTCTTTTCAAGTTGTCCCTTCTCTACAACTATATATCATGATATGATGGGCCAAGGTTTTGTGAGAGTAGTTGTGAGAGTTAGCAAGTACAGGAAGGGCTAAAGAGGTTTTATCTATTCTTCTTAATTTCAGGACTTAGCTGTATTTTAGCTTCCTAGCAACTTTGGTTTCCCCTAGGCTAAAGACATGCTTTGACTGCACCTTGAATTTAATATAGGAAAATTTCATATAAACATCTCCATGTCCTGCCTTCTTTTGGAGGATCTGGTAACACCAGGCTGCTTTTTAGTACAGCAGCTGTGACCGAGTAGCAGCGGCCTCTGTTAGGAGGGGTCTGTACCCCTCACCCCCCACCCTTCTGTACCATCTTATCTGACTCCAGTGGGCATTTGTCCTACATTCTTTTGTGTAGATCTGTATTTCCATTTTTTATCATTTCTCTTTTGCCTGGAGGACTTTTGTTTTAGTGTGGGTCTGCTGGTGATAAATTCTTTTAGTATTTGTATGTCTGAGGAAATCTTTATTTTGTCTTCACTTATGAAAGATATTTTCTTTGGGGTATAAATTTATAGATTGACACTTCCTTTCAGTACTTTAAAGATGTTCCTCTACTTGTATTGTTTCTGATGAAAAATCTGTCATTTTTATCTTTACTCCTCTTTATATAATGTGTCTTTTTCTTCATCACTGGTTTTTAGCAATTTGATTATAATGTGCCATGGTGTATTTTTCCTTATGTTTCTTGTGCTTGGGAATTCTTGGATCTGCACCTTATCATTTTATCAGATTTGGAAAATTTTTTACCATTATTTCTTCAAATACTTTTTTCTGTTCCCCCACTCTCCTTTGAAGATTTCAGTTAGACCTGTGGTAGGCTGCTTGAATTTGTCTCACAGCTCACTGATGCTGGGTTTATTTTTTTTAATTACGTTTTCTCTGTTTCATTTGGAAAGTTTCTATTGCTTTGTCTTCAGGTTCACTAATATTGTCTTTTTCCGTGTCTAATCTGCCTCGAGGCCCATTTATTGATAGTAATTTTGTATTTCTTACATTGTAGTTTTATCTCTAGAAGTTGCATTTGGGTCCTTTTTTTTTTTTTCTTTTCTTTTCTTTTTTTTAAAAAAATCTTCCATGTCTCTCTTTGACCTTTTGAAATCTGGTATACAGTTTCAACATGGTATTTCTATCCTTGTCTGCTAATATCTATGATTTGGGTCAGTTTCAATTGATTGATTTATTGCCTCATTATGGGTCTTATTTTCCTGGTTCTCTTCTTTTTCATATTATTTTCCATTATGGTTTATTACAGGATATTGAATATAGTTCCTTGTGCTATACAGTAGGACATTCTTGTTTATCTGTTTTATATGTGGTAGTTTGTATCTGCTAATCCCAAACTTCTAATTTATTCCTCCCCCACATATTTTCCCCTTTGGTAACCATAAGTTTGTTTTCTGTGTCTGTGAGTCTCTGTCTGCTTTGTAAATGAGTTCCTTGGAATCATTTTTTTAGATTCCACATATGAATGATATCATATGGTATTTGTCTTTCTCTTTCTGATTTACCTTCACCTAGTACGATCTCTAGGTCCATCCGTGTTGCAGCAAATGACATTATTTCATTCTTTTTTACAGCCAAGTAGTATTTCATTGTGTGTATGTATCACATCTTCTTTATCCATTCATCTGTCAATGGACATTTAGGTTGTTTCCATGTCCTGGCTATTGTAAATAGTCCTGCTATGAACATAGAGGTGCATGTTTCTTTCTGAATTATAGTTTTGTCCAGATATATGCACAGGAGTTAGATTGTTGGATCACATGGCAACTCTTATGTTTAATTTTTTAAGGCAACTCCTCTGTACTGTTTTCCATAGTGGCTGCACCAACTTAAATTCCCACCAACAGTTGCAGGAGGATTCCCTTTTCTCCACCCCTCTCCAGCATTTGTTACTTGTAGAGTTTTTATTGATGGCCATTCTGACTGGTGGTATAGTTTTGATTTGCATTTCTCTGATAATTAGCGATGTTGAGCATCTTTTCATGTGCCTATTGGCCATCTGTATGTCTTCTTTGGAGAAATGTCTGTTTGGTTCTTCTGCCCATTTTTTGATTGGGTTGTTTGTTTTTTTTGTTACTGCGTTGTATGAGCTGTTTGTATATTTTGGAAGTTAACTCCTTGTCAGTTGCATTGTTTGCTAATATTTTCTCCCATTCCATAGGTTTTTTTCTTTTTGTTTATGATTTCCTTTGCTATGCAAAAGCTTATAAGTTTTATTAGGTCCCATTTGTTTATTTTTGCTATTATTTCTCTATGCCGGGTAGTTTTTGATTAGATACCTAGTTAAGTGCTGGACATTTTTGTATTCCTATAAACGTTCTGGAGCTTTGTTAATGAAACACAGGTTACTTGGAAACAGTTTGATTCTTTCAGATCTTGGTATTAGGATTTGTTAGGCAGAACTGGAGCAGTGCTCAGGCAAAGGATCATGATCTCCCACCACTGATGCAAGGACCCTCAGGGTACTCTACTAGTGCCCCTTGGATCTTGAGGTTTTCCCATCTGGCTGGTGAGAAGAGAACAGGCACCGTTCCAACTCTGTGTGAGCACAGAGCAATGGCATCTCATCCTTCTCAGTGTTTTTTTCTCCTGGCCTTCGTGTAGTTTCCTCACATATACACCCTGAGCAGTATCCAGCTGAACACTCGAGGGGGAACCTTTGGTGGTCTTTGAACTTCTTTCTCTTTGTAGAACTTGCTTCTCTTGCACTCTACACTTTGAACACCCCCACCCCAACTCAGGAAGTCTGGGCCTCTCCTAAGCCGGTGCTTATAAGGCTTATCTCATTAGTTTCTCATCCCATAGGGATCGCGGTTCTTTGTTACATGACATCTGGTGTCTTAAAAACCATTGTTCCATACATTTTGTCCCTTTCTGATTGTTTCAGCAGGAGAGTAAATGTAGCCCCTGTTACTCCATCTTGGCTGGAACATGGACAGTCTCTCTCTTTCCCTCCCTCCCTCCCTTCTCCTCTCCCTCCCTCTCTTTTATTCAGGTGAAATTCACATAACATAAATTAATTATTTTAAAGTGAACAATTCAAGAGGCAGTTAGTACATTCACTGTGTTGTGCAAGCACCTTCTCTGTCAAGTTCCAAAACACTTTCATCACCCCAAAGAAAACTCTGTAACCACTAAGTAGTCACTCTCCATTCTCCTCTCTCCCTAGCTCCTGGCAACCACCAATCTTCTGCATTCTGTTTCTTTGGACTTACTTAGTCTTGATAGTTTGCATAAATAGAATCATACAGTATGTGGCCTTTTGTGACTGGCATTTTTGACGTTTACCATAATGTTTTAGAGGTTCATCCACATTGTAGCATGTATCAGTACTTCATTTCTTTTCATGGGTGAATAATGTTCCAGTGTATGTACATGCTACATTTTGTGTATCCATTCATCCATTGATAGGCATTAGAGTTTTTCCACCTTTTGGCTCTTGTGAATAGTGCTACTGTGAACATGGTGTATAAGTGTTTGTTTGAATATCTGTTTTCAGTGCTTTGGGGGGTATATACCTAGGATTGGAATTGTTAGTCAGTGGCAGTCCTATGTTTAACTTTTAAGGAACCACCAAAATGTTTTCTACTGCAGCTGACCTATTTTACATTCCAACCAGCTATGTGTTAGAATTGCAATTTTCCCACATTTTCACCAACACTTATTTTTAGTGTTTTGAGTGTAGCCATCCTAACGGGTATGACATGGTATCTCATGGTAGTTTTGATTTGCATTTCCCTGGTGATTAATGCCCATTAAAGATGTTGAACATCTTTTCATGTGCTTAGTAGCCATTTGTGTATCTCCTTTGGAGAAATGTCTGTTCAGCTCCTTTGCCCATTTTTGAATTGTATTGTTTGTCTTTTTGTTGTTGACTTATACAGATTCTCTGTTAATAGTATAACAAGCAGTTTGCCATGGTCCTGACTAAAAATTTTAATATTCTTCACATTGAATACATTTTAAAATAATTTAATTAACCCTGCACTTATTATTGCATGTTTAGGTTATAATTTTTGCTGTTACTAATAACTTACAAAATAATTTCTGTGGCTCTTTTTCTCCTGGGCTGGGTCGAGGAACATGAGATGTTTGTAGATCTTGCCAGTTTTCCTGAAGGGAATGTGAGTTTACAAAGCCATCAGTGATTCAAGTGTGTACTTCTTTCACTGCAGACTTGATGAGGCTTATGTCATTTCATAGGCCGTGTTTTGCCAATAAGTATAAAATAGCCCTTTGTTACTACTTTAGTTTTGTTTTTCTTGATTCCTAGTAACGTAAGTATTTGCCTCTGAGTTTCTGGAAGCGTCCTTAAATATGAGTGCATGAGGAAGAGCCAGTGGATGATGGAGGAGGGGTGGGAATCTGGCTTTGGTCTCCAGCTGATCCTTGCATCTCTGTTTCAGGCACCATCACGACTCCAAACGGAGGCGATCCGATGAATTCAGGCCTCAAAATTACCACCAGCAGGATTTCCGACGAATGTCTGATCACCGCCCCCCTATGGGCTACCACGGCCAGGGACCCTCGGACCATCACCGCTCTTTCCACACAGACAAATTGGGGGAGTATAAACAGCCCCTCCCCCCGCTGCACCCCGCAGTCTCAGATCCTCGCTCGCCCCCTTCTCAGAAATCTCCTCACGATTCCAAGTCTCCCCTGGATCATCGGTCTCCTTTGGAGAGATCACTAGAACAGAAAAACAACCCAGATTATAACTGGAATGTTAGAAAAACATAAAGGACAGTTCGGGAAGAAGGGGAGTGCAAGAGTCATTAAGCACCTGGATGTTTTTGGTCTGATCCACAGGAGCCAGTTATCTAGACCAGTGATGGCGTTTCTGGACACGCTGCTGCTGTCAGCTCGCTGCTGAAGGAGCACTTAAGGGAGTGGGGGACCTTTTGCTTGGTCCAGCTTTGATTTGGGTCACCACTCCCGCACTTGGGCACCCCATCCCATTCCAGCCTTGTCCTGGCCTCCCACTTTGATGGGTGCTAGGAGGAAGAGGTGACGTTTTGTCTACCAGCTTCACGGGCTGTTCCCCAGTGAAGGAAGAAAAGATCTTAGAGTCGTGAATGTTTTATCACCAGGGCTGGTGCGCCCTGGACCTTGGCGCATGGTCGGGGAAAGTGCGTGTGCATGAAGGCTGCCGGGACCTGCTGGACAGCACGGGGTTTGGTTCACCATGATGTGACGGATGCTGCTGTTGGGGAGCGGGGCGCGGGGGTGAGCGGGTGGGGTCTCGCATCATAGGACTTGAAGGGGAGCAGGTACCCCCCTCAAACATGTTCTTGGGAGAAGTGACACTCGGCCTCATCATGTGACACCTGTGGTGCTGGGGGCACGGGGAACAGAGGGGGAAACACTTCCACAGCAGCCGCTTCCCCACCAACACTAAGTTTTCCCACATTGTACATTTCAAAGGTTTGGTCTCCCGGGTGGGCCTCGTTTGCCCCCTGTGCCAGGGAAAGTAGGGCCTGTGCAGCTGACTTCTGAGGACTGTGAGTTGGGCAGCATTGAAGTGGGCGTGGGTCCTGTTTGGTTGGGAGTGGGCTGCACGCAGGGTAGGCGGGGCGAGGGCTGGGTGTGTGTGGCCAGGGCGCTGGGATCCCTGGTGGATTCTGATTCCTGGGATGAGGGGTAACGGTTCTGGGCCTGGCGAGGAGGGGGCCGAGGGAGCAGGCTTGCTGACGAGCTGGTTGCTGGCAGCACTAGGGCGGGCTGCTGGGGAGGGGCCTTCGGGTCTCCCAGCCTGGGGGTTGGTAGTGCAGCAAGTGGGGGAGGGCCAGCGTGGCAGCCGGTCACCATCCAAAGCTGTGTCGGAGTTCCCTTCGCCCAGCTTGAAGAGGTAAGATTCCGCAGGGTCACACGTCTCCTGCTGCTCATGTGGTGGGTGGACAGATGCAAATAAGTTGCCTGTGGTGAACATGTTTCCACTGCTAGTTGGAGATCATTCGAATTGAACTCAGTATCTTTTACAGTGAAATCAAGTTAAGTGTAAACCTTTTTTTTTTTTTTTTTCCAAAACAGGAAGCATCCAAGGACAGGGTAACTGAGCTGTAGATAGAGTCAGACTAGAGTTGAATTGAGTCAGGATGGGAGGCAAGTTGGTTACATTTGTTAAGGAGGCTCCTTTCATTTTACTGGTTCTGGGGCCTTCCGTTCTGTTCACTTTAAATATAACTTGCCAGTAATTGTTAAGAGTATTCAAAGGCCTTTCTAGATGGAGACAGAATAACTGACTTGAACATACAGTGTGCCTATACGTGTCTAGGCTCAGAGCTGCTGGAAACCCTTCCATTGGGCATATACAGGGTTAAACTCCCCGCACTAACCCGAGGGGACTTCATAAAATCATTATCACTTGCTGGTATCCTGGGCAGCACCATTAATGCCTTTACTGTTGCCTCACCAGTGAAGCAGAGCTGGCTTTGGGGGGCCATCACACTCTGCTTCCCAGAGTGTCCTCTGGCTAGCCTGTGCTGAGGTCCACGTGAGAGTCTGGGTCCACACAGTTCGTGAGGGGAGCTCAGTGGACCCACCACTTCCTGATCTATTTCTCCTCCTGATACTTGGCATCATTCACCCTGGGCTTGTATGACACGTGCCCAGAGCACAGCCCCAAGGGACCACAGAGGAGCCCCTGGCCACTGTCACCCCAGTGAGGACGTGTGAGACTGCTCCGAGGGGTAAGATAGGAAATCATGCCTCTGCTTTGGCCACAGGTTGGGCTCCTTGCCAGCAGTACTGACACTACCTGTGTTTGTCTTGCTCAGGCCAAAGGGGAAGGGCAGCCTGGCTTGCAGATCCTTGAGCCATCCACGGGCCCTGGAGGTGGGCAGGGTGGGCCCCAGCACGGCTTCCCTGTGGGAAGTCGGGTCATGTCCTTTCAGAGGAGGCCAGGAGGAGGAATCGGAGGGCCTGCATTTCAATGTTCATCAAGGTTTTTTTTTTCCCTCTGAAGTTGTTGGTAGGAGATGTGTGAGTTATTCCCAAAGATGTCTCATCATGAGGAAAAAGGAACTTGCTTTTGTTCACATTCAGGATTTTTAGTGCCATATGATGTAGCAAAAGGCAGTGTCAGCCAGGTCAGTATTAAATTGATTATGAAAAGTACAGTATCCCCATAAAAGCATCTATTTTAGGTGTCGGAGTATGTTTGGAGGGTGGGTTGGGAGAAAGGAGGCATTTCCTCATTGTCCTAAATCAGTATGAATACTGTATGCTTATATCAAAACCAGAAATTTGCACAGGTAGGAATTCTCTCACTTGTGGATGGGAGAAGCTGCCCCCGGAATCTTTGAGGATGGTATTCCATGGAGCCTAGCTTTGAAAGATTTAGTTATTAGGTAGCAAGAGCAGGGGCTGAGGAAGAGGGAAGTTGAACAGAACCCGGAACCTGAACAGAAACCCGGATTCACGTGTATGTCCTAGTCCTGGCAGAGGACACGGTTAACTCCAGACTCGTCCCCGCCGTCTGTCACTGGCTCCGGGCTCCCCTTCCTTTTAGTCATTCCTTAACGCTCTTCGATGGGAACCCAGAACACTTCTCACGTCCTGCTGCAGACACTCTAGCCTGATGTCTGAGAGCCACATCAGGGTGCGCGGTGCAAACACGATTCAGTTATGAATTCACACAGTGACACTGAAATCCTACAGACCAAAACCAATGCGTCAGCAGGAGCGGTGGCCCGGGGCCCAGCACCGGCGCTCGCTCCTCTGGCTCATCCGAGGGCTGCCGTGTTGGGCGAGGAGAGCCAGGCCAAGGGTCCAGGCTGCTTTAGTCCATCTGTGTCCCACTCGGTTGGGGGCAGATGGTTTTTCTTTATTGTAAAATTGTGGACTTTTAAAACCTGTTGACTAAACAGTAATTAATTTATATTTGTGAAAAATGCCACTGTCCTAGTGATTTCTGATGTAAATAATGTTGTTTATATAGTATGTATTAAATTTTCCTACATTGTAAAACTGCTGTACTTTTGATTCTTGTATATTAAAAAGTGTTACTAAGGATTTTTAGAATTGGGCGAACACGTTGCATTGCATTGGCGTGGCCCGCGACTGTGCATGCCTCCTCGTCTCCCTTCCTTTGGTTGCTAGGTCATCAAGATTGACCGCCTTGTGAAATGGAGCGTTTTAAAGTTGCGTCTCTTCCCCCTACCCAGGCCCAGTTGTGTTGTCGGGTCCAGGTCCTTTCACCAAACGTTCTAGATTTTCTCTGAGTAGCTGCAGCTGAAAGTCCCCCGGCCCAGCAGCAGTCGTCTTAGCCCGAGTCCCTGCACTTGAGGAGGAGTTGCCGCCAGTGGCTGAGCAGAGCCGCCCTCAATTTCCCATGTTGGTCGTGCCGGGAGGGGAGGATCCCGGGGAGACCCGTGCCCATCAGGTGCCCATCAGCAGGGGTCCCGCAGCCCCCCGGGCAAGAGGAAATCAGAACACTGGGTCTGCCAGCCTGCAGCCTTGAGGGTAATTTTACGGTTGGGTTTTATATTCTTGAAGGGGGGGAAAGAGCACTTTATAATGGAAACACTGACACAAATGTTAACTTGAGCATTTGGCACTGGGGCTGGCCCAGCTCCTACGAGCCCCAGACAGAGGAAGGGTGGCACAGCCGAGGCTGGAGAGCTGTCTGAATAGGAGGCGGAGAAGTTCGCCAGACCCAAGGGGTTTTGCTAATACATAGGTGACTCTGAAACCAAACTTCAGTCTTTGTGAAGGTCTTAATTGCTGATAACCAAATAAACCTGTGTGTCTGCTCAGGGCTGAGGGGTTAACTCCTGTGACTGTCAGCCCAGGACACGTGGTTGCAGGGAGCCGCGCCCACCTGGTGGTGCTGGGGTTTTAGTGCATATGCAGTGGGAGTCAGAGACTCGAGAGCTGAGGGGTCTTCCTGCCTATAAACTTAACTCACAATTGTGTTGCAACTCACAGCTCGGCTGGAACAACTTTGGGAAATTTTAAGAACAAGTGCAATAATCAGCTTATGATTTACAATAGCCACCAGGCTTCTAAACTGACCGCTGCCAAAAAACGCCTGCCTTTTACTGGAAGGAGTAGGCCCACGCCCCTCCCTGCTGGCAGGGCCTCACACATCTGGCATCAAGGCAAGTCCTCAATTAGTGTCAGCAGATTAAGGTCACTTATTGAAACACAAGGCCCCCGCAGTTTGCCAGATCTGTGGCTCTGGGTTCCAACCTGTGGCTCTTAAAGGAGCAGAACCAGGTTTGTCTTGGAGGCAGCCTTTCCATCACGTTTTGAGACTGGAAAACTACTGGGCTTATGTCACCTCCCAACCTGCATTTATTCTGCTTTGTGAAGTGGAGAAGAGACATGGCTCATCGGAATAAATGCTCCTTATCCTGTAGAAACCGGGACCCTGGTGGGTCTGCCCCCTGCTGCTGCTGGTGGGGTCCTACCCTGGGCTGAGTCTTGGGGATTCCTGGTCAGTTCTGTGCCGTGTGACCGGGCTTTATGTGGAACACAGGCAAGTCTCTGACCTATAGACTTCCAACCTTGAAGATGGCCAGATTGACAGCCACTTCCTGGGGCCAGAGCTGCCCCGCAGAGGGTTCATACGTGCTGTCTTTTTCTTAATGCCTTTTGTGACCCAAGAGGGAATTGTTGTCACTAAAGCATGTTCCCCACTGACCCCATGCACTGGGTTGGCCTTGGGGGGCAGGGATGGTCTAGGAGGTGGGCAGGGAAGTCAGTGTCTTGTCTCTTTTGGTCCTTCCCTGTGTGCAGTAGGGCAGGTGGATTTTTCACCTCCATTTGCACACGAAGCAGGCAGCTCCTAGGGTTAATGTGGTTTGTAAGTGAGAGCTCCAGCTGTGGGAAAGGAAGAGGTTTGCAAGCCCCGGGGACCACCTGGAAGGAGACAGCATCCATCAGTTCTCAGCTGGGGAGGGTGCAGGTAGAGGAGGGGAGGTCAGGGGCAGAGGGTACCTAGGATGTAGCAGCCCTCGCCCTGGAGCCGGCCAAATAATTGGAGCTGCCTGTCCTGGGAGCCCGGGAAAGGGGCAACTGCAAAGCCTGCTGTGGGCGATTAAACCCAAGGAGGAAGGCCCAGCAGGGACTGGAACCATCTAAACACAGAGACAAGGCTCTCAGTCTGGTGGGGGAGACACAGCTGGTACTAGACAGTCATGAGAGAGAGGTTCTCCCTGTGGGCCGGGCCCTGTTCTAAGCGGTGTGGATACGCACAGGAAGGATGGGGCCCCGCCCTCTTTGAGTTGATTTCCTAGCTGGGGGGATTGGGGAGGCAGACCCTAGGCAAGCGAACAATAAGAGGACACAAGGTCTGATAAATACCGGGGAGAAAAGAGCCAGGAGATGAGTAGAGGGCAGGGGTAACCAGGGAAGGTGTAAGAACCAATGGGAGGCGTGGGTCTGTGAGGTGCACAGACTTGGCTTTGAACCATCTGGCGTTCTCGGGCAACCTTGCTGCCTCTCCAAGCCTCAGACTCAAAAGTCCGCATGAGAGCCCTTGGTCAGGCTCTGGTGGCCTGAGTGAGGTCCCTGAGGGGTCCCTGATGGGCTCGGCATCTGTCGATATTATCAAAGGGGGACGCTGGGACATCCTGAGGCGCTGGGGAGCTGCACCTGGGAGACGACTCTTGCCATCCAGCTGGGGTTTGCGGTGTGTGTTTTGGGATCAGCTACCGTTCTCCGATGGAGGGCCCTGAGTGAGTAAGGTTCTAGAACTGTCCTGCAGGGGGCAGCAGATTTCCACTACAAATGGCCTGTCTGTACCACCACCTGAACCCAACCCGGGGAGGGCTCAGCCGTCACTCCCCTGCCCCCTGGGGGCCGTTCTCCTTGGTTGTGAGCCCACACTGGAGCCAGAGACCTGGAGGCACCTTGTCCCTGCCGGAAGTGCGACGGGGCGGGGACACAGGAGACGGCTAGAGGCTGCAGGGAGAGGCTGGCCTCACCTGCCTCCACCAGCAGGAGGCCCCGGGGGCGGTGCTGACCGCCACCGCCCAGCCTCAGGAGGGGCCTCAGGCAGCCGGGTGGGCTCTCCGCTCCCCAGGGTTGACAGGGCAGCCCTGCTTCATGGTCACCTCCAGCCATCCTTCAGGGATACAACACGCTCCTCCCAGCTCCAGCCTCTCCTCCCTCCCACCTCCGTGTGGCAGGAAGAGGGTCCGCCCTGAGCCACAAGGCCCAGGCATCACTCTGCGGCTCCCCTGCGACCTTCCCCTTAGCTCTAAGCTCGCTGGTTTGGGTCCGAGGCCGTGGGCAACAACCTGCCCTGCTGGCCACGCTCATCTTCTCTGTCTCCCTGAGGCCCTGGCTGCAGCCAGACCAGACTGCTCCTGCAGCCTCAGATATTGGAGGGTCTGCTTCTAGGCCACTGTCCCCCTTTTCCCCACCTCCTTCACCTCCGCGTGCCTGTGAATCCTGTTCAACCTCCAGATGCAATTCAAGCTTGGTTTCCTCTGAGCAGCCTTCTCTGACCCTGCTGTCTCTGTCCCGTTCCTGTATGTCCCTTCCTGGTGCCCATAGATGCCATCAGAGCCCCTGGCATACTCTGTTGCCCCCATGTTGTCATAGCCACCATGCCCCCCTGGAAAAGTGGGGCTCCCAGCGGGGACCAGGTTTCCTTCACCTCCAGCTCTGAGTCCTGACTCCGCATGGTTCCTGTGGGTGCTGGGCTTGAAGCCTTCTCTTGTGAGGTGCCCAGAGAGGGGACCGAGGGAGAGGAGGGCCGTGGTGCTCCCTTACCTGGAGGATGAGTGGGCTGGGGGCTCAGGCCAGAGTTCAGGTCCCAGTCGGCAGGCCTCCTGGACCAGGGGAACATTTAAAGCAGTTAGAAGCCAGTTCTGGGCAGTAGAACAGCTTCCCCATGGCTTCTTGGCCTGCTGGGTGTTAACCCTTCATTTGCTGGATTTTTAGAATCTCCAGGGAAAGGACTGGAAGGATGATGAGGCTTTAGATGCCTGGAGTGAATATTAAGTAGAGGCAATTTACTAGCCATCATGGTATTATTTCAGCATCGTAGCTCCTGGAAGGGTGGCTATGCTGCGGCAGGCATGCGGGTTCCTGGTCCCCGGCTGTCTCACCCTGGGAGGGAGGTACCCAGGCCCGGCCTGGGGCTCGCTGTACCATTCAGGAGGGTGAAGAGGCAGCAAGGTCTGGGGTGGCAGCAGCAGGGTGGAGAGCCTAGTGGACTCACACAGGAAGGGCCCCAAGGCCTGGGGAGGAGACCCAGGGCCCTCATAGCAGCCTGGCTGACAGCATGGGTACCAGAGAGAACGTCTCACTTCAGATCAGGCTGCACCCCGACTGCTGGGACCTGGGCCAGGTGTTAACCTCAGGGCACGGGGTGAAGTGTCACCCACTTGATGGGGAGCAGTGCCCGGCCGTGTGTTAAGCACCATGCAGGGGGAACCTTAACTGCTGTGGCCAATTCCTCGGGGCCGCTGATCCTCAGCATGGACCAGCCTGGCCTGGGCCTGGTGGTCTGTCCTGAGGCCCAGCCCCCTCCTTGCCCTCCCTGCCCTGGAGAGGCTGGAGATTTAAAGGCTCTGCGGGCCTCCCTGCCTCCTTTTGGGGCCACCTCTTCCCACATGGCTCTGGGCTCCTGTGGCCCCCAACCCCCCACCCGGGGCCTCTCTGCCTCCCCCTCTGAACCCCATGTCACGTCACTCTGTCCCCTGCACAGAGCCTCACTGCCCCCTTCACCTCCTGAGTTCTGCTCTGACAGTGGGTGTGGATAGGAATCAGATAGCTAACTGTTGCCCAACTAGGTCCTAGTTCAGCGTTTCCTGAACTTGGGGCCAACAGATGTATGGTGGGGAGGGTAGTCTTTTGAGATCTCTAGAAGCATTGAAATTTTTGTATGTTTTCATATTGATGGACATCTTTTTCAATCAACGGAAGCGAATCCTGGGTCATTGGGAAGGGCAGGAGGGAGAAAGGAAGCCGGGACTGGAGGGGTGTATTGGAGCCGAGGAATCAGTGCTACTTCCCCAGGGGGACGAGGGAACTCACACCCGAGACGGGCTTCCCAGGGTCAGAAGACTGAAAGGCAGGGGGACAGATGACAGGCAACTGAGCTGGGGAGAGCCTTGCCTGGACGCTTCCACCTCCGCCCTCCATCGCACGGAGAGGGCCCACTTAGTGTCTGCAAAACATCACCCACTTCTTAAATTAATGCCGTCCCTTTGCGTTTTATTGGTTTTGTAGTTTTGTATGGGCTTAATTAATAAATGTTTTGATTTTATAGTTGAAAGGAGCTATAATTATAAAGATTCTCTCCCTATCCTCATAAATTATACAAATGAACTCCAGCCCTGGAGGGCCTGGGGAAATATTGGCCACTAGAAAGCATCTGTATGTTACGTATCTTTGGGAACCCCGAGCTGGTCACAGCCTTGACTTGTGTGTGAGTGAATAAAGCAGCTTGAGTGATAGGCCCATGAGCAGAACAGAGGGTTGGTTACTGGGTGCCAGGCTCTGGGCCTGTTGTTTATTGTGTTTTCTCATCAAGTCTTCACCAAATTGTCATGAGGTCGGATTTATCCCCATTTTCCAAGTGGGGATCCTGAAGCCCAGAGACTTGAAGTAACTTGCCCAAGATCACACAGCTAAATGGTGGAGCTCAAATTCCACCGCGGCTCCTCCTGCCTCTAAAGGCCGAGCTTGTCCCGGCCTTGTTCAATGGCTTCTCCAACTGTCACCCAAGTGCCTTTGACTGGTGTTATCTTATTCTCCCGACGGCCCTGTGACCCAGTCCTAGTCCTTCCCCAGGACTGGAGAGAGAGGCTCAGGGGCAGCGTGTGATGCCTCAAGGCCAGAGCACAAGGCGAGCAATGTGAGGACCAGCGCAGGGCCATTTCCCGCCGCTGTTCTCATCCCCTCCCCACTCGGTTACACCCTCTGCAAGTCATCCGGGGAGGGCGGCCACACTCCTGGGAGCACTGCTGGGTCCCCAACAATGAGCACAGCCCCAGACACGGCATGGGGCCTCCCTGAACGTGTGTGGACTAAATGAATGTGTCCCCAAACCCACACCATGACCGGACACACAGGGGAAGCACCAGCCGGTGCCTGTGTGTCTGTGCAAGGACCCGAGAGAGAGAGACGGGAAGGTTAGACCCACCCGGTCAGCTCCCAGAGGGAGGGGCCTGGGCACTTCCTGGAGGGATTCGCCGCCCCCTTCCACCCTGACCATTAGCGAAGGGCAGGTAGTGTCAACCCCCCGAGGCAGATGCTGGAGTCGCCCTGCCCGGCTCCCCTTGGCATTAGTCCCTGGTGGTCCAGGCCCCCAGCCTTGACTTGAGGGCCATCTGGGAGCCCTGCTGACCAAGCCCCGCTGATGGTGCCCAGGATTCCAGTCCCCTGAGCTTTGGGAAGGAGGCGGCGGCAAGGGGGCTCCACTGTGACAAATCAGTCCTTGGGTCAAACACTCGGCAGGGCGCCTGGCACACGGCAGGTGTCCAGAACACGTAGCTGTCATGGCACTGGCTGGAGACTCCAGTCCCCATGCATTTGGGAGTGGGGTCCACACCAGCAGCTGGATCATGTCTGGGATCGCTAACAAGACCGACCCCAACCTGGGAAAGCTGATGGCCGCCCCTGGACCGGGGTGACCCAGCCGAGACCCCACAGGCACCCCGGGCCGTCCCCTCCTTCGACCCCAAGCCTCTCAGGCTTCAGGTCTGGCGTACCTTCTTTCCCATCCTCTTTCTCTTCAGGGTCCGTTGAGGTCCCCCTACCTTCCCAGCCTCCAGGTGGGGGTCTGGCCCCCTGCTTCCCCCAGGACCAGAGCCTTGGCTTGATGCCACCCCTGTTTTGGGGCTCCTCAAGGGAGGAACAGGTGGGTGGCATGGGGTTCACCTGGAAACCAGGTCAATGGCATCTGCCTGGTAGGGCTGTTGTGAAAATGGTCAAAGGAACTGCACGTTCAGGGCAGGTGTGGACGTACTCATTTTATCTGCAGGAAGACCACGTGAGGACATGCGGTCATCATCCCTCGTGGCTGAGAGAGCTGAGGCTGAGAATGATCTCACGTCACCCCCCATCACACAGTCAGTAGGTGGGTGAAGGGCTGGGATCCTGGGCCAGGTCTGGTCCCGGGGCCCGGGCTCTTCTCTCTGCCCAGGTGTCCCCCTGCCCCCACCACTGGTCATCCAGGCCCACCCAACCCAAGGCACAGACCCCCTGCCCCCAGGTGAGGGCCTGGCCTTGGGCAGGGCAGGGCTGGTCCAATGGACCAAGCACTTGCACTGCTCCCTTGAGGGCGTGCTTTGGGGACGGCCTCTCCACCCATTTCCAGCTCTCTTAATACTTTAGAGGCCTGCTTTCAGGGGTGTCCCCCTCAGCCCCAGCCAGTTCACCCATGTTAATAAAGTTCCCAGCCCCGGAAACAGCGGATACTGTTGCTGGACTTGTGCACAATAGGAGCTTGGAGTGAACTTGAGACCCAGGCCCCAGACCATTTCCAGCAGACCTTTCCGAGCATGTCCTTGTTCTCCCCAGGCAGATCTGTTTGGCCAGAGAGTTTGCTCTGGCTAAAGGGGCCGGCCTGGGGAGGGCTCTGCTTCCTGCGGGAGGGAGGGACGAAGCGGGACAGGAGGAGTTCAAATGCGGAAGAATCTGTGAGCCTTCCCAGCACTGCTCTGGGCAAGGATGGAGTGATGCCCGGTGACACGCCTGCCTCGGCCTCGGGGATCCAGGCTGCCTGGGATTGCGTCCCCCGGCTCCAGAGACACCCTTGCCCCCCAGTACATCATGCCTTGCACACCTGCTGCCCGTTGCAGTTTCTTAATTAAGTCCATCCTTCTGGGACCTTCTGAGCGTGTTCATTTCTGTTCCTCTCCTTCAGGGCTCTTGCACCAAACCCACGTCAGAGGCAGGAAGGGATTAAATGGTCAAAGGTGCTGAAAAGCCTGGAAAGGTGGGGAAGGTAGCTAAGAGGGAGCTGTTGAAACAGGTGGTAGAGTCTTTGGTCCCACTGATTCAGGAGGTGATGATTTCCCAGGGACCATGGGCACCTCCCTGGGATTAGGGGTCCTTAGACTCCTGACTGGTGTCGGGGGTTCCCACTGACCACTGGCCGGAACACCACGCTTCTTCAGCCCATGTGGGAGCTCGATAAAGAGCCCTTGAATTGTTTTAAGAGTCTAAGTAAGGCCAATCAGACCGAAGAGATGTGATTGCTGGGCCATATTTAAGAGAGGAGCATATGGTGAAGGACCGTGAACCAAGCAGGGTCCCCGCCCTGAGTGTCTGGTGGGAGACAGGTATGTGAGGCTAAGGGTGGGCCTTTTCCTCAAGGCGCCCTCTCTCCAGATCTCATGGGTCAGCCGGGGAGTGGGCGGGTGCAGGGGCCCTCCTGGTGTAGGAGCTGGCCAAGAAGGCTTGCTGCAGGAAGGAGTCCGTGAAGGTGGTATGAGCTGGGGGGGATGAGCTGGGGAGGGGCTGACACTAGTTGGGGTCTGTGGTTTCCTTGGTGCTTCCTTCCGTGTTCTCTCTCGTTTTTGCCTGTCTTCCCAAGAACCTCTGCAGCAGGACCACCAGCTTCATCTGGCAGATGAGGAAACAGGCCACAGGGCCCGTGGCCGGCAAGGCCACCCCTTGAAGGGGACTTGTTCCAGCCCACGGGGGCTCCAGCACATCATCTGGTAGCTGTGGGGAGTAAGTATGCCCCTCCCAGGCTTCCCTCCTATTCTTTGAACTTCCTTTTTTCAAATTTTAGCATCGTCCTCCTCAGGATCAGAACTTTGGTCCATGCGTAATTGGGTATTTGCCGTAAAGCCCAATCCTAGTAAAGCCAGCTGTCCTGGGCCACCCAACCCACCACACTCCCAAGATTCTGCTGGGTCGTGGCCTTCAGATGTCTTTATTCCCTGAGTGACAGCCAGGAGACCCCTGCCAGTCCGCTTACCAACCATGGATTTGCAACTGGCTCGTTCAAATGTAACACATTTCCCTTTGGGAGGTTTATTCTGTGAGCGTTGCACTTCTTAAGAAGTTTTTCTTGGAAGTTTTGTCATTTAAATTAAAAAAATTAAGAACAATCCAGCTGTGTGTGCTTTCTAACGTGTCCTAAAGTAAGATTTGGATGTCGGGGTCCCGGACCTGCTCCTGCTGTGGTCCTCCCGGGCTCGGTAAATGACACCACAGCTTCCCCGGGTACTGAACCCACACACCTGGAGGCAACACCTTGGTCCGCTCTCAAGTTCTCACGCGCCCCAAAGCTCCACCTTCACATTGAACCCCAAAGCCCGTCATTCGTGCCACCTCTGGCTCTGCCACTGCCCTCCCACTTCTGGCTGGCTTTGTGCCGCAGCCCCTGACGTCCTTTCTTCCCCACAGTGATCCCACTCTTTGCTGGAATGTTTCCTTTAAAACCAGAGTCCAACCCATCTCCCCACACTCAGAGCCTGCTAGCAGCTTCCTATGGCAACTAGAATAACAAGGCCTGTCCTGCTCTGGCTGCCTGTGGCCTCATCTTGCACCCTGATCCATGCACCTGGCTTCCTGCAGCCCACACTCTCTGGGCTGCTGCTGTGCCAGGGCCTCTGTGCTCACCGTTGCCTGTGGAGAACGCTCTCCCCAGATCTTTGCACGGCCCGTTCTCCGGATTCACACAGGTGAAGTAGTCCGAGGGCCCCGCTGACCCCACCGGAGAGGAAAGCCTCTCCCCACCGTCCCCCAATCCAGGGTGCATCTCTCTCAGGTCCTTTGACCCATGAACCTTTTCTTCATGTTGTTGTCACATGGGACATTCGCTTATGTAACTGCTTGGTTAGGGACCTGTCTCGCCAATAAGAACGCAAGGGAGTGTGTACAGATCTCTGTCGCATCCCCCCAGCACCCGCGATCACGAAAGAGTTATCCAATGAATCAAGGAACACGGGCAGTTGCAAAGGGAGGAGATGGCCATTTCTGGTGGCCTCTTCATGCTGCCAGGGCGCCAGGACTCCGTGTGCAGGGCAATTTATGAGCATTAGCTCATTGGATTTCTGTAATGGCTTTGGGCGGTAGGTACTCATAATTCCATTTTACAGAGAAGGAATCCAAGGTTCAGAAAATCCAAGGGAGACCACACAGCGACGGGCAGAGCCAGTTTGGATGCCAAGTCAGCCTGCCATCTGAGACCAAGTCCCCCCACCCCCGAGTCCGTTCAACCTCCTGCTCCACCCTGCGTGCTGGCATTGCTCTGATGAGCCCCACTCTGCCTGGCTCAAATGGGTCAAATGGGTTCTCGGTAAGCGGGGGTGGGGGTGGGGGTGGGGGTCGGAGCGCGGAGAGGAGCCCGCAGCTCCATCTGCTAATGCGTTTACCTCCAGGCTGACTCGCCTCGGCTGAGCTGGCACAGAAGCGTCTCTGCTCCAAACCCAGCCTGTGGAGTAAGATGAAGCTGCTTCTTGGGAATCATTTCGCTCACGACTCTGTGTTCCATATTCATGATGAAATGCAAATTTCCATGTTCACGAGGGCAACTAGTAGCATGGTACTCGGAAAAGAATTCCAGCTGGTTAAGTTTAGGGTCCTGAACAAATTCCAAACCAAGATTCTTTTCTGGCCAGGGCCGCAGCTTTTTCATCTGATGGTGGATGAGATTTTTTTTTCTCTCCCGTGTGCCCTGGCCCTGGCTTCTCAATTATCTGTTCTTCTGCGCTGGCCAAGTGCCAACAGCCCTTGTTGGTTCCCCACCCCCTGCATGAGTATTCATTTCATCCCACTTTCTAGTGAGGCTGAGAGGCCTATCAATTTGGGTGACCGGGTAAGATGTGTGGGGAGGTCCCAGCCTTGTTTTGTCCCTTCCAGGATGGTTCTTCCTCCCAAAGCCCGGACTCCTGTGTTCACTCTGGGAGCCTGCTTAAGAGCAGGGCTCTAGAAAGCTCTCCCTTCCTATTTTTAGCTTCCTCCTCGGCTTGGGATTGGTGTACATGCTCTCTGGTTTTCTCGGTTCACCTCCCTCCCGAGCTTCCAGGGTCCACGTGGGCCTCTCCCCTCTCCTTTCACCCACTGTCTCACTTAACCCCTCTTGCTTTGGGATAATAGCGACACCAACACTGGACACTCACTGTGCGTCAGTCCCTGTCCTTAGTACTTCACAGGAATTAACTCACTGAATCTTCAAACAACCCTATGGGATGGACACTCCCCACTTTACAAAGGAGGGGATGCAGGCTCAGAGAGGTTGACTCGCCCAAGGTCACAGAGCTAGGAAAGTGGAGAAGCTGGGACGTGGCCTGGCTTAACTGGGCTGCTATTCTGCTGCCTGGCATTTATTATTAACAGCAGGGACTCTGGGGGCAAAACAGGCCTAGGTGTACATGTTGGCCCTGCCCTTGCTAAGGAACCCTAGGCCAGTCAGTCCATCTCCCCGAGTCTCTCTATTTCCATCCGTAAAATGGGCATGCATTTGTTCTTGACTCACTGGTTAACTTTAAAAGATGAAATGTGAAGACCTGGCCTCAAGCAAGCTTCAGTCCTGTGCACACTGATGGACCCTCTGCAGTGCCACCACCCTTTCCCTGGGCTGTGGGCAAGGAGGGGGACCTCTGGGGCGGGAGGCAGCCACAGTCCCAGCTCTGGGGTCCTAGACTGATGAACTCCTCCTGGATCTCAGGCCAGCCCACCCAACCTCGTCCCAGAAGGCCCTTTATGTCCCTCCTCCATGTGATCATCTGTCTTCAAGACGGTTCCAGCTTCGCGAGGGAACCTGGACCCCTCAAGCCCCAAAGGCAGCTCATCGCAAGGAGAAAAAGTAATTTTAGAGAAGCAGGGGGCTTTGGTTGTTTAATTGCTTCTCCTTCTGCAGGCACTCACCACACTCAACTCACACACACACACACACACACACACACACGCGTGCGCGCTGCCCGCTCCCCATTCCCTGGTACATACACTGTAAGGGGGCAGCCACCACCAAAGTCAACCCTCCACCCCGAAAGGAACCAAAGTCCGTTCAGAAAACAAACTCCAACACATAGTCCAAAAGAAAGTAACAAAACAGAGCAAAAAATCCCAAACTTTACTTGCATTTAGCCATTAATAAATAATTTACAGTATGTACACGCGGTGACACTCCACACAGGTCGCAGACACGGGACACAGTGAGGGGCCCCCACTTCCAAGCAGAACGTGATCAAACACAACCAAAATAAAGTGCTTCACTTTTTACTTCCAACATAGGGACCATCTAAAAACCAGCAGGGAGGGGCCAGGGCTGCGCCTCCCACCCACCTGCCCGCCTAGCCCACGGCTTGGCAGAGAGAGGGAACCTCTCGGAGGGGGAGGCAGGGACCAGTCCGCAGCCTCCCGGGCCAGTGTATGAGAGGTCCCTGGGCAACAGCAGAGGGGTGGTTGGGGACAGTGGGGCCTGCGGGGCTTCTGGGAGGATCGCCCTCTGGGGCACGGCCACACGTTTAGGAGTGGAGCCCAGCTCGGTGCTGGTCCCCGGGGTTCTCTGAAACAGCAGCAGAGGTGGGACTGGTTCGGGGCTCCTCGGATGGGCAGCTTGGCTGATGTGAGGTGGGAAAGTCTCCTGGCTGTGTGGCCACAGGGCTTAAGAGGAAGGCCTAGAAGGAGGAGATCCTGCCAGGGATGCTAAGGGCTGAGACACCTTCCAGGCCCTGCTCCTTTCCCCAGAATGCAGACCTGGGTGGACAGGGCAGGGAGCAGGGCTCTGGGGGGGCAGGGGAGGAGAAAGCAGAGGATCAGGGCAGGCCAGCTGGCCCCATCCACTGAGTCTCCAGCCTGCACCCTGCGGCCTCAGCTCCCCTGCTCACCGCCTCTTGCCACCTGCTGCAGAGGAAGGAACAGAAATCAAGGGGGTAGTTCTCTGTTTAGACATTTAGAAGCAAAGACTCGACTTCCAAAGAACAGTGGGGACCGGGGGACAGGAGAATGAGCAGTGGGGGGAGGCGCCAGAGCGGGCATTGCTCAGAGCACGTCCCGACGACATGTGTCGTCCCCCACCTGTGGGGCCTGGTAACTGGGGCCTGAGCCCGTGCCCAGCCAGGGTACACATGGTGGTCTCTCCTTGGCTCGCAGGGAGGCCACAGGCGGGAAGGCACCAGGAGGGCACAACTTTTTGGCCAAAGGGTTACATTAGTTTTCTAAAGATGCCAAGCAGCACCCTGAGGGTGTCCTAAAGCCCAAGAGGAAAGGATGCCCTGCCCAGGGGTCTAGCCTCGAGGCTGCCTCCGCGCTCCCCCCATCCCCCAGCCTTGTGTGTGCGAGTGTGTACGAGTGTGTGTGCGTGGGGTGGGCGCAGGTGGCCCGGGATGCACGTGCAGCAGTCGGCCGGGCCTGTTTCAGTGCATTGCAGGGGTGAGGGCAGGTCGACTCTGCCCACCACGCCCAGTGTCTCTGTTGGGGTGAGGGCTTAGGCCTGAGGGGCTCTGATTTGCACATTCACACAGCGGGGCGGGCGGAGAGGGGCAGCTGTCCCTCTGCACAGCTCTATGTCACAAACGTCACAGCACCGGTCACCACAACCTTGTCCCGGGCCCCGGGGGAGGGGAGGGGACGTCCCACGCCCCCAGCCCTTGCCAGCAGGCAGCCCAAGGCAGCTCGGAGGTACGCGGCCGCCGGGGCTCCTGAGCCCTGCAGGGACTGCGGGGGCCACCGGGAGGCCACCACTGGCCCTCGTGCAGCCGCCGACCAGTTTGGGGACGCCTCGCTCTCGGCCCTAGGCGGCCTCCAGCAGCACAGGGAACAGGGGCGAGAGTAGAAGGCTGCCGAGGAGGGGCCAGGGGGCCAGGGGCAGCCCTGCGGCAGCCGCCCTGCCCGGGGGCTCCCGAGTCCTCTCGTACAGGTGCAGCTTGTCCTTGTTGGAGTGGAGCATCTTGACGTCCTCCAGGGCATAGTAGGCGGCCAGCGTGAAGTTCACGTCCCCTGTGGTGAGCAGGTCGAAGACGCAGGCCTGGTAGTAGAGGTCCTCCACGGGCAGCTTCTCCTTGCACTTGGCCACGGCCGTCTCGTACGGGAAGGTGTCGGGGGCTGAGGGGGCGGGGCTGGCGGCTGGTAGCCTGTGGGCGCCGGGGCGCTCAGCGCCGGCTCGGAAGGCCTGGAAGTCGATCTGCTGGTTGAGGGGGCAGCCCCTCAGGCAGAGGTAGAGGCCCTGGCTGTCCCGGTCTTCCACGGCGTTGACTACCTCCTCGGGCATGCGGACCGCGAAAGTCAGGTAGCCGCCCACCTGGCGGACCACGATGGTGGTGCCGATGTACTTGGCCTGGATCTCCACGTGCTGGCCCGACACCTTCTCGGTGATCTTCAGGCTGTTGGCCCCGTGCTTGTCGCCACCGTTCTTAGAGCCGTCGGCGAAGGCGGCAGGGAGCTCGTCCATCTCGGCCTGGTACACCTTCTGGTCCACGCACTCCTGGAAGTTCTTGAAGATGATGGTGAGCTGCAGGGCAAGGGGGCAAAGAGAGGGGGTGAGGCAGTGGCGGGAACTGTGGAGGGGACAAGGCCCAGCCCCATACTTACAATGCTCTGGACTGAGCGGAGGGATGGCAAGAGCCCCCAGGATGTCCCAGACCGCCCCTTCCCCACTGTGGTCACTGTGCAGTGCCACCTGCCCTATTACACATTTAATATTTTTCTTTAAAGCAATTTGCATTTTTTGCTTAAAATTTTTTTTGACTTAGAAAGGGAACTTTATACTCCTCTCCTAAATAGAAAACCAGCTCATTTACTATATACAGAGAGGAACCATACAAAGAAAAGCATGGCTAATTAAAAATGAAAGGTCGTTATCCACTGTAATAGGCTGAAGAATGGCCTCCAAGATATCAGGCGCTAATCCCTGGAACCTGTAAATGTTACCTTATAGGACAAATGGGATCTTGCACCAGTTGGGGTTAGGTCAAGGATACTGAGGTGGAGAAATTATCCTGCTGGGCCCTAAGTGTAATCACATGTGTCCTCATAAGACGGAAGCAGAGAGACACCTGACGGCAGAAGAGGAGGTGGGGTTTCCACAGAGGCAGAGACCAGAGGGATGTGGCCACAAGTTGAAGGATGCTGGCCACCAGCAGAGGCCTGGAAGAAGCAACGAACAGACTCTCCCCTGAAGCCTCCAGAAGGATTGGTCCTGCTGACACCTTGATGCTAGCCCCTTAAGACTCATTTCAGACTTTTCGTCTTCAGAGGTATGAGAATAAATTTGTTTGTTTGCATCACTTAGTTTGTGGTACTTGTTACAGCAGCAATAGGAAATGAATATGGACCACAACCAAAGGACCATAAGCCACGGGCTGAACATAACAGCAGGTAGAAGAGACTGATGTTCAAAGAAAGAAGGAGCAGGCAAAATCCATGCAGGCAGGCAGGCAGAGGCCAGCAGAGGCCACCGCAGCAGGGCTGCCCTGAGGGGTCTCCCAGCCAGGCCTTGGCAGTAGCAGGAGGAGGAGGGAGGGGAGGGTGGTGCCGGTCAGCAAAAGGGAGATGGGGGCTCCAGGTTAACGGGCAGCCCTGGCCAGGGGAGCAGCGAGGCGCATTTCTGCTGGAGCCTGCAGCTGGGCTGAGGGGCTGCGCTGAGCTACTGGAGAAGCAGAGGGCTAAGCGGCTCCATCACTAACCCTCCTCCTGAGAAACACAGACACAGGCGCACTCGCTGCATTTATTCCTTCTGGGCCTGTGCGGCGCTGCAGGGAAGGTGACACGACCTCGGATTTATAGACGAGGAAATTTGGGTTCAGAAAGTAAAGTGACTTGCCCAAGTTCACACAGCCAGCAAGAGGCAGAGCTGGGATTAGGCTCTTGGTTTCCAGTCCCTGGGCATTTTTGGCCAAAAAGTCATAGGGTGGGAGGCCTGGGAGAAGGACAAGAGACCAACAGTCTGGGGAGGGATGTGTTTCCCCTGTCACCCTGGGTGAGGCGTCTGGCTGTTCTTTCCTCTGTAACACTAACCAGGAAGATGGGGTGGAGACATGAGTGAAAATGGGAAAATCGCCCCCTCCCCGTTCCTGCTGGACTCTCAGCCTGTAGCCAGGGAGGGAGGTGGGGCAATGGGGGCAAGATGGTGCCCAGGCCTCTTGGGACCTCCCGCTAAAAGCACCCTGCCCCCGGCCCGGCCCCAACCTCTTCACGGCCCCCAGCCACCATTCCCAGGCCCTGTCCCCTCATCCCCGCCACCAAGCCTGGAGAAGAAGGGCCTCGCCAGCTGGGATACCACACCTCCTCAGAATGTCTGTAGGCCGAAGGGGCTCTAGCAAAGGGTGGGGGGCTGCTGACGACATGCATGGTCGGCCGTGGCTGAATTCTCTGCCTGGGAACCCCTGGGGGATGTGGCAGTTGAGGGGCATGAAGATGGCCTGGGCACCTCTTGGGGTTGAGGGCAATGCGGCAAAGCACTAGGGGAATTGCTGGCCAAACGGTGGGTGTATGACAAAGGCGAGGCCCCAGACTTGCTAGAAACCAAAGAGGAAACCCAAAGCAGCTCTGATGGGGAAGGGAAGGCGGGGAGAGCTGCCACAGGACCTCAGCTCAGGCAGGAGGGTCAGGGAGAGGCCAGCCAAGACAGGCGGGTGGGGAGGTGCTGGTGGGGCACAGGCCAGGGAGTGTGTCTGGCTGCAGTTCCGGGGTGGCTGGGGACACAGCCAGGAGGGGGAAGCCAGCAGGGAGTGGCCTTGGCTGGGGACCCCAGGAGCAGGTGCTGAGATGCCTGAAGACTGAAGAGGGGCAGCCTAGGGGCTGCAGAAAGTTCTAGGCTGAGCAAACCCATAAAGTAGCAAGACCTGGGCTGGAGGTGTCACCAGCTCTGTTTCACGGCTGCTCTGCACGTCCCCTCACGCCAGTGTAAAGCTCAGGGGTGACCAGGCAGAGAGCGTACGAGGGGCCCTCAGAGGGAATGCAGAGAAGACCCCAGCCCTTCTCACCCCGTTCCTGAGAGATGTAAGGATGAGAGGAAGTCCGAGAGGGGCAGGCCACAGTATGACTTTTGGGAACTCCAGGGTACCTGGGCCTTGCTGGGTCCCTTCCTCCGTCAGAAACATTAAAAACTATATTTGTGGCTGAGATTGGGATTGACATATACACGCTACGATATATTAAACAGATGACTAATAAGGACCTACTGTGTAGCACAGGGAACTCAATACTCTGTAAGGACCTATATGGAAAAAGAATCTCAAAAAGAGTGGATATATGTATAACTGACTCTGCTGTACACCTGAACCTAACACAACACTGTAAATCAACTATACGCCAGCAAAAATTCTTTTAAAAAAAAGACGCTACATTTTGGGACTGCACTGGTGTAAAGACTAATATAGTCTAGGTTGGATCATGTTGGTTTTTTCCTTCTGACTTTAAAAGGAAGGAAAGCCTTCACGGGGCCCTGGAAGTCTTGGGGCCAAGGCACCACGCCTGCGGGGCCTGACGGGTGTGCGAAGGGCATTCTGTGCGGTCTTCATGGGACACGAGGAGGGGCTGGCGCTCTGAGGTCGAGAGCCAGAGGCCCTGACAGAGGCCACAGCGGGCTACAGCGGGAGGCCCGCGTGCACAGCTCCCTGAGCCCAGGGCTCTGCTTCCCCGTCTCCTCCCTGGAGGTCACAGGCTGGTCCCGGGACGTGGCTCTTCTGCTTCGCTGTGGGATGTGCAAAGTGGCTGCAGCCCCTCCATCCTGCCCCTAGCCCCACGCATCATCGAACCCCATGAAACTGCTGCTTTTCCACTGCCCAGACCTGTGAACGTGGCGACTTCACAGGGATCCACCTCCTGCTGCTTCCTCCCTCCATCCTAGGCTCCTGCCCTGATGAGGAGGCCGCCCGACCGCCTGGCCCGCCCGCCCGCCTGCCTGCGGGGGGGCCGGGAGGTGGGCCAGCGGGGTGGTCCTGCCATGGGGGGAGGGGCATGCAATGAGGGGATCTGGTGTCCCTGCCTGGTGTGCAGGGCCACACAGACACTGGAGGCGGGGGAGTAGGGGGGTGGCTTTCCCTGTGCCATCAGCCTCCCTGGAACAGGAAAGGCTGGTTTCACTCTAACTGCCATCTCTTGCGGAGACAGTCTCCTGGAAGGCTGACAGGCTGCTTGACTCTTCCTGGCACCGGTGCCAGGGACTCAACCACAAGGAACAGCATGAAGGGGGCCTGTCGAAAGCCGGGCGGCTCACTGCCCACACAGCCGCAGGCGTGGCTGTCGCTGCCGCGCCTGCTGCCCACCCCCACCTTCCCCAAGGGGCTCGTGCCCTCTCCACCGCTGGGCACAGGGCAGCGCCCGAGTGTCATCAGAACTATTCATGGAGCGCCAACCGTGTGCCAGGCCTGGGGCTGGGGGCTGTGTCCACACGAGGGGAGGAAACAGCCCAAGACCCCTGTCCTCAGTGTACTCACACTGCGGGGGTGGAAGGTGATGTCACAGACTAAGCAGATGAAGGAAGCCGTGTGATGGAATGGAAGTGCAACGGAAAACCTGCCAGGGGGCCGCCGTGGGGGGAGGCGCCGAGACCCGAGTTCCTCTCCTCCCTGAGGCTCAAAACGGGGTGCCAGGGCTTCCCTGGTGGTGCAGTGGTTGAGAGTCCGCCTGCCGATGCAGGGGACTCGGGTTCGTGCCCAGGTCTGGGAAGATCCCACATGCCACAGGGCAACTAAGCCCACATGCCACAACTACTGAGCTCACACCCATCAACTAGAGAGCCTGCATGCTGCAAACTACAGAGCCCATGCACTCTGGAGCCCATGCTCCACAACTACAGAGCCTATGTGCTACAACTAGAGAAAAGAAAAAACCCACACTCCACAACCAGAGAGAAGCCCCGCGCACCGTTAACAAATAACCCTCACACCATAACGAAGAGCCCTCACATCGCAGTGAAAGATCCCGCAGGCCTCAATGAAAATCCTGCGTGCCACAACTAAGACCTGATGCAGCCATAAATAAATAAATAAAATTCCTTTAAAAAAAGAAAAACTATATGATAACATTATATGTATGTATTTCTGAAGGAATTAGACAGAAATGTATTGAGGTCTTGTAATAACCTGTAATGGAAAAGAATCTGAAAAAGAATATCTGTAACTGAATCACTTTGCTGTATACCTGAAACTAACACAACATGGTAAATTAACTATACTTCAATTTAAAAAAAAGAAAATGTATTGAGGATTTCTTGTGCATCTCGGAGCTGAAGATAAGAGATATCATGGTCCATTAACTATGCATTTTCAACCCTTCCAGAAAAGTTCTTCCTTCCATTTAAAAAAATAAAAATCACTTTCTTGGGCTTCCCTGGTGGCGCAGTGGTTGAGAGTCCACCTGCCGATGCAGGAGACATGGGTTCGTGCCTGGGTCCGGGAAGATCCCACATGCCGCAGAGCGGCTGGGCCCGTGAGCCATGGCCGCTGGGCCTGCGCGTCCGGAGCCTGTGCTCCGCAACGGGAGAGGCCACAGCAGTGAGAGGCCCGCGTACCGCAAACATCCCCCGCAAAAAAAAAAAAACAGAGTGCCACCAGCGCAGCCAGAAAGAGGAAGACAGAGCAGGGGGCGGGCATGGGAGGCAGTCCCACCGGAACAGGAAGTTGAAAGGTCAGCTTGGGCTGGAAAACACTAGATCTTGGCCCTCCACAAGAACAGAGGGGTAGGCAGAGTTGGACAGTGAGAGTACCGTGCTCCTGGGCAAGGCGCCACGGCTGAGGGGAGTGGGAAATCACAAAAGCCCAGGTTCCACCACCTCGGGGATAAAAGCCCACACTCTGCTTGGCTCTGCTGCTGCCCCCTCCTGTCCTGTCCCTCGGGGGCAAGCTCAGGGCGAAGGCAGGCAGGAGGCCTTCCCCAGTGCCCTGTGTAGAGCCAGTCCCCTGCCCCAAGACCCTCAGCATCCTGCTGCCCCAGCACCCATCACCAGCATCCCGCGGCTGATCTTTGTGCCCCACTATTAGCCTGGGAGCTGCTGAGACGGAGGCGTCGCCGAGCACAGAGGCTGGCACAGGAGAGCCGTTTGGTCAATGTTTTCTGAGTCAGCGAAGGAACACACACACCTGAGTAATGGAGGCCCAATGGAGAACAGGCAGAGGCATGCCGAGGGCACTGGGGAACCAGCCACCGATGTCTCTCACCCGGGTACCATGAGACCCCAGTCGGCCCTGAGGCCTGAGACTGGCTTGGCCACAGACATGGAGCCTGTCACTGCCCGGCCTCCAGCAGAGACTTGTACTGCCTCCTGGCTGATGGGGAGATAAGAGAAGGCTGCGAAAACTCTTCACCTGCTGGGAAGATCAAGGTGGCCCTAGGTCACCGCGGAGATGGGCTGGCTTGATCTAGGGGCTCTGCTGCAGAGCTCCAGACCCTTCTGGAAACTTCATGCTGGGACGGGAAGGGAGGAGCTCCCATGCCTGCTCGGGCAGTTCTGTTGGCCACTGCGCCTAGCAGTGAGCCTGAAACAGAGTGAGCATTTGAAAAATGTGGGCTAAGTGAATGAATGGAATACAAGAACAAATGAGTGAATGAATGAACGAGCCATTTGGTTTGTGGACGGCCTCGCTGAGCTCAGGGTCCCACTGTGTGCCAACAGAGAGCCAAGGGTGGCATCCAGGGGTTCTAAGCCCAGGCACCTCACCCCGGCCTGCAGGACCCACTAGTATGGGACCCAAAGGCTCTTTCTCTAGCTTTCACCCCCAGTCAAAGGGGCCAGCAAGCCCCCCTTGCTGGTCACTAACCACAATTCCTCCCAGGTCTGTTATCACATCTGATGCTTACACCACCTTGGTCAGGAGGGGCAGGCCTCCTGAGGTCCACAGCCCTCTCATACCCTCAGACCTCCCGTGCGCCCCCTGCCAGCTTGGGACAGGGAGGCGGGGTCCCCTTCCACAGTGTGTTTGCTGCTGGATTTAGAAGCCGCAGCCTCAGGCATTCATTTATCTTGGCTCTAGGGAGGGAGGCGGGTAGGTGAAGGCAGCTGCAGCCGGCACCTTGATTCAGGCCCCCCTTAGTCTGTGGAGGGCTGAGAGGGGGGAGGGGGAGGAGGGAGCCCTGGCCGCAATTTGCTGCCCACTAGGCTTCATGGCCTGGTGCCAAAGGCCTGTAAGAGCATCCATGGGGCTAAGGCCTGCTTGTTTCCTACCCAGCAGCGGGTCCCAGGAAGAGACCCCTGTGGGCATGCAAGGGCCACCGAAGCAGAGGGAGGTGGCAGGAATTTTCCTGGCCGCCAGGTCACCTCAGTGTCCTCCTCTGGGGCATGGAGGGACGAGAAGGAACAGAAACGCCCTTGTGGGCCAGCCTGGCACTGCCCCACACACTGCCTTGCAACGTGCCCTTGCTGGGAAAACAGACCCGCTGCCAAACCGGAAACCCCAGGGGCTCTAGTGGCCCAGACCCCGGGGAGGTAGAGGTGTCCCCATGGCCTGGACTCTGATCATCCACCAGCCTCCTGGACCTGAGACCACGTGCTCCGGCTGAGTCTGAATGTGAGGTCACGGGAGACCCTCCTGGAAAAATGGGAGGGAGGATCTGGAGTGGACAGGAATGTCCCATTGCCTGGGCCATGGGCCACATCATGGCTGCCTCTGGCTGTGGCTCTGTGAGTAGGACTTGAGTCCTGCCACCAAGACACTGAAGCCTCCTTGGGTCAGAAGATGACTGGCTCTTGGTGGCCTCCGGGGCTCCAGATGGGAACCTCCTCTCCCGGCAGTGAGAACACGCTGGGCTCTGGAGTCCCCTGGCTTTGGTGAAATCCCAGCCTGGTTCCCAGCCGAATGCACTTTGGGTGGGGAGGCCACTTTCCCTCTTAAGAGTCTCAGGTTCTGGATGCGTTAAATGGAGCTGCCCTGAACAGACGGGCTGCATGGGTGGCCCTGGGGGTGCCTCAGTGGGTTGAAGCTCTGTCCTCACTTGTTCCACCTTCCCTGTGCCCAGACACCACGGCCCTCTCTGCTCTGAGGCTGCAGCCTTACTGTGTTGGTGTGGGACAGAGACAAAGGGCAGGATGGTACCCTGCAGCCCCGACTGGGCCCAGCAGCATCCAGCAGCCGTGGCCTCCAATCAGCGTCCTCAATGCCCTCCATGCCACAGAATCACTGGGGGCTTTTAAAAAAGAACACATCTGACCCCCACTCAGAGATGTGGTGTCAGAGCGGCCTGAGGGGGGGGGGGGGCAGAACCACTATCTTCTAAAATCCGCTCGGTTCGTAAACGTGCAGCCACAATGAAAACCCCTGGGCAGGACCGTCACCTCCAGGAGGCTGTTGGGTCCACTTGTCTGGGGCGGGGTTTGACTCCCACTGGACAGTAAGCTCTGTGATGATAACGACAGAAACATACCTGCATAGCGGCTCCTCTTTATTGGGATTTGACACCGGAGCTCTACGAAAATATAGTTTGGGGCAAGAGAAGACTATCCCAGAAGTTTGAAACTGAATGCTCTGGGAGTGTTTTTAAACTTTCTGGACTATTAACCCCAGTAAGAAATCCATCTTATTTACAGCTAGACCCAATGTGCACACACATGAACAAACGCACACAACAGAAACTAAGTTTCCTAAACGTTTACTCTTGCACTTGGAAAGCATTCACAAACTGCCTTAGTATAGGCTAGGTTTGGCTATCCTCTTCTACCCTGCACCCCCCAACCCAGACCCACCCCCAAACTATGCCTGTGTGCTAGCTTCTGATGCCAGAATGCTGATTTCAAAGACCCTTAGTGGATGGTGTACAGCAGCAGTTTGAGAAGCACCGCACTCTGGGCAAAGGGCAGAGGTGGCTCCAGGGTACTTCACCTGATGACAAAGAACGTCCAGAACATTCCTTCCTAAATAATTTGCTCAGTTACCGACAAGAGGGACATGGCGGGTCAGGGGGCGTCTGGGTCGTGGGGAGGAAAGTCCGGGCCCTCCTGACGGCAGGGCCTGGTGCCGTGACCCGCCTCACCACCCCCGGCCCCCCTCCCCCGTACCTTGCTGGTGGCGGTGGCGGCTGAGCCGGGCAGCACCGGTGTGTTGGTGACCTGCACGTTTAGGTAATTATTGTCGATGAGCGGCCAGGCACCCTGCACCTTGCAGGTCTGGAAACGGTCTGTGAAAGTCCGGAGGTGCGGGTCCCCGAAGAGGCCGCAGTGCGTGTAGTTGGGGGCGGCCGCGCGATTGTGGAAGCTCTTCTCGTAGTGGCAGATCTCGGGGCTGTCCGAGCGCTCCTGGCTGTCCCCCGGCGGCGGCGGCAGCGTGCGCAGGTGTGGCTGCGACGTGGGGCCATCCTTGGAGCAGTTGTGCTGGCTCATGAGGTCCTCGATGCCATGGACGGCAGAGTGGTAGGCCAGGTCCCCTCGGCAGGTGCGGGCCGTGCGCCGCGTGCACAGGGCGTAGGTGCGCAGCGCCGCGCAGAACTCGGGGGCGTCGTCCGGGGCCGGCGCGTGGCTGCCCGCTGTGGCGCTCCAGAACTCAGAGTTGCACTTGAGGATCTTGCACGAGGAGGTGGCTGCGGATACAGGAAGGGAGGCGCTGTCACGTTGGGAGTGGTGAGCCCAGGCCTCCTCCACCCCCGTGGGCCAGGGCTGTGGGGCACGTGCAAGGGACAAAGGACGCCTCATCTCAGCCGTTGTTAGAGTTCCTGCAGGCGCGGAACCTGCCTTTCCCACTTTCCCGATTCTTCTGTGCAGCCGTAATGACCCTGAGTGGCTAGGCCTGCGGACCTGCAGGCTGAAAGGCCTGGCGGAGGACTACCGGCACCCCCCCACAGTCCCCCACCGCAAGCTCTCCACCCACCCTTGGGCCTTTGGCGTCTGTTGACACTTTCACAACTACCGCCAAGAATTTTGGCACAGCAACAGAAATCTGGCAGGGAATTAAGCCCCACTATTCAGTATGTGTTCTGATCTCTGCCACTGTGTGACCTTGTACAAATCACTTAACTTCTCTGTGCCTCATTTTACCTATCTAGAAAATGGGGTAATATGGTATCCACCCTATGAGGTTGCTGAAAGCGTTAAAGGACTTATTCCGGCACTGGGCACAGAGCAGAAGCTCAATGAATGTTGGCTAGTGTGATCATTATATTAGCCCTGGTCACAGAGGGCCTGGTTCTGTCACTTCATCTGCAGATGAAGGGCAGCTTCCCTCTTGGTCTCCGTAGCTCCATCCCCCATTATCCTGCTCAGGAGAGAAAGCTGGGAGGCAACTGAGTGTTAACCTTGGATCTGCTCTAACTCGTGCTTTTTTTTTTTTTTTTAAGGTCACTTACAAGTGTTGAGACCGTAGTGACAATTAGCTACAGATAATTATCATGCCTGAGAACTGTGACTTCAACACACCTGCATCTTGTACCTAGACACATGGAATCTGCCCTTTCCCGGCCTCCTGGATTCCTCTGCACAGCCCATAGTGACCAGAAGTGGCAGCAGGAGGGACGTTTCTACACAGGCTTCCAGGTGCAAAGGGGCCAGCAGACCAGCTGCGAGGTGCAGCCTTTGGTGTCTCAGCCCAATCAACAGAGGGGAAGGAGGCACTTGCTCCAGCCACTCCTGGCTGGGCCACTAATCTGGCTTTTAACCTTGGAAAAGTCAGTTTACTTCTCTGTTACTGGCTTTTTACCTAGAAAATCAAGTTGTGCCTAAAAGCAGGGACAGAAGTATATGGGGGCAGGCTAGCAAAAGAACCATCCAGGCGGCTGCCCTGTGTGGCCCTGGCCTGTGCTGCCAGGCCCTGTACCTGGACGCCTGGGCCATCTAGCTCATGGAGCTCTCCCACCTCTGCAGGTGCGGGCGCTGATCTCCTGGAGCTGACGTGACTTGCCCCAAGTCACACATCTGGTAAACACGGTGCTTGTCCTAAAACTCAGACTTTTCCCCTAATTTGACCTGTATTTGTCACACCTCTGGTAAACAAGGTCATTTCAGGAGGTATCTGGGTGAGCATTTTTCTTTTCACTTGAGAAGTCACATATTTAAATATGTATTAGGAAAAATAAAACAGATTTGATAGAAGAGCTACAGATTTCCCATTTTAAGTTGAAGAAGCATGCTGACCTGAAGCAGATCCAGTAAATGATAGGTGGTGGCTGCTGTGAAGAGGTGCCCGTCCAGGGAGACCCCCTGTGTGGTTGCCCTCCCACAGAGCCACGTTCCTGGCCCAGGTCTCCTTTGAAAGGCGGCTAGAAGATTCTCTGGCCCTGCCATCTTCATGATTTCCCAACCTGTAGAAGATGCCCAAGGGCCCAACCTCCCTGTGGGCTGCAAATGCTACTGTGGCCTGAGTGGGAGACAGTAAAGGGGTCCTCAAGGTGGGGGTGTGTGTGTGGAAAGGATGCCGTGGAGAACAAGCAGTGTGGAGGAACACAGGTCAGGGGAACTGGCCGCTGCAGCTGCCAACCCCTCTGGTCTGCGGCCTCCCCGTAATGCCCACTCCAGTAGCCTTGGTGATTACAGGTGAGCTGACCTGCCATTCTGCTTTCTCAGAATTCTGGATAGGCATCTCAGAGGAAACCACCCCAAAGGGACTCAGGCCTTTTGCTTAGTGGCGGCTACCTTGGCTTTGCCCACTGCCCACTGGCCCACCAGCCCTGGGGCCCCCTCTGGCCCTCACCACGCCCAAAGGACAGAAAAGACAGTGCCCGTCCCTTTACAGCCAGACCACCGCAGCACGCGCAGGGCTGTGCTGGCCTCAGCTCTCCACCAGAGCCAAGCTGGGGCGGCAGAGACTGAAGTCCCAGCTAACTGACTCTGTTCCAGGCTCAGTGGCCTGGGCCCTGCAGGCCTCACCTCACTCGGGGCCCCGGGCAGCCTCACGGGTGGGCACTACAGCATCCCCGCCTCAGGCTCAGCGAGGCTGACTTTCTTGCCTGAGATTCCACTGTGAGGAGGAAGCAGGATGTGAATCCAGCCCCTCAGACCTGAGAGCCCAGGCCCTCGGCAGTGCCAAGACCTCAGACAACCTTGGAGCATGCATGATTCCCTCCACCGGCCGCTGGGTGGTTCAAGGGTACACTCTGCCACAGGTGGGCTTCAGCATCTCCCTGAGGACCCTTCCTGCGACGCTGAGAGACCGCCACCCGCCAGGAGGCCCATGGTCCACATGCTCCGTGGCGTTGCCTCCACAGACTAGTTTCCAGGGCCCGTTTCTCAGGGTGCAGCTGGGGGTGGGCAGGGGCTCAAAGGCTGGGGTCGGGATGCTGCCCAGGGCAGGGCCAGCCTGCACACAGACAGCGTGGGATGCGTTGGGGGCGTCCCACTCCAGACCCCGTCATGCATGGCTCTGTTCCCCGCAAACGGGCGATGGGGGGGTCTGCTGTCTGCACAGCCTTGACACCTGGGCTCAGAGCAGTGTCTCAGCTACAGAGCTCTCTGGTGTGCCTGGAATGCATGACCGAAATCCCACTCCGGTGCCCCCAGAGGGAGTCCCTGAAGTGCTCTGGGGTCATCGAGTGGATCTGTTCAGAGCCGCGCTCCTCGAATGTGCCCACCAACCACTGGGCTCTGCCTCCGCCGGGCCCAGTGGGCCTGAGGGCTGCATCGCTGTCAGGTGCTCTGGGGGTCATTTTCTCTTCAACAGCCAGTCACAGAGGGGCCAAGTTGCCCGCCCCCACCCAACGTCCCCCCGCAGGCCTGGAATGTGTGAAGGGGGCATCTTCTCGGGGGTGGGGGGCAGGGGGCTGCAGGCAGAGTGGTCAGTGAGGAGACCGGCCTCCCGAGGAGCAAGCCCAGCCGCGACCCAGCTGCCTACACTGAGCGGCCCAGGGCACACTCAGGCTGTCAGCGCTTGGAGACGAGGCCTTTCATCTCTCCGTTCACCGTGGCTCCGCCCCTTGCTCCCCTCCCCCTCCTGAGCCACAGGTAGCAACCGCCCACCCCCAGAGGGTGCATGGCAGCTCCGCCCACCACTCACCACCCACCACCCGCAGGAGGCTACGGGGGTTGCTCTCCCTGCCCTTGCACCCAGGGCCTCCCTCCTGCCTCAGTAGAGGGGTTGAGCTTGAAGTCCTGCCAATCCCATTTCTCAACCCTCTGGAGAACATTCTCAGGCGACCGCCCAGAGCTGGGCCCAAAGTGGGGAAGTCTGAAGGCGACGCTGGTCGCGTGGGATGCTGGGCAGAGTGTGTGCCGGAGGGAGGGTGTCTGGTCCAAAGTCCCACTCTGTCCCCTGCGAGTAGTTTGTGGGAATTTGACTTGACCTAAGTTTCCTTATCTGTGAAGTGGAGGTAACACCCGCCTCAGAGGCTGCTGAGGGTTGAGATGTCCTTGGCGTGCCTGGGACCCCGTGGGCACCCAACAAATAAGGTCCCAGACAAAGGTCTCAGAGGGGGACAGATACAAGCCCCCTGTGAGGAGGTCAGAGGTTAAAAGAAGGGCAGTGGATGGGAGCCAGCCCCTCTCTCTGCCTCCTCCCTAGTGAATCGCAGGGACTGCTCTCAGCCCTGCACCCTCCTCCTCAGGTTAGGGCCCTTGTGCCTTGACTCAGATCAGCTGGGTCTAGGCAGCTCTTCCTGCCCACTGCTCATCACACCCAAAGGCCCAGCCCCGCAGCCCACCTGGATCAGTCCAGGACCATGGTGCCTGGGGCCACATTTCCCCGATGTCCTGGGTTTTCCCAGCTGTCCCGAACCCTCAGGCCCTGCACATCTTCCTAAGGGTCTAAGAGGAACCCCAGGCGTTCCCATCATAAGAAAGAAGCTACGGATCAGGGTGGGGGAATGGTGTATAAGAGGCCACTGAGAGTAACAAGAGCTGGGGCCAGAACTGGGGGAGAGCTCTCCCAGGCCCATCTGCCATCATTTCCTGGGGGCCTCAGGGAAGGGTGCTGGGGATGCCAGGGCTGGACAGTCCCCACGCGTGGCGAGCCGAGGGGCCCTGACGCCCATGGAGTCATCCTGCCGCCCTGTGTTCCACTCTAGTAAATCATAGGCTGAAGGCTCCCCAACCCAGGTCAGGGACCTGAATGTAACCTGGCCCAGCATCAAAAGGAAAAGCTCTGGACTGTGGCGTCACCTGCCAAAGAGACCCCAGAGGGGCTGATTTTTATGTGCCGTATCTTAAAAAAAAAAAAAAAAAAAAAAAAGACCTGAATTCCAGGCAGTAAACCTTGGGTTTTTCTGATGTGAGTGTTCAAGGAAGAAGGAAGGAGAGGAAAGTCTGAGAGTTTGAAACATCTTACTGCAACTCGTATGAGTGGGAAGACGAAGCGAGCTTTCCTGAGCATGGCTTCCTTGGTGCTTTCAGTGAGACAGAAGGCAGCCGGTTGCTCTGTTCCTGCCTGGCTCCTGCAGACGGCCACCTTGCCACAGTGCCACGGCAGCCCATGTGCGCACAGCCAGGTGATTAAAGTTCTCCTGAGCTCCTATTTCCATCTCAGATGCTGTGTCTTTGGGCAGGGAGGGCTCTCAAGGGGCCCCTTCTGACCCCTGGTACCTGGAGCTCCACCTCAGACACCCAGGAAAATGCAAAGACCCTTGCACAGACTTCATGCTCCTCGGAAGCCTACTACGCATGTTTTGATTTGACTCAAGCCTCTTGAGACGTAGAACTTTTGGGATTAGCTACCAGGGGACAAACGGAGGAGAATCCAGAGGCCGCAAAGACAGTGGCCAGCCAGACTCACCACCAGGAAACCCGATTCCCTCCGGCGCCCCATGATGCAGGACACTTGGCTCAAAAGGTGGGGTGCAGGCTGGGACCCTGGGCAACCACTGGACCCACTCGCTCCCAACTTGTGCCGTTAGGGCCAGGGCTCCCACTTCTCTGTGCAATTGACTTTGTTAAGATCACTTTATCTAATGATCACTTGGCGACCAAACTCCATGTTGGCTTCCCAAGGCGCACCATGGAATTTTAGAACCTGGGGCCTGAGGTATGCCACAGGTCACCAGTTTGTACCTCCAGCCAGCCCCCATGGCAGGAAATCTGCCTGCAGCAAACCTGCCCGGTGGGCATCCGGCTTCCATTGCCATTGGGACTCTGCTGGGCAGGGCTGGCCCCTCCTGCCCTGGACAGCTCCAGCTGTGGACCCACATCTGCCCCCCAGGGAGATCCGTGGGGCTTTGGCCCTTCTCTAGAGCCACAGAGAAAAGGCTCAAATGTAACCCTGCAAATACTGGAGATGGCCCCTTGGCTTCCCTGTGTCACCTTCTTTGGTCTCACCCTCTGGCCACTCCTCTCTGTGGGCCTCACTGAACTGTCAACCATCGACGTCCCAGCTAGGGTGCCACCTCCTGCCTGCAAATCCCCTGAGAATCCTCTGACTCCCACACTCTACGCTCAAAGCATCTGTGCTCCGGCACCCCACATTTGTAACCTTTCACTTCTGCAGGCTGTGGGCTCCAGACTGCCTTCCTCATGGTCTGAGATGCAGCAGAGAGAAATCTTACAGCCACACACGGCTTGCCTGACTTAATTCTCTTCCTTTAAATAGCAACCCAGCTCCTCTTGGAGCAGAAAGACTGGGGAGGGGGTGGGCCGTGGCAGCCAGGAGCTGGAAGCTGCAGCTGTACCAACCCAGGCAGGATGAAAATATTTATGCACCAGCGCGGCATTAGCTGCTTTCAGAGACCTACTTTGAACTGTTAATCAAGCCCAATCTTTCAGAATAATAGCCTGATTATTACCGCCTTGTTTGCATAACAAAGAAGCCCAATAAAACTTATTTTGCTGAGCGCCACAGGGGTGTGAAGGCTGGGCCCTGAGAAAGGAGTCTTAGGAATGCAGGAGCCGCTCCTCAGCCTGAACCCAGGAATAAAGACAATTCAATTCGCCACCAAGAAAAGCCCAATAGACCAATAAATTACCCTCGTGCAAAGGGATTAGATCAGGTTTCAGTTGCCCTGTAGGAGGGGTGGGGTGAGCCGGGAAAGAGAAAATCCTGCCTCTTCTTAAAGGAGTATAAGGCTCGCTTGAAGGCAAGCCCTACAGTCAACGTTGGTTTTGCCTGACTGTGCGTTTGCAGGGTAACTGCCTGGAGGTTGCTGAAGGTTCTGGACCCCACTAGGTGCCAGGCACGGTGCTTCTTGCCATTCCTGGAACAAGCCAAAGTTGGCTTCTGTGCTCAGGTGGAGTCAGCTACACAGACCACCGGGATGCAGGGAAGAAGACACGGTTCCTTTGAACCCAGACTTAAGGATGGAGGCGTAGAGGGTATCAGGGAAGCAGCCTTTCCACCAGGTCCGGAGAGTAATGGGATTTGACAGGTAATGCAGGGCAGAGGTCCAGGAGCCCAAGTGGCTCCAGAACAGCTGGGACTGGCCGGAGGCGAAATGCCGGATGGTTGAGAGTGTGGCCAGGAGTTTGGGGCCAGACACGAAAGCTCCAGGTGAAAGCCGGCGATGAAGCAAATGTCATTCAGCTTCAAAATGCTTTGCTCTGCTCTTTGTGGGGCTGGGATGCAGCAAACCCCATTTCCCCGTTCACCCGGCTCCCTGTTGGATTCCACCACCAGGGGGCGCTAGATGAGGCCCAGCCAGTTTAACCTCAGCACCACCACCCAGCCCTGGCCCTTCTTCCCCTCCAGCCGCCGGTGGTGCTGCTCCGGAGTAGCCAGACCACAGCCGGGCAGCGGCCCTCCTCAGAGCCCTGGGCCCCCAAGGTCCTCTTCCCTTTGTCCCTCTAGCCCCAGGAGTGGAAGTTGCTTCCTGCAGCACTGTGTGTGCCTCCGTGGTCCCTTGTGGCCTTTTCCGTCCTCCCACGCCCATCTAGACACAATCCCCTATATTAGGTTCCCTCTGTGGCAATACCGCATGCGGTTTCTGTTTTCCTGACTGGATCCCGATACGCCAGCCTAAGGATTTCAGACCAGATCCTGCTGACCGTGGGGAGCCTGCCGGACCATCTTCAGTAAGTACGTGGCATGATGAGAGCACTATTTTAGGAAGTGGCAGGACATTAAGAGGCAATGGCTTTAATTAGGATAGAAGCAGGCACAGCAGAGGGAGAGCAGCTTCAAAGAGAATTCACTGCACAGCCTCCGTGGAAGGAGCAGCACAGAGGCCTGAGACGCGCCCCCCCCCCCCACCCCCGTTCCCGTCTCCTGTCCTCACTGCCCACTGGTCCCCGGCAGTGCCGATGCAGGGGCTCGCCTCTTAGCAATGAGTTGGGATGTGGGTCCCAAAAGAGGTGGGACACGTGCTTGCGCCCAGTGGGAAACCCAGGCTGGACACCAGCAGCAGAAGCAGCAGACCAGTCTCCACCCTCTCCTGTCCCTTAGCACCGAAGCTGGGAGGGGACGGTGGATGGATCTAGTGCCAGAATTTGGCAAGCTCTTGCCCGGGCAGTGTTCTGGAGTCTCTTTGCTTGACAGATGCCTGTGGCTGCCAGGTTTTTGTCGCTCCATCCAGGTGTCTGGCGTCAGATACCGAGAGGAACACACCCAGGTGAGGGACTGGATTTTTCACCAGGTGCAGCAGACCCTACCTTACTTAACCCACAAACAGCCAGAATCGATCAGCTTTCCTCAAAGGCATTCCTCCCGGTTCAGCCTGAGAATGTTCCAAGGAACCGACCTAGCCCGTGACTCCAAAGTGTCTCTCGCCCCTTGAGAGCACTGGAAGTTTTCTCAG
The DNA here is from genome assembly GCF_026419965.1 of Kogia breviceps. Lineage (NCBI taxonomy): Eukaryota > Metazoa > Chordata > Mammalia > Artiodactyla > Physeteridae > Kogia > Kogia breviceps. The sequence goes on along the minus strand of NC_081312.1, from coordinate 119,712,544 downwards.
GGGCTTCTTCCAGGGACCTGGCTACCGGAGAAGAAAGCCCGGGGCAGGAGGAAGCTTCTCAGAGAATCTGCATTGGCTTAGGGAGTGGAGGAGGGGAGATGGGGGAGCAGTGGTTAACTCACAACTAAGTGTGGGCACAGGGGGCCCAGTGCCACTCACCAAGCTGAGGCAGGAGGCGCTGCCCCCTCGTCACACCCAGCCAGGCTGCTCTGTCCCAGCCTCCGCACGTGCCAAGTCGCTGCAAGAAACCACGCCGAGTGCCAAGGAAAAGGGCACACCCACTGGTGCCACACGGAGCCAGATCAACAGCCAAGAGAACGTTAAAAAGCACACGAGGGCTTCCCTGGTGGCGCAGTGGTTGAGAGTCCGCCTGCCGATGCAGGGGACGCGGGTTCGTGCCCCGGTCCGGGAGGATCCCACATGCCGCGGAGCGGCTGGGCCCGTGAGCCATGGCGTCTTGGTATTGACTGCCCAGGTGAAGTGGTGAGGGAAATGAATAAATAAGCAAAACCCCAAAGACACAAATCTGACTTGGGAAAATTTGCACCGTGATAGCTCTGCCCAAGTTGTTTTCCCAACCTATGGCTGGGTGGCATGTGCTTTGGAATGCTAAACCAGGGATGGACAGGGAGCAGAGAGGGCCTTTGGGAAGAGGCAACAATGTGAGAACCATGGAAGAGTGTGGTCACTCTTCATTCTGCTATCCAATCGTATCTCCAAAGTTTCTTATTCTTTTTCCCCCACCTTAAAGCCTTATATGCTACATAGCTTAAAGTGTAAAATGCTACATAGCACGTTTAACGAGTGTGTTTACCCAAAATCTGATATATGGAAAAGGGCAGGGGTCTGGGCTCTACTCCTGGCTCTGCCACTAAGCTGTGTGATGTGAGGCAACCTCTCTGACCCTCGGTTCCTCATCGATACAGTGGGAATGATGCTCATGGGGGAGGGGTGACCATCTCATGAGGTGACATACTTCAAGTATTTAGCAGAGTGCCTGGTATATGTGGCCACTCAATAAACGGAAGAGCTTTAAAAATTGCTGTTCTCCTTCAAATGATCATATTTTGGAGAAAATAATATGAAGGTATTATGTCTTGAAGGTTATTCATGAATGTCAATTAGTGATGGCAGTCTGTGGGAGATTGGAATTTGGGTTATTTTCATTTTCTTATTTATCCTTTTCGGTCTTTAGATTTTAAATTGAGTATTGTCTTTATAAGCAGAAACACATTTTTTGAATAAAAGATTGGGGTATCTGGACACCCCCCCTCCACGCCCCCCAAAACCCTGTGGTCTCTGCCTGTTGAGCAAAAAACAAACAGAGACACAAAAAAACCCAAGGGTCCTGTAGTTTCCAGGATTGTGCTGGGTGTGTTTGGGGTGCAGAGCAAGGAGAAGGGTATAAAGAAACAGGAAATGGGGTTCCTGCCCTTATGAACAGCTCCAGTGATTTAGAAGAGGATTAAAAACCCAAGACCCAGGAAGCAACACAGCCAAGAGGAAGCACAGGCGTCAGCAGCCATGGTGACAGGTACCCAGGTCACTGGAGGGATGGCACTGGACCCCAACAGATGGCACTGGCCTTGGGCTTTAATCTAGTGGGCACTCCCATTCCAAACTGGGCAGGGGCATCAGCAAGGCCTGGGGGCTGCCCACCGTTAAGGTGTGGTGGGTGGTGACAGAGTATGGGGAGACCAGGAGGGACCTGGAGCCTGGGGACATGCCAGGGAATGAGGAGGCCGGGGATGAGTGTGGGACCAGATGCCAGAGGGTCCTCCCTTCTGGATGCTCCAAAAAGGGCCACAGGAGCTGTGAGTGCCTGAGCAGGAGTTTTAGAGCGATTCATTTGGCAACTTGGAGTGTGAGGGTGGGGCACCTGGGAGGCAGGTCCAAGCTCAGCTGCTTGCAGGTGACAACGGGAACAGGCAGGAAAGGGCGGAGGAAGGAGGCCCAGCGCCAGGTGAACGGACAGAAGGGAGAGGCCACTTCACACCCAGGACTTAACGGTTCTGGGCAGTGGGGTCTAACAGACACAGGCCAGGTACTAGTCCAGGGGACAGGAGGAGAGTCTAGGGAGACCCACCATCCTGGTGTGCCCAGGACTCAGAGGGCTTCTAAAAACACGGGACTCTCAATTTTAAAACAGTGGAAAGTCCTGGGTCCACTGAGATGAGTTGGTTACCCTAGAAGAAACAGTACCTTCAATTTTAGGCAGGTTGAGTGTAGCCAGGCATTACAACGGCATGGCACCCCCAATCACTCAACCAAACATAAATTGGGGTTCTCTGCCCACTTCTGCTGAGGGGCTTGCACATTGCACCCGAGAGGGAAATTTTAGCAGGAACCATATGACCTCCAACATGTAAAGTGGTCCCCACGCGATCCTCTCACCTCCACAGAGACCTGGGACCCCAGTTCCCCATCTCATGGAGCAACCTTATCTGAGCCCATGGATCACCTCTCCCCAGTTCTCCTTTGGGCACTGGGGTGACTGCTAGTAATTCCTCCAACCTTGCAGAGGTTTCCCTTCTTAAACCAGAGGACCATAGATCCTCTCCTTACTCTCCAACTTATCCTCAGGGCCAAAGGGGCCAACCGTCTGCAGGATTTTACATCCCGCTCTCCCTGGGAGCCAGGGCTCTGCTCTGCAGGCCCCTTGGTGTGGCACACACCAGCCTACTGGCTGGTGCTGCTGCCATCTGGCTCTTGCAATGGGACTCACTTCAGTCTTTCCCTCTGGGACACAAAGTCCTACTGGGAGGACAATAACATGGTAAGTAGGTTGACTTGCATGTACATTTTTGAATAGCAGCTCCGAGATAAATATTCTCATTCCTACAATGACACAGATATACTTGGATACTGCAGAGGACTTGGGTCTCTGCAAGACTTAGTTTCCCCCCACTGAGGACTAATCTTTCTAAAACAGCCATGGTTTAAAAGGAAGGGGAGGGCTTCCCTGGTGGCGCAGTGGTTGGGAGTTCGCCTGCCAATGCAGGGGACGTGGGTTCGTGCCGCAGTCCGGGAAGATCCCACATGCCGCAGAGCGGCTGGGCCCGTGAGCCATGGCCGCTGAGCCTGCGCATCCGGAGCCTGTGCTCCGCAATGGGAGAGGTCACAACGGTGAGAGGCGCGTGTACTGCAAAAAAAAAAAAAAAAAAAAAAGGAAAGGGAAAGAGGAAAAAGAAAGGCCCAGGGCAATAATTTTTAGAACAGTGGTCCTCACACTTGAGGTGCATCAGAACCCTCTGGAAGGCCTGTTACAGTACAGACTGCGCATCCCACCCCCAGAACATCAGCTTCAGTAGGTTTCTAACAAGTTCCTGGGGTGGGGGGAGGGAGGGGGTTGATGCTGCTGGTCCAAGGACCACATTTTGAGAACCACCAAGCTGGAGTACAGCATCCATATGTAGTCAATAGGAAGCATGCCAGCATGTCTACAACATATGACTTTGACGGGTTCCTCTTGGAAATCTGTTTTATTAAGCCAGGGTGGTTTCAAAGTTTAAAAAAGTATCTATTAATTGTGTTTTGAAGCAAATGCTATCAGTGAAAGACTCTCCTAAGAAGCCTTTCTTGGCCTCCTGCCACCCACCCCCCTCCCAGCTAGACCACAGCAGTGGCCACTCTGTCCATCTGCTGAAGGCACAGCATGGTCCATGCAGACACCCTGATAGCCCAAGGGACACCGAAGGGCCCCTGTCCTTCCACCAGGACTGAAGGTGGACGCCAGCCTTGCTCAGATGAGGGCCCCGAATGCTGTCCCTGTGTCAGGACCACAGGAGGTGTGCCATGCACGCTGAGTACATGTAAACACTCTCAAAACACACAAACCCTCTCAGTCTAGCAGAGGTTAAGGCATCTTTCTCCACATAACTATGTCCAATTTAATTTGTACTCCTATGGGTTTACTCCTGGAAGCCATTCAAGTCGACTAGCACTGAACAAGCCTATGCTTTCACGAGGCTGCTCCAGCCAGATTCCACCTGTCTTTAGAGGGAGGGGCTGGAACACAGGGCCCCTGACTGTCTCCAGTGCTTTCTTTTTTTTTTTTCTCTAACGCCCACCCAGCTCCCCACCAGACCTGCAGGTTCTCTGACTTTATCCCCAAGCAGCCCCTCTGCCAACAGTGCATCTCGTTGTGGTGGAAATGTCCCATTTCATCTCTTAAGAAACTGTCTTCTTGACCCAGGTTTCTGGAGCACACGCGTTTTCAGAGCCCCCAGTGTATTTCATGCGGGCATACTGGAAGCTCAGTTTTCAGCAAGGTGGGCAATTTTGACTAAATGCGGCTGTCAAGGCCTCAAATTAGACGAAACATTAGCCAGTTGGCATGACAGTGCAACAGCTATCTGCTCTATCTGCCAGGTTTTAGTTACCAGCCTTGAAGCCAAAAAGAAATGGGCTTCTTGGAAACAAGTGATGGAATTCGGGTTATGAATTATATAACCCACCAGCTTTCCTCAGACCATGGGGGAGACTTTTAAAATAAAGTTTTTAAGATGGAGAAATGGAAACAGCAAAACTTCACCACCCAGCCCTGACAGCTTCCTCCTACCTCTGAGTACCTCCTGCCAGCCCTTCCCTTCCTCTCCCTCCAGCCCAAGAAGTTAACAAGTGCTGCCGCTTTAAGAGCGGGAAGGTGTTGTTTTAAGGGCCTCTAAGCCCCCCTTCTCAATTTCAGCTCCAAGCTGAGATCACATCCCCCACGGCAGCTAAGGGACAAAAGCCATTTATCAACCCATCTGATAAAACTTCCAATGGGCTGGATCTTTATCTGGACCAAACCGAGATACACACACATTGCAAACTTCTGCATCTCTAAAAGGGGGATTTCTTTTTTTAAGAAGAGGATCATTTCAAATTTTATTTTCTTAGTTCTTGGGAGGGAACCAAATCAGCCTTTCAGCCAGAACCTTCTATAGGTGGGGAAACTGCCTTTAAAAAAAAAAGGGGAGGGGGAGTAGGACTCCCTGCTGCTTGATCCTCTATGGAGGTTGTAATATTCTGGGGCGAGGGTGCACGGGGTCTAAAGGCTCTTTAAGGCAGTGACACCCCCCATTTTGTCTTTGGCTGGGGCCTCCCCAATGGAATCCAGGGCTGCTAGCAGGTTGCGACTCTCCGGGGACGCCCTTACGGCGGGCGGGTCCGGGTGGGTTTTGGGGGGCCCCGGAGCAGGGCTGGGCGGGAAAGTAAACGGATTCCGACTCCCTTACCGCGGCCAGCATGTCATCCCACCGGGAGCCCCAACTTACAGCCAGGCCGAGTCCGGACTGCCCAGTTCTGCCAGTTCCTGAAACCCAGTTGGCTGAGGAGCAAAACAAAACAACCCAATCCCGGTCTAACTCAAGTCCTTTCTTGCAGAGCTCGGTGGAGCGCTGCGGCTGCGGATCCGTTCCGCCTCCGGAGCGAAAACAGGCTCTCATTTTTGCAAAAAAGACACCTCGGCATCCCGCAGCACAATGGAAACAGCCGGGAAATCCCGCCTTGCATCGGGGACCATTTGACCCGTGACGCTGGGTTTATTTGTATTTTTAGCAAGGGGAAAATGGGTACAAAGGGTTTAACTGGCATTCCCAGGCTGTGAGTAGCATATGGCAAAAATGGAATAAACTTTCTTGAAACATTATAAAGAAAACAGACCCGGGATTTAAGTTTCGTGCCTTCCCCCTCCCCCTCCGAAAGGGGAAAAAAAAAAAGTAAAGAAACTGGAGCGTTTGGGAAGGAACAAATGCTTCTCTGTGGAGTTGGTCTCCCTTCCCCCAACAAAAACAAGAGGTCCGGGCTCGGAGGAATTTGAAAGCAGCGATCTGCCAAAAACATTGTGAAAAACTATGGGGGATTCATTGGAAACAGATGGGCTTTTTCAGCTTTAATTCTGAAATTCTCTCCCTTTCTGACAGAATAAAAACAAACAGGGGGCGACGCGGAATGTTATCAAACAGGAATAAGGGCCCTTCGAAGCCCAGTCCGTGGGCTTCCCCGCGTGGGCGAACGCGTGGGAGAGGGACGGGGTCCCGGGGGAGGGGGCGGTCCGGGTCAGGCCTGGGACCTCAGGGGCGCCCACGGCTCCACCCCTGGGCACCCGGCAGGTTTGCAAACTGCTGGGCGAGGAGTTGGAGAAAGTGCCCCCTGCTCCGAGTCCGTGCCTCCCCTTCCTCCCCTTCTCGGGGGGGCCCTAAGGGGCGTGTCCCGGTACCCCTTTTTCTCGGAAGTTGGGAGACGTCCCCGGAGCCTGCGACCTCCCCGCCTGGCTCCTTTTCATTATAGGCTGGGAGGGGTCCCCCCAGGTCCCCACGGGCGCATCCATCGCGCCTTCGGCGGGACGCGGGAGAAACAAAGACGCGTGGAAATGGGAGGCGGGGGGCCGGCGAACTTGAGCTCCGACTCGCAGACCTGTGGCCCGGCGCTGCGAGGAGACCCGGGGAGCGGGCCCCGCGCGCCCGGCCGGCTGTCCCCGGGCCGGGGGCAGTGCCTTACCTGCGGGGAAGCTGCAGAGAAGGAAGGCGAAGGTCGGCCAGAATCCCAGGGCTGAAGGTCCTGCCCCTCTCCCCATACCCATCCATCCAGCTCGGCCTGTTACCACTAGCCTCTCCCTGGAAGAAGAGTTCAGAAGAAAAGAAAGAAGAAAATAAATCACGCTGCGGAGAAAGGGCAGCCTCGCTCCGCCGGCGGGAGCAGCGAGCCGGGAGGCTCGGTCCACCTCGGCCGCGGGCGCCCGGCGCGCCCCCCCTCCCCGCGCGCCCCTCCCTCGCCATCCATCACCCAGTTCGCCTCCAATGTCGGCGCGGCCCCGCTGCCCCAGCCGCCTCGCGTTCCGCCCCCTCGCGCTCGGGTTTCAGCGCGGCCCGCTGGGGGTTGGGGAAGAAGAGCTGGGCGGGGACCGAGGCGGCCGGGCTGCGGGGCTGGCCGCGGGGACCTGGGGAGCCCAGGGCTGGAGGACGGTGGGCGCGCCCTGGCTCCCTGAATCCCGCAGCTTTCCACGCAGAAAAGGCCCAAATTCCCCGGGACAACCAAGGCTCGCAGAGTGCACGGACGGCCGCGCCCCCTCCCCCCATCTTCCCTATACGTATCCAACCCAAGTAGAAACTGAGCTTGGAGAAAACCCCCAGGACCCCTTTACAACTAGACTGCCGTCCCGAAGACGCCACCGACACCCCGACTCATTGCTCTCACTCAGATGTGTCCCCAGTGCAGGAGGCTGAAAAATCCGCTTCCGAGTTGTCCGGGGTTGGGCGGGGTGGCCCGACAGATGTCGGCCACTAAAGCACCTCGAGGCTCCCTCCCTACCTCCCCCGCCCCTCCCTTGGCCCCGGGCCACCCACTCCGCCTGGGCTCGGCCACCTCCAGCATCCCCTCCGGGCACCTCGGTGCTGCCCCAGGACTCTTACTGGCCGCGCTCCGGAGTCGGGGGCCTGCGAGCCTGACGGAGGCGGCAGGACAGCTGCCACCCCAGGAGGTGTGGCTGCAGCGGACCCCGCGGTGCGCGTCCGGAGCTGCCAGGTCAAGGCCACCAAGGCCGCTCTTGGGAGAGCATCAGGGTGGTGACTTCCTTTAATTTGGTCACTTATTTTTTCCAGGAGCAAAATGCCTCCTCCCCAAAATTCCCTAGGCCCCGCAGCTCTCCTGCCGCTGTTGGGATATTTAAGACTGGCCACTTCCCCTGAGAAGCATCTTTTGGATGGAACACAAATACGCCAGAGCAAGTGTTTTTAGTCAAACCAATTGCTCCTTTGCCCCCGCCCCCCACCTCACTTCCAAGCCAACTCATCTGGTTCTTTGGAAAAAATTCTGAGTTTTTATCCAATTTAGATGTTTCTCTTAAGCACTATGGCAGTCCTCACTTGCTGAAGGCCACAGAGGCTGCAGGGCTGCATCTGCATTTAGGACTCTGCCTGCTGGGAGGGGAGTGAAGCTCTGAAGGAGAAAGCTTTGGGCTAGGGGAAGAGGATCCTAGATCTGTAGGTGGAACCCAAAGCAGTAATACTTCTGAATCTGGCTTCTACAAAACAAGTGCGAAAGGGGACTGATGCCTCAAGCACCCGTACCATGGGGCAAAAACAAGCTGTTGTTTCCTTAGGGCAAAATGCCGTGATAGCTACAGCTGGCTTTACAGTTTGGGGTGCCCCCGTATTTCCCTCAAAATGTGGGTCTCAGTCCAACAGCCTCTGTCTAATTATCATTCCCCCAAACCGGGATTCATTTTAAGCCCCCGTTGTCAAAATGCTACAGGTTTGTCCAGTGAAAGGCCACTACCTCAAAATCCAGGTTGCGATTCGCATTCCTCTCAGGCTTAGCCCATCCAGGAGTCAGATCCACGATTTATTCTCTAGAATCACAGGACAGCCCTGGCACACTGAGGCAGGCACAGAGCCAGACTGCACACAGGCACCTTTGAGGTCCACCAGTTAACACTCTTTGCTAGATCCTGCCTTACACAAGTTAGTTCTAAGGTTTCTCGCTAATGAGAGAGAAAGGATCCATTAGCATTCCCAGCAGCCCTGACTGTAAATTCACCACCACCACATCTGCAGCATCTCTGGGTCGTAGAACGTGGCTTAGGACCCAGCAGAGAGGATGTGCAGGCTTCAGAAGGCCTGGAAGCAGGCCCTCCCGGCGCTGTCCTTGCCCAAGAGTGTGGACCTTTGGCTGCAGCCTCTACACCTCAGTTTCTTCATCTGTAAGGGGTAGGCTGATAATACTGTCACCCCAAGACTGCAACTGAATACAAGCGTCCCTTGGAGATACTGAGGGTTCCGTTCCAGGCTACCGCAATAAAGCAACTAATGCAATAAGCAAGTCCCACAATTTTTTTTTGTTTCCCAGTGCATATCAAAGTTATGTTTACACTATACTGTAGTCTGTTAAGTGTGCAATAACATTATGTCTAAAAAACGGTATACACACCTTAATTTAAAAAACTTTATTGCTAACAACTGCTAACCGTCATCTGAGCCTTCAGCAAGTCGGAATCATTTTGCAAGAGTAACATCAAAGATCACTGATCACATAACAGACAGAACAATAAAGAAAAAGTTTGAAATATTGAGAGAATTACGCAAATGTGACACAGAGACAAAAAGTGAGCAAATGCTGTTGGGAAAATGGCATGGATAAACTTACTGGATACAGAGTTGCCACAGGCCTTCAATTTAAAAAAAAAAAAAAAAAAAAAAAAAAAAGCAGTATCTACCAAGCACAATAAAACGAGGTGTGCCTGTACAATCTGGGAGGAGCACTGGGCCATGGGAGCTCCCCAGCCTTCCAGCCAGGGGACTGGCTGTCATTTTGGGAGGAGATCCAATTCCTACGGCATAAGCGAATCATTTGGGAAAGGGACGAAAAGGGCTTCCTTCTCAGAGGAGAAATGTGTGAGGCTGAATTTGGACATCACAAAAGTAGAGATTTGGCTTTTACATAGTTTAGACTATGAAGAGAAATCCAGCCACAAATAGAGCAATATGAGGTTGTGTTGACCTTGAGGAATCTGTCTATACTGGCCAAACCAACCAGCTTATTGACAACTCCCCAAATCTTTGCAATTCTTGAAATGTTGGATTTTGGAACTCAGCACTCTATTTGCCATAGAAACTCACTTAACTCAAAGTGTAGTTGACTTCAGACTGACAGCTCTCATTATAGAGTCTCACCACTTATGCGTTTTCCCCTGGGTGCAGCCTGTGAGGAGGGGCAGAGACCTTTTCATGCTCCTGTTCCCTTTCTTCCAGTCCTAGCTGTGGAGGCCCCACCACTGAACCCTCGCCTCCCATCTCTCCCTCTCCATTTTCAGGGGGTGGGGTTGTGTGATGAAGGGGCAGGGAGCTTCTGAAAGGTGAGGTCTACCTAAGGTTGAAGCCCTCCCAGGGGCAGGGGTGGGGAAGGAGTCTGGCTTCCCCTGCCTCTGGGTATGAACAGGGTGTTCTCAAATCCAGGGCCTGAGTCATCAGTCAATAAATACATATTTAGGACTAGTGCATACTAGTCCCTGGGGTATAAAGAAATCAATAAGACAACTCCTATCTTTGAACTGCTAGTAGAAACAGATATTAGAGGAAGGTGAGGGGTAAAACAGAGGTGAGGAATGAACAACTAACTACCTGGGGAGAGGTTTAAAGAAAGGGTGGTGTATCTTGCGAGGTATCTTCGAGGATTCATTTTCACTAAGAATGACAGTGATAATGGCTCATGTTTCAGTGTGCTCTTATATTATGTCAGGTGCTAAGTGCTTTACATTTCTAGACACTTTAAGCTAAGGTGGGTTCTATTACTATCCCCATTTTGCAGATGAAGAAACTGAGGCTGAGTGAGCTTAAGTACTCACCCAATTACCAGCTAATAAACTGCAGAGCCAAGCACACCGAACCCCACCCCTGATGTGCTGTATGTGCCTTTCATTCCAATGGTGCAAGTCCACACTGGGCTTAAAGTCAAGACAGATAACTTAACAGTCACTTTGAATAAGGCATAACACAGACGCTGATGGGGAGGCACAGGACAAGGGAGCCAGGGGCCTCCAGCGCAGCCTGGGGTGCAGCGAGGGAAGGGAAGTTTTCCCAGTTGGGAATGTGCCAGGGGAAGGTGGTGGGCAAGGAAAGAGGAGGAGGGCAGGGCTTCCAGGTAGAAGGAACACTGAAGAAACCATGTACCAAGGTGTGGTTTGCCTGAGGAGCTGGAAAAGCTTAAGGATGGCTATAGGAGAAAGAGGTGAGGCTGCAGAAAGAGAAAGCAGGAGCCTGGGAAAGCCTGGGAAAGCCCAGCACATGCTCTGCTAGGGTGTGCATTTTTAGCACTTGGGAGCCCCACCCAAAGCCTCACAAAGGAGAGGGGTTTATTCTTTTAGGAGATCATCATGGGGGATTTAACAATAATACAAATGCCCAGGCCCCACTCTGGAGCAGCTGAATCTGAATCTCAGGAGGTAGAGCCTTGGGTATCAGCATTTTTAGTCAGCTCTCCTGGGTGACTAATGTGTAGGGACTTGTAGGTTCTAAGTTCCATCACCCTCCATCAACCGTGGGTGCACATAAGACCCAGGATGAGTCAATCAGTTTATCCTCTTGGACTTAAAGTCCAGGCAAGACAGAGAACCTAATAATTGATTTCATTAAAGCAGTGACTGGGGGCTTCCCTGGTGGCGCAGTGGTTGAGAGTCTGCCTGCCGATGCAGGGGACGCGTGTTCGTGCCCCGGTCCGGAAAGATCCCACGTGCCACGGAACAGCTGGGTCCGTGAGCCACAGCCGCTGAGCCTGCAGGTCCGGAGCCTGTGCTCCGCAACGGGAGAGGCCACAACAGTGAGAGGCCCGCGTACCGCAAAAAAAAAAAAAAAAAAAGCAGTGACTGGCACATGACCCAAGCTGACCCATCAGAATCTGTCCTGAGACTGTTGCCATGAGGGAGCTCCCAGTTCTGATCTCTGATTCCTCCATAGGATGGGTCTAGGGATAGTAATCTGACGAGAAGGTGAGTATTGATGAGTGCTGCGGGTTGAAGCTGTGTTTGCAGAGTTGGCATACTGTTTATACTAAAATTGCACTGTGTCTGGTGAGCTTTTCAGGGACTGATGGCGATTTTCAGGGCTAACCATCCCCATGCCACTCTTCAGCACATGATTCTCCCTGAAGCTCCTTCTTAGCTCCTCAGAGCTACACGAAGACCTGCTCCAGCTATGGGAGCCAACAAAGTCCTTGTTTCGCTGAAACTGGTTTGATTTTGGTTCCTCTCACGTCTATGCACAGATTCTTGACCAATCAGGAGGAAGGTAAGGTCCAACACTGGTCCCAAGAAGTATTTTAGCCATCCTCAGAAGTGCAGGGATGTGTTGTGGATGGCTCTTAATCCATCATCCATTTAGTGGCAAAATTTCTTGAGCCTACTCCCATCCCCTCCACTCCCCACCTTTGAAAAAATTTTGCCCTATACCACATTTTGAGGAACTCAGTTGCTTCACTTTACAACTCAGAGTGGGACCCAATCCTTCTTTGTAATTTGTCCCTCAAAATCCTCTTTCAAACTTCATGGGCTACACTGGGTCTGTCCATCTCAGATCTGATGAACCAGAGCTGCTCAATCTCTGCATAACCTTTAAGGTTTTATAGACTTTGGTCATATCATCTTTCTGGCTTCATCCTTCCACACTGACGTCCTTAAAGAGCAAAGCAGCCCAGCTTCTCAGGAAAGCCTTCTGCCTGGGTGATTACTCACCTTTCTACGGTTTTGAGACATTTTTCTCTAGGAGAAGGTCATAAAACTGCCAGGTTTGGGTAGAGCCCAGAGAGAAGACTATTTTGGGCTTAGATTCCAATACCATTTCTGAACACTTGGTCCTGCACAGTCTTCGGCAAACAAACATTTTGCAAAGACCCCCAAGATCCCTTGGGGGCTATAAACAGACTGGACACAGTCCGTTATTTTTGTAATTTGGATTGTTTTCCTAAATGTATTAACTGAGGCTTGCTCCTGCAAAAGCTTAATATGCATCTTCTTGCAAACTCATAAACTGGTCCTGCAGTTAATCACCATTTGTTTGCCATCTCTCTGGAGAGACTGGAACCATTTCATCTGCAGGCCTGCAACCAGTCATTCCTCCAGATGATCTATGGACAATTAAACAAAGTCTGGGAGCACCAGTGATCCTTGGGGATCCCCACTGTTTATAATTCTTCATCTAGAAAAGTACCTGTTTATCCTCTTTTTGTTTCCTGTCTCTAAGGACAATTCCAATCCATGGAGATTTCCCCTTATGTTCTGGAGGAATTTACTATTGGAAATGACCTTTGGGGTGGAACTTTGTCAGAAGGAATTTTGAACGTTTAAACATAATTCATCCCTGGGTTTCTCCAGACCTGTTTCTACCTCCTCAAGGAATGCTAATAGATGGGTCCAGTTTCATGTTCTCTTTTCAGAAAGCGTGTTGTGCTTTGGCCAGTTAATTAGGACTTTACAAAATGCTTGCTGATACTACTTTTTTTAGTATCTATTCCACAAAGTGGTTATTAAAAGTGACCCTTCCTGGATAGGTGGGCTTCCTTTGTGGGCAGGGGGCCCAGCATGTACGCCCTTGGGTGCAGGCCAGGTGTGGAAGGAAAGTTGCATATTTTGGCCACCAGGATATGACTGCCATTTTGAACTACCATTGCTCCCTTCTCTCCAGACGTTCCTGGGGTAGAGGGCCACAGGCTGTCCTTGACCTATTTGTTTCCATGACAATTTAGGAATCTCCCTGCTTCTCTTCTTCCAAAGCATTTTTGGGTCTCCTGTCCTTACTCTGGCATCAAGGAACCTCTTTACTATTGATTTCGGAAAGCCTTCCAATGTGTTCCCACTTTGGCTTATCTTGGTTTTGTTTGTTTGTTTGCTGTAGGTTTACTTTCTCTGTGTGTACACAACTTCCTTGGCTTATGAGCTCTGTCCCTCACCCTGAGGGATGCTTATTCTTAGTAATTAAAACATACAGATTTTATTCCAGTATTTTAATGGTTTTTTTGAAACACACATTTCCCTGACATTCCAACAGCTGTCTTCAGAAACTGAAGAAATATGTAACTTTCTCTTTGAACTCTCTCAATGGATTTAAAACACATTAGCAGATTTTATTTGCTCTTGGACATGTCTTTTAATGTCTGTGATCAGGTTACTAACATCCACCCCCCCACCCCCCGCCCCACTCGCACACGCCAGGCAGATTCTTTTAATTTATTTGTTTTTCTGTTTCACTCATTCAACAAGCATTCACTGAGTATTAGGCTCTGAGTGGGTTTTGGGGGTTTTCAGATGAGCGGCAGACAGTTCGCCCCCCAACCCCAGGAAGCCCAGGGGCACAGGCAGATGTGGAGACAAATAATTCTAGTTCTGAGGACTCTGAGAGGGGTGATTGTGTGGTGTCTCAGAAGCCCCACGTTTATTCCCCATCCCTGTTGCTGCAAATTAACTGGGGACTTTACCAGGCTGAAGAATCTTTTAGAATGGGGGGGGGGTCTTTGTCAGTAGCTTCTTTAACGAACTGGACCACTGACTGCAAAGCAAGACTTCATTAGTACCAGATCTGGTGACAACTGCGTCACCATTGGCCTCATACTGTCTGGAACACATCTGTCAAAATTCCACCTTGTGGACAAACCACATCAGACTGCTCCGTGGGGTAGCATCCCTGCTCAGGAGTCCACTTTGGAGGACCAGGTTGGCATGGGACATCAGCATGGAGTGTCCACCTCAGAACCTTCCAGAAGCACACCCCTGCTTGGTAGGCATGGGCATATTCATGGTGCTGGAAAGATATAAAAGGGATTTTTAAAAAAAAGAAAATGCTAGGAGAACAAATTTTCTGGACTCTCCGTTTTCTTCAATCTAACATCAAATTTATTTCAAGAAATTGAAACAGTAATATACACACATGTTCAAAAATCAATTTCCTGTTAAATGAAATCAGGTCACTATCCCTGGAGGCCATAACTATCAACAGTTTCATGTGCATCTTTCTAGATATTTCCATATGCACATAAGCACACATAAAAATCAATCAATCAATCCATCAACCTATTTATCTATGTAGCTAGCTATCATTTTACCAAAAAGTATTAGCAAGCCCTCAACTGCTCCCTCCCCAGTGGGTATTTCCTTTTCTATTCTGACTCTCAGTGAAATAGCCCTATGAGTCCCTCCATTATGTCAGGAGCTGAGGACTCCAAGAAGAACTGAGTTCCCCAGACAAAGGGGATGTTCGTATGTAGAGATAGACTTAAATATAAAACAGTCCATGTGAAAAAAGAAGCAGACTCAAAGATACAGAGAACTAGGGGTCACCAGTGAGGAGAGGGAAGGGGGGAGAGGAAATAATAGGGGTAGGGGATTAAGAAGCGCAAACTATTAAGTATAAAATAAGCTACAAGGATATACTGTACAACATGGGGGATATAGTCAATATTTTGTAATAACAATAAATGGAGTATAACTCGTAAAAATTATGAATCCCTATGTTGCACACCTGTAACATATAATATCATACATCAACTATACTTCACTTAAAAAATAAAAAATAAAATAAATAAATAAAAATAAAACAGTCCATGTGAGGAATGCCAAATGCCTTTAAAAACTACCTCTTCTCTTCCTGGACTTCAAGTCCCATTCAAAAACATGTCTTCTCTCTTCTCTCATCCAGAAGTCAGACAACCCATATTTACTCCAACTTGCACTGCGGAAGGCAAGTAACCTGCCTGAGGTCACCCAGCTGGCTTGGTGGCCGAGTGGGGTTTGGGCAGGTCTGGGTGACTCCCAGCTGTCACACCACCTCTGATGAGCCCACTAACTCCTTCCCAGGCATGGAGATGTCTGGTCTTCTCTCTGCCTCCACTGAACCTTGTCCATCTCTGTACTCATTCTCTTACTCAGAACAGAAGGAAGGACTCCCTTTGAGGTCCCCCAGCCTCAGCCCAGGCTGGGTTGGAGCCCTCCTGATGACATGCTATCAGTTTCTGAGGTCACATTTCCATAATTTAAACTCCTCCTTCCATCTTTCGCACCTCTCCTTCTTGACCTCTGAGATTCTCAGAAAGCTCCTGGAGCAGACTCATTTATTCTTTTGGTACCTCTCCCCTTTCTTGCTAACTGGGATTATAAGCTAGTACATAGCTGGAGTTTCATTTATGAAAGTCTTCCTCACTTTCCTCTTGAGCTCTTGTCTGCACCTCCAGTGCACACCTACTAGCTGGTCTATAGTTGCAAATTCTTCTGCCTACAAAGCCCAGAACGAAAGTGATAGTATTTGTGGATTGCTTCATTGTCGGTGTGGAGATTGAGAGTTTTTAGACACTGCAGTGGATGTGGGGAAAGAGAGAGATCTGGGATTTGGAGCAATTCTACCTCTAGCTGTGTGGTCCCTGTCCTTTCCTACCTCTGGACCCGCAGCTTCTCAATCTGCAGAATCGTGGCCTGGCTACCCACCAGGCCACGGGGTGGGGCAGTCTCCCAGCTTCACAGTCTGGTATCTCTAGGAATTCAGTAAACTAGTGTTGGCTTTGTGACTAACTGGCCTTGCCCGTACCTGACTCCCAGGACCCATCCTGGGGCCTCATCTGGAACATTTCTGGGTTCTCCCAAGCGAAATGTTGCTGAGCAAGTAGGAAATGTTATTTGAAAAGTGACACTTCTATGTTTTAGTGTCAGCATGAAATTCTTCAGCAGTCATACCCAGCAATACTACTGTATACCTGAAACCACACCTTGTGAACATTTAGTAACCTCTTGTTTTAAAGCAACATCCGGGTACCCATACCGAGATGCACCCGGTTCCTGTAAGGGAGGACAGACCACCCAGTGTCTACTTCTCCCCATTCCAGTAAGTTCTTGGGAGAAGAACCAGCTTGGACCCATTTATCCACCAAATGGCAACTATTTGAACTGATCAGCGAGTCTGCGTCTCTCTCCCAACCAGCAGAAGACCGCAGTATTTGGATTAATGAACAAGTCGGTGCCGAGCACAAATGCCACAGACATTTAGCAATAGGAACAGAGGACCAAGT
This sequence comes from Kogia breviceps, assembly GCF_026419965.1. NCBI lineage: Eukaryota > Metazoa > Chordata > Mammalia > Artiodactyla > Physeteridae > Kogia > Kogia breviceps. The sequence goes on along the minus strand of NC_081312.1, from coordinate 119,696,023 downwards.
TATTCATCAAACTCAAAATTGTTTAGAATGGCTAATGCAAAGCTGAAATAAAGAAGATCCCCAGCTGATGGGTGGTGGGGAAGGGTGCCAATCGAGAAAGAACAAATGTGTTGCTTATGTGACATTATCCTCTACCACCATGGTATTCTTTTTTTTCAGTTTGTTGGAGGCTGGGGGAATGTCTTCACTTTTACATTACAGAGGCAATATGGCATGCTGGCCAAGAACATGCAGTCTGAACAGACTGTCTAAACCTCAGTTATCTCATCTGAAAAATGGGGATAAGGCTCCCTCAGAGGATTATTGTGAGGATTAAAAGAGTTAACACAATAATAGAAAATTTAGAGCAGATGCCTGGCATAGAGTAAGTGTTGATAAGTAGTTGCCAATGTTAGTTTTATATCATGGATAAGAATCATTGTTTTGATTGTAACAAAGTATCTACTATGTACCTGATTCTGCTAGAGCCTTTGTATGTGTGGGGACTGTGGGGGAATCTGTAGAGTTCCCCAAGGACTTTTATTTTATTTTTTAAATTTAAAAAAATTAAAAAATTATTAATACAATTTTTAAAGGTTACACTCCATTTACAATTATTACAAAATATTGGCTATATTGCCCATGTTGTACAATACATCCTTGTAGCCTATCTTACACCTGACAGTTTGTATCTCCCACTCCACCAGCTCTGTATTGCCAGCCCCTCCCCACTGGTAACCACAGGTTTGTTCTCTATACCTGTGAGTCTGCTTCTTTTTATTTTGTTATATTCACTAGTTCGTTGTATTTTTTAAAATTCCACATATAAGTGATATCATACAGTATTTGTCTTTCTCTGTCTGATGTATTTCACTTAGCACAATGCCCTCCAAGTCCATCCATGTTGCTATAAATTACAAAATTCCATTCTTTTTTTATGGCTGACTAATATTCCATTGTGTGTATATATATGTGAGTGTGTGTGTATATCTTTATCTCTATCTATCTATCTATCTATTTATCTATATGACATGTCTTCTCTATGCATTCATCTCTTGATGGACACTTAGGTTGCTTCCACATCTTGGCAATTTTAAGTAGTGGTGCTATGAGTACTGGGGTGCACGTATCTTTTTGAATTAGTGCCCAAGGACTTTTATATAACCTTGACTTCTGGGTGGGTTCTAAGCACATGATCAGTTATACTCAAATTTTGTTGATCAACCACTATAAGACAAAGTCTTCCACGTAACTGTAGTGTGGTCTCAACTATGAGATGGGCTGTCTCCATTTCAAAATGGGGAGACTGAGACTCAGGGAGACTATGTGACTTGTCCAAGGTCACCAAGAATATAAATGGCAGGGAGAGGCCCAAAACCAGGCCTTATGATGCCAAGTCCAATGTATTTCCCACCAAATCACAGCTACTTCTCATCTTCACCGGGGTTTACTTTTTCCTGTTATGCTCCATCTGTATAATGATGGGTCATTCATTAGAGATGTGAGCATGTTTAGAGATACACTGTTTTCCAAAAACAAACAAAAATATTAAAATGTTTTAAGGAAAGAAACATTTTCCTGAACCATCTCCCCTACCCCCCTAAAACCTTATCAAGTTGAAATACTTATAGAATTCTTCTTCTTTCTTTTGGATGTTAAATGTATCTTTAGGTCAAGGTTTCATAGAGTGCTTACCTGACTTAATAGCCTCTGAGTGACAGGTAAATATTACACAACACAATGTTAGGTAAATCTATCTACAGTATCAATTCATTGCAGTCCGTTCAGACCTCAAGCTATTCAGAGCATGTCTTCATTAAATTCAAAGCCAGATGGGCTTCCACCACTAGAGATTGGTCATTGACTCAGAAAGGGAGGACTTGGGTGCCATCTTGGTTTGGGTGCCATTTTGGCTTGGGTTTGCTTTGCCCTCATTGACTCTTGGCCCACGTGTGTGTATGTAGGGAGCAGTATGCTCCCTAGCAATGAACCCCTGAAGTCAGTAGACTCTGCCAGTAGCATCCATTTGCTCATGATGAAATCAGATGCTTGGAGTTTAGGGATCTCCTTTCTCAAAATGCTCTTAGCAGAGAGAAATAAAAGCAATGTAAAACCCTCACAGCACTGAAGAGGGTGGCATCTAGCTTTTCCTTACCATATGATCTTGAGATACCCAAGGATACAAAACCAAGTATGCCTCAGGACAGTAAGGGAAGCACTTCGAAATCAGTATTCTGAAATTTGAATTTCAAACTATTTTAGCTGCACTGACTGATGTAAAAACAACACAAATTAAACTCCCACGAATCCCTTGTTCTGGGGCAGAATGACCTATCAACCTTAGGAGTGAGGGGTTATTAGCAGGTCTGGACCTGTGAGGGGAAGACCTCATGAACCTCGTCACATCTACAGGTGAGCCTGCACTCAAAGCTCTCTCTCTCTTTTATTTTGGCCATACCACACAGCTTGCAGGATCTCAGGTCCCCAACCAGGGACCGAACCCAGACCATGGCAGTGAAAGCCCTGAATCCTAACCACAAGACCACCAGGGAACACCCATAAGCTCTACATGTCTTTTTGCTTGCATAAATGGAAGCCCGTCTGAGAAAGCGCAATTGTATAAAAAATCTATTTATTATTTGTAGTCTACCTCTTTCCATAAAGGATATTAAATTAAATGTAAATGAAATTTTTATACCAAAACTTCCAAACAAATATTAATTCTTATCCTTTCCAATTAATTCTTGTCCTTTTCAAGGTACCAACTGTTTTGAAGAAAGCTGGTAGTTTTTATGATTCTGTGAATGAAATACGCATTTCCACGTGCTCTTCTGTTATGAATCTGTCACATTCACACTTGTCAAGTGGAGCACAAGGTGCTGGATGGTGAGCCAGGGTTCAACTACAGACCATGAGAGAAACTGAAGTAGGGAAGTTCATTACTCACAGGTCCTGGAGGAAGTACCTGTTGCACTTCTAGGGGCCACGTGGGGAAGTCAAGGCCCAGTGCAAACAGAAAACAGGACCTGGGGCACATGTCTTGATTACGGTCTGTGGGCAGAGTGCTTTGCGGTCAATAGGCCAGATAGGTCAATTCAAACCAAAAGAGTGAGCTTTCGGTGAGCCTGATGGGGGTCTTAGCTGAGGGGTGCACAAGGGGCAGGCCCTGGGGAGGAGGGGAGACTGCGGATCACGAGGGCTGGCTGCAACCTAGTGCATGCACTTTCACGAGGGGGCTGGTGTCAATTTAAGGTCCCCACAGGCCACTTGGCCAAACAAAATGGATGCAGAGGCAGCAATACCATGGGGTAGCTTAGCTGCACCCTCAGCAGTCCAAGGGACTTGTTCTTGTAAGAGTCATCTATTCTCCTTTATTCTATTCTATTCTGGGGCCGACGATGCACACTAGCAGCAAATTTCCAAGTCACTGCGATGGCCCAGCAGATGTTTCCTGAGCTAGCCTCTTTGACAGCCAGGTAAATGCATCCCTGCAAGGGGTAACCAGGAAGGTCTGGTAGTCTCACAAGCAGATTGGACTTTGATGAAGAGGATAAAACTGTGAAAGCACCTTGAACAACTAGATACCATGGATTTTAAATAGCGAACCTGGAGGAAAATACACACTGTGGTCCAGATCAATTGGGAGATGTATTAAAAAGTCTGTCTGGAGACTGAATTCTCAGGTGGAGTGTCTGCGTTGTGACTGACAAGGCTTTTACCATGACGGTTGTTTAGGAAACCATTGTGGGTCAGTCTTTGTATGTTCCTATGTTTCCACCTGGTCTCATTTAAAGAAGTCATCAAGGAGAAAACTCCTAAAGAGGATGAAAAATTGTTTGCATCCACCTTCAAGAAGAATAAGTGTGCTAAGAAGAAGAAATGGGAGATTTCTCAGAAAACTAAAAATACAACTACTATATGACCCAGCAATTCCACGCCTGGGCATATACTTGAAAAAAACAAAAACACTGATTCTAAAAGATACATGCATCACCATGTTCATAGCAGCATTATTTACAATTTACAACTACCAAGATATGGAAGCAACCATAGATGTGATATATATACATGCTGGAATACTACTCAATCATAAAAAAGAATGGAATTTTGCCATTTGCAGCAACATGGATGGACTTGGAGGGCATTGTGCTAAGTGAAATAGGTCAGACAGCAAAGAAAAATACCGTATGTTATCACCTATTTGTGGAATCTAAAAAACACAACAAACTAGTGAATATAACAAAAAAGAGGTAGACTCCAAGATATAGAGAACAAACTAGTGGTTACCAGAAGGGAGAGGGAAGTGGGGAGGGGCAATACAGGTGTAGGGGATTAAGACATGTCAACTATTATGTATAAAATAAGCTACAAGGAGGGCTTCCCTGGTGGCGCAGTGGTTGGGAGTCTGCCTGCCGATGCAGGGCACACGGGTTCGTGCCCCGGTCTGGGAGGATCCCACATGCCACGGAGCGGCTGGGCCCGTGAGCCATGGCCGCTGAACCTGCGCGTCCGGAGCCTGTGCTCTGCAACGGGAGAGGCCACAACAGTGAGAGGCCCATGTACCATTAAAAAAAAAAAAAAAAAAAAAAAGCTACAAGGATATATTGTACAACATGGGGAATATAGCCAATATTTTATAGTAACTATAAATGGAGTAAAACCTTTAAAAATTGTGAGTCACTATATTGTACATCTGTAACTTATATAATGTGGTATATCAATTACACTTCAATTAAAAAAAGAATAAGTAATGGTACCGAGCCTCTTGCTGAGGACTGAGGGAGAATATCTCTGTTCACAAGGGCAGATGTAGAGTGGGTGTCATCAGGAACTAGGACAGACTGTTGTTGTCAGTCAGGGCAAGCTGCTGCAGAGACCCTGAGCTCTGAGCGTCTCCAAAGACAAAAAAATAAAACAGAAGTGGAAACCACATCTGATGGTAACTACTAAATGATACCCTAGTGAGATATCAATCAACAAGCTTTAGGGCACTGGTACTCATATCCACTCATCTCTGTTATGCCCTGTGGAGGACACCGAATCTGTAAGAATTGGTCTTGTTTTACCAGATTGTTGACAGAATCTTTTGTTTTCAAGTTTCTGCCAGATTTTCAGACTCTGGCAAATCCAGGGTCCTGATTCCTGAAATTTCTCCATCTTGGAATGTTGCTTTAAACAAACAGTTGAAAAATGAGAAGTAAACTCAACCGGCAATTTTGTCATTATTTTCCACAAAAACAGTGCCTGCTACACTTTAATTTTTTACAGCAGTAATCTGGATATAATAATTTTATAAGGTACACAATGCGCATTTATGTTTGTCAAGTAGCAGTGACTTTACATCTTTCAAATGGGGCTATAAAAGATACTTGCATTGGGCTTCCCTGGTAGCGCAGTGGTTGAGAGTCCGCCTGCCGATGCAGGGGACACGGGTTCGTGCCCCGATTTGGGAAGATCCCACATGCCGCGGACCGGCTAGGCCCGTGAGCCATGGCCGCTGAGCCTGCGCGTCCGGACCCTGTGCTCCGCAACGGGAGAGGCCACAACAGTGAGAGGCCCGGGTACCGCAAAAAAACAAACAAAAAACTTCCATTTAGCATTTTTTCCAATTTCTGCCCAAATCTCAAAATTTCTTCTGCCTCTTGCCCACAGATTATGAAGTTTCACACCTCGGTGGGTATTCTTGCCTCCTGACCCAGAGGTTCTAGTGTGATACATCATTTTTTACTCATAGGTCAGACCTGGCTAAAAAACTGGCATCGTTTTAAAAGATATTCATTTGTCACCAAGGAAACTGACTTCTGCCTGACCTTGTCTGCACACTTGGGTGAGACAGTTCTTCATTTCTTCCATTGCCCTGTTCATTGCTCTTCAGAGCTCTGTTGCTAAGGGAAGGGAAGCTGAAATTGTGGTGTCATTCAGTCAAAATAAGAAAAAGAGAAGCCTGTCATCTGAACAGGGCTGGATACCATAGGTGAGAAAGCCTGGGTCTCCTTCAAGTTAAGTCTATGTTATGTTTGTTGAATGAATAAACAATGAATGTTGTTTGAAAAGCAAAGCCATTCTCCAGAGAGCCACAGGAACACTGCAGACACGTAAATGTGGTTTGAACTTACACTTGGGATGTTATAAGTCAAGTTCTAGAACAGCGATCTTTAAGTAGGAGTGCCTCCTTGTTTCACAGAAATAACAGATTCCAGTAAGCCTGAACTCTGTTTATGATTGGTTTCATTTGGGTATATCCTGTCTCTTTTTCTGGATGGCAGGCTTCTGGAGAGATAGGTGAACATATCTCCTAAGGCATGCCCTATTTGGGGACCATACTTGGTAAAACCAAGCACTTGAGTTTAATTCATTTGGTAGCAAGGCTGTAGGGAAAAAAGCACTTTAAACTCGCAGAACCTTGGCTATTCCTCTTCACCTCTCTGGCTATCAGTTTCCTCTTCTCCATCATTGTGAGAGTGACTTGAAAAACTCCCTGTCCCAATGTTAGGAATGCTCAGTACTTATTCATTTTATTTTGCATCTCCTCATCTAAGAATTCCTGTATTGGGCTCCCACAGGGCGGTTGAAGAGCCAAGTCAAGGGTCATATTAACCAGGAGCTTTTCATCCTCCATTCTGTATTATTACACCCACTGGGGAGGGAGCAAGTCACGCCCTGGAGAGGCTTGTAAGGCAAGAAAGCAGACAGAGGTTTCTCAGCAAAGGTCAGAGAAGCCCTCTTTGAATAAGATGCCAGGTTCCTGCCAAGACCCTCTTTGTCATAAATCTAGTTATTAAATAAACACCTGCAAACGGCGAGGCAGTCTGAGATAGCGTGGGGAGTAAGCAGATAAGCCACCCACCACTCCATATGTCTATTCAGAGCATAAGCACCTGTCACCTGGGAGGGAAATGATGGGAGCAGGGCTATTGAAAAAAGGAGGCTGGGACCTCCCTCACCATCACCACAGCTCAGAGGATCTTAAGGGGGCAAGGGTCCTCCCCACAAGGAGAACACCACACCGCTCTACAAGGAAGCAGACTACACTTGAGAACAGGGAGAGTCCAGCTCAGTGCTAATATCATCTGGCCTGGAAGGTGGCAGCAAAAACCAGGCACCAAGGACAGGGAGCCCCACCCACAGTCTTTGTCCGCTTCGTTTGCTGTCCAGCAAAGTCTGCCCCAATTGCTAACTGGAGATCATGTCCCTCTCATAAAGGAGGCCTGCTTGTCACTCGCTGTGGTAGTGGAACAGCAGGAAGCCTCTTCTTTGTGTAAAAAAAAAAAATGCCATTTTGGTATATTATACCTTTCCTGTACAGATCTGCACCAGACTCTTTCCCAATTCTCCTTCAGCTGCCCTTCAGAGCACAGCCAATCTCTTTTCTAGGGGTTATGGCTCAAGATTCGCCTGAAAAATCACTCATCTGTGATACAAGGGAGAAGACCATGCTCCGTGCATAGGTTTTTCCGATTTCTGGGATAGATGCCCAGAGAACAGGCACAGACTCACCGGCAGGCAACATTTTACTTTATGTTCTTGCTAGAGGACCCTCAAGCCAGAAGGAGAAGGTGACGATCTCTTCGAGGTGACAACGTGCCACTCAGTACGAGCTGAAGTTCCGGCCCTTGAGCTCGGCATGCGGAGCTGGGGGCGTCGCTGAGCTCCCTCTCAGCCGGACTGTAAATACACCTAGAAATACTCATCCCAGGACCCGCATGCTGGTTCCTGCCTCCACGCCTCGCGCCGGAATCTCCTACTTTGAGAACACCCAACTTCTCGGCCCAAAAGAAACGCGCAGCGTACCATTTCCGCTAGATGGCGAGATTTCCCCTAATCCGATCGTAAGACATCCGATTTATAAAATAAATACAATCCAACGCCTTCCGAAACCACACCACATAATAGCAGCTCGCAGGCCCCCATTAAAAAACTCAATTTTGGGGAACTGATTCTACCTCCGAGCAAATCTTATGCAATTACATTAAGAGGATGCAATCAAGAATTGCATCCGAGCGTCCCCCACATCGACCCTCCACCTAAATACACCTGTTCCCCTGCCCCACTCGTTCCCTGGGATGAGCCACGGCTCGGGCCACGCGTGCAGCCGTCGCTGTGCCCGGCCCGCCGGGCCCACCTGTCCACTTAGGAACTTCAGGGCCACTCGGGGATCCTATCCCTTAAACACTCATCCCAAGTCCCTCACCCTCCTGCGCACCTGCCCTCCCAGGCAAAGGACCGCTCGGACCCGAGCTCAGACAGGGCGCCGCGTCGACGCCCCCCGGGGCAGGCGCTCCAGCCGCGGCTCTGCAGCTGGCTAGGCAGCCGGGAGCGGAGCAGGAGGAGGGGGCCGGGCGAGTCGTGCCAATGGGGGTTCACGGCTGGACAGCCGGGTGGCCCACTCAGTTCCAGGCTCCGCGGGCCGATTGCAACGGCCGCGCGGGAGAAAGGGAGCTCCCAGCACGCGCACAGTGGTACAGACGTTCGCCGGGTCTGCCCAGCCACGCGCGCTGCCGGCTGCCCGGGGAGAGCATTTTAGGAAAAAAAGAGCAAATACCAAACCACAAAAACTTTACTGCTGCCAAGAGCTAAAGGGATCGAGGCGCAGCAAAGCTCCAAATCTGGGCAAGATGGGAGCAAGATGAGACGCAGGGTTGGGGAGGACCACAGCGGTGTCGTGCCCCGAGCAAGTGGCGGCGGCGCCTCCTGTTTGTCAAGAGCCGGGTCCGTCTCGCTCCAGGCCCACGCTTACCTTGGCGGCTGCATGAGCCCCTGCAGCCCGCGGGGGGTGGCGCTGGCGGGGCTGCGGGCGAAGAGGGGGTGCCGGGGCGCCGCTCGTCGGCCCCGGGGCAAAGTGGGAGGGGTTCGGCAGGCGATGGTCCCCGCCGCCCGGGCCGGCTCAGCAGCGGCCCGGGGCGCGCCGCCTGCTCCCGGGCTGCATGCCTGCGAGCGCCTGGAGGAGCCGGCCCGTGAGTGAACGGCTAGTGCTTCCCCAGCCTAGCGGCTCGGGCGGCGCAGCCCGCGCTCAGGAGACAACTGCAGAGTCGGGCTGTTCGGGTTTAGCCCCCTCCCTCGCCCGGCCCCAGCCGGCAGCCGCGGAGCGCGGCGTCGAGAGGTTCGTTTGCGCGCGGAGGGGAAGGGGCGGGCCGGCCGCCCGGGGCGCAGGCTGGGGGCGAGGCGGGCGGGGCCGGCGTGGAGGGGGCGGGATAAGAGGTGGGGGTGCGGGCTCGGATTGCCCCGCCCGCCGCGGCTGCACCTTCACGCATCAGCACCAGTGCGGCGGTGGGGTACGTACGCTGCAAAGTCAAGACTTCCCTAAACGCAGGGTTAGGGGGGCGCGGGCGGCAAGTGCGGCGACCCGCGAGGCGCCTCCAACTTTCCTAATCTCCCGCTGGGATGTCCTGGAGAGTACGTTTCCATCATCAGTTCCATGATGGTCCAAGGGTGGGCGGGCGCGAGGTGTTACTCTGAGGTTTCTGGAATAGACAGTCACATCCACAAGAAACGCTGCTGCTCTCTGCAGCGATGCACCTTTGTTGTACTGAGATGTTTGTTTCTTTAAGAATCTTCTTTTAAAAAATTAACACAAATGTATTAAATGTGTAATACGTGGATACGTTCTTGTGTACAATTTTACAAAGCTCAGGCATATCTAGAGTAAAAAGAAGACCATAATACATCCCCTCCCCATGACTGCGGCTCCCCAGAAGTAACCTCGGGTCAGGGTGTGCTCCGCTGCGGGTCTTTCCGGTCCTTGCTCTGCGATTTTACATGCACACGCACGGATTGCGAGTGGATTTTCACGGGCTTTTAAAAAGAATGTTTCACCATGCAGCGCATGCACACACTGGCGAGAACACGGCCACTTCGGCCGCGGTAAATTCCCCAGAGGCTTCCGGAGTCCAGGGAAAGATCCTTGCAGTGAAACAGCAAAGAGCCACCCAATCGCCCTGTGCAAATCTGAAACTCTAGCCGGGGCATTAAGTCAGCCTGAACACACAGCTCACGCCTAAATTAGCATTGCACGGTTAGAGAAATTTGCTAGTGCATTTCAAACAGGGTTATGGCCTTCGCATTCTTACAGAAAACAAGCTGTCTTGGATTTTGATACGATGAGAACTCTTTGGATTTGCAAAATAAAAAGGTATTATCTACATTAAAACACGATCGTTATTTATGCTTGTGGTCTTGAGGGGTGTGGTTTTAACTCAATATTCTGTGTTTTATTGGCATTGAGGTAATCTATAGCTGGTATATAAATAAAATCCAGGTGATTTAGCAGGAAGAGATTGGGTATTGGGATGGTTGCTTTCTATAATTAGCTCTGACCTTGGGCAAGCGTTTTAGCTCTGTTGGGCCTCAGTTTCCTCATCTATAAATAGAGGAGTTGTACTGGATGTTGGGGGTGGAGAGAGAGAGAGAGAGAGAGAGAGAGAGAGAGAGAGAGAGGGAGGAAGAGCCCTAACAGTTGGTGAACAACAGATTTCTTCCTTTATCCATCTTTCAATTCAGCTCTAACCTCGCTCGCCTCCTTAGGGAAGGCTCTCCCAGCACTGCATGCTTTCCTTCCTAACGCTGATCTCACTTTGCAGTTATGCACTGGTTAGCATGACCCTTACCTAGTTGGGCCTCTCCCTTCAGACTGTATGTGCCTTGAGGGCAGTAACCAGGACCACCTGGGGTCATCGTTACATTCCCTAGCACTTATTTTAGTGCCTGGCATGTAATAGGCACCCTACAAGAATCTCTGAATGACTATCACCCAGATAGTAGATTTCTTACTGCTTTTCCAAATCCCTTGGCATTTTTAAAAGATCTGTAAGTGGAAACATTTTAAAATGAAACCTTTGGAAAGTACCCAGCAGGGTTTTTCCATCTTGGGGGGACAAACAGTCCACTGTCTAGATGAGGACAGACGATTCTTAGCTTAACCACAGGCTGTGGAGACAGCCAGCAGCTATTTACCTTGATGAGCATCAGCTCCCATGGAGAAGACAACGAATATTAATGTTACTCATTAAGTGCTTGATTAAGTTGGAACCAGGCATAGGCAGTTGCAATGTACACACGAGCACTCAGAGTTAAATGAGGCCGTGGAGTGTGTTTAGGTTGCAAATTAACGAATGTACGTTCTCTGAACCAGCAATCTAGAAACATTCCTAATATCAAGCTCCAGGGAATGCTTGCCTTTCTTTACTGCAGAGGGTTTGAATTCCTTAAAAAGTTGCACTGGAAGTGGGCTAACCTGGGTTCAAGAGTTAAAAAAAAGATTAAGGCCATTATGATATAAGGGGTGGGAGGGGGAATGAATGTCTAATGCAGCATAAGACTAGTATCTCTTAATCTCTCTCTTGGCCCGTGCAGAGTTGCCAAGGGAGAGGTTAAAATCTGGCTTCACATTTAAAGAGGAAAACAGGAGTGCTAGGGTGGCCACCATTTCTCGGCCACTCTTTTGCTTTTCTCTTGTTTGGAAGGGGTAGGTACAGTCGCGGATGCCCCTCCAAGCCCGTTGCGGAAACCTTTGGTTTCCGCGGAGAGCTTTAGTCTTCCAGGAAGGGTGCTGTGTCAGTGAGGCTGATGCAGCTCCAGCTGGTGGGAGGAGGTGCCACCCCAGTGCAGGGAGCGCCTGTGCTACTGGGGGGTGGAGCAATGTGCTGTCTGTTTCCAACTAGAGATGGCACCTGCTGGCAAGAGGGCAGCCTCAGAAAGTGGATTCCTGGTGAAATTGATTAAGGATTTCTTCCCAGCTGGCAAAACAACGTGAAGCGATTGGCATGACCCTCCACTGAGGGCTGTCACCAGGAGCTGTCCCTTTGGATTGGGTATCACTCCATTATGTTTTTCTGGGTAAATTCAGGTTCAAAAATAAAAGTGCAGCTTAAAGGAGAAGCAGGTCAGGAGCTGTCGTAGGAGCCTGTTAAAGAGAGAGGGGCTGACTGTCACATCCTTGGCTTCAGTCAGACGCAGCGAGGCAATGGGTGCTGAGGACTCTTGTTTTGCATAGACGAGAAGACGTTGTGCTAACTGGATGCGTCCCAGAGGCATCCCCTGCTCTAATAAATCCAGTGCGTTTTGTGTCAAGCAGCTATTCTACGGCTGGCACTGTACTTGACCCTGCAGTAGGCATCTGCTTGAGGAACACAGCCCCTGTCTGTAAGACACTTGCAGTCCAGTGGAAGAAAGAAAAGAAGAGCAAAGACGTCTCAGTAGTTGGGGTTTTGAGGGTGCCTGAGCAGCTCCATTTTTCATCTCATCAGCCCCTCTCCTCATATATTGTAATTATAGTGAAATATGGTGCTTGTGCAAATGCAGCTTTTTTTTTTTTTTTGGTCCTGACGTTTTCTTTTTTAATTTTTTAATTTAATTTTATTTATTTTTTTATACAACAGGTTCTTATTAGTCATCAATTTTATACACATCAGTGTATACATGTCAATCCCAATCGCCCAATTCATCACACCACCATCCCCCCACCCCCATGGCTCTCCCCCCTTGGTATCCATACATTTTTTCTCTACATCTGTGTCTCAATTTCTGCCCTGCAAACTGGTTCATCTGTACCATTTTTCTAGGTTCCACATACATGCTCTAATATACGATATTTGTTTTTCTCTTTCTGACTTACTTCACTCTGTATGACAGTCTCTAGATCCATCCACATCTCAACAAATGACCCGTTTTCGTTCCTTTTTATGGCTGAGTAATATTCCATTGTATATATGTACCACATCTTCTTTATCCAGTCGTCTGTCGATGGGCATTTAGGTTGTTTCCATATCCTGGCTATTGTAAATAGTGCATGTGTCTTTTTGAATTATGGTTTCCTCAGGGTATATGCCCAGTAGTGGGATTGCTGGATCATATGGTAATTCTGTTTTTAGTTTTTCAAGGAACCTCCATACTGTTCTCCATAGTGGCTATATCAATTTACATTCCCACCAACAGTGCAAGAGGGTTCCCTTTACTCCACACCCTCTCCAGCATTTGTTGTTTGTAAATTTTCTGATGATGCCCATTCTAAGTGGTGTGAGGTGATACCTCATTGTAGTTTTGATTTGCATTTCTCTAATAATTAGTGATGTTGAGCAGCTTTTCATGTGCTTCTTGGCCAATATATGTCTGTATGTCTTCTTTGGAGAAATGTCTATTTAGGTCTTCTGCCCATTTTTGGATTGGGTTGTTTGTTTTTTTAATATTGAGCTGAATGAGCTGTTTGTATATTTTGGAGATTAATCCTTTGTCCGTTGATTCGTTTGCAAATATTTTCTCCCATTCTGTGGGTTGTCTTTTCATCTTGTTTGTAGTTTCCTTTGCTGTGCAAAAGCTTTTAAGTTTCTTTAGGTCCCATTTGTTTAATTTTATTTTTATTTCCATTACTCTAAGAGGTGGATCAAAACAGATCTTGCTGTGATTTATGTCAAAGAGGGCTCTTCCTATGTTTTCCTCTAGGAGTTTTACAGTGTCCGGTCTTACATTTAGGTCTCTAATCCATTTTGAGTTTATTTTTGTGTACGGTGTTAGGGAGTGTTCTAATTTCATTCTTTTACATGTAGCTGTCCAGTTTTCCCATCACCACTTACTGAAGAGACTCTTTTCTCCATTGTATATCCTTGCTTCCTTTGTCGTAGATTAGTTGACCATAGGTGCATGGGTTTATCTCTGAGCTTTCTATCTTGTTCCACTGATCTATGTTTCTGGTTTTGTGCCAGTACCATATTGTCTTGATTACTGTAGCTTTGTAGTATAGTCTGAAGTCAGGGAGTCTGATTCCTCCAGCAACGTTTTTTTCCATCAGGACTGCTTTGGCTATTCAGGGTCTTTTGTGTCTCCATACAAATTTTTTTGTTCTAGTTCTGTAAAAAATGCCATTGGTAATTTGATAGGGATTGCATTGAATCTGTAGATTGCTTTGGGTAGTATAGTCATCTTCACAATATTGATTCTTCCAATCCAAGAACATGGTATATCTCTCCATCTCTTGGTATCATCTTTAATTTCTTTCATCGGTGTCTTATAGTTTTCTGCATTCAGGTCTAAACCTACCTACCTAGGTAGGTTTAGTCCTAGGTATTTTATTCTTTTTGTTGCAGTGGTAAATGGGAGTGTTTCCTTAATTTCTCTTTCAGATTTTTCATCATTAGTATATAGGAATGCAAGAGATTTCTGTGCATTAATTTTGTATCCTGCAACTTTACCAAATCCATTGATTAGCTCTAGTAGTTTTCTGGTGGCATCTTTAGGATTCTCTATATATAGTATCATGTCATCTGCAAACAGTGACAGCTTTACTTCTTCTTTTCCAATTTGTATTCCTTTTATTTCTTTTTCTTCTCTGAGTGCAGTGGCTAGGACTTCCAAGACTATGTTGACTAATAGTGGCGAGAGTGGACATCCTTGTCTTTTTCCTGATCTTAGAGGAAATGTTTTCAGTGTTTCACCATTGAGAATGATGTTTGCTGTGGGTTTGCCATATATGGCCTTTATTATGTTGAGGTAAGCTCCCTCTGTGCCTACTTTCTGGAGGCTTTTTATCATAAATTGGTGTTGAATTTTGTCGAAAGCTTTTTCTGCATCTATTGAGATGATCATATGGGTTTTCTCCTTCAATTTGTTAATATGGTGTATCACATTGATTGATTTGCGTATATTGAAGAATCCTTGCATCCCTAGGATAAACCCCACTTGATCATGGTGTATGATCCTTTTAATGTGTTGTTGGATTCTGTTTGCTAGTATTTTGTTGAGGATGTTTGCATCTATATTCATCAGTGATATTGGTCTGTAATTTTCTTTTTTTTGTAGTATCTTTGTCTGGTTTTGGTGTCAGGGTGATGGTGGCCTCATAGAATGAGTTTGGGAGTGTTCCTTCCTCTGCAATTTTTTGGAAGAGTTTGAGAAGGATGGGTGTTAGCTCTTCTCTAAATGTTTGATAGAATTCACCTGTGAAGCCATCTGGTCCTGGACTTTTGTTTGTTGGAGCAAATGCAGTTTTAAGGCCAGTCTCTGGCTTTCCCTTCCAATCAGTCTGCAGCTCAGAAGCCCCTACAGACTCTTTGGAGTTGACACTGCAAGGTAGAGGGGCAGAAGAGACAGAAGGAAAGTGCACAGTGTCACGGGATTTAGAAGGCAGGTTCATTACTAGTTGGAAGGATTTGGAAAGTCTTTAGAGAAGTGTTGCTTGAGATGGTCTCTGATGGATGGACTTGATTTTAGTGTACGGATGATCGGGAAGGAGGGAGAGTATTCCAGGCAGGGGCATGCCATGAAAAAAGGCCTGGAGATAGCAAAAGGTGGCCAAGTTCATTAAAGAGTGGTTTAATCTAGTTGGAATTCATGTGCTGGAACAGAGATGTCATGGAGACAGCAGGTTAGGGTGATAACGTGGGAAAGCTTAGTTGCAGAATGACTAATAGGGAGCCATTGAAGGTTATTGAGCAGAGGAATAATGTAAGTGAAGCTGCATTTTAGGTAGGTCAATGGAAGATGGTTTGGAGAAACAAGAGGTGGAAGACCAGCCAGAAGTTTCTCTTAATCTTGGCACATTTTTGTCAGGAGCATGACCCAAGGTGCTAAGAGTGTACTGGAAGGTATGAGGCTGGTAAAAGACCCACATGCTTTGCAGAAGTGGGAGACAGAGGAGTATCAAAGTGTCAGAGGGAATAATTGCTCATTATAGAGACTGGCAAGGTATGAGGACAATCTTGGAAGGGGGTGGATGGCTATTGGACCAATCAACGTTGTCTTCACATGGGAGGGAGCCCTAAAACCATACTGAGAAAATCACCCAATTTTCCATATTTGATAGTACGTACATGTGTTTGAGCTAAAACCCAGTTCCTGTGCTCACCATAAGAAAAGAAGACCTAGTTCATTCATTGTTTCTCTGCAGCTTTCTTTCCCATAGGCCGGTCATTTGCTGTCTAGTGGTAAGGACCAAAATAAGGCAAAATAAATTTTTTTATTTTTTTTTCGGTTAGATAAGCAAACTGTCAGCCTCAGGAATAGAAAGCAAACAACACATTTTTTCATGCTGTTTCATGCATTTGGACAATAGAATAAGGAGGTGGGAAAGCAGGCTGTTCTGTGAGGCTTTGCTGGCTGGCTTAGCCAGGAGGAGAGCTGGAAGGTTTGGGCAGCCACAGCTGCAGGAGAACAGCTGGGATGTGGTCGGCGAGCACATCCACCCACCCCTCGACAGCATCCTTGACAATTCAAAAACCTTGGGGCCAGCTGGCATGCTGTGTTCCCTCACGGTGACGTGGCCAGGAGGGCAAGGCTTGCTGACTTCTTTATCTCAAGGCAGGATCAGTTTGGGTTTTGTTTTGCTATTGTTTACTGAATGCTGACGGTGCCAGCACATTCTATCTATGTTATAGATGCTTCGTTACCCCTCATAACACTCTCTGGGGTGGGTGCAATTCTCATTTTATAAAGAACTGAGATTCAGAGAAGTTTATGAGTTGATGAACACGTGGCAGAGTCAGGATTCAAATCCATATCCACCTGAGTCCCCAAACAGTGCATTTCCCGCTAAGCATGCGGCCCATTTTCCTTACCGTCCTTCTCCACCTCTCCTGCTTAGGTTTAAGCCAGAAACATCTACACCCACAGCTCTGGGGAGAAAGATCGTGCCTTATTTTCTGCAGCGCTGGCAAGGCTGCTGGAGTATATAAGTTGTGCTATCACCTCCAGCCAAACGCACCTGATGTCCACAGAGCACGTTCTCCTGGTGGGATGTTTTTCTGGTGGACTTTGGAAAGCTTTGTCAGTCTGTGAACCACAGGGAAGGTCAGGGAGACATTGGGTTCCTTTCAATGTACTTCCCCCAAAGTGACTGAGTCACACCCATCTCTGGGGCTCTTAGGATGGTATTCAAATTTGGACCCTTTGGGAAGGAGGTCAATGGCTGAGATAAATAAATTCTCATTGATCATCTAGCGTTTTCACCTTGCTCCTTGACTAATGTACCAACATCTTTAGTAAAATGATTCTTTAACATATGAAACCCAGATCTCATTACCCCCAGAGTCTGGCCCTTCTGGAATAAGCTTAATTTAAAAATCTATTTCTTTTCCAGTGGAATTATTATTAGATTGCATAATTTAAAATTTTGCTTTATCAGTTGTTTAGCATTTATTAAGAATAAGGAATACATACTTAATTCAAATATTTTTTATAAATAAATAATAGTATGTTAAAAAATTCTCATACCTCATGCATGGAGGTCTTGTTGATTTTGTTTTCCAACCCAAACTGGGTTTGTTTTTTTTTTAAAATATTTATTTATTTATTTGGCTGCATTAGGTCTTAGTTGTGGCACGCGGGATCTTTATTGTGATGCATGGGCTCTTCATTGCAGCACGCAGGCTTCTCTCTAGTTGTGGCTCGGGGGATCTAGAGCTTGCACTTAGTTTCCTCAGGGCATGTGGGATCTTAGTTCCCGGGGATCGAACCTGCGTCCCCTGCATTGGAAGGTGGATTCTTGACCACTGGACCACCAGGGAAGTCCCCCAAACTGAGTTTTAAAGGTGCTCCTGGGAGAGCACCAGGCATTGAATCTAGTCCACAAATTAGAAAAATTCAGCCAAGGATTGGAGTAGGGAGACTCAAGGATTTACCCATTGTCTGCAGGTATTGTTTATGGGGTTCAATTATTTTTTAACAAAAGAGGTGACTTGTATTTAAAAACAGATAGATCATTTAGGGTAAGATTGGACTGAACAATAGGGTAATCAAGAGATCGAACAATAATATAACCTATTTAAATTCTTTTTCTCTCACATAACAGTCCAGGGTAGGCCCTCCAGGCTGGTGATCCATGTGGTCATTCTGTGATTCAGGTTCTTTCCAAGTCATTGTTCCATTATCCCCCAGAGCCTTATCGTGATCTGCATAATTGAAGCCATAAATAAATGGCTTCTGCTTGCATCATCATTTCTCTTAATATTCCACTGGAGGAAGACATAGGTCCACTCCTAGCTGCAAGGGACGCTGGGAAATTAATGTAGTGCAGCAGCCATTGTTCTGTTTCCATGGAACAAGGGAGCTGGGCTTTGATTTTGGTGGACAACTAGCAGTATTTGGCGGACAACTAGCAGCTGAGTGTTTTGTGTCAGTCTAGCACATGGCATAGAGGAGGAAGCGCTAGCTCTGGACCCTGAAGATTTAGGTTTGAATCCTTGCTCTGCTGCTCTGAACTAGACAAGCTGCCTTACCTCTCTGAGCTTTGCTTGCTTCAACTGCTGTGCCCTTCTGAGAGGGCTATTGCTGCATGGCCTCCGTCAAGGTTGCAAGAAATGAAAACCGGCTTGAGTTAGCTTTGAGGAAAGGGAGATTTAGTTTAGGTCCAAGTCATCCCACAGGCAGGAAGTATAGATGAACCTTGGTAGGGAAGAACCAGAATTAGAGCTGGAGGCATTTGATGGGAATAGGAGGAAAGACGGGAAATCTTAGGAGTCATCCATCCATTAGCAAGTACTGTTGGTTCTAACTCCAAAGTCAATCCTGATTGCACCTACTTCTTTCCCTCTCCACCTCCTATCCTAATCCAAGTCACCCCCCAAGCCTTGGCTAGACCAGCGCAGCAGTCCCAGTGACTGGTCTCTCTACCTCTATTGTTATGCTCTCAAATCCATTCTTTCACACAGCAGCCAGAGTGAAGTTTAGTAACATTAATGAGATTGTCTCCTGTTTGAGATCTGCAATGTCTTCCCACAGCACACAGAATAAAATCCCAGCTCCTTATCCTGGTTTACCAAACCCACATGACCCAGCTCCTGCCCAGTCTCTGACCTCATCTACCACTCTGCCCCTCTTACACTTTGCTTTAGCTTCATGACCCAGCTGTATCTAATCATGTCATCTAAAGCTCGCTCCTGCCTCAGGGCCTTTGCACTAGCTGTTTTCTATGCCTGGGATGCTCTCATTACTTTCTCTCCTTTGTTATTCAGATCTCAGTATAAAATGTCAGAAAGATCTATTAATTAAGTCACTAACTTTATAGTTTTCTCACTAATTTATTCATTGTTATCCAATCCCCAGACTCCATCACTCCAGTAAATGCAATTTTTATAAGAGCAAGGAACTACCTTGATCTTTCATGTATTCCTCTTTTTTAGTAATATTTGTTGATGAAACAATGAGTAAACAAAAAAAATATGCTTACTGTCTGTAGCCCTTTTAGAACAACAGTAAATTTTGAATCTCTATCTATTTCAACACAACTACCATATCATTTAAGCTTCTCACTCTTCCACTACTTAGAGAGACCATAACTGACTTAAACAACTTCCTACTGTTAGATATTTGGTGAACATTCTCATAGAGGGACATCTTTGCACATTCTCCATTATTTCCTGGAACACATTTGTGAACTAATGGAATCAAAGGATACACATGTTTTTGACATTTGATATGTAAAGCAAAACTGACTTCTGGAAAAATTGCAATTTTTTTTCAACTCTCTCCTATGGGGTGTCAGTTTCCCTGGAGCCTGGGAAACAAGACTATCAAAACTTGATCTTGCCAATCAGATGCCCTAAAAATGGTATCTCATTGTATGGATTCACAAGTTACTAGAGGCGCTGGACATTTAAATTCTATTTGTTGGCCATTTGTATTTACGTTTTTGATCCTTTTCTAATGGCCTGTTCATCTCTTTGGCCCCTTTTCAAAATGAGCGCCTCATTTCCTGGTGTTATTTCTTGGTTGTCAGCTTCCGCTGTCATCCTCAGAAGCCCACATTCAGGTGGGAGAACATTTGCAAGAATGAATGAAATTGATTCTTGCTGTGCACTCCAAGCTCCCAAGAGGCCCACCCCTTCCTCACCGTTAGAATACAAATTGGACAGTGCGATGCTTGCGAATGTGCATTGGTGAAGGACAGTCAACTGTGACTAAGAGTCCAGAATTATACAACCCTGGTCACGGGTGCATCCCCCCTTCAAATAATTCTAATCCCTTACAAATTGCTTTGGAATGACAATGCAGATCTCTCGCCTGGCACAAAGCTTGGGCATCAGTATCTTTATCAGAATGAAGGAGTCCATTTCTCCATTCTGCTGGCCTGCTCGGAGCCAATCAAACTGCAATTAGATAGGTGTCCATCAAGCACCAAAGCATCCCAGTCTAATCTGGGTCTAGAGATGGCTTCCTGGGTCTTTGCAAGTTGTTTGGAGTGATTTAGGTCTAAGAGTGGGTTATCAGCAGATAACACTTCCTTCTGTGGCTGACGTGGGAGCAGGCCACACCACAGCTCCAGCCAAGCTTTGGGCCAGGCCTCTGTCACCATTAAAATGGAATCAGAAGTTTCAGACTTAAATTGACTTTGGAAACGCACATTGGAGTGGTGGTGAACAATGGATGAATAATGCGCACAAGATTTTTGTCCTTAGTCTTTTATCTTTCTGCTCCTTGTCCAGGGAGGGGATGGCTTTCAGAGAAGTTGATTTATTCTCATGTACTGGAGAAGTTCACCGCAGAAAATTGGGGCTCTCAAATTCACTAATCTTTGCTGAAAGGTGATGTAGATGAAGCCTAGGTCCCCATGCACAGCCAAAGAATGAGACAGATACCCCACACCAGGCTTTCTCAGTGGTTGGCTTTCCAGAAAGCTCTACATTATCAACTGAAGGGCAGTTCTTTACTCTGAGGCTTTATCTTTCTGAGTGTGTGTGCATGCATTTATGTGCATGAGTTAAAGCACTCTTTCTTAAAAGAAATAATGGTGATAGTAGGAAGTAATTGTTTTAACAACATCCTTTCTTAAGGGAACCCTCCTACACTGTGGATGAGAATGTAAATTGGTGCAACCACTATGGAAAACAGTATGGAGTTCCCTTAAAAAACTAAAAATGAAGCTACTATATGATCCAGCAATGCCACTCCTGGGCATGCATTTGGAAAAGATGAAAACTCTAATTAGAAAAGATAGATGCACCCCAATGTTCACAGCAGCACTATTTACAATAGCCAAGACATGGAAGCAACCTAAGTGTCCATCAACAGATGAATGGGTAAAGAAGTTGTTATTATACATGGTAATATTATAGTAATATTCTATCATATATACATGTATATGTATGATGGAATATTACTCAGCCATAAAAAAGAATGAAATCATGCCATATGCATCAACATTGATGGAACTAGTGATTACCATACAGAATGAAGTAAGAGAGAGAAAGACAAATATTATATGATATCACTTATGTATGGAACCTAAAAAAATAATACAAATGAATCTATTTACAAAACAGAAACAGACTCACAGACACAGAAAACAAATTTATGGTTATCAAAGGGGAAAGAGAGGCGGGGGAGGAATAAATTAGGAAGAGGGGATTAACAGATACACACACTATTATATATAGAATAGATAACAAGGATTTACTGTATAGCACAGGGAACAAAACTGAATATCTTGTAATAACCTATAATGGAAAATAATCTGAAAAAATATATAACTGAATCACTTTGATGTATACCTGAAACTAACACAATATTGTAAATCAACTGTACTTCAATTTAATAAATCCTTTCTTGGTAAAATAAAAAGTTAGCAAATGCATATTTGTTTCCCCATTTTTTTTCATTATCTGTGAACTCCCCAAATCATTGGATCCACTGTTTTTGGTGACAGGCTCTCCATGTACCTGTGGCTGTGTATTCTGTCTTAAGGGGAAGCTTGCTGTACTTTCTGCAGTGAGCCCCAAAGAATGACACCAACTCACTTCAAATGCTGGGAAGGCCTTTTCTTTACTAACAGTGGGAACAGGGCTCCTCTGGCATCACCCTAAGGAGGCGGCAGTGCTGCCAAGTTCAGGTGGGGTTCACCTAGGCCGCAGGGCTGGTGCAGCTGTGATGGAGTGGGCACGGCTCAGCCCATGGGAGAAGCTGCCTTGGCACAGAGGAGGGTCCTCTGATCACAGGCCTGAGAAGATTCTGGAAGGAAAACTGAGGCAAAGTGAGGGCAACATCTCCTCAATTACTAGTTGTCTCCTTTTCCTCCCTACCTTGTGTCTTCCTCAGATGGATTCATTTTAGGAATCTTGGGGCCTCCAGAGAAATTATTTAGGAGGCCAGTTTATGCAGCGGAAGTTAACTATTGTAGCTTGTTTTTAAATAACCGGGGTCTGGACATTGAATTTTTAATTTTAGAAAACTCCAAAAATAAATCAAAAAAGATAAGTATAAGTAAAAAGAAAGCTTCACTATTTTCCCTATTGTTGGGGAAAAGAAATGCATGGTGGAGCTTTTGGAGTCCAGAGCTGCATAATCAATTAAATGGATGCAGAGCAATGGCAGGAGGCTGAATCCCCTTACCGCTTTCTGTGTCATCATCCTTGCTAATTCTCAGGGCAAGGAGACTTTGGAGGTGTTATTAGGAAATAAGAGCACAGTCTCGTATTCCTGGGAGAACAATCCCTCTCTCCCCCGCTCCCCCCACCCTCCGCCACCCACCGCGCGATTTGCAGTAAGATCTTGAATTTGACCTATGACTTCTGTGTCACAAAGGATCAGTGATAGCTGTTCGCTAATAGGACAGGACAAGTTTGCCTTTCTCTCCCTCCATCCTTCCCTCCCTCCCAGGGATAACCTCAATTTCTTTGGAATTATGTTTAAACAGCAACCTTATGAAATACCAGAGGCAAGCTGGAATCTACAGTCAATGTGTTTTGGAGCCCTGACCGCCCCCGCTCCCCGCCTCCCAGAGCTGTCTTACAGCTGAATAGGCGAAGTTTCTAGAGCTGAGTTCCCACCGAGACCCCTTGGTTTGCATTTCTATCCATCCCGGGGAGGGGCGGCGGTGCTTAGCTTTCGATCATACTGCGTACCTGGGGGTGGGGCTGGGGTGTGTGTGGGTATTGTACACTTGGAGATCAGAAGGGCTTGGGAAATGTAATTTAAAAATCTTCTTAAAGGTTGCAAAGGAGAGCCCGCAGCTGGGCTGGAAGCGCGGGGGACGAGAGGCGCCTGGTAGCTCTAGCACCGCTGGCGCGGTCTCCCCGGAGGGCCAAGGCCCAGCCGTGAACTCCCCAGAGGTGGTCCAGGCACAACTCACCTTCTGATCAGCCCTAGGGTGTCCGTGAGGGGGTGGGCTAGGGAGAGGGATTCTCCAGTTCAAAGAGAAGGCTTGCAGCCACCTGTTACCCAGAGGAGGCCTGTGGGCGGGAGGCCTGGGGGCGGGTGGCCTGGGGGCGGGCAGGAAGGCCAGGGAGTCCCCCGGAAAGAGAGCAGGTGGGAGATCGCCTTCAGCAAAAGAATACCTAGGGGACACGAAAGCCGGCAGTTCGGAGCTGAGACCCCTTGTCCCTGGGAAGGCCAACTGGCCAGAAGTCACAGCCACTTCTCAATGATTAAACATTTTGCACGCTTTCACACCGTTTAACACTTTTATTATCTGGTTGAAAAATTCACATAACAGAAAAAAATCTATAATTAAAAATTCCTTAATGAATTTGTGAAATCAAAACCGAACCTATATACAAGTTTAAAATAGCACTTAGGTGTGTTAGGCGTGTCCTGTGCTACAGAAAATGCTAGTCTGCAGGGGATCGGTGGGCCCCTGCAGCAGTGCCCAGACACTGGGGGGCGTGGCCTACAAGGGAACCAATAGACGATCCTAAAAAATCAGGCCCCCTTCCTTCACTAATTTTAGTGATGAGAATTGCCGAGTTTCCAATTCCATATCTTCAGCCCAGATTTGACCCTGATTTTGAATGCTCGTATCCAAATGCTTTGGGCTACATGTATGTCTTGCAGCCCAAACTCAACATTTCCAGACCAATTTTTTTCCTCCGTCTGAGTTAGAAACCTGGAAGTTACACCGGATTCCTCCCTCTCTCTCAGTGGTGCCTCTCCCTGTCTCAATGGTCGCCATATTTGGCCAACTTTACTTCCTAAAGCATTTCTGGAATCCCCCAGTCCACCCCTCTCTATCCCTCCACTCTCATGGCCTGGCTCAGGCCCCCACTGGTCCTTATCAGGTTTCAGTAGAAACCACTTCCACATAGTGACCTTTCAGAAGTGCCCATTTGCCACACCACTCTGGGGCTTAACACTCCACCGCATGAAAAGATGCTCAACATCAGTAGTCATCAGGGAAATACAAATCACCACGAGATACCATTACACACCAATTAAAATGGCTAAAATAAAAAACAATGACAACACCAAACGCTGGTGAGAATGTGGGCAAGCTGAATCGTTCATCCATTGCTGGTGGGAATGTACAATGGTCCAACTCTGGAAAAAAGTTTGACAATTTCTTAAAAAACCGTAACATGCAACTACCATGGAACCAGCAAGTGTGCTCCTGAGCATTTACCCCAGAGGAATAAAAATTTACGTTCACACAAAAACCTATATACACAAATATTCATAGCAGCTTTATCGTAATACCCCCAAACTGTCCTTTGATACTCCAGACATCCTTCAATAGGTAAATGGTTAAGCGAACTGTGATACATTTATACCATGAAATACTATCCAGCAACAACGAGGAGCAAACTATTGCTAAATGTAACAAATTAGATGAATCTCCGAGAAATGATGCTGAGGGTAAAAAGTCAAACCAAGAAGGTATATGTGAGTGATATGAATGTACAATTCCATTTATATAACTTTCTTCAAGTGATAACATTTTGTTTCATTTTGTGTCATTGTCCATGGAGGACAGGGGTTTGGGATGGGGGGGAGGGTAGGAGGGAGGTGGGTGTGATTATAAAAAGGGCAGCGTGAGGGATCCTTTTGGTGTTGAAACTGTTGAGTAATTTGACTGCGGTGGTGGATACCGGAAACTACAGAGGGGACAAAATTGTTTATACTTAATACATGCGCGCACGCGTGCGCGCGCACACACACACACACACACACACACACATTAGGTGTGTGAAATTAGGTAAAATGTATGCAATTTTTCTGTATTATTTCTTACAACTGTCTGTGAATCTACAATGATCTCAATTAAAATTTTTTTGTTAAAATTTTAAATTTATTTCTATTAAAGTTTTTTGTGGTAAAATATACGTAACATGAAAGTTACCATCTTACCATTTATAAGTGTACAGTTCTGTGACACTACATTCACACGGTTGTGCAACCATCACCACTGTCCATCTCCAGAACTTTTTCATCTTCATCAACTCAAACTCTGTACCCATTACACAGTAACTTCCCATTCTCCCTTCCTCCCACAATTTTAAAAAAATCTGGAAATAAAGAACCCCAAACAACCTTTCTGAGCATCTCATCAAGCACAGGGCAAGCTCTCTCAGTGTCCCTGAGCTGCCCTTGCTCTGCTGTTGCCCGTGTACTGGTGCTCCTGTGACCCCTGTCTTGCCTTATCAAGCCCCCTGGGGATTTTGTCGATGTTATCTCCTTGTTGGGACACTCAACTTCTCTCTGCCTTGTAGATTCAGTTTCAGGGTCCTTCCAAAGTCCTGGGAGGGGTACTAGCAATATGTTTACGTGGCCATACGTTTTTTTTTTTTTTAATTGAAGTATAATTGATTTGTAATGTTTCAGGTGTGTATACAGATATATGTATATTTATATGTATTCTTTTTCAGATTCTTTTCCATTACAGGTTACTGCAAGATATTGGATATAGTTCCCTGTGCTATGCAGCAGGTCCATGTTGTTTATCTATTTTATACCCAGTAGTGTGTAACTGTTAATCCCCAGCTCCTAATTTATTCCTCTCCCTCCCCCTCACGCATAAGTTTTTTAAATTTGCAAAAATACGATATTTTATCTGCAATCAGGTATGACCTTGGGCATTTCTTTCCTGGTCCTCCTGCTGCCTCTACTATGCCTAAAGTTGTTGACTATTTCGATACATTGCATCTGTTCCATGTTTTCTTTCCAGATTGGCCAAGCTTGGATTTTTCTTTCAAGAGTTTAAGTGTCATGAGAAGATCTGCCCATTATGAAGCAATGCGAGCCTTGCAATGTGGGATGTGTCTAGGACTCTCAAATATATTTCTGAAGACTTGGGAGAGGGGCCTACACATAAACGAGAGGAAAAAGCTTTTTCAAAAAGTCGATAAATCTTGAATATGCATTTTTCTTGGAATTTGGAAAGATGTTTTGGAACATTTCAATAGAAGAAGTGAGAAATTACAGACTCCTAATTTGGATGTGGATGAAAGTGAATCTATTTTGTCATCTTTAAATTAGTTTATTTGTTTATTTGAGAGCCAACAGATAAACTTAATGGACTATGAAAAAACATAATCAAAATAAACAATGAAATCAATAGAAATCATTTAAAAATTGTAAGAAAATTTTTAAAAATATTTCAAAGGCAGAAATTCATCAAGAGAAAGATATTCTATTTCTAATAGAAGGGATGGCTAACTCCTTGGATTTTTTGATAATCCAGTTAATTAAGAGGACTGAATCGTATGAACACATTGGGAAAAGGTTTAAGTTTCTTGCTGATTTGCTCCAGAATACTGACATCGATAACATAGCTTAAACTTATAATACCCACTATAATAAGGAAATCAACACCAAACTGGTTAATGACTTTCATCAATTCAAAGAATTTGAAGACTACGAGAGTAGTCACTACCTAAGAAAACTTGAAATACACTGACATTTCACAGCTCATATATAAACCTTGAGAGGTTTTCTCAGTTTTGACAACAATCCTACAATTTACATGACCAAACCAGAAATTAGTTGGGAACTGGCAAGAATTCTTTCTAAACTGTTAAGCATAAAAATAAAATTTCTATCAACCATGTCAGAAGGAGAACTGAAGGATCTATTTTCTCTGTAGAAAATATTTCATTGTCAGAGGAAGAGGCAATCAAAGAATGTGCAGGACAAATGCGTAGGGATAAAAGTATTGTTGAGGTGGATTAGGCAGTTAATAAAAAGACTGGGTTTTTGGATAGTGTAATGTTTGTGATAGTTGATCAATTTTACAAATTTGCAGTTTGTAGAGTTTCTTTTTATTCTAAGTAAGTTTTCATTTTGCACCTAATATTGTATTTATAACTTTTTAGTTAAAGGAGAGCCCCCAAATTACATTAGCCCCACAAAATCTGGATCTATCCCTACCTCACTTCTCCCCTCACCTCTTAGTTGCATGATTCCCAGGCTCGTTCTAAGACCTCTGTCTAATATCACTCCTCCCAACACATTAAAAAAACAAAACCAAAAAACCTTTGTTTATTCTTTTCATCTTCTTGACCATAAACAGTACCATGTAATGGACATGAACACATACTTGGGAGCAAGGCTACCTGGGTTTGAATTCCATCAATCTGGCCTGGTAGCCTTGTGACCTCAGGCAAATTTCTTATGCTCTCTCTGCCTCTATGTTTTCTTCTATAAACCAGGGATGATAATAGTATACACCTTAAAGTATCATTGCGAGGATTAAATGACTTCAAACATATAAAGTGCTTTTAAAAATCCTGGCATGTGTTCTCAGGACCTAGCAAGGTGTCTGGCAGAAATCCTGGCATGTGGTAGGTACTCAGAGGTGTGGCCTGGTTGCAGAGAGGGGCTGGGACACGTGGCTTAACAAGGTACAACCTTCAACCTTCAATCAGGGTACAAACTTCGTTGATCAGGGTACACTGATCTTTTTGGTCCTGGATTTTTTTCCCCCCGTAAAACAGTGGTCTCACATTGAAGTCCTTCTTAGTTCTAAAATCCTATGACTTAGTGGAGATACAATAATATGTGATTTTATTACTCACTGGAGTGAACATTCAGGGAAGCTCAAAATTTTTAGTTCTCTTGACAATTTCTAGATTTTTGCTCTTGACTCTGATTCTTCAAATATTTTCTGTAAGCAAACAGGATATAAATAGTAACAACATCCCAACTCTAGACTTTGTGATTACAAGTTCATAGTCATACTATTATTAACAGTTGTCAATCTTTTTTTTTTTTTTTTGGTGGTACACAGGCCTCTCACTGCTGTGGCCTCTCCCTTTGTGGAGCACAGGCTCCGGACGCGCAGGCTCAGCGGCCATGGCTCACGGGCCCAGCCGCTGCGCGGCATGTGGGATCTTCCCAGACCAGGGCATGAACCCGTGTCCCCTGCATCCGCAGGCGGATTCTCAACCACTGCGCCACCAGGGAAGCCCAACAGTTGTCAATCTTGAACATCCTTATTTTCCTTCTCTTTAGTAGTATCCATAGTAACTTCCATTTTTATAAATCTCTAGATTTAGGAGGTATGTGCTTGTGGTGGTGAATTCTATGTGTCAGTTTGGCTAGGTTATGGTGCCTGTTTGTTCAAACACTCGTCCAGATGTTGCTGTGAAGGTACTTTTCAGATATGATTAATATTTAGAATCAGTTGATTCTAAGTAAAGCATTTTATTTTCCATTATGTGGGTGGGCCTCACCCAACCAGTTGAAGTGGTTAAGAGCAAAGACTGAGGTATACGAAGAGGAAGGAATTCTGCCTCAACCCTGGAAAATAGAAATCCTCCCTGAATTTCCAGCTTGCTGGCATGCCCCACAAATTTTTGCCAGCCCCAAAATCATGTGCGCAAATAGAGAGAGAGAGAGAGAGAGAGAGAGAGACTGATTTTAAGATCTCTATCTATCATATATTTATAAATATATCTTAAATAAATATTCTGTTTCTCTGGAGAACCTTGACTAATACAGCACTCAGATAGGTTAACTCAAGACATATGAGAAGCATGCATACATTCCTTCCTTCCTTCCTCTAGTCAGTAAGAATTTATTGAGATGAACGTGTACATGGCACTGTAAAGGGCATTGGACATGATCTGTAAAATATCACGGGAAGTCTGATGGACTCACACTGTAGCTTCCTGAAAATACCCAGTAGAATCATATTAAGCAACAGGGTAGTAATTGTTATAGGAGCTCAGAGACACACCGTAGGTTTGGTTAGACAAAGGCCCCTTTTCTGGGACCTCCAGTGTCTAAACTCTAATGGCTGAAAGATAAGAAGTTTAGCAGAATGTTCACCGAAACAAGAACCTTCTTTTTCTCTGGGATCCTTGATGGCATCAATCTTCAAATTCTGTGATTTTTAACCCTTTTAATCTGTGAAATGCTTTGAGGAGGCCAAAAGGCCTTGGGACTGCTTTGGAGCTGGGAGGTGGGAAGGAGGGTGAGGGGAACAGGACCTCACAACCAGGACAGAGGGGTCTGGTTGTCAATCTTGGCTCTGGCATCAGCTGAGTGACTGTGGGCAAATCATGCAGCTTCCCTATCGCTTATGTTCATATTTACAAAGTGGAGAGAATCTTTCCTTGAAAGGCTGGTGTGAGGACTCCTTAAGACCACGCGTGTTCGATGCCAAGAACAGGATTTTTATTTTTATTTTTTTTTCCCAGCCTGCGCCTCACTGTTGGTCTGCCTCCAGTGGCTCGCCTCCTGAGCGTATGCGCTGCGGCCAAAGGGGTCTTGAATCATGTTCCTGGAGTGTGGCAAAAGGCAGCGAGCCTTTTCCTGTCCTTTCATCTACTTTTTGTTAAAGACAGTGAGAAGATGACCTATAGTTTTAAAACCCAAACATATGCCATACTCACTGTTTCCAAGCTGTGGATGACACCTTTACAGAAATGAAGAAGCAGGTCTCTGACAGATGCTGCTCTCACACTTTGAGAGACCACTCCTACAGCAGTGCCTATGGGGTGCAGCCCTTTTCTCTCCTGTTACTCTTATCCCGTGATGTTGGATGATACCCCACGTGACCCAGGAGAGCTGCCACTGGCGTAGAGGAGTCAGAGGAGTTTAGTCCATGAGCCTAATAGCATGGTTTTTGGATGAGAGATGAGCTTGAATCCTGGTCCTCGAGCTGCAGTCTCTGTATTGTAAAAAGGAAGATCAGATGTCCCCTGTTCAGACTCTTGGAGCTGACATTTACAAAATGGAACTGTCTTTACTTTCATTGGGGTGGGATTGCAAGGGAACCCACCTGACTGCAAAGGAACTGCAAAGAGGACTCTGAGCTGGGATTAGCACAATTTGTTCAGGGATTCAGTTCCTTGCTTCTCAAACCTGGTCAGGCATTAGAATCAGCTGGAGGGGTGGGTCTTGTTAGAAATACAGTTTCCCAGGACTCACTCCAGAGCTAGTGAAATAAAATCTCACGAGTTAAGAGTTGGGGATATGTGTTTTTAAAAAAGCTACTCAGTTTGAATAGATATTTGTACACCCATATTCATGGCAGCATTATTCACAGTAGCCAAAAGGTGGAAACAACCCACGGAATCATTCGTGGACGGATATAAAGATAAACAAAATGTGGTCTATACATACAATGGAATATTATTCAGCTTTAACAAGGAAGGACATTCTGACACACGCTATAACATAGATGGACCTTGAGGACATTACGCTAAGTGAAATAACCCAGTTACAAAAAGACAAATATTGTATAATTCTAGTTAAATGCGGTACCTAGAATAGTCAGATTCACACAGACAGAAAGTGGAATGGTGGTAGCCGGGCCGGGGCTGGCGGTGGGTGGGGAATAACTGTTAAATGGGTACAGAGCTTCAGTTTAGGATGATTAAAAAGTTCTGGACATGGATGGTGGTGATGGTCGCACAAAAGTATGAATGCACTTAATGCCACTGAACTGTATACTTTAAAATGGCAAATTTAATGTCATGTGTATTTTAACACACACAAAAGCAGCACAGGCTTTTCAATCGCAATGAGTCTGGAAACATAAAATTAAGAATACTTCGCCATTCCAAATGCTTATTTTCTGTTCTTTTACCCAGTTTATCCTGCACCCTTCGTCCCGGCATCACCATCTCAAGGCATCTGTTTAGACAGGGATGTGGCTAGAACTGGGAGGGGACCCTGTGAGTCCTGAAGGACATACGGTAGCAGCACTGGGAGGCAGAAAGGATCAGCTAGAAGAGCTGCTGGAGGGATGTCCTACCAAGCCATAATCAGTCCCCCCTCCTGCCGTCCCATCCTCTCCACCATCAGGGTCACTCTGGAGTGTGAGGACAGTAGTGCTTGGGGGAGGTGAACACCAGACCCATCTAGGTTTCGGAGACCACTGTTAGCTCAGCCTTCTCCTCATCACTGAGCTGTCATTTCTGACATCAAACAGCCAGAATGGCTTACCCGGGCCATCTCATTCTCACCTCCTTGGAGGGTTAGGGGAAACAGGAGCCTGCAGCCTTCCTCTTGGGAGACAAAGTCCCGTGGCCGTGGGAGTTGAAAAGTCCAGAAGGGGGAGAAGGCCAGATTCCCAGGGACCTGCTGCACCCCCAGCAGCCATCTGCTGCTGTCTGGGGTCAGAGCCAGATTTTCCTACAAGCTTCTCACTTCTCCCAGCTCAAATGTTGCCCTTGAATCAAGATTGTGGTTAAATAGCTCAAAATAATTAATCCATCTCTTGAAGTGCTGTTCTCGGCCTGCTTATGCTTTTCTGGTTGCTTTTGCTGTTCTTTTGCTCTTTTTAATTCAAAAGTGTTATTAAGAATTTATAAGTATGTCTGTGGTCACATATACCCAGGCCCCTACGTCACTCTGCGAGTCAAAATCAATACGGGGAAGTTACAGCCTCCAACCTCAGGCTGTCTCTTTCCTGCTCTTTTTGGACCAGAAATGAGGACCAAGTCTATGTATAGAGAATTGGCCTGCATCAAGCTCAAGAGCTTTTTATTCTGTTCAACAACTTTGACAGGCGCTGGGTCCTGACAGACTTTAAATAGAACAATATACATTCTGTGACAAAGAGCACCGGGGGAGAGAAATTGGAAAATGGAAAATGGAACACTACTTTTCATTCAGCCAGGACTTCAAAAAAGGGGAAGCGGGGCTCTGGAAGGTTTGGATTCATCGTCACAGGAGTAGGCGGTCCTGGAAAAGTGGGAAACAAAGCAGGGCTGGACCTGGTGCAATAGATCTCCGGGGAACATTTTAGGCTGGCGGGTAAAGGATGTCCTAAAGAAACCAGGAGGGAAATAGAGCATATAGAAGGTCCCCAATTACAAAATGGCTGTGGAGGACAAAAGAGAACACGCTAAATGGGATTGCTCTAGAAGAGGAACAGGATGGGGGATGGGGTAGGTGGGAGATTCATGTTTTTACTGAGTATGTTTCAGAACCTTAAAATCTGTGCCATTCGCAAGCATTACTTCTCCAGAAAAATCAAGAAACAAATACATGAGTACACTAATTGGGGGTAGATTAAAAGAGGTTTATTTGTGATGAACAAAAAGAAATCAGAAAGGCATAGACTGAGAGAGGGCTTTTTTCCTGATTTGTATATGTTTTTGTTACGTCCTTTAAAGATGTAAAACATAGTTAAATGAGGTTGCCCTATGCAAAATGACTTTATTTTTAGGTCAGACATGGTAGAATATTGGCAGTTTTACATGGTTTAACCCAGGGCTTTTCAACCTTGGCATTATCGACATTTTGATAACTGTTTGTTGTGTGGTGGGGAGTGTCTTGTGCCTTGTGGAATGTTTAGTAGCATCTGTGGCCTCTACTCACCAGACGCCGGCAGCACCTCCCCAGTCGTGACAATCTTTGATGTTTTCTATGTCTCCAGCAGGAGTGGCAACATAATTTGTGGGGTCCAGTGCAAAATGAAATTGCGGAGCCCCTTATATAAAAATTATTAAGAATTTTAAGACGGTGACAGCAGAGGATTAAATCAAGTGTGGGACTGGGGCCATTCTAAGTGTGGTACTCCATTCAACTATGCAACTTACCAGCCCACAAAACTGATCCTGGTCTCCAGACATTGCCAAACGTGAGAACTACTGGTTTAATCTAGTATATTTGGGTCTGCATATACACATGCTCAGAGTCACAGAGAGTTCATCTTTTTTTTTCTTTTTTAATAAAATTACGTGAAGTCTTAAGAAATGTTCTAGCAGGACGTCAAGTACCAGGAGGTTTGGATGGCAGCCAAATCTGGCCCTCCACCTGTTTTGGTAAATAAAGTTTTATTGGCACACAGCCGTGCTCATTTGTTTATACATTGTCTGCTGCTGCTTTCCTGTGTGGCAGCAGAGTTGAGAAGTTTTGTTGACCCTGTTCTAGATGATTGAGTTTGCAACCAGTGCTAGTGGTGGTGGTCATGGAACAGATGGAATTAGCTAGAAGCCCCTGGGTACGTGGTCCTCTAGCTCTTGTTATCCACACAAGCTAGAACATTTAGGGTTCTTGCAGGGAGGAGATAGAAAACTACCTGGAGCTTATTTAAGCAGAGGTGAATTTATAGGAATGATATTGGGGGTACTCAGTATTGGTGGGTGGCTTAATTAATGCATGAAGTACTGTGTGGAGTGCACAAGAAGTAATACCTTGGTTTCTTTTGGTTCAACTTCCTAACTCAGGTGGTAACCTTAGTGCATGTCAGAGAAAATGAACAGGATAGAAGTTATTTGAGTGTTAAAAAGAGTTGTATGCTGAGCAAAGTTGGTGTCTAGGTTAGTTTTTATTTTATCCAAACAGGTTTGTTTTATTCCTAATATTCTTTTGCATTGCAGTTACTTTCTTTTTTTTCCATTAAAAAAAAAATTCCATTTCTCAGGAGACATGTTTGGCAAAAGTAGTTGAAAGGAAGGACGTCTGATGGAAACTTGAGTAGTTTTGCATGAGCAATGGTAATTATTATGATGATAGGTTTCCTGTCTAAGCCTTCTCGGTGGGTAGTATTTGCAAATTAAACACACCATGAAATATTCAGCCCCTTGCCACACATCTTGGTTGATTTGCATAATCCTCTTGCACGGGCTCTGGGGTGAACTATTCCCTTATTAATTATTAAATTCCCATCTGTATAGTGTGAACAGGATAATGAAATTCCAGCAGGCCCCAAGAAAAGCGGAGCACCGCCTTCTGGAGAAGGCTCCTGGCTTTCCGGGACTTGGGTCCTTCTTCCGGTCAAGGGTCCCTTCCCGTGCATCTCCCCCAAGGGCTAATTGTAGATTTGGCCTCTGACTGAAGCAGTTCCGACCTTCTTATAACCCAGGATTCCACGGTTCTGGTATCAGCCCCTTACCACCCACAGCTCGGCCACCGAGGAATTGCCATGTGACTTTATAAGGACATTCTCAAACCCATCATCCTAGGCTTGCTTTGTGGACGGCCCCTAAGGTTCGTTGCTATTCCCCTATTACTTCATTTTTGGGTGCATTTTTCCATGTGGCAAAAGATCAGTTTTCCTCTAGTTGTTCAGCAAGGAGTTTGAAAGCCATGACACACTCCCTGCTGCTCTGTGAAAAAACAGACCCAGAGCACTTGGAGAGGGGTGGGTGGGCATCTTAGGTGTAGAGGTGGAGTTGCTGTGGCAGACAATACTGATGTCTGGGGGCCAGGGGAGTTGAGGATTCGGGTGTAACTCGGGGTCCCCCAAAGCGGGCTCACTCACCTGGAAACAGATTCCTGAGACATTTCCTTGTGGTCCCCTCAGGTTGGTCTTGTTTGGGAGCTGTGTCTCTGGGTAGAGCTTTTGTATTTAAAAACCAGCACTCACTAGTCAAGGTTGTCTTTGGATGCACCGAGCAGAATTGTCCATAAAGTGGCCGATCTTTGAGATCTCTTGGGGTCCAGTGCTTCTCAAACTTTCCTGTGCATGCACATTACCTGGAGATTCTGTCAACATGCAGCTGCCGATTCAGGGAGTCTTGGGTGGGGCCTGAGATTCCACATTCCTGGGAAACTCCCAGATGCTGCTGGCCCATGGACCACACATCAAGTAGTGAAAGGCTGGGAGACAAGCTCATACTTGTAAATAGGGAAGAAATCAGACTTACAAATGAAGGGGAAGAGCCAACATGCTAAGCTCATGTGTGCTTTTCTTTTTTAGCTTTTTAATTAAAGGCACGATTAGCAGGGATTATAGCAAAGCCAGCATTAAACATTTTTCTTATGCTTATTATAATCATTTTTTTCATTTCCACTAAGCTTGTGTTAAAATTTAGAAGTGGATCTAGAACTGCTCCTGGTGTAATTGCAAATCTTCTTTTTTACCAGCTGGACTTTTAGGAAGTTTTGTAATCTCTCTGAGCCTCTTCTTCCATCTGGAAAATGGAAAATAATAGGACCCATGAAGTTTATACAGTTGGCATCATGGGGTGTAGACTCTGGAATTGCTTTGACTTGGGTTTAAATCCTGTTTGCTACTTGAGTGTTTTTTTCCTTCTCTGGCCTTGTTCTCCTCACCTGTAGTATAGGACCAAGCTAGGACTGGTCTTAGAGGATTGTTTCAAAGATTTGATGAAGAAAAGGACCTGGTGCCTGGTAGGTACTCAGTAATGATAGGAGCAGTGGAGGTATATCAAGCTTCTGGAAACCCAGCCTTTCAGCTGGTCTCAGGCAGAAATGCCTGCACAGGGACAGAGAAGAGAGAGTGGGCTGAATGATTGGGAGGGCTTTTGTTCTCCTATTTCACATTTTTGAAATGTTCACTATTGCACAAATACTGTGTGAAGCTTTGTGGGATTTTCGAGGAAGAATCTTTAAGGGATCCTATAAGAAAGTAGTCAAAAGGCTGATGGAAGCAAAAGAAATGCCAAATCTGACACAAGTGAAAAAATAGTCTCCTTCTGGGAGGCTGACTGATCTGAATGGACCATTGGTTGAGCAAATTCAGGAGGTTTTGCTACTGTGAGTTGAGGAGGAAGATACTATGGAAAAGCAAGAAGTTAGGTTGAAGCAGGCAACCTTGTTGTTGAGGGTGCCATTTCTGGGATTGAATCCTCAGAAATGCCTGTTCTCCAAGAGAGGTAGCAACCAAAGTGATACAGGAAGCATGCTAGGAAATCGGATATTTCACCCAGTCTGTGCCTGGCAAGATGGAGCCATGTGGAGCTAGCAGGGGTGCTGGAGCTGAGTTAGATTAATTTACATTGGTTCGTCCCAGGCCTAGGCAGGGAACCATCACCAGAGCTTACAATCTGCCACATTTGGCTTGCAGATGTGCTTGTTTGGTCCTCAGTGTTTTTTTTTGTTTGTTTGTTTGTTTTAACATATGGATTAGGTGCCAACAAAAAAAATATTGGAGATTTTGTATCAAAGTCCAGATTTCCGACTACCAAAAAAAAATTAGTAACTCTGCTCTGAATAAACCCTGGGACCTTTAGGTGGACACACCTTCTCAGGTAGGTCAGAGTCCGTACCTGGCTTGCTTCAGCCATTCACAGCCCCTGCCTGGCCTCTGTAGGCATTTTAATTTGTGACATTATTGTATTTTTTGCACCTCTGCCCATGATTTATCGTCCAATCTTCTGTTTGAAAGCAGGCAAGCAATGTTCTGAATTTTTGCCCTCCTAATATCTTCATTTCCTTAAAGCCTTGTTACCTGCAGCCACTGAGCTGTGAAAGGGACAGTAGACTTGGAATCAGAAGATCTGGGTGTATGTCTACATACTGATACTTACCAGTGTTGGGACTTTGGGCAAACACAATCTTTCTAAGTCTTAGCTTCTTTATTTGTAAAATGGTAGCTCATAATTTCAAAGGTTAAATGGGCAGTAAGTGAAAGATCTCTGTGACCCCTAAAGGGTGGTAGAGGTATAGTGAACCACGGGAGGGGAGGGTGGGAATGTGATACCTCCAATCTAGCGAGGGAGATAGAATTGATCTAGACAATTGTATAAAATCATAAATGCTATTATACGGAAATGTTGGGAGCAGGGCAAGTGCTCGGTTCAGCCTCAAGGTAGGAGGGAGTCCGACCAGGGCTTCTTGAAGAATGTGATTTGCTGAGTCTTGAAGGACTATTTGACGTGGCCAAGAGGACCAGATAATGCAATGCTTCTAATGATTAAAGTGCACAGGCTTCTAAGAGGGTCTGTTAGGGAGTGATTCTAGAGCCATAGATCACTCACCGGTAGTGGGGGAAAGAGGGATCTGGGTAGACTTCTGGACACCCCTCAAATGTCCTGGGTAGAAGCTGCCCAGTTTGACGCAAGTTCAAACTGACAAACTGAGGTTTTCCCCACTAAACCTCATTTGTTGGTGGTGAAGAAGGAAAATGAGCATTTGGGAAGGAGGACCTTTTTGAGAAACTTTGGGTGATGACTTAGTGTAAGAGTCAAGACAGAGTTAAAAATAGGAGTTTGGTCCTTTCAGTCTGGAACCATCACCACGCATTGATGACTGGAGAAAATAGTGTAATTTGATTGTTCCATTGGGTCATTTCTGGGAATATGAAGACATTTTTCCAAAACTAGTAGTCCACATGCATTGGGAGAATATCTCAATGCTGGGTCCTGCATCCTCCTTGGCATCCCCCTCCCTGGCCCCCTGCTCCATCCACTGCAGGCTTAAGTTTCCCCTGAAACTCGACTGAATTAGAGGTGTGCCAGTTTTTTCCACATGGAACTCTGTTAGGGTTGAAGATGCATTTGGCTGTGCAAGAACTCCCCAGCCTCCTTCTCCTCACTGCATTGCATTTGGCAGATGTCTTCTGCAGAAGGAATGTGGAGAATTTCCCTTTTCATCATGTCAGATCATCTGGCCTGGGCCTGGCCCTTCCCCAAGAGCCCAGTGGACACAGCTGGAGCTGGGTGGGGCCCAGGCGGGGCCCAGGCGGATTGCTGAGCTGGGAGCTGTGGCCTTCCCTTGGCTTGAAGGCCATAGTGGAGCAGGACTGACCAAGGCCAACGCGTCCCACGGGGTGGGGGAAGGTGCCCAGCCTGACGCACAAGTGAAAGGAGGTGGGGCACAGAGACGCCTCTGCCTGCTCCTCTGATCTAAGCTTTAATCTTGAGATTGTGGCCTGTGAACTCTCCCACAGCACCTTTCCCACAGCACTCCACTAGGAGATCTCCAAGAGAAAGAAATCATTTCGCCTGGGGTGGATCCAGGTTTGGGGTGGCCTGAAGTTCACATGGTTTTTGGAATCCTCTTTGAGAAGATAAAATTATGAATACAGAATTAAGTGCAGGGCCTTATAGGGGGCTCTTGCAAGGGAGGAGGCCTGATGTCTAAGCTACCTTAGTGTCACGGTGAATCTGCCTTTTCAGTCTCTGTTCTATCAGGCAGAAAATGCAATCAGAAAGCCTGGGAAGACATTCTGGATTGGGCTTTGGTTGTTCACTTAGGAACCTGCCATTGCTCGGTCATCTGAGGGTCAGGGTACCCCTGACAGGTGGGAGAAGGTGGGTGTGAGGACCAGAGGATCTGGGCATGTTGGGATATCCATGGGGATAGCCACACTGGGGAAAGTCGGGGAGACAGACAAGGTCAACCAAAGTGCCAAGTGCAGAGTAGCAGGATGTAATTCAGAGAGGCTAGATTTTTGTTTGCTAGATTTTGCACAATAGGTTAGAGGTTGAGAGTTATCATTTCAGAGCCTTACCGACCTGGACTTCTTTTCTTTTTTTCTTAAATTTTAGAATTTTATTAATTTTTTTATACAGCAAGTTCTTATTAGTTATCCATTTTATACATATTAGTGTATATATGTCAATCTCAATCTCCCAATTCATCACACACACACCCGCCACTTTCCCCCCTTGGTGTCCATACATTTGTTCTCTACATCTGTGTCACTATTTCTGCCCTGCAAACCGGCTCACCTGTACCATTTTTCTAGGTTCCATATATATGCATTAATATATGATATTTGTTTTTCTATTTCTGACTTACTTCACTCTGTATGACAGTCTCTAGATCCACCCACAACTCAGCAAATAACCCAATTTCATTCCTTCTTAAGACTGAGTAATATTCCATTGTATATATGTGCCACATCTTCATTATCCAGTCGTCTCTTGATGGGCATTTAGGTTGCTTCCGTGTCTGGGTTATTGTAAATAGTGCTACAATGAACATTGGGGTGCATGTGTCTTTTTGAATTATGGTTTTCTCTGGGTATATGCCCAGTAGTGGGATTACTGGGTCATATGGTAGTTCTATTTTTAGTTTTTTAAAGAACCTCCATACTGTTCTCCATAGTGGCTGTATCAATTTACATTCCCACCAACAGTGCAAGAGGGTTCCCTTTACTCCACACCCTCTCCAGCATTTGTTGTTTGTAAATTTTCTGATGATGCCCATTCTAACTGGTGTGAGGTGATACCTCATTGTAGTTTTGATTTGCATTTCTCTAATAATTAGTGATGTTGAGCAGCTTTTCATGTGCTTCTTGGCCACCTGTATATCTTCTTTGGAGAAATGTCTATTTAGGTCTTCTGCCCATTTTTTGATTGGGATAGTTTTTTTTTTTTTTTAAATTGAGCTACATGAGCTGTTTATATATTTTGGAGATTAATCCTTTGTCCGTTGATTCGTTTGCAAATATTTTCTTCCATTCTGTGGGTTGTCTTTTCATCTTGTTTGTAGTTTCCTTTGCTTTGCAAAAGCTTTTAAGTTTCTTTAGGTCCCATTTGTTTATTTTTGTTTTTATTTCCATTAGTCTAGGAGGTGGATCAAAAAAGATCTTGCTGTGATTTATGTCAAAGAGGGCTCTTCCTATGTTTTCCTCTAGGAGTTTTACAGTGTCCGGTCTTATATTTAGGTCTCTAATCCATTTTGAGTTTATTTTTGTGTATGGTGTTAGGGAGTGTTCTAATTTCATTCTTTTACATGTAGCTGTCCAGTTTTCCCATCACCACTTATTAAAGAGACTGTCTTTTCTCCATTGTATATCCTTGCCTCCTTTGTCATAGATTATTTGACCATAGGTGTGTGGGTTTACCTCTGGGCTTTCTATCTTGTTCCATTTATCTACGTTTCTGGTTTTGTGCCAGTACCATATTGTCTTGATTACTGTAGCGTTATAGCATAGTCTGAAGTTAGGGAGTCTGATTCCTCCATCTCCATTTTTTTCCCTCAAGACTGCTTTGGCTATTCAGAGTCTTTTGTGTCTCCATACAAATTTTAAGACTTTTTTTGTTCTAGTTCTGTAAAATATGCCATTGGTAATTTAATAGGGATTGCATTGAATCTGTAGATTGCTTTGGGTAGTATAGTCACAATGTTGATTCTTCCAATCCAAGAACATGGTATATATCTCCATTTATTTGTATCATCTTTAATTTCTTTCATCAGTGTCTTATAGTTTTCTGCATACAGGTCTTTTGTCTCCTTAGGTAGGTTTATTCCTAGGTATTTTATTCTTTCTGTTGTAGTGGTAAATGGGAGTGTTTCCTTAATTTCTCTTTCAGATTTTTCATCATTAGTGTATAGGATTGCAAGAGATTTCTGTGCATTAATTTTGTATCCTGCAACTTTACCAAATTCATTGATTAGCTCTAGTAGTTTTCTGGTGGCATCTTTAGGATTTTCTATGTATAGTATCATGTCATCTGCAAACAGTGACAGCTTTACTTCTTCTTTTCCAATTTGTATTCCTTTTATTTCTTTTTCTTCTCTGATGGTCGTGGCTAGGACTTCCAAAACTATGCTGAATAATATTGGTGAGAGTGGACATCCTTGTCTTGTTCCTGATCTTAGAGGAAATGCTTTCAGTGTTTCACCATTGAGAATGATGTTTGCTGTGGGTTTGCCATATATGGCCTTTATTATGTTGAGGTAAGCTCCCTCTATGCCCACTTTCTGGAGAGTTTTTATCATAAATGGGTGATGAATTTTGTCAAAATCTTTTTCTGCATCTATTGAGATGATCATATGGTTTTTCTCCTTCAGTTTGTTTATATGGAGTATCACATTGATTGATTTGTGTATTGAAGAATCCTTGCATCCCTGTGATAAATCCCAGTTGATCATGGTGTATGATCCTTTTAATGTGTTGTTGGATTCTGTTTGCTAGTATTTTGTTGAGGATCTTTGCATCTATATTCTTCAGTGATATTGGTCTGTAATTTTCTTTTTTTGTAGTATCTTTGTCTGGTTTTGGTATCAGGGTGATGGTTGCCTCATAGAATGTTGGGAGTGTTCCTTCCTCTGCAATTTTTTGGTAGAGTTTGGGAAAGATGGGTGTTAGCTCTTCTCTAAATGTTTGATAGAATTCACCTGTGAAGCCATCTGGTCATGGACTTTTGTTTGTTGGAAGATTTTTTTTTTGTGGTACGCAGGCCTCTCACTGTTGTGGCCTCTCCTGTTGCAGAGCACAGGCTCCGGACGTGCAGGCTCAGCAGCCATGGCTCACAGGCCAGGCCACTCTGAGGCATGTGGGATCTTCCTGGACCGGGGCACGAACCCGTGTCCCCTGCATTCGTAGGTGGACTCTCAACCACTGTGCCACCAGGGAAGCCCTGTTGGAAGATTTTTAATCACAGTTTCAATTTCATTACTTGTGATTGGTCTGTTCATATTTTGTATTTCTTCTTGGTTCAGTCTTGGAAGGTTATACCTTTCTAAGAATTTGTCCATTTCTTCCAGGTTGTCCATTTTATTGGTATAGAGTTGCTTGTAGTAGTCTCTTATGGTGCTGTGTATTTCTACAGTGCTTGTTCTAACTTCTTCTCATTTCTAACTTTATTGATTTGAGTCCTCTCCCTCTTTTTCTTGATGAGTCTGGCTAATGGCTTATCAATTTTGTTTATCTTCTCAGAGAACCAGCTTTTAGTTTTATTGATCTTTTCTATTGTTTTCTTTGTTTCTATTTTATTTATATCTGCTCTGATCTTTATGACTTCTTTCCTTGTGCTAACTTTGGGTTTTGTTTGTTCTTCTTTCTCTCGTTCCTTTAGGTGTAAGGTTAGATTGCTTATTTGAGATTTTTCTTGTTTTTGAATGTGGGGTA
This sequence comes from Kogia breviceps, assembly GCF_026419965.1. NCBI lineage: Eukaryota > Metazoa > Chordata > Mammalia > Artiodactyla > Physeteridae > Kogia > Kogia breviceps. The sequence continues at coordinate 119,654,406 of NC_081312.1, read as the reverse complement.
TCTTTTTTGGTGAGTTCCAGTGTCTTCCTGTCGATGATTGTTCAGCAGTTAGTTGTGATTCTGGTGCTCTTGGAAAAGGGAGTGAGCGCACATCATTCTACTCTGTCATCTTGAACCAATCATCTTCTGTCCTTACCGATCTGGATGTAAACACAGGCTGAATTGCCACTACTTGTCCTGGCATCTAGATCATTTCTTCAGTTGCAGATACTGACTTCTGGAAGTTTGATTCCTTTTTAAAAAAATATTTATTTATTTGGCTGCGTATGGTGTTAGTTGCGGCGTGTGGGATCTTTTGTTGTGGCACGCGAGCTCTTCATTGCAGTGTATGGGCTTCTCTCTAGTTGTGGCGTGTGGATTTCCTCTTCTCTAGTTGTGATGCTGGGTTACAGGGCACATGGGCTCTGTAGTTTCTTGCACGCAGGCTCTCTAGTTGAGGCGCGTGGGCTCAGTAGTTGTGCTGTGTGGGCTTAGTTGTCCCACGGCATGTGGGATCTTACTTCCCCAACCAGGGATTGAACCTGCGTCCTCTGCGTTGGAAGGTGGATTCGTTACCACTGGACCACTAGGGAAGTCCCTGGATGACTGATTCCTTTTAAAAGCAGACAGGTGCCAATCCTGAGTCTGTCACTTTCCAGCTTTGAGATTCCCATTTCTTCATCTGTAAGACTTATATCATACATGTTTTTGAAAAGTTGTGATGATCAAAATCACTGACACATTAAAAAAAAAATCACTGATACAGGTAATGGCCTATACTATAATTCTAAACATAATTATTTAGAAACCAGAGTAAGTGGACACATTTAGTAAGCGTATGCCACTTACACACTTGATCTAATAGACACATGTGGAACCCCAGAAACAGAGACAAGGCATACTTCTCAGGCCCACATGGAACATTTCCATAAACTGACCGCATTCCAGGCCTGAAAGTCTCAAGTCCTAGGATATGCAGGATATGCAGACTCCATTCCTTGCAACTGCCCTTGCATTCATGGAATAAACCCAGCAACATTGCTGAACTCACTTATTGATCTACACTGTCAATATCCACAGTTCTTGAAAACTCAATGTCAGGTGAAAACCTGAAGGTGCAGAATGTAAATAAAATGTGATACCAATTCCCTAAAATTTAAAACACACAATGCTATTTGATTTCTATGGGTAAATACTTAGATTAGTAAAAGCACAGAGACATGGCAGGAAGGACTTACACAACTGTAGTGACTGTTTCAGAAGTTGCTTAAATTATATCAGAAAGGTTTTGCTAAAAAATAAAAAGGTGTAAAATAAATGTGACGAACCTATATATGTGAAATCTAGTCTGTGTTGACCTAGAGGATTGTCATATCCCTTAGCTCATGTCCTTTATGCTCGAGATTGTTGGAATTAAAAGGAAAAGGCTTGGGGCTTCCCTGGTGGCACAGTGGTTGAGAATCTGCCTTCCAATGCAGGGGGCACGGGTTCGAGCCCTGGTTTGGGAGGACCCCACATGCCTCGGAGCAACTAGGCCCGTGAGACACAACTACTGAGCCTGCGCCTCTGGAGCCTGTGCTCCGCAACAAGAGAGGCCACAACAGTGAGAGGCCTGTGCACCTCGATGAAGAGTGGCCCCCGCTCACTGCAATTAGAGAAAGCCCTTGCACAGAAACGAAGACCCAACACACCCAAAAGTAAATACATAAATTTATTTAAAAAAAAAAAAGAAAAGAAAAGGCTCAGTGTTGGGCATGTATTGGTATTCAGCAAATGTTAAGTTTTGTCCAGACCAGGTTTTAAGAGAGCCTTCAATGAGCCAGCATGGGTGAAACTTCCTAGGGCAGGTGCGCAGGATGGGTTTGCAGCCTCCTTCCCCGTCTTCCTGTTCTGGTCCAGCGTCCCATCTGTAGGGTGTATCCCACAGTGCCAGGCTGGCTGCTCCCACTTGTTTCCCCCAAATCTGTGCAGCTCCATGGGTACTGCTGGAAACATCAGAGAGGCAGCAGCAATCCTCAGAAGTTGGGGAGACTGGGCATTAGTCCATGTCCAGCTCTCACATCCCTGCATCTAATAGGGCAGCAAAACCCTCTCCTGCCCAGTCATGCCTGGCAGGTTAGGGAGAAATGTACGCTCCCACCTGCCCCGTTCCTCCATTATCTTGCTGTATTACTCATTAATACCCACCTCAATCTCCCTTTAGGCAGTGGGCTTTCTTACCTTTCTGGATAATTAGCAAACCTATTACACAATAAAACATGGCTTGGTTTCCATGGTGATTTGCATGCTCTGTCTCATGATGCTTTCCAAGGAGCCTATCTTAATCTTCATCAGCCCTACCACAGCTAGTCTCTGCCATATCTCATTACGGGGAAAGTTTCCTTAAGAAAACATTGTATTTCTTAATGCTCCTTTTGCCAGGGCAAAAATTCCAATGTACGGCATGATGGTTATAGTTAACACTATTGTATTGCATACTTGAAATTTGCTATGAGAGCGGGTCTTCAGTGTTCTCGACATACACACAGGCACACACACACAACAGTAACTATGTGAGGTGATGGATGTGTTAACTGAATACAGAGTATCAGTGTATCAAATCATCACATTGTACACCTTAAATCTATACAATTGTCTTTGTTAATTGAATCTCCATAAAGTTGGGAAAAAAGAAAATTTGCATTTTGAAAACAAAGGCTTCTTGGTTTCAAGTTCATTGATTTGTCTCTAATACAGCCTGTAATTGAGAGCAACTTGTTTCTCATCATGAGTTTCATTATCATAAGGATGGATTAAACACTTAGCATACATGCTCTTAAGCATCTTAAAGACACTTAGGACATGTGTCTGTGTGGCCACTCCACGGATATGTGTGGTAAAACCCTGAAGGCTATGTTTGGAGACCTGTACAATATGCATGAGGGATTTCAATCCGCTCAAATGGAGTCTGTTGAGTCGGCAAGCACCGCGAAATATCAGGCAGGTGGGAACAAATCATTTTGAGTCCGATCCAGTGGGAGACATGCAGTGTGGGCAGCTTTTTAATGAATATAGACCCACACCATCCGTGCATTATTTACCCAGCTGTGCCTATTACTATTTCAATAATTTAGGGCAATTTGTTACAGGGTAACTTGACTGATTGCAATCAATAATTAAGAAGCCCAGAATCCAATGTAAACTGCTCACACCAGCTGGTTTTCCTGGGACAGAACAATGCCCCTCCCTTAACCCTTTCTGCCCCTGGAGCATCTCAAGAAGGGTATTAACAAATGGCTGTTGAAGTGCCCTCATCCAGCTCCAGGATGCACTTGGCACGTTCCCTTTGCTGTTGCTACTCGAAGTATGGTCCATGCATTGGTTGCTTCAGTTTCAGCATCAGCATCAGCATCATCTGGACCTTGTTAGAAATGTAAATTCTCAGGTGCCACGCCCCCAGACCTACGGAATCAGAAACTCTGGGGTGGGGTCCCATAAGCCATGTTCTAACAAGCCCTCCAGATGTTTCTGGTGCGCACTCAAGTTTGAGAGGTTTGCATACATAATCAGGTCCCCAAGATTATGAGCTGCAAAGCCTGTGACTTCTCCATCCCCGTCCCCCGTACTCCCCCCTTCCACCTTCCCATGTGTCCCTCCAGCATCCTCTCCACCATAGCATCCTGCATCCTTCTGGCTTTGCTCCACAGCTCCTGCAAACGGAGCTCTCGCTTTCACACCCCACGGGTAGAGTTCTGGTTTTGCACATATTGCAACTGCCAGAATTGACAGAAGTGACATTTATTATAAAATATGTATTTCACTTTATCACATCTCCCCGACAACTAGCTATGATATTCCTTCCAACCCCCAAACAAATCTAGGAATAAAACGAGTTCAGCAAGTAGTTTTTGAGAGCAACATTTCTTGATTAGTCTCTGCTCTCCTGACAGAGGAGTGGCTCTTAAGTTCAGTAATTGAGTTTATAGTCAGTGTTACATTCATCACCATTTACAACTGATCAGTATCTAGAGCCAACCCCCCTCTGTATAACAAGTATAAGAGAGAGCCTCAGTACACTTTAATATATATATATATAAAACAGCTTTAGTGAGATATCATTCACATACCATACAATGTACCCATTTAAAGTATACAGTTCAGAATTCCCTGGCAGGCCAGTGGTTAGGACTTCATCCTCTCACTGCCGATGGCCCGGGTTCAATCCCTGGTCGGGGAACTAAAATCCCACAAGCTGCACGGAGCGGCCAAAAAAAAAAAAAAAAAAAAAAAAAAAATACAGTTCAAGCCACTCAGCTAGCTCAGTTGGTAGAGCATGAGACTCGAAGTACACAGTTCAACGGTTTTTAGTATATTCCAAGAGTTGTGCAACCATCACTACACTCAATTTTAGAATATTTTCATCACTCCCAAAACAAACCCTGGATCCTTTAGTCATCACTCCCCCAATTTCCTCTTCCCCTGTAGCCCTGGGTAACCATGAATCTACTTTCTGTCTCTGTGGATTTATCTATTCTAGACATTTCAATTATTTCATGTAAATGCACTTCTACAATATGTGCTCTTCTGTAGGTGGCTGATTTCCCTTAGCATAATGTTCATCCATGTTGTAGCATGAATCAGTAGTTTATTCCTTTTATGGCCGAATCTCAGCCCCGTTTTACTTCCCAACTCCCTCTTCACCCTGTCACTTCTTTTTTTTTTTTTTTTTTTTTTAACAAATTTATTTATTTTATTTATTTATTTTTGGCTGTGTTGGGTCTCCGTTGCCATGCACAGACTTTCTCTAGTTGTGGTGAGCGGAGACTACTCTTGCTGCAGTGTGTGGGCTTCTCATTGCGGTGGCTTCTTTTGTTGCAGAGCATGGGCTCTAAGCGTGTGGGCTCAGTAGTTGTGGCTCTTGGGCTCTAGAGCACAGGCTCAGTAGTTGTGGTGCAAGGGCTTAGTTGCTCTGCGGCATGTGGGATCTTCCCGGACCAGGGCTCAAACCCGTGTCTCCTGCATTGGCAGGCAGATTCTTAACCACTGTGCCACCAGGGAAACCCCACCCTGTCACTTCTTAAGTTGGATTTTAGTTCCGGACTGTGTGTGTGTTTATTTTATTTTTAGGAATCAATATTATTTACAATTAGTTTCAACATCAGCACCTTTCCCCTTTTCCCCTCCTCTGCTTCTCCTCCTCCCTGGAGCTTCCCCCATGGTGGAACCAGATTCTTGCATTGGGTGATTGTCAAGGCAGTTTAAAAAAATTTTTAATAGCGTTGTTTATTTAACTCAATATATCTAAAATATTATTTTAACATATAATCAATATTCAAAATTATTAATATTTTACATTCTTTTATTCATACAAAATCTTTGAAATCCAGTGTGTATTTTACACTTACAGCACATCTCAATTCAGATGCGAAATCTGCACTAGAAATACTTGGCCTGCATTTGAATTTCATTGTTTACTGTGAACATTTTTTTCATTGAATGGTATCTCCCATATTGCACTATTTATCTCAAGTTAAAAATAAGTACTTGCAATTTTTCAAATTTTGAATCAACAAACACATCTTTGATATTATTTGAAAGGTCTTATATTCTACAGGCAATGGTTTGGGTCTTAATTGAAGGTCTTTCACTTCTGGGGAATACATTTTTAATTTTTCTCTTCATAATTTTAAACAAAACTTCCATACCTGAAATAACAATTTCTTTTACCGTCTCTCCATCTAAAAATGTTTTTCTTTTTGTGCAGAAACCCAAACCATTTTATAGCTGGCCAAAGTTATAAGCTCAGATCTGTTCAAAATTGTTTAAAAATGTTTGTTGGACACAATTCTGATTTCAGACAACTAATGTTCTTGTTTTCAGATTGCTGAGAATAAACTTCTTATAAAATTCACTGTGTATTTGTTGAACATGTATTATCCACTTAATCATCCTAAAAGTTTTTTTACATGACAGATATTCATTTTACTCTACTGCAATAAGTTGCATTTACTATTCATTGTGAAATTTGCAACATACTTTCTTTTAGTCTCTTATTTTCTTTCTGCAAAAAATATTCATAATCAAATTACAATGTTATATCAGTGTGTAAACAAATAATTAGAACTGAGTTAGTTCATTGATGCTGAGAAGATTGGTGACCAGTTGTAATACTAGAAACAACACAAGAAGTTTGAATCTTGTTGCTGGGCTTATGCAACCAAGACTTATCAAGTGACTTTGTTAAACGCTCTCCAACCCCCTCCCCCCTTAGATGCCGTGGTGGCCTTGCCTACAACACAGATTGTAGCACACAAGACAGTGCCCAGTGGCTCTCAACTGCCTCCATCACAAAGACACATTCTCCTTTCCTCCCAAAGAGAGGAGTTTGTGCATTAACAGAACAACATGGGTCTATGGCTCTCTTAGGCAGGGATTGAGAAGGGGACAGTGCCCTGACATCATGTACCTTCGGAGACATTTGCCATGAACTCCACTGCCATTCTTCACTCATGGTGGCTTCTCCAACTTTATGGCTGAGTTTCCTCATTCAGGAACCTTTTCAATTCTCCCGAGCATGGCCCCAGACCCAGCACTGTGCCGGCCCAAGGGTGTAAGCACAGGAGTGACTTGGGCTCCGAGGTGAGGCATTAAAGGGACTACAGTTACACAATTGAGACAAACTCTCACTTCACAGATGGGGATCCTGAGGCTTAAACAGGGGCTGTGACTTGTCTGAGGCCACAGGGAATATTGGCGGGACCAGGGTTGGGAGGCAGATTCTACTGATGGATGGTTTGCCCACATTCCCACTTATAGGAAATCTGGAATTTATTGCAGAGGGTGATTACTTCCCTTCAATATCCTTTCTTATTTTTACTCCAAAACAAGTCTACCTAAATGGAAACTCTGGGGGCTGTTTCATCTTTTGTGTTCCTTTCTGCTATAGAAGATGTGATCACATTTCTGCTCTGCCGTCTTTAAGTTTCTTTCTGGTTCCAGTTCAGACTGGAACCCTCCCACCTCCACAACCCTGAAACTCCAATCCCAGCCCCCGAGCTGCAGACTCATGTTTGCCTGCTCCCTTACCATCACTACAGAGATGTCTCAAACTTAAAATATCCAGCACAAAACTCTGATTGCCCCCTCCCCACCAATGGTTCCTCCCTGTACTCAGTCTTTTCCATCACATAAAGGGCATCACAGTTCCCTCACTGCCTAAGTGAAGAATCACTCTTCACTCTTCTTTTTTTTTTTTTTTTCCTTCACTCTTCTTTATGTCATCTCCCATGTTGGTGGACCCCATAGGTACACTTGAAGTCCATTCCCAAATTGCCACCTCCAGGAGCCACCCCCGTCTAATGCTCTCCCTCAGTTGCTGGATCTACCACAATAACTCTTAATTGATCCTACAACGCATTGATTGTATCCCAACAATCCATCCTTTCCTTAACTGCTAGATGGCCCATTCAAAGTATGAACCAGAGGATGTCACTTTCTAGCCTAAAAGCCCTTGACGACTTCTGGCTGTCCCTAGAATGAAATCCAAACTCCTCTTGGCTGTAAGGCACTTTCCAGTCTTTTCCACTGTCTACCACCTCTCAGGAGAATAAGAGGTCTTTGAGCAGGGACTATTCTGTCCTGTCTACCACTAACCCCATGTGCCTGGTGCATAGTGAGAGCTTAGTAACTGTTGATTGATTGACTGACTGACTGGTTTTATTTCTGTCTCGGCCTCCCCGCTGCCTTGTCTGACCACTCGACCCAAGGTCTGTTGCTGGCTTTGGGATTCCAAGTGCTTTGAGCAAAGGCTGATGGCATTGCGGTGATTTTTGTGATGAGTGCACTCATTTGAAAATATTAACTCAAGGTATGTGTGTTATGATAGCTTATGAGGAACTATCACATGGTAAAGTTGGGAATTTGCTGAGAAGAGTGGATTCTTCCCCTTCGCTCCATCTCTCATTTTCATCTGATAGCTCAGCTGTCCTCTGATTTAGGGCCTCTGAGGTTTGAGGACCACATCCTGTGTTTTGTCCAGAGGTCAGGCTGAGGCTCTTGAACACACCCCCGTGTAGATTACTTCCAGGTGAAACGACTCCGGGAATTAAGAATGCTCTTCACGGTAAGAAGCCACTAACATTTCTGCATGGGAGAAGAAGAGTAAGCATCAAACCATAGAAAGTTCCTGGCTAATGAAACGGAAGGAGAAAGAGCTGTGAGAGCAGCATTCCCTACCCTCATAAATACCAAGCAGTGTTCCTAGGTGACCAGAGAAAATGCATGGCGGATCCAGAGAAGTTTTCAGAGCATAATGGGCTCTCCAGGGAGGGAAGGGGCTTGTACCATTTTCTCTTTCCCGTAAAGGGCAGGTGGCTGGTTTGCAAACTTTTGGGGCCCTGTCCTTTAGCCCAGCAATCTGATCTGCCCCATGGGTTTTTGTCCACAGGGGTCAGTACACCGAGACTGGCGCTGCCTTCAGAGGTTAGTCTGGGGACCATCCTGGGAAGAAGGGAGACATTATTGATGAGGTGGAAGCTCTCTTTCCGATCCTTAATCAGGAGGGATTTTCTGAAAGTTGCTTAGATGCTGGGGATTCAGCCGGGGGTAAAATGTTGAGCTCACATTCTTAACAAACTGACCCAGAGGTGAAGGACTACAGGCATCCGATGAATGCAACTTTAGAGCAAAGCTCGAATGATGGGGGACACAGAAGATGGGGAAATCAACATTGAGGGACAGGAGTCAGGCAAGGCAGCCCAGATGAGCAGACAGCCTGAATGAGGGCCTGGGGATATGAAACCTCTTGGGGAGCTGTAGGCAGATCTGTTTGGTTGGAGCATTGGGTTTGGAAGCTGAGTTTACCCTAGAAGGTCAGTGCTGGGCAGGTCAGTATTGGGTCTGCATTTTAGAGAAGATCACTCTGGCTACAGGGTGAAAAGCAGATTGGAGAGGAAATGAGGGCTCAAAAGATGTATGCACCCCAAGGTTCATTGCAGCACTATTCACAATAGCCAAGACATGGAAGCAACCTAAGTGTCTATCAATAGAGGAGTGGATAAAGAAGATGTGGTACATATATACAATGGAATATTACTCAGCCATTAAAAAGAATGAAATAATGCCATTTGCAGCAACATGGATGGACCTAGAGATTGTCATACTAAGTGAAGTAAGTCAGACAAATATCGTATGATATCACTCATGTGGAATCTAAAAAGATGATAAAAATGAACTTATTTACAAAACAGAAACTGATTCACAGACTTGGAAAACAAACTTATGGTTACCAAAGGGAAAAGGTGGTGGGGAGGGATAAATTAGGAGTTTGGTATTAACAGATACACACTATATATAAAATAGATAATCAACAAGGACCTACTGTTACTGAGTCCAAGTTTGCTCTGTTCACTGCACGACAGGCCAATAAATCAGAGAGAGGTATTGAGGCAAGAAACACCACTTTATTCCAAAAGCCAGGCATCTGAGAAGATGGCAGACTAAAGTCTCAAAATAACCACCGTATCGGGGGTTTGGATGCCAGTTTCTTTTATAGCGCAGAGAGGGGGAGGAGATGAGGAAGTACAGTAAAAAGGCCATAAGTTTTGCAAATACCTCCTGGAATGGCCATCCCCAGGGAGGGGATGTGTTAATTTCTTCTTTCTTGTAGCCATCCACAGGTGGACAGGGTCCGGATGTTCCCCTGAACAAAAGCACTTTGGCTTAACATTCAGGCAGAGGGGCGGGGTTCCCCGAGGCAGGCCATTATGTATAGACAGTATCCTTTCAGTGAACAAAAGCAGCAGAAAGCTAAGGTTAAAGTAAAAGAAACAGATCCAACATGTAGTCAGATTTGGCTCTTCCCTGTTACACTACTGTATAGAACAGGGAACTCTACTCAATATTCTGTAATAACCTACATGGGAAAGGAATCTGAAAAAGAATAGATACATGTGTACGTACAACTGAACCACTTTGCTGTACGCTTGAAATGAACACGACAGTGTAAATCAGCTACACTCCAATATAAAATAAAAATTAAGTTAAAAAAAAAAAAGAAAGCTGTTGTTCTAGCCCAGCCACGGCTGCAGTGGGGATGGAGAGGAGTGGGTGACAGAGATATCAAGCATTTAGGATCAGCTGGTGGTGGCAGTTGGTTATAGGAGGAGTTGAGCATAATCTTCATGAATATGGCACATAGCTTGTTCCATACAGTTGGGGACCGGAAATGTGGTTAGATGATCAGGTTTTGGGGGAAGATACAGAGTTCAGTTTTGGACATACTGAGTTTGAGGTGTCTGCAGGTCACCTGAAGGTAGGGATCTCCAGTTTGGGGCTCAAAGACGTTGTCCCATCAGACATAGGTTCAGAGCCAGGGGACATCATCAGCTTCAGAGCCGAAATGGATGCCAATAATGGATGAGATTCCCCGGGGAGATTACGGGTAAAAGGACACTGGGCTTATTTAGCCAACAGCATTTGCATTTGAAATTTCTCACATCCAGTGCCCAGATGGTATTCTCCCTTGTAACCAGGTGAGAAACTGTTTCACTCTGAGGGTCAGCTGTGGACCTGCATGCAAGCCTTGCTGTGATGCTTCAGGACACCTAAGTAAACAGGGTTTCAGTTTCTTGGTAGAGAGACAGGGGTTTGAATTCAGTGTATTTAGTATTGGATTGAGTGTGAGGGGAATGAATGTCTAAATGAGGAGATGCTGGTGGCTAAAACTTGGGCCTGTGGGACCCAGATCATTTGAAACAAATCACTGGAAACCAAGAAAATCTGTTTCTTGTGCCACGTGGCTGAGCTTTTGTTTCTTTCCTGGGGTCAGAGCTGAGCTGGTACTGTCTGGAGTGGAGAAGGAGGCAAGCTGTTAAATACTCAGAAAGCGGCATTGATGAGCTATTGATATTCTAAACCCAAGGAGCCAGCATCACATCAACAATCAATAGCTTTTCCCACCAGTTTAATGGTCCCCATTAGCTCTGCCTCAGATGCCCTTACTCTAGTGATAGGTGTGGCCCACAGTTGGGGCTGTGTGTCAGGCCCTGAAAAGAGACACGTGGAAAGAATGTTGCTCTTTCCTTCTGAGTGGATTGTTTCATTATCCATCCGGTCATCAAAGACAAATCATACTGAGTTCAGGGCTAGAAGAGGTGCCATCGTTGATTGCAAGATGAGTGTGGGCAGAGAAAGCCCTGAGCTTCCTTGTGACAATGGCCCCTGGAGGAGAAAAGGGCAGAGGATGTCCCAATAGGCAGTGGCCAGGAGGCAAAGTGCTGGGATTCCAAGCCAGAAAGCTGCCTGCGCAAATAAGGAGCAAAGCAAGGTCAGGGACTGTTCAGCTGTTAAGAGGATCGTACTCAACTCCAGCTCCAACTGGTAAGTAAAGGAAAGTAATGCCATTGGTTCATATGGCTGAGATGCCTGGCCAGCATCATGCGTGATTGGATACAATGCTCCAATGTACCAGACTTTGTCTCTCTATGTCCTCTTTCCTCTTTCCTTTGTGTGACTCCATTGTTGGACAGGTTTTTCTCATATAGTGGCTACATTCCTATAGCTTAGCAATATCAGTTGAAAGAAAGTGCTGGTTGAAGTTCTAGAACTGAATCTCATTTGTGTTGGTTGGACCACTTGTTCATGCCTGAACCAATCACCATGGCCACAAGCATGGATGTTTGGATTGATCTGGCTTGGGTTGGATGTTTCCTTGTTGAGATGGGGGGAGATGGAGTCAGCCCCATTCCAATGATATGGAAGGGGGATGAGAATGGGGGAGGTGTTCCCCCAAAGAATACTGGGACCCTGGATGAGTTGAATCAGTAAAAGCAAAACAATGGGGGGCTTCCCTGGTGGCGCAGTGGTTAAGAATCTGCCTGCCAATGCAGGGGACACGGGTTCAAGCCCTGGTCTGGGAAGATCCCACATGTCGCGAAGCAGCTAAGCCCACGTACCACAACTACTGTCGCCCACGCGCCTAGAGCCCGTGCTCGCCGCAACTAGAGAAAGCCTGTGCACAAAGAACAAGCAACACACAACAAGCAACAAGCAACGCACAAGCAACAAAGAACCAACTCAGCCAAAAAAAGAAAAAAAAATGGAAATCTTGCAATGAGACATGGAAGGGTCCAGCAGCAGAGGACTTTGCGTTTCATTCGGGGCCATCACTCCATTCACAATAGGGCCCTAGTGTCAGGAGGCAAGGAGCCTGCTGGGGGCAGGTGGGGTCTCTGGAGCCCAGCTAAGTTATTGGGGTTCAGTTAGGACAATGGTTTTAGATGGGTCTGGGACAGCAGGAAGGATATCTGAACATTTCCTGTGGGTGGGAGGAGTTCAAGCCCCAAGCCCAGACTCGGGAGGAAGGCAGTGGATTTTAGATCCTATGCCACAGAGCCGCGTGGCCTGGTGGAGATGCCTCGTGGTGGGGGGTGGGGTGGCCCCCGAGCAAGGGTGGATCTGGGCAACCCAATCCAGCTTCAACCAGAGTCTGTGTTGTGTCTATTTTGCTAATAGGCTCCCATTTGAAGAAAGTATTTAGTTGTCAAAAAAGCTTCAAAAAATCCACTGGACAAGGGTGATGGGAATTCTGGCATCTCAGAAGCCAGACCTGGGTCTGCTCAGGTGGGCAGCATGATTCACCTCCAGAGGGGATGGTGGCACCTAGGAATCCCCTGTGGGTCCTATTGTTGTTGTCATGACAAGCTCAGGCCCTGGGGTAACCTGCACAGTGACCATCTGAGAAGAAGGGTCAGGAGACGGGCAGAGACTGCCAGGTTCCAGGGAATGCTCCTAGAGGCCAGAAGGGACGGTGAGGGTGCAGTTTGTATAGGTTGGTGACTGCTGTGCTGCCAGGGACAAACACTGGAGAGCAGATTCTTGTAGGTGACCTCTGCCAGGTGCAGAGGATCTGTTAAGAGTCATGATTTCTTGCCGGAGGGGTGGGGGAAGCTAGGAAATGAGACACCCCCATCCCCACTGCATGAAAGGCATTTGTCCAATAGCTGGTTTATTATCATCATTGTTGTTAGACTGTTATCATCTTTTCTTTACTCGTGTCTTCTAAAAGGATTGGAGGTGACTATGAGAAAAGATCCATCTATTGGTACATCTATTTTTTTTTCTGGTGCCATTTTATTTTTCTATTGTTTATTTATTTTAGGCCACGCCTAGTGGCATGCGGGATCTTCCCTGACTAGGGATGGAACCCGGGTTCCCTGCATTGGGAGTGCAGAGTCTTAACCACTGGACCACCACGGAAGTCCTGGTACATCTGTTTAAAATGCCTTTACCACCAGGCACTGGGCGAGGTCTTGGGCATGTAGAGAGGACACAGCCCTGAGCCCTCCACAGTTCAGAGGGGGAGATAGGCATGTTAACAATCTGTCGCGTGGTGAGATAGTGATGATGACACAGGGATGTAAAAATTGTCCTGGGAGGCCGCCAAGGGAGCCTGCCTGACAACTGGAAGATTTGCAAAGCGCTTGACATTCGAGGTGGGGCAAGCTGGAAGGAACAAGGCTCAGGGAAGAGCAGTACAGAGTCACAGAGGTCCCAGGAAGCAGACTCCAGGTAGAGAGGTGAGTTCCTGTGCCTGGGACCTAAAGGGCTGTGTAGGGAAGGGGCCAAGGCCAGTCTGTGAAGCACTTTGAAGTCTGGACTTTATTTCTTAGACAGTCGGCGGGGTGGGCACTGAAGGTCTTGAAGCCAAGGAGTAGGATTGGCTGGTAGAGGCTGGATCGGCCGGTGGCTGGGGGAGAAACCCGAGGTGGGGAATGAGATCTGGAAGCAGAGACAAGTCAAGGCTGAGAGGTAATGGAGCCTGACCTTCAATAGGTAGGAAGGAAGGGTCTCCTGGAGCTCAGAGATGGTCAGGAAGGAGGAGCCACATAAATTAAAGTCATCAAACAGAAAGAGTAAAGGAGCAAAAGGAGGGGGCATTGTTACTAAAGCCAGCAGGGGTCCTGGATGGGGTGTGATCAGCAGGAGGTTACGGTGGACGTTTCTGCAGAGACTTTGGCTATCGCGGATGCTCCACAATTAAGAGAACTGCTCAGTCAGGCATCTGGGAATATGATCACAGAGCCCCGAGCCCCTCAGGACCTCCCTGAGGATGTAGGAAGGCGGAGAGAGTCCGTGGGCTAGGACTGTGAAGTGGGTGTCCTTGGAGAGGGCTGTGGAGATGGGCTGGGAAGGGGTATGGGAGGGTGGAGTTCCCCTTCCTAAAGCCTCATCAGAAGAGGGTGGGCCTTACAGGGACCTTTGGAGAGTCCACTGTCCCCTGGCTTTGAGGACACAGAGCACTGAGGTCTGGGTCCTGACCCAGGAGGGGAAGAGTGCAGGACTGACGGCAGTTGGACGACAGGGTTGAACAGGTCTGGGTCCTTCTCCCCTAACGGGCTTTGCCCCGGCGGGTCACTCAGGAGTTGGGAAGGGCAGAAACACCGGGCAAGAGACAGAGAAAAGTAGTGTCACATCCTCCCTTCCCCACCCACGAGCAGCCAGCCCGGTGGGGGAGGGGAGAAGGGTTGCCATTAAAAGTTTGGAGTTATTATCATTATTGGGGACTGGACATTCACATTTCTAAAACGAGGCTATGATTGTGATTTTATACGTGAGGACAATCCTCTATTAAAAGTCAGCAGAAATGTCAAGGGGTTTGCCCAAACTTTCATTCCGAGGCAACCTCTCTCTTGAGAGAGAACACTGTCGTTGATAACACTGTATTGTGTAATTGAAATTTGCTGAGAGAGTAGAACTTACATGTTCTCACCAAAAAAAGAAAAAAACCCCATGTTTTTGTGTGCCCTTTGGCCATCTTTATGTCTTCTTTGGAGAAATGTTTATTTAGATCTTCTGCCCATTTTTTTATTGGGTGGTTTGTTTTTTTCATATTGAGCTGTATGAGCTGTTTGTATATTTTGGAGATTAATCCCTTTTTGGTCACATCATTTGGAAATATTTTCTCCCATTCTGTAGGTTGTCTTTTTGTTTTGTTTATGGTTTCCTTTGGAAAGGGAGGGGAGGGATAAATTAGGAGTTTTGGATTAACAGATACACACGACTATGTGTAAAATAGATAACCAACAAGAACCTACTGTATAGCACAGGGAAATACACTCAATATTTTGTAATAACCTACAAAGGAAAAGAATCTGAAAAAAAATTTATATAATTGAATCACTTTGCTGAATACCTGAAACTAACACAACATTGTAAATCAACTATACTTCAATTTAAAAAAAGAAAAAAAAGGTAAATATGTGAGGTGATAGATGTGTTAATTTAATGGGAGAATCCTCTCACAATATATTTGTATATCAAATCATCATTCTATATTCTCTAAATATCTCCCAATATTCTTTGTCAATTATAACTCAATAAAGCTGAAAAAGCAATCCTCTCTTTCCCTGTCTCCCACTCTTCGGCTCTTCAGCAATTCCTAGAAAGAATAATCTACCCCCTTTAGCTCCTTTTTACTCTTCTTATAAGTAAACAGGGTAAACGCCTTGCCTGTCTCAGTCCCCTCTCCAGTGGTGTGTATGTGTTTGTATATGCATTTGCATACACACATGCATACTTATTAAGGTGGCACTTGAATTCACTTTTTCCCTCAGTAACTGGCCAAAAATCTGCTACTGGTTCTGCCTTGTCCTTAGTCTCACGCCTCTCTCAATATGAGTTCCAGCATTCTTGAACTTGTCTGTGATCAATGAATGTGTGCTCATAAAAGTCCATCATCACATTTAATCAGAGGAATAATGTCCACGTTATGAAAAAGCATGGCACTGAGATTTGCGGCTGATACCAAAATAGTCACTTCAAACATAGGTAGGGATCTGAGTGGGATCTGAAATAAAAATCTCTTATGTGTTTCATGTAATGAACTATTACTAAATATGTCAATGTGTATTTATTATTATTATTATTATTATTATTTTTTGTGGTACACGGGCCTCTCACTGCTGTGGCCTCTCCTGTTGCAGAGCACAGGCTCCAGACACACAGGCTCAGCGGCCATGGCTCACAGGCCCAGCCGCTCCGCGGCATGTAGGATCCTCCCGGACCGGGTCACGAACCCGCATCCCCTGCGTCGGCAGGCGGACTCTCAACCACTGCGCCACCAGGGAAGCCCTGTATTTATTATTGCAGGACAAATTGTTGCAGTGGTTGAGGATTGTCAATGCTATTCACTTTATGTGCAACACAATTATTAGGAACTTTCAAATAATTGAATAGGAAAATAGATCAACAGTTAATTCAAATATTAAAAGAAAGTCTAGGATGTAGATATATTATCTTTGAGCCTACAAAAGTAAATAACCATTTAAATAATAATATAAGGAAAGAAAATAGAGATGAACTCATATTGTAATTCTAGTCTTTCTTAAATTGTTTAGTATATTGCTGTATTATTAGTTGACTGCAGGCTTGGCTGGGTCCTGCTAGACCCTAGATTTCAGATTGGGCTCAGGTCTGCTCCATGTCTCCATGATTCTGGGACCAGTGGCTAAGCAGGGCAAGTTCTCACGCAAGTAGTAGCAGCCTCCAGCCCAACCCAAAGCACACAAGCACATATAGAGCCTCTGTGCCTATTAAGTCTGCTGACATGCCATTGGCCAAAGTAGGTCACATGGGTGGGCTCAGTCAGCTGGGGTGAGGCTCTAGAGCGAGGGTCTGCAAAGTCACATGGCAAAAGGTGGGCAAGGAAGGAATAACAACCCAGTCTCCTCAATGGCAGATGAGAAGATGCAAGTTCTCTGTGGACGGTTACCATATATTAGAAAGAAGAGACTGTGTCACAACCTGTGTCAACTTCGCCATCAACAGTACTCCATTCTGGTAGAACTAGACAAAAATTAACTGGCCTCCTAATAGCTTTAGTGTGTGTGTGTGTGTGTGTGTGTGTGTGTGTGTATGAATAATTATTTACCTATAATGTACACTGCCTATCTCTGTACACTGCCTATCTCTTACAATTTGGTTACTAAATTAATAGTAAAAAGGTAGTTACAATTAATTTTTATAGACTTTGAGATTTATTTTTGGATCCCAGAAGTTCATTCTACATGGTGATACTTGGATTTGACCTCTTTTAGATGAATGTATATATATATTTTTCACTCTTGACTTTTCAGTGTGTGGCTAAATGCATACTGGTGCACCTCTCCTATTTCTCTTTCTCTCTCTCTATATATATATATATCAGACACATTTGGATCATATCTATATATTATATATATTTGTCCTGCAATTTGTTTTTTTCACTTAATACATCTTTGAGTTCTTTCTATACCAGCACATACAGACCTAAGTCACTATTTTTAACTTCTACAAGTTGTTCCATTGATGTGCAAATCCCTCCACAGTGTAATTTATTAACACATCCCCTGTGGATGTGCACCTGGGTCCCCACTTTTCCCCCTCCCAGCTCTGCTATTATGGCCAGTCCCACTTTAACTCACTGCTGTCAGGCCCGCTGGAGCCAACGGTCTTCTGAGAGTTGTGGGGAATGTCCACTCTGCTCTGACCTTCCTTATGTCACTTGTCCTTTCAGGAGCATGTGACAGTGTTGGTCTGTCCCTCCTTTGTTATTTTTGTGCTTCCTCTGGCCATTCTGCTCAGTACCATACGGCAACTCCTTTCCTTCCTGCCTATATGTACTTTCTCTGGATGGTCCCCTCCGCTTCCTGGTCACCCACATCCATGCCCTGATGCCTCCACGATCAGGTCCCACCTCAGACCTCTGCCCAGCCTCCACCTCCAGACACACCACTTGCGCTCCCACCCCAGCCTTCATCCTCCCTTGTGCTTGCTGCCTTGGTAATTGGTGCTGCCATCCACCAAGCCATCACGGCAGGCCACTGCCTCACTCCCACATCTGGTTGACACATCCACGTGTGGTAATTCTGCCTTCCACTCCTCTAATCATCACAGGCGTTGCTCTGCTTAACTTCACTTGTGGTTGTTCTGCCCGCTCCGTGGCCACAGCACATCCGAGCCATCACATGATGTCCAGCACCCTGGACGTACTAACAAGTCCAGTGGTGTCAGACCCTGCTCTAGCCCTGAGATGCCTCCTCATGTCCTGTCACAGTGTAATCAAAGTGACCACCTGCCTCCCAGGGCTCTTATTTAAAATGCACATTATGGGACCCCGTCGCACAGGCACGGAATCAGAATTCCTGTCCTGGGGCCCAGGAATCTGCATGTTCAATGCACTCCAGGTGATTTTTAAAAAAATTTATTTATTTAATTTATTTATTTTTGGCTGTGTTGGCTCTTCATTGCTGTGCGTGGGCTTTCTCTAGCTGTGGCGAGCGGGGGCTACTCTTCGTTGTGGTGCGCGGTCTTCTCATTGCGGTGGCTTCTCTTGTTGTGGAGCACGGGCTCTAGGTGTGTGGGCTTCAGTAGTTGTGGCTTGTGGGCTCTAGAGCACAGGCTTAGTAGTTGTGGCCCATGGACTTGCTCCGTGACATGTGGGATCTTCCCGGACCAGGACTTGAACCCGTGTCCTCTGCATTGGCAGGCGGATTCTTAACCACTGCGCCACCAGGAAGCCCTCAGGTGATTTTTAAATGAGCATGGAAATAAACAGGGTCTTTATTCCTGGAGACTTAGAGATCAGGGGAGAGAAGATCCAAAGAGTCTGAGGTCAGAAACAATAGAAATGAAGAAGGACGTGAGAGCTCTCAAAGCAAGGATGGCCCTCCCCTGGCTGCGGTCCCTGGCGTCACCATCCACATGGTCACCCAGCTAAAGCCTTGGCATCAGCATCAACCCTTCTCTTTCCCCTGCTTCCCATGCTTGGCTTGTCATTGAGGCCAGTTGATTCTCCTTCTGACACACTTCTCCCGTCTGTCTTCTTTTCTCCATCTCTCTGCCACTTCGGTGTGGTAGCCCGACATGCGGGGAGAGTGAGGTCTTATCTGGCCATTGCATGGCCGGAAGAAAGGCAAAGAAAAGAGCCTTTTTTGGACATCTACTTGATGTCTTGCACTAAGCTAAGTAGTTTATCTTTGACTTTCATAACATTCCTGGGAGGTAAGTGGGTACTACCCCATTAGCAGATGAAGAAACTGAACCTCGGAGGTACTCATGAACTGTGTTGTTTCCCCTGCTTTGAAGGTGCCTTTGAATTTGAACCTAGGGACAGATGAGGACTGGTGGCAGTCTGTTTCTGGGAGGTGACCAGGCAAGTTCTCAGGCTTGAGGGATTGCAACGTGCCCCAAAGCTCAGCTGCTTAGAGACAGGGCTTGTGCACAGAATTTAACGGGCAGGTTCTCCAGAGCCAGCTGGATACAGCCTTTCAGGAGATCTGGAAGGTCCTTGAAGGGAGGTTTTGTTTCTCTGGGCAGCTCTGGGTGTATTTTCACCCAGTGGGCCCCAGAGAGGAGACTAGAGCAAACTATTTTTTGTCCTGCCTGCTTGTGAAATGGAGAATATTTTTAGCAGATTTGAAAGCTTTGGAGACAAATCCCATTACTGAGGGCCCAGCTCATAGCAGGCACTCAATAAACCTTTGTTGAATGTTGCTGAATGTTACTCATTGGCACAAATGATCCGTGGTGAATGTGCACATTAGGGCATTTGATGAAGATGTCAGCCAGCCTGACAGTAAAAAGTAATCTTTATGATGTCATAAAAAGGAACATGGACAATAGCTAGAATGTCATCGGTGAGCGCAATAAATATTTCCCTGAAGCTCCTTTGCCCATCAGGAAACCGCATTACATGCACTTTCAAAACCAGTGGCTCGTTTCAACGTTGTGTAAAATGCCATTCTTTTAATGGGAAATGACAGGGTTTGCAATTAACCAAAGTGCACAATAATCATGTCCACCTTGATTGATTTATGGGGCATGGAGTTTGCTTTAGAGAGTTACAGGAGGGATAGTGAGTGAGCAGGATTTTCAGCGCCGCCCAACACAGTCACTTTGGCTTCAGGATACTGTTCCCTCCGTGGATTAAAAAACAAATGCATCTACGATGGATGATGAGGTTGCTTTATTCAGCCAGCCAGCCAGCGCTTGCTGAGCACTTGCTGTATGCCAGGCATGGTCCTAGGGATGCAGAGTTGAGAGGTCAGAGGTTCTACTCCCACGGGACTCACAGCCTAGTGGCAGCCAAGGGTGAGAAAATGGCATATGGGCGGTGAGGGAGTCACTAGGGAGTTGTGCCCAGGTCACTAGGAGAGGACAGGGAGGGAACAGCAAAATGTGACTTGGATGGGTAAGGAGACATTCAGGAAAACTGAAGGGATTATTGAGGGGTGATGCAGGGAGCAAGGTGAGGGGGCCCCCTGGGCCCAAGCAAGGGCATGGACTTGATGGAGGACTGGGAATGTGGGTGGCGGCTGGAGGAATGATGGGGGTGCTGAGGCTGGGCAGGTTGCCACGGGCTGGTGCAGGGTGTCTCTGCCTGTCAAGGAGCCTGCACATTACCCTACCCCCTGCCTGATGGGGAAATCAAGTTGTAACTCTCTAACTTGGAGCCTGATCCTTGCTGGGCTGCCCTAGTGCATAGAAAGGTTTTCCTCACTTGGAACTGAGATCTGTCTCCCTGAGGCTGGAAATCAATGACCTTTGCTCTGGCACCTGCAAGATCCCAGAGTAAGCCTATCTTTTCGTCAGGTATTATTATGATTATTTATAGTTTATATTTTTATGAAGCTGACTGTTACAAAGGCTACCTCTTTAGATATGTGAGGATAAGCATCCTCTAAATCTTCTCAAGGTCCAATATCACAGTCTCCTTGAAACTTTCCCTAAATGGCAAACTTCTTTCCACACAATCCACAGTGTCATTTTCAATCTTAAAATTTTTTTCCGTTTATAAAAGTGATATATGCTTGCTGTAGAAAATTAGGAAAACACAGACGATGAAAAGAGGACAAATAGAACCAGTTTGTTGGGCACTTCTTTCAGCCAGACTTTCTCTGGATTGCTGCCCCTGCTGGTTCTGGGGCACTCAGGTTCCTCTGAGTGATTAAACGCAGCCCAGTTTAACTCTTGGATCTCAGATGCGGTATCAATCTTGTCTCCTTGCCTCCCTCTGCACAGGCTCAATCCGGGACCTCTGTGTTCTTGTGTCTCTCCTCCCCTCCCTTTCAAGTGCCCTGGGATGGGGAGCAAGGAGGGAAAAGTGACTTTCCTTTATTTACCTGGACTGCTCTGGGCTCCCATTCTAACTGGTTGTTGGCGCTCCCTCTGTGGCAGGCACGAGAATGTTGGTGATTTTGTGGAGAAAGAAGAGGAGATACTTGGGGGAAACTGTGGAGCTCCCCCTGGCACTCTTCCCAGATGCAGGAGACAAAGTTCTTTGTATCCCTCTGTCAAGTCACCCGCAAACTCAGCTCTGTCCTCTTGCTGGGCGGTGGGGTGGGTGATCCTCTCTCAGTGGGCTGCCTTTCTGGGTAAGGTACCAACCCCCGCCACCCTTGTGCAGGTATCATTTGGCGCCCAGGAAGCCTAGGCATCCTTATTGGGGCACATGGCTGGAGTGTGTGGAATCTGCGTGTCTCCCCAGAAACTGTCATTGTCTTTTGTTGTGCTGTTGAATTCAGCGTGCTAATATCTAATTGGGATTTCATTAGAAGCTTTGTATCTTTATTTATTATTGAAATGAATTTATTCACTTTTCTGCTATATCCTTTTTTAGGTTTTATTCTTAATGCTATGCTAGATTTGTAAAATAAGTTAGAGAGTAGTCCTTCTTTTTCTGTACTTTGGAACAGTTTACATAATGTGAGAATTATCTGTTCCATGAACATTTGAAAGAACATGCTGTGACAACAGTCTGACCCCAAAACCTTTTTTGGGGAGGGAGTTTTTTGAAACTTGTTTGCTTCCTTCCATGCTTGCTGGTCATTGCAAAATTTTTTTCACTTCTCTTTGAGACAAATTTAGTAATTTGTGTTTTCCCAGAAAATGATACATTTCATTGAGACTTTGAAATATAGTAGCATGAAGTTGTACCACCTTATTCTCTTATAGTCAAAAAAACCCCTACATGTCTGTTCTTATGTCTTGTTTTTCATTCCTATATATTTTCTGTGATCTCTCTCTCTTTTTTTTGGTATTAGGATTTTCACAGGTTTTTCTACCCAAATGGCAAGTTTGTAGAACCCGGTCTTGGAATTACTGATCATTTCTACTAGTGGTTAATTTTTTTGTGTTCTGCTTTATCTTTATCCTGCCTTCTCATTTACTATCCTTGGGCTTAAAAATTCTCAAGTTGAATGTGTATTTAGTATTTTTAAAAAATAATACAAATGTTTAAATCTATGACTTTATTCTCAGACTACAACCTGGTCCCTTTCTTTTAGTCCCCCAGCTTTCAGCCACAAAGTATACACCATCTTGCTAATTTTTCCCACACTCAGAAGAGCCCACTTTCCTCTTCCCTATTGGCAGCCCCTCCTTAGTGATTTCTGCTGCAGCAAATCCACCTCTCATGAATGACCTGCTTGCTTTGGAGTGGCTGCTACTGCACTTGGTGACCTTGGGCACACTTCAGGTGTGTTTGCTTCCTTTACACCTCCTGTAGGCTCCTCCTGCAACGAGCATGCCTTTGACTGTCCTGATTTCTCCTGGGACTCTTGGTGGAACTCAATTGCCATAAGGTGGCACAAATTTTAGAACATTCCACCGTGAGATGGAAATGGCACCCAATTAAAGGCCAAGCTTGGCCTAGAGACTTCAGCCATCCTGAAGAGGTGGCTGTCTACACATTAGCCTGAAACACAGCCTCACCTACTGCTTGACCCAAACTGATGCTCTGTGGAGGGTCTTCTTATAACACTGACAGGAGAGCACGGGTGAAACAGCCAGTCCAGAGATGGGAAAATCCCCTGGAATGTCCCACCCACTCAGCTGTAATGGTGCTAAGTAGCTGATGACCCGTGGCAGAGGAAATTCTGCCCAATGCGCTGACTTCGGGTCAGGGCCCTGGCCATAAGATACACTGACCCCAAATTTACTGAAATAATCTACATGCTCAGGCCCCCAGACACCCAGTACTGGAACACTAAGATCATATTCACAGGAGATACTTTCCTATGGAATTGAATCCAAGGAGCTGATCGTGAACTTGATCTTTGTTACCCATGTACACGTCCATATGAAGCAATCATACCTAAAGGGAAGCAACCCATCAGCAAGCGAGGCTATCATCTCTACTCCAGGCCTGGATCTGTGCTTGAATCCACTTCAGGCATGGGGCTGGAATGCTGAAGGGGAAGGCCACCGTTCCCTGCAAAGTGGCTATATGCCACTGTGCCAGTGTCTCCAGAGACAACTTCCACAGGGCCTGCTGGTCTGACTGGCTTCGGCCAATTATTGATTCATTGTGCACAGCCTTGCCCTGCCGCCTGGCTGGGCTCCTGGACAGCGGCGAGGCAGGGCTGGGGCTCAGGGAGAACACGGGGAGTGACCCTGTATACTCTTCTCCTTTCTTTCGAGCAGGACACTTTTAAAGAGGAGCCATACTCTCCTCTCTCTTTGTACCTTCTTTGCTCTCAGCAGGTGGATGGAAATTTGTATGATGTCATCTGATGGTTTATACAGCTCAGTTGGAGGACACCTGAACAGACATGAACTTGGACCCTGATTTTGCCTTGGGTAGTTCTACAGCCCTCTCCTCTGCCTTAAAATCACTTATGATGACCAATGGTGGCATCTGTATCCCTCTTAAAGCCATCTCTTGGGAGAAAGGAGGGACCATCTGGCTCATCCCCAAAGGGTGGTGGAGAGAGACCTCAGTTGGAAAGGTGTGAGCATATCTGTCCTGGGCGAGCAGGATATGTGAGTGACTCTCCTTTATTCAAGCATAGATATGCACCACCTGAAATGGCTTTCCATGACCGTCCCAGTCAGGGACTCAGTGCCAACTGCTCATGGTGGTGGGTATGTCCACTTTCTATCTGATGTATCTGAAGGGAACCTGTGGACACCTTGCCCCAGCAATGCTAAGAAAACCACTCATCCTGGTGTCAGCCAAAGCCTGTGGAGGAACTTGCAGTTAACAAGCCTCTAAGAACAGTATGGAGGTTCCTTAAAAAACTAAAAACAGAACTACCATACGACCCAGCAATCCTGCTACTGAGCATATACCCTGAGAAAACCATAACTCAAAAAGAGTCATGTACCAAAATGTTCATTGCAGCTCTATGTACAATAACCAGGACATGGAAGCAACCCAAGTGTCCATCGACAGAGGAATGGATAAAGAAGATGTGGCACATATATACAGTGGAATATTTCTCAGCCATAAAAAGAAACGAAACTGAGTTATTTGTAGTGAGGTGGATGGACCTAGAGACTGTCATACTGAGTGAAGTTAAGTCCGAAAGAGAAAAATAAATACCGTATGCTAATACATATATATGGAATCTAAAAAACCAAAAATGGTTCTGAAGAACCTAGAGGCAGGACAGGAATAAAGACGCAGGCTTAGAGAATGGACATGAAGACATGCGGAGGGGGAAGGGTAAGCTGGGACAAAGTGAGAGAGTGGCATGGACATATATACACTACCAAATGTAAAGTAGATAGCTAGTGGAGAGCAGCCGCATAGAACAGGGAGATCAGCTTGGTGCTTTGTGTCCACCTAGAGGGGCGGGATAGGGAAGGTGGGAGGGAGACGCAAGAGGGAGGAGATATGGGGATATATGTGTACGTACAGCTGATTCACTTTGTTATACAGCAGAAACTAACACAACATTGTAAAGCAATTACTCTCCAATAAAGATGTTAAAAAAAAAAAAAAAGCCTCCAAGAGCCCGGGAGTGCACTGAGGGGGGACAAATCTGTGGAGGCTCCTTTCCTCCTCCCTTTTGGCAGTGTTGCATCGAGCTGTCTTAACGGGTCTGAGTTAGATCAGTGGCAGAACCGCTGGTGTCAGCCTCTGAATTTTGGGTACTGCCCTCTTTCTCCTGGTGAAGGAGCTTCTCTTGTTACAGAGTTGCATGTCTATAGCTGCCCCATAAGCCTATAAATAGGTGGAGCTTAGTGGGGACTGGTTTCTCTCTCCTGAAGCTTTGGCATGCAGTCCATCCACGCCTGACCTAAGCTGGGGACAAGAGTGTGTGGGATCCCACAATCACTGCCATGTGCTCCTGTTTTCCCCAAAGGACCTCAATTTTCTATCTGCAGGACATGGCACTAGTGTGCATGTCCTTTGCATGACAGTGCTATAATTGTTGCTGCCACCTTCTCAGACCAATCCTAGTCTAGATACTGCCCTTTCGTGACTGTGAGTGGGTATAATATATCTGGAGGGGGTATATAATCTATCATAGCAACAGCTAATAATTACTGATTGTTACTACAGGCTGGTCACTCTGCTAAGAGCTTTATATATATTAACTCACTTAGGGAGAGAAATACAATGATTTCTTCTTTTCTACTCATTTCTCTTTTTTCCCCCAGAAAAGGAAACAGAGGCACAGAGAGGTTAAGAATGTATCCAAAGTCACACAGCTATAAGTGGTGAGTCCAGGATTCAAGTTTGGGCCATCTGCCTCCAGAGCCTGGGCCATTAAAATCATCTGTGTTGATGACTTGCAAGTGGGCCGGAGCGGGTATTTGGGGGCTGAAAATAAAAAGTATTCTGGTCATCTCTGAAAACAGCACCCCTCTGTCCAAGATAGTTGCATTATTTTCTGACCCCCAAGAAGGATCTCCTTACTTCCTTTTAATCCACATATTTGCTTCTCACTCAGAACATAGCCTTTTGCCTACCACTGACTGTGCCCCAAAATACACTGTATAGGTCTTATATCTAAGATCATTTCTTCCAAGATTTTAGCAGCAGGTCAGCTACGAGGTCCAAACTTTCAGGGGTGCTAGAGTTTCTGGGATTTTGTTTGTAGGCTTGCTTTGCTGTGTGTTCCTAGATTCCCAAGCGGGAAGTGGGGTGGGAGCAGCTGTGGTCCATCCCCGAGGCTGCCCAGGTGTGGGCTCCATCACCCACAGTCCTTGCAGCTTGGCTCTGGCTGCCCCCAAACACTGCAGCCCCTGAGATATGGAAGGAGAAGCTGACCATGTGAGGTGTGGGCTGTGACAGCTGCACTAGAGGTCCCGGGAGCCCGAGCAGGGTGGGAGGTGACCCTAGCACCGACAGTCGAGGCGGTGCTATCCTCATTACCTGGTCATGACCAAGGCAGCAGCTGGTTGTCTGGAGTCTTTTCTGGAAGCTCAGATCTGGGTCTGCTCCTCCAGCCCTGCCATCAGTTTCATAAGGACCTAATTCCCTTTCTGTGTAAACTAGGTAGAGTGTTCCATGTTATCTGCAACTTGTTGCTGTAACTTTGTGAGCATTTTTTTTTTTTTTTAACACAGTTGGTTTAGATCGAGCCCACTATAAACTAAAACCCTCAGATTTCTTTTCCCATTAATTTTCTTGGGCATCCTCCATCTGGGTGCGTGGGAGCAACTAAACTTATCTGCATTGGGCCTAGCAACCCAGCCAGTGAGGTCCTTTGAATGCTTGTCTCTGTGGGAAGCCTGCCACCGAGAACTGCACTGTTCCCACTGGCAAAACCTTGTACTGTGGCTGCAGGATGCTGTCTCCAACTGGGTTTCTGCCAAGGATTGTCTTGGCTTGTTCTCTGCTCCTGGGAAGCTCTTCGGTGCATCTACCTTTCTCTCTGTCTCTTGGGTGACCCCGGGGTTGCTGACTCTGGCCTCCCTCCCCTCCCCTGGGGGTAGGCATCTCCATTTTTCCAGAGGCTGCCCTGCAGAGTCTTGTACATGCTTTGTGGGTGGGACCATAGGTATAGTCTGGGTACATCTTCCCTCAAGAACTCCCTTTAGGAAGATTTCTTTTCTAATACCCAGACCTCCCAGTGGAGTGTGTGAAGTTTTACTGTTGTTGTATAGTTTTTCAAATGGCAACTTATGACCCTTTAATAGGATATAAAATTGATTTTGAGGTCTGGACGAACATCAAGTATATAGAATCAAAGTTCATTATAAACAGGAAGGATAAGTAGTGTCTTGAGCATCTATTGTTAGTTGTAGGTGTGTACATATGGGTAGCAATCAGGGGTCCACAAGAGAAACAAAACCAGTAGAAGATATGTATATCTATCTATCTGTGTATACGCATTCATATCTGTGTCTGTATATAAATACATATCTGTATATATCTATATATTTATATCTATATATATAGAGAGATTGACTTTGAGGAATTGGTTTAGGTAATTGTGGGGTCTGCCTAGGCAGTTCTTTTTTTAAAAATAAATTTATTTATTCATTTTTGGCTGCGTTGGGTCTTTGTTGCTGCACGCGGGCTTCCTCTAGTTGAGGTGAGCAGGGGCTACTCTTCATTGTTGCGTGCAGGCTTCTCACTGCTGTGGCTTCTCTTGTTGCGGAGAACGGGCTCTAGGCCGGCAGGCTTCAGTAGTTGTGGCTCGCGGGCTCTAGAGAGCAGGCTCAGTAGTTGTGGCGCACGGGCTTCATTGCTCCACGGCAAGTGGGATCTTCCCAGACCAGGGATTGAACCCGTATCCTCTGCATTGGCAGGCGGATTCTTAACCACTGCGCCACCAGGGAAGTCCCCTTGGCAGTTCTTAAATCCATAGGGCAGGCCAGCAGGAGGAGCAGTCTGGACCTCTCAGTCACAAGTTGAAGTTTCTGTACACAGGTGGGTTTTCTTCTACTTTAGGGAAGCCTCAGCTTTGCCCTCAAGACCTTTCAACTGATGGAACCAGACCACTCAGATTATCTATGATAATCTTCCTTATTTAAAGACATATATCATATGATATCACTTATATGTGGAATCTTAAAAAAATGATGCAAATGAACTTATATACAAAACAGAGATAGGCCCACAGACATAGGAAAAAAACCTTACGGTTACCAAAGGGGAAAGGGGGGGAGGGATGTATTAGGAGTTTGGGATTAAGAAATACACATGACTATATATAAAATAGATAACCAACAAGGACTTGCTGTATAGCACAGGCAACTATACTCAATATTTTGTAATAATCTATAAGGGAAAAGAATCTGAAAAAGAATATATACATATATACATATATATACATACATAATATATATTATATATAAATATATATTTATATATAATATATAATTTATATATATAAAACTGAATCACTTTGCTGTACACCTGAAACTAACACATTGTAAATCAACTATACTTCAATTAAAAAATAAAATGGAAAAAAAGGACAAAAATAAAGTAAACTGATGACAGAGTTTAATCCCATCTCCAGGAACCCCTCACAAGGACACCTAGCTTGTGTTTGAATCCCTGGGGACTGTAGCCTGGCCAAGCTGATGCATAAAACTATCAGAATAAGTGTGTGTGTATACTGGATGGTGATTAAAAAGGAATTTCTTACTGTAAAATATAATTTGAAAAACTCAGGGGAAATAAATTAGCCCTCCTGCCCTCTTTTTTGCGGGTAGATGCATTCAGACCCATCCCCTTTCTTCAGTCACACCCTGTAGGCTTTTCAGGACTGAGGGGTGAAGTGGGCAGGCAGGTGTTTAGTTGTGTCTGATGTTTCACCTTCCTCCAATGGCATGGGGTCAGCCATGTGGAGCAAAGGTAAGTGACACCCCGGGGCACTGGCTCCCGGGATCGCGGGCAAACCCGGAACTAGGGACAAACCCGGAACTAGGGACGAACCCGGAACTAGGGACCGCTCACAGCCGGGCTCTGGGAATGAGCCTCACTATCGTCGGAGGACAGAGGAAGAATCTGTTTCCTGTGCCTTCAGGGTGAGTCCTAAGAGCCCAAGATTCACCTCCTTGTAAGAGGAAGTGGTGGGAAGTCCCAGAGTGGAGAAGCTTGCAGGCACGCAAAACTCCCCAACCCTGATATGTCAGAAAACGTCTAAGGAGGCGATTCGAGAAGGATATGAGAGTGTTGCTTCTCCTTTATACAGTTTCTCATCCCTCCTGCAGTTCAGCTCTCCCAGGTTTTTTGTTTGTTTGTTTTGTTTTTCGGTACGCGGTCTTCTCACTGTTGTGGCCTCTCCCGTTGCGGAGCACAGGCTCCGGACGCGCAGGCCCAGCGGCCATGGCTCACGGGCCCAGCCGCTCCGCGGCGTGTGGGATCCTCCCGGACCGGGGCACAAACCCGTGTCCCCTGCATCAGCAGGCGGACTCTCAATCACTGCGCCACCAGGGAAGCCCTCCCGGGTTGTTTTATAAAGGAACAGCTGACTCATATTTCCCAAGCAGAAGATACTGGTGAGGAAGGAATATATGACATCATGGATAAACAGAGAAGTCCTTAATTTTTAATGTATATAATAGTGTTGCAGGAAGGAGGAGCCCTTCTAGGGCCCAAGAATGGGCTCTTGTCTAACACTTGGAAATGAATTGTCCCAGGAGACACACCTGCTGACCAAAAAAAGAGACTTTATTGGGAAGGGGAGCCTGGGCAGAGAGCAGCAGGGTAAGGGAACCCAGGAGAACTGCTCTGGCACGTGGCTCACAGTCTCAGGTTTTAGGGTGATGGAGTTAGTTTCCGGGTTGTCTCTGGCCAATCATTCTGACTTCCTGGTGGCACGTGCATTGGCTCGGCCAAGATGGATTCCAGCGAGAAGGATTCTGGGAGGTTGGTAGGACATATGGACTGGCGTTTCCTTTCTCCTTTTGACCTTTCCCTAATTCTTCCGGTTGATGGTAGCTTGTTAGCTCTGCGTTCCTTACCAGGAACTCCTGTTGTAAGATAACTCATGCAAGTGGTTACTATCTTGCCTGGCTAGGGCAAGCAGTTTTGGTCAGTGGTTCCCCTAACAATAGTAGAGCATCATAAGTGGGATCTTATTTAAATTGTGTGTGTCTTCCTTAGGGAGCAATTCAGTCGCTCCACGAGTAAGCCAGGTGGCCTGCAGGGAACTGGGCTATGAAGCTAAGATGAATGCCTACGAGGAGACAGAAGGGGGCATGGAATCTCAACACAGTGAGAGTTCTGAGTGGCGAGCACACACGGTGGGGCAGGGAGGGCATGAAATGGTGAGTGCCAATGATGTGCCAGGCATTGTAGTTGGCACTGGGGATTGGGTAGCAAGCAGGACAGAGATTGAGCTGGGATCTAGGTGGTGAGGTTAGTATCATAACAGATGTTAACCAGTCACCCCAAGGCCAATCCTTGGCCCTGCCATGGGCACACTGCCATGAGGTCCTGCTTCAAGTTTAGTTTCAGGTTTCCTGTAGAATTGCTGTTCTGGAGGGGCCTACTGGTACCCTCCCCCCACCAGCCACTAGCCTGAATAGGATCTTACTTGAGAAAGTGACATTCCCCAAGTAACGTCACTGCATTAGAGAAATTCCTCTCTGACAGTCAATTCCCTGTGACCAACAGATTCGATGATTGAAGTTTGTGTGAACCATTCTGTTTGGTTTTAGGAGCACACACGATAGTTTCCTTCTTTGTCCCTCCAAAGAGCTTTCTTGGCCCCTTGCATCTGAATACGTATTAGATCTTGCTCCTCCATCCCCCGCCCTCCCTAACTGTCCTATTTATAACTTTCAGCTGTTGGCAGGTCTGCAGTGCTGGGCCTTCTGGGAGACATAGGCAGAGCAAGATGCCTGTGGGTTGTCTGGGAACACGGGTCGGGGTGATGTATACACCCAGGCCAGTCTTTTCTTTGAGAATTTATAGGGAAGACTTGGCTTCGAGAACCAGGGGTTTTGTGATGGAACAGTCCTGTGCCTGGAGCACAGCGAGGTGGGGTGGGGGGCGTATCCCACTTAGGCCGGAACTGGCTAAAACCAGCTTTTGGACTCACAAATTAGTGAATAACTCTCTAGCAAAAATTAGAAATAGCGGTTTCAGTTACAAGTTGTCTTAGCTCAATAATTTTTTTTTTTTTTAAACAGAAAGTGAGATGTTTGGGATAAAATTTAAATAAGGGTTTTGGGCAGAGAGTGTTTTCTGGACCAAAGATGCAAATTTTGGTTTTGACCCAACCAAAGAAGTTGGGTCACTTTGTGACGTGTAAACGGGTCTGGTGAGAAATGTGCCAGGAGGAGGTTAGTGGAGGTGGAGACTCATGGATGCTTGGGCTGCCTTTAGGTAGAAATCATCCATGCTAGGCCGGCGGCGATAAGTGTAAATGTAAATAATTCCAGATTGACCTCTGATTTCTTTGCTGGGGTTCGGAAAGCTACACTTCCCTAAGGCTTTACCTGCTCATTGTCAAGGAAATAAACACCATTTGGGAACTTGCTTCCCCAAATCTGATTTTCCTCCTTCTGAGAAGCTGCTGGTGAAGTTCTTGTTTTTAACTCTTTCACCCACAATTCTATCCATCAGTTCAGTTTGGATCATGAGTCTTTTTCTGTGAATGGAAAGATCCAGCTGGAGCATCATCATCATATTTTCTCCAGAGTTTTTTTTTTTTTTTTTTAATTTTATCTTTTAAGTTGCTCTTCCTGGGATTTATGCCCCTTTAGTTTTTTCACTTCACGAAGGCTCAGATTAGAAAATGTGTTTCCGATGCTCAATATCTTGGCCTGTGATGGGCCCATAGGGAGGACTGCTTCACCTAAATTTGTCTTGGGCTTTAACACCTCAAACGTGTTGTAGTCCAAGTCAGCAGAGCTCCAAAGCTCCAGGCTGGGGCAGTGGGGTGTGGAGCATTGCTAACTTATCAGATGAACCCGGGCACTCAGAGCAGCCCTGGCTCATGGATGGACTCAGACAAAGTGACTGAGGTCAAAATATTGTATCCCCAAAGCCATGTGGAGTTGCATCTGTGTAAACTGGAAGGGGAGAAGTGGTCCATCTTTGTCTCAGATCATGTAGAGTCCTTGCTGTGAACAAGACAAGCATTTATTGCTGCCTCTTCAGTGTTCTTTCTTCATATGGCTGGTTAAGATTTCAACCTGGAGAGTCACTTATTTGTTTGTTTGTTTTATTGAAATATAATTGATTTACAATTTCAGTTAGTTTTAGGTGTACAACAAAGTGATTCAGTTTGAGAGACGGCTTAAAGATGGCGGAAGAGTAAGACGCGGAGATCTCCTTCCTCCTCACAGAGACATCGGAAATGCATCTACACGTGGAGCTTCTCCTATAGAGCACCCACCGAACGCTGGCAGAAGACCTCAGACCTCCAAAAAGGCAAGAAACTCCCCACATATCCGGGTAGGGCAAAAGAAAAAAGAATAAACAGGGACAAAAGAATAGGGACGGGACCTACGCCAGTGGGAGGGAGCCGTGAAGGAGGAAAGACTCCCACACACTAGAGGCCCCTTCGCGGGCGGAGACTGCGGGCGCCGGAGGGGGAAGCTCCGGAGCCGCGGAGGAGAGCGCAGCCACAGGTTGCGGAGGGCAAAGCGGAGAGATTCCCGCAGAGGATCGGGGCCGACCGGCACTCACCAGTCCGAGAGGCTTCTCTGCTCGCCTGCCGGGGCGGGCGGGGCCGGGAGCTGAGGCTCGGGCTTCAGTCGGATCCCAGGGAAAGGTCTGGAATTGGCAGAGTGAAGACAGCTTGAAGGGGGCTAGTGTGCCACGGCTGGCCGGGAGGGAGTTCGGGAGAAGTCTGGAGCTGCCGAAGAGGCAAGAGACCTTTTCCTCCCTCTTTGCTGCCTGGGCGCGAGTAGAGGGGATTAAGTGCGCCGCTTGAAGGAGCCCCAGGGGCGGGCGCGGAGCTGCCGAAGAGACAAGAGACTTTTTCTTGCCTCTTTGCTTCCTCGGGTGTGAGGTGAGGGGATTAAGAGCACCGTGTAGAGGAACTCCAGAAACGGGCGCGAGCCGCGTCTGTCGGCACGGACAGTAGAGACGGGTGTCGGACGCTAAGGTTGCTGCTGCCACCACCAAGAGGCCTGTGTGCGAGCGCAGGTCACTCTCCACACCGGCCCTCCCGGGAGCCCGTGCGGCCCGCCACTGCCGGGGTCCCGGGATCCAGGGACAGCTTCCCCGGGAGAACGCACGGCGCGCCTTGGGCCTGTGCAGCGTCACGCCGGCCTCTGCCGCTGCGGACTCGCCCCGCCCCCGTGCCACTCCCTCCCCCCAGCCTGAGTGAGCTGGAGCCCCCGAATCAACTGCTCCTTTAACATCGTCCTGTCTGAGCGAAGGGCAGTCGCACTCGGACAACCTACACGCAGAGGCGGGACCAAGTCCAAAGCTGAACCCCAGGAGCTGTGCGAACAGAGAGGAGAGGGGGCGGTCTCTCCCAGCAGCCTCAGAAGCGGTGGATTAAAGCTCCACAATCAACTTTAAGTGCCCTGCAGCTGTTGAAAACCTGAATAGACAACGAATCATCCCAAGTTGAGGAGGTGGACTTTGGGAGCAAGATATACTACTTTTTTCCCTTTTTTTTTCTTTTTGTGAGTGTGTATGTGTGTGCTGCTGTGTGAGATTTTGTCTGTATAGCTTTGCTTTCACCATTTGTCCTAGGGTTAGACCGACCCATTTTTCTGTTTTTTTTTTTTTTTTTTTAAAGGAAATTTTTCTTCTTAATAATTATTTTTTATTTTAATAACTATACTTTATACTACTCTGTCTTCTCCTTTTCTTTCTTCCTTTCTTCCTTCCTTTCTTCCCTCCTTCCCTCCTTTCTCCCTTCCTTCCCCTTCTTTCCTCCCTTCCTCTCTTCCTTCCTCCCTTTCTTCCTCTGCACCTTCCTTCCTTCCTTTCTTGCTTCCTTCCTTCATTTCTTCCTTCCTTTCTTCCTTCCTTCCCTCCCTCCCTCCTTCCTTCCTTTTCTTTCCTTTCTATTTATTCTACCTTTTATTTTGAGCCGTGTGGATTAAAGGTTCTTGGCGCCCCAGCCAGGCACCAGGGCGGTGTCCCTGAGGTGGGAGAACCAACCTCAAGACACTAGTCCACAAGAGACCTCCCAGCTCCACGTAATATCAGACGGCGAAAATCTCCCAGAGATCTCCATCTCAACACCAAGACCCAGCTTCAATCAAGGACCAGCAAAGAACAGTGCTGGACACCCTATCCCCAACAAAGAGCAAGACAGGTCTACAGCCCCATCCATTAGCAGAGAGGCTGCCTAAAATCATAATAAGGTAACCAACATCCCCAAACACACCACCAGACGAGGACCTGCCCATCAGAAAGACAAGATCCAGCCTCATCCACCAGAACAGAGGCACTAGTCCCCCCAACCAGGGAATCTACTCAACCCACTGAACCAACCTTAGCCACTGGGGACAGCCACCAAAAACAACAGGAACTACGAACCTGCAGCGTGCAAAAAGGAGACCCCAAACACAGTAAGATAAGCGAAATGAGAAGACAGAGAAACACACAACAGATGAAGGAGCAAGATAAAAACATACCAGACCTAACAGATGAAGAGGTAATAGCCAATCTACCTGAAAGAGAATTTAGAATAATGATGGTGAAGATGATGCAAAATCTTGGAAATAGAATGGACAATTTGCAAGAAACAGTTAACAGGGACCTAGAAGAAATAAAGAGGAAGCAAGAAACGATGAGCAACACAATAAATGAAATTAAAAATACTCTAGATGGGATCAATAGCAGAATAACTGAGGCAGAAGGACGGATAAGTGACCTGGAAGATAAAATAGTGGAAATAACTACTGCAGAACAGAAGAAAGAAAAAAGAATGAAAAGAACTGAGGACAGTCTCAGAGACCTCTGGGACAACATTAAACGCACCAACATTCGAATTATAGGGGTCCCAGAAGAAGAAGAGAAAAAGAAAGGGACTGAGAAAATATTTGAAGAGATTATAGTTGAAAACTTCCCTAATATAGGAAAGGAAATAATCAATCAAGTCCAGGAAGCACAGAGAGTTCCATACAGGATAAACCCAAAGAGAAACACGCCAAGACACATAATAATCAAACTGTCAAAAATTAAATACAAAGAAAACATATTAAAAGCAGCAAGGGAAAAACAACAAATAACGCACAAGGGAATCCCCATCAGATTGACATCTGATCTTTCAGCAGAAACTCTACAAGCCAGAAGGGAGTGGCAGGACATATTTAAAGTGATGAAGGAAAAAAACCTACAACCAAGATTACTCTACCCAGCAAGGATCTCATTCAGATTTGATGGAGAAATTAAAACCTTTACAGACAAGCAAAAGCTGAGAGAGTTCAGCACCACCAAACCAGCTCTACAACAAATCCTAAAGGAACTTCTCTAGGCAAGAAACACAAGAGAGGGAAAAGACCTACAAGAACAACCCGAAACAATTAAGTAAATGGCAATAGGAACATACATATCGATAATTACCTTAAATGTAAATGGATTAAATGCTCCCACCAAAAGACACAGACTGGCTGAATGGATACAAAAACAAGACCCATATATATGCTGTCTACAAGAGACCCACTTCACACCTAGGGACACATACAGACTGAAAGTAAGGGGATGGAAAAAGATATTCCATGCAAATGGAAATCAGAAGAAAGCTGGAGTAGCAATTCTCATATCAGACAAAATAGACTTTAAAATAAAGACTATTACAAGAGACAAAGAAGGACACTACATAATGATCAAGGGATCGATCCATGAAGAAGATATAACAATTGTAAATATTTATGCACCCAACATAGGAGCACCTCAATACATAAGGCAAATACTAACAGCCTTAAAAGGGGAAATCGACAGTAACACAATTATAATGGGGGACTTTAACACCCCACTTTCACCAATGGACAGATCATCCAAAATGAAAATAAATAAGGAAACACAAGCTTTAAATGATACATTACACAAGATGGACTTAATTGATATTTATAGGACATTCCATCCAAAAACAACAGAATACACATTTTTCTCAAGTGCTCATGGAACATTCTCCAGGATTGATCATATATTGGGTCACAAATCTAGCCTTGGCAAATTTAAGAAAATTGAAATCGTATCAAGTATCTTTTCCGACCACAACGCTATGAGACTAGATATCAATTATAGGAAAAGATCTGTAAAAAATACAAACACATGGAGGCTAAACAATACACTACTTAATAACGAAGTGATCACTGAAGAAATCAAAGAGGAAATCAAAAAATACTTAGAAACAAATGACAATGGAGACACAACGACCCAAAACCTATGGGATACAGCAAAAGCAGTTCTAAGAGGCAAGTTTATAGCAATACAATCATACCTTAAGAAACAGGAAACATCTCGAATAAACAACCTAACTTTGCACTTAAAGCAATTAGAGAAAGAAGAACAAAAAAACCCCAAATTTAGCAGAAGGAAAGAAATCATAAAGATCAGATCAGAA
This sequence comes from Kogia breviceps, assembly GCF_026419965.1. Lineage (NCBI taxonomy): Eukaryota > Metazoa > Chordata > Mammalia > Artiodactyla > Physeteridae > Kogia > Kogia breviceps. The sequence goes on along the minus strand of NC_081312.1, from coordinate 119,618,230 downwards.
ATAAATGAAAAAGAAGTGAAGGAAACAATAGCAAAGATTAATAAAACTAAAAGCTGGTTCTTTGAGAAGATAAATAAAATTGATAAACCATTAGCCAGACTCATCAAGAATAAAAGGGAGAAGACTCAAATCAATAGAATCAGAAATGAGAAAGGAGATGTAACAACTGACACGGCAGAAATACAAAAGATTATTAGAGATTACTACAAGCAACTGTATGCCAATAAAATGGACAACCTGGAAGAAATGGACAAATTCTTAGAAATGCACAACCTGCCGAGACTGAACCAGGAAGAAATAGAAAATATGAACAGACCAATCACAAGCACTGAAATTGAAACTGTGATTAAAAATCTTCCAGCAAACAAAAGCCCAGGACCAGATGGCTTCACAGGCGAATTCTATCAAACATTTAGAGAAGAGCTAACACCTATCCTTCTCAAACTCTTCCAAGAGATAGCAGAGGGAGGAACACTCCCAAACTCATTCTATGAGGCCACCATCACCCTGATACCAAAACCAGACAAAGACGTCACAAAGAAAGAAAACTACAGGCCAATATCACTGATGAACATAGATGCAAAAATCCTCAACAAAATATTAGCAAACAGAATCCAACAGCACATTAAAAGGATCATACACCATGATCAAGTGGGGTTTATCCCAGGAATGCAAGGATTCTTCAATATACGCAAATCAATCAACGTGATACACCATATCAACAAACTGAAGGAGAAAAACCATATGATCATCTCAATAGATGCAGAGAAAGCTTTTGACAAAATTCAACACTCATTTATGATAAAAACCTTGCAGAAAGTAGGCATACAGGGGACTTTCCTCAACATAATAAAGGCCATATATGACAAACCCACAGCTAGCATTGTTCTCAATGGTGAAAAACTGGAACCATTTCCACTAAGATCAGGAACAAGACAAGGTTGCCCACTCTCACCACTCTTATTCAACATAGTTTTGGAAGTTCTAGCCACAGCAATCAGAGAAGAAAAAGAAATAAAAGGAATCCAAATCGGAAAAGAAGAAGTAAAGCTGTCACTGTTTGCAGATGACATGATACTATACATAGAGAATCCTAAGGTTGCTACCAGAAAACTACTAGAGTTAATCAATGAATTTGGTAAAGTTGCAGGATACAAAATTAATGCACAGAAATCTCTGGCATTCTTATACACTAATGATGAAAAATCTGAGAGTGAAATTAAGAAAACACGCCCATTTACCATTGCAACAAAAAGAATAAAATATCTAGGAATAAACCTACCTAAGGAGACAAAAGACTTGTATGCAGAAAACTATAAGACACTGATGAAAGAAATTAAAGATGATACAAATAGGTGGAGAAATATACCATGTTCTTGGATTGGAAGAATCAACATTGTGAAAATGACTATACTACCCAAAGCAATCTACCGATTCAATGCAATCCCTATCAAATTACCACTGGCATTTTTTACAGAACTAGAACAAAAAATTTCACAATTTGTATGGAAACACAAAAGACCCCGAATAGCCAAAGCAATCTTGAGAACGAGAAATGGAGCTGGAGGAATTAGGCTCCCTGACTTCAGACTCTACTACAAGGCTACAGTAATCAAGACAATATGGTACTGGCACAAAAACAGAAATATAGATCAATGGATCAGGATAGAAAGCCCAGAGATAAACCCACACACATATGGTCACCTTATCTTTGATAAAGGAGGGAAGGATATACAGTGGAGAAAAGACAGCCTCTTCAATAAGTGGTGCTGGGAAAACTGGACAGCTACATGTAAAAGTATGAAATTAGAACACTCCCTAACACCACACACAAAAATAAACTCAAAATGGGTTAAAGACCTAAATGTAAGGCCAGACACTATCAAACTCTTAGAGGAAAACGTAGGCAGAACACTATACGACATAAATCACAGCAAGATCCTTTTTGACCCATCTCCTAGAGAAATGGAAATAAAAACACAAATAAACAAATGGGACCTAATGAAACTTAAAAGCTTTTGCACAGCAAAGGATACCATAAACAAGACCAAAAGACAACCCTCAGAATGGGAGAAAATATTTGCAAATGAAGCAACTGACAAAGGATTAATTTCCAAAATTTATAAGCAACTCATGCAGCTCAATAACAAAAAAACAAACAACCCAATCCAAAAATGGGCAGAAGAACTAAATAGACATTTCTCCAAAGAAGATATACAGATTGCTAACAAACACATGAAAGAATGCTCAACCTCATTAATCATTAGAGAAATGCAAATCAAAACTACAATGAGATATCATCTCACACCGGTCAGATTGGCCATCATCAAAAACTCTAGAAACAATAAATGCTGGAGAGGGTGTGGAGAAAAGGGAACCCTCTTGCACTGCTGGTGGGAATGTAAATTGGTACAGCCACTATGGAGAACAGTATGGAGGTTCCTTAAAAAACTACAAATAGAACTACCATACGACCCAGCAATCCCACTACTGGGCATATACCCTGAGAAAACCATAATTCAGAAAGACTCATGTACCAAAATATTCATTGCAGCTCTATTTACAATAGCCAGGACATGGAAGCAACCTAAGTGTCCATCAACAGATGAATGGATAAAGAAGATGTGGCACATATATACAATGGAATATTACTCAGCCATAAAAAGAAATGAAACTGAGTTATTTATAATGAGGTGGATGGACCTGGAATCTGTCATACAGAGTGAAGTAAGTCAGAAGGAGAAAAACAAATACCGTATGCTAACACATATATATGGACTCTAAGGGGAAAAAATGTCATGAAGAGATTAGTGGTAGGATGGGAATAAAACACAGACTTACTCGAGCATGGACTTGAGGATATGGGGAGGGGGAAGGGTGGGCTGAGACGAAGTGAGAGAGTGGCAGGGACATATACACACTATCAAATGTAAATTAGATAGCTAGTGGGAAGCTGCTGCATAGCACAGGGAGATCACCTCTGTGCTTTGTGACCACCTAGAGGGGTGGGATAGGGAGGGTGGGAGAGAGGGTGATGCAAGAGGGAAGAGATATGGGAACATATGTATATGTATAACTGATTCAGTTTGTTGTAAAGGAAAAACTAACACTATTGTAAAACAATTATACTCCAATAAAGATGTTAAAAAAATAATAAAAAAAAAAAAAAAAAAAAAAAAACAAAAAAAAACAAAGTGATTCAGTTTTATATATATATTCTTTTTCAGATTTTTGTCCCCTTATAGGTTATTACAAAATATTAAATATAGTTCCTTGTGCTATACAGTAGGTCCTTGTTGGTTATCTATTTTGTTCATGTATTTCTCCCTTTTGCTGGTACATATTGACCCCATAAGGCAGGATCTGTGTTTTAGGCCAGTCCTTAGTCTCCAGGTTGGTGAGGGAGGAATAGTCAGAATCGAGAGATGGTTGTTGAATGACTGAGTGAGTGTATGATGGTTGACTTTATTGTCAACTTGACTGGGCTAAGGGATGCCCAGATAGCTGGGAAAACAGTATTTCTGGGTGTGCCTATGAGGGTTTTTCCAGAAGAGAAGCATTAGAATCAGTAGACTGAGTAAAGAAGATCATCCTCACCAGTGCCGGCTGGGCAACTTCCAGTCTGTTGAGGGCTTGAATAGAACAAAAAGGTGGAAGAAGCGCAAATCTGCTCTCTGCCGGACCCGAAACATTAAACTTCACCTGCCCTTAGACATTGGTAGTCTTGGTTCTTCTGCCTTTGGACTCTGACTGGAACTTACACCATCAGCTCCCTGATTCTCAGTCCTTTGAACTTGAGCTGGATTATACCATGGGCTTTCCTGGTTCTTCAGCTTGCAGATAGGCAGATTGTGGGAGTTCTCAGCCTCTGTAATTGCATGAGCCAATCCCTATTATCTATCTATCTATTTATCTCTCCATCAATCGGTTCTGTTTCTCTGGAGAACTCTGACTAGTAGAGAATCAATGATCTGTCCCTGGTCTGTGGAGCCAAGGTTGTTGTTATGCTGTTTATCTCAGTGGGGACTTATCCCAAACAGGGAGGTCTTGGGTGGACCATAGGGGCTGGGCCAGGCTGGAGGGGGCAAGGAGAACAGAGATGGGTGCTGCCAGGTATGCACTAGGTGATGCCTGCCCTGACTTCTCAGGGCCTCTGTTTCTTCATTTGTAAAAAGAGCTAATAGAAGGTGGTTTCACCAAATGCTTGTACAGTGAGTCCTCTAAAGAACTCGCTGGCCATCCAGTTTCTTTTTATATTCCTGTAATTCAGAGGGAGAGAGGGAAATTATCCATTTGTGTCCTGAGTAGTGTATATGAGATGGTGGTAATCCAGGCCAGTGACAGCCAGCCCTGCCCGACCTGCCTGCCCTTTCCAGGGTAAGTAGGTAGTCATGCCCTGTCTACTACGCTGAAATGAAACTTGTAGTTTATATAACCTACCCATCCAGATAACTAAAAAGAATAAGGCTTTCACTGTTATATAAAGGAGAAATAGCAGGAAATATTTATAAGAAAATATTTTGTATTTAATAATGAAGTAGAAGTGTTTCAGTGAATGAATTCTGGTTTTTGAGATGTAAGATAATACTCAACTGAATAATTTTAAAACTTTAACAATTTTGACCTTTTAAAATCAGGGCTAATATATTTATACACATCTGTAGGATTACCATGAACACAGTTTCTTTAGATGTGCACCTATCCATGTGTGTTTATTGGCAATCTGTGATACAGCAGGTGATAGGATTTTCCGAAATGGTGAACAACTTTTGGCGTTTGTTCATAAATGAGGAAAAGAATCATTTTTTTTTTCATAGTAGTTGCATTCCTGGAAAACTATCTATGTAAAAAAATTTCCTTGTTTTTGTATCTAAAATGGAGTTAGGTTTCAAGCTCAGTTATTGTAAGTAGATTTTTCACCTATGTGACTGTCTCTAAGTACATTATAAAATTGTACAGGACACAGGACACAGGACAATTCTTTATTGTGCAGAACAGTCCTTGCATTGAGACATCTGACATCCCTGTTTCCTGGCCACTGAATGCCAGTAGCCCTTGGGCCCTGCCATCATTATGACAATGCCCCACATTTCTAGCAAGTTCCCTATGATGAGTTTCTGCCCTGTTGGAAACATTTGCTCTGGATGGGCATGCAAAGTTTCTAGACAGGATTACAGACTCAGGATCATCTAGAAAAGAAAACAGTAAAATCTTTCAGTGAGGGACAGTAGCTAAAAGGGATAAAAAGCGATAATAGGGAACAAGAGGGTATATTACAATTTTCTTTTTGTTGAAATGTATTTCACTTACAATATTATATTAGTTTCAGGTGTACCACATAGTGATTTGGTATCTTTATACATTATAAAATGATAACCATGATAAGTCTAGTTACCATCTGTCACCATACAAAGTTATTACAATATTATTGATCATATTCCCTATGTGGTACATTTACATCCCTGTGATTCATTTATTTTGCAACTGGAGAGCTGTACCTCTGAATCTCTCCCACCCATTTCACTGCCCCCCTCAACCAGCAACCACCTGTTTGTTCTCTGTATCTTTGAGTCTGTTTCTCTTTTGTTATGTTGGTTCATTTGTTTTGTTTTTTAGATTCCACAGGTTAAGTGAGATCGTATGGTATTTGTCTTTCAAATAATGAATACTTTTCTTGATAGCACCTGTATCAATTAAAATGCGTTGGGCTGCAAGTAAAGAAAATTCACCTAGAGCCAGCTATTTTTTTTTTTTTTTTTTTTTTTGTGGTACGCAGGCCTCTCACCGTTGTGGCCTCTCCCATTGCGGAGCACAGGCTCCGGATGCACAGGCTCAGTGGCCATGGCTCATGGGCCCAGCCGCTCCAAGGCATGTGGAATCTTCCCGGACCGGGGCACGAACCCGTGTCCCCTGAATCGGCAGGCGGATTCTCAACCACTGCGCCACCAGTGAAGCCCTAGCCAGCTTAATCAATAAGGAAATGCACCCACACATATGGGGGAAATTGAGAAGTATGCAATATTGCCAACAGTGAAATGGTGCAGTGAGTATATATTCTGGAGCCAGACTAGCTGGGTTTGTATTCTAGACTCACAATTTATTAGCTAGTTGTATTGTCTTTGGCAAGTGACCTAACTTTTCTCTGTCTCAGTTCTATCATCTGTGAAATGGGGTAGATAGTACCCACCTCATAGGATTAAATCAGTTAATATAGTTAAAAGTGCAGAACAGGGCTTGGTACTTAGTGTTAGCTGTTATTATTGTCATTAGCATCACAAAAACAATTTGGCTATTTAGAATCATCTTGATTTTCCTATGGTAAGACCCTGAGCAGAGAATCCAACCACACTGTAACCAGACTATAGAAACTAAGAGATGATGCAAGTATTGTTTTAAACTGTAAGTTTGTTGTATCTTGTTACACAGCAATAGAAAACTAATGCAGCTGGCTTCCTCCTAAGGCTGTTTCCTCAGGTGTTTGTAAGAGGGCTACCAGGAGTAATTGCTGCCAAATACACCTCCAGTGGGAGAAAAAGGGACCGCTTCATTATCTGGTTTTCCTTAAGGACAAAGAAAACTTCTCCAAAAGTCCCCAGAAAATTTTCTCTCGTATCTCATTAATTGATGGAATTGGGTCAATATACTTGCTTCTTAATGAATTGCTGATGGCGGGACTGGTATTACCACAGTTTGTTACACAATGTCAAGTTTTAAAATGAGACAATTAAAAATACACTTAAATGGAAAAAAATTGGCAGTGAAGAGATAAGATAAAAAATTATCAAATACTTAAATCTTTTTGTACATTCCATATTCCCATCTGTGGCCCACTTTCCAAGCACATACAATGAAACCTGGATCCTTGGATTGAATAGAATTTAAGATGTTTAGGGAAGCCCGATCACTGATTGCCTTTGGGAAATGAAGGAAGGCAGGGTGTGGGTGGGCATCCAGGTTCCGGCCTCAGTCTTGTGTATGTGGAGTTCTGAGGCACCTACGGGACCTCCAATGGTCAGTGGGCAGTTTGGAAATAGGAATCGTGAGCTTAGCAGTGAATGTCAGTAATGGACTTGGGGGTCCCTTTGGGACTCTCTTCTAAGTGATATTCTCTTTTTCTGTAGAGCTATCAGCAGGTAAGTGTCTGGCTCAATGTCTTTGTGGCTCTTGGGTAAGAGTATGTCCTTCATTTGTAAGGTTGCATGATAGCAGATTTAAAACATCTATCAGAAGTTATGTATTTACCCAGAATAAAGCCATGCAATAATTCTACAACAGCTAACATTTTCATCTATTTCATACTTGCTCTGATTTTTTTATGAACCAGCATTTTATGTCTCATGAAGAGCAGGTTTTATTTCTAATAGAATAGGACAAAAGTAGGTGTGACTTGGAGAAGATTCATGAGGTTGGTGTGAATTGTGTATCTGACAGGGAGCTAGCAGGGGGCAGATGGCACAAGCCAAAAGGTTATTTGGAAAGCTTTAGTGGAAGGACTATTTAAATGCGAGGAGTGATAAGGGAAACCAACTGGGGAAGGTGAAGCACCCTGGCGCTAGCAGCAGCTGGGAGCTGTCACCACCCAGAGGGCATGGTTACTGGAGCTGGAGTTGTAGCTATAGGAGATAACACAGTTACTACCAACCTGCGGCCCAGAAGGGAGGGTGCTGGAGAGTAAATGCCCTGACCTCTTGACCTCTAATCTTCAGAAGGCATCCGTCAGAGTGATGCAGTGGGGAAGTGGATCTGGAGGTGCTAATGGGGATTTTCCAGCATAGGTTATGTAAAACACACTGTGTGTAATCTCCTTTTTGATTTTGTTTTGACACAGAAAGACATTTTTTTTGTGTGTGTGTGATATGCGGGCCTCTCACTGTTGTGGCCTCTCCCGTTGCGAAGCACAGGCTCCGGATGCGCAGGCTCAGCGGCCATGGCTCACTGGCCCACCCGCTCCGCGGCATGTGGGATCTTCCCAGACCGGGGCACGAGCCCATGTCCCCTGCATCGGCAGGCGGACTCTCAACCACTGTGCCACCAGGGAAGCCCCAGAAAGACATTTATGGTGTGTCCATCCATCCACCCATCCATGCATCCATGCATCCATCCATCCATCCATCCATCCTTCTATCTATTCTGTTTATCTACCAATTTTTTTAAATAGCAGTTTTATTGAGATATAATTCACATAAAATTACTATGAAATGATCCTTTTGTACCATAAACTTTTCCCTTTTAAAGTGTACAATCCAGTGATTTTTACTATATTTACAGTCTTTATTGATTTTTTAAATGTACATAGGGAAGGTTTTAAAAGACCTGCTATTTGCCCTAAAGTGTGCAGGCAGGTTGGAGAAACGAATAAGCTGAGAGGTGTAGCACCAAAACGGTGGTCTTCAAAGATTCTGAGCTGAAAGACCAGTTTTCACATTTCCAGTCGTTGGTGGACAGATATGTGGTCACAGTGCACAAGACTTGTTGTAGCCTGGGCCATGTACACATCCGCGCATGAGTCCAGTGTTGCCCAAACTGGTCTACACGCTGATCGACCAGCCAGATCCCTTGATCTCATGCTTGGATATCATGGCGATTTCAAATTGCTACACAGGTTCCTAAGGGCTCATTCTTTTTTTTTTTTTTTTTTTTTTTGCAGTATGCGGGCCTCTCACTGTTGTGGCCTCTCCCGTTGCGGAGCACAGGCTCCGGACGCGCAGGCCCAGCGGCCATGGCTCACGGGCTTAGGTGCTCCGCGGCATGTGGGATCTTCCCAGACCAGGGCACGAACCCGTGTCTCCTGCATCGGCAGGCGGATTCTCAACCACTGCGCCACCAGGGAAGCCCAAGGGCTCATTCTTAATTTGTGGACCAGTAAGAACAGGTCTCAGACGGGCACTGGTCTGTGAATCACATTTTAAGTAACACTACACTGGAGGAAACTTCTAGAAAATTAGTACCCTTATAGTTTTCTTCCTGGTTCTTTTTTTTTTTATACACAGATTCTTTTCTCCTAGGTCTTAGTCATCTCCCGGGTTCAGCCGTGGCCTCTGAGCTTCCCCACAAAGCCACGTTGCCATCGGGAGGCAAGTCCCAAATGCTGCTGACAGGCGGTTTAGAACTAGAGCTGGCGCTCAGCCATGATCTCACGCCCTGCACAACCACACGTGATCTCAGCTCCAGTTTCCTGATCTCTGTGGATGCTCCTGGATTCTCAGACACTCAACCATTTGGGGACCAGGGGAGGAAGCAGAGCTGGGAGCTTCCAGGCCCTCAGGCAATGTTTAAAGAGAGGTCAGTGGCTAGATAGTTACCCGATGCAAAACTGTAATAATAGCCGAGTACTGGGAAACCTTTATTGAGATGTAGCAGTCAAACCACACAGTTGTTAAGCAACCATAACGATGTCTTAAATAATCAGTTCAGCCGGTCTCTATTTAACATAATAGCTGCCTATTAAACATAAATTAAGTACAGAGTTAAATGTCTCCAGGACACGAAAACCCCAAAACGACTGCCAGACCTAGAATGGAGCCTCTGGCTGGAATGAGCTAGGAGAGCGTCCGCCTCATCTGGGTGTGCTCTGGTCTGGATAGAGCAGGAGTCCCGTCTCATTGCCCAGCTGCCTGGGCTCAAAGAAGCAGATTTCCCAGGGTTGGGGTGGGGTGGAGGACTGGCTTTGCAGTACACTTCAGTCCTGATTATGTTTCATAAGTCTTTACTTTCATAGACATTCCCGAATATGCCAGAAATACAGAAATGCCTCTGAGAAGTCTTGTGAGGCCTCTGTGGCTTCGAAAATGCCAGAATGATGGGGCTTCTATTTTGGTGGGAGAGGCAGCCGTTGATCAGCTTGCTCTTTCTAAGACACAGTCTGACCTCAGATACTTTGGATCTTCTCTCCCCTGATCTCTAAGTCTCCAGGAATAAAGACCCTGTTTATTTCCATGCTCATTTCCTGCATCTTCCACCTTCCTCCCTACAGGCTAGCCACTAAGTACACCCATTTAGTTGTGTTGCTTAGGGCTCCTTCTGGGGACCACCTGCATAGAATTTACCTAGGATTATATTGATAGCTTAAAATGCATATTCCCAAGGTCCTGCCCAGATCTACAGAACTGGATTTTTTTTGTTGGTTGGGCTGGAGAATCAGCCTTTAAGTTTTTAAAAAATTTATTTATTTGTTTTTAAAATTTTTATGGAATATAGTTGATTTACAATGTTGTGTTAGTTTCTTCTGTACAGCAAAGTGAATCAGTTATACATATACATATATCAACTCTTTTTTTAGCTTCTTTCCCCATATAGGTCATTACAGAGTATTGAGTAGAGTTCCTTGTGCTATACAGTAGGTTCTTATTAGTTATCTATTGTATATATAGTAGTGTGTATATGTCATTCCTAATCTCCCAATTTATCCCTCCCCCCCTTACCCTCTGGTAACCATAAGTTTGTTTTCTACATCTGTGACTCTATTTCTGTTTTGTAGATAAGTTCATTGGTACCCTTTTTTTAGATTCAGCATATAATGGATTGAAGAACTTTAATTTTTTATCAGGTTCCCCAGGCAACTTTGCTGCATGCCAAGATCAGTAAGTCACCACTGGTCAGCCTTTCCCCAGTTTTTGCTGCATCCAGGCCTTTGCTGCCAGCCTCCCTTGTCCTGGATAGGCCCTCGATCCTGTAGATCTGCCTGGGGTCTCCCATCTGTCAAGGCTCAACTCAGTGTCTCAACCTCGATGTCTTTTTCTGACCCTCCCCCATAGCTGAGTTGGTGGCTCCCTCCTAGGGTCCCGCCTCTCTTTGCCAATGCACATACCTACAGAGATGGCTGGCAAAGACCTAATCAGTTCAGAGCTCTGTTGATATAGCTGTGCCCTCTGGAACAGAGTCCCCGCAGGCCAGCTCCTCTGCATAGCTCAGTCCCCGGATGGCTCACTGCTAGCTGGCCCCAGCTCCCAGTGGAGTAATGCAAGAACTGCAGTGTATAGTGATCAAGATAAAAGGTTCAAGTCCTGGCCCCTTCACTCTCTGGCTCTGTAGCATTGTGCAAGTAACCTCTCAGAACCTGTTTGTCCAAGTATAAATGGGGATGTCGACTGAAAAAAATAACAACCTAAAAGTTGAATTATGTTTTATTTGGTAGACAAAACTGAGGACTTAAGCCCAGGGCACAGCATCCCAGAAAGCTCTGAGAGACTGCTCCAAAGAGGTAAGGGGGGAAGCAGGACATATAGGAGTTTTTGCAACAAAGACCAGGTAGTTGGAACATAAAAGGATTCTAATGAAAGAAAATCAGACATCTCAAGTTAAATAATTTAGTGCTTTTCTATGTATGGGAAGATGCCAGAGTCTGGGCTCACTGTAATTATTCCTCTGATAACACCACAGCTATCTGGGGCCAGTATCCTGTGCTTTCTCATCCTGAGTCTCCTCAGGGTGCACTGCTGGGGTGGTAGTGGCTGCAGCGGCTGATAGCTTGGTGGCAGGATTTCTGTTTCCATCCCGAGTTCCCTCAGGGCTCACCACTGTGGGCTGCTGTAGTGGCTGATGGCTGCAATATCCTTTGTTTACTAATATGACAGGCAGCATTCTTAGTCCACAGGGATAATCCACCTGACTTGTGGAGTTGTCTCGAGGAATAAAGAATAAAAGCATGTAATAATTCTCCAGACCAGTGCTTTCACACTTGAATGTGCCCAGGAACCACCTGGCTGTCTTGTTGAAATGCAGGCTCTGATTCAGCAGGTCTGGGTGGCATCTGTGGTCCTGCATCTCTAGCCAGTTCCCAGGCCATCCAGTGCTGCTGCACTGGGACCCCACTTTGAGTAGCAGTGGCTCCAAAGGTTGGTTATGAGTAGTGTTATTGACATTAAAACCAGTGTGCATATGAAAATCCCAGGGAAGCTTTTCATTAAAGCACAAGGAACTTCAGTTTGGAAAGGGAAACCCTAGGGGTGTCTGCTACCAGTCAGTGGGGCTCAGTGTAGAGGCCAGAAAGTGGCTCCCACAACCTGTCAGTTATGCACCCCCAGATGTGATACTGTCTTGTTCTCCCCTCTACCCCGGGGCAAGTGGATGGACGGCTGTGAACACCGGGACGGGCACTGGCTTTTCCCTGGGCGGTGGTGCAGGGGTACCGGGCGCAGAGCCTGACCTTGCCCCGCCTCTGCCAGGAGCACGCATGCGCAGAAAGTTTGTCATGTATTCAATGCGTCTAAATGCCATGGGAGATATATTTGGGGCGCTTTGCATCACCTACATCTTCGTTTTCTTACTACCACTCTTCATCCTACCCCCCCCCCCGCCCCGCCCCGCCCCGCCCACCACAGAAACAGCTCTTGCTAAGAGCATTAATTACCTTCTGTCACTGCAAATACCGGATAATTCTCTGTCCTCTTTCTTGACCTCTCATCAGTGCTGAACAATGATGATCACTCCCTCCTTCTTGAAGCACTCTCTTCCTCTGACTATCCTGAGTGCCCTTTTCCTGATTTTGCAGGATTGCAGGATTGCCCTTTTCTATTGGCGTTAAATGTCGGAATCCTTAAGAACTGAATCCTAGGCTCTCTCTCCTCTCCTTTTTTTGGGGGGGCGGTACGCGGGCCTCTCACTGCTGTGGTCTCTCCCGTTGTGGAGCACAGGCTCCGGACGCGCAGGCTCAGAGGCCATGGCTCACGGGCCCAGCTGCTCCGTGGCATGTGGGATCTTCCCGGACCGGGCACGAACCCCTGTCCCCTGCGTCGGCAGGCGGACTCTCAAACACTGCGCCACCAGGGAAGCCCTCTCCTCCCTTCTGTCTTTACCCTTGGGAAGTCTCATTCACCCTAATTGTAAGTCTTAAGTCGGTAAGTCATGTTAGTCTGGTACCACTTAGATGAGAATGGCACAGTCATTTATTTGTATGTCAACTCGACAGAACTTCTGAGCAATTGCCAACCCCCTCTTAGAGCTCTCAAAGGCATCTCAAGATCAGAACGTCCAAAACCACACTTGTGATCTCTCTTGCTTCAATCTGTCAATTTCCAGGTTTCCCAAATCAGTGACAGACCCCAGTTTATAGGGGGAACACCTAAATATCATCCTTAACACTCCCCTTTCTCTCACTTCCCACATTTTATGCATGCACAAGTCTTTTTTTTTTTTTTTTTTATGTTGTTGTTGTTGTTTTCTTTGGGGTACGCGGGCCTCTCACTGCTGTGGCCTCTCCCGCTGCGGAGCACAGGCTCCGGACGCACAGGCCCAGCGGCCACGGCTCATGGACCCAGCCGCTCCACGGCACGTGGGATCCTCCTGGACCGGGGCACGAACCCACACCCCCGGCATCGGCAGGCGGACTCTCAACCACTGCGCCACCAGGGAAGCCCTGCACAAGTCTTTTTGATTTGACATCTTAGAGTTTCTCTCAAAATCTGTCCACTTTGCTTAATCCCCATCACCACCACATCTGTAGGACTGTGATTGTTATTTTGGTTTTGAGCATCACCTGTCTTTTCTTCTACTGGAGGAGACTGGGAAAGCCAAGTATCCCACAAAGTCAAGGACAAGCAATGGATTTCATCTCTTTTCTCTAAGGATAGTTTCATTCAGTATGGTGGGAAACAATTCTTGTGGGATGGCTTGGACCACTGATGCAGGATGGCTTGGACCAAATTAGTCCAGGCTTGGTTTTCTTTTGTGAGGTGGGATTGGAGTTCATCTCTTGACGCCTACCAGAAAACTCTTCCTAAGGGTGTAGGCACTGCTATTTCACGTGGATGACCTGACTGATAAGGATAGAAGTGAGAAATTGTATCAGTGTCTGTGGTACGATCAGTTTTGCTTTGTCACATTTTAAAAGTGAATTCATTTGCTCTACATAATAGTCTGGACACATGTTTTCTTTGTTCATCCATTTACTCATTTGTCTGGGAAGATCTGTTTTGGGGAGTAAGTTTTGCTTTATTGAGGAGACATAATGAGAAATTTTCCACCTTCATGCTTCTGCTGAGGACTGTGTGAGTGTAAGAAGCGTGGTGATGAAGAATGGCAGAGCCTGTCCTGGTCCTCGACTTTGCCCCTTGCCTGAAGGGCTCCGTGGGAGCAGGTGTCAGAGCTCCCAACTCAACTTTGTGAGCTGAAACCTTGCTTTTTATTTATTTTATTTTATTTTATTTTATTTTATTTTTTTTTTTGCGGTATGCGGGCCTCTCACTGTTGTGGCCTCTCCTGTTGCGGAGCACAGGCTCCGGACGCGCAGGCCTGGCGGCCATGGCTCACGGGCTTAGTTGCTCTGCGGCATGTGGGATCTTCCCGGACCAGGGCACGAACCCGTGTCCCCTGCATCGGCAGGCGGATTCTCAACCACTGCGCCACCAGGGAAGCCCAAACCTTGCTTTTTAGATTTGTTTATTTGTTTATTTTTTATAGAATTTTGTTATAAATCTAGATCCAAAGCACGAGTTTAAATCCTTAGTTTTCTTTTATTTAGCTGGAAGTCAATGTACAGTGTTTGCACTCAGACTACTTGGTTTCAAATTCTAGTTAAGCCTCTTACTTACTAGCTGTGCATTATGGGGCACATGACTTACCTTTTCTTTGCTGTGGTCTCCTCAAGTGTAAATTGGGGATCATAATAAAACCTCACCGTTAGTGTAGTGAGGATTAAACAGGATGGTGTGTGCTGTAGAGCACTTAGCCCAAGACCTTGTTTTTGGTGGCTATCTTTTTCTTTTCTTGTTTTTTTTTTTTTTTTTTTTTTGACATCACTATCTTTGTTTTCTTCCAGTTTGTTCTTTCTCATCATCTTTTCTTGGCATACTGTTTCTATCTATGCTTCAAACATGGGCTTTCCTGAAGGTTCTATCCTTAATCTGTTTCTTTGTTTTCTTACTCAACACATATTTTGGAGGGTGATTTAATTTAATCTTGTGATGTCAATTCTCCTTTCTTTGGTTATGACCCCACGATCTGGGCCCCCAGCCCAGCCCCTTTACTGCAAACCTGAGAACACATTGCTAGAGGCCTGCTCGGTGTTTCCACGTGGATGTCTCCCGGGCACTTTTGAGTCTGAGCCCACCGTTCTGTCCCACCTCCTCTCCTTGACAACAGCAACTCAGCCTTCTCTAACCCCCTCGGTGTCTAGATTCTAGCTCCTTAACATCCTGGACATTGCCTTTGAACATGTGTCAGGCTCTCTTAGTAATAATGATAACATTACTATATGATTTCAATAACATTTTAAAAAGTAAATCAGATAATAAAACTCTTATTCTTAAAACATGGTAATGCCTTTTAAATGAAAAAATGACTATTTCCTTTTGTCCACCTTGGCTACAAGTTAGAAGTTCCCAAGACCCCCTCCTCAGGTTCTATAAGTTGTTCACAGAACTCAGGAAAGCAGTTTACTTACTAGATTCCCAGTTTATTATGAAAGGATACAACTCAGGAACAGCTAGATGGAAGAGATGCACAGGGCGAGGTATAGGGAAAGAGTACAGCTTCCACGCCCTCTCCAGGTATACCACTCTCTCAGCACCTCCATGTGTTCGGCAGTCTAGACTCCAAAATCCTTAGGTTAGGGGTTTTTCTAAAAATTTTTTTTTAATTTTTATTTTTTATGGAGGCTTCATTATGTAGGCATGATTGATTGAATCATTGGCCATTAGTGATTAACTCAACCTCCAGCCCCTCTCCTCTCCTAGGAGGTCAGGGGTGGGGCTGAAAGTTCTAACCCTCTAATCTTGTGGTTGGTTCCCCTGGCAACCAGGCCCCATCCTCCAGGGGTCACCCCATTAGCATGAACTCAGGTGTGGTTGAGAGGGGCTTATTATGAGCAACAATAGATGCCTCTCTTTCCCCTATCACTCAGAAATTCTAAGGGTTTTAGGAGCTCTGTCCAGGAATTGGGGATGAAAGCCAAATATATAATACGCACCATATCACGGTATCCCATCTTTTCTTTACATGTAAAGTGAAATAAAACTCTTCACTGTGGCCAACTGTGTGGTCTTTATTCTATCATCTTCCATTGGCTGAGTGTTGATAGACTCTACTGTTGATCCAGCCTGAGTGAAATAAGCACCATGTGGAGAAATGACTCTTTTCTCCAAAGAATAATGCTTTTCTGCCAAAAGCAGAGCTTCGAAATTGCCCACAACTTAGTACAGGACAAGAAATTACAGGCAATCAGAAATCAAGGTTAATCTTGAAAATGGACAGAAGAGGAGATAAATAGAACCATGAATAATTCCAGCATATCTCATAGCTTGTTGTTTACACATCTGAAGAGTGAGGGAGGTTCCCACAATTTCAGCTAATTGTCCTAATCCCTGACCTGAGAGTTAGCAGGGTCTGAATTTCATCTTGGCTTTCCCTTGAACAAGTCACTTTTTTTCTCTGAACCTCAGTTTATCCCCCTTTATAATGAGGGGAATTGGACTACATCACTGGTGCTTCTAGGGAACATTCTGAAAATTTGTAGGAACATTTCTGATTGTCACAAGGATGGGGCTGGGTTCTACTGGCATTTGGTGGGTGGAGACCAGAGAGTGATGGTATCCTGCACTGCACAAGGCATCCTGAGTCATGTCCCATCAACTTTTTTCTTCTTCACCTAGGTAAAAAACTTGTTTGTAATCACCTGGGCCTTGAACTCAGCTCTGTTTTACATATACACTCAAGCTATTGTTTCATGGTTATGCTGAATTTTCTAGAAAGGCAAATAACATGCAAATGGAAGAAATCATGTACTTTCTCTTGTTTGTAGCTCTGCAAAGAGTTGTTCACCATTATACAAAATCATGCCACCGATGACAGCATCATTCCTAGTGTCTGAGGTACCAATACTGCTCTAACTCTGCACTTGTAGGCACTGAGTTCTTGGTGATTCTATACCGATTGTTAATGTATTTATTTAGCTCTTATTTCAAAATGTCAGCTAGAAAGAATAAATGTGGATAATATATCAAAACTAGATATAAGCTTCTGATTTATTCATTATGTCTTCTATCTGTTCACAAATACTTGAATGTTGAAATTCATCTTATTTCATTATAAATTGCTTTATTTCTCATTGTTGATGGTATAGGGCATTATATTTATTTTTAAAGTTAAGTACTTAAGTAGGCTATACATCTGTAATTCCTTTAAGACTAGCAAAGGGGATATTGCAAAATATGTGCTATAAAAATAGGATCTTGGGTTTAATAGGATTAGGACTCTTTGGACTGGGTACTTTTCAGTTCTAATAACTTAGGAAAATGAAATGACATCAAATAAAACAAAAAGGTCAGCCAGAACTCCTAACAAAAAAAATGAATAGCACAGTAACCGAAGAGACTGAATATGCCCTTCATAGGGGCAAGTATCCCCCACCTGCCCCATTCAAACAAATGCCAATTATATAACCCTCCATGTCTTCATCTCCACTGGGAGTTGAGTCCCCCCTCATAATCTTCCCTGGCAACTGTTGCTAGGAAGATGCTGCCTCTCGAGCTGACCTTCCAAAGATTTGAGATCACAGCTGGTTGTTTCCCAGCTGCTGATGAGGAGATCAGATTTGCCCAGCCAGAGTGATGGAGAAACATGCAAACAGCACAAATAGCAACAATACATATAGGATGCCAGGGACGATATATAAGACTTGGTGATCAGGAGATGTTTGATTATTGCTTTCCATTTCTGGAAGTTTGGGAGGAAAAAAAGACCATTACTAATCTGTGCATTGCATTTTTTTGTTATAACAGTGATGGAGACACTGCCAGGGAACTTGCTATTTTGACCCCTCTCATTAAACCTGTTGGCAGAGCTCATGGCTTTCAGGCAGGCAGTGTCCATGTTTCACTGCTTCAGCTTTGGCTGTTCTGTTCTTTTGATATCATTGAATAGTGATAATGATTATGATAATGATAATGATAGCTATCATTCGTTGATACTTGCTTTGTTCCTGGCATTGTCCTAAGTGCTTTTCATGAATTGCCTCGTTTAATCCCCACGGCAACCCTATGAGGGAGATATCACAAACTCCCCTATTGTACTAATGAAGAAACTGAGCAGAGAGAGATTAAATCTCTTGTCTAGTCCCACTTAGCCAGTGTGCACCAGAGTAGGATTTGATCTTGAGTCTGAGTGGCCCCTAAGCCCTCCACTTGTACCTCCTTTGTGTGCTATGTTTTATCCACTGATTTTGATCATTTGCTTTTGTCCTGGCAGTGGCAGTGCATGCAGTAAGATCCATCCATCCATCCATCCATCCATCCATCCATGCATTCTTTACCACATGTGACCCAAACATGTGCTTGCTGCCAAGCTCACTGGGAACTTGGGTGAGTGAGACCCATGCCATTTCCCAGGGAGCTGACGGTCGGGTTCTGTGCAGAATTGAGCTTTCACTCTTTGAACCTGTTGGGTCTATGAAGGTGGGGCTATGGGGGGTGGAGAGTGCCTGGGTGCACTCCACAGACTGTGGCGAGATGTTTGGCCACACAGGTGCTCATGAGACACTGGTTGATTTTTTTTATCTTCCATCCTCAGCTAGGGTTCCCATCCTAGGATGCTGACAGGCTTAAGGAAAGGGGCCAAAATAGCAAGTTCCCTGGTAGTGCCTCCATCACTATTAAAGCAAGAAAGTGCAATGCAGAGATTTGCAATTTTTTTTTTTTTTTCTCCCAACCCTCCAGGAATGGAAGGCAATAATCAAACCTCTCCTGATCACCATGTCTTGTATATCGTCCCTGGCATCCTATGTCAAGGGGCAGAACAAAAGTCACGCTGACAAATGTCAGCAGCCAACATTGGGGTCAAGCGTTGCACTTCATCTCATTTAATCTGCAGAACGATGTGGACTTGGCAGAATAGGCTCAGGAGGAAGATCACTGTTCCAGAGGGTCAGACTGGCAGGAGCACCTACCTCTGCAGTACCTGCTGTGCCCACTTTACACTCTGCTTGGGTTCAGCTAAGCCTTCAACCCAGGCTGCTGATTCTTCTTTCCTTCCTTCCTTCCTCTCTCTCTCTCTCTCTCTCTCTCTTTCTTTCTTGTTAATTGAGATAGAATTCATATACCATAAGATTGCCCTTTTAATGGCTACAATTCATTGGTTTTAGTATATTCCCAAGATGGTATAAACATCATTACCATCTAATTCCAGAACATTTTCATCACCCCAAAAAGTAACCCCATCCCCATTAGCAGTCACTCTCCATTCCCCCACCTCCAGCTCCTGCCAACAACAAATCCTTCTGTTCCTATTGGTTTTTCTACTCTGGACATTTCATATAAATGAATGACACAGGATGTGACCTTTTGTGTCTGACATCTTTCAGTTAGAATATTTTTAAGGTTCATCCATGTTGTATCATGTGTCAACACTTCATTCTCTTTTCATTGCCAAATAATATTCCTTCAGATGGATATATATATATATATATATATATATACACCACATTTTGTTTATCTGTTCATCAGTTGATGGACATTTGGGTTGTTTTCTCTTTTTGGCTGTTGTGAAAAATGCTGCTATGAACATTCGTGAACAAATTCTTGTGTGAACATATGGTTTCAATTCTCTTGGTTATATACCTAAGAATGGGATTGCTGTGTCATATGGTAACTCTATGTTTAAGTTTTTGAGGTACTGCCAAACTTTTTTCCAAAGTGGCCATACCATTTTATATTCTCAACGGCGGTGAATGAGGGTACCAAAGTTCCCACATTCTCTTTAATACTTGTTATTGTCCATCTTTTTGATTATTGCCATCCTAATGGGTATGAAGTGGTATCTCATTGTGGTTTTGTTTTCCATTTACCTAATGGCTAGTGATGTTGAGCATCTTTTCATGTGATCATTTAGGCTGCTGCCTCTGACTTCCACTTGTTTCTGTTCAAGAGGCTTCGGGTCTAATAGAAGAGAAGTCGAAAACTCAGGTGGTTGTGGTAGAACCTTTGCCTGCAGACAGGAAACTACTTGATTAGACTAAGTGGAGGGCAACGAGTCAGGTGCTGGGAGATGCCTTTCTAGGTCTTCACTGAAGGTGCCCATGGGACAGCTCCAGTAACTTCAGGCTTTGCTTTGCCCACAGGCCCAGCACTAGAGGGTAATGCTCCGTCAACTTCCCCATCGGGGTCTCTGTCTCCACTTATACCCACACTGGACCCAGAGAAGGGCCAGAAGCCAGGCTGGCTCTTTGGACTGAGCAGGGCTGAGCTGCCCATCCCTGTGGTCCAGGCAGTGGTGCTTGTGTTTCTTTCTTTTTTCCTTTGTATGGACATCAATAACGTAAAAAAATTTTTATTTTAAAATTTATTTATAGTACAATTCACTTTTTTGGTGTATAGCTTTATGAATTTTAACCAATACCACAATGAAGATCAAGAATAGTTCTATCAGCACCCCAAAATATCCTTCATGCTGCCCCTTTGTAGCCAGTGCCTGCTCCCTACACCCAGCAGCTGGCAACCATTTCTCTGTCCCTATAATTTTGCCTTTTCCACCATATAATATAAATGGTGTTCTACAATATGTAAACTTTTGGATCTATTTTTACTTAGAAAATATATTTGAAATTCATCCATGTTGTTGTACTTTTCAAGAGTTCCATTCCTTTTTATTGCTGAGAAGTAGTTTATTGTATGGATGTACCACACTTTGCTGGTCCATTCTCCAGGGAAAGGACATTTGGGTTGTTTCTAGTTTTTGGTGAGTACAAATAAAGCTGCTATAAACATTCAGGTATAGGTTTTTCTGTGAACATAGGTTTTTACTTCACTTGGGTAAATATCTGGGAGCAAGATTGTTGGGTCATATGGTAAATATGTATAAATTTATAAGAAACCTTTCCAAAATGACTGTACCATTTTGCATTCCCACCAACAGTGTATGAGAATTCCGGTGGCTTCTTTTACTTCCCAATACTTGGTATTGTCAGTTTTAAATTTTAAAAAATTTAATTTAAGCCATCCTAATAGGTAAGAGATGGTATCTGTGGTTTTAATTTGCATTTCCCTAATGGCTAATGATGTTGGCTATCTTTTCATATGCTTATTTGCTATCCATAAGTCTTCTTCAGTGAAGTGTTGGTTTAAATTTTTTGCTCATTAAAAAAGTTGCACTGTTTATTTTCTTATTATTGAGTTTTGAGAGTGTTAAAAATATATATATTCTGGATAGGAGTCAGATATGTGATCTTCATATATTTTCTCCCAGTCTGTGGCTTTGGAGTGACATGTGTTATTTCCACTTGATACCCATTGCCTAGAATTAGTCATGTGGTCCCATGCAATCCCCAGGGGGCCAAGAAATGCAGTTCTACCCAGTGGCTGGAAAGACAGAGAGCTGGAGATACCTGGTGAACAGCAGGGATGACCATCCCACACACTGCTCTTACTATTTCAGAGTCTGCTTAACAATAGTTCATGAACATTCTTCCATATTAGCCAGCATTCCTTTATAGTATAGGGGCCAGCAAATGCAGACAATGGCCAGTTTTGGCCTCCTGTCTGTTTATCTTCAGCCTGAAAACTAAGTGTGCTTGTTACAGATGAATATTTGAAATCAGTTTGATAATAAGGAAAACTGTCTTTGAACCCCAATTCAGCAAATGTTATTAGTCCAAAAAGAATTAGATTATTCTCACTCATTGGCCTGTATTACAAAAAAAAAATATTCAATCATTAATGCATTTTAAATTTGTCAGTAAAAAATTTGTGGAAATTTGTTTTCTGTCATTATTATGAGTACTGTGCAATATCCTTGATTTTTGCCTCTTGGCCCACAAAGCCTAAAATATTTACCCTCTGGCACTTGATAGAAAATGTTTGCTGAATCTTATTGGAATGGTTTTTCAGAGCTTCATGGAATTCCATAATGTTCTGTATATGTGCCTATTGTAACATTCATACATTCATATTGTTCAACTGCATTGTTTCTAGATTTTTCCTAGTTAAACTGTGCAGCAATATGGATCCTTGTATACATGTATACATGTCACAAAGATAAGTACTGATTAATTCCTTAGAATAGATTCTTAGAAGTGGAACTGCTGAGTGAAAGGATGGGTACATTTTGCAGGGTTTGACTCAACATTTGTAAGTAATCTGCCAGAAAGCTGCCATTTCACATTCCCTCATCCAGTGGAAATATGTGCTTATTTACTTGACTGTCCTTTTTCCAAGACTGTTTGTTTAACTCTATAACATCAGTAGTGATTTGATTGGGGATACAATGGTTCCTTATTGTCATTTTAATTTGCTTTTTAAAAATTATGGATGAAGCAACACATATTTTTGTATGTTTTTAATCCATTTGCACCTCTTCTTTTGTAATTGGCTTCTTCAAGTCCTTTATCTAGTGATCTGTGAGATAATTTTTAATTCTTTTTTCAGCACCCCACAGTGCCCTGGACAAGTAGCTGAAAAGTTATTTGCAAGGCTGAATTAAACCCAGTGCAGCCATTCTTCAGGGGAGCCATCCAGCTACATTCTCAGACTCAAGGCAGATTGAGTCACTTTCCTCCGCTGTGTTAATCTGTACTGTGATTTTAAAAGAGACTCTCCTCTTCAGTCGGTGGATGGACTTCTCCTGCTTTGCAGGAAGACACAGTCCCATTGGCCTCATCGGCCAAGGCTTGGGATTCAAGGTACGAACATACAGCTAAGAACGTTTGTACTTACAGATGTGTTGCAAAAAAGTCTTCTGGTTCGGGATTCATGAGAATTTCTTGGCTCCCAACCAGACCCAACTTCTAACAGTGGCAGATGCACGGTGGAATGTGGGGAGGATTCTGAGAGCACCGCGTGGCTATGAGAAGCTTAGAGGTTTTCCCCCATGTGTTAGAAATGCAATCAAACCAATGTTTTCAGAAGTGGTAAGCTACAGATGGGGGTTAGGGCAGGTGTCCCCTTGCGTCGCTGAGGATCCTGCAGTTCTCTCAGGAGTCAGAGATCATTAGTGGGGTGAAGGAGAAAGCCAAGTGTCTAGAGCTAGCCTGGCCCAGCCGCAGCCAGACCACCCTGTTAGTGGGAAAACCAGGATCACTGAAGCATCTCCTTTGCAGGTTCCGATCCTTGGGAGACCCCAGATTCATTTCCTTTGATGCTCGTGGTGTTTAAGGCCATGCGTGGGTGGAAGAAGACTTTTTCTAACCTGTATCCTTGACACCACTGATTTCTGGACCTCAGTTTAAAAAATTTCCAGGCAAAACGTCCACCTTTGTTTTGGGTTATCTCTCCATCGATAGAATTGTCACCTGCAATGCTGGAACGCTGAGAGAATGGATTCCAAATGAGCCCTTGACACCAATTAGCAGCTTCATTTCAATTTCCTTGGGTTCGGAGATGTGGAAATACAAGGAAAGAAAGCACAGTCTTTGCTTTTAAGGATCTCGCTGTGAGGTGGAGGGAACACGGCTTAACCAATGATTCTAGTACAGTGGGAGAGGACTCTAGACTTGTATGTCCAAGTTGTTCTGTGACCATTTGGAGGGAATGGGAGTGGAGGATGGTGGTTGGAGAAGGCTTCCCAGAAAAGGAAAACTTGAGTTGAGTTTTGAAAAAAAAAAAAAAAAAAAAAGTAACCAGCCAAGGCAGTGGAAATTGCAGGTAGAGGGAAGAGTGGGTGGGTGAATGTAGGCGTTCAGTTACCCAGCAATCAGCTAACCCAAATATTTCTCAAATTAGGACATACCAGGCATTGCTCTTCATGCTATGTTACAATAATGTTCTCTAAGTGAGTCTCAGTTGAAAGTTTTGGTGTTACTCAACTTAACTCTGTCCACCTTACCCCTTACAAATTTCCAGGCTGGTGGGAATGGAACTGTAAGAAAGGGGCTTAGTAGATTAAAAAAAAAAAAAATCACTCCATTCCTTGTTTTCCTGGAAAGTTCCCCAGGAATACACTGCCAAGTCCAGGAAGATACACATGTATGCAAAATATTTGCTGACCTCCATCCTCAATGCACCAGAGGCTTCTGTTAATAACACTCATCCCAGATCACAGTTCAGTGCAATTCAGCCCTGACCCCCATGCAAGAGAGTTGACCACTGACCTCATTACAATTTAGATTTTCGGGAAGGGGCTTGAAAACAAAATGAGATAATGCCCTGGGACAGTTGGGAGCCACAGCCTGCACTGAGGGATGAAAGTTGGGTTGTTCTAGAAAGACGTTCAAATGATTAGAAGGATAAAAAAAGGCTCATCTTTGCAGAGCTCTTCACAGTTTAAAAACCAATCCCTTCATCCTGATGGAGGCCAGTTTCACGTTTATCTCCAATTTGCAGTGTGGAAACTGAGACCTGGGGGAGACTGAATGATTAGTTACTAAAGGGCCAGGACCTGAACCTAGGCCTCTGGTTCTGGGTCCGATGTTTCCTCCCTTTTATTAACCTTACTGAAATCTCCACAGACAGCCTGTTTTCTGTAAACTTTGACTCTTCCATCTCTCAAGGACCTTCATCTCACTTTACGGTAAAATGCCTTCTGAGTCAATAGTGTCTTACAATTTGTTACTGATTTCTTGATCCTTCTCTTCTAAATCCAATTTGGTTTTGCAATTCTGAGGCTCCGAATTGAGCCTAGGTTTTTAGAGCTTGTTCTCTGAATGTTGAGGAATTTCCTCACAGTAACTTTGGGGCAAGGCAGGAGGAAGTTCTTACTTGTATTGAGGGGAAAAAAAAATCTGTATTTGGGGGGTTCACTTTGTGTTTCCCTAGTGCAAGACCTCAAGCACAACAAACACCAAGAAACAGGTCTTCAGAGTGGATAGGGAGATGGGGAGAAAAGTAGGAGGAGCTGGTAAAAAAGCCACACTTGGGGCTTCCCTGGTGGCGCAGTGGTTGAGAATCCGCCTGCCGATGCAGGGGACACGGGTTCGTGCCCTGGTCCGGGAAGATCCCACATGCCGCGGAGCGGCTGGGCCCGTGAGCCATGGCCGCTGAGCCTGTGCGTCCGGAGCCTGTGCTCCGCAACGGGAGAGGCCACAACAGTGAGAGGCCCGCGTACCACAAAAACCAAAAAAAAAAAAAAAAAAGCCACACTGGGCTTGGCGGGATAAGCACTTAGGAAGCAGGAAATGGCAAGCACGGGGTTGAGACAGAAAGAGAGAGAGGGAGAGAGAGCGTCTTTATGCACGATGGCCCTCCCAGGGCCCAGCCCCGAGCCTGGCTCAGTACTTACCAAGGTGAGTGATTCCTGCTCAGTGACTGTGGGCTGAAGGGACAGGCACGCTGACTAGGGATTCTGGAAGCCTCTTAGGGAGAAGCGAGTCTGAAAGTAGGAAATCTCAGTCATGGACACACCCGGTCGTCCTAAAGTGCAAGTGGGTTGTAGAAACTAGAGGGACGACCAGGCCGATTCCACCACAGTGACCTCCCCCACTGCCATCTTCACCACCTCTCCCATGCTCCCCTGCGCTACCAATGCATTACCACCATCACCATTGATGGGGCCCTTGTGACGTGCCTAGCACCGTGCTAAAGGCTTTACATGGGTTTAATCCTCACAACACTTCTCCACAGTAGGAATTGTTGGTCCTGTTTTGAGTGGAGGGGACTGAGGCTCAGGGCAGTGAAGTCATTTGCACAAGATCACACCCTAGAAAGCCGTAGAGTCAGGATTTCACCCCAGGCCCTGTGTGCTCCTGATGGGCAAGGTGGAGTGGTCCGGAAGGCTGCCCCACTGGGCACGAGATGTGTGCTGGGGGCTGGTTTTATGCACAACTGGGTCTGAGAAGCTTCTGTGGGCTGTGACCAGGCCTACCAATCTGTTCTTCCTTCCTTTTTCTAGTTTCTTTTCACACATTCTGGATCCTATGGTCTTTCAGGTCAGAGCAAATAAAAATGCTTTATGTCCCTTCTTTTCTAAGCCTTGGATGTTACTGTTTGCACACTGTTCTGGAAACAGACGGAGGCTGCTAGAAATCCCAGATGATAACTCAGACATGAAAGCTCTGTGAAAACACCCACATAGTATAAATACCTCTGAGCATATGAGAGACAGAGAGGAGAAAGAGACAGAGACAGCGAGAGAGAAAGACAGAGAGAGAGAGAGATAGAAAGAGAGAGGCACAGAGACAGAGAGAGAAACAGAGACACATAGAGAGAAACTCAGAGAGAGTGATATATAGAGAGAGACAGAGAGAGACACACAGAAAGAGACAGAGAGAGCGGGACACAGACACAGAGAAAGACAGACTGAGAGAAAGACACAGAAACAGAGACAGAGAGACACAAAGAGAGACAGAGAGGGAATGAGAGAGAACGCCTCATGACACCATTCACTGTTCATGCTTTTGGGCCTAGTTGTACCGGGATCACCCCTGGGCCTTCGGGTCACCTGAGCCAATGACTTCTCAATAGTTTCTGTTCCTTACAGTTGAAAGAATGTGATGAACAAATGTAGAGCACTTAGCTGAGTGTTGGGCCCCGCGTAAGTGCTTGAAGGATAGCTATTCTCTTCACGAACAAGAGCATCTCTTTGCCAGTCGTGACTCTGTCCAATGTCCCTGCAGCTCCCCAGCCCGTTTCACACTCAGGAGCGAGGGGAGGGGGATGCTGCGTTCTTCCTGGAGGAGCTGGGTGCTGCCAGCCTGCTCCCGCTGGACCTTCTCTGTGCCTGGATGGGATGTGTCTCCTTCCCAAAGAGTCCCCGGCTGGAGGGCAGAGTCAGGTGCGAACATAACACGTTGAAGTTTGTTGCCAGGTACACACTGTGAATTCAGGCACATTACAGCATGGGTGGAAAGCACCCTGGAAACAGCTATTTCAAAAGTAAAGCCCCCCTGCGTTTATTTAAAGGGAGGCTCAGAGCACAGTGTTCCAGCGAAATGGGAGCTTGGTTAGGGTTCTGACCCGTAATCAATCATCTGGAAAAAGGCTTTGCGGGGGCCTATTTGGCCTGAGAGGGAGGAGTTGAGCTGCCCTCTATTCTGGAGGCATAGAATCTGTTGAGGTTGTTGTGTGGAGACCTTGCTGTGGACTCTGCAGTGGAGGAGGGATTGGAGGCAGAGACGCGTTGTCCGTGGTCCTCACTCTTTCTTTTTTTCAGGACACTTCCCTCCTTCACTCCACCTAAGCTCCCTGGGGTGTCCTAGGGCCGCCGGAGTTTCAAGGGGACAACCTGAGTCTGCTTTCATCCCCGCCTCCATCTATGTGACCTCAGCAGTCACTAATTTCTTAGAGCCTCATCTATGAAGTGGGAATAATAGTAGCCCTCCCCCACCCCCGCATACCTCGCAGGGGTGTTGGAAGGACAGGAAGAAACAACAGTCATGAAAGTGCTTCAGAAAGAGTAAAGGCCTGTTCCAAAGCCAAGGGTTGATTGTTAATTCTGTTGTTTTTATTTGGGGTAATTTTCCAGAGGTGGAGACAATCACCAGCAGCTGGTGGATATAATGCAAGTGGCTCTTTTATCTGATCTTGACCTCTGTGACCTTGGCCAAGTTCTCTGGAGCCTGAATACCTTTATCAATAAAATTGGGATATAGTAATATCATTTCCTCCTGCTTATGACCATTTACTATCAGAGCTCGAAGTCAGGTTGCAAGGCTGGGTTACAAACAGGATGTCACTGACTAGTGAACAAGCTGTAGGAACGGATCCAGTCCCCTACAGGGCTGCTCTCAGTGTGGGGACATCATAAGCTTTTTTTTTTTTTTTTTTTTTTTTTTTTTGCGGTATGCGGGCCTCTCACTGCTGTGGCCTCTCCCGTTGCGGAGCACAGGCTCCGGACGCGCAGGCCTAGAGGCCATGGCTCACGGGCTTAGTTGCTCCGCGGCATGTGGGATCTTCCCGGACCAGGGCACGAACCCGTGTCCCCTGCATCGGCAGGCGGATTCTCAACCACTGCGCCACCAGGGAAGCCCTCTTTTTTTTTTAAGGCTATTTTATTTTATTTTTTTTTATACCACAGGTTCTTATTAGTTATCTTTTTTTTTTTTTTTTTTTTTCGGTACGCGGGCCTCTCGCTGTTGTGGCCTCTCCCAATTGTGGAGCACAGGCTCCAGTCGCGCAGGCTCAGCGGCCATGGCTCACGGGCCCAGCTGCTCCGCGGCATGTGGGAACCTCCCAGACCGGGGCACGAGCCCGTGTCCCCTGCATCGGCAGGCGGACTCTCAACCACTGCGCCACCAGGGAAGCCCTATTAGTTATCTATTTTATACATATTAGTATACATATGTCAATCCCAGTCTCCTAATTCATCCCCCTCCCCCTTCCCCCGCCTTGGTGTCCATATGTTTGTTCTCTACATCTGTGTCTCTATTTCTGGGGGGCGACATAAGCTTTTAAACATTTGTTTTACTTCATTTGTGCTTTGTAGATTTTCCATAACAACAACCTAAGTTGCCCATAAAGTGTTACCTTTATAATTGGGAAGATTTAATGAAAATTCAAATCTGGGTCTGCGGTTTGTTTCCCAGTCTCCCTCTACTGCCTGCCAGCCTCCTTCCCAGGCAACCTTCCCCGGCCCCTCCCAACCTGGCCAGTTCTGCCTCAGGCTCACTTGAGGGAGGCCCTGCTGGGGTGGACAGACAGCATCTAGAGAGGATCCAGAGGGTCCTGGGGCACTGCCTTGCTGGAGCACCTGGGCTGGGCAGTATCTATCAGCTTGGGGTGGGGGTAGAAGACAGCGTGTGATGATGGAGGCTACCCTCTGCTCAGCTCCAATCCTGCACCACCATCTTTGTGAGCAGAGTCTTGTCCAATCTTCCCATCAGCTCCCAGAGGAGTATGTTGCCACCAGCCCTCTTGAGTTTTGCAGATGAGGACGCTGAGGCTCAGAGAGGTTAAGCAGCTTCCCTAAGTCACACAGCCCATAAGGAACTGAGCTGGGATTTGAACCTGAAAGACTTAAACTCAAAAAGTGGGGTTCTTTCCAGCAACAGGCGCCCCTCGGGGAGTACTGGGGGGAGATGCCTAGTGAAATGCACTGGGTGGGGAAGGAGGAGTGGGGAAGGGGGAGAGGAGGGAATGTTTAAGGTGGGGATACTTATGCAACCCCACCTTGATCATGTGTCAGCAACAAAATATGGCCCCTCCTGGCTACACAGAGGACGTTAGTCTAGTTTTCCTTGCAAACAGGAGAAGGTAGGGGCTTTGTGGATCCTGTTGACTCTGAGCCTTTCAAATCCCAAAGTAGAAAGTACCCAGTCTGGATAGAAATTTGACTTTTATTTACAAATTGATTTATCTCTATCTCTTGTTAAAAACAGGACCTTATTATTCAACACATAAGGTGACAATGTGATTTTGTTAAGAAACAGAAGTCCGGGTCATGAGAGGTTGATGTGGAATGATGCGGGGCCTCCTTTCTGGGGCAGCTCCCCACGGACGGGGCTCTACACTGAGAGGGGCAGGTCACGTGGGAGCATGATGGATGGGGTCCCTGGTGCTTTTTTTTCCCATGGTGGTCTGGTCCCTATGGGGTGGGGTGGGAAGGCTGTTGGCACTAGAGTGCCCCCGAGGCACTGCGCCTTTGCGCAGACTCTGCCACCACATCCTGACCAGATCCTCGCTGGGGTGGCTGTGTATCCCCACCATCCACATGCAGCCTCCCCTCCTTCCAGAGGAGGGAATATACAGGCAGCTAAGAAAGGATGTGCAGGATTTGAACCCACAGCTCTTGGGGGTCCAGATCACTTGCTGGTTCTGCACTACCTTGTTCCCCCAGGCAGAGTGGGAGCTCCCAGACAGGGGAGGTAGTCTTTTTGAACTAACAGTAATGAAGGGGGAGGAGAGAACATCCCCCCAAGCACAGAGTTTCCTTTGACTGCACTGCTAGGACAGAACGCGGTCCTCTCTCCCCACCAGGACAGGTCACCGCAGGCGTCTGCCTTTGATTGGAAAGGGCTGTGGCCCAGCAAAGACAGGACTCATACCTGTGGTCTGGGGCCTCTCTCACACCCCCCAGAAATGCCATTTGCAGATGGGGAAGATGGGGAAAATGTGAGAAGACAGGAAGGAGAAAAATCAACAGATGTAGGGCAGGCATCCTGGGAGGTCAGGTCACAGCCCCGGAGAGAAAATAGGCCTTAGCCATGGGTCAGGGCATAAACACAGAGGCCCCAGGGCCTGATGTGCTGGAGGGAACCACGCTGGGCTGGCTCGGGGAGAAGAGGTTTGCCATGTGTGTGGTGACTTCAGAGGGAGCCCAGGCTTCTGAACTGAGAGGAAAGAAGAGTACCTTTCAGGAGGCCGGGTCGCAGCCTGCATCTGCCCCCAGAGGCTCCCGTCAGGCCATTTCTGGCTCAGCCACACCCCTCCCGCAGGCCAACCCAGGCCTTAGTGTGGGGCACGGGAGACCTGTGACACTGTGACTGGAGAGACCCTGCCCGGCTCCCACTCTGAGACTTGGTGTTACAGCCCAGAGGAAAAGACACACTTGAGACCCGCCTGGCTAGCTTGTAAAACCAAGTGGAGGCACCAACAGTGCCATTCTGTCCCCATGCCATGCAGATAAGAGAGGACATGGTGTCAGGAGGCCTAAGCTGCAGCCCCAACTCTGCCTATTATTCCCTGGGTGAAGCTGTAACTTTTATATCGGGAGGTGGGGGCCAGGGAGGGGAAGATGGTGATGATTATGATGATAACAGCAACAGTAATAATAATGCTTATTTTCCTTACTGCCTGGGTTTACTGTGCAGCCAGAAGAGGTAACAAATGTGATTCTTTTCTGTGGACTACAAATCATGATTCACATATGTTACAGGCTGAATTGTGTCCCTTCCAAATTTCTGTATTGAAGTCCTAACTCCCAGCACCTTAGAATGTGTCTTGTATTTAGAGATAAGTTCTTTAAAAAGGTAATTAAAGTAAAATGAGGTCATTAGGGTGGGCACTCATCCAACATGACTGGTGTCCGTATAAGGAGAGGAGATTAGGACACAGACACGCACAGACAGAAGAAAGACCATGTGAAGACACATCTACAAGCCAAGGAGAGAGGCCTCAGAAGAAACCAACCCTGCTGATATCTTGACCTCGGATTTCCAGCCTCCAGAACTGTGAGAAAATAACTTTCTGTTGTTTAAGCTGCTCAGTCTGTGGTTTTAGTTACAGCAGCCCTAACGCAATGTGTTAGTCATGACTGTCGCTAGGGCTCCGCAGATATACTCAGACAGAGATGAAGAATGACACATTGGGGCCTGGGGACGTGGCTATGACAGGCTCCAGAGAAGGGTGGGAAATGAGAGAAAGGTGAAAAACTGTCAGCTGGGGGAAGTCAGGACAGGCTTCATGGAGGAGACAGATTCAACTTTGGTTTTCTAATCTATAAAATGGGGATGACAGTTGTTCCTCTCTCAGAGCTATACGGAAGATAAAATAAGGGAATCCATGTAAAGTGGGGTATGGTACCCAGCACAGAAGATGCATTTGGTGAATTTTACTCTAATTTTTACTATGATCATTATTCAAGGATGCTGAGATCTAGGAATGGAAAATGAAGTAGCATGGAAAAAGCAAAAATTAGGGGGTGGACAGTTAGAAGCCCAGTTGGCCTGTGGGGGGCAGACCTCATATGGTTGGCATGGAGAATGGAGGGAAAGGACGGGGTTTTTATGGATACTGGGAGGGTAGTGATTACTTACATATATCTTGTCATCTGAGCAGAACTCCCCAAATCAGTCTTAAATGCTCCTATCTGATCCAATTCCCTAGTGATAAAATCACCCATAAAAAAACATAAGATCTTGGGACTTCCCTGGTGGTCCAGTGGTTAAGATGCCATGCTTCCACTGCAGGGGACGTGGGTTTGATCCCTAGTTGGGGAACTAAGATCCCACATGCAGCATGGCGTGGCAAAAACAAACAAACAAACAAAACAAAAAACCAAACCAAACAAAAAACAATTATCTAAAAAACAAAACAAAACAAAACAAAACAACTGCAAGATCTCAAAAAAAGCAGAGAAAGAGTAAGGCCAGGCCCCTCAATTAGCACAGGGTTGTGTAGGGGTAGACCTGCAACATCTCCCTAGATCCTCTGCTGTGGGAGAAAACCCTTATTTGGGACTCATCAGCCATTTTATATGAGGGTCAGTGGGCCAGGCTCATTGGAGCCTCTGTTTTTCACTTGTCACTTGGTTGGTCTAATACCAATTCACTCCTTCCCTCCCTCCCTCGTTCCTTCCCCCATTCCTTCCTTCCTTCCTTCCTTCACCCCATAGATATTTATCAGTGTCTTTTGTGTGCCGAGCCTTTCAGCTGTGCACTGGATACTGGGCAGACAGCTGTGTACAAGGTGGACACAGCTCCTCACTTCCTGTGGCATGTATCTTACTTCAGTCTGTCTAGGTCCTCTGGCTGGGCTAATTCCTGCAGAGGGGGAAGAGCAGCAGAAAGTCTGTCTCACTAGCACTGCATCCCAGGCCCCAGTGCTGAGTCACTGAATGTGCGTTCAGTAGGACAGTGAGGTTTGCTGTGGACATCAGTGAGGGAGCTGTAAGAAGAGGCTGTGAAAAACACAAAGGCAGGTCTGGGATGGTTGCCATCAATAACACCTGGGCTTTTAATCCTACTCTAATCTTAATGACTGCTGTAATGAAAGTTCTATGATGCATGCTAATAATAGTCAGTGTCTAATGGAAGGAGTGTAGCTTATTTTGGTAAGATCTCTTGCCAGAAGTTGCAGAAGACTGATATCTTGCAGTATGGAACAGCTGTGAAGCTCATCTTGGCCCTTGATCAGGGTCGGCAGATACACATCAAGCAGACCCTTATTCCTATTCCTGCACCCGTGGCAGGCAGCACTAATCAATCTGCTGATCTTGTGATAACTCTCAGAAAAGCCACTACCCACTGAAATTAGCACAGGGATCAAACCTATTTATTATCTCACCTGGGCCCTAGGGTCTTGTGTTAGTCCATTTGGGCTGCTACAACAAAATATCACAGACTGGGTAGCTTATAAACAACAGAAATTTATTTCTTACTGTTCTGGAGGCTGAGAAATTCAAGATCAAGGTATCCTGGTGAAGTCCCTCTTTCTGGTTCATAGGTGGTACCTTCTCTCTCTGTCCTCATATGGTGGAAGAAGCTAGGGAGCTCTGTGGGGTCTTTTTTTAAGATCACTAATCCCATTCATAAGGGCTTCCCCACCTCAAAAATTAAGCACCTCCCAAAGGTACCACCTCCTAATACCATCACCTTTGGGAGTTAGGATTTCAACATATCAGTTTTGGGGGGACACAAACATTAAAACCATAGCAGGGCTTTTCTGTTGACCTAGACCCAAGGTCCCAAGGTCTCATTTCCCAACTGGTGGTCCTTGAGCCAAGTTTATCAGAACCATTAGAAACCTGACAGCTTGTTTAACATGTAGATCCCTAGGCTCCACCCCAAAGCTATGGAATTAAAATATTTGGGGTTGGTGCCTCATTTCAAAGAAGGTGCTCAGGTGATTCTTCTACAGATATTGCTGATCAGTGTTCTAGGGACCAAGACTCCTACTAGTTATTTTCTTTCTTCTTTTCTTTTTCTTTCTTTTTAAAATCTGATTGTGCTGGGTCTTAGTTGCAGCAGGTGGGCTACTTAGTTACGGCTCACAGGTTCCTTAGTTGCGGCAGGTGGCATCCTTAGTTGTGACATGTGAACTCTTGGAATCCACAGTGTGGAGCCCTGAGGCCTGGCTCCCTCACATGAAGCAGCAGGAGAGGACAGTCATCAGATCCTGGGCTCTGGAATCAGATGAGCCTTGATTTTATCCTGGCTTCATGACTTACTGCATCGAACAACCAAGGGCAAATGGTTTCCCTCTTCAAGAATGCAATTTTGACAAGGAGGCATCACCTCACACCAGTCAAAATGGCCATCATCAAAAAATCTACAAACAGTAAAATCTGGAGAGGGTGTGGAGAAAAGGGAACCCTCTTGCACTGTGGGTGGGAATGTAAATGGATACAGCCACTATGGAGAACAGTATAGAAGTTCCTCAAAAAACTAAAAATAGAACTACCATATGACCCAGCCATCCCACTACTGGGCATATACTCTGAGAAAACCATAATTCAAAAAGAGTCATGTGGGGCTTCCCTGGTGGTGCAATGGTTGAGAGTCTGCCTGCCAATTCAGGGGACACGGGTTTGTGCCCCCGTCTGGGAAGATCCCACATGCCGCGGAGTGGCTGGGCCCATGAGCCATGGCCACTGAGCCTGCGTGTCCGGAGCCTGTGCTCTGCAATTGGGAGAGGCCACAACAGTGAGAGGCCCGCGTACCGCAAAAAAAAAAAAAAAAAAAAAAAAAATAAGAGTCATGTACTACAATGTTCATTGCAGCTCTATTTACAATAGCCAGGACATGGAAGCAACCTAAGTGTCCATCAACAGACGAATGGATAAAGAAGATGTGGCACATATATACAATGGAATATTACTCAGCCATAAAAAGAAATGAAACTGAATTATTTGTAGTGAGGTGGATGGATCTAGAATCTGTCGTACAGAGTAAAGTAAGTCTGAAAGAGATAAACAAATACCATATGCTAACACATATATATGGAATATTAAAAAAAATAGGTTCTGAAGAACCTAAGGGCAGGACAGGAATAAAGATGCAGACGTAGAGAGTGGACTTGAGGACACGGGGAGGGGAAAGGGTAAGCTGGGATGAAGTGAGAGAGTGGTATGGACACATATACACTACCAAATGTAAAATAGCTAGTGGGAAGCAGCCGCATAACACAGGGAGATAAGCTCGGTGCTTTGTGACCACCTAGAGGGGTGGGAGGGAGACGCAAGAGGGAGGAAATATGGTGATATATGTATATGTATAGCTGATTCACTTTATTATAAAGCAGAAACTAACACACCATTGTAAAGCAATTATACTCCAATAAAGGTGTTAAAAAAAAAAAACAAACTGCAATTTTGCAAGGGTAAAATTGTAAAAGTGGCAGTAGTAATGATAACTCATCCTAAGAGTGTGCTGTAAAGCAATGCATATAGAACATTGAATTCAGGGCTGGACATATTAAAAATGCTCAATAAATGTTGCTGGTGAAGAAGATGATGATGACTTGGTCGCCTACTCATAAATATCTGCTCTGGTTGTCTAGTCTGGTTGTATATACATACATACAGGACTGCATGTATATGAAAAGCTGAAATCCATACATATATGTGTATATACACACATGTATATGACACACATACATATGTATGCACACATATATGTGTGTTTTAGCTTTTCATGTGCATGCAGTCATGTCCTGGAGTTGGCTTATGTGCATCTATCTCTTCCCACCTCTGGGCTCTGTAACATCATGTTGGTAGCTTGGCCATGGTAGGAATATTTTATAGCATGGAAATTGGCAAACCTACACATCCAGGTTCCCCAACCACATGCCCCCCACCTCCCACCGGAGAGCCAGTTTACTGAGATACCACTGTGTCTGTGTACCTTGCATCTCCAATTAGTCTCTGACGTACTTTAGGGCTCAGGATGTGCTGTATTCACCCTTTGATCTCCACAGGGTTTTGCATGTACCTTTTGTACAGTAGTCTTCAAAGTATAGTCTGAGCCAAAAGGACAAAGGGTGAGTGGATGAAAGCAAAGGAGAGAATATGCAGAAATGGAGTTAATAAAAAAGAAAAAGTCATTTCAGAAAAACTGGTAGATGAGTAGCCAGGAAGGGAGTGAAGGATCAAGAGTGGAGTGTTTGGACGGGTAAAATGGTTTGGTGGTAGGAAAGAAGGACTCTAAAAATAAAAAATTCAGAGAGAAAATGAAATTCAGGGTAAGAGTTTACTCCATACTATTTCAGACCACTGCTGGTAGTGTGGTTTTGGGGTTCCATTCTTTCAGATGAGTGCATTTGTTTAGAATGTTGGGACAATTAAGGAATTGTTTATAAGAGCAAAAAAAATGGAATCAATCTAATGTCCAAGAGGAGGGGATTGGTAAAGTAAATAGGATACATTCATTTTATAGAATATTTTGAGGTCATAAAAAGTGATGGAAAGGTCCAATAAAGTACAGTCAGAGCAATGAGAAAAAGCATGGAAAACTTGAACAATGTTATTCACAATGTTAAGGGGAAAAAGCAGCTTAAAAGCAGCATGTATAATCACACTTTTGTATAAATATGCATGTATAGAGAAATATCTGGAAGAGTATATATTAAAATACTAAAGGCAGTGACTTCTGGCAGGGGATATTTTTCCTTCTCTTTTTTGCTTATTGCATTTTCTGTCTTTTTCCTATTTATAGGAAATTAATTAATTAATTAATTAATTCTAATTTAATTCTGTAATTAAAAAAATGAAAACATTTAAAATGTGTTTTCCACCCCTCCCCCTCCTCTGTCTGTCTGCCCTTCTCTCTCTCCAGACGTGTGTGTGTGTGTGTGTGTGTGTGTGTGTGCGCGTGTGTGTGTGTATATAACTGACTTTTAAGGTCATGGCTTCCTGAATATTATTACCAAAGTGGCTAAGAAAAGATCTGTGGACTAACAAAGGATTTTCTCTTACTTGCGAATTTATCTACATAAAAAGTCTTATATTGACTTAACAAATCACAGTTATAACTCTTAAACACTTAGTAAATTGCTTTGATTGAGAAAAAGTCAGCTTTATGAAACTAGGATTGTCCTAAGGAATTATGAAGTCTGCATCAGTATTGGGAGCAGGCGTGTTGCATTGTTGAATGGTGACTCCCCAAGAGCAGCTGGAAAAGCTAGAGGGTTCCAGCAGAATGACAAGACAATTCCAAACATACCAGCCTCCCAGAAATGCTGTGCTGGCGATCTAAAGACCTCCAGACCCCACAACAGCTCCACTGGATCCAGTGTCTAATGAATGACAGGTGTTAAGATGCAGGCAAGAGTTTCCTGTGGCAATCCTGATTCACAGATGGAAGATGAATTTCTGCCCTCAGAGAAGTAGTTTAGTGGGAAGTAGACCAGTGAGCTGAGATTTCCAATAAAGTACCATCAGAGCCGTGAATGAGCAGGCACAAGAGAGAGAGCTTTGTTGGGGACTCAGTTCATCTTCCAGTAGAACAATGGATGAATTGGGAGTTTTCTCCATATTCCATTTTCCCAAGAGACAGAGTGGTGTAGTAGCAAAGAGCCTGGACTCTGGTGCTAGAGGGAAGAGGTTTAAGTTCTGGCTCAGTGTGCATCTTGGGTAGGTGACTTAACTACTCTGTACCTCAATTTATCAATCTATGAAATGGACATAGTATGACTCCCTGACTAATGGGGTTATTGTGGGGATTAAATGAGGTAATATACGTGAGGCACTTAGAGCAGTGCCTGGCACTCAGGGGGTGCTGTGGAAATGTTTCGTGTGTTATTATTTCTTGGTCTCCTTCTTCCTTTTCTCTCCTCCCCCTCCCCCCACCATTCTGTCCGCTTTTTCCTCCTCCTCTTTCTACTCTTCTCTGCCTCTCTCATCCTCCCCAAAATTTAGATTTCCATAATCGATGGATTAATCCCTGCCTTCTGAAAGAAAACTGAATTTTTCTTAGAGATTTGTTTCTTCCAAGATAAGACCTTTTGATACTGGTGGTAACAGCAACAGTTTGATTCTTCACACAATGTCCTAAGTGAATTTACTGAGTAGATTACTTATTTGTTTACTAAGCAAATACCATTTATTTTCCTCAGCACCATTTCTACGCTAGGCATGAAGTTGTTTAACCTACATCATTGCATTTCATTGCATTATCATCCCAACCTCAGAAAAGAGGTGACCCATTCAAGGTCCAACAGGTAATGGTTCCTGCCATTTGTAGCCAGGTGAGAACTGGCATCACACAGTTCTCTACAGTGCAGATGACCTTGACCTTGCATTACAGTGTGGATCAATCCCAAGGCCCCTGGATGATGTCACAGATATGAGCATCCTATCTTCTGGAGCAAGCCAATGTTGATTTACTACAGCTCTTAACAATTTACCAGCACAGAAAGTAAAGAAAGAATTCTCCTGTGCCAGAAGAGGGATCTTTCATTATTTTTATGGCAGTCTCTATATGATAGGAACAATCTTGCCATTGGAAAACTCCATGTTGACTGTAAGATTATTAACTAAGTGAGAAAGAATATTATGTGTGCCGGGTAGTTGGTGGGTGGGTGGGTTATGGGGCAGTGCGTGTGTGTGTGTGTGTGTGTGTGTGTGTGTGTGTGCATGTGTGTGTGCATGTGAGATGGGCTTACACCCTAGGAATACATACGGACTTGTGTAGGACACAGGAATTACATGTGGTGGATCCATAATTTCAGATGAATTTAGTCATGTTGCTGATGATTTTTTAGAGGAAGAGGAGGTGAAGAGTCTTGGAAAAGGGACACATCATAAAGTATGCCCTCCTTTATTTTGCCCTTCCTTTCTTCCTCCTTCTTCTCTGTAACATTTTCTCCTGTAGGCAGATGTCTGCCCACATTCAGGTTTGAGAAGCTCAGATCCTACCTTTCCATGGTTTTAAGCAAAGAATTTTCACTTTTTCTCAGAGAAGGTATCTCCCCACAAGGATTCTTTTCCTGGCTGCCATGACACAAAGACAAAAAAGGCACATTGTGATTTTTGTTGTTTATAAAGGTTAGGAATTTATAAAGTATTTTTACATTTATCATTTTAATCAACTATCAGAACAAATATTTTAAGACATTCAGAGATATGTCTTGTTCAAGGTCATGTTTTCACTGGGTTGAAGAACATATACATTTAAAATTTTTATGTAGTCAGTCAAAACGCCTTCTGCAAAGGCTGCACTGATTTCTATTCCCATATCCATGGTGCAAGGGTCCTCATTTTCTTATACTTTGTCAATATGGTCTTTAAGTTTTGCTAATTTGATGAATTTAAAATATGTCACCATTTTAAACATTTTCCAATTTACTAGTGAGGTTGGTCATTTTTCATATATTTATCATCCACTTATTTTTATTTTTTGAATATTACTTGTTCATATTCTTTTGTCATTTTCCTATTGGTGTATTAAATTATATAATCTAGTGTACCATTTTAATTCCCTTGTTGCTTCTTTTACTGTATACTTTTTTGAGTTATTTTCCTAGTGGTTGCCCTGGACTTACTTAATATCTTAACTTACAACAATCTAATTCAGATTAATACCAACTTAATTATAGTAGTGTATACAAAATTTTCCTCAGCAATAGCTCCATCCTCCTTTCTCCTTTACACTATTATCACAAATTAGATACACCCTGTGATCATCAGAGTAGTACATTTATAATCATTTTAAAATAAACTTTTAATATACTTTCATAATTTATAGAAACATTTATAATTTATTTTATTCAGTTGTCTTTTAAATCATATACAAGAAAAAAGGACTTATTAAAACTAAATTTATACTGTCTTTTATATTTATATCTGTAGTTACCTTTATCAGTGCTCTGTATTTCTTTGTGTGTATTTGAATTACAGTTTAGTGACATTTTATTTCTGCCTAAAGGACTCTCTTTATTGTTTCGTCTAGAGAATTTCTGCTAGTAAAGAATTCTCTCACTTTTTGTTTATCTGGGAATGTCTTAATTTGTTTTTCATTTTTGAAGAACAGTTTTTCCAGATGGGGAATTCTTGGTTGAGGTTTTTTTTTTTTCCCTTCTAGCTCTTTGGATATGTCATTCCATTGTATTCTGGCCTCCCTACTTTCTGATAAGAAATCAGTTGTTAATCTTACTGAAGATCCCTTGTACATGAGTCAGTTTTTTCTTGAAGCTTTCAAGATTCTCTTTTGTCTTTTGACTGTTTTATTATGATATGTCTGGGTGTGGATCTCACTGAATTTATCCTATGTAGATTTCATTAAGCTTCTTGGATATACAGATTAAAGTTTTGGATCAAATTTGGAAAGCTTTTGGCCATTACTTATTCACATAATCTTTCTACCCCTTTCCTCTGCCCTTCTGTACCATTATTCTTATGTTAGTACACCTGATGGTGTCCCATAGGTCTCTGAGTCTCTGTTCTTTTTTCTTCATTTTTTCCTGTTTCTTATATTAGATAATATCAATTACCCTATCTTCATGTTTTCTGATTCTTTCTTTTACCTGCTCAAATCCATTGTTGAGCTCCTCTAGTGAATCTCCCATTTCAGTTATTATACTTTTCAACTCCATAATTTCTATTTGGCTCCTTTTTATACTTTCTATCTCTTTATTGATCTTCTCTACTTGGTGGGACATCATTCTCATCCTTTCCTTTAGTTCTTTAGATATGGTTTCCTTTAGTTCTTTGAACATATTTTAAAAAGATTATTTAAAATCTTTGTCTAGGCTGAGCTTCCTCAGAGAAAATTTCTGTTAATTTTTTTTTTCTGGTGAATGGGTCATAATTTCTTATTTGTTTATAGTTTTGTAATTTTTTTGGTTAAAAACTGGACATTTAAAATAGTATAATGTGGCAACCTTGGAAATCAGATTTCCCCCTTCCACAAGTTTTTTTTTTTTTTTCTATTTGTAGTAATTGTTGTGTTTTGTTTAGAAACTTTTCTGATCTAAATCTGTAAAGTCTGTTTTCTTTGTTACGTGTAGTCATTGAAGTCTCTACTTAGTTAGCTTAGCGGTCATCTAATGGTTGGATAGAGATCTTCTTAAATGTCTGGAACCAATAAATCTCCCAGTATTTGCCAAAGTGCTCTGTGTATGTGTTGGGAGCATGCTTCAATACTCAGGCAGGCAGTTTATGACTCTGCCTTAGCCTTCACCTCTTGTTGGTGCAGAGCACCAGAGTCAGCCAGAAGTGAGAAATGCAGCCTTCTCAGGTCTTTTATGGACGTGTGAATAACCACAGATACATGCACAGCCCTATGCATGCATGTGGCCTTTGAGATCCCCAGGAATATTTTGGACATTTTCAAAGCCCCTATGGACATCTCACTCCCCACCTTTTTCTTTTAATTAAAAAATTTTTTTGATCAGATTGTTGTTTGTCCCAACTGTTATTGCTGCCTCAGGCAGCTATAATGTTAAACAATTGCTGCTGATTTTTTTTTTTTTTTCCTAAATAAAAGCTCAGGAGAATCCTATTTGTACTGAGCAAGCTCTGAGTCAGGTCAAATCAAGAAAAGCTCTGTGAGTGGAATTTTCCAGGGGAGGACCAGATAGGACAAATTATGACAATTCTCTGGGAATGGGGCTTTGGGGGAGTTCCAGTTTCATTCTGTCTTTTCCAGTGGCTGCTAGGGTGCTGTTTCTCACTGTGATTGCAAGGGTGTTGATTTTCAAGGCTACTGCAAGTAGGCTGGGGAGAAGGAGTTGGGATTAGGGCAAGTTAAAATGTCACAAAACTCACTGTTCTTACCGAGATTCAGCCATTTTCCTGAAATAACTGCTTCATGGACTGCTATAAGACTTTGGTTAATTTCCAGAATTCTGAAAAAGTTAATTTTAACAATTCTTGCCAGATTTAAATTTCTTTAGTGGAGGGGAGGAACTTCAGAGGTCCTTATTTCACTGTTTTCACTGATGTCACTCCTTATTAATTTTAAATTGTGTGCATAGATATGAATGAGTTTTATGCAAACACACACACACACACACACACACACACACACACACACAGAGCTATATATTTTCCTCTATCAACTGCCTTAGTTATACCTCATGAGTTTTGATACGTGTCTTCATTGTCATTTATTTATTAATATTTCAAAATTTTCTTATTTTTCTTCCTAATCACTCTCCTCCCATATTTTTAGTACCAAGGGAGTTTAGTATTTCTTCTCCTTCTTCTTCCTCTTCTTTTTGTTCTTCCATTATGCTTCAGTATTTTTTTAGGTTAAATTGAAACCTTTATTCATTTATTTGTTAAACATTATTTCTTAAATTGCACATCTTTCTGTTTCTTAATTAATTTTTCATTTTTCCATCTAGTACTTCAGTAGGAGTCCTTTTTTTTCCAGTGGGAGTCAATGCAAATATTCTGAAGATTTTTTTTGTTTGCTTTTTTTCTTTTTTTTCTTCAGTTAAGTTTCTATTTGTTTTTAAAGTATTGAATATAGTAAAATTTCATTTTGGTTCAACAAAAGGTTTTGACAGTTTCTTAGATTTGATTGGAATTAGGCTTGAAAATGTTTGCCTTTGGGACCAAAAAACAATTACCCTTGCATAGCAACTATTCATCTGAGTCTTTAATGGCTAAAAATGTCTTTATTTTATGGTTATTTGTTTTGCTGCATATAGACTTCAAGGTTCAAAATAATTTTCTCTGTGCATTTGGTCTTCTTGTCTTCCAAAATCCAATGTTGTTGAAGAAGAGTTTTATGTCAGTCTGTTTCTTTATCTTATTGAGATACTTTTCTTTATTAACATTTTAAGGAATTTTTTTTGGATCTTAGGTGTACTAAAATTTCATCAAGCACATAGCTCCATTAATGCTAGTTTTATGAACTTGGGCAAAGGTTTTTAGTATTTCTCTAATCAGTTGCCTCATCTGTAACATGGGGAAAATGATGGTTCCAAACTCAGGTTTACTATGAGGATTAACATATATATTGCATGTAAATCACTTAGCCCAGTGCCTCACTTTGAAAGAGATTAATTTTTTTTTTTGGTATTATATTATTTACTCTGTTTTACTCAGCGGGCTATTTTAATCTAAATGCTCACAACTTTTTTCCACTGAGCATGTTTTCTATTACTTGTCTGATTTTTTTCCTTTTCTCATTTTCTCTCTTTTCTCCTCCCAATGAAGTTAGACCTCTTTGATAGATCTTCAAATGTCTTAACTTTTCCCTCATATTAAAAAAAAATCTACCTTTTTCCTATATAGTAAGAGATTTTAATCCTTATACTTCACATGGTTACTTTTCCTTAAGTCTCTAGGATCTCATTTGCTTTCTATATTTCAGGAATTTCTTACTGTATCTAGTCTATAGATGATGTGCCTTCTTGTTTTTCATCACTTTTATGAATTTATTCTAAAAACAACAAAACTCACAAAACTATTCTTTATTATTTTTAGAGATATGGGGAACAGTGTAAGTAGTTAATGTCTTAAATCATCATTTTGATCCCATCTATTGCTTTTCTGTCCCTCCCAAAGATCATTTTAAGGTAACTTTTGGTTTTTTGTAGATTCCAAAATTCAGGTTCTCTATAGAAATTTTGGAAGATTAAAAGTAAGAAATGTTGCCATTAATTCCACCACCATTATAGAGATAATATTAACATTTTCTTGTTTATAACTTCCAGTTTTTTATGCATATGAAAAAATGGAATCCTACTGTACATTTGTTCTTATAAATGCTGTGTTTATGCACATATATTATAAACATATTTATGTTATAAACATTATTTCTCTGTAAATGTATAACATATATATATATATATATATATATATATATATATATATATATATATATACCGACATTGACTCAATCACCTCATAGTTGAACATTTCTGCTTTATTAGTGCAGCCACTTGCATCCTCATAGATA
Organism: Kogia breviceps; assembly: GCF_026419965.1. Classification (NCBI taxonomy): domain Eukaryota; kingdom Metazoa; phylum Chordata; class Mammalia; order Artiodactyla; family Physeteridae; genus Kogia; species Kogia breviceps. Next base: position 119,574,870 of record NC_081312.1, on the reverse strand, counting down.
AATATTTGCACAAGTCTATGGTTATATTTTCAGAATACTGGAGTGAAAGGACTTGTAGAGACTTTTCTCTCCCATTATTTGAAAAGGATATCCAGAGAAAGTCATATGAAATCATATCCTACCAGCAACAAGGGGCTGTCTGGGATTTCATGTAAGAATTCCTAAACTTTGGTGGTGGATATGAAGAAGGAACACAACTTCATGAAATACAGTGCTCTCCAAAGCTAGCCAGTCGTCAAAATCACCTGGGGTGCTTATTTAAATCACAGATTCTTAGATCCACCCTTGGAAATTCTGGTTCACTAGGTCTAGTGCTGGGCCCAGGAATCCATATTTTTAATAAGCTCCCAGGTAATTCTAATGATTAACTGAGTTTAGGAAACAGGATCTCAAAACTGAAGAGCCTGGGGGATGGGGGTAGGCAGGGCAGATGGTGCAGGGGTGTCCCAGGTGTTTCCCAGTAAGGGAGGTAGATATGGGAACAGAAAAAGGGAGTTTTGAAAGTAGGACTGACCACTTTGGGGACTTTTTCAACATGCAGAGCAAAGGCACAAGCTCTTAGTGAGGACAAAGATATGAGACGTGAGACTGCAGCAGCTCCCTTTCCATCTCTGGTCCTCAGCGTTTGTGTAAACTGAAGGGGTTGGACCCATCAGTGACTTTTTCAACTGTGGGAGCCCAAAGCCACAATGGTGGAGGGGTGGCTGAGTGGGTGGAAGTCCAGGCTTTCCCCATCCCACCCTCCCCAGGGCCCCCAACTCTGCTTTATATTGAGGTCTCTTTTAAGATTTTGTTTGGAGAACCGTTTTCTGCTGCCAAGAAGTTTGAAAATCTCCAGACTAGATGACCTTTCAGTTCTAAAAAGTCACATAAGTTTGTGAACAAAAGCCAGGGGGAGGAGAAACAGTCCAGAACATGGGGTGGAATGAATTAGAAGGGGAATCCAGAATGGACATTTTAGACCTCATTTTAATCTGAGGGTTGACCCTTTGGGTTGTGGCAGGAGCTCCCAATTTTCATCTCAGAATCAGTGTACTGCCTGAGTCAACTCAGAGTGACCTCCAAGGAAAATTCTGGCTGCCTTCCCATCAGATTCTTACATTAAATTTGCAGGGGAAGTCCCTCCCTTCACAGGACCCAGAAGCCCAGAGAAACAACGGAGGTTCCTCTACTAATACTTTGGTCGTGTCTTGCTTTTTGAAAGTGTTTCAACAATGGGGTATGTTTGACCTTCCTTCAGCCTTCTTTCAAGCTGGGAATTTAAGGTGTTCTCTGAATGCAGAGCAAACAAAGCTTTGGCTAACTTGCTGCTTTGATCTCTGAGAATTCATAGGAGCACGAAGGGAGGAGATGGGCCAGGGGCCTTGGAGGAATTAACTGTGAAAACCTGGCCAGTCTTTGTTGGATGGGGAAGCTGGGGTGGGGTGTCGGGTGTCTGGGGAACAGATGTGAGCCTGACTTGATCTTCTGCAGCTGCAGACAGAGTTTTGCCAGAGGTGAACGTGAGTTCCCACAGAGGCCATAAGTGCTCTCAGTGTAGCCCACCAGCGAGTGGTCTCTTTTTCCCCCCAGAGCTGGAGTTAGTGCAGGGCTTTTGCAATTTGATTCCAGCGACTATGTAACAGGTTGGATGGAGAAAAGACTTATTTTGAGAAACCCGGGATTTGATGGGTTTTATCTCTGTGTTATTATATTCATTTCTAAACATTCCAGAGAGGTGATGGAGGGACAAAACCAGCCTTCCTCAGTAACCTTTTACTGCTTTGTGATCTCAGCTGAAATGATGGGCAGGGCAAGGTGGGGCTGAGTCAGAAAATGAGCGACTTCTTCCAGAGCAGCATGCCTCTGAGTTTGTTCCCTGGAATAGTAGTCCCAAGAGATACTCCAAAAGGTTAATGATCAAATAGGTTTGGGAAATTCTGCCTGTCGTGTTTTCTTCTGGAGATTCACAACACACATTTGAATACTTGAGGCTCTGAAATATCCTATAGTCAAGAGTAAGTCGTCTTTGACTTTGTTGAACTGAAAACTTCTCCAAATTAAATGAACCAGGGACCCATCATCTTTTTTGGTGGGGCAGAGGCACCAATTAATATCAAGTGAATTGCACTTCAGGAAAGCCTGGTCTACAGGCTGGGGAAATAGAGGGTTTTGCTTAGCGTCCACAGAGAGGGGGTTCCTGAAGCTTCTCCTTTTGTCCTTGGTGGCTTCAACCACCTAGGAGTTCTTCCTAGGGAACCCACTCCTCTGCATTATTCTAGTTAGGGTAGCTTTGCTTTTTATTGCATTAGGAGGAAAAAAAATCTACAAGCTGAAACATGGTTGAGTCAAATTCCCATATAGAGGAAAAAAATTCAGAACTTAGAATGAGTCTGTTTCTAATCCCCAGCCCCATATTTTCTTCCTACAGAACGAGCCAGAAGTGGTGACAAAGTTGCATCCTCTTGGCCATAGTAAATGATTCAGGAATGGGTAGTTCACCCATTAACCAATCAAGTCCCAATAAAGCTTATCTTGGGACTTTTGGTTGAGCAACTTATAGGCAAGTATTGTCTTTTCCACTGCACTTGTGAGGATGTGAGCCTGTTGACATTCATCTTGTCATGAGGGAGAACCTGATAAAGGAATCACCCAAGGGACAGGGAGAGATTGGATCCCCATGAGTCATTTGTGTGCCTGGATCCAACCAAGCCTGAAGTCTGTGCTATTTGTTTATGCCAAGATTAGTGGCATTTTCTGTTATTTGAAACTTGAACCTCATCAGAGATCTCTTGGAACTAAACATCTCAGATGACAAGAATTCATTTCTCTCTCTTCTTTTTAAATGGAAGTGTAATTGATTTACAATGTTTCAGGTGTATAGCAAAGTGATTCAGTTACATATACCTGTTATATATATTATATATCATATATACATAAAATATATATACATATAAATTCTTTTTTGTATTCTTTTCCTTTATAGGTTATTATAAGATATTGAATATAGTTCCCTGTGCTATACAGTAGGTCTTGTTGTTTATCTATTTTTTTGTTTGTTTATCTGTTTTATATATCGTAGTGTATATCTCTTAGAATCAAATTCCTAATTTATCCCTCTCCTCTCCCTTTTCCCTTTGGTAACCATAAGTTTATTTTCTGTCTGTCAGTCTATTTCTGTTTTGTAAATAAGTTTATTTGTATCATTTTTTTAGATTCCACATATAAGTGATATCACATGATATTTGTCTTTCTCTGTCTGACTTGCTTCACTTAGTATGATAATCTTTAGGTCCATCCATGTTGCTGCAAATGCTTTATTCTTTTTAATGGCTGAGTAATATCCCATTGTATATATATATACATCTTCTTTATCCATTCCTCTGTTAATGGACATTTAGGTTGCTTCCATGTCTTGCCACGATGAACACTGGGGTGCGTGTATGTTTTCAAATTAGAGTTTTCTCCAGATATATGCCCAGGAATGGGATTGCAGGATCACTCTATTTTTAGTTTTTTAAGGAACCTCCATACTGTTCTTCATAGTGGCTGCACCAATTTACATTCCTACCAACAGTGTAGGAGGGTTCCAACAAGAATTCATTTCACCACATCTTCCTAGCTTACTCCACCCTTAAAACCAGAGCAAGCAATATTAAAGAAATGAAGTTATAATAATCATCATTAATTAATAATAATTAACTTTTTTTTCCTAGAAGATACATGAAAATTTATCTAGTCCAAAGCCCCATTTGATTCTTCAGATTTAAATTCTGCCTGCCTCTCATTTTACTTTCTGGTCCTGGACTGACTGCAGACCAAATCTAATCCCACCTCCATAGAAGTTTCCAAATTTTTGAAAATAGCTAAGATGTCTCTCTTACATACCAAAACACATCCCCCGCCTTTCCTAGTAGAGCCAGTTTGGGTTTTCCTCACTGTTGCACTATGAACATACCCTAGATGGCTCATGAATTTCTTTCATCTCGGGTTGCTTTCATGTGTGAAGCCTAAGGCAATGTATGCCCATTGTAGAATATTTAGAAAAGCAAGAAGAAAATGAAAACTCACCAGCGATCGAGCTGCCAAGAGATGGCTGTTGTTGACATTTTGGGTGACCATTCCTTCATTTTTCTTTTCAAGTATGTAGATGAGCACACGTATGGCTGTGCTGGACCTTTGCCTCCTTTCCCTTCTCTTCTCGTTGCCTGGGAGGCTGGCCTTCAGTGGACCACACCTGCAGTGTATCTTCTGTGCCCGCCAATTCCAGGTGAGTTTGGACAATGGGGTGCTCTGGGCATAGATCTTGCAGAGGAGAGAGGTCAAGGTGCTTATATCTCTCTTTCCTCCTGGGAAGTTGTCTGGGGCAGTTCACTGCCCCTTCCAGGGCTCCAGAGTTGCTTCTGCCCTTGACCTTCTCTACTAGCTCTGGCTATCCTCATGGTTACATTCTCCCACCCCTTCATCCATAAATTCTCCTGTAGGTGTCCTATTTGAATGTGCCATCTGTTTCCAGTAGGGATTTTGACTGATAACAATTGTATTTTACAAATATGAAACATACTGTACAGAGTGATTTATAATCTGCTGTGTCATTTCTTGAAAACCTCTCTTTATAGTGTTTAACATTCCTCTACAACATTATTATAAACAGCTAAGTAGGTTTTATTTTTTTTTAACAAATGTACCATAGTTTATTTAAATCTTGAGAATTAGAGAATTAATTTTTTCTCCAATTAATTTTTTTCCTATTACTTTGGAAGTACTTTGATGAATATCCTTGTAGGTAAATATTTACATGTATTCATCATTACTTCCTTAGGATAGATTTGTAGAAATAAAATTTCTGGATCAATAGACATGAACATTTGGAAAATGTTCTTTGTAAGTTGTCAGATTGCCTCCCAAAAAGTTTTATAGCAATTTATACTGTTTCCAATTGTGCATAGGAAGACTGTTTCTCATACTCTTTCCACTGTTTAATATTACAGTGAAATAATACTGTTTCCAGTATAATAGGTGGTCTCTGTCTCTTTTAATATGTAGTGCTTAGGAGTGAGCACAGACCCTAGGATGGAGAGGAGTGGATTTATCACATTCTTCCTCCTGAGCATAAAACCTTTATTGATATATACTAAGATGATAGTCACTGTGGTGGGAAGAATAATGGCCCTCTAAAGATGTCTATGTCCTAATACGTGGAACCTGTGAGTATATTACCTCACATGGAAAAAGGGACTTCGCGGATGTGATTAAATTAAGAATCTTGACAAGGGGAGATTATCCCGGATTATCCAAGTGGGCCCAATGTCATCATAAGAGTCCCTATCACAGAGAAAAAGGTGATGTGATGATGGAAGCAGAAGGAGGCTGGAAGACATTATAATACTGGCTTTGAAAAGCTGGAGGAAGGGGCCAAGGAATGCATGTGACCTCTAGGTGCTGGAAAATGCAAGAGTGGACTCACCCCTGAAGTCTCTGAAGGGTATGCAGCCCTGCTACCACCTTGATTTTAGACTTCTGACCTCTGCATTTGTATTGTTTTAATTCACTGAATTTGTGGTAATTTGTCGAAGCAGCAGTAGGAAACTAGTATGGTCATTTTCTTGTTTGCTCTTGGTTCACGTTGAGAAGAACATCTGCTAAATCCCATGACCAAATGTGTATATACATATTTATTTATTTGTTTGGTATGTTCTACTGTGCAGTAGAACATATCAGTCCTCTCTTCCATCATGCCCTTGGTTCCAGGACCTCAGTGTGAACTTGCTTTGTCTCTGTGTTTGAAGTAGGGGCATGAGAGCAGTCACATAGACATGATGTTGGAACCTACCCGCAGGGAGCCGGGTAGAGAGTGTTTAGGGAAATGGCACCCCACTCTCTCCGTGGCAGGAAGAAGCCCTTTGTAGATCCTCTCAATTTTATGCCTAAAGCATTCTTTTCAAATCCTATAATCTGAGTTCCTTTCCCACACTTTCATTTTTCTTTTCCATACTTTACCACTTTTTCCAATTGATCATCAGAATATAGTAAAATAATAGAGCTCCTTATACTTGTGGAAGGATTTTCCCTTACCAAGTGCTTTCACGTAAATGATCTCACTGAATATTCCCAGCACTGTGCTTGGCAAGTAGTAGGTGTTCAGTTAACAACAATGCCCACCCTGCTCTTCCCCACAAAGAAAGGTACTTTTACCTTCAGGGTTTCCATCAATATGAGCACCCACATACACAGTCACACCCACAGATATGGGTGTACACCCATGGGTCTTCTCACTTATACTTGCACATTCTGTGTTACTCCTGTGGGCTCAGTTAGTACAATATTTTATTTTATTTAAAAAAATGTATGCATTTATTTATTTAATTTTGGCTGCGTTGGGTCTTCATTGCTGCGCGTGGGCTTTCTCTAGTTGTGGCGAGCAGGGGCTATTCTTCGTTGTGGTGCGCGGGCTTCTCATTGCGGTGGCTTCTCTTGTTGTGGAGCATAGGCTCTAGGTGCATGGACTTCAGTAGTTGTGGCTCTCGGGGTCTAGAGTGCAGGCTCCATAGTTGTGGCCCATGGGCTTTGTTGCTCTGCGGCATGTGGGATCTTCCTGGACCAGGGCTCGAACCCGTGTCCCTTGCATTGGCAGGCGGACTCTCAACCACTGCGCCACCAGGGAAGTCCTGTCAGTTAGTACAGTATTTTAGAAGTGACATCTTTATTTATGCTACCAAGAGAGCCATCCCCCTTTTGTAAACCCCTGGACAGAAAGAGATCCAGGAAGTCCCAAGTCCATTGGTGTCCTGAAAAAGGAAATCACAAACTCTTTCACCAGGACATGTGCAGCTGGTGCATCCCCTGCCAGGGCTCAGGTTCAGTTTGAGTTCTCCTTGATGGTGGAGGAAGCAGGAGAGGGTCTAGAGGAACAGAGTCCAGAACCTGGTCCCTCTGCTGGCTGCCCCGCAGCTGATGCTGAACACTCTCCAAGGCTCCTTCCTGCTCCTATGGCTTCTGACTTGAACTTAGAGGCGACACCCATAGCACCTGAGTTCCCAAAGGAACTCAGTACCAAAAGGAATGACTGGAAACTGCAATCTACCATCTCAGCTTGCCTGGGAAGTCTCCTAGAAAACTGAATGTTTTGAGTTTGGAACATTGGACCTTTCGTTACTGCTGGCTCCAGAGGGCTTAATCCAGATCTGGCTTCCCCATGGACTCTCAGTAAGTATCCATCAGTAGATGTATAGGTTACAACACCCCATTACTTTCAATGTTCTGTCTTGAAACAGCTTTGTTAGTGACGTCCAGAACGCTGTTCTCTGGTTTTATTTTTATTGGAGTTTAGGAATCAGGCGATGACGCTCTCTGGTCCCCAGGGGCCTAGAAAGGCAACTCCTTAAGCATTTCTCACAGGCTCTGCTCCATGTGAGACCCAGGCAAACACACAGTGTGGAGACCCACCCCCACGTGATACAGGTTTCCCTGGGGCCCAGTCACCCCACAGGCTCTCGGCCAAGGTGTGAGCTTTCAGAGGTGTAGAGGGAAGCTGATTGCAGAGTTTTCTGATGCTCTTAACTGCTGAATTGGGCTGCATTGTTTAGGGAAGAAGCTTGTAGTTAAGTAAGAGCCACGTACAATGTATTCCTAACACATACGATTTATGCTGGAGAAGCCGTGTGGTGAAGTGGGAAGAGTTCTGATTTTGGGTTAGGAAGACCTGCGTCTAAATGTTGTTGCCTCTCCGTACTAGCTGTGTGATCCTGAGCAGTATACTCTGTGTTTCAGTGTCCTCACCAGTAATTATAAAATCTCACAGGGTTTTTGGGAGCCTGGAATGAAATATGCATCTGAAACCATGTTGTATCTGAGTTTTGGTTCCTACTAAGTTTTGATTTTTGCTGGTGGGCATATCCTGCTTTACGTAGTTCCAAAATGGAGCACCTAGTAGAGTGCTAGCATGCAAGGACACAGTAAGCACTTACTGACCCAAGAAAATTCCAGATTAGTGAAAAACTGAAATTAGGATGGGTTGTTTGCTTTTAAAATAATTTACTTCTGTGTTCCTTTTGATACCCAAATCTTTTAGAGAACAGTGACTGACCAGTAGAAATATATGTAATTTTTTAAGGTAAGAAATTCATTGTTTTTTAGAAATCACAACATAATACAAACTTTAAAAAACTGAAAAATACCATGTATATTATGATAACTTAATATTGGTATTAGTCAGCTATCTGATAAGTCTCTACAATAATTTCTCCTACATTTTTGGCAGCGTAGTCTTTGATCACCTGTTCCTGTGACAATGATTTTGCAGTATTAGTTTTTATAGAGGGGATGGAAAATATAATTCACTTATTCTTCTAGCATCATTGCATCATTGATAGTTTAGAAAAATTGTTTTTACTTTGCTGTTAATTACTGGAAATGTCTTCTCATATATGTGTTAAATGCTATAAATTTCCCTGTAAACACTGCTTTTGCTGTATCCCACAAATTTTGATAAGTTGTTTTTTCATTTTATGGCTGCTTTTACTAGGTCTTCTTTTTCTTTTGTTTTTTGGCCATCCCTTTATGTTTTGTAAAGGTTATCCTGCTTGAGATTTGTTGCAATTCCTGTGTCTGAAATTTAATGTCTTTAAACAAGTGTGGAAAATTCCGACCCATTATTTTCTTGTGAAATATTGCTTTTACCCCATTTTCTCTGATGTAAATATTTGTTAAACTTCTTGCTCTATCTGCCATGTCTCTTAATGTTAGGTTCACAATTTCCAAACATGTTTCTCAGTGTTGCATTTTAGATAATTTATTTGTATCTATCTTTCCATTCTCTAATTTTCCATTTGGCTGTGTCTCCTTTTCTGTTGAGGTTTTAATTTCAATTGCCATGGTTTTCATTTCCAAAAGTTCTTTTTTTTCAATTTTGCTTGGTCTTTTAAAAAGTCTTTTACTTCTTGTTTGTGTTTCAAATTTCTCCTTTATTCCTTTAAATATAAAATTTATACTCTGTCTGAAATATTTGTGAGTCTGATTCAGCTATTATTGTGTCTGCTGATATTCACATAATGCTTTGTTTCTACATGTCTTTTGTTATGTTTGGCTGTGAGTTGTTAATTTTCCTTGGAACACAGATAGGTAATCTAAAAGTTTCTAGTAGCTATATTAAAAAAGTAAAAAGAAACAAGTGAAATAATTTTGCTAATATATTTTATTTAACCAAATATGTCAACAATATTATCACTTTAATAGGTAGTCAATATAAAAATTATTGAGATATTTATATTCTTTTTTTTGTATACAGTCTGAAAAATCCAGTGTGTATTTTATACTTCCAGCACATCTCAATTCAGACATTAACTTTACCAGAAACACTTGATCTATATTTAGAGTTCACAAAATTTACAGTTGAAAAAGTAGATTCACATACTCAAGATGTTTCAAAAGGGTTTTCTGATAATTAAACTGAATATCAGTCTTTAAATTTAGATTTAGTAAAATAGAGTAAAAAAATTTAACTCCTCAATAGCATTGGCCATATTTCAAGGGATTAACTGCTACATGTGGCTAGTGGCTATTGTATTGGACCATGTAGTCTTAAAACAATTAAATTTTGCTCTTGACATTCCAGTTCAGACATGCTTTCTAGGGTGCAGTCTTTGGCAAATACTGAGGAATAGTTGTATGGGTTAGACTTGTGGTTCTCAGGTCTGGGGATCTATTAAAAATATCATGTATGGGTCCTCTTGGACTAAAGGAAATGAATTTCTGCAGGTGGGATCTGGGCATGAGTATTGTTTTTTAAAACCTTCCATATGATTCTAATGTACAGCCCCAGCTGGATGCTCTGGAAGATGAATTTAGGGCTAATATTGCAATATGATGCTTCTTATTGTCTGAGCAACCTATGGAAACATGGAAAGGAATAAATTGGCATAGAAGGCTCTGGTATTTTTTTTTTTTAATGCCTCTGTCAGAACTAAAATCTTTTTAAATTTAGATTTTGTTAGTATTCTTACCAAGTAGGAGAACTCTATCAATACGTTTTCAGTTGCTTTATAACTTTAGAAATAAAAAATATTTAGCCTTTTAGTCAACATTAAGTTGATGTGTTCTTGTGGCTTTTCCCAAGAACGTGCTGTTGCTATTTTATTTAAGAGTGTTTAGAGAAGCTTTCCATTCTGTATAAATACATCTACCTATACTTATTTGTGAACTGTAAGATCCTAGTGAGATCTTACATGCCAAAATTATAGCACAGCTGCTATACACAACCTATATTGACATAATAGTTATCACTCCATCATGACTCACCACTGTTGATGAGCCAAACTGGTTTTAGCAACATGTCTGACCTAACTTCAGTGACATCATTGTGGCTGAGCCAGTTTGGGTGAATTTCTTGAAGATCTTCCTGTTCCATGTCTGAATTTGCCAATTGGTTGTTTAGATACCTGTCCTAGTTTTCATAGTTGGGCATTTGTATTACTTAATTAATTTACTATTCTTATTTCCAGAAACCTAATGATATTTTTTCATTTCACTAATGAAATTTTTTCATTTCACTTATTCAATCAACAAAATTTTATGGTGCAGCTACCTGGCTCCAGGCACTATGTTAAGTCTGATTGGCAATTAGGCTTCATCTCGTGTGCCAAACCTAATCGTTAATTGCATGGTGTTGAATAGCATTATGAATTTCCGCCTAGGCTTAGTGGGAAAGAAAGCCATGGAAAATTAGTCATGTCTGCCATAGACATAGGAGGAGAGAGTGGGGTCCCATATGCAAGATTTTTAACACCCTGTGCTAGAAACTGGGGATATAAAATAATTAACATTTGTTCCAGCAGGGAAGACAGACAAAAAAATAAGAAAATCATGTGATAATTTGTATGATATTGGTTTCTAGAAAGTTGTATCGAAACATAGAGGAGGTAGCAACTAATATAGCCTGGGAGGGTGCAGCGATGGTGGTGGGGGAGATCAGGGGAATGTGAAGAAATTGTCACAAAGATAATATTTCAAGGGAATAAGGAAGGATTTGTAGGAATTCAGCAGAAAATAAGGAAGGGCATTCTTTCCATGTGTGCATTTTCATCCTTTGATAGGTTACTATCAAAGTAAATGGGATTGACTAATGTTATCAGTGAAGTTTAGATACATTAAAAAGTATCGTACCTAATATAAACAATGAAATCTGATAAACTGAGAACACTGAACAGTTGGGAACAGTTAGGCACATAGTAGGTGATAAATATTTGCTGAATTAATGAATAAATATATTTTATAGTCATATTCATATATTTAGCATAAGTAACCGAGATCCTACCTTATGCACCCTTTTACATGCAACTTGTAAACATATCATATGTATTTTCTACATCACAAGTATTCTTTAACGTAATTTTTAAATACTTACCATATCACTGTAGCTAGTGCTTATGCAAAAATTTGCTACACGACTACTCCCCTGTTCCTAGGTGGTTTAAATCCTTTGCTGTTTGGAAGACTGTCTTGAATCTTTTCTTCATGTTCTCTTTTCCTGTGTTCCCAGAAGCAGTCTTGTTGGATTAAAAGGCATGAATAGTTGGGTTCTTGATCCACGTGTCAAACTGTGGAGCTTCATTTTGAGGTGGGATTGCTTCTTCTTGTCACCTGGTCTGGTAAGGGGCATGCTGTTAGTTTTGGGGAGGCACAGACCACACAGGAATAGCTAAAGGGCCTATGGTGAGCCCCTAGGTGTACTAGGGCTAGTGACTGGGGGTCTGGCCTTGGGGCCATGAGATGAGTGACGGGCAAATAGGGGGCAGGGTAGAATGTGGCTTTGGGTGGGAATGACTTAGTGGTGAGCTGCTGTGCTCATCCAGAAGTGGCTTTGTGCTTGCGATAGATCCCAGACATCTTAGAGTATTGAAAAGAGCATGGATGTGGTTCAGAGCACCTTGGTTCAATCCTGCCCTTTCACTGACCAGCTCTGTGACTCTGAGCAGGTGACAATCTCTGTGAACCCTAGTGCCCTCCCTGTAAAATGGAGGTAATAACACCTGTGTGGGTGAAGATTACTTCGTAACAATTGACCTTGACTATCTGAATAAAATCTCCAGTCACCCTCCTGTTTTGGTCCATTCCAACTGCTATAAAAAATATCATAGACCAGATAGCTTATAAATAATAGAAATTTATTTCTCAGTGTTCTGCAGGCTGGAAGTTCGAGGTCAGGGTGCCAGTATGGTAGCGTTCTGGTGAAGGGCTTGTTCTGGTGAAGGACATTTTCTGGTTTGCAGACTGCCAACTTCATGCTATGTCCTCATGTGGTGGAAGGGAGCTAGGGAGTTCTGTTGGGTCTCTTTTATAAGGGCACCAATCCTATTTGTGAGGGCTCCACCCTCATGATCTTATCACCACCTAAAGGTCCCACCACCTAATACCATCATATTGGGCTTCAGAGTTTCAACATGTAAATTTGGGAGGACACAAACATTCAGACCATAGCCCTTCTTAAGGAAGACCTACCTCCAATTCCTGAGTTTGAAGATGAGTTTTGAGCCTGAATTTTCTATGTAGTACAATCCCTTTAGTTGCAGATTCAAGCATCTCAGAAGAGATACCAAAGATTCTGTGTCCAGACTTCTCCCTCTTTCTTTGTCTCAGGGGAGAAGAGATGTTTCTACACCTCCTTTGCATGTCCTGACAGGACCTTGGGGAGCAGGGTGTAGGGAGGGCAGCAGGTCTGGCCAGTGTTTGCATGGGAAGCTCAGGATCTACAAGTGAACGTGGCCAGTTGATCTCCCATGAGTGCCAGCACAGTTATGAAGCCAGGAGACTTGTTGATTAAACTGGAGAACTGCTATTTTTAGTGGCAAGCTGTCATCCAGCCCTTTTGAAAAAGGAGAGAAACCACTCAGCCAGGATCTAAAAATACTTAGGGACTGACAACCAGCTCTGGCCAGAACTTGGGTCTCAACCTGGTTGGGATATACTGAGTAGGCGAAGACATAGTATATCAGCAGGACCTTGCAAGATCACAGAGCCCAAGGCTCAAACAAACACTTTTTTTTTTTTGTATCTATGGCACTTTAATTATTATTTATTATAATTAAAATAAAATTTGTAAATATTTTATATTAAGAATAATAATGATAAATGCTGCTTATAGAATATTTCCAACATGGTGTACGCTGTTCTAAGCCATTGTGCTCATTATTTGATTGAGCCCCACAATATCCCTGTGGAGTGGATAATATTGTCATTGCCATTTACAGATGAGAAAACTGGACCTTAGACATGAGGAATCTGGGTCAGTCTAGTTAGCCTGAAGATAGTCTAGTATGTGGAATGGCCTGGCTTGGCCTTTGATTTCCATCCCTCCTCTTTGACTGCTTTGGGTTGCTTGATATTGTTTTTCTAGTTGTTCACAAGCTGCTCTCTTTCCACATCTCCAGGGAAAATCTTGGTCGTTGGACCTCTTGGGAAAAATTCTCAGTGGTGACTTGACTTTGGGTCTCCTTGTGGAATTTATGCGTCATGTTCGGTTGAGCACAGTGGTCTGGTTTAATGATGCCTGTTTCAATTTGCATAGAGACGACACTCCCCTTCCACTGACACAAATGTTAGCTGAGTTACTTGTAGTGTTGCTCGTGGATTGACTCAGTGCCAACAGGCACCATTCCCTGTGGATATGTTTATAGGCTTTATCTTTTTTGAGGCAATTTATTTTCTCCTTCTGTACATTGGGCCCTAGGCATGGTGGAAGCCTCAAAGGCTTTAGGGCAATACCAACATGGGTTCGAGTCTAACTCATTAGAGTCCCCATGTGACATAGCTACTAAGTAGGCATGTCCATTTTTGTCCTTCTACATTTGTATTTCAGAGATTCTTGGGAGGGACAGAAGATGTTGGGTGGATGAATTTCAGGCTGCCATCTTGAACCAGAAGCCGGTACCTCCTAATCCAATTTATATTTCTGTGGTTCTGATACTTTTCACTTAACAGTTTCTGTTTTATGGTTTTCTTTGTAGCCACCTCAAATTCTATGTGGCAGGGGCTTGGGCACAAGTTAATAAATAAGTACCACAAACAAACAAACAAACACAAAAATGGTGACAATGCTTCCTTAGTCTGAAAAGACTGCCTGCCGCATCCATGCTACTTTTCTAGCAGGGGAAGAGAGGGAGGAAGGAAGAAAGGGAGAAATACTTCACTAATGTTTGTGACAGCAGTAAGTCGAAGCCCCCTTCTCAGTGTCTCCGTGTGAGTAAGAGCTGAGAAGGTATATGAGCAGACATAAAACAAGATGGAGCAATTGAGGTGGCAGATGGCATGCCAAATGGACTGCCTCTTGCCCTGTTGGTTTTTGCCTTTTTCTAGTGTATGGCTAGAGCCCTTGTTGACAGTGGCTTCAGCTGGTTAATCTTGTAATCTTTTGGATTACATTTTGTCTAGGGGATACTGACTTAACAAACCCAGAGGAATCAATGGTCATTCTCTGCAAATCAGCCCAGATGAATTCTTCATTAGCTGCTTCCCTCATTGTGGACCCATTGGCAGATCCTGAACAATGGGGGCCCAGTTAGAGACAACCCCCATCAGGGAGGGGCTGGAGCTGAGAGGAGCAGGTGTATTTTCCTTGGGTCCAGCTGGAAAACACACCACAGGGCTGCCCTCTTTGGAATGTACATTGCTGTCTGAATTTTGCCATCTATAAATGCCTCCTTGGACTAGCCCTCGCCCACTCTGAATCCTTGCTTCTCAGAACTGTTTATAAACTAAGTGCCTCAGAGGTGGGCCCTGGGTGATAGCTCAGCAGAACAGGACAGAAGCTAGGCTGGCCTGTTCTTCTAGAAAGAAGAGACGGGCACAGCACAGAAGTCCAAAACCAAGCTCTCTGAAGTGTTCGCCAAGAAAAGGGAAAGAATGCAGACATCTTTCATAACCCCCAGATGTGTCAGTAGTCATAAAAATTCCTGTTTCTGGGTGACTTTTAGGGTTTTTTTCCCCACGAAGGAGGAGAAATCGCCCCACCCCGCCAAAAGTTTAATCTTAAATAGGTGATGTATCAACTGACCTCTTTCTTATAGCAACCTATAAGGCCAAAACCTAAAAACACTGATTAATTCAGGACATTTAGGCAGCTTATGAATATTAGAGTAGTTGGAAATACCCACAAAGCAATAGTCTAGCACTTGGAATATCTGTTCTCTGAGCATCTTCAAGGGCCTTCTGTAAGATAAGGCCAATGGGTAGCAACGTGGCAAGTCAGTGATGACTCTGGTACTGCTGATCACATCTCTGGCTCCGGTATTCCTTTTTTAAAAAGTCCTTTTGTTTCATTCAAATGCTCAAACTGTGTTTAGGAGTGACAGTGTGCCAAGGAGAGGGAGCCTGCATTCCTAGCTCTAAGGCAGATGTAGCTTCCAAGTGTCCAGCCTGCTGCCATCAAGGAGTTGAGAGATACAGCCAGTCACCATTGCTGTTATTCTAGGGTCTCAGAGAATTCCACTGGTGGCCACACCATCTGTGCAGAGCCCAAGCCAGTAGCCTGGCAGTTGGCCTCCGTGCCTCCCTTGCCCCATCCTCTCCCATCCCAGCAGTTGTGTCCAGTTGATGCTACTTATCCAAGGTCTCAGGATTCATTCTGGTCCCTGTCTTCCTCATTGCAGCTCCTTGAGCTCAGGCTCCCATCATATCTCACCAGATGGTGGGTCTCCCACCACCAAGCTCGCTTGCCTCCCATACATTTTGCACAAGGCACATGGTGTGGATTTTCTGGGACTCACAGCAGCTCCTAGCATCACCGACTCTAACCCCTTCAGGGGTTGCTTTGATGCTTGCAAATTCCGAACCTGATGTATGTGGACCTTCATGATCTGGACTCTTTTGGCTTTTTTATCTCTGGACAGCCCAGGCCTCCAATCACCTCTCCCTTCCCCACCCCTCTAGTCGTTTTGAACTACTTTCAGCCACTCACTAGCTGGGGGATCTTGGGGAAGTCAGTTAACCTTTCCGTTCCTCAGCTTCCTTATTTGTAAGCTGGGGATAATTGGGGTTGCTGGGGGTTGTTGAGGATAAAATAAATTAATACAGGCACCGTGCTATGATCAGAGCCAGGCACTGGCTGTGCCACCTTGTCTTGCTTCCTTGTTGCAGAAACATCGTTGGATGGACGTACAGATTATCACGCTAAGTGAAATAAGTCAGACAGAGAAAGACAAATTTCATATGGTATCACTTATGTGTGCAATCTAAAAACATGATACAAATGAACTTATTTACAAAACAGAAACAGACTCGCAGACATAGAAAACAAAATTATGGTTACCAAAGGGGAAAGGGAGGGAAGGGATAAATTGGGAGTTTGGGACTAACAGATACACACTATTATATATAAAATAGATGAACAACAGGGCTTACTGTATAGCACAGGGAATTATATTCAATATCTTGTACCTATAATAGAAAAGAATTTGAGAAAGAATATATATGTATATACATATATACATATATATGTGTAACTGAGTCATTTTTTTGTACACCTGAAACACTGAAAATCAACTACAGTTCAAAAAAAACCCAATAAAACTGTTTTTAAACTGTGTAAAATCTAGGCACATTAGAATGCAAGCATATTGTTTTTCTGTAACCTGAGTAGTATGAATAAATATCTCTATTAAAAAAAAAAGTTCTACCTTAAACTACTTCTCACTTTCTTTAGCTCCCTCCCACTCACCCTGGAGGTCTCAGCTAAATAGTCAATGCCATGATAGCTAATTATCACCCAGAAACCCCCATCCCAAACTGGGCAGGGTCCCCTGCAAGGTGCTTTTGTAGTGTAGTGATCAGCACTTCTGGAGAATGGGCCCCATATACATTGTGTCATAATCATCTGCATCCCAGTCTTTCAGCAGACTGAAAGCTTTCTGAGGGCTGGGACTCTCTCAGGTACCTGTGGCCTCTTGGTAAATAAATATTTTCTAATATATATTAAAAAAATAGAGCAAAATAGGCTCGGTAGGAGAGACCAGGTCAGCCTCCAGGTGGATGCTTGTAGACCCTGAGAGGGTCGTATTTCTTGTCATTAATGGATAAATGGTTAATTCTCTTTTAATGAGCCAAAGGAAAAACAAATTTACCAAGTTGACATTTAGCAAAAGCCATTTCGACAGCTAGAGATGTTCCTGGTTCTGGAACTCAGAATGACCTTACACTTTAAAATGTCAGTGCAAGTTTGCTGGGCTGATTAGGTTTGCCTTTTAGCTCTTGCCTCTAACCCTCTTCCCTGCCCATTTCTTGCCTCAGCTGGGCTTTCCTCCAACACAGTCCAACTTTAGCTAGAATGCCAGGCTCCCTGCTCTCCCCTCAGCCCGAGTTTCTCCTGGGCGCTGAGAACAGCTGGGGAAATAGACTTTGTATTTAGGTCTCATGTGGTTGTGACTGGACACAGGGTGGTGTCCTGGGGAGGAGGCATCTTTTGCCTCCCTGGACCAGCTGTGGCAGCATTGACATGGCTGAAGGATTCCGTCATTCCAGTTGGCCATGGCTCATTAAAACGCGTGGGCTTGCTGGGGGCTAATATTTCCAAATCTGTGCAGCTCACAGGGCCATGGAAACAGATTATGACGGGTGTTTTCCAATGTGTCTGATTTGTCCATTGTCACATGCATTGGAGAGGGGAGGAAGGTGTATGATGCACAGAGCTGTTTCCCAACAGCTTGCACCGGGAACCTCCTTTTGAGAATATGTAATCTCTTACCTCTCCTCTTCCTATAGGAATTAAAAGAAAAAACCCATTTTGTCACTTTTGTGTGTTACAAAAATTGAATTTAAGAATTTTTAGACATGTTTTTCCCATCTAATAAGTGATGCATGCTGTTCTATTTACTTTAATTATGTAAGAAAAACATGATTTGTCAACAGACATTCATAAATTACATAGTTTATCAAACTTGGTCAAGAAACACAATTTTAAAATGCAAATGGAAATTTAATTATGTATTGGCATTGAAAATAGGCAAGACCTGCTTTTGCAACCTCATGTTTGGAATTTTTGCATTTCGACTTAAAAAAATTCAACTGCGTAATTTTGAGTTTTATTTTTAAATATTGACATAAAAGAGGAGAATAGACCACTTGCCATTATTTCTTTAAAGTATCCCATTGGTGCAGTGGATAGCTTCATTCCCAGTAAAGGAAGAAGCATGGATTTCTCATTATAGTTTTCTCACTTTAACATTGGCTTCTGGAATGTTGGAGATAGCCTGAAGGGCTACTGAGGCTTTTGACTAGATAAATGAAATTTAGAGATTAGGCTCAGAAAATGTAGGAGTGATTTGGCAGTATTATCATTTTTAAGCTTCTTATGTAGGATGACAGCTTCTGAGATGGTTCCTTCTTCTTGAGTGTGGGCTGAATCTAGTGACTTGCTTCTAATGAAGAAAGTGATGGGATATTTCTTCCAAGATTAGGTTGTAAAGGACTATGACTTCTCTTTTGTTCTCCCTCTCCCTCTCTCTTCTCACTTGCTCACTCTGATGAAGCTGGCTGCCATGTTGTAAGGAAGCCTCCACACACCCCCTCCAGGGCAACTTCCAGCCAAGAGCTAATAACGATCTGAATCTCTCAGTCCAGTGTCCCGTGAGGAGCAGAATCTTGCTGCAACCATGCAGTGAGCTTGGAAATGGATTTCTTCCCAGTCGAGCCTTCAGATGACTGCAGCCCCCTCAGCACCTTGATTGCACCTCTGAGACATCTTGAGCCAGAGGACTCAGGTAAGCTGTGTCCAGAGTCACAGACATAATGTGAGATAATATGTGTTTTTATTTTAATCCACTAAGGTTTAGAATAATTAGTTATGCTGCAATAGATAATTAATACACTTTGTTATTTTCTTGTTGATTTCAACATCACTGTTCCTTATGCTTCTGGTCTTTAACCAGTGGCTACACATTAAGGGAAATCTGGTGTACATGGCATAGTATCAGAAATACAACAAGGTCATTCAGAATCAGCCTGGGCAGCTGAGCCCCAAACCACCCAAAGGTCTGAATCATGAATGTGCCCATCTTCCCTCTCAAGCAGTCTCACTAAAAATACACAGAGGCTCTCACATAGCTTTGTTTGTTTTAAAGAGAAAACATATTTACTTCCTTGGTTGATTTAAAAAAGATGCCATTGCCACCTTTTGTGATGTGAATCCAGGTGATGGCTAAGGGGAAAAAAGAACATCCATCTGGCAGCCAGGAAAAGAGAGCGTGTGGGGGACCCTATGGGAGGTTTTGATAGGTCAGGACTGGAGGTGGAAAATAGCCTGTCTGCTCACATTTGATTGGCCAAAATTAAGTCACATGACCATGTCACACTGCAAAGGAAGCTGGGAAATATAATCTAGAGCTGTGCCCAGAAGGTGGAGGAGACAGATTTTGGCAACACATAGCAGTATCTGCCAAAATGATGAACTCTTATGAAGTTGAATTGAGCCTCTAGGACAGCGGTCCCCAACCTTTTTGGCATTAGGGACTGGTTTCGTGGAAGACAATTTTTCTATGGCCCAGTGGGGGAAGGTTCAGGTGGTAACGTGAGTGATGGGGAGCAGCAGATGAAGCTTTGCTTGCTCACTGCTCACCTCCTGCTGTGTGGCCTGGTTCCTAATAGGCCACAGACCGGTACCAGTCTGCGGCCCGGGGTTTGGGGACCACTGCTCTAAGATGTACAGACATCATACTAAGCATTACAGACACAAACAAGGTAAAAAAGTGTGGTCCTTGTTCTCAAAGACATCACAGTCTAGCTGGAGGAGTCTGTTGATGAAAAGTGGTTTAGAAATCAAGTCTTATGCCAGCTTTCACCATCCCCATGTGAAAAACGGTAGCAACTACAGAGTGTTCTGTTCATCGGCTGAACAGTACATGTTCATCTTGCAGAGATTTTATCCCCAACGCCAGGGGGCCACAAAACCACTCACCTTAAGACTCTCTTTGTTAGAAACTACGTACATGACAAAACCTCTCCCTACCCTGGTGGAATGTTTGTGACTGTGATCTTGCAAGTGGCATGTGTGGGAACCAATTAGGCCAATGGTCTGAAACTCCAACAACACCTACTTGCAGGAATGATGTTTTCCAGGGTAGTTTTCAATGTTTTTGCCAAGAATTGGGGAATTAGGTGTAGACTGGAGCAAGCTCTTTGGAAACATAATTTTGGACTATAGACTGAAGTTGAAAATATGCATAACCTGTGACCCAGCAGTGTTCTCCCACCTTGGGGAATATTTTGATCATGTACACCAGCATAAGAACATTCATCGCAGTGATGTCTGTAACAGTAAAAAACTGACAACTGCACAAATGTTCATAAACAATAGAATAACTTATGGTATAGCCACATAATGGAATATTATACAGCAGTGAACATGAATAATTTATAGCTTCATGCATCAACATGAATGAATCTCAAAAACATAATCTTGAGTGTAAAACACAAGTCATACAGGAATAGATAAGGATGATTTCATTTATATAAAGTTCAAAAACATTCCAAACATTCCATTAATGACCTTGGCCTTACTTGCCCAGCTTCTCATGCCAACCCCGGCATTATAGTGAAGTCCCACCCAGCCAAAGCTGAGAGGGAGGATGGAGGAAGGGACAGACAAAGAGAGAGAAGAAGAAGACAAAGAAGAAGAAGAGGAGAAGGAGAAGGAGGGGGAAGGGGAGGGAGGAGAGAGAATGAATATGTGTATGTGGAGGGTAATATGGTTTGAGAATGGAAGAGAGATCCAGGTTTTCTGACCCCACTTACATGTTCAAAAAATGCACACGTGGACTGGACATCTATTGAACAATTTTATGTCCCTTTCACTGTGCAAAGCAATTCCGTATATTTCAAGTCATTTCATCCTCACAGTAGCCCTGCAAGGACATGTAGTTGTTCCCATTTTCCCTATTAGGAGTGTAAAACTCAAGGAGGTTAAGGGATTTACCCAAGGTCATCATGGTGGGGATGGGAACTTTGGTGTTCAGTCTCAAAATGTATAGATGCAGAAGTTCAGGGAATATGCTTGGAAAAATCTAGTGGGAAATAACTTCATCTAAACCACTGCCCCTTTGAATACTGCCATCTCAGCCCGGAAACCCCCCTTCCCCATTTTATTATTTTTGTTCCAGGGTACATCATTTGGAGGGCAAATAAAGTGCTAGCAGCATTCTCCCTGCATTGGCTCCATAGGCCCACTCCTTTGAGCAGGTGGCTTGGTCCTTGCAGATGTGGTTGAGCTTACACATCTGGCAAGCATTAGTTAGTGGGCAGCAAATGCTATTTCACAGCCCTAATGAAATTTGGGTCTGCTGCATTTTAATAAACCATCCAAGGAAGCAAGATCCCTGGCATTTTCTTGGCAGTAAGGTTCTGGAAGAAACAGAAAAATTTCTATCATCATGATGGATTTGGTTATTTTCATCTTGTACAAAGTTACTCACAGTTGAAAGTCTGGACAAGATAGCTCTTGATTAAATGAAAACTGTGTCTGACTAGTACATAAGTTATGTAGTGGAGGAGCAGAAAAATCAGAGGGTGCTTTTATTAGCTCAGTCCCCATAATGGTTTAACTCAAACTGGAGAAGCTCTTCTACCTTGCAAGTATGTCAAACAGGTACATGGTTGAAACATGTCCTTGAAGAAATGAAAACTCTGGTTGGAGACTGAGTTTTGGTAATGGGCACTCGCTGTTCTGGATATTGTCATTTTCATCTTTGCAGTTGTACTGCTTTGCTTTGTGCTTATTAATCCATTAGTCCTACCCCTACCACATCTACACCCAAGGGTCCTATTTCTATATCTTATGGTTTATTTGCTTGGCCTGTGAGCCCTTGAATTGCCTTCCTCATTCTCACCCATCCATCCCATGTTCCTAGACATATATTAAATGTACAGTTTTGTCTTTCCCCAGGAGTCACTAAGCTAGCTAATTGAAACGGGGAGGACAATGCAGTCAGATGGAGTCAACTGCATTTTTTTTTTCTCCTGGGGACTTGAATTTAGAAGGGAATGGTTTAAAAAAAGAGAATGGTAGTAAATAATGCTGTTCAATAAATATTCCTGATTCTCCTTCTAAGCACACGGTAGGACTGCATTTCTTGGCTCCATTGTGGTTGGACAGAGCCTTTGAATAGTTCTGACCAAAGAGCTGTGAGCAGAACTGACATGGGTTATTTCAAGGATACACAAGACCCCTAGAATTCGTTTCCCCTTTGTCATGGCAACCCGCTGGAGTCCATAGCAGCTCTGATGAGCAGATCCCCTACCAATACACCATGGACTATAAAATAAGTGAGAAATAAAACTTTGTTTCTTAGAGAACAAACTTATGGTTATCAAAGGGGGGGAAAGGGGTAGGGGAGGATAAATTAGTAGTTTGGGACTAACATATACACACTACTATATACAAAATAGATAACTAACAAGGACCTACTGTATACTACAGGGAACTCTGCTCAATATTTTGTAATAACCTAAATGAGAAAAGAATAGATACATGCATATGTATAACTGAATCACTTTTCTGTACACCTGAAACTAACACAACATTGTTAATCAACTATACTCCAATATAAAATAAAAATTTTAAAAAAAAGAAAAGATAAATAAAATAAAAGCTACTGAGATGGAATTGTTTATTACTACAGCATAATATAGTTTATACTGACTGATACAGAGAGAGAGAAAGAAAAATACGGGTAAGTAAGAAAAGGAAGAGTGATCAAAGCGAGTTTTTATGTCTGTATGCTGGGATTGTAATATATGATCTTGGGAGTGATGGTGGTCCATTGGTTGTCCATTCATACAGTATGTAACCTTTTGATTCTGGCTTCTTTCATTGAACATGATGCATCTGAAATTAATATATCCTGTGGCATGTATCAGTAGTTTGTTTTATTTTATTGCTAATTCAGAATAAGTAGCTGAGAAAGCTACCCCACAGGAAGCTCACCATCACTGCCTTGTCAAATTTTCTACCCTAACCACTTGCAACCCCAGTATAACATGGACACCTTATTTTGCTATTGGCAGAAAAGAGATGTAAAATTTTTAATTTGTTTTTTTAAAAAACAAACTAGGAATCCAGAGGTTTCGGGGTACTCCATGAAGCACTGGAAAGAACCTGTCATTTCCCAGCAGATCATGAAGATCAGTTAACATTACTACAGTATGTCTTGAACTGCAACACATGTGCTCATGTGTGTCAGAGGTTATTTGAAGCTCCCAGGGTATTTTTCTGGAGCACTTGACTCAACTCTTTGGAATAAATGCTTAATAACGTATTTACTTAAAAAATCAACTGAAAAGTACTTATAGAAAAGTACACAGATCACAAATGTACATATCACTGAGTTTTCAAAAACTGAACACACCCTTGTAACAGTGAACTCAGATCGAGATATAGTACCTACTCCCTCTAAGGTCACCATTACCCTGCCTCCTAGCACTGGAGGTTAGTCTTGCCTGTGTTTGTGCTTTAAATGAGTGAAAGCATATGCAATGTACTCTTTTGTGTCTAGGTCTTTCACTCAACATTGATTGTGGGATTCATCCATCTTTTGAATGTAGTTGTAGTTTGCTCATCCTTAATGTACAGTATTCCATTGTGTGACTGTCACGCACTTCATTTATCTGCTCTAGTGTGGATGCACATATGGGTATTCTCTAGGTTTTGGCTCTGATATAGTGCTGCTAAGAACATTACAAACCATATTCCTTGGTGAATATATGTATGCATTTCTACTGGGTATCTATATCTAGGAGTGAAAATGCTGAGTGATAGGGTATACATATGTCTGCCTTTAGTAACTATGACCAAATAGTTTTTCAAAGTTACTTAATTTATTATTAAAAAATTTACATAGAGTACATTTGTATGGATGTACCACAGTTTGTTTATCCATTAACATGATGAAGGACATTTGGGTTGCTAACTCTTGGTGATTATGAATAATGCTGTTTTATATTAATGAAATTAAGATGGTTGCTGGTGTTCAGGTCTTCTATATTTTTCTGATTTTATGCTTCTTGTTATTTTTTTCATTTTGTTTTTTATTTTTATTAAATATAGTTGATTTATAATGTTTCAGGTGTATAGAAAAGTGATTAATTTATATATGTATACATACTTAGATTCTTTTTCATTATAGGTTATTATAAAATATTTAATATAGTTCCCTGTTATACAGTAGGTTGTGCCTGTTGTTCTATTGGTTTTTGAGAGATGAGTATTAAAATATCCAAATCTGTGGATTTATCTGTTTCTTCTTCCAGTTTTTGTCACTGTTGCTTCATGTATTTTGAGGCCTGGTAGTTAGCTGCATGCTCATTTGGGGTTGCTTTCTCTTATTGAATAGACCCTTTCATTGTCATATACTGTAATGTCCCTTCTCATCTCTGGTATTTTCCTTGTTATGAAGTCTACTTTCTCTGAGATTAAAATAGTCACTTCCAAATTTCTTCTGATTAGTGTTTGCATCATATATCTTTTTCCCTTTGTTTATTGTTAACTCATCTATATCATTATCTTTAAAATTGGTTTCTTATATATAGCACATAGTTGAGTCTTTAAAAACCTTTTCTAAGTGCAAGCTGATAATTTCTGACTTTTAATTGGTGTGTTTAGGCCACTTACATTGATTATTGATATGGTTGAATTTTGGCTTCCCTTTTATTATTTGTTTTCATTCCTCTGTTTCCTCTCTTGCTTTCTTTTGGGTTGAGTAGTTTTTAGTCTTTCATTAAATTTTTTTCTGTTAACTTTTGGGTTTCTCTCTTTGTGTAGATTTCTTTAGTGTTGATCTAGGGATGATAATTACATATTAATTTTTACAGTCTAATTAGAGTTAATATTTTATCACTTCAAGTAGAGTGTGGAATCCTGACAACCATTTAAATCCTTTAGCCTCTGTCACTTTAAGTTTAGTTGTTATATGCATTATATTTACATACATTGAAAATCTCACCAGACAATATTGTAACTTTTGCTTTTAATAGTCATAAATATTTTTAAAAACTTAAGAGGAGAAAAATAGTTCAATACATTACTCAGATATTTATCATTTCTGTTGGTCTTCCTTCCTTACAAAATTCCACATTTTGTTTGGTATCACTTCTCTGCATAAATAACTTCCTTTATCATTTCTTTTTGAGCAAGTCTGCTAACAATGATTATCTCACTTTTCCTTCATCTAAGAGTATTTTTATTTTACACTTATTTCTGAAGGATATCTTCACAATAGAGAATTATGCATCAACAGTTCTTTTCTTTCAGCATGCTATAAAGATGTTTTCATTCCTTCCAATACACATTGCTTTGAAAAATAATCTTCAGTAACTTGAATTGTTGCTCCTTTATGTGTAATGTGTCTTTTATCTTTGATTTTCATCAGGTTGATTATGATGTACCGAGGCACAGTTTTTCTTGAGTTTCTCTGGTCTGGTGTTCATTGAGATTCTTAAATCTTAATTTATGCCTCATAATATTTGGGAAGTTTTTAGCTATGCTTTTTCAAATATTTTCTTTCTGCATCAGTTTATTTCTTCTCTCTTCTGGAAATCGAATGACACATATGTTAAACCTTATTGAATTGTTCTACAGGTCCTTGAGACTCTGTTCATTTTTTAACACCATTTTTGTTTGTTTGTTTTCAGTTGGACAACTTTTGTTGATGTGTCTTCATGTTCACTGACTCTGTCATTTCCATTCTTCTATTTAACTCAAATAGTGAATTTTCTATTTCGGTTATTATATTTTATGGTTTAAAATTTTTCTTTTGGTTCTTTTGTATACTTTATACCCTTTCTGCCCAGAATTTCTATCTTTCCATTTGTTTCAAGAGAGTCCTAACTTACTTTCTAGAGCATGGTTATCATACCTGTTTAAAAATCTTTGATAATTCCAACATTGGGTAACCTCAGTACTAGCATCTGTGATTACTTTATTATGGTTTTTGTATGTCATGTAATTTTGGGTTGTATCCTGGACATTTCAAATATTATGTTATGAGATTCTGTGTTCTGTTGAAATTCTCTGGAGAATGTTGATTTTTTTTTTTTTCTTTTTTGGCAGGCATCTTCTTAGTTTTAGGCTTCAAGTCTTGAGCTGTCTCTCATGGCTTATGGTTCCAGTATTAGCTCAGTTTTTTTCTTTGATTGTCTCTCATTTTTTATTTTTAACTAGACTTTATTTTTTAGAGAAGTTTTAGGTTCACAGAAAAAATGAGTGAGAAGTATAGACAATTGCTAAGTAGCTCTTGCCCTCATACACACACAGCCTTCCCCATCACCAACATCCAGAGCAGTAATTTGTTATAATCAATGAACCTACACTGACACATCATTATCACCAAAAGTCCATAGTTTACATTAGGGTTCAATTTTGGTGTCGTACATTCTATGGGTTTTGACAAATGTATAATGAAATGTACCAACCATTGTAGTATCATACAGAATAGTTTTGCTGCCCTGAAAAATTTGGGTATGAGTCCAGTTTTCAAATGTTTGCTGTGCTATTTTGACCTGCTGCACGTTTGTTCCTTTTGGGGACAAGTTTGGGACCTGAGCAATAATCTGGACCTAAGTTCATTTCTCAAAACCTTTGGTATGCTGTTTGAGGTCAACTCCATATATGCACAGTTCAGAAATGGATGTAGAACTTGATCCACATCTTTTTGCCATCCATTTCTCAAAACTCCATTCTCTTCATGACTCCTCCAACACTCCCCAGATCTTTGGGTTCCCTTTTTCTGGTTCTTAGGCTAGAAAGGTGAGAGTTTAGCCTCTCAGTGCTGTCGTGTATTTCCCATGACTGGGTCTGGCTCCAAGGTGAAGCAGCAAGAGAGAAGAGAGAGAGAAAAAAGCAGCCATGATTCCCATCTGCTTTTTCATTCGTATGATCAGAAAGGAGGATTTTCATGTGACTTCATGGCTGCTGCTGCAACTATCATGGGAGCACAGTTCTGGGACATTTTCCAGGGACAAGACACAGAGATAAAGAAAAAACAGCGGGTTTTCCTCACTCTGTCTGTTCCACAGGGCCCTCTTTGCTGGTCCTCTGACCATAAAAAGATGACTTCTTGTCATCCTTTTCCCTCCGTGACTGTTGATCAGTCTGGGATTTGACCTTCTCCAAGTCTGCGATGGGAGACATGGGAGGAAAGAAACAACCAGAGACTCCTGGCCGTGTCCATCTGCCTTTGAGTGTTAATCCTCCCTGCATCTGCCCGTTATCATTTCCTTCTCAGACTTCTCTGATGATTGCTTTATGTATCCTGCCCAGGGTTTTAGTTGCAATCACTGGGAGAGGCAGAGTGGAGTGAGGTTGCTCCATCATACCCAGCTCTAGAAGTCTGCTTAATAGTTTAACTGGTAAGAAATTCTAAATTTTTTTTAAAAACATCTTTATGGGAGTATAACTGTTTTACAATAGTGTGTTAGTTTTTCCTTTACAACAAAGTGAATCAGTTATACATATACATATGTTCCCATATCTCTTCCCTCTTGCATCACCCTCTCTCCCACCCTCCCTATCTCACCCCTCTAGGTGGTCACAAAGCACAGAGGTGATCTCCCTGTGCTATGTGGCAGCTTCCAACTAGCTATCTAAATTACATTTGATAGTGTATATATGTCCCTGCCACTCTCTCGCTTCGTCACAGCTTACCCTTCCCCCTCCCCATATCCTCAAGTCCATGCTCTAGTAAGTCTGTGTTTTAAGGAATTCTGAATTTTATTTTTATATGAAAACATGCAGAGTAAGACTGCAAGATTGACACGAACTTTTCAGATAAAGCTTAAGTGTTTGAGTACATCTAAGATTGTAGGAGACTTCATCTCTCTGCTTAGAGAGAAGACAAGCTGGAGAAGGGGTGCCCCCATTGGGAGAGATAATAGGGTTAACAAAGACTCCTGTTCATTGTGTGACTGACCAGCCCTGTGAGAATCTGCAGTCCCTCTTTCCTCATTAAGACTTAAAAAAATTTTTTTTTATACAGTAGGTTCTTATTAGTTATCTATTTTATACATATCAGTGTATATATGTCAATCCCAGTTCATCACACTTGCCACTTTCTTCATACCACCACCCTTGCCACTTTCCCCACTTGGTGTCCATACAT
This sequence comes from Kogia breviceps, assembly GCF_026419965.1. Classification (NCBI taxonomy): domain Eukaryota; kingdom Metazoa; phylum Chordata; class Mammalia; order Artiodactyla; family Physeteridae; genus Kogia; species Kogia breviceps. The sequence continues at coordinate 119,546,761 of NC_081312.1, read as the reverse complement.
TTGTTCTCTACATCTGTATTTCAATCTCTGCCCTGAAAAGTGGTTCATCTGTACTATTTTTCTAGGTTCCACATATATGCGTTAATATACGGTATTTGTTTTTCTCTTTCTGACTTCACTGGGTATGACAGTCTCTGGATCAATCCACATCTCTACAAATGACCCAATTTTGATCCATTTTATGGCTGAGTAATATTCCATTGTATATATGTACCACATCTTCTTTATCCATTCATCTGTCAATAGGCATTTAGGTTGCTTCCATGACCTGGCTATTGTAAATAGTGCTGCAATGAACATTGGGGTGCATGTGTCTTTTTGAATTATGGTTTTCTCTGGGTATATGCCCAGTAGTGGATTGCTGGGTCATATGGTAATTCTATTTTTAGTTTTTTAAGGAACCTCCATACTGTTCTCCATAGTGGCTGTATCAGTTTACATTCCCACCAACAATGCAAGAGGGAACCCTCTCCAGCATTTGTTGTTTGTAGATTTTCTGATGATGCCCATTCTAACTGGTGTGAGGTGATACCTCATTGTAGTTTTGATTTGCATTTCTCTAATAATTAGTGATGTTGAGCAACTTTTCATGTGCTTCTTGGCCATCTGTATGTCTTCTTTGGAGAAATGTCTATTTAGGTCTTCTGCCCATTTTTGGATTGGGTTTTTTGTTCTTTTAATATTGAGCTGCATGAACTGTTTATATATTTTGGAGATTAATCCTTTGTCCATTGATTCATTTGCAAATATTTTCTCCCATTCTGAGGGTTGTCTTTTCATCTTGTTTGTAGTTTCCTTTGCTTTGCAAAAGCTTTTAAATTTCATTAGGTCCCATTTGTTTATTTTGTTTTTATTTCCATTACTCTAGGAGGTGGATCAAAAAATATCTTGCTGTGATTTATTTCAAAGAGTATTCTTCTTATGTTTTTCTCTAAGAGTTTTATAGTGTCTGGTCTTACATTTAGGTCTGTAATCCATTTTGAGTTTATTTTTGTGTATGGTGTTAGGGAGTGTTCTAATTTCATTCTTTTACATGTAGCTGTCCAGTTTTCCCATCACCACTTATTGAAGAGACTGTCTTTTCTCCATTGTATATCCTTGACTCCTTTGTCATAGATTAGCTGACCACAGGTGTGTGGGTTTATCTCTGGGCTTTCTATCTTGTTCCATTGATCTGTATTTCTGTTTTTGTGCCAGTACCTTGTTGTCTTGATTACTATAGCTTTGTAGTATAGTCTGAAGTCAGGGAGTCTGATTCCTCCATCTCGGTTTTTTTCCCTCAAGACTGCTTTGGCTATTCAGGGTCTTTTGTGTCTCCATACAAATTTTAAGATTTTTGGTTCTAGTTCTGTAAAAAATGCCACTGGTAATTTGTTAAGGATTGCACTGAATCTGTAGATTGCTTTGGGTAGTATAGTCATTTTCACAATATTGATTCTTTCAATCCAAGAACATGGTATATCTCTCCATCTGTTTGTGTTATCTTTGATTTCTTTCATCAGTGTCTTATAGTTTTTGGCATACAGGTCTTTTACCTCCTTATGTAGGTTTATTCCTAGGTATTTTATTCTTTTTGTTGCAGTGGTGAATGGGATTGTTTCCTTAATTTCTCTTTCTGATCTTTTGTTGTTAATGTATAGGAATGCAAGAGATTTCTGTGCATTAATTTTGTATCCTGCAACTTTACCAAACTCATTGATTAGCTCTAGCAGTTTTCCGGTGGCATCTTTAGGATTCTCTATGTATAGTATCATGTCATCTGCAAACAGTGACAGTTTTACTTCTTCTTTTCCAATTTGTATTCCTTTTATTTCTTTTTCTTCTCTGATTGCCGTGGCCAGGACTTCCAAAACTATGTTGACTAATAGTGGCGAGAGTGGACATCCTTGTCTTGTTCCTGATCTTAGAGGAGATGCCTTCAGTTTTTCACCATTGAGAATGATGTTTGCTGTGGGTTTGTCATATATGGCCTTTATTATGTTGAGGTAGTTTCCCTCTATGCCCAGTTTCTGGAGAGTTTTTTTATCATAATTGAATAAATTATGATAAAAATTTGAATTTTGTCAAAAGTTGAATTTTGTCAAAAGCTTTTTCTGCATTTATTGAGATGATCATATGGTTTTTATTCTTCAATTTGTTAATATGATGTATCACATTGATTGATTTGCGTTTATTGAAGAATCCTTGCATCCCTGGGATAAATCCCACTTGATCATGGTGTATGATCCTTATGTGTTGTTGGATTCTCTTTGCTAGTATTTTGTTGAGGATTTTTGCATCTATATTCATCAGTGATATTGATCAGTAATTTTCTTTTTTTGTAGTATCTTTGTCTGGTTTTGGTATCAGGGTGATGGTGGCCTCATAGAATGAGTTTGGGAGTGTTCCTTCCTCTGCAATTTTTTGGAAGAGTTTGAGACGGATGGGTGTTAGCTCTTCTCTAAATGTTTGATAGAATTCACCTCTGTAGCCATCTGGTCCTGGATTTTTGTTTGTTGGAAGATTTTTCAGCACAGTTTCAATTTCATTACTTGTGATTGGTCTGTTCATATTTTCTATTTCTTCCTGGTTCAGTCTTGGAAGGTCATACCTTTCTAAGAATTTGTCCATTTCTTCCAGGTTTTCCATTTTATTGGCATAGAGTTGCTTGTAGTATTCTCTCATGATCCTTTGTATTTCTGCAGTGTCTGTTGTAACTTCTCCTTTTTCATTTCTAATTTTATTGACTTGAGATCTCTCCCTCTTTTTCTTGATGAGTCTGGCTAATGGTTTATCAATTTTGTTTATCTTCTCAAAGAACCAGCTTTTAGTTTTATTGATCTTTGCTATTGTTTTCTTTGTTTCTATTTCATTTATTTCTGCTCTGATCTTTATGATTTCTTTCCTTCTACTAACTTTGGGTTTTGTTTGTTCTTCTTTCTCTAGTTCCTTTAGGTGTAAAATTAGATTGTTTATTTGACATTTTTCTTGTTTTTTGAGGTAGGCTTGTATTGCTATGCACTTCCCTCTTAGAACTGCTTTTCTTGCATCCCATATGTTTTGGATTGTCATGTTTTTGTTGTAATTTTTCTCTAGGTATTTTTAAATTTTCTCTTTGATTTCTTCAGTGATCTCTTGGTTAGTTAGTAACATATTGTTTAGCCTCTATGTGTTTGTATTTTTTACATTTTTTTCCCTGTAATTGATTTCTAATCTCATTGCTTTATAAGAATTTTCTTTAAAGTTTCTCTGCTTCTGTCTTTTTTTGCTGATAATGGGTCCTGTCAGAAATTTTCCCCAGACTTACTGATTCTGGAAAACAGTTGAAAATAACCCTGGCTGCATGGAGCACTGACATCTATTGAGAGTGTTCCTGTATCCCAGCACAGTCGTCCTGGGAGATGGCATCCCTGGGAACTCCATTTCTCTGACATCCTTGCCTGAAGGGGAAGGGGATGAAGGAGATCTCTTGCCATAATGATGCATTGAAATTATGCTTTGAGATGCCATTTTTTGGGAAAAATGTCGTTTTATTTTACAGATGCTTCTTGTTGAAGAACAGGGTGGAGATGGAAGATACTAAGGGCTGAGAGGTGCCCTCCCAAGATGGAAGCAGGAATGAAAGTCTTCTCAACCCTGTGCCCTTGGGAATAAGTGAGATGGCTCTGGGACCTGGTAAGAGTAGAGAGAGTGGACTGGAGAGAGCGAAGGAGACAGAGAAGGTGAGGTCTGCAGATGCCTGAGAGAGGCTACTCTGTAGGGACCAAATGAAAACCAAAAGCAATCAGCGAAGCTTTTTGCGTTGTCTTCTGGCTTCCAAGTGTTTTTGTGGCTGGCCACCAGTGAGAGTGTACTAACCAGTGACCTTTGTAACCAACCCAGAGTACCTTGAAGCAGAGTGGATTTGTCAGGAGTATAGAATTTCCTCATTTTCATTCTAATCTTATTGAATGTATTTGAGGGGATGGAGTGAGGTGAAAAGCTATTTGGACCTCTTCTCAGGCTACTCTCCGCTTCAGAATATACAGGACAATCTCAATCTCTTTTATAAAAAAAATTTATTGAACTATAGTTGATTTACAATATTGTGTTTAATTTCTGCTGTGCAGCAAAGTGACTCAGTTATACATATATACATTCATTTTTTATATTCTTTTCCATTATGGTTTAATCACAGGATATTGAATATAGTTCCCTGTGCTATACAGTAAGACCTTGTTTTTTATCCATCTTATAATGAATAGTTTGCGTTGGCTAACCTCAAACTCTCAATCCATCCCTCCCCCACTCCCCTGCCCCCTTGGCTACCACAAGTCTGTTCTCTATATTTGTGAGTGTTTTTGTCTCATAGATATGTTCATTTGCATCATATTTTAAACTCCAATCTATCTTTTTTTAATGCCCAGTATTCTAGGATCAAAAAGACCCTGCCATCCCCGCAGCCTGGCTGCTGCTCCTGTAACCTTCCATGAAAGGTGATCAGAGCTTTGTGAACCTCAGTTGCCTCAGTCATTTTTGTGAGATGGCTATTTTCTCTCACTGGGACTGTGATTTGAAATTGGATAATCTTAGGTGTTGGACCCTTGATTGTATTTATTATTTTGAGTCATTTCTTGGAATCTCCTAATGTTAGAATGCAACCTTTGTCCCAAGATTCTGTCTCCTACTTGCCCTCACATCAGCTTATTGTTATTGTTAAAAACAATAACTTATTTAACAGTTACTGTTGCTCTTATCTTTAGATATCAAATAATGCCTCCCTCACAGCATCCCATTTGCTGTGTCCTCCTGGTTTTCTCTTCTTCCTCTTTTATACCATTCATTACTTACCCATGGGTCATGTAGAAAGCCATATGCGGGTGAGGAAATGGTGCTGTCAAGACAAGAAAAAGAAAAGCCTACCCTCCTTTCATTTAATGCTTCTTATTGTGGAAACGCTTGTACTGAAAACTGCTAAGAAACAAAAATGGCGGAGAGAAGCCTGGAGGTGGGGATGAGCCCAATCCCCAGACAAGACAGGGAAATGTCAACTACAGGATAAGGAAAGAAATAAGAAATTCCTGGGGTGGGGGGAGACCAACCTACATGTGGTTGGCTGGGATAAACCTCAGGGAAGCAGGAGTGGGATGAAGGAATTTTCCACAGTTAACAGTAGACCCTCTTGTGAGGGATGAAGTAGGGATTGGCTGGTTTGGTGCCTAGGACTCGGCTTAGAAGTGGCTGGCAAGAAGAAGGAAAGACCAATGATAGAACTTAAGTGGGGGGGGTTCTTAGTCTTGGTCCAACATTTGGGGAAATTAGAAAAAAACCCAAACATTCCTGAGCTTTACTCTAGACCAACGCTTCTTGAGCCCTACTCTGCATTAGAATTATTTGGGAATCTTAGTGAAATACAGATTCTGATGAATGAGGTCTCCAGTAGTGTCTGAAATTCTGTATGTCCACTGAGCTCCCTGGTGATGCTGCTGCTGCTGGCTTGAGGACCATACTTTGAGTAGCAAGGGTCTAGAACAATTAAATCATAATCTCTTGTGGGTGGATCCTAGTCATGGATTTTTAAAAAGACTCCCCAGATTTATAGAGTTGAGACCCATCACCTTAGAGCCTAATAAAGGATGGGAGTTCAGGAACTTGTGGGCCACCATGATGAAAGTTCACACCACTGTGAAGATGTGACAGATGGTCTGAGAGGGATCACCGCCTCTGTGTGGAATTAGAAGGATCTCCAAGTTTGCTTGGGGGAGCCAGAGCTAATTCATCATAGCAGGTGGCATTGGCCTCTCTTGAAGAGGGTCACTGTGTGGGGTCTGGGTGCCCTCAGCAAATCCATGTCAAGGATTTCTGTGGTCAACATGTCCCTTAGTGGTGGGAGACTGTTACAAATCTCCCCTCACTCTGGATCCTCCTAGTTACTAGTGTTCTCCTTTTAGAAGGATACTTTTCGGACTTCAAAGACTTCTCTTTTACCCTCAAAATGGCCCAGTCAGGTCTGGGTCAAATATATTTTTTACCCAATGGAAGATGGGACCATATCCAGAACTGTCAACCTAAAACTCAGTCTCAGATGAAGCAAAATTCAAATAAAAACACTTTGAGAGAAGAAGGAAGTAAACACAATACAAAAAACGAAACGGTAGTGGCTGGTTGGGGTCAGTTTGTAGCCCATCAAATGTCCCCCTAAATTACATGGTGCATCATCCATTTCTGGGCTAGTGTTTGCCTTATAAATGTATCGTTATTATTCTTTGAGCAATTTAAACTACTGGCTTGGAGATTATTCCTTTGTTTTCCTGCATGGGCCTAATGCTGCTCCTGCAGAAGCCAGAATTTATCCACCCTTCCTCCATCTCCTCGGGCCCTATCATTCATTCTGATTTTGATTGCCCTGTCATTCTGTGACTTTGGATAATAGGCCATTATTCTACGAATTACTATTATATTTTATTAATAAGAGCCAGGAGAATTGATAGCAGTGAAGTGCTGAAAGATTTGCAAGTGCAGCCCTCATATCTGTTGTCAAGTGTAACTCCGTTAGCCAGTGATGGATGAGGACAGTGCACGCTCCCTCTGTGCCACCTGCCCTTAGCAGCCAGGTGAGTACCAGCCAGACCCTGGATCTGGGGACTGTTGGCTGAGCTTGGCTCAGGGCCTCCCTGAAGGGACAAGAGTAGGAAGGGAGGGTGACACGGAGGACTTACTGTGAGTGGGGTGACCAGTCACACCTGCAAATGGCGTCATGGTCAAAACTCCAAGCACGGGCTGATGAAGGAGAAAGCTATGCATAACTTATATGCAATATTTTTCATGATGTTCCCCCTGATGATCAAAGAAATACCTGCTTATCATAATAGACACATTTGGAAAGTACTGAAAAGTGAAGACTTAAAGAAATGTACCATTTAGAGGCATCCACAAAGCTCACATTTTGGCATATTTCCCTCTCATTATATATTCTTGTGCAGATTTTTCTTTCTATAGTTAAGCTCATTCTTTCTACATAATTCTGTATACTCTTGCTTCCTGTGGCATTGCACTTACCCAAATTGTTCAAGAAAACTCTTCTTAAATATCATTTGACAGCTGCTTTAATGTACTACCATAGAGTTAAATCATGGCTTACTAACCCCTGGGCATATTTACCACCGATCAGGAGGGATCCTTTCTCCACTGATGGATTCCCCTATAAAGCACGGTGCTTGGGGAAATTCTATCAGTCACCTGGATCATCCTTCAGCTCCAACATTTTCTAGATCTGTGGCCAAACTCCCCTTGTAATTGTGGGTAAAATGGGAGTCATAATACTTAGTGGTGCAGAGTTGCTGTATCTCTGAAAGAAGATCATTGCTGTAAAGCATCTGGCATAAAAGCAAGGGCTCTTGAAATCAGTCTAAATCAGCTGCACCAGAATTTCGAGTGTCTTTGCACTTGGTGTCCCTTCCATCTGGAATGTTTTCCCCCTAGAAATCTGTATAGGAATCTGCTTGGTTTCCTACTCAGTAGGAATTTCCTACCCAGCTAATTTGCTCAAAGATGACAATGACAAGAAAGCCATTTTTTTTTAATGGAGAAAGAGACTCACGTGGGTTCCTTCAAGGGCTGTTATTCTGCATGGCCACAGTGCTTTGACTACACAAAGGAGAGCAAAATAAGGCCATCCTTTTTTTAAAATGAGGTGTAGTTGATTTGCAATATTATATTAGTTTCAGGTGTACAACATAGTGATTCTATATATTTATAGATGATATTCCATTTAAAATTATTATAAAATATTGGCTATATTTCCTGTGTCATACAATATATCCTTGTAGCTTATTTGTTTTATACATGGTAGTTTGTACTTCTTAATTCCCTACCCCTATCTTGCCCCTCTTCTCTTCCCTCTCCCCTCTGGTAGCAACTAGTTTGTTCTTTATATCTGTGAGTTTGTTTCTATTTTGTTATATTCATTCGTTTTACGTGTTTCAATTCCACATATAAGTGATAACAAACGGTATTTGTCTTTCTCTGTCTGACTTATTTCACTAAGCATGATACCCTCTTGGTTCATCCATGTTGTTGCTAATGGCAGAATTTCATTCTTTTTAATGGCTGAGTAGTATTCCACGCTGTGTGTGTGTGTGTGTGTGTGTGTGTGTGTGTACACACACCACATCTTCTTTATTCAATCATCTGTTGATGGACACAGGTTGTGCCCATATCTTGGCAATTCTTGTACATGTATCTTTGAGAATTATTGTTTTTGTTTTCTTCGTGTATATACCCAGGAGTGGAATTGTTGGATCATATGGTAGTGCTGGTTTTAATTTTTGAGGAACCTCCATACTGTTTTCCATAGTGGCTGCACCAGTTTACATTTCCACCAACATTGTACTAGGGTTCCCTTTTCTCCACACCCTCACCAGCATTTGTTTTTTTTTTTTTGCAGTATGCGGGCCTCTCACTGTTGTGGCCTCTCCCATTGCGGAGCACAGGCTCTGGATGCGCGCAGGCTCAGTGGCCATGGCTCAGGGGCCCAGCCACTCCACTGGCATGTAGGATCTTCCCAGACCGGGGCACGAACCCAAGTCCCCTGCATCAGCAACCGGACTCTCAACCACTGCGTCAAGAGGGAAGCCCTGTGTTCTTTTTGATGATAGACATCCTGACAGGTGTGAGGTGATATCTCATTGTGGTTTTGATTTGCATTTCTCTGATGATTAGTGATGTTGAGCATCTTTTCATGTGCCTGTTTGCCATCTGTATGTCTTGATTGGGGAAACGTTTATTCAGGTTTTCTGCCCCCTTTTTAATCAGGTTGGGTTTGTTTGTTATTGAGTTATATGAGCTCTTTATATATTAACCCCTTGTCAATCATAGCATTTGCAAATATTTTCTCCTGTTCCATTGGCTGTCTTTTTGTTTTGTTGATGGTTTCCTTTACTGTGCAAAAGCTTTTAAGTTTAATTGGGTCTCAACTGTTTATTTTTGCTTTTGTTTCCTTTGCCTTAGGAGACAGATCCCAAAAAATATTGCTACGACTTATGTCAAGGAGTGTTCTGCCTATGTTTTCTTCTAGGAGCTTTGTGGTTTCCAGTCTTACATTTAGGTCTTTAATCCTTTTTGAGTTTATTTCTGTATATGGTGTGAGAAAATTCCTCTAATTTCATAAAGTGAGGCTACCCTTTGTATGTTTCACACAAAGCTCTTCTCTTCCCTCTCTTTGGCTCTCATTCCCTGACCTGCCCCTTCCGCCTTCCTTCTTCCTCACACTTGATAACTGGGGCTACTTCCAGTATTTTTTACATTCTAAAATTGTCACAACTGATAAAGACCCTGGACCCAGGGTGTGTGGACTCAGGCTCAGTTTGGGCTGGATTCACGTGGGAGGTGTGGAGACCAGTGGTTGAGGGGATCTAAGTGGAGCCCAATAGACCTGGGCTCTCTTTTCTCTCCCACACAGCTTTGCATTTGTGTAATGGGTGCACTGAGAAAATGTGCCTCATATGTTGTTCTAAGGCTTGAATAAGATAAAGCAACTAAGGAGATTAGCTCAATGTTGCTCATTGGAATTGTGGAATGAAAGAGAGTGAGTCCTGTTTTCAAATGGTGACATGAATTCCACTCCTTTTATTTTGTGGAACAATCCATTGTGGAGGTTGCATTCTTTCTGTGACTCCTTTGTTCAGCAAACATGTATTGAGACCTTTTTTGGGATAAGCATTGTGCTAGGTGCTGTGGTACAAAGATGATACCTCGTTCCTTTCATGGGACATCTTAGCAATTTTAATACAATATAAATTAAGTTACATTTCTATGGTTATAGGTTTTTGGAGCAGAGTTAAATCTTACTATTTTTAGCTAACTGGGGAAGGCCCTGAATGATAACATATTTCAGAATAATCCGTCCCATTACTTGACATATTATGGGAAACTCTCAGTAAGTGCAGATTTGAATTAAATTGAACTTAATCTTCTTTAAATACATACTGTAGTAGAAACTAGGTTAACAAGTGTTATCTAATAAAGAGATCCTTGGTGAGAACCAGTTAAGAATGACTATAATTAGTGATTGTTTATCATTGCCAATTTAAATCCTTCGGTATTCCTAAAGTTCTTAGAAGCGCTTAAAAAGTATTTGCACTCTTAAGAGGCTTTAAAAACATTTTCACTAGAATCTTGTTGACACAGTTAATTAACAGTTAGAATAATAGACACAAATCCTTTCTTCCCAGGTTGTACTGGGGTAAAGCTCAGTCACAGCACAATTATTTCCAAAATTCTGGTGTGTGAAATGCTGGATGGGGTCTTAGCTCTGGTTAGTAATGAGCTGAAAAAACATTAACTCCAGGCATCTTCCCCATCCTTAGTCCAGCCCTACCTAATGGGTTTTGTTCAAAATGTTTCAGATTTCTCAATTTTTTCTACAGAACTCCTTTTACTTGTAATATCTGTGACATGGCAATCTCAATTCTGAAATGAGCCATTATCTACGGATTTTTTTTTTTTTGTGGTCACTATTTCTGACAAGAAAGTCAGTATGCACATCAGATCTGTGGTTTGGGACTTCAAAATACAAACAAACCTCACAGGCTGAAAGTATTAATTTTCCAGGTGAAACCAGCCGTAAATGATACAAAATCTGTACCTTTTGTTTTCACACGCCCAAATGTGCATTAAAGATATGTGTAGGCTTGTTCACGACAATTAGTTGGAATACACAGAAGGGGAGAAAAAAGTGGAGAAAGGGGGATTTTAAACAGATGGGGTTCTGGAAGTGTGGCTCTGGGAATCTTCTGGCAATCTCTGCAGCTGTAGGGAGGACCGCCCCTGCCCATTTTTCTCCAGGCAGGATTTCATGCTTGTCTCTTTTCTGGACACGAGTCAGGTGTGCTGGGATTGGAGTGGGCCTGCCAGGCCCCTTTGCCACTTGGCTGCCAGTATATTTGCAGCCTTTGCCAGCCCCACTGGGGAGACTGAGCTTGGCCACAGCTGGGACCTCTCTGTCAGCAGGGCTGTGGGGAGAAAGGAGGCCCTTCTTAAGGTTGGGATGGACAGCAGATTTTAACGATGTGAACATAACCTTTGTATAAAAATTTAAAAAAAGAAAAGAAAAGAAAGAAAGGAAGGAAGGAAGGAAGGAAGGAAGGAAGGGAGGGAGGAAGGAAGGAAGGAAGGAAGGAAGGAAGGAAGGAAGGAAGGAAGGGAGGGAGGAAGGAAGGAAGGAAGGAAGGAAGGAAGGAAGGAAGGAAGGAAGGAAGGAAGGAAGAAAGAAATAATTGATACAGAAAGAAAAGAAAAAGAGAAAAAAGTTCTTGGGTAAAAGGTGGATTTGAATTCACTTTGGTTTTTCCCTGTCACTGAATGCACCCAGTGGCCAGGAGAGAGGGGAACTGGGGCCGTGGTCCTCAAGGGCCTGGACCTGCAGCATCTGCATCTGTGAACTTGACCCAAGCACAAATTCTTGGGCCCCTCCCCAGACCTCCTGCAGCAGACACTCTGGGGCTGAGGCCCAGTGATTTGTGTTTACCAAGCCCTCCAGGTGATACTGATGTAGCAGAAGTTTGCAAATTGCTGGCTTAGAAGCGTACCAACATCTGGCTTTGAGTATTTCTTTGTTACGCTCCAACAGAGGGAATCTTAGATTTAGCATCTCTGAGTCCTCACCTACAAGGTGGAGGTGATACTGACCATCCCTTTATTCAACAGATATGTACTGCAAAGCTACTGAGCCAGGACAGTGGAAAGGAAAACCAGAAAGGACTTGAGATCAGAGACCTTAAAGCCTGGTGGGGGAAACAGACATTGAGCGAATCATCAGAAAACAAAAGTATATTGACCAACTGCAGTGAGCGTTCTGGAGGAAAGAGTCACAGGCTCGGAGAGTTTGAGACAGGAACACCTGGCCTAGTTTGGGGACTTGAAGAAGATTCCTTGAGACAGTGACATTTGAACTGTCAGCTGAAGGACGAGAAGGGTGAGAAGGATATGAGTGAGGGAGGGGGTGGGGGGGTCCAGGCTGGAGAAAGACCTCATGTGAAGCCCATGAGTGGGTGGGGAGAGCACCACCTAGCTAAGGAAGAGTGGTTCCCAAATTTGTCTGCACCCTAGAATCACCTGGGGAGCCTCAAAAAATACCGATGTCCGGGCCACACCTCTAGAGGTTGTGATTCAGTTAAATATTAAAAGAGCCCAGGTGATTCTAACATGGGACAAGTTTGAGAACCACTGAACTGAAAGATGAGAGTGTACAGAGCCCAGAAGGGAAGAGGTATGCAGAGGAGATGAGGGGCCAGGTGAAGGGTGCAGGTCTTTCTCTTAAATACAGGGAGTGCTCAAGTAGGGCTGTAAGAGTGGGGGTGACCCGAGAAGATCTGTACTTGGCAAAGATGACTCTAGTGGCATTGGGAAGAAAATGAATTTGGGGGAGTGCGGTCAGTTGCAAGAGGAGGAGGAGATAAAGACAGAGATAAGATCATTGACCCATCTCAGCACAGAGGACGAGGAGGTGGGGAATTCATGACGGCCCTTATTTCTGCCTTGCAGATTTGCAGAGGCTGGCTGAGGACCAAGTTTGGGGGAAGTCATGAGTTTGGCTTTGGATGTATTGAATTCACTGCAAAGTGGCAGAAGAATACCATAAACAGTGGCTTGAACAAGTGAGGGGTTTGTGTGTCATGTGTAACAAGAAGGCTTGATGTAGTGGGTCCAGGGCTGGAGTGGTGGCTCCAAGGTGCTTTGAAAAATGTAGACTGCATCTTTCCGCTCTGCCACTTTGGGCTTATGGTTGTGGCTTTGTGGTCCTAGGTGTTTGCTGTCCCTCCAGCTTCCCCTCCCCATTGCAGGCAGAAAGAAGCAGGAAGCGGGCAGTGAGGGGTGTGTGTAGGAAACAGCAGCCTGTGTCAGGAATGTGCAAGCTTTCCCCCAGACCCTCTGCTTGTGTCCTGCTGGCCATAACTGTGTGCACAGCCACCCCTATTGGGAAGGCAGTCTGGGGAGCATACTACACCCAGAACCAAGGTTCTGGTCATAAGGAATAAAGGGGAATGGATAGTGGGTAACTGGCACAGTGCATACACCTAAGATGCTTTTTACAGCCAAGGAGAGATGTTGCGTAGCTAGCCGAGAGGTAGCTCAGAGGCAGCAAGTGATAAGCATTTCATGGTCAGGATTATAGCAATAGCATTAGGATCCTTTCCAGTGAAAAAGGGACATATTCTTTGTGACTCCTGCTGTTACCCCACTGAAGAGTGTTCAAGTTAAAGAAATTTGTAATCTTGATCTAGGTCTTTCTCCTAAATAATATCAAGAATCATATGATCCTTGGGCTTATAAATGTCTGGTCAGCTGACAGGACAACTTGAGTCTTACAGTAGAGGCTGTCATCAAAATAAATGTCTGGGTGTCTACTAGATGAGGCACTGAATTAAATTCCTGAGCACCATAAGCCTCTGTGTGTGTGTGTGTGCGCGCGCATGCGCGCATGCAAGCTCACCTCTGGGTATATGTGGTAGACTGCGAAAAATAGCCCCCAACTCCCCCCATCCTGGTATGCCTGTTGGTAATATGACTTTGCTCATCTTCCTATCAAGGCGAGTAATCTATTTCTCCACCTCTTGAATCTGGCCTTGGCTGTGTGACATTTTCGGATGTGATGTATGTGATATAGTTTCTAAAACTTCTTTTTTAAATTGAATTGTAATTGATCTACAATATTATACTGATTTCATTATAGAGCTTCTGTGAATTGAGGCTTGCTCTCCTGTTGGAGAATCCTGGATCATGGCCACGTGAATGGATGTAGGCTAGCCTTCTAGGTGTTGAGTTTGCTCCTGTCACCCTAGCTGATATTGTGCCAACGCCAGACCCAGAAGTTGAGACCATCCTAGACCACCCAGCTGTGGCTGAGCCAGCCCAGAAAGACCACCCAGTTTACACACAGAATCATGAGAAACAACAAATACTGTTTTAGTCACTAAGCTAGGTTTCTGGGGTAGCTTGTTACACAGCAAAAGCTAGGTGATACATGCATATCTCACGAATTTTTTCTTTCATTGTATTGTATATTATTTCTGGGAGGCAGTATTGAGTAGGGGCTATACATTTGAGTTTTAGGGGCTTGACTTCCTGGGTTGAAAATCTGGTTTACATACTTCCTAGCTGTGAGACTTGTTAGCGCTGTGCCCCATTTTCCTCATGCGTTAGGTGGGAAAATAAGAGTCCGGACATCGAGGGATTGCTGGGAGGATTAAGTGGGAGGCTGACAGTCCTCCACGTGTATCTGGCCTGTGGTCGACACTCAACAATGTTCTTTATCCTTGGGGCTGTGATAGGTGTTAGAGGTGGCATTGGTTTTTACTGCTCAGTAGACACTCATGATAATAGGAATTTTTGTGAGTCAGGGTTGGGTCTAAGTCAGACTCTGCTGGGTTCCTTTCACATGTTCACATTTTATTTTGGGGAAATAGGGTTTAATCAGGGAAATGAACATTGAATGCAGCTTATGAGGGGCATAAAGTCATAAAAGAGAAAGGAAGGCCTGGTTGGTAGTACCCAAAGGAATGTTCTCTTCTCCAGCTACCTGGGAGCCAGTGGAAGACAGGATAATCTCAGTCAAACCTCCGCTCTGCACAGAGGAGGAGACGAGGCCCAGCAGGTTAAGCATCTTCCCAAGGCTGTCTCCCAGGGTCCATTCCCCCAGCCTGGCACACGCTGTCACCTTCCCCTCCGCCCCCCTGCTGAGCCATCATTCCTCGAGCAGGGCTCAGGGAGAGTGAATTGCAGCTTTTTTCCCTTAAATCGATAAAATCCACAAACCTCTTTACAACATGAGGAATTATGCCAGAACCTGCAAGCAAGGCTGTGTGTGCCTTGTGGTGGGGCATGTCAATCAAACACTGCCAATCTCCACAGTTGCCTTCCAAATGACTTCTGGAGGTAGCTTCTGACAGGTGGAGGCTATTTCCGTGCATTCATTTTGCACCCCCCGCCCCGGCCACGTGTGTGGCTTGCTCGGGGTTCCCGGCCTTGGTTCCCTCTCCTCCATTTTGCACACTGCCTTCATCTCTGTGTGGACCTGGAGTTCTGCTGTCTGGCCTGTCTCCCCTCTACCTGCAATCTGTCTGTCAGCTTAGTCAGGAATACAGCTCCCCAGCAACATCTCTTTGACCCCTCCTTTCTTCACCAGGGCCCTGGGTATTCCCTTCTGTCCATACTACCCAGGGTACAGCCCAGTTTTACCATAAGTGCCTCCCCAGGCCTGTGCCCCAGTGTCTAGTGGCTGATGCCTGGTGTGAGTGAGTGTAGTGCTGCTTTGTGGCAATCTGACCCCGCTGACGAGGGCCACTTGGGGTGCCAACGACGGGTAGCCCCCCCTATGCAGCCACTGGAGTTCCCTTGGGCTTGCCTTGCCTCCTGACGGGGGTCTTGTCTGCGGGTTTTTAATCACCAGCCCTTTCCCATCATTAGGAAGGACATTAAATCAGTCTGGCTGATGGCCAAGATGTTGGCCCTTCCGGACTGAGGGGAGAGGGCCATTCTCTTTTCAAGTTGTCGACCTTGTCTTTTTCTTACGGTACAGGACCAACTCTGAAAACAAAGACAAAACACAAACAGACAAAAAACAACCGACACGTTGAGCTGACCAACAAAACCCAGAAGATGGGAAGGGGTGGGGGGGCAGGCTCATCAATAGCGCTTTTGTCTGTTGGGGGCTTTTAACACTCTAGCTTTGAACAAATAAAGAGTTTGCTTTCTAAGCATCAAACTCTAAATGGGCTCAAAAATTATAGAGGAATTCCTCTGGCCATAATTAAGCTGTCCCTAGATTCAGCAGGCTTAAAGCCCTGAAGAATTTCAAGCAGATGTGTTAGACACATCCTGGATTTGAGCCAAAGCAGAGGGCACTGGCAGTTCATCAGGACCCCGTCCTTGAAAGCAGGTGGGTGCCCGCACTTGGTCTGGCTGCATGGGCCCTGTTCTGCTGAGGCTGAGGCCAGGGCATGTGCGCATGTGCTGTGCTCTCCCCTGGTAGCCGGCCTGCCCCTGGCCATGTTCAGTCTTTCTACAGGTCTTGGCCTTTGCCCTGGTTCCTACTCTCTCCGTTGCTTAGTAAGAGTGCCGACAAGTGCCTGGATCTTATTTGCCCCTTATTTGAGGGCTGGACCCTCTTTCCCCATCCCCACTGTCTGATGGTTAGGCTTCCTCTTCAAGTCATATGGGCTCCCAAGCTGTACCCCCATGTCCACTTCCTGGTCCAGTTCCAAATCTTGAGTTTATTTGAGCCCCTTAGGTCAGTGTTTTTAGTCCTGGCTGCACAGGAGAGTAAGATGGAGGAAATTTTAAAAAATACAAGGACCTGGTGCCTCCCAAGACCATTTAAGACAAACTCTCTGAGGATGGGAGCTGGGCTTCTGTATATTTTGAAAGCTCTCCTGTTGATAATATGCTGCCATGTTTGAGAACCACCACCTTAGATCAATAGTAAACAGCATGTTTCCTCGAAGGTCATTCAGATTTTTAAAAAAAATATGGGAAGGCTTTTAAAAATGTTAACATAAACATAGAGCTAGTTCTGATTCCTGTGGGATCATTTATTCAGCAGTCATTGCCTCGCATGTGCCCAGCCAAACTCTAAAGATACAGAGATGAACAGAATAGATGCAGTTATAGCTCCGGTAGTTTCCAGTCTGGAGGTGGTGACCTAAGTAAGAAAAATTACCCAAATATATAATTAAAGACTGTGATAAGTGACAAAGATGAAGCGTATAAGGCGCTAAGGGAGCAGTCCCACTCTGAAGGGTTGGGCAATTATGGAGTAGGGTCAGGGGTCATTGTCAGGGAAATATTCTCCCTGGGGAGGACATTTGTATGGGAATCAGAGGAAGACTGGGAGCTCCCAGGTAGAGAAAGGAGAGAGTGAGAACAGGGTCTGCAAACATCTGAGGGAGAGGGACCCTTCTTTGCAGGTCTGTTGGAAGGCCTGCAGGGAGGCAGTCAGGAAAGCAAAAGGGGATGAAGCCTGAGAGGAAGCCGGGGCCAGGCTCCCCAGGCCCTGCCTGACCCCATCTTCAGCTATTATAGAAAGAGTTTTGAAGGAGTGATGATCAGATGTGCTTCCCGGAAAGTTCACTCTGGCCAGAATAGGTAAAGGAGGGGATGCAGAGGAACCAGCCTGGGGGCAAATGGAACAATCCAGGCAAGAGGGGATGGTGTTCTAGATCAGAGCGGGAGGAGGAGCTTAAAAGCTCCGCAGGGGCTCCAATAGACTCACAATGTGGAAGTGGACCAGGGAGTGCAAGTGGTGTCAGTGAGGACTCCCTGGGTGCTGAATCCTGGATGGATGGGCGCTCACTGAGAGAGGGGGCCATGGGGAGGGTAGCAGCAGGGCGGAGGTGGCAAAGTGTATGTGTGAGCATGTGTGTGTCTGTGTCTGAGGTATGTGTATGTTAATGATGAGCCCAGTTTGTGGTCACTTTAATAGAAGAAAGTGAGAAAAAGAGAATTTTGCCCTTGATTAGCCATCAAAGGTGATAACTGGCCATATTAGAGAGGAATGAGAAGGAAACAGTTTCTAGTCTTTTATCTCTTGCTATGGTGTAGCTTTTGACCCAGCTTCCCTTGCATTATCCTATTCTGTCTCTTACACACCCCAGAGGCAAGTATGGTTGTCACAGTTTTCAGAGGGAAACTGCGACTCAGAGAGGTAAAGGCTTTGCCCAAGATGGCAGACGGGACCAGGATCCCGGTGAGCATTTGTGCCCTCCTTCTCCAGCATCTGCTGACGGCTGAGCCTGTGCTGAGGGCACATTTCTAGGTGCCAGAGGGCACTGAGCTGACCCTGAGGTGAAGGTAGGATGCGTGCCATTCCTTCTCTCCACGCCTGCAGGTTCTCTTCTCCCTGGGGTGGGACAGAGCGGACCCAGCTGAGCTGAAACATGCAGAGCAGTCCCAGGGCTGCCACCAGGTGTGTGTGTGGCGTGTTTTGGCGTGGGCCAGCCTGCCGTGTGCAAGTCTGATGCCCTGCCGCCACCCTCCCAGGCTCCAGCCCTGGCCAGTGAGGGCTTGGCCACTCATTCCCATTCTAAGGAGACTTGCCTTCTCTCTGGAGGGCACTGCCTGGAAGCATTTGTCTCTCCTCTCTGCTATGTGTGAACTGAAAGGCAGGATACAGATGCACCTGAAAGGCTGGTCATCTGCCTTCGAGCTCAAGGTCCCCAGCTGTCCTCAGCTGACTTGGGCAGCTGTCTTCTAGGCTAATGTCCTTGGCCTTGGCCCTGTCCTTCTCATAGTCTAATTCCTTCCTCTTTGCTGTCAGGCCACAACCCCCAGGCAAAGAAGGCAGGGCAAAGTCCAATAGTGAGTAGATTTCACTGATGCTTAGATTGATTGTCTAAACTGGCTGTCATGAAGGGGCCAGAAGACCACACCATTGAGTCGTCCAGTGCTGAGAACAAGTAAGTCAGAAACATGCTCCCTGAGGGCACCTTCTAGTGCCCTGAGGGCTAGTCCTTCTCCAAGGGACCAAAGGTTTTAGGATTATGGGGCTGACTGGGCTACAGCAGTGATGGTGTCAGGTTCCCTAGTACCTTTGAATGCCCTTTCCATTCCTGATTTCTGGAATGCCCCTGGCAAGGGTCTTTCTCCCTCATCTTTTGTCAGATGGCCTGAGGAATTCACTCTCTCCCGGTCGGTCCCTCTATCCGCAGTCTTAGTAAGGCTCTTGGAGGTCTGTATAGGGGGTCTCTTGGTGCCTCTTTCCTAGGTTTCTGTTAGGCTGCACCCCACATGCCTACAAGACCTGCGCTTGCCCAACTTCAAGACAGAAGAAAGAGCCGGGAGTCAGCAACGGAGATATCAATGGTTTAATGGATAGTGGAGCTTATACATCTGAAGCAAGGTCCTGGAGTGACACCCCAACGTGTGTGGTGGATGGCAGGCTGGACATGGTGGCAGTCTTTGCTCCTGTGGGTGGAGGAGGGGGAGGTTACCAGTTATAATAGGGGGAATTGAGGTCAGGTTAGCTCGCTGGTTACCAGGGAAAACAGTAGAGGGGCACACCCCTCACCGCCCCTTTGATAAGCATAGTGGAGAGTTCTGATCTAAAGCTAGAACAGTTATTAGCTGGGGCCTTGGGACAGTTATGTAGGAAGGTCAGTTAGGTGGGTAGGTGTAGGTGAAGCAGGCACTGATCAAGAAGGGGATGTACAGAGAGCAAGAGAACAGCCATCTTGAGTGGCCTGACCACCATATTTTCATATTTTAATCTTTTTATTCTAATTAATTAATTATTATTTATTTTTATTTTTTAAAAATTAATTGAAGTTTAGTTGATGTGCCACATTTTAGTCTTTATTCCAGGCAGTTTGTTGCCCAAATAGATATAAACATCACAAGTTGGGATGATTATAAGATCTGACTTTGCAAGAATGCCTTAGCCAGGCCCAGGCAGTGGTTAGAAGTCTTAGGATGGAAGTAGGGGAATTAAGAAAGGGGGTATTCGACCTGTGACATTTTTCAGTGTGGGAAGTGGAGGCACGGAAAGGGGACTTGTGTGACCCAAGACCCCACAGCCAGTATGTGATGGAGCCCGTTCTCCTCCACCCCGGCCCCCTGCATGCCAAGGGCCTGTGGTTTGTCATAATAGCTTGCCGTGAAGGGGTATACATACACGCCAGCCACTGTCATCATTGGTAATGACTGTGTGATGTTGGCCTCAGCCCAGCTCAGAGAGGCTGGCAGCCAGATCCCGGATGGATGGGTGAGAGCTGATGCAGTGCCTGCATGAATTCAGTTCTTCCTCATGACGCCTGGAAGGGAGGCATGACAGACCAGAAGGCTCCGCACAGAGAGCAAGGATTCGGACCCACACGGTCTGGCTCTGACAAGATGTTCTTCTAATTTGATGCCGTCTCTGAGTCAGGACAGCCGGTGTTCCAGAACCTGGAGAACCTGGGGTCCCAGGACACTGCAAGGGGTCCCAGGACACTGCAAGAGGTCCTCTCGTTGGCAAAGGCTTACAGACAGGAAAAAACACATGGGACACTTGCTCATTTTTCTGATGATGTTACACCAAACGTAGATGCATTGTTCTCTGAGCAAAATAATCCTTCCTGTCAGACAGGGACTCATTAGCTGATAGAGGAAACCACCTTCCCTCCTGGATGTTCCCTGTCGTGGCCTCAGCCTTGTAATCCTGCCCTGCCCAGTAATTTATTGAACAGCAGTAATGATGACAACCAAGCCAGTTGTATCCACAGGAAGAGTCCTAGGAGGCAAACTACAATTATATAAATTAAACTCTGAGGGGTACTCGAGTTTTACAACCTGATGGTCTTGGCCACAGAAAGCAGTGCCGCTAGTGTCTCTTTTTGCTAAGGGTGTGGCTTGCAGCAAAGTGCCTCGTGGCCAATGTCAGGTGATTCCTAAAACAGTACTCTTTGCTAAAACCTACTCAGAGAGTTCATTGTATCTCAGGATGGTGGTGTTTGGGAGGGCTGCTTCTAGAAACTTCTGAGAGTTCCCATGTTTGTGAAGGAAGGTTCAAGCTTTCTCCTAAATTACATACCCATCAAGAAGCATATAGTTCTTGCACTTTTTTACACCTTAATCACTCCAGCTTTCCGATGAGGTACGTGTGTGTATTTCCCACTTCGTGGCACATTTCTATAAAGTGATTTTTAAAATATGGCTTGTATGTTCTTTCACAAGAGTTCCTGCTACCTTAGGACCGGAGGAGACCCAGGACGCTGAGGGCAGCTGGGCGGCCTTACCAGCTAAGAGCCTCCCTCCTGCTCCTGAGGCTCCCACAGGGCTCATTCCAAATCAGCACCTCAGCAAAATTACAAATACCAGCCAGAAACAAGGGTTGGATTTGGGCTTTGTGGTCCGGCAGGCTTCCATTTAAATCTAGGCTTCGCCTTGTTGCTTATGTAGCTGTATGTGCTTGACCTAACCACTGGGACACCTGGACAGCAAACTCCCTGTAGCACAAAGGACTTGGCCAAACACCACGGCTAGGAAACTTTGGCCCGGCTTCCATCTGCACTATCTCACCTCAAGGTGATCCAGCCCCTGGGCTGAGTTCTTGCTCAAAAAAGTGCAGTGCTGTCCAATTGCAAAATGCACATTATCCCAACCCACTTGCCAAACCATTTCCAGTAATTCTCCACTCACCCTCTTCTGTAATTGCTCCTTTTCCCTATAACCTACCTAGTCCCTTTTTTCTAGTCCCTCTTTTCATTTCCCATAACTCCCTTTTTTGGTTCCCTCTCTGTTCCCGCTTTTAAAAACCTCAATTATCTTTTTTTTTAGCTGGAGTTGACTTCAGTTTATGCTGGAGTCTCTCTCCTCTATGGCAGTAGTCTGAATAAAATCTGTCTTGCCATCAGTACCACATGTCCAGCACTGTTTTTCTTTGACAAGACTCAGCTTCCTGACCTGTAAAATGGAGATGTGAGCATTCCTTCTTCTTCTACACATTACTCTATGAATATGACCATATTGACAGTAACAGGTCACGGGCCATTAGGATTCTCTCCCAGAATGGAAACCACACTTGTTAAATGTGCAAATGTTGTTGGTGCACTGAATAGGAGAAAACCCCCCAACTACTCAAAAGCAAAAGCAGCAGTTGAAAGCATCTTTGCATTTACCTGCTAAGAAGGGGGATGTGGGTCTATTGACGTGTGGACAGTATATGCAAGGCAGACTAGTAGGAGGGAGATGGAGGGGGGTGGGATGGAAATAGGGGCTAACATAGCAGAAAAGAGGTGGGGATGTTTAGGATTAGGTTGGAAAGGGTCCTGTATAATAGAGCAAGGTGCTTGGGTTTTATCTTTGAGCCAGCAGGAGAGCTGAAACCACAAGCTGAGTTTTACTTGCCAGGATGGGATACTTACCATGGTGTAGGGCCAGCTGGGGTGTGGGGACCAGGTGTGGGAAGTGAGAAAGATCTAGTGGAAAGTGCAAACCACAAGGCAGAAAAGAGATGAATCTGATTATATCCAAATGCAGGATCTCTGGTCAAGTCACCGTGGACAAAGTTAACAGATGACAGGATGGAAGAGGATATATCTAGGCTATGCAAGAAATCCTCAAATCAACAAGAAGAAAATAGCAACTCCTAACAAGATGGGAAGAGGATATGAACACATAACTGTCAGAAGAAGAATTCCCCCACCCCGAGTAATAAACACACAGAGAGGTGCTTCCTATCATTAGAAGCAAGTTAGATGAAAATTAAACAACAATAAGATATCCCTTTATGTGTATTAGACTATATCTTTATATCTTTTAGGAAGCTGGTTAATGCCAAGTGAGATGGGGATGGGAAATATAGGTGCCTTCCCCACTGCTGGGAGGAAGTTAGGCTGGAGAACAAGCAAGCTGAGTATGTGCATACCTTGGAAGCCAGCTTGTAGCTGTAGCTGGAGGTCTGAACAAAGATGTTCACTGCAGTGTTATTTGTAGTGGTAGGGGGTTGTCCATCAAGCTAGAAGACCAGGCTGGCAAAGTGCCATGGGTGCATATGAAGTTCAGCGTCGCAAATAGTGGAAACAGATCCCATATACAATAGCAACAGAGCTGGACCCTAAGAACATAATGAGAACTCTAGAAAGCAAAATGAAATATTAAACAATGCCATTTACGTAAATGAAAAATATACGTGGGAAAATATATACAGCTTTTAAGGAATATGTACGAAGGGCTATAAGTTAAACAGGATAAAATAGTTGCCTGTAGGCAGGGAGGAAGCGAAGGGGAGTGGGGAATGGAGCTGAAAGGGAATAAATAAATACTAAGTGTGGAAGTTTTCAAGGGTCAAGGTGATCATACTCCATGGGTTGAGAAGTGAGATGATTTCAGCACACCTGAAGTTAAAATAAACAAGCAAAGAAAGCCATCATTTTGAGGAAAAGGATTTCCTTTTATTTGTGTATGTGCTTTAATGGGTTCTGGCAGGATGACACACATGCTTAAATAATTAGGAATTTTAATAATAATCCCCTGTAATGTTTATAGGGTCTTCAGAGCTCTTGCCCATAGGTGGACCCATTTGAGTGTATGACAACTATATAAATATAGTTGAACAGTAGAGATATTTTTAGAAAATGAGGAGACGGAGTCTCGGATGGGTAAAGTGACTTGCTTAGAGTCCCACGTCTGGGAAGTGGCAACGTTGTGAGTCAGACCTGGGACTTAGGACCCCTGTGCAGGGTCTCAGGTGCCCACAGGGAGTATCACTGCACCAAATAGGAAGTCTTTGCTTCTTTGAGGAAATGAGAATGGAAAATATCACTTGGCTGGAATTGTTTTCTGTTTCCACTGCTTTTCTTTTCACTTAGATTTTTTTGTTTTGGTTGTTGTTGAGGGAGAAATTTTCTTATTCACTGGACAGCCTAAATCAATGGTTGTTAGCTTGCCAACATGCTGTAGTGGGTTTAACAGAACCACTAAGAGATATTTTTAATTTAGATGTACCTTTATTATTATTTTTTATTTAAAAATACTTTATACTGCAGTGAAACCCTCCTTTATCCTACCATCCAGAGATGGATAACTACTGTTAAGAGTTTAGCTGAAATTCTCCCAGATCTTTTTTCCCCTAAGAAATTGAAAGTTGAATTTCCTTCTTCAGGGAGGAAAAGAAGTAAAATCCATGACTGGGTTAGCATCTTGGTGATGGTAATTTTGAGGAGTTGGGTCTAGTTTAGGCATGTTGGAGCGTATGCCTCCTGAGGCTGGAGATTCAGAAACTGTTGACTTTTTGCCTTCACAAAGGAACTTTACATTTTTAGACGCAGCTGGGCTCTACGGCCCGGAAGTTGAATTCCCTAGAGGGTAAGGCTCTCAACATCTTAGACACGTGTGAAGTCAGAACAGTTGGGGAGGTTGTGAATTTGCCTGAAGAGAATTCCAGTCTTTAGGCTTGTTACAAATTTAGCTCTGCTTCTAAGAAGGATTCCCATTAAAAAGACATTCCTGGTTGCTGTAGAACTGGTTTCCCTGTGGAATTTCCCCTGTGCAGTTAACTAGGCACAGTGGTTTCTAGGCAGTGGGACAACAGATTTGCTTAAGATCTCCTCTATTTTGATGATTTGATGATTGGTAACTCATGTGGTATTATGGTTATCTGTTGGTTTTGGATTTTACCTGCCAAGCATATGCATCCTGTTGTTTCTGGTATTTGTACCCAATTTTCCTTCTGGTTTATTGCCTGTATTGGGTCGAGTGGACTCCTCCCAATTGGAAATGTGACTCCCACTCAGAATGTGACTTTATTTGGAAACAGGGTCTTTGCAGGTGTAATAATTAAGATAAAGTCATATTGGATCAGGTGGGCCCTAATCCAATGACTGGTGTCATTATACGGTCATGTGAAGACACAGAGAAACAAATAGAAGATAATTGAGGCAGAGAATAGAGTGATACAGCAAAACTGAGTCCCCCTAAAACTGAGTTCCTCTGCCGAGTTTATGATTAACCTCTCTATCCAAAACTTTATTCCCTTTCTTGTCCCATACCTGTTCCCCTTAAGATTGAGGAGAATCAAAGAAAAGGGGAGATTGAAGCTGAACAGGACCCTGCAGGGCCTTCTTGGGTACAAAAGTCCCTGGGGCACAGAGGTGCCCCCCAGTTTCTTGTTTGTGGAAAAATGCTTTAGTTTCCTAGTCCTTCCCTGAGTTCCAAAGAGCAGGCTCATGCAGTTACTAAGTAGGGAAGTGAGGGAGTGCAGAGAGAAAGGAGAAGCAGTTAAACTCAAAAAGTAATGACAGGGCTTCCCTGGTGGTACAGTGGTTAAGAATACGCCTGCCAATGCAGGGGACACGAGTTCGAGCCCTGGTCTGGGAAGATCCCACATGCTGCGGAGCAACTGAGCCCATGTGCCACAACTACTGAGCCCGTGAGCCACAACTACTGAGCCTGCACTCTAGAGCCCATGAGCCACAACTACTGAAGCCCCCATGCCTAAAGCCCGTGCTCCGCAACAAGAGAAGCCACTGCAATGAGAAGCCAATGCACGGCAACAAAGAGTAGCCCCCACTCTCTGCAACTAGAGAAAGCCCGTGCACAGCAACAAAGACCGAATACAGCCAAAAATAAAGAAATAAATTTATTTAAGAAAAAAGAAGAAAAGTAATGATAACAGTTCAGCGCTAAAATAGAGTCCCAGTTCCTCCTGAAGAGACATGCATAACCATCTGACAGATAGCTCTGAGTTATTCTTCAGGATCCAAGATTCCTGTCCCCTCCCCACCTCGCCAAAGTGGAAGATGGTGACAACTGAGCAGAAGCACGTAGACTCCAGACTGGTTGGAACCAGGAGGTTGATGATTGAGATTCTCAGAACACCACCATGTGCCCTCACCACCAACCAATCAGAAGAAAGTCACGCATCCTGCCACCCTCACCCCCAAATATTGCCTTTAAAAACGCTTCCCTGAAAACCATCAGGGAGTTTGGGTCTTTTGAGCATGAGCTGCCCTTACTCCTTGCTTGGGGCCTGCAATAAACGCTGTATTTTCCTTCACCATAACCTGGTGTCAGTAAATTGGCTTTGCTGCATGGCAGGTGAGCAGAACCAAAGTTTGGTCCAGTAACAACAGTTCCAAGTGAAAGAACCCCAAGGACTGCTGGTGACCACCAGCAGCCAGGAGAAAGTCATGGAACAGTGTTTCTCTCAGAGCCTCCAGAAGGAACCAACTCTGTTGACACCTTGATTTTGGTCTTCTGGCTTCCAGAGCTGTGAGAGAATAAATTTCTGTTGGCTAAGCCACTGAGTTTGTGGTACTGTATTGTGACAGCCCTAGGAAACTAATACATCACTCTTCTACTCTGTCAAAGTGATTGGGTGGCCTGCCTCCAGGGTGACATGTCATACAGGACTGAGCAGGTTATAGCAATTTACTCAAGGGTAGGCACACCACTTAACCTGCCAGTAAGAGTCAGCTCTGGGGCTTTTTCTGGATTGTTCAGGAATGAGGATCTCTTTTGCTGCCAAGTCTGTCAACCCGGAGCTGCTAGAGATAATTTTTGTCACCACATGCCAAGAGCCAGCCCAAGAATGAAGCCAATGCCAAGGAAAGCAGAATAAAGAGGTAGAGAGAGAGACAAGTTCCTGCCAATATCACTTGGGTACCTAGATCCAGCTCTGCCTGAGCTCCACCCAACTTTTCAGTTAAGGGAGATATAATATCCTTTTAAGCCTGTTTAAGCTGGGGTTCATGTCACTTGTAACCAAAGGATTCTGACTAATAATAGTAATTTAGAGATAAGCATTCATGCTAATGGTCTTGAATAATTTTCCCCAGAAGCCCCTAGTGGACTCTGTTGGTTTGTAGTTACATTTTCTCTGGGAAGATAGGAAAGTGAAAAACTAACGTAGGAAATAAGGAAACTAACATAGGAAAAAGGAAACCAACATTTATTGAGTGCCTCCTATGTAATAAACCCACATAAAATGTGATAACATTTTAAAGATTTTTAATTTTAACTCCCTAACAACAAAACCTTCCTATGTCTTGGTGCCCATAAGTTACAGAGGCATTCCTGAGACTCAGAGGGCCAGTCAAGTCCATTTGATTCTAAAACTCATGCTGTCACATGGCCCCTTGGAACTAATAATGTTGCTGAGCCCCAAACTCTCCTCAAACACCCTTACTGGGTCTGTCTCTGCTTTACAGAAGGCATAGCCTGGACTGGAGCTCCACTTAATCACTCACTCACTCACTCAGGAGCTTAGTGACCTGTCACCCTGTGGAGTAGGTGATTATTACTCCATCTTGCAGACAAGGAAACAGAGGCTCCCAGAGTTAAATACCTTTCTCAATGCCGTGCAATCAGGAATGGACTGGGAAATATTCAAAACTAGCTGTGCTGAGTCCTCGCTATTTAAAGTGTGATCCAAGGACAAGCAGCCTAAGAACTGCCCAGGAGCTTGTTAGAAATGCAGAATCTCAGTACCACCCAGAAATGCAGAACTGGATCCTGCATTAGAATGAGATCTCTCTCCCACTCCCCTGTGTGGCCATTATAATTCAGAGCTCAGAACTCTCCAGGGCAGCCCTGCAGGTGGAGACCCTCACAGGCTGCCTGTCCAGCCGGGCCAGGCTTCCAATAGCAGCTGGCCGTACCATTATGGATGGAAAAGAAAAAAAGTCCCATCCTTGTGTTTGAGGTTCGCCAACTGAGGGGCCAGCACAGCCTGGGCTGAGGAGTGGGGAGCCTTTGGCCCCTTTCCTTGGGGCTGGGGGAGTGGAGGCGTCTGCTGCCGCGGGGCTCATCCCAGCCCCTTGGGTCTGTGTCCTCGCCACCTGGGCCCAGCTGGAGGGCCAGCTGCTTCCTCCACCAGGGATTATGCCCGGATAGCTTCCCACAGAGGCTCCATGGATTCTTTGCTAAGCTGTTCTGGGAACAAAGGGCTTGTGGAAGGTCTGTGGTACTTTTGGGAGGGAAGGATAAAAGTGAGAGCCACATCTGTCACAAGAAACGTGGGAACAACTCTCTGCCAGGAGAGATGGGGGGAAATACTCCATCACAGGCTGCTTTGCTACTCCAGGGCTGCTTTCCATGACCGTTGGGTCAGTAGCTGCTGCTGTTTACTGAAGTCTGCTCTGCATGGGGCTCTGTCCTTCATATCATCACCTGGGCATCACGGCCACCTGGAGAGGCATAGGTGTTGGTATTGTCAATGCCAGGACAGACTGGGGAACCCAGGTTAAAACACTGAAGTGACTATCACACAGCCCAGGATTCACACCCCAGGCCTCAGCCTCCAGATTACTGCTTCTACTCAGAGACATTCTCTGATGTCATAGAGCAGCCTAAGCAGGAGGGGGTAGTTCCCTGTGTATTGACATTTTTAGGGATGATGGGAAGAATCAAATCATGTTGTTAAAGAATTCTGTGATCCATTTCGAACAAGCTTCCAGAGACAGTCTGGGGACCACTTTGAGAAGGAGGGGTCAGGCCAGAGCTAGGAAAAGTCATTCACCTCTTTGGGCCTTTGTTGCCTTCCTTGTCAAAAGTGGGTGATAGTAGTATCTACAGGGGGCATCACGTCAAAGTCATCATAAATGACCAGTGGTGCTCTCTTGTCCTAAAGTGTGGGTTCTCAGCCCTGGTTGCACATTGGGACCATCTGGGGAGCTTTAGAAACTACCAAGGCCAGGGTTCCCCCTCCTCAGACATTCTGATGTAACTGTTCAAGTTATGTTCTGGGCATGGGGATATGGTTGAGGCTCCACAGGGATTTCTAAGTGCAATTGAGAACCATGGTCCCGAAGCAGCTCTGGTGGAAGAAATGGCAAAACTCCCCATCATTCTTGGAGCATCTGAGACACTTTACGTCAATTCTCCTCCATGTGTGGTCCATGGACCTGCACTGCCTGAGAGCTCCTTGTTATTGGTTGGCAAGAGAAGTCCAGATCATGAATGCTCAGGACCTTCTATAGCATCTTCACACTGTCAGATTGCAAATTCTTAGGACTCAGCCCAGATTTTTGTTAACAAGATTACCAAGTGACTCATAAGCACATTCATGTTTGAAAAGTGCTGCTCTAAGGCATCTTCCTGAGGAATTAGTTCAAATATTGGGGTCCATCATACAGAACCATATTTAAAGACTTCTGGAGGCAAAAGAATTTCCCAGTGTCTTAGCTTAAGGTTGGCAAAATCCTATTTATCCTTCAAAACCTTGCTCCATATCTCCCTTTTGGTTACAGCTTTCCTGATCTTCCCAGATAATCACTCTCTCCTCCTCACTACTTCATCACATACAAACTTCTATCATTGCATTTATCACATTGCCTTACAAACACCTGCTTATATCAGTAGGTTAGTCTTATCTCTTGAGCTGTGAATTCTCAAGGAATAACAGCCTTGGCCCAGAGGAGGATGCTGATGGCAATAGCAAAGATGATAAAGAGGATGTGGGCTTCCACTTTTGGGGTCTGATAACAGGGCTTGAGGATAGAGTTGCCTTGCGGCTATTCTGGAACCCCCAGCACCCAGTCTCTGGTCCTCAGAAAAGTTTGTTGTGGTCCCTGCTTAGCTGAATATTTGTTCATTTGCTGAGATAGACATTCCTTTTTTTTGCCAGTGCTGGCTACAAAGTACTTCTGGAGGGAGCAGCAATTCCCATCACCTGCTTTGGTAGTTTGGGGACTTCTCATCACCCAGTTCTCACGTGGAATTTATGCATGTCCTCCCCATTTGGTATTCTGGGCTGCTCAGCCCAGCATGAAAGCCATTTTGGGGTGAAACCAATTCTAATGTAGGGGAAAAAAAATCTATAACATGTTAGATGTTTCTTTCAACTCTCACAAATATGTTTTTATTTCTTTCTTCTCTCTTGCTATTGTTTTTTTGTCCTTCATGGGAATTGTGTCATACAGCATATCCAGCATTGACTAGAATCCCTGATACAACTGCCTGTTTATGCCACATTATCCCCTGGGACTCTGGGACCAAAGAAGACCCCCTAAGAGTTGAGGTTGAAGAGGAGACAGTGCTCTGGAACAGAGAATATTGTCATTTTTATGCAAGCAATTCATTTTTCATTCATTCTCAGAAGTTTTCATTCATCAATTATTCAACAATTGTTTGAATATTTATTAAACAAATATCATGTAGCTGCTTGAGAGGTCAATTTGAAGGGGTTCCACACAGAGAGGGATGCTTCATTGGAGGCTTCAAACATGACTACTGGTTCACCAGGTGGAGAACTGGAGGGAAAGAGTTCTTGACAGAGAGAACAGTCATGCAAAGGCTCAGTAGCATGAAACCACATGGCTGTTGTATCAGATTTTGGTTTAGCCATGTAAAAGAGAAAACCAAAGTGTTAAATTAAATGAAGACTTACTTCTCTTCCATGAAGAAATCCAAAAGCAGGCAATTCAGGGCTGGTATGGAGGTGAATTCTCACTCTCTGCTTTGGCCATCCTTGGCATGTGACTTCTATCCTCAAGGTCACAAGATGGCTGCTGGAGCTCCAGCCAGGATGTGGGTGTTCCAAGCAGAGAGAAAGAAAAGGGGAAAGGGGCAAAAGTTATTCCTTCCATCTTAATAAGCCCCCTTGAAAGAGACTTCTTAGTCTCTACTTGGATTCCAGGGAGGCAGTAAAATATAGTCTTTAAGCTGAGCACATTGCAGCCCTGAATAAATCCCAAGGTCTGTTGTTAAGGAAGAGAGGAGAATGAATACTGGGTAGGTTGCCATGGTATGCTTGGAGGAACGTCAAGTTCTTGGTTCTCTGTATCCTAAGGTGCCAGAGGGCATGTCGGGGGAGGAACACAGTGCTAACTTGCCAGGCAGCAGCAGTTTAAGGCAAGGGAGGGCACCGTGAAATCCTCCTGCCTGAAGTGGGAAGAGAAATTTCAGGGAAGTGGTGGAACTTGGACTGAGCCTTACATGTGACCCTGTCTGGTGGAGACCATGGTGCTGGAGTCTCCTGGTGTTCTCCCTCTCTCCATCCCTTCTCTCGCTGCCCCCTGTCCTCCTTCTTTCCTTCTCTTCCTCCCTGCCTCCTTCTCCACTTGACTCTCTCTTCTTCCTTCTCATCCTGTCTCTCTCCTTGCAGGATCCTCAGGATGTGGGTAGGCCAGAAGGAGGAAAGGTGACGACCTTCTAGCTAGAGGTGGGGAGGAGATGGAGGGCATGCCGGGGAGTGCCGGAGAAAGAGTTTCCATGGATGGAGAAAGCCTGAGAGCCAGGCTAGAGATACTCACTCAGAAATGGTAGGGAAAAGAGGGACAGCATTTGTTCTGGGCAGTGAAGTAACATAATGCAGATTTAAGAAAAGTGAGTCTGTTGGGAATGGTGCTTCTCTAAATTGCATCTTAGAGGGAAGAAACCCATATAAAATCTGCTGTTGCATCTTTAGTGAGTGATACTGCTGAGCCCTTGGTCCCTTGTGTATCTCATTGCCCCTACAGGAAATCCTACAGGAGTCATTTCTTAATGTAGAACTGGAGAAAAACCAATTTCCCTTGAGAAATTCGTAGTTATCTTCTCCATTAATGAAATTTACACAACACATCTGACTTCCTTTATATCACATTTTCCAGGAAACATTGAAGCAAATGGCTGGACTACTTGTGTTTCTCTTTTCTTTGGTTCTCATGTTCTATTTCTACTGGCATTTTATTTTATTATTTTATTTTATTTTTGCGGGATGAGAGGCTTTATTTCACGTGTGTGTGTGTGTGTGTGTGTGTGTGTGTGGTCTACTGGTATTTTAATTGCTTCTTTGGATGTGTTTCTATTTGTGAAACATGGCAGAAAACAAGAACTCTGTTCAGTAGGTGAGAGGAGATGCATGTGTGGCATAGTCTAGCTGATGGTGCTAAGGAGTCTTGGCCTGGTGGGGACCCAGCAATGGTCATGGTCCAGGTGGGAGGCAGCAGGATCCTGGTGGGAGGGAAGTTTGAGTGAATCTGGGAGAAGCCCATAGCATGATACCTGACCATGTTGATTTCACAGAGGGGATGGTGGCTGGGCTTGTCCAGTCATGTGTGTCCATCAGTGGGGAAGGGAGTTTGCTCGATGTGTTTCATTCATACATTTATGATCTTAGTTGAGAGTCTGTTGTTTAGCTAAAGTGGTAGATCCTGTGATTGGCTCTTCTCATTTTCCTCTCTATATTCTTGGGCCTGAAAAGCTACCAACTCTGTTTCCCAGGCTCCCTTGATTGCAGGTGTATTAATTTATAAGGGCTGCCATAACAAAATCCCACAGACTGGGTAGCTGAAATGACAGAAATTAATTTATTTATAGTTCTGGAGGCTGGAGGAACAAGACCAAGGGGTCAGCATGTTTGGTTTCTTCTGAGGCCTCTCTCCTTGGCTTGCAGATGGCAGCCTTCCAGCCATGTCCTCTCATGGCCCTGGTGTCTCTTCTTCATCTTTTAAGGACATCAGTCATGTTGTATTAGGGCCCCACCATTATGACCTCACTTAATCTCAATTACCTCTTTTAATGCACTATCTTCAAATGCAGTCACATTGTGGGGTTAAGACTTCTACACATGAATTTGGGGGTGGGGCACAACTTAGTCCATAAAACAGAGCGATGCATGTGACCTAGCTTGGCCTAACAGATGCATCTGCTTGAGATCCAGATGCTGAAGTGAGCAAGGGGAGGTGGTGAGCTTATGCAGGTATTCTGGCAAACATGTGGTCAAGGTATCTGTTCTTCTAGGGTCACTGCGAATTTTTACCATCCAGCGTAGCATTACAAGTGTCAAGTGGTAGGTAGTAGAGGCAGTGGAGTTTCCCTAGAACAGACCCATGGATGGGTTGGGTGTTTCTCCTGGTTCTGCTATCCCTGTTTGTGTCACATCCAATCATTTTCTGCTCCTTCTGGGGATAACATAAACTATCTAATTTTTTTTACTAATCATCTTCTGGCTTAAACTGGCTAGAGTGGATTCTGTTGTCTGCAACTAAGAATGCTGCTTCAGGGAAAAGATCCTCAAGTAGATCAAATAATAATATAGTAAGTTCTAGGTTGCCCAGGATTTTTATGGAGGCTTTGAAAAGAATAACCTGTCATCTGCTAACTCCTGGCGCTGCCCCACCACTTGAGTGTTGCTGCTTCCTCTGTTGCTAGACCTATCTAGTAGTCCATTGATCAAAGAGTGACTCTCCTATTGAGTGACCTAGTAATTAGTACCTGTAGTAACTCATTGGTTAATTAACTAGGAAGTACATTGATTTGTACCCGAGAAGCGATTCCCGTTATTGTGGACTGAGGCTCAGGACAACGGAGGCCCAGTGTTGGCTCTGCCTCTCTCTAGCTGTCGCACCACCAGCTGGTCGCTTCTGCTCCATGGGCCATACTTTCCTCAATGGTTATATCAGAATCAACAATCCCAGGTGTCCCTCTCAGCATCGCCATGCTGCGTGGCTTATCAGTTCTCCAGTGGAAGCCAAAGCATGTTGACCTATGTGTGGGAATGAGGGGAAAACTACTGCAGAATGTGCCAGTGGTTGAGATGAAGGTCAGTGTACCATGTTAGAAACACAAATGTCCAGAGGCTGCTCTGTCTTTGTGACAAGGGCGAATGGTAAAAGGAGACGCTATAACTAAAAAGGGTTTTACCAAGCATGTTCTTCAGGGCACTAACCCCACGGATTCTCCTTCAAAAAGGGTTCCCTGGCGAACCAACTTTCAGAAATGCTGCATAGTCTATTGCCTTTGTGGGCATTCTCAAGTGATCACTAGCAGGTTGAGGGCGCCAAGCAGGCTTGCAGTGAGGGACCCCATTGATCAACCCCCTTCCCAAATATATTTGGCCACTAAACCCTTTGTTTTCCACGTAGCACCCGTTAGCATCCCAGGCAGCACCATTTTGGGGGGCAACACTGAACTCAGGTCGTCTCGAAGTCTTGCAGAATAAGCACAGACCTTGAGAGGCCCCATTTGGGATATGAGTCCTATCTGTGGCTTCCCTCACTCCTGACTAAACCAGGGGCCTCCAGTGTTCTCAGCAGCAGGAGGCAAGGTCAGAGATCCACACGTGTGGAGGCCACACAGAGCTGGTGCTGATATCAGGGGTGAGTCATGAGCACCCACATTTGGGACACAACCACTAGACATGAGTCATGGCCATATGGAAACCTTATTCACATCTACCTTCCTTTGGTCCTTAATCCTTTGTAATGCCCTGGTTTCATGATGTAACTTTGGAGGAATTAACCTTGGACAGCGAAATGATGTAATTAATGTAACTCAGCTTCAATTAAAGTCTTCTGCTAGCATGACTTCTGACCGTGTCAGTTTCACAGGGAGGATGGTGGCTGGCCATGTCCAGATATGTGTGTCAGCCAACTGGGAAGGGAATTTGCTAGATGGGTTTCATTTTGGGTTTTATTCCAGTCCTTGATTTTGAACATCTAGGGCTTCCCTGAAGACACACTTTTTCAGCATTTCCTGGCTCAGCTATTAACTCAGGACCAATTTGGAGACTTTAAGGCACCTGGGCCTGGGTGTTTTCCAGTCTTTGAATCCCACAGCTAGTCCTTTCTGCCTATAGCTACTCTCCAAAAAGAAATCTCCTTTTTTTTTTTTGCAGTACGCGGGCCTCTCTCGTCGCGGAGCACAGGCTCCGGACGCGCAGGCTCGGCGGCCATGGCTCACGGGCCCAGCCGCTCCGCGGCAAGTGGGATCTTCCCAGACCGGGGCACGAACCCGTGTCCCCTGTATCGGCAGGCGGACTCTCAACCACTGAGCCACCAGGGAAGCCCTCCTTTTTTAAATTCAAAACTAATAAAAAATCTGTTTTGATGAGCAGTTATTGGTTATCGTGTCACCTTTAAGGGGGTATATTAACTTATTAGGAGCGTTTTCTGGGGGCAATGTTTTGATCTAAAAGTGATATAAAGAGTGCGGGTTGAGCAGAGCAGCCTCAAATTTGTAAATATATGCTCCTTCTCTCACTTCTGGGGCCACCAGGTAGAAACACTTTCTTTCCTTCTTAAAGCTCCAATGAAAAAATCTTCTGGAAGAGGTAAGCATGTCTTCAGCCTGGGACATACCTGAGCCAGTCTTCACCGCTCTCTTTGCCCAACTGCTTCCCCTTCCTCACCCCCTTGCCCCCTCCTTTCTTTAACCATCCTGCCTTCTGCAGCTTCTGACCTCGTGTCAGAGCCTGATAGCTCTGGAGCTGCAGTGCAGGGCCAGAGCCAATGGGACTGGACCTGAGCTGGGGGGAGGGTGTCACGGGCCCTGCTTGTCCCCTGATGCCTTTGGGGAGGAGGAGTGGCTAAAGCAGCATCATCAACGTGTAACCTTCATTCAAAGTGTAGGGTCCCCTGGGAGCAGCCTTGCTGTCCCTCTGGGCGGGCTGACAGCGCTTTCCTGCTGTGCTGGATGCTTGGCTGGGTATTCTGACCCGTTCTCTCCTAGACAGGGCTGCTGCAAACTCCCACCTTTCAGTGTCAGGCACTGGAGCCTTTTAAATCCTTCTTCCATGGCTCACATGGTCCTTTTCTTTTCTTTTTTTTTTTTTTTTTAACATCTTTATTTGAGTATAACTGTTTTACAATAGTGTGTTAGTTTCTCCTTTACAACAAAGTGAATCAGTTATACATATACATATGTTCCCATAACTCTTCCGTCTTGTGTCACCCTCCCTCCCACCCTCCCTATCCCATCCCTCTAGGTGGTCACAAAGCACAGAGGTGAACTCCCTGTGCTATGCTGCAGCTTCCCACTAGCTATCTAATTTACATTTGGTAGTGTGTATATGTCCCTGCCACTCTCTCACATCGTCACAGCTTACCCTTCCCCCTCCCCATATCCTCAAGTCCATGCTCTAGTAGGTCTGTGTTTTATTCCCATCCTACCACTAATCTCTTCATGACATTTTTTTTTTTTTTTAGATTCCATATATATGTGTTAGCATACGGTATTTGTTTTTATCCTTCTGACTTACTTCACTCTGTATGACAGATTCCAGGTCTATCCACCTCATAACAAATAACTCAGTTTCATTTCTTTTTATGGCTGAGTAATATTCCATTGTATATATATGCCACATCTTCCTTATCCATTCATCTGTTGATGGACACTTAGGTTGCTTCCATGTCCTGGCTATCGTAAATAGAGCTGCAATAAACATTTTGGTACATGACTCTTTTTGAATTATGGTTTTCTCAGGGTATATGCCCAGTACTGGGATTGCTGGGTCATATGGTAGTTCTATTTGTAGTTTTTTAAGGAACCTCCATACTGTTCTCCATAGTGGCTGTATCATTTTACATTCCCACCAACAGTGCACATGGTCCTTTCCTGAGCTCCTCAGCGAGATATGAGAATAGCTAATGAGCATTGCTAACCTGTATTGAGCCAGGTCGTTGCCAGTCCTGGGAGTACCTCGCGCCACTGCCTTGTTTTGTCCGCATTTGGACCATCTGGTGAGGAGCCATTATCGTATCCAGTTTAAAGTGTGACCGTTGAGACTTCAAGAGGAGAAATAAATACCTTGCCCAAGGTCTCCCAACTAATCAGCTGGGGAACAGGGACTCACTCAGAGAACCACGTATGGAACGTCTGCTCCGGCCCAGTCATGGCACGAGCTTCAGGATCAAGACCCGAATAGAAGCAGACCCAGGACTTCAGTGGCAGCACAAGACAAGTGGATAAAGGATGATGTAAAGCAGGATGAGGCTTCGGCTCAGGGCCAGGGTGGTGGGTGTGGGCTGGGTGGCGTATCTCAGCCAGGCTCTGGTTCAAGGAGAATAGTGACACCTGGCATAAGTCTGGAGGGTGAGGAGGAGCAAGGAAGGCAAAGGACAGCAGAGGGAAACACATACGCAAATAAAGAAAAAAGGCAGAAGGCGACACAGCACATTCAGGAAAGCTCAGTGTCTGATGCAGAGGAAATGCTGAATGATCCTTGTGCACCAAATGAATGATATCCAGCCTCTTGACCCATTTCCAGCTCCATGAGGGCAGGATCCTTGAAGTGCATAAAGCAGAGAAAGGCGTGTGCAGATCTGGGGTTTGGGAAGGTCATCTGGCAGGACAAGGAGGATGGGAGGGGCTGGAAAGGTAGCACAACCCAATTTTCTTTCTTCTCTTGCTGGAAAAAAAGACCATTTTGTTCAAGAGTCCTCTTCACTAGAGTTTTAGAGATAGAAGGAATTTTTTTTAAAAACATCTTTATTGGAGTATAATTGCTTTACAATGGTGTGTTAGTTTCTGCTTTATAACAAAGTGAATCAGTTATACATATACATATGTCCCCATATCTCTTGCATCTCCCTCCCTCCCACCCTCCCTATCCCACCCCTCTAGGTGGTCACAAAGCACCAAGCTGATCTCCTTGAGCTATGTGGCTGCTTCCCACTAGCTATTTTACATTTGGTAGTGTATATATGTCCATGCCACTCTCTCACTTTGTCCCAGCTTACCCTTCCCCCTCCCCATGTCCTCAAGTCCATTCTCTAGTAGGTCTGTGTCTTTATTCCCATCCTGCCCCTAGGCTCTTCATGAACACTTTTTTTTTTTTTTTTAAGATTCCATATATATGTGTTAGCATACGCTATTTGTTTTTCTCTTTCTGACTTACTTCACTCTGTATGACAGACTCTAGGTCCATCCACCTCACTACAAAAAACTCAATTTCGTTTCTTTTTACAGCTGAGTAATATTCCATTGTATATATGTGCCACATCTTATTTATCCATTCATCTGTTGATGGACACTTAGGTTGCTTCCATGTCCTGGCTATTGTAGATAGAGCTGCAATGAACATTATGGTACATGATTCTTTTTGAATTATGGTTTTCTCAGGGTATGTGCCCAGTAGTGGGATTGCTGGGTCGTATGGTAGTTCTATTTTTAGTTTTTTAAGGAACCTCCATACTGTTCTCCATAGTGGCTGTAATCAATTTACATTCCCACCAACAGTGAAAGAGGGTTCCCTTTTCTCCACACCCTCTCCAGATTTTATTGTTTGTAGATTTTCTGATGATGCCCATTCTAACTGGTGTGAGGTGATACCTCATTGTAGTTTTGATTTACATTTCTCTAATAATTAGTGATGTTGAGCATTCCTAGGTAGAAGGAATTTGCTATGAAAAGCCAGAGACAAAATTCTAGGACACCAGAAGTAGTGATAGTCCAACTTTGGAATACAAATGTCAACAGACCAAAAAAAGAAAAGAAAGGAAGAAACAGAAATGCCATTAAGATCTCACCCTTTGGTAGAGGGGTGATTAGTTTTAGGGTGTCCATTGAGCTCATAAAAATCCCTGAGATAATGTCTGTGTAATTGGGACTTCCCAAACAGCTGAAAGGTTTCTGATACCTCACTCTGTCATATGGGTTTAGAGTCAGGAGTTTATCAAGTCGGAGGAGTTTGCAGGAGAAGGTCTTGAACAGAGAGCAGGAAGGTAGAGCCTAAGGGCCACCAAGACTCTCCAGGTGGCTGGCACTGACAGTTGCACTGCCATATTTCATTAAGGCCTCACTCTGGTAACGGGGACGTGGATTGGAAGTAAGCATGGGCTTTGGAGTCAGACCAACTTGAGTCCCTGCATTCCTGCTTGCTAATCATATAGCATGGACAAGGCCTTCAACTTTTCTGAGATTTTCTTGTTTATAAAATGGGGATAAAATTAGTTGTTACCTCATAGGTGGTGGTATGAGAAAACAAAATTAAATAATGGTCATAAAGCTTCTGGCCCATTGTATTAGTCAGGGTTCTCCAGGGAAAATGAACCCATCAGATAGATCTCTATATGTCTATGTAAGAGGAGATTTGTCGTAGGGATTGACTCTCTTGGTTATGGAGGCTGAGAAGGCCCACGTTCTGCCACCTGCAGGCTGGAAACCCAAGAAAGCCAGTGGCAGACTTCAGAGTCTGAAGGCCTGAGAACAAGGAGCTTCAATATCCCAGGACAGAAGATGGACATTGTAGCTCTATGAGAGAGAGAGAGAGAGAGAGAGAGAGAGAGAGAGAGAGAGAGAGAGAGAGAGAGAGATCCCCCTTCCTCCGCCATTTTGCTCTAACCTCAAAGGATTGGATGGGCCTACCCACATTCGTGAGAGTGGGTCTTCTTTACTCAGCTACTAATTCAAAAGCTAATCTCCTCCTGAAACACCTTTATGGACTACACCCAGAAATAATATTTTACTAGCTATCTGGGCATCCCTTAGCCCAGTCAAGTTGACACATAAAATAAACCATCACAAGTCCACCCCTTGTCAACTTGACAACTATACACATCTCCTAAACCATAATCTCCAAATAAAGGCAGTAAAGAGGTCATACTTCCACCTAACATGATACAACTATACTGGTGCAACTGAAAATGCACTAATCCCTTCCTCAAAAGAGGAGGTAAAGTCCTTGAGTGATGTTTACTCTCCTGATACCCTATTTACTCACCTTGAATACTATGAAGTAAAACTGACAATCCTTAAGTACTGATACAATGTCAATACACCTTATGTTACATGATAAGGGAATAAGAGAGGAAAAAAACCAAAGATATTTGCTTAATATCTTAAGATATTAGTATAGACACACAAATGTGTTTATGACAAAATGAGGTGGAAATATTCATGACAATTACTGTTCTAGCTGCCATATCAGGTCATGTGGTTGTAGCTGATATTTATAACTGTCTTCTACTACCCATTCTGTGTTTCCTTTTGCCCTCAACAAGCACTGCACTTGGTCATGATTCTTTACCTGGTAGGGTGACCCAAACCTTCATTCCTGAAGGGTCTGTTCCTGGATTTGGCTGTAGTTTTCCACTAACCTTAATCACAGGGCATGGTAATTGTAAGAAGTGCCCTAAGGGATCTCCTAACCTCCATACTCTTCCTTACCTCCATTGTGGAGTAGCTGGCATTAAACAAGCCAACACCATCACTTCCTGCTTTGCCTGTTGATGCAGCGGCTTCAAGAAAACAAAGCGGTTTGGTGGCTCTCTTAACTTCCAGTTCAATGGAATCATTGTTGTGTCTCCTGGTGAAAGCATTCCTTCCTCTGGAGCTAAGACCTCTAGGCCAGCAGAGCATAAAGTTGTGCGAACAGGAGCAAAAATTTTGCTAGCGGGTCATGAGAGGTAAGTGTGAGCGGTGCTACTCCCATTTCCACCCCAGCCTCTCTGAGATTGTTTTTCATCTAGAGAATGGAGAGCAAATTAGTACCTACCTCATAGGTGGTGGTATGAGAAAGAAATTAAATATTTCTCCGAAAGCCTCTAGTCCATAGTAAGTGCTTAATGCATGTAAACTCTTTAATAGAGTCACATAAGAGGAAGGTGGGGCTCAGAGGGGCTGAGGACTCAGCTCCAGTTTTGGGTTAAATAATGGAGGAAACTAGTAGAGTTAAGATCACGAGGAGGGAGCTTAGGGCCCTGTGTTCAGAGCCATTGTTGGTTGGCAGCGGTGGACACCCAGGCTTGGTGACTCAGCTTCCTCCTGCCATCCTAGTCTATCCCTTACTAATTTGATCGTGCATTCACGTTGGCAACTGACCTAATTACGAAAAGAAAAAAAGGTGGGAAATTGGGGCCGGCTAACAATTACAGGTAAGAACACAATAAAAAGGTGATAAAAAGCCCACAAAAACCCCCGAAGACAAGGGAACAAGAACCAAATGGTAGGAAGGATAAACTATCAAAATCCTCAACTAAGGCCTTAGCAAAAGCGTTAAACTCTGAACTCTCAGGAACCAAGACAAAAGGGATACACACTAGATTACCTGTGATGGAGGTATCTGGTATTTTTTGGCCACCCAACAGCTGAAGCTTTTTCTGTTTGGGGAATTCTCCACCCCATGGGACCGGGAAGCAGGGCAGGCTCTGTCTCCCATCACAGAAGCGAAGACAGCTCTTTTCTTGGCTTCCCCCATATCCAGGGAGCAGAAAACCATCAGGCACGCTTGCGCCAGAGTCTGAACTGGGTTCTGGTGCCTGAAATGACAGGGGTGCTAGTGGCCATGACAGGTGACCAGTGCTGGTGGGGTTGGTGGCAGAAGCCAAGCTGCACTGGCTGTGACAGAATTCCTATCACCACCCACCCCACTGCCCGCACCCCCCCCCCCCCCCCCCCCCGCCGCCGGCTTCTGCCTTAGGACTGGGAGTGTTGATCATTCACACAGTGTAAGTTTTTCCTCCAAATTCTAATTTTGAAACATTTCCAGTTATAAGGAAATTGAAAGAATGCATTGAAAACCATGTATCTTTCTTCAGAGTCAACAGCGTTTCAACATTTTCCATCTTCGTGTGCACAAACTCTCTCTCCACACACATAAACAGATTTGTTGAACCATCTGAACCTAAGCTGCCCACATCATGACCCTTCACATCTAAATACTTCAGCACGTGTCCCCTAAGAGGAAGCACATTCTCTAAGTCCATAATTCCCTTGTCACTCTTAAGAAAATTAAAAACAATTCTTTAATATAATCTAATAGCTGCCTCTTATTGAAGATTCTACAATCCCTAAAAATACTTTATGTCTTTCTGTTTCTTTAATATTACAAGAGTCACTCCCCTTTCCAGCCATTTTCTGTATGTGATGCATTTGAAAAATACTTTGTTTCAGATTCTTTTAAGAAGTTCCTTTTCTGCTCAAACCAGCCCCAGTCTCTTCCTGTTACAAATCTGGTCTGGTCCACACAGCTCTCCTTCCTGAAGGAGCACATCCACATGCGCAGGAAGATGACTTTCCCACATGCTCAGAAAAGAGTAGTGATTCCGAGAATGGGCTCTGAAGTCAGAAGGTCTGGGTTGGAATTGAGCCCCATCACTAGCTGGGTTAGGGCAAATTACCTAACCACTGTGAGGGTCAGCTTGCCAAACTATTATTACTAATTACTTCCCAAATTATTATGTGAAAACACATAATGGTAATAATAGTCTCTACTGTAGAGTTGTTGGTAGGATTAAGTGAGTTCACGAGTGTAAAGGGCTTAGAATCATTGTTTGGATTGTTGTCTGGATACACTGTAAATGCTGTGCAAAGGCTCTCTTTAAAGATGCAAACTCTTCCTGGTAAGTTCTCCCAATTCCTCCCTCTATAGCTCATTAGTTTCCTAAGAAAATAGCCCCTAATGGAAGACATTACAGGCATACTTCATTTTATTGTGCTTTGCAGATACTGCATTTTTTTCTTTTTTTTTTACAAATTGAAGGTTGGCGGCAACCTTGCATGGAGCAAGTCTATGGGCACCAATGTTCCAACAGCATTTGTTCACTTCCTGTCTCTGTGTCACATTTTGGTAATTCTTGAAATATTTCAAACTTTTTTATTATTATTGTATTTCTTATGGTGATCTGTGATCAATGATTTTTTGATGTTACTATTTAATTGATTTGGCATTTTTTAGCAGTAAAGTATTTAAAAAATTAAGATGTACATTGTTCTTTTGCACACTTAATAGATTACATAATGCTATTGCACACGTAATAGATTACAGTATAGTGTTAACATAACTTTATATGCAAAAAGTCCTTGTGGCTCGCTTTATTGTGATATTTGCTTTATTGCTGTGGTCTGGAACTGAACCCATAGCATCTCTGAGGTCTGCTTGTAGTCTTATGACCTATTTTCCACCATTGGGTGATAGTACCAGCTGTCCTCTCCTTGAATGGTGCTTCGGAATTTTTATGAAGAAGAAGTAGTTTCTGTAGAATGATACATTTAGAAAGAACTTCCCCAAACTTTAAACATATCGGTAGCTATCATGTACTTAGCACTCATGTAAGGCCAGACTCGGTGGGCATGTCACTCCTCAACTGCCCTGGGAAGTGGGTGTTACCACTGCCATTTGACACACAGAAACCAGGGCTCAGGAGTCAAGTCACTTGCTCAAGTTCACACAATTAGTAAGTAACAGCGCTGGCATTAAAACTTGAATCTGGCTGCCAAGCACAGGTCTTTCCAGTAAACCACATTGACTCCCTCCCCAAGGGTGGCTGGGTTCTAGTGTATTCAGCTGATCACTCCCCAGATCATCAATTCAAAAACATGAATGTGGAAGGGTTATTTCTCTGTAGACAGGAAAACTGGGACCCGATCACTCTTAATTGGGGCGAATATCAAGTCTTCTTTTAAGAAAGAGAAGGGAGAGGTAATTCTCAGGAAAACACTCAGCTGGCTTCTGGGGCTGCATCATCTTAAAGCCAGCACTTTGGACAATTGTGTTGGCTGGTAATTGGGAGGGATTACTGTTGCCTGGTGACCACGGGCACCTCCAACACAGATGTGAAACTTCTGAATAAGGGGGAGAGGTGGAGTTTTTACCTCTTGCGCATGCAGGACTTTAGGCCGTTTGTGTCACCTGATTCAATAAGGAAATGGGATGACACATCTGAGGACTAGTTAGAGAGCCAGCTCTTCAAGTTCACTTCTGTTTAGTGGCTCATCTGGACTTGCAGGTTTCATACCTGAAGATGATCTTCTCTTTGACCCAGTATTTTCCCTAGGGAAAAGTGGCGGGGGGGTGGGGGGAAAGTTTTCCTACAGAATATATTTTTTTCTCTTTTTAAAAATGGGATCTAATTGAGTCATTTGTAACCTTGGAGTAAGGTCAGAAATTAGGGGTTGGTCACAGTCAACAAAGGCCAAAACGCCTTCTCTTTCAGAGTGTTTCAAACTTCTTTTAAAAATAAGTAAAATGATTTTCCCCCAAATCTATGTTATATGGATACTCAGACTAAGATCTGATAATAGTGGGGCTACCTCGTGGGATGAAATCAGAGACTGGAACCCTACTCACTGCCTCATTTCTCCCGAAGCCCTTCCAATTCCTCCCTGGGACCCTACAGCTTTGCAGAACACAATTTGAGCCCCCCCCCCCCATATACCCTATTACCTATTTCTTTAAAATGCAGATGCTAAACTAGTAATTTCAGTCTACGTTAATTTCAGTCACTTGTTAAAAGTGATCTAGGATTGGAATAAAACACAGACCTACTAGAGCATGGACTTGAGGATATGGGGAGGGGGAAGGGTAAGCCGTGACGAAGTGAGAGAGTGGCATGGACATATATACACTACCAAACGCAAAATTGATAGCTAGTGGGAAGCAGCCGCATAGCACAGGGAGATCAGCTCGGTGTTTTGTGACCACCTAGAGGGGTGGGATAGGGAGGGTGGGAGGGAGGGAGACGCAAGAGGGAAGAGATATGGGAACATATGTATGTGTATAACTGATTCACTTTGTTGTAAAGCAGAAACTAACACACCACTGTAAAGCAATTATACTCCAATAAAGATGTTAAAAAAAAAAAGTGATCTGTTCCAGATCTTCCACAAGGAAGAATTCCAAATCATGCATGCAGTTACTCTGTTCTTAACGAAGTGGAGCATATCAAACTACTCCTTAAGAGTAGGCTGTGCATAGTGATTTCTTTCCAAAGAAGATAATGTGGAAGGAGAGGAAAAAAGAGTAACTTAACAGTGGTGAAATCTGACAAGCACTCCCTCAGCTCAGTGACCAAGGTCAACAGCAACAGTGATAAGTCATGTTGACAGTGGATACCCTGCCTATGATTGGGTGAGAATGGCACTTTACCTCTGAGATTTTCTTCCCAAGACACGTAATCCTAGGTAAATTATGAGAAAAACATAAAGAAATCCCAATTGAGGGACATTCCACAGAATTCCTCATCAGTACCGCTCAAATCTGTCAAGGTCATGAAAAACAAGGAAAATCTGAGAAACGGTCAGTGCCAAGAGGAGCCTGAGGAGATGGGATATCTAAGTG
This sequence comes from Kogia breviceps, assembly GCF_026419965.1. NCBI lineage: Eukaryota > Metazoa > Chordata > Mammalia > Artiodactyla > Physeteridae > Kogia > Kogia breviceps. The sequence goes on along the minus strand of NC_081312.1, from coordinate 119,502,570 downwards.
GGATGTGGGGTTCTGGATGGGATCCTGGAACAGAAAGAGGACATTAGGTAAAAAACTAAGGACATCTGAATAAAGTTAAGGACTTTAGTTAACAATATGCATTGACATTGGTTCATTCAATTGCAACAAATGTATTAACATCTAATGTAAGATGTTAATAATAGAGGAAACTGGGTGAAGGGTACATGGGAACTCTCTGTACTACCGCTGACAATTAAAAAACAATCCAAAACCATTCTAAAATTAAAAGTTTATTTTAAAAAAAGGTCTATTCCATTACATAATATTTTCTACTGTAGGAAAGGTTATTTTTAATTCAGTCTAGTCCTTTCTGGTCATATGTAGAGGCTAAAGGGATTTAAAAGGCTGTGATGAGGGTCTAGATGTTAACTTATATAATCCATACGTCTTGCTTCACCAGCCTGGGGTACAGAATAAGGTCACATCTTTTTTAATATGCATGGTGATGGGCTCACATTCCCCTTTGGTTAACTGGAGAAACTTCTTCTGCCATGTCCTTGGCTAGGGCAGCCTGATTCTGTCCTCATTAGGGAGGTGCCATGTGGCCGAGGTGGGCACTGCCTCTGCGGGTCTGGGAGAGCTGGGTAGAGGCCACCTTCTTCTCCATCACACCTGTGCAGCTTTGCTTCAGGCCTGGGTCCTTGATGGTCCTGGCTCCTTGTACCCAACTCTCAAGGCCATTTCCCCTCAGATGTCTTCAGGGTATCTGGTGGTTCGGAGACCTCTTCAGCCTCAGCCACCCAAAGTCCTTGAGGACTTCAGAGTGAAAACATGGTCCTTCTCCCACAATCTCAAGCCTTCCCATTTCCTGCTCCAGTGGGAGTGACATTCCTCTGCCAAGGGAACACTTCACTTGATTTCCCTGCTATTTTTGTTCTGTCGTGGGTGGAGAAAGCCACTGTGGCTGGTGACTCTGTGACTTAGAGATGTGACTCCATCTCTTTTAACTCTAGTGGGAGGTGGCAGTGAGATGGGGGTGCTCCTTGCACTGGAAGAGAAAGGACTTGAGTTCTGGGCTTGGTTTTCCCAGCTTTGTGAGTTTATCATCCTTCATCTTCCTGGGCCTCACTTTTCTCATCTGCAAACTGGGGAGAGGAGGGATAGAATTGGAAGAGACAAACTCGATTGTTAAGTGTCTTCTGTTCCATCCAGGGGTGTTCCCAGAGGCCGAGGCTGGAGCCCAGGTTCTAGATTCCCAGGCAATATTCTCTGGCCTGATGGTGGGGTTGGGGCGATTCAGCCTCAGGGACAGTTGGGGAGAGGCAAGCCTAGCTCTGACCCCACCTTAACCCTAAACCCCACTCTGAGGTATTGATGCTATTGATCTTTGAGGTTAGCTTTGTGAGAACACCCTTCCTTAGTCCTCTAAGATCCTTTCCGAGGAATAAGCTATTCCCTCCGACACCAGAGAGCACATTCACTAGATAGGGTTAGAATTTACTTTTTTGTTTGCAAAATCCAAGTCTTTTCACTTTTCCCCTCCAAAGCAATGAAAAGGAATCCAGCTGCCTGGACAAGTCCCAAGGAAGATGAAAGCAGCTTTCCTGAGGTTCAATTCTTCTAGAAACAATCTTCCTCTTCTCTCCTCCTCCCACCCCTCTCCAACTTTCAATGCACCCAAGTGTATATTGTTTTTAAATGTCAAAGAAAAAAAGAAAAAGGAAGAGTGAGAGGGAGAGAAACCCCTTTGCTCTGACTGTCACATTCTGGTGAGAGGAAAAAAGGCAGAAAGAACAAGTGGCAGAATTAAAGAGATGCAGATTGTTTTGTCTCCCTGCCCCTATTCAGGTCTCTGCACAGCCCCTCCGCTCTTTCTACTCCCCTCCCCCCGGGTCGCATTGAAATGTCAAAGGCAGCAGTTTGCAGCTGAAAGGGGGGTCCCTGGTGGGAACGGACTGCCCTTCTAACCTGCAGGTCCAAGCTCTTCCCTTCTGCCCTTGTATTTGTTTTTCCCTTTCTTCCTGATCTCTCACTAGCAGAGGTTGTTTGGGGTGGAGGAGGCCGGGGAGGGGGCGTGGAGTACAACGCTTCCCACCTGGGAGTGTGAAGGAGGAGCCCTGTGACACCCTTGGCCCCTTCTTTCCCCCAGTTCCTCCAACCTCCAGTTGGCACAAAAAGAGATGATTCCTCTGGGCCTTTTCGTTTTCTGCCCTGGAAGAGAAAGGCTGGGGAGAGGTACTTCATGTGGTGTGGCCAGCATGCCTGGCTCTATCTGGTCGTTTCGCCCCCATCTCAGGGCTTCTAGCCAGTCATGCTGGAGGTCAAGACAAAGCTGAACTGTGATGTGCTTTTCTGAAAATTTGTATGCTAAGGTCGAAACATTTTATGAAACCCAGAGTGAATGAGGGTGTGGGAAATGGGTGTGTTTTTTAAATTGCTGGGGGAGGGCAAAATGGGGAGATTTTTCAGAGGATCAACAACCTTAGAGAAAGTGCAAAAGCTCCATTCAGCAATCCCACTTCCAGGCATTTTTTTTCCTAAGAATATAATTAGGCAACTGAGCAAAGAGTTCTGTACGAGGATGTTTGCCCCAGGAATGTTTATAAAACAGCATGATTGGAAATGTCCTAATTTTCTCTCAGTAGAAGATGAAGAAAAAATGCTGGCACACCATCTAGTGGAATAGCATAAAGTCATTAAAAATGATCATATAGATTTATATTTGCTGATGGGGAAAGATACCCACAAAAAGAACCCAAGAAAATAAAAGGTTAGACATTACTACAAACAGTTCTTTCTCATTTCTTTACATCAAATGATATATGTGAGTAGAAAAGTCTAGAAGGATAGGCACCCACATGTTCATGTCTGGGTGGTAAAATTATGGATACTTAAAATCTTCTTTAGGATTTCTAGTGGTTTCTGGCTTTTTGACATTTACAAGTATTCTTGCTATGATAAAAAAACAACAACAAATTTATTCTTTAAAAAGAGTGTAAGCTAACTTTTGCCCCTTAGGTACAGTAATCCTATTTTTTCTTTCTACTGTACAAATAAAAATTTCCTAGTAATTAAAATGCTCACATTAAAACACACAGGCAGAAATTCATTGTTTTTGGTATGTCAGAAGCAAAGCAACTAATAACGAATAGGTTGTAAAACACACAGTGACGTTTCATAATTTTTCTTTGGTTACACAATGTTTCATAATTTTTTCTTTGGTTACACAGTGTTTCAACATGATGGCTCTTTTAGTAAAGAATGATTGTCATCTCTCCTGTGCTCCAAGCTAGGCGACTCCCATTTACTAAACTTCTCCCAGCCTATGGTCAGCCTTCCTGCTGATATGCTTTGCAAAACCACTTCTAAACTCCACATCAGGATACATCAATCAACCTGTTTAAAAGCAGAACTGTCCTGGACAACCCGGGATATGTGGACATCACTATAAAACATACTTTCCTTAATAGGAGATTTCTGTAAGCCTCCCAGCTTCCCCTCCCCAACATCGCTTCCCAAATGCTCTAAAGTTATGATTTGAATTCTATGTGATTCTTCCCTTAGAGTCAAAACCCGGTCCCTTTCCTTATATGTCCATGGTCAGGTAAGGTCTTGGCTTTGGATACCACATATCACGAAGGTCAGAGTCAGGACTCTTCTCTTCCAAATAAAAGATTGTATTTCTAGGAAATATGTCGCAGGATTGACCTGAATTTCTAACGTGTGCTCAAGGGGGAGTGGCTGAGGGAAATAAGGGAGAGACTCAACATTAGCATATGGGATATCAGCCACCATATTGGGAAGTTGGAGGCATGGCTTGAATGAGTGGGGTTAACTCTTGGAACTCATGTTCCTACCAACCTTGTCAAAAAAAACCCCCAGAGCTGGACAGTAGTTTAAGTGGTAAAAACAGCTCCTATTCAGGAACTATTGCTATAGGGGAAAAGAAACTTCAGTAGAGAACCGAGCTCAGTTATGAATATAACATGGACAGGTGAGAATTGATAGTCAGTGAGCAGGATGGGGAAGCGGGGATCAGTGGATTACTAAGAGGAAAAGTCAGGGATAAGGGGAGATTCTTGCTAAACGGACCTAACAGGATTCTTGCTGAAGGCAGGCCAGGGTGATCAGATATCACCTGGGGGATTGTGAGGGATGTGGAATTTGATCAGATATCTGGAGTGATCAGATACTGAGGGTGGGGGATTCTGACTAAACCAATTTAATATGATTCTTGCTAAAACTGGGCGATGCGAAGTCAAAGTCCAAAGGTCAAGGTCTAGTTGGGAGGAAAATTGAGAGGAGGCTGCCTAGAGTTTGGTCAAGGAGAGACCAACGTTTCTGGTCTGGCAGACTGACCTCTCACAGATGGTGATGGGGGAGAGGATGAAAGCAGAGAAAAGGCAGATTTTATTTGTGCTTATTCTGCAGCTGTGGTGAACGTATCTGAGGCCTGTAATGCAGATCACATGACTTCGGCTGCTGTTGGCGCACAGCTCTGCCCAGGTGCTGGCCATCACTTGCAGAGAACAGTGTGTGTACTTGCGGATGTCTCTTGGCCATCTTGTCCTTGCTGGGGAGATGTTCCCTGAGGGCCACGGAATGGAAAGATTAACCAGGGAAACCCTCTCAAACTCTTGCGAGGATGCCTGAGTCTGTGACCCACTCAGTGTTCAGGATGACCCAAGGTCAACCAGCCTCTGGAATGTCTCTTGTGTACCAGCCCCGATGTCTGTCTGGTAATGCAGATACAGTTCAGTGTGGGGAGGACAGAGCTGGAGGGAAAGAGCCAGTGGCTGTTGCTTCCCTGACAAAGAACAGTTTTGGGGAAACAAAAGACAGCTGGGTAGGAAACAGCAAGGCGCTTCCATGGAGGCTTTCATTTGTTAACACAAGCCATACTAAGCAACAGCTACAAGGAGCCTTGGGCATCCGGGTCTGGCCAGAGAACAATTCTTTGTTTTTCACCGTAAATACTGGACCTTTCTGTAGGACTGAGATGTATTCTCAAAATTTGTCTTAAGTTAGGGTTTCAGTTGTCTTTTCTCACTCTCTAGGGTTCTTGGTCTTTACCGTATATTGAGGAAAAATATACGTTTCAAAAAACCCAGCTCTAGTGATTATAAAACACATCGTCTTAGATCCTCAAACTTCACTGGTCTTAAATTGTCTTCACTTTTAGAATAGGGACTGGGATACCTTCTTTAGGGGGTCATGGGGCTCCAATGGCTGGTCACCGCTGATGTGGTCCTGGGCTACCTTTCGAGCCCTATGTCATGTTTCCCAGCATTTCAAGCCACATAGATGCCCTTGCTCTTCCCTGTTGGTGGGCCCTTCCACACCTGGTTTTTGTGCTTGCCTTCTTCTGCCTGAAATATCAATCTCCCGCTTGTTAAGCTCTCAAACTCAGTTTGTCCTTCAAGAGTCGTCACAGAATGTGGTCTCTCTATTCATTCCTTCTGGAGCTCATCATATTCTCTGTTGTTGGGGAAAGCTTTCTTAAAAATTGTCTCTCTTTCCCGCTAGACTGGGAGATTCTTGAGGATGTGGAATATTTGTTGCTGGGTGAATAAACAGATGACTTAAGTGCTGTGTAAATGGTAGCTGCTGTTCTTTTTATTTTTCTGCTTTTCTCCAAGTCGTCCCTATTCTAAAGAGTCCTTAATCCCAGATGAACTGAAATGACTTGATCACATTCTTATAAAATAATTCTATCGGGAGTTGGTGTTCTGACTCCCTATCTCCTACTTCTAATGAAGCCCCTAGATCAGTGGTTGTCAAAGTTGTCCAGAACATTGCAGAACATTTGGAAGTTACTGTATTCTTTGGGGGACACCATGAAATATTAATACAATCATTTTCATCATATGCACTAGAAATAAGTTATTAGTGGAATAGGTGGTAAATATAAGCAAAATAAGATTTCAACCAAGAGCATGTATATGTGTCCATAAAAAGTAAACAAAAACCCGAAATCCTCTCCAAATTCAAGCCCTTGAAGAAATCATAATCATATTCTTCCAACTTTAAAATTAATATTTATTTGCCACTTGTTTATTTATTCATTGATTTGATCTGTGAGTGTTCACTAGTGTAGACACAACAATAGGTGATAAATATTTAAGAAAAATATTGTTGGAGAACAACTTAAAAATGAGGACATTCAATGGATTAATCGTTACTTGATTTTGACAGCTTAATAGTCTTGTTTAGTAATGCTAATTGAGTACTTACGATGGACCAAACACTGTGCTAAGGACTTTACATGGATTATCCCATGAATCTTCACTCCCACGCGATGAAGTGGACATTTACATTATTTTTATCATACCGATGAGAAAACAGAGGCTTAGCGTTCAAGGATACGTTTTCACAAAGTAAAATCATGACTCTCATACAAATATAAAATGAATGCGTGTCAAAATTTTTATTTACCCCATTAAATAATGAGAGAAACAGTAAGATGCTACAATCAGTTCAAAGGAAAACTAAAGACCAGAGCGTACACCTGGCAGTAAAGAATGATGAAACCCATGCGAAGTGGTCAATATATCCACAGGGCAATAATCAATTGCCTTTCCACAGGACATATCTGTATTTCTATGGATAGGAATAACTTGAATTACTGTACACTTTCTATAACATACAGGATTGTAAAATAGCTTTGTCAGTGCAAGGTGGAGGTAACCCCGAGGACGTATCAGTTAGAACACCCAGGTGTGTTTTTGCCCATTTCAAAAAGTCTTGCCCAGGTTTTCATGTGGTTAGAAAAGGTAAAGATTTGCATAAGGTCACGTGGCCAAGATGCAGATCCCAGCAATACAGTGCCAGTGTCCTCAACAACTGTTCTGTGGATGAAAACTTTAAGAACTACTGATGAAAAATAGAGATCAGCTCTCTTTTGGAGTTGCTATTCTGCTACTGTTTGATTTCCCTGGGTACATATTTTTTGTCCATGTAAAAACACTGTGTATGTTTAAGTTTTAGGAAATGAAAGGAACTCATATCTACTGAATTCTTAACAGGTGTCAGGTATCGTGTCAAATGCTTGAAGCCCAAGATCCCGTTTTATCTCAACAATCACATAAGGGAGGTATTAGTAATCCCCATTTTACAGATGAGCACTTAGGTTTGGCCTGATTCCCGGAGTTAGAAGGCTAGCGTAGTGGAGCTGTGATTCAAACCCACATCCCTCCTAGCCAAGGCCCATGCTGTTCCAGCCGATGAGCCAAACAACATTTCTAACAAACTCTAACACTTCTAACAAAGAATTTTCATTGTTCCCACCTTTTGGAGCCTGTATCATTTACTGTGGGGCTGCTGAATTGTGCTGAGGACCGGGGGATGGTTCCGAAGAAAACAGCATTGAAAAGAAACACCTTGTTTTTTGTCCTCTGTGCTCAGTGGACCCAAATTTGTCTGTGTGCAGAAACCCCGAAGTGACACATGTTCTGGCTCCAGCCCTCGACTCGTGCCAATCCTCAGTTGTTGAGTAGGACCTTGATTTTGGAATGGCAGTGTGCTTTTTTAGTTGCTCATGGGCTGGTTTACCAAGACAGAGAAATTCTTTCAAGATATTAAGAGTAGGTATTCTTAAAATGCCACAGGCCACTGAATTTACTACACCTCATCAGTTATAAGCTATCCCCCAAAGAAATCCTGCAGTGTTTGCCAGCACTCACTATGCCCTGCTGATACCCCAGGACTGACACTGATGAACATGTACGTACGGGCTTCCTTCAGGTTTCCCAAGCATGATGCCTAGATCACCGTCATCAGAGTGACCTGGGGGCTTGAATAAAATGCAGTTTTATCAAGAGCACTTGAGACTTAATGAATCAGAAACTTGGGGAGGTGGGGGATAAGGGCTGAAAATGTCTATTTTCAAGATCCATCCTAGGGGGTTTGGAGAATCCCACAAGTATAAATGCTTGGGCTCTGGATTCAGCTAGCCCTGAATAAGCATCCTGGCCACACTGTGTGATATTGGGCAAATTCAGTCAGCTCTTGAAGACTTGCTTTCCTCATCTGAAAAATGGGGATAATTATAGTTGTGAGGAGATAAGCCATGGGAAGCATTTGGCATGGGTCCTGGCACCGGCTACATTCCCAGGAAGTGTCAGCTATTAATGTATTTCACTGATCCTAAGATGCTCATTTCTTTTGTTTTTGGCATAGTAACATCTCTGAAATCAGTCTGCTTCTTAAAAGTGATGGTGTGTCATGGTCTCAGTGGTGGCAGTTTTTCCTTTTGGTGGTCTCTAAAACAAGGGTGCATCTTACCATAGGTGGTGTCATAGAGTGGGTAAAATACAGTGTATGAAGGGTTCCTGGGATGCAGTGCTGCCCAGCATAAGGCCTCTGGAAGAGTACTGGAATTTGGGGAGTCTCAGGCCTGTCTAAGTTGTGTCCATCTAGCTAGTGGCCCCTACTAGTGCAGGAGTAAGTCAAGTGAAAGTTGGATAGACAAGGCAGTGGGCTCACCCCTCTCTCTGGAGGGGTTTCCATGATTTGGGAGGTACTTGACGGTCTCCCTTCTTCAGGCCCCGCTTAGGTTTCCTATTGGGGCAGGGCAGCTTGAACTGGGTGGGGCTGGTGCGGTGGAGCATTGCTTACCTCCTTTGTTGGTTCCTCCTCACCTCCAGACTTGCCTTGTTGGATGTCTCTGGACCATCTGGCCACTACTTTCATTTTTCTTTTCCTTTGGGTCCCCTTTTCAGGGAAGGATTTTGAGACTGAACCCCAGGTCCAGAAGGAGTCAACAATAACCTTAATACTACTGCCTGCCACAGAATTATCAGTGTTATCACAGCGAATCAGGAAGAAATCTGCCCCCTTCTCCCAACGATCCCACTCAGCTCATGGCTCTTACCTGCTCAGCTGTGTGACCAAAATGGGATTTTGGCAGTGAGATAGCTGAGGGGGAAGGTTTGCCTCTTGTTGTTTTTAAGGTGATCTATACAAAGGAATCAGCTTATTGAGTGGTTTGCTTCCTTTGAAAAAGCACCATCTGAGTTTAGATTTCATATTTACTATTTTAAACCCTTTCAATTAGACCCATGGGGTTTCCCAGGCTTGCCTGGGGGAGTTTTTTTCCAGTCTTCCTTTCCTTTCTTTCCCAAACCCTGGGACAAATATTTGTTTTTCTCACATACTCATCACAGCCCCCGGCCTTTAGAAAATCCTGAGCAGCCCGCCAGTGACATGGGAGCCTGGTGCCTGGCTGGGGAGCCTTAAGCTAAGAACAGCGCTTGGCAGGCTCGCTTCCTGCCCCAATGCCCTCATTCACCATGGAAAGTTGGGGGGGGTGTCTTGGCACATTTGCTGAGCCCACTGGAAGCTCTCAATTTTGAGAGGGAAAGGGACTTTCTCATGGGTTTCCCGCTCCAAGAGTATCAATCAGCCTCAGAGAAACACTAGGGAGGCGAGAAGTGGTTTCCTAGCAGGAATCGTCATGACAAAGGCCACCGGCTCCCTTTGTATCTTTTGTTCCTGCTGGCGCCTTGGTCAGAGTTTGGGGGCCGCCCCAGTGTAGCCTTTGCTGGCCTGGGTCTGCTGATCCTGGAGGTTGGGGAGGAGGAAGAGGAAAAAGTGTCTGGAGGAGCAGAGAAAGGAGTCCTTGCTGGCCACCCCCCCCCACCCCCCCGCTCTCTCTTTCTGTTGCACCATGGATGGTGTTTTTTTGGCTTTTTGCAAATCTCTGATCTGCTGGTTCTTGACAAGCCAACAGGGAAGTATCAGACCTATCTCGTGGGGTTGTGACATTTGAGTGGGCTGTTGTAACCTGCTGGGCACTTAGTTGGTGGTCCTCAAATATTCCTCCCTGCCTGCACTTTCCCTTTCCCACTGTCCTTCGAGGGTAGAATCCATATCCAATGCCATTTAAATATCATTTTTGAACTGATAGTTGAAGCAGGGGAATGAGGGAAGGAAACAGGAGAGAAAAAGTAATTTCATATTCCACCTCCTCCTCCATTTACCACCCGCCCTCACCTCCCCACCAAAAAAAAAGACTCCTTTAACCCTGCATGTGTTATTGGAAAGAAGATGCACAGCTGTGGCTGGTGACTGCCTTTCCTTGCCTGAAGGCAGCCCCTGATGGAACCCCTCCGCCCTGCTGGTCTGTTGTTTTGCTCCGCTGAGCTGTGGGGTGTGGGGTTAAAGGACCCTTGCCAAAGGGACCAGTTTTATCTGGCTTTCTGACAGCTGTGAGAAATCCTGATTGACAACAGGGCAGCTTCTAAGCAGGGAGCTGGGAGGGTGGCGTGATGTGAAGGGACCCGGAAGCGGGAGGCAGGTCTCCACATCTCCGTCTTGAGTGGTACTATTAGTTTTGGATAGATTTCATTCCCGTATTAGAAAGGAGTGCTTCTTTAACATGGGAATGAAAAATATCTAAGGCTGTAGTGAAGGACAGTCGCTCCAGGGCAGAGAGTGGTCTGTATAAAAATGACAATCCAACTGCCCAGTGGAATACACGGACTTAATGCTAACAAGAGTAACTGAATTTAGAGCAACGGCTGTGTGCTGTGAATGGCTTTTGGAAGCCAGCAGCTTCTGGGGAAGAGATGCAAAGGGTTTCTAATATGCAAATGAGACTGGGTATGAAGCCCCCAGGATAAAAAAATCACATGAATCTCATACATCATTTTATTAACAGGTGTGTTCCTAGACGGATTTTGAGTTTTCATCAGTGTACAAATTAAATAAGCTGTTAAAGGGTGATGCAGAAGTATGCACAGGTATCTTTGGCCTTCTTTGACAAGGAATATGCTGCTCTGGGTCTAACTGTTGGAATAATTATTTTCTTCCCTGTAAATTACTGGCAGCAAATTCAGTGCAGTGCATTGGTATGCTTTTAATTATCCACAGGATCTGAGGATGGGGGCTACATGGGACAGGTATTTATGAAATATCTAGGTTTGTATACGTGTAAAAATACCTATGAATCCTTTCCAGTTGGGTTCATTTATTTTAAACATATCATGGTGACCGGATATTAATTTGGGGCTTGGGGGCTCCAAGAGGGGATATTTACCTTCATGATAAGTGGATTTCATCCTTACTTGTCTGAGTGATTAAAAAAAAAATTTGTTTCAGCCTTTATCAAACTGCACTTGCTACCTGCAAGCCAGGTTTTTGTGGGTATTGTTGTATTAATCGGCATTAGCAAGACATTTCAAAATGTAGGTTGAGGGCCAAAACAGAGCAATAGAAGAAGATTAATCTGTTCTTCGGAAATGAAAACCATTTGGGCTAAATAAGCAAGTGTTGTGTTACAGTGAAAACAATACAGGTAGCAACACCAGAATGCCTTTCATTTGTTCCGAGCTTCATTCATTCATTTGGTAAATTGTTGGTGGCACCTAACATGTGCCAAACTATGGGGATATAGAGTAAATTGTTGTCTCGGAAAGAGCTGGGTAAGTATAATTGGAGAAATGCCTGGGAAGCTGAAGTACAGGAGACCTAATACAGAGGGGCAGAGGTGGTCGGAAAAGGGGTCCCTTGATGAGTAGGAGAAATTAACTCCTACTGAGGATGAAGTGTGGACGTGCATGAATGCTGGTAGTGATGGTGGTGATGAAGTGGAAACAGTGTATTGAGAGCCTGAGATGGAAAGGTGATTAGATTATTACATATAATAGTTTGTTAAGCCTTCTATACCAAAGTACCAGAGACTGGGTGGCTTAAACAACAGATATTTACTTTCTCACGGTTCTGGAGATTAAAAATCTGAGATCAAGATGTTGGCAGTCTTGGTTTCTTCTCAGACCTCTCTCTTTGGCTTGCAGATGGCTGCCTTCTCCGTGGGTCACACGTGGTCTTTCCTCTGTGCTTGTCTATGTCCTAATCTCTCTTTATAAGAACACTAGTACTGTTGGATTAGGGCCATCCTCATGACCTAATTTTAACTTAATTACCTTTGAAAAGACTTTACCTCCAAATATGGTTACATTCTGAGCTACTTGAGGCATATGAATTTTTGGGGGGGTACAATTAAACCCATAACACTTTATGAGGAAATTGAATGTAAATTTCCAAGATTCAAAATTGCATGTTAATAACAAACATAATTTATGAGAGAGGTTATAGAGTTTAAAGAAATTTAATCCTTCTCACTACTAATTATTATGAATGGGTTATAACCCCATCTCTGCTAGAGAAACACTGGAGAGAGTAAGAGTCAGATAAAGTTCTCATCTTACTCAGGAAAATACAAACTTTGGTAAATAGATTAATAAAGTGAAAATCCTCTTTATAAAACTTAATGGAGGTGGTGGTTGCCCAACATTTTGAATACACTAAATGCCATTGAATTGTTCTCTTTAAAATGGTTAATTTTGCCTCAACAAAAACAAACCAAAAAAACTCAAAAAGTTTAAAGCAGCCACTGGTAGAATTGTTTTAATGAAGAATATAAAGCTTACAACTTTAGAGTAGATTAAGAAACAAAATATAGACCATAAAAGCAAATGAAAGAAAACAGATACAGCATGAGAACCTTACAGCCGGAATGCACAAAATGATAAAGTAGACATGAGACAACTATAAGCCAATAAATAGAAATAATTTAAACTCTTTTACAAAGGCTTTAAAATTGTATTTAAAAACCAGTGAGTTATATCCCATCAACATGGTGTACTTCTAAAATAAAATGTGATGAGACTGAAAATAAAATAAACTAAGATTTAATAGGCAACACAGATTCAAAGAAGGCAGGGCTGGCAGTGTTACTTCCAAAAAAGTGATCTTCAAAGCAAAAAGCATTAAATGGAAAACAGGGAGCCATTTTATATGGATAAGTTGTATGTTCTACAATATATGTTCTTTTTTTGGGGGTGCTCTCAGAATCACTTTTTATTTTGAAAAGAATAAGATGAAGAAGAAGAATGATACCCTGTCTTTAGAAGAAAAGAAGGAAGACCTTATATACCTCTTATCAGACTTCAGATAAATAGGTACACACACACAAAAAAATCACCTTTCGAATTTCAAGCAAGTATTTTCATTCCAAACTGATTAGGAAGTCTAAGACAGGAAATATGTTGACAAATGTGACCAGAACTAGAGTAAAACACGGGAAATCTGGCAAAATCAACTCTTTGATTCACTTGCAACATTTTGCTACGGAAAATGTAATAAAACCTTAACCTCTTTCTTTCACAAGCTTTAAAGAAAGGATCTCACTCAGGAGAAGCCCATGATAAAATGACTCTCTTCCATACACACAGACCATTTATTCTGGGATGATGGCTGTATGACAGCATGATGTAAACACACTAATCAGACAAGTCAAGTAGTAGCAGCTACTGTCTTCTTCACCTGACCCTCAATATCAATAGATGTTATTATCCCCAGTTTACAGATTGGGAAATAGAAACTTTGCTAAAATCACAGAGCAAATTACAAACATTACTTAAGACAGAACCCAAGTAGCTTAAAAACACCTCCCACCAGCACAGACTTTGCCACCTTCCAAGCCAACCTATCACACCATCCTGAGTTTAGATATTAATGCTTTTTTGTAACAATTCCTCGCAAAGGTCGAGTGGTCAAAGGCTTAAAAATCACTTATTATAAGTGAAAGATCCTGCCAAAATTGGAAATTAGAAAGCAGTGCAATATTCCAGGGATCTATATCCTGCACTGTTTATACCTGGGGTATACCAGGTCTCCATTTGTGAATTTCTTTGGCAGACATGAAGCCAAAGCCCCCCCAGAAGTTCAGGAACAATAACACCCTCTTGGAGGCTCTATTCATTCCATGGTTCTGAAGAGCTTCTTTCAAATAGTCTGGGAGTCTCAGCTATGAGCTGAGATGCATCAGGAGTTATTCTCCCCTGAGGGAATCAGTCCACAGTTCCTGAACTTCATGCAAGTTTTCTTTAGCAAGAAACATGCATTTCATGTTATCTTTGATGTCGAAGGGCACTTGAATGGTAAGGACTAGTGTTTGGATGTTACAGTCTATGCCATTAAACATTTGGTGCAGAGTGTCTGATGCCAGGACACAGCAGTCCGAGCTAACCCAGTCTTCACCTGTTGCTCACACCTCAGAATCTGTGGTGGGCGAAGCAGTGAGAAGCAGTAGGAAAGACAGGAAGCTTCGCTATTTCAGATGTGAGCATTTTCAGCGGGATGTCTCATGCAGTCTTGACTTGTCACAAATCCAATTTCTTCAACTGCTCATATGTGACCAAGAAAATAATATTCCAGGGACCAAGTCTTGACCAATTTGGCCAAAACCCTTTATATAGAGCAAAAAACCCTTCATTCTTCCACGTCTGTAACAAACAATCCAGGGAACCTGTGTAGCCAGGGCACCCGCCATCTCGAAGGACTCTCTGATTCATCATACGTGTTCTCACCATATCAACAGGGTTTGAGGCCAGGGCCCCCGCCAGCCCACAGGTGAAGCTTGAGAGGAAATGGGTATACACAGTGTCTCCCATCAAGCCCGAGAGAATCAGATGCTTCTTGATGAGGTCGTAGACCGGCAACTCCACACCAACAACAATAGCGGCCCTCTCAGCAGTAAGGGACAAGCCCTTCCAAAGTCCTCTTGTTCCCTCTTGCTGGTAAATGTGAATGAAGTTGCCTATCATTCCTCCTTGAAGGGTGCTATTTTGTGCTTGCATCCGCATTTTCAAAACATCAGTTGGATTATCAATGGTTGAGGATATGACTCCAGAGAGAATTCCACAGACCACATTTATCAGAAGGGTTTCACCTTCCAGGCGCTCGACAAATAACCGCTTCAAGCTCTGGTAGGCGCCTATCTTGATGGTGCCATAGGAAGCCTGGCGCAACATCGCAGGAGCAATCCCTTAATACAGTGCTTTCAGGCCTTCCTCTCTGCCTATCCTCACAAACGCATGCAACATTCCTCGATACCTGATTTCTTTAAAGTTTGCATCATTCTTCTGGCCTTGAATCTGGAGCCATGTCTTGGTTAAATCAATTGCAAAAGTACCGCACTGCGCTGTGATGGAGGCCAGGCTTGCAGTTCAGGGCTGACATGCTCACCGCTGTCCCTTCTCCTTTGTTCACAGACGCATAGCCTCCAACAGGGTTTTTCCGGGCCAGGGTTCAATCCCTGGTCGCCTGGTCGAGGAACTAAGATCCCACAATCCGCGCGGTACAGCAGGTGGCGGTGGCCCTGCACCTCCTAACTCCCCAGGTGCAACGCAGCTGACTCCAGCGGCCGCACGGGATCTGGAGGGAAGCCATGTTCTTTTTGAGTGTGGACAATGTCTCGGTTAGTATTCTAGGCACTTGTCATGCATTATTTCTCGAAAGTCCTTAGGGGTATGTGTTATTTTCATCCCCATTTCAGAGGAAGGGAGGTTGAGGTTTAGAGAATCTCAAGTCATCACGGGTCGAGGAAGAATCTCAACTCAGAGGTTAATGCTTTCCCCCCACACACCCTGCTTCATGCACTCAACAGCACAACAGAATCAGGGCTGGCAGTGTTACTTCCAATCAAATGTTCAATCTAATGTTGTTTACACTAGAAGAGGTTAATGGTAAAGTAGTGTACGTTTTTAACAATCTTTATCAGCCTTTGTCAGATTAAAAGATATATTGCACAAAGAAAATATCAACAGGTTCCCAATTTATTGTGGAAATTGTATGGGCCATGTTCTCTAACTCCGATGCTATAAAAATTGAAACCAATAATAAAAATTAATTTAATTTCCAATTAAAATTAATTGGAAAATATCTATCCAATCACTTAAGAAACAAAACAATAAAATTCCAAAAACCTCTCCGAAACTCAAGCACATTTTTAAAAAATATTGAAATATAGTTAATGTAAAAAAAAAAAAGAAATATAGTTAATGTGCAATACCATGTTAGTTTTAGGTGTACTCCATAGTTATTTGACATTTGCATACATTCTGAACTGATCATGACAATAAGTCTAGTAACCATCTGTCTCCATACAAAGTTAGTACAGTATTATTGACCATATTCCTTATGCTGTATATTATATTCCCATGACTTCTTTATTTTATAACTGGAGTCAAACCCATTTTCTTATATAGTTTGTTTGGAAATTAATAGAAAGAGAATACTTATATCAAAGACATGAAATGTGGCTAAAGTTGTCTTTAAAGGCAATGTGATAATAGCAAATGATTTCATTTTTTAAAAAGAAAGAATAGAAATGAATGGATGATGAAGTCATCTCAAGAAAACAGGTAAAAGAACAACAAGAATGCAAGCCAAACAGTGGAAAAGAAATTTTAATTGAATCAGAAATTCTGATTTAGCATGGAGAGACTCCTCCTAGTGTAACTGACTAATAGACATAAGAAGAGGTTTTCTGGCTCAATTTCTAGAAAACTTAAGAACAAAGAGAAAACAAGAACCTACTGTATGACACAGGGAGCTATATTCAATCCCTTGTAATAGACTATAATGGAAAAGAATGTGAAAAAGAATATATATATGTATATGTATAACTGAATCACTTTGCTGTACCTGAAACTAACACAATTGTAAATCAACTATACTTCAATAAAAATAAAGATTATGACTCCTAGATTTATTAAAATTTAATACAAATTTTCTCTCCTCTCCCAATAATGCTATAAGATTAGAACTCTTTACATTTGCATCACGTACACCTTTATTTTTACTGTTTTGTGCATTTTGATTAAACGTATATTTTAAATAGCAAAAAAAAGAGAAAACAAATTTAGAAAAATAAGCAGCTATAATCATAGATTTGAAAATATAAGAGAATAAATGTTACGGAAAAAATAGAACATTTCAATGAATTGAGTGTTTTGCTGGGAAAATTCAAAATTGATCTAAGAATAAAAACCTCAAACAAATCAATGCTCATGAAAGAAATGTAAAAATAGTTAAAGAGGGCTTCCCTGGTGGCGCAGTGGTTGAGAGTCCGCCTGCCGATGCAGGGGACATGGGTTCGTGCCCCAGTCTGGGAAGATCCCACGTGCCGCGGAGCGGCTGGGCCCGTGAGCCATGGCCGCTGAGCCTGCGCGTCCGGAGCCTGTGCTCCGCAACGGGAGAGGCCACACAGTGAGAGGCCCGCGTACCACAAAAAAAAAAAAAAAAAAAAAAAAAAAAAAAAAAAAAAAAAAAAAAAAATAGTTAAAGAATTTATTCTAAAATTTATCCTATGACCAGACAGATTCCTGTTGTTATTTTTAACTTTTAAGAAAGAGGTGACTTCCACGCTGAAAAAAAATCATGGAAAAAAATTCCAATTTTACAAAGCTGGCTTAATCCTGAACTTAAAACTTCATTGATAGCACAAATAGGATAAAGGCACATGCTCCATGATGTGGATGCAAAATTTGAAAGCATGAATGTTATATAAAGAACTAGGGTTTATGTAAAGAATTCAAGGACAGTTTTGTGTGAGGAAAATTTTCTGATTGGTCATGCCATTAAAGCCAAAACAACTTGATGGTATCCATTAAAACTGAAATATAATTGATAAAGCTCAACACACTAACATATGATTTTAAAAGACTATTCCCATAAAATTTACTAAAATTAATAGCTTTGCCGTATATAAGCAGTCAAACAACAGTTGGAAACCATAATAGAGAAAGCGCTTATATTAAACTAGCAAGAAAAATCACATAATACCTAGGAATAATGCTACCAAGAAATGTGTGGAACCTTTATGATACAAACTCCCAAATTTTATTAAGAGATATTAAATAAGATTCAAAGGATGGGAGATGCATCATTCTATATGACTTAATGATGTAAAGATGTTAATTTGATTCAAGTTAATTTACAAGCTTCAGAAATCTCAGTAACAATTCCCAATGTACTATTTTTTGGAGGAATTTCGTAAAATAACTCTGAAGTACATGGGCTATGAAGGAATAGGAATAAAAGAATCACAACTAGATATGCAAAATGTATAAAGCTACAATAATCAAACCAGTAGACCTATTAGTGATACACTGAAGGACTAGTCTTTAAGCTCAAACCTACATGAGAGCTTAGAGTATAAACAAGGGCACATCATACACTGGGAAATGGGTAGACTCTTTCAACAAATAGTATTGGTTCTTTGTGAGAAAATCAAGTCAGGGCTGCTCCTTACTACAAACACCAAAATAAATTCAAGATGGAGTCAAGATTTAGATGCAAAAATATTCTGCTGCATTAGTAACCAAGCAATGCAAATTATAATGAAATGTTACTGTCTTTTTTTGTTATATTGGCAAAGATATTTTTAAAAATCACTTGATTTGGGGAGAGTGTGGTGAGGAAGTCCCATCATACGTCCGATCTGAATTTAAAAGAATTCAGCTCTTCTGAAGAGTGATATTTATTGGAAACCTCTAAAAATTTCAATTCTATGACCTGTAGATTCCATGTCTTGGCATCTCTCCAGGGAAAAGATAAGATAGGTAGACAGATGGATAAGGAGACAAAGATTTACCTACAAGTATTTTTATTTCAGTCCTATTTGTAGTAAAGTTCAATAATTGGGAATTTGTTGAATATCATATAGTCCCTAGGATGAAATATTATGCAGTCAATGAATAAACATTTTGAAGACTATTTAATAACATATAAGATACTTATTATGTAATGTTAAACAAAAAGGATGATACAAGCTATATGTACATATATGTGCATATATAAAATAAACTCAATTTTATTAAAAATATATAAAAGTATAAAAATTGCAAATAAATAAAGGAAATGGTAGCAGTGGCTATCCTTATGTGTGAGATTATAGAGTTTTAGTGGTTATATTTTTCAAATTTCCTAAGTTGAAAATGCAATAATTTTGTGAATAGAAAAAGAGTTAAAAAATCAAATAAAACAACTTAAAAAGTTAAAGGTAAAGAAATGAAGGAAAAAAAGTGGAAGAAGGAGAAATAAATATGTAACTTTTCAGGCATGTGGAAGAAATTTGAAGGCATGAAAGAAGTGGAGAAATCATGAATACAATTGTTCATAGATTTAATGCTCATAAATTAGCTTTTGCTAATTGTCTGAAAATCAAAACCAAATTTTAAAAGCTATCACTAAGCTGAAAAAGTACTTGCAATAAAATTGACAAGACCACAGTAAATAAAAGAAAAAAACCCAACTCATCTTTAAATAGAAAATGGTCAGACTATATTAACAGGTAATGGTAGAAAAAATAAAAATATTTAATAAATATAAGAAAAAGATGTTCTCAGAAATCAAAAAGTACATATTAAACTGCATGGAAATATTATATCTTCAAAAAATATTTACTGATACAACAACCGTTTACAACATAATATTAGGTGATAACGAAAAGCTGAACAGATTGTATGCTCAATTTTATGAAAATAAATGTATTGCAAAATGAATGGAAGGCAATACACCAGGTACACTAGCAATGGCCATTTCTAGGTAGGTAGATTGGAGGTTATTTTGAATTTCTTCTTAAATGGTCTTCTATGGACTTTGTACATAGAAATATTGATATACTTTATTGAAGCAGTGATGAACAAAGGATTTGAACATATACAAATGCATCCACTATCACTGCCTTTCATAGGAAGGATACCTCTTGAGTTATGGACAAGCCTTCTTAAGAACAGAGTGTCAGAGATGAATGGATAAAAAAGATGTTTTATATATATATATATATATATATATATATATATATATATATGATGGAATACTACTCAACCATGCAAAAGAATGAAATAATGCCATTTGCAGCAATATGGATGGACTTAGAGATGATCATACTAAATGAAGTAAGTCAGAAAGGGAAAGACAAATACCATATGATAGCACTTATATGCGGAATCTAAACTATGACATAAATGAACTTATTTACAAAACAGGAACAGGCTCACAGACATAGGAAACAAACTACCAAAGCGGAAAGGAGGTGGGGGAGGGATAAATTAGAAGTTTGGGATTAGCAGATACAAACTACCATATACAAAATAGATAAACAACAAGGTCCTACTGTATAGCACAGGGAACTATATTCAATATCCTGTAATAAACCATAATGGAAAAAAATATGGAAAGGAATGTATATATAGGTATAACTGAATCACTTTGTTGTACAGCAGAAACTAACACAACATTGTAAATCACCTATACTTCAATAAAAAAGGAAAGACCAGAGTGTCAGCATCCTGAGAGAAATCTGCACCAACAGGCAACAAAACTTTTACCACTGGTCTAAAATTTTGTGCTTTCCAAAAGGTCTTTCTGAAACCTTAGCGGTTCAGTTGCTTTTACACCGGGGGAACAAGGATGCAGAAGAAGCCCCAGCCCCTCTCCCTCCTGCATCTTCCCACTTCCTCACCTCCCCTTCCTCCACCTCTCCCCTTCTTTCCCACATCATCATCACTAGGCTTCAACTACTGCATCTTTAACAGATAAATATCTTTTAAAATCTTTTAAAAAACTGGGTTCCTGAGTTTTTAAAGAGAGGAACTGGAGTTAAAAACCCCACTGGGTTTCTCCTCGGCAAGAATCAAAAATATCTCCAATATGTGGACATCCACCCTCTGCTTGGTCATGTCTTTTGAAAGTGGACTCACTTCTTCCCATCCCGTTATCCTACAGCCCTAATGGTAAAAATTCTTTCTCACATGAGCTGAACTACTCCCTGCTATCTCCATACAACAGTCCTGCCCTCTGAAAACCCACAAAATAAACACTTCTTTTCAAACTTTTTTCCCCCAATTTGACAATACATACAGACATCTCACACTAAACTTCAGTTATCTCTTGGTGAAAATCTAAAGTTCTGCACAAAAATGCTAATCAGAAATATATTTCTCATTATTTTAAATGGAAAAAGTTATACTGGGTTACTGATCGACTCCAAACTTCCAGTCTCTCTCATAGGGCTGTTGTAACGATGAATAATCACTGTCAAATGATAAGAGAGTGGTACCAGAGAAAGCCCAGTACATGTCAGCCATAAGGTTTCTCCTGGTTGCTTAGATGTCACAAGGAGAATAAGGCAACATGCCTGTCCTAGTCATCTTTGGGGAGGGAAGAGTCATGGGTTCTTTGAGACTGAGTTGACTCTCTCTATCATGAATGTGGGAGGTCTTGTCTTGTGACACGTGACCTCAGTCCTGGGCCCTGGGTTGCCTTTCAGATAGTCGCAGGTAAGAGTTCTGAGCACAGATAGTTCTGAGCAAAGGAGGGTGACTCCAGGGGACAGGGTAGGTGAGTCTAGTAGAAATTATAATAAGTACTTAAAAATTTTTTTTATTGAAGTAGAGTTGATTTACAATGTTGTGTTAATTTCTGCTGTATAGCAAAATGACTCAGTTATACATATATATTCTTTTTCTTAAAAATTTTTTTTTGATGTGGACCATTTTTTAAGTCTTTATTGAATTTGTTACAATATTGCTTCTGTTTTATGTTTTGGTTTTTTGGCCGTGAGGCATGTGGGATCTTAGCTCCCTGACCAAGGATCGAACCCTTACCCCCTGCATTGGAAGGCAAAGTCTTAACCACCAGACTACCAGGGAAGTCCCTACATATATATATTCTTTTTCATATTCTTTTCCATTATGGTTTATCACAGGATATTGAATATAGTTCCCTGTGCTATACAGGAGGACCTTGTCGTTAATCCATCCTATACATACTAGTTTGCATCTGCTAATCCCAAACTTCCAGTCTTTCCCTCCCGCAACCCCCCACCTCCTTGGCAACGACAAGTCTGTTTTGTATGTCTATGAGTCTGTTTCTGTTTCGCAGATAGGTTCATTTGTGTTGTATTTTAGATTCCTATAATGAATACTTACTCTGTGTCTTGGTACCTACTGAGTCAGGAGTGCTGCTGAAAAGGGATGAGTCTGAGGATGTGAGCATTTTCCCCTTGTCTCTCTCTGCAGTCTTGTGGGTTTAGAAATTCTACTTGGAAAGCCCTGATGTGACATTCAGTTGGAAGGTCCAGAAGAGCAGGATCCAGGCCTGGTTGGCTGGCAGGGAAGCCAGGTTCCCATGGGTTTTTGTAACGATGCTGGCAGGCACCTGGGCCTCCTGGTGAAACAAGCTTATTGTGTAAGTGCGCGTGGTCAGTGGGCACTGTGTAAGAAGTCACGGCTGTGGTATGCATGCGCGGTCTTCTCTTCCTTGCCAGGCCTGAGTCATCACTTGAAACCATCTGAGGCTACCCAGGGGTACAAAAGTCACAGGCCATGGCACATGCCCGTCTAAGTCATTGCCACCAGCTGAGATCCTATGAATTTTAAAGAAGGGAGAGTCTATGGGAAGACCCAGCTGGGGCCCAGCCAGAAGGCTGCTTGTCAGTTTGAGCACCGGAAGACATGTTACTTTCCTAGGAACACAGGAAGACAACTCTTTGGGTGGCATCTAACTTGATTTTTAAGATGAAGATTGCAAGCTCAAGCCAAGACTTCAAAGAATCATCTGGGTAGCTCTGGTTGGCCTCCACATTCTGCGTGACGTGTCCACCCTGCTTCAGAGGTTTGGCTTGAAGAGCAGTGACTCCAAATCTGACGGCTGGATGGGACCCCCAGCTGCCATCCAGTGAGTCCGATAGTCTCTGGACAGCCCTGCTCTTAGTGTCCCAGTAAAATTTGTAGAGAGGCCTTGCTTGACAATGATTTCTAACATCTCAGGGACTATCAGAACAGCACAGGAGCTGAAGGCTCCCGAGGGCTTGGTAGGTGCCAGGCACTGGGGTAAACATTTACATGAATGACAAAATGGGATAGTGGTGACACACAGGATTTGGGGTTAATATGCCTGGGTTCAAATCCTGGCTCTACTGTTTGCCGTTGGGTGATGGTGAGCATGGCATGCCTCTGTCTCCTTTCTTGTGCAGTGTGTGTGTGTGTGTGTGTGTGTGTGTGTGTGTGTGTGTGTGTGTGTGTGTGAGACAGGAGTCACTAACTCATAGAGTTGTCATGAGTCTTAAATGAGATGAACATGGAGAATGTTTAGAGTAGCAACCACAGTGTCCTAAACACTGCCAGTCCTGGTACCTCACTCCAATGATGTGCTGTGACTTATGTGGTGGCTGAAGCTGAGACTCTGGGGTCTTAGGCCCCGACCTAAAGGCGGGACTCTTGTAAGTGCTTTGAATCAAAATTTAAGTCCGAACAGTTTGACACTGCGTGAATTTTAAGTCCCAAAGCTTAACTGAATTGAACAGATTTAAATGTTGTCACTCTTTCCATTATGATCGATACTTAAGCTCAGTGTTGTTTAAGACAATTTAAGACCTTTATCACTTATCTTACCCTTAATGGATAAAAAAAAAGTCCATTTCTCTTGCCCTTAATGGATAAAAAAAAAAAGTCCACCTATGCCATATTTTATTCCCCTGGAGAGTTTACGAAAATTTGACCTCAGCATTTCTAACCTCTGGTACAGATGGCTTAATTCTCTGCCACTAATCTTGGGAAGGGTCACCCTCCCCCACTCAGAGCCACCTTGCCTACCTCCTCATTGTTCATCACTGGGGGAGGAGAAAGAGCTGCCCCTATCGAATCTGCTTGCTTGGTACCTTGGGTACCCTTTCCGAGAAAATGTAACAGAGAGAGATTCTACAGTCAAGGCAGAGTTAATTTGGCTTACTGCCAGATTTTCATCCATTCAGCCTGATTTCCTTAGTCTTGGGGAAGAGGGCTAGACCTCGTTTACTTTATTGTGGTTCAGGTCTTCCCTCCCCAGACTTTTGCCCTCCGATTGCAAGGGTCTTAGTTGTGTTTCTATATACCTGAACTCTCTGTGTCAGACCGCAGATCACCACACTGCTAGGCTGATGGTGAGAACCTAGGCAGGCACCTTGCTGTGGCCACGAGGCCTCGGACACCAAACCTTCTTAACTCCAGCTGTGCATTGCTCAGTCCCTTATATTCAGTGGGAGTATGTTAGGATGTCCAGGGCTTACTCTGAAGTGACTCTAGCTGGAAGAAAAAAGATGGCTATTTTTCCCCCATACGTATGATCTTACATATGTCCCTAGTTGAAACTCATTCATAGATTCTTCTGCAGCTGGAGAACTGATATTTGTTTTTGGCTGCATTCACTGAAATGTGAGCTACCCCAGAATTAATTAAACCTGCCTGTTCATCATCAATCAGTCTGGTCAGCTGTCAGTGACGAGAGACTCTTGAGAAGTTTAGGACAATGATGGTTGAGGAAAGTAGATGGGAAAGTGCAAGCAAAGCTTCAGATTTCAAGACTATGTCTGTGCCAGTCAAACTGTCCAATGGGTGGGCGTTCTTGGTCAAGCCCTCTCACTGTTTCGGGCCTTGACTGAACATATTGATCTCTAGAAAGGTCCTTCCCCACAGTAAAATGCTGTGATCTAGGATTTGGGGAGAGCCACCCTTTCTAGTTTATTCTGGAAGTCATAGGCCATGACTTTTGAGCCAGAACTGGGTTTTAATCCAGCTGAGTCTGGCTGGGATTTTGCAGCTCTGGGCTCTTGATCCTTCGTCTTTCATGTGGGGATAATGATGCTTATTTTGCAGAGATGTTGGAGGAACAGTGCTCATGTACAAAGAGCATCTTGCACGGCCTCAGCACGTGGCAGGCACCCAGTGCACCAGGGTCTCCTGCTCCAGCATGGTGTCCATCTGGTAACTCATTTGTATCTACAAATGCCCAGCAGCCTGGAGGCAGAGTGGCCATCGGTGATAGGAACAAAGGCAACTTTAGAAAGAAAAAGAAAAGATTGTTTTCAGCGCCCTCCCATGGGGCTCCTTAATCAGAGTTGGCCACTTTCTCCCACATGTGCTGTTGCTGGGTAATTAGTGTCCCAGCAGAGCCAGGACCAGGGCACAGTGAGGGCCTTTGTTTTAGTCTTGTAAATTTCAACACAGGTTGGAAGGAACAAAAGCCCAATTCATTTAAGAGATACTCCCAATCTGATTCCATGCATTGAGCCAATGGAGAGACTGCTTGGCAGCTCTGGGAATGGAGGGCGAGCTGGATAACTCAGACAGTAGGACCCTGAGGATGCTAAGAGATGTGCAAGGGTAGCCTTTTGACTATTGTTGGCAGAAGCTGGCCAGCGTCAGTACCCTGGAGATGTGGTCTGTGCTGGGAAATGCCAAGGAAGCCTGTTGTAGAGTAGACCTTAGGGCAGTGCTTTTTTTGGTTCCCCTTGACTCTTAGTAGCCTGATATCTTCCAGACTGAATGCTTTGAGAGCCACTGAATTAAAGTTGGCAAACACTGCAGGTCTATTTCTCATGTCAATCATGGGAGGCACAGAGCTGAGTCTGGGTTGATGTGCAGGAATTTGCAAGGTGAGACAGTTGGGCAGCAAAAGAGAGTTCTAGTAAAGAGAGCAGCGTATGAGAAGTTTAGAATTTGGGGATATATGAGATGGCACATACCAGGCATGTATGAGGGTAGGTGGTACATGTGGAGATGGCATTCCCTGTCCCTGTGGATGGTGTGATCCAGTATGACTGGGTTGTAAAAGGAGGGATGAGGAGAGAAGGAATTACCCTTAGTTGATGCTCTTGGCTAGATTTCAATTTGGGAGCCTCTGCACAAGATGAAGCTGGATCACTGGGGCCCACGGATGCCTGGGATGCCTGACAAGCTGGTGAGGAGATGCATTAGAAGTATATTTGCAAGAGGATTAAGGCGCCTCCTACGGGAGAGCTTACCTTAAAGAAAGAGGGAGTCGGAAATGACAAATGTGATTAGGAAAAGAACCTTGGTTATTGAATTCAGGAGGAAGTGATTATGAGCACAGTGTAGAGTTTGTCGCTCAGATGATCTCCTGGCTAGACCTGCAAGGAGTAATATCTGTGTTCTATGGACATGTAGCACCTGGGTTAAGCCAAGGGGCAGGGGAAGCGATAAATAAAATATGAAAGTTATGTCTCTTAACAAATCCTGATGTTACACTATGGGCCAAGCTGTACTGCTTTGTTGTCTTCCAAATAGAACAGGCAACATTCTCCCCATGTTGCAACTGGCCACTGAACATGGGCTCTGGAGGAAAGTGGACATGGCTGGCAGGTACAGAATTACCTGGCAGCACTGGTAGCAGTGGACAGCAGACTCCTGGAACCCAGCAGGAAAGAGCTGCAGATGCCACTGGTAACTCACTGGACTTGCCTGTAAACTCATGCGAGTTGCTTCCTGGACACTCCCAGAATTATCTGCAGAGTTTCAGAGAACTGATTCTGTGTTTGCATGTTTGGGAAAAGGCAGCAAAAGACAGATTATACTTGATTTAGGTGTGTTAGGAATTCTTTTTCTGTAGTGCAGCATAGAAGACATTGTTGATTGTTTCCTTAGCATCCATTTCTCATTTCCTTACTTCTAACAAAATCCTGATTTTGTTTGGGTATCCTCTCTTCCTTCATGCATGGGAGCTAATCCCATTCATAGGGATCAGGAGTGAGCCTAGTTGGTTTAAGAGTCATTCTATTCCTCTCCCCAGTGACTGGCTGGGTTGGCCATATAACTCAATTTGATCTAATAAAATATGAAGAAAGGCTAGCTATGGGCATTTGAAAAATTTATCTGCGTTCTTCTAGGACAGTGTCTAGAAGCAACTCACTCTGCTTTCCTCTGGAAATGGTCATGCACCAATTGAAGGGCCAGACCAGCTGAAATTTTCTTGCTATCCAGCTGGGATGAAAGGGGGATAGGCCAGAGGATGGTTGTGAAATGTATGTAGAGCCTCTGAATTAAGCCAACTCTAAAGACTGAGGAACTTCCAGGTATATGAGTCAATAAATTTCTCTATTGTTTATGGCAATTTGACTTGAGTTTTTGGTTACGTGAAAATGTTTCCCGATAAATGTGGTTTGGCAGATATCTTTAAGTTCCCAGAAGGAGAGATATCTTGGGCCAGATGGACCATTTCTTGTAGTCAAGGTTATTTACATTCTGAGAAGATCCCTCTCTATCACTTTTATGTGGGAGGCACTGTTTCTCCCACCAGAGCTTGGCATGGATAGGTCCAATGTTTGGGAAAACCAGCTGTCTCTGGCCATTTTCAAGCCTTCCGTTGAGAGATGGAGGCTCTGTTCCCTCTCTTTGAATCTGGGTTGACTTTAATGACTTAGTTTTAATCAACCGAATGCAGTGGAAGTGATGCTTTATAACTTCTGAGGTTAGGCAGAAAAGGTTACACAGCTTCCACTGTTTCTTGGGATGCTTGCATTGAGGGAAGCAGCTGTCATATAAGAAGTCCAGTTACCTGAGGTGGCCAAGCTGGAGAAATCATGCACAGGTGTTTGGTTTGATGGCTCTAGCTGAGCTCCTAGCACACAGCCAGCAATTGCCAGCCAGGTGGGTGAGCCATCTTGCATGTCCAACCCAGTGAAGCTGGACTGCAGTCAAGTGACTGTGGCCCCAGTGCACATCTAGATGCAATAGCACAGAGATTCCCACATGAGAACTGCCTGAATTTTTCCTGAATTCCACAAATTGTGAGCAAAATATAATGGTTGTTTTAAGCCACTAAATTTTGTGATAATTTGATATTATAACAATACCAAGTTGTTCATTGTTTTGTTTTGTTTTGCTGTTGATTTGTACTATTCTGTGGAAAGAATTTCTTCTTTTCCTCAGAGGTAGAAATATAGAACATTGGTCTCAGAATTCCATCTTAATCCAGGCTCTTTTGGTTGCAAGTCATAGTAAAACATGCAAACTAGCTTAAGTAAGAAAGGGGAATGTATTAGAATGACACAAAGAATCTCAAAGGTGCCAAAGGCAGGTAGTCAGTCTATCTCTCACATCCTTGTGTAGCACCCTCCCATACGGTGGGTCTGTGTGACCTGTGGAATAGGGTAGAAGTAATGGCATGTCATTCCAAGATTAGGTTATAAAATCTCTCTCTCTTGAATCACTCACTCTGGGGGAAGCCATGCCATCAGCAGCCCTCTGGAGAAGCCTGTGTGAGGAGCTGAGGCCTCCTGCCAACAGCCATCTGAGTGTGCCATCTTGGAAGCAAATTCTTCAGTCCCAGTCAAGCCTTCATGTGACTGCTGCTCAGGCCAACTTTTTGACTGTAACCTCATGAGAGACCCTAGGCCAAAACTACCTAGCTAAGCATTTCTGAATTCCTGATACTCAGAAAACTGCGTGAGGTACTACTTGTTTGTTGCTTTAACTGCTAAGCTTTGGGGATATTTTGTTATGCAGCAATAGATGCCATAGATAAAAAGTCTTGGAACCCTTCTTGTCTGGCAAACAAAAGAATATGGAAATCCCCAAAGGAGTTGCATCTGGTGGCTTTTATTCAGCTCCTGGTACATTTAAATGGTAGAGAAAAAGCAATCTGTTATTTTTATCACCTTGTCCTAGGTGGTGTTCCCCAACCCAATTCTGTCCCCTCTTCTCCCATACATGCTCCAGGTGGAGAATTTCACTGTGGGCAGGTGTGTGTTCAGGAACCACATGTGCAATATATATTATTACACATGTTGGTATTTTGTCTGCGTTTCTTTTGGGGAAAAGTCATGGAAACGAAAACATGTATTGGTTCTTTTTTAATGTCAAGCAGTATGATTGATACTTTATATATTTTAGTGGAGAGAAAAAGCAAGTCAACCCCAAAGCTACTGAAAGTACTTCTGTCTTCTAAGGGGGAGGTGGTGACATAATTTCTATCAGTTGGACACTGAATATATAATTTTCTGGGACAAGGAGAAAGTGTGTCTGAAGTTCTGACAGTTGTTCTGGGCTTCTAAGAGTGAGATATGGAGCGAGGGGCCTTTTGTTTAACAAAAACTTGAAGTCTATAACCATGGAAATGTAGGCATCAGGGTGATGAACTAGGGTGTCCTGTATCAGATGGAAGTGAAAATTGAGCTTCTGGGGGTATCTTGAGGATAAAGGGCTCCAGGAAACAGAGAAGATGGAATATGTGAGGGGAATTCCAAGAAAGGATGGGTACAAATGGAGAAGTGGGTTGACATGGCAGAAGGCTGAGAGGCATGGCAGAGGGCTGGAACCTTCAGAGAAGTGTGGCCAGTGGGAAATTGCTGGTGGCTGGACAGCCATGAGAGTGCTGGAATGAGAGAAGCTGGCTGCCCATTTTTAAATTGTTTGAGTTTTAGCTACATCATCCCCTCCCCAAGGCCCCAAACCACCAGCAAAACCTGCTTCCCACACAATGCCTCCTGTGACTGTGTTTAGAGGGAGAGATAGCTGAGTTACAAAGTCCTTGTTGGTACCAAGCAGAAAGACCAGCTGAGGCTGGGGAGATGAGTGAGATCAAAGTTGAGACAGAGCTGGAATTTGAAACCAAAAGGACCAAGAGGACACAAGGCTCTGGGAATGTTGAAGAGGACATGGGACTTTGCCAGGATATGACATTGAACTTAAAGCAATGTTGTTTAAGTCTCAGAGGGTAGGGTGACCTCAGTTGACATCAAGTTGAGTTTCAATTATACCGTTTCAATAAACATGATCTCCATTTTACAGAAGAGGGAGCCAAAGCATGGACATGAGCATGAATTGGCCCAGGTCACACAGCCCCTAAGTGGTGGTACCGGGCTGGGGTGCTCCAATTTTCATGTCAGTAAAATGGAAGGTTTTCTTTTGTAAAGGGCCAGATAGTAAATGTTTTAGGCTTTGCAGATGATACCATGTCTGTTGTACCTGCTTAGCTCTGCTGCTGTAGGGCGAAAGCAGCCTCAGACAATTTGTAGATGCGTAGCGTGGCTGTGTTCCTGCCAGACTTTACTTGTGGACACCAACATTTGAGTTTTATATAAGTTTCACGTTACAAAGTATTATTCTTTTTTTTTCTTTTTTTTTTTTTTTGTGGTATGCGGGCCCCTCACTGTTGTGGCCTCTCCCATTGCGGAGCACAGGCTCCGGACGCGCAGGCTCAGCGGCCATGGCTCACGGGCCCAGCCGCATCCGCGGCATGTGGGATCTTCCCGGACCGGGGCACGAACCCGTGTCCCCTGCATCGGCAGGCGGATTCTCAACCACTGCGCCATCAGGGAAGCCCCAAAGTATTATTCTTGAAAAATTGTTTTAACTGGAAAAGTTTTTTCAACTCTTAAATAATGTAAAATCCATTCTTAGCTTGTGGGCCATACAAAACCAGGCAGCGGGTTATATTTGGCCCACAGACTGTACTGTGTGGACCCCTACACTACACCATTCAGTTAATCAGACTTTTGTAAGTGAACAAATGAGTCAACAAGAGATCTTTAACGAGGACAGATGAGTGACAAGTATTGACAAGATAAAGATGGGTCATTATGGTCTTTTTCTTCTGAGGAGACTTTTGCTGAAATTTACGCAAGGCTCTTTTCTGACAGGTTAGTGTCTTGTTGTTTTCCACTCCTTTTAACCTATAGGCCTGAATGAAGCATCCATTTCCTTGGACAAATCATTCCCCTTTTGCCCTCACTTGCTTTGTGTGCGTGTGCGTCTGCGTGTGCGTGTGCGTGTGTGTGTGTGTGTTTAATGAGAAGGTCTGACTAGTTATCTTCAAGATCCCTTCTGGCTCTGAAATGCTCAGATTTCATAAAGACATTTCAGATTTTTACGGCAGCTTTTTCCCTGCCCACTCTCTTTCCCCCTTGCCCTCTTCTCTCCAATCCTGTGAACATTCTCCCCGCTTTGACCCTGCTTCCTCTCTAATACTCTATTTCA
Organism: Kogia breviceps; assembly: GCF_026419965.1. Taxonomy (NCBI): domain Eukaryota; kingdom Metazoa; phylum Chordata; class Mammalia; order Artiodactyla; family Physeteridae; genus Kogia; species Kogia breviceps. Next base: position 119,472,004 of record NC_081312.1, on the reverse strand, counting down.
AGGCTGGTGGGATTATCATATCCAAAAGCATCCCAGGAAAAAACAGTTTGAATATCCAGGATAATAAAACAAGCCAGTAAAAGGTGAAGGGGTGTGTAATCGTTGTTCTTTGTGTCGACTCTTAAAGCCGCATGTTTTAACCATCTCAGGATGGCAGGGATTTTTCTGCCTTTTTGAGAGGCTGATGTAATACCTTCATGTTTTCCTTTTTTTTTTTTTTTTTTTTTTTCAGGAAAAAATAAGAAGGATTCATTTTCTTTGGGATTAACGAAATCTTTCTTCTTCTTTTATGTTGGCAACATGAGGTCTTAGCAGATCTCTGATCTTGTGTTGAATAAAAAATATAGCATGACAATGGGACACGGAGGCTGGGGGCTTGAACCCAATTTGGATTACTGTGCACAGCAGTGGGCATTCTGTGACTAATGGTGGGGGGGGTCTTTAGAGCTGGTGCTGAGGATCAGCCCCTGGGGACAGAGCCCCACACGCCCTGCCTATTGTTCCGCTTTAATCGGAGGTCAGTTGCTGGGAGCCTGAGCCCACAATCAGATGCTCTGAGGGGTGGGATTTCGTCAAGGTGTCAGACAGGTAGATGTGACGCACTGCTGTGCAAAAGCAGGAGTGGCGCTGATCCGGGAAATTTCCTTAAGAAAGTTGGGATTTTGGTTAAAACATTTAACCTGTCTCAGTTTTTTTGTCTATAAACTTGGGTCAATCATTTATATCCCAGAGTGTCACCCGCCTGGAGGTATGGAAGGGATCATGGTGATTGCCATGGGAACTACTGCCTGGATTGAAATAGAAGAGCTGCCAGTGGGCTGGGGTTTCCACTGAGGCTCCGAGGGCAGGGGCTACTAAATAAGGAGACAGAAAGAACAGGGAGGTCCAGCTGGGGGATATGGTAACCATCATCTCTTTGATAGTTGGTGTTTCTCAATACCAGGAGCCCTCTGAGTCAGAATTATCTGGGGTAGTAATTTAAGATCCTTTGGGGTGCTAGTTAAAAAATATCCCCATGAAAGATAGTAAGGCATCAAACGGAGACAGTAATTCCTTCTGTGTGGGATGTTGTGAGGGGTCAAAGGGCAGTGGATCTGGTAGAGTGAAGATGGTGGTGATGATGGGGCTCTTTCCTTAGAGTCCCCTTAAAGTGGTTCTACATTCTTCATTTCTAGTTCTACTTTATTTCTTAAAACCTGAAAGAAGTCTTAACATATTCCTCTGACCACCTGCCCTGAGACCTTGATTACTCCCTAAAGAATATCAAATGCCGATGATCCACAGCCAGGAGCCTCCTGACTTTGGCCCAAACTACTCTCCCAGTTCCATTTCTTATTTCTCTTCTATATAATCACCCTATCAGGCAAAACTAATTCTAACAGTTGTCCTCATAATAATGACTAATATTTCCTTTTTTACTTCTCTGTGTCTCTGTCCCTCATCTATGTATCATATTTATAATGATGATTAAATCTGGTAATCCATGAAAAACACTCAGGATGTGTCTGGCTCACAGTAAACACCTGTATGTGTTAAAAGTGACTCCCAATATCTCTGAAACTTTTAAAATTTATTTATTTATTTTTAAAGATTTTTTTTTTTTTTTTTTGCAGTACGCGGGCCTCTCACTGTTGTGGCCTCTCCCGTTGTGGAGCACAGGCTCCAGACGCACAGGCTCAGCGGCCATGGCTCACGGGCCCAGCCGCTCCGCGGCATGTGGGATCTTCCCAGACCGGGACACGAACCCGTGTCCCCTGCATCGGCAGGCGGACTCTCAACCACTGCGCCACCAGGGAAGCCCAAGCTTTTTTCTTTTTTTAAAAAAAATTATTTATTTTCTTTATTTCTTTGGCTGCTTTGGGTCTCATCGTTGGGGCATGTGGGTTCTTCGTTGTGGCATGCGGGATTCTCTCTAGTTGTAGTGTGTGGGCTTCTCTCTCATTGTGGCATGCAAGTTTTCCTTCTCTAGTTGTGACATGCCAGCTCTCTCATTGAGGTGTGTGCCCTCAGTAATTGTGGCGCGCAAGCTTTGTTGCCCCCCCGGCATGTGGGATCTTAGTTCTCCGACCAGTGATCGAACCCGTGTCACCTGCATTGGAAGGTGGATTCTTTACCACTGGACCATCACGGAAATACCTGAAACTTTTTTAAAAAAGATCTGTCTCTGTCTTTATTGGTCAATAGATGCAGGTATATTTTCTCTAAATGGACGCAGGTAGGCAAGGGCCGTGCAGATCTATTTCATTCTGGAATCCCGGGGAAAGAATCTGATAATTCAGTTTATTTTCATCAGTATTTATTTTGTGTCTTCTTCAGTTCTCAGTGCATTGTGTGAATGATTACGCTGGCTGGAGGTTAAACATGAATGCTCGAATTCTTGTCCTCCGCCTCCGGGACGAGAATAATGGCTATGTTCAACCTTCAAGACTGAACAAAAGTTTGCTTCTTCCCCAATAGCTCTCTCCAACTATCTGCCTTGCTTATACAGCTCAGAGTTAGAACTACCCAATTCAGAGCCTACCTGTTTCATGGTAGTTTCTCTTTTCCTGCTACACTTCCAGCTCCCTGAAGGTCAAATGTTTTCTGTATCTTGAACAGTCCTGGCAATCACCTATCCTTGTATCCAACATGATGTTTACTGTCTACTATCAGGTGGCCTCCATTCAGGACATAGTGAGGCATATAGGTGAAATTATTGCTACGTGTATGGATGAACTTTCCATTACATGGAATTAACGATTTGGATTCAGGAGTCTGGATAAGTTTCTGATGTTCATTTTTTAAAAAAATAAGCATGATAAATATATTTAAGAAGGTGAGGGAATGACAACAGCAATATGAATCAATAAAAAGTATCATGAATTTTTGATGTTCTTGTCTGAGATCTAGTTGTGTATTCAATGGATGCTTCCAGATACTTCCTTCTGTTCTTTTAGGAGAAATTAATCCTGTGTGTAATGCAAACAAATAAGAGAATTTTAAGTTAAATATTTTGTTTATGTGGCTACTATAAATCACACCCTAAATACCCGTGTTTATCATTTTAATTTTTATGTCTTGCAGAAATATTGGAACAATGTTAAAATGGAAATTAAGGTAAAAAACATCTAGTCCCATTACTCTAAACAAATCGACATTTTTTAACTTTCTGTGATTCATTCCAGTTTCTTTTAATATACACATCTATGATTTTTGCATAGTTAGAGCCCTAACAGAGCTAAGAGTAGTCATCTAATTAAACAGTAAAGCCATTGTTTATGAGTACTTAATATTTGCCAGGCAAAATGGTTCACATGTATTTTTGAATCCTCACACCAATCCTGGGAGATGGATGTATGATTATGCCCATTTTATAGATGAGGAAACTAAGTATGAAGGAGGTTGACTCACTCCAAGTCACATACCCTGTGAGCTTGTATTTGAGCCTTTCTTCTCCACTGTATTAGACAGGCCAGGTTGGGAAGCTGCATCGACATGACTGATGGCGCACACCCAACCCTCTCTTACCACCCCAGCAGCCCCTGGGTAAACTTCCCGGCTGCCCAGGGTGAGGAGTGGAGCTGGCTGCCCCTACTCAGTGCAGGACAGGCTGAGGGAAAACTCTACCATCCTTGGAGGTCAGATCATCACCTGGAAGGGTTTATGGCATTTGTTCCAAATGTCTGTAAGACCAGCGAGCCTGGGGGCTCCAGCCCATAGGCAGCACAAAGTCAGCATGGCGCCGTGAGCCCAACCTTGCCCTGGTTGTCCAAATGCAAACAGTCTTTGCGCCGTGTCCTGGCTTTCAGGCTGCACGGCCAACTGTTGGGAAATGAAGGCACGTGGAGGCCAAGGGAGGGTCTCAGGGCCCCTTCGAGTTCAAGCAGCTGAGCAGCCTGGCAGACACGAGCCCATGGCTGGTGGCCTTGCCTGGTGGCTCTTTATGATGTCAGTGTTTGGCCCATATTAGATCCTCAGCAAATGTTGTTGGTTGGATGGATGGATGGACAGACGGCGTTGCTTATAGCAAGCAGCTGGACTCCCTCCAGCTTGATAAAGACTAAAATAAGACATTTCGTAGTCCTTCATTTGAAGTCAAAAATGGAAAGCTGAGAGTGGATATATGTATATGTATAATTGATTCACTTTGCTGTGCACCTGAAACTAACACAACACTGTAAATCAACTATACTCCAATAAAAATTTTAAGAAAAAGGAAAGCTGAGTGTGTGCAAATAAGCATGTGGAAGTATGTGAATGTGGGAGAGAGTATGAATATATATGTGAGAGAGTGTGTGTGCATACGTGTGAATGTGTGTGCCTGCCTAAGTACGTGTGATTGTGTGTACATGTATGTGAGCATGTGGCTTTAAGTGTCTTTGTGTGTGAGTGCGTGCGTGGGTGTGTGAATGCTGAGTGTGAGGATGTGCACGAGAATATGCAAGAGTGAGTGTGTCTGTGTGAATGCCTGTGACGTGTGTGTGTATGTGTGTGATAGTGAATGAGTATGAGAGAGTGTGAATGTCTGTGTGTGAGAGTGTTTAAAACAGTGTGAGTGTGTGGCTGAGGAGGGGGTGGGTGATGGAGAGGCGGCCAAGGGCGCTCCTGCTGCTGGGGTGCCTGCTGTAGCTCAAACATGGTCTACTTTTTCTCGCAGCACAACCTCTACAAGGCTACGTGGTGGATACTACAATCTGCATTGACCAGATGTGGAAGCAAGATTCAGAGAGTTAAGTACCCTACCCAAGGTCATTCTGGAGAGTGGCAGAGCTGAGTCTTGACCTGCGGTCACTAAAGCTGATAACCTCTCACCATATGGTGCTGGACAGCTCAGCAAGACAGTGCAGGGCCTGATGTGGCTTCAGGGAAGAGAAGCTGGGAGACAACCTCAGAGGAGGACTGAGCTGTATTCCTCCTGCTAAATCCTGAAGGAGGAAGCAGGGGCAGCAAGCTACGAGGGGTCTCTGGGGGGTGGGGGAGGGCACGAAGCTGGGACCTTAGGGATGGGATGAAGAGTTCAAGGAGAGAGCTAGCCTTCTGCGATGTGGATGGGAAGATTTCAGTGCATGGAAATTTCCACGAATGCTCAGGCCTTTCTGCCTGGTGTGGGATAGGAAGGGACTTTAGAGCTACTGGCCGGATGGGCCCTTTACAGAAAGCATCCTGCCCTGACTCCCCTTCCCCAGCCTCCTTGCAGGAAGACTCAGAACGGAAGGTCCCCAACCTGGGTGGAACAAGGACACAGGCCAAGTGAGTGAAAAAACACCACTTGTAAAGTGTAAAGAAAACCCTTCAACCCCTCACTTCTAAAATCCCGGTATCCATGACAACTGGACCGAGGGAGGAAGATGGTGGTCCCCTCCCCGCCTCATTGTTTAACTTCTAGTTGCTGCAGCAACTGAATATGCGGGCGGCCAGATTCCCTGGTGCTTTTCTTCTTTCTCAGTCCCCCTTTATTTCAGGCCCTCCTCCGTGCCAGCCTGGCTTTGTCTTTCGTTGGAGAAGTCTGTGAGAACCAGGATGGGCAAAGTGTCAGGCTCTTGGTGCTGTTGAAAATCCTTTGAGATGGGAAAGGTCGCTGGAACAAAGAAGCGGGAGAACAAAAAGCCCTGAACTGCTTTGCCCCTGAGAAGGAGGGTCTGAGGGTCTTTATCATCTTAAACCTTGGGATTTGAGATTGTCTGACTTTGCCTTTCCCAGGGATGGTCTGGCAGGGATACAGAGAGAGTGTGTCCAGGAAACTGGTTGGATGGCAATCTCCGAAGAGGGGACTTCTCACGGAGACAAGGACTCTTTAACTTAGGTGTTGGTCTTTCTCTTTTTTCCATCTTTCTCCCTTTTTTTCCTTTCTCTTTTTCTCTCTCTGTCCTCCCTCCCTCCCATCCTCCCTCCTTTCCCCCTCCCTCCCTCCTTTCCTTCCTTCCTTTCTTTTTCTCTTTCTCTTTTTCTCTCCCTCCTTCCTTCCCTCTCTTTGTTTAATATGTTTCTGGTTAATACCCTTCCCACTTGAAGAATTTCTAAACAATTAGCTAGAGCTTTAAAATCTTGGAGCAATCAGTTTCTTTCCATAATTTGTCCTAGGGAAATCATTGGATATTTGCTCAAAGATACCTCTGTGATCCATCGCAGTGTTGGTATATTTCTGAAACAATGGAAAAAGTCGAAATGGCCAGACGTAAGATTGGTCAAATACATTATGGCTTTTTTTATACTGATCAACAAACTGATCATTTTTCATTCATTCTTCCTATAGCTGTATACTGGCCTGGTGCTGACTGCTGGAGATCAACAGGGAGCAAAACAGATGTGGTCCCTGCCCGAAGGAAGCTTACAGATGTAGTCAGATAATTCAGCAATAAACATGAATCAGAAATCATGGCCAGTGCCATGATGGAAAATGATGGGATAGGAAGAGAGGGTGTCTCTGTGGCACCAGATGTCATCCAGGGATGGGGGAAGATTTCTGTAACAGCCAATGATCTTTGAACTGTGGTCTGAAGGATGAGCCAGAGAAACATGGCAAATGCATGGAGTGAGGAAAGTGCAGGTTGGGCAGAGTCCTTTCATTTTCACTCATTTTCTTAAAAGGAGACTTGTAGGTTATTAATTTGAAAAATTATTGTTAAACCTTTCCTAGCTTAAAGGAACAAAACAAAATATTTGTTGACATAAAATGTCCTTTGCTTAAGGTAGACTAGTAGAGGCCCTGTTAATTTTAAGATGATATTCTCATTGCCTGAAGTTACACTTTGTCTGCCTGCAGGTGAAATCTTTGCTTCCTGGTGCAGATCCAATCAATGGGAGAGCAGCTCAGCCCTGAGGGCAGCAGTCCTGGGCCTGCTGAGAGAGCTAAGTTACCAGCTCACCAGCGTCATCTTTGATAACTCTATTGATTTTGATTAGGAAGATAATTCTTTCAAAACTGTCCGGGCTTGAACATGTTACCTTACTTTATTATTTTTGATATTAAGTTATTAAATGTTATAAATTCATGCTTTTAGTTTTGATCACTTGATGTCTTTTCAAATGAGCTGAGAAGAAAATGCTTTGCTGCAGCTTGGCATATGGGCTGTATGAGGGTGTGTGAGCTGCAATAACAAAGGACACCGTAGATTTTAGTGGCTCAACACTTAAAGTAAGACAGAGGAGTTTAGTAACTTCTCAAGGTCTCACAGCTAGGAAATTAAAATGCTAACATTTACAGTGCAGGCAGTTTGACTCCAGAACACCTGTTCTTCACTTCTCTGCTATGTTTCCATCCAACACGCTATGATTACTCCAAACTGTTATTTCTTCCCCCACTTTCTCATACATGGGAGGGTCATCTATTTATATTCTTGGGCAGTGTGAATCTAATTGGGGATGCAGAGGTGGTGGATACATCAGATCAGGTAACGTGTTAGAGATTGGTATAGAACTAGTCTTGTCCTACACAATATTGGTGAAATGACAGGTGAGCCAGGACATGCTGAGCTAATTCACATTACAACAAATACATAACTGCCAGAGAAAATGTTTCCATTTGTACCACCCCAAATCATCTCATGCATGACACACTTGGGGAAGCGAGGTATTAACTTTAGAGCCTGGGCAGTGTGTGTGCACAGACTGTGTTCTAGAACTCTCCTTGGGGCAGATCACACAGGCTTGCTTTAAGCACAGCCTAGCTCTTCCAAAGGACACACATGGTGAACTTCCCAGAGCTCCCCTGGAGCAGCACAGGGCATAAACCTGCAGTTAGTAGGGCCTGACCAGATGCACCAGATGCTGGAGCCCACCTGATTGGGACCTCTACCTCTGCCCTCCCCGGGTGCCCCAGCCAGGAGGCAGAGGTGGGGGGCAGGGAAGACAGAGTCTTTCTGAGATGGCACGGGAAATCCCGACAGGAGAGCCACCAGCCGTTATAGCAAAATGCCGTGTTTGTCCATATGAGAGGGAAATATCCTGGCTGAGGTGAGGCTTAGGATCTGACCTAATCCTTACATTTGGCGACATAAAGGGATACCCAGGCCTCCCTCTGACTGTGAGCCTCGGGTAGCAGACAGACTTGGTCTGGTGTTGGCTTTGACACTTTCTGTAACCCTGATTTCCTAATTTGTCAAAGGGGCTAAAAATACCATCTGTACATGTATATGGTTCTCTTTCCAGAACTTCTGCTTTCAGACCCCAAATTTATTGGAAAATAATGAAGAGTGAGAATAAATCAAATCATTCCACAAACCTGTGGTTTTATTCAACATTCTATTACCAAGTTAAGAAAGTGCTCATGCAAGAAATGTTCTCTGACTTTGGAAAGCTTACAGACTGACTGGGATCATTTTACAATATTCCATTTGTGTGACACTTACCCGATATCAAAATTCTTTCCCTTAAATGATCTCCTATGCCCTAGCAAGTTTGTCATAGAAAGTTTTCTGTGACTTACTTATGTCTTCTCCCCGCCACAAAATAACTAATATCTTCCCCTGCCATGGCATCTACTACAGACAAACTCATACCCAGGGTCCCCTAAACCCAATGGATGCCAGAAACATCCTTTGTATTTCTCCTATTTCTCCAGCTGAGCTGCCAAGGGAAGCAGTTAAGTGATGTGGGATAGGCGTGGAGGTGGCTTGACAGCAAAGTCCTAAGAAAACTCAAGAGCTGAGTCAGAGGAGAGACTAGTGTTCCTTAAGGTCGAATCACAAACTGGGAAGACAAACGTTTGCTGTCTGTCACCCCAGCTAGATTGATGGCATCAGATCCGCTCCCTACCCAGTCCTCCTGGTCTCACTAGTGGCTGACATCTTCAGCAAATCATGGGAAGCTCCTTTCTTACAGAATCATGAGAAACCTTTTGACAGTAAGGATGCACTAGGCTACTCTAATTTCTTTCTGAATATAATAGATGGAGAAAATAAAATTACTTGCCTGCATTCCATTTTGTACATAATGAAACTAGAGCATTTGTAATTAAAATCACTTTAAGTGGATCTAATAAGTTATGAAAATTTATAGCCAGTGAGGCAACTATGACCATTCATAACTAGAACTATTTAACCAGGGGGCGGGGCTCCTTTGGTACAAGACTGAAAAAAAATCTTAATTTGTCTGAGGCAGAAATTCCCTTGGCATATGTTTCTAAGAAAACGCAGCAAAGAATGTGAAACTGGAGGAGTTGAGGTTCCCTGAGTCATAGTAAGAGATGGCGCTTGCTGAGGGCTCCCTGTGTGCCAGGCGCTGGCCACAGCACTTTATCTGGGGATTGTCCACTTATCCTCAGGACAGCCTTATAAGGAAGGTGCTGTCACCCATTTCACAGATGAGGAAACTGAGCCACATGGAGGCAAGACTGAATCCAGGAAGCCAGACTCCAGGCACTGAAACACCACACTCTTTGCCCAAGTAGCTAAAAGGCAGGCAGGTTACAGAGGAGAAAAATTGGGTCTAAATCATTATGTAAAACTCAGTGGAGTGAAAGAATCAAAGAGTCCTGAATGGCCCCTGAGAACTGAGGGGCCCAAGCTGCTGGCCCATAAAATAATGTTGCCTGGTACTTGCATGCAAGAGAGTCTGGATAAATGAGGACCTGAAATCAAGCACCATTACATGAGCTGTCAGCCCTGTCTCCCCAGTTTACCAACAGTTTTCTCATTTCTTTGCTCTTCAACTGGGTAACCACAGAAAATGTATTTTCCTTGAAAAAGTTTATCCAGACCATGGAAAACTACAATTAGATATGTGAGAAGCGATCGTGCGAGCGTTTAACTTAAAATCCCAAGATGTGTGTTCTGAAGCTGGAGGTGGGCACCATTGCTCATTCTTAGAGCTGAGTGAAGAGGCGCCCTCCCCCGCATTGCCCCTCCTATCCCGACCACCCTCTGGCTGCACCCTGGTGAAGCATGAATATCTTCATAGTGAAGTGTAAGTCTAACTGTGACAAGCTCACTGCCCACAAAATACACAGGACTCCAGTGAGCATACAGCCTGCCCAGAGTCTACCCGACCTTGGCCACAGGTATGCCAGCAGGAACTCGGGGCTAGGGGGGGTGCGGTGCTGGGCTCACAGGCATTCAAGATGGGGGCTGCTGCTAGTGAGGTTAAAATAAGTCATCTGGAGCTCGGGGTGGAGCCATCTCTCCCTCTGTGTTTTACGACGAGCCGCATCGCTGTTTATCTTCACCTTTCTGATACATTCTGTTCTTTTAATGCAGGGGTACCCAACCCCCAGGCCATGGACCATTACTGGTCTGTGGCCTGTCAGGAGCCTGGCCACACAGCAGGCAGGTGAGAGGGAGAGAGCGAAGCTTCGTCTGTATTTAGAGCCACTCCCCATCGCTCACATGACTACCTGAGCTCTGCCTCTTGTCAGATCTGCGGCGGCATTAGATTCTCATAGGAGTGCGAACCCTACTGTGAACTGCACATGCGAGGGATCTAGGTTGCACGCTCCTTATGAGAATGTAATGCCTGATGATCTGAGGTGGAGCTGAGGCAGTGATGCTGGCGCTGCAAATACAGATTATCATTAGCAGAGAGGTCTGACTGCACAGAGACCATAATAAATCAGTTGCTTGCAGACTCATATCAAAACCCTATCAGTGAGTGGCAAGTGACAATTAAGCTGCATCTTATGGAGTAGACTGAACATAAGCAAAAAACTTCAGGTGTCACTGTCTCCCATCACCCCCAGATGGGACCATCTAGTTGCAGGGAAACAAGCTCAGGGCTCCCACTGATTCTGCATTATGGTGAGTTTTATAATTATTTCATTATATATTACAATGTAATAATAATAGAAATAAAGTGCACAATAAATGTCGTGCGCTTGAAATCCCAAAACCCTCTCCCTGCTGGTCTGTGGAAAAACTGTCTTCCATGAAACTGGTGCTTGGTGCCAAAAATGTTGGGGACTGCTGTTTTAATGGTTGGGTGTCCAGTGGACACAGCAACAGTTCTTGGGTCACCCATCACTGCTGGGTGGAGAGGGGCTGGGACAAGAGAAGCTGAATGGTAGCTGACCAGACTGGGTAGTGTACACACTTGACGGGTGAGCTTCTCCAGCTAGTGTCAGAGGGTGGCTTACCCTGATCCACAGGCACTGCAGGCCATGATGCCGCTGCAGTACAGTGTTGGGTCAGCAGGCTCTGGACACCCACAGCTCAGGCTCACAGCCCAGCCCAGCACAGTCCTGTCTGTTCCTCAAGCCTGCGAAGATGGGGATAAAACCACCATTTCAAGAATAGGAATTTGAGGTTTAGAGAGGTTGAGTGACTTGACAAAGGTTACTCAGGAAGTGATAGCATCAAATTTACATCTAGCTCTTGATCATAGTATCTGGGCTCAGCAGGGATCGAGGTAGAGAAAAAGGAGGCAAGAGGGGGGATTGTGTGAGCGTGTGAGTGAGGAACGTGGGTTAGAGGTTTCCCCTGCATGAAGAGAGATACAAGGCACTTCTTTGGCTGTACTTGAAAATGCATCTTGCTTTGCAGAAACCTGGCTTACTTAAAAAAGGTCCCAAGCCTCACCCTGGGAGGGACTGGTCTCCTGGTGATGTGTGAGCTTTTCTGCCATACTCTGATGCAGCTAGAGTCAGCGTCTCTGAGGCTGGGACTTTTGTTCATTGCCTCTGCTTCTGTGGAGCCCACATTTGGGACAACTGTGGGCTTGGTTCAGCAGAGGCAGCTAAAGGGACCCAATCATTAGCAAGAATCCCTTCATGAGGGTTTGGAAAACTGAGAGTTGGGGAGATAACGTTTCCTAAGTCCTAGTGGTAGTTGGGAGCCAATGCATTTAATTTTGTCTTTCACTGATTTTTTAGAACTTTAGAAAAATAATTCTGAACCATAACCTACATACAGAAAAGGGCACAAAACAAAGATGTGAAAGCAAACATCCATGGGGTCAAGAAATGGAACATTCCAGCATTTCCAAAATCCTTCTCATGCCTCTTCCCTATCACCAACCCCTTCCTTAGGCTGAAGGTAACCACTACTCTGACTTTTGTGGTTATTGCTTCCTTGCATTTAAAGATAGTTTTACCTACTAGACATTCATTCCAAAACACTATAATTGAGTTTTGCTCCTTTTTTATACATCAATAAATATTCATATGAAATACGATTTCATCTTATTTCCTCTATTAGCTTTTTAGTTATCCTCTCTTTGTATCATGTTTTGTATTACTTACTCTGGGGATTATATTACACATCCTTCATTTATCACAGTCACCTTGGAATTTATACTGTACCACTTCAGATAAATTGTAAGAACTTTACAGTGGGATAACGTAATTTCTCCCCATTCTTTGTGTTATTGCTATCTTATATTTTAATTCTACATATTAAAAAAATTCCCCAATACACTATTATTATGTTGCTTAAAGTGGTCAGTTGTCTGTTAAAGAAAGTTTAAAACACTATGTTATATTAACCCATGTGTTTACCGTTTCTGGGGCTCTTCGCTCCTTCCTGTAGATCTGAGTGCCCATTTAGAATCATTTCCCTGCAACTTGAAGAGTTTCCTAAAGTGTAGGTTAACTGGCAATGGGTTCTTTCAGTTTTGTTTGTTTGTTTGTTTTTTAAATCCACAAAGCTGGGCTTCCCTGGTGGCACGGTGGTTGAGAGTCCGCCTGCCAATGCAGGGGATACAGGTTCGTGCCCCGTCCGGGAAGATTCTACGTGCCTCGGAGCGGCTGGGCCCGTGAGCCATGGCCGCTGGGCCTGCGCGTCCGGATCCTGTGCTCCGCAACGGGAGAGGCCACAGCAGTGAGAGGCCCGCATAGCAGAAAAAAAAAAAAAAAAAAAATCCAAAAAGCCTTTATTCTGTCCTCATTTATTTTTTTTGTGGTACGCGGGCCTCTCACTGCTGTGGCCTCTCCCGTTGCGGAGCACAGGCTCCGGACACGCAGGCTCAGTGGCCATGGCTCACGGGCCCAGCCGCTCCGCGGCATGTGGGATCTTCCCAGACCGGGGCACGAACCTATGCCCCCTGCATCTGCAGGCGGATTCTCAACCACTGCGCCACCAGGGAAGCCCTCATTTTTAAAAGATAATTTTTTAGCAGATTTTTTTTCTTTCAGCATTTTAAAATGTTAATTTATTAAAAATTTAACATCATTTTTAAACGGTATTTTGATATTAAAGTGTTTAAACATTTCAGTGTTTTAAAAATATTTTATTGTCGTCTAGCTTTTATTCATTTTTCTGATGCAAAATCGGCAGGCTTTAAATCATTATTCCCCTTGAATGTCCCCTTTTTTTTGTATTAATTACTATGAAGATAGGAATATTAAACATCATGATATATTATTAAGATATAATTAATTAATATTAATATTATTAATATATGTTGGTGGGCTGGTAGAAGAAGGGAGCTTTTACTTTTCTCTTCATACCCATCCAGGCCGCTTCACTCAAGTCCATACCAAACTGGCCAATGCAAGCATGTGACTTTGTACCCTTGGTGTTGGAGAAAGAATAAAGAAAAGCAAGGAAGGCATGGTTAATTCTGTAAAGTGTCTGGGAAGGTGAGCAATGAGAAGATGTTTAATGAGCTTGGAAAATGGTACTTGGGAAAAATGAAAGGGACCATGAAGTTAGCAAGACTTTGGCGTTGCTTGGGATGTTCCTGTGGTCAATTTGGAGGCTAAGGCTTCCATGCTAGAAACCTGACTTGTGCCCTTGCCTGTCTCATGCCCTGCATCCATATCAAACACCAAATCCACTGAATAATCCCCAAGAACCCCTCTAGTCCATGCCCTGTTGTTCTCCCCTCTACACCGTCCTGATTCAGGACCACATTCTCTCCACCTGGAGAACTTGTCTCATTCTTTAAGGCCTTGCTTCTCGAAATGTGGCTTCCAGACTGGCAACATTAGCACCTGGAGTCTTTCTTAGACAGGTAAGATCTCAGGCCCCACCCTAGACCCACCGATTAGGAATCTGTAGATGAACAAGATCTTGAGAAGATTTCTATGCACATTCAATTTTTAAAAATATCTTTATTGGAGTATAAGTGCTTGATAATGTTGTGTTAGTTTCTGCTGTGCGACAAAGTGAATCAGCTATTGGTACACATATAACCCCATATCCCCTCCCTCTTGCATCTCCCTCCCACCCTCCCCATCCTACCCCTCTAGGTGGTCACAAAGCATCAAGCTGATCTCCCTGTGCTATGCAGCAGCTTCCCACTAGCCATCCATTTTACATTTGGTAGTGTATATATGTCCATGCTACTCTTTCACTTCACATCGTTTTTTGAGGCAGAAACCCAGTGTGTCCCCCTTTACCTGGCAAAGTAATAAAGCTATACTTTTCTACTTCACTGCCCACCGCCCAACCCCCAGAAAACATTCTACGGCCATACCACCCTGAATGCACCTGATCTCGTCTGCACATTCAATTTTGAGATGCATTCTTACAAGCTAGTGGTTCTTGAACTTGTCTGCATATAATAATCACTTGGGGAGCACTAAAAAAATTCTGGCCACACCCAGACCAATTAAATCAAATCTTTAGTGGGTAGAACCAGACATTGGAGTTTATTAAAATGCTACAGGTGATTTCAATGTGCAGCGAATCAGTGCCTTAGGACAGAGGTTCTCAAAATTGGCTACATGTTGCTCTCACCTGGATATTTTGTGCAACTTCCTAAACCAAGCTACCCCCAGACCAGTTAAGCCCCAGGGTCTCGGGGTCCATGGGACACAGGCCTTCACATTTGTGAAACTTCTCAAGTGACTGCAGTGTGCAGTCAGAATTGAGAGCCAGTGCTTTAGGGCTCAGCCCAGGTGTCTCTCCCTCCTGGAAGCCCCTCATAATACATCCCCTCCCCCAAGGATGGGTCAGGAGCCCCTCCTCAGAATTCCCACAATGCCCTGTGCAAGCCTGCACTATCTCTCTGTCTGATGATCTATAATGTGTCTGTCCTCACCCACATCATTAAGCTGGGAGATCCTAGAGAGTAGAAATTGCTTTACAGTAATTTTCTTTGTCTTCCTTGTGTCTCCCACAATGCCTGGCATATAAAACGCATTTGAGAGTTTATTATTATTTTCATTGTTTTTATTATTCTCATGATCCTGAGGGTCTATGGTCAGGGCTGTGGTGAGGAAATCTCACTCTGGTGCAGTGGACATTTGAGGCGGGGAAAGTTGGGAGGCAAGCAGCGTAGCTAGGAGGCTGCTGTGATGGTCCAGGTAGGAGGTGACAAATGACTAAATAAGTGTGGTGGCAAATGCAGACACAGGAAAGGGGCCCATTGGGAAGGACATCATAAGGTAGAATAGGAGGTGTGTTACTTTGCTGGGTAACTGTAAATAAACAACAGAAATGTATTGTCTCATGATTCTGGGGACTACAAATCCAAGATCAATGTGTAGGCAAGGGTTGGTTCCTTCTGAGGTGTGAGGAAGAATTTGTTCCATGCTTTTCTTCTAGCTTCTGGTGGTTCTCTGGCCATCCTTGGTGTTCCTTGGCTTGTAGATCGTTGCTCTGTCAATCTCTGCCTTCATCTTCACATGGTGTTCTCTGCACGTGTGTGTCCGTGTCCATATTCACCCATTTTATAAGGACATGAGTCATATTGGATTGGGGGCTCTCCTACTCCAGCATAACTTCACCTTAACTAATTACATCTGCAACAACCGTATTTCCAAATAAGATAATATTCTCAGACACTGGAGATTAGGATTTCAACATGTGGATTTTTTGGGTAGTGGGAGGCCCAATTTAACCTATAACTGTAAAAATTCTTGTGTGAACTGTGTTGTGCTCAAGGACTTGGATTTCAGGAATTTTTGTTTCTCTATTTTAGAGATAAACCAAATTTTTGCTGTGAAATCAACACACCAGTTTCTAAGTTTTGGGCAAAATCATAACTTACGCAAAGGAACTCTGGAGATGTTGACAAAACTGGAAAAACAGATGTCTCTAGCCAACTGGAGATCAATGTGAGCCAAGGGGAAGCTTGGGAAATGCAGGTGAACAATACATAAATAATGGCTCTGGGTTGTTTTTTACTTGCTGTCTACTTTCACTGCCTAATTCACTCCTGATGCTTTTGGCAGACTTAATGCCCTGAGATTTCACAAGTGAACATTCACAGGATGACTGAGAAGCATAGAGATGATTTAAAATAACTGCATACATGCTCCTGACAAATTATATAGGACTTAGTCCCCTGCCTTCCTCCCTCCCTGCTTCCTTTTATTCCTTCCTCCTTCCCTTCTTTCCTCCCTCTCTCTCTCCCTCCACTTCTTTCCTATTCTTTTCTTTTCTTTCTTTCTAGACTCAATTGATAACACCTGCTTTTGCTTGTTAATTACTCTTTTGTGATTTAGTTTGTGGCAATTAACTGTGGTGGAGGTTTGGTAATTCGCTGCTGTAATTAAAACACCTTCTGATTAGAAGGGCGTTTCCCTTTCCTGCTTTAGGAGCTGTTGCTTGCATTCCCTTAAAAAAACACCTGTACTTGGCTGGTGGGTGCTGGAGGGGAGTCACCGGCTGCACACAATTCACAGCAGGAAAGAGGACTTCTGCTAATGATGGCACCTTGCATCCTGCCTTCAGAATCCTCTCTTGCAGCTGCGACCAGAACTGAAAAGTGTGGAGGGTTGCTCTCGAAGTTAATAAGTCCCAGATCTCCCGCAGGCCCCTCGTGCAGCTTTCCAGGCTGGAATCTGGACAGTGTTATTCTGGACAATTCAATGCCTGCCAAAAAGGGATCATCTCCCCAAAGGTTGTCTGTCTGCTTTTTTTCCTTTTTTGGGCCAAAGGGACTTTCAGGAATTTATTATTTTTTTAAAAATATAGTTTATGCTCCAAATGGGAACACCTGTAATCGCTTGTCAAAACAAAAGTTCAAAAAACACCCCACCAAACCCCAGAAACTCCTAAACCTTTGAATGGTCTTCTTTAAGATTCTCCATCTGCCTCCCCAGACAAAAAACAAAAACACAAAAAAAAACCCCCAAATCAAACACACACACACACACACACACACACACACACACACACACACACACACACCCCCTTACAGGGTTGAAATAAAACCCAAGTGAGGATGTCCAACTGGAAATAGTTGCCTCCTTCTGACCTTATGCACGGGATCAGTGTGGAAGAAGTGGGGGGCTGTGTTTGTAATCCATTGTTACCAGAAGTCGAGCTTCTGGGAAGAAATAAAAGGGTCTTAAGTTGTGATTTGCTGTTCTGCTTTTTCAGTCTTGATTCCTCCTTTGCTTCCTGCATCTTTGATTTGCAGGCTTTGGATTTTGATCCCACGAAGGGGGCCTGCCTTCAAGGGAATAAGAAGAGTTTGGGAACGATCTTCCTGGTTGGATGGGTAACTAGTGGCTGAACTCCAACACCCCTGAAAACAGTAAGACTATTTTCGAAGCCTCCCCATCTCAGGCCCCATGGCCAGTCCAGTGTGGACTCAGAGGTCCAGATTCATGTGTGGGGTTCTTCCAGTTTCCCCAGAAGTACTCTGAACACCCCAAACAAGCAACCATTTCATCTCTACTCCACGCCATCCCACCTCCGGATCTGAGGAGGGGGCTTTCTTTGACGTGGTTCAATTAAAATTGTTTTTTATTTTTTAAAAAAATCTTGTGAGTTTGGTATTCTATTTCTTAATATATCTATTTGGTTTTAGGACTAAAAATGAGCTTTTCTACTAGATTTTTGATTAAAATGGATGCTCCTGTGCAGATGATGCGTATGTCCCCTAAGACCAGGAAATAGACAGGTGTGTAGAGCTGACAAGCAGCAGATGTGGGGATGAAAAGAAAGCATTTGAATTATCATCACATCTGAGCCGCCTCACAGAAGGGGCTCAGGAACCCTTTGGTATCCCTTTGGGATGACGGCTGCCTCAGATGCTCCAGTTCCGATGTCCAGTTTCCAGAGGACAGTGTTTGTGAGGTCCTGCCCTGCCCCCACTCCCTAGGTGCTGTAGACCCTCCTTCCTCAGATACAGGGGGTGGTTGTGTGACCACCTGGCTTCCTAGTAGGGGACTCAGTCCACCTGGCTGTGGGTTTGCTTTGTCCTTCTTACTTCACTCTTGGAGACTTGGAGCAGAGATATTGAAGCTGGAGGCCCCCCCCCTGCCGCCACCCAGCCAAATACCACCGAGCATCTAAGGTCAGATATAGCATGGTCCTGTTGTAGGCTTGTCAAGGAAACCTAAATGTCTGGTGATGACTGCTAAGTCTCTTAACAACAAATGGAGGACGTTCGTGGACTTGGGAAGAGTAGCTTGCCCATGTGTGCACTCCCTAAATCTTTGACAATCCAGAGAGCTGGGATGAAAACACAATTGGTATTGCCTCCCCTCTGAGGTTTCCCTACGTGCAGTGACGTGAAGAGTAGGAAAGCCGGGCCCTTGTGGACTCTTGGACACCCAGTTGACTTACTGGGGTCACCGGGAAACCACAGGGAGAAAGGCACCTTGCCAGGAAATCTTGAGCAAGCAAGCTCAATGGAAGCTCTTTTTTCCAGTTCAGACTTTCCTCAGAGAACGAGACTCAGATTTGCCCAAGCTACTTTCCAAACTCAATTCTTCCCTCTCACTTCATCTATAATTCCTGCTTCTTCATGGAGACATATTCCTCTTGCTGACTGAGTTATGGTCTTTAAATCCCTCAACCCATTTCACTTCTACTCAAAATCTCAAACACAAGATATTTCCAGACATACGTGTCTACCTCCAGTGCCTTTTAGAAGATCAAATGTTCTCAAACATATTTAATTTAAAATTTCCCTCTCATTTAAGTGGCATGCATTTTCCTCCTTAGTCAGTACTCCTCACGGGTTGGTGTAGACAGAATTCTAGGAAAAGTACTAAAATCTCAACAGCATCTGTGTTGTTATTTATTGCACAGACCTAAGTTCAAATGTGAGCTCTGCCACCACAGAGCTATGAGGCTAAAGCTCTCAGAGCCTCAGCTGTCACATCAGAAAACTGAAAATAACAACAATACCCCCGTCACAGTGGTGTTGAAAGGACTAGGTGAAGATGATGAACGCTGTTTCTAGCATAGTATCTGCTATGTCTGAAGTCCTAAGCAATTTGAGTTCCTCTATTTTCTTTGAAAGAACAAGCTTGCTAAATGCATAAAGCACCCCACGACTACCACCACAAAGAGTCTGTTTAGTTTTGGGATAGAAAACTCATTGAAACCAGTAGTTTAGGGACTTGGCACATTTTACATAAATAAATGAGATTGGATTATATCCTTATTTGCTTGAAATCCAGCTGTTATCACTGTTGTTGGGCCTGAGTCTTTGTAAAATAAACGAAGGACTTATACTGAGGAAGAAATGTGTGAAGAAAATCTGTGACCTAGATTTTAAAGCAAAAGACCAACCTTGAATTAAATATCAAGATTTGATATATAACATTTGCATTGTTCCACTCAGGAGTCTGATAGAGTTTCATCTCACTTTAGTCAAATTTCCATAGGTCTATAATAGTCCTTCCTTCTCTCATCCAGTCTTGAATCTCCATCAAAGATCTTAGTTAGGGCTTCCCTGGTGGCGCAGTGGTTGGGAGTCCGCCTGCCGATGCAGGGGACGCGGGTTCGTGCCCCGGTCCGGGAGGATCCCACGTGCCGCGGAGCGGCTGGGCCCGTGGGCCGTGGCCGCTGGGCCTGCGCGCCCGGAGCCTGTGCTCCGCGGCGGGAGAGGCCGCAGCGGTGAGAGGCCCGCGTACCGCAAAAAAAAAAAAAAAAAAAAAAAAAAAAAAAAAGATCTTAGTTATAATAAACCTAAGTTACAGAACTGTGGTGAGGATTAAATTGTATAATGGCAAACATTTATCTGGCACGTAGAAGTCATCAGCAAACGTAGTTCTAATTATTTCTGCAACTTGTAATAGAAGGTGAAGAAAGCAGAGATAGAGTGTGTTAAATGTATTTTAACCTAAAACTGCTCTAAAAACAAAGTCTATTGAAAAAAAAATCTAATGTGAAAAAAATGTCTAGTAGAAAAGTGATGGTGCACAATGGAGATTTATGGTTTGTCTGACTCTTTTCTAAGTGAAAAGTTATGGCCAAATGAGTTCCAGGAATAAGACTTATTTCAAATAAGATTATTCAGTTTCTTCACATCTTTTCTAATCATTGGATTAACTGAAAAAAAAAATCTCATTTTGATGTAATCAGGTATGGCAATAAAACCCACAGTTATCATACTGTCCAGGGGATTGCAAATCTTGAATATCTAGGTCAAATTAAGAGTCTGTATCCTTAATCCTTTTGCTACACCCCTCATGGTTCTGCACTTATAACTTAATTGATAACTTAACCATGTTAGGCCTCAGTTTACCCATCAGAAAGATTAGGGGTCAGACAAGCAGCCTCCCTAGTTCCTCATGACACTGAGATTTTATGCTCTTGTGAAGAGTTCTTAAGTGTGTATGTCTCGTTAGGTTGGAAGAGGAGACATATTTTGGGTGGGGGTCACTATATAGGGTCTTTTTCAGACATGAACATGCTGGGTGCTTGTGACCCCTAGGACTTAGATCTCTGGAATTTGTAAGTACCACAAAGCAGTCAAGTCCCCTTTTGATCTCCCAAATATCCACCAAGTCCCCATGGATCTGTCTTCCTCAGCACCTTCTCTTTTCCTTTGTTCTCCTGGTATCTGGGCTGTGAATGACTAGGTGACCTGACCCAAGTACCTGCTTCCTGACACTCTGCAAAGGCAGCCTGTGAGAGGGGCTCAGGCTCTATCTTGACCTGACAGATCATTGTTCCAGGAGCTGGAGTAGCTTTGGAGGCTTTGGCTGTTAGCAGAGATGACTCCTGCCCCAGGCCCCTAACTAAATGTGGTTCCTCAGTGAAAGATGGAGACAGGTGGAGGGGGAGAACCTCAACAGAATCTAAATTCTTTATCCCAGTCAGATCTGGGATAAAAGCAGAGAAGAGAGCTATGCATATTGTTACAATAATAGCCCCTATGAACACGTATCTATGATACCCATGCCCTGTGTAGGTACCCACCCATGTGTATCCATGTCTTCCCACATTGCTTTGGGCTTGGCCAAATGACTTGCCATGGTCAATTGGACACTAGTAAACATGACATAAGCAGACGTAAGTCCTTGTGTTTGGGACTTGCCCTCTTGGTACTCTGAGATGATGCAGAAAGAGAATCCCAGGAATCAACATCCACAGTCTGGCCATACTAGACCATCCCGCCCCAGCTGGGCCACTAAATGTCTGCAGACATGAACAACCCCAGGAAAGACCACAAAAGAATGGCTCTGCTGAGCCCAACCCAAATTGCCAACCCACAAAATTGGGAGTGAAAATGAATGTTTTGGGTGGTTTTTTAAATAAAGAAATTGATATTAGAGCTGATCAGCCCAGGCCTCTGCCACCCTCTCCCTTGTCAGCTCCCCCTTTGTTTGTGATGATTTATATGCTCCTCTTCTGGGCTCCCAGAATGCTCTGTGCCCATCACTCACTCTACTGCATTCGTTTGCTTGTCCATTTCTCTCCTTGGTCTGAACACCTCAAAGGCAAGGACTGCCTCCCTTTCAGCTTAATATTCCCAGGGTCTAGAGCAGAAAGTTGGTGCTCAATTGGACAAATGGAGAAAGGGGTCATGAGGCACAGACATGTGTTCACATTACAGAAGACTTGCAGTGGCTGACATAGCCTTGACCCTGAAGCCTTTCCAATGTGCCAGCTTGCTATGCAGCTGATGCATGGTCCACCAAGTTAAGCTGTGGAGCTGGTTATGGCAGTCAATTAGGACCCTCCCTCTGATCCTCACCCAACTTCCATTTTGTCTCAGTTTCTACCAGCTTTTGCTTTAAGTTTTTTGAAACTCCTAGCTTGGGTTGCTAATTCTTGTTTAGGTAATGGCCCTCACCAGTGACTTGCCATCTGGCTCCAGCTCATGTGGGGCCTCCTGCAGCAGGACACGAGCTCCATCCTCTGACCCTCACCTCATCCCATTCCCTATCCCTGCCTGTGCCCTGACCTCTGGGACTTGGTGAGGGACTGTGTAGGGGCAAAGTCCACAGGTCGCCGTGTTAAGTGGCTTAACCAAGGGAAGAGGAGTGATGCAGACACAAGGGAAGGCAAAGGCTGCTGTCTGCTCTGGACTCAGTCCTGTTTTATTTCTCTTTATTATATTAATTATTTTCCTTCTTTGTCATGAGAAAAAAACCATAATCTTATTCAGTTGCTTTATTTGAATGGTGACCTAACATAACATCAACATGGAAGACGATCCCAAGGTTAAAACTAATAAATGGCCATCGAGCTGTTCTGTGTTTTGGGTTGGAACGCCCCACTTTGGTATTTGTCTCTAAAGGAGGCAATGGTTTTGCATCCAATCAGGCTGAGAATGTCCAGGAGCTGATGGAATCCCTCTGGAACATTGAAGGATGTGAATCTGACCTCATTTATACTAACATCATCTATTACCATTTCTTCAGATTCAAACATTATGAAAAATCTCATAAATGATTGATTTCTCTGGATCCATTGCAAATATGTCTGTATAACTCCACATAAGAAGATGGTAATTTATATAAATACCCTCTCCCCAAAGACATACATAAAAAATAATATCAACAAAGTAAACCAAGCCAAACAAATGTGTTTTATTTCAAAACCTGAAGTTCTTTCAACTTGAGGTTTGTAGAATTAAAAGGAAGAGAGGATGTTTAAAATGTTTTCAAAGACAAGTCTTTTCTAAAAGTTTTAATTTAAGGCTTGTTATAATCTTAATAGTTCCATGGATCTTTAAAGAGACTGGATTTATTATTTATTTAAAACAGGGTTGAAAAAGTATCTGCTGATTAAAATAACAATTTCCATCACAAAAACTGAAACATTTGCTAGCAACTGCTAGCATTTACTTGGCATTACTATGGGCTAGACACTGGCTAAGCACTTCAAATGCATGGTTTCATTTCATATTCCCAATAAGCTGAATAAGTAGATATGAATATCCTCTTTTTAGACATAGGGAGTCAGCCTGAGAAGTTAAGTAACTTGCTCAACTTCATTGAGACAGTAGTAGCAGAGCTTGGATTTATAACTGGCTTGCATGAGCCCAAAGTCCATTAACTCCTGTCACTTCCCCAAATTACAGTGAACAATCTTTGGAAAATCTGTATCGTGCTGCAAGGGACAAATGTGCTGCTTAAGGAAGAGACACCAGACTTTTAGAATAACTGGAAGTTTGAGAACTGTCCTCTGTCCTGTGTGAGGCCCATGAGAATGCTGGTATAATGTCCGTTGCAAAGAGAACAATTGTCCCCCCCAAATTCATAGGCCTGTCAACAGTACAAAATTCTCCCTGGGATGTGGCTGCCCAGGCAGGGATGTTGCTTAGTTCCCCTAAAGATGTTGGTGGCACCAAGGTGGCAGTGATGTGGTTAAGCAGTATTTATGCCTCCTACCTACCTGTTGGAAGGTGTCCCCAAGGCAGGCTTGGAAAGAACATGTAGGAGCCACCTACTGGGTCCCTGCACAGACCTCTCTGGTCCACCCCAACCAGTGTCAAAGATATTGAAGTGTTCAGTGAGTGAGGACTACCTTTCCATTGTTAAGCCATCACTATTTGGGGTGTTCTTTGCTACAGCAGTTAACTAACATACCCTAACAAGAAATATACCTCTCTTTGAGTTTCTTTCAGGAGTTAAGGGTACAGAGTTAACTGCAGTGAAGTTGTCAGAACAGCTGGAAAGAGGGGTGATGTGCATCTTCACTTCCCCAAAGGATTTTCCAGTTTTCTAGTTAAGAAGAGCTGTGTTAATGGTCAGACTTATTTTGACTCTGAGCCTGGGATGAGAGGTGAGGCAGAAGGGGTCCGTGGAGGTTGAGGGGAGGCCTTAGTCTAGGGGCAGTGAGGTCCAGATTTTCCTCTTTTCTCTGCGGCCCCTTCAGCACATTTTCAATTATAAGAGACTCCAAGGAGACAAATAGGAGATAACTTCAGACCAAGAGAAAAGCGAACTCAAGTCGATGTCTCTAAAATGAGGGAGCTGGGGTACCCTGAATGAATGACTTTTTGAAAGGGTTTAACTTGATGTCTCGTCACGCTGCCTGGACAAGGAGAATTTGTCTTTCTGTTTTCAAAAATCTTGGGTTCTCCTCTGTAAAGAAAAAGATTAGGAGCACATTCCCCCCCCCCTCCATAACATAAACCTCAAATCTCTTCCCTTCCTTGTAAGGATGTGCTTTTCTGGCACTGAGGTGACTGAATATTGATTCTGCTAAGAATGGAGAATGTCTCTCTGCTTAAATAGTGCAGTTCTTCCTCCCTCCAGTTCTCCACGTAACTTCTATTATATTTTCTGAAAATCAATGGAATTAAAAGTGCCACGTATGGTTTATTGAATTTCATCTAAAGAATATATGATAAAAAAATTATTTGGTCCTATATCCTAGCAAATATATAGTTGGATATTCAGTTTTGGAGAGAAATAAAACTAATTGTTTAAACATCACTTAATGAGAACACTGTTTTGCCAGTGCAGTGGTGGGAATGAATACATCTTCATTCAATAATGGAAGATACTGAGAATAATTTAAAGCAGTCTGTTGAAGTAACTGCATGAGATCTACAGCCATTTCTCCTTGCAACAATTAAGTTCATGTCATGTTTATTTCAGAGAATAATAACGGACAACTTATATAATAGAAGTCTATTTTCTACTATGTAGTTAATTTGTTAATTTGTTTATTCATTGATCTCAGAAATAAACCCCAGAAATTTTGATTCTGCTGTGGGGGAGAAAGTTCCTTGATCTTAAGAGAGAGCAAAGAGGAGCCAGCTTTTTTCTCCATAGACACCCACAAGGAAGATAACTCTTGGTAGTCATTTTTTCACCACAAGGGAAATCGGTCTTAAAAGGAAGCCAGTCCTATCGACAGCAGAGAGGAGAATCCTGGGTAGCAGAGTTTCTCAACCTGGACACTGTTAACATTTTAGGTAAGATCATTCTTTTTTGCATAATCATGAGCATTGTATCATCCCTGGCCTCAATCCAGTAGATGCCAGTAATATCCCCAACTCCAGTCATGACATTCAAAAATGTGTCCAGACATGGCCAAATATCTCCTTGGGGGGCAAAACTGCTCTAAAGCAGGACTGTCTAGTAGAAATATAACGTGAATCACATACATATGTAAAATTTTCTTGGAACCACATTAAAAACAGAAAAAGAAACAGGTAAAATTAATTTAAAGAATATCTTTTATTTAACCTAGCTTATTCAAAATAGAATTTCAATACATAATCAATATAAAGTTATTATAACATATTTTACATTCTTTTTTTTTTTTTTTGGACAGAGTCTCTGAAATCCAGTGAGTACTGTATGCTTAAAACTTATCTCAGTTCTCACTAGCCATGTTTTAAGTGCTCAATGCTCCAATACGGACAATTCAGATCTAAAGTAACCAACAGTGGGACTTGCCCTACCTCTAGACTTCTAGTTCATTGTGTTATTAAATTTCCTTTCTTAAAAAAAGGCCAATTTGGGTGGTATTATCTGGTCCTTCTTACTGAAAATATCCTAAGTATAAGCCCATATGGCCCTTCCTGGTAAGGCATTAAAAAACTCAAGATATCTTTGCTAGCATGTCTTCTTTGTTACACTGGCTTTGGCCAGTAGTGAGTTTTAGAGTTGTGAGCTGTTAAGGAAGCAGGGGCATCTGACTGCATGCCCAGTGCCTGCAGACTCATGAAGGCCTTTCTTGTCCATGAGCTAGGCTTGCTTCTCTGCATTTTCTTGGGTCCTTTCGTCATGGACTTCATCGTCTAATGGTCACGTCCTGGCTTCTGCCTTCTGCAGGTGCAGTAGTTCCTTGCTTGGGGCTCCCTACCATGGGCTCAGCTCGGAGTATCTCCCAGAGACAGGAATAGTGGAGACACATGAGAGATGGAAATTCTCCTCAGCCTTGGAGTGGGCAGAATCAAAGCATCTTTGCTGACTACAGCTGGGAATCGCAGTAAAACCAAAGGAGGGAATTCTTGCTGAGTTGTCAAAATCAGAAACCTAGAGAAAATTTATTTATTTATTTATTTTTGCGGTACGCGGTCCTCTCACTGCTGTGGCCTCTCCCGTTGCGGAGCACAGGCTCCGGACGCGCAGGCTCAGCAGCCATGGCTCACGGGCCCAGCCGCTCCGAGGCACGTGGGATCTTCCCGGACCGGGGCACGAACCCGCGTCCCCTGCCTCGGCAGGCAGGCTCTCAACCACTGCGCCACCAGGGAAGCCCTATAGAAAATTTATAAGGAACCTGTTTCAGGAGATTTTTTGTTTTCCCTGATGCAGCAGGCTTGCATAATTGAAAACGCTTTGGTCTTAAAACCGAGGGTTTTGCTCTAGAACTAGAAACGTTAGAAAAGTCATATAGTGTATCCCCACCCCCTTCCCATTTTACAGATGAGAAAACTAAAGTCTAGAGAAGTTAGGGAACTTGCCCAAGTCTACTCAGTGTTAGTAACAGATTCAGAGCCATAACCTGTTCTCCTGGCTCACCAAGGGTTTCTACCTCAAACTGCTGCCTTCTTTATTTATTTAGAGTGTATTCAAATATATTCCATGCTCCCCCATCACCAGGTGTTGATATAAAATTAAACTTTTCCTTTTGAAATACTTTTAGACATACATAGAAGTTACAGAAATAGCACAGTGTTTTCATATACTTCACCTGGCTTCCTAATAACATCTAACATAATGATAGCACAGTTATCAAAACCAGGAAGTTGACACGGCAGAATGCTATTAACTATAGATCTTAATCAGATTTTACTGGTTCTTATATGCACTCCTTTAAAAAAATTTAGTGTAGGTTCTATGAAATTTTACCACACTTGTATAACCACCACCACCACAATCAGGACAGAGAACTGTTTGATTATCCCCCCAAAACTTCCTTGACCTCTTCATAGTCATAGCCTCCCCTCACTTTAACTCCTAACAATGAACTGTTCTTCATCATTATAATTTCATCATTTTGAGAACGTTATATAAAAGGAAGGATACAGTAGGCACCCTTTTGAGACTGGCTTCTTTCACTTAGCATGATGTCCTGGAGAGTCATTCAATTTCTTGCCTGTATTAATAATCGGCTCCATTTAATTGCTGAGTAGTATTCCATTGTAAGGGTGCACCAGACTTTGTTTGTTTGTTTTGGCCACTCCACACAGCTTGCATGACCAGGGACCCCTGGTTCCATGACCAGGGATTGAACCCGTACCCTCGGCAGTGAAAGCACAGAGTCCTAACCACTGGGCAGCCAGTGGATTTCCCTCACTGGACTTTGTTTAACCAATCATCCACTGAAAGGCATTTGGCTTGTTTTCGATTTTTAGTGATTTCTGAAAATAAGGTACTACAGATATTTCAAATCCACTTTGATTCATTTTCCAGTGCTGTAGGCTGGCTTTAAAAAATTATTTTCCTGCCCTAACTCTTAGTTTGTAACAACCTTTAACTGGATGGTGGGGGCAAAAAAGAGGAAAGAAACTCAGGCTGAAAATGGCTGATTCACCAATTTATCACTGAGGTCAGTGGTTCTTACAGAGGGTCCCCGGACCAGCAGCAGTATCACCTGGGAACCGGTCAGAAACTTAACATTTCAGCTTCCAGCCTAGATCCACTTAGTCAAAAACTCTGGGGGTTGACCCAGCAGTCTGTGCTTTAACTTTCTGAGAACTCAGTAAGGTAACAGCTGAGAGACTTTGTTTTCACCAAAAGGGAGGCTAGGTCTGCATGGCTGGGTGTGGGAAACTGTGTTTCCACTGGACTGGAGGGGCAGTAGTCTGAATTTTATGTATTTCTTTTTTCCTTTTATTTATTTATTGCAGAGATTGCCTTGGTGGGTCCAAATATTCTAGTACATTCTGGAACAACCTGTGTTCTAAATGTTTCCATTTTCCCATTTAGACAATGTAGGATGTAGGATGTGACTTCAGAAACACAATGGGGACATGGTGTCGGTCAAAGGAAGAAGCCCATGGAGAGGCCGATTTAGATCACTGGATATTTCTCATTTGAGTGAATATTCTCATAACACAAAAAGGCTCTTCTATGGAAGGGCCTTCGAGCATTGGATGTACCAGGTTTAGAAAATTTAATAGAATAAGACACGTCCTGGCACAGCTGAGAAGCAGGAGATGCTGCCTTTGTGGGCTTGTTTCTGATTTGGGATTCTCTTCTGTCCCCTGAACCCTTGCAGGAGTCCTGGGAGCTTCCCCCCCACCCCCGACCCCTTGCCTCACGTCCCTCAGAGCTTCATCAGAACTTGTACTTTTCTGGGCAAGTCATTTAGGCTCTTTCCTGTGCATGGTGACACTGGATTAATTAGACAAGCGAATCCTTCAACTTTGTTATACATTTAGCAGGTTATCCCAAAGACGGGATGCTGTCACTCTGCTACATACTCCTCACCTTTCTTTAGGAATGAAGTTATTACAGCATGACAGTAAATGGTCGGTATTTCAGACATGCTGCAGGAGATATATGGGTGATAGTCTTCCCATCGGAGTTATTTGAAATAGCTCCAGTTACTAGAGGGTGCCAATTGGTCAGATTTCTATAAATAGTTCTTTGGGATGTCTAGGATTTGCGCATGTGCGTGCGTATGCGTGCGCGTGTGCTTGTAGTCGGGGTTGTTCTGAGTGGAGTGGAAGCGCTGGATGCTTCATGTAGTACGTGACAAGGCTGTCCATCTTCAGGTGCGATGTTTAGAGCAAGTTTCTGTTTCAAGTTAAAAGATAAAGGCTCTGGTCAAGCGAATCCCAATCCTTTCTTTTCATTTTTTCCCCTTCTAGTGCTTTCTGTTTGATTTCAATCACTATTACTTTTGAATTCCTTCTGCCTTGTCAAACAGAAAATACTCACAAACTCGGCAGCACTCACAATTCCTACTCTGAAAGGTTTTCTTCCAGCCGCGGCATGGGGGCTGAGAGTTAGGTTTTTTAATTGTAAAGACCAGCACATCGCCGTGGCCGGAAGCATGGCGGGATGAGGCACCATCGCGCTGCCTTTATCCTAATTCCTGAATAAACTTTTTAAAAAAGGCTCTTTGTGTTTTCTGTGAATCCCAGCTCTACTTTTGCCCCTTTCGCCAGAGCACAGAGAGAATAGAAGGGCCACGAATCCGTAGGGCAAGATTCTAATTTCTTTCTGTGAAGGCTGCCCTGAAATTCAAAGAAGCATTATTATTTCATCCAATTTAAAAGTCTGCCCGGTGCTGAATGGGCAAGCACCTAATTTCACCTTTGGAGGCAAATGGGAAGCTTTTTGTGCTGAAAGAAAGGAGAGGAGAAAAGAGGATTCTGGAGGATAATTGAATGGAAATCCCTTTAAGGTGCCAGAAAACTGCTCACATCCAGAAGGGATGAAACAAGGTCAAAATATATTTGTTAAAAGTATGGGGCATGAAAGCCTTAATTATTTCTTTGGAAAGTCGTGTCTTTTAAAGACTTAAACAAAAGCTTCAAGAAGGTAGAAGCTGGGAGAAATTGCCCATGGCTTTAGAAAAGGTGGTGTCAAAAGGAAGGCAATTACTGATGAACAATAGTATATTAACAGGGGTTATTCTTCCAGACTGGGGGCCCCTGCATTGGGGTTGGGATGAGATGTGGTAAAAGATGGCCTGGTGGTCTGCCTAGAAGGGGGAGGGAGAGGGTACAGGGTTGATCTTACTGTGCAGGCTGAGAGGGGCTTGCTGACTAAGGAGAGGAAGAATAGTCTTAACTCCTTATATTCTTTTTTTTTTTTTTTTTTTTTTTCGGTACGCGGGCCTCTCACTGTTGTGGCCTCTCCCGTTGCGGAGCACAGGCTCCGGACGCACAGGCTCAGTGGCCATGGCTCACGGGCCCAGCCGCTCCGCGGCATGTGGGATCTTCCCGGACCGGGGCACGAACCCGCGTCCCCTGCATCGGCAGGCAGACTCTCAACCACTGCGCCACCAGGGAAGCCCCACTCCTTATATTCTAAGGAAATCATTATTCTCTTGGAGCAGAATGGCGAGCTGTTGTGAATGCTCTCTGAATTTACACAGATGTGTATTCTAATTTCGAATCCCTCAGTAACCAGCTTTGTGATGATAGGCATTTTCCTTTATCCTCCTCTTCCTCATTTGTAAAACGGGGAAAATCTGACCTGCCACAGATGGTAAAAGTGAAATTAGGTGATGCTGGGTCCTGTAGGAAACAGATGCCCCAGAGGTGTCAGCCATTCAATGGCTTGCCTCTCCTCTGCTTGACTGCCTCCAGCTCAGGCTTCCCGCAGCCCTGCAGGTTCTTGCTCATGAACTCCCAATGAGTGCCCCCGCCCCACCCACGCTGTGCTAGCCCTGCACGCCCCTCGTCAAGTCTGTTGGCTAGTTCCAGGGACAGTCACCCTCTTTTCATCTCTCCCTCCAGACCCTTAGCTACCTGTGCTCTGGTTTCTCTGGGGGAGTTTTCTGAGTAGTAAAGGATCCAGAATCACCCCCAGGATTAGCAGAGTCCTAGCAGGAGGAGTTTGCATTCCTGCCACCTTCATATTTACTGAGTTACAGGGCAGTATTTTTCTCCAAGGAAGGAGGTGCCATGGCTGAAACAAAGCACACTGTGCCTTTGGATGGTGATACGTCAGACAGAACTCCCCCAGGAGTGTTTTGATTTGTGTATTTTTTCTGTTCAGCGATTCAGACAGGAATGCTAACTGGTTTCTCGTCAATTGCTTTTCACGGCAGGAATTGAATGTCTGGCAGGAACCTTCTCTCCTCTTACTGATGGACGTGACCTTCTCAGACCTGGGGCCCACACTGTGGTCTGGGTTCTGGCCTAATCGGCTGTGGATTAACAGGCGTCAGTAGGATCGGTGGGGGTAGGTAGAGTGGGGTTGGGGAGCCCCTTTTCAAGTAGCTAGGAGACCTCTTTGAAAAGATTACCAGGCCTTGTTAAAAACATGCGCACGTGGGGCTGTCAAGTTCGTGGGTGGAAAGATTTCCTGAGGGCTTCAGAGCGGGAGATCAGCAGCACTTTCTAGGAGACGAGATCCTCTACCTCGTTTGCTCGTTGGGAAGAGTTTCCATAGCACATTCAGGCTTTTTGGGCATTGGTCTTCCTTGTCGCTCCTTAGAAAGTTGGATACAGTCCGTCTTTTTCTGACAAGAATTGGCGAGAAGTAGCAACTATCTCCTACTTTCCCTACTGATCCAGTAAAGGAGGATTTCTGGGTGATTTGACCTTTCAGCTCACTTGGGGTTGCTACTCAGGCACATGATCTGAGACATGAACACAAAAGTTGTCCTCAGGGCTTCCCTGGTGGCGCAGTGGTTGAGAGTCCGCCTGCCGATGCAGGGAACATGGGTTCGTGCCCTGGTCTGGGAAGATCCCACATGCCGCGGAGCGGCTGGGCCCGTGAGCCACGGCCGCTGAGCCTGCGCGTCCGGAGCCTGTGCTCCCCAACGGGAGAGGCCACAGCAGTGAGAGGCCCGCGTACTGCAAGAAAAAAATAAACAACAAAAAAAACTTGTCCTCGTGGAACCCTGGATGTCATGGTGCTTAGGTGTTGCACATCTTTGCAGAGGGAGTAAAGGATATTAGAGCAGCAGCAATGGCAACTATGTGCCCCAATTCGGGGCCCAGGGGATATATATTTTCAATTCCCTGTCTGATCGTCTCTTCCCAAATTGGTAGAACTTGCTTCCTGAGGCAGATGCAAGCACTATGTGAAAAACCAGAATTTTCTTCCTTCCAGAGCTTCCTGCTCCCGGAAGTGTTCAAGTCCAAGGGCACATATCAGTGAGATCAGAGCTGGAATTCCTGTGTTCTCAGCAGGTTAGACAAACCAAGATAAGGCTTCTCAGATCTGGTTACTCACTCATCCAATCACCTCAGGAACTTGTTGGTGATATAGCTACACGTAGACTCAAAGCCTACACAGAATCAAGATCTGTAAGGGCGGGGCCTGGGAATTTGCATTGATATATACCTCCCAAGGTATATCTCTTGAGAAGTATGGTCCTAAATTCCCTCTTCATCTAAGACCCTAATACAGTAAGTCCCCTACATATGAACCTTCAAGATGCGAACTTTCAAAGAAGAGAATATGCGTTCAGGTGTGAGTGACATTGCAGCTTGCCCTCCTTCTCCTATTGCTGATAATCCTTCAGCTTTACCATCTCCCACCTCCTCCCCCTCCCACAGTCAGTAACCCTTCTTGCCTGTTCACTCCATGCCAGCCCCTGGATGCCAGCTGTTGTACTGTACTGCTGTACTTTTCAAAGTACTGTACTGTAAGATTCAAAGTGTTCTCTACATTTTGTGCTTGTTTGTTTTTATGTATGTATTATTTATGTATTGTTTTTATGTAGTATTTGTTTTTACGTATTATTATTTTCTGTATCACGTACTCTTCACAGCGTGGAGTATTATAAACTATTACAGTACAGTACTATATAGTGTTAGCTGAGTACCTAGGCTAACTTTGTTGAACTTATGAACAAATTGGACTTATGACCGTGCTCTCGGAACGGAACTCGTTCGTATATAGGGGACTTACTGTGATACCAAAGTTTGAACGAGACCACTCTCTGGTTAGATTTCTTCATGAATGCTTGCCACCTGAGATGCCCTCCGAGTTTAGAACTGCTTTGTCAGTTAGCCCTGGGACTTCTCTTGAGCATGCACTTTCCTTCACGCTGTCCCCCGCCCGGCCCCCTTTTCATTGCTCCCTTGTCCCTTCTCTGCACTCCCCTCTGCTTTCATGATTTCTCCTCCTTTTGTCTCTCTTTCCAGGGTCAGCTTAGTTGTCTATCTTCTTGACTACCTGCCCATCCCGTTCGTGATATCAAACACCTTCACATCTGTAGGTCAGAACCCCCAAGTGCATCATTTTCATGCAGCTCCCAAGAGTCTGACCTCTATAATGACAGCTGGCCAGGTCCTTGGGTGCATGTAGGAACAAGCACAGTGAGAATGACCTCTAAGATGGGAGGGAAAAAACCAGGGAGAGAAGAGTTGGCTTCTTATCTTCACGGGTTGTATTGAACTTTAGTTCACATGTCCATTAGCATAAAAAATTCTATAATCAGAAAGTCCCTGTTTGTTACTTTCTCTGAGAACTTTAAATATAGGGCGGTTTGGGTACAAATGTCAGTAGTAAAAGGAAGGACACAGAGGCTGTCACAGATAAATTGGGGTGTGGATCTGGTGCAGGAAATCAAGACACTGTTTTGTCATTAGAAACAAATACAATAATGTCATTTCCATTAACGAATCGTTTACTTGCTTAATTTATTTTTTCATCAAACACTTCTTGAATGCTTACCATATGCCAAATACTAAGGGGATACAGAGAGAAAGAGAGAGAGAAATGAACTTATTTCCTGCCCTCAAAGATGCTAGCCTGGTAAAGTGGACGAGACAGATGAATACACAATTTTAAGGCACAGAGAATGTGAAAGCGTCAGTGGCATCAACAGGGAGAGACCCTAACCAGCATGGAATGTGGTGGTGGTAAGGATGATCTTGTATTCTCAGAGCTCGGTGGCACATGGCCCTGTATGACACCCTTGCCTAAATGAACCACACAGGACATGGTAAGGTCCCTACCCTTCCCTTCCCTTTGTTAGAACAAATAGTATCTAATGCAGAGTCTCAGAGGCCTCTGGGGTGGAGGAACCATTGATGGCAGCCATGACAATGGCACCAGCACTTTTCTCTCTTACTCAGTATCAAAAAGGTACGTGTGACTAACAAGTATTTGTATCAGTAAGATCTAGGGAAATTTTTGCTCACAATTAGCAGAACAGTCTACAGGAAATTCCTCTCTTTTTCTATAAATTTATTCAGTAAGATTTTGAACGCTGCTAAGGCTTCTGAGTGATTCAGCCATTATTATGACCCTGCTGAAAATGGACCAGGCTGGCAAAAGACCTGCCTCTAAAATGCTGATGCCTTTTTCATGGCTCTTCAAGCTTGAAGTTAATCTAGATTTTGGTTGTTTGTTTAGTAATGACAATGGATTTATGCTCACTCTTGTATTGTGTCTTGGTCAGTTTTGGTTGCTGTAACAAAATACCACAGACTAGGTGGCTTATCCAATAGACATTTATTTTCTCATGCTTCTTGAGGCTGGAAGTCTGAGGTCAGAGTGCCAGCATGGCCAGGTTCTGTTCCTGGTGAGGGCTCTCTTCCTGCCTTGCAGATGGCCTTCTAGTTACTGATTCCTCACGTGGTGGAGAGAGAGTGATCTCTGATCTCTTCATTTTCATGTAAATGCATGAATCCCATGAAGAGAGCTACAACTTCATGACCTCATTTAAACATAATTACCTCCCAAAGGCTCTACCTCTAAATACTATCACACTGGGAATTAGGGTTTTAACATATGAATGAATAAATTTAACATATAAATAAATAAATAAATAAATTTAACATATGAATGAATAAATAAGAACAGAATCATGTTCTTTTTTTGTTGCGGAGCACGGGCTCAGTAGTTGGGGCGCACGGGCTTAGTTGCTCCGTGGCATGTGGCATCTTCCCAGACCAGGGCTTGAACCTGTGTCCCCTGCATTGGCAGGCGGATTCTTAACCACTGCGCCACCAGGGAAGTCCTAACATATGAATTTTAGAAGGACACAAATGTTTAGCCCATAACATGGTTTCTACATGGTTCACCTAGGAGCACTCTCTGAGATGTAGGGCATAGGTGAGCAATCTACCCGTTACCAGACTAAACTCTACAGTGGAATGGTCAACGTCAGTTGTCTGCCGCAGACCCAGGAGTGAGGGAGAAGATGAGGGGAAGAAGACAGAAGAACAGAGATTATCTGTCTTCATAGAGTAATGGGGAGATGGGTATCCAGTCACTGGAATCACTGAGCTGGTCCACTTGAGCAAACTAACTCCTGAATTTACTCTTTTTAGTACCATCTGTAACCAATGGCCTTTTATGAGTTAGTGCAGTGTAGGGTGGAGGGGCACAGATAGTTATACAAATGATAACGGAACTGGCTAGGGATTGACCTGGGGGGATTGAAAAGATGGAGGCTTATATTCTACATCAGCTCTGACAACTTGTTGCCACCATGTCCTCATTCATGTAAATGGGACAAAAAATGTGGGCTCGGTTTCCAGTTACCTGAACAAAGAGAAGTGATACAGTGTAGTGATTCTCAGAAGATTGTCAACATGAAGGTTTCTCCAGTATGTGATAACATCTTCTTTAGTTTGTGACAGAATGAGCAGAATATATAGTTGGCTCGTTATTCAAATGAGGTGAATTAATCCAAATCTCTCCAGACACTTCCATTTCTCATGACACACTTCCTCTGATGTATTTCTTCCTGCCCAAACTCAAATCTCCTGCACACACTAAGATTCAAAAAACCCTTGCCATGCCCCCTCATCCTTGTTCCGCCTAATACTGTAGGCTGTAGGAAGGGAGAGAATACACACACACACACACACACACACACACACACACACACACACACACACCCCTTTCTTGGTAAGAGCAATATCTTTGTTAACTTTTTTGGTGATAATGTATCCTTCCTTAAATGAAATGCTGTGATGGCAGACGGAAGTGTCTGAGCACATCTGAGGGTTCTCCTGAGAGTTTTTAATGAGGGGCTAAGGAGCTTCCCAGAAAAGAGCTCCTTCTAAGGTTCCAAGGGAACAGAGAAGTATGCTCGGCATCATTACCAAACTTCAGCCATTGGAAAGAAGCCAATACATTGTACATGACCCAATGACTATCTTTAGATTTATCTATGGTCCGGTACCCTCAAGGACCCATGTCTGGGTCTTTCCATGGCAAAGGGCTGTGTGTAAAGACTAAAATAGATTTTTCACTAAAAAAACCTCAGTAATCTCTGTCGTTCTGATATGCCTCCAGCAGTATTTAACACGAAAAGAGGAAAGCACATTTTCTTTTAATTTTCTGACCAGGTGGAAGGGTCCAGTGGAGACAGTGCTACCCAGCAGGAGTGGCAGTGATGGCTGGCAGGCCTGATGGTCCACCATAGAGAAGGTACCCAAGGTGATGATGGGCGGGAGTGGCTCATCTGTGGCCAGTGGGCACAGGCAGGATACATTGAAGACAGCTGGCCAAAAGTGGTGGCTTCACTTTTGGACATCCCTGAAGAGGTAAGGCCATGGTCAGTCATGTGCTTTTTTCGGGAGCACATGTGATAGACTTCTTGGGTCTCCCTAAAATAGTTGGGAGCCCTGGCACATCAGATGTGAGTAGGAAATAATAGCTATGTCCTAGGATTATTATTGACATGAACATATTTTATATGCAGAGCCCATGTGATCTCTGGGATGTGATAGGTACAGAAGAATTGCTTGCCATTCACCACTAACTCTAATCTGGAGTTTTGGAGGAGGTGAGATTTCAGGAGAGTTTGGAAGATGGCAATTATGTGGGTTAGCAGAAGAACAGATTTCCGTACCTCAAGTGTTGTTCCGAGGAGTACTACCTTTTTTCATCAGTCTGAAGCTCTGTGCTGATCCAGACTGTGCATTTCTCAGTATTGTTTGCTTTGGAGACTGTTAGAGATGATTCATTCAATATGAGGAAATTCTCAGTGGTCACCCTTGGCCTTTGGGGTCTTGGATCAAGAGATGGAAATGGTCATTCATTCATTTTCTGGTGTTTGGGATAGTGAATCATGAAGATGTCCATACCGTACCATTTCCTGGGAAGCCACAGAGGAGTTTCAGGCTAATAGCAGCTGTTATCTGTCACTTCAGCGTCCCTTTTTTTGCAGCCTTGACCAAGATAGCTACCAAGGGGGTCTTTCTTTTGAAATGAGGTTGACTTCAGAGATTCCTGATTATTTCTCTATTAAGGACTGTTTTATTCAAGATTCTTTGCCTACTAGTCCTATGTTTAGAAAGACTTCTTTTTTCCACTAAACATGCTAAGTTGCTAAGTCATCCTTATTTTCCTCACTTTTAACTTGAATAAGAGATACACGCGTCCTCTGTAGGGCTCTGATCTGTGGGAGCTTGAGCATTACCCCAGATTGAGTGAACACCGTGTTAAGCCACAGCGGAGAAATATGACAATGTAGTCAGCCTGAGTCGTCCTCCTACCGGTCAATGCATGGATTTTTTTCACAATTTTGAAAAGCTGAATGTAGCTGTGAACGTTCATCTTCTCTTTCTTTGAGGTGCTCTGAGTTCTCGGAACCTCAGACTGGGAGCGAGTCCTTACAATTTTTTGAAGTTGCTCTGCCATGTGCTCTGAGAGAGGGAAAGAGCAAAGAGTTGAGAGGGATCTGTGTGTCCCATTTGGGACCCAGTTCCTCCTATACACGCCTCCTCACCCCAGTGTTTGGAGGGATGGTTAATGGGTTTGCCACCTTGACCTTGGCTCCATCATTGTGTGTAAGGGCACAGGGGTTGCTCCTCATTTACTGACATTGGTGACCCTGTCCCTTCTCTTCCGGGGCCACTCCCACCCAGGTGAGGGGTGAGGCAGATAGAAGATAGAGAGAAGCAAAGGAGCTGAGCTGGAGAGGCGGCAAGATGGGGCATGTGAGAAGCAAAGCTGGGGCGGTTGCCAGGCGGGAAGAAGAAACACTTTCATGCTGACTTTGTTTTCAACGAATTGCAGTTACCAAGAAAGAGGACACAGCTGATGACAGCAAATTATTGAGCGACTGAGAGTCAGAAACACATGCATCAATAACAAGCGAAGAAAAGCAGTGCGATTCTGTGAAGGGTGGGGGTGGGGTGTGGGGGGAGGGGCGCGTCGGGGGGGTGGGGAGGGGAGATGATGAAGGGCCAGTGGTACTGCTGAACCGTGCATCCTACCTTGTGTTCGTCCAAGGCACTTATAACTTTTCTTTGCTTTTCTCTTCTACGTTTGGGAATTACAAAACAATAAGAGCATGGCTTATATTCATAATTTACACAGATAATTTATTGCAGTTTTGACCGTTCTCTTACACGTCCGACAGCTGTGAAATCCTTGCTTTTTCCGTCAATGGGAAGTTGACGGATAGGAAGGCTTGCCCTCCCAACCCCCCTCCATGCGATGCTCAGAATTCCTGGGCATAGAGGAACAGGGTTTCTTGTCAGGACAAGCAGCTCAGCTTCTTAGTTTATGGGCTGTTCACCCCATAACCTCTTCTGTGGTAGAATGTGCAGGACCCCTGCATGGTTCCCTGTTTCCCTGACACTCTCGTCTCCCTCCCTCTCTCTGTCTCTCTCTTTCTCTCTCTCTCTCTTTCTCAGAGCAATGGCTGCTGTTGCTGACCGAAACTAGGGCAGGGAATATTTGCTTGGCAAACAAGGAGGAGAGAGGGCAGCAGGGGGCAAGGAATCCTCCAATGCTTTCCTCTGGGCCCTGGAGACGTGGGGTCTGAAGAGGAGGGTAGAGGCCCATGTGTTGTACCATAAAATTCTAGGAACACTGCATCTGCACCGCAGGCCTGAGAATACCCAGCGTGACAGTGTATATAACATTCCTGGCTTATGCTTCTTAATACCAGTCTATAAAAATAACAGTCCAACTGGATGAGATCATGGGGAGATTGTGAGGGGCCATATGCCATGGCCTGAGTTGGTGTTGACTGACATTTGGAGGCTTAGATTCTGGGACTTGTTGGTTTGGGAAGGAGAAGAAATCAGAGGGTAGGAATGGGGCTGGAGAGTAGGAGAAAGAGAATGAATGAGCCTATCTTAGCAGAAGAGAAGCCCATCAATTAAAGCATAACAGGCAGGGGTAATATTATCACTTATTGGGCATCTACCATGTGCCAGAGAATGTTTATGTTTTGTCTCATTAATCTTCTGTACAGTATGAATTGGATAGTTAAGTCCCATTATCCAACGGAGGAAACTGTGTCTCAGCTATAGTGAGACTTAGATATAGTGAGACTATATCTGAGACTTGACTGAAGGCTGTATGCGGGTAGAGACGATACTCAACCCTAGGGCTCTATGACCCCAAGGCTGGGTGCACTGTTTTTATGCTGCAGAATTTTCTTGTTAGGAGGAAGTCAGTTTTACTGTGAGTGAAAATCTCCAATTGCAGTTAGATAGCTGTTGGAAACTGGTTTAGTTGATTTCATCTTACTGAACTAAGCTGTTGCCTTAGGAGCCTGTGGACAAAGCTTTTCTCTCTTCTTTCCAGGCTCATGTGATTTGGGATGGGCCATATTGACAAACACAGCTGCTGTTGGCTCAGGTTGTTGGAGATGAGAGACCAGTGACCAAGACCAGGGGTTAGCCTCTTAGATAAACCTCAGCTTCCCCAGGAGTTAGTTCAAACAGACACGGCTCTGACACACAGACGTGAACAGACCACTCCTCAGGCTCATCGTCATTGGCACCCCCGAGCAAAACTCAAAGTAATTTAAAAACTTGGTTCAGTTGCATCTCTATATTATATGTATTCCAATAAAAAATATAGCAGTTACTGAGCACCTTCTGTGTCTCAGATACTTCACAGGCATAATGCATTTTAATGTTCACAGCAACCTAACAGGATGGTGGAGTTGGGTCCATCTTATGGAAACAAAAAAACCAAAAACAAGAGG
The DNA here is from genome assembly GCF_026419965.1 of Kogia breviceps. NCBI lineage: Eukaryota > Metazoa > Chordata > Mammalia > Artiodactyla > Physeteridae > Kogia > Kogia breviceps. The sequence goes on along the minus strand of NC_081312.1, from coordinate 119,432,504 downwards.
CTCAGAGAAGGTAAGTAAGCTGCTCAAAGTAATACTACGATTAAGTTGTTTTGAGATTTGAATTCCCTCTGTCTGATTTCAGAAGATTTTTTCCCACTGGTGTTTGTCCCATCTCAAGAGGCACCAGGGAGCATCCTGTCTCATTAATCACATTGGGTGTGCTTTGGTTAAAATTGGGCCCAAGATTTTGTCACCAATTTCATAAACTGTGTTGAGATTTATTAGAAAGCCCTGTGTAGTCCAGCTGTTGAATGACACTCTTACTTAAGCTGGAAACAAAGATCTTTTCCTCTCTTCACAGAAAATGGCCCATGTTTTTTAAAACAAAATGACATGTTTGGTAACAGCTTTTGGGGACATAATTCACATACCATGTGATTCTCCCATTGAAAGTATACAATTCAATGGTTTTTAGTATATTCACAGAGGTGTCCTAAACCATCACCATAATTTATGAACACTTTCATTTCCCCAACAAAATTATATTTTTAATCAGAAAAAAGAAACTCACATTAAACGAAACTGAAAAATAAAAGAGGATCTCTCATGATTCTACTGCCTCAATTTAACTTTTTTTCATTATGGCCGCACTTTCCTGTCTTTATGTACCAAAGATACAGAGTAACACAGTTACAGTCTTCCTGTGCATATTGTTTTATGTCTGCTTTTGTAAGGTGACATTTCCCGCATTGTTACTTTGCATTTTTAATGGCCTGTGATATTCTCTCCCTTTAATGTGCAGTAATTTACAAACTCACCCCCTTTTGCTAAACCATTAGATTTTTTTTCCTATCATAAATAATGTTGCAGTGAACATCTCTGCACATAAAACTTATTTCCCCTGTTGAATATATTTCTTGGGGTTGCATTCTCAAGAGTGGAATTACCGGGTCAAAGGGTACGATCATTTTATGCTCCTCTCTCCCCTCTTCCAGTTTATTCACAAAGTGGTGACACAATTTTTCAAAATGAAAACAAGTATGGTTATATATATGAGAGAGATAACATTATACATAAAAATTAATTTAATACAAGGGTTTTGGTTCATTATGTAGGTCGGGGACAGGCAAAATCCGTGAGGTCAAACATCCATTTCTTGAGAGCCCAGAAAGATTGTCCTTTATGTGTCCCACCTGGTGACTTAAATAACTTTACCATTTCCCCATTTCCCTTAGAAAATGATTCCCATGGAAAATGATTCCCTCAGCCTCCTGACCTTTTGCTGATTGCTGTTAGCCTGGGGCAGCACTTTGTTTCCAGCTGTTCTTAGAAGCCACTTTGCTGGTATTTAACCCTTTGAAGGCTCACAGGGGTGAATGGCATGGGGGATGGGGAGAGAATTTGTATACTTTTACCACTATGCCTTCAGGTCAGGGAGAGCCAAACCTGAGAGATACAGTTGTGGCTCAAAAAATTAGAATATCTCCAACTTGTTCTGTTGCAAATAACAACAATTTGGGAAGCTCTGATGCTGGTTGACCTGTAATGTCCACATGAGAGGAGCTGTTAGGAGTGAGAGCCTTGCCCCAGATACATGTTTTGAATTTCAGGATTTGTGACATTCTTAGATGTCACCTAAGATCGTCCAAAATCCTTACTGGAGTCATGAAATTCTGTATCAGAATTTCAGATGCTTTGGGGCATAAGCTGCAGGAAATCCAAATTAAGCTAGCTGAAAAGATAATAGGAGTTTTTATGTAATTGGAAAGCCCAGGGATGCGGTTGATGTCCAACAAAGCTTGATCCAGAAGCTCTGGATTGAATATTTTTCCTTCTCTTCCCTCTACTTTCCAAGGCATCGGCTGTATCCTAAGGCTGACCCCCACATGGTCTCAAGATGGTTGCCATGAACAAATTGGGGGCGGGAGAACGCATGCTTCCTTGCTAATGTTCAGTAGAAAAGATGGGATATTTCTTTCTTCTAACCATAGGATCTAAATCCTAGACTTTGCTGTGACTGGGCAAACTTAGGTCACATGCCCATTTCTAAACTAAGTGTTGTGTCCGGGGGATGAGGTTATGCTGATTTGTGAATCATGGTTTAGACCCATCAGGGTCCATTCAGATTAATCCCACCCAAACTGAGAGGGGTTCTGCTTTGGGAAAGGGGTGTCAGGGAGGCAGCTAATGCTCCCTATGATTCTTTGTGTCAACCTCCTAGGTAAGGGAATCATCCCACCTTTGCTTAAACTACTTAAATGGAAAACTTATGTGAGAAATCATTCTCTTCCCCCAGAATATGTGTAAGTTTGGAGCATGTGCCCCTGATTCCTAGAAGAAAAATGTATGTAGAAAATAAATAAGGAAAAATGGGTTTCATAGATGCATACATTTAAAAAAAATTATTTGTATTTGGCTGCATTGGGTCTTCATTGCTGAGCATGGGCTTTCTCTAGTTGCGGTGAGCAGGGGCTACTCTTTGTTGTGGTGCACATGCTTCTCATTGCAGTGGCTTCTCTTGTTGAGGAGCATGGGCTCTAAGAGTGCAAGCTTCTGTAGTTGTGGCACGAAGGCTCAGTAGTTGTGACTCACAGGCTCTAGAGCGCAGGCTCAGTAGTTGTAGTGCATGGGCTTAGTTGCTCCATGGCATGTGGGATCTTCCCGGACCAGGGCTCGAACCCATGTCCCCTGCATTGGCAGGCGGATTCTTAACTACTGTGCCACCAGGGAAGTCGTTATAGATGCATATTTTTATAATGAGACAGGACTGATGGACTGGCAAACAGGAATGGGGGAACATGAAGAATCAGACCAAGGTTTTGAGTTGGGAGAGAATGGTGGATGGGGAGGGAGCAGGCAAAATGGAGAAGAAAAGACATGACCTGAGATCTATATACATAAGACTGCATGACTGGAAGTTTCCCTGAAACCCTCATGGGTGCCCACTCATGGATCCTAGACTAGGACCAAAAGCAAGCATATTAATTGAAGATATTTGTTAATGAAACATTTGGTTAAATTCCAGGGAGAAGGATCTATGATGAGATTTATATTTAATTACTTATCAGATTTAATTACTTTAGATTTAATTCACTTACTTAGATTTAGGAAAGGAAGTTTCTATCTGAAACTGTAGGGCTGTACCTGGACCCCCCCCTTGGAAAGCATCAATTTTCCCCAAAGATGGTGGTTACATGAGAGGTGGGCAGACTAGGGCAGAGCAGGTTAGATATATATATTAGTTTCCTTGCACTGACATAACAAATTGCCACAAACTGAGTGGCTTAAAACAACAAACATTTATTCTTACACAGTCCTATAAAATAGAAATCCAAAATCATGGTGTTGGCAGGGCCATGATCCCTCAGAAGTGTCTAGGGAAAAATTTCTCCTTGCCTCTTCCAGCTTCTGGTGGTGGCTGGCAATCCTTGGTGTCCCTTGGCTTATGACAGCATGAGCCTAATCGCTGCCTTTATCTTCACATGGCCAACTTCTGTGTGTGTGTGTGTGTGTGTGTGTGTGTGTGTGTATGTTCCCATTGTCTTCTGTGCAGGCCTCTGTCTGGATTTCCCTCTTTTTATAAGTACACCAGTCATTGAATTAGGGCCTACCCTAATCTAATATGACCTCATCTTAACTTGATGACATCTACAAGGACCCTATTTCTAAAGGTCATATTATGAAGTTCCAGGTAGACATGATTTTGGGAGACACTACTCAACTCAGTACAGAATGTAAGCAAGGCTTTTGGCTCAGGGCAGAGAGAGAGCTGAACCAAGCAACAAAGTGGTACACTTGTAACTCCCCTGCTATTATATAGCTATCCCTGGATTTTCTTATACAGTAGGCAAGGAGTTTACTGAATGGCTGGTGGAGACTGTGAAATTTTGATGGCTAGTGGAGGTGTGGGGCAAGTGAAGTGGAGAAAGGGTGGGACGTGGGAGACTGAGGCAGAGGTGGAGTGTCCCTCCTGAGTCTCCATGCACTAATGTCAGCCATTTGGAAGGCCTGTGAGTGTTCTGACCGTGGGATTCATGAATGAGGGTCCAAGGGGAATCCAGGGACTGCTTGGTATGGGAAGGGGACACTGGGAACCCATGCCATTCTGTATGAAACTTTGAGAATGTGCATAGGCATTTATCTGTTAAGAGGACCTGTACCAGTCATGGAACACTTAAACAAGTCTATGACATGTCCCCTCTTCCTCTCCAAATTGAAAACAGTGGCTTTAGTGGTGTGTCGAGCATTCCAGGAATCTGGTGTAATGCAGCAGCATTCCTCAAGTGGGACAGGACTGAAGAGTCCTGGCTCTTGAGGAAGGCAGCCCAGGCATGATGGGAGGGTGGCTCTGGTCCCTGCACTGCTTCCACCAGCTTGTGTGACCCTAGACTAGCCATGCCTTCCCAGCGGCTGCAGCTACCACATCTGGAAAAATGGTTGGGACTAGATGATCTTGATGGTCTCTCCCAGTCTTAGCAATGTAAGCACTGCCACTTTTGTATGTTGCATTAATTTGGTGCGTGTTAGTGATGCTTGAGCAAATGGTTGGTGGGCACACCTGCCCATTGGTGTGTTCTATTGGGTATGCACATTTGCAAGGTAGGGCTTGTGAAGAGTCAATAAAATAATACATGGAAGGGGCCAGGTTGGTGGCTGTAATGAGTAAGTGCTAGTTCACCTGCTCTTATGAACACATCAATATTTACTTTCCATGCACATCAATTTTGCTGAAGTGAGCATTTAAATTAAAAATACAATGAAAAGACAACCTACAGAACGGGAGAACTTATTTGCAAATGATATGACTGATAAGGGGCTAATATCCAATATTTATAAATAGCTCAGACAACTCAACATCAAAGAAAACAAACAATCCGATTAAAAAATGGGCAGAACGAAATAGACATTTTCCCAAAGAGAAAATGCAGATAGCCAACAGGCACATGAAAAGATGCCAACATCACTGATGTTTAGGGAAATGCAAATCAAAACCACAATGAGATATCACCTCATGCCTGACAGAATGGGTATCATTGAAAAGAACACAAATAACAAATGTTGGCGAGGATGTGGAGAAAAGGGAGCCCTTGTGCACTGTTGGTGGGAATGTAAATTGGTGCAGCCACTGTGGAAAACAATATGGAGGTTTCTCCAAAAACTAAAAATAGAACTACCATATGACCCAGCAATTCCACTCTGGGGTATATATCTGAAAAAACTGAAGACACTAATTCAGAAAGATACATGCACCCCAATGCTTATAGCAGCACTATTTATAATTGCCAAGCTAAGGAAGCTACATATGTGTCCATCAACAGATGAATGCATAAAGAAGCTATGGTAGATATATACAATGGAATATTACTCAGTCATAAAAAGAATGAAATTTTTCCATTTGCAGCAATGTGGATGGACTTGGAGGGCATTATACTAAGTGAAATAAGTCAGACAGAGAAAGATAAATACTGTATAATATCACTTATATGTGGAATCTAAGAAATACAACAAACTAGTGAATAAAACAAAAAGGAAGCAGACACAGATACAGAGAACAAACTAGTGGTTACCAGTGAAAGAGAAAGAGGGAAAGGGGGAAGGGCAATATAGAGGTGGCGGATAAAGAAGGGTTATTATGGGATTATATGAAATCATGTATGTGAAACTTGAAAACTGTAAGCACTACAGAATTTAAAGAATCTTTCATTCAATAAAAAAATTGTTGTTTTACATGAAATTCAAACATAAGAAAATAAATCTTTTTTTGAAAAAAAATTAAAAACTCAAAATCAAAGTATCAGAGTAAGGGAATAACTGGGACGTTGAATGACTGAAGTCTGAAATGAAGGGTTTCCAGGGGCTCATGACAACAGAAGGCCTGGGCTGCAGTGTGACTCCTTCTGTGTGTTTCTAACTGCTGTAGCTGGCCCTCCATGGCCTCCCCAAGCCACTGTGAGGGACTCAGAGGGGCAGGATGTGGGACCAGGTGATCCTGGGTTAAAGAGGCCTCATAAGGAGATGTCCTGCAGACAGGGACTAGGTCAGGCTGCCCCAAGAACACTCATTATTCCCCTTCCTTGTTTTTTAGATGTCTTTTGTTTTCTTTCTTTTAGCTTACTACTATCTTATGTGCTATATGAGGTGCATTTATCACAATAGCTGTTGAATCCCTCTTTCTGGACCCAGAAAGACCTCTGAAGTGGGGCCTGAGCAGAAGATCTGAGGCTGAGCCTGGTTTATCTGCACAACCCAGGCAAAGCAGAGCTGAAAGGCAGCCTCTGAGTGGAGTCAGATGGGAAGCCCAAGAGATGGTCTGGGGAGAAGCAGGCTGAGGGGCTGGCATGGAGGCAGTGGCCAGGGCGGAGGCCGTGGCATGAACTCTGGAGAGCCAGCAGTGAGTAGACTTGAGGCAGATTCTAGAGCCACTCCCTGAGCTGCAGGGCCACAGTGCAGGGTGTCTGCAGCCAGGAGGGGGAGTTCTTCTGGACTGGTGCTACCTTCGTGCTGCTTGGGAAGCCTTTGATGACGCCCAAAGGAAAGTGAGGAGGCCGTGGAGGTCTCGAGTGAGAGTCGGGGACCAGCTCCTCCAGCAAAAACTCTCCTGCCAGTGGGCTGTGTGATCTGAGGAAGGCGCTTCCTCTTCCTGGGCTCTAGGGTCCTCATTTGTTTGGGAATCCCATTTGCTGAGTGAGATAATTGGTGGTTGATCTCTGATCAAGACTGCTCTCAAGTTCTAGGAGCTGTAAACCTCTCTAAAGAGTTAATTGTTAACTCCAGTGTAAAGTATTGATGGCTTAAGTGTGCCCTCCTCCTGGGTTATTTGCATTTTAGATGGTACTCCTAGGAGACCAAAATTCCTTGAAGACCCTAAAAGAATGGGGCCTTAGTGATGGCATAAAGGGTGTGTGTGTGTGTGTGTGTGTGTGTGTGTGTGTGTGTGTTTGTGTGTGTGTGTGTGTGTGTGTGTGTATGAGAGAGAGAGAGAGAGAGAGAGAGAGAGAGAGAGAGAGAGAAAGAGAGAGGGAGATGGTTTTGTTTAAAATTCCTTAAATCTTTAATCTGTCTTTGTTATATTGAAGGATGAGGATTTTATGGAACCATCTGTGATACTCAGACCTTAGGGGTACTCATGGTGGAATGTGCAGGGACTATATTTAATATTTTATTTAGCTACAGTAAGTTAACTGAAATATCAGGTACTAAATCAGTGTGATTGTAATTTGGTGATTATTTGGGATTCTGGGGGTGGAAAATGATCAGAGAGATGGGGGCCAGGAGATTAGGTGATGCCCCAGGTCTCTTCGGTAGTAAGAGCTCACCCCTGTGAGCCAGGTTTGACCTTTGTTCTCCCATCTTCAGTCCCTTGTCTTCACTGCAGGGCCCTGCTATGCTCAGCACTTCTTTGATACTGTATAATGAAATATGTCAGCATTTAGATCTGTGCAACTCTGTGAACTAATATTTCCCAAACGGCCAATGAATGATGCTAAAAAATCATGCACAGATAATAGATCTATTGAAAGTGCAAGAGAAACCAGTGGATTTTTACAGAACAGAGTGTCGAAAGCTCATTGATATAATTTTGGATTCCACATTGTTAATCACCTTTAAGAAACTACCACTTAGTGGGTTTTAGTGTATTATCAAAGAAGCATGTCTATAAAATTATCTGCAAAGGCTATTAAAATACTCCTCCTCTTTCCAACTGCATATCTTCATATGCTTCAACCAAAATAATGTATGGCAGGTGGAATGCAGAAGCAGATATGAGCATCCCACTATCTTTTATTGTCACACGTTAAAAAGATTTGGAAAAATGAAAAACACATCGTTTCTCTCCTCACTAACTTACTTGTTCTGGAAAATAATGTTTACTAAAACATTATTTTTAGTAAATATGTTATTTATGTTTACATATAATGAGTTTATTTTTTTAAATAAGTGAAGAAATCTTTAAAAACTTTCAGTTTTATTTTCCAACATGGTAAATATTGATAGATGTAACAGATATGAACAAAAGCTCTTGGGGCTCTAATTTATTTTTAAGTGTATAAAGGGTACCCTTTCTCCTGCTCAAAACTTGTGAACTGATTTAGAATATACAGAGAACTCCCACGAATCAACAAGAATAAGACAGGATCCCAACAGAAAAAATGGGCAGACATTGCAAACAGGTAATTTATAGAAAAAGCCGATACGCATATGAAAAGTTGCTTGGGTTCATTCTTAATCAGAGAAATGCCAATAAAAATGTGACATTACTTTATACCTACTATTGGCGAAATATAGAAAACTGAGTAATGACAAGCATTGATGGGGCTGTGAGGATAGAGGACACGCTCCATTTCTTGTTGGTAGGAGTCAGAAAAGTACAGTTGTTCCGGAAAGCAATCTAGTAGCAGTAGTTACTCCAATGAAACATGCATAGTAGATGGATGATGGTGAGAGTTGCACAACAATGTGAATGTACTTAGTGCCCCTGAACTATACAGTTAAATATGGTTAAAATAGTATGTTTTACATTATGTCACTTTTACTGCAACAAAAATATTTAAGAAATATGCAGTCTGTATGACTGAGCAGTTCTACATTTGGGTGTATGAACAAAATAAACTGTTACACAAGTCTTTTTTTTTTAACATCTTTATTGGAGTATAATTGCTTTACAATGGTGTGTTAGTTTCTGTTTTGTAACAAAGTGAATCAGCTGTATGTATACATATGTTCCCATATCTCTTCCCTCTTGCGTCTCCCTCCCACCCTCCCTATCCCAAGTCTTTTGACATGTGTGCCGGATGTTTATCCCAGCTTTTTTTTTTTTTTTTTTTTTTTTTTTTTTTTTTTTGCGGTACGTGGGCCTCTCATTGTTGTGGCCTCCAGACGCGCAGGCTCAGCGGCCATGGCCCACGGGCCCAGCCGCTCCGTGGCACGTGGGATCCTCCCGGACCGGGGCACGAACCTGTGTCCCCTGCATCGGCAGGCGGACTCTCAACCACTGCGCCACCAGGGAAGCCCCCAGCTGTTTTTGACAGCAGGTGGTGGGAAGACTTCCAGGCACCCATCACCATGAGTATCCTGGGAACATGTGAATGCACACTACCTGATGCCTGGATGTGGGGGGATATGTCATAAGGAACTGAGAAGGGGCAGAAGTGGTCCACAGCACAATATCATTTATGTAAATCAAAATGAGTCATAGGAGGCAATCTGTGTTTTGCAAGAGCACAAACATATGGAAGGATCTGCACTGTGATAGTTCCCTAGGGGTGCTAGGAAATATCCCAAACTAGGTGATTACGAAACAACAGAAATGTATTCTCTTACAGTTCTGGAGTCCAGAAGTTAAAAGCAAAGTGTCAGCAGGATTGGTTTCTTCTGGAGGCTCTGAGGAAGAATCTGTTCCATGATTCTCCTAGCTTCCAATGGTTGCTGGCAATCCTTGGCAGTCAGGTCCCCAGGTAAATACCTTGAGATCTCTTCCTCTAACAAACTAACTCTACAGAGGAGGGAACCATAGGGAGATGGTCTAAGGACGGGAGGTGTAATGGTCAGAGCTCTCTAAAGATGAAAGGACTGTCATTGATAGGTAACCAGAAAAAATGCGAACAAAAACATGGCCTGGGGACCACCTGGCAGAGCTATGGTAGGAGGGTCCCAATCATCATATGAGTTGCTGAACCAGGTAGTTTTATATTTCCTATCAACTCTGGGAGGCAGTGTCTGGTATTCTGCCTGCTCTCTCTCCATTCTGGACTACCTACCCTTCTCTTCAGTCTCTGTGGGATAGTTTTGTCATTCCTCCAGTAAGTGACCAAGCTGGACATCGAGTCCGGGTCAGTCTGACCCCAAGGGTGATACCTTGACTACTCTTTGGACCCAGCATCTTCCGGCCAAAGGGTGTTCCTGCTGGAAAAGACACTTGAAAGTTATTCTCCCAACCTGTTTTTTTTTTTTTTTTTTTTTTGTGGTATGCGGGCCTCACTGTTGTGGCCTCTCCCGTTGTGGAGCACAGGCTCCGGACGCTCAGGCTCAGCGGCCATGGCTCACGGGCCCAGCCGCTCCGCGGCATGTGGGATCTTCTCAGACCGGGGCACAAACCCGTGTCCCCTGCATCGGCAGGCGGATTCTCAACCACTGCGCCACCAGGGAAGCCCCTGTTCTTTTTACAAAAGAGAAAACCGAGGCCTGCAAAGGGAAACACATGGCTTTTCTCTAAGTCTTACATGTGGACCAAGCATCACGGCTGGGAATTGAAGGCCGGGAATCTTGACGTGGGTCCACTGCTCTTTTTTCCTCTCTTGTTTGGGGGCTGAGGAGCCTGGCTGTTTTTCCTGATTCCATCGACAGCTGAGCAAACCTCAGGCTCTCCGTGTCTTTGGGTGTAAATGGAAACCTTCCAACTTTGCCAACTCCTGGGCTCAGGTGGCATTATGATCAGCGTTGATTACATGCTGAGGGGAGAGCTGAGCCTTTTCTTAGGCTAAAAGTACACTTAAAAGACACTATTTACATTATTCTTATTTTTTTATTGAAGTATAGCTGAGGTACAATATTATATACATTACAGGCATACAATATAACGATTCACAATTTTTAGCAGTTATATTCCATTTATGGCTAATATGAAATATTGGCTATATTCTCTGTGTTGTACAATATATCATTGTAGTTTATTTTATACAAACTAGTTTGTACCTCTTAATCCGCTACCCCTAGTTTTTTAACTACCCTTATCTATTTGTAACTAGGGCTTCTTAGAATGATATTAAAAAAAAGAGTAGAGAAATTATTCCAAATTTAAACTGAAATTCTTCCTGTCATTTGCTGGTCATCTTAAGGAATATTGAGTTTTCTATCTAAATGCTCATATCAGATATGAAATACCTGGGTAACCAGAGCAATTTGCTTCTTAAATTGGAACCTTGCAAATCAATTATCAGGAAGTAGAGCGTGCATTTTCTCCTAAGCCAAAAAATTTATTCTTCAGAATGACATCGTGCTGCTCACTGCATGTCACAATCAAACCAGGAGTGAGCTCCTGCCTCCACATCTTGGTGAAAAAGAAAGAAAAAAACCTCATCTGAAAAGCTGTTAAGTCTTCTGAGATTTGTGATCCTACGTTTTCAAGACTGAAACGGTCTTAGGAATTTAAGGAGTTTAAAAAAGCAAAATTTAACTCCAGTTCAGTCCTTTATTGAGTCACCCAAAGCAAAAATTCCAAGTTCCTCTGGGTAATGTTTTATTGCAATCTCAGTGTGTATAGAGCCTGGGGAAGAGCTGCCGAGGGCGGGAAGAGGGGAGGCCGGTCCCGTGGGGTTCACCTCCGGGCACCCTGTGCTGGCTGCTCTTCCTTGAACCAGTGGGGGATATTTCATTATACAAGAGTGGAAAAGGAGCTTAGCAGCTCCTTGGCATCATGATCCTCAATCCTGGCCGGACAGTGGAATTTCCTGTGATGCTTCAAAAAACCGTGAATGCGTGGCCCCCATGCCTAGAGATTCGGATTCAACGGCTCCTGTTGGCACTCAGCACCTGTGTTATTGAAAAGATTCTAATGTTCAGCCAGAATTGGAACCCCGGCTTCTCACAGGGGCGTAACGTGACAATGAAATGAGGAAAACAAGAAAAAGCACAGCCAGAACAGTACCTGGAACCTAGGTGCTCAAACATAGTGGTTTCCCTTCCCTCACCTCCCCTGGGGTCTCCTAGCTCTCCCCCAACCCCCTACCTTCGACCTCTTCCATCCTATGATTCCCATTCCCTCCCCACCTTGGGTTCCTGATGAGCTAATACAAGCAAACACCTTTGCAAATCCCATCTAAGTGCCTGTTGCTTTCATGCGTGTGCACATATGAGCGTGTGTGCAGGGTGGGTTCCATACCCTCTTTGAAGGCAGGTGGTTGTGTGGGAAGCTTGGAGTCTATGATTTCTGGGAGGGTGTAGAGAGCTTGTCTTTTTTAAAGAAATATATACGTACACACACATATATATGAAAATAATGCAACAATGAACCTTATATTTGAAAACCTTAAACCAATCACTTCTCACTTCTAAATAACTTCATATGTGGTGAAAATGCAGCTGTGTCTCATGTCCCAAGGCAGGAGTCTTCTTTGAGTGCTCCCTGTAGAGGCTACTGAAGTGTTATGACCTCTTTCTGTCAGTGCTGTGAGCCTTCCTGAGGGAGAGCTTGCCTTTTACCCATGCGGGGAGCTTCTGGGAGCATTCACTGTCTTTGTAACTTGGATGTCCAGTAGACTGTCCTAGGCTGGAGATGGGTGGCCTGAGCATGGGGAGAATTGCATGAATTTGTAGTCTGGGGACTCACACTTGGGAATGAAGAAGGGATGGGGGGGGATTCCAGGCCTGAGCTCAGAATTTGGCTGTTGTCCATCTACCCTGGGCAGGAGTGATGGGGCAGCCCCAAGAGTCCTGTTGGGTGGAAGCAGGGCAGCAGAGGCTGGGAGGTCCGGGCCTGTGCAGTCACCTGGCCCCTGTGCGCCTTGCTTCCCTTCTCTTGCTACTCTTAGGCCCTTGGGCCTTGAAGCTACTGCATGTTTGGGCACACAGGGAGAGGAAGCTCACCCTTCTTTTCCAGCCTGTGGCTTGGGCTCCATCACTTCTGAAAGGGCTGCAAGAGAAGCCCACCTGAGCCAGAGTTTGAGATGGTCTTGTTTCATCATAGCTGACCTTAGGGAACTGACGTGTGCAAAGTAAAGACCGCCCCTTCTTGGATTGTTTAAAACACTGCAGCAAATAGAATGTGGGTCATTTTCAAGGTTGTGATGTGGAATCAGTGTCTCAGCAGGTAAATGCAGCAGCCCAGAGAGAACTTAACCAGCCTCTTCAAACAGCTGAAGAACTTTTTAAAGTAGCCTGCTGACTTTGGCCTGGCCCTCAAAAGCCCTCAGGTACCTGGTGAGGGGGCCTTCTTGCAATTATCATAACTCTCATGTTAAACATATTTATTTGGTGATTTGCTTGCCTTTGTAGCTAAGAAGTGATCTTGGCTCTGCCGTTTATTTTCCTTTGCAGTGTGGAGGATCTGAGAAACCAAGTAACCCTGGAAGTCTATTTGAAAGGAGCTCAACATTTTATTTAAGATGAGCTTTAATTGACCATAGAAATGAAAAGTTCTTACCAAAGACGGATATTGGAAAGACATACATCAGTGATTTTATTTCCTTATTACTGTTTGTATTGGAATTAAACTCTTCCAAATGAAGACTCAGGCTGGAGGGGAAAACTTGTGAGCCACTTCTGAGATTAATACGCCTAATATGGTCCATCTAGACATTGCTTGGGCATTTCATCAATACTCTGCCAATATGAGTCTGCTGCCCTCAGGGATGAAATTTCCCAGGCTGGGAGAGTAATTTGATCTTGGAGTGACTTTAATCAATGTACTTCTGTTAAACAAATATTTCCAATTTTTCAGCATGTTTGTTTGCTTTGTAAATTTCTTTTTGCTGTCAATGTGCTGAGCTGGCTCCCTTAATTTCCACAGGTGGGACAGGACTGTTGGCTTCCCTGGGTAACTTCTCAGCATGTTGGGAGCTGGAAGGATAGAATTTCATGAGCCGTTCCAGCCAGCTGCTAAGTACCTGGGGCAAAGTTTGCAAGGATTCAGGGTGACCACCCTGTAACACCAAGTGACCCCCACGTTGCTGAGGGAGGTTCAGTTGCCTGAGGTTTACTTTGGATGCATTTTTAATCATAGTGGTCGGCATAGACAGGAAAGCTGAGCCAGGAACGAAATACCCGAGAGCCACAGATGTTCCAGCTTGGGGGAACTTTCTGGAATGACGTCTCCAGGAGACTCTGCCGGTGGCCGTGGAGGAGATTATCTGAGGTCTGTTCACTAAGTCAGTAGCTTAAGAGGTGGAATATTAAAATTCTGTGTCCTGTGTTAACTTATAGAAACTGATGGCATAAAAATCGCTGATGTAGAAGCATCGTTTTAGTGCATTTACATCCACTCTACTTTCAGCCCTCACTGGGAAGAAAAAATCCCTTCTGAACGTGTCCCTAAATTTGTGCTGTAAGGAGACACGTGAATAGCAAAGCTGAAGTTCTATAGAGGGACCAAGGCACAGACATGCATGCATCCCCACTCCCAATCCCACGGAGCACACCTGCACAGAGTCATACCTGGCCTGAGAGACCAGCCTGATCCCGCTGGTCTCCGTTTGGTCAGCTCTCTCTCTTTTCCTCATAATCCTGCTGGTGACAGAAAAGTCACCTCCTCTTTCAGTCTGCAACGTTCTCCTCTCCAGTTACCCTTCTTCAAATTTGGCCCATCTTCAATTCTCGGCCCCAAAGCTGGGCTTAATAAACCCAAGGCTCTCATTTTGTACATCTCTTATGGTAGTGGGCATTCGCTGCCTTGTCCCATTGTCTTTGCTAGCCATTGTGAAGACAAGGACTCTCTTTGGGTTGGGTAGCTCAGTGTCACATACATGGAGGGAAAGCCCCTCACCTGAGGCCCTGGGTGACGATCTCTATCCCATGCTCCCAACCATCAGGCTGGCTCAGCAGCTGGTCTGTGCACTTCTGTTGGTCAACACCTGTGGCAAGGGATGCACCTCCCACAGGTTGGTGGCTGATTGGCACCTGCCTATGGAAGCTGACTTTTATAGAAACTATTTCAGCCTGAAGAACATAATAGTTGTCATATATCTTGGTCTTTGACAAAGACAGTGGCCTGGGGTGAAAATTCTTCAGTTTTGACCATGATGATAGTAACCTTTTCCAAGTGTCTCCTCTATATGTCAAATATAGAGGTCAGTGCTTTCAAGAATGTTTTCTCACAAATCTATGGGGTAAGTGGTAAGAGGCACACTTCGGGGATGAGCAATCAGGTTATGGAGATGCAATCAATTTCCAAAGCTAGACCCATAATTGGTGAAGCCAAGACTGCCTGACTTCAAAGCCCTTGCTCTCCTGAGTTCCAGTCCTAAATCACTTGTCTAGAATTTGGGTTCCAAGTGAGGTGGAAGCTTGAAATAAAGATCAAAGTTCTCTTGACGATCTATTGATTTTTTTTTTTTTTTTTTTTTCCTGTATGCGGGCCTCTCACTGTTGTGGCTCCGGACGCGCAGGCTCAGCGGCCATGGCTCACGGGCCCAGCCGCTCTGCGTCACGTGGGATCCTTCCGGACCGGGGCACGAACCCGCGTCCCCTGCATCGACAGGCGGGCTCTTAACCACTGCGCCACCAGGGAAGCCCAGATCTATTGATTTTTCATAACTGTGAGATTTAGGTTAGAGTGTTGTGTACAGACTTGAGTTCATTCCAACCTGTTTCCTGGTCACCTCTTTAACACTGACCTGGAAAGAACGAAACCTCCCACAGCCAGTTGAATCCATGTGTGCTCCAAACTATCATTTATGTTGTACATATCAATAAATATTCATAGTTTAGTTTTTATGATAGGAAAGGAAGAAAATTTTTCCTAAGCTTACGTTTTCCCTATTGGAAGTTCTTGGATGATTTTGCTGTTACAGTTGAATGAGTCATGTCCAATCTGATGGAGACAATTGTGGACTAGACTGTTTTGTCCCCTAAGTCCAGAAAATAAAACTTATGTGTGATTTCTAAACTGCCAAAGCAAGTGCTTAAACTTGGGTCTATGAATAAGTGGTTGATATAAATTAGTGGATAAATGTTTCTGACCCATAAACGATGCCAGCTATATGGTAAAGGACACAATAGTAACGTCAGAGGGATTGCTTACTGATGGGAGTATATGACTGAAAAAAGGCCAAGAAACATGAGACAGCAAACGCATACATGCATACTGACAGACACCGCAGTAAATACGAAAGAACTTAGTACTTACTGGTAGTAATAAAGAGATCTTGATTAGCAAAGTAGGACACCTTATCAGAAAGTGTATGGCTCTTGAAATATCCCCCAACCCCTGCCCTGTTTTCAGAATTACATGCCATAAGCAGGACTTTTGGGTAAGAGGGCAATCTAAGAACACACTTTTCTCCCCTCCCTGATTCCCACTGGAAAATAAAATAGAAGCTGCCTCAGCGCTGTAGTGTGGCATCCACATTCGGGAAACTTTGAGGAATTTCTGCTGGATTGGTATTCCTAGAGTGAAGAGGAGTTTGAGAGTCCCCTTGTGTAAAGCAGCAGCTTGCTTGAATGGGAAGTCGGAGGTGAGAGATCAAAAAGAAATTCTTTCAGTACAAACCTGAGACCCCATATCTGCAATGCCAAAATGTGAGCATATTTGAAAAAGCACAGTTGTTTTCAAAATTGGTACCAAAATGGATTTGGCTACACAGAATCTAATCCTACCTGAACTGAGATGGATAATAGTCATGACACTGAGAATACAGGAGAAAAAATTCCCACAGGTGAAACGGTGAAAATGAATGATGGGTTAATTGCCGCACAATTGGACAACATGCACTTATCTGTGAATAAGAGATCATGGCTGTTGACTCAGTCAGAAACTGTTTAGACAGAAACTCGTGCTTACTGAGAGGGAGGACACAGGACACAGTAAGAAAAGCCATCTGTTGTGGTGCTGGCTCTTCACCTGAGCATCTGCTCCCAACTCATTGATGTCCAACTCCAACCTGGTCACAATAGGAACTCCCAGCTGACACGGACGCTTCTTGCATGCAGAGCTAAAGGTATGTAGCCTAGTTTGAGTCAATATGGATTTGAAGTTATACTGAACGATTCCTTAGGAAAAATACTAGAGTTTGTATACTTATCCCCGAATTGTATTGATGATGTATCCATTAAACATGTACAACTTTTTACATGTTAATCATATCTCAATAAGTTATTAAAAAATTTCAGAGTATTTATGGTATAATCACAGAATTTCGCCAACCAGCCTGTAAAAATGTACATTAACTCTGAAAAAACTCTAATATGTTTATATTATTTTGTACCCTTTATCCCATTTACTGGGACTTTTCCTATGTTTTGTGGCAGAATGTGTGTTTAATTTCAAGATGTTGCCTGAAACCTGCCTGGGGTGTTGCATGATGCACGTATGATGGGCAAGGTGGGTGCTCTGCTCAAAACCCTGGGATCTATTTTTACAATTTCATTTTCATGTACTTTTACTTCCCAGGACCCATATCTGAGACCTGAGGCCCTTTCTTGGGGAACCGCCCTCAGGCTAAGGGAGTCCACTTTGTGCCTGCACATTTGCAAGAGCTCAAAGCACCTGAGAATTTATGCTTCATCTTCCCTCTCCCTCACCCTTGACCAAGGACTCCAGCTGTCTCATCTCGGGTGGCACATCTTGGTGTAATTTATACTCCACTAGTGCCCTGCAAGATTCTTTCCTGTTATGATAACCTTCGTTCTCCAGCTTCTACCTTTTAAAATTCTGAATTCTGAAACACAGCTGGCTCCAAGAGACTCAGAAAAGGATTGAAGATCTGTGTCCTCTCCTAAGGATGGGCTAGGACTGGCAGAGAGTGTAGGCCACAGACCCTTTGAAGGGCTCATCTTGAGCTCACCTTCACCTCCTGGAAGTTAACCAGGCACTATAGGCCACATGGCCCGATAGCCACAGGAAGTATGCGTTTCCTGTTAGTAATGATGGCCATGCAGTGAATGGCTGATGACTACTGAAGACAACTTTTCCAGACAATGAGTGGGTGCTCTGGCCTGAATGATTCCTGGATGCTGTCCCAAATATAGACAAGATTTTCTGTAGCACATTAATGGAGTTCCTTGCTCATAGCTATTGGCTTTGGAACCTCCCTTCTGTCCCCCTGCCCTGCTGACTTTCACAAAATCAGAGTTACACCATACTTTATTCCAAATATCCCCTTCTCTTTTAATGTGGGCCATCATGATATGACTAGAGACTTTAGTGTTCTTTGCCAGAACTCATCTCCAGTGCCAATGCTGGACAAGCAAAGACCTTCCTGTATAAAGAGGAGAAAAAGAAAAACATGATTGAATACATTAATAAAATTGCAAAGAAATGATGACACTAAAGAATTACAATGAATGAATACCTATATTACTAAAATATGCAGAGAAGAACTTCAGAAAACATGAACTTGTCATGCAGTAAGATTAAAGACAGAATTACCCTTATGGTAGTTGATTATTATGAAGAAGGACCAGATAAGATCAGCAAATCCTGCAAGGAGATGAAAACCTTGACCGTTGGATTAAGAATGGCAGAGAGGCAATAAACAGCGGATTGGAGACTCTAGAAATTGAATCAGTAATAATACTGGCCTGAGAAATTCTCCCAGGAGTCAACCTAAGAGTCCTTGGAGCACTCAGATGAGAGAATAGATAAAATACCTGGAACACTTATCAAGAAGATGCAATGTACATAAAACAAAAACTCCTCAGAGAAAACAACAGAGCAAAAACAGTGATCGAATAAATAGAAGACAACTTGCTTGAGTTGAAGAAACATATTTGGGTCTTTCCTGCATAGCAGATAAAGTGAATAATAAATATATAGACCCATGCCGGTAATATTTTGAATATAAAGAATAAAAAGTATTCAAAATCAAAGAACAGGCCAGATATGAAGAAATCAAATCCACTGTTTTCTGAATAAATAGCATTAAAAGACAACTGAATAGTGTCAACAGAGTTTTCAGGGAAAATACTGTGACTCAAAATGACAGAGTCCTTCCTATGTGCAAGGTCACATTATGACTTTCATGGGCCCTGTGAATAGGAGGAGATGCTGGCAAATGATATATCTGACAAGGGGTTAATATCCAAAATATACAAAGAACTCATACAGCTCAACATCAAAAACTCAAACCACCTGATTTAAAAGTAGGCAGAGGATCTGAATAGACATTTCTCTAAAGAAGACATACAGATGGCCAACAGGCACATGAAAAGATGCTCAATATCACTAAATCATCAGAGAAATGCAAATCATAACCATGGTGAGATATCACCTCACACCTGTTAGAATGACTACTGTCAAAGAGACAACAAATTACAAGTGTTGGTGAGGATGTGGAGAAAAGGGAACCCTTGTGCATTGTTGGTGGGAATGTAAATTGGTGCAGCCACTTGGAAAACAGTATGGAGGTTCCTCAAAAAAATTAAAGATAGAACTACTGTATGATCCAGGAATTCCACTTCTGGGTATTTATCTGAAGAAAACAAAAACACTAATTAGAAAATATATATGGACCATTATGTTCATTGCAGCATTATTTACAATAGCCAGAATATGGAAGCAACCTAAGTGTCCATCAATAGATGGATGGATAAAGAAGTTGTAATATATATGTGCAGTGGAATATAACTCAGCCATAAAAAGAATGAAATTTTTCCATTTGTGACAATATGGATTAACCTAGACAGTATTTTGCTCTGTGAAATAAGTCAGACAAAGACAAATACTGTATTATTTCATTTATATGTGGAATCTAAAAAACAAAACATATGAATAAACATAAAAAAACAGAAACAGAGTTACAGATACAGAGAACAAGCAGGTGGTTGCCAGAGGGGAAGGGGTGTGGGGGATGAGTGAAATAGGTAAGGGTGATTAAGAGGTACAAACTTCCAGCTGCAAAATAAATGAGTCACAGTTATAAAATGTACAGTGTGGGGAATATAGTCTATAACAATGTAATATCTGTGTATGGTGACATGTCATAACTAAATTATTGTGGTGATCAGTTTGAAATGTATAGAAATACCAAATCACTATGCTGTGTAATAGGAGCTAACATAGTGTTGTAACTCAGTTATATTTCAAAAACAAACAAATGAACAAAAAAACTCATAGAAAAAGAGATTAGATTTGTGATTACCAGAGGCAGTTGGTTAGAGGAGGGAGAGCTGGATGAAGGCAGTCGAAACTTACAAACTTCCAGCTATAAGATAAATAAGTACTAGGGGTATAATGTACAACATGATAAATATAATTAACACTGCTGTATGTTATACATGAAAGTTGTTGAGAGTAAATCTTGAGTTCTCATCACAAGAAAAAATTTTTAATTTCTTTGATTTTGTATTTATATGAGATGATGGAAGTTCATTGGACTTAGTGTGATAATAATTTCATGAAGTATGTAAGTCAAATCACTATTCTGTGCTGTATGTCAATTATATTTCAATAAAACTGGAAGAAGAAGAAAAAAGATCATAGGGGGAAAATCTTGCTTTTGGAAACAAAATGAGAAAATTGTGATTTGACAGACTTGGCAGTGAACAATGCAGCTTATAAGACATATATAAATAAGTCCAAACAGTTATTATTAGTATGATTATAAAACTGCTCAAACACTGCAAAGTATTCCTTAAATAATAGATAAATAATGATAAGTATATTAAATTATGTACATCTAAAATCCCAGATTATTAAAGCCAAACCTGGAAACTTATGAAAGCAAGCAAGAAAAAAGAAAATGCAGGCTAAATATCATTTCTCACAGGTAGGACTTATAGATGGATGCTATTTAATACTGACATTGACAATCAGAGAAGAAAGAGTACATATATATGTTTTTAATTGAAGAAATAACTTGTAGAACAAAAATATATATAACTTTTAAATCAGTGGATGAAAGAAAACATTTAGCACAGAAAAAAATGGTAAAAAGCAAGGAAATATGAAAAAACAAAAGCACAAGGCAAAATGACAGAAGTGAACTATTTTATGCTAATAAACAAAATTCAATGAAGCTATATTCTACTTTAGAAACACACCTAAAAATTACATATTAAAATTAAAATTGAAAAAAATGACAAAAATACAAAGAAAAAGCTCAGAGGATATTTTTAATATTAAACAAAATATAATTTTAGGCAAAAAACATTAAATGGAACAAAGAACTAAAGAGTACCAGCCACAGTAAACTTTTAGAAATCATTTACTTTGGGATGATAAATAGCAGTATTAAAAATATAAAGTTATAACTTAGAAATATGAGGAAAAGGCAAAAACTTAGTAGCAATAAGAGAACCAAATGCATCATTCACCGCTAAGAAAACAATTAGATATAAAACATTTAAATACATGAGTTAATAGAGTTGATTTAATAAATCAAATTTTGTGTTCTACAGGATACAAACATATTTTTGCAAACTACCATCAAAAATTTAAAAAGCTGATTATTTTCCCAGGCAATAAATAAAATTTTAATATGTTAAAAATAAACTTTTCAGTGATACTACTGACAAAATTAAAAATTAAAAACGTTTTAAAAGTAATGTCATTGAAAATGATGGAGTAGGGAGCTCTAAGGATTCCTCCTTCCATTGAAGTTAGATTAAGCGGCCCAAACCTGTCATAATCAAATTTTTCAGAACTTTGGAATCTAGTAAAAACTTACATCAGAGGAGTGTTTAATGAGGAGAGAATCTGCTAAATGTTGGGAAGAGCACTGTGGTGCTTTTACTTACCCATCTATAATCCCCCATTACCCAACTGAATAGCAGCCATGAAGCCTACACCAGTCTACATTCCTGGTGTGGCTTGCTGGTACCAAAGTGGGGGAATGTGGACATTGCCCTCAAGGAATTGTGTTTGTGGGTTTTTATCTTTCTGGGGGCAATCTGAGGAATCAGATCAGGTTCTCACCTTTGTTTCATCCTGTTGGAACTCCTTCAGACTGGAGTGGCCCCCTGGATGGTGCCTGTCAAGAGCATTTTGTGGAATATACCACCTGAAACCATCTGGATCTGGGAAAACAAGTGGGCAAGCAGCAGAGAGAGTGTATATCCTAGGAAGGAAGAGGCTGAAATACATGGGCAAATGAGGGCTTTGAAAAGCTCCTGGATATACTGGGGCAACTAGAAGGCAATGTGCAAGCCCAGGGCTTGACGTGTGCTCAGAAAAGACCTGAGAAGACCCCTAAGCTCACATGTCTGACTGATTTTTAGTTTATTTGCGGAGGAAGTGAAGGCTCCTGGTAGCAGAAAATGAAAATTCACTAGAAAGTTTCAACAACTGATTTGAGGAGGTAGAAGAAAGAATCAACAACCTTAATGATAGGTCAAATAAAATTACACAGAGGGCTTCCCTGGTGGCGCAGTGGTTGAGAGTCTGCCTGCCGATGCAGGGGACATGGGTTCGTGCCCCAATCTGGGAGGATCCCACATGCCACGGAGCAGCTGGGCCCATGAACCATGGCCGCTGAGCCTACATGTCCAGAGCCTGTGCTCTGCAACGGGAGAGGCCACAACAGTGAGAGGCGCGTGTAACGCAAAAAAAAAAAAAAAAAAAAAAAAAAAAAAAATTACACAGAAAGAAAAAAAGAATAAAGAAAAATGACTGAAGTCTAAGAGATCTGTGGTATACCATCAGACACAATGACATATGTACTATGGGAATCCTAGAAGGAGAGGAGAGAAGGAAGCAGAAAGAATGTTTGACAAAAATAATGGCCAAAAACTTCTCAAATTTGATGAAAGATATGAATTTACACATTTAAGAAGCTCAATGAACACCAAGTAGGCTAAACTCAAAGAGATTCATGGACACACAATTTATAAAGACATAATTTGTGACAATAACAACAAGGGAGCAGATCTTTTGTATGTTATTGAAGCTAAGTTGGTATCAATTCAAACCAGAGTGCTGTAAATTTAGAATGTTAATTGTAATTCTCAGCATAACCAATTAGAAAATAACTAAAAAATAGAAATCAGGGGGGAATAAGAATCAATTAAACACAAAAGAAGACAGTAGGGCTTCCCTGGTGGCGCAGTGGTTGAGAGTCCACCTGCCGATGCAGGGGATACTGGTTCGTGCCCGGGTCTGGGAAGATCCCACATGCCGCGGAGCGGCTGGGCCCGTGAGCCATGGCCACTGAGCCTGCGCATCCGGAGCCTGTGCTCCACAACAGTGAGAGGCCCGCATACTGCAAAAAAAAAAAAAAAAAACAAAAAACAACAACAACAACAAAAAAGCCAAACCAAAACAAAAGAAGACAGTAATGGAGGAACTGAGGGACAAAGAAAAGATATGATGTTTAGAAAACAAAGAGTAAAATGGCAGAAGCAAATCTTTTCTTATCAGCAATTAGTTTAAATGTAAATGGATTAAGCTTTCCAATTAAAATGCAGATAATGGGAGGATGGATTTGAAGCATGATCCAACTATGTGCTTCCTACAATAGATTCATTTTAGATCCAAAGACACAAATAGGTTAAAAGTGAAGGAATGAAAAAAGATATTCCATGCAAATAGTAACCAAAAAAAGGTGGCTATACTAATGTCAGACAAAACAGATTTTAAGTTAAAAACTGTTATAACAGACAAAGAAGGACATTATATTTTGATAAAAGGATCAATTCATCAAGAACTTATAACAATTATAAACATATATGTACCCCAAAATGGAGCACTATGTATATAAAGAAACAGTTGACAAAATTAAAGAGACAAATAGGCAGTTCTACAATAATAGCTGGTGACTTAAACACCGTATTTTCAGTAATGTATAGAACATATAGACAAAAGATCATTAAGGAAATAGAAGAAGTGAACAACACTATAAGTCAACTAGACCTAGCAGACATATACAGAACACTCTACCCAACAACAGCAGAATCTATACTCTTCTCAAGTGCACTTGGAACATTCTCTAGGATAGACCATGTGTTAAGCCACAGAAAATCTCAATAAATGGAAAAACTCCGAAATCATACAAAGTATCTTCTCCAACGACAATGAACAGAAACTAGGAATCAGTTAAAAGAAGAAAACTGGAACATTAAAAATCTTGTAGAAATTAAACAACAGATCTTTTACAAACAATGGTTCAGAGAAGAAATCACAAAGGAAATTAGAAAATACTTTTGAGATGAATGAAAATGAATGCACAACATAAAAATTTTTACAATAAAATATTTCCCCTGAGGCTCTGCAATGTAACCAGAACTGAAAACTTTTGAACTTGAAAATATAAACTGGCAAGAATAAGAGAGAGTATAAATATACCAAAGTAGGAGTGAGAAAGAAAATGTTGGTTAGATAGGAAAAGGGCTTTAAAATGGCCATAAAAATCATGTACAATTATGGTAATATTTTTGAAATCTCAAAAATATATAATTTTGAAAAAATACATATGACTCAAATGATGTCCAGGAACCAAAAAAATAAAAGAGAGAGAAATAGTTACGGTAAAAATTTTAAATTTTTCAAGGTATTAAAAAATCTGACTAGATAGATTTATGAATTCATTCTCACAAATTTCAAAAACCACATCATTCTTCTGTTAGCTATTCTTGGCTTTAAAAAAATCAGACAAAACTGGGGAAAATAATAGTATAGAAAAAATTTTGCTTATAAACAAAATAAAAAATCTTAACACACCAACATTTCAATATTTTGAAATGACAAAAGAAGATTTATACCAGGAAATTCATGATGATTTAGTGTTCATAGCAATGAAGCAAACAAAAAAAAAATGATCATTTCAATAGATACCAAAAATTATTTGACAAGATTGATCATCTCTAGCTAATACATTTTAGAAAATTGGAAACGGATACTTACATGACAAAGAGTTTTCTTATGAAATATCCTGCATCCAGACTCAACAGTGCAGCGTTAGTGCTATTCTCATTAAATTCAGTAACATAAGAAAGTGTTTAGAAGTACGGATATAAAACAAGCAGCAATCATCCCAGACTCCTTTTACTTTACCAGAGGAATTGGGGGTGTGGGTGGGAAACAATGGTTATCTAGAAGAAGAATTCTAAGACAGGAAGAAAGGGATTCTCTAGGCATTGGGAATTCTTTTACTCTCTTTACTCCTTTGCTACGCTCGTTAAAGCTAGAATCCCTGGTACTATAGCCCAACTATATGTCCTTGAATTTCCCATTTGTATGTGACCTATGACCTGCCTGAACATTTGTATGGCCTAGGACAAGAGTACAAATGAAGGTCCACATACTACTTGACAAAGTGTAAAGTTATAAACCAAACTAGCAAACTATTAATACTCTATCTTACTTTAACAAATATACCTTCATGATGACCTGGAAGGCTAGGTTCAGGTTTAGAGTTCTCAGACTCTTTGTATTTGCATGTTGGAACATGGTGGCACAGGGAATAATGGTCACTGGCCTAACTACCCCTTTTCCTCTCATCCTAATTTTCATCCTATGCAACAAGGAGCTTGAGTGCCCACATGTAGATGACCCAGTCCACAAACCCAAGCTTCATTCATACTTTCTTCTGATACTGTGAACACCCTCTGGGCCTATTGGCATGGTCACACTGGCAATGTGGTCTATACTTAGGACAACAGAACTGGGAAAGGTGCTCACATTTGCCCTGGATGTGAGCTTGGGGCTCTTCAGACAAGGAACTCAGGTTCCCAGGTACCCAGAGTATGGTCCAGAAGCAGAATGGAGGGTTCAGGCTCCAGGCTGCATGTTGCCTTGGCCCCATAGACTCCTTGCTCTGGGCTACCTCCATCCATGTCCTTCCATGGGATTATGGATTTGTGTTCTGAATCCTTCATTTGTGTTGTTAGCAAAGCATCTAAATACTAAGATTCGGCTTATTTGTGGGAAGATAAGTATCTGCCTTACCTTTCAGAGTTGCTCTGAGGATCAGTTAATTTATTACATATGACAACACATTTAAAATCCTCCAGCTCTATACAGTCTGATGGGATTGTTATCCTTTATTAGAGCTTCGCTGGCTGTTGCACCAAGGAATGGTTTGTGGTAGGATTTGCTCATGCCCTGATATTCTCTCCAAAGGTAAGATACTTTTCCTAACTTCCTATGCTCTTCTACAGATCTATTTCTCAAATATTAAAAAAGTCTACTAAAAACTATTGTCTTGCAGTATCTTCCAAACTGGGGGAACGAGTTTCATCCATTGGTTACCTATCCATTGTGTGTAAGGTTTCTAATCACCGGGATGTTGATAGGGTCTTCCTGGTTAAGATCTCTTCTCAACCTCAGAGGGAACCATGGTTAACTCAGGATTTGGTAGGGTCATCCAAAAGGATTAGTGGCAAATAAATGAACTCACACTCTAGATGGATTACATATATTTACTAATGGCTAATTAAATCAGATTACATAAAATATTGGTATAGTTATAGCATGGGTATAGTAAAACTGATGATTCTTCCTCAGAAGGTTGATAATGGAGCCACATGTGCCCAAGGGAATGTCTCTCTCATGGTCTGTTTTCTTTTGTCATTTTGTTCAGTGTCTTTTAAAATTGGGGTTATAATTACATACAGCAAAATACAGTTTGATGAGTTTTGCTAAACCCACGTAACCAATCAAGATATAGAACATTTCCATCACCCCAGACAAAGATTTCTCAACCTCTGTGCTACTGACATGTGGGATTGGGTCATCCTTTGTTGTGGGTAGCTGTCCTGTGCATTGTAGGAGAGTTAATAGCTTCTGTGAAATAGATGCCAGAACAGGACAGTCAGAATAAAATGCCTCCAGACATTGATGAATGTTCCCTGGGGGACAAAATCACCCCCAGTTTGAACTGCCATAGAATGTTGCTTTCTGGTCCTTTTCAGTCAATCCCCCTCCCACCCAGAGGTAACTACTTTCTGATTTCTATCTCTATAGATTAGTTTTGCCTGTCCTAGAACTTTACATAAATGAAAGCACACAGTATCTTCTCTTTTGTATCTGGCATCTTTTGCTCAACATCACGTCCATGAGATTCATCTTTGTCGTTGTGCATATTAGTTCCATTAGATCAGGTGGGGTGTTGTCTGTTCAGCTGTTAATGGGCATTTGGGTTGTCTCCAGTGTTTGGCTGTTCTGAACAATACAGCTGCGGACATTCTTGTACAAGTTCTTTGTGTAAACATATGCTTTCATATCTCTTGGGTAAATACCCAAGTCATAGGGTAGGTGAATGTTTAACTCCGTGAGAAACTGCCAAACGGTTTCCCAAAATGGTTATATCATTTTACACTCCCACCGGTAATGCACTGAGAATTGTAGCTGCTCAACATCCTCCCCGAGACTTGGTGTCATCTGTCTTTTCAATGGTAGCCATTCTTGTGGGTGTGTAAATGTCATCGCTGTGGTTCTAATTTGCATTTCCCTAATGACTAAAAATACTGAGTGTCTTTTATTTTGTTTATTTCAAATGCACATATCTGACAAAGGACTGGCACTTAGAATCTACAAACTCCTAGAAATAATTAATAAAAGGACAAACCACCCAATGAAAATGGGCAAGGGACCTGAACAGACACTTCACAAAAGAAGATAATATGAATATCATTATCTTTCTTTTGTATCTTTTTCCGACGCATGCTTGTCGCTTCTGCATTGGACGTTGCTCTATGTATAACAACAGTGCTTAGCACATGCCATGCATGTTTCTATGCCCTTGACAATGTTAACTCACTTATTCCTCAATATTAACCTATTTAATTCTCAAAGTAACTTTATAAGGTGTAATTATCCCCATTTTACAGAAAAGGAAACTGAGACATAGTGAGGCTAGGCTACTTGCCAAAAATGAGAGCTACTCAATGGACGATCCAGAGTCCAGCCCAGACAGCCTGGCTTCAAGCTCTTAATGACTACCTGTGCTTCTCTCTACAAAATGGATGCTACAAGGGATCTCAATCTCTCTGCTGCAATTTTTCAAAATAATTTTTCAAAATTTTATAAGTCCAGGGATATTGCTGATTGCTGTTATGTAAATTTTCATAGAGGTGGTACCTTGGGAGTTAGGACTTTGATGCCCCCAGTGAGTAAGAAGGCATTTTTCAAGTCCCTTCTAACTGTGTTGTATCTTGTGGTACTAAGAAAAACTTTGTAGTCTTGTTTCAGGAAAAAAAGAAAAAGAAAAAAAAAAAAAAAAAAAAAAAAAAAAAGAGGAGACCTTCTGGTCTGAGGGCTGCCCAGAAAATATTTGTCCACTCTTAACTCAGAACCTTTTCCTCCATGGCATTTCTTATTATCCCTATAAATCCCTTTCCCCTCCTCCCACTGTGTCAGCAGTAGAGAGTGAGGTTAAAATCTACCTTGGTGCAGCAAAATTCTGGCTCACCTGGGCTTTCTGCCTTACTGTTGTTTCATACCTATTGCAGGGATGACCCAAGTACCATTTTACTTGAAATTACTGCCACTTCCCTAATTAACAGAAAAAGATGTCATAAGACTCATTCATGTTCTTATTCTTTTGAATTTGCCTCATTTTTAATACAGCACTATTAAAAAATTGCACTTAGGAAAAACTATTATAAATACACAAACAGACATATGTTTGTGTATAATCACAACTAGTATTCACAAAAGTGCAGGGAAATTTATTCATCCAACGAATCCAACAAACATTTATTGAGTACTTACTAGGTGCCAGGTATACCTAGTGTTTCTCCTGGGGAGAAACGAATGGAGTATAATTTAGCTCCTGATATCAAGATGCTAGAAACATGTGGTCAGATATATTAAATGTCAATTACCATTGTGTTTCACATGTTCTTTAATGATGAGGGAGCTTCCCAGTGGGTGTGGTGGCAGTAGCCCTTTATGACACAGATCTCCGGCTGGCCCACTCTGTGCCAGCAGAAGAACTGGACAATGAGGTCCTGGTTGGATTTAGAATGATGATAGATGGGCAGGTGTGAGGCAGCACCACAGGTACAGGGAAGAGCACAGTTAAAGACCAGGAGCGAGGTGCCTCGTTTGTTTTACCACAGGGTGAGGGTAGGATCTGAGACTAGGGCTGACTGTGTGGAGGGCCCTGAGTGTCCCTGGGCAAAGGGACATTCCAAGGTGAACATACACAGACCACTCCTACTGTTTCCAGATGGCAGGGGGGTAAGAAGTAGAAATAAGTCTTGCACATCCTCCAGGGTCAACTTTTTCTGAGGCCACATGTGACTATTACAAACCCTTGAAAATTTCAAGGGTTTGTAATATTAAAAATCAATATTAAATATTAATTTAATATTGCATCAAATTAATTAAAATATTAAATTGTAATGCCAGCTACAATACTTACAATGGAGAGCCTCTCCAAATAGTTATATTCTCTAGCAATCAAGAAAAAAAATGGAGAAGTTTTTCAGTGTCCTTCTGCTGACACAGTCTCTGGCCTAATTTTTGGTTTTTCTTTGAATATTTTGGAGAAAGTGTTGACATCTAAGATTTTTCAAAAAACAAATGTTGCCTTGCTGATGGATATGGTCCAGGAATATTTGTGTTCAGGACAGCGTCCCAAAGTGCCTGGATCTCCCAGGAGTCTGGGAAAGGCAAGTTGATTTGGTGGAAGACGTAGAAATGTAATAAAAGGAAGTGTACCTTGGAGTAATTGGTGATCCCGAATTATGCACTGAAACAATTCCCTCCATCCTGAAGGGCCAGGTCTTGCCATGTCAAATAGCCTAGGTGTCGGCTTCATACACAATATCATTTTTAGTTACAGACCATTGCAATCTAAAGGGACATTGAGGGAATTCCCTCAAGTATCATGATACAAAGAGAAGGATTATGGTGGCAAAACTGTACTCTCCAACCTCTACTCGAAGAGGCTCGGTGGAGAACTTGGTGCCTTTTAAGATGAGGCTCCTTGTTAAATACTCTGAGCTGCTTCTTCCAAGACTGTGTTGAGTGAAAGCACAATCTGGAAGGTGGCACTTACCCTCTACCCAGGCAGAGAGTTCATTGGATAAAATGCTCCATTCTCCCCATTTATCCATGGAACGAGGCAACCCATACATTTCATTGACTCATAGCACAAGCACTCACCACTATGGGTAAAGCACTGTGGTGGTCACCGAGGGCTCAAAGGCACATATAGCGTGACCTCTATTCATGGAGGACACATTTTGGAGTTGTAGGAGAGACATACATCCATAACCACATACAAGACTTACCAATGTGGTGTGAACTAAGTTTTACGAGCCCAGAGGGCCTGAGATGATACAGTTTGGCTGAGGGTGCTAGGAGATGCTTCCATGTTGAACTGACACTTAGGCTTGGATTTGGATTTGCCAGATGGAGAAGAAGGAAAGTTCTAGGTAGAGGGCACTTCCCATCTATGAGAGGATGCAAAGGTATCCCCAAGTTTGGGTGACATGAATGAGGAGTCAGGGAGAGCTGAAAGATGAAGTTGGAAAGGTTGCCTGGGGCCATACTGTCAGAGGTCTTGTCCTCTATGAAAGAGGATCTAGCCCCTATCTGGAGAGTCTTGGGGTGACATTGAACATGCTATGCTGGGAAGTATGATGAGGGCAGTGTTTTGCATAGACTGGCAGCAGAGTGGAGGGGGCTTGGACTCATGGCCAGAGCTGGGAATAAGAAATTACTCCGGAGAGGTACTTAAGTAGTGATTCAATGTCAATGTTACATGGTGGGAAGAGCATGGGCTCTGACCTCTAGTTTCTTCGGTTTGAATCCCGGGTCTGCCACTTACTATCTGCATATTCTTGTGCAAGTTACCTAGCCTCTCTGTGCCTTGGTTTCTTTATCTATGAAATGGGGATAATAGCAGTGACTAGAGCAGCACTTCTCAAACTGGAACTTGAACTCACTGTCTTGTTAAAATACACATTCTGATTTTGTTGGCCCTCGGTGGAGCCCGAGATGCTTATTATCTCTCATGAGCTCCCAGATGGTGGTGATGCTGCTGATTCACAGATCACGCTTTGAGTAGCAAGGCTTTCAATGGTTGTTTTGAAGATTATATGAGTAAATACATGTCAGGAGCACCGAGAGCAGCATCTGGTGTAATAAGAGGTAGCCATTATTATGATCCACAAGATGATGAAAAAACATGTCTCCGTTATTACTTTACAAGTGCTTTATCCACTAGAAAGTTCTCTAAAGACAATTATTTGGCATCTAGGCTCCCTTTCTCGCCAGCTCCCTGTGGAGGGCTGGAGAGGGAATCCAAGCGCCCAACAATGATGGGTGATACAATTCAGTGACAAGAAAAGTTGCTCCACGGTTGACAAATACGTCACTACAGCTCCTCCAGGGTCCCTGTGAAGTTAGAGAGCCTTTCCTCTCAGAGTAGGATGTGGGATTTCTGTGTGCAAAGAGCTCCAGGAAGAGATGGGTTGATGGTTGAGGGCCCCTCAAACTCTAGGAGTTTGAGACTGAGGACCTTGAGTGACTTCTACCCCTTTCCTTTGCAGGAATTTTTAGCTACAGCTTCCACTGGGGTTAGGAAGGGCTACCTGCTGGCTTTCTCTTAGAATAGGGAGGACCACAGGTGAAAAAACACGTGCTTGAATTTTGCAGAGAGGTTAGAAAAATGGGCGAGTGAGACTGGATAACAAAGAACAAACCAGTCAAAGAAACTTCATAAATATTGAAATTTTATTTTCAAAAGTGAGGAGGTTCTGGCCGGCAAAAAAAAAAAAAGTTCTAACTTGATGTCTCCCCACCTCCCCAAAGCATCTCCATCCCCATGCTCCCAGCTCTTCCTTTGGCTGTGAAGAGTAAGCTCCCTGCAGGGAGGGAAGAGTGGTTCTCCAGTGATGAACTTCAACAAAGAGATATCTCAAGCATTATTTTAAAAGCCCTTATATGAGGACAGACGTTTTATTTTACGTGGAAATTCTACAATGTGTAGACACTGGATTCTCTGTGAAAAGCCAGAGCAGCTGAAAAGAAAAGGAAAAATCCCACTAAAAAACCTACAAATGGGTCTAGAGATTCACGTTGCGGTTCATTTCTGTATGGCATTTCTGATACATGTAAGGAAAAGGGAGATAGGAATTACCTGGGTTTGAAGCTTGGCTTATTTTTCAATAACTCATTGGAAAACCGTGGTTGCTTAGCTGTGTTACTGATGTCCTAATGTGTTCCTAATGTGCCTGGCACATTCTGGACACTCCAAAAATGTTTGTTCAATGAATGAATGGATGGACGAACAGTCAGAACATCACAAGCAGCATTTGTTTAGGGAAAACGCTGTTTACCTTTGAAGGATAATGTCTATATCTGCTTTCTCCAAGAAGCCATTTTCATGTTCTCTGAGCAACCTGGCTAGATTTGGTATGAACTCCATCCCCACATTGCAACCAGAGTAATTAAGGCAACTGTCCCCTGTATATACCAGCCACTGTGTCAAGTGCTTTTAAACACGATTCCAGTCCTAATTAAAAAAATGTGAACAATTTTCCTGTTTTATAGGCCAAGAATCAGGCCCAGGGATTTTATGTTCTTTACTCAAGGCTAGCAATTGGCAGGTCCAGTGGGCCATCCCCCACCCCAGTTCAGATCTGGATGGTTCCAGAACTCAAGAAACCCTTGGAGCATTTGCGTGGAGTTATAGGTAGACTACAAACTCCTGGAGGACAGGTGCTTTGCTGCTGATTTTGTTTACTCCATTGCTCCTTATCCAGTCCTCTGAGCAGACCAGATAGAGAGGAAGAAGGGCCTTGAGTGCACGGGAAGTTATCTTTTGCTCTGTGTATATAGTTTACACTTGTGATTTGAGGAAGGCAACTTTTCCATTTTAGCCTCATGTAGACTCTACGCTTCCTGTGCCCCGTGCAACCAGACACAGAGCCCAAGGGGGCATTTGTGTTCCAACTTGTCCTTGTGAGAACACTTTCCATAATGGAATTTGTCCTTCTTGCCATTCTCCCACGAGATAAGTAACACACTTGAAGGAGAAAGTGCTAACGAAGAGTTTAAGGAAGACTTGGAGAAACTCAACTTCTTGTCTCCTGGAGGAAACTTGATTCGAGTGTGGAAAATAGTTCCCTATAGAAAGAAATATAACAAGGCAAGATGGCTGGCTAAGGCTCCCGTGCTTATTTTTGTTTGTTCAAAACATCATTGCTACCTCTATTTTCCTCCTTGTATTATTGCATTCCTCAATTTATTTCCACACGCTTCATTATTATAGGCAGAACTTGACCATCAGGTCCACCCTCCTTTCCTCTGCCTTTGTTCGTCTCTCTCAAAACCACTCTGTTAAGGACCCCGACTCAATTTCCAGCCTTTCCTTCTTGAAACTCCCTCCTCCTTTTTCTCCCATGATCTTTCTGGTTTTCCCTCTGCTTCTCTGCTCTTCTAAGTCAACCTCCTCGTCCTCTAAGACATGGACTTCTCCAGAATTCCAGCCTCAGGGTCCTGGTCACCCTTCTCTCCTAGGCTTATCTCATACGTGCCCATGATGCTTATTAGCCAGTAAGCTGATTTCCCCAAACATATTCCCGACTGCTTGCCTGGGCCCTAGCCCTGTATCTCCAGGTGCTTTACACCTAGCTGGACCCTCTTAGCTGGCACATCAAACTCAGAGCCTCCCCCCCACCGCCACCAAATCAATTCATGGTCTTCACCCTTCAAGTCTTCTCGTTTGTCTGCGTCCTTCAGTTTGGTGTGTGGTACCACTGCCTACTATTTCCCAAAGTCAATTACCTAATTAAAATATGTCTCAAATATTTGTTAGTCATCTACAGACCAGCTGTCTGAAAACGTGTGTGCTCTTTGGAGAGAGAGGGGTCCCACAATCCCTGCCCTCAAGGAGCTCACAGTCTAGGAGGGGAGGCAAACATGCCAGCCCACATGGACGGAATTTCAGGACCTGCCTTGAGGACCAGAGCGTGGCCTGACCAGGAGGGCAAATGTTCACTTTGTCCAGGCAAGGCCTCTTGGAGGGTCATTGCACATGGACTGAGGGTTTCACGGCAGTTGGTTGGATTGAAGTTCGTGAGCCCAGTTTCCAACATCGGCCGAGGCTCTACGGAATTTCAAGTGCCCCCTCCCACGCAGAGGTTTGTGTGATGGGCTACACCAGGGGACTGCGATTTGACTCACCAAGAAAGGAATGAGTGGAGAGTGGAAAGAAAGAAAGAGCCAGTTTCACTTCTTAAATTTTTTCCCTCTTGATATAGATCTGCTTCAGGGGGATAGTTTTTTGGTTTTTGTTTTGTTTTTTTAAACTATAGAGCTCCTCTGAGCTTTGACGGAGCTGCTGGGGGTCAAATTTACCACTTCTGGTAACCTAATGGCAACTTTGAAACAGACATTTCTGTGGGTGAACCTTTCGTGGACTTCTCTGTTTATTAGATCCAGAAGATCATGAATCTGCTTTTCCTTAAAAAAAAAAAAAAAATCAGCTTCTTTTCCAAGGGAGGTCTCCAGAGGACTCGAAGACGAAGCATCCCATTTTACAGACAAGGATGCTGAGGCCCGCTCACACGGTGTCCTTTGCGTGCATGTGGCCAGAGATTGGACAAAACTGGGGCTCGGAAGGCGGCTTCTGCAATTCCCCACCGAGATGACTTTTTGTGGCTGGACAGGTCACTAAGTGCACCCAGCACCTGCTGTATGCCAGGCCCTGGACCTCTGGTGGTGGGTGGGATGGTCCACAGGGTGGGGCCCTCCTGCCTGGTCCAGTTAAGAGGGGAGGTGGGCGAACACCCAAGTAACCAAAACCTAGGGCCGAGGGAGGTAGAGTCTGAGAGAAAATCAGCGCGGGTTATGTGTACCCAGAGGAGGGAATCACTTCTCCTCGTAGGGGAAGCTTCTCGACCATTAAGAGGCCCCTTTGAGCCCTTACCATGAACTCAGTGTAGGTCGAGCAAGGGACATATCTGATTCTTATACCACCCCTGTAAATTACAGACCGCTTTTGCCTTACAGAAGAAGAAACTGAGGCACAGAGTGCAGCCCTATAGTTAATTAGCTGCAAAACTGACGTTCAAACCTAAAACCCACCCTCCCCCTGTGAGCACTTTGCCCTCTCCGAAGGAGGGAGGACTGAGGGGCCTGGCCTCCTCCACCTTCCATCTTCCTTCTACTTCCCTCTCTCTCGAGAAAGTTCTCACACGTCCCCTCAGGTCACCCCTTCCTTCCTGTCTTCACCTGGTTTCCTCCCAGGAGACTGACCACACTATTTCTCCCTTTGCTACCTCTGCCTGCAATGATCAAAGACCACCAAGACTTCCCGTGAGCCAAATCTTTGAGGCCTTTCCCACATCCTCAGGCTCTTTGATTTCTCACCAGCGCTCCATCCTGTTGGCTCTCCCTTTCTCGAGGCCCTACCAGCAACTTCCGCAGCACCCCTCTATGCTGCAGTCCTTAGTGGGCAGGGCACTCGGCAATCTCCAGCCTGCTTTCACCTCCATCACACCGCAGGTGAGCTCCCATCTCTGAACTCCCTTCCTGGTTTCACCAGTTGGGCTACGTTACTGGATTCAGATCACCTGTTCTGTCCCGGATGGATCAGACTGGGGTGGACTTTTGATCCCAGGGGCGTCAGGAATCTGTCTGGTGGCCGCAGGTGCCCAGAGCCTCTCACTGGATAATCGGATTTGAAGAATACAGAAGCTCTAGCCAGATACTGCTGTGTGCTGTGGAGACTGCACCCAGGGAGGAAATAACAGCCATGAGTAAACACGGATTGGCCACACAGAAGGGAGTTGACATTCTGGGCAAAGGGGGAACCCCTAAGAAGCCCTGCAAGCCCAGGGTGGGAAAGATGGAGCTGCAGAGACTGCTTTTCCAGTTTCTGTTCTCTGTTCTGTGATAGCTTCCTTTCTGCATAAAAGGAAACCCTCTTTCGCCAGTGGCTGGCTTTGTTTTCTTTTTACATTACTGAGCTAAACCCTAACAAAGGCACCGAGTGCCTTTGCCTGGTGATTCTTCCCAGCACACTGAATGCTCTGTATGCCCCAGGGCAGGGCAGGGCCGGCCGCTCCCCATTCCGGAGACCTCCCCATACGGAGACCCAGTATCATCAGAGAAGCATCATCAGCACATAGTTACTTGGCCTGACTATTCCATGTTGGCAAGAGAAGGCATCCATGTCTCAGAGGGGACTTTCTTATTTCCGCATCATTCTAGAAAAATGAGGCACAGTGTGTGCAAGACTCCTGTGCAGCGTGGCCGGCAGGAGGTCTTCCACTTGGATGGCCAGAGAGATGCTTTCCCAAAGTTTATTGTTGCTGAGCAGGGAGAGGCCTGGCTAGGCTCTGGCCAGGCAGCCAGGGCAGCCAGGACAGGGCCTGCTGGCAGAGCCAGGAAGTTGGGCAAAAAGGGGCCTATAGGGACCGTTTTGTATCACTTGGAAATGAAGATAGGGAGGGAGATGGCTTCCAGAAGCAGACGCCTTACATTTTGCAGAAGATCAACACTTGAGACTCTATCCCATGCTCAGGGGTGACACCCCACACTTCCCTCTCAGGCAGCAGCCTTGTCTGACTGTTGTGTACTGAGGGGGGTGGGGGGAAGAGAGGAGAACCGCACTCCCCCCCGCCCCCAGGAGCCCAGGCTGTGCCAGGGACAGAGATGAGAGACCAAGCTGGTACTAGAGGCACACCACGCCTCTGGGAGTTGGGAAATCAGACTGAGGGGGAGGGTAGAGGGAGGAAGACCCTGGGAAAGATTGCCAAGGCAGCCAGGACAGTGAATTGGGAAAACGCTCTAAGCGGAAGATATCCCAAGGGAGGACTGGTGACCAACATCTCTGTCCCAGTGAGGAGGGCAGAACCCTTGAGTTTCTTGCAGGCTCAGATGGAGCAGACTAGAGGGAAACCCTGAAGGTACCATTGGAAAAGTGGAACTGAGAAAGGGAGCATGTATGTGTAGTGTGGGCAGCCGGGAGGAGGTGGCGGGCAGGTCTTTGAACTTTCTGGCTCTATCTTCAGGATTCTGACATAACCTTCAAACCTGTAACACCTTCGCTGGATGGCTTTGTAATGGTGCTTTAATGAGCTGCTTCCAACAAAGCCTGCGTTGCTCAAACTTCCTTTGTTCCTCTCTTTGCTGCAAAGAGACAGCTGCTGATTGTACACTGTTCTGTACCTTAGAGAAGGCAAAAGGGGATTGAGTCCTTCAAATATCTCTCACCATTAAATCTAACTTCTCTATCTCTGAAATATTCTGATCAGCCCAAACCTTAAGCCTTGAGCAGACACCTTTACGTAGCTCATAGCAAATAGCAGAGGTTTATGAAAGGGATGTTCTTTCCTAAACCTCCCTCTCTGCCCTCCGGGATTATGGCTCCTCTTGGTTACCTGCTAATTCAGAGGGGGTTGTTGCTAACTGGGTTGAGTCAGCCCCCATGAGATGGAGAGATTCTCAACAGATGCTCCTGTTCCTGCCTGCATTCGTTCACCATTAGACTGTGAGATCCTTGGAGGCAGGGACCATGGTCAGATCCACTTCCCCCATCCCTGCCCCGGGCCCCTGATGAGTACTCAATAAATGGTGGTGGAATAAAAATCCCATGGGTTTTGAGTTTGAAGCTCTGGTTTCTTGCTTCAGAGCATACACATTTTTGAATCTACAGGTTTAAAGTGAAGAGCAGCCTTTGGCCTTGACCATGGGGCATGGAGCTGCCATGCTCCACCACCATGGTGTCTCTGAGAACCGCCATGTGGGGAGGAGGAGGCCAGGCTGAGTCCTCATTTGGATGAGGTGAGGGAAGGGTTCTCACTGGAGATGATCAAGACCCCTGACCCTGTAATTTACATTAGAGGAAAAGGGACCCAGAGTTTGTGATTTTCTTTTTCTTTTTCCCTCAGGTACTCTGGCAAAGATCCACAACTTCCCACCCAGCCCAGAGTGCTTTTGTACCCTAAGCCCTACATACTGTACACAGAAAGATCCAGGCTGGAGAGTTCCTCCTTTTTCAAGCTCTTTTGTTTACACCTATGGTTTCATCAGCTTCTTTCCTTCAGAGCAAGAGGAGAGACTTGAGCACTTGTCATCAGACCCTGAGGGCTTGAGTGGATTCCTTCCTTTGGTCCATCTGGATGTAAAAACAATCCTGAGGGTCCTGTCTGGCAGAGTGCCCTGGGGGAAAGCAGCATGAGCTCTCTTCTAGAAAGGCTGCCACATGTGCCTGGCTCAAGAGGACCCCGAATCTCGAAGGCTGACTTCTTTCCCTAGGGCTGAGACCTTAAGCTGAGCTCTGATTGTCTGCTACAATTACCACAGCTTCTGCTGCTTGCTTTGGGGACTTTTACCATTTGATAGGAAACACTTCTGTAGAGCCCTGCCCTTAAGTGGGCAGAACAAAAGCTCTAGGTAGTGGGTGTTTTAGGACGAGATGCTGGAGGTGAGGCCTCTAGCATTAGACCACAGAGATCCAGGCTTTATCAGAGAACCAACACTTTGGAAAGAGCAGGTCATGAACAGAGGCATAGGGATGGGGGTGCAGCAGCATTGGGGGTTGGGACTCCTCCAAAAGTCACTTCATTCTGCCTCTACCTTCCCCTGTCCTATTGCTGCCCCACCTTCAATTGCAAACAGCACCTCTGCCAATGACTTGGGTCCCAGGATCCTTGGACCTGGAGGCCATCCCAGAGTTGGGTGGCCAGAGCCAGAACCAGTCAGGAAGAGGAAGGGCTGGCTTCTCAGGAAAAATGAAGGCCAGTGGAGACTCCAGTTTCTTGGAGGAGCCATGATGTCAGCATTACGACAAATCATGCCAGTGGATCAGCTCTGGGAGACATGGACCTGAAATATTCATTGACCGAAGAGCTCCTCTTTATTCCCATTACCCTCAAGGCAAAAACGAGAGCACTGATCAACCATGAGATGAAAACACTGAAACAAGTACAGGAAAGGCCACAGTTCGCCCCCCACCCCCGCCTTCTGCCAGAGCATTCCGGATGACAGGCGAAAATATTTATGGATTCAGTTTTACAGATATGATTCTTTATCCGCTGCCCCCCTCATACACTTCCAAGTTCAAGTCCTCATACTTTCTATAATACAAAATGGTACTTAGTCCGTACCACATACTCAGGAAACAAGTACTTGATTTGCTAAACTAAGCCCAGTTAAGGTTTAAGACTTAAAATGTGAGTACAGCCCCCATCCTTGCTCCTAATTCTAGAGTTTCTCTACTGGTGTGATAAGCAATTTGAATTCTCAAAAGACCCTTCTGTAAATTCTCACAAGTGAGCATGATGCTTAGTCAGTGTTTGTGGATGAAAGTGTGAGGAATTAAGGAGATTTTTTTTTTTTTCTGGAGTGACTAGAGGATTTATTTCAACTTGACATTTAGAAGAATGCATCATTTAGATATATAAGAGAAACTGTATGAGAGACCCCATCTGATTACTAAAATTCCTGTTGTGTCCTGGGTTGCAAACACATAAATGGATTTTGAAAGATGACTGAGAAGGGAGAATGTCAAGAGCAAGGGCCTGCAGCCTTCTAGAAAGAATGGTTGGTCTGGGGCTCTGGCCCTGGCAGGAAATGTCATGATGCCCTTGGGAATGGTCCCCTGCCCAAGGCTGAGTGTTTCTCGGGGCAGTGTGGCCTGGGTGGGGTGTGGATCTATGTCAAGGAAAATAAGAGTGTAGGAGAGATGAGCAGGGCTGATGTCAGCCTTCTTACTTCACATCTTATGAAAGAAGAAAGCAGAGAAAAGTGGAGAAGATGAGAGGGAAGGAAGGGGAGAGATTCACCCAAAAATGAATAGGAAAAAGGAGTGAGGAATGGAACATGCAGCTGCAGAGGAAGGTTTCTGGGGAGTCCTCCACTGGAGGAAGGAGGCTCAAAGGATCCCTGAGGAGGCAGGGAGAGAGAA
Source organism: Kogia breviceps (assembly GCF_026419965.1). NCBI lineage: Eukaryota > Metazoa > Chordata > Mammalia > Artiodactyla > Physeteridae > Kogia > Kogia breviceps. The sequence goes on along the minus strand of NC_081312.1, from coordinate 119,393,106 downwards.
AACTCCGGCCGTTCGGGGCATGGGTGACAACCTGCCCTCCGCTGGATTCTGAGGTCAGGGATGGTCTCTGTTATGAAAAGGATTTTCTTGGGCGGGGGGAAACGGGGTTGAGATCTGAAAGATGGGGTCCTCCACCTGGCAGGGGGAAAGTGGGCAGAAGTTGGTGCCCAGGCCTGCCTGGGCTGTGGTGCCAACCGACTGTTGTCCTGGGGATGCTGGGGAGGGGGACAGCACCCGTCCCCCCGCTGCCCCCAGGAGCAGGATCTGACCTGCCCTTTCTTCCCCTCGCTCCCACTTCTCCCTGTTCGTTCCCCTCCCACCAGAGGGGACGCAGTTCACCCCACAGTCTTATAAACAATGGGGAGAGAGGGAAGGAGGGTAGGGAGGCTCAGGGAAGACAGCCACGGAGAGGGATGTGGCTGAGTCCTGCCCACACCCAGCCTGGCCTCCAGGAGACTTTGCTGGGAGCGGAGACGCCCCAACAGGCAGTGCAGCAGCTGGCCTCCTGCAGCCTCCCCAGGGGGACGTGGCCAGTGCAGAGAGGCCTCTCTGATCACCTGAGATTCTATATTCTTTAAAAGAAGGCTGGGGGACACACTTCATTTCCTTGAGCATCACAGCTGAGTCCAGCTCATTTTGGAGTAACACAGAGTGAGGCCAATCCCAGTTTGGGAAGGAGGCGGGACAGAGGAACAGAGAGCCACTGTCTCCTCGTGGGAAGAGCTAAGTCTTTTCAACCTCTGTGCTCTCTTGCTTACAATTTCTAGGACTGAGAGCCCAGTCCGTGAATGCTTGCCCAGGACCCAGGCTGGGAAGGGTTATGCCCTGGTTGCTTTAGGGGACCTCAGTGTTCAGCTGTGAATGGACACATGATATCGCAAGGAGTCTGTTTCCTTAGGATATGGCAGCTTCTGGTATGTGTAAGCTGGAGTAAATGAGCTGGGTGCTTAGAGGAAGAGGAACGAGGCGCAACTGGTTAGATTTGGGGGTCTATGAGGTGAGGCTGTCAGAAGCTTATTATGATGTGTATGACCTTGGGCTGTGTGGGGCTAGGGCAGGGGAGCCATTGGAGAGCTTATCCTGAGATGCTCGGGGGATTACAGGGTAGGAAGTATTTTTAGGATGTCAGAGCCAACTGGTAAGTAGAAGCAAGCAGGACAACCAGGGGCAGGTGTCCTATCTAGCACTTGCATTCTCATCCACAAGCTGTCATGTTTGCATTTCTCAGATTCTCTTTTCCAAACCATTGGTAATTCCCTCCATCTTTAATCCATTTCAGTATGGTTTTCCTGTTGCCTGTTTTGCTATCAGGGAGTCCATTCTGTACTAGGTGAGACATGTTTGCCTTCCAGATGAATCTCACCAGGAGTTTCTCAAGTTCTAAACAGCCACATAGGAGTATTGATTAGAATCACATATCCAAAGAGTATTCGGATGAGTTTCCATCAACATCATTGACTTTGTTACCTCTCCAATTACTCCTGCTTCTTTTTATGATTTTGAGAATTTCTTTGCTTTAAGCAAATCCCTTTGGTTTGGAGATGAGTAAATTATCTAGTATTTAACATCTTTATTTGCAAACTTATAGAGTAGAACTCAATATATTATCCAACTGTTTCACAAGCATATAGGAATGCATTTTGGGGGGTAAATTTATCTTATCTTGCTTTCTTCTCATATATCAGTTCCAAGCCTTGCTGGGCCTATGTTATCTAGAGAAAGCATGTTGAGAGATGAGCTAGAAGGTAGTTTCTGGTCTGCATTCTGTCTCCTTCTCCCTTTGTGACTTTTGGGAAGCCATTTAATCATCCTAAGCCTTAGTGAGAGATGAGCTAGAAGGTAGTTTCTGGTCTGCATTCTGTCTCCTTCTCCCTTTGTGACTTTTGGGAAGCCATTTAATCATCCTAAGCCTTAGTTTTCCATTTGCGAAATGGGATAGCAATCTACGTCTTCTACCTCAACATATAGACATGGTTTGGAGAATTACGCACATATATATACATAAACACAACAAAACTGTGCCAAGGTCCCTCTGTCATCAGTGAAACCATGACTTAACCTTTAGTAAGTTTCTGTGCCTTAGATGCCTGATGTTTTCTTCTCCGTAATTGATGCCGAGCCAAGAGAAAGAATGGGGACTATTTAGTAGTGATGGATTTGGTGCCTGACCCCTCTGTGGCTTGGTATCGCCTATGAATACATATATACTCATCTTTGCTTATGGTGTGCACATCGGACACGTCCTAACCTGCATTTGGCTATTGCTGTGGTCTTGCCATTGGCTGCCTGTGCTTTTGCCTTCAGCATAGCATACAGACCAGAACAATTCAACACGAACTCCAAAAATAAACATTGGCCATGACCTCCAAGAGCATGCTTGATTCGATGCATGCCTGCCTCTCTAGCCTCATTTCTTCCAGGTCTGTCTGAGCTCCTGACCCCTGGCCCACTGTTGGCATCTTAAATCCTCCAAGTTTTTTTCTGCACTTAGGCACTGCTTCTGCAGTTCCTTCTACCTAGAACACCACTGCCCTCACTCTCCTATCCATTTCAACTAGGTAAGTCTCACTCATGTTTCATTTTTCAGCTCCATCATTCTTAGAGAAGCCCTACACCTGGATGAGGACTTTAAGCACTCACAGTGCCCCGCTGGGCTCCTTTAAATAACCTATCATCACAGAGGAGTTTTTTTTTTTTTTTTTTTTTCTCAGGGGCACGAACCCAAGTCCCCTGCATCGGCAGGTGGATTCTCAACCACTGCGCCACCAGGGAAGCCCAACACAGAGGAGTATTTTAGAGTTACTTGTCATCTCCATCCTTCTCTTCCCGATTATATTCCTAATGTCCAGTACATAATAGGTGCTCAATAAGTACTTGTTGAATGAATGAATGAATGGGTTTAGTATTTGACACTTGATGCTAGAGGATGTACCTGGACTTGATTTTGTCCTGATTCACAGTGAACACACTTTGCGAAGCACCAGCTCTGAGACAGAGGCAGCCATGACTCCTGCCCATTGAGTGAAAAGTCTGGGAGTCTTTTCTCCAGGGCAGGCTCCCAGCAGATCCCAGAGAGGTCAATTTGCCTTCTGGCCCACTGGCCATTTTGGGTCCTCACCTCCCTCAGGAGCCCTGGCCCTTCAGCTCTTCTCTGATCCTCGTAGGCCCCTCTGTCTGCATCCCTGCTCTCCTGTCTGCAGGGCCTGTAGGAGCCTTCCCCTCTCTGAGATCCTTTCTGGGGTGTCTGTGCACTTCTCTGGTCTGTGAATCCTGCCCTGCCCTGAGCCTTTGCTTCAACTGTTGCCTTCAACTGCCATCAGACTGTTCTTTCCTTAAAATTCTCAGGGGTTGGTGCTCTGGTTCTGCAGCTGGGTGGACGATACCTCGGGCTCAGGGCACAGGCTCTCACCCGCTGAGAAGGCTGGGCCTTTAGCATGCGGTCACCACACAGCAACACACGGCGATTGGATTTCCTAACCAAAGGCTTACTTAAGTTTTCCAGGCACTCAGGGCCACCTGCCCCTCTGCTGCAGTTTTACAACCTTACTGGACTCTCCCTACCTGCTGCGAAGAACCCTCTTGTGGGTTCGTTGACGGGCCCAGTGGAGGGAAGGTGGAAGCCAAAGGACTTCCTGCCACCTCACGTGGCCCAGCCCCGCGGGCAACTCTGATCTGAGATGCAGCTGCCACTTGTTGTACTGCCCCAAAGTAGCTCCTGCCCCAAGATTCCAACTAATTACTCCTGCTCAGGGTGGCCAGGCCGTGGAGGAGGAGGGCAGACTAGCCATGGGCTCAAAGAGATAGTGGAAAGGTGTTGCTTACAGTAGCTTCCCCTGGGGTCACAAATGCTTTCAGCTCTAAGAAATATGAACTTGTGCCTTCTCTCCTCACCACTGGTCTCTTCTGGGCTTCTGTCTCGAGTGGGAAAGTTGGGGCTCCGTCTCTGATTTGATTTGTCTTTAATAAAGCCCTTATGTTTTGTTCCTGGGAGCTAGAGGCCCATCCAAACGGAGCTGGCTTTGGGCCGCAGGGCTTCTTCTGGCCATTTGTCGTACTCCTGGAACAAGTCATAATTTGTTCTTCCCTCATTCATTCATTCCTTCATCCATTTGCTCATTTAATATCTATTGAATACCTATGTGCCAGGCATTAGCTAGGTACTGGGGATACAAAAAGTGTCAGGCAAACAGAAATGGACTTTGACTTGAGAGAGCTCCCAGTCTAAGGGGCCACCTGTGTGATGGGAACAGGATGTGCTGGAGAGGGCTGTGTGAGCTAATGGTGTGAGCGGAGGCTGGGAAAGGATGCCTAAATGCTAATGAGAACTGGCCAACCAGGTTTAGAATTTTAGTTTTGATCATAGAAGCCTTGAAGAACCGTTGAAGGATTTTAAGCAGAAGAGAAATGATCACATTTGAGTTTTTGTTTTTGCTTTTTTTTAAAAAGAAGGCACTAGTTGTGTGGAACACAAGTTAGAAGAAGGCAGGAGTGGAGGTCAGTCATGAGGCCCATTGGGCAAGGCTGGTAGCTTGGATTGGAGGGGCTTGGTGAGCAAAGGTTGGAAATGTTACCCAGTGGTGGAAAATGGCAGGCCATAGGGGTGGATTGCACATGGGACTGGGCAATGGTGATCACTCAACAGTAAGCAAATACAGGAGGAGAGCTCATCTGAGGGAGATGATTATGAGTGAGGTCTGGGGCATGTTGAGTTGAGGTGACTTTGAAAGGATGGGACATTCAGGTATGGAACTTGTGCGAGAGATCTGACATGTAGATAGAAATTGGTGAATTATCTGCCTATAGGTAATACCTCCATGGGCATTGGGGAGCTTGCCAAAGTGAAAGACTAGAAAAGTACAGGGGCCTCAGGGGAATGGAAGAGGATCTCTCAAAGGAGGCTGAGGAGGAATGACTAGAGAAGGAGGGACCCTAGGAAAGATCTTTGCTGCTATCCACAACCATTCACCTTGGAAGATGATTTCTTCACAAACACATCTCCATCATCCTGAATATTAGATGTAGGGAGAAGAGCGGGAAACACTGCTCATGTCCTTTGGGAAAGGCAGGGAGGCACTCTTAAAGTACAGGGCAGGAGGACCAAGAAAGTCTCTGGCAAACTCCATTAGATCTGGTGGCACAGTGATAGGCATGAAGAAGCTGATGGAAGTTTGAGGTTGGGTGGCAGCATTTTCTCTATCTACAGGTCCATGGGCTGTGAGTCAGGGACATTATAAAGAAAGGAAACAAGGAGGCCAAGGGACAGGAGATGGGGAGGCTCTTTGGGGAGGTGGTCGGGATTAAGAAGCTTAATTTGGGGAGGGTGGTCTGGAGGGAGAACAAGGCTAGCTCTGACCACCAGCCTCTAAGAAGTGCCAGCTTCCATGGCCTGTTGGGTCTTGAGATAGGCAGAAGGTCTTTTCTTTTCCTGGCATAGGCATGTTTCTTAGAGAAACAAGAAAAAAAAGCAGTTTGTCACTATAAGAGAACAATCAGAGGGGAGGAGAAGATAGAGTATCCTCTTTTTGAGGTCCTGAGATCCCTGAAGGAAACAGGTCAGGGTCACAGGACTCTGATTTCAAATTTATGCAGGTTCCGAGAAAAATCTCTGAAGCCCATGCTGGATCTCTGTCCCTCCCCCTCCTGCACCCCTCTGCCTTTTTAGAGCTCCTCAGGGCACTCATGGGGTCCAGAGAAAAAGGGTCATGGAGAGACAGGCTGCTCGAGAGGCTGGGAAGGGTCAAAGCTGGTCACAAGTCAAGACAACCTCAGCAAATAGAGGCAGCCCATCAGATCCTCTATACCACTCCCTGGGCCAGCACGCCATGTCTCGGGGCAGGCAGGCCCCCACTCAAAGCATTGGGTCCAGTCGCCATTTTGTGCCTGGACATTCCAGACACCCCACAACTGAAGCCCCACCACGTGGAGGCAGGGAAGTCCTGCCAAGTTGCTGGCTTGAGGCCATGGCCTCAGAAGGAGGTGGGAACAGTGAGGGAGGGGGAAGAATGGGGTAGAAAGAACACTTTCAGACCCCCTTTGGGGTGTGGCTTCCTCAAGCCCTCAAGGCAAGACATATATGGGGGCAAAGAAATAGATTGTTAGGGGGGAACAGGAGACTCAACCTGTGACTCCATGCTGCTCAAAAAGTAGACGTTCCAAGTTCATGACTGAATAGTATTGATAAGATTTGGTTTTAGGCTTACGTGTGAGGATTAGTATGGAGAATTTTTTTTTTTTCCAAGAATGCTTATTAGAGTGGGAGAGATACAGAATTAGGAGTCAGAGGACCACAGTTACATATTTGAGTCTTCCATATGCTGGGACCAGTGTTGGGGGCTGAGACTTCTTCGGCCATCAAGAGAGAGATGGTACCTGCATTAACAGAGGTGATGAAAGTTTGGAGACAGGCAAAAATTTTTTTAAAATAATTACACAATATGATTAACACTGTGAAGGGGAAAAAAACTTAATGGGAATAAATAAGATGAAGGTTACCTAATTTTAGGTCATGGAAATCTTCTCTGATAGGGTGACATGAAGCCAGTTATTGGCCACCCAGAAGCTGGGGTGTGGCTGTTTGGGAGGTGGGGAGAACCTTCTGGGAAGAAAATGATTTCCTGTCCCAATTAGGTGATCTTAGGCACCTCTGTGAGCACTGATTTCTACATTTGTAAAACGAGGATAATCCTACTTGTCCAGCTGACCACACAGAGCTGGGGTGGGAATGAGAGGAAATGATGTGAGAGAATTCTGTTAACCCCAGACAGATGGGCAGACAAAACGTCTATGAGGGAAGAACTGACTGATACATTTCTCTCACTTTTTCTATTCATTAAATTTGCTTCCCCTGTAGAACATGGCTGTAATACGGGGTGGTATCTCTGGGAAGGGCAGTGGCTGAAGGTCATGTTGAGGAGAAATGACCTTGGACTCATGAATAGCAATGTGAGCAGGTGAGGTTGTCCAAGAGAGATAAAGTTGATTCTCTGGACAGGAGATGGCTGAGCTGAGGCTTGCATGATGTAGGGGAGATTCCAGGTTTTTATAAATCTGAAAGGCTGATGAAAATGTTAGTGTGGGAGCATTGGTACATACTTCAGTGTTCAGTAACACTGAACCCTTCCTGGGGGAAGGTCATGGTTAGTGTTGATCTTTGCCAAGCCCCTATTTAGTTTCAGAAGCAGAAAGGCAGACGTGCTTTTCCCTGGGTGCTCAGAGTGTGACTTCCATCTGGTAGATCATCAAGTGTTTGGTGAATTGAGGGACATGCCAAAGATGAGAGGCATCTGAGGAAAGCCCTGCCAGGCTGCCCTGCAATCCTTCGCCTGTAAAGGAGTATGTGAGATCAGGATCAAAACTTTTCTGCTGGTTTGCAAAAACATCTTCTTTCACATGCACAGTGAAACAAGCTAAGTGCTAGAAATGAATGAATCCAGGAATGGCCCTCCTCTGGGGAGAAGGCCAGTCTCCCTGGCTTGGACAGTGAGGCAATGGCCACTGCTCTGATTCCTCTGTTTGGTCAGAAACCCATGGACTGTGCCACACTGCTGATTATGTCAGAGAGTCGCTGGGAACATTGGTGACCACCCAGCCACCGCTTACAGTTTCTGAATGGTGTTCTCTGTGTGAGTGTTATTGTATTGGTGATGTTGAGAAACTTTAGGGAGAAAGGAACATCAGTTTGTTGGTGAGAGAGTTGCTTACAGCAGGACAGAGCAAAGGTCATATCCCAAGAAAGACATTTTCTCAGCTATATGTTCATCTCAAAAGACTGAAGAACTACAGGATTCTAACCAAGGGGCTTTCAGGTGACCTTCAGGTGAGAGGGTAGAGAGGGACCCATTTGAAAGCAAGGAGGTGGGAAGACAGAAGGTTTGTTTCATCCAGGAGGGGAAGGTCAAAAGGAGAGGTGACTGACTTTTGCTATGCCATGGGGTTCAGGTTTTCTACAGTCTGTCTGGGGCTCTTTCCCTCCTAAGTCTGAGCCCCATGTCCAGGGGCACTTTCGAAGGGGTCCTTGGAAGGCACCTTCTCAAGGTGAGCGGGCCTTTAACTTTGGGAATTGTAAATGTTAATTTTTATGAATGACCTAGCGCAGGTGAAGAGGAAGGGATACAAAAGTGTAGAAAGGGCCAAGGGAAACTAAGAGCTCTGAACAAGAGGGGGCGTTGAGTCAAGAGAGATGCAAGAGTCCAGAGGAGTAGATTCCCAATGTCAGGAAGAAGGAAGCCAAATGTATCCAGTATGAGCTGAAATGACTTAGATTGGCAACAGGGATCACAGGGAGGGCCAGGGAAGAGTTTATCTCTGCCTCTTGCAGAGGTGGGGAAGCCGGGGGCCAGCGGAGAGCTGTTTGGGCTTGTAGAGGAGCAGGGGAGGACAGTGGGCTCAGATGTGAAGGGGCTGGCCATTGCCTGTTTTTCACGTTTCTCCTTCCCCACCAGCACCGCCCACCAGCAGTTGGTGGGTAGGATCTGGACACAGCAGGAACTGATCCACTGCATCTCGTCGAAGGAAGACCTCCCATTGCCAAGTGGCTAGTTCTTCCCAAAAGAATCGCATTTGACACAATTCCAACCAGCATTGCAGTGGAAGGTTTTTGAACTTGGAATGATATTTCCAATATAGATTTGAAAGAATTTATTTGGGAAGAATGAGTAAAATTTGCCCAGAAAAAAAGTACACGAGCACGCAAAAGCTTGTATTGTTAGATTTTAAAGCATATTTTGCATCTGAAATCATTTCAACAGTACAAAGCTGGTGGCCGAAGAGACCCATGACAAGAAAGTCAAGATACGGGTTTATTTTTGCCTTACCAGCTTTTAGAGGAGTGGGTGTTGTCATTTAGAACTTTGAATGATGGAAGATGCATCACTGTTGGGAGCAGAGCAAACTTTAAAGATATGAAGAAAAGGCGGAAGGAGGGTTGTGCGAAGCCTCTGACAGAAAGCAGCGCTGCGGGAGCAGATGCAGCTAATGGGGACGGCCTTCCTGTTTTCTAAGCATCATCTGTGCATCATCTCCCAACGCCACCATGGTCACTCTGCAGGCTACAGATGCAGGCTTTTGCCCTTGAGTATATCAAGCAAGTAATTTTCCTGAATAAATGTGGCATTCCAAGTCAGGAAGTAAAGCATGAATCAAGCAATTATTCATCCAGAAATCACCCAACTATTATTTTTTTCAGTGAGTAATTACCGAGTGCCTGTGTTGGGGGTGCAGGCAAGGTATTGTTCTGGGTGCTAACAACCCGCATGTGAACAAAACAAATGAAGTCTTGGCTGTCCTGGGGAGCTGGGAGTTCCTGGGGAAGGGGAGACACATTGAGCAACCAGTATAGAACATGACAGGGGGCTGCAGAAATGCACAAAAGCAAATCTGACCAGGAAGCCCCAAACTGATGGATGTGGGTGTTGGTCACAGAAGACCTCTTGGATAAGGTGGCATTTGGGCAGTGGCCTGAAGAAGTGTGGGTCCACGCCCTGGGGCTATCAAGGGAAGAATGTTCCAGAACGTGGGTGCAGCAAATGCAGAGGTGCAGCTGGTGGGTCGGCTTCCCAAAGTGGATCAGTTTTTATGTGACATCCTTTGTACAGCAAAATTATTGTCAGTAATAATGTAATAATTAGGAATCATCTTCTTCTTTTTTTTTTTTTTTTTTTTTTTTGTGGTACGCGGGCCTCTCACTGCCGTGGCCTCCCCCATCGCGGAGCACAGGCTCCAGAAGCGCAGGCCCAGCGGCCATGGCCCACGGGCCCAGCCGCTCCGCGGCATGTGGGATCCCCCAGGACCGGGGCACGAACCCGTGTCCCCTGCATCGGCAGGCGGACTCCCAACCACTGCGTCATCAGGGAAGCCCTCATCTTCTTTTTTTAATTGAAGTATAGTTGATTTACAATGTTAGGTAAGTTTCAGGTGTACAGCAAAATGATTCTGTTATATATATTTGTATATATATGTAAACATCTATAGTCTTTTAAAAATTCTTTTCCATTATAGTTTATTACAAGATATTAAATATAGTTCCCCCTACTATACAGTAAATCCTTATGTATTTTATATATAGTAGTGTGCATCTGTTAATTCCATACTCCCAATTTAAGGAATCATTTTCTTGATTCATTCTTTTGTTTTACAACAATTTAAAGAGTATAAATTTCAATTTTAAAGATAAAATTTGATTTCAGTGAAATATTGCATAACGAACTTACTGTATACATTGGTCCTTACAAAAACACTGCCCCTTAGAGAATCACACTGTGTTCACTGTTTACATTTTAAACACAAAGGATTCCAAGTGGTCAGAGAGAATGGACAGAATGTAGACACTCAGGTTCTAATTTTTGACTTGATAATCATTGTGTATTTTGAATCTACTGCTTAAAACTCAAACTTAGGGATATGCAGGGCTATAAGTAATGGAGACACGAACTGCACCAAAGCAAGCTCAGATGATTCTAAACCATTATGAACCCAAATCTCAAAACACGTGTAGATGAGCCCATGTTGACACAGACTTAAAATTTATTTGTATTTGTGTGTGCATGTGTGTGTATGTGTATGTGCCTTCCTCCCTGCCCGCCTCCCCCAACCTCAAAAACTGTGCTTAGTCCCAGCATTTGCCATTTTTATCCTGGCTTTCTCTTCTCCTCCTCAATACAGATGTATAGATTTTCCTCAATCACTTCAGTAGCTGAAATTAGATTAAGTTAGGTAGCTCCCAGCTCACTTCCTAGTTTGTGGCAGGCCCTTTGATACTGCATAAGGCGTCCTCTCAGACCTGTATTTCTATTGCTCTGATTAGATGCATGAAAAACTGGTCTTCATCATTTGCATCTGCCTGAGATTTTGTGTGTTTGACTATCCCGTGGAATTTTACTGGTAGGGGATCTATTTCCATGTCACATTCTCCAGTCATTCACCCACCCTGCACTCTTGTGTACTGGGAATTTCAGTGCCCTAACGGAGTAGCAAGATGAACAGAGGTGACGGGGTTAGAGTACCACCGTGGTCACATCAAGGGCATCAACCATGCAGTGGAGAGACAGCCTTCCAATGTTCAGTTTGGATGGATCCCATCTCTCTGACTGGGTAGCCCTGCAGGGAGGTGCCCCGGGGAGATGAAGTCTGTTTCTACTTTCTTTAAAGAAGGTAGGCAGCATTAGCTCACGTGGTTGAAAATGCAGCCGCTTTGGTTGTTTTCACTAAACTAATCTTGTAAGCTGGCAGAAATTTCTAAATGTCACTCAGTTTACCAAAAGATTGCTTCTCGGTCATAGTGTGTATGTGTCTTCATGTTCATCTTTACTTGTTTTGGGAAGTTAATAGGTGAACAGGAGTGTATACCAAAAGATTGCTTCTCGGTCATAGTGTGTATGTGTCTTCATGTTCATCTTTACTTGTTTTGGGAAGTTAATAGGTGAACAGGAGTGTATGCCTTTGCTGTTTTCAACAGAAGGTCTGGGGTACCTCACCAAATCATTTTCTTGAACCTTAGTTTATGTTAGTGCTTCTGCCAGGGAGAAGGTGGAGGAGGGTGAGGTTAAGAGGAACTTTATTGTCTCTTTATAGCATTGCAGTTGACAGAGAAGACGGCACCCAGGAGTGTCACCCCTCAGTTTGCTCACAGGGGGCGGTATGACTCCAATCCAGTGAGTCAATCTCCGGAATGGGGTGGCCTTTTCCAGGAGTATGACTGATAATGGTCCCCCTTAGTGTTGGCAGTCTGTGCCTCGAGACTGTTGTGATTGCTCTGTTCCTATAATGTGTCTAATTGTTGTTGGCTTTTCAACGAAGGGTTTATAGGCAAGGGGTCTGTTTGCTTAAGAGTTGAACGTTGTCTGATTTAAGCCAATAAGCCAACCAGGCTGACAGAACTTGCCTCGACCTCTAGGTGGATCCTTGCATTACCAGGTGTGTGTACCCTGAGAAAATAGCCCTGAGTCTCCTGGTTTTCTGACCCAGGCTACTTAAAAAAAAAAAAAAAAAAAGTTTTGACTCTAGAAAAATGTGTTTATAAATGTGTGTTCTGAAAAGGAGACTTTGATAGCCAAAGGAAACCAATCTGTCCCAGGGCTTCAGATAGAGCGGCAGTGTGAAGTGAGCCTTAACTGAAGCAAGCGCTCCACTCCTGCCAAGCCAGGACAGCTCAGCTTCTCTGTCAGCCCGAGGGAAAGCAGTCTTGTTTACCTCTCTTTATTTTTTACTCACGGCCTCTCGTCCACTGGGTGATAGGAAAGACATCAACTTGGGTTTGATGTTATTTACTTTTTAAGATCCTAATTATTCTCCATCTGGTGCTGTTTATGGAAGGGAAGGGGCCTCGGGTAAGCACAGCTGGGGAAGAGATGTCCCTGCCCTGCTGCTCTGTTATTTTGCTCACTTTCTACCAGCACCAAAGACTCTCCTTGATCAGAAGAGTGAAAGGAAATGTGAAGACCGGATATCTCTTCCCACTTTCCAGTCAAGGCTTCAGATTTGGGTGGAGACAGATGAACGATAGGATCCAGAACTTCCCACCCTGAAAGATTCTGAAGGAGCCCCTAGAACTCACAGCCTCTCCTTAAAATGCCCACCGTCCTCCTCCTCCAGCTGCACGCTAATGCTTATCATGTCTCATTGCCCAACTGAAGAATCAAAAGGAAAATTCAAATATTTGTGATCTCAGATGGGGAAGGGAATCAGAGAAGTCCTTACACCCAATATCCTGTTTTTCACAGACTAATCTGAGGTTCGGTCACCCGCATGACATACCTGTGTCTTTTAAGCGATCTACCTCCGTCTATAGGTAATGTGTAGGAAACATGTCTTGTTGCAAAGGACAATGATTTCTTTTCTTCATGGCCAGGGATAGATGAAGCTAGGATCAGAAGTCTCTGGGCCTTTAAAAACCATTCTATTTAAAAAAAAATAGATGTGGTGTATACACACACACACACACACACACACACACACACACAAATGGAATACTACTCAGCCATAAAAAAGAGTGAAATAATGCCATTTGCAGCAACATGGATGGACCTAGAGATTATCATACTAAGTGAAGTGAGTCAGACAAAGATAAATGATATCACTTTTATGTGGAATCTAAAATATGATACAAATGAACTTATTTACAGAACAGACAGACTCACAGACACAGAAAACAAACACACCAAAGGGGAAGTGGTGGGTGGGATAAATTGGGAGTATGGGATTAACAGATGCACACTACCATATATAAAACAGATAAACAACAAGGTCCTACCGTATAGCACAGGGAACTATAGTCAATAACTTGTAAAAACCTATAAGGGGAAAGAATCTGAAGTTGTGGTCATGAGTGTTTCTCTGCGGGAGAAGCCACTTATGTGGCAAGGTGGGAGGAAAGTACCATTGAAATGAAGGTCATTTGGTGGTGAAGCTGGACTTCTGTTTCCACTAGGAGAGGCTTATAAAATGCTAAGGAGCCTCTTTCATGAGGAATGCAGGAATTCCAGAGGCAGCCTTCCCTAACAGTCTTACAAAGGTGAGGGTAAGGGGAAATGGTCTGTTGCAATGGGGGCCAGCGGGGAGACATAGGAAGGACATAACAGTGTGGAGGTGGGGGGAGTATGGCAGCCCCACAGGTGCTGGGGTCAGGAGTTTTCTGAGAAGGCACTTTTTTTTTTTTTTTTTTTTTTTTTTGCGGCACGCGGGCCTCTCACTGTTGTGGCCTCTCCCGTTGCGGAGCACAGGCTCCGGACGCGCAGGCTCAGCGGCCATGGCTCACGGGCCCAGCCGCTGCACGGCACGTGGGATCCTCGCAGACAGGGGCACGAACCCGCGTCCCCTGCATCGGCAGGCGGACTCCCAACCACTGCGCCACCAGGGAAGCCGAGAACGCACATTTGAGGCTGTTGTATTGGGAGCCTGGGGTTTCTCAGAACAGGTACAGTTACAGTTTTAAGTGCTCTGTGCCTCAGCCTGAGCACCAAATGCGTGACTCTCAAAGGTACTGTTTGACATATGTGCTTCTCACCTCACTTCCTGACCTGGCCTAACACAACTTTCAAGGGGCCTCCTCTGGCTTATGGTCAAGGATGAAGTCAGTGGGTACGTCAAGCCTGAAGAGACCACCACGAAAAAGTGGGGAAGCGGCTGATCTACAACTGGCTAGGTGACTCTTAACCCTCTCATCTATATCAAGGGTATAAATGAGTCAGCACGGAGATTTTGAAGACACGTTTTTTGAGAAGGAGATTTTTGGAAAAGAACTTTGCTGTGAACCCTGTATTGCCTCATGTAGAGCAAGGAGTGTGTATGTGTCTGTGTGTGAGTGTGTGTGTCTATATGTATGAGTGTGTGTCTGTGAGTGTGTGCCTGTGTGTGTGTGTCTGTGTGTGAGTGTATGTATCTGTGTGTGTGTGTGTGCATGGGATGGGTGGTGTTGATTCTTCTTCTTTTACTTCAAGTCAACAAAACCATGTAGAAAACTTGGCATCTGCCACTTTCAGTAAGGCACATACTGGCCTGGTACCTGGCTCCTTCTCAGCCAAAGGACAAGAACTGAGCTGGTCCGGTGTGGCTGGATGAGCTGACAGCAAGAGGGCTGCTTTGTATGCATGGTGCTTCTAGAGACAAAGCAAGTGTTTCTCTGGACCAGAAGTGGACCCTGTGTGAAACCGAATGCGAGGTTATCTAAGGACCTGTTCAAAAGGACCTACCGTGAAGGTAACTGGAACTCAATGGAGAGAAGCTGAAGGTGTTCATTGCTGGATTCTTGGGAATTACAGAATGAATAAGTGGTCATCTGGAAAAGCCAAGTGTCTGAACACATAAAACAAAGTGAGAGATTCCTAGCGATGGTTCAGAGACGGATTCGAAAGGACCATGAAAGCATCCCATCAGAGAAAGCATCGGGTAAATACATCTGCCAAGCTCGGAACACAAGGCCATCTTCTAACAGTGCCAGGTAAGTGAGAACTTCCCTTACTTCTCTCTCTGTTTCATCCAACCAACCCTGGAAGTGTCAGCACTGCATCTATTTGCAGAGGGAGAGGTAGACAGGAAAGAGGGAAGTAGTAGAACAGACACCACTCTCCTGCCTGCAGTCTTCTGCCTAGGGCTGAGAGGGGACAGGTGTTAATATGAAGAATGAAATGTAAATTCTTATATGAAACAACATTCAAATTTCTGAATTTCTGGGTATTTATCCAAAGAAAACAAAAAAAAACTAATTTGAAAAGATGTATAAACTCTCATATTCATTTCAGCATGGCTTATAATAGCCAAGATATGGAAACAACTTAAGTGTCCATGGACTGATGAAGAAGATGTGGTACATATATACAATGGAATATCACTCAGCCATAAAAAAGATTGAACTCTTACCATTTGTGACAACAGGGACGGACCTCAAGGGCATTATGCTAAGTGAAATAAGTCAGACAGAGGAAGACAAATACTGTACGATCTCACTTATACGTGGAATCTAAAACAAAACAAAACAACCGCCCCCTCCCCCTCCCAAAAAATCCTTCAAGCTCACAGATACAGAGCACAGATCAGTGGTTTTAGAGGCAGAGTGTTGGGGTAGGAGAAATGGCTGAAGGAGGTCAAAGGTTAAAACTAAATATGATGGGATTCTGGCATCAGTGTCTGGTTATTGAATCCTAAGTCATGGAAGAGTGCTCTCTCATATATATATATATAATATAGGTATCAGGGGCAGAGGTTTTTCCCTCTTGCCTTTTTGTAGTTTATTGCATTTTGTGTGTTTTGAGTGAAAAACAAGGTAACTTGTTACCTTGTTTATGTATGAGCTAAGGCTAAATTGACAAGGATGGCCTGCTTAAAGTAAGGGACTTAGATTTTCTCTCCAATCTTTTCCAGATAACACTTTCTAGTTTTATCTGAACAAAGTATATTAACATCTAACTTGTGATTTTGCAGAGAAGTTAAGGGACCTCTGCCTGTGTTCAAATACTATGAATCTGGACAATTTTTTACTTACCTTTCTCTTTGCTTCAGTCTCCTCACCTCTAAAATGGGAATGATAATGATCCCTAACCACTTCATAGGATTGTTATCAACATTAGACGAGCTAGTGTATATCAAGCACTTAGAACACTTGGGGATCTAAAATTCTACGAATTAATCATTTGTAATGGAAAACCAGGGGTGTGATTACCTGTGTATGATAATCTCTGAAGACTTTCTTGATCTATAAGGTTGTTGAACTGCAGCACCAGCTGTAGAATAAAATTTCACCATGCATCCGTGATACTGTGTCTAGGGGAGAATGTGCCTGAGGTTGCAGTTTGTCACTATAGGGACATCCCTGCATCACGTGGACAGCAGAATCTCGAATTCCTTCCAGCAGCCGATGGAAAGGAGCTTCAGAATTTTGCCGGGCGCTACTCTGGGCAGGAACGTGGAGTCTTTGCAGCAGTCAACCTGGGTGAGAATCTAGGCCCCGGAATTGTACCCATAATTGTTTGCTTCTTCGAATCATAGTTCTCTTACTTATTCCTCTTGTGTTGGACAGAGAGAGACCCTGGGGCATAAGACACAGATGGTGCCTGCAAGCTGTTGATAGTTTATTAGGGGAGACAGATACTTAAAAAAAATTATCATACATAGAAGTTTTCATATTAAGTGGAGTAAGTCAGACAAAGACAAGTATCATATGATAACACTTCTATGTGGAATCTAAAAAAATGATACAAATGAACTTATTTACAAACTTAGAAATAGACTCAACAGATTTCAAAAACAAACTTGTGGTTACCAGAGGGGAAAACATGGTGGGGAGGGATAAATTAGGAGTTTAGGATTAACATATACACACTACTAGATATAAAATAGGTAAATAACAAGGACCTACTGTACAGCACAGGGAACTATACTCAATATCTTGTAATAACCTGTAAGGGAAAAGAATCTGAAAAAGAATATATTTATGTATAACTGAATCACGTTGCTGTCCACTTGAAACTAACACGACATTGTTAATCAACTATACTTCAATAAAAAAGCAAATGAACAGATGCATGGCATATCTTCTTAAATAAGCAAACAAACAAAAAGTTATAGTACATGATTATAAGAATAAAAAGGAAACACCGTCAAGGAGGGGGAGTACAGAGGGGAGTTTGACTCTGTCTCGGCCACTTGGAAGAGGTGGCCATGAAGCTGGGTTTTGAAATCTCAGTGGAAGCTGAGTGAGGTGGAACCAAGGACCACCTCTTTGGGAGATGAAACTGGTGGTGTTTGCTGACTGCCGACCACAGGAGTGGGGAAGGAAGACCGCCAGGCAAATCTTGGGTTTACAGTTTGAGACTTGGAGTCAACAGGGAGAGAAAAACTACCCCCTAGGCAATGTATGGATGCTATGAGGTGATGTCTGGGAAGGGCCAGACACACGGTAGGATCTCAATAAACGTGAGTCCTCCCTTTCTCCCAGGAGGTGTGAGTAAGCTCTACATTTATTATTGTTGGGAAATCAAATGAAGACATGTGGGTTTATGAAATGGCCAAGTTTTCTGTTACAGTTGGGTTGGATTGCATCTGTGCTGCCTTTGGCTGATGAAGCTGGGTCCTGCTGAAGGAGCTCGTGGCAGTGATTTAGCTCTGCTCAGCCATCTTTTGTAAGTGACCACGCTGACTGACAAGTCGATTAGCATAAGGAAGTTGGGGGGAAATGGTAAGATGCCAGCACTGCATCTGATGATGCAATGTCTTTTGACCTTTGTGTAAAAGATGCAAACAGAGGTTCGGGTTTTCTTTGGTGCAACCCTCTCTGACCCTCAGGGTTCCTTTGTCTGCCTATTATCAGCGCTGTGGAGACCCTGAGCTACACCTGAGACTACATTTAGGACCCTAACCCCCGTAATAGCCCTGGTCTCTCTCCCCACCCTCATTTACCACTCTTGGGGGCAGGAAAACAGTTCTGTTTGCTCAGCCTCCTGCTTCATTTAGATTCCCAGCTCTGAGGACCTCCTTTAACCCTGCCCAGATCTCTGTCACTGAAGGGGATGTCACTGTTACCCTCACCCCTCCTCCTGGGCATTTCCACCCCAGCATCCCAGGGACCAAGGAAAGGGAATTGCCCACAGGTTCCTCTGGCTCCTGCTCTCAGCCTGCCCAGAGCTCGCAGAGCTGTCTGTCTGAGTGGAAGATAGTGTGTAACTCAGACAGGCAGGCTGGTTCACATTGGCAGGTGCTCTTGGCTGTAGGGTGAGCTCCTGGCCTTTTGGCACTGACACTGTCTCTAAGAGGGGGCTGGGGGTCCGGGCTGGGAGAGGGAAACTCAATCACAGTGCAGGAGGGGGGAGGAGGCTTTTAGTCGAAGTGCCAGTCACTGGGGGCAGCTGATACCATCGCCCACCCGCTCTGGTTACATCTCCCTGCCTCCCTGGAGTGCTCACGAGAAGCCAGCAGTGGATACCAGAGAATGCAGTCCCCCCGAAAAAGCGGGAAGGGGAAGGGGTGGCAGAGAGGGGGCAGGAGGAGTAAAGTGGCAGTATGACTCCAGCAAAAGCATTTTGTAGTTTTGTCTCAAATCATTCCGTTAACAGAGATGGAGATCGCTTTCTCCACGGGAAATTGGTAGCGCCTGAGAAATTAAGAATCTCTTTTAAAAACCACGAAGCTCTATCCTTCTGGGACAGATCATACCAGTTTTCATGGCAGGAGCCCTTCTCATCTGCACCGATGATCGTTGCTCTATTTGTCCTGCAATTGCTAGAAAACGTGTGGGACCTTCTCCTGCCTCAGTCAGCGGTAGGTTACTGAGGGTATCTTGTAGCCAAGCTCCAGCCACAGGCAGAACACCCAACCCTACTTCAAACGCTTCTCTCCGGGGTGGTGAAGGAGATGGGGCTGTAGAATTCTGGATGTGTCAGTTTGATTCTCTGTTCATTAATGTGGAACTAAAGCAAAACTCCTCTTACTGGCCACAGTGTCATCTTTCCTTGTTAAAAAAGGATGCCTTCTTTAAAAAATGTTTTCTCCAAGCCTGGTGCCAGTTAAATGCTTTGCATGTGTATCTCATTGATCCTCACAATAAGCCCACCAAATAGGCATTGTTTTTCAACTCCCCTCCCATTTTACAGATAAGGCAACTGAGGATTAGAGAGGTGAAGTCACAGGCATAAGTTCATGACATAACTGAGGTGTGAGGTCACTTGAGCTTTCTGACTCCCAAGCCTCTTGACCTAACATCAAAGTGCCCTCTAGTTAGTAGTCGTTACCTGTCACCACTCGAGACAACTCACCACTGCCGGTCCTTCATTCCTTCATCTTCCTGAAGAAGCTCTTCTGTCCCCTGGTGCTGGGGACAAAACTGTGTAAGAGGAAGGCTCGGTGCTTGAGGAATTGCAGGAGCTGAACCCAGCACCACCACAGAGGAAAAGCCCAGGGCTGTAGGAACAACGATGAAGGAACCCCGAGTTCGCAGGAAGGTGGCTCAGGGTGGCCTCAGGGATCTTTCCAGAGAGAAGGCACAGCATGGGCAAAGGCCCGGCAAGGGGGTTAGAGGTCTGAGAGGGCGGGGGCCTCGGGTGGGCTGCATGGAGCCAAGTCAGGAAGGACCCCACTTGCCAGTGCTATTTCCTCCAAGGATGAAAGGAGATCCCCGGTAGCTTCAAGACCTGCTTGGGGGATGCATGCTCTGTGGAGGGACAAGAGCCTGGATAACCCCCAGGCTGACTCTAACCCATGGGTCTGATGAAGTGCAGATGCTTCTGGAAAATTCTGGATGAGGTGTCCCTTGCCACTCCTGAACTGTATTTCATTTTCCTCGCGGGGAACTTTTCTTTTTCGGTCACCATTTGAAAATGCTTCGTACATGTTTAGAAAAATCCAGTTCAGGCACGGAAAAGACTTGGGGATTTGATCTCAAGACCCTGCCTGGGGGTTTGGCCATGTGGTTTCCACTAGACAAACTGTCATAATTGTGCATGGGGATCATTTTTTTAGAGCCTTGGAAATTCTCTTCTTCATGAGTCCCATTAAGTTTAGGAGGCACCAAGGCCCTGCTTAGAATTTCAATTATAAAACGTCCTATTATTTTGAATAATTTGTTTTTATTGTGCCCAACCTCACAGCCTCATGGGCTATGAGTCAGTCTAACCCATGGTTCCTCAACCACAACCTATTGACATTTGAGGCCAGATAATTCGTTGCTGTGGGCAGCTGTCCTGCACGTTGTGGGATGTTTAACAGCATCCCTGGACTCTACCTCTCAGACCCTAGCAGCAGCACCCCAGCTGTGCCAACCAAAAATTTCTCCAGGCAAATTCCCCAGGGACCAAATCACCCAGGCAGAGCACTGCTAGTCTCACCTATGTTCGAATCCTAGCTTCTTTACTTCTGAGTTGCATCATCTATGGCAAGTTGATGAAACCCCAAGAGCCCCAGTTTACTCACTTGCAAACTGGTGATCTTTGTTTTTCCCTTTCAGGGTTGCTGTGAGATAATGCTTGTTAAATGCTGACCATTCCACTCAATTCTCAGAAAACTGGAGTCCACTTTCCCCATCACCAACCCCCAATGTTCAGGATATAGAAATCCTTTCCACCATTCACATGGGTCTAGGTTTCCTCCGACGCCTATCTGCCCATGAAATCATCAAATTCCGCTACATATAGGTGCAAAGGGATGGACTCTCTCTCCTTGACGGACAAATGATTTGCTGGCTGGGTCGGCTTTTTGTGACTCCATAGCTGAACGTCCTATTTGAAGCAAGCAGCTTTCGAGCTGCCCACTGTCCCCAACCATGGAGCAGAGTCTGGTCGAAGTTGATTTCAGCATTCCGAGTTGCTGCCATTCTCATTCTTCCTTGTCTATTTTCCACAGATCCTGTCCTACAAGTTATTTTTCTCTTTTTCTTTTTTGGGAACCTTCTTTCTAGATCCTTCTTTCCCTCCGTCTCGGACTTGCACAGTGCACAAACAGTTAAGGGCACTCAGCTTGGCTGCCTCCCCAGTCCCTGTAGACTACCCTGGAAGGATTGAATGAAATTGATAGGACTAACATTACATTGCTCAAATCCCCAAAGAAAGAGTATCTGGGCGGATAGAAAGAATGACCCCGAAGAAAACAGCTGTCAAGGGCAGCTATTGGTTTATCTTTCATGGAATGGGAGACATAATGAATTCTAAATTAAGATGAACCAGAGGCAGAGCAGTTTATCAGTCTGGCAAGGCTGCTACAGCATGAGCTGGCACTCTAGCTGTACCCACTGGTGTCTTGCTTACACTGAATCCTGGGACCGTCTGTCTAGCCAGCCACATCTGAGGAAGGGTGTTTGTGTTTCTTGCAGAAGAACAGCTTTTAAAGGCCTGGGAGCCTGCACGGTGGGAGTGCTGACACTGCCAGTTTGGGCCGGCAGTCGGATGCGGGCCACACGCAGGTGAGGCCTGCATGCAGGCTGGGCCCACGCCTGGGGATCAATTTCACAGGGCTTGGCCCCAAAGGACCATGCAGGCCTCCTCTGGCTCCTTTACTGCCATTCTTTTTGCCTCTGCTCTGTGCACTTATGTTTCCTCAGAACAGGCACTGGCAGGCGCTTTATAAGGGAGGCTGTGAATTTGAGCAGGAGGTCGGCCTTTGGAGGGAAACTGACCCTAATTTGAAACTTGGCTCATTTACCTTTTATTTTTTTATTTTTATTTTTTGACCTTGTTTGGAGTTTTATTAAAAAATTTTTTGGGGTAGAGTTGAGTTTTAATGTTGTGTTAGTTTCAGGTGTACAGCAGAATGAATCTGTTATACCTATACATATATGCACTATTTTTTAGATTCTTTTTCCATATAGGCCATTACAGAGTATTGAGTAGAGTTCCCTGGGCTACACAGTAGGGCCTTATTAGTTATCTATTTTATATATAGTAGTGTGTATGTGTCAGTCCCTATCTTCCAATTTATCCCTCCCCCTACCCTCTTCCCTCCGGTAACCATAAGTTTATTTTCTGCATCTGTAACTCTATATCTGGTTTGTAGATAAGTTCATTTGGAACCTTTTTTTTTAAGATTGTGTACATAAGTGATATCACATGATATTTGTCTTTGTTTGACTTATTTCACTCAGTGTGACAATCTCTAGGTCCATCCATGTTGCTACAAATGGCATGATTTCATTCTTTTTCATGGCTGAGTAATATTCCATTGTCTATATGTACTACATCTTCTTTATCCATTTCTCTGTTGATGGACATTTAGGTTGCTACCTTATCTTGGCTATTGTAAATAGTACTGCAATGAACCTTGGGGTGCATGTATCTTTTTGAATTATGGTTTTCTCTAGATATATGTCCAGGAGTGGTATTGCTGGATCATATGGTAGCTCTATTTTCAGTTTTTAAGGAACCTCCATACTGTTCTCCATAGTGGCTGTATCAGTTTACATTCCCACCAACAGTGTCAGAATGTTCCCTTTTCTTCATACCCTCTCCAGCATTTATTGTTTGTAAATTTTTTGATGATGGCCTTTCTGACCCATGTGAGGTGATACCTCACATAGTTTTGATTTGCATTTCTCTAATAATTAGTGATGTTGAGCAGCTTTTCATGTGCCTCTTGGCCATCTGTATGTCTTCTTTGGAGAAATATCTATTTAGGTCTTCTGGCATTCTTGGACTGGGTTGTTTGTGTTTTTGATATTGAGCTGCATGAGTTGTTTGTATATTTTGGAGATTAATCCCTTGTCAGTTGCTTTGTTTGCAAGTATTTTCTCCCATTCTGAGGGTTGTCTTTTCATCTTGTTTATGGTTTCCTTTGCTGTGCAAAAGCTTTTAAGTTTCATTAGGTCTCATTTGTTTATTTTTGTTTTAATCTCCATTACTCCAGGAGGTGGATTGAAAAAGATCTTGCTACAATTTATGTCAGAGAGTGTTCTGCCTATGTTTTCCTCTAAGAGTTTTATAGTGTCCAGCCTTACATTTAGGCCTTTAATCCATTTTGAGTTTATTTTTGTGTATGGTGTTAGGGAGTGTTCTAATTTCATTCTTTTACGTGTAGCCATCCAGTTGGAGTTTTATTTAAATTTCTCTTACAATACCTAAATATAAAGTAAAACAGTGGGCCTTCTGTGAAAGGAACAGCACTATTTCATCCTCAATTTGTTAATGCAAGACCTGACCTTCAAATAATTCATTAAAAAAAAAATTTTATTGGAATACAGTTGATTTACAATGTTGTGTTAGTTTCAGGTATACAGCAAAGTGAATCAGTTATACATATTCATATATTCATCCTTTTTAAGATTCTTTTCCCATATAGTCCATTATAGAGTACTAAGTAGAGCTCCCTGTGCTATACAGTAGGTCCTTATTAGTTATCTATTTTATATATAGTAGTGTGTATATGTCAATCCCAATCTCTCAGTTTATCCCTCCCTCCCTCCCCCTTCCCCCCTGGTAACCATAAGTTTGTTTTCTACATCTGTGACTTCTCATTACCTTTTAAATATGTGACCTTTTGTAAGTTACCTCATCTCTTGGAGACTCAGTTTCTTTTTTAGTTTAATTTTTTTTTTACTTTTACTTATTTATTTTATTAAGGTATAATAGACATATAACATTGTATTAGTTCCAAGCGTACAACATAATGATTCGTTATTTGAATACGTTGCAAAATGAAGCCGGGGTTGAGGGGGAGGCCAGATGGGTGAAGGTGGTCAAAAGGTACAAACCTCCAGTTGTAAATAAATTAAGTACTGGGGATGTCATGTACAGCATGGTGACTATAGCTAATAATACTATATTGTATGTTTGAAAGTTGCTGAGAGAGTAAATCTTAAAAGTTCTTATCATGAGAGACTCAGTTTCTTAATGTTTAAAATGGTGGCAAAATAACACATTTGCCTATGAGAGTTTTTATAAAGATTAGATGTCATGTACAGAATCTAGCCTAGAATGTGGCTCATAGCATTGGCCCAAAGACGGAAGCTGGTACTACTTGCAGGTGGGAATTAAGGCTCAGTGCATCAAAGAGACTTGGATGTTGTCACCAAGCTAGGGGTGGCAGAGCAGGAGCATCAGCTCATGTGTGTTGAGTCCAAGAATTGCACTCTTTCTCTTACACTGCAGCTGCTAAACCTTAGGATTCAAACCTTAGGACACCAAGTAAACTGGAGTATTGTGATGAGGACAACAAATTCCATCTTAGAATGAGGCTCCTGCATCCCCACTCATTACATATATGTATCTGCATCCTTGCCCATTACATGTATGTATCACCACCGGTAGCTTACTTTATTTCAGATCATAAGCACCTGTCCAGGTAGCGCCTCATATTGAGGATGGTGAGTTTTCCTTCCATCAATCTTCAGGAGGCATACTTGGGTTGGAACCACAGTGGCGAGGGAGATATGATCCCTCATCAAGGCAGACGGATCGACAGACAAATGATGCATTTTGGTAGGTGTAAATGCTAAGAAAGAACGATGTCGTCTGAAAACCACATCAGCAATTGTATTACATTATTGATCCAGTTTGGGTAATGAAAGATTAAAGGAAAGTGAATTTCACAGTGGATTAAAAATCATTGTTTCATCTCCAACAGTTCTTCAGTTGCTTTAAGGCACTTGGATGTGAAAAGGCGTTGGGCGTGGGGAGGAACCTCGTCATTGCCAGTGTGTTGCCAGAGGCCAGTGCTGGGAGGTGGAGTGGCTTGATCCGAGCAAGGGAGGGGAGTGGGACCAATAGGGTGTGGGGTCAAAGCTTGTGGTTTGGGCAGAAAGAACAAGAGCTTTGTAGCTACAAACTTACTTGGATGATAGAACGTTGACTCTGCTACTCGGAGGGCTGTGTGGTTTTGGTCTGTAACTCAACCTATTTAAGCCTCAGTGTTCTTGTCTGTAAAATGGGAAAGCACTACCCATGTCCTAAGACTTCTGAAAGTATTAAATGAGAGGGCACCTGTCGAGTGATTGGGAGATGTCTCGCTGGATCAGGTGCTGCTGAAATGAGTGAGGATCACAACAGCTCAGGAGGTGGCCAGATGCGTAGATATCACCTGGCTCTTCACTTCCCTGCGGGGGGCAATGTGCGCAGCACTTTATGATTGTTACTTACTTGGTCCTGCAAAAGGAGTAGTTAAAGCCTTCTCTGGGAGATGGTCTTTCAGGTATAGGAAGATAGCTGTTTTGGACATCCTGGGGACCCAAGCCTTTATTTTATCTGGCCTGCATCCACAGATGGCTCCCTTTTCTCCCTCCTCCAGCAGTGCTGGTCCTCTTTCTTCCTGGGACATAGGAAGCTTGTTCTTGCCCCAGGGTCTTTGCACCTACCATCCTTCTGCCCGGAGTGCTCTGCCTTGGATTTGCTCATATATTGGACTCTTAGGCTTTAGCCTGTCACGTCCCAAGGGTGACCTTAGGACAGCTCTCATCCCCACCCTCACCCAACCTCCACCCCTGCATCACTTTATTGCATCACTTTCTGTATCATTTACCCCTTTAGGCAATGTCCTGTTTATTTATTCATTGCACTTTTCCCCCAATTAGATTTTAAGCTCCATGTGAGCTGGGATCTTGTCTGTCTTGTCCATATTTTCATCTCCAATGACATTGTTGAAGAAACAAGTGAAGGAAAGAAGAAATGCCAGAGCTGGTGGCTTGTTGTGCCTCAGCTGTCGAAAGGCCTTGCCGTGGGAGTTGGTTTCAGGCTTCCAGAGAAGAGAAGCAAGGAGGGCAGTGTAGCAGTTCAGGGGTAGGTGTGTGCTGGATACTAGCCATGGGGCATCCTGCTGGGAGCACAGGTCCAGTGCCAAGCCCTGCGATGGAGCCCACCAATATGGTAGCTGTGAGGGGAAGCAGCCCCCAGAAGCTGTGCTCTTCTGCAACTTTCAGTTTTCTTGCTGGGATTGCCCGATCAGGGTGTTATTTCAACCCTCCTTCCCCTGGGTCACGTGACCACCTCGTTCTTGCTCTTTCTTGCTGTTGCCTCTGTCCCCCTCGCCACCCCCATACCTCCTCTTGAAGCCCTGATTCTCTCGGAATCCAGTTTTCTCAAACTCAGCCCATTCTTCTTTCTGCTCTCCTCAGATCTGAATCAATATGTGTGTTTCATACTCAGACTTTTCCTAAGCGGAGAGGAGGAAAGAATGAGCCCTCCTTCCACCTATAGCCCACCGCTGTGCGACAAGCAAGGGCACCTTGGATAAATAGCTGCAGTGAGGTGAGACTTTTCCAGAGTCCCTGGCTTGGCCCCCTTCATCCCAACTCTGAACCCTGGCATCTGACATCCTCGTCCCACTCTCCTCCCTTCACACCAAACCACCTTTGCTGTTCCAGTGCTTTGCTGGTTAGCACTCAGGGCCATGGGGGCTTTGTGGAGAGAGTCATGCCGTAGAACGCTATTGATGGGAGTCAGTCTGGCCGAGGAGAAGAAAATAGTTCTCGTCTGACCCTGGTGTTAGTCTCTGCCTGGTTCCATTCCGGGTAGTAACATTAGCAGGTTCCCCTCCAGCAGCCGGTCAATTTTTAAGGCCAGTGCTGGCTGCCTTGGCTGATCCAGTGAACACCAGGGGAGAGCTGGAGCCTTCGGGTCTCAGCGGCTGGTCCCTCATGTCTCAGGAGGTCACGTTTTCTCTCAGCCTTGGCGACCCAGGCCTTGGACCGGAGTCCAACCTGCTAATGATGAAATCAGCACCTCCACAGGCCACACAACTATGCCACGTGCTCTAAAAGCAAAACTCTCATCTAGCGGAAGATACCCTTGGTGCTCTATTCCACTGAACCAGATATGCACTTTGTCGGGCCCAGTGCAAATGAGAATGCAGGGCCCATGTGTAAAAAGCATTAAGGATTTCAAAGACAGAGATAGTCGAGCATTGAGCCAAACACGGGGCCTTCTGAGTGTGGCGTCCTGAGTGCATGAACGTGTCACATGCCTGTGGAGTCCACAGTAGCTGTGACCCCTTTATAGGGTTTCAAGGTCATGTGCCTCTTTGTATTCTTGAACAAACACTGTGACTCTCTTTATTTTCAAAAATAATAGCCTCTCCAGGTTTGATTACTGGGGAGTCTCAGGTTCCTTCCCCATGGAGGGGTGCGTGGCTAACATTCGTTCCAAAAGGAAGAAGTAAGACTGATGTGTTAAGAACCAAGGTGTGAGACTCCCAGACTTCTCTCTGCTGGTCGGTCTGTCCCTGGCATTTCTTCCTGTCTGCAGACCTGTTGTATGAAAAGGAGAGCCGAGCTCAACATTTCACATTCACGTTCTTTGTTTCCGTAGCAGTAACTATTTCCTTTGGTTAAATGGCACCATCATTCTCTTGTTACTTTCCTTGTATGTTAAATAGGGACCACTCAGAGGGTTTTATCGATGATGGAAAGAAGTAGCTCCTGTAATGTTTGGGTGCTCAGTAATTGTTTACATGTTGTCTTCCTGTCCTAGGTCCCTAATCACAGTGGGACAGGACATCGGATCTTCTAATTGACCAGCAGCTGAGCATCAGAACAATGTTGGGAAACGGAAGAATTTTGCCCAGCAGCTCTATGTGTGTGTGTGTGTGTGTGTGTGTGTGTGCGCGCGCGTACGTGTGTGTGTGTGTATGTGTGTGTTTACACACAGAAAGAATTCTCTATGACATCAGTTTGTTCTTGTTCAGACTTAACATCTTTAGGGTAATGTCAGACACTTACCTGACCCTGCCCTAAGAAAGCTGCCTTCTCTATAACTGGTGAAGTTCATCTTGATTTGCGGGTC
Organism: Kogia breviceps; assembly: GCF_026419965.1. NCBI lineage: Eukaryota > Metazoa > Chordata > Mammalia > Artiodactyla > Physeteridae > Kogia > Kogia breviceps. The sequence continues at coordinate 119,365,429 of NC_081312.1, read as the reverse complement.
CCAGGACCAACCTGGGAAGAAGTGAAGTGAGCCATTGAGGACTTTTATGGGCAGGAGAGATAGACTCATAAGCTACTGCACATGGATGCCACTCAGAGCTCATCCTCCGTTTCGTTCTTACCATATCAGAATCCCCTGGAGAGAGTTTTCAAGAAACAGGTGCTAAGACCCCAGCCCCAGAAGTGCTAGATCGTGATATTCTGAATAACATCTGTCTTGAGATTGGACAATATTTTCAGGAAATTCTGATTCATATCCTTAATTAAGTACCACTGGACTAGTCCAACCCTTTCATTTTACATAGAACGGAGCTAATAGCAGGAATCATACCCTCCTAAGTTTAGAGATCAATTTTAGTTAGGGACAAAATAAACATGCCCAATTTGAGGATTTTTAAAATAAATCAAGGCAAATGGCAATAGCCACAAGCTTTGGGCCCAATTCATCATTTTCCAGCAGACTTAGTGAGAGAATTAACTAATGTCACACTTCTGGTAAATGATAGAAACAGGGCTAGAACCTGGATTACCTGATCCCTGAAGCAATTTTTCTTTCCAGGACGCTCTCTTGTCCTCTATTTTGCTTAGAGCTAAGTCTAGTCAATGAACTCAATCAACTCCAGTCATATCAATACTATCTCCCTCAGGTCAATTGGTTGTACCTCCCCAAGTAATGTGTACTTTATTTAGAAGTTTAGATTTTTTTCATTTTCCTTTATTGGGGAGTTTCAAAATTTAACACCCACTGTGCTCAGAGCACTAGTTTTCTGGGGGGCACAGAAGGCATAGCTCCCCAAAGCAATGTGAGATTCTGTCACTGCTCTGTGTGTTGGATGTCTTTTTTGGGTATGCCCCAGTGGAAACTGAAGCCCATCTTCCTGATCACGCCCTCATGATTATGATTGGTTCTCTCTGTGTAACCCAAACATGTTTGATTTCTGAGTAAAAGGAGCATTCGCTGATTCCTTGACAATACACACTCCCTGTTTTACGCCAGGTTCACACACTTTCACCTCTTTTATGTCTTTAATTAAAAACTGAAAAGGTCCTTTGACCTGAGAGATGAATGGGGCTAAATGTCTTATTATTAGCACACACCACCTTTGGAGTGAAATGATTCAAGCTGAGATTAAATGCAAATTTGTACTTAAGAATAATTAGCCCAGGTGGCCTGCAAACCCAGTGAGTACCCTCATCCAGTTGCTTCTTTCCTACAGGTTCAGTACCTGATTGATCACACTTCTTGGCTTTGGAAGAGCTGGAATCCCACCCTCCTAAGTTCAGAGATAGACTTCAAATGGGATCAAAATAAATATTCATAATTTTAAAGATTTTTTAAAAATCCTATCAAGGCAGATGGAAATGGACACAAGCTTTGGGTTCATGTAACTACTTTCCTGTCGTGACAAATTCGCTTTAGGAGCAAGTCGTCAGAATAACTTTTCTTGAAAAAGGCACTGTGTTGGGGTCGAGGTACCCGAAAACTCAGTGAACCTGGCTTGGTTGGGCATATCATTACAGAACCTGCTCTCATTCCTTAGCCCGTGGCTTTCCCATCAAACTAACGGCTCAGATAGTTTACGGTCCTCTTAATGTTCTTAATGATAATAGCTACTTCTGCAAAACCCTTATGGGTCAGACCCTTTATGAGGTGCTTTGCATGTTTTATTTCGTTTGATTCTCACAACCACTCTATGAGAAAGGTACAATTATCACCATTTTACACACGAGGAAACAGAGGTATAGAGAGGTTAAATACCCAAGGTCACCAAGCTAATAAATGGACTTCTTACAAATCCACAGTGTCTGTCAAAAAACGCTGATAACAGAATAGGGGTGTATCAAGATAAACTCTAAAACAACCAGAAAAACCTTTCAATGATTGCCTTGCTCTTGATGAGTCAGTAGCATCTTTAAAAAGGAACAGTATGTAACAGCATATGCGTCAATGCCTGTGTTCTGAGCAGCTATGTCTTAAAGGGTTGGTCACTTTCCTCCCCCACTTCATATGTGTCTCTGAACCAGAATAAAGTTCACATCCTTCAGGTACTTAGGGTTTGGGGAAAAATTAAATGACTGTGGAATAAAGGAACTAAAATATTTTTCAAGCAGGCTGTAATGAATACTTTTAATTAGAGATTATTTGAAAAGAGAGACAAAAGGAGGAAAATGTTTTGTCATCTGACTACTATGCCTCTGTTTGCATTTTGGTATATTTTCCTGTAATTTTTTTTTTCTGTATTATATGTATCAGTTATCTTTTCTGTGTAAGAGATTATTCTCAATTTAGTGGCTTAAAACAACAAACACTATTATTTCACAGATTTTTTCTGGGTCGAGCCTCCCAGAACAGTTTCGGTGGGTGATTTGACAGTCTGTCCGTGGTGATGTTGCCATCAAGCTTTTGGCCGGGGTGAAGGTCATCTCGAGGTTTGTCTGGGGAAGGATGCTCTTCTGAGCGCCCTCACATGGTTGCTGGCTGGCCTCTATTGATTTCTCATCACCTGGGCCTCTCCGTAGTTGGCCTCAGTGTCTCCTTAGGGCAGGCGCCTTCCCTCTTTGCAGGGCTGCCTTTCGTCATCGTTTCCTCCAGATCAAGTGATGCGAGAGGGAAAGAGAGGGAGGGAGAGACTGAACCCCGACACGGAAACTGCAGTCAATCTTAAGAATTAACATTCTATCACTTCTACCATATTTTGTTCACTAGAAGCAAGTCATTAAATTGCACTCACATTCAAAAGAAGGAAAATTAAGCTCCCTTCCTCAAAAGGAAGACACAGCAAAGAGTCTGTGGGCATATCTTGAAAACCATCACACTGTATTCTTAAAAGTGTTGTGATTATAGTACATATGCTGTTGCTCTTTATCTTTTCTTTTAACATAATAAAAATTATCACAGCTGCATAATACACCTTCAAGTGGATTTCCACAATTTTCCCCAATACATATCTATATGTACATACGTATATACATACCTAGGTGGTTTTCGAAAGTCTGTGTACCAGCAGTGATGCTGAATGGACATTTCTGGTCATAGTTCTTTGCTTTATTTCATTGGGATAGGTTTCTACAAGTGTGACAACAGTCTAAAGGATATGATATCGTTAGAATTTTTTTATACCTATTGCCATTTTCCTTTCTTTTTTGTAGATATCATTGTTCTTTTTATATTTTATTGAAGTATAGTTGATTTACAATGTTGTGTTAATTTCTGCTGTACAGCAGTGATTCAGTTATACATGTATATATTCTGTTTCATACTCTTTTCCATTATGGTTTATCAGAGGATATTGAATACAGTTCCTTGTGCTATACAGTTGGACCTTGTTGTTTATCCATCCTATATATGCTAGTTTGCATCTGCTAGTCCCAAACACCCAATCCTTCTCTCCTCCACCCCCCTCCCACTTGGCAACCACAAGTCTGTTCTCTATGTTTGTGAGTCTGTTTCTGTTTTGTAGATATGCTCATTTGTGTCCTATTTTAGATTCCACATATAAGTGATATCATATGGTATTTTTCTTTCTCTGACTTATTTCACTTAGTAAGATAATCTTTAGGTCCATCTATGTTGCTGCAAATGACATTATTTCATTCTTTTTTATGGTTGAGTAGTGTTCCATTGTATATATGTACCACATCTTCTTTATTCATTCATCTGTCAATGGACATTTAGGTTGCTTCCATGTCTTGGCTCTTGTGAATAACGCTGCAATGAACATCTAGGTGCATGTATTTTTTTCAAATTCTGGTGTTGTTTAGGTATATGCCCAGGAGTGGGATTGCTGGATCATATGGTAACTCTATTTTTAGCTTCTTCAGAATCTCCATACAGTTTTTCATAGTGACTGCACCAATTTACATTCCCACCAACAGTGTAGCAGGGCTCCCTTTTCTCCACACCCTTTTCTATTTTCCTTTCTTAAAGTTCTGGGCCAGTTTACTTCCCCATCTTCCATATATGATGGAGCCAGTGCAGAGTTACGTCATGTTTTGAGTCTCCCTGATGATGGAGCAGTGACATATACCACATGCAATGACTCCTTCACCCAAAAGGGGCAGTGGCTGATCCTTCACATCCGGGTCTCATGGGCAGATACTGACCTCATTAACACAAAGGGTAACTTTCTCGCCTAGATTATAGTGAGCATGTAGGCGTGGCTAAATAAAATCACAATAATACTATAACAATCTAGTGTTACATAATTATGTACCCATATAAATTTTATTCTTTGTTTCGGTGAACATTTTTGAAAGATTATTGCTGAGGTAGTCAAATTGCTGTTATTATCTTTCTAAATATTTTCTTCCCAAACCGTAGTGATATTGTGAAAGTGGTTGCTTGCATTGTTTAACTCTTAAAAATAGTTGTATGACAAACTATCGTGACTTAATTCTTTTTGTTAATACAACAACTTTACTGAGATGTAATTCACATTCCATATAACTTCCATGGTTCTTAGCACATTCACAGAATTGTGAACACATAATTCTACAACATTTTCATCACCCTAAAGAGAAACCCTGCACCCATTTGCACTGTGACTTAATCTTTTTATTCTAAAAAAATCACAAATACCTCCACTTTATGGGAGCCTGGGACAATTTTTCTACACCCCCCCCCTTTTTTTTTGATTACAGATATGAAGAGAGAGAGTAACTTGCCCAATACTCTCAAAATGTTGTCTTTTGGAGACAGGAATAAAAGTCAACCCTCTGAAGCCATTGCCAGTGTTCAAGGTCTAAACATGAGATATATAGATGGGATATTAGACCTCACTTCAAGGACAATCCCTTTAATTCCATTTCCCTCAGACTGGGGAGTTGAGGGATTTAAAAAAATCCCTCTAAGAATATATATTTCAAATATGTGGAGTGTATTCTGGCAAACATCTTGATGAAATCTTTAATAGGAAGTGAGGCCACTTACTGAAAAAGAGTTGCAGGCAATCAGAAACTTGCCAGGCCTCTCTTTACTGACCATAATTTAGACATGTTTTCAATAATCTTTTCTTCTGAAAAAGACAGTTCCGGTGACTTCACTTTCAGGTCAATGAAATCACTGCCTACTGGTGTCAATAGCAAAATGATGAAAAAAGGAACCATTTTGCCCACAAACAGAATGGAATGTCAGCTGTGACCCAGGGTCTTGGGGGCATAATTTACTTCCTCTGTAAGCAGAGGACACCAATTCCTCCCTAGGAGGTCAGGAGCTTGAGGTGTAGGGTTACCGTGGAGTCTAGATTCCAAGAGAAGCTCGAAATGTAATTGCCCTACGGGTTTTGTTCAGCTGCAAGGTTATCCTTAGATATAAGCAATAATGTGGGAATAATAGCTGAAATGGTCTTGGGTTGACCCATGCAGAGGAAGAAGAACTTTTTCTTTTCTAATGTGAGGAGGGTGGTCGTTATGACTGCCATTTCTTTCAAATGCAGTTGGCGTTGTCAACTGAATGAGACAAGAATTCTTAGGTCAGTTCATTTTCTTGAATCATGAGACATAAATCAACGCTGAGCATCAAAACTTCAGACTGTCTGTGACTCTGCTCCTCTGTAAATGGGAAAGAGGGCTTCCCCTCTGGCCCCTGGGCAGAAGACTGCTTATTTGTATTCAGTGATTGAATTGGGCTGCTGGTGACATAATCTTTGCTGGCTTTGCAGCGGTAAATAATTCTAACAGAAGGACTACAATAAAGACCAAAGCCATAGATGTTTCTATAATGTTAGCCAAACTGGAAAGACCCTTTGAGGCCAGTTCAAGATACCCACAACACATCTTGTTGAAGATTGGGTATTTTCTGTCTGTAATTCTTTCTAGTACAGAGAAAGCAGAAACCTTCCTGCTCCCTTACAGATTCTGCACCTGAACTTGAACCCACATGGAAACACTTGAAAGTTTTGAAAAAAAAACACCTTTCCCAGTCTTGAAATAGAAATGCAGATTTTTGAAAGCCAGAAAGTTTTTAATGAATTCTTCTGGAAGAACAGTTCTTGTCAGAGTAAAATGCCTCTGTTCAAAGTATCTAGAAAGTCTATACAGCACTGCAGAATTTTACCACCTGTCTAAAAGGTCAAAAGACTCTCTCTCTCTTAAATTAGATTACTGTTCATGTTTATTGGTTCAATCTAAGATGAACATCTTGAATTTCTGGAAAGACCATGTGAAATGTCAAAGAATTGCTGCCTATATTCAAGAACACCTGCATTTAAGTGCATGCAGATATTCCTTTTGTCAATCTCTCATTTTGATTTTTAAAATAAATTTAAAAAATTTAGCCTCTAACGTTTCTATAATAATGGAGACGTTTCAATTTTATGAAATCTGCACATTCGATTTTAGGATTAATTTTGATCAGGAAACAGCCCTTTTGGTTTGTGACGCCAGTTTGATTATAATAAGACTAGGCCTGCTTAACTAAAAATGCCACTCTGAAGAGCAAAGGATAACAAATGTGGAAAATGTTAGATACAGTCAGTGTTTTCTTCTGTCTTAGTCTTTACAGTATTAAAGAACACACTGTTAAATGTGTTCTCCTGCTACCCTGTTTTTTTTAGGGAGCTTTAGTATTTTGGAAGAAGCCATTTACAATGTCTTCAAGTGTCTGCTGAGTGGTCTTTGAGGGTTCAGCAAGAATATTTAGACTAGCGTCTTCAGTGTTGCTTTTTATCTTTCATTTGATATCTTAATAGATGTGAAAGGCACATCTTCCCCCTGTGTGTGCAGATGTGTTGGTTGCCAGAAAGATTCAAGAGCATTATTACTATTTTCCCAGCACTTCCTCCATGGAGCTGTGATACTTCTTACCAAACTTGTGCAATTTCCTTGTGGCTGGCTGCTACATGGCCAAGTACTGATGCAGTAGAAGGACTTCTAAGAAATGTTTGCCTCTATAGGATTTCCCCAGGAGAAGGTATCCAAAGCCATCAGTATCTGTGAACAGCACCCAGTTGACTCCAGGTCAGCCCTTCTGGTCCTTAAGTCCATTAAGCTGAGTGGTAATGAGGGGCCCAGCCAACATTAAGAAGAACCTGGCAGAGGGACCATCACTATAGATGCAGTTAGCCTGGGTCCAACAGTCTGGCCAGCAGAGTCCAACTTTATATTTATTTGCTGTTTTCTTAGCTCGTGCTTCCCTATTAGTATATCCAATTAACCGTCCTCCATCCAGTCTTCTAGCAGGAGGGACTAGCGCATTGGTCAGAAAATAGCTACATGTTGAGCCTTTTTGACTTTGCAAGTTTCTCTTCTTAGACAGACTCCCCAGTTTACACACAGAGATACTGATGGGAATGTGCACCCAGGATTATAGCTCAAACTGGGACTCTCAGACACTGATGATGGGAGTGTAAGTGGGCACTATTGCTTTGTAAAACTGTTTGGTGGTACCCACTACAATGACATATGCTTGTATCCTTTGACAGGGTAATTCCACTCTTAGTAATATAACTAAGAGGAATGAGCACATATGTGACAGGCATAAGAATGTTCCAATTGACTTTATGCATGATATCTCCAACTGGAAACACCCCAAATATACACCAACAGTAGAACAGACAGATAAATTGTGGTATATGGAGTACACCACAAAAATAAAAACAAGCTATTGTTGTATGCAGAGAAACATAGGTGAATCTCACAGACATGAAAATGAGCAAAAGAAACCAGACACGAAAACCTATATTCTGTGTGATTTCATTTACATGAGATTCAAGGACAGGCAAAACTAATCCATGGTTATGGGAATAAGAATGCTGTTTTTTTAACAGCTAGAGAATTCAAAATTTGACAGAATTTAAGAGCAGGCATTTAGGAGTCCATACAGAAGAACAAACATCAGCAGAATGTTGGTTTATTTTCTTAGTGACAAGGAAATCTCAATTTACATGTTATAATTTGACTCAAGATGATAGTTTATAATAAACAAATCATGCAACAACAACAACAAAAGAATGGTGATTATTTCCAGGGAGTAGGTAGTCACTGAGACAGGCATGAGGGAGCCTTGTGGGTGCTGGGAACGTCCTGAGTCATGTTTTAGGTAGTGCTTACTTGGCATTATACTTATGAAAAAAATTCATTGAGCTTTACACTTAAAATTTGTTTACTTTAAATATATATGTTATAATTCAATGAAAGATGAAAGACTATGCCCCACTGACAGATGTCTGTAAGAGTAAATTTCTTGGCATTCCAGCTTCTTTGGGCTGTACCAGGAAAGGAAGGAATAGCGCAGTTTCTCAAGGGACAAGGAAAGCATTTGCATATGACAAAATTATTGGGTCGGGAGCATATTGGCTTCCTAAAGAGCTTTTGTCATTGTCCTAGGTCTTCCTTCCAGACGATCTCTCCTCATCCCCTAGATACTTAGGGCCCCATCCCAATATGCCTTGACAGTCCAGGGCATCTCAGGGGTCCTTGTCACCTCCTGGTGTTACTATCTACTTCCTTGTGCATCCAGCTCACTAGACTGGGAGCTCCAAGGGCAGGATATTGTTTTGTTATTTTTATTTATCCAGGGCCTGGATCCCAATATTGACTCCATGAAAAATTATTCGATTTATGAAACTCTTATGGTTCAGATCCTCCTCATTTGTCACATGCTTTTGTGTTTAACAATTATAAAATGCAAATGGAAAAACATGTATCGGTCAGCATGAGCTTGCCTCCCCATGAACATGGTTCGTTTGCTCCTAACTACTTGCTGTGCTTCATATTTTCCTTGTTTCCCTATTATGACCAATCTATCAAAATATTTGAAAAAACTCTTGTGGAAGGAGAATAATAGAAAACAAGGAATTTATAAAGTCTTTGACTCCTAGGAAAATGTCTTTTTTAGTTTTCCAAGTCTAAGAGGAAGGCATCAGTTCCATTTACCCAGGAATTCAGAGAAGCTTTTTTCTATCCTACTTAAGATAGAGCTAGATGGTGCCTTTAAGAGGACCACTGGTACCCACTGAAAAACACATCCCATTTGCCTTTTATAGTAGCCTGAGCTGGCTAGCAGGGAGGCCTTGGATGTCCCCAAAGCTCCTTTTCAAACCTCTCTCCCAGCAAAGGTTGAAGTTTGACTCTGATCTTGGAATGCTACCTGTCATTTGTTGGTGACTTTCTACAAACTTCGAACTTAGCTTATCCCCTCAGGTTGGCTCTTGCCTCTCAGCCCAGTTGCGATGCATCAGTTACTCTCTGTGTGGACTCTTGGGATAGGCTTGCTTTTTTTTTCCTGGCTTCATAGGCTGCATACTGTATTTCATGCCTAATTTACTGAGCTTGGGCAAGAAATTATTCCTCTTTGGTTGGATTTACCTAGTAAGAGTCAAGGCCACTGGTTTACTTTAAGCTCATAAGCCTGACTTAGAGAAATTGGGTCCAATAATGTAGCAGCAAGAAGAAAGAGTTATTGATCCATCAGGAGTGGGAAAGCTCAGCAGGTAGGATTGGGTTGCTTCAGAGGGCAGTTAGACTTTTGGGGATGTAGTCCTTATTTGTTTATTTATTATTATTATTTTGTTTGTTTGGGAGTTGGAGCTAAAGGGGTTGGTGATCTCTGTAATTAGTTAATTTTCAGAATTATGGAGAAAATAAACAGTTTCTTTATATTGTCCAGCTAACTGTCACTATGGGTGCTTCAAATAGTACAGAAAGACTGTTATAGGTTGAAATGTGTCTGCTCCCCACAAATATGTTGAAATCCTCACCCTTAGTACTTCTGAATATGACCTTATTTGGAGATAAGGTCTTTAGGCCCTAAGGCAATGTGACTGGTGTCTTTATGAAAAGGGGAAATTTGGACACAGAGACAGATGTGTATAGAGGGAAGGCAATGTGAAGACACAGGGAGAAGGCTGCTGTCCTCGTGCCAGGGAGAGAGGCCTCAGAAGGAACCAACCCTTGCAATCAGACTTCCAGCCTCCAGAATTGTGAGCGATTATATTTTTGTTGTTTAAGTCTGTGGTACTTTGTTATAGCAGCCTAAGAAAATGAATACAAAGACCTATGAAGGATTTTGATTACAGGACCTAAAGAAGACTTGTGAATATTGAAAACTTTGGTGTAAACTAATTAAAGCCTTTTTAAAATTTAATTTTTATTTTATATTGGAGTACAGTTGATTTGCAATGTTGTGTTAGATAGGAAAAGAATCTAAAAATTAAACTATTTAAAAAGAAGGAGGTGAATAGGTAAAAGAAGATTGAAAACATGATTGTTTTCAAAGTAAGAGATACGATCTGTAGGGAAGATCAATGGGTCAAAACAAGCCCAAGCAAAACCACCACCTGGAATAAAGAGGATGACTAAATTAACAATAATCCTTCCTCCACCAGCCTCCCTGGGATGGGCATTTGTGACTTGTTGCATCTCTACCAGTGGATTTGCTGAGCCTGGGGCCATGTAAACCAGTTCTCTTTCTGTCTTCCTGGTCACGGGAGTTTATTCTTTTTCACAGTCAATTGGAAAATAACAATTGTAAAGACACTTTGAAGAATACATGCTTGGGGTGTTGGGCTACCTCTTCTTGGCCTGAAAATATAGCAGTGGGATCAGGAATCACAAAGAAAACCATAGAGCCTAGCTTTTGTTTTTCAGCAAACACTTCTTGAATGTCTGCTCTGCTCCAGGTGCTGGCTGGGAGCTGGGGCCAATGCATGGTTGACTAAAAAGCACAGTCCCTGCCCACATGGCACTTGGACCCATTGTTTAAGAAGCAAGCTTAGACTTGAGCCACACAGGGTGAAAGTAGTGGCAGGAAAAGACAATGGTTTAATAATTTGAGTGGCAGCAGGTTTGGGAGGAGATAGTGAGGGCAAGGAACGGAGAAGGTTTGGCAGGCTGACAAGACAAAGGTCCGCAACCTAAGGCTTTGAGTCAACTAGTGCTCTTCTGAATCCACTTTCTGCCACTGTCAGCTTCCCCCAGTCAGAAACTTGCATGGTCTCCTGTCAAAAGTAAGTTCTAGAAGGAAAGGATGGGCTTTGAATAGCAATGTCTGTGTTTCTATGGCTGATTCTTCCCTGGCAGTGAGAAGGAAATGAGTGAGCCTCAAGACCGGTGGAAAAGCAAGTACTTCTTGGGCATGTTTCAATTTGAAAGGCAAATTCTGGTTTTTTTTTTTGCAAATTTTGTTTTTAGATTGTTCTTGCCACCCACCTTGAAAAAAATTAATTTTTGAAAGTATATTTCCCCTCAGCATCTATTTGTCTGGAAACAAAAACCAGCTCTTAAAATTGTGTTGCAATATGTATACTTTGAGGTGTGAAAATAGGGTCTTCGAGAATCTTGTAGATACTTGAAAGATTCAAGAAAAGTTCATGGCTCAGCATTACCTCGTGTTCTGTGAGATCCCAGAGGGGCCAATTCTCAATGCAGGTAGAAGATAATTATACAACTTCTCTCAGGTTTCTCCTGCTCTCAGACAGGGCATTTTTTTTATCCTTCTGGGGGTTGCTGGGAAAATCTTCAGAAGCCACCAAGAGGCCCAGTAGCCATCAGGAACTTCGCAAAGGTATGAAGCTGGGAGGGGCTGAATCACACCCAACTCAGGCCCTTGATTTCCCCTGGGCTGTTGTACTCGGTCAGTTTCCTTCTCTCTCTTCCACTATACACCTTTGCCCGCCATCCTCTTCTACCTATACACTTGAGCTTTCCAGCAGTATACCTTGGTTGTAAGCACCTGCTTGATTCAGCCCTTTAAGCTAAAGAAACTCAGACCTCTGTTAAATTAATTAAACAAGTGTCGACTGAAAAAAATGCACAACGTGAGAGCTGTGAGTTAAGTTTTACTTGGGGCAAAATGAGGATTATAGCCCAGGAGACAGCATCTCAGAGAGCCCGAGAAACTGCTCCAAAGAGGTAGGGAGGCTGGTCATGATTTCAGTGAAGGGGGGTACCTGCAGTCGAGCACACATTTTGGCAGAGGCTTGCTGCTAATCATGAGGAGCAGACGTCACCATGAAGGATTTCAGTGCTTTTCTAGATACGAGGTGATGCAAGACTTGGGCTCAGAAAATCTTCTCCTGAAAATATCTAACTATCTAAAGCCCTGTTCTGCCAGTTTTTTTCCCAGAGCACAGAGGGCCTCATTCCTGCTCTCCATCTTGAACTCCTTTCAGGGGGTGTTGAAGGTCAGTGGCTGCAGCAGTTTGTGACTTAGTCCTTGTAGAAGCAGATGGCAAGTGCCAATTTGTAGTTGGCACAGGAACAATTAGACCGAGGCGTCTCTAATCCCATGGCAGCCTATGTAAGCAAGCCCAAATCTAAGCCCGTAAATGCCTCAAGTTTACAAGATGAAACAGATCAAACACTAAGGACAATCGATCACAAGCAGCCAACTAGGATTCAAGCTATAGCCAATCAAATTACTTCCTTCCTTTGTTTCCGTACTTTCTCTCTCTGAGACTTTTCTTTAGCTTCTGTCCTGGGGGTGCTCCTAGCCACTTCTGGTTTGGTGTTGCCCGACTGGAATCCATTTTTGCTCAAATAAACTCAAACTTTTTAGTTGCCCTGGTTTATCTTTTAACACCCCTAATCTTAACTGTCTGGGAATCACAGACTGTCATACAGGATGGAACCTCTGACAGAAGAGCTATTTTTCAGCATTTGATCAGGTTTCCATTACCCATTTGAAATATTAAAATGATCTATAAAGGTGAAGGAAACCAGGGAACTGTTAAACCTGAGAATAAAAACTGATTTTATTTTTTATTCATTTGCTAGTTGTAGAGTGCCAGCACATATGCCCAGCCCTGACCTAGGCATGGAGATAAATAAGACTCTATTTTTGTCCTGAGACCACAGCCGTTTAGTAGAGAAGAGAAACATCCAAGTGGTCCTAATGCAGTGTAGCACAGTATCACAGTGGTTCTCCTAAGAGGCAAGAGGGACCTCTGCAGGGGGAGGGTGGGGACCAATCAACAGGGAAGGATTGAGGCAGGAGCTGGTATTGGAGCACGATGGGGTAAGCCAGTAGTTGTCGGCCAGTTGAGAAAGGAGTTTCAGGTAGCGAAGAGCAGAGAAAATGTTTGAAGACATGGAGAGCATGGTGCATCCAGCCAACTGCAAGGGGTAGAGGTGGGGGGAGTGTGGTCGGCAGGTAAGGTATGATGGAGGTGGGAGGGAGGGCGGGAAAGGTGGATCGAGCACAGATCAAGAAGACCCTAACATGGTCTGGAGTTTATCATGCTGGCAATGAGCAGCACTGGGGGGGACCATAGGGTCGGACTTGGATCCTGCTGGTAGGAGGTTGGAGGTGGGTTGGAGCATGATGAGGCAGGAGCAAAGCTGAAAGAGTGCAGTTTCTGGTCCCAGAAACCGGGGGTGTGAGCAACTGCACCTCCGGTGAATCTGTTACTATGATGTCAGGAGCATTTGTCCTGTAATCTCACCCCATCACACTGAGAACATTGGATGGGATGCACTCTACTTCCTTAAAGATTGACTAGACCAATTGTTTAATAAGCATACTAGCAGCTTCCCTTAACTGTGACAGTCTTCCCAGCTTTCCAGCCCAGAGAAAATGGGCGAATTATTGGGACTGTCTCTGGCACTGGGGACACAGCAGTGAATGAAATGGACTGAAGTCGCTTCCCTGGAGGAGCTTACATTCTAGTCGGGGGTAGAAAACATAAATAAGTCATCACATTAGATGCTAGGTAACAAGGAAGGTGCTGGCCAAAATAAACATGGGAGGAAAACAGGGAGTGCCGGGGGAAGGGAGCTTGCAATCTTCACTAGGCACCAGGACAGCTTCAATGAGGTGATATTTTAACAAATATGATCCCTGAGGACCTTTGTGTCAAGGGTTAAGTTGTCTAAAGAGAGGCCACCTGGGATCCAACAGTGTTTGCAGAGGTGGGAGACCAGGTTGACCATAGGAGAACTGGTGATCATTCTGGAAGGAGGTTCTAATCTGTTCCTCAGCTTGGAGCTGCTCCTGAATATTCAAAACAACTCACCAATCCCTCCTTTCCTCGACCCCCAATTTATTTACTAAAAAGAAAAAGTGCACAACTCAGCTGTAGCATCTGTTTTGCAGGGAGGCTGTTGTCTCTTACTCAATTTTCCAGCTGGTTTGACTATCAGGACACAAGCAGGTCATCTGACTGGCCCAAGGCCACACAGTGAGCAAAGGGTTCAGCCAAACATGAATCCAACCTTATTATTATTATTTAATTGCACAGTTTCTGGGAACTTTGTAGCTTTGTAGCAGATGGGATGCTAATCACATTCACTGAAAACTTTTAGGAGGAGCCTCAGTGCAGAACTCTGCATCTGGCTCAAGGAATGTGTATGAATCATTTCCCCAGTGGAGAAGACAAAGCTGGGAAATACCCCCTGCCCCGCATTAAAAGGCCATTTTGCATATGATGGCTGTTCTAGTGCAGCAGCAGTTTGGTTTGGCATCTTCTTCAAAGAACTCACTGCAGGGCCTCAGCTTTGCCCAATTACGTTACCTTTTCTCTTCTTGCCCCCTTCTTGCCTCTTCCCCAGCCACTACCCCACAATTTCAAGTTCATACCCAAACTACTATAAGTGTGAGGGAATTTCTGGGTACAAATTGCATGCAGTCGTGGGTGAAATCTTTGGGATAATTGCAGTGAGGTTGAAACTGACACAAGTTTAGACAGTTTGAAAGTCACCTTTTGGGCATTCTCATCTGTGACTGTCCTTTATGTTTACATTAATGTTTGGGTTAAGTTTTTCAAGCTCATACATTCAGCTTTAATTCTCTCCGTTTTGGAGTTTTGTGTCTTTTTAAGCTACAGAACCCTATTTTCAAATGAAGATTGATGCAAAAACTTGGTGTTGCTTTCATGGACGTTCCATTGGATCCTCGTCCAGTAGGCTTCTCCACTCTCCTCCTCACCCATCAACAACCCTCTGTGACTCATGGAACCTCAGGCAAAGGTCTTCAACTCCCTGCACCTCAGTGTTCTCATCTGTCATTCGGGTCCATGATGAAGAAGTGTAGTGAGGTGATGCATGACGATGTCTGTTGTTGTTGTTTTTTTTTTTTCCATACCACCAAGCAATTCTCCGACACCGCTTGGGTGTCCTACGATTCAACTCAATTCTGACACTATCTACTCAGAGATAGCATCAGATCCCACAGATTAAGGGCTCAGTAGTACAAGACTGCCCCCCACGTTAGATGCCAACTGCAAACCTAGGTTATCATCCGGGCTTCTGACCAACCAGCTATACATTGGAGGTTTCCATGATCTCTTCCTTGGGTTTGATTAATTTACTAGGGCATCTCACTGAACTCAGAGAAACATCTTACTTCCTAGATTGCCAGTTTATTGTAAAAGGATATAACTCAGGAAGAACCAAATGGAAGAGATATATAAGACAAGGTATGGAGAAAGGGCCTGGAGTTTCCGTGTTCTTTCCAAGAGTACCATTCTCCCAGGCACCTCAGTGTGTTTACCAACCCAGAAGCTCTAAAAAGTCCATCCTTTTGGGGTTTAGCAATACCTTCATTACAAATCATGGTTGATTAAATCATTGGCCCTTGGTGATTGACCTCAACCTCCAGCTCCTCCTCCAACCCCAAGTTAGGCGGTGAGGCTGAAAGTTCCAATCCTCTTAAGTTTCCCCTGGCAACCAGCTCCCATCCTTAGGCTACCTAAATGCTTTTCAAAAGTCATCCATTAACATAAATTCCAAAGGTTTTAGGAGCTTGGTGCCAGAAATGGGGATGAAGACCAAATATATATTTTTTATAAATCACAATATCACATGCACACACAGTGACTTGCATGCTAGATGTTCAATTAGTCTTCCATTCCTTGACTCATTCTTATTTGGGCTCTAATTCTTCCTCTTTATTTTTTTGGTTAGTATCGCTGCTTATATGGATCCTTGGATTCACAGGGCTGAAGCTTTACTTACCCTATTCCCATTCCCTGACTCCACTCCAGATTAAGCCCCTTCACCCCAGGGAGTTTATTTCTTGTTTTCTTCCTTTTCCCTGCCTTTCTAGGTGGCCTCAACATTTTCCCTCCAGATCGTTTCATTCTGTTCTCTCTTCTCCCACCCCCTCCTCTCTAAATCCCTCAGCCACCGACAAATTATTTTCCTTTTATTACAAAAAAATTGGAACACACCTAAAAGTAGAAGGGATATATGCCTTACAAAAATAAGGATATTTTATTATATATTCACAGGAACATTATCATACCTTACAAAACACAATCCAAATACTTTGTTAATGTTATTTAATACCCAGTCCCTATTCAATGTCTTTTTATGTTTAGTTTGTTAGGATCTGAATCCAAATAAGGTGCACAGGTTGCATTTGATCCTCTCGATCATTCATACCCTTCTCCCCAATTAATTCTCCCAAGACAAGTCCTGACCACTGGGTTTATAGTCTCCTCTTTTTATCCTCCTTTTGGAAGTGATTAGAAGGCAACGTCAAAGATGAAAGACAATCCCCATCTTGATAGGGTATTTTGAGCATTCTCCATTGCATATTTTAAAGTCTAAAGCCCTGCATTTATAGTTTAACACGTAAACTTTCTATTCTTTTGGGAACGAGACTTTTTTAATGACACTCTCTGAGGAAAATGGAGATGGTTCAAGTAGAATGCTTAACACTGCCCAGCACATAGAAAATACTCACAAAGTTTATGGACTCTCAACTGGCAATGGTGATCATTATAATTATTGCATCTCAGAAAGCAAGACTTAGGGTCAGCTGACCTACGTCGGAAATCTGGGTTTTCTACTTGTGATTAGGCATGTTATAGAAGGAACATCTCTAAATCTCCCTTTCATTAATTATGAACTGAGAATGATAACATCTCCAGCACTTCAAGGAAAAGAGATAGTGTGGATAAGACACATATAATATTACTGGGTACACAATAGGCCTTCAACAAAGGGTACTGTATATACCTTATATGTAAAATAAAAGCATTAAGTCATTCATTACCATCCACCTTATTTCTGTTTCTTCCCTATCTTTCCTTCCCTATCTTTCAATTCACATGTGGACAGGAATCTATATATGTTTCGATGTATAGGTGGTATAATAGGATATTTATTTAGGATTCTAGGTCTGGACTCAGTTTTTGGTAGCAATCTAGCCTTAAGCAATTCTCTCTACCAGCTTGAGCAGAGTTTATTCATTTGTAAAATAGGAAGACTCATATCTGTTGTGAGAACCTTACAAAGTCAGTATAATATTCACATAGTTTCCACAAGGGTGAAAGGACTTTCAGTAAGAGTGCCTACTGACAGGCTGTGTCCAAAGAACACAGAATGGATTTTTAAATAAATGAATACAAATTCCAATGGTATGATTACATTCAGGAAGTAATTCATAAGTATTGTCTTTTTAAAAAAATCACATTAATCTTCCTGGGTTTACTTGCTTTTCTTTGCCGTTGAATCATTCCACCAGGATTTCCTATGTCTTGAAGATGAAGAACTACAAAATGCTAAAGATAAGTTGACTCTTGGAGGTCATGTGTTAAGTGGGAAATCACCCTGATGCAATGGTACCCTCCAAATGTGTTAGCATGTCACCAACCGCAGTGGTCAGGAACATAAAGACTCAAGTGCCAGATTAAGAGGTCTGAATCATGTGGTTTAATAAACACACAGTGAGAAGCAAGAGGGAAGAGACGGATGATTGACATACCAAAGGTGGGTACAAACAGGGTAAAAGGACCATAGTCCTTGCATCCTGTATTAGGCAATGCCTATATTCTCTCTCTGTCTGTGTCTGTTTCTCTGACACACCAGCCTTCCCTGCTGGGGTTATGAGGTGGACCAGAATTCATAATGAACAAGGGCATCTGGAAGGGGCTTGAGGCAAACACAGACTTGCTTTTATGAGACAAACAGACAAGTTTGCTTGGTCACAGCTGTAGCTTGCCAGTTGGCCTGCTGGCTTTTACCTGTGTGCTGTAGGCAGAAAATCGGTAGAGACAAAATAGGTGTTCCCAATGAATGGCCAACTTCAGGCCTGGTGAATTCTGAGTACCTTAGTGTCTTAGTGTAACTGAATATTTCGTCTTTCCCACCTACCACCAGTTCTCGTGTGCAACTTACATTATCTATGTTTAATGTGTCTCACCAGCCACTTACATCTCTTAATTTCCTCTGTCCTCATTGGTCTGTTTTTCCTAGTTTACAGAGTTGAATCGAACATCCTTAAACAATACAGCAAACATATGTCATCATGCACTACAATTCTTGTATGAAACAAGCCTGGACTTCCATTATCCCTTAACCTTCCTCCTGTTCTCAGATTGAGACAAGGAAGCTTGAGGGAAGGAATGGAGACCAGGTTCAGACATTAGAAGCAGCCAAACGTCCAGCAACCGCACTGGCTCTTTTTGGAATACATTTGGAGGCAAAAGGACTATCAATGCATGTCAACCTTTTGCAGGCCACATGAGACAGTGGAAAAAAAGGCCAGATAGGCCTGGGTTGAAACCCCAGTGCTTCCAATTGACTGAATAACATGACCCTGGGAGAATTGCTTAAACTTTCTAAGCCTTCTTTCCCTAGCTTATGAAATAAGAATAGAATCATTTTCTGGAATTATATGAGAAAAGGCATGCAAAGAGCTAATTGTCTAGGGGGGCTTAAGCTGAGACTCATATAAATGTGAGTTCTGCTGTTCTTCCACACACGTCTTCTGATGTGTCTTCATTCTAGGCTTCAAACTGTCCCCAAGCCAATGGCGTTTACTGTACCCATCAGACTCCAGCTGCAATTTTGACTCAGGATGGTAACAGGGGGTGGGGCTGCTGGGTTTGAGGGCTCCCAGCAGTGAGGGGGCTTTGCCTTTTGGTGGGAACTCTCCTGCCGTGGGCACCATTAGCTGCTTTGAGTGAGGTCTCTTTGGCAGATGCTTCTTCTAGACCAAAAGTGATTCAAAGAAGACACAATAAATTGTGCTCAGGGCTGAACCACGCCTGCCAAGGACAGAGCTGCACACAGCAGGCCTTCTTGTTCTGTTAGAAGCACTTGGAGCCCCTGGGGTAAAGTTTCCTGTAAGTGTGGGTGTTAAAACAGTTTGTTTTGGTGTTGTTTTCGATATGTGCAACTCTGTCCAGAGGCTAAGACATGCAAAGCCTTGCCAGAAAGTCATCGCAGAGGAATAAATAATAGCATAACCACATCCTGAAGCCCAGCAATCATGCTGCACGCTCTCAGTCCCCGACGCCCCTTCTCTGGTCTCCAGCTCCAAACTTGTAGAGGTTTCTGCAAAGAGGTGCTAGGTGGAAAAATACTACAAATCTCTCTTGGCTCAGCAGGGCCCGCCCATGCTGGGATGGGGAGAATTCCAAGGTGAACAGGCTGCGTTATCACCCCAGACTTTCTTGGCACAAACAGTCCATTTCCAGCCCTGAAACGTATTTTCAGAGGGTAATGGACAACCAGTCCCAGAGTAAACACAACATGGCCAGTTTGCAGGTGTTATGTTCCTTTGTGTTTGCCAACCAGATGTTCCTCTCTGGGACTTGGTCTTTGGCTCTTTGGGCTCCCTGAGCTAAACAGAAATGTCACTCTTTCTTGCCCTCTTCAATAAAATAAAGCAAGTTTCTTACATGACAGGTCCCAAAATGAGCTGTAGATTTCACCTGCAAACTACTAATCTATTTGTGTCAATTTCTTTCTTTCTTTTTTTTTTTCTCCCCCCCAATCTGGATTAGGCCAAGAAACACAAGTCAAAATAAACATGTGAATCTTGACCTTTAAAAAAAAAGTAACTACTATAGCTGAGCTATAAAAATTACCCTGGGGAATTTAGGCTGCATAGTTCACGCCCGTGTCCCTGTGCTCTGGTTTGGCAGGGGGTGCAGCGGACACCAGCACACACTCCAAACCAAGGCCAAAGCGGGAAGGTGCCAGTGCTATTTCTACCGCTCCTGGTCGAGACAACCGGCGTGCTGCGGACCCCTGGGGATATTTGGACGGCATATTCTCTCTCTCTGTTTGGCCAGCTGTGCTGTGCAACAGTGGGTCAGCTTGGAGAAGGCTGAGTGCTTCTAGAATGTCTGACAGATTGAGGGAGATGGTGAAGTAGATGAACTTGGATTTAGGAACTGAGACTTTCAAAAGCCACTCCGAAGTTCAATCTCGTGTCATTCGCCTAGAAGGTTCCACCTGGTTCTTCTTGAACAAATCTTGGTCTGAGCATTGAACTGGTTTGATCATAGCTAGGTGGAGATTTACAGGAGGCCCCTTTTACAGCCCCTTTTACTATTAAACCTTAGAATTTGGGGGCAGAAAGGAGCTCCTCATTCTTTCATCCCAATTTTCTTCAGGTTGGGAGTAGCATCAGGTCATCACTCCTCAGTCACTGACTTAGCGTTATTCGTTCTCCCTAGGATATTCACAGAGGAGAGCAACCTGGGCTGCCCGGGGATTCCTGCCACTTGGGACCCCCCAGTCTTTCCCCAGCTCATGATAAAAGGAGGTAGCCCTAAAATGTCCTAGAGCTTAAAGTTTGATTGTGGAAAATGCACACAGCATGGTTGACTGCATAAGAAATTCAATGTCACACGTATTGTGTGTTCCTCAAAGCACTAGAGTTATAAGATCTATCTTCTTTGTGATCTTCATTGATTCTAATTAATAATACCTTATGCTACCATAAGTGGTTGTGGTTTGTAAAACACTGGCTTACTTGATTCAGGACAAATTTATAAGGCAGGTGGAATTAGGGCCCCTTTGCAGGTGAATTAACTTGGTGAGTGTATGTGATTTACCCAAAGTAATTTGCCAGTCAGCGCAAGACCAGACTCCAACTTTAACCTCTTAACTCTAAATCCAGGGCTTTTCCAAGCAGGCTGGGAGTTCCGTGTGGTAGGTGCCACTGTTCGCGTGGTATAAATGAGGACATTGAGCAGGGATGAAACAACTTTGCCTACAAAAAGTAGTTTGTGACAGAGCCTGAGAAACCTGCTTTTATTGACGCCTAGTCCGATGTTCCTTCTGGGTCTTCTGGAAGCTGCGAAGGGGATAATCTGAAAGTGGCAGAGATTTTGTGATCAGATGAAAAGAAATCCAATATATAAATTCTATTTTCGAAGTGATTATAAATTTGTAGTGTGTATGTCATCACAATGCATAAAATAAAATAGCAGCAAAAAAATCTTTACTACGCATCTCTTCTATTTATGGAATCTATTGTCCAACTATCCTTTTTTTTTTTTTTTTTTTTTTTGGTGGTATGCGGGCCTCTCACTGCTGTGGCCTCTCCTATTGCGGAGCACAGGCTCCGGACGCGCAGGCTCAGCGGCCATGGCTCACGGGACCAGCCGCTCCGCGGCATGTGGGATCTTCCCGGACCGGGGCACGAACCCGTGTCCCTTGCATCGGCAGGCGGATTCTCAATCACTGAGCCGCCAGGGAAGCCGCAACTATCCTTTTATATTATTACAATATTTGTGTGTGGGAAGTGTCACCTGTTAAATCAGTAATTTTGTATTCAAGACATGGTGGCTGATTATATACAGGCGTTGTGCTTGTATTCCCCATCTACTGACAGAAGTGATGGAGTCAGTTACAGCCTTGCGATTTCTTTTCAATGAAATGCATTTGTTTTCCTTTTTCATCCTGGTTTTATGAACAAGATTCCGGGGGTCGCTCTAGACTGACAGAGAAGATGGGGACGTGGGAATTAGTTCTGTCATCTGCAGAAGGATTTGCTTTCCTTCCTGTCCATGTGTATTCAGACAGAAAAGCACATTCAAGGGAGGCGCAGCAACTCCAGGGGACAGGACTTGCTGGTGGAATGTCAACTATCAGGTTTGCTTCGACATCATCCAGTGGGCTTTCCCAGTGAAATACCACAGGGCAATTCTCTATGGCATTTCAATTCTAAGGTATGGACCCCTCCACCCCAGGCCAGGTCAAGGGTCCCTGCTATGAGCTTTCTCTGATGCCCTGCACTTATATTGTTTGGCCAACTCCACTATTAAACCCTTACATGTCTATTTTCATTATTATTTTTTAATTAATTTATTAATTTATTTTTTGGCCACGCTATGCAGCTTGCAGTATCTTAGTTTCCTCACCAGGGATCGAACCCAGGCCCTGGTAGTGAAAGTGCTGAGTCCTAACCGCTAGACAGCCAGGAAATTCCCTATTTTCATTATTATTTAGAGTCAAAGGATCTAATACCGTTCTTGGCATCCTGCAGGGACTGATGTGAAGCAGTTGAATAAAGGCATGGAGGAATGACAAACGAACTTTAAATATGGCCTAATAGTGATCTCCCCTTTCTCTATAGGCTAAACATTTCAATATTCACTCAAAATTTAGCCCAGCCAGGAGGACTGTTGTGTTTTATTCTCTAAGCAAAACGAAATAGCTCTTTGTGTGTTGATAGACTTGCTCTTGGGCTTAAATTTTCTAAGCCTTGCTTGATGAAGTTAGGGTGTAGGTATCTGAAAGCACCCCCTGGTCGTGATGGAATTAAGTCCAAATTCCTTGCCGAACCCCCAAGATCTTCCTGCTTGTGCCTGACTCTGCGGTGTGGAGTCGTCAGTACCAAGCATTTGGCCATCCAGCTCTCCTGGCCTTACTGTCCACACACTCTTCTTCCTCTGCCTCTTTGCATGTTCTGCTCTCAATCAGGAATGCCCTTCCTCCATCGCCTTTGCTTGGAAAGCTCCTACACATATTGGGGAACCCAAATCAAATGCCACCTCCCTTTTTTCCTTAAAACTTTAAAAATCCCTCTTCACCCTCCCCACCTCTTGCTGGTACCTTTTATAGCATTTTGTTTATGTGATAATTATTGTTCTGATCACATTTAACCAGAATTACTAGAAATCCTTGCCTCTTTATGGGCAGGTACAGTATTCTACTAATTTGGGTATCCCTTGAACCTAGGAAAATATCTGGTACAGATTAAATGCTTAAATCTTTGTCGGATAAGCACCTGACTGGCTGAATGAATGAATGAGAGAGAAATAGAATGTAGAATGATGACGCACTTTTAACTTATGAAAAATGATGAGATGGTTTATTCATAATTTTAGATCAGTAGACATTTCTAGCGTGATCTACTGGATGACAAGCTTCTGGGTGACAATCCACCCAGCTCAGTACCTGGCAAATATTAGGGGTTAAGTAAAGTTTTGTTGATTGAATGAAATAGATGTAAGAACAAGTGGTCTGAGATTCTCCTGCAATTATGTAGGTTGACCTCTGGCTTCGTTTAGTTTACATTTGGTGATCTTTTATTACAAGCCTGCCCCTATGAATTTCTTCTCTCTGTTCCTGTTTAATTCCTAAGCGCTGGGGACGCTAATGCCCTTATGATATACTGCAAAAGATGATACAGGGAAGTTTAGAAACTTTGTGAAATATGGTATTGAATACCAAGTAAAGGCTTACTGGTTATTTTCAAATTTGACTTTCCTTCCTTGGGTTTCTAGCATCTGAGATCATTAAAAATAGATAGCATTTTAGACCATTTTAAACACCTATCTTACTTTATTTCCACCATTATTTTTGCTTTCTCTTCCTGTGGTTCTCTGAGGTTGAAGAGAGAAACCTCAAGGTTACTTTCAATATCAGACTGTTTCATTGTTCAGGGCCCACGTTCCTAGGTTAATTTATTCTCAGCATTCTGCAGCCTTTTATAAAAAGATGGTTTGCAAAACCGTACTTTATAGTCAAAATGTAGGATTCGAAAACTTGAAACTCAGATTAATATGACCACTCTAGTGTCATTTGGATTTAAATTGTGAGGAGAAACCGGGAATGATGCTATTAGCTACCTAAGGAAATTAGGTGTACCTCTCCTCACAGCACAAACATTTTTGAGCACCTGCCATGTGCCAAGTACATAGTCATGGTCGAATTCTTCAGGATGACAAAAAATTTAATGCCTTTTATTACAGATTTTTAACAATTCAATTTAAGTTTAGGTCATGCTTTATAACTGTTTACAGAAGTTTTATGTGTATACAACTAATCATGAACATGTTTATTGTTTTTATTAGTTACAGTGTGCTTAATCAATATCTGTTGAATGAATAAATGATTGATAAGTAAAAAAATAAGTAAAATGTGGGGAGAATATTCAGCTAGATGATCTATCTGATGTGGAGGTCACATTCAAGGCTTTTATTGATATTAACATTTCACCAGCAACTAAACAGCAGACAACAACAGTTTCACTTTTAATCCTAATATTCTCTCTTTTTAATAATCCATCTGGGACAAGGCTGAAAATCCTTACTTACCCCAGCATCGATGTAGCTCAGATCCATCTCCGATTTCTTATTTCCTCACCCACTTTGATTTCCTTCCTTGTAGCATTTGTATCCATATCTGTTTCCTTCCTAGATTGCAGGTTTCTTTGAGGCAGGGACTTCCTTATTGATTTCCTTCTCCCCACCCCAAAATCTACTATAACGTGTAATAAATGTCTGTTGAATAAATACGGACTTGCTCAAAAGAACAACAGACCCCCAGAAGTACAAAAGATAGAGGCATCTGAGCATGTTGACATTTTTTATTCTGCTTGAATCTTGTCCACACCAATGACTGAAGGTCTTCTGTTTTCCCCTCCCTTTTCTCCTAGTTGGAGGACTTTATGTACACTTGTTAAAAGAATGCAAATGTTGACTGGTGAGTCATTGATCGAAACTCAGAGAGTGAGGAAACAGGCCTCGGAGGGCCTGGCTCCACTTTCCCAGGCACCAGGCACAAGGCTGCTGGTGCAAAGTCCCTTGTGAAAGTCGGGCCTGAGTTCTTGACAAGCTGCAAAGGCACACGCTTTCAATTTTGCTCTGAAACAGTGTCTGAAATCAATACCCATCACACAGAACATGGCGGAGGCTGGGAGGCTGGCAGGGCTGCTTCTGACATGTCAGGAGCATCTCAGCTGTCCCTAAGGGTGGTGCTCTGGCCTTGTTCAAGTTGGGCAGGAGCCTGAGCTGTTCTCTTCGGATACCCTGGAGCAGTTTTGATCCATGAGAGCCAGTGAGAGAAAAGAAGATCTGACACCTTGGCTTGTGTTCTGGTCTAGCAGGGCCCGTTTTAATTCATTGAATTGATTTGTAGCGCTGATATCTTAAAAAAAGTGATTCATTTTGTTGCTGGGCAAGAGAAATGGAGAGAAATGAGCCATTCTGGGTGGATTGCTAAGGCTGATCCATGCAAGAGGTAGACGTCTGACCCCGCCAGTGGGTCAGGATATGGGTGAGCTCCTGACATACAGTCTTTGAGACAATGTGTGCAGTGTCCAGCATGGTGCCTGGTGGATCATCCGTGTTCCCGAGTCTTAGAGCTTTTCTCCGATGTGTTACACCTAAGTCTTTTCTTGGAATTAATATAGATGTGTACCCATTTTAAGCAAGATATACAATAAGGGCCATGTATACTTCTGAAGTAGGGAGCTATTTCAGGCACTTCTCATTGGGTCAGTTAGCATGCAGTCATCCTTGGAGGGTAACCCCTTTTCTCCCTGATCCCTTTCTTCCTGCAACTCCCAGCACCCCCAATTGTTTATCTGATGTGCCCTGAGGCTCATCTCTCTCCTGAATTATGGCAACAGGGCATCCTAGTTGATCATTCTGTCCCCAGATTCTCCTGTCTCCAATTAAGTACATCCTCTGCATTCGGAGTGTTCATTCTCACACAGATAGATCATCTTCATTTCCAGGTATATTCTCCAAAGCTTCTCATTGTCATCGGTAGAGTATTTCCAGAAATATTTGAATTGGGTTATTGTATCTTTACCTCAGCCCACATACCAAACCCTGTCTCTGGTCTCTCCTTTCTGTATGTTTCTAGGCATGTAGGACAGTTTGTCCCCTCTCAGACATGCCCACTGTACTGTCAACTAACTCTGTTGTATGACAGGCTCCTCTTCACCTGCAAGACTCTGCTCAAACACCATTTCTTTTCTGTAACTCTGCATGTTTTCCCGACACAAAGAATTAATCATTCTACCCTGTTCTGATCCCTTATAATGTTTCACGTATCTTTATAGCAACATTAACCATTCAGTGTTATTTTACCATTGATATTTATTTTCAAAAAATCTTCCATATTAAGCTATGAAGGCAGAAATTTTAATTTATGTTTGAACTTTTTGTGCCCATCATGGCACCTGCTAGTTGTCTAGTAGGTGCTTTGACAAAAGTCTGGATTTTATTTTTTAAAAATAAATTTATTTATTTATTTACTTTTGGCTGCGTTGGGTCTTTGTTGCTGCGCGTGGGTTTTCCTTAGTTTCGTTGTGGTGTGCAGGCTTCTCATTACTGTGGCTTGTCTTGCTGCAGAGCACAGGCTCTAGGTGCATGGGCTTTGGGCTCAGTAGTTGTGGCACATGGGCTTAGTTGTGCTGCGGCATGTGGGATCTTCCACCTGCGTCCCCTGTGTTAGCAAGTGGATTCTTAACCACTGCACCACCAGGGAAGTCCAGAAGTCTGGATTGAATCTTCAAATTTGAGGCACATGAGTCCCTTGGGTTTGACCACTCATCAATATGACATATTGATATTTATTGGTTGTTGCTACTACTTTAAGAGTTGGCTATAGATATTATGCCATCTTAAAATCAGATCCTATTGGATCTCAGCACTAAAAGTTTCTTAATAGGCTTCTGATCCATGTACTTCTTTTGGTTTAGCACAGCGCTTCTTAAATTATTTGTTCCAAAAATTCTGGGCTCTGATGCATGCAAAATATCTGCATATATTGATAAAGTGTCCATGGACTTCCAAAATCTACTCAAGAGATAGACTTACTTAGAAGTCTCTGATGGAGAAGAATCTTTTAGAACGAGGA
Source organism: Kogia breviceps (assembly GCF_026419965.1). Taxonomy (NCBI): domain Eukaryota; kingdom Metazoa; phylum Chordata; class Mammalia; order Artiodactyla; family Physeteridae; genus Kogia; species Kogia breviceps. Next base: position 119,338,652 of record NC_081312.1, on the reverse strand, counting down.
CTCTTTTTTTTCATTGACATTCTTTTTTTAAAATTAATTTTTATTGGAGTATAGTTGTTTTATGAGGACTCTGTCTTTATTTTTCTGCTAGGTGACTTATCTATGGGAAAGACAGGCTTATGAATGGGGAAGCCAGTTTTCATGATTTGTATTTTCATTACCTGGGAACAAACTGAGACTAATTTGTGAGGCACTGAAATCAGCATGATCTTCAGGTGGTCATATGTTTTAATAGGACTGGTTTAAGTCATTGCTTCCATGGTAACTTGGTGGCAAGAGAAACCCACACTCTCTTCATATCCATTACCCATTGGTACTGAGGCATAATTCTTGATGGATAGAAGCCCAGCTAGAGTGTCTGGGTTTCAGCCCTGGCTCCATTAAGGAGCGTGACCTTGTGCAATTTACTCAGATACTTTCAGTTTCAGTTTCCTCATCTGTAACATGGGAATAATAAAAATTGCCATGGGGGATAAGATCACAATATGACACATTGTAGAACATCAAAGATTTATGTAGAGGGCTTGGCTTGGTGCCTGGTGTAGCCTGAAAAAGTAGCCATTTATAATGATTACTTTTATTTGATGCTCTCTTTTATTTGATGCATTGAGTTGGTTCTCCTAGGCTTGGTTTTTTCAATTTATTTTTAAATTGAAGTAGAGTTGATTTACAATGTTGTGTTAATTTCTACTGTACAGCAAAATGATTCAGTTATACACATATAGATATTCCTTACTAGATTTGGTTTTGATTTATATTTCATACATTTGATAAGTGTTAATACTTTGTGAAAGGGAATGCTGTGATTTTGAATATTTAAAATTGCCATTCTTTACAACAACACACATCCTGTATGCCAAATGATTTTTGGAATGAAATATCAGTAGGAAAAAAAGGCCAACCACTTATGTAGAGATCAATGCTTGTTAAATTTTAAGAAGTTAGGATTAGAAGGTTACTTTATATGAAACTTTTGTCTGATGTCTTTTGTGTTTTCTTGAAACACAAAAATAACTAAATACATTAGTTAATGATTAGTGTCCTAATTCTTTTAGTTTTTCTTAACCCTTTGATTGTTCAGTAGGCCACGGGAGGTAGAAACAAATTCTAGTCTTAGTTCTCATATGATATCAGAGAAACTGACTGAGAAAATATATTCGAATTGGTATTTAAACACTTTTGAATACGTACCATGTGTCAGCTATTGCCTTTGTACGTAATGTCTCAATTTTCATAAATCTGTTAGACAGATCTTATTACTTGATTTCAGAGGTGAGGAAATGAAGGCCCGGGGAGGTTATAAAAAGATTATGTTGTAAAAAGATGCTTTTTCTATTGAATTAACATTAATTTGGCCTTTTGTCTGGTTTTGCTGATTTCAGGTGAACTGGATTGAAGGAGGGCTGAGTCACTGACATGGTAGATCAGTTCTCTCATTTGAACAGCAGGGTTTTTATAGCCTGCTTTGTCAGGAAAAACATTCCTTAGACTATCGCTTTTTGTTTAAAACATAAATCATTGTGTTGAATGCTTCTGATTTGGCTGTAGAGCAAGCAAGCACATGCCCTCCAGAAATATCAAGAAAGGAGAAGCTTACCGCATGGCAAACTGCCTCCACTTCTCATCCAAAATAGACCTCTGGCTGAGGTTGTCAAAGTCCGTTTCACATTCCTTTGGTGGGGCTTACAGATGATCTCTTTAGGATAATCTCTTTGGAGCAACATCATTTGCCTAAATATTAATTTGATACTATTCTACATTTTGTCATTGTTAAAGCATTTGAAAAGGTAGCTTTCTATAATGGAGCTAGAAGCATTTTTATTTGTGTGTGATAGGTTAGAGCAGTGGTTCTCAACAAGGGGTCCATTTAGCCCCTTGGGACATTTGCCAGTGTCTGGAGACATTTTTGCTTGTCAACAGCTGGGGGTTGCTACTGGCATCTAGTGAGTAGAGGCAAGAGATTCTGCTAAGCATTCTCCAGTGGCCAGGACAACACCCTCCGCACCACCCCCCCGCCCCCGCACTGCCCTCAACAGAAATTATCTGGTCCAAAGTGTCAATAGTGCCAAGAAACAATGATCACTCCCGTATTACTAATCTGAGCCCAGTAAAAAATATTTCTCCCTTCCAGCACAAGCAGAGTTAATGTGGTGTTGAATTCTGTGGCTTTATCTCAACTCCCAAGTCTGAGATGATCAATGCCTCGAATTCTTTCCTTGCTGTCAGTTATTGACTTTCTCTCAGTCTCTGGTATCCAAGCTCTTGTTGCTGGGGGATGCTTGTAGGATGGTGCGGGAGCTGAAGGAGATCTTGCACCGTTTCCTCCCTCCCTGAAACGTGCTTTTAACTAGATAGAGAAAAATTATCTAATAAAATAAATTTACCACTAAGCCAATGAAGAGATTCTGGAGACAGGAGTAGATGATCTTGCTGATAAGAATTAGAAATATGATTTGAATATCTTTGAGGAAATAATTTATTTATGCAGTGGATAAATTCCTCTCAAGTCATTTAAAAATATGATTGTTGCATTCTTAAGACGAAGAATCCCCCATTTACCTGCCAAACATTCTGGGTGTTTCCACTGGTATTCCATCTTCAATCTTCAGTACAATAAATGAAATATGATGCTTGTGTGGTTATTTTGTGTCAAATTTCAGTCTGATTTCTCAAACCTTGTCTACATTCATGTATTTAATTAACAAACTAATTTTTAAAACCATGTTTTTGATGCCTAATATCAATACATTTCAGCACTCTCTCAGCTCCCGAGCAATGCAAATGTGAACAGAGTATGGTTGCTGTGCTTGAAAAACTGATTAAGTTTAGTGGAAAAAAAGACTTTTAAGCAGATATTTACAATTAATGGGGTCAGTGCTATACAAGGAGAAATTCAAAGTGCTCTGGGAGCACACATAGGACAAATTATGTTTTGGGAATTGAGAAAAAAATTTAAGCACAAGGTAATAAATGTGTTGGGTATTGAAGAATGAATAGGAGTCTTCTGGACAGAGGAGTGACAGTCAGAGGCAAGAAGATATTAAAGAGCATGGATTGATTGATGTTCAGTGGCAGGAATATGACATGAATAGGAATGAATGGCATGAGATGAAGCTGGAGATTTTTCTCCTAAATATGATGAGCTTTTTGGGGGAAGGGGATCTGCCCTATTCTTCTTTGTATCCCTGGTGCCTGGGACAGTGCCAAGAACATAGCATCTCACAGCATCAGCAGCAGTAGCAACATCAACACGGCAAGGGATTGTAGATTGTGTGCTCCAAGTCTCTAAGCAGAGAAACAATATGGTTAGAGTTGGAGGTACAGGGAGAGGATAGATAGGAACAGAAGTAGGAAGTCTCATCCTAAGGGAACTGTAATCAGGGCAAGTTGTCATAAGGACCACGGCAAAAGAAAAGAATGAAAGGAAAGGGATTCTAGAGATATTTGGTAGGTAAATCTAGTAGAACTTGGTGAAAAAATGAAATTGAAGAGTGATATAAGTGGTAGTTGGAGGTGTTATCATTCATAGTGTATGCAGAGTATACTTAGAACAATCTAGTTTTCAGAATGTCATATATGAGGGAGCACCTTCAGATGCCTTGGATAAGCAGTGCTCTGGTTGAGAAATATTGGCCTGAAGATTTGCTGGCTCACATGGTGATTATCTCCCATGCTTTGTCTTCAGGAACCTTGGCTACTGGCTTCTGAACCATCTTGCTTGGCGTTGGCATTTCTGTGACCTCCCAGGATGGGTCTTGGCCTTACCATCCCTTTGCCATCCTGGCCCACCACTCCCAACTTTAATCACAGACTCAGACAGTTGCCTGATCTCTAGATTCTCGTGACAGCCTGCCTACTTGCTCTTCTTGTCCTCACCAAACTCACTGACCAAGCACATCACACAAGAAGAGGTGAGTGAATCTTTTCCTTACTCTGATGGTAAAGTCAGCATTCCTTTTACATTCCAATGACCACAGGAAAGTGTATAGTCTTTCTTAGTATCCATGGGGGATTGGTTCCAGGACTCCCAGCCGAGGATTCCCAAATCTGTGGATGTTCAAGTCCCTTATATAAAATGATGGTAGTACAGTTGGCCCTCTGACTCTGTGGTGTCACATCTGTGGAGATGGTGGGCCGGCTGTATTTTAACACAATAACCCTAATATACTCCCCTCCTTAATAAGATATACAACAATTTCTTAACATGTTTATTTCTACCAAATTAAGTTTTGAGAACCATTCTTGTTAGTAACACTGATCTAGGATATTTTCGTGATATGAAATTAACTTTGGTATGCACAACAAAAAGAATAACAAATTCTACATAGACCACCTTTGCTGTGAGGTTTACATTTCTGAGTCTCTCAAGAAATAGCACAGCAGCTCTGACTGTCTTCACATTTTTATGTTTGATGGTGCCAGTAGATTTTCTCAGCATTTATTCTAAAAGAGACATACTTAATGAGTTCCTTAAATGCAGGATGATTCTGATTTTATTTGTGGAACAGCTCCTCCTTTAGCATGGCTTAGTACAACAGAATGCATCTGAAGCCTGCTATACTGTCCAAAATTAGGAAGTTTCATGCAGCATATTGTCAAATGAACTGCATCATTTGGGAAAGTACACAGTCCAGTGAGATCTAGGTTTGACTTCCTGGTCTACCACTTTCTTGATGCAAGATACTTAACTTCCTTATGCCTCAGTTTATAAAATTAGCATCCCAGAGTTGGTGTGAGTATAAAGTGAGGGAGTGTATTGAAAGTATCAGCAGGAAGATAGGTCCTTCAACAGAAGTTAGAGGTTCTGGCTCAAGGCCTTGCTCACGTTCAAGGAACACCAAACCACAGAAATGCCCTCATTCCCTGTTAATGCATCAAAAATTTAAGCTAGTCAGTCAATCTGGCACAAAGTGGTCATAAAGATATATATTTTCCAATTTTAGTCTTTTTATATATGGAAATTGGGTAGACATGGAACCCAGGGACTTACAGTTAATAATAAATAGTTCAGTCCATGGCTTACAAGGCAGAGTTGGGGCCAGGTTGTGAAGAAGGGGCAACGGAAGACTGGACATATTCGAACATAGTCCATATACTGTTAACCAACCTCTGCACAGAACCAGGTTCCTTGCATTTGCTCTTTATGACCACCCTGCAAGGATATACTGAGTCAGTTTACATATGAAATAACAGGAGCTTAAAGAAGTTAAGTAACTTTCCAAGATCACTTGGCCAGTGAGGATGGATAGCTGGGTTTGGTTTCAAATCTCATGCCTTTCCAATGTTCCATGCTGTTTCCCAGGGACTGGAAATGAGCCCGTTTGTAGATACTGAAAACAGGAGGGAGTTTGGAAATCTCTGCTCCCAGGATGTAGGCTGTCTGAATTGACTATGTCTATAGAATGGAGGACAGATTCAACCATGGGGCAGTCAATCTAAGTCTTCTGCAAGGCTCTGCCTGTCATCCCCAGGAGCCCTGCTCAGTCTCTGTCATCCTTGTCCCCATGGGCCCTGCCCTGCTCCTGGCTGAGGAAGGGTCTTGTCTTTATAGGGTGGGTCAATGGTACTCAGTCAGCAAGGTAGGGACATTACACAACTGGGTTGCTGATTCTTACCTCTAACATTTGGTTTACAGTTACTAGAGTTTTCTATGAGCATTCTAGGCTGGTCTGGTTAATATTTATCTATTGCCTCATTTTAAGAAGGGACTTAGGCAGTTTTTAGAATGTAATAATAGCAATAGCAGCAGATTAAATGACTATAATGGGAAAATAAAATGAAGGCGGGATTAAATCAACACACAAAATGCACACCTCAAAGACACATCATTGAGTACCATGAATGTTGGCATAGAAAGGTCCCAGGGAGCCTGTTGCTGAGATTTCTGATCTAAGCTGATACCAGATGAGGCTCTGACCTGGAGACTCTACCTGCTTGTCACATCCTTGGAACAGGTCATGCCTTATCTGCTGGTACATGGTCTGGATGTTGGACTATGCAGAATTCTGCCAGGTCATCATTTCCAAATGGCTTTATGGGAGAGGATGTGTTGAAGGAGAGTAACAACTAAGAAAGCCTAGATACAGAACATCGTGAAGGCAGTCATAAGTTGTATTGCTGTGTCAGAATTCTGGATCAGAAGCAAACTATCCTGCTGCCTCAAAGAATGACACTGTAGGCATGAACCAGTGTCCTATTTATGGGGAGCTAGTCTATCCTAGTGGTTAGGAACATAGATTATAAGTAAAGTAAGATAAGTTGAATCTACTTAGTAGTTGAGTCACCTTAGGTAAGTTGTTTAATTTCACCTCTCAAAGATAGAGCTGTTTTCCATGTTATATACCTTACTGTAAAGTTCCATACAAACACAGTTTAGAGCAAAAATACTTATAATGGCTATTTTTTTTAACACAAGTTAATGTTAGAAAGTATAGATACATTTCCAGACACCCATTATCCAAGAGTTTGATTCATCAACACTGCCCAGAAATGATTAAATGTTATTTAATAAGCTTGACATAAGTCATAAAGAAACAACAAGAGGCTTTGTCAATCACTCTTAGCTAAAAATGTTAACTCTTGATCCGATGCAGGAATTATGGCACTCAGACCACCTGGATAAAAGTACAACCTAGAGAAAGAAGTGAATTAGGGGTGAGAGTGAAGAGCAAGGCAGAGTGGTAGAGGACCCCTATATTCATCTCCTCTAACTTCTTGGCATCCAGGAAGGTAGATGCAGATGGGGGGGGAGGTGACAGATTTTATTCAGTCTGAAGATTGCTTCCTTTTGAAGCTTTTCTTAGAGACAGAAAATAATGAATGTCACTTCAACTTCTTTTTACTATGAGTGTTACTGTCCCTGGGATACCGTTTTAAAAATATACTATGCCAATGTATTTTATTCTCCTTAAATTATGTCCAAAGGGCAACTCGTCTACCTAAAACATTAATTTGCTCAGGGTACACTTAGACCAAAGAGATCAGTGCTCACTTTTGAGTTTCAGAACAGGTTTTCTTGAGTCTTCATTGAAAGCTAGGGTCTGTTGAAAGAGAAAATGGTTATTTAAATTCCACTCTTCTTCATAATCATACCAAGAGCCAAGACACAGTACAGAGAGGAGCAGATAAAAGGTTTAAGGGAATGTCTTACTGGATAGGAAATAGTAGAAAATTCTTTTACCATGGGAAAGAGGAGCTTAGTTAATAGAGGGAAGAATCAGAAGGCAAAAGCTGGGGTGAAAATTCTTGTGGGGTTGCTCAGAGGGACCCAGTGGCTCTGTCACTTGGAAGAAGGTGGGAAAGACAGATTGAGGAGGGAAGCCAAAAGTAAAGGATTGGGAGAAAAGAGGACACTGGTGTCCTACTACCGGTTCCCCTCTTCCTATTTGAATTCTGGGGAGACCACTTAGCCAAATGCCCCAGGCCAGTGTGCTGATATGGTCATGGGTGAATACTAATGGATTTGGGAAGGTTAGGCAGAGAGAATCTGAGCTAGTTCCCATGACCTGTGTCAGGTATGTAAGAAATCCATATCTGAGGTCCTCAGAGTCAGGAGGCCTACAAGGTAGTTGAGAATTATGATTTTGTATCCTATACAAATATAAATAGTATGAGTTCCAAACAAGTGTTGGCGTCATAACCTGGATTCCTTGAACTGACTTCTTTCCAGGTAACTGTAACGATTAACTTAGAGACTGTGCATATATGTGTAAGGACTACTTTATATACTGTACGCAGTGTATTCAGAATAGATCTAGTATTGAGCAAGGAGTCAATCAATGATATCTGATATTATTGTTGCTAATGCAGAATGGGCGCTGGTTTGCAGGAGGAGGCAGATTTGGAAAGCACCAGTGTGGTTTCTCATCCAGGAATATCTGCAAATATCTTAGGTTAAGATATTCTGGCTTGGTTGTGCAGTAGGCCTAATAAGATGTGGTTGTGTGAAGGATGCCTTCATAGGTGCACCCATGAGAGTGGCATCACATCCTGAGATAGGCCAAGCCAGTGCAAACTCATGGACATTGTTGGCCCCAGATTGTCATATTATGGCATCCTGGGAGTCAGTGGGACTGCACCTTGGAAAAGGGACTGAGGGGAATGGATATTGGATATTGCAATGGATATTGCAGGAGAATGATTCTCCTGCAAGGAAGAATTTGTGGACCAAAAAAGCAAGTTAGACGAAGTCAGGGTGAGATTGTATTTCTATAGTCTGAGATTAACTGAGGGGTGAGACCATGTTTATTTGGTCTTCTGGCCCCCAAAAGCTCACACAGTACCTGGTATATATTAGGCCCTCAATTAATGTCTGTTGAAAGACATTATGTCCCATGTATGTATTACATAAATAAGAAACTTAAGGAATGTCGGGAGATATCCACCAAAATTCAAGGGTGATATTTAATGTATTTCTTGGTCTAGGGCCAAGTTCTGCAGAATAAAATCCCAACACCTGAGTCTCTGCTACTGATAGATGTGATTTTAAAAAGAACTGAGAGATTTTTAAAGTCTCACTGAGAAGAAAAGAAGAAAGTTTTTAAAATGAAAGATTAATTCATAGAATATGTGTATTATTTGTTTGGTTCATCTCCGTGCCTGGGAAGTTGTAAGTATTCATTGAATTTAAATCATTTAATAGGGTCTTCCCTGGTGGCACAGTGGTTAAGAATCCGCCTGCCAATACAGGGGACACGGGTTCGAGCCCTGGTCCGGGAAGATTCACACATGCGGCAGAGCAGCTAAGCCCGTGCGCCACAACTGCTGAAGCCCATCCACCTAGAGCCCGCGCTCGGCAACAAGAGAAGCCATCGCAAAGAGAAGCCGTGTACCACAACGAAGAGTAGCCCCCTCGCCACAACTAGAGAAAGCCCGCATGCAGCAGCAAAGACCCAACGGAGACAAAAATAAATAAATAAAATTTAAAAAGTAAAATAAATCATTTAATAGATGATTCTGGAGCACCTCGTGTGTGCCAGACCATTGTGCCAGGTGCAGACATACTCCTTTCAACCGGGAGCTCAGGGTCTAGTGAAAGAAACAGGCAAATAAACAGATAATGATTGTATGATAAGGTAAGTGTCATGACAGAGCAATAAGTGGGATTTTTATGAGAGTGGTACTCTTCTTCCATGTCAGAGACCATCAAATGTGGCTGAATGCTACCTACATGTGTCTTATTAGGTCCTTTCAGTGTTGGTCAAATCAGCATTAAAAAAATTTTTTTTTCTTCAGTCGTCATCATTTACAAATAAGTTTTATTTTCCTGTAAACATCTGAATTACTGGCTTTCTTTGAAAATGTGGCAGCTCTGCCAATCCTGGGTCCATATTTCCAAGTGGCAGTGATTTGGCTGCTGAGTGATGGAGGCTCCATTTAGATGGGGCACGTGGTCCCCAAACCATACTCTACTGGCCCTTCAACACTGAGGCTGTCAGTGGGCCCTCACAGTCATACCTGCAGTGCTGTTTTCATGGCACAGAATTAAGAGGAAGTTGAAGTATTTTCTGTATCTATTCAAACTGGAATAATGGAAGATACCTTGAGAGGGTATTATGTTTCATGCAAGAAAGAAGAAAGCAAATTTATTTGTAAATATGAAACACATTCCCAGGTGTTTAAGGTACAAATCAATTCTATCTACGCAAAGTGATGTAATTTAAGAATCCTTTATGAAATAACCACATTGAGAACCACGGGCCAAACTGAAAATAAAATTACTGAAATTTCAACAGGTTTTACATCTCAAGGAAAATAAATTAGGATGTTGTAAATTCAGTAAGAATGAAGATACTTTGGAGGCATTGAAGTTTTTACGAGGTAGCAAGTTTATCAAAAAGGATTTTCTGGGTGCAGTAGAAATCATGTGTCATGAACAGATATAAACATGTACAACCAGAAACATTGCTACTTAGTGTGCTGAATGTTTGAGAACCAGGACCAACTTCACAGGCAGGGCTCCATGCTTAGGGTTTAATGCCCTATGGTTAAGTCTTAAAATTCTTAATAATTTTATCTTTGAATTTGTGCTTTGTTCATGAAGTCTGATGGGAAAATGGAGCGTGCCCCAGGTCTGCAGCCTAAACTCATGTGCAGTTCCATCTCCAGCACCTCACTGCCTGCATTCCTGGGAAGGATGCTCAGCCACCTACTTCCCCACTTCCTGGTGCCCCAGACCTTGCCTGGACCCTGCCTCTCATCCCCACCTCATGACTACTGCCACCGTCTCCCCCTAGCGGGGGTCTGGGGCAAGATGTGTGGACAGTCAGTGCTGGACAGGCATGTCCTCCTCCTACCTTGGAGCCAGGTATGGTGGTGGCTGTCTTCACCCTGGGCTAGCAGTGCCAGGGTGTTGTTGGTGGGTGACTTGGCAGGAGTGACCCTCTCATCTATCCTTAGTCTGTCATGTCCTGGACAAGAGATTGGAATGCCCCTGGGGGTTGCCCATCGGCCATGACTTGGGGTGGTAAGCCCACGGTAAGAGAAGATACCTTCCACACCCATGGTTGGGGCATGGTGTGCTGGTCCAGCAGCGCGTGGGAGGGGCATCCTGGCAGTCGGTGGGTCACATACCAGCATGAACACATATGCCTGCTCATGATGTCACAGGGCAGGGTCTGTGATAGTCTACTTTGATTGCCTCTTCTTCATTCTGTTGGCAAAGGTAAGAGTCTTGCCCTGGGATTATGGGGATGGCTGAACACGTGACACTTGACACAAGACAAATGAGATTGACAGCAGTTATTAGTCACCTGTACTCACAGCTCCAGGGAGGAAGAAGTCATGTGCCACACAGGGCCACAGAGGAGTTGCACTTGGGAAGAGACTAAATAAGCAGAGGCTGTGAGAGCAGGCTTTGTAGTAACAAGAGGTAGAGGTGACCCCTGATTTCCATGGGAGGATGGAATTGGCTTGTTTGAATAATTCTGTGGGCTGGCAAGGGACTGAAACCTGCTGCTCAGGAACAAGCAAGCCCTGTGTTGGGCCCCCATGATAAGGAGGGGTGTTTGGTGAGGGGACCTCATCTACAGGAGCAGAGTGGGGAGGGGAACTTGTCATTATGCCATTTGAGACCCTCTTGGCTTCAGATGTCAAGACAGCATGTAATATTGAATCTTAATTTTGGGTCTTACACCATAGGGTTTGCACTCATCTTATGAGTCTCCCTATGCCTGAGGAAAAGCAGCATTAAATAGCAAATAAAATCATCTTGACAGGACACATCGAGGGAGCTCTGGGGAAAGAGAGACAGAGACAGAGACACCATGAGACTGGGGAGAAATGAAAAAGTTTCGTACTTTAATACCTTTAATGTCACTTTTTTGCTGCTTTGAGAACAAGGGGCCTTGCATTTTCATTAGGCATTAGACTCCACAAATTGTGTAGCTAGTCCTGCTGAGAATTTAGAGAAGTTGTGTGAACTAGTAAACGGGGTCCATGTTGCTTACTTCCATTACCTATTTGACCCTGCAAGTATTTGAGTTTGGGGCTGTGACACAGAGGATGCACCTTGAAATGAACTATTAAATGTGCAGTAAAGCTCCCTGATGATCCATTTGTGGTCTGTGAAACCCCAGAAGTTAGGTAATCTCCTATTTCTCCTGGGGTACAGTGTCTCTATTCCCAACAATAATTCTGAATCTCCATTTGATCATTAACATGTAAATGTGAGTCATAAAGCACTGAAATGAATCCTTGATTGTTGCCATTTTCAGTTATTTATCCTATGGACCATCTGATCATAAACCTCCTCTCCTTTTTTGCCAGAATTGGTAATCTGGTCCACAATTCTTAACCTGGTTGTCCCCTTGTGAGTTTAAAGTCATTATTCTAACTTCACTGATTATTGACTTTTATTATTTAAGAGCTGAAAAACAGCAAGTAATGTAACATGCTGTGAAATATTTTTCCTCTTGCTAAGAAAATATGTTGGTTGCTGGCAAGGGACTTGTATTCAAGGGAATCCTGCAGGAGCTGAGCTGGCTTCGGCTCTCTGTACCTCTGGCTCTATTTATATTGTGAGGCTTCTTGGGTTTGGTAGTTACTTTCCACTTGCAAGTTGAAAGGGTCTCAATATTATTTAAACAGGGGAAGAAGCTTAAATAAAATCTTAAAGACTCATTGTTATGTGGGAGAATATCAATTTGATTTATAGACTCCCCTTCCTTTTAAATGAAAATCTTTTTATTGCTTTCAATTACAGAGAACATTTCTAACCAACAGCTAAAAATAAAAAAGTAAGTACTGCCAAAGAGAAGTCCTACTGGGCCTAGTTAAGGAATAAAAAATGTTCACTTATAATTAAAGTTGTTCCTCAGAGGCAAATTAACACATATGTTCTTAACCTAATTTCTCTGTGTGTGCATGCACGCAGGTTAAACAACTACTGTGTTTGGTTACAGTATGGATTTGCATAGGGAACCCTCTTTTTTAATAAGCAAAGGCAAAATCCACCCAAACTTGGGAGCACATATTCTAAAATAGTGATGTCAGATCATAGAGTGGGCCCAATCTTCCCCATTTGGGTTTTGAACCAACTGAGAAATAAGATAAAGGAATAAGGTAGGTGGAAAACAAAACATTACCCTTATTAGTGGCAAAAGTGGTTAGCATGAAATGTGACCTAAGAATGAGAGCCAAATGTAAAGATTTAAGTATGAGACATGACTCCATAAAACTCAGGAAAACATTCTCTGTCATAAATCATAACAATGTTTTCTTTGGTCAGGCTTCCAAGGCAGTACAAATAAAAACAAAAATAAACAAATGGGACCTAATCAAACTTACAAGCTTTTGCACAGCAAAGGAAACCATAAACATATTTTCTCCTATGGACTGGGAGAAAATATTTGCAAATGATGTAACTGACAATGGCTTAATTTCCAAAATATACGAACAACTCTTACAACTTAATAACAACAACAAAAAACCCAAACAACCCAATCAAAAAATAGGCAGAAAACCTAAGTAGACATTTCTCCAAATAAGACATACAGATGGCCAATAGGCCCATGAAAAGATACCCATCATTGCTAATTATTAGAGAAATGCAGATCAAAACTACAATGAGATGTCCCCTCACACTGATCAGAATGGCCATCATTAAAAAGTCTACAAATAACAAATGCTGGAGAGGGTGTGGAGAAAAGGGAACCCTTCTACACTGTTGGTGGGAATGTAAGTTGGTGTAGCCACTATGGAAAACAGTATGGAGGTTCCTTAAAAAACTAAAAAATAGAGTTGCCATATGATCCAGCAATCTCACTCCTGGGCATATATCTGGACAAAACCATAACTTGAAAAGATATATGCACCTCTATGTTCATAGCAGGACTATTTACAATAGCCAAGATGTGGAAACAACCTAAACAACCATTCACCGACAGATGAATGGCTAAAGAAGATGTGGTACATATGTACAGTGGAATATTACTCAGCCATAAAAAAGAATGAAATAATGCAATCTGCAGCAACATGGATGGACCTAGAGATTATCATACTAAGTGAAGTAAGTCAGACAAAGACAAATACTATATGATATCATTTATATGTGGAATCTAAAATATGACACAAATGAACTTATTTACAAAACAGAAACAGACTCATGGACATAGAGAACAGATTAGTGGTTGCCAAGGGGAGTGGGGGAGGGATGGATTGGGAGTTTGGGATTAGCAGATACAAGCTATTATGTATAGAATGGATAAACAGCAAGGTCCTACTGTATAGCACAGGGAACTATATTCAATATCCTGTTAGAAAACCATAATGGAAAAGAAAAAAAAAAAGAATGAGAGCCAAATTGACTTCTCAATAGTAAACCTCCAGAGTTAGCTGACATCTTATTTCTGGCACAGTAGCTGGATGAGTCAGGCCTCTACACTTTGGGAACTAGGTGCTGAAGTTATTAAGGAGAGTGAAAGTCTTGGAAAGTGATAACACAGTTCTTTTGAGAGATGTAGGGAGTGGAAAGGAAGTAGTAGATAGAACACAAGACACAGGCAGGTGGACTAAGGTTAGAATTTTAGCTCTATCACTTATTGCTGAGTGAGATTGAACTTAACCTCTCTGGCTATTTGTGTTCTCATTTAAAAAAGTAAGACCTTCTTTGCATGATTATTGTGAGGCTTGGCCTAGAGTATACACATGTCTAGTGAGTGCCAGGGCTCAAGAAGGCATTCAAGAAGTAGTAGTTGGGACTTCCCTGGCGGTGCAGTGGATAAGACTCTGTGCTCCCAATGCAGGGGGCCCAGGTTTGATCCCTGGTCAGGGAACTAGATCCCACATGCATACTGCAACTTAAGAGTTCGCATGCCACAACTAAGGAGCTCGCCTGTCACACCTAAGACCCCACGTAACCAAATAAATAAATAAATATTAAAAAAAAGAAGTAGTAGTAATTGTTACAGAGTTGGAAGGTGTGATAAAATAGATACTTTATTCAAAATTTAAATGACAAAAGTCTACTAGAGACTTTTATCCTTCTACTTGAAGGATAAATTGGAAGAAGAATTGAATTCATGTCTTTGTATCTCTGTGTTTGAACAACTTCACAGGTGTCATCACCAAGAAGAGGGTCTCTCTATCAACTATTAGGAATGTTTCTGTGCAGAGCTAGGAGGAGTGAGAGGTAGGTAGAAGAATTTCAGATCTTTCTTTAGGGAGGAGTCATTATTAACATGAAGTTGGTCATTGTCAGACAGGCAAGCACCAATAAGATTAATATGACTGGATAATGTACATATGGTTCACTGTCCTGGTTTAATGAGCTATGTGCTTTGATTAAACAGAATGGGTAAAAATGCCATAGTGCATAGTGATTTGAAGTAGTGTGTTTTTATCTTCCATGTAGAGTAGATTTCTTAACCAAAACCTTTTGTTTAACTGATTCTAGGATAATGATTTAGTGACATTATACTTTGGAACTCAGTTTCTATCTGCTACTTATAAGAGTGATCTCTGTTTAAAATCATATAAATATGATAGTCCTAAGTTTTGTGGTATATATATTCCAGTTTTATGTCTGTGTGTATTTGAGCAGGAAACTTTCTAAGTAATTGTTGGGTTTGTGGTGTTCTCGGTAAAGGTATTGATTTACGACAATTGCATAGAATAGATTAAGAACAACCTAAGAAATATTGAAAGAGTTTTTCAGTGGAAGAGAGGCACACATATATTTATAAGTAAAACCTTAGAGGAATTAACAGTTTTTAAAAATCCTTAAACTTTTGAAAATACAAACCAGAACATTTAGATGCATTGATTTCTCCAATTCCCCTTTCTCTCCCCAAATGGATTTAACTTTCTCTTATTCATCAGAAATGCCAATATTCTGTGCTAGAACATGGGACAAATAGTTTATAGTATCCCCAGAAGGATACAGTTATTTCTGATCATCCAGAAATAAAAGTAGAAATAGTGTTTTAAAGACATTTCCCAGGGTAACCTCAGACTGAGGCTTTGGCGTTTTGTCATGATGGCTGAGAGAGAGAGATGATTGGTATTGAAAAACATAGAAATTCAGTTTCTGAAAAATCTCAGTGAAGTGTAATGATCCCGTTCACCTAGAAATTATATTGGGAGACTCGTAGACAGTCTTGCCTCAGGAGGCCAAGACCTTGATCATTGGCTTTGTGTCAGTTCCTCCTTTATCAGTTAGTGCATGGACCTAGTAAAACTATCACTAACTAAGACAGCATGGTAGAACAGGCTTGAGTCATTCTACTGAGTAAAATCTATCCCCATGATTTTTTTTATGGCTTGGAAAGGGAATAAAAGTATAAGAAATTCCCTTTACATCTTGTATTATGTGAGGAGAATACATATGCATGCTAACCTTATTTTTAAATATTTTATTATAGAAAATTTCAAATGTATACAAAGGTAAAGAGAATAACCTCCTCATTATGTATCACCAAAGGATAAAGACTTTAAAATACATAATCATATACCATTATCATGCTAACAAAATTAACAGCAATACCTTAGTGTCATTCATTATCTGTCATTCACATTTTTCTTGTAACTTTTATGTATTATGATGTGTTTTTTTATAAGGTGGTAAATAATGTCACACAATACAATTGTTACTATGACTGTTAAGTATCTTTTAATCTATAGAGAACTCCATCATTTTAAATTATTTTCAGCTTTATTGAGGTGTGACTAATTGTGAATTATATTATAACATACAATAAACTGCACACATATTTGGACATATGTATACATCTACAAAACCATCACCACAATCAAGATAATGAGCACATCCATCACTCCCTAAAGCTTCCTGTGCCCTTTGGTAATCCCCCTCCCCTGTATACCCTCCTATCTCAAGACAACCACTGATCTGCTCTCTGTCACTATAGATGAATTTTCATCTCTACAATTTTATACAAAAGAAATCATTCACTATGTAGTCTTGTTTTCTTTTGTTAAGGCAAAATTCACATAACATAAAATGCACCATTTTAAAGTAGACAATTCAGTGGCATTTAGTACATTTACAGTATTGTGTAGCCATCACCTTTATCTAGTTCCAATACATTTTGATTGCGCCCAAAAGAAACCTCGTACTCATTAAGCAGTCACTTTTCTTTTCTCTCCTCTACCCAGCCCCTGGCAACCACTAATCTGCTTTTTGTCTCTCTGGTTTTACCTATTCTGGGTATTTCATATAAAAGGAATCATGTACTGTGTGGCCTTTTATGTCTGGCTTCTTTCACTTAGCATAATGCTTTTCAGGTGCATCCGTGTTGTAGCATGTATTAGTAAGACATTCCTATTTTATGTCTGAAAAATATTTCACTGTATGGGTATACCTCAATTTGTTTACTCATTCATCTTTTGATATATATTTGAGTTGTTTACACACTTTGGCTCTTGTGAATTGTCCTGCTATGAACATTCATGGACAAATCATGGTTTTATTTGACTGCGTGTTTTCAATATTTTGGGGCATATACTTAAGAGAGTGGGTGGTCATATTTTAACAGTATGTTTAACAGTTTTCCATGGTGGCTGCACCGTTTTGCGTTCTCACCAGCAATGTGTGAGTATTCCAATCTCTCCACAGCCTCAGCAACATTTGTTATTTCCCATTAAAAAAAATTATAGCCAACCTAGTGGTGTGAATTAGTATTTCATTTCAGTCTTCATTTGCATTTCCCTAATGGCTAATTATGTTGAGCATCTCTTCAACATTTTGAAATTGTTCATCTTCAGGGAAATGTCTGTTCAAGTCCTTCACCCATTTTCTAATTGTATTGTTTGTCTTTTTGTTGTTGAGTTGTAAGTGTTCTCTGTATATTCTGTATTCTAGACACTTATCAGACATATGGCTTGCAAATATTTTCTCCCATTTCGTAAGCTGTCTTTTCACTTCCTTGCTGGTGTCCTTTGATGTGCAAAAGCTTTTAATTTGGATCAAGGACAATTTATTTTTTCTTTAGTTGCTTGTGTTTTTGGTGTCACATCTAAGAATCCATTGCTTAATTCAAGGTCACGAAGGACCTCTCTGTTTTCTTCTAAGAATGTTATAGTTTTATCTCTTACACTTAGGTGTTTGATCCAGTTTGAGTTTATTTTTGTATGTGGAGTGAGATAGAGGTACAACTTCATTCTTTTGCATGTGGCTATCCAGTTATCCTAGAACCATTTGTTAAAAAGATAGTCCTTCCCCCATTAAATGCTCTTGGCACCCTTGCTAAAAATCAATGCAGCGTAGCTGCATGGGTTTATTACTGGACTCTCAGTTCTATGCCAGTAAACTATTTATCTTTACGCCAACACCACACTGGTTTGATTACTGTGTCTTTGTAGTAAATTTGAAGTCAGGAAATATAAACCCTCAACCTTTTTTTTTTTTTTTTTTTTTTTTTGCGGTATGCGGGCGTCTCACTGTTGTGGCCTCTCCCGTTGCGGAGCACAGGCTCCGGACGCACAGGCTCAGCGGCCATGGCTCACGGGCCCAGCCGCTCCGCGGCATGTGGGATCTTCCCGGACCAGGGCACGAACCCGTGTCTCCTGCATCGGCAGGCGGATTCTCAACCACTGCGCCACCAGGGAAGCCCGACCCTCAACCTTTTTAAAAAAATTTTTCAAGACTGTTTTGGCTATTTGGGGATCCCCTGAAATTCCAAACGAATTTTAGTGTCATTTTTTTCATTTCTGCAAATAAAATTTGCTGGAATTTTAATAGAGATCATTGTGAAACTGTGTACCTTTTTGTCTTGTTTCTTTCACTCAGTATAATTATATTGAGATTCATCAAAGTTTTATGTATGAACAGTTTTTTCTTTTTTTTTAACATCTTTATTTGAGTATAACTGTTTTACAATAGTATGTTAGTTTCTCCTTTACAAGAAAGTGAATCAGTTATACATATACATATGTTCCCATAACTCTTCCCTCTTTTGTCACCCTCCCTCCTATCCCACCCCTCTAGGTGGTCACAAAGCACAGAGGTGGACTCCCTGTGCTATGCTGCAGCTTCCCACTAGCTATCTAAATTACATTTGTTAGTGTGTATATGTCCCTGCCACTCTCTCACATCGTCACAGCTTACCCTTCCCCCTCCCCATATCCTCAAGTCCATGCTCTAGTAGGTCTGTGTTTTATTCCCATCATACCACTAATCTCTTCATGACATTTTTTTTTTTTTAGATTCCATATATATGTGTTAGCATACGGTATTTGTTTTTATCCTTCTGACTTACTTCACTCAGTATGACAGTCTCTAGGTCCATCCACCTCACTACAAATAACTCAGTTTCATTTCTTTTTATGGCTGAGTAATATTCCATTGTATATATGTGCCACATCTTCCTTATCCATTCATCTGTTGATGGACACTTAGGTTGCCTCCATGTCCTGGCTATCGTAAATACAGCTGCAATAAACATCTTGGTACATGACTCTTTCTGAATTATGGTTTTCTCAGGGTATATGCCCAGTAGTGGGATTGCTGGATCATATGGTAGTTCTATTTGTAGTTTTTTAAGGAACCACCATACTGTTCTCCATAGTGGCTGTATCATTTTACATTCCCACCAACAGTGCAAGAGTGTTCCCTTTTCTCCACACCCTCTCCAGCATTTATTGTTTCTAGAGTTTTTGATGATGGCCAATCTGACCGGTGTGAGATGATATCTCATTGTAGTTTTGATTTGCATTTCTCTAATGATTAATGATGTTGAGCATTCTTTCATGTGTTTGTTGGCTATCTGTATATCTTCTTTGGAGAAATGTCTATTTAGTTCTTCTGCCCATTTTTGGATTGGGTTGTTTGTTTTTTTGTTATTGAGCTCCATGAGTTGCTTATAAATTTTGGAGATTAATCCTTTGTCAGTTGCTTCATTTGCAAATATTTTCTCCCATTCTGAGGGTTGTCTTTTGGTCTTGTTTATGGTATCCTTTGCTGTGCAAAAGCTTTTAAGTTCCATTAGATCCCATTTGTTTATTTTTGTTTTTATTTCCATTTCTCTAGGAGATGGGTCAAAAAGGATCTTGCTGTGATTGATGTCATAGAGTGTTCTGCCTATGTTTTCCTCTAAGAGTTTGATAGTGTCTGGCCTTACATTTAGGTCTTTAACCCATTTTGAGTTTATTTTTGTGTATGGTGTTAGGGAGTGTTCTAATTTCATACTTCTACAGGTATTCCTTTATATGGATATACCACAATTTGTTTATCCATTCATCTGTTCATGAACATTCAGTTTGCTTTTAGTCTTTGGCTATTAAAAATGAAGTTGCTATGAACATTTATTTACAAGTCTGTGTATAAATTTATGCTTTCATTTTTTGGGGTTAAATACCTTTGAATGGAATGGCTGGTTCTTATGGTAAGTGTATGTTTCAACTGTTTTCAAAAGTAACATTTTATATTCCCACCAGAAGTGTATAGAATAAAAGTTCCAGTTTTTTCATATCCTTGCAAACACTTAGATAAATAGTAGACACACACTACCCACACTTTTTTTCCCCCTTTGCATCTTTTACTTTCTACTATATTTACTATATCCTGCAATTAACCCATAATAATATATGGAGATGCACCTCATTCCCTTTGACAGCTTTATACTACTTCAATGCTTGGATTTATTATAATTTTTCAATCTGTTCCCTATTGATGTACATTTGGGTTATTGCCAGTCTTTTGTTATTAAATTTGTGTTTCAGTTAATAGGTTTGTGCATGCATCATTTTATATTTTTGCCAGTGTATCTTTGGGATAGATTCCAGAAGTAGTACCTCAGGATCTAAGAGTAAATATATGTATGGTTTCATTCGATGTGAATCAATTTATTCTCCATAAGTATCACAGTATTTTTAAATTTCCTTAACAATATATGATTGGGCCTGTGTTCCCACAGCTTTCATCCAACATAAAAATATATTTTTATATATCAGGTATTCTCTGATTCTATCTCAGTGAACTTTTAATATGCCTTTCTCTTATTTTGAGCAAGGCATCAATCAGATTTCAATCTAAAAGTCAGAAACAGTGGGAAATATTGATAATAAGCCATGATTTTATGTATTTGACCTTACACAATTGTGAGAACTGATTAAACAATTTATATGTGGCTCTTGCTTCTGTTGTGTGACGTGGGAGCCTAAAGTCTGCAGGGCAGGGAGTTAGCAGGGCAAACAAAGAGAAGCAGGAACCTGGGAGGATGAGCCAGAATCCAGAGGTTGGACTGGAAACTGAGTTCATCTCTTAGTTCTTCTAAGCCTCAGACTTTAATGGTCGTGGTGGGGAGGTGGCAGGTTAGCTGCAAGAGAAACTGTTGCCCTTTGACAAAGAGCTAAAACGCACCAACAGGCTGGCTGTAGGTTCACTGCAAGTTAAGCCGGCAGGTAGGCATCTGTGAGTAGCAGCAGCAGGTGGTATCTTTTTTTTTTTTTTTTTCGCGGTACGCGGGCCTCTCGCTGTTGCGGCCTCTCCCGTTGCGGAGCACAGGCTCCAGACGCGCAGGCTCAGCGGCCATGGCTCACGGGCCCAGCCGCTCCGCGGCATGTGGGATCTTCCCGGACCGGGGCACGAACCCGCGTCCCCTGCCTCGGCAGGCGGACTCTCAACCACTGCGCCACCGAAGCCCAGCACGTGGTATCTTGCATTGACCTGAGTATAAAAGGAATATGACTCCTGCTTTTCTTCCATTCTCCAAATCCCTGTACCAGGTCTCTTTTGGTGCACATGAACCTGGAGCTATGTAGTGAAGAGAGTTCTGGAAAACATAGTTCTTCCTTACCTAAGTTAGTGCAAGAAAATTCCACTGCAAGCAAGGTTGAGCATCTTTCTGTACGGTTCAGGACCTCTCACATTTTCAAGTCATGGGCTGTCTCTCTTATCAGCAAACCATTTTTAAAAAGTAAATCTATTGCTTTTTCTTCTCCATTTTAGAAGCTCTTGGGATAATAAATGCTTTATTTGTCTGTGAGATAAACTGCAACACCTACTTTTACAAACATCTCTCACAAGGGAAAGAAAGAAGCCAAATCCTTAATGTCCCAAATAAAAGGAACAACCCAAACAGAATTGGATTATTGTCCCTTATCTTAATTATTAGAGAAACACTAAGATTTCTCTAATGAAGAGGAATAATGACCAATTTGTGTCTGAAGAGTTGATCATGGATGGATGGCAGTTTGTCTCCTCCTAAGATCGGGCTCGAGTGCGGATAGATTGTGAATGCTGATTGACCCTTTAAAATACAATAGTTCAAGAATGAAGACTGGGTGCCAACAGAATGCCAAGAAACTAGTGTGGGCACAGGATAAGTGTCATTTGCTATTATCTAAACTAGTAAATGATAGTAATTTGCTGAAAAAACCTTTCTCATCATACCTATCTCATTTAACAATGTCTTGTAGCTAGCTTTCCAGGTGAATTGGTTTGGCTCTAATCCATTCTTTGTAATGGAGTGTAATGCCCTGTGATACAGAAACACCATAATTAATTCAACTGTTTTCTTATTGACGGACCTTGACTTCATTTCTGTTCCTTTGCCACTCACTATGTGTGTGTTTATGTGCATAAACATATCGGTGTTTTGATTTCTCTAGAATAGACAACCAGGAGTGGGATTTCTAGGTCAAAGATAAACATATTTTTCCTTTTAATAGATTTTTCTTCGTGGTTGCTTTTTGAAAAAGTCTACATAATTTATATTTCAACCAGCAAAGTATGAGAGCTTGGTCCCCTCCAAGTATTTGCCATCAATATATGTTAACTTTAAAAAATAACTGATGAGTGTCACTGGTATCTCACTGTTACTTTAATTGGCATTTTCTTGATCTTTAATGAGTTTATTCATCTTTTTATATAAACAACATTTGGATTTGCCCTTCTGTGACTTGCTATTCAATTTCCTTGAAAATTTTTCTATTTAGTTGGCTTTTTTTTTGCTTGTCAGTTTGCAAAAGCTTTTTGCACTATATAGATATTACTTCTTTTATCTGTCATTTGCATGGAAATATTTTTCCAACTCTATCATTTGTATATTGGTATGTATATTTATGACAGACAAAAGTTTTCAACTTCTCGTGTAGTAAAAAAAAAGTCTATAATTTCTTTTACAGTTTCTTAGGTTACTTGCCTTAGTTAACAGTTCCCCTGATCCTTAAATTGTACAGGTAGCCTCCTGGATTTTTTTCTAAGGTTTTTGTTATTATATTTGCTGTTCCTGTTTTTGTATTTGATCTTTAATTCATTGGGAATTAATATTTTGTATATGGCATGAGATGAGGAGGCCAATATGTTTTCCTTCTAATGAATAACTAGCTTTTTCAATACTATTTATTAAATTAAACTTGCTATTTATATTCACTTGTTATAACAAGATGAGAGAGATGGTATTGGTTTTGCACTTCATTAATGAGGAAGTTGATAGATTAAGTAACCTTTCAAGGTCATCCAGCTAATAAGTGATACAGCCACGATTATCTCCAGATCTGGTGTTTTAATAGCTCTGCTGTAAGCTCTTTCCATGCCACTACACAGCCTCTCAGTTAAAGAAATAAAAATGCAAAAAGAAAAAAAAAGAGATCTGTTCTATGCACAAGTCACTCTGGGAAAGTCTGGTTGAAACCAAAGCAAAGAGGTCTCTTCACTGTATGAATGTTCATAGTCTTTAAGGCTGACCTGTTATCACCCCTTGCTCCCTAAATTATGTCTCATGAATCGATCTCTAGTTTTAAATTGTTCTTATGGGGAAAAGATCACAAACTAAGTATTCTGAAATATAGCTTTTGTGGCTTATGCAAATCTTCATGCAGGGAGAAGAGAAGGGTGCATCCATCAGCTAGAAGTTGAATTAGTGCACACCCCAGTTCCTTGGAAATCAGTTTTACAGTTTTCTATTATACAGGAGTACAGGCCTCTCCCCTTAACCCCTCAGTATAAATATCTACACCGCTTTTAGGAATTTCTTGTGTTACATGGGGGCGGGGTGTGGGGGGGTGGAGACCTGGTACTCACAAGTTTTAAAAAAACCTCAAAGGGCTATTTGAGAGGAAAAACTGATAGCACAAATTTGGAAAGAAAAAAAACATACATATTTGAGAAGATGTCACATAGAGATCTGAAAACAAAAGCAGTCACAGTATTTATTTAGAGGAAAAAAGAAGAGACATCCAAGTTCTGTAAAGGCTGCGTAACCAAATAAATTTTCATGCAAACTTTTGAGAGTGACAGGAACTACTGTCAATAGTTATACCAGGATGACAGGTGAAAGCCAGAATTATGCTCTATAAAGAGGCCATGGTATTTGTTGAAGACGGTTTAACTCTCAAATTAAATGAAGTGAAATTATGCTGATGGTGGAAGGGCTGATTTCCTAGTTACTGTGAATCCAAGCAAGTGTATCACAGTCATTAATTTTGGTATATTTTATCTTTGCATTTCCACTTGCATAGTTTTAGCATTGGACACTAAAAATAAAGCTTTTGAGTTAGGTTCTATTTATTATTGACTTCATTTTACAGAGGCTTCGAAAGGTTAATTATCTTGCCCTAGTAACAGTTTCTAAGTGGTAGCATGAGGTTTTGAACAAGATAATCAGACTCCAGAGTCATAGGTATTAGCCATTATGCAGTACTCAAGAGTTGCATTAGCACTCACTTTCTCTCTAGTAATTATTATGTAATTAAAATTAGATTTTCTATTTGTATTGTAAATAAAATATATATGCATGCTTGAATGCATGCACACACATTAATATATGTTTATGTACACAAAAATTACTGAATTTTTGTGTAAATAACATCTTTATTGGAGTATAATTGCTTTACAATGTGGTGTTAGTTTCTGCTGTATAAAAAAGTGAATCAGTTACACGTATACATATATCTCCATATCCCCTCCCTCTTGCATCTCCCTCCCACCCTCCCTATCCCACCCCTCTAGGTGGTCACAAAACACCAAGCAGATCTCCCTGTGCTATGCAGCTGCTTTCCACTAGCTGTTTTACATTTGGTAGTGTATATATGTCCATGCCACTCTCTCACTTTGTCCCAGCT
This sequence comes from Kogia breviceps, assembly GCF_026419965.1. Classification (NCBI taxonomy): domain Eukaryota; kingdom Metazoa; phylum Chordata; class Mammalia; order Artiodactyla; family Physeteridae; genus Kogia; species Kogia breviceps. The sequence goes on along the minus strand of NC_081312.1, from coordinate 119,314,133 downwards.
TACCATTCCCCCACCCCATGTCTTCATGTCCATTCTCTAAGTCTGTGTCTTTATTCCTGTCCTGCCTCTAGGTTCTTCAGAACCATTTTTTTTTTTAGATTCCATATATATGTGTTAGCATACAGTATTTGTTTTCTCTTTCTAACTTACTTCACTCTGTATGACAGACACTAGGTCCATCCACCTCACTACAAAAAATTCAATTTCATTTCTTTTTATGGTTGAGTAATATTCCATTGTATATATGTGCCACATCTTCTTTATCTATTCATCTGTTGATGGACACTTAGGTTGCTTCCATGTCCTGGCTACTGTAGATAGAGCTGCAATGAACATTGTGGTACATGACTCTTTTTGAATTATGGTTTTCTCAGGTCATATGCCCAGTAGTGGGATTGCTGGGTCGTATGGTAGTTCTATTTTTAATTTTTAAAGGAACCTCCATACTATTCTCCATAGTGGCTGTATCAATTTACATTCCCACCAACAGTTCAAGAGGGTTCCCTTTTCTCCACACCCTCTCCAGCATTTATTGTTTGTAGACTTTTAGATGATGGCCATTCTGACTGGTGTGTGGTGATATCTCATTGTAGTTTTGATTTGCATTTCTCTAATGTTTAGTGATGTTGAGCATCCTTTCATGTGTTTGTTGGCAATCTGTGTATCTTCTTTGGGGAAATGTCTATTAAGGAACAGACCAATCTTTGTAAACCAGGCAACTCTTTCAGCACCTCATTCACCTCTTCAGCGGGGGCCTGCCCCTTGGTCCAAGGGTCAAATGATACAACACAGCTTCTGATCAGTTCTTTGGGAAGAAAGTGTGGGTTCTCAGATACTGTAAAGCTCCATTTCTTTAAAAAATGCTTCCATGAATTCCAGGGGGCTTTAGCACTGGCAATGATAGTGGTGGAGTGGAGCAAAAGCAACCATTTATAAATATAGAAATTTAAAAAATTGGGTCTTTCAGGGCACCCTTTCTCTTGTGAGTTTTTAAAAAATTTAACATGAATGTGATTTCTCAAGACGATTTCACCTTCTCTACTGGCACTATGTACAGCATTAATGCCCTAAAAGTGGCTCTAAATATGAGATTAGGATTGAAAAATAATTCACTCTCAAAGATAAGTTTGAAAATCTCTAGACCAGAATTTCCTTTTATGTATTCATAAATCTTTCCATTCAGTATTTCTCAAAAAGTCTAGTTTTAAGCTTTACTTTGAGGAGCAAGGCCAAACATGCACTGGTTTCATAGATAACCCATTTGTTTGCTTACTAATTAATTTACTTATACCATGTCTTTAGATTTGCTCTGGAGAAGTATTAAATGTTGATCAATAAGTAAATTGTGTCTCATTCTAGAACACAGCACTTAAGTTTGCTCATCTGACAAGTAAACACAATTACAAATCATGCCTAAAATTTGGTACATCCTGTGACTTTGTTTGGGAGCTGATGTTTAAAACCATTGGAATTTTTGGTTTAGTTTTTGCTTTGTTTTATTTTTGCTTTGTTCAGTTTCTTAATACATATGATGAGTTTCTGCATATGTATAACCATGTGAGTCTACTGTACATCAGAATCTACTGCTCTAGGATTATGTAATTGAATTGTCATTGAATCAGCTGCTCTGGGGTATGTCTTAAAACTACATCCACTCTCAAAACCCTTCAGCATGAATTTTCACGTATACACTAGAATCTTCGCTTTAATACATAGAGTCTCAATCTCACCTTTCACAGCTTTTGAGAATATGTACAGCAGTTTTCATCTGACAAGTTAATTTTAAGAAGATAAAAATTTAATTTTGCTTTCATATAAATTATTTATTCATTTATTTATTGATTTATCAATCTTGCCCCAATTGCAAGTAAGACTTAAGCAGAATGCAACATATTAGAACATATAAGACAAGGCAAAAATAGATGTACAAATACAATTTTAAAAAGCCAGGAAACATAAATACTTGGGGACCAGCATACAATAGAGACAGTATATACTGTGTGTAGGCATTTAGCTTAGACAGATTCCTTGGGGTCAGGCAAAAATGAAAAATGTGTTGTATATGTTGTATTATATAACTTTCAGTATCAAAGGAAGTATACACATTTGCATGGAGGTGTGGACCTTCTCTTGGCATTGGCTTTCAGGTAAAATTTATTATGTGGATTCTTATATATAAGACATTTGATAATACAACAGATGGAATTTTAAAATATAACTTTCTGATCGATGATGACACCCTTGTATGCAATAAATAAATAAATAAAAATAAAATATAACTTTCTAAATATTTAGAAACTTTCTCAAACGAATTTTTGTTATATACATCTATTTAAAAATCTATGTGGGGGCTTCCCTGGTGGCACAGTGGTTGAGAGTCCGCCTGCCGATGCAGGGGACACAGGTTCGTGCCCCGGTCCGGGAGGATCCCACATGCCGCGGAGTGGCTGGGCCCGTGAACTATGGCCGCTGAGCCTGCGCGTCCGGAGCCTGTGCTCCGCAACGGGAGAGGCCACAATAGTGAGAGGCCCGCGTACCAAAAAAAAAAAAAAAAAAAAAAAAAAAAAAAAAAAAAAAATCTATGTGATGGTGGTGGTAGGGATGGGGGAAGTGTAGTGGTGAGCATTGACTTTATTCAGAGGAATTACTGCTATAGAAATCTAAGGAAATATAGAACATTCATGGCATTTCCTGAGGCTAACTTGTGTTCCATGATATGCTAGTTCTATGAGAAGCCCATTGACAAGCATTTAACATGTTTGAGAAACTGTGTGTTTACGCCTTCTAGAACACATATGAACCTTAAGTTAAATGACAAATCCTGGAACAGAGAAACTTGATTGATTTTGCTTTACCTACTGTCTCCCAAACTCTCGTGTTGATGAAGCATTTTTTCATTTGTTTATTTTTACTAGGATTATTCTTTTTATCGATATTATTTATTTTTATTAAGATATTATGATTATAGATTTTTTAAGAGCCTAGAGTGATGCATAATGAACACTTCCAACTTCAAGAATGCCTAAATCTTGTCAGAAACAACCGTTGGTAGCTGCAAATACAAAATGAAAAGCGAAATGTGAATTTTCATGGTTGAATTTTCTGAGGAGTTCCTGAATGTCATGGAATTGATTAAAGTGTAAAACATATACTTTAGGAACCAGACCCATCAACCTAACAGATAACCTCTTGAGAAAATTCAGACGTTGATTTGTACTTTTTTCCAAAAGGAAGGTCACTCCATAGCCCAGTCATGGAGAGTCATGAGGGTACCTTTAGGAAAGACACAGCTTTTCTCAGAAGCGATATAAGGCTCTTTGAACACTTAGGCGTATCAGTACAGCTTTAGTCTGGATTGAAAATATGACTTCTCCTTTTGCTGACTGTGGAGATTCTAGCATGTTTCCTAACTTGTTTGAATCTTGATGGTAGGTAAAATGGAGGTAATACCACCTGTCTCTCACAGGATTATCATGAGAATTCAATGAGGAAAAACTTACTTAAAAATACCTACCATGGGACCAAGAGGAGAGTGGGAGTTCCATGATTCTTAAGTCCATTTTCCTTTTTATTTGGTTAAAAATCCTGAGATTTTTCCCAATAATATATGAAAGGGATGATAGTGACCTGAAAAAAAATGGATTACTGATTCTTTTATTTCATCTTAATAATATTTTTTCTAATGCTCATGGTTTACAGATTCAATACAATCTGTAACAAAATATCAGCTGTGTTTTTTGCAGAAATTGACAAGTTGATCCGAAAATTCATATGGAAATTCAAGGGACCTAGAATAACCAAGACAATCTTGAAAAAGAAAAAGTTGGAGAGGTCATACTTCACTATTTCAAAACTTACTACAGAAGCTACAGCTAATCAAGAATGTCCAGTTCTGGCAACAAAATAGACATAGAGATCAATGAAATAGAATTGAGTCCAAACATAAGCCCATACATCTATGACCAATTGATCTTTAACCAGAGTGCCAAGACTGTCTAATGGGAAAGAATAAATATTCCTTTCAACAAATGGTGTTTAGACAATTGGGTATACACATGTAAAAGAATGAAGTTGGGCTCCCACTTCACACCATTTACAAAAATTAACTCAAAATGAATCAAAAACCTAAATGTAAGAAATAATATTATTAAAATCTTAGAAAAAACAAACACAACATCTTTGTGACTTTGACTTAGGCAAACAGGTTCTTAGATATGATCCCCAAAGTATAAGCAACAAGAACAACAACAAAAATAAATAAATCTTATTTGATCAAAATTTAAACTTTTAGGCGTCAAAGAACACTACCAAGAAAACAGAAAGATAGCCTACAGATTGGGAGAAAATATTTGCAAATGATATATCTGATAAGGGTCTAATATCCAGAATATATAAAGAAATTTTACAACTCAGAAATAAAAAGACAAATAACCCAATTAAAAATGGACAAAGGATCTAAATAGGTATTTCTCCAAAGAAAATTTTAAAATAGCCAATAAGCACATGAAAATAAGCTCATGTCATTAGCCATCAGGGAAATAAAAATCAAAATCACACTGAGATACCACTTCACAACAACTATGATAGTTCTAATAAAACAGACAGACGTTAACAAGTGTTGGAAAGGATATGGAGAAATTGGTACCCTCATACATTCTGAGTGGGAATGTAAAATGATGTAGCCCCTTTGAAAGGAAGCCTGACTAAAGAAAATCTAGTTAAACATAGTTACCATTTGACTCAGCAATTCCATTTTTAATATCCAAGAGAAATGGAAAGATGTAAAAACTTGAACATACTGTTCTTAGAAGTATTATTTATAATAACAAAAAGAAGAAACATCTAAAATGTTTATCAAATGGTGAATGGAAAAACAAAGTACACTATAACCATACAATAGAATATTTTTCAGCTATAAGAAGAAATGAAGTACTGATAACATGCTACAGCATTGATGAACCTTGAAAACATGTTAAGTGAAAGAAGCCAGTCACAAAAATTACATACTCTATGATTTCATGTATATGAAATGTCTAGAATAGGTAAATCTATAGAGCAAGAAAGTAGATTAACGTTTGTCTATGACCAGGTATTGGGGGAGGGGAGCTTAGGAGTGATTGTGAATGGGTGTGGGATTTCCTTTTGAGGTGATGAAAATATTCTAAAATGTATTGTGGTGGTGGTTGCACAATTCCGTGAATATACTAAAAATCATTGAAATGTACACTTCCAATATGTACACTTGTTGATATGCAAATTCAATGTCAATAACTTCATGTATATATATATTTGTGGTTGCATTGGGTCTTTGTTGCTGCATGTGGGCTTTCTTTAGTTGCTGCGAGTGGGGATGACTCTTCATTGTAGTGTGTGGGCTTCTCACTGCAGTTGCTTCTCTTTCTCTTTTTATTTTTTACTAATTTTATTTTTGTTCTGAATTTTTGATTATTTTTTATATGGCAGGTTCTTATTAGTTATCTGTTTTATACATATTAGTGTATATATGTCAATCTGAATCTACCAGTTAATCACACCACCCGTGCCCCGCCCCCACCACATTACTTTCTGCCCTTGGTGTCCATACCTTTGTTCTCTACATCTGTGTCTCAATTTCTGCCCTGCAAACCGGTTCATCTGTACCATTTCTCTAGGTTCCACATTTATGTGTTAATATACAATAATTGTTTTTCTCTTTCTGACTTGCTTCACTCTGTCATCTCTAGATCCATCCACGTCTCTACAAATGACCCAATTTTGTTCCCTTTCATGGCTGAGTAATATTCCATTGTACATATGTACCACATCTTCTTTATCTGTTCGTCTCTTGATAGACATTTAGGTTGATTTCATGTCCTGGCTATTGTAAATAGTGCTGCAATGAACATTGGGTGCATGTGTCTTTTTGAATTATGGTTTTCTCTGGGTATCTGTCCGGTAGTGGGATTGCTGGGTCATATGGTAATTCTATTTTTAGCTTTTTAAGAAACTTTCATACTGTTCTCCATAGAGGCTGTATCAATTTACATTCCAGCAACAGTGCAAGAGGGTTCCCTTTTCTCCACATCCTCTCCAGCATTTGTTGCTTCTAGATTTTCTGATGATGACCATTCTAACTGGTGTGAGGTGATACCTCATTGTAGTCGTCTTTCTCTCCCTTTACTCTGACCTTTTGGTGTTCCTATTGGATACAGACTTGTTTAAGTTTGTATAAAAGGTAATAAATCTTATAGCCTAGGCTTGGCATAGACTTGGTCCACCCCTTCAAAGAAACATCAGTTCCCAAACAAAAACAAGCTATGCGGCTGCTTCCCACTAGCTATCAGTTTTACATTTGGACCTACTAGAGAATGGACTTGAGGACATGGGGAGGGGGAAGGGTAACCTGGGACAAAGTAGAGAGAGTGGCATGGACATATATACACTACCAAATGTTTAGTTTTGATGAAATCCGAATTCTATTTTTTCTTGTATGGTTGATGCTTTCTGTGTCCTAAGAATCTTTGTCTACCCCAAGGTCACAAAGATTATTCTTTTGGTTTGTTTGTTTTCTTCTAGAAAATTTAAAGTTTTAGCTTTTATGTTTAGGTCTGTGATTCATTCATCTAAATTTATTTTTTGTATATTGTGAAGTAGAGATCAAACCTTTTCTCTTTTCCACATGAAGATCCAGTTATTCCTGCAACATTTCTTTTTCTTCTTTAACATCTTTATTGGAGTATAATTGCTTTACAATGGTGTGTTAGTTTCTGCTTTATAACAAAGTGAATCAGCTATACATAAACATATATCCCCATATCTCCTCCCTCCCACCCTCCCTATCCCTTCCCTCTAGGTGGACACAAAGCACAGAGCTTTGTCTTTCTCTCCCTTTACTCTGACCTTTTGGTGTTCCTATTGGACACATACTTGCTTAAGTTTGTATAAAAGGTAATAAATCTTATAGCCTAGGCTTGGCATAGACTTGGTCTACTCCTTCAAAGAAACATCAGTTCCCAAACAAAAACAAGCTTTCAACGATACGACAAAATAATAGAGAGGTGCTGACCCCCACGTCAGATCCCCTCACTAAGTTTCCCTTTTGTTCTCATACACCACTCCATTCCAGGGCTAGCTGAGTTTTTGACAAAGAAGCTCAATATTCTACTTCTAGTTTTGATAAGTTTGCAATTTGGACTTGAACATTGAAGTTTCTTGGTTTTATCCCCCTCTAACTAGTCCTACTCTCAAATGACAGAATAATGGCACTGCTGACATCTTCTGGCTCCTGGGACTCTCAGAACTGCCATGGGCTTGGCCACTGGTGGCAGCCTCTCTGGCTCCCTGTCATGCAGATGGGGCCACCATGACCAAGGCTACTCTTTTACAAAAGATAACAGATGAGTGTGCATGCGTACACACACACACACACACACACACACACACACACACACACAGAGCCAAAAAAAAGTATGAGTAATTCTTAAAACCTTAGAAATTTGTGTATTCCTAAACCCCTTTCAAATAAAAAAATGTGTGTGTGTGTGTGTGTGTGTGTGTGTGTGTGTGTGTGTGTGTGTGTGTATGTCAATATAACTTCTGTGGTCAACCTCAAATTCCAAGATTAGACTTTTTTGGGTGATTAGGTGATTATAAGTTTTAAGTGCAAATGAGAAATTGGTAGTGAATTCAGTGCAAACCACAATTTCAAAGCTAGAGAAAGAACAGGGCAATGACCTCAGTAATGACAAAGAAATATTTTCACAGTCAGTCCTCCTGGAAAGTCATCAGATTAAAACAACAGAAAGCAAACCATGCATAGAGCCCCTCTGTACCCAGCCCCCTCCACTGCTCCACTGGGGACACTGTGTAGATTTGTAAGAGCGCCTAGAAATAGAGGCTTGGATAACAAGCTGATACTAAAGACTTGTAACAGCTCTCTTCCAGAGGGGGAAAAGCCTCATAACGAGCTGTTGACTGGATGTTTATGGCTGGGAAATATTGTTACCCTATAATTTGACTCCTGAAGGCCACATTCTTCCTTGGAACAGAAGCCACAGGTCAATTTTCGCGGTTGGTAAGCTTTCCTTTTGGGCGTGAGTCAGGGTCAATTTTGCATGAAAGAAGGGTTTCCCTTCTGGCACTGGCTCACACTACAGTTATGGAATCATATCATGGGGTTGCAGAAAACAGTATTCTCCAGGGAGCCCTCGTGGGATCCTGTGAAGTTACCTGGGGGACACTGTGCACTGGAAACCATTTCCTACAGCAGCACCCAGCAGCTCCTCTCCACGGCAGTCTCTTTGAATTTCTCTTTCTCTTCCAAGATTTTGGACTCTAGAATCATAAATCATCCCTTACTAAATCCATAGCTGTGATTTTTTGCTCATCCTTGGAGTCAAGGACAACTCTGGCCCGAGTTACTTTTGCTTATATGTACCTCTCTCTACCTATAGGAATATGTCTCCCTCCTTCCCTCTCTCCTTCCTTTTCCCTACAATTATTGATAAACCTGTGATGTGAAAGACATTCTACAACTCTGTGTTACACTCACATCGTGCGTTCAGAGTAATTTTCATAGTTTCTCTGATGTGATTCTCATGACTCCCCAGGAGGAGGAAGAAGAATTTTTCTGGAAAGGGAATGTTACTCTTGGAGAGACCATACGTTTGAGAGACATATGTGAAATTCAAATCCTTTTCCCACAAGTACTACATATACAACATGGACAGATTGTTCCATCTTTTTGAGCCTCAATTTCCACATTTGTGAGTTGCAACTGTAACACTTCTTTCATAACATTGTTTTGGAAATAGAGGAGATGCTTCAAAAAAGTGCCCTGTGCATTGTCTGACACATATGATCACACAGTGCATTATTGTTATTATTATCCTTTTTAAGATTAGTCTGAATTTGATTATAATGAAACCAAGCTTCAGAGAGAGGAAGTAACAAGTGGCAGAGCCAGCACTTTATCTATGGCCTTTGGACCCCACCCCACCCCCCCAGTCATCATTCATTGTCCCTCCTTATATGGGATGAGCAATGCTGCCCTCTCCTATAAGGATGGTCAGGCAGTGCTGGTGTCCCCATTGTGTCCTTTCTTCAAAACGCCTTCATGAAGAGATGCTTTTCTTTGTGTGTTATGAATTGGAAGGTAATTCACTTTTTGGGTCTGTGTCTTCTTCTCCAAGGTTTTTGTGACTTAAGGTGCATGAAAGTGTTTTCAGTCTCCAGAGAAAACACTGGGAATATGGTGGTTCTATAGGTGGTGAGAAAACACCCAGGACAGAAGAGCCCTGCCACTGTGGGTTACCATCCTCAGGGAGGTGGGCCATGCCCCATGCTGTCTGAACAAGCAGATTGATGAAGGACTCAGGTTTATATATACTCTACTGCACCCTCTTCCTCACTTGCTTGAGGTGTATCAAAGAGATTTTACCTGGAATACCAACACTGTGGTCTTCAAAGTAACTGTACATATTTTCTCTCCTGAACAGAAGTCAGAGAAATAACAAAAATGATTTACTGCAGGTTTTCTGCTTCAACGATAACAACAAATAGAAGATAACTTCAAAGCAAAGCTGGAAACTTTATACTGCATGGTTTGAAGTTGTTCCTTTGAAATACTGCATTCAGAGGGGAGGCCGGTAGTTTTCAACACTAATGATACCTACTGCATGCTAGGGCCATTTCTACCTGTGGTGTATCTACTTCAGATATCGTGTGGGAGGCAAGAAAATCGTGTGTATTTGAAAATTCTAGAATTACCCACTGCTTGAAATAAGTTTGATGTTTTTGCAATCAAAAAGAAAATCCCCGGGTGTTTTACTTTAGCACACACAAAAATAGAAAAACTGCTTTGGGATCTGCCTCTTTCATAACTGGCTGCAATTTGAAAGCTCACCCAATTACAGTTCTTGAGTTAGGTCATGAGGGTTTTATTTTACTCTAGCTCTCCCTCTGCTTCCTAACCTTTCACACTCCCAATACGCTCTCTAGCAACTTCTTTTGACTTCCTGAAACCTGTGTTAGGAAAAGGGTATTAGAGCATTACTGAGAACTCCATGCTGTTTCAAAAAGTAATTTTTCAGGATGGCTTAGAAATCTCTAGAAAAAAAATTACATGGGGGTACATTTGGGATTTTGGATGAATCACTTCTTCCGTCTTTGTAGCTCTGGAAGAAAGACTTGGAGTTTCAGTTTAGTGAAAAGATAAAGAACTGAAGACATGGAAATCATAATGCATCCTCATAAACACATTGTCATATTGACCATGGGTACTAAGCCAAACAAATGGGACATTTTGAGTAATATTAAAATTTTTTTCTTGTGCCAAAATAATATGAGAAGAGTAATTGAGAGGACTTTGCTGAAATTCTCAGTCACTAACAAAGTGCATTTATAGAAAAACATATTTACCTGTTAAAACTTTTCTTACATATTTCTTTGGATGATCTGAATAGTACTATAAAAGGCCAACTGAATAGTACTATAAAAATCAGTCAAGAAAACAGAAGAAAATATCGTATATTAGTGTGAACATAGTCTTTATCATGTGGAGAATTCCCTCCAAGCTTCTTGGGATCTCAGTGGGGTAGGCATTGTTCCCAACTTGTAGATGAGAAAAATGATAGACAGAAAGGAACATAAAAATGCCGATATTTATTTCTTTGTAAGTGGCAGGCTGCTGAAGCAAGTTTACATCTGATTTCAGAGTTCAAGCTAATGGCCACTACACTAAATGTACCACTTCCTCAGGTAAAGATTTTTTTCTGATAAGAAATAGTAAAGCAAAATTCTCACTTGTCCAGGGCTGTAAAAAAGACTAATGCCCCAGCTTAGCAGTTAGACAGGAAGAATTCTCTCTTACTCAGTCTTTTTGTTCTATTCAATCCTTCTGCTAATTGGGTGAGGCACACCCACATTGGGGAGGGCAATCTGTTTTACATAGGCTACTGACTCAAATGTCATTCTCATCTGGAAACGCCCTCACAGCACATCTAGAATAATGTTTTACAAATGTCTGGGCACCAGTCAAGTTGACCCCTAAAATTAACCATCAGAAGTGAATGTTATGGACTGAATGTTTCTGCTCTCTACCCCCTCAATTCATGTGTTGAAGTCCTGGCCCCCAAAGTGATGATATTAGAGATGGAGCCATCATCTCATTAGAGATGAGAAGTACTTAGGTTTAGATGAGGTCATGAGAGTAGAACCCTCATGGTGGGATTTTTGCACTTATAAGAAGAGACATGAGGGCATTCTCTCTCTCTCTCTCAGCCACTTGCAAACACAGTGAGAAGGTGGCCATCTGTAAGCCAAGAAGAGGGCCCTCACCAGAACTGGACGGTGCTGGCACCCTGATGGATTTCCAGCCTCCAAAACTCTGAGAAAATCAGTTTCTGACGTTGAGGCCCCTGAGTCTGGGGTAGTTTGTTATGGCAGACTGACCTAAAACACTGTATCAGTTAGGAATACATTTAGCTGCAAGGTATAGAAAACCTGACCATGGGTCAAATTATCAAATGGGTTGATGCTTCTCCCGTTGCAAGGATTCTGGAGTGAGGTGGCAGTCCAGGACTCAAGAATGAATACCAACCACCACCCCTGTCTCAGGAATGCCTCCTTGAATTTTATTGGCAACACCCAAGTTACCTGAACATCCTTACCTGCAAAAGAGGCTGGGATTTGAATATTTTGCTTTATAACTTCTAGAAAAGGGGAATTTGGATATGTCTTAAGCGAGGTAACATATAATATCTGCCACAATATCAGCGAAAGAATTGGAACAAGAAGAGATAAACAAAATCTAAAATATTTAGGTTTAAATTAAAAAGGGACATTGATTTTATTTTTACTCCTTCCTTGTTTGATATTTGATTGGGAGAGGGTAGACTGTGAGGTAAGATTCATTTGGCCAGATATGTCTTTTCTAACAGATACTAAATTAATTGATAAATCTTTAATGAATACTTAATATCTTTATGTACCAAATCCAGTGCTTTCTATAAGATGCTTGTAGCCATTCTCTTTGGCCATTTGTCTTCAATGAACAAAACCCCCTTATTCCAGTATATTTGTCAGAATATAAACTGTATTCAACTAGATTCAAAGGCTAGCTATATTCAGGGTAGGCTAAATTGAAAAAGTGATTCTTTCACGCTATTGCCCCCGGTTTACCTTCTAAATCTAGCTCTTTCCACCAGGTCCTGCCCCTCTCCACCCAATTATCTTAAACAGAAGAAATTCTTGAAAAACTTTTTAAAAATTTATTGAAGTATAGCTAATTTACAGTGTTGTGTTAATTTCTGGTGTACAACAAAGTGATTCAGGTATAATCATATATATAATATGTATTTTTTTTCCATTATGGTTTATTACAGGATATTGAATATAGTTCCCTGTGCTATATAGTAGGACCTTGTTGTTTATTCATTCTATATATGATAGTTTGCATCTGCTAATTCCAAATTCTTAATTCTTAATAAAGAAATTCTTAATTTTATCCACGTTCTATCCTCATCCTGGGATAGACCGACTTTGACCAAAGTGTCCCTACTGTTCTTCCCCAGCTCCTCCTAGTTCAGGCTGAACCACACCTATTGTGGGTTGCTCACAGAGATAAACCCCAGGCTTCTGTTCCCATTTCTCTAAAGTGTTCATCAAAATTAGCCCATCTGCTTGAATAGCTCTCCAAATCTGTTCTCACAGGGATTCTGCTCTGTCTTCTATTCAAGTTAATCCTGGGAATTTCCCTGCTCCTGCCTGCATTCTAACTTGTAGGTTCCCATGTGTTTCATTTTCACCCTGTTTAACTTAAAGTCAACACCCCGCCCCCAGCTCACTCCTTTCAAATTTACACTATATGCAGGTCCATCTGTTTGGGGAAAGTTTGGCAGGTGGGTGGGTGGCAGTGGTAAGCGATCTTTTGGAGGAAGTCAGCAATGCAGCCTTTTTTTTTTTTTTAGTTTTTATTAGAGTATTGTTGAGTTACTGTTGTGTTAGTTTCTGCTGTACAGCAAAGTGAATCAGTTACACGTATACATATAGCCACTCTTTTTTAGATTCTTTTCCCATATAGGTCATTACAGAGTATTGAGTAGAATTTCCAGTGCTATACAGTAGGTCATTATTGGTTACTTATTTTATGTATAGTAGTGTGTATATATCAAACCCAATCTTCTAGTCTTTGCACTTTGACATAACCACGACAAGTCCTGAAAGTGAAACAGATAGACAGCTCCATTTTGTAAAAAACAACATTTTTTATGCTTGCCAGCTATTATTAACTGGGGACCAAATGTTTGCCAACAAGCCCTTTCGTAGCTCTGGCTTCGTGTTGTGTCAGCCCATGAATTCAGATGCTGGTACTTGGGATAATTTAAAGTCAAACTGGATAGAAATTCTGGTGGTGGAGTCGGGGTAACTTAGGGATCCAGTTTGGTAGTTATAAATCACCTCCCAGTCACAGCACCAGTGCTTGAAATAATTCCTCCCTTCAACAAAATGTACTTGTCCTGAAGTCAATTCCATTATATCTCTACAAGGTGGCTTATTAACTAATTCAGTTCAGAGCCACTTGTGTAAATCAACTGATTACAGAAGATTAGACTGTCAATGGAGAAGCCCATTTGTAAATTTATGGAGCTGTCACTGAGCATCACTGCTTGTTAATCCTCTCTTTTCTCTACTTTGATGAGAACAAGATACTTGCACCTTCTAGATAACGGTCCTTAACGTGGGGTACAGGAACTTCTTGAAGCTATATGCACAACTGAGATGTTGCCATATCTGACACATTGTAGATGTTCTCAATAGATATTTGCTAAAGGAATGAGCGTGTGAACCAACAGAAACTCAGTTTGTCAACAGATAATGGGGCAACATCATTTGGGGAAATAGAATCATGTACTTTTATAGACCTACCTCCTTTCTGTAATCCAATGCTTGAAAACATGTCACTTCTTTTAATATGTTTGTTTCTCAGTCTATCCCACCCATTAGCAGTTGAAATCTACAAGGTGGACCCCACTTCAAATGGCATAGGCTGTGCTGTGTCATTACCAAAAGCTGTGATTTATACGATTAAGTCTCTTGAATGCAGAGAGGTGGAACTATGTATTACTGCTTCTGTCTTTGCTATTCTTTGTCCCATCATGCATTGGTTCTCCAAATGACACATTTTTTTTTTTCATCAGGCTGACCACACTCCATGTCCCAAGACTCTTTTGAAGGTGATGAATGAGGGAAACACTGCACATGGATGACTGGGGCTTGAATGCTGACCATATCAAGGACATGTGACTTACAGGGAAGCACAGCTTCCAGTACGCCAAGTCTTATCAAGGATGAAGCATAGTAGTGATACCTGGTAAGGATAGAACGTACAGTAAATAAGTCATCACACAGGAAAACACATTGTAAAATGCAAAGTGTTTTGTTTTGAAGTACTAACATTATGAGTTTTATCATTATCAGCAGAAAACTTATCACTCTCAGGAACTACTGTGGATGGCCGAGGAAGGGCTTCTGGCCAGCTGTCAGAGAAGGAGGTGACTAGTTTGTAGCACAGGCTCCTTTCTGACTGATCATCTAAGCTGAGGCTCTGCAGTGGTGGCCCTGAACTCTGCAGCCATGTCTGCCCTGAATAGCAGGCACCCACAGCTCCTTGGCAGAAAGCACGATCCAGTGTAGAAGTTCACATGGTCATAATTTTCCTACGATATCCATTTTACTTTCTGTGTCTCCTTTGCTATTTCTACATACTGTCCTGCTACTCCAAGGCCAATTCAGTTTAACAAACATTTACTGAGGACTGAGAGAAAATCAGAAATATTTGTGACCTAAATACTACTCCTAAGTTGCTTTTCTGTTCTGGTGGGAGGGGGCGTGTGAATAAATCACAGTTCTATTTATAACAGAATAAGGTAGAAAAAGGCAAGGATGATAAGAGCAAATAACTTTATAAACAAATAACTTTAGAGGAGAGAATAATTATTTTTAGCTTGAGGTTTCAAGGAGATGGTGGAAGATTTTAGAAGTAGGCATTGAAAAGTGAGCGCCCTTTTGTCAGGCTGAGCTGAGAGGGAATAGCATTAGGGGCTGTGGGAACCTCATGAACAAAGACGTAAAATAGGGAAGACTTACCTGAAGCCTGGGCACGGTAGTTTGATAGCGGAGTATATTTGGAAAATATACTGAACAGAGATTGATACCAAACTATAAATGGTATTCAATGTAATTTACTGAAATTCAGATTTGATTTAGCTGGAAATAATTTAGGTAGTACAAATAAAATTAAAAATGCAGCTATTCTCCCAGCCTGGTGCAATGACAGTGTTTTGGCATGTTTCTTTCTAATCTTTTTCTCCTTATATATTTATCTTTTACACAGCATATTGACAGATTACTCTCCTTTCCTTACCTAATGCTTTTTAGTAAGCGTTATTAAAAGTTGCTCCATCATCTTCATAATCAGCTTATTTATATAAAATCCATCTAATATTGAATATATGGGACAGGTTCAGTGTTGCCAAGATGAGGACTTGGCAAGGCTGGAGATGCAAGTTTTTTGAAGGAGTCAGTGATTCTGACTTTCCTTGGTGAATAGGGAAATAGGTGTTCAACGAGTTCAGATTACTTTTATTAGAAATTGTATCACAGGGACATCTAAGAAATGAGTGTCAACTTCCTGATGGGCACTGCAGTGGTACTTGTTTTCTCAGGTTTTATCTACCTTTTTGCGATCTCTGAAATGTTCTGTCTTCTGCTGCATTCTGAGATGCTGCCTAAGGCTTCCTTGTTGGGAAAGCTAAGCATTTACCTGAAAAAGGACAGATGGGATGGCTGGAGATACCATGTAGCTGTGCCAGGAAATCAGACTTTCTGGAAAATAACATAACTATATACAATCTACTTCAAAAAATCATTGCATGGATTATGAAATGTTTTCTTAGATATGACACCAAAAACACAAGCAACAAAGAAAAATATAGATAAATTGGGCATCATCAAAATCACAAACTTTTGTGTTTCAAAGGACATCATCAAGAAGGTGAAAAGGTTACATACAGAATGGGGGAGAATATTTGCAAATACATATCTGATAAGGGACTTATCTAGAACATGTAAAGAATTCTTACAACTCAGTCATAAAAAGTCAAATAACCCAGTTAAAGAATGGGAAAGCTCTTAATAGATACCTCCAAAGAAGGTATAAGAATGGCCAACAAGGACATGAAAAAATGCTGAACATCATTCGCCATCAGGGAAATGCAAATCAAAACCACAATGAAATACTACTTCACAACCACTAGGACGAGTATAATTTTTTAAAAGGCAGATGATAACATATCTTGGTGAGAATGTAGAGAAATTAGGAATTTCTAATTCCTAATTAGAAATCATACACTGCTGATAGGAATATGAAATGGTGCAACCAGTGTGGAAAACAGGTTGACCATTCCTGAAAATGTTAAATGTAGAGTTACCACCTGACCTGAAAATTCCACTCCGAGAGGAATGATACCCAAAAGAAATGAAAACATATGTCCACACAAAAACCTGTACATGAATGTTTATAGCAACATTAATCATAATATCCAAAATAGGAAATAACCCAAATGTCCATCAACTGAGGAACTGATGAACAAAATGTGACACATCCCTATAATGATATATTATTTAGCAATATAAAGAAACAACATACTGATACACACTACAACATGAATGAACCTTGAATACATTACACTAAGTGAAAGACGCCAGTCATAAAGGATCACATATTGTAAGTTTCCATTTATACAAAATGCCTAGAATAGCAAATCTATAGAGACAGAAAGTAGAATAGTGATTGCAGGGCTGGGAAGGTGGGACTTGGGTGTGACAGCTAAGGGATGCAGGGTTTCTTTTTTGGAGTGTTAAAATATTGTAATGAGATGATGATTGCCCAACTCTGCATATATTAAAAGTCACTGAATATCAATAAAGCTGTTAAAAATCAAGGCAGAATAGGTATACTATAGTTTAAGCAAAATAGCCCTTCTTGTTGAACAATTCCTCTTACTATACATAGTACAGAATAAGCTTTTCCACTATTTTGTGTTGTTTCCTTAAGATAGACTACCAGGGAAGGAACTACTTTCGTGGGCATTGTTATGACTATATAGTCATATTGATAAATCTCTTGGCACTACAGTATCACCTCAAATTACAATTCTGCCCATAATGAACCTCTTATTCACCAGAATTGCATATCATTATCTTTTTTTTTTTTTTTTTTTTTTTTGTGGTTTGCGGGCCTCTCACTGTTGTGGCCTCTCCCGTTGCAGAGCACAGGCTCCAGATGCGCAGGCTCAGTGGCCATGGCTCACGGGCCCAGCCGCTCCACGGCATGTGGGATCTTCCCGGACCGGGGCACGAACACGTGTCCCCTGCATCGGCAGGCGGGCTCTCAACCACTGCGCCACCAGGGAAGCCCTCATTATCTTTTAACATTTATTTATTAATTGAATAGGTGTTTTTTCATTCATTTCTTAGATTACTAAAGCAGATCAATTTCTAAATTTTTTGATAGTTGTTAATTCTTTGTTGTGAAAAATCTCATTGTGTCTCTCAGAGCCTAGTCACTTTTCTCATTACATTACAAAAATATTTCTGTAAATTAATGCATAAAAGCACATTTGCTATGAATTCTTTTCCAATTCTATCCTTTTATTTTGTGATGTAAACATTAAAAATTTTTGTGTCTGACATCTGTCCATCTCTTCTCTTATGATTTCTTCCTTTTTTTCTAGAATAGAAAATCCTCCCTATCCTTCAGAGGTCTGATGTATATCACATACAGTTTTCTTTTTAAAAATATGGTTTTAAATTTTATCTGTAACTTTCACATTTAATAAATACTGAGTGGACTTCCCTGGCAGTCCAGTAGTTAAGACTCCAAGCTTCCAAATCAGAGTCCATGGGTTCAATCCCCGGTAGGGGAACTAAGATCCCACATGCCATGAGACACAGCTAAATAAATAAATAAATGAATAAATAAATATTGAGTGTCAACTATGTGCTTGGTAGAGTGCTGTATTTATTTTGGCTCAAGGTATGATATGAAAGTCTATTTTTCCAAATCATTATCAGACTCCAAAACTCTTATTGAGTAAATGTGTGCATGCATGCATGTGGGTATAAATTGTTAACCATTTCTCTACATTACTAAGTGACTCCTCTGTTTAGTTTCTCCATATGTCTAGCTGGTGCCAGTATCAAACCATTTTTATACTGTTCCTCTGTAATATGCTTTGCTATCTGATAAGATTGCTCCTCCTACATCAAATATATTTTTTTAAATTAATTAATTAATTTATTTTTGGCTGTGTTGGGTCTTCGTTTCTGTGCGAGGTCTTTCTCTAGTTGTGGCAAGAGGGGGCCACTCTAAATCGCGGTGCACGGGCCTCTCACTATCTCGGCCTCTCTTGTTGCGGAGCACAGGCTCCAGATGCGCAGGCTCAGTAGTTGTGGCTCATGGGCCTAGTTGCTCTGCAGCATGTGGGATCTTCCCAGACCAGGCTAGAACCCGTGTACTCTTCATTAGCAGGCAGATTCTCAGCCACTGCGCCACCAGGGAAGCCCAACATCAAATATTTTAAAAACTGTATTTAGACATTCTTTTTTTTCTGGTGACATTTACAGCAATTTCTTCAAGTGAAAAAACTGGTTGGGGTTTTGATTAGACTTATATGAAATATAAATTGATTTGGGAAAATTGTTACTTTTATAATATGTTAGTGAGAGGCCCGCACACCACAATGAAGAGTGGACCCCGCTTGCCACAACTAGAGAAAGCCCTCGCACAGAAATGAAGACCCAACACAGTACAAATAAATTAATTAATTAATAAACTCCTACCCCCAACATCTTCTTTAAAAAAAAAAATGTTGTCTCCCATCTCAGATCATGGTGTTCTTTTTCATTTATTCAAGTCTTTATTTATGTCTTTCAGTAAAATATTGCTGAGTTATTCATATAGGTCACAGATATTTCTCATTAAAGCTATTTCTTATAATTGCATATTTCCATGGACATTGTGAAAGGAGATTTTTTTCATTATATCTTCAGCCACACTATGAGAATTGGGGGGTATGTATGTGTGTGTATATGTGTGTGTGTGTGTGTGTGTGTGTGTGTGTGTGTGTGTGTGTGTGCTTTATTTTCTACCAGGCTACTTATCAAACTTTTATTAATTAAAATAGTTTCTTAGCTTATTCTCTTGAGTTATCTAACTATGAAATCATACTGCCAGAAATTTTTTATCACTTATTTTTCAATATATCTAACCCTTACTGCTATCTCATTTTTGCTTTCAGTGAATAGAATTTCTAGAATATTAATAATAGTGAAACTGAACAAATTTATTTTATCATGAATATAGCTTTTAGATAGAAACAGATGGCCTTTATTGTGGTAAAGCAGATTTCCTTTACTCCTGTATTTTAGGACTTTATAAAAGGATGTAATCTTTTTTGAGCATTTTTCTTCTTTAATCCACTTATACTAAATACTAAATACTAAATACTATGTATCCTTAAATCATATTTTTCTTCTTTAATCTACTTCTGTCAAATATTATATTAATAGATGTCCTTATCTATTTATAGCACTTTTGCTTGAAAAGAAAAAATAAAACTTGGGGAGACTGCATGTTGGTAAAAGAGTTTTGTCTCATACCAAGTAACCTTAGAAATAAAAGAGTCACTGATGTTTGGGTGTGTGTTCCTAGGTCCAGCTTCTCATCAGGGCTTCCATATTGAAAATAAATTTGTGGTTTTCAACTCTAACTAGAGTAAGGAACTCCTTTTGTGGAAACTATGGACCAGGGGTCCACCTCAGAGACAGCAAGCCTTGCCTGTGATATTGGTTCCAGGTCAGTTTGGGCCTTTGAGGGCAGCCAATATTACTGTTCTTTCTTCCTCCACTTCTGGAAATTTGTTTGGAGAACAGAAAGAATTGGGAGAGTTTCTTGGCTTTGCTGTAAATTGTTACCCAGGTGATCTATTCCAACTGGCATGATTTTCCAGACTGAGCTCCATGTCATTTTGTAGAATGGAATTATTAACACACAGCTAATGGGTTTGGGTGTTTTTCTTTTCTCTTTCTCCCTGGTGTGTAACTCTCCATATTCTCTTTTGTCTATTTTAGTATTGTTGGACACTTGTCTGCTATGATGGCAGAATTGGTGGTCGCAAGACCACATAACGTTCCAAGTGCTGAAAGCTACAGGATTTCACAAATCTCCATTGCCACCTCTGATACAATTCAGTGGTGCTCTTTCAACCGTGGCTGGATTTCAGAATCCCCGGGGATCCTCTCAAACCAGGCTAATGCCTGGTCCCACCGTGCACCCATTAAATCAGTGTGGTGTCTGCCACTCTATCCAGGGCTGGCCACATGTAGTGAGGTCTCACCCAGGGCCTCCAATGCTTGCTTGGTGGCTCCACAGGAGCTGTCTTTCCAGGAAAGCCAGTCATCTCCCTGCTAGTTCTTTCTCTTCCCTTCTCAGGGTAACTCTAACTTCTTCAGGTCCTACCTTTCAGTCGTGTAAGTGTTAGTTGACTTGTTTGATTCGTTGCCTTGGGGGCAGAGGATTGAGTTAGCCATTCTCCTCGATTCACGGCACACTATTATTATGGTTAATGTTCTTCTCTCCTCACTCCTTACCTTTTTCTCCACATTTCCTTAGTTTTTACCTAATGTCCCCTTTCTGTTCCAGGATCCCATCTACGACATCAGGTTATATTTATTCATCATGTTTCCTTTGGATCCTCTTGGCTGTGGTTGTTTCTCAGACTTTCCTTGTTTTTGAAGATTTTGACAGTGTTGAAGATGACTGCTCAGGTATTTTGTAGACTGTCTTCAGTTGGGATTTGTCTGATATTTTTCTCATGATTAGACCTTGGTTATGAGTTTTAGGGAGAAGACCACAGAGGTAGAGTCATTTTCATCACATGATGTCAAGGGTGAATACTATCAACATGACTTGTCACTGTTGATGCTGACTTGGAGCACCTGGCTGAGGTCATTTTGTCAGATTTCTCCCTGTGAAGTTATTTTTTTCCTTTTTTCCACACTGTTGTCTTTGGCAGGATGTCACTGTATAGAAAGTTGTACTCCACCTTCTTGAGGGTGGACCATATGTATAAACTATTTAAAATTCTTTTCAGGGAAGATTATCTCTTCTCCCTAACCTTATTTATGTAATCATTTATTTATGTCAGTATAAACTCATGAATATTTATTTTATACTTTGGGTTATAATCCAATACTACTTAATTTCTTTTGTTGCTCAAATGAAGTTTCAACTCTGGCCTCTGAGAATGCTCTCTTGGCTTCTGTGTCCTTTTGACATATTACGTCTCTCTCTCTTTTCTTTTTAAAACCACATTCTTCCTTTTGGGCATTGTAAGATGCTCCAGATTTTTCTTGAGAGTTTCCTGCCCCACTCCTAGAATCAGCCATTTCTCCAAGGATCCTTGGTTTTTTTTTACTGAAAATATCATTAAAAACCAAGATCTTGGCACTAGGTGTGCTTGCTGTTACTGGGATACTATTCCTTCAGGCCCTCTCAGCTGTCAGAACAAGGAAATATGTGTGTGTATATACACATAGCTATATGTAACCATCTGTGTCTCTATTAAGCTAAATATGGGTTCATACTAATATCTCCAACTATAATCTGTTATCACATGGATCATTCACGCCTCCTCCTCTTGCTTATCTATCACCTTTTACTCAATGGTGAGAAACTCGCCCCTCCATCCACCATCTACTTATTCAACTGTCCTAATCCAATATACATGTATCAGAATTATTACACCTACCCCCGTAGAAAATAACTCTATCAACTAGAATACATGCTTGTGTATAGTTTCTGTTGCCTTTACTCTCACGGATTTTACTGATTTCCAAAGTTACTTAGATCATGACCTTTTTCTCCCACCCCCTTCAGTGAGCTTGTTTCATACATTTGTAATGCAGTTAGATTCATTTGTCACAATCTGCATTCCATTCTGGGATCCCCTGACCTCCCAAATGATTTTTCAACTTTATGTATATTATGGTTCACTGTGCTGTAAAGTTCTATGGGTTTTGACAAATGTATAGTGTCTCTCTCAGAGACAACCACCCTTGGAATTTTGTTTTACGATAAAAATTTAATATATGTTCATCTTCACTTAAAAGTTTGTTATTCTGGACTCATATATGATTTCCCCTATAAATAATAATAATGTACTTTTAAAATTTAACAAGCCCATATACAGCTCTTACCATGTCCCAGGCACTATTTTTTTTTTTTTTTTCTGCCGTACGCGGGCCTCTAACTGCTGTGGCCCCTCCCGTTGCGGAGCACAGGCTCCGGACGCGCAGGCTCAGCGGCCATGGCTCACGAGCCCAGCCGCTCTGCGGCACGTGGAATCCTCCCGGATCGGGGCACGAACCCGTGTGCCCTGCATCGGTAGGCGGACTCTCAACCACTGCACCACCAGGGAAGCCCCCAGGCACTATTTTAAGTGCTTTATAAGTATTCATTTATTTAACCCCCTTAACATTCCTATGAGATAGGTGCTATTATTATCCTTATATTACAGATAAGGAAACTGAGGCAAATAAAGGTTAAATAACTTGTCAAGATCACACAGCTAAAATGTGTTTATCATCCAAGGCAAACACAGCAAACATGGCCTTTTGATCAGATGTTCATGTCACATTGGTGATTGGCTGAATCTGAATGGATCTCAGAGGCTTCCTGCATGTAAAGCAAAGTTGTGCTTTGTGGTAGAGGGCTACAGGTATATAACAAGCAGGAGCCAAGAAAAATGCTTTGAACAGCTTCCTTCAGCAGTCGTAAAACTGATGAAATAGAATAATTTATGGTTGCTTTACTGAATAATTTACCAATCAAATCATTCAGCAAAGCAGTAAGATGTGAAATGGGAAAACAAGGGAGACATGAATTTGGACCAGGGAAGGATCATTAAGACCCAGCAAGGCTGAACATTGCTTACCAAGGTCAGGCATGTTGAAGGAAGGCAGGTCTCTCTGGCCTTACTTCTGATTTCAGGAGGCAAAATACGGTAACCTGGCCAGCTTGCTGCTTCCCACACTGAGTGCTTCTGGAGAGCCTGCATCTGCTTTCAGTGGACTCTGAGCATGTCTTTTTCTTGCTTGTCTAATCTTTCTGCATGAATGACTAACATCATCTACTAGGACGTGGAGTAGACCTTGGTATCAGGATTCCTATCTCAGATTCCACTAGATCCTTGTTGAAAATTTCAATGATGGTTGCAAAATTGGATCATAAAAATGATCACTTGAGAAATGCTTTGCAATTGATAAAGGAATTTGCATGTTGTCTAGTTTAGTTTGATCTGTACAACTACTGTTAAGGTCAATGTCATGAGCTGTACCTCATAGGTGAGGACCAGTACACAAGGAGGGTAAACTCTCCTGCTCAGTCTCCACAATTCAGACTTCTGATTCTAAATCCCCCTTTCTTTCCACTGTTCTCCAGTTGCCTTTGTCTCATATGACACAGAGAAAGAAAAAATCAGATCCAAAGTCAAAGAGCTGGCTCTCTGTGATAACTACTCCATTAATTTTAGTCATTTCTGCATTCTTTATCCCATCTATTATCCCACATAGACATTTGTGTAATATCACTTGGGAATCAAAGATGTTTTCCTTCTAGTATAACTTCAAGATTAAACGGCCATTTTGAATGCTCGTTTTTCTAATCTTGTTTAGTGCCTGTACCGCGAGCACTTTTGCTACTCTCCAGGTTTTTTAGTAACTTATCATAATTAACTGAGAAGAAACCAGAGTGACCGGGCAAAGAGAAATGATGCCAGCTTTAGTATCAACTCAGACAAATAAATAGAATGAACAGAATTTTCTGGAATGGTCATGCAGATAGTATCATAGTTTTGTTTAGAGAATCTCTAGAGAATTGTACTAAGGAAATAGTCCAGCTTACTTTTCCATTTCTCACAGTTGAGATTCCAGGTGATTTCTATACAATAACTGTAATAACTACCTTTACAAGTCAAAAGTGTTTGAGTCAGGATCTGAGTGTTGGTTAGACATCCCCAAACTTCCTTCCAATCATTATGGCATGTGCTGAGAGCTCGAATTTCTATGTCTTTGTTGTTTTACCTAAATAAATGGGCTATGAGTAAATACGTCAGATTTCTTTGCCAATTTTAGCAGTTGAATAGCATTCACCTCCAGTTGCTCTGTGTGTTGTAGCAATATCTGAACATCATAAAATTCCCTATCAGTGTGCTATGGTTAGTTCACTTATATTGCAAAGACCATCTATCTGGATTTTAAACAAATTGGTTTGAGACCAATAGCTTTGAGATATTAAAATTGAGATGCTAAAGAATAATCTAACGGGAGACATTAGAAAGAAAGATTTCGTTCTAAGATAACTGGACCCACTGTGCAAATTATGGCCCATGATTTGTTCATAGTTTCAACTAATGAGATTACTGTTGAAGAAGAGAACTCTGATTTCTGTTACTCATGTACAGAATTCTGCTAACCAAAGTTCCAGAAATTGTCAGAGGTCAGACCCATCATGAACCATTTTTTCTTTTGGGGTTTTCATGGATAACTGGCCATTATTATCAACCCACTGCCTTTAACTTTTGCTCTGAAGATGAGAGCATAGCAAAGAAAAAGTTGTTCATAATTGTTCCCATTGCTTACTTGAAACACCATAGATGAGGCAGCAGTTCTGTGTGGTTTACATCCTTTCCCATCACTGCTGGTCAGTTAATATCTGTCTATTAAAATTCCTAGAAATTAAAAAGTTTGGAAGGGAAGTAGGAATATTGCTTGTTTTCTTTTAAGATAAGAGATTCTCAGGAAGTTATTCTCTCAATCTCTCAGATTGTCAAAGTCCCTAATTTCTGTAAAGCACTGTTTTATTGTAAACTACATTGTGAGAAATTAAACTCAGAAGAATGAATTATTATAACAACATGCAAATAGCTTCCTCTCAATATCTTCTTTTTGTTGCTATTAATTAACTTTTGGTAAGATTTTTAATTCAAATTTTAGAAGGAATGTCTGAGTAAATATTTCTGAAATATAGAGTACTATAAGAACTCGAAAAGGTAACTGGTCAAAGACCTCTTTTTCTCTCAGTCTAGGCTAGCTTATGTCATAGTAAAATCCAAGTCTTTTTTTAATCTTCTATTTTTTAAAATTAATTTATTTTTTTATGTGGGATCTTATTTCCCTGACCAGGGATTGAACTTGGGACCAGAGAAAGCACTGATTACTAACCACTGGACCACCAGGGAATTCCCAACCTAAGTCTTACTGGTATATAAATCAAAGGTGCATTTCTCCCTTATGTTACATATCCATTGTGGGTTGGCTGAGGGTTCTGATCTATTTTTGCTCAGGTATCAGGAGTATCAGAGCTGCTGCTGACAGTCACGATATCAGAAGGAAAGAGAGCATGGGTTTTAAAGCTTTTACCTGAACATTACACAAGTTGAAATGTACTTTGGACATTTCACTGTCCAAAGCAAGTCACATGATCGTACCTAACTTCAAACGGGGGTGGGGGGGTGAGGGGGGATGGTATAATGCACTGACACCCTATACAGTATTTGTTAGATAGCACTAATGACTATTGTATTGACTTTAATACTTGAAACAGCAGCTCTACTTTCTCCATTTATAGGTTTGTTTGCTTTTGGACCCATACAACATTGTTTCAATTACTAGGACTTTTTGGCACTGTCTGCCACCTGGTGAAGCAAGGCCCTTTTCATCATTTTTAAATGTTGGGGAGATACTTGAATATGATACAAATTAGAATAATTTTCTTAGATTACATAAAAATAATTTTTTGAGAATCATGATTGAGATTGCTTTAAATTTATAGATTAATTTATGGAGAATTGATTTTTTCTAAAATTGGGTCTTCAAAAACAGGAGGTCTCTGCACTTTTTTGGTTCTTATTTAGGTACAAAAGTGAATTTGTAATATCTATAACTATAAATTTCCTTGTAATTTAGCTTGGTGAACATTTGTACTAGCATTATAGTCTAAATATTTCTTAATTTCCTTTTTCAACAGGAGTTATTTTGTTACTAAGTTACTGAACATAGAGGATCTTTTTAGTTCTCATTTTGTTATTTAAAACATTTTTATTGAAGATCAGAGAGCAGAATATATAATATCTATTCTTTTGAATTAGCTGAGGCTTCTGTTTCTGACTTATTACATGTTTTATTTCTGCTACTGATCTATATATGCTCAAGAAGACGTGTGCTGTCTGTTTCTTTACTATTATTAATTGTATTTTTCAGAACTTTGAAGTTTCTTATTTTTCTTCTACTTGTTTGAAGATGGGTGAGTTAAAATCTCTTCCTACATCTGATAGTTTATTTACCCCTGTACTTTTGTAATTTATTGATTTTTATATTTTGAGACTATTTTGTTAGTAACATATCTGAAAAAGTAGATTTTAAAGCAAACATGTGATCTTCTGGCTCTATTTTTTCCTTAATAATATTACATATTTATTGATCATTTGTATTTGTCTTAAAATGTAGGGTTTTTTTTTTTTGTCTCTTCAGGTATTAGGAATGGGACCCCAGTTCCTTTTTGCTTTAGATTTGCCCACTATACCCTTTTGATAGCCCATTTTTTTTGAATCTGTGTGTTGTTTGTTTGGAGTGTGTCTCCTCTAGATGGTAATTTTTCAACCTTGTTTTTGTTATCTAATTCAAGAGTGTCTGTAACTGGTGAGTTTAACCTATTTACATTTATTGTAAATTGTATTGTTTTGGGGTTTATTTCTGTCATTTTATCTTATACCCTCCATTTATTGTACACTCTTCCTTCTCTCTCTGTCTCTCCATATACATATATGTTTCTATTGAATAGATTTTATTTTCTTTTACTGGTTTAAAGATTGTATATATTTGTGAAAATGGATAAAGGAAATCTGATTTAAAATGGAGTTGGGAGTCATGAAGGGAGAGCTCTCACATATTTATGACTCGTCTCAACTTACACAGGCAGTAGGAAGAAAGGAGATTTCAGCATTCCTTAGTAACAGGAAACTGCCCATCATCTTCAACCAATGTGAAACCATCAAAACCCTGAACTCTCATCCTCCAGGGAACTTTTGTTCAAAATAACTCCCCCCAATTTCCTCCCAGAAACTAATAAAAGCTAACCTTTCCTTTGTTTCCTCAGACTTGCCATGGTTTGCCATAGTTCACTTGCCTCAAATTGCAATTCATCTGCAATTCCTGAATAAACTCACTTTTGCTTAATAAATAATTGCTGTTCATTTTGTTTAAGGTTGACACGTTTTTGTTCTTATGATGGTTGTCTCTAACTTAAGACCAATATCATGTATTTTTAACTCAGGATTTTTCTTAAATTAGGGATTTTATGGGTATGTGGAATGTGCTGAGGGCCTTTTAAACTTTTTAAAAATATAATCTGTTAGCTTATATAATATTGGAAGTATCCCTTCTTTGCAGGTTTTGTAAAATTTTTATTAAAACTCTGATCTTAGAGTTATTTTTCAGGAGAATTTCAATTACAATTTTACTTTAAAAATATGATAGTTAGGAATTCCCTGGCAGTCCAGTGGTTAGGACTCTGTGCTTTCACTGCCAAGGGCCCGGGTTCAATCCATGGTTGATGAACTAAGATCCTGCAAGCTGCATGGCCAAACAAACAAAGAAACAAATAAAAATATGATTGTAAGTCTACTCATGTTTTCTAACATCCTGAATCAGTATGATATAATATATATACCCTAGGAAATAGATGATTTTATTTAGATTTTAAATTTATTGTTAGAATGTTGTAACTACTATTTTCACATAATTAAAAAGGTCTTCAGATTTTTTTGTATGTACGGTACTTTTCTCACATTCAGTGTTATTACTTGGATCATTTTTACTAAACATGTATGCCAAAGATTTATTCATATTCTTGGAGGGAAGTTCTTTTCAAAGAATTAGCTCTTGGTTTTATTAACCCAGTGTTTGCTTGTTTCCTATATCAAGTTAAATTTTTAATAATTATTAATTTACTTCTTTTACTTTCTTTGGGTTCATTTTACTGTTTATTTTTTAGCTACTGGTGTTTAATATGTAATTCTTATTTTAGTCTTACTTGTTTTATAAGCAATGTGCTCAAGTTTATACTCATTACTTTGAATAACATTTTGGCCACATGAGACAAGTTGATAAATGCAATATTTTCCTTATCATTCATTTTTAAATGGGTTATTTTAGTCCTGTCATCCTCTTTTACAAAAGAGCATATTGAAAGTTGCTTTCATTTGCTTGTTTCTAATTTCTAAATGACTTGATAAATTTTTCGTTATCCCATTTTATTATTAATTTGGATCCAGTAAATGAAGCTTTTTGGCCCTTTTGAGATTCTTCTTTGTGGCCTAGTACTCAGTCAGGATTCCGGAATGTTCATATTATTATAAAACAAGCGTGTTTTGTTTATTAGGTACAGACCTTTATAAACAATTCTGTCTCATGCACACACATGTGCACAGATGCACACACACCTATACACTTTTAGATTAAGCTTCTTTACTGAGTTATTAAACTCTTTATAATTCAACTAATTTTTATCCATTTTTACTGAGGGAAGAATTTTCAAATCCAGATTTGTCAATTTCTTTTTTTTTCAAAAAATTTTGCTGTAAATATTTTGATTCTATGTTGTTAATTACATAATGTTCATGAATATCATAACATAACTTTGATTTCCTTTTTTTATCATCACAAAATATATCTCTTTGTGCTGGCTTTTGCTGTGGACTTTGTATCATTTTTGTCCCATATGAAGTTTTGCCATATCTATTTTCTTTTTTTCTTCAGTTTTACTTGGTTCATCTTTTCCCATCTTTATAAATTTTTAACCTTTGTGTGTCATTCTATTTTAGATATCAAGCTCATTAATAACAAAATACTGGATTTTTTATTTATTCCTTTTAAAATCTTATTCTGGCACTGTTTTTCCTCTTCTCTGGGTTGTGGTTCCTTCCATGGTTCAGGATGATGCAGAGAGATGGAGGTTTACACCAAGACGATGAACAAAGTGCTGGCCCGACTGGGATTCACTGGCCAGTGGTGCTTCGAGGATGTGCTGGGGCTGGAGGAGGAAAAAAATATCTTATTCTGATAGTCACTTTTTAATAAGAAAATTTAACCCATTTACAATTATTAATACTGGCTCATATTTTATGCATTTTTCTATATGGTGTGTTATTGTTTCCTTTCTCCCCTTTATTGGCCTTTGTGTGTGTGTGTGTGTGTGTGTGTGTGTGGTGTGTATGCATGCATATGGTGGAATTGAATGAGTTTTCTTAGTCCAGCTTTTTCATCTGGTTTGGAATTATGGTTCAATACCTATTTTTGGTACTTGATATGTTTAAATGTTTAATGCATATTTTAAAACTCATATTTTCTATACTCATTTAAAGTTAGTCATTGTATTTTTCTCTGACCACTGAAAGAAATTTAGGATACCATCTCTCTTATTCTCCTTATCATGTCATAATTATTATATTTTCATTAATTTATAAAGATTATGCATCAACTTTTGTTTAGGAATAGCCATAATTTATTTTTTGGGTGCCCCATTGTATTCCATATCATGTAATTAATTTTTCTGCAGTGTAACCTTGAATGATTTACAGAATGTTTGGGTTAATAGGACATCTGTATTCTTGCGTGACCAAAATATTTTTTTTCTTCTTTGAGATATATAGATATAGATATATAATAGATAGATAGATAGATAGATAGAGAAAAAAAATATATAGATAGATAGATAATAGATATTGTTTTGCACCTTGCACTAATATGTTAGTTTTACTGTGCATAGAATTCTAGGGTCCAACAGTTTAGCCTTGAAACTTCAAATATTGCTTCTAATTTTGTAATAATTATTTAGTGATGCTGATGAAAAGCCAAGTGTAGATTTTTTTTTAAAGGGGCCTCTGTCCATTTCTTTGAAAATTTTATGCTTTTGTAGCTATCCACAGAATTCCAAAATTTTACTAGGGTATGTTTTATATGAGTCATTTATGAATTTGTTAACTTGTTCAGTGAGCTTTTCACTATGTAGAACCATGACTTCACATCAAGGATGTTTTATTTTTCTTGTATTAATTGATCAGTTAATCTCTTTGTTTCATGTCTCTATGCTTTCAACCTCTGACTAAATGGAATTGTGTTTTCTAGATTAATCCTCCAACATTTAACATAGTACCTTTAATGTATTAAGTATATTATAAAATCACTTAATTAAAAATGCCTCCAGCAAGGAACACAATGCCTAATTCTTGATGGGTTAATTTATTAAGAGTTCACAGTACACTACGTATACCTTGGAGACAGAGCTAAATTATGATGTGATAGTTGGAAAAATACTTTATGTAAAAGTAATGGCTTCAGTTAAGGTGTGGAGCTAGATAGGCACAAGAGAGGTTCAAGCAGCAGAAATAGCTTTGCTGAAATAAAGGGTATGGGATGAGAAGTAGTAAGTATGAAGCTGGAAAAATGAGTGTCAGAATGTAGAGGGTTTTGAACAGTAAATAAAGAAATGTGTGTGTTTCATAAAGTGGACAGTGAGAAGCCACAGGAGGGACACCATTCATGTGATGTTACAGGAAGTTTAACGTGACTGAGTTGTAGGGGTGACTGGATTTGGAAGAGAAAGGTTAAAGAGAGATCATATAGGAGGTTCTGAAGTTGTCCTGATGAGAAGTGATAGAGGTCAGAACCAGGGCAATGGCATTAATCATTAAAGGAGAGGGTGATTATGAGAGATACGAAGGAAGAGAAAAAAGAGTTAATGTCACCTGTGGCTGCGGGCAGGTTAACACAAGGAAAAGTCAGAGCTTCAGAGAATTAGAGGCAGTCAACAAGAGGACTTCATTTTGGTAGAAAATGATCCCAACTTTAGATGTATTGAGGTTCTGGTTCTTGTAGACTGTTCACGAGGGGAAATCCAACAGGCAGACAGAAATAAGGTATTAGTTATCATGGGAGAGGAATAACCCTTGATAACAGTGTGAAGGATGCTGATGGCCTTACAAGGTATAGTTTTTTCTCAGGGGGCTTAAAATCTATTTGTGAGGTCACGGTAACACTTTATAAGCAACAACAATAAAAAGAATGCAAGTTAGAGCTAAATTGTGCATGGCACATTTTCTTTGTTGTAAGAATTTAGGGGAAAAGAGAAAGACTTCTAAGGGACATGGAGGACTTGAGCTGGCTTTTCATGGGTGGAAAGTGTATAGTCAGGTGCAAGAGCAGGGAAGATTGACATGTTCTAAAGAATTAATATATATCCATGTTATATGGTCACTATGAGTAAAAGTCTTGATAAGTAATTAGTCCTGCTGAAGGACAGGCATGGGGTTCCCATGTACTTCTGAATTTCTGTACTCTGTGCCCCAGTTTGCTGTTGCATGTACTGTCATCCACACTAAATCTGAAGTAGGTCTGTGTCTCCTTAGGACTGTAGCTGGCACAGGTAACTAGTGTAACGACAGATGCAAGATGTGGAACTGGAAGGATTTATGCCCTTGTAAACAAGATGGTGCTTAATCCATTGGAAGGCAATGCAAGGTAAGATTTCAGTCTTTAGGTGATTTTGTTTCCCAGGAAAACCTAACATAAATTATGCAGCTGTACTCCCTCATGCCTGGCATCAACAGACCAAAGAATGGACTGTAACCTCACCTAATTTTTCCCACAGTATTCTCTGCTTTCTAGGAAGATGGCTCTGTGTGTGTGTGTGAGTGTGTGTGTGTGTGTTTGTGTGTGCGCGTGAGTGAGATGTGGCATTTACTAAAAGTTCTACAGAGCAACTTTGGGGGCCAGTTTTTTTCTGGGGATTCTCACTGATTCCTGTGTGAAATATTTGGTCTAATGTTCCCCAGCCCCAGCTTCCTCTGGCGATCCTGTAAGGGGATATTCTGGAACCACTTATTCTGCAGATGGAGAATTGCCCACATCTGCCTGGACAGCTCCTGCTCTTCTTTCATGGCTCAGCTCAAGTGTCATGACTTCAAGGGAGCTTCGGTTCTCTGTCCCTCCTTGCCCCAACCCAGGCTCTGCTCAGTACACATCCATTCTGTTCTTTTAGTTTCATTTAAAGCACTGACATCTTTGTCTATTAATGGTTGGTTGAATTGTCAGTGGACTTTGAACTTCTTGAATCTGTGAGGCCTGGTATGGTCATCTCTGAGCACCATTCTAAGACTCATACTTGGCCACTGCAATCTCTCTACAAAGGCTTGCTGAGTGGATGGATGAATGAATGGATAGCATTTAAGCATGGGCTCTGATATATTTTGTGCCCACATTTTGTTTGTATCCACATTCATGAATAAGCTGATTATTGTCACTCTGTGATGTCTAAATCAGTCTTTGAAACAATTGCACAAAAAGAAAAATATTCCAGCCTGTCAACATGTTGCCTGACATTATAATCAGGCAATGGGGATGAGTCCAGCTTTAGTAACTGTGTGGCAACTCTGCTCTCCCTGGACATGGCCTGAGGACAATGCCAGGAGACAGTTGTGACATGATCTACCATCTGGGTCTCTGGAATATCTATGCAGCTCTCTGGGTTTTATAAAGACTTAGGCTAGCAGCCATAAGGGGTGTTGCCTTTCTTCGCCAGAAGGCATTGGAGCTAGAGTCTCCTTTCCAGTAGAGACTTGAATGGATGGAGATGCAAGTGCCGAGGATATTTGGCACTCCAATTCCTTATGCAGAAGGATACAGAACTCACTTGGCCATAAAAGTGAGAACTGAAATCTCTGTGTATTTGAATAACCTCCCTACTTTTCAATCCATTACAGTTAGAGAAAATTTCACCACACAGATAGAGGCTGTGTGCACCCTTCATCACTTTTCCCTTTCTTCCTGCCTTGGAGAAAACACCAGGTGAAACTGGGAAATGCCATTGGCTCTCCTGTTCTAAATAGACTGAATGCTTCCTCCAATATCAAAGGTTTGGCACACTTGCAGTATCTTTGCCTGCAAATTACCCCATTGCTGTTGTTTTGTTGTCCTTGAGAAATTCCCGTTTTGCTTTCCTGGGAATGGATGTTTATGAAACGGAAATGTGGAGCCCTGTGAAAATGTCGTTGGTACAAATGCTGTTACAAACTGCTCTCTGTGGGGTTCCATTCTGGAAAATGGATGCATAGCGTTGTTATCTCCACAGGCTGTGTTGCAGTAAGTCTAGTCACATACTGACACCACCAACAAAAACAATATGTATCTCTAAAACCATCCAGGGAAATATTATGGATTACTAACTTTGTATTTTAGGGAGGTGGTAGAAGGGATGAATAAATTGAAGCTGAATTAAAAGAATTTTCATGTAAGGGTAGAATGAGCAAGAAGATCTCTGAATGGATTGTGGCTTTGGACCAGAAACAGAGGTTGTATGTTAAGTTGAAGGTCTCTAGTACTCCTCAGCTTAGCCTTTCAGACAGCTTTTTCTCAACTAGCATGGATTTGTGAGCAAATCCAGCTGTATTTTATGCTGTAGAATTAACCTTTCAAAAAGGATAAAGTGTCATTAGCTTGAGGTGATGATACATAGTAAATGCTGAGTGATGCGCAACACACGGGAATGATGATGAGGATCATGACGATGATGGTAGTGGTGATGGTGATGATGGTGGTGGTGATGATGGTGGTGGTGGTGATGGTGGTGATGGTGATGATGGTGGTGGTGGTGATGGTGATGATGACAATCATGGTAATGGTGATGAGGAAGATGATGATGATGATGTTGATAGTGATAATGATGGTGGTGATGGTGATGATGGTGGTGGTGGTGATGGTGATAATGATGGTGGTGATGGTGATGATGGTGGTGGTGGTGATGGTGATGGTGACAATCATGCTAATGGTGATGAGGAAGATGATGATGATGATGTTGATGGTGATAATGATGGTGGTGATGGTGATGATGATGGTGGTGGTGGTGATGGTGGTGATGGTGATGATGGTGGTGGTGGTGATGGTGATGATGACAATCATGGTAATGGTGATGAGGAAGATGATGATGATGATGTTGATAGTGATAATGATGGTGGTGATGGTGATGATGGTGGTGGTGGTGATGGTGATAATGATGGTGGTGATGGTGATGATGGTGGTGGTGGTGATGGTGATGGTGACAATCATGCTAATGGTGATGAGGAAGATGATGATGATGATGTTGATGGTGATAATGATGGTGGTGATGGTGATGATGATGGTGGTGGTGGTGATGACGATGATGATTTGTCAGCAGAAATTCTGGCCTAGAGGTATTTCTCCCAAATAAGCTCAGTGGGTAAAAGAAAGTCTAAGGTAACATAAATCATAACAAATCAATCCCCTGAGTCCCGGGAAAGGAGACAAAGGTGTGGATTTCCAAGTGTAGATCGGATTCAGAAGCAGCTCCAGGGGATTGAATATTGAGAGCAGGACCATCTCTAGGAGAGGACACTCAGGGCAGGGCAGCTGACGCAAAAGAAAGGCTTAGTTTGCTTTTCAGAGGATCTCATACATCACGTTGATTGCACAGACACACCACCCTGCTTTTACACACACCCTCACCTTGTACATGTACCCCAGATGCGTATACACAGCTCCACGTGCACATTTCTGGTCTCATATACACATACCCACACTTACCACCATAACAAACAGAACCCCCTCCATAGTCTCTAAATATCACCTACATAAGCTCATACACACTCTCTTTTCTAATCTCCATCCATACCCACAGCCCCACACCCCTTATTCAAGTACCCTCATACACATCCTTCATATACACACCCTGCACACCCATACACACTCAAAGCCCTCCACCTTATGCACTCTCAGTTTTCCCTTCCCTCATACACATACCACATATACAGAGACTCATACAGATACACCCAGACACACTCATTTTCATAGTCACCCACACATACCAATGGTCACACAGTGTGTTCAGAACTGAAAAGAGGAACTGGGTTAGGGGAACAAATTAATCTTGTTATATTTATTACACTTCCTCTGTCTTTCTCTTCCCCTACTTTTGCTCCTCCCCCCTCTCTCTCTGCCTCCTTCCCTAACTATTCCTTGCAGAACCATTATTTTCAATTTTCATATGCATCATTTGCTTTGCTTAAAATGGAGGTATAGTGCCTAAATTACCATTTATCTACTTTTTGATTAACACATATGAAGAAAGAGCTTCTTAAGAAAACTTGACTTGGGAATATTTTTGTGTTTATCCAGCTGCTTTCATTAACAGACCATCCAACCATCCTATAAATCCTATAATCTTCAAGTCCATTCAGATGAGATTAATTGCTTTGGATATTCAGGTGGAGCATGGAATGACTCTAGCAAGTAGTGTCCTGTAACCTGCCCATCAGCTTTTTCCTTGGTACCCTCCTTAGACAGAAAAGCAAAGCCAGGCCCAAGCATGCTGAAACTAATGAGCCATGGCCAGGAAGGAATCCACAGCTGCAGATGGAGCCAGGTAAATGACTTTTCGTGTTCTCTTAGCTGAAGAAATATTTGGTTCAGAGAAAATGACTTTGTCTCCTTAAGTGGCATAAGGCACATACAGTTTGCAATTTCTGTCTCGCAGCTCAGCCAAATGAGATGACATTTCAGCTCGGTGCTTTGTGACCACCTAGAGGGGTGGGATAGGGAGGGTGGAAGGGAGATGCAAAAGGGAGGAGATATGGGGATATATGTATATATATATATAGCTGATTCACTTTGTTAAGGGTCTCCTACTTCCTGTAGATTTTGCAATGGAGAGCTTAAGCCTGTATTGATTATGGTGGATGCCTATGGAACCACTTTGGATTTCCCACAATGAATGTGAACTCACAGCTTTAGAACTCACAGTAAAGGCTTGGAAGTAAAGGCTTTTACTGAAAAAAAACAAATGTCTGATTTATCTTCCCAGGGTATTTACAGGGAGGAACATTTTCTCAGAATCATGGGCTTGTTATTTCACACCAGGAACATGGCCCCAAGGACACTCTCCTTTGTTGACTGAACCAGGGTTGCCAGGCACACAAGGACAAGAGAGATGGAAGGAGAGAGAAGGGTGATCAGGCTACAAATGGGGTTACGAAGGCAAAAGAACAAATTTCAAGTTCATAGTCTTTTGCTTCTTGTTGTTTTTTTTCTTTCTAATTTTGTACCATCATTCTAGTTTTCCCATGAAGTTGGAGAGGTTAATGGAAGAGCGGGCATATCTGGTCAATGATGCCACCTCAGCTGTAGTGGAATAAAACTGTTGGCAAGGACCTGTGTTTGAGCCCCATTAACAATATTTCTGACACCACTGGGTTTGTGGTAAGAATTAAATAAGGTTGAGTAAGATAAAAAAGAATGTAATGCTCATTGTAAATTGTGAGGAGTCATACAACTGCTAGTTATTTCTAATTTATAAATTACTTAAAATATGGCATTCTTTTTCTGGAAATTTTATAAAAAGGATGTGATTTGATTTTATTTAAAAAATTTTTTTAAAATTGAAGTATAATTGATTTATAATGTGTTTATTTCTGCTGTACAGCAAAGTGACTTAGTTATACATATATAAATACACACATTCTTTTTTAATATTCTTTTCCATTATGTTTTGTTATAGGATTTTTTTTGATGCTGTATTTTTATTAGATGTTGTCTTTTATTTTATTGGAGTAAAATTGCTTTACAATGATGGGTTAGTTTCTGCTGTACAATGAAATGAATCAGCTATATGTATACCTATATCCTCTACCTCTTGGAACTCCCTCCCACCCAATATCCCACCCATGTAGGTTGTCAAAGAGCACCAAGCTGCATTCCCTGTGCTGTACATCGTGTTCCCACTAGCTATCTATTTTATACATGGTAGCGTATTTATGTCAAACCTAATCTCCCAATTCGTCCCACCCTCTTCTTCCTCGCACTGTGTCCACATATCCGTTCTCTATGTCTATGTCTCTATTCCTGCCCTACAAATAGGTTCATCTGTACCATTTTTCTAGATTCCACATATATGCGTTAATATACGGTATTTGTTTTTCTCTTTCTGGCTTACTTCGTTCTGTATGACAGACTCTAGGTCCATACACATCTCTATAAATGACCTAATTTCATTCCTTTTTATGGCTGAGTAATATTCCATTGTATATATGTGCCACATCTTCTTTATCCATTCATTTATCGTTGGACATTTAGGTTGTTGAATATAGTTCCCTATGCTATACAGTAGGACCTTGTTTTCTGTCCATTCTATATATAATCGCTTACATCTGCTAACCCCAACCTCCCATTCCATCCTTCCCCCAACCCCTTCCCTTTTGGGAACTACAAGTCTATGTCCTTGAATCTGTTTCTCTTTTGTAGGTAGGTTCATATAAAGTGAATATGATTGTATGAACCCGTAATTAATCTGAAGCATCTTTGAGAGTAGGGGAAGTAAATTTGCCTTTTAAACTTCTCAAAGAAGAGGACAACAGTCCAGTAGATGATTAGAAAATCAGAAATTAATTGGTTTCCAAGCCTAGCAGAGTTATTAACAGGGGTCCTCTTCCTGGATGCAAGTCCAGCCAGGTGAACATTTTTAGTCCCCCTGGCATTTGAGCCCAGAAAAGGGGGGGCGGTGCAGGGAAGCCCTCAGAGTGAGCAAAACAAGAAATGAGTGAAAAGTGACAGAGGAGAGGCCTGAAATAGGTAGAAGACCCCGAGTCAGATGCTTCATAGACTTTCACTCACTTAATTCTTGCTGCCACCCTGAGGAGTGTCACCCACATGTCCTCAAGCCCTCCACCCTTCCATATCCACAGCTCTCACTGCACAGGCAGTCAAGGGCCCTTCTCAATGTCTCTAGAGATTTTCTGTGTTTGTTTTGGCAGTGGTGGTTGTTTCTCTTAACTCAGTCACTTCCAGCTCTGCTATTACTTATTTTTTCAGTCCAGCTATTTATCCTTTTCTTTCTTTTTTGGAACTCCTCATCCTCTGGGCTGCCATCTTTTTTCCTGCTTCATCGCATGGTGGTTACCATCTACTTTCTTGTGATCCCCACAACCTCTGATAACAAAAGCATTTACTGGAAGTATGATGAGTACGCAAGGGCAGGTATATGTGAGGAAGACAGCACAAGGCATGAAATACCTTCAAACTTAACATTTGATTTGATAGGGACTCGTCATTTGGGCTGTTTCTCTTTGTAGGCCCCTGTCCAGGGCTTTGGCAACATTTAGTGCCTTTGCTTGAAGGAAAAGCTAGCCTTAACCCTGGGCATATGGCTGGCTTGACTTGCACAGAATTCCAGCCCCCATGGCCTCACTTCCTCTTGCTGGCCATCCTTGTGCAGACTCATGTGCTCAAGCTTCCTTAGAGGGAAGCCTGCCCCTGCTTTCCACACAACTTTGGGGTTCTCCTCATTGACCTTCTTCCATCCCTGTTTTCTCTCTGTTTCTGAAACCCTTCTCCCTGATCTAGGGTTTCCTGTGGAATCTTAGCATTCCTCACGTGTTTTGGGGCATAGAAATCTGCTTCTTCCCATGTCTCCATCCATTTAGGCTCTGCCCAAGTGGTATCATATTTTTTTAACCCCAAATGACTCATCAAGACCAAACTGAGGAGTTTTTCTAAACACCTCAGAAAGCTGTTCTGCCAGCTACACAAAGAAGAAATGTCTGCAGTTTTTGTATTAAAAGCAATGTCCTTTTTTGGTGTTTTTCTACAGTTATATATAAACAGCCCCTTTTAGAAACAAGAAAGCAGAAGCTCAATGAAGCTAAATAAACTTCCCAGTGAATTATGATACTAATTACTACTAAAAGATAGAACTGGAATTGAAGTTCAGGCCTGTGGGCTCCAAGACCCATTATTTTCCCACTTGCTGCATGGTCTATAGAAAGACAGCAGCTTTGGGCCATCTGGTATCTTAGGATGGTGCTCAGTAGACTTCACAAGCAAAGAATGTTGCTAGTACAGCCCTGCCCTTGGCAGATGGACACTGGGATGGGCTTCAATAGGAGGAATGATGAGAGCAGCCTTAACTGAGCGCAAATCATCAGCTGCCTCTGACAGTGCTGGTTCCCTGCCTGCCTCCCCTGAGTCTGCAATACACAAGGAAAGGGCGGTGATTCTCAGGGGAACTTGCAAGTCAGCAGTAGGCCTTAAATCTCAATGACCTAGTGGCAATCCTGGCTAAACATTGTCACAGGGAAACACTCATTTCGATAACCAACTGCAAAGAAATGTCTAAGGAATGTGGACTCCAAAACGCATTTGCAAAAGGAACCTGAGAAAGGAACAAAATATAAAGCAAACAAGCTTTCCAGTATTTTCAAGACTCTGATATTTGGCATACGTATTAAAAGAAAAAAAAGGAAAAAAAAAAGATTGAAGTACTTGGGACCCATAACAAAAGCTTGTGAGCCACGATGAAATTCCAGCTGCTTTAATGAAAAGATATTGTAGAAATCCACAGGAATACTGTTGAGACCATTTTAATTTTGGTTCTCCTCAAATGGCCTTTCATCTCAACCATTCACTTGTTAGTAGATTTCTTGAGCTGTGGCAATGATTTCTTCTCATTGATCTGATACTTAGGGGATGACAGTCTCAGAAAGATGGAACAGGAGATGTATAGATCTTTTTATGAGTGACTCAGCAAAGCATCTGAGAACTCACCCTGAATCAACACTTTCCAAAGAAGATGACTGGTACTATTGAGACACATACATTTTTAAGATCCTAACATAATGAGAATGTTGTTTTTTGTTTTGTGTATTTACATATATAGTTTTAAATTGATTTTTATCTTCTTTCTAAAACCTTAATTTCCTTACCTATTTTGTAATTTTTAGAAATGTCTATTCGTGCTGAGAGTTTTCATTTGGGTGATCCGTGAAAAGTTGTAATTATCCATAATGGAAAAGGAAAAGGATTGGGTGGTGGAATCAGAAAGTCATGGGTTTGGAACATCACGTGATTGCTCTATTTAGTTACTTCACTAACTCTTACCTTTGTTATCTCAATTGTAAGATGAGGATAACAATTTCTATCTAACAGGATTGTTTTTAGGATTAAAATAGCTTATATAAAAGGCCTCGAATACTGCCTGACATGGAGTAAGTGTTGAAATGGTCATTCTCTTCCCTCTTTGCTACCTTGAAGTGTTTATAATAACTAGCATTACCAATTTATTCTTTAACACAATGTTTTGAGAACATCAGAGGCAGCCAGATGAGCTTTTGATGAAATTTATTTATTCAATAAATATTTATCAATTCCAGACATGGTAAATGGAGTGAGCCAAAGTAAAACCAATTTACTTGCTATAGTAATTTCTCTAGTCCTGGGATTTAAGTGTCCTTGACTTTAAGTAAAAAATAAAAAAAGAGGGCTTCCCTGGTGGCGCAGTGGTTGAGAATCCGCCTGCCGATGCAGGGGACACGGGTTCGTGCCCCGGTCCGGGAAGATCCCACATGCCACAGAACGGCTGGGCCCGTGAGCCATGGCCGCTGAGCCTGCGCGTCCAGAGCCTGAGCTCCGCAATGGGAGAGGCCCCAACAGTGAGAGGCCCGCGTACCACAAAAAAAAAATAAATAAATAAAATAAAAAAAGAAGAAGTCCAGTATTTTCTGAACATCCAGGACTATCTTTAAGAGTCAACTGATTCAAACATATGGAAGGAAAAAAAGCTAACAAAAGATTCAATTGTCAATTGACTAGTATATTTTATTTCTACCTTTCGTGAATATATATCTATGTATGATGCCAGGTGCTTGTCCCAGTAAGAAAGGTTGGCTGGCTTACCTTTGAAATTCCATTGATAAGGGTTAGAGTGAACTGGTCTTTCTCATTTAAGTTTGATTTATATCTATTGACAATGTAATTATTAATAAAACCTTCCTCTACTTTTAAAAGTGTTCCAGGAGATGATAAGTGTTTGGATGATTTATTACATGGTGTTCTCTCAGGAACAGTGGTTTTGTGGCTCCTTTTGAAAGGTTCTGGAAGTGGTCTCCTTGACCATTTCCTGTCAGGGTCTGGGATTCCATTGCAAACACCTCTGGAACAGTGGGGCTGGACTATCCAAGGAGTTGCTATGATGGATGGAAACTCAAGGCAGCTGAGGCCAGAAGGGGCAGATAATGAATGTCCAGTTTTGCAGGATGCACCATTGTTAACAGTTCCATCGCTAACTAGAGATCAGCCTTGTGAAAAATGACTTCCCATTTCCAGCTATAATGAGAGTGAAATCGTGCAAAGACGGATGAGACTCTGCTTTGAGTAGTTCTTGATGAAGCTGGTTTGAGAAATAAAACCATTTGTCTCTTCCATGCGACCGGCTCTTGTTATATCAAATAGCTATGTAA
This sequence comes from Kogia breviceps, assembly GCF_026419965.1. Classification (NCBI taxonomy): domain Eukaryota; kingdom Metazoa; phylum Chordata; class Mammalia; order Artiodactyla; family Physeteridae; genus Kogia; species Kogia breviceps. The sequence goes on along the minus strand of NC_081312.1, from coordinate 119,272,677 downwards.
TCATCTTAAACCAGAACGGACTGAAGGGGCTAAGGGACAGAAACTTCTCAGTCTTATGTTTCTGTCACCCACAGCTGCTCATCAATAACAAAGAAGCAAATGTTTCAACAATTACTTTCTCATGACGATACTGGACATTCAGGCATAACCTGAAAGAAAAATCCTTCCATGGATTTGTGAGCACTTGTGCGTTCAATTTTGCTCAGTGATTTGCCTTGATCAAAAAAAAAAAAAAAATCAGGAGGCAAGTCTTTGCCAGAAGCATGTTGTTACTCTGAATTAACTTTGGAGTCCAGCTCATTTCCAACCATTTGACAGTTTACCATTCAAATCCTTGGTGGTCTTCATGCCTGGCGTCCATCCCGCCTTCTGTTGAATTTGCCATGTTCATAATTCAATCGGTTATTAGCACAATCTAAACAACAGAAGGGTTTGGGGAGAGAAAGTGCTCTATTGGAGAAAACCCTGGATAAAGAGTCTGGTGACGCTATTTTCTAGTTTGCTGTGGTTCGGCTTTATTTTCACTGTAGCCTTGGGAAAGTCACCTTGTCTCCTTATGCACACCCACCCAACCCGTCCCATGCAAATAGGGCTCATCCTGGTGCTGTGATCCAAAACACCAGCACTTCCTTCCACATACCATGAACATCCCCAGGCACCTGCCTGTACTCCTGAAGTCTCTTCCCACCATTCTTTACACAAAAATTAACAACATTTTGAGTTGCAGCACAAATGCCAACTTTGCCACGGGACAATTCCTCTTCTCCCAGGTTCTTTGAAAGAAATGATGTCTGTCTCCCCTGAGCTCTTTAGCATGTTAGCTCTACTTTTTCAGGGCAACATGCATGTGCTCACTCTCCATGTTTTCCTGTCATTCTCAAGACATGTTGGGTGTCCTTGTGAGCTGGATCTGCTTGCAGCTCCATTTGCCTTGTTGCCAGAGGCAGAAACTTGCAAGTTTTTCTTGCTGCCCTACCCATTTTCTTCAGCTCTCTTCCCCAGTCCCCACTCTCCATGCAGTCGAGATAGTGGTTCCTAATTCCTTCATCTTCTCCTGGACCCTTCTGCACCACTCTAGCCCTACTGTTACTGGCAGGTTTGTTCAAGCCCTAATTTTTCACGACAGTGCAGTTTTCTTCCCCAGGCCTCTTGATAACAATTGTCTACAATTCATCTGCACTGATCTTTCTTAAAGACATCCTTAAATCTGATCATCTTGCCCCTGCTTAACATCTGTCAAAGATGCTTGATTGTCTGCAGTCAGGGTCGGCTTCACAAGTGTGGCACAATGCAATTAACACAGGGCCCCACGCTTGGTTTAATTCTCTGTGGTTACCATCTTGAATGTCTTAATAATTTTAAAACAAGGGGTCCTGAAATTTCATTTCACACCGGGTTCCAAAACTTATGTAGTTGGTCCCATCTTTGGTGTAGAATTCAGGCCTGGGAAAGAGCCACCACGGCCCACGTGACTGTTGATGGTATCGCCTTACAGCCAACTCCCTGGTCAGAGTTCTCTGACCTCAACCCTGAGCTTTTCTTGCATCTTCCCATCCATCCTTCCTTCCCCAGTAACCCGTTTGGTCTAGTTGGTGTCATTTATGCATCAACAATCCATCCCATGCCTAATGCTCGCCAGAGATTGTAGCTGGGTACTTGGAATACACAGATGAGGGGAGAGACCTTGTCTCATGGAAAAGACCAACTATGTAGAGATAACAAAGACACAATTTGGAAAGTGCATTAAAAGAGAAATGAATATCTGATCAGCCAGTTACACACACACACACACACACACACACACACACACACACGCACACGTAGGACTCCCATTTGTTTAATTTTTCCAAAATAATATGGTATTTTACAAATTATCCTGAAATGGTACAAATTTGGGGGGATTTTTCTCCATATTTATATAAAGGTTTTCTCATTGTTTTTCAAAAATTGCACATTGTACATTCTGCTTCTATTTTTTTTCATTCTTCTCTGCTCCTTACTTTTCTCCCTCAATAACTCTTTGTGTAATTATCTCTTAAATCAATGATTAAAACAAAGTTGGTTTATCTTAAGAATCCCCTTTTAATCATTTCTTTGTTTCTATCATCAGAATAGCTAACTTAAAGTTCATTTTTCATTCCACTGCTTTGGAAAGAAACATTGAGTAGTAGCTGTCTTCCAACTTGATCTATTTGCTTATTAAAATTATATACTCAGCTCCACCCTTGTATTTATTCTTTCAATTAGGCAAACTAGCATGTTATTTGGAAATTGTATTGTAAATGCTGGCTTTCCTTTACAATTTTGTTCTTGAAATATCTGTTTAGGAAGGAAGCATGTAAGTCATAAAATAATTCCATAAATAATGTTCTGGTGAAAACTCCACCAGCTCAGCCTAACTTTAGGGCCACATTATAAATATTCTGTTTAATTAATTTCACTTGCATCTGGTGCCCTTTCTCCTGTCACTTTCCTCTTCCCAGGGGGAACCAGACCTTTCCTAATGCTCCCTGTCCTTCCTCCATGTCTATGCTGACTCCATGGGTCTCCACGTGCACTCTCCAAGATTTGCCTGCCCAAGTACCCCCTGTCCGTGCCCTTCGTCCTCAACCAGGTGGAAATTAGCAAACCAAGCCTGACTTTTTCCACTAGTTATGCAAAGGTTGGCAGTTTTCATTTAATTTAAATTTTAGTCTTTATTTTTCCTAGTCTGAATTATCTTGGGTAAAACCTGATTTTGATGGGGACCTGAGGATGTAACAGGGAGCAGGACAAATCAGAGGGCAGATTCTATTTGGGTTGGAAAACATAAAGCAGAGACAGGTAAGCCTGGAGATATCTTGAAATCTTATCCGGCCGCTGCTCCCATCCCTTCTCTCTGTACATTTAACGCCCTTACTCCCCTCCACTCTGCACCATGCCATGGATACACACCTTCAAGTGGAAAATTGTTCTTCCACAGATTCTTCAGGCTTCCTCTTAGACTGCACTCTTCAAAGCATCAGTTGCTGTCTGGGATGTTCTAAACAAGTCAGATCTCACACTGCACTCTCTCCAAGCACCCAGCACCTTTCCTTTGTAAGCACTATCTCAAATTATTCCTGCTGACTTATTTGAGAGAATACTTGTTTACAGTCTGTCTCCCAGCTGGGCTATATGCTCCTTGAAGGCAGGGCATACCAAACAGAACAAAACATAGAAGGACTCATATAAGGACAGTGCTATGCCACAGAACCTTCTGCAATGATGGAAATGTTCTGTATCTGTGTTACTGGTTATGGTAGCTGCGGGCCACCTGAGTCTATTAAGTAATTGAAATGTGGCCAGTGTGACTGAGGAATAGAGTTTTATGGGATTAACATATACACACTACTATATATACAATAGATAACAAGGACCTACTGTATAGCACAGGGAACTACGTTCAATACTCTGTAATAACCTAATGAGAAAATAATCTGAAAAAGAATAAGTATGTGAATATGTGTAACTAAATCAAATTGCTGTGCACCTGAAACTAACACAACTATACTCCAATATAAAATTAAAAAAATAAAAAGATAAATTCCATTTAATTCGAATTCACTTACATTTAAGTTTCAAGAGCCCCACGTGGCTTTCCATATTTGACAACACTAACTGGGGACTAGGCTGTTGGGTATGTGGATAGACCAACACCAATACCAAGGGTATGAGAGTAAAGGACAGTCAAAGTCATCATAGGTAATATTTTTGCATTTTTCATACTCAACATACACACTTGCCCAGACACATTCACACACCTGTGTGCTCCACTGGCTGGGCTGGCCTGAAGCAGGAGGAGGAGGTTTGTAGCCTCCCAAATTGACTCTGATGTCTCCCTGGCAATGAGTGAAACCCTACTGCAGTTGAGCAGGGTTTGCTCATCCCAGCCCCGTTTCACCCTTGCACTTGGCCCTGCCTTCCTCTGGGTGCAAGGAGGTTGCCACCAGTCCAAGTGTATTGGTGTGGTCCCCTGAGTCACCAGGAAGCAGTAAATCCTCACTGGGTGAGTTCCTTGAACTGGGAGGATATCCTGAACATGTTATAATCTGAACAAGAGCATGTTTATCTTGTAACATAAAAACCCTCTGTTGGCCATACAGCTCTTGTTAATCCAAGACTCTCTTTAAGCCTGACTCAGTAGGTAGTAAATAAAGAAATAAATTTACCCTCTCTTTTCCTGTAACCCATGCTGACTGCACATGTCTTGACTGGATGTTGGCTTTTTCTTTTCCAAAGAGTATGTTTCCAATGGTACATTGATTTGTGTCGATCAGAGACTCCCTAGCCTTAGATAACATAGGAGGTCACAACCCAATCAACTCAGTTCTCTATTTAGAGGAGCTATATCTGAAAGGATTGGCTTAGAAAGTTCCCATTTTTAAAAGCTGTGTCAGCAGAACAGTCTCAGCATATACCTGCAGACTCAGAATGTGAAAATTAGATTCTCAGATATGCCTCTTCAGCCAATGAGATGTAGTCTCCAGGCCACCTGAGTGAGAAAAGACCTTCTGACCCTACTAAACCCAACACAAATATTTCAACAGCCTTTCAAATATCTGTTTACATGTTCCTCTGTTGCTGGTTCAATCTGGTGGGCTTAAGACGTTGGGATGCTTCAGCTGAATTGTCTCTAGAAATCTGCCTTTTCTATGGCTGGTCTAAGTTATTCAAGGGATATTTAATTTATTTAGTCAGAGGAAAAAAAAAATTCCAGAAGATGAAGCGCTTATATTATTTTTGGTTTTAATAATGTTGTGGAATAAAGTAATTGCTTAAATAAGCAATAAGGATATATTGTATAGCACAGGGAAATATAGCCATTATTTTGTAATAACTTTAAATGGAGTAGAATCTATTAAAAAATTGAATCACTATGTTGTACACCTGAAACCAATATAATATTGTAAATCATCTACACTTCAGTTAAAAATAAAATAAATAAAATAAAGTAATTAATATATGTAGTTTTATTCCACTGAATTTCTGGATCCTTTCAGATTGCTCAAATTCCTTGCAATGGGGCCCTGAAACAAAGCTATATGTTTATGGGACTCTGTTGTCAAGAAGAATAGCATTTTCTCTTGGAAGAAAAATACTGGATTGACATAAATATTTGGGGGACAATTGGTTATCTATCTGAAAAAATACACCACAGGCAAAAAAATCTAGATTGATTTCATTATAATCTTTAAAAAATAAGCAAACAACAATAGCAATTCTAGAAGGAAATAAAAGGATATTTTTGCTTTAAGTAATATTGAGCCAGAAAGGCTTTCCTAAGAAAAATATAAAAATCAAATTTCATAAAGAAAAAGATAGAAAGATTTTAGCACACAGAAACTTAAAACATTTAGGTGATGAAAACCATTATAAATAAAAGATAAGCAAATGACTGGGATATTTTTTTACCAGCAACAAAAAGCACAGACAAAGATTAATACTTAGAATAAAGAATTCCTATAGATTAATAAGAAAAAGACAAACAGCTGAATAAAAAGCAAGCGAACACCATGGGCAGACAATACAAATGTCCAGTAAATAGCTGAAAAAAATGTTCAACCCTGCTAATAATCAAACAAATGGAACTTAGTGGAATAGTTCTTATTTTATTAGCATAATATTTTAAAACAATATATAGCACTGGGAAGGATGCAGAAAATGCGAGCTCTCATGCTGCTTGAGGGAATCTGAATTGGTACAACCTATTTGGACAGAAAGTCAACTTTATCTATTAAAATTCTAAATGTACTTGCCCTTTTCCCCAGCAATTCACTGCTAGTAATTTATCCTACAGAAATACTTGCCCATGTGTGAACAGATATGTGTATAAGGTTATTCACCGAGGTGAAAAATTTGAACCAAGAAAAATGCTATGAGTAGGATCATGGTATAATAAATTAAGGTGCTTATAGAAATGACAGAAAGAGGTTTTCTGCCCACTTCAGTTTCTCTTTCATTTCTTTCTACCTTTTACTTTCTAACTTAATCCCTTGGATACTCATGAAAAAATATGGCTTTATTCTAATATAGGTCAATTAGCATTGTGGCATACAATATTAATAATTTAAAAAATATAATCAAATTTATTTTTCATTTTTGCTTGTAAAGGCTCTAAGCTGGGGACCAGGTTAAGGGAATGACCATTACTAGTGAAAGCCAAGATAGTATGATTAGCAGGTGAGATGATTGAGCTCCCCAAGAATAATACAATATATTTTCTGTACCAAGAGCCCAACCCAAGAAGAGGGAAATGAGAGAATCTGTAACCTACCAAGTTACAATCTTGAATCTGACTTAGTCATTAGAACTAATTGTTAAGGATGAAAGAGATTGTTTTAAATTGGAAAGGGGCTGAATTATTGTTGTCAAGTAAAGAGAGTTTTATTTTGGCTTGGATTTTGCCATTGACAAAACATGCTGTCTTGGGCTAATTGAGTTTAGTTTTAGAAAAATAAAGTTACATTTTGGCTTGGTCAGTATCTCCCGTCGTGGGGTGCCTGCAAGGGCAGGAAGAACATAGAAGTTGTGGCCATTTCAGCCATTCCAGACAACTCACTGGGTCACCATGACATCAAGCCTTCTCTTGTTCTCAGCCCAGGGTTCCTCCAGGCACTGGGGCTGCTGGTTACAGCAGGCAGGATCATGTGGGGATATGCAGACAGGTGATTCATTACACATCTGTGGCCATGAAACTAGAGGAGAAAAGAGCAGGTCTGCTCTTGGCCATGTGCAACCTCAGTTTAATAACTTTATACAGAACATGGATTCTTTTGCCTCGTGACCTCATACTTTTGTCTGACATGATCTCCAGACTCCTCCAGTATAGAATCAGCCATGTGACAAGTGGCTCTGCTATTCAGTACTGGTCTCCCTTTTATATTATTTTGTCAGAAGGTGAAGATAATGATGTCTGAGCCACAGAGAAACCTTAAGCCTACTTGATCAAAGTTCTACTGAGTTGTAGGCACCATATCTCTGCCAGTAGTTGTAATTCTGCAAATCATCTCATACTTCTGCAGTTTTGTCTGTTTCTTTTGACCTGCACATTTGCCTACATTTTATTTCTATTAATATACCTTAACCATGTCTTTCCTCCTTTTCTTTTTTTTTTTTTTTGTGGTATGCGGGCCTCTCACTGCTGTGGCCTCTCCCGTTGCGGAGCACAGGCTCCGGACGCGCAGGCCTAGCGGCCATGGCTCACGGGCTTAGTTGCTCCGCGGCATGTGGGATCTTCCCGGACCAGGGCACGAACCCGTGACCCCTGCATCGGCAGGCGGATTCTCAACCACTGCGCCACCAGGGAAGCCCTTTCCTCCTTTTCGACAGATGCCCCCTTCTGAACAATCCTGCCAACTCACTACTGTGTATCTGCATTGTTACTAAAATTCTTGACTCTCTTTCATTCAGAACAAATGGAGAGACCAGTTTAGTTGACTGAGGGTAGCAACAAGGAAAATATCTCTTGGAGGCACTAGGCTTCCCCCCTTTGACAGGCTTGCTCTTCCTATGATCCTCTCCTTCCCATCCTCTGGATTTATAGAAACATCCAGCTTGGGGTGATCTAAAGACAGAACTGAAATAAAGCAAATGGAGAAGTGGCATTTTACAGTGAAGGTCATTTATGGGATCATGGGACCATAGCAACCAATGCTGGAAAGGACCCCACAATTTACCTGGTCCAATTCTCATCTTTTCATGTGAATAAATTAAGTGATTTAAGTGACCTTCCCAATATCACATACCTAAATTTGAAACTCAAGTGAAATTAACTGAACTCACTTCCAGAAAGTTCAAATAAGATATATGCAGCAATCTCTGCAATCAACAATAAAATAAGCCTCTGAAAGGGAATTTGAGATGAAGGTTAGGGCATTGCAATTCTCTGCATACTATTCTTTATGCAAAATAATGAAATTAACCTATGCAAATAATAGTGCTATTTTAATTTTATAAGCTGATTTATGGTTATCCAACCAAGCATCTTGGTGTAAATACTCATTTAATATTCATGACAACTTTGTGAAGTCTGAATTATTATTCTGATTTTGCAGTTTAATTACTATAGGTGCATGGAGGTTAACTGGCTTTCATATTAACACAGAGCTGTTAGTTTTTAAAACACAGATTCCAATATGAGTCACAACACTCCAGGAGTAGCTCCAATCAGAGCCCAAACAGTAAAGGCACTTCTAATTCTTACCAAAGACACATTGCCTAGTTTCCAGAAGAATTAAATCAGTGATCCCCTTTCCTGCTCTGGTAAGCCTCATGTCAGGGTCCACTAGCCCTCGTTATTGGTGTGATCCCAGTTATTAAGGAGACCAGAGAGGATCATGATGCATTATGTTTCCTTCAATTCTTATAGCTTCAAATGTCAAAAATGGCAATAGAAGTTGAGAATGAAGCCATAGTAAATGAGTGTATTTTTTCAAAAATAAAGAAGTCTGTCTTACTGGCATTTTTATCTACAGTAATTACATTTGAATCAAGATTGACTGTCAGTTCATCAATTACAGAATTGATTATGCACTGGGTAAGGGAAAATGTAAATAAAACAAAAAATATTTTCTGTCTAATTATAGGCATTGGCCAGGCTTCAAGGGGTGTTTTTTTTTTTTGGTTGTTTGTTTGTTTTTTGCGGTATGCGGGCCTCATTGTTGTGGCCTCTCCCGTTGTGGAGCACAGGCTCCGGACGCACAGGCTCAGCGGCCATGGCTCACGGGCCCAGCCACTCTGAAGCATGTGGGATCTTCCCAGACCGGCGCACGAACCCGTGTCCCCTGCATCGGCAGGCGGACTCTCAACCACTACGCCACCAGGGAAGCCCTCAAGGGGTGTATTAAAGGCTCCTTACCTAGTATCCAGCAGTAACTAACTCTCTCCTTTTTTCCTCTTGGAGTATGTCTATAATCTATCTTCTCAACTATTAAACCTCTTACCCTCTCCATCCCCACATCTAAAACCACATGATGCCTCATGGTTAATATGTGGGGAAATGTTAAAAATATTTTTGTTTGTTTCTTAGTATATTGACAAGGCATTTCCCATTTTAAATAAGAATGATCATCATATGTTATGGTGTTTACAACATATGGAGAAGAAACATCGTAGGACAAAATTAGCACAGAGAGCAAGAGGTGATAAATGAAAGTATAAGATTCTTGCATTATACATTAAGTGATACAATATGAATCCAAGGTGGAACATGATAGGTTAATGATGCAACTGCAATCCCTGGAGTGATCACCAAACAAATAAACAAATAAAAACAAAGTAATAGAACTAAAAACCAATAGAAGGGACGAAGTTGATTCATATAAATATTCAATTACAGAGCCTCACAATACAAGAAGCAATTAGGTGACAGAACTGAAGGGAGGAACAGACAAATCCATAATTCTGCATGGCTATTTTAATAATCTTTTCCCAGTAATATATCTATGGATTCAACACAATCCAAATCAGAATCTGAGCCAGGTTTTCTGTAGAATTGATAAGCTGATTTAAAAATTTATAGACATGCAAAGAAACTAGAACAGCCAAAATAATCTCAGAAAAGAAAGTTGAGGGCTTACACTATCAATTTTTAAACTTAATATTTTTAACACTATATTAATCAAAGTATGTAGTATTGGCATAAGGATAGACAAATAGATCAATGAGACAGAGTAGTCTTCAGAAATAGAACCACACTCATATGATCCAAAAATTTTTTGACAATAATAATGGCAATGTGGTTAATGAAAATCAGCAAAGAAAAACCCTTCAACAAATGGTGCTGTAACAACTAGATATTCATATGCAAAAATTAACCTCAAGTCATTTCTTGTAACATAAATATCAATTTGGGATAGAACATAGACTGAAAGATAAAAATGAACACTACAAAGCTCTTGGGAGAAAATACAGGACAATATCTTTACCACTTCCAAGTGAGCAAAGTCTTCTTAGAACACCAAAAGCACCAATGATAATTATTTTAATTGATAAACTGGACTTCATCAACATTAAAACTTTTTGCTTATCAAAAGACATCACTAAGAAAGTGAATCGGCCAGCCACAGTTTAGCAGAAATTATTCATAGTGCATAATTGACAAAGGATTTGTATCTTAATTGTAAATAAGCTTACAACTCAATAATAAAAACAAATTACCGAATTTAAAATGGCCAAAAGCCTTGAAAAGAAGGCATAATGAAAGGCTGAAAAGCATGTAAAAAAGTACTTAACGTCTGTAGCAATCAGGGGGGTGCAAATTAAACCACAATGACATACTCTCACACAACCACTAGAATGACTAACAGTAAATATAAACTATTGATGACGTTTTAGAGAGAACTTTCACATACTACTGGTGAGAGTAAAAAACTGTAGTATTACTTTGAAGAATTTCGATAGTTTCTCACAAAGTTAAACATGCTCTTACCTTACGAACAAATAATTCCACCAGTAGGTATTTACCTAAGGGAAATAAAACATATACATTCTCCAAAGACTTATATGCACTAGAGTAATTATAGAAGCTTTATTCATAATATTCTCAAATGGGAAACGACCCAAATCATTTTCAATAGTATAATGGATAAATAATTGCCATATATTCACTGGAGTACTATTTAGCAATTTAAAATGAGTTACTGATACAACAGCATGGATGAATCTGAAACTGTAATGCTGAATGAGAGAAGAAAGACACAAAAGAATATATACTGTGTGATTCCATTTATAAAGTAGCAGAAATACCAATATTAGTCTGTTGTGATAGAAATCAGAGGAGAAATTGCTTCTAGGAGGTTGAGACGAAGCACAAGGAAATTTCTGGGGTGAAAGAAATATCCTATATCTTAATATGTCTGTAGGTTACTGTGGTATATGCACTTTTCAAACTGCACATTTCTGGTCTGTACATTTCATAGCAAATAAATTCTACCTCTACTAAAATAGAAAAATGAAAAGCAAAATGAAGTTAGGAGGGATTATAGACATTTGTAAATTCACATTAATTCTTGTAACTGGATATATTAGCCATGGGATCTTCTCATTAAAAAAAGAAATGAAAAAAGGATCACAGAGAGACAGACAGATGGATAAGTCAGGTAAGAAGATCTAACATGGTTATAATAATCTTACTTGTAGAAGAAAAATAAAACAAAGAAATAGACTTAATATTTAAATTTATAATTCAAGAAAATTTTCCTTACAAAAAAGCCATGGATGAACATACTGAAAGGATTTACCATATACGTGGGAAAATTGGCCAAAAATGATCAATTCCAAGACATAGCCTAGTAAAAAAATGTTACTATTTTGAAATAAAATAGGAAAATTTCTATGGCTTCCAAAATAAAAACTGTTTCTTATGAAGGAAAGAAAATAATCTTGGCATCAGGTAATATTCTATAATCACATTTGACTTGAACAAATGGAAAGACATCATAAATATGTCAATTCTCCCTATGTTAATATATACATTTAATAGTTTATTATAATCTTAATAAAAACACCAAGGTGTCTTTTTTGTTGTTGTTGTTGGTGAAGATGATAATAAAATTCATATTGGAAAATAATTAAGAAAGAATAACCAGAAAGAAAAAACTAAAAAAGAGGAGCCAAAGATTAGGGAGGGGCTGGTCTGATAAGATATTATCACTTACTAAAAAGCCTCTCTAATTATGTTGTGTGGATTTGACACCAAAATAGACAGACTGATGGCACACTACAGAAAGTCCAGAAATAGACCAAGTACATATGAAAAGTTGGCATATGGTAAATGTGACACCTCAAATCTTTGGAGAAACATTGACTTTTCAATAAATGGCACTGGGGCAACCTAGGAGCTAAGGAAAAAGATAAAATTTGACGCCAGACCCTGAGTGAACCTGAGAACTACATACAAAAGTGGAGAATATTATAATTGAGATGTGAGACGGGCCTTTTTAAACAGGTCTCAAAATCCAAAAGCAATAAAAGAATTATTGATAAATCTGGTTATATAAAAAGTTTGGATGGCACCAAGATCATAAGCAAAGTCAAAAAAACATATATCATAAAATTTTTCCCTGATTTATAAAATTACTTTTAATTAAGATGAGTTCTGGGGTGCTGGTAATACTCTGTTTCTTATTCCAGGTAATGCTATGTGTGTGTTCAGTTTATGAAAATTCATCAAGCTATATACTTAAAACATGTATTTTTCTGATAACTGGGCAAAAGACGTAAAAAATGAGTTCTTTGCAATGGTTTTGTAATTATAAGAACTCATTAATTTTCATCCTTTTCTTCATTCTTATTCAGGAAGTAATGGCTATAGATTTATTTTACACTGTCTCAGCTACATATTATGTTTTGAAATGTAGTATTTCTTTTACTATTTAGTCAAATTTTCTCAATTTTATTTCTTCCTAACCCATGAGTTATTTGAAAGTGTATTATTTATTTTTATGCATATATTTTTCTAGTTATTATCTTTTTATTGATTTTGACTTACCTGGATGGTAGTTAGAGAATTTTGTTTGTATGGCATCTTAGGAAATTCTTTTGAGAGTTAATTTGTAGTTTGAAACATGGTCCATTCTTATTAACTATCAATTTATGCTTTAATACAATATTTATTCTCCAATTGTGGGGTGCTATGTTCTGTGTATTTCTATTAGTTTGTGTTTTTAAATGTGTTGCTTTCATCTTCACTGATTTCTTGAGTCTGATTAATCACTTGATTACTGAGGTATGTATGCTATATTCTTCTTTTCAAAATTTTATTCTATTGTAATGAGAATTCTTAACATGAGATATACCCTTCTGACAAATTTTTAAGTGTACGATACAGTGTCATTGACTAGAGGTACAGTGTTGTACATCAGATCTCTAGAGCTTATTCATTTTGCTTAACTGAAACTTTGTGCCCATCGATTAGTAACTCCCCATTCTCTGCTCTCTCAGCCCCTGGTAAACCCCATTCCACTCTTTGATTGTATGAATTTGACTGTTTTAGAAACCTCATATCAGTGGAATCATGCAGTATTTGTGTTTCTGTGACTGGCTTATTTCACTTAACATAATGTTCTCAAGGTTCATCCATGTTTATACATATTGCAGAATTTTCTTCCTATGTAAAGATAAACAGTATTCCATTTTATGTGTGTGTGTGTGTGTGTGTGTGTGTGTGTGTGTGTGTGTTTTCTTTATCCATTCATCTGTCCATGGACAGCTGGATTGTTTCCACATCTTGGCTATTGTGAATAGTGCTGCAATGAACATGGGAGGGCTGACTTCAATTCTTTTGGGTAAATACCCAGAAGTAGGATTGCTGGATCATATGGTCGTTCTATTTTCAATTTTTGAGGAATCTCCATATTGTTTTCCATAGTGGCTGCACCATTTTTCATTCACAAAAACAGTACACAAATGTTCCAATTTCTCCACATCCTTGCCAATACTTATTGTGTTTTGTTTTTTGATAATAGCCATCGTGACAGCTGTGAGGTGATATCTCATTGTGATTTTGATTATATCCTTCTACTACACTGACGGATGTATCAGTTCTCTGTGTAGTTCCACTGATTTTTGTTTCCTATATTTGAGGCTAAGTTAATATTGTCTTTCTCAGGAGATTTGTTTAAATTTTTAGAAATCATCTTGGTCATATTTTATAGTATCATGTTTATTTTTATTTTCTAAAAATATTTTCAGTTTTTTATTTCTTGAAACATACTAAGCATACAAATTTTATAATTCTGTGTACGATAATTATAATACCTTAGGCCATTTTTTATGCTGCTGTTTTTGTTCTTTATGTATTTTTATTTATTTTTCAGCTGGCAATTCTTCTTTGAGAGAAGAATTGTACTTTCTTTCTTGCAGATACATGAAACAATAACCACCAAAACAGGTTTAGTATAAATTCCTGGCTGGGGGTGTTCTGGACACTTATGTGTGACTCTGTCCTCAAATTCTCATAAAATCTGGCTTACAGGGGAATTCTTATCCCCTCTCTACCCAACACCAAGTTAGAGTTTGGCAAATTTCTTGCTCTGCTTTGTGACTTTTTTCTCTCATTCACCTAAACACTGAGGGAATAGGCCTTTGGGGTCCCACCTTTACACAGACACTTTTTAGTTGATTGTTAATTTTTAGATAAACCTGAGTTTCTTCCCCTGTTCTCCATACTGCATGTAAGTGAGGAAATAAAAACTATGGTTCATCAAGATTAATGAATCCAGGATAAATTCAGCAATTGCTTGCCTTTTTGGATTCCTGCTTTCACTAAATAGTTGGTTTTGAAGAACTTTTTAATCTTCTTGTCAATAAAGGGAGTTGTTTAAATTATGATTATATGTGCATGTGTGCATGCAGGATGTGTGTGTTTATGTGTGTGTATACATATACATGTATGCCTCCACTATTTTGGTTATTTTTCCACCATGAGTTTTTAAAAATATCTAGGCTATCATTCTGTCAGGAAGAGTGTGCCTGCTTACTTGAATTCTAGTCATATGTCAAATTTTAATATATGTATGGATTTATTATAATACTACCTATTTTTCCTTATTTAATTTATCCATATCTCATATTTAATCACTATATTTTGTAGTATGAATTAATATCAGATTATCTGATTCTAATACTTTGTATTTCTCCTATAAAATTATCTTAGTTATATTTGGCCTTTGCTGTTTCATATCAATATTAGGGTCAGCTTGTTAAGTTCCACAAAAATTTTGTTGCTATTTGATTAGTGGTGTTTAGGAAGGGTATCAAGTTTTACATATTAATCTTATTCACTAGAATTGGTTCTACTATTTTGCTGGTAGATATATAAATAATCAATAACTTCTAAATAAGGAGAGTAAATATCAATCTTGGAAAAGTCTTGTTTTACTATATTGACTGGTAAAAATATCTGTTCGTACTGTATTAATGATAGATTCTGAGGCTAGACTCTTAGATATTCTAATTTCCTGGATCATAACCCAAATGTGAAAAAACAAAACACAAAACACTGGAAGGCCATAATGGGCCTGAAGAAATGATTTGAAATTATTGAACACTTGAAAAAAAGGGTACCCAGTCTTGTTCCTCACTATATTAAACATAATTCTAAAGCTTGATCTTTGATGATATCTGTAGGTTTTTGATAGAAATGCATAATCAGGCTGCTTTTGAAATTTTCGCTTTGTCTCTGGCTTAAGAGGTTTTACTACAGTTTCCTAGGTTTGGCTGTCTTTGAATTCATCTTGCTTTGCTTTTACAGAGTTTCTTGAACCTATGGCTTGGTGTCCCAAGTCTGTTTTAGAAATTTCTTAGCTGTTATCTATTCAAATACTGTCTCACTACCCTTCATCTTTCCAGTTCTTTAATTACATGTACATAGAACTTTTCACTGTGTCCCATATATTTTTTAATACTCTTTTCTGAATTTTCCATCTTTACTCTCTCTGTCCCCAAACTAATTTATCTACAGATTTATCTTCCAATTCACTAGTTCTCTGTTCTGCTGTTAAATCCATCTTCTGAGCTCTTAATTTCTTTTTTTTTTTTTTTTTTTTTTTTGCGGTACGCGGGCCTTTCACTGTTGTGGCCTCTCCCGTTGCGGAGCACAGGCCCCGGACGCCCAGGCTCAGCAGCCATGGCTCACGGGCCCAGCCGCTCCACGGCATGTGGGATCTTCCCGGACCAGGGCACAAACCCGTGTCCCCTGCATCGGCAGGCGGACTCTCAACCACTGCACCACCAGGGAAGCCCTGAGCTCTTAATTTCTGTAAATTATTTTCTCAGTTCTGAAACTTCCTTTGATTCTTTTTAATAGATTCCAGTTTTCTGGTAAGTTTTTGCCTCTATTTCTCTATTTGCTTAATTATATTCATTAAAGTTTGTAAAGTGTCCTTGTCTGATATTATAATAGCTATATAATATATATATTAATATATATTAATATAATTATATTATATTAATATATATTATATATAATATATTATATATAATTATATATATTATATAATATATATAATTATATATTATATAATATATAATATTATATAATATATATATTTTATATAATATTATATATTATATATATCACAAGTGATATACCTATTATATATAATATATATATAATAGCTATATCACTTGTGAGTTTATTTCTGTTGTCTATTTTTGGTCATTTGTTCCTGTTCATGCTTAGTAATTGTTGATTGAATGCTGGGCAATGCTTATGAACTATATTAGAACTATGAACTTATATTAGAATAAATATAAAGTAAATAATATAAAATATATTATAAATATATTATATATTATAATATATTATATATAATATATATTAAATTATTAAATAATTATTAAAATGATTAAATAATTATTATATATTAAAGATATTAAATCCTCTTTGTAGGATTTATTTTATATTTATTTATTTTATATTTTATATATATATAATATATTTTATAATTTATAATATATAATATATTATAAATTATAAAATATATTATATATATATAAAATATAAAATAAATAAATATAAAATAAATCCTACAAAGAGGATTTAATATCTTTCTGTTAGGCAGTTAGAATACAAGACAATTATCATAATCTAATTGAAGCTAAGTTTCAGGCCTTGTTAGGCCTGGTCTGTTTTTGGTTTGACCTTAGTCCTGGGAGATGCACTGAGATTTCATTTTTCCGTTGTTTCAGACTTGGTAGAAGTTGGTAAGCTAGTCTTAGAATGATAGCTCAATAATTCTCCTTAGAAATACAAAGTTTGGTTTTATTTGTGTTGATCATGGTCTCTGAGGCTATGATTCATAATTATTTATAGTCTTCTATAACTCTGTGGGTCATATACAAACAAACAAACAAACAAAACAATACTGGAAGCCCATAATGACCATGAAGAAATGCCTCTGAAACTGAACACTTGGAATTTATGGATTAACAGTGTAATAATTTTGATGGTGAGGAACCAAGCTGACCATTACTTCTTATATCCAGATTCACTATTTTTTTTCCTTTTTTGGCTAGTGGAAATGTTAATTAAATACATGAGAGTGACATTAGAGTAAAATTAATGATTTAATTATATATGATAAAGTTTTGGGGCAACATCTATGTCCAATTTAAGTAACTTTCTACTGACAAAATTTAGGATGCTCTCATTTGATACACATTTACACATTTCTGAAGTTACTGGTTTATCTTTTGACTCTCAGAGAGAGCTTCTTATGAAGATCCATTTCAGTGTTTTTCAGGGGCATATAATCTGGATGGGACCCTTCACCAGCTAAATATCCAGAGGGATATAAAGCACATTTGTGTTTGCCTTTTTGTTTGTTTGTTTCCTTTAAGTTTTAATGGTTTTGCCACAGGCCTGATCTAGGCAATCTTTTTCAGCCACGAAATTGATGTTGTGTTTCCCCTATAATATGAATATTTGACTCTAGGCATGCATGCAGTCTGGTTATGGTTTATTTCAGAGTCTGATTACTGAAGAATCTCTGCCCTAGAGTGGCACAGAGTCTCTTCTCACGAATTCTCAAACACTTGTTTCACAAAACTTCCAAGAGAGGGCAAACCTCAAGCCAGATGGCTGAAGAATAATAGGGGAGGTTAGATGATAGACATCAACATGCATTCCAGGAAAACAGCTATGGCTGGGCTGGTGTGTTAAGGTGGTGAGATACTTAGAAAATAAAATATGGCAAATCCCTGATTTTAACCAGCTGCTCACCATCTCCAGAAGGATGGAAAGAGTTCAATTTCCCCCTTGTCTTCTGTGACAAACAATACATTATTATAAATTAACGTTTTTTTTTGAAATGTGCATAACAGCTGCAGGTTGGCTGCAATAGTGAAGAGCATACGAAAAAAAAAAGAATGCCTGATGTGAAGCTTTCAAAACAGAGGGAGTTGACAGGCTCCACGAACTAGAGACCATTCAAGTTGGCTGTGTCTTGTGAGCTGCCTGTTTTGTCTCCTTCCCTTCTCAGAATCTGTTGCTAAATCCTTGTGTCTGTAGGGAGACTTTTCCTGTTACTGTTAGCTTATAATCTTTCTCCTCAAGATATTGTATTCACTCAGTTTTGGAGAACATAGTTTGCAATAAGCTGTAAGGGAGAAACTCAGTGAGGGCTTCTTTTTTCTTTTCCTCCATGAGCTATAATCTCTTCTTTTGTTAATTTCCAAACTCCTTCACTATTTGTACTTGAAAAAACAGTCACACGAACAAATGAGTTAAAGCATGTTTTCCTGTTCATGGGAAAACAAACTTACCTATTATGGTATGAATTAATTTTTTTTTCACTTTAAAAAGGCAAGCTTCTGAGATGAGATCTTGCTGGGTAGAAGCTGAAAGTCTAATTCTTGTTTCAAATTTGCATGAACCATAGAGTTAATAGAGTTATCCTTTTGAAATCACTTTCTACTTGGATCTGTCTGGGATAAATGGACATGATTTAGAGAGCCAAAGATACTCAATGACTTTCAGATGCACTGCATGAATTTCCCAAGCAATTGCACTGACTAGATAGAACCCATGGATTCCCTCTTTTATGGGTACTCAATCCAAGGTCATTGTTTGCTTCCTTTTAGCTCTTTATTTTAATTCCAGAGAAGCTACAAATGAGAAACCCAATCCATGTAATGGCTCTGAAAGTGGTTACCATGCCCATTTTGCTTTTAAAGTAAATAGATGTTCTCTCCCCATTCTATTGTGGGATTAAGCTGTCCTAGGTTTAGGGAGATAATTTCTCTACGGTAAAGACATTTAACCTCTTTTGTTGGTTCACCTACCCATTGAGAATGAGATGGATGTATTCATTCTCATCCTTCTCCCCCCAAATATTCATATACTCCAAATTTAGCATATGATATGTAGGGGTCGTGAATCCTCCTGATAGTTCATATACACCAAGTAAAGAATCCCTGATTTAGAGGCATATGGAGTAGATAGATGTCCAAAGCCCAGGCTTTGGAGCTAGACAGACATGATTTTGAAACTCAGTCTGACACTTAATAAGTGTGAGAATTTAGACAAAATACTTAAAACCATAGTGCATGTTTCCCCATCTATAAAATGAATATTATAGTACATATCTAATGGATTAGTTATGGTGGATATTGAAGTGCCATTTAAACCATGAGAAATGAAAACAGAAAAATCACAACTCATAATCCTGTTCTATAACTTTCAAAACAGATAAAATGACATGCAACAAAACCATCAAAACTCAAGTTGTTCAAATACCAGCTCCTTCAGATGAGTATGTTCTGGGATTAGACCATAGAAATACTGCTTTACTGGTAACTCCACATGGAACTATGTGTTCCAAAGATAAGAACTCTGTTTCTGCAATTCAACTATTTATAAGTTCTGATCAGTCCCTGCCCAGGTCTTGATTAATAACTGTCCCCAAATCAGTCTATAACTCCTCTTCCCTAATTCCCTATTTTGAGACACTACGATACTTTATACGATTAGTGGGTTTCTCTAGTGGTCTTTGTATGTGGGCTTCAATAACTACTAAGAGTCCCTCAAATACAGAAATTGACCTTTTTTCTTTCCCTTTTGTAGTATCACCCTTCCAAGTTCAGTTATAATTTTGGGAAAGGAAGTGTTCCCCAAAGTGTGTTGAGTTTGTTTACTATTCTCACTGTTATGCGCATTTCCAGATAAGAAAAAAAAAACAGAGCAAGACTGAGTGTGAGGCTATTGAACAGTGGATTATTAGCCACCCTTTTCTGTGAATTATTCATATATTTTCCCCATTTCTCTTGAGCTGTTGGTCTTTTTATTTCTAATAACTTTTTATACATTAGGGAGATTAACCCATTATCTGTGATGAGTTGCAAATATTATTGTCCAGTTTGTCATTTGTCTTTTGACTCTGTTTATAGATTTTTGTTTCTTTTAGTTTCTCTTTCAAAAGAACTTACTATCATATAGGTGTATATATCAATCTGTTAATAGTTACTGCATTTTGAGCTGGAGCTACACATTTCTTTCCCATCAAAGATAAACATAAAGTTTGTTGGGAAAATAATAGGTAAATAAAAATGGTGAGTTTTTTTTTTTTAAAAAGAAGAGCCAATAGTGAAGACTAGCACTGTCAGATGTGAAAACCATTTTAAAGGTGTGGTGATGGCATATGAAGTGATAGATGGACTAGAATAAAATAGAATATAATACGAACCTGAAAACAAAAACTTATAGGAATTTACTGTTTAATACCAGTAGCATCTCAAACCAGCAGAAAAAATACGGTCTACATAAACAATGGAATTGAAACTGTCAAGTCACATCTGGAAAAATGAAAAATGGAAACTTTAGATAAATTTTTAATGTATCAAATATTTAAATATGAAAAATAGAATCCATTACAATTCTAGGAGAATTATTTTATAAGTTTGATTTTTCTTCACCTGGCACACTGGACACATGTTAGTTGCCTTCCTCCCCACCATGATTCCATTTATATGAAATGTCCAAATTTTATAAAATATATAGATGCAGGAAGTACTTTAGTGGTTACCTGGTGCTGGAGGTGGGAACAGCGATTGACTGACTACAGATGGGCATGACGGATAGTTTGGGGTTGATGGAAATGGCCACAGTGATGTTACACTGACTGAATTGTACATTTAAAATGATGAATTTTGCAACATGAATGGACCTAGAGATTGTCATACTGAGTGAAGTAAGTCAGAGAAAGATAAATATCATATGATATCGCTTATATGTGGAATAAAAAAAAAGGTACAAATGAACTTATCTACAAAACAGAAATAGGGTTACAGATGTAGAAAATAAATGTATGGTTACCAGGGGCTAAGAGGTGGGGAGAGGGATTAATAGGAAGATTGACATATACATACTACTATATATAAAATTAATAACTAATAAGAACATACTGTGTAGCACAGGGAACTCTACTCAATATGCTGTAATGGCCTATATGGGAAAAGACTCTAAAAAAGAGTGGATATATGTATATGTATAACTGATTTACTTTTCTGTACACCTGAAATTAAGACATTGTAAATCAACTATACTCCAATAAAAATTAAAAAAAAAAATAAAATGATGAATTTTAGGGAATTCCCTGACAGTCCAGTGGTTAGGACTCAGCACTTTCACTGCTGAGGCCCGGGTTCAATCCCTAGTCAGGGAACTAAGATCCTGCAAGCTGTGCAGTGTGGCCAAAAACTAAAAAAATAAAAATAAATTAAAAAAATAAAATGATGAATTTTATGCTATGCAAATTATATTTCAATTAAGCTGTTAAAATCAAGTATAATGTAGTGGTAGACATCCTAGGCAGAATAAGCCAAGAGATACCCTCACACCAAGGTATATCTATTCATCAAGTGGCCAATTCTTCCCCAGGAATTGGATTTGGTAAGAATGGAGAGAAGTGATGAATAAAGAGGACAGAACTAGAATAAAAGGAAGGTTTTTTTTTTTTTTTAATCTGAAGGTCTAATTTCCTTCCACTTGTTATCTTACTTCCAGCAGGTCCTGACAACCTTTATTGAAAATGGCATCCTAACTTGCTTCCACAGATGGTGACCAGCACAGCCTGTCTCATAGCTGAACAATAGCCAACATCCTTTATTGATCTCAGCCCAGTTGTTGCTCCTCTTGCTTAATTGGCTTTACATGGAATTGCTTCAACTGAAAGCATGTCATTTTTTTACAGAATTGTGCCAGAAAATAATTAATTTCAAATACACAGCTTTTATATTTGATGGTGCAGTTCCTGTCTGAGGCAACATTTATTTATGTTCCTGTCTGAGGGAGATAACACACTAGCTGAAGGAACAAGCAAATGCACACCTCTGGGAATAGCACTGTTGTTGGTCTAACTCTCCTCTTGGCTTTTGCATTGTGCAGCTGTGGCCGCCTTTGCAGAATGGTAGCAATCAACTGTACCCAGGGACTGTGGCTCTTCTTTTTTTAAAAAAAATTTAATTTATTAGATGGTTCATAATCTGAATAGAACCCTAACAACTGTGGGAATGTTCCCATGAAATCCTACATGCAGAGGGATATTATTTGAATTCTGTGGGGATTTTCATGCCCATCTCAATGCTGGCTCTGCAAAAAAGAAAAAAAAAAAAGGAACCATACCATTTATTCTCTTTATGTCTCTCAGGAGCCTACTAATGATTCATTTACCCCAATATGTTTCCATGTTTTATTATGCTATACTGGGATTCTGTTGCTATCATTTAAACTTGTGATGACATCTCAGAGAAGGATTGCCACAGAAGGACAAGGACTCAGCATGATAGGGTCAGAAGCACTTGGGGTATTCCAGATTGCGTCTGAGTGGTAGAGGTAGGTAGCTTCAAGGAGATGTACCCTATATGGCAGCATTGTCTTCTGCTGTCTCACTCTCCAGAGCTGTAGCAATATAATATTGCACACAAGAAATTTATAGAATGTTATAAACCAATGTTACCTCAACAAAAATAAATTTTAAAAAACAGGAAGAAAGTTAAAAGCTTATTCAACTTGGTGACTTGTCTCTCAAGTATGCAGAATGGAGAGCTTTACAGTTACTTCTGGTTAGAACTGATCGACTATCTTGTTCCTTTGGTCAAAGTCCCCTCTCCTGGTCATCTAGCTTTCAATTTTCTCTTTTGTGCCCGTAAAGTCTGCTATTGTTATTTGGCTAAAACAAGCCATATAGCTTGTGTTAAAGAATTCTTTCTATTTCTTCAAGAAAAATGTGATGTTAATAAAACTTGTCAAAGTATTTTTTTGCCAGTGACATTAGCAGGGGAAAAGGATACATAGATAATTCCTGATTCCTTGAGCAATCTAATCCCATTTCAACAAATGCATTTCCTGCTTTACTCCTCCTTCCTCTATCCTTCCTTCCTGCTACTCTCCCTCCTTCCTTCCACATCTTTCTTCCCTCCTTCCCTTAGACAAATATAAAAATGAAATTAAACATCGCAACAACAAAAAGACAAATCAGAAGAGCAATACGTAAACAAGATCACAGTGCAGGCAACCTCCGTAGACCCTTATATTGTTGTTAAAGTTGAACTTAAAATTTGGCTTTGTGCTTTCTAGTGGTTAGAACAAAAGAGAAGTATCATCAGTTGTATGGGTTCCATTGACCACACAGAGAACACATATCAGTTTCGCTAGAAAAATAAAAATATTCTTGGCATTTGTTCTGAAAGCTACCCTCTGTAGCTCTATATAGTATAGCAGCCAGGCACCATGCAGTGTATAAGGCAATGGCTTTATAATAAAATGGATACTGGTTTTAATAACCTCGATTCTGTAACATTTTCTGGGAACACTCAGGCATGATACAAGTGTATGACTTAGTAAAAGGAGTACTTGAAAGCCTGAGCAGTTTTCTACAAACTAATGTCGCTTTCTGATTCTTTGGCTTAATGTATAGAGGAAGCATGTATTATATTGAGAAATGGATTATCTTACTGATTTTCAGACCATCTAGTATAAATATCATTAATCCTGGCAAGGTTTTGGATAAGTGTTGGGTAACAGATAGCTCAGAGACATGTCCTCTGACAAATATCATAAAAGAGTAATTTCTCTCCCCTCCAACCTGCAACTAATTTGCCAAGGAATCCAAGTAATAAGCCCCAAATAAGAGAATGTGCTAGAGAATTCTTGAATGGTAAGAATTGAAACATCATTGAAGAGTTGGATTCACCTTAGAAAATATGGGGAGATGATGAAAAAAACTTCTGGATGTCTTCAGTGAATGCTGGTTACCTCTTTTTGACAAATGAAGTTGTCTAGCTCTGCAATGTGTTCATTCATCTTGTTGGAGAGCAATTGATGTTTGCCATTTCAAAGTCCAGGTGAACCATCTATATTCATTAAGCTTGTTGGGATGTTGAAGGGAATGAATAAATAATGCCTTCTCGTTTCACAAAGATCTGGTATCACACTTTCAATTTATCTAGAAAACCCAGGCTAATATATGCATTTCTTCTTGTCTTCTGTAACAGGTGTTCCATATGGGTCCATCCAGCTGTTTTGCTGAGGTCTATTTAACAGCTTTCCATCAATAACTAATGTTGGCATTTGATTGAAGAAGTTCACTTGCAGAATATCACCAGGAGTCAGCTTCAAGGAAGCTGGAACGTTTCCAAAATGTGGTCATGAGTTAAGGCTCATGCTCCTCTGTCTACAGTAAACTTTACTCAACAAATAGAAGCTGCTCCCCAACTTCCTGGTGTCTAGTAGATGTCCTCTTATTCCCACCTCCTGAGCATGAAGTCAATGGTGTTTGAGACAGATTAAATGAGGATTAAAACTGAACAATTTTATCCAGTGTGTCAGCAGAGCAAAGGGAGTGAGGATGAAGTGAGGGGTGTTAGAGGCAAAGAGGTATATAGTTAACAATATTTACTTTGTATTTTAAAATAATTTCAGACTTACAAAAAATTGTAAAAATAGTACTAAGAACTCATGATTATCCTTTATCCATATTCCAAAGCTGATAAAATTTTAACACATTTGCTTTTTCATTTTCTTTTTACTCTACAAATTTGTGTTTTCCCCTTTTCCTTTTTCTCGTCTTTCTCCTTTTTCTTCTCCTTCTCCTTCTTCTTCTTAGTATTATTAGTATCATTATTATTATTTTATGAAGACAATTGTTTAGAGTAGTTTTAGGTCCACAGCAAAACTGAGGGAAAGGTACAGACATGTACCATATACCTCCTGTTCCCCACACACGCATAGCCTCACCACTGTTAACAGTTCCCAGCAGAGTGGCCCACTTGTTACAACTGATGAACCTACACTGATACATCATAATCACCCAAAGTTCATAGTTTACACTATGGTTCACTCTTGGTGATGTACATTCTATGGGTTTGGGCAAATGCATACTGATATGTATTAATAATTATGGTATCAAACAGAGTATTTTCACTGCTCTAAAAATTCTCTGTGCTCCACCTATTCATCCTTACTACCCTCTAACTCTTGGCCATCATTGATCTTTTTACTGTCTCCATAGTTTTGCTTTCTTCAGAATGTCATATATTTAAAATCATACAGTCTGCAGACTTTTCTGATTGACTCCTTTCACTTATTTCTTTTTAATATGCATTTAATATTCCTCCATGTCTTTTTATGGCTTGATGGCTCATTTCTTTTTAGCACTGAATAATATTCCATTGTCTGGATGTACCACAGTTTCTCCACCCACCTAAAGAAGAACACCTTTGTTGCTTCCAACTTTTGGCAAGTATGATAAAGCTGCTTTGAACATCTGTGTGCAAGTTTTTGTGTAGACATGTTTTCGACTTTTTTGCGTAAATACCAAAAAGTGTGATCACTGGATAGTATGGTAAAAGTATGTTTAATTTTGTGAGAAACCACCAAAATGTCTTCCAAAGTGGTGGTACAATTTTGCATTCTCACCAGCAATTAATGAGAGTTCCTGTTGCTTACATCCTCTTCAGCATTTGGTGTTGTCAATGTTCTAGGCCATTCTAATAAGTATAAAGAACTATCTTTTAGTTTTAATTTGCACTTCCCTGATGATATATGATATGGAGCATCTTTTCATATGTTTATTCTCCATCTGTGTATCTCCTTTGGTAAGTTGTCTGCTAAGGTCTTTGGCCCATTTTTAATTGGGTTGTTTGTTTTCCTATTGTTGAGTTTTAAGATTTCTTTGTATATTTTAGATTACAAACTTTTATCACATGTGTCTTTTGCAAATATTTTCTCCCAATCTGTGGCTTTTCTCATTCTCTTGATATTATCTTTCACAGAGCAGAAGTTCTTTTAATTTTAATTAAGTCCAGCTTATCAATTATTTCTTTCATGGTGTTGTATCTAAAAAAACAAATATCCATATCCAAGGTCATCTAGGTTATCTCCTATTTTATCTTCTGAGAGTTTTGTATGGTTTTTTGTTATACATATTATTATTATTTTCTTTTTTTCACATATTATTTTTTATAAACCATTTGAGAATAAGTTGTAAATATGATGCTCATTTTCTTTTAAGTACTTCACTGTGTACTTTCTAAGAATGAGGACATTTTACTATAGAACAACAGTACAATTGTAAAAATCAAGAAATTAATATTGATACTATGTTATAACATATGAACCTTATTCATTTTCAGTGTTCCCATTAATAACATTTATAGTGAAACAAAAGAGAGCAAGAGGCAGAGGGAGGGGGAGGGGAGAGAGGGAGAGAAAGAAAGAGAGAGGGAACATTTTTTGGTGCAAGAAATATCCTAGGATCACATATTGTGTTCAGTTGTCTTTTTAGTCTCCTGTAATGTAGAATGGTTTATTGGTATGTCTTTGTGTTCCATAATCTTTATTTTTTGAAGAATGCTGGGAAATTACTTTATATATTATCCCCCCACTTGGATTTGTTCCACATTTTCTCAGGATTTGATTGAGGTAATAGGATTTGGCAGAACTACATAGAAGTGACATGTGATTCTCATCAGCAGGCATGTGATGTCAAGTTTGTCCCACTGATAGTGAAACTAACTTTGATCATTTAGCTAAAATGGTGGATATATTTCTTTCTTATTCTTCCTGGGTCTCCATTCTGTCCATGACAAGACTGTGTCATATCGGAGTCCTGGAAATTCTCTTTCCCTCTTTCCCTTTCATTCTCCCTCACACCTTCTTGAGTCAAGAATGCACAAGGCAAAGACAACTTTTTCTCATTGACAACATTTTTCTCTAAAAAAATTTTTGAAACCTTCAGCGATTCTGGAAAGAGCCAGTGTTGGCAATATAGTTGTAAGGTCTCCAAATCCCCAAGTGAAAATAGAACAACTCAGTAGGAGATGAAACTTCAGGGACAACACTCAAACTAAGTATAAGAATGAGGTATCCCAATAAACTCCCAAATGCAAGCTGGTAGAACAAACTACAGATAGCCACAAGAGTCACATGTGTGTCTTGGAGAAAGCAGAGGGATATAGAGGCTGTCTGGTGGATTTGAGTACAGCAGAACTGAAGAATAGCCAACAGGTATTTTCTGGAATGAGAACAGACACATTTAGGAATATTTTAAACTATAAAATGTTTTAAACAATTCAGTAGTTGGTAAATATAACACGACTTCAGTAAGACCTGAAAAGACTGGCACATTCTAGTTCTCATGGGACGACGAAGATAAAGAAAAAGAGAACATCCAAATAAAGGTGGGAGAGGGAACAGAATCAACACATCACAGAAAGCAAGAGGTCAAAATTTTTAGCATTACATAGAAGCAATAGAAAATGGAGCTCTGGGGCATTAGATAATACATATAAATGAACAAAGTCTACTTCTAAAATCTAGGAAAACTAATTTTACACTTAAAATACAACCACAGCCCAGCATCAATGAGAAAACTCAGCATCCAGATCTTGGTTTCTAATATCATTTTCCAGTGAAAGGAATCAGAGTTCCTTGGAAAGATGCCTGAGTCTAGGACTAGGACTGGAAATATATATAAAATGAGCCTGGAGCATAATATAATGCCAGAAAAAAAAGTAAATGCTCAAAAAAAAAATGCAAGTATATCAAAGGGACACAGGAGACAACTGAAATAGTTCCCAATGTCCAGAGCTGAAACAATTTGAGTGACAAAAAAAGAAATAAAATAGTAATAGTTTATAACCCAACATGTAAAATCTGAGTCACTGAGTTTATACTGATATAAATAAATGCTAGAATTAATAAATAAATTAGGGAGAATGGACAAGTCTCCCACACAGAATAGTTACAAATAATTTATGTAGGTACTCCTCCCACAGAAGGTGAAGCATAACTCTCTACATCTTGAGTGTGGGCTATAATCCACCACTTGCTTCCAAAGACTACAGTATGGAAAGAGGAAAAGTTAACAGTGGAAAACTGACAAGCACTCTTAGCCAAGTGATTGACGTTAACATCATCAATGATAAATCATGCTGATAGCTTGTACCCTTGTTATGATGTGTTGAGAATATACACTCTGCCTTTCCTCCCTCAAACTCATAACCCCGGCATTATGTGAGAAAAACAGCAAACAAATTCAAATTGAGGGACATTTTGCAAAATATCTAAAGAGGACTCCTCAAAACCATGAAAGTCATCAAAAACAAAGAATGTCTGAGAAATTAACCTGGCTAAGAGGAGGCTAAATGATGACCAAGTTTAATCTGGTATACTGGATGGAAGCCAGGATGAGAAAGAGAATATTAGGTGGAAATTAATGACACCTGAATGAAGTATGGATTTAATTATTAATCATGTATCAATGTTAATTCTTCAGTGGTGACCAATGTGTCAGCATAATGTTACATGCCAACAATAGAGGAAACCAGGTACAAAGTAAAAGGAAAATCTTTGTAATATTTTTTGCAACTTCTTCTGTACATCTAAAATTATTCTAAAATAAAAGTTTATTTAAATATATAAAACTGAAGTAAAGAAAAGTTTTAAGGTCAAATCCCATACAAAGTCACTATAAGAAAAAAGATAGTGAGTAGCAGAGAAATTTCCCCATTGGCAATGACCAGAAAGACATACTCATAAAAGGATCAAAACCCTAATGGCTATTTGAAAATAAATTAAAAGACATAAAAAAATGATTCAAAATATAAAACAATAACATCAGTCATAAATTTAAAAAAAAAAACCTCAGAAATGAGGTGACAGAACTCAAGAAGGAATTGGAAATAAATATAAAAGTCATTTGGGAGCATGGCTTCAAGGTGGTGGAAGAGTAAGACGTGGAGATCACCTTCCTCCCAACAGATAAATCAGAAATACATCTACATGTATGTAGATGAGGGGGAAGGGTAAGCTGGGACAAAATGAGAGAGTGATATGGACATATATACACTACCAAACATAAAATAGATAGCTAGTGGGAAGCAGCCACATAGCAGAGGGAGATCAGCTCGGCGCTTTGTAACCACCTAGAGGGGTGGGATAAAGAGGGTGGGAGGGAGGCAGCCTCAAGAGGGAAGAGATATGGGGATATATGTATATGTATCGCTGATTCACTTTGTTATAAAGGAGAAACTAACACACCATTGTAAAGCAATTATCGTCCAGTAAAGATGTTAAAAATAAATAAAAAATAAATAAAAGTCATTTGGAGATAAATACTAACCTAGAAGTACAAAAAAATAGACATAACAAATCATCCGTTAAGAGAAGTAGGAGGTGAATGAGGAAAAATTTAAAAACGAAAAGAAATGTAAGATAGAGGAATTGAGAGAAAATAACACCTGTAGAAGATAGGCAAAGAAGTTCCAAATTAGAGAGAGAAATTCTTTTTTTTAAAGTATATTTTTAAAAGTTTTTTTGATGTGGACAATTTTTAAAGTCTATTGAATTTGTTACATTATTGCTTCTGTTTTATCTTTTGGTTTTTTGGCCATGAGGTATGTGAAATCTTAGCTCCCTGACTGTGGATCGAACCTGAACCTCCTGCACTGGAAGGCGATGTCTTAACCACTGGACTGCCAAGGGAAGTCCCTAGAGGTAGAAGTTTCTGAAGAAGAAAACCAAAGCAAGGTAAAAGAACAAATACCAAAATTTATAATTCAAGAAAACTTTTGAGAAATTAAGAAAAAATTAAACTACATATGGTAAGTACCCTTGTGGTTACAAGGGTATTTGTCTTGTAATAATTCTCTAAGCTATTAAAAAGTAGTCAGATAGTTGTTACTCTTGGGTGAGAACAGTGATTGGATGGGAGCATGAGGAGACTGGTGCTGGTAACATTCTGTTTCTTAATCTAAATTCTGGTTACACAATAGAATATGCTTTGTGAAAAGTAATTGAGTTGTACACATATTTGCACTTTCTTGCATGTAAATTAGTGCAATAAATAAAAATGTAAAAAGAAAATGATAAAATTATTTTAAAAAGAATACCCCATCACAGGTGAGGATGTGGAGGTGTAAGCAGAATTCCATTTTGCCACACTGGTGGGAATTGAGCAGAAAGAGTATCAGTGGAGTAAAGGTCATTGCCTTGCCCCATGTAGGGTGACCAACTATCCCTGTGTTCTTGGGACTGAGGTTTTTCCTAGGATGCAAAACTTTCAGTGTCACAATGTAGACAGCCCTGGGTAAACCGGAAGGGCTGGTTATCTTAGCTCCAATGTATGTATATTTGGGACTGTGCTAGACAGAGGAAGCTATAAAATGGTTATGCTGCAAGGAGGTTGCCCTGGCAGCTGAACCTAATTGCATTTCATTGACCACAGATGATGAACCAGAAGAAGATGCCTCTTCTATTACTTGAGGTCAATTCTTTCCATTAAAGTTGCTTTGTACTGCAAAGTGGCAATCCTGCTCATTCAAAGCTGTTCTTCTTGGACAAGGTTAAAATAGAGATATAGGAGTCCCTGAGGCCAAAAAGCTATGAATGAGACCGCATCTCACTATCCCACATTCTATATGTTTCCTGGCATCTCCCTCACTGAAGGAAAGTGAAATCCAAAGGATGTTGCTTAAAACAGAAGCTATGAAATAAAAATTTATTTTTTAATAAACACAATAATAGTGACAAAAACCCTGTTTCTGAATTTAAAGTATTTTTCATCAGTTGTTCACAGGAAAAAAAGCCTTATATTTTGAATCAATAGTAAGGGACTTAATGAAAAGCTGTATCAAATAAGGTTTATTTTACCCTCTTTCTACTTAAAGTATGGGCTATGGAGCATCACAAGTGAGAAATGAAAAGTCCAGGGTTTTCCCTCACATCTACTGGATTAGAATCTGTGTTTTAGCTAGTTCCTCCAGACAACCACACCAGTATGTGGTCTGTGTGTGCATTTTTAGTTTACTTCAATATAAGTGTCCACTTAACTGTGCTACAGAATAGACATACTCATCACTTCTAAGCTAAATCTTACTGTTTAGCAAGATATCTCTATTTATACATGGTACTCTAGTATAATGCTTCTGAAAATGTGGTTCCTGGACCTGCAGCATCAACAGGCCCTGGGAATCTGTTAGAAAAGCAAATACTCCACCACATCCCAGACCTACTGACTCAGAAGACCTGGGGCTGGAGCCCAGACATCTGTGTTTCAACAAGCCTTCCAGATAATTTTGATGGCCTCTAAAGTTTGAGATCCACTACCATAGGACCTAGCTGCTCCAATAAGCAGACAATCTTGTTATAACAAACAACCCACCAGAATTTAAAGGGGTAGAAATGGAATGAATCAGGGAGAACAGGAGAAAGAATCATTTCCATTCTTATCTTAAAAATAATTGAAAAAAATGTGGTTTCAATATTTCTTTTGAATTGTTCTCTAAAACACTTGGCCAGCACCTAGATTTTTACTTTTAATTGTGATGTCACCCTTGCTCGGAAGGATAGCCTTTGGCGGATGCCAAGAAGATTGCCATAAAGACAGCTTCACTACAGCCAGATTAGAAGAACCTTTACAGAATCAATAGCCCACACTAATGTGATTTTCTAACTAGATGATTTAACAGATCCACAAAGCATGTTTCAGAAAAGTAGTTGTGGCTGCAGCTTGAGCAGTCTGAATAGCATTCCCAATCAAACAAATAAAGCGAAGGGATTTGCAAACAAATGCTGATTTGTGGCTTGGCAGGGACTGTGGTGTTCATGGGCTCACCTGAGATGAAGTTTTAAAGTCTGAAAACTACTTAAGGAGCAACTGAGGAGTCATCAGTATTAGTTGATGGGGCCCCTAAACCACCAGGAGGAGGTATGTGCCATTTCAAACAGGTCCCACATCAGGTGCAGATTAGAACCAACTGTCCAGGAAATCCTTTCTTCTCAGGGCACCTTGAATCATCTCAGAGCCCATCACAAATTTCCAAAATTGACTTCTTGGCTTATTTTTTCAATTGAAAATATTATTGGGGAGTTTGCTTCTACTTAAGTCAGGAAAGTAAAATTACAACCAGTCCTGTTTTGGGTATAAATAAATATTTAAACATAAAATAATGTGAGTTTTAATACCCTGACTTCTCAATTTTCAATAATTTTCAACTACCTTAATGTTCTGCAAAAAAAGAACCATTAAAAATACACACAACTTCATAGATGAAATATGACTGATCTAAGTTAATCAGAGATTCATCTCCCCATGTCACATGGGGCAGTTCTGGACAGTAGGCTATAAGGTAGCTCTGATGGTGGCCTTTGGAAAGGTTATGTTTTCTTATTGATCCTGATTGACCCCCTTTTTGCCCTTTCAATCCAAGTTCTTAAATCTTTTTTAGGTCTTGGACTTTCTCAATCATAAGTTCTTCAAGTGTATCCTACCCTCTTTTTACCTTTTCTTCTCACTTTGAAATTCCAACTGGTTGGATGTTAAAATGTCTACTTTTATCATTCAGTTTTCTTTTATTCTGACCTCCCTTAACTCCATTCTAATGTCTTTTGGGGAGGTTCCTGAAAATCCCCTAGCTCTCTAGGTTTTGGTTGAATCCATTCTGTTACTCAAACCATCTTCTGAACTCTTCATTTTAGCAACTATAATTTTAATAGTGAATATATCTGGTTGGTTCCTCATAATGCTTATTCTTGCTTCATATTTCTAAGAATACTCCTTTAATACCTTGAGCATATGTTTTTTGAATTTTATTTTATTTTTTTACACAGCAGGTTCTTATTAGTCATCAATGTTGTACACATCAGTGTATACATGTCAATCCCAATCACCCAATTCATCCCACCACAACCCCCCGCTGCTTTCACCCCTTGATGTTCATACGTTTGTTCTCTACATCTGTGTTTCAATTTCTGCCCTGCAAACTGGTTCATCTGTACCATTTTTCTAGGTTCCACATATATGCATTAATATACTATATTTGTTTTTCTCTTTCTGACTTACTTCACTCTGTATGACAGTCTCTATATCCATCCATGTCTCAACAAATGACCCAATTTTGTTCCTTTTTACGGTTGAGTAATAGTCCATTATATGTATGTACCACATCTCCTTTATGCATTCATCTGTCTATGGGCATTTAGGTTGCTTCCATGACCTGGCTATTGTAAATAGTGCTGCAATGAACATTGGGGTGCATGTGTCTTTTTGAATTGTGGTTTTCTCTGGGTATATTCCCAGTAGTGGGATTGCTGGATCATATGGTAATTTTATTTTTAGTTTTTAAGCAATCTCCATACTGTTCTCCATAGTGGCTATATCAGTTTACATTCCCACCAACAGTGCAAGAGGGCTGCCTTTTCTCCACACCCTCTCCAGAATTTGTTGTTTGTAGATTTTCTGATGACACCCATTCTAACTAGTGTGAGATGGTACCTCATTGTAGTTTTGATTTGCATTTCTCTAATAATTAGTGTTGTTGAGCAGCTTACATGTGCTTCTTGGCCATCTGTATGTCTTCTTTGGAGAAATGTCTCTTTAAGTCTTCTGCCCATTTTTGGATTGGGTTGTTTGTTTTTTAATATTGAGCTGAATGAGCTGTTTATATATTTTGGAGATTAATCCTTTGTCCGTTGATTCGTTTGCAAGAGCATACTTATTAAGCTAATTCTGAATCACTACTTTTTCTATTCCATTAGCCCTGCTTCTGCTCTGATGGGTTGCTCTTGTTTTTTCTTGTGGCTCTTTGTTCTTTAAATGTCTTATCACTTTTCGCTAAGAGGTCATTTTTATTTTCTGGAGATTTCCTAACTGTAAATGATGACATTGAGAAGGAGGGAAAGCGTGAATGCTTGGAAGTTTAGGGGTTGGAGATTTAGAAGTTGTGAGTGAAGACTTTGAGTCTTTCCTCTCTGCTCTTTGGAATCCAAAACCATCTCTCATCCAATCTATCTCTTTTCAGTGACATTCTTGCCTCCCAGGGAAACTCCTGATATCTCTCTCTCGGGTAATGCTCTTAAAAGTCAATGATTCTAAGTGAGAGAGTGGCAGGGACATACACACACTACCAAATGTAAATTAGATAGCTAGTGGGAAGCTGCCGCATAGCACAGGGAGTTCACCTCTGTGCTTTGTGACCACCTAGAGGGGTGGGATAGGGAGGGTGGGAGGGAGGGTGACGCAAGAGGGAAGAGATATGGGAACATATGTATATGTATAACTGATTCACTTTGTTGTAAAGGAGAAACTAACACACTATTATAAAACAGTTATACTCAAATAAAGATGTTAAAAAAATAAATTTTAAAAAAAAGAAATGCAAAAAAAAAAAAAGTCAATGATTCTTTAACTCTGTGGCTGAAAATATGGAGGGACATCTCACAGGCTGGCCAGGCTGCCTTCACTCCTCACTGGTTCCCATTCATTCTGACTCCAGAGCTGTCTTGATGGCTTCTGTGGCCTTTGGCTAGAGTATCTGCTCTACTACTGATCTTCACCCAGAGCAGCAGAAGGTAAGGAGTAGAATGGCCCAGGGAACTATCTCTCAGCCTGCTGCTTGTCTATAGCATCCTTCTGCCTAGTCACTGAGTGAGATTCTGAAATGAAATACCAACTCCTGGTTGTGAGCACTGAGAAGAGGAAGTGATGATGACAAGGAGACAGACTGAGTACACTGAAAACAAATCATATTAGACCAGTCTCCTGTTTTTTTGAAATTTACTATGCCAAAGATTAAGAAAAAGAGGTAGCACCAGGAGACATCAGCAAAGCACAATATCTTCCTAGAGCCTTATGAACTAAATATAGACATAAATAAAAGATTAAAGAGTTATATTATTCGATGGCTGTTGACTGAACCCAGTTAAGTCAGTTAATGATAAATGTCTACCTCAAGAGAGTTTTCTAGCAGTGTACTTCAGGGGTTTGGACTTAGACCTACCCTGATAGTTTAATATTTATAGTATTAATAACATGGAAAAATATAAAGACATATTCATATTTGCAGATGTTCAAAAGTTGGGAGCAGACAATGCTTATGATGTTACCAGAATCTGGCTCTAAATAAGCATCAAAAGGCTAGAGAGATGAATGTAATAGAAGTTAATAGCAATAAACATGAGGTGCTGAAAATTTTCCAAAACCCAACAGGATTAGCATCAGCAAATGTCGAACATTTTAGCTAACTGTAAGTGTAATATGAATCAGCAGTGTAATGCGGCTGACAAAATATTGTTAACAAAAGCTGCATCTATAGGAATATATTATGCAGAAAAAGGGAGGTAAGATCCCGCTCTTCTCTATTCTGGTCAAACTATAGCCAAGACAGCTCAGCTCAGTTCGAAGAATATCAAGTTCAGAACAACAAGCTTGAAGAGGGTCCTCAGTAAAAAGTACATTTGTGGTATAATCAGAGTAATAAAAGAATTTGCAACTACATCATATAAGGATTTGTTTAAGGAACGTATGATGGTCATCCTGAAAAGAGAAAGATGCCTGGAGAGGAAACGGGCATCCTCAAATAAGGGCTGTTGGGTAGAAAGGAATCAACTGCATTTGATACCCTTCTAAAAGGATAGGGATATTTATACCCTTTCTAAAAGGATAAGACCAACAGATGAAAGCTGCAAGAAAACGGGTTTCAGCTCAACCTGTGAAAAAATTTTTTCAACAGAATTTAGCCATTGGACATTTCATCTTTGTGAAGGGATTGACTGATAAAGATGTTCAAAAATAAACTATATGAGTAGTTAAAGGCACACAGTGGATTAAAATTGGGCAACAGAAGAGATCATGAAAATTCTCCTATAATCCAAAATGGCTTGGATTATTTGGGGAATCTTTATGGAGGAGATAACACTTGAGTTGGGCCGGGAAGGATGGATATAAATTGGATCATGCATCTTAACGGGGATGCTATTGCCCCAAGACAATGAAATTAGTTCTTAGGGGGTGAAAAATACCTAGATATTACAATAGACTGTGGCTCTCCTAAGAACCACACTACATATACAATATATATGTGATATTACTATTTCATGCTGGAAGGGGGCTGGTTAAGAAAATAAAAAGTCTAAAACGATTCCTTACTGAAACCATGATGAAAAAAAGAAGATTGGTGTATTCGTTTTCTATTGTTGCTGTGACAAATTATCACAAACTAGTCACTCTAAAAACCACATATTTATTATCTTACAGTCCTGGAGTTCAGAAGTCTAAAATGGGTCAGCAGAGCATCAGTCCCTCTGGAGGTCCTAGGGGAGAATCCTTGGAATTGCTTGCCTTTTCCAACTTCTAAAGTCTGCCACATTCCTTGACTCATGGCCTCGCATCATCTCTCTGCTTCTGTAATCACATCTCCTCTCTCCCTTTTCCTTTATAAGGTCCCTGTGATTATATTGGTCCCACTTGGACAATCCAGGACAATCTTGGCATCCCCAAATCTGTAATTAAATACATTGGCAACATCCCTTGACCATGCAAGGTAACTTATTCACAAGTTCTGGGATTGGACATATTTGGGGAGGGGCACCATTACTCTGCCTATCGCTTGGGAAACACTGACTTAGGTGAAAGAAAGGTATGTGTTATTAGTTTTGTGTTAGGGGAGGAGGAACAAGGAAAGAACATATATGGTCCTGTGCAATCATAATCATGGGAAAACAACTCAGGACAGAGATGGCCAACTAATGGGGATGCAGGGACGTTATGCTCAAGTATGGACACCATTGTTATCATTTGAACTGTGGTTCACCACTGTTGGTCACCATAATCGTTTTGATTTTATGTTTCTACATGACTTTTTAAGTGTTCCTTCATTTGCATATGTAAATCCAAAGTCCCAATCACTCCTTGCATTAGTTTCCTAAAATTATTATAATGTTACCACAAATTGGGTGGCTTTAAACAGAAATTCATTCTCTCCTAGTTCTGGAGGCCGGAAGTTCAAAATCAAGGTGTTGGCAGGGCTATGCTCCCTCTGAAGGCTCTAGGGGTGAATGTTCCCCAGCCTCTTCCCATTTCTGGTGGTTCTAGGCATTCCTTAGCTTGAGGCTGCATCACTGCAATCTCTGCCTCTGTCTTCACATGACCGCTTTCCTTCTCCCTCCCCTCATCTGGGTCTTCTGTCTTTTATAAGGACACTTGTCATTAGATTCACAGTTCACTCACTTAATCCAGGATAATTACATCTTCAAAACCCCTTTATCCAAGTAAGATCACATGCACAGGTTCCGGGGGTTAGCGCATGGACGGATCTTTGAGGGAACTTCCATTTAACCCAGTACATTCCCCCAAATCAGAATTGCCTCAGGGGAAAGAAATCACAGTTTTTTTTTCCCCAAAGGAGCTGGCCTCCCAATATGCTGACCTCACCATGAACCATTCTATCGGTAGTTGTTCTCAGACGTCAGTGGGCAGCAGCATCATTTGGAGGGTAGGTGCAGTGGGGCCCTGAGAAACTGTGCTATTGACAGATTCCCTGGGAATGGAGGTGGTGGCTAATATCTGATGCTGTTTCAAAACACTTATTGTATTGATTCTCATTTCCCCCTTCACTTCCCTCCTTCACACAGCAACCGGTGATGTGTTTCTAAAGCACTGTCCTGATCAAAGTTTTTCTTCCTCAAAACCATCATTGACTTTTCATTTCTTTAGACTAAGTCCAGATTCCTAGCTTGACATCCAAACCCTTTAATGATCCTGACCTCAACTCATCTGGATCTCAATCCTATGCTCCAGTTTGCTGGTCTCTGTACTCACCTGGTGTTACCCTGGGGTCATGTCAATGCTTTGGGGTTTCTGCCCTCATTCCTTTTTCAGGAAGGCTCCCAACTTCTGGCATCTCTGCCTCTGGGTATAAGCATTTTGCTTTTACATTTCTTCTACGAAATGTAAAGAGATGCTCTACATTTCTTGTGCTTCTCAGGCTTTCAAGTACATAGCAAGTTCACCGGGGAGCTTGTAAAAATACAGAATCTGATTCAGTAGGTCTGGCGTGGGCTGGAGAGTCTACATGTCTCACAAGCTTCCAGGTGATGCTCGGTTGCCGTCTCTGGGACTCCACTTTAGTGGCGCAGTTCTATAGCACTCACTACCACCTGCCTTCCTGGTTAATGGTGTGTTGGCCTCCCCATCAGACTCCGGTCTTCCGAGGGATTAAGGGCTGTGAGTTGTTCCTGTATTACATCCATGCCTAGCCCCCTGGGCTCAGCCTATATGCCAAGAAGCTGGTGAAAGTGAATGGAGTTAAATTAAATTTTAGTAAAATTAGAGGATAATTGCTACAATTTGGCTCTGCTGTCTCCTTTCTGCTGCTGCTGATGGACTATTAGCTCTGCGGAGAGGAGGCCAGTATCCTCAGCTGGCTAACGAGAGAATCACGGCCACCAGTCTTCAAGAGTCAAATGCTTATCCGCAGTATTTTCATGCACCCAAACTCTCCATTAGGCAAAAATAATTGTTTAAACAGATGATGTCACCCAGCAGACCCAAGCTATGGCAGCTATGAAGAGAGAACACGTTTTGCATAATGTTTGTGGAATCATGAGAAAACACAGTATTTTCTCCAAAAAATTGTCTCTATTGGGAGCATGCAGAATTAAAGGTAAAATTCCTGTTTGGGGGTGGGCCGGCTTGTTTTGCTGCTCTCTTTGGAAGTAACTGGAGAGGATATTAAGAAAATAACAAGACATAAAAATAGTATTCTTACGGGTCCCTGTAGACTACTCTTCCAAGGGACAGGGGTCCCTGGGTGCCTCTTTTTCTTCTGTGTGCTTAGTAGAAGGATTAAACAAGTGAAAGGGTGAAATGCAGTTTTAAAAGGAGAGAAGATAAAGTGGATTTCAGTGGCGAAATAACACCACACCCTGAGAAGCAAAGGTACAATGATCTGGCCGCTGGAGCTGGGTAAGTATAGGTAGGGTGACCATGTCTTCTTGGTTGCCTAAGACCTTCCTGGTTTTAGCCCAGAAAGTCCCAATTCCCATAAAACCCTGCAGGCCTGGGCAAATTGGGAAGCTTAGTTATCCTAAGTACAGTAAGTCCCCATACGTACGAACGAGTTCCGTTTGGAGAGCATGTTCGTAATTCCAATTTTTTCGTAAGTCCAATAAAGTTAACCTAGGTACCCAACTAACATAATCGGCTATATATGGCTGCTTTTATGCTTGATTGCGGACTTCCTGGGCTTGAAATAAAGATACTGTACTACTGTACTCTACACAGTACTATACAGTAAAGTACAAAAACACAACCACTTGTAGAAGATACATGCACGTGACAACGTACACCAGACACATGAACTAACTTACATGATTGGACATGAGAACACACGTTTGCATCTTAGAAAGTTCACAACTTGAAGGTTTGTATGTAGGGGACTTACTGTATAAGAAAGGTCACCTTAGGAAAGTTTTGAATCTCTTCAATTGTCTCTGTGTTGCTAAAATTTTCAACGGCATTCTTCGTTCCTGTGATCTCCACCTGCCTTCCCATCATCAAAAAAAGGGGTTACCTTTGATGCTCTTCTCCTTAATCCAGCCTAAGTGTTTAATTCTGGAAACATCTAAGGGCTCTGCCTTCTAGGAACATTTAACTGTGAGCTCCTGGGACTCTTCCAGTCTCGATGCATTTGTACATGCCTGTTTTCATGTTTTTATTAAAAACAACAATGTGACACAATTGCATAGAGTCTAATTTTGCAAGATGTTACCCTATTTTATCACCTTGCTGATAATTACCACTCCCCCATTAGGAGATTCTGTTGGGAAAGGCGTTGGTACCTTTAACTTGCACTTGAAAAATCACATGGTCCAAAAGATGCACAGGTGGCCTAAAGTGACAAATGATCGGAGGGAGAGTTGGGGCTTCAAACTCAGGACTCTTTACTCCAAATGCAAGACACCTCCATGGCCTCACTTAAAATGTTCTGTCTTTATCTTTAATTAATGATGTTTCCATTCTCAAATTTTCTGTATGTGAAAGTCAAGTTCCAAATTAGCCCATCAACAGCAAGTACTAAAAAAGTGCCCTGTCTTATCTATGGTGGAAGTATAATGACAGGGTTTCATTATTTTTATTTCCATCTCTCATGGCCTCAGAGCTTTCAAGTCCATTGGGAGAATTTTCTGTGTTTGATGACTTGAATCAGGCAAGAGATTAACTGTCTACTCCTAGAGTCAGAGTTGGGTGGAGAAGGAGCAAGGTGCCCCCTGAGGCCCACTAACTGTGCCAGTGTAGATCCTGTGCCAGTGTAGATCCTGGGAAAATGGATTCAGACACAGAGTTTCACCCTGGCTTTCCAGGGCTGGGGAGATCCACTGTCTAAACAGAGCCTCTGACTCAGTTGTTGCTGTGGCAGCTGTGGACTCAAGGGTCTGTTATAGCTGTGGAGGGCGTGGCAATCACAGACACTAGAATTTGGGGTGCCTTCCTCCAAAAATCTGCACAAAGATAGAGGATCCCAGCCTCATCCTTACAGGGATATCAGGGATATTTCATGACAGATACTTGCAGGGATATTTGATAACAGATAAACTATAAAAAGATGTGTGTGCCTTGTTTGCTTAGTAATACAGGTTTCAGCATCTAGACTGCTAAGGAGAATCCCAGATGAAAGTGGAAATGATTCACTTGATATTATTTTCCTACATAAAAATTGCTGTGGACCAGCAGGATTTTATCATTTTCATGGCTACTTGATTGAATTGTAATAAAGGAATCAGAAATGAGGAATTGAAAAATAGAGAATTTGACTGTTGGCTTTGGGATTCTTCTTATTATTTTAAGTTAGAACTGTTATATGTCTTAGCCCATAAAATATTTTTAGAGTGTGCAGTACTGAGGCACCCAGCAGGACACAGACAGGACATTCAAATTAGGATAATCTTGAGTAATTTTTTTTAACATCTTTATTGGAGTATAACTGCTTTACAATGGTGTGTTAGTTTCTGCTTTATATCAAAGGGAATCAGCTATACATATACATATATCCCTATATCCCCTCCCTCTTGCATCTCCCTCCCACCCTCCCTATACCAGCCCTCTAGGTGGTCGCAAAGCACCGAGCTGATCTCCCTGTGCTATGTGGCTGCTTCCCACTAGCTATTTTACATTTCGTAGTGTATATATGTCCATGCTACTCTCTCACTTCATCCTAGCTTACCCTTCCCACTCCCCGTGTCCTCAAGTCCATGCTCTATGTCTGTGTCTTTATTCCTGTTCTGCCCCTAGATTCTTCAGAATCTATTTTTTTTTCAATTGAGTAATGTTTAATAAAAGATCTCTTAAGATGGTGTGAGCTGGATACAGCACAACCACAAAGGATAAAGCAGGACCCTGAGCTAGTAACGAAGCTGGGGGACACTTATGCATAAAGGAGTGAGGGGAGGGACAGTTATTGTAATTCACAAACAGAGGGTAAGCACCACCTCCGTTCCAAGGACATGACTAGCCTGGGGTGACCTTGCCAGGAAAGAGCCAGAGGAATACACCCCCAAACCCACTCTCCTTCTTCCTTCTGTTCTCCTGCTTCTGCACACCATTGACAAAACCAACCTAAAGCCAAGAGGGTGTAAGGGCCAGAAAAATTCATCCAGGCGGGTCTCCTAGGGCAGAGATGGGGCTGGAGAAGGGGGCAGGGGAATTTAGTATCAGCAGAGGGGAGCTACCCAGAACACAGTTCCCATGATTATCCCAACTTTTGAAACTTACAATGGCTGAGTAGTATTCCATTGTATATATGTACCATATATATATATATATATATATATATATATATATATACACACACACACACACACACACACACACACACACACACACACACACACACGCAATGGTACATATATACAATGGAATGAAACAATGTCATTTGCAGTAACATGGATCCAACTAGAGATTATCATACTAAGTGAAGTAAGTCAGAAAGAGAAAGACAAATACCATATGATATCACTTTTATGTGGAATCTAAAATACGACACAAATGAACCTATCTATAAAACAGAAACAGAATCAGGGACATAGAGAATATACTGGTGGGTGCCAAGGGGGAGGGGGGTGAGAGAGGAATCGATGGGGAGTTTGGGATTAACAGATGCAAACTGGTATATAGAGAATGGATAAACAACAAGGTCCTATTTTATAGCACAGGGAAGAACGATATTCAATATCCTGTGATAAACCATAATGGAAAAGAATATGAAAAAGAATATATATATATGTATAACTGAGTCATTTTTTTGTACAGCAATAATTAACACAACATTGTAAATCGACTATACTTCAATTAAAAAAATAAACTTACAGGGAATTCCTTGGTGGTCCAGTGGCTAGGATTCTGCACCTTCAATGCTGAAGGCCCAGGTTCAATCCCTGGTTGGGGAAATAAGATCCCCACAAGTCTTGCTGTGCGGCCTCCCCCACCAAAATAAAAGGAAACTTAAATGATCCTATGAAAAGCCTGTGCAGTTATTTCCATTTATAGATGAGAAAACTGAAGCCAGAGACATGTCATAGGTCGCGCATGAAAGCCACACTTTTTCTCTACAAACCCCATGCTCTTTCTTCTGTTTCAGAGCAACGAGTTGATGGGCTGGTTGATTGTGATGCTATGTCCAGTGGAACATTGTCCCATAGAGGGCTAATATGGAACCTCAAGTAACTCCTGATGTTTAAAATTGGCTAAATCACCTCTTACTCTCTTTGGTACCAGGGCCGAATCACCATAGTTCTGCATCTGGTGAGTTTCCGTATCAGTTTGACCTCTTGTGAGCATCCTTGAAGCTGTTCAGACTTTGGCATCATATTTTATAACTCTTCTGGGGCTGATTGAAACATTTTGCAATGTGGGGATTATTTTATTTTATGGTTTAATGAACCCATTTGAAAAAGGTTCCCTGTCCTCAGACCTTCCTGTGTTGCCCATACTCTAAGTCCTGTAAATTGTAAGAAAACAATTTCATTACCTATATTTCCTGAAAGGAAAGGGATAGAGCACTCCATAAATAACCTCGATGGGGATGCTTCCATGGTCACAAAGGAGTCAGCTAGTATATGTGCAAAGGTGGAAAGGCACACTTTTCCTTCCTCATCAGGTACATGCAATTTGCATATCTCATTATCTGCTTATTAACCAGAGTGTCTTGTAACAATGGCAGATTGTGAAATAGGCACACACGGGCAGTTGAACACAAGCTCTCAGGGGTTCATCCTGTGATTACATCCCTGTAATGAAGAGGCAAAAGGTGAAGATGCGACAATTGGATATTCGGCAATGGAATAAAATCAGGATTTGATCTAATGCAACATGACTTGCTCACAGCACAGGTAGAAGAATATCAAATGATCCATGTGAAATTCAATCCTTGTATAATTTTCCCATTATATCCATTGTTCTCCTATAAATCTGAATGCCATACAGAACAGTATGTAAATTAGGTTTTCATTAACATGATGCTTCCTTTTATCTTCATTTAGTTTAATTGTGACTTCTATTTTTTAGCTTAATTTTTTTGTGGGTATGTGAATGTCCTGGTAAATTTGGCAATATTATGGGAAGGAAAAAACTAGAGATACTCACCGACATCTAGGTTATGCATATTCAGTACCATTGAAGGTGGATACATAAAAGCTATTTCTTTGAAAGCAGGTAGAAATGGAGTTAAAAATGTCTAAAATGCAACATTATTTTTGGAGTTTGCTATGTATTCATTTTATCCTTAGGAACCTCCTGAAATATAACTTTTGGACTTTATCTTATGTTAAAACAGCAGAAGATGTACAATGATTTCTTTGCAAGGAAGAGAAGAGTTACATAGTTACCATGGGCCAGGTACTCTGAAACTCAGCATCTAATTGGATTTCCACAATAACCTTTGAGGAAGCAATTACTATGACTGTTTCTGTTCTTTCAGAGCCCTTCTCAGCCAATCAGGACGCTCATAGGAGGGAATGAGGCAGTCAGGGGGAAGGGTTATTTAGCAAAGATCTCTACTTTGAGCTGCCGGAACAAGATCACGAGGCTCTTGAAGTTTCTGTTATTTGAAACATTATTGCTATTTTAAACATATATACCCAAACATCAGAATCTCCAGCCCTGTGATTTGGTTGCTCTGCCAGAGCAGTACATGCTGTTTAGTAAAAAGTTGTTCTGTTCCTTCCTGGCGCCTAGGGTATCACCAGTGCTGGCTCCATCCTCAACTAGGCTCCGTTCTTGCCACCCTCCCACTCCCTTTGATGGGGAGATGGATGTAAAACCTGCTCCAGGACTTTCAGGTTACCTCATTCATTCCTTATTTCCTCTTCTGGGGAAAAGCCCATTATAAAGGTTGTGTTAATTCTGGGATCAGATCCCTATATCCTGATCAGGCATCTGGAAAATGGGTAAGACTCTTTTTAAAAATGTTAAGTGGATACAATGCAGCTACAGGAATTTAGCCAATCTATTTATTGTTCTGGAGAAGATATCTAA
This sequence comes from Kogia breviceps, assembly GCF_026419965.1. Taxonomy (NCBI): domain Eukaryota; kingdom Metazoa; phylum Chordata; class Mammalia; order Artiodactyla; family Physeteridae; genus Kogia; species Kogia breviceps. The sequence continues at coordinate 119,228,347 of NC_081312.1, read as the reverse complement.
TGCCAATAGAATTAAAACCAATTTCTGTCCCTGCTTAGAAAGAAACTTAAGCACCACTGGAAACGAGCCTTTTTAAAAGAAAAGCTAGGTTCTCAACTCTCCTCACCATTATAGCTGGCTGCAGTGCCAGGTCCTGGTTTAAATTTGAAGGTCAAATAGTTAACTTATGATAAATGATACTATATTGAGGTTTGAGCCAAGGCAAAGAGTGTGGGAAAGCTTATAAGAAAACCATTAAGGCTCCAATTTTGCTGACCTGTGAGGACTCTGGACTGAAAAGTATAGATTCTTGTAATAAGTACTTGTGAAGAAGCCAGAGAGGGTATTACTGGCTGAGCTGAGGTCAGAGGAAGAAAGGGCATCAGAACCTGACAATATCCCCATTTAAGTTTGGGGATTTACAAACCTGTCCTCTGAAATTTCATATTTGCCTTTCTTTTTTTCTTTCCCTCTCTAACTGTATAGAAGAACTGTTATAACCTGTGCACTGATTGAGGGTTTAGAAAGTGGTTTCTAATACCACTTTTTCTGTATGATATTTTTGTTATGTTTGATAGGACTTTGAAACCAAACTGGTTCTGATAAGGCCTAAAATTGGTTTCCAATTCACCCAGTCCTCATCTTTAGTATCACTACCATTGTTTTTTGTTGTTGTTTTGCTTCAAAAATCTGTAGGCTCATAAATAAGTACCATCTATGCTAGAGATAATTATGGGAAACTAAAGATAAATTCCGTTGTAAACCTGAGTAGTTCATGTCATATCTCATGACCTCAGAGTTCATGAAGGTATAATTCCCCCCCTTTATAACTATTAGAATTTAGTAAATGCTTGCTCTGTGCCAGGAATGACCAAAACATACTCTATATTCATACATACTGTCTCATTCAGTTTCAAAATCATCCTATGAATCAGTTTTCTTATTTCCAGTTCCTTAGAGAAAGACACTAAGGTTTAGAGATGTCAAATAATTTGGAAGGGATGGAAAGTGAATTCAGCCCTTAAGCACTGGACTAAACGTTTATGTAACTTCCAGCCTTAGCATTGCTTGACTCGCATTTTAAAAATAAAGATTCTCATTGGTTTAGCTACTGAAATACTAACTGTAATGAAATCGTTCTTTGGATGACAAAGGAATATTCTGATTTCTTCTAAAAGTTAAGGTGGCTTGTACATTGATATATTTTCCCATAGAGTAAGTACTTTTGTCAAAGAGAAAGGGTGAGTAGAGATGCCAGGCATTCTTTTTCAAGGAAGATGCTCAATGATAACAAATTTATACCTTCCTCATGTAAGCACAAATGAGCAGAGATTGGAAATGAAAACAGCATTGAAAAAGCATTTAAACATGTATACAACATACTTTGAATTTTAAATCATGCATGGTTTTGTTGCTTCTTACAAGAGTACAATCAACATTTTTACTATTGAGGAGATTGCTGCTTTGATTTTTATTTAGATTTTTATTTGGGGGTCTCAAATTTTTCATGCCTTTTAATTAAGTCTAACAGCTCCAGGATGAGTAGAGGGGAACGGAGGGTATGGACAGACCTTAGTTTCATCACAGCACATTGCAAGACAGTGCCACTTTACTACAAGAAGCAAGTGGTAACTGGCTAGGAAATAGATTGTAACTTTTCTATCATCCACCCATCCACTCATCCATCCATCTGTACACCCATTAACTGAGACTTTTCATCAATATGTATTGAGTATTTGCTGTGTACCAGGCACAGGGCAGAAATTAGTAAGAGTAAAATTAATGACAAAGGTTTTATTTTTGGAATTTCTCAGTCAGTGAGGCAGACAGAAAAACAACAACAACAACAAAAACCCCAGATGATTCTAACGTGTAAATAGAATTATGAAAGAAGATGGTGCTGAATGTGGGGATACTTATTCCAATCTCTATGAGGACCAGGGCAGGCGCATTATCTAGATCCAGAGCCTTAAAAGATGGATAGGTATTCTCTAAGAGACTAAGTAGAGGGAAAGTGTTCCAGACATAAGCAAATAGATGAGGATTCAGGTAATAACAACACATTTAAGTGAATAGGGCCACAGTTTAGGGTGTGCAGGTGAGAATAAGGAAAGCTGAGATAGGTGTCATAGGAAGATTCAGGTCAATAAGAGCTTTGCGTGCTGAGTACCTTAAACCCTTTCTTAAAACTCTCAAGGAATATCAAAGTAAAAGGTGTCATGATGTGATTTTTTTCAAGACAATGCTGGTGAATGGTGTGGAGCAAGAAATGCATAATTATCCAACTGCACTATTGGACTCTGTATGCGGAACCCTTCTTGTTCATCAGCCAGGATTTTTTTTTTTTCCAGCAAGGACTTTTGAGGGGCTTCTAGAAATGATTTCCCTTCAATTGTGAGACCAGCCATATCTAATTCTGAGTAATGTAGAAGGCAGAAAATGGGCAATTGGCCAACAGCTTGGAGGCAGTATGGCACTTGCATACCTGTTTGATAATGTGGAAATGAAATATAAAGGTACAGGGCCATAAGAGAAGCAGTCATGAGAAATAATTTACTGACTGATTTTGGCCAATAAAACATCAAGGGAAACCTAAATTTGCTCTTTTTTTGCTAATGTTTATGCTGTACTTAGCACATTAATTAGAGGTGCTTTTTTAAAAAAAATCAGCATACTATAGCAGGGCCCAGGAGCTAAGTTGCTCTTCACCAACCCATCTTTGTGATAGATCCTCATTTAAGATTTGAGTTGAGGGACTGATGCAAATAAGGTGGTGGGGTGGGGTGGGGGGGATATGGGCTAAGGCAAGTACCTGGCAGGTTGCTTTAGTTTAGAATATAGTGTTAAAATTGAAAAAAAAATCTGCAAATATTTCATTATTTGTGCAATCATAGCTATTTGTATAGTTATTTGTGCTAATTATATGTTTGTATACACTATTGGGTTCAGCTTAGATTGTATTTTCTTAGAAGGACCTATTCAACTAGACTTTAGGTTAATAATGAATAGATACAAAAAAGATAGTGTTTAAATAAACGCTACTTGATGTTGACATTTTCAACTTTAGTTAGGACTAATGAATGAACAATAATTTAAGTAATGAGTAAATAATTTATATCATCCTGTGTAATAAAAATGCCTTAGAATTACATAGTGACATTATTTTAAATTATTATTACATTCGTTGCTTTATGTAATTCTCTGAAACATCTGCTACACTAATGTGGAGAAATGTGGGGTAAGGGCTTTGGGAAGCTCTCCTGGCTCAACCTCTTCTTCCAAGTACTTTGTGCATTTTATTTCTTCCACCACAACAAACCCACGTTGCGTAATCGTTCTGACAGCATGCACACCGAGAGCATTAACGCTGCAGCCACAAAAAACTGCACTTGCAAATCCATCTTTTGCTCTGATTTGTGGATTTCTCTGCTCATGCATAAAGTGTCATTTTGAATTTTTATGGGTTACAGGAGAAATCTGGCCAGTTGGAACCCTTCATCAATTCCCTTCAACTTGGCTGAGTGGTACTGGGCAATATTCTCCAAATGGTCTGCTGCATATGGGCTAATATTTCCCATCACGTTCTCTCCTCTCTCCACATTTCCCATTCCCACTTTTAAAAAATTCTATTTTTGATTGCAGTTGATTTATCCCAAAGGGGTACAGTGGACAAAATATAAAATGGACTATATACATATATACGGAGAAAGAGACAGGGAGAGAGAATCTCTGCTTATGGTTGGGGACATGCAAGAGAAAACTTCTTCAATCTGGAATCAATTATTCAGCATGATAGATGAATTGCTTGTCAGCAAGGAACTAAACAGATGGAAAGAAGGGTGAATAAAGAGGACAGCCCACCTGATCCTAATTACATACACCTACACTTGGAAGTCTTTTTGCCAGACATCTTGAATAGTTCAGGACTTGGTGGAGAAGAGTTCCCAAGAACTCAGTGTAAAAAATGCAAACCTCAATGAAGAACAAAGGGGTCGTGTGAAAAGAAATGGGGGAAATCACCACTTGACAAGGACACCTGGAATGGAACATTAGGTTCTTACCTTTTATAAGCATACATATTCCACAGACCTTGGCACCATCTAAGGGCTTAATACATTTTAGGTCCCACTTTAAAGCCGAAGTGTTGGAATACTTTAAAACATAGTGTCCATGATTCAAAAAGGAAATTCAGAATGCATGATGTATATAAGAATTATTAGAGCACTTAGCAAGAGTCTATGTATCATCAGGGTCATTTGTGGAACCGGAGTTGACACGTGGTCAAAGATTGAATATAAACCCCTGAAGCAGAAAAGCTAGTGGAGAAGAGCAAAGTGAGAGAGAAGGGGGACACAATTTTTCAAGCATCTGCTGTGTACCAGGAGCTTTTGCTTGTAATTTCTCATGCGATTTTCATGGTTCATTGAGGTATGTTTTATTATTCTCCATTTACAGATGAGGAAATGGAGTCTCACAGAGGTTAAGTAACTTCCCCAAGATCCCACAGTAAATGCTGTGACAAGGGTGCAGCATCATTCCCACTAGAGCCAAGTATTTGAGAAAAGAGGAGAGGCAAGAAATATGGGGGCAGAGAGGTTTCCTGAACCTGGCTCCTGAGCCCGTGCCTCTTTTGTGCCTCCCTGCTCCTCTTATAAGGTATTTGTACCCTAGCCCTGATACCCTTTTGGTCTAACTGGTTTTACTGGATTTTTATTGTCAACATAGTTACATCGAGACCTACCTTTCCCAGAACCTTCTTCCTTGTTTTGTTTCAAGTTTGAGTTGGCCAAAAGAGAGACATATTTGGGAGGTAGAAGGAAAGCAGCTTCTATTATTCTCTGGATGTCTTCACCTGGTTAAATACAGGGACTGGAATGATTGCTGAGGTGACCAGAGAGATGAGCAGGTCCCAGTTCTTCCTTGCTCTCCACTGCTCTACATCATCGCTTCTTCCTGATAGCTCACCCCGCCGACTGGCGGGGATCCCAGGCTCACTATCAGACACTTAGTGGTGGATCTACAGAGGTGGTGGCTGTCCAGGAGGCTCCCAAAGACCTCTCCAGAAGCTTTCTCTTCTCTGGCCCCGACATGTCCCTTCCCGTTCTGACTTGTTACCCACACCAGCGCTTCAGGCAGACTTGTTAGTGCCTTTTCCTCAGATCGTCCAGCTTCCTTTTCCACACCTTCATTTCCCTCAACAACTCCACAATCATGAAGGTGTGCGTCCTGTAACAAGTCCCTTATCCCATAGCACCCACGGTGGCTCTACTTCCCTGACTGAATTCTGACTGATACTATTACCGTCACCTAAACCTTTATTCATCTCTTCCAGTTCCTTGTGGGGGAAAGAAACTCAGTTGTTCCACACAGTGTTCTGCACAGTTACTTACATATAATGGATGCTCAATAAAGATCTATTAAACTTTCAAAACATTTCCTTTTAAGAACTAGTGAAAAGCCCACCACTGAACTTAGAATGCTAAGAAAATGCCTTTCCAAGATTGAAAAATTCTATTCTCCTGCTATCACCTAGTCACACCGGTGAGGTTATTGTTTATAACACCATAAACTTGACAACCCTGAGTTTATCATGTCTTGGGAGTCTTGTGAAGAGTGCTGAGAGTTACTGTGTTCCCTGGAACTCCTAGGGTACCTGTATGATACAGTAGAAAAATGATGGCATTTGGGGACAGAATACCTGGGCTGAGATTTCAGCACTGTCACGTGTGGGCAGCATGACCTTATGCAAGTCAATCTTATGCTTGATTTCTTCAAATTTCATTTGTGGCTTATAATACCGAGTTTACAGACTTGATATGAGGCTCAGAAAAAGAAAATGTATGGAAAGTGTATATGTTTTAAATGTTTATAAATATTAGTTACTAATGTACCTATATATATGTTAAGTATGTAAAGCATTTTGGAGTTAGTGAGTTGTATAGCTAATCAATTACCACTATGTACTTTTATATGACCAAAATTAACACTTACTAATAATTATTAACCTGATACCTGTCCAAAGGATTTCATAAAGTATATTATGCCACCACACCCCGTCTAATTCCTCATTCTCTGGTCCCATTGAGTTGGCATGCAATTATTTCATTATAAAGATTTTGCTCAGGATTATCACAAAGCTGATCAGAATCCACTTTCTTCCTTTTGGAAACAAATAAATTTCCATTAAAAGTAATTATAGATATGTTAAGGCTTAAGTCTGCCATTTTGTTATTAGTATTCTGTTTGTTCCTTTTGATTTCTGGCGTTACTCAAAAAAAGATTGAGAATTCTATTTTGATTTATTTATACTATTTTTTAACATCTTTATTGCAGTATAATTGCTTTAAAATGGTGTGTTACTTTCTGCTTTATAACAAAGTGAATCAGCTATATATATATATATATATCCCCATGTCTCCTCCCTCTTGCATCTCCCTCCCATCGTCCCTATCCCACCCTTTTAGGTGGTCAAAGCAACGAGCTGATCTGTGCTATACGGTTGCTTCCCACTAGCTATCTATTTTACATTTGGTAGTGCGTATATGTCCATGCTACTCTCTCATTTTGTCCCAGCTTACCCTTCCCCCTACCCGTGTCCTCAAGCCCATTCTCTACGTCTGCATCTTTATTCCTGTCCTGCACCTAGGTTCTTCAGAACCATTTTTTTCTTAGATTCCATATATATGTGTTAGCATATGGTTTTTCTCTTTCTGACTTACTTCACTCTGTATGACAGACTCTAAGTCCATCCACCTCACTACAAATAACTCAATTTCGTTGCTTTCTATGGCTGAGTAATATTCCATTGTATATATGTGCCACATCTTCTTTATCCATTCATCTGTCGATGGACACTTAGGTTGCTTCCATGTCCTGGCTATTGTAAATAGAGCTGCAATGAACATTGTGGTACATGACTCTTTTTGAATTATGGTTTTCTCAGGGTATATGTCCAGTAGTGGGATTGCTGGATCATATGGTAGTTCTATTTGTAGCTTTTTAAGGAACCTCCATACTGTTCTCCATAGTGGCTGTATCAATTTATATTCCCACCAACAGTGAAAGAGGGTTCCTTTTTCTCCACACCCTCTCCAGCATTTATTGTTTGTAGATTTTTTGATGATGGCCATTCTGATTGGTGTGAGGTGATACCTCACTGTAGTTTTGATTTGCATTTTTCTAATGATTAGTGATGTTGAGCATCATTTCATGTATTTATTGGCAATCTGTATATCTTCTTTGGAGAAATGTCTATTTAAGTCTTCTGCCCATTTTTGGACTGGGTGGTTTGTTTTTTTGATATTGAGCTTCATGAGCTGCTTGTAAATTTTGGAGATTAATCCTTTGTCAGTTGCTTCATTTGCAAATATTTTCTCCATTCTAGGGTTGTCTTTTTGTCTTATTCAGGTTTTCCTTTGCTGTGAAAAAAGCTTTCAAGTTTCATTAGGTCCCATATGTTTATTTTTGTTTTTATTTCCATTTCTCTAGGAGGTGGGTCAAAAAAGATCTTTCTAGCCAGTTCACCTTCTTTCCAGCTTTCAGAGTCCTTTTATCATTGTCTGCTGAGTAATTTCCAGGGTATTCAGTTGAACTCAGAACAGGAAAAAGTGAGTTTGTCATTTTTTTCCAGAACCACTTGTACCACCTTTTGATAAGGAAAAAATCTTCATTGTGCAGTAAGTAAACTTCTAAGGTTTGAAACAGTTATGCATAGTATGGACCCATTTTACAATATGCAAGTTATACTTATAAATATGCATAGAAAAGAGTTCAAAAAACGTACAACAAAATGTTAGCTTTTTTCAGAGTAATGGAAATAATGATGCTATTTATTATGTCTTCATTTTTGTCTGGATTTAAAATTATTTTTATAGTGAATATATACTATTTTTATAATCCAAAATAAAAGGTTAAGTCTTATCACTGAACTGGTCTTTGAAAAAATTATACTGACAGGAAAATTAAATGTAATCATAGAGCATATAGGTTCTAATTTTGACTAAAAATAAAGGCCTGGGGTGGATAATATGCTTGAGGTTTTTAAATCTTTAAAGAACTGTCAAAGTGAAGAGGGATTAAATTTGTAACATGCTTCTTCCAAAGGCATGAGGACAAAAAATACAGGGAAGGACATTTTGGCTTAATTTCATAGAGAACATGTGTAAAACAAATTTTGCTCAACAGTTGCATGATCATTTGTTAAGTGTATTTTAGAGTTTTGTAGATGAAAAGGTCCTCCAAGAAGGCAATATGTCTTTTCTGCCAAGTGCATCCTTTGCATGGTAATTATCTAGTAGAGTAGGTGAGGATGCCTTCCTGAAACTTGACTGTTGATTGGTAAATACATTTGTCATGTTTGGAGAAAGTTAATCTAAGACAGTAAACATTTACTATTACAGCTTTCCTGTTTATCTTTCCTTTGAAAGATACATACACTTTGATTCTCTCCTGGTACCAGTGATGTGAGTCTGATCTCCATTTTGGAAGTAAAGGATGGTGGACAGCCTTATTTTTTCACCTTCCCATTGTGAGAGAAGAAAAAAATCCTCACCCCAACATCTGGGGTCTATCTTGTCCAAATCTTTATCATTTTGGCAATGAGGTGAGGAGTCTTTCCCTGAACATTTTCCTTTATTTATAACAGTTATAAGCAGCATAAGAGCATGCCCCAGATTTCAGAGGTGTGGGGGAGAGGTAGGGAAGTGGGACTGGAAACAACACTGTAGAGGGTGGCGAGAGCCCTGAATTTCAATGTCTGTGCTGTAGCCTGGTTACTGTATGACATTGAGTTACCTACCCAATCTCTCCTCGGCCATGCTCCTAGCAGATAACCCAGTACATGAGGCATTCCGTTGATGTTTGCTTAGGTAGTGAATAAGCACATGAATCTGTAAAATACTGTGGTTGATCTATGCTAGAGGTTGTGCTTGGGTGAACCTAGGGTCCAGCAGATTGTTTCAGGACCCTTTGTAAAGAGAGCAAAAGAGTTGCAGTGAGAACTTTGGATGTAAAATTTGCATAAACCAACACACAGACAAAACTGTGTGGCAGAGAATCAGTTTTGGAGAGGAACTATGTGGAGTAGAAAATCAGTCTCTTTGGTTCATTCCAAATAGAACTTTAACAGTTCAACCTGTTGAGTTTTACATTTTGTATCTGAGTGATTTAAAACATCTCCTTTAAGAACTAGACAAAGCCAAGGCCACACTTCAGTAACAATAGAGCCACAGATCTCAGTCAGCACAGAACATGAAAGCAGCTTTGAACATACAGACTTTGCCTGCATCAAATAAAAATAGTGGGTGTTACTTTGAAAACAGGCGGATCTTAAAATCCTTTAGTTCTCATGATGAGCTTAAAGCCTGCTCTTTCTGTCTGCTGGGAGCTCCTGGGGATAAAGCCAGCCTGAAAGGGTGTGGATGGAGAGGCCTGCAAGAGAAACACACAGGATCCCTCTGTGTCTTCCCAAAGCTGCGGGCCCTTTCTCTTTGCTTCAGTTCTCATGGAATCCAGACTGCGTCCCTTCCTTTGTTTCTGCAAGTTTTATTCCTTTTTTATTTTCCTGAAGATTAAAAAACCTTTTTATTGACATATAATAAACAATAAATTTTTACAAAGTAAACTCACCAATGTAATCCACACCCAGACCAAGGGAGAGTGTTTACTGGGACCAGAATTTCACTCCTCCAGCCCCTCCCCTCTCAGCTGCTTCCCCCAAAATGTACTGGGCTGACTTCTAGCATAAAAAGTTAGTTTTGCTTTTGTTGAATTTTATATAATTGGTATCATACAGTAAGCACTGTTTTGTGTCTAACTTCTTTTTTTAAAAATTTAAATATAGTTGATTTACAATGTTGTGTTAGTTTCAGGTGCATAGCAAAGTGATTCAGTGATATATATATATATATATACACACACACACATAAAAATATATATAATATATATATATAATTTTTCAGATTCTTTTCTATTATAGATTATTGCAAGATTTTTTTATTGAAGTATAGTTGATTTACAATGTTGTACCAATCTCTGTTGTACAGCAGTGACTCAGTTATACACACGTATACATTCTTTCTTTTTAAATATTTTTTTCCATTCTGGTTTATCCCAGGAGATTGAATATAGCTGCCTGTGCTATAAAGTAGGATCTTGTTTATCCATTCTAAATGTAATAGTTTGTATCTACTAACCCCAAACTCCCAGTCCATCCCTCTCCCCCCCCACCACCCTTTGGCAACCACAGGTCTGATCTCTATACAAGATATTGAATATAGTTCTCTGTGCTATTCAGTAGGTCCTTGTTGTTTATCTATTACACACACATATATATAGTAGTGTATATCTGTTAATCCCAAACTCCTAATTTATTCGCCTCCTTTCCTGTTTGGTGAGCATGTTTGTTTTCTATGTCTCTGAGTCTACGTCTATTCTTTTGCTTGTTATTATGTTTGTGAAATTCATCTATGTTGCAGTGTGTAATTGTGTGCTGTGTGTAGTTCATTCTTATTGCCAGATGGAATGCCATTGCCTGAATATGTCACAGTTTATTTAACATTCTACTGTTGATGAACATTTTGGTTATTTCCAGCTTTTGGCTGTCATGAATAAAGAAGCCATGAATATTCTCGAATGTGTCTTTAAGTGAACTTATCTATGCATTTCTGTCGGGTATATACTTAGGGGTAGAATTTCGAGGTCTTAGAATATCTAGCTTGAATAGATCTTGCGAAAGATTTTCCAAAGTTAATTGCTTTGTCATCCCATCAGCAGTGTATAAAAATCCCTGATGCTTCACATCATTGTCAACACTGGTACAGTCTCTATTTCATTTTAGCCATTTGGATGTGTATGAAGTAGCATCACCTTGTGGTTTTAATTGATGTTCCCTGATGATTAATAAATATGAGCCCTTGGGAATTCCCTGATGGTCCAGTGGTTAAGACCTTGCTTTTCAATGCAAGTTTGATCCCTGGTCAGGGAGCTAAGACCTCACATGCCTTGCGGACAAAAAATCAAAACATAAAACAGAAGCAATATTGCAATAAATTCAATAAAGACTTTAAAAATAGTCCACATCATAAATAAATAAATAAATAAATAAATAAGAGCCCCTTTTGAGACCACAAACAAAATGAAAAGACAACTGACAGAATGGAAGAAACTATTCACAAATGATATGACCAACAAAGGATTAGTCTCCAAAATTTACAAACAGCTCATGTGGCACAATATCCAATACCACAATGCAGTCAAAAAATGGGCAGAAGACCTAAAGAGACATTTCTCCAAAGACATACAGATGGCCAAAGACACATGAAAATATGCTCAACATCACTAATCATTAGAGAATGCAAATCAAAACTGCAATAATAGATCACCTCACACAGTCAGAATGGCCATCATCAAAAAATCTACAAACATTAAATGCTGGAGAGGGTGTGGAGAAAAGGGAACCCTCCTACACTGTTGGTGGAAATGTAAATTGGTGCAGCCACTATGGAGAACAGTATGGAGGTTCCTTAAAAACTAAAAATAGAGCTACCATATGATCCAGCAATCCCACTCCTGGGCATATATCTGGAGAAAAACATGGTTCAAAAGGATACATGCACCCCAATGTTCAATGCCACACTGTTTACAATAGCCAAGACATGGAAGCAACCTAAATGTCCATCAATAGAGGAATGGATAAAGAAGATGTGGTACATATATACAATGAAATATTACTCAGTCTTTAAAAAGAATGAAATAATGCCATTTGCAGCAACATGGATGGACCTGGAGCTCATCATAGTAAGTGAAGTAAGTCAGAGAAAAACAAATATCACATGGTATAGCTTATATGCTGAATCTAAAAAAATAATAATATAAATAAACTTATTTTCAAAACAGAAACAGACTCACAGACTTAGAGAATGAACTTACAGTTACCAGGTGAGAAGGGTTTGGGGGGAGGGATAGATTGGGAGTTTGGGATTGACATGTACATACTGATATATTTAAAATAGATAACCAACAAGGACCTACTGTAAAAATTTTTTTTTAATAAATAAATATGAGCCTTTTTAATATATTTATTGGCCACTTGGATATCCTCTTTTGTGAAGTGCCTGTTAAATTCCATTGCCCTTTTTTTTTCCTGTGAGGCTGTCTTTTTAAAAATTGTTTTATTATAGTGCTTTTTGTTTTCAGAATATGAGTCTTTTGTATATAAGTGTACATATATATGCATATCCATTCCTTCCCTGGGAAAGAATAGGCAGCTTGCCCTGAATTTTTTTTTTTTTTTAAATATCCTGATCCATGATGAAGTCCCAGTGCAATAGGACGGGAACAGGATTTAGAATCACCACACTATGTTTAACTATGTCTGCCATTTACTGACGTTTTACCTTGTACAATAACTTCACCTATGGTGGGAATTTCTATGGGAAGAAGAAATAGACCAAAACATCTTATGAAGACTGTATGCATTTGTAAAGCACCTCGAGAGGGGTGTTTGACATCCAGGTGCACAGCCAATGTTACTTCCAGGGCGTTCTGGCATCCCCTCCTTACCAATGCCCATCCCATGCTGGGTGATTCTGTTAACTTATCTAAATCTTCTCATCTGTAAAAGTGGGAATAATATCTAAATTAACATTCTGCTGTCAAGGTTAAGTGAAATAAATGAGTTTATGGAAGGGTTTTGTCAGCAGAAAAATGATTCAAATGTAAGAGCAACTTTCCCTGATTTAAACTAGCCAGACTGTCACTCTGTACTCCTGCCCTGCTTTGTTTTTCTACAGAATACTCATCACTACTAGAATTACATATTTTTAAAAATTGTCTTTCTCCAGGAGGGCAGGAACTTTATTTACTACTGTATCACTAGAGTTTATTGGCACATACTTGTATACAATAAAAATTTACAGAATAAATGAATATTATGTGGTTTTTGTTGTTGTGTTGTGGTTGTTATTGTACAAATTAAATTGTTTCCATTTTTTAGTGATAACCTCAACTCTTCCCTCTTCTCAGAGACTAACATACTTTCTCCTTCAGCATTGTGTTAGATTTAATAATTTCTGCATTCATTCAATATACAATATTCAAGACTGTCTTAAATAAATTCTTCACTCCCATTATGTCAGCATTTCTGGGATGTTTCCTTAGCATCAGACAATCACAAAACATGGAAACCCAGCCTGCTTATCTCATCATGGCTCACTATCTACTTGCAGATGAACTTGACCAGGGAATTAAATACGGTAAATTTAACATTTCCCTGCACAAGAAAGGCACTGTTATCTATTGATTTGAATGGACATATTTACTCTTTTATTTCATTTCATTCCCAGTACTATAGTTATCAGTTCCCAGCCATTTCCATTTCTAGGCTTTTACTTATTTGTAGTGTCTTCTGCTGGCTTAGTAACCTTTGTGATAATTGCATCAAATGTTATCAAGCATTGCAACCAATGGCCTTTTTAATTACCATTCTAATTCTTCTATTAAATATTACTTGAAGCAAATTTTATCTTTTATCTAAATCAAAATGTAACTTCATGAATATTTAACTTCGGGGGAACATTGTCAACATTAAGTAAGATAACACTGGATGTTAATAAACTTACTGTGGAATCTCCATTCATTTACTCTTTGAGAGGAAAAAAATTTCTAATTCAATAAAGACATAAAAATTGTCCTACTCACTGTTCCTCAAGCATAACATGACATTTCTACGTCCATAACATAGCTTTGAATTATTATTTCTTCAAGCAATTCCTCTAACCTAAAAATGCTCTTTTTCTTTATCTTACTATAGATTATCTACTGGTCCTTCATAGTTGAACTTAAATGTCACCTTCTCCATAAAATTTCTCCAGGGCTTCAACTGAAATTATTCCATCCATCCTTTAGGATTATATAGCTCATCTAATAATTTTTTAAAAAAGGTTTTTATTGAAGAATCTTTTCTGGACAAGAACATATACAGAATTCATCTTGGCTAAACTATAGCATTATGTGTTTCAAGGCACCCACGATAGATACTCAGAATACCACTACCTGAAACATTGATATATATGGGTATTTATTTTTGAAGCACTTTGCTAATCATGAGATGACCACAAGTTCTGATCTGTCCCATGTCATTCTCAAAATATTCTGGATCAGAGCTGCATTGTATGGTCACATTACTGATCCATGAGCTATAGCTTTTATTTAACTGTGTATTATTTAATTAATTAGCTGCTTATCTTAGATTTAGAAGCTATGCCATCCCATGTTTTTTCTCTCACTGCGAGATTTTCATGACTGCCTTTACTGTTCTGGGCTCTACAGCCAAGTCCCTTTTTCAGCACGGTCAGTGAGAGGAGCCCACAGCTAGTCAACGGATATACATCAGCACTCGTGGGGGGATCGTTTGACACCTCTTATCCCTAGACTTTGCACACCCACGTTGGCTTAGTTTCCTCATCTGTGGAAAAAAAAAAAAAAACAATGAAGACCACTTCTCAAGGCTATTGGGAGTATTTAATGGGATAGCATACAAAGAAAAGCACACACTGTGCACTGTGAAATGTTATCCAGTGTTACCAGCAGTGGCCTGAAATGTTCTAGTGAGATCATGCCCTTCTCCCAACCTCAAACTTTCTGTTCAATTATGCATTTTTAGAATGATCAAACCTTACTTTTGATATGTGTTTCTTTGGAAGAAAAATGAGCAGCCTCAGCAGAGTCGTTTGAGAAAAGATGATTTTAGATTAAGAGAAGGTTCTAGAGAAATGGGATGTGATTGCGAGCGTTGGGAAGGTGCAGGAATGGAGAGCCAGTTCTGGGTTGCTGCCTTTGGAGGGCAGGCACACGGAAGCTCTGTGTGATGACTCCCGCTTCCCTGGCGGGTGGAGCTGCTAGCTGGCTCACACGATGGCTCACGCGAGTTGGCGTCACTGGGTGGCTAAGACTTGGCTGCAGCTTGAGCCTACCCACTTGACTTTTTAAGCAACCTTTCTCATTCTGACTTGGATGGACTTGGTACCCAGAACAAAAGGTGCTTCCGAACCTTTAACTACTGAGGTTTATTTTCTTTTCTGGGAAGAAACATAGACTCCAAGTTTAATCATCTCTTTGGAAGGTAGTGCACAGCTTCCCTGTTAATTAATCTTTTTTTTTTTTTTTTTTTGCGGTACGCGGGCCTCTCACTGCTGTGGCCTCTCCCGTTGCGGAGCACAGGCTCCGGACGTGCAGGCTCAGAGGCCATGGCTCACGGGCCCAGCCGCTCCGCGGCATGTGGGATCTTCCCGGACCGGGGCACAAACCCGCATCCCCTGCATCGGCAGGCGGGCTCTCAACCACTGCGCCACCAGGGAAGCCCCTGTTAATTAATCTTTAATGTCATTAATTGGCTGTCTGTCTGATGACAAGGAAAAGAGTACACACTGTTTGCAAATCAGTTGAATTCTCATCTGAACCAGCATTTAGGTTTCAAGGTGAATAAAAATAATTACAAGCCTTTCACGGGCTGGACTTCCTTCCGGTGCCTGGCTGATAAAACTATTGAACCCCAAAAAATTCAGGCAACAATCTCTGTTGCAGATGTGCTAACTTAAAGTTTTCTTTGCCACTAGTGCCCCCCTTTGAAATTGGCTCAGCGGTTTGCTATGGATCACGGGTGAGACTGAAAAGCCAGTATCGTGAGATCAGGCTTTTCCTCCCTATTTCTCTTCGTATTCATTTTGCCTCCATGGTCTACTTTAAATCAAATCTCCATCCCAAGCAGACTCATTGAGAGCCATTTGGCTGGGGTCACCTGCTGTCCCTACACACATGGTAGAGACTTAGTATGGTGCAAAAGTCCACACAAAGTGAGGGTTGTGGGCTAGCAGAGTCAGCATCCCCTGAGGGAGTGGTTAGAAAAGGATCTTTAAACCCCACCCCCAAATGACTGAATCAGAAACTCAGGGGGTGGGGCCAGGATTTGTGCTGTGAGCAGCTTTCCAGGGGATTCAAATGTGGACGGATGCTGGAAACCACTCGTACAGAGTATCACTGTGTCCACTTCAGGTAAGCAGGAGGGCATTGCCCCCTCTCCTCACTGAGGGGACCTACTCAATGAGGGAAAGTGTAAGAGGTGACTTGTTTTAATGGGGTGACTCCACTGGCCTCCCTGGTAAAATGTTGTGAGAAGTAAATTGCTTTTTCTTGGCCTCGAATGCCCCTATAACATTTGGCCTTGAGTAGCTTCTGACCTCCGGGAGCGGAAATGGCCGTTTCAATTTCTTCAGTTTCTGATTTTCTTAGTTTCCTGAGGTAAATGATTAGGGCTAGGGAGCTGGCCTCTAGAAAACAGGAAGCAGAGGGCAAGCTGCTCCACACGAAGGAGAAAAAACTCCAAGATAGAGCATGGCACTCTGCAGAGGAAAGGAGAGGAACTTAATTTGGAAAACTGTAATACTCGGGGCCCATGTAAGAAATCACAAGGATGCTGCCAATGGCGCCCTGCCTACTTGCAGGGAAGAATGCAAGGGAACTGAGCTATTGCCCCTGGCTGGGGGGAATGAACATCTCCATCTTTCTCTCTCGGGGGTGGCCATAGAAGCTTGGCCAAGTCCTTCTGGAAGGGAGCAGACAGAAAGTCCAGGAGAACCAACCCTTCCTTCGGGTGAGGAAACCAAGCCTCAGAGTTTTCTTTAATGCTCTGACAGTCTTCCCTCAAATCCTTTTCTAGACTTGCTGAGCCTGTTAACATTTGCATCTTTGCAAACATCCCAGGACCCAAAAACCAATGTCACATTTGCAATCAGAGAGCAGCAATCTTTAAGCAATAGGACTTATATTTCAGGCTTTCAACAGGAAGGGACAGGAGCTGTGTAGTTCTCTTTATTACAGTTTGTTGATTGAGAAGCTTGAGCATAAGAACTAATTTCAGCATTTTTATCTATTCCTTGTAATTTATTAGGGAGCCGAGGACTATTGTGGACTGCTGGGGAGATTATATGACAAATTCTTGAATGGGATAAATTGAGAATAGGTCATCATGAATAGCCTTCTTGTATACTGCTATATTTCAAATCTTGAAATTTTTCTTCTTATCCTTCCCCTCTCCCTCTTTTCTCTTTCTTCTCACCTCCCCCCCACCGATGCCTCCTCTTTCTTTTTCCTTTAATTGCAAAAATCTTTGCATGGATACAATTGGATAAGAATGAGGCCCTTATATTACTCCCTTCCAGGAAAATAGATTATTCTTGCCTTATACTGGCATAAGTTCTAAATATTTCTTCATAGAATATGGAAGCCCACTTAAAGGAATGCATCTTGTGGCAGGTTTTATTTTTTCATTAAATACAGGGAAAAACAAATTTATTTTATGATAGCCCATAGACATATATATACATATATATGTATATATATATATACACACATATATACACATGTATTCCTCGCTTGACACAGTACCTTGTTAAATGAAATGTGTAAATATCAGAAATACTGTCATTGCTTTGCATGGTCCTGTGGTTGTTGGTGGCAGCTCTGAAGCTGGATTCTTCTGAGATAGGGCTTAGTACTCCCTCCCACATTAACCAGTTGTTGAGTGAAGGCTATACTTGAGATAGAGACAATGTTGGATGAGCAAGCTCTCAATGGCTGACAGAAATTCCTGGAGAATTCACACCTACGCTGCCATCTGGAAATACACCTTGGCAGCTGGCGGAAGTAGTAACTCAGTCTTAAGCGGGGGATCTGGGTGCTGCACCCCAGCATCCACTACTGTCTACTCCTTTTACCACTCCACTTGCTGTATAAGTTCAGCCTATCTGGGAACAGCTCCTCTAGAATTCTGGTTGGTCTCTTTTTGTGGGGAAGTTTACAAGGGTAAAGTTGGTGAAACAAATTACAGCTCCCACTGTTACAGTTGTTCATGGGGCCATAACTGATGCTCCCTCCTGCATGGCCCACTGTGAGTCCTGTACTCTCTGTTAGCACCTCTTCTGTCATGGCTTACCTCATGGGGTGACCCAGGCTCTCATCTTTGAGGGGTCTGGGGACATGGTCACTATGCCCTTCTCATGTCACGAATGCTTCTCTTGACAATTTTCTGCCACAATTAGGCAGAGGAGTATTGAAAAGCTCCAGTGAATCAACTGGGTTTCTAGCATACTTTTACCTTCATTGTGTAACAGTAGTTCAACATCCTCCTGAAGATGAGTGTCAATTACTCCTTCCAGCATAATGAGCTTCCTTGCAATCTGGTCTCTTGGCACAAGGAAACTGAAGTGATAGGCCAGCAGCCAGGACTTATAGATTAATGGTACTCTTGCTGCATCCCCTGGTAGAAGTGTCCTCCCTCTGTGAATCAGAATCGCTAGACCCAAGAGCCTACATTTATGTGGATGAGAGAGAAAAACTCCCCACTGGGAGTGATGGTAAATGGAGTTACTCTTACTTCTGCCTCTCAGTTCTCAGCTCTATGTATTCTACCAGTTGGAACACAGAACCATACAGTGGATTTATGGTGTATACTAGGTCCTGGGGAGTGGTGCCCATCCTTGAAAGTGTCATCTTCAAGCTGGTGCCACAACTATGTATTCTATGGCTCTATTTTGCCTGCAGTTTCTAGGTGATGTGGTAGAAGATGAATAGATGCTATAATTTTGTGTCAACTCCCTCACCTCCTTGGCAGTAAAATAGAGCCTTTGGTCTGATGAAATGCTGAAGAGGATCCTTTATCAGTAGCTCAAACACTTTATAAGCCATTATGTAAAACCTGTGAAAGTTTTAATATCTATCTTGCTATAGCATACAAGGGGGCTATCAGTTCCAAACCAACTACCAGTGATGTGATCCTCATTGCCAGTCAGCAGACAAGTGATAGAAACTAAAATCTCATTTTAGTTTCTGCTCCCTAGGGCCAATTCTGGCACCCGTACCTTATATTGACTTCCCTGGAAAAGTCTTCTCTGAGACTCTGAAGTGGACGTTTGTGTGCAGTTGGTTTATTGGATAGTTTCCTAGGGAACATTAAACTGTAAGGGAGTGCAATATAGGTGCAACAGATAATTCCAGAAAGAAAATTGGGGCAGTGTTACCAAAAGAAAGGGGGATTGTTGCTAGGCAGCTCAAAGTAACAGATGTCCCATTCTTTCCTAGGAAGTACTTTCTTTTCATCTTCTTGAGAAGGATACTTTAAACAGATTAGAAATTATGGATATAGGTTAGCAGTCAACTCTTCCACATCTTGTAAACTCTCAGGATGGCCACATTTAACAGCTACTGTTGTGTGTGTGTTTGTGTGAGTGTGTGTGCATGTGTGTTTTATCCTATTTACATAAGCATCAAGTCACTGGATTTCAACAGAAGCAAACCACTTTGGCTTGGAGTTTTCTTATTTACTTGTTTTTGCTTGTAGGGGAGGCCTCTCTCTAAGTTAATTATGCTTGCTTTTCTAAGAGAATAATATGCTCTCAGTCTGGGATAATTAGGCAATCTAACTAACCTTGAAAAAAATCAAAACATAGCTTTCTAGTGGCTATATCCCCTTCCTTAGGTTAGTTTGGCTCATCTTAACTGGCATAGTTAATACTGCTGATTTCCATATCTTTTCTCATGGTATTTAGCACCATAACTTGTAATGAAAACACTTTTTAGAGTACACTGGAGATTGGCTTAATAAAACTGGTTATAGCATAAACAGAGATCCTTACAATAGCTGTGGCTCTATCTTCATATTTATTGCAAGACTCTTAAAGGTACAATTTAAAGTGGGAAAAGCTTTTTGGAGTAATCATTTTTTAATAATTAGCTTAGGAATAATTTGGAAACTATCACTCACAGCACTTTAATAATGTAAAGTAAGCTATTTCTGGAAATGTTAATGGAAAGCAAACTCCTTAGAGATTGCAGAGTTAAAAGATCTGCAAAGAATGGCTATTAATTGTGGCCCAAAGCCCTCTTTCTGTTATTAGGCATTGCAGTTATAAAGCAAGATAATGTAGCATTTAGAATTCATAGTACCTCTCCCATTCGACAGAGAGATAATCTCAGCCAGCATGGAATTCAGGCATTGGTAAAAGCAGGCACTTCACAAATGGAAGGGCTTTTTTACTTATACCTTTGCGGTACCTGCATGCAATTTCCTTTGAGTTAATAAGGGAGTATGCAACAAATACTTGGAATTAAATTAGCAAATACACTATATGCAAACATTCCAGTATTAAAACAACTAAAATAACCATATTTTCCAGGACCTGCTTTTTCTTCCATGATATTAAAGGAAAGCACACATTTCATAGTATCACCGCAGAAATACATAGAATGGGATCCATGTGAACTCTTTGATGTGCACCGGCCCACTTGTGACAAGACTCAAGGGTTTTCAGCCTCAACCCATTGCTTTCCCCATTCACCTTCCCCCTCTGGTCCCATCCAATTATTCCCTCCTTGAATGGAGTTCTGAGGACTGCATTTGAGATGCATCTTAAATCTGCCCTGTAGGTCCTGTCTTTTTTTTCCCAGGGCACCTACTGCATATGCAGACTTGTGATTAGACATCATTTCCCAGAAATTGATGGATTCACCAGACATGGGCTTTCCCTCTTCTTTTGTTTTGCCTAGAAGCAGGGATACAATCTGCTTTCGCAGGGTGTTTCTGACCTTGGTCTCTCTGCATCTTGGCTTTGACAGATCATCAGAATCACAGGTGATATCTAAAAGGGCTATTTTTATAAGTGCTTCCTGTCCTAAGTGGGGCTCCCTTGTTTCAGAGAAAATGCATCAAGTAATCAGCTAGAGGTTTTATGATGTGCAGGAAACATATATTATGATTTAATAGAGAGCTTGTAGCAAACTTAGAATTTCCCTTCTAGCTGTGAAGGCAGAAAAGAGGAAGAGTCTGACAACAGCTTTCAGTCTGTTCTGCTTATCTACATCTCTGACTATTTGAAAACAAAAAAACTGTAAATCCTTCTTACGTACACACTTCTATCTGATATATGCCTTCCGAATTGGTGAGCTTTTTTAAACGACAGGGTTCCTTTGGAATCAAATACTATTTGTTCTTTCCTTCCTACACTTAGTTGCACCAAAGTTATAGTATCAACTAAAGATTTATTATTGGAGAAAAGTTATAATGTTTGCCAACAAGGGCATTACTTAATCTCATTGCAGACATGCCAGTGGCTATACATGTGTAAAATTAAATCGATTGGGCTGATGCCTGCCCGCCTGCCTATTTTTATCTTTAGACAACCTTCCCCATCATACAACACATTATGGCTGCTATCAAGGGCTTACTGTAATATACAAGACACCGGCAGTGTCCCTTTGATAGTCCTTCAAATAGCCTGTTAGCAGGGATCAGAAAGTCAGATTTAATAGCCTACAATATTTATCCCAAGCAAGTGAAATCTGACTGGAAAAAATTGTAATCTTGGCTGTGGAGAATGTACGTGTTACTGATGGACTCAGATTTTGCTGGGGAAAGAGGCTTTGCAGTATCATACTGGGAGCTGTTCCAGCATCTGCTGCAAAAGCACCTATCAGTGTGTAGTCTGTATTAGAATGAAGAGTGATTCAGGATAGAAATGGAGGGTGAAAAAGTGAAAACGTCAGTCCATCAATCACCATGAAGAAATGGCTAATCTGAGAGCCTTCCCAAACAATCATTTTTTGTTGTTTTAAAACAAATAGGTACGATCTTGATGTTGTTTGAATAAAAAAGAAAGCAATAGAGGGAGGAAACAAACCCTAAAAACCTCAGTTGTTGAGACTGTAGGTGCAGGTTTACACATTCATCCATTTAGCACTACACATATATTTTAGCACCTACTGTTTTCCAGGTGTCGACGATCTCATAGTGAGTAAGACAGACAGGTCTCTGTTTTTGTGGAGTTTAGAATCTACTGAGGAAGAAAAACAATGAAGAACTGGATAAAAATAAATACATAATTTAAAGCCCTTAGTAGATGCTAATTAAATAATTGTTACCTAAAGAAATCGAGAAGATAAAATGCTACTAAAAATTAAGACCTTGATGTGATTGAAAAAAAAAAACTGAGGAAGAAGTGGGAAACAGATGACACTTGTAGGAACACTATATCTGCAGAGCAGAGAGCTGCTCTATGCATCCTTGATTCATTTCATGTGCATTTATGGAGCACCAACTATAACATGACAAAAAATTAAGGAAATTATTATATTGCTGAAGAGTCCTTGATTAACTCTTATTTCTTTTCAAATATCAAGAACTTTCCTCCAACAAACTTGGTGGTATGTACAAGCAAGTGCAGGTTGAGTATGGTTTGGTAGGGTTGAATGTAGGAAGAGAAGGTGGAAAAAGTAAGATGAAGGCTAATGTTATTGTTCAAGTGAGAGATCATTAATCCTGAACTCAGGTAGAGGCAGCTTCAGTGGCAGACTGACAGATGTTAGATACAGGGGCTCCTGCGTTCTGGCTGGGGGGTGGGGCTCTGTAGTGCCCCATACTCCAGCCTCTGGTTAAAGCCAGTATGGGTTTGGCAATATCTCAGTTAAAAGATGTTTAGGTGCACGCTAGTATGACCTTGCCTTAAGCCCTTGTCGGCAAGATTCAATGTGATTCTAACTGTTAATCAAGAGAATGTACAGTCCATTCACAGTACAGTCCCATGGCATGAGTGGAATTTTTCAAAAGTAGCAGAACACCATACTAGGTAGCCTTCATGCACTCATTCTGGAATGAAAAATTAATAACCTCCTGGAATGATTCATTATGAGATTTGAGTAAAGAAAAGATAATTAAATCTCCAAGTGATGGACTTGCTGATTCCTCTGATTCAGAATGACTAAGATCCGCTGGTGAAGGTCACAAGAAGGGCTCCCCACTCCCTGGAGGGGAAGTGTCACTGTGCATCTGCCTGCCTGCTTGCTCAGTTAAGGATGTCTCTAGGGAGACTTGGAGGGAATGACCCCATCTGGCTCTTCACCCTAATATTTGTTCTACCTTCACCTTAATATTTGTTCTACTTGGAGCACTGAAGGTGGGAGTACTTTTTGACCACAGTGTTGCTCCAATGCACTGCAGCCTGGGTTTCCAGCAGCACAGGTGACCTCATGTTTCCCTAGGGCTTTCAATAACTCATTCTCTCTTTTCATTTCTCACATACCATGTCTCATTTGAATATTTCTCTATGCCTTTTAAAAAGTTAAAATATAACCAAAGCAAGTTGAGAACTGTATAAACACAATGGCTATGATTCTGAATACACACACACACAAAAGAATGGAAAGAGCAGAATGTCAAGAGTGATACTACTGAAAATAATCACCCATTATGTCTTGATTTCCTTCTTCTAGATTCTAACCCTTCTGGGTCAAGGATTTTTGTACAGACTTGAACAACCTGGCTACCTTTTATTTTGTAAATCCCAATGAGATGGTTCGCTCTGAAGGGTGGGGTGATCCTTTGTGTGCTGTATTGTGAAGGAAGAGGAAAAGGCATTTTTTTCACTGAGAAGCTGTTTCACTGCTGTCTTTGGGCAATTCGCAGGAATAGAAGAGGGGAGTAGCATTCTCGTCCTCATTTCCCAGAAACTCTCCCTTATTTCCTTGCAGATGGGTCTGCTGACGCCACCCTTCTCTGCTCCAACAGACCAGACTCCCTCACTTTTCTAATCCATCTCCTCAGGGGTTGGCTGCATATTATGATGACTCCCTCCCCCCAGAGAAGTTTGGGGCTTAGAAGAAAAACATAGACATACCTATTAGTTTGCTATGGCTGCCATAACAAAGTACCACAGACTGGGTGGCTTAAACAACAGAGATGGATTTGCTCACAGTTCTGTAGGCTTGGAATCAGAGATCAAAGTGTTGGTAGGGTTGGTTTCTTCTGAAACCTGTCTCAGGTCTTACAGATGGCTATCTTCTCCCTATGTCTTCACATGGTTTTCCCTCTGTGTTTGTGTCCAAATTTCTTGTTATAAAGAATCCAATGCAATAGTATTGGATTAGGACCTATCCTAATGACCTCACTTTAACTTAATCAAATCTTTTTTTTTTTTTTTTTTCCCTTTTGCGGTATGCGGGCCTCTCACTGTTGTGGCCTCTCCCGTTGCGGGGCACAGGCTCCGGACGCACAGGCCTAGCGGCCATGGCTCACGGGCTTAGTTGCTCCGCGGCATGTGGGATCCTCCCGGACCAGGGCACGAACCCGTGTCTCCTGCATCGGCAGGCGGATTCTCAACCACTGCGCCACCAGGGAAGCCCTATCAAATCTTTTTTTTATTAAAGTACAGTTCATTTACAATGTTATATTGTTTGGGGTATACAACATCGTGATTCAATATTTTTATAGATTATACTCCATTTAAAGTTATTATAGTATAATGGCTATATTACACTCTGCTGTACAAAATATCCTTGTAGCTTATCTATTTGATACATGGTAGTTTGTGTCTCTTCATCCCATACGCCTATTTCATTCCTCTCCCCTTCTTTCTTCCCACTGGTAACACTAGATTGTTTTCTATATCTATGAGTCTACTTCTGTTTTGTTACATACATTCATTTGTTTTATTTTTTAGATTCCACATGTAAGTGATAACAGAGTGTCTGTCTCTGTCTGACTTATTTCATTCTATTAAGCATAATACTCTCTAGATTCATCCATGTTGTTGCAAATGGCAGAATTTCATTCTTTCTATGGCTGAGTAATATTCTGTATCACATAGATAGCAATATCTATTTCACATCTTCTTTTTCCATTCACCTGTTCATGTGTACTTAGGTTGCTCCTGTATCTTGGCAATTGTAATTAGTGCTGTTATGAACATTGGGATGCATGTATCTTTTCAAATTAGTGTTTTTGTTTTCTTTGGATGTATACCCAGCTGTGAAATTGCTAGATCATATGGTAGTTCTATTTTTAGTTGTTTGATAAACCTCCATACTGTTTTCCATAGTGGCTGTACCAATTTACATTCCCACTAACAGTGTACAAGTGTTCCCTTTCCTCCACATCCTCACCAACATTTGATATTTGCAGACTTTTTGATGATAGCCATTTTGACAGATGTGAGGTTATATCTCATTGTGGTTTTGATTTGCATTACTCTGATGATTAGTGATGTTGAGCATTTTTCATGTGCCTTTTGGCAATCTGTATATCTTCTCTGGAAAAATGTCTATTCAGGTCTTCTGCCCATTTTTAAACTGAGTTCTTTGGGTTTTTTTGATATCGAGTTGTATTAGCCATTTATAAAATTTAGATATTAACCCTTATTGGTCACACAATTTGCAAATGTTTTCTCCCATTTAATAGGTTGTCTTTTTGTTTTGTCAATGGTTTCCTTTGCTGTGCAAAAGCTTTTAGTTTAATTAGGTCTCATTTGTTTATTTTTGCTTTTATTTTTAGATACAAAAAATATTGCTATGATTCATGTCAAAGAGTGTTCTGCCTATATCCTCTTCTAGGAGTTTTATGGTTTCAGGTCTTACATTTAGGCCTTTAATCCATTTTGAGTTTGTTTTTCAAATGGTGTGAGGAAATCAGAAAATGCCTTGAGACAAATGAAAGTGGAAAGAAAACTTTCCAAAATCTGTGGGAAGCAGCAAAAGCAATTCTAAGAGGGAAGTTTATAGTCACACAGGCCTACCTCAAGAAACAAGAAAAATATCAAATAAACAACCTAAACTTTCATCTAAAGGAATTAAAAAAAGAAGAACAAAGCCAAATTCAGCAAAAGGAAAGAAATAATAAAGATCAGAGTTGAAATAAATACAATAGAGAAAAAAATACAATAGAAAAGATCAGTGAAATAAAGAACTGGTTCTGTGAAAATATAAACAAAATTGACTAAACTTTAGCAAGCTTTCTCAAGAGGAAGAGAGAAATCTCAAATAAACAAAATAAGAAATGAAAGAGAAGAAATAACAACTGATATCACAGAGATACAAAAATCATAAGAGAATACTATAAACAGTTACATGCCAACAAATTGGACAACCTAGAAGAAATGGACAAATTTCTAGAAACATACAAGCTTCCCTGAATCAGGAAGAAATAGACAGTCTGAACTGACCAATCACTAGTAATAAAATTGAACTTGTAATTAAAAAAAAAAAACAACTACTAGAAAACAAAAGTCCAGGAGCAGATGGCTTCACAGGGGGATTCTACCAATCATGTAAAGAAGAGATAATACCTATCCTTCTCAAACTATTCCAAAAATTTGAAGAGGATGCAATACTCCCAAATTCATTCTACAAGGCCACTATTACCCTGATACCAAAACCAAACAAGTACTCTACAAAAACAGAAAATCACAGGCCAATATCTCTGATAAATATAGATGCAAAATCCTCAACAAAATATTAGCAAGTTGAATTCAACAATATATAAAAGGATCATACACAGTGATCAAGTGGAATTTATTCCAGGGATTCACAGGTGGTTCAGTATTTGCAAATCAATCAATGTGATACACCACATTAACAAAAGGGAGGATAAAAATCACACAATCATCTCAATGGATGCAGAAAAAACTTTAGACAAAATTCAACATCTCTCCATGATAAAAACTCTCATCAAAGTTGTTATAGAGGGAACATATCTCAACATAATAAAGGCTATTTATGACAAACTCACAGCTAACATTAAACTCCAGTATGAAAACCTAAAGCTTTTCCTTTAAAATCAGGAACAAAGCAAGGTTGCCCATTCTCACTATTTCTATTTAACATAGCATTGGAAGTCCTAGGCATAGACATCAGAAAAGAAAAAGAAATAAAAGGTATCCAAATTCGAAGGAAAGAGGTAAAACTGTCATTATTTGCAGATGACATGATATTATATAGAAAACTCTAAAGTCTCTACCAAAAAACTATTAGAGCTAATAAATGAATTCAGTAAGGTTGCAAGATACAAGATTAATATACAGAAATTCATTGCTTTTCTGTACACTAATAATGAACAATCAGAAAGAGAAATTAAGGAAACAATCCCATTTACAATCACTTTAAAAATAATAAAATACCTAGAAATAAACTTAACTAAGGAGGAGAAAGAACTATACTCTGAAAACTATAAAGCATTGATGAAGGAATTTGAAAATGATACAAAGAAATGGAAAGAT
Source organism: Kogia breviceps (assembly GCF_026419965.1). Taxonomy (NCBI): domain Eukaryota; kingdom Metazoa; phylum Chordata; class Mammalia; order Artiodactyla; family Physeteridae; genus Kogia; species Kogia breviceps. Next base: position 119,201,276 of record NC_081312.1, on the reverse strand, counting down.
ATTCTGTGTTCTTGGATTGGGAGAATTAATATTGTTAAAATTTCCATACTACCCAAAGCAATCTTCAGATGTCATGCAATCCCTATCAAAATACCCATGACATTTTTCACAGAATTAGAACAAATAATCTTAAAATTTATATGGAACCACAAAAAATTCCAAATTGCCACAGCAACCTTGGAAAAAAGAACAAAGTTGAAGGCATCATGCTCTCTGACTTCAGACTATAATACAAAGCTATAGTAATTAAAACTGGCAAACAACAGAAGCATAGGTCAATGGAACATGATAGAGAGCCCAGAAATAAACCCACACACTTATGGTCAATTAATCTATGACAAAGGAGGCAAGAATATTATGATGGAGAAAAGGCAGCCTCTTCAATAAGCTGTGCTGGGAAAATTGGACAGCTACATGTGAAAAAATTAGATTAGAACATTTCCTCACACCATAAGCAAAATTAACCCACTCTTTAAAGGCCCTGTCTCCAAATACAGTCATATTCTGAGGTACTGGGGCTTAGAACTTAGACATAGGAATTAAGGGTACACAATTCAGCTTATACCAATACCTATTGATCCTCTTTGGATGCACAGGCTCAACGGCCATGGCTCACGGGCCCAGCTGCTCTGCTGGGCTGATGTGTGATCAACCCACATCAGCCCAGGATTCCATCATGTAGGATCCTCCCAGACTGGGGCACGTACCCGTGTCCCCCGCATCGGCAGGTGGACTCTCAACCACTGCACCACCAGGGAAGCCCGATCCTCTTATTTTTTTCCCTCTTTCCCAAGCATATGTCTATAAAAGGAATTGGAGTTGGTCCTTTGGGAGAATTACTGGGCCCTCACTTTTATTTTTGAGTCACAACTGATCACTGTACTTCTCCTTATACCAGGTCAGCAGTTTCTCTGGGATTGAGCTTTCCTCCCATGGCCTTGTCTAGGATGGAAGCTTCTCCTTTTGGAACCCCAAACTTTTGGCAGGTCTCTGGTACCCAATTAATGTTCAGTATTACCTCTTCTGGGCTTGCCCTTACACTCCCAGCCAACTTGGGCCCCTGCCTCTCATTTCTCATGGGCAAATCTTCCAAAATAGCAACCACCATCCAATACCGCCCACGTTGGTGGCCTTGGTTTTCTAGGAATTCTGTGAAGCCCATTCATCTAACTGAACCCTCTTGGATAAATTATTTTGTAAAGGGTTGGGGCTGTAGATCTACAGAAGTCTTCTTCAAAGGTTAATGTATGCAGACAGAAAAATTCCTCCTACCTCCAGTCTCTTCCTTTGTCCCAGGTAGCAGACTCTGACTTGTTATTTGGCTGCCAAAATCCAAGTTGTAAGGTGTAGGCTGAGAACTCAGAAAGTTGGAGGGGGGAGATCAAAAGATCTTCGTGTTTCAATAGGAATTTGTCCCCTACCCTTCTGCTTCTTTCTAGCCTCTCTGCTCTCCTTTGGTAAAGAAGCAAAGTGACTCTCACATGCCTTTCCCTGTTGGTGAAGAAGAATGCATGGATGGCTCCCTGCCTGTGTGAATCAATGTCCTAGAGCTCTCTGGAAACCTGAAGAAGAGAAACTAACACAGTTAGAGTTATGTGGCTTAGGATCATTCACTTCTCCTTGGTGATCTTCAGTCTCCTCATCTGTAAATAGAATGAATAATGCTTGCCTTCCGCAACTTGTTCTGAGTCTCTGAATACTGTAAGTGAAAATCTTTGTAAACTACTGCTCCAGGTTTTTAAGGAAAAAATTATGATTAAAACATCTGTAGCAATATGGTATGGGAAGAGGGTAAGGGCTGAAAGCAAAATGCTGAATTATTATCCCCCCAAATTTTTAGCATTGTAAGAAAGAAGCTGTAGTAATTACAAGGGCAGACAGATTTAATCAGGAGTTCCTACAAAAGCAATCAAGATCAAATGAACTATAATTATGGTAATCAGTTCATGAACTTTAATGCCATGTTCCTAATTTCAAATATTATGAAGTCCTGTATAGTGAATCAATCTGTCATTGCAAAGATAATAAAATTTTTATGTCTGATGGCATATATTCTGTGTGACTGAAAATTTGTCATTCTTTTCATCAGGAGCCTCATTAGGGTCACCATTAAAATTTTTCAATTAAAGTGAATGAATTCTATAACTCTATCATTTTCATCTATCTATTTATTCATATAAACCTAAAATAATCAACTTAATATAACTGGTTATATTAATACAACTCCCCTTTAAATTTTCCCTTAAAGGTTATTCCCCCCAAGAAACCCTTCCTACCCACAAATTAAATTGGGTTTTCTTGTTATAAAGCCCCAGAGTGATCTGGAGTCTTCCTCTGTATCATGTCCCAGTCTGTAGTTCTATTTTTTGTGTGTGGCTATTTGTTTAGTGTTTGTGCCCCACAGTCTAGACTGGAAGACTCAAGAGGGCAGAGAATGTGACCCTGTAATCCACATGGCTCGGCACTTGGCATTTAGCATTAAATCCACACCCCTCCCCGTGGCCTATAAGGAGCTATATATATTGGCCTCTGCTTTGTGTATCATCCCTCTTTCTGTTCCTCAAATTCCCTATCATATTCCCTCTCCTATTCCACTTGATATTTTCTCTAGCTGGAACTCTCTTCCTCCACATTTTGCCTGGCTGTTTTCCACGGAAAATGTCATCCAAATGTCACTGCCTTAGCAAGGCTTTCTGTGATCTCACATAGCAAAATTAGAATTCCCCTTCCTCAGGCACGCTTAATCTAATTTCCCCCTTTTATTTTCTTTAGTACATTTTCATTGTATGAATTATCTATCTTAGGTAGATATCTATGTTCTTATGTGTGTATTTGTGTTTATTACTTGTGTTCCTCCTAAGATGTAAGATCTCTGAATGCAGAGCTCTACCTTATTTGATTTGTTTACTTCTGTATCATCAGGGACTAAATGCCTGATATTAGTAGGCATCCAATAAATATCTGTTACATGAATAAATATATTATTAGCAGATGTTCAAGGGCATATTTTGGATGAATGAAACAATTAATACGTGAATATTATTATAACAAGTTTTTTCAGATAAACTTTTTTCATTTACAACACATGCTTTGTCATTGCATTAATGTAAGGTTCTGCTAGAAACCAGTTTTGCTTTGGATGTTAACTTGTAAAAGCAAACAGGTCTTCTGAAGTAGATGTGAACTTCACTCCAAAGTAGGTTAAGGATACTGATGCTACTGGGTCCAGGTGCTACTCAGATCCTTCTGGTTCCTGACAATGCATGAGGCCGATATGACTTTTAATTTCCTAACTGGAATTTGTCTTCAGAGTTCTGTCCTTGAGGAGAGTCTACTCTAAGCGATTGTCCATAGAATTCTCTTCACATAGCTTATTTGCGAGGAGAAGCAAAGATTAAAATCAATGACTTTGGGTCAACGTAATTGTTCCAAATGGATTCTGTGTGAAGGTAGGTTTCATGTTGACCCCGAGCCATGCCCTTTGTGTTGCATTCCTCTTCTCTTCTAATATCTTGGGCCACTTGGTCCTCAGATGAGGACGTGGTCCTGCCTAGACTCTGGGACAAATCCTCTCTGTAAGGGGTGGAGATTTAAATAGCTGTAGCTCATCACTCTGGACTCCAGAACTGTTATATTTTCCACTTATATTTTCTTGACTTTGAGGTCAAGTCTTGTCATGGTATCTTAAAGGATTCCATTACTTTCTGTGTTTATTGTTGACAATTCACCACTCAAACCCATGGAAACTTCCTGAAGCTAGTGCTTTACCAGAGCCTCTCTTGATGTCCCTCTTGCACTGCATGCATCTCTTACTTGTTCCATGGATGCCTTTATTTATTCCCATAACAGAACGTCCACAGTAATTTTTTTAAAATTATTGCCAGTAGTTTAACCTTTCTTTTATTCAGGCATTATTTCAATAGCAGTGATATACATACATTACGCTTCTGAAGAATCCTTCTAAAATTCTTTAATATGACTTAAATTCCTATATTCACTTTATATGCATGTAGGCAGTATCTATCATAAATCAGGATTCAATGTTCTTTTTCTTTCTTTTCTTAAAATAGCAGCTTTATTCAGATATAATTCTGTGTAGTAAGGAATTTGACCTCACTTAAAGGGAGATCTGAATTTTGTCCTGGGAGTGCTGGCAGGTAGTTTCCAAGCTCTTTTAATTTCCTGAGTGATAAGAGTATCTTTGTTATTCATGATGTCTAATTTGGATTATATCTGATTGTTTATGCTCAGGAGATGCTAAGTTACATTAAGAAGGTAACACTTGGTCGTGCCAGAAAGACCAATCAAGTAATTAGAGAGTTTGGGCTTTGAGCTACCTGATATGAACCCCACCTTTGGGCAAGGAAAGAGGGATGGAAACTGAGGTAGACTATGTGGGCAATGATTCAATCAATCATGGCTACATAATTAAGCCTCAATGAAAGCTCTGGACACTAATGCATGGGTGACCTTCCCTGTTTCACAGTACTCTGGGAAGGTAACACACCCTTGAAGATGATGGAAACTTTACTTTTGGAAATTTCCCAGATTTCACCCTAAGTGTCTCCTCCTCTAGCTGGTTTTAATTTGTATCCTTTCTTAAAATAAAACTGTGACTCTAAGTACAGTGCTTTCTTGAGTTCCATGAGTCATTATTGAATCTGAGGGTTGTTATCAGGAAACCCCCTAATTTGTAGACAGCTGGTGTGAAGTGAAGGTGGCCCTGGGGACCTCCAAATCTGTATCTAGGGTGTGAAGTGAGGGCAGTCTTGTGCAGACTATTTCCTTAGACTGCATAAGTTGTCTGCATTCCTTGTAGATTCATATATCATAAACTTTACCCTTTTAAAGTAGATTAATCAGTGGTTTTTAGAATGTGCACAAAATCATGCCTGAATCACTGCTATCTAATTCCAGAATATTTTCGTCATTCCTAAAAGGAGGCTTGAACCCATTAGCATTTACTCCCCATTCTCTATTTCCTTCCACCCCAACCTTTGGCAACCACTAATATATTTTCTGACTCTATGGAATTGCCTATTGTGGACATTTCATATAAATGGAATCATACAATATGTGGTTCTTTGTAACTAGCTTTTTCCATTTAGTGTAATGTTTTAAAAATTCATCTGTGCATGTATCAGAGCTTCACTCCTTTTTGTGGTTGAGTAATATTCCATTTGTGGATATACAGCATTTTGTTAATCCATTCATCAGCTGATGAACATTTAGGCTGTTTCCACTTTTGGTCTCTTGTGTCTAGTGCTTCTATGAATATTCATCTGTACGTTTTTGAGTGGGCATAGGTTTTCAGTTCTCTTGGGTATATGCCAAGAGTGGATCATATGGTAATTCCATGTTTAATTTTTTCAGAAGTTGGCAAACAGTTTTTTAAAAGTAACTGACTTGTTTTACATTTCCACCAGCAATGCATGAAGGTTCCAATTTCTCCACAATTTCACTGACATTTGTTATTATCTGTCTTTTTGATTGTAGCTATTTTATTGGGTATGCAATGGCATCTCACTGTAGTATAAGTATCTTTTTATATGTCTATTGGCCATGTGTATATCTTGTTTGGGGAAGTAGCTATTCAGATCTTTTGCCTATTGTCAATAGGGCATTTGTTTTTCTGTTGTTGAGTTATAGCAGTTATTTATATATTCTAGATACAAATCCCTTATCAGGTATGTAATTTGAAATATATTCTCACATATATTCTCCTGTTCTGTGAGTTTTATTTTCACTCTTTTGATGGTGTCCATTGAAGTACAATTTTTAAAAATTGATGAAACCCAACTATATATATAGTTGTTGTTGCCTGGACTTATGGAGTTTTCTTTACGAATTCATTGCCTATGTCAAGGTCATAAAGAGTTACTTCTATGTTTTTTTCTAAGAATCTTATAGTTTCAGATATGATATTTATATCTATGATCAATTTTAAGTTGTTTTTTGTATGTAGCTCTGTATCATTCTTTTGCATGTAGCTATCTAGCTGTCTCAGCACTATTTGTTAAAAGACTGTTCTTTACCCAATTGAATTGTCTTGGAAAACTTGTCAGAACTAAATTGTTCCTAAATAAACGTGATGTTTTATTTCTCGATTCTCAATTCTGTTCCTTTGATCTATATGTTTACCTTATGCCACTACTACACTGGCTTGATTGTTCTAGGTTTGTAATAAGGTTTAAAATCTGTAAGTGTGAGTTTTCCAACTCTGCTTTTCTTTTTCAAGATTGTTTTGGTCATTTTGCATACCTTGAATTTCTAAATGAATTTTAGGATCAATTTGTGAAATTCTGAAAAGAAGCCATCTGTGATAGGGCTTACATTGAATCTGTACATACATATGAGGAGTACTGCCATCTTAATATTAAGTCTTTTGATTCATGAATGCTTATTTAGATCTTCTCTAATTTCTTTCATTTATTTTGATCTTTCCATTTACTTAAATCTTCTCTAATTTCTTCCAACTATATTTTGTAATCTTCAGAGTATGAGTCTTACACTTCTTTGGGCAAATTTATTTCTAAATATTTTTAATAATATTGTAAATATAATTTTCTTAATTTTATTTTTAGAGTGTTTATTGTTTACAGAAATATAACTGAGTTTTGTATTTTGCTCTTGTATTAACAGAGAATTCTAGGGGCTTCCCTGGTGTTGCAGTGGTTGAGAGTCTGCCTGCCAATGCAGAAGACATGGGTTCGAGCCCTGGTCTGGGAAGATCCCACATGCTGTGGAGTGACTAGGTATGTGAGCCACAACTGCTGAGCCTGTGCGTCTGGAGCCTGTGCTCTACAACAAGAGAGGCCACGACAGTGAGAGGCCCACGCACCGCGATGAAGAGTGGCCCCTGCTTGCCGCAACTACAGAAAGCCCTCGCACAGAAACAAAGACCCAACACAGCCAAAAATAAAAAAATAAATTTTTTTAAAAAACGAAAAGAAATAAAACATTATAAATTAGCTATGCCTCAACCTTCTAATCCCTTTAAAAAAAATAACAGTGAGTTCTAATGGCATGTTTTATTGTTTGGAAACCCCACCTAGATCATAAACACTTTGACAGCAGAGAATCTTTCTTTTTTGTGATATACATTTAAAACCTGGTATAGCAACTAGGATATAGTTGGCACTATAAAAAAAGTGGTAAATATTGAATGAACAAATCTTTATTGAATCCTTGTATCTTTATAGCCTACTGCAAGAGCCTGAGGGGAATATTTTAAAAGTATGAAAGCCTAACCTCTCTTAAAGGTCTTAAAACTTGTTTAAAGTTATATTTTGCTTAGGACAAACACTCAATAATATTATGAAGCCTACCTTACTCCTTTTTATGACTCATTCCTCCTAATGCCATTTTTCCCCTTCTGGATTGCATTTGTTACCTTTCCTAAAGTAATTAATAACTTCATGCTACTTAAGTTTTCTAGTTCTAGGTGTTCATTGACTGACATTAGAAAACTATTGTCTTGATTTGCTACCAGTCTTGGTATCATTTGAATTTTTTAATTGAAAGAACTAAAAGAGCAGTGTTTATCCCCAAAAGTTGAGAGTGGGACCTTCAAATCTAATTGTCCACAAATATTGAGTGGAATGTTAGGTATGTTTGCACTTCAGCCGAGGGTGTATTTTTTTTTTTGTAGGGAGGCTATCATTTTTGGAATCGTGCAGTATAATAAACGCTCTGTTTTACTTATAAACATGAATGCTACCAAATTTAATTGTCCTTGGTAGAACGGTCATTCCAAACCTACCCAGAGTCAATGAAATGAGGGATTATGCTGAGCTGCTCTCAGCATCATGCTGAAAACTTCTCATTAGTGTCAAATTTGTTTCCATAAATATATATAGTTTTAATGCTTGTAGATGTATGTCTTATAGATGTTTCCAATGAAACATTTGGTAAATTTGTTCTATGCAGATAAAATCTTAATACCTTTCAGTGAAAATCTGAAGAAAAAACATGAAAGGTAAAGCCATCTTAATTAATTTTATTTTTATTTTTTAGTAAAAAGCTGATCATTAGCTTCATTTGATCTTTCATATAGTCTAGAATATTAGGACTAATTTTCAATTTTCCTTTTCTAGTCTGAGTATCAAAACATTAATCCAAATGCCACATAATTTGCCATAGAAAATAGAGTCAGTGCATTAAACCAAATTGGACACATTTTTATTTTATGGGGGTCACAGAGAGGTGTTCCTGAAGACTAATAAATATAAGAGCCCTCTGAGAATTATAATGACAAAAATCTACATATCATAAATGAGGAGATGTGTAATACTATGAGTGAATATGTGCTGAAAGGATGTGGGAATATCTAAAACTGTAATTAAGGCTTTCTGGAAGTCATCTCAGAGAGGCAGTGTGGAATGGAAGTAAATGCATTTCAGCCATCTGAAATCTCATTACTTGTGCTTACTCTATTTGGAGAAAGCTCATGGAAAATAGACGGTTTAGTCATGAAAGTGTAAAATAAGAGTACCAGGTCTTGGACAGCTTTATGTCTATACCATTAGATAGCTGGTCTTGGCTAAGTAGACTTATGCCTCATGTTCTCCTTGGTCAAATTATTCCTAAAATATATGAGAATTCCTCAAGCTTTCTTATCTGAGAAGCAATTCTTGAGATCAGTGGACATTCCTTGTTTTAATTTCCTATTTACCAGGTAACAGTGATTTTCCATTTAGTATTTTCTTCTTGAAATAAGAGTGTGAGCTTGTGAGTCCTACCTGAGAATGGCAGTGTTTCCATCTCAAATTAATATGTTGGAATTCTGTTTAAATATGACCTTGTTCCTGAGAGACAGAGACACTCTTAGTGTTCCAACAAAGTCTTTCTGATCTTTAGATTTTGGACAGTGGTGAGATTACTCTGAGCAGCTGTCTGGCCTTTGTTAGGTGACATTTGATTTCATTTTATTCACCTGAGATATATATCAAAGCACAGGACACTGCTAGAAAAAAAATAGGCAGCTAGGCAAGTTTGTTTTCTGTCCTTCTAATCTATCAGTTCTATGCCCAGTTCCTCAATCTCAGGTTCTTTTCCTCACCTAAAAATGCATCACTTAAGTGGTTCTTGTCAATGTGTAAATGACTGATAACATCATCCAGTGCCATCTTGCCAACTTCATGCTTTTATGCTCTAGATTGGAGTGACTGATGTTGGAAATTTACACTTCAATAAGCTAGGCACACTGTGGTAGACACTTTAGGTGTGCAGCCATGTCCGCTCTGATTTGTCTTCTGGTGCATGGGATGGTGATGTTTCTCTGATCTCCTTTGCCTTGGAATCTTGTGATGAGTTCCGATAATGGGCTATGAGTAGATGGTGTGTGCTCCTTTTGATTCAAAACAGTTTGTGCTGGGGCAAGATCTCCCTCTGGGCAACAAGGGAAATTTCATCTTTCTCTCTGATCAAAAAATGACAGTCCCTCCAACAGCCTGAATCCCTGAAAGACTCTGGAGTAGAACCCCCCACTGGGTTTGTATATGTACCATTTTGGGATATGAACCATGATAAGAAGTTGACCATTCTGGTGGAAATAACTGCCACAGAGAAGAATAAAGGAAAAAGAATGAAAAGAATGGAGGACAGTCTCAGAGACCTCTGGGACAACAGTAAGCACACCAATGTTCAAATTAGAGGCATCCCAGAAGAAGAAGAAAAATAGAAAGGGTCTGAGAATATATTTGAAGAGATTATAGTTGGAAACTTACCAACATGGGAAAGGAAAGAGTCAATCAAGTCCAGGAAGCACAGAGAGTCCCATACTGGATAAACCCAAGGAGAAACATGCAACGAAACATATTAATCAAATAAACAAAAATTAAACACAAAGAAAAAATATTAACAGCAGCAAGGGAAAAGCAGCAAATAACATACAAGGGAATCCCCATAAGGTTAACAGCTGATCTATCAGCATGAGCTCTACAGGCCAGAAGGAAGTTGCAAGATAAATTTAAAGTGATGAAAGGAAAACTCCTACAACCAAGATTACTCTACCCAGCAAGGATCTCATTCAGATTTGACAGAGAAATCAGAAACTTTACAGGTAAGCAAAAGTTAAGAGAATTCAGCGCCACCAAATCAGCTTTAAAACAAATGACAAAGGAACTTCTCTAGGTAGGAAACACAAGAGAAAGAAAATATTTACAAAAACAACCCCCCCCAAAATTAAGAAAATGGTAATAGGAACGTACATATCTATAATTACCTTAAATGTAAATGGATTAAATGCCCCAACCAAAAGACATAGACTGACTGAATGGTTCCAAAAACAAGACCCATATATATGCTGTCTACAGGAGACCCATTTCAGACCTAGGGACACATACAGACTGAAAGTGAGGGGATGGAAAAAGATAATCCATGCAAATGGAAGCCAAAAGAAAGCTGGAGTAACAATACTCATCAGACAAAATAGACCTTAAAATAAGGACTATTACAAGAGACAAGGAAGGACACTACATAATGATCAAGAGATCAATCCAAGAAGAAGATATCACAATTGTAAATATCTATGCACCCAACATAGGAGGACCTTAATACATAAGGAAAATGCTAACAACCATAAAAGGGAAATCAACAGTAACACAATAATAGTGGGAGACTATAACAGCCCACTTACACAAATGGACAGGTCACCTGAACAGAAAATAAATAAGGAAACACAAGCTTTAAATGACACATTAGACCAGATGGATTTAATTGATATTTATAGGACATTCCATCCCAAAACAACAGAATACACTTTCTTCTCAAGTGTACACAGAACATTCTACAGGATAGGTCACATCAAGCCCTGGTAAATTTAAGTAAATTGAAATTGTATCAAGATCTTCTCTGACTACAACACTATGAGACTAGAAGTTAATTACAGGAAAAAAACTGTAAAAAATACAAACACATGGAGGCTAAACAATACGATATTAAACAACCAAGAGATCACTAAAGAAATCAAAGAGGAAATCAAAAAATACCTAGAAACAAATAACAATGAAAACACGATGACCTCAAACCTATAGGATGCAGCAAAGCAGTTCTAAGAGGGAAGTATATAGCAATACAGTCCTACCTCAAGAAATAAGAAATATCTCAAACAACCCAATCTTACACCTAAAGTGATTAGAGAAAGGAAGAACAAAAAACCCCCAAAGTTAGCAGAAGGAAAGAAATCATAAAGATCACAACAAAAATAAATAAAAAAGAAATGAAGGAAGCAATAGCAAAGATCAATAAAAATAAAAGCTGGTTCTTTGGGAAAAGACTCAAATCAACAGAATTAGAAATGAAAAAGGAAAAGTAACAACTGACACTGCAGAAATACAAAGGATCATGAGAGACTACTGCAAGCAACTATATGCCAATAAAATGGACAACCTTGAAGAAATGGACAAATTCTGAGAAAAGTACAACCTTCCAAGACTGAACCAGGAAGAAATAGAAAATATGAACTGACCAATCACAAGCACTGAAATTGAAACTGTGATTAAAAATCTTCCAACCAAAAAAAGCCCAGGACCAGATGGCTTCACAGGTGAATTCCATCAAACATTTAGAGAAGAGCTAACACCTATCCTTCTCAAACTCTTTCAAAATATGGCAAAGGGAGGAAGACTCTTAAACTCATTCTATGAGGCCAACATCACCCTGATACCAAAACCAGACAAAGAAAATTAAAGGCCAATGTCACTGATGGACGTAGATGCAAAAATCCTCAACAAAATATTAGCAAACAGAATCCAACAGCACATTAAAAGGATCATATACCATGATCAAATGGGGTTTATCCCAGGAATGCAAGGATTCTTCAATATATGCAAATAAATCAATGTGATATACCATATTAACAAACTGAGGAAAAAACTATATGATAATCTCAGTAGATGCAGAAAAAGCTTATGACAAAATTCAACACCAAATTATGATAAAAACTCTCCAGAAAGTGGGCAAAGAAGGAACCTACCTCAACATAATAAAAGCCATATATGAAAAACCCACAGACAACATCATTCTCAATGGTGAAAAACTGAAAGCATTTCCTCTAAGATCAGGAACAAAACAAGGGTGTCCACTCTCACCACTATTATTCAACATCATTTTGGAAGTTTTAACCACAGCAATCAGAGAAGAAAAAGAAATAAAAGGAAAACAAATTGGAAAAGAAATAAACCTGTCACTGTTTGCAGATGACATGATACTATACATAGAAAATCCTAAAGATGCTATCAGAAAACTACTAGAGCTAATCAATGAATTTGGGAAAGTTGCAGGATACAAAATTAATGCACAGAAATCTCTTGCATTCCTATACACTAACAATGAAAAATCAGAAAAAGAAATTTAGGAAACACTCCCATTTACCACTGCAACAAAAAAGAATAAAATACCTAGGAATAAACCTACCTAAGGAGGCAAAAGACCTGTATGCAGAAAACTGTAAGACACTGATGAAAGAAATCAAAGACGATACAAACAGATGGAAAGATATACCATGTTCTTGGACTTGCAGAATTAACATTGTGAAAATGACTATACTACCCAAAGCAATCTACAGATTCACTGAAATCTCAATCAAATTACCAATGACATTTTTCAAAGAAGTAGAAACAAAAAATTTATAATTTGTATGGAAACACAAAAGACCCCAAATAGACAAAGTAATCTTGAGAAAGAAAAACAGAGAAGGAGGAATCAGGCTTCCGGATTTCAGACTATACTACAAAGCTACAATAATCAAGACAGTATGGTACTGGCTATATATATATATATATATATATATATATATATATATATATATATATATCAAGGTAACAGGATAGAAAGCCCAGAGACAAACCCATGCACATATGGTCACCTTATCTTTGACAAAGGAGGCAACAATATATGATGGAGAAAAGACAGCCTCTTCCACAAGTGGAGCTGGGGAAACTGGACAGCTACATGTAAAAGGATGAAATTAGAACACTTACTAACGCCATACACAAAAATAAACTCAAAATGGATTGAAGACCTAAATGTAAGGCCACACAATATAAAACTCTTATAGGAAAACAGGCAGAACACTCTGTGACATAAATCACAGCAAGATCTTTTTTGACCCACCTCCTAGAGTAATGGAAATAAAATCAGAAATAAACAAATAGGACCTAATGAAACTTAAAACTTTTTGCACAGCAAAGGAAACCATAAACAAGATGAAAAGACAAACTTCTTTTGAGAATGGGAGAAAATATTTGCAAATGAAGCAACTGACAAAAGATTAATCCCCAAAATAACAAACAAAAAAACAAACAACCCCCTCCAAAAATGGGCAGAAGACCTAAATAGACATTTCACTAAGAAGACATACAGATGCTTAACAAACACATGAAAAGATGCTGAGCATCACAAATCATTAGAGAAATGCAAATCAAAACCACAATGATGTATCCACCTCACACCAGTCAGAATGGGCATCATCAAAAAATCTACAAACAATAAATGCTGGAGAAGGTGTGGAGAAAAGGGAACACCCTTGAACTGTTGGTGGGAATGTAAATTGATATAGTCACTATGGAGATTCCTTAGAAAACTGAAAATAGAGCTACCATATGATCCAGCAATACCACTCCTGGGCATATATCCATAGAAAACCATAATTCAAAAAGATGCATGTATCAGAATGTTCTTTCCTGCTTTATTTACAGTAGTCAGAACATGGAAGCAACCTAGGTGTCCATCAACAGATGAATGGATAAAGAAGATGTGGTACATATATACAATGGAATGTTGCTCAGCCATAAAAAGGAACGAAATTGAGTTATTTGTGTTGAGGTGGATGGACCTAGAGTCTGTCATACAGAGTGAAGTAAGTCAGAAAGAGAAAAACAAATATTGTACGCTAATGAATATATATGGAATCTAAAAAAATTGTACTGATGAACCTGGTGGAAAGGCAGGAATAAAGACGCAGACGTAGAGAATGGACTTGAGGACATTCGGGGAAGGGGAAGCTGGGACGAAGTGTGAGAGTAACACTGACATATGTAAAATGGATGGCTAGTGGAAAGCTGCTGCATAGCACAGGGAGATCAGCTTGATGCTTTGTGATGACCTAGAGAGGTGGGATAGGGAGGGTGGGAGGGAGTCTTAAGAGGGAAGGGATATGGGGATATATGTATACTTATAGCTGATTCACTTTGTTGTACAGCAGAAACTAATACAACATTTTAAAGCAATTATACTCCAATAAAGATATATTAAAAAAAGAAATTGACCATTCTTGCATTATTTACTACTGAAAATTCAGGTTATCTGTTATCACAGCATAATTTGGCTTAGTATGGTGTAATAGTAATATAACTTGAGCCAGATAGGTAATTATAAATTATTTAGCAACCATATTAAAGAGTAAAGGTGAAATTAATAATGTATTTTATTCAACCTCACATATCCAAAATATTATAAATTAAACATGTCATTAAGGTCAAAAATCACTAATGAGATACCTTACATTCTTTTTATCAGGCTGAGTCTGAAAGCAGATGTATATTTAGCTGTAGCTCATCTCATTTTGAACCAGCTATATTTCAACTGCTCAAATTCCATAGGTTGCTATTGGATAAAACAGATCTATACCATCTTGACTAAATATATAAATTATATAAATATGAATTTATAAATCAATGACTCAGGGTCCTGAAATTATTATTTTCACAAAATTAAACGATGCTTTCTTTCATCATCTTTTACTTCTGGACATCTCTCTTTGGCCTGTATTTCTTCCCAGTTTCCTGGGAACTCTAAGTTTGCTTTTGCTGTGTTAATCACAAACCCTGGCTCTTCCAGGGCTTCTTGAATTGCACAGCACGCTATGATGTGAACATATACAGAACACTTTGCTGGGTGCATAAAGGTAGCCACAGGGTTATGGAGTTCTACACACTGGCATATTGAGCTGTTTACTCTGCAGGGAAGGCAGATAAGTAATAATATCCAATTCATGCGCATCCCAGGGTATTGATACTTCATCCATCTATTCTCTGGAGGTCAAAAGAAGGGAGAAAATATAAAGAGACTTAAATACCTGAAACAATACTTTCAATTTAGTTTAATATGTGTGTCTTAATTCAGATTCTCCCAGAAGCAGAACCTGAGATTGGATTTAAGTACAGATAATTTATCTGGGCTGTGCAGAGAGTGGAGGGAGTTAAACAGGGAAGGGAAGGCAGGAAATAGAGTGTGCCCTATTAAGCCAGCTGCCACCACGGGGGATTAGTATTTGATCCTGAAAGCAAAGTCTGGGAGATGGTGCAGAATACAAGGCATGGAATTAACCCAGCTGAGGGGCAAGCAGGCTGGGGAATTTATACACTAATTCTTGAGTCATTGGTTTTGGGTGCTCCCATGGGATGTCAGTTCCCTGACACTCCTGTCCTCCAAGATGCCAAAAATCACATCCAGACCAAGAAAATGGTACGTTCAATGGATATGGGGAGACTTTGGCAGGAACAGCCTAGATAAGACTTTCCTTTCAAGGTTGGATGAAATCATAGAATTATAGTGTCAGATTTGACTAATCTAGCCAAGGAAGAGAGTTTCTGAGGGCAGATTTAATGCAGTGTCACAAATTTAAGTTATAAGAGGGAGAATTTTTAGGGTAACTGCTACTCTTCAGTGAGGAAATTGAGGCCTTAGAAATGCACACAGCCTGAGGTCACACACTTGAGGAAAAGAAAAACACAAGACATCACTAAAAATTTTTCAATCCATAAAGATATAAGGAGGGGCTGACCACTGCTCCTGGTGGAATGGCACATTGATAGATGTCCTCTATTCTCTAGAGAGGCTACACAGAGTCAAGTAGACTCCAGAACCTGACTCACATTATGGATAAGGCATCTACCTAAAAGGATACCCAAAGGACATCCTGTAATTTGCAAAGGACATTTCCTCCTTGATGAAGTTTATAGCTTCATTCTAATGAGTCATTTTTCCCCTGAAAGAGCCCCATGATTAGATTAGCACCTTGACTTTGTAGATTGAGAGTTGAGAAACACCCTAGTCTTAGCATAACACACTCAGAAACTACCTTTCTGGTGAGGGACACTCTGATTATGGCCAAACTCATGCATTTTATTTTTCAGACTTTATAGGAAATATTGAAAGCATGATAATTAATCTCCAAGATCCCAAAGTCTGAAAGTATATCTCACTGGGGAATTATAGTTACTTATATTAGGTATTGGAATATGTTAAAGTCATTCATTCAGAAATATTTACTATGAATATCTTATATGTCAGGTACTGAGCTAGGTGATGAGGTTACCATGAGAACAAGGTAGATATGAGCCTTGAGCTGATGGGGAACAGAGATGAATCAAAAAGAAATGACAATACAGTGTGACATATGTGATGATAGGGCAACAACAATACTGCTTGGGAACTCAGAGTTTCTCTCCCTGTGTTGCTGGCCATCTCATGGCTGAATTGGATGAGGATTTTACTGGCCTTATCCTGCAGAAAAAAAGAGAAATATCCTTAATTATCAAAGGCTGATGACTTAACAAGTAACTACGAGCTGCATTTTAAAAGTCCAAGATTGCTGAACAGTTCTTGCTCTGGCACTGGATTCTGTTTGTTCAGGTGGCCCAAAACATTCTAAGAGGCTAAGTCTCTAGAAGAAGAGTGTTCCAGTGGTTGCAACTCTGTGTCATGTTTCAATAGAACAGGATTAAGAGAAAATAATGTAAACATATTCTAAAGATAAACATGCTAGACAAAGATTTCTCTAGTTAGTTTGGGGTATAGGGTCTATATTATCTCTACACCTGAGAGTCAGGCTGGGCAGGTCTGATGGGCTTGTGGGGGAAGTTCTATCAGGAATCTGCTTCTATGAGAGTCTCATAGTTAAGTACTTATTTCAAGGAAAGTAAAGGTCAGGCACAGCCTTACAGCTGGAGGGGAGAAGCAGAGCGGTGTCAGTGATGAGTGATGAATAACATATGAGTTAGAGTCCAACTCAGCCACCAAGGAAGGACTCTTGTCTTTGTCCTAAGGTGAAAGAAGTTTAAAATAAAAACTGGCAATGCTATTCCATCAAAAATATATGTCAGGGCAAGCCAATACTGTTGTATCAGAGTAGGAAGAGAAAAAACAAAGATTTTCCTCTAGACCACTACACAGCTTGGGCACCATGGAGGTCTGATGTACTGGGGAGGTGCTAGGTGGGAGGGGATGGAAGTGGCAGCTGCCTCCAATGGAATTCTGAAACATGTGATGGAAGGTGGCAGAAATTTCTTAGCACTAGTGTCCAAAGCTCATAGCAGTGGGAGTGTGTGGCAAGTGTAGCAGACACAATCAATGGTAGTCTCCAGTGGATGACAGCAGCTGTGGTACTTGGCAGAGATATCAGGTCCCCAGGGATTTGGCAGTGATGTTCCATGGATGCTGATGGGCATATTTATAAGCACATGGGAGACATCCTCTAGGGATGCCTAGAAACCCTTGGTGGCCAAGTGGAGGCTTTACAGGGAATAGGTTTCCTTGGATGAGCAGGAAGAAGCAAGAACCAGTGAAGTATGGATTGGAAACCAATTCCCATTTGTATCCTCAGGTGGATGGACTTACAGGAAACTCCAGGTAATTTTCCTCCTTCTCCCTCAGCTCTTTTAAAATTATCATTATATTTTAGTATTACTATTTCCATCACACAAGAAGCTTTTAGTTGTTACTACAGTCCTATAGATATACGAGAAGTTTTTACTTTTATTTATTTGTAATGTCAAGATGGTAGTTTTGGAAACATAAAAAAATAAGTGACACTTGCTTTGAAAGAAAACTCTGTCACCTATATCCCTATTTTTCTTACTGTCTTGTATTCACATTCCAGGGTAGTGTTACACTTTGACTTAGTAGAAAATGATGACAGTTGTTGAACACCTACAGAGAGCCTTGGGTAAATTACTGATAAGTCTTTTTTAGTTTCCTTATGGTTATGTTTCATCGTATTCTTGGAAAGACATCTCCTGACATTGCAGGAGAGAGCTAAAGGATCTTCACATAGTTGTAATTTCCTCCCCAGGGCTTTTCGATCCTGTAACATTCCATCTTCCTCTCCACCAGAGTTCTTTATTAAATTTGATATTTTCTGCCCATCTCTTTACCCACAATTTATTGTTTGATTCCCTGACCCCACTATTGAGAGTTCCAGATAGAGATTGCTCTTTCATCTTTGAATTGGGAACTTTCTTTCATCTCATAATTATAGTGTTTAACTCTTTTTGATTATTTTTACCTAAAACATTTGGTAGAAGTGTGACATAAGTGGCTAGGCACTTTAGTCATCTCCAATAGAAAGTGAAAATAACCACATCTGTCTATTGAATTCAGGAGGGACAGATGTGGGTTCCAGTAGGTGTGAGTGTAGGAAAGAATTAAAATACCAGCATAACTGAATTTCCCTGCCTTGTGACTGCTCTGAATCCTTGTAGTGGAAAGAGCTACAAAATACAAAATCTTGTGACAGCATAAGAAATTTAGAAATTTTCTAGAGAAAAAAAGAGTTCATTTAGCTTGAAAATTATTAATAATTTATTTCAGAAGGTCTGATTATAATAGTGAGTGAAAAATTACAAAATAAACATCTCTTTCAAAGCCCTGAGAGTAAGCATGAGAATTTTTTCTTTCTGCTGAGTGACTGAAATTAGACATTCAAATCACTCTTCTCCACATTCATTATGTGGGGTTTGAATAGATTCATATAAACCTAACCTGCTGTGTTCTTCTCTTGCTGGTCTCTTCCAACACCAGTGGAATATTAATGACTGTGGAACCACAACACTTTCCATAAGCTCTGCTATTTACTCTGACAAAATTAAGTACAGTCTGCATTTAACTGCTCGGCATTGGACTTCAGCAGGAAAGAATTCAATTTTGTAAAATAACAAAGTTGGGTAACTGCATACATAATCAATGCATATTTTGCCCATTCAGTGGCAGTCTTAAGGACTAGTCATTATCCTTTCACTGCCTAAAGGAATGTTACATTTTTTTTTAAACAACTTTATTGGAGTATAATTGTTTTACAATGGTGTGTTAGTTTCTGCTGTATAACAAAGTGAATCAGCTATACATATACATATATCCCCATATCTCCTCCCTCTTGCATCTCCCTCCCACCCTCCCTATCCTACCCCTCTAGGTGGTCACAAAGCACAGAGCTGATCTCCCTGTGCTATGCAGCTGCTTCCCACTAGCTATCTATTTTATATTTGGTAGTATTTATAAGTCCATGCTACTCTCTCACTTTGTCCCAGCTTACCCTTCCCCCACCCTGTGTCCTCAAGTCCATTCTCTATATCTGTGTCTTTATTTCTGCCCTGCCACTAGGTTCATCAGTACTTTTTTTTTTTTAGATTCCATATATGTGCATTGGCATATGGTATTTGTTTTTCTCTTTCTGACTTACTTCACTCTGTGTGACAGACTCTAGGTCCATCCACCTCATTACAAATAACAAAATTTCATTTCTTTTTATGGCTGAGTCATATTCCATTGTATATATGTGCCACATCTTTATCCATTCATCTGTCGATGGACACTTAGGTTGCTTCCATGTCCTGGCTATTGTAAACCGTGCTGCAATGAACATTGTGGTACATGACCCTTTTTGAATTATGGTTTTGTCAGGGTATATGCCCAGTAGAAGGATTGCTGGGTCATATGGTAGTTCTATGTTTTGTTTTTTAAGGAACCTCCATACTGTTCTCCATAGTGGCTGTATCAATTTACAAGGAAGGTTATACTTTTAAGGTCACTGTCCTCATGGCCTTAATTAACAGCAAGAAAAAAGTGAATTGAACTTTAGACATTTCTTTTTTGGGTTTTAAGATCACCTTTTTTTGTTTGTTTTTTGCATTTAACATTAAGGTCACAGATTTTTGAGGCCAAGGCAGGGTTTTCCTTGGATATTTTTCTTGGACCACTTCTCTAGATATAGTTTGCATTCTTGTAAAATGTGGCGTATTTTCTTTCTGTCAGAAAAAAATTATATAACTGTCTTATTGTCCAGGACTGAGAACCAAATCAAGGCATGCAGATGATAAAGGACAACTTATTTTCGACACTAGAATGAACATCTATACAGTAATAAGGTGATCATTATCCACAGCTCGTTCCTTCCAGGCATTAATGTGGTGAGGGAAATACGGGCAGAGAAATTTTGCTTCAGGCTCGCAGATGTTGGTGTAGCCTGATGTGGCCGTTTATTCTTCCAAATTAAGACATTATTTTAGCTCTAGCCCTCCAGATCTAATACTATAGCATTAATCCAACAATCTTTTCTTCTATTTATTTATTTTTTTTTTACCATTCTTCATTCTGTCTTCTTTAAATGCTCTCAAAACTAGTCGTCCATACACAGGATTCCTCTCTGAAGTCAGGAAGTGGGCCCTGAAAATCGTGATTTTCAATGTGGCTCATTCTGGGCCTCCTTTGTAGACAAAACCACACACAATATTTCAGCTAAGGAATTTTTTAAGACCTAAAGTTTGTGAACCATGGGAGGAAGGATGAAGGGCAGTTAAGGGGGCCAACAGGGAAAATGGAGGAAGAGCTAGCTTTTTCTTTCTCCTGACTTCCTCAGCTTGATATTTAGGGGCATTGGGTCAGGGAGAATACTGAGACCAATTCTACCAAGTTAGGAAAAAGAAAGGCTTAGCGTCTCCTTCCTTGAATCTCTTACTCCTACCTCAGTCCTGTGTCTGTTCTGTGCATATGACTTGTAGGGAATGTTCTGTTCCAAGAGTGTGCTCTGCATCGCCCCCAAAATTTGAAAACCACTGAAGAGGCCTAAAGTGCTTTATTTTATAGAAGTGCATTCTGCAGCTCAGAAATGGTAGATGATGTACTCAGAGGAAAGGAAGGCAGAGTGGAACCTAGCTCTTGAGTCTTCTTTTTTTCTTCTTTTCTTTCTTTTTTTTTAACCAAGGTATAGTTGATTTACAATATTATGTTTCAGCCTCACACATAGTGATTCAGAATTTTTAAAGATTATATTCCATTTATAGTTATTATAAAATATTGGCTTTATTCCCTTCTTGAGTCTTATTTCCATTCTCCAATTGTATACTTACCTGTCTACAGGGGCCACCCCACCTCAAAGTCAGTATAGGAGGCAGCCAAAGACAGCCACATTCACAATCAGAAGATAGGCAGGTGGTTTTATGTCTTCTTACTTTTGTTTAAAGAGTACACAGCTTGTCAAAAATGAACTGTAGATAACATAAAACTTGGGTATCCTCAGCTGTCGGACAGTTCTTTAGTTTCAAAGTTTATTGATTCAAATTCCTGTAAAATTACATCCACCCCCAGCCTCCTTCAAACTGCTAACTCTGTCCAAGAAGGAATCTATGTTTGCATCTGACTACATTCTCCTCCTGCCCCCAATGCCCACAGTGTTAAGCAAGAAACACAAAACACATGGATGCTCATTAATAATTCAAGCCCCTGAGAGAAGGCTATTCGATACTGACCCAACACCAACCTTTCCCATCGATCTGCATTTTTTAAACTAACCCTGGGAAAGTCAAGATCCTTCAGACATGTGAATATAAGGCAGTTCTGATTTGCAAGCCTAAAAGGTCTTTAAGTAGGAAAATCAGTTCAAACCCAAAGTGACATTTCAGTTTTATTAAGTCAGCTTTGTCTGGCCTGCATTATTTAATAGGGTGTATCTATTATGACCTTTGAAGAGTTAAATCTCGTGAACAGTGGGGCAGAATGTTATCTATTATAATTTCAACTTTAATGATTGGAAATGCCGAATTCATTATTCTGCTGAAAGTAAGTTCTGAAATGGTTTTCATTTCAGCTCATCCATCAGAATGGAGCATGCCTCAGAAGATTTAATTGACCTCATTTCAGTTTGTGACCCATTTGTTTAAACATTTATAAGTGATACCCAAAAGGAACAATACTCAGGGCCATTCTGACCAGCCCTGATTTCCAGGTAGAAGAGAGAATCTTCAGATATACAAGGTGGAACAATATCCAAAGACAGTAAGCTAAAAATCTCAAGAAAACATGAACTGTCTCAAACAAAGCCAAAGCTACCCTTTCAAGACTGGTACATTAAAGGTCCAACAGCTGTGATTCGACATTCACCAGCATTAGGGATCAAATGTAAGGCATTGTAGTCCCTGGAAAAATTCAAAATTCAAACTCAGTTTTGGGGTTCAACTTATGACTAACAACTTGATGGTTTACTTTTCTCCCCAAAGATATTATTAGTTGCTTGATTGGTTTATTCAAATATAGAGTTTATTCTGCTGTAAGAGACACAATGCCATTTTCCTCACTTGTAAAGTGGATATAATAGAAAATGAAACTTCTGCATAGATATTTATAAAACTTGAGTTGG
Source organism: Kogia breviceps (assembly GCF_026419965.1). Taxonomy (NCBI): domain Eukaryota; kingdom Metazoa; phylum Chordata; class Mammalia; order Artiodactyla; family Physeteridae; genus Kogia; species Kogia breviceps. Next base: position 119,178,862 of record NC_081312.1, on the reverse strand, counting down.
AACATCTAAGAACAAGTTGGACTAGAGTTTGAAAAACTGTGGTCCAGAGGCCAAAACCAACTCACCTGTTTTTGTAAATACAGTTTTATTGGAACACCCCTACCCCATTCATTTTCAAATTTTCTATCTCTGCTTTCACATGACCTTGGCAGTTTTGTGGTTTCGACAGAGACTATCAGGCCTGCAAAGCCCAAAGTATTTACTATTTAGCTCTTTACACAAAATGTTTGTCAGTCCTTAAGTTAGACTACAGCATGCATAGTCCATTAGAGGCAGTATCTACAGATACCCTCAGAAATAAAAGGATATTTATCAGGTTAAAAAATCAGAAAGAAATGGCCTGGAAATCTAATCAAGACTAGATTGCCGAACAGAGCTATTTGACAATGAACATTATAACTGAAGAATAACTAGATAGCAAAAAGAAAACAAAGTTTCTAGCACACTGGTGAAGGAAAGCACCAAACCCAAAATTTGTTGGCACTACTGATACAATCTTTTTCAAGTTCAGAAGACTAAAACCAGGTATTATGGAGCAGAGATGCTTCATCGGGTCTTGCTTAAATTGGGGTTAGATAAAATTTTTCTATAAAAGTCCAAATAGTAAATATTTTAGGCTTTGCCAGCCAAGAAGCAAAATCAAGCGACTGTTCTCAGAAGGCTAATACATTTAGCTTGCTGGCTGTATAAAAACAGGTGGCAGGCTGGCTCATGGGCCATAGCTTGATGACTATGGACCTTCCTCTATGATTAGATGAAAGGCTCTTTAATACTTCCACTTCTTTTTGCTTGTCATTACTATGTTCATTAACCATCCTTGTCATTACTACATGCTAACTTGGTATATCCTATTGAGAGAACTTAAGGACAAGAAATATTGACTTCCAGAAAAGCAAAGATAAGAACTACCCCAAACACCCTGCTGGGGTGTAAACACAGGTGGATCTCCAACACCCAGCCCAGTGGCAGGCATGTGGTGGGTACTTAATAAATATTGCTGAAAGAATGACGATGTTGCCAAGGCAATTCTGCCCTTTGAGGGCCCATCTGGACAGCAGTTTGTTTCCCTAGATAACACTTCTGCTCATATATCTCTGACTCTAACATACATTTGAAAATTTAATTTAGCGAATGTGTGAAATGACATCAAATATGTTTTCTTGGGTTATTGCTGACAAGTGAGGTGTCCCGGTGCAGTTGACCTGGTTGCTTTGGTACACAGGCAGCATTTGTAGCTTTCGTTGATTTTCAATAGGTGGTTAAATTAAACATCTTTTCTACTATCCCACTGTTGAAGAATGTAGTTTGGATCAGATAGCATTTCCCTCAAGTAGTACTCAGTATGGGATTGTTTCTTTCCTAGATTTTAGATATTTTGTTTCTGTTATCCTCATTCATTTATCAAAGACTTTGGCATTTGGCTTAGAATCTTTCTTTCTCCCTCAATCCGTGCCATAATCCTTATTTTTTTTTCCATGTGGATAAGTCCACACAATGGTCTCTCATTTCTTTGAGATCCTCAACTCCAGGAGTATCTCCTCCACTCCGCATGTACTCTCTGTCTTGTCTTGGCCCTGGTCATCATCCATAACTGCCCCACCTCTGTAAAACCAATTCACTCTCCCATTATCTGCCTATGACTCCCTCTGATTCAGGTATCTTATTCATTCTCCTCCACTACAGCTACTCTTCAGGCTCATCAGGGCTCCCAGTCTATGTATACCTTTACTTTCTCCCAGTTATTGATGCTTTTCATTCCTTCATTGATTCTTTACACAGCTTATTTTCATTTATTTCTTCAACTCCTTTAACATAAAATAATTTATTACAATTTCTTTGCTCTTAAAGGCCCACTAAACTCATATTTGTCAGTAATATTTGTATTCTAACTCTTTAATAAGTTAACTTTAGAGCTTTGGCACATTCTACAGTAGTAGGGCATGGCAAAAAATTATTTTTGAAATTTTTAAATTTTATTGATTTATTCTTCTTACTTTACCTAGAGAGACCAACTATGCTTTAACATTTCCAGATGTAACCAGGTAAAGCTAGTAATATATATTTTCTATAAAATTTCTTAAGTAATATCTGGCTTATGTAATTACTCTTTCCCAAAAATAATCACATAAATTGAATTGATCTTTTGGTGTTGAAAATCTGAATTAAATGACCCAAGCCATGAAGGAAAATAAATATAGTAGGATTCCTCCTAATCCCTTGAGCATGTTTACGCATATGATTGGACTATTCTGCTGTTAACATAATAGCAATGTATCATTTGAGATAACTATAAGGAATAAAACTGAATATCTTTAAGAAATAAAAATCAGACCAAATTTCATGCCTCTTAAGGTGGTAAACTAACAAACCTAAAACAAAACCAAAACATAGCTATTGAATCATTGGCACCTACAGCCAAATATATGAACAGCAGTTTATATAAAACAAATAATTACTCATTAATTTATGTTTATTGTTTTCTTTAACACGGTAGTTTTATGTTTTTATGAATTGAAATAACACCTATATCACAACATAGGAAAAATTATTTTCTTTTATGTAATGATTTTTTGCTTCTAACAGATTGCAAATATTATAGAAAATAATTAAAGCAGAATGTTTTAACAACATTCTTCATGTTTTCACAACATTCTTCATGTTTTCCTCCTATCTCCAATTTTAATAATTTTTTTAGATCTAAGCAAAAATTTAATTCTGAGAGCAGTTTAATAGGAAGAATCTTTCTGCATTTACATTTGAATTATATTTTGTCAAATAAAGCAACTTTGAGATTACTTTTAGTAAAGGAGGATTACATTACAAACTAACCATCCTATGAGGGCAAATAGGAAAGCTGCAAAACACTTAAAAAAAGAAATGTTTACCTGAAGGAGTTCACAGGACAGTGAAGGTCAAGACCTGGATGAGGACTGAGCCCAGAGAACTGAGCCCAGGATTTGAGATGTCTTCCAGATCATCAGGAAGGAGAGTCCTCCCCACTTTGATAGCCTTGCTGGGAAAAGAAATAGGATTTAATAAGGCTAATAATGAATGAGTTTATCACATTTGCTAAAGTAAATGGCATTTAGAAATTGGAATTCTAGATTATAGCAACAAACAGAAAATGAGAGAGGAGCTTCAAGATGGCAGAAGAGTAAGACGTGGAGGTCACCTTCCTCCCCACAAATACATTCGAAATACAGCTACACGTGGAACACCCAGTGAATGCTGGCAGAAGACCTCACATCTCCCAAAAGGCAAGAAACTCCCCACATACCTGGGTAGGGCAAAAGAAAAAAGAATAAACAGACAAAAGAATAGGGACGGGACCTGCACCAGTGGGAGGGAGCTGTGAAGGAGGAAAGGTTTCCACACACTAGAAGCCCCTTTGTGGGCGGAGACTGCAGGTGGCGGAGGGGGGATGCTTCGGAGCCACGGAGGAGAGCATAGCCGCAGGGGTGCGGAGGGCAAAGCGGAGAGATTGCCGCAGAAGATCAGTGCCGACCAGCACTCACCAGCCCGAGAGGCTTGTCTGCTCACCCGCCGGGGCGGGCGGGGGCTGGGAGCTGAGGCTCGGGCTTCCGAGGTCCGATCCCAGGTAGAGGACTGAGGATGGCTGCGTGAACACAGCCTGAAGGGGTTAGTGCGCCATGGCTAGCGGGGAGGGAGTCTGGAAAAAAGTCTGGAGCTGCCAAAGAGGCAAGAAACTTTTTCTTGCCTCTTTGTTTCATGGTGCGTGAGGAGAGGGGTTTAAGAGCCAGGCTTAAAGGAGCTCCAGAGACGGGCGCAAGCCGCGGCTAACAACGCGGACCCCAGAGACGGGCATGAGACGCTAAGGCTGCTACTGCGGACACCAAGAAGCCTGTGTGCAAGCACAGGTCACTCTCCACACCTCTCCTCCCAGGACCCTGTGGAGCCCACCACTGCCAGGGTCACATGATCCAGGGACAACTTCCCTGGGAGAACACACACAGTGCGCCTCAGGCTGTTGCAACGTCATGCTGGCCTCTACCTCCGGAGGCACACCCCGCCTCCGTACCTCTCCCTCCCCCCGGCCTGAGTGAGCCAGAGCCCCCGAATCAGCTGCTCCTTTAACCCCGTCCTGTCTGAGCGAAGAACAGACGACCTCAGGCAACCTACACACAGAGGCGGGGCCAAATCCAAAGCTGAACCCCAGGAGCTGAGCGAACAAAGAAGAGAAAGGGAAATTTCTCCCAGCAGCCTCAGGAGCATTAAATCTCCACAATCAACTGGATGTACCCTGCATCTGTGGAATACTTGAATAGACAACGAATCATCCCAAATTGAGGCAGTGGACTTTGGTAGCAATGATATATAATTTTTTTTTTCCTTTTGCTCTTTTTGTGAGTGTGTATGTGTAGGTTTCTATATGTGATTTTGTCTCTATAGCTTTTTTTTTTTTTTTTTTTTTTTTTTTTTTTTTGTGGTAGGCGGGCCTCTCACTGTTGTGGCCTCTCCTGTTGCGGAGCGCAGGCTCCGGACACGCAGGCTCAGCGGCCATGGCTCACGGGCCCAGCCGCTCTGCGGCATGTGGGATCTTCCCGGACCGGGGCACGAACCCGTGTCCCCTGCATCGGCAGGCGGATTCTCAACCACTGCGCCACCAGGGAAGCCCTATAGCTTTGCTTTTACCATTTATCCTAGGGTTCTGTCTGTACGTTTTGGGGTTTTTTTTTTAGTATAGTTCTTAGTACGTGTTATCATTGGTGGATTTGTTTTTTGGTTTGGTTGCTCTCCTCTTTCTTTCTTTCTTTTAATAATTATTTTTTACTTTTTATATTAATAAATTTATTTTTTAAATTTTCTCTCTATCTTTCTTTCTTTCTTTTTTTCTCCCCTTTATTCTGAGCCATGTGGATTACAGGGTCCTGGTGCTCCGGCCGGGTGTCAGGCCTGTGCCTCTGAGGTGGGAGAGCTGAGTTCAGGACATTGGTCCATGAGAGACCTCCCAGCTCCACATAATATCAAACGCCAAAAATCTCCCAGAGATCTGCATCTCAAGGTGAAGACCCAGCTCCACTCAATGACCAGCAAGCTACAGTGCTGGACACCCTATGCCAAGCAATTTGCAAGACAGGAACACAAACCCACCCATTAGCAGAGAGGCTGCCTAAAATCATAATAAGGTCACAGACACCCCAGAACACACCACCAGACATGGACCTCTTCACCAGAAAGACAATATCCAGCCTCATCCACCAGAACACAGGCACTAGTCCCATCCACCAGGAAGCCTACTTAGCCACTGGGGGCAGACACCAAAAACAATGGGAACTACGAACCTGCAGCTTTCGAAAAGGAGACCCAAAACACAGTAAGTTAAGAAAAATGAGAAGACAGAGAAACACACAGCAGATGAAGGAGCAAGATAAAAACCCACCAAATCAAACAAATGAAGAGGAAATAGGCAGTCTACCTGAAAAAGAATTCAGAATAATGAGAGTAAATATGAACCAAAATCTTGGAAATAGAATGGAAAAAAACAAGAAACGTTTAACAAGGACCTAGAAGAACTAAAGAGAAAACAAACAAGGATGAACAATGAAATAAATGAAATTTATAATTCTCTAGAAGGAATCAATAGCAGAATAACTGAGGCAGAAAAATGGATAAGTGACCTGGAAGATAAAATAGTGGAAATAACTACTGAAGAGAAGAATAAAGAAAAAAGAATGAAACGAACTGAGGACCATCTCAGAGACTGTTGGGACATTAAATGCACCAACATTCGAAGTAAAAGGGTCCCAGAAGAAGAAGAATAAAAGAAAGGGACTGAGAAAATATTTGAAGGGATTAGAGTTGAAAATTTCCCTAATATGGGAAAGGAAATAGTCAATCAAGTCCAGGAAACACAGAGAGTCTCATACAGGATAAATCCAAGAAGAAACATGCCAAGACACATATTGCTCAAACTATCAAAAATTAAATACAAAGAAAAAATACTAAAAGCAGCAGGGAAAAACAACAAATAACATACAAGGGAATCCCCGTAGGGTTAACAGCTTGTCCTTCAGCAGAAACTCTGGAAGCCAGAAAGGAGTGGCAAGACATATTTAAAGTGATGAAAGGGAAAAATCTACAACCAAGATTACTCTACCCAGGGCTTCCCTGGTGGTGCAGTGGTTGAGATTCCGCCTGCCAATGGAGAGGATGTGGGTTCGTGCCCTGGCCCAGGAGGCTCCCACATGCCATGGAGTGACTGTGCCCATGAGCCATGGTTGCTGGGCCTGTGCATCCAGAGCCTGTGCTCCACAACGGAAGAGGCCACAACAGTGAGAGGCCTGTGTAACGCAAAAAAAAAAAAAAAAAATTTTTACTCTACCCAGCAAGGATCTCATTCAGAATCAATGGAGAAATTAAAACCTTTACAGACAAGCAAAAGCTAAGAGAATTCAGCACTGCCAAACCAGCTTTACAACAAATGCTAAAGGAACTTCTCTAGGCAGGAAACACAAGAGAAAGAACAGACCTACAATAACAAACCCAAAACAATTAAGAAAATCGTAATAGGAAAATACATATTGATAATTACCTTAAATGAAAATGGGGTAAATATTCCAACCAAAAGACTTAGACTGCCTGAATGGATACAAAAACAAGACCCATATATATGCTGTCTATAAGAGAACCACTTCAGACCTAGGGACAAATACAGACTGAAAGTGAGGGGATGGAAAAAGATATTCCATGCAAATGGAAATCAAAAGAAAGCTGGAATAGCAATTCTCATACCAGACAAAATAGACTTTAAAACAGAGTATTACAAATGACACTAAATAATGATCAAGGGATCAATCCAAGAAGAAGATATAACAACTGTAAATATTTATTCACCCAATATAGGAGTACCTGTACACATAAGACAAGTGCTAACAGTCATAAAAGGGGAAATCGACAGTAACACAGTCATAGTAGGGGACTTTAACACGTGACTTTCACCAATGGACAGATCATCCAAAATGAAAGTAAATAAGGAAACACAAGCTTTAAATGATACATTAAACAAGATAGACTTAATTGATATTTATAGGACATTCCACCCCAAAACAAAAGAATACACTTTCTTCTCAAGTGCTCATGGAACATTCTCCAGGATAGGTCATATCTTGGGTCACAAATCAAGCCTTGGTAAATTTAAGAAAATTGAAATCATATTAAGTATCATTTCTGACCACAACGTTATGAGACTAGATATCAATTACAGGAAAAAGTCAGTTAGAAATATAAACATATGGAGGCTAAACAATACACTACTTAATAACCAAGAGATCAATGAAGAAATCAATAGGAAATTTAAAAATACCTTGAAAAAAATGACAATGAAAACACGATGAACCAAAACCTATGGGATTCAGCAAAGGCAGTTCTAAGAGGGAAATTTATAGCAATACAATCCTGCCTTAAGAAACAAGAAACATCTCAAATAAACAACCTAACCTTACTCTTAAAGCAAGTAGAGAAAGAAGAACAAAAAACCCCAAAGTTAGCAGAAGGAAAGAAATCATAAAGAACAGATCAGAAATAAAAGAAAAAGAAATGAAAGAAACAATAGCAAAGATCAATAAAACTAAAAGCTGGTTCTTTGAGAAGATAAACAAAATTGATAAACCATTAGCCAGACTCATCAAGAAAAAGAGGGAGAAGGCTCACATCAATAGAATTAGAAATGAAAAAGAAGTAACAACTGACACTGCAGAAATACAAAGGATCATGAGATATTACTACAAGCAACTATATGCCAATAAAATGGACAACCTGGAAGAAATGGACAAATCCTTTAAAAGCACAACCTTCTGAGACTGACCCAGGAAGAAATAGAAAATATGAACAGACCAATCACAACTGAAACTGTGATTAAAAATCTTCCAAAAAACAAAAGCCCAGGACCAGATGGCTTCACCGGCAAATTCTATCAAACATTTAGAGAGGTGCTAACACCTATCCTTCTCAAAATTTTCCAAAGTATAGCAGAGAAAGGAACACTCCCAAACTCATTCTACGAGGCCACCGTCACCCTGATACCAAAACCAGACAAAAATGTCACAAAAAAAGAAAACTACAAACCAATATCACTGATGAACATAGATGCAAAAATCTTCAACAAAATACTAGCACACAGAATCCAACAGCACATTAAATGGATCATAAACCATGACAAAGTGGGGTTTATCCCAGGAATGCAAGGATTCTTCAGCATATGCAAGTCAATCAGTGTGATACAACATATTAACAATTTGAAGATTAAAAACCAAATGATCATCTCAATAGAGGCAGAGAAAGCTTTCGACAAAATTCCATACCCATTTAGGATAAAAGCCCTCCAGAAAGTAGACATAGAGGGAACCTATCTCAACATAATAAAGGCCATATATGACAAACCCACAACCAACATCATCCTCAATGGTGAAAAACTGAAACCATTTCCACTAAGATCAGGAACAAGACTAGGTTGCCCACTCTCACCACTATTATTCAACATAGTTTTGGAAGTTTTAGCCACAACAATCAGAGAAGAAAAAGAAATAAAAGGAATACAAATCAGAAAAGAAGTAAAGCTGTCACTGTTTGCAGATGACATGGTACTATACATAGAGAATCCTAAAGATGCTACCAGAAAACTACTAGAGCTAATCAATGAATTTGGTAAAGTTGCAGGATACAATATTAATACACAGAAATCTCTTGTATTCTTATACACTAAAGATGAAAAATCTGAAAGAGAATTTAAGGAAACACTCCAATTTACCATTGCAACAAAAGAATAAAATACCTAGGAATAAACCTACTTAAGGAGACAAAAGAACTGTATGCAGAAAACTATAAGACATTGATGAAAGAAATTAAAGATGATACAAATAGATGAAGAGATATAGCCTGTTCTTGGATTGGAAGAATCAACATTGTGAAAATGACTATACTACCCAAAGCAATCTACAGATTCAATGCAATCCCTATCAAACTACCAATGACATTTTTCACAGCACTAGAACAAAAAATTTCACAATTTGTATGGAAACACAAAAGACCCCAAATAGGCAAAGCAATCTTGAGAATGAAAAATGGAGTTGGAGGAATCAGGCTCCCTGACTTCAGACTATACTACAAATCTACAGTAATCAAGACAGTATGGTACTGTCACAAAAACAGAAATATAGATCAATGGAACAAGATAGCCCAGAGTAAACCTATGCACATATGGTCACCTTATTTTTGATAAAGGAGGCAAGAGTATACAATGGCAAAAAGACAGCCTCTTCAATAAGTGGTGCTGGAAAAACTGCACAGCTACATTTAAAAGAATGAAATTAAAACACTCTCTAACACCATACACAAAAATAAATTCAAAATGGATTAAAGACCTAAATGTAACACCAGACACTATAAAACTCCTAGAGGAAAACATAAGCAGAACACTCTATGACATAAATCACAGCAAGATCCTTTTTGACCCACCTCCTAGAGAAATGGAATAAAAACAAAAATAAACAAATGGGACCTAATGAAACTTAAAAGCTTTTGCACAATAAAGGAAACCATAAAAAAGATGAAAGGACAACCCTCAGAATGGGAGAAAATATTTGCAACAAAGCAACTGACAAAGGATTAATCTCCAAAATTTACAAGCAGCTCATGCAGCTCAATATCAAAAAAACAAACAACCCAATCCAAAAGTGGGCAGAAGACCTAAGTAGACATTTCTCCAAAGAAGATATACAGATTTCCAACAAACACATGTAAGAATGCCCAACATCATTAATCATTAGAGAAATGCAAATCAAAACTACAATGAGATATCATCTCACAGCAGTCAGAATGTCCGTCATCAAAAAATCTACAAACAATAAATGCTGGAGAGGGTGTGGAGAAAAGGGAACCCTCTTTCACTGTTGGTGGGAATATAAATTGATACAGCCACTATGGAGAACAGTATGGAGGTTCCTTAAAAAACTAAAAATAGAACTACCATATGACCCAGCAATCCCACTACTGGGTGTATACCCTGAGAAAACCATAATTCAAAAAGAGTCATGTACCACAATGTTCACTGCAGCTCTATTTACAATAGCCAGGACATTGAAGCAACCTAAGTGTCCATCAACAGATGAATGGATAAAGAAGATGTGGCACATATATACAATGGAATATTACTCAACCATATAAAGAAATGAAATTGAGTTATTTGTAGTGAGGTGGATGGACCTAGAGTCTTTCACACAGAGTGAAGTAAGTCAGAAAGAGGAAAACAAATACCGTATGCTAAAACATATATATGGAGTCTAAAAAAAAAAAAAAGGTCATGAAGAAGCTAGGTGTAGGACAGGAATAAAAACACAGACCTACCTGACAATGGGCTTGAGGACATGGGTATGGGGACTGGTAAGTTGGGACAAAGTGAGAGATTGTCATGGACATATATACACTACCAAATGTAAAACTGATAGATAGTTGGAAGCATCTGCATAGCACAGGGAGATCAGCTTGGTGCTTTGTGACCACCTAGAGGGGTGGGATAGTGAGGGTGGCAGGGAGGGAGACAGAAGAGGGAGGAGATATGGGGATATATGTATATGTATAGCTGAATCACTTTGTTATAAAGCAGAAACTAACACACCATTGTAAGTCAATTATACTCCAATAAAGATATTAAGAAAAAGAAAATGAAAAAAAAATTACAAGATATAATCTATCTGTACCAAAGATTAAATACCTTTGAATAAATTCAGCACATCATATTCAGGATTTCTACACAGGCAACTATGAAATGCTTTTGAGAGAATTCAGAGTGATGAATTGGAAGTAGCCAGGTCTTCATTATAGCTTTGCTTTTAATAGTCCCTAAACTGCCTAGATCATTGATCCTAGATCAATGCAATCCCACTCAAAATCTTACCAGATATTATTTTGTTTTGTTTTTCATTGGGACTTGACAAGCCAATTCTTGCAAATTCTGGCAATAGCCAAAGCACACTCAGAGAAGAAAAACAGTGGGAGGACTTAGTCTACCATACATTAAGGTATTAAAATATAATTAATATTAATTATATTAATTTATAATTTATATTATATATATTATATATGATATGATATATATGATATGATATATATGATATATGATATGATATATATTATATGATATATATAATATATAATTTATATTAATATTAATATAATTAATATAAATATAATTAAAATAATTAAGACATTAAAATATAGGTGCAAGGATAGAGGCACAGGCAACTAAACTAATAGTGGGAAAAAAATGAGATCCTAGGAACAAAACCATATGTACATGGCAAATGATTAATGATACAAGTAGCACTTCACAGCAGTGGAAAAAGGATGGCCTTTTCAATAAGTGCTGTTGAGTAACAATGTCTATATGGAAGGAAATGAAAAATGATCCCTATTTTAGGCCATAAGTGAAAATTAATTCCACGTGGATTGTAGACATTCATATGCCCAGCAAATGTGTGAAAAGTTTCTCATTCTCATTAGTTATCTTGAAAATGCTTATTAAAAGAATAAGATATCACCTGCACAGACACTGGAATGGTAAACATGCAAAAGACAGGTAACACTAAGTATTGGAAAGGATGTGGAAAAATAAAACTCTCATGTGTTGCTGGTAGGAGTTAATTTGGTACAATACTTTTGGAATATACTTTAGCAGTATCTATTAAAGTTAGGAAAGGCAAATCCTACGATTCAGCAATTTACTCCAAGATATATGCCAAGAACATAAATAAATGCCCAGGTACAGAAGAGACACATGCAAGAATGTTTATTGCAACATTATTATAAAAGCCTAAATTTGCAAATAACTACAATCAATGTTTATGAGGAGTAGAATGGTAAATTATGATATTTTTATACATATACTAAATATACATGCAATGTAATACTACACTATAGTGAAGAAAGAACAAAATACATCTTCCTACAATATGAATATCACAAATATAATTTTATTTTAAAAATTAGATACAAAAGAATATAGACTATATGAGCCCATTAAAATAAAGTTTATAAAATCATCAGTAGTATGTTTTGGTTGGTAAATTATAAAGAAGTATAAAAAATAAATATATTGGTTAACTTTGGGGGGCACAGAGGGGACATTTATTGGGATTCAATATATGAGAGGCTTCTGTGGTGTTGGTAATCTATTTCTTGATCTGGGTGGTGGTTTTAGAAATCATTGATCTGAATTTTTTTTGGTGCATTTTTCTGAATGTATATTATTTCAGCATAGTAAAGGAAGAAATTTTGATGTTTTATTGTTGCTCTTTTATATGTAAGCAGACAAATGCCCTATCCAAGGATAGAGCCCTTCTTTTTTCTCAAGAAATAATAACATTGTTTGAATTAAATCCTTGAATACATAATTACTGAAAAATCCATTTTTGTCTCTCTGAAAAATGGAGGAACAGGTTTCTACATTAGCCAGACTTTCATAATGTCATTAGATATTGAATTGAATTTTAATTTGGTACTAGGAACTCACCAGGAAACTGTACTTTTCATGATGAATATAGGCTAAACTTTCCATTTGCTGATTCTCAATTTATTTATGATCACAATTTTTATTGAACAAAGTGCTTCACAAACATAGGTGAAACCTAGAGCTTGGTGGACACCATTAATGATAGTGTGAGGTTTATGTTTGGGACCAGCATTTACCTATTGTGTCCAGAGAAATGAATTTTTCTCCTCTCCTTTTCGATAAAAGTATAACAAAATTTGCTCTACTTCTGTTTTTCTTGTGCCTATATTTTAGAAGACTTTGAAGTATACCCTATACATTACCCTGAATTTTCTGAGAAATGAGTGAGAAGGGAAGATTAGTTGTGGTGGTGGTTGACTGGTCTAGGATCTCTGAGTTAGTAACTGAGCTAAGAGTACAACTCAGCCTTGTGACCTGATACTGACTTCAACTACTTCCAAACTTTCCTCCTAAGATTCATAGTCTGCAGAGTATAGGTTATCAATTTGGGAAGCATATGGATGGGTTTTGGAACCATATCCTCTTCTTCACTGTCTGGTCTTGGGTGAATCATTTGTCTTCTATTGTCTGGTGATTGTATTCCCACAATCAACAACATTGTATCCACTTTGCCGAATTTTTATGTGACTGTCTGACATGCAGTAACATAACTCAATAAATGAAAAGATATTATCTATACAAATGTGGCCAAACTAATCATTTCATTGCCAAAGGACCAACATCCACGGAGGACAGGGAAACTGCTCAAGATCACATAACAGAACTGGAATAAAACCTAGGTCTTCTGACATCTAACTAGTTGCTCTTTCCACCAACTTCTCTGCTTCCCAAATCATAATTAATCTTGGTCCAACAACTTACAATAGAAACAGAAAAAAAAAACAACAACTGTATCTGCATTGAAGCCCACTTCTTTAAAATTTCCAAGCTAATTATATAGATTTAATTGGATTGGTATGGATAAGGTTTGTCTTAATAAGAGAATACATTCTTTAGGCTATAAAGTATAACCCCAAGCAGGAGACAACATGGGACAAATTACAGAAATAACAAGATCCAAAGGGCTGAGCAAGTGCACCTGCAACCACCCCACCTGGGGCTGTGATTTCATTACCCTCATAAACCAAAGCAAGGTCAGGCTTAGTCAGACTTCGATTCAGAGGACCCCAAGGAGACCCCAGCCGCAAAAGGAACTAGCGTAGACGCTGTGAGAGATATGTGAGAACTTCTCTTTCCTGTCCTGAAGCAGGACTCGCTGGGACAGCTACATGATGAGGTTTTGTGAACTAGGTGCAGGGAGCTGTCACATGCGGCAGTGGGCCAAAGACCAGAAAACCTGAGTTAAATTTGTCTTTGGACTTTGTTAGGAGTGGGATCCAGGGAAGGTTTTCATAAACTGTATGTGAACCTAACCTTGCAAGTTTGTTCAGGTGCAGCTGTTCCTCTTAGGGGGCAGGAAGAGTAAATCTGTTCCTTGATTTGCTGGTAAGTGGCCTGTGTTCTATGAGCTGGTGCCAGCTGAATGAGAGTGAGGCCAAAGTCCTAGAGCCTTGGGAATGGCACATGAAGCCAGTTGACCTGGCCACATTTCAGGTCTCCCAATTAGATTTGCTTTTCTAAGAGGCTCCTGCAGTTTTAAATTTTCCTTCTTAGAATTAACTATGCAAAATGATCCCTGCTTGTGGAATACCTCTTCCAACACCACTTGGCAAAATGCCTTGGGCTAGATTTGAGGCGGAGGTGGCACGCAATAGCCTGTTCCAGACTTTCAAAACGCTTTCTCTGTAAGGTGGCCTTAGGGGGTCTTTTAAGAGATAATGTGGTTAATGTAGCCATGGCTGATTTGGGGCAAAATATTCTGTGGTCTTTAGGAATGCCTGTATCCTAGCAAAGCTTGAGTTTTTCACAATGTCCAGAAATTACAGTGAGCATTTAATGAACTGAGGTAGTTCTTGACTGAGAAACAGGATCCAAATATTATTTGGAAATAACCAAACACTGGAAAGTCCAGAGCATGTATAAAGGCTTCATCTAAAGAGCACCAAGGACCAACACTGTGAACACTAAATTTTGTCTTCAAGTAGAAGGACCAGGTTTAGGGCAGGGAATGAGAGGTGAAGTCCAAGGAGATCTGAAACCATGTAGACATGACAATGATGTAGGGAAGATTGAGGAGAAACACACCAGAATCTTGAGATGTTGTTTTTGTTAAGGCTGGAGTTTTTGTGCTTTTATTTCATTTCATTTTATTCATTTTGTTTTGGTTGCCTCTCTGGTGCATGAATATGCCCACTTTGAGCTTATTAACTTCCCTGCAATTTGTTTGGATTTTGTTGTTCTTGCTAGAATTACCCAGAGAAATCATCCCAAAGCATACCTTGAGGCTCAGTTATTGATTGATGTGGCCAAGTCCAAAGCCTGTTCTTTTAAACCTCAGTTATCTAGCTGATTTATGTCCACATGTGCAACTGCAGATTTTCACCAGCATGGAATACTGTGAGAGCAAAATAAAATGTGATTAAAAAAATAAGAAGACAGGGTGACTGTGTCAGATACCTTTTGTGTCCAGTGCTTTGTAACGTTTAACCCTGCATAAACCTTAACAATAACAATTATTTCTGCGCCAGTGTTGACAGAAAGGGGGAAGCAATTGGATCAGCTCCCTGCAGATGAATGAATGTCCTCTGAATGATGGGCAAGCAGATGTCAGCCTTGCTTGTTAAGCACTTGTCCCCTCCCCCAATTTAAAGTCTAGTGAAAAAAACTAGTAATTAACTGAGGTCTACTTCCATTCTTTCTTCTCTCTCTGGGGTAGCAAACTTGTACTAACTTGGCCAAGAGTCTGAGAAGAAAAGGATTTATAGATCTCAAGGGAAACCTGAAGAATCTACTTCTCTAAAAGCCTCCTGTACCTGGCTGACTTGTGGTGCTGTGACACCAAGAGGGGAGTATAACTGCAGTCGGAGATCTCCCACAGATGTGCTCCATCCCAGGCTGTACTCCTGAGCCTGTATCAAACATTCTCACGTATAGGTATCTAGGAGGGATCCTGGAGAAAATGTGAGATGTATGAGCAGTCGCTTGGAGAAGGCCCTCAATGGGAGAAGGAAGGCGGCCACAGCTAGGGTGATCTGAGTTGGAAAACTGAGGTCCCAAGCAGTTGGATCTGGGCCATATGAGATGCGTGGGAACTGTGGTAGGGATTCTTGGTCCTCTGAGCACTCAGGTGGTAGGAGAAAAGTTAGAGCTTGTTGAAATCTTGAGGTAGATGTACAAAATTGCAGGCAGAGTGTGGGAGTTGCTGGTGCCTTAGCAAGAGGACCGTGGATGTGTCAAGCTCTTTTAAGCCTTTGAAGTAAGAGAGGTCTCTATTGCCAGCTAAGTGACGTTGAGCAAGCTTTTTAATGTCTGTTTATTTCTTCATTTATAAAATGGGGAAACTAATAACTGGCCCATAGGATTGTATGAGACTTATGTGAGCGAATAAATGAAACTGTGGAGCTCAGCATCTTACACTGTCCAATAATCAGAATAAGTGGTTATTCCTCATTCCTTCATTTACATGTTTACATTCTGAAAAATGTAACATGTTATTGCATTCTTGCAGGTGGATCCAGAAAAAATTCATTTTTTCAGCCTTCAAGATTTTATAAGTATATATTTTTCTTTTTAATTTCATAATTTGATATTAAGATCATGCTACACAAAATACTTTTTGTGGCCTGTGTTCCCTCCTCACCTATAAATATTTTATATTAGCAAATCATCTTCAAAAGCATAACCTTTAATGGCAGCATAGTATTTTTTTGAATAATATCCTACAATTTATTTGAAAAATTATATTGCTTCTGATTAAAAAAGATAGTGAAGATTCCAGTCATTCCTATGGAGTTATTTAATTTCAAGTATTAAAACCTTTTATAAGCACTTAGGAAAAAACAAAAATTGTATGTGCCTCACATTTGTCATTCATAAAAATAAAAAGCAGAAGTAATAAATGGCATTGTTTGATTAAAGGCACATTTGATTACATGAATGCCTGTGTGTGTATACACCTGTATTCACGCATACGCAGGCGTATAAATATAACAGAAAAGGAAAAGCTATGATTTGAGGTCCTAATATTGCCAAGAGGTCAGGCCTGGCTTCCCCAATTTCCATATCTGCTTTGATACCTTTTTTTTTTTTTTTTTTGTGGTACGCGGGCCTCTCACTGTTGTGGAGCACGGGCTCCGGAGGCGCAGGCTCAGAGGCCATGGCTCACAGGCCTAGCCGCTCCGTGGCATGTGGGATCCTCCCGGACCGGGGCACGAGCCTGTGTCCCCTGCATTGGCAGGCGGACTCTCAACCACGGTGCCACCAGAGAAGCCCTGCTTTGATATCTTAATTGGATATCAGGGACCCTATAGGAGAGGCAGAAAAGCCAAGTCATTTAAAAACAACCTGGAGATGGGGTGTCACACTGCCTGGGTTCCTATCCAGGACTCAGCAGTCACAAGCTTTGTTACCTGTGCTTTCAGTTAGTTACTAACTCTTTAGTTAGTGCTTTAGTTTCCTCCTCTGCAAAATGGGGATAACCATAATATTTACCCATAGGATTATTGTGAGGATTTGATCAGTTAATATCTGTAAAGTTCCTAAGAACAGTTCCTGATACTTGGTAATTTTATAGTAAATGTTGGCAATGATGATTACTTAGGAACCTGGTAACAGCTATGGAAGTTCAACCCACAGAAACATCAGTATTTGTATACATTAAATTGTATATAATGTACCCATGTAGTACTCAGAAGAATGTCAGCAGTAGACATGGCTCCTGTGTTAGGAGAGAATGGAGTGGAGACTGTGAAAGAAAACAGCCTTATGCAGATATAACGGAGACAAGCTGGGGGCAGATAGGTGGGGGCTGAGCCTCCACTTGATGGTGGGGCTTGGTTGAGTTGGCACTTTTTCTGATCAATGACTTTCAAGAGAAAAACTGTTCTACCTCTTTCTGCTGTATATAGCACCAAACATTACATGAATATTATGTGAGTGACAAGTACTAGAAAACTCTAAGACAAGGTCACGATGGAACTTCTCACTCATTTATCAGAGAATGCCAAAGAATGGTTCTAATTATAAATACCAGTTTAATCTCCTGTCCTATTGTTAAAGCATAGGAAAACATCCCTTAATTCTCAATTTAATTAGAAGGCAAATGACTCAGGGGCACTGAGACCTGCAGTTTCCTTTTCTGGCCCCAAGCAGATATAGCCTCATCATTGCAACTTGAATTAAACCCCACAGATGCTACTGAACAAGTGATGGACCTGGGAATGAAAAGGATTTAATTGCTGCTTTCAGGCAGCTCACAATCTGGTTGAAAGTCATGGAGGAAGACATTTACCTAAACTAGGTGTTTAAATTTCCACCTGAGAGGTATTTGGGGACAGAACAAATGAGTGATTTAGCCAGAGCAAAGAGATTGGGCTTAGCAAATGGTTGTGACATTGAAGAATCTGTAATGTTGGCCTTAGCTTTCTGTCCTCCCCTTCTTCCCATGACTCCTCCTATTCTGGAAATAGTCTTAAGCCAGTGTGGCTCAGATAATTAATAGAAGTAATATCAGCTGATAGCTGCATGGCTTTTTATTGTTTTTAAAAAAGGATTCCATAGACATCAAATATCACAACAAACCTGTCATATTAAAATTACTTACCACATGGGCCAGGTACTCTGCTATATGTTGAGGTATATTGGAGTACCAAATATTTGAGAGAAAAATCATATAACATACAAGTGTGTCTCAGTGTGTGTGCACGTGTGTGTGTATAGATATAATTGCTATTATAATAGTGATGAGTGCTATGAATCTAACAAATAAGGTGTTTAAAATTCAGCAGGGCTAATTTGAGGAGACATCCTTTATATCAAAGAGCCAGAGAGGACTCTCTAATGAGGTGAAGTTGAAAACAAGACCTGGAGCATGAGAAGGAAATAACAATACGAAGAGCATGGGGAGGGCGTTCCAGGTCCAGGAACCACTATCCATGACTGCATCAAGGCAGGGCAAAATGCAAGGTAGTCAAGGACCAGTGTCCCTGGACCATAATGAGCAGGGGAGAGGGAGAGGTTCAAGAGGACACTGGAGAGGTGGATGGGGACCAGTTTATGCAGGGACTTGAAGATCATTGTTAGGACCATACTTTGGCCAAGGTCATGGTTAGAGTTTTATAGGAACAATGTGAAACCTCTGGCATGTTTTGGATAGAAAAATGGAATTAAATGTGTGTTTCTAACTGATTGCTATGGAGCAAGAAGTGAAGATTGTCTAATCTAGTTGGACCAGAGCTCCCCCTCTCTCTAAAACAGAGGCCTGCAAGCTATTCTGGTTGCTAGGTTTCTGGCATTTCCTAACACTCCTCTAAACATCTGGCACATAAGCTCAAATTGCTGGATGCATAAACCACAAGGTTTATTCCCCTCATGCACGACTGCTTTCAGACTTGCTCCATAAAAAAGGAAGCCAATGTGTCCAGCCACACCCAGTTCCCATCTGCTTCTCCTCAATATGCTGGGAGAACGGGGTACCTGCATGCTTTGCTGACCCTTCTGGCATTAAGTGCCAGCTGGCACCAAAAGTTGCTTGTAGGTGTTCTCCTGAACACTGTACAACAACAATCTCATGGCTGCTGTGCAGAAAAGGGATGAGAGAAGGAGAAAGCAGATCCCCACCTGGAGAGAGCAAATGATGACAGTGAGTGGGGGACTGATTATTAAGGGCTGAATTGTATCTCCCCCAAATTCATATGTAGAAGCCCTAATTCCCAGTTCCTCAGAATGTGACCATATTTGGAGATAAGTCCTTTAAAGAGGTGACTAAGGTAAAATAAAATATTTAGAGTGAGCCCTCACTCAATATGACTGGTGTCCTTAAGAATGAATCTGAACACTCAGAGAGACAACAAACCCATGCAGATGCAGAGGGAAGACCATGTGAAGACACAGGGAGAAGGTGGCCATCCACAAGCCTCAGAGAAACCAAACTTACCAACACCTTGATCTTGGACTTCCAACCTCCCGAATTGTGAAAAAAAATACATGTCTGTTGGTTAAGCCACCAAGTTGGTGATATTTAGTTATAACAACCCGGGCAAGCTAATGCCAGGATCTGTGTCAAGCACAGCAAATGAAAAAATGCCAAGGGGCTGACATGAGCCAGGAGAGATAAAGACAAAGACTGTGACCTCACTCAGCATGGCAGTCACAGTGCATTCACCACATTCTTCCAGTCCTCTCGCGCACTTGGTAGCACTGGGCTTCCTCAACCCTTAGAAGATAGTGGTGGTCATTTGACTTGCCTTGGTCAGTTGAATGAGAGTGAAGGTAACATGTACCATATCCAGACAGAAACTTTCCGAGACCAGGATTCATCACACTTTCCCTTCTCCTCCACCGTATTGATGGCCAATGTCTCCAATGGCAGCTGCTCTGTTAGCCTGGGTTAAAGGGTGGGGTGATGGGAAGAGAGCTTCCAGTGAACCCATGAGGGACGTGTTGTATGGGAGAGAAATAAGCCTTTGAAAAATCATTACCATGATATAACCTGACCTATCTTGATTAATACATTTGTACCACTGAGTTCCTCCACTCAGGTTTAAGAGGAAGCAGAAAAGAGCACATGCTGAGGAACTGTATAAACACTCCCAAAGCTATGACACAGATGTGAGTGATACACCCACCCAAGCTTTAGCTTGCCAGTCCAGGGGCATGCTTGAGATGCGTGAGCATTTGACAGGAATTGTTACTCTCTGTGTGCTACTTGCAAACACAACCTTTGTCTAAGTGTAGGTAATATTGTCCATTCATTATGTGTCTTATGATAAAACTGTGACACACAATATTTGTCTGATATTTCAGGTATTTCTGGAGTGCTTGGGCAAGAGTGGAAGGGCCAAACTTGAAGTGTTCCCTGAGTCTCATGACCAGTGAACATGCATGCAAAAATGCACTTGGGCTTCCCTGGTGGCGCAGTGGTTGAGAATCCGCCTGCGGATGCAGGGGACACGGGTTCGTGCCCGGTCCGGGAAGATCCCACATGCCGTGGAGCGGCTGGGCCCGTGAACCATGGCCGCTGAGCCTGCACGTCCGGAGCCTGTGCTCCGCAAAGGGAGAGGCCACAGCAGTGAGAGGCCCGCGTACCACCAAAAAAGAAAAAAAAAAAAAAAATGCACTCAAACAGATCATATAATAAGATTAGCATGAAAGGAATAAAATATACAAGTGATTATAAGAAAAAGTCAATAATATACCAAACCTAATAGTCAA
The DNA here is from genome assembly GCF_026419965.1 of Kogia breviceps. NCBI lineage: Eukaryota > Metazoa > Chordata > Mammalia > Artiodactyla > Physeteridae > Kogia > Kogia breviceps. The sequence goes on along the minus strand of NC_081312.1, from coordinate 119,158,026 downwards.
ACTTGTGAATGCAGTTGACGATAGCACCTGGTCCTAAGCATCCTGGCCTTTACAATGAGGAGGAAATTCTTGTTTATGGTTCTTAAAGCAAGAAAGAAGATCTTTAATCTAGATTTGCATGCAAACGGATATGGATTCAAATATGAGCATCTTCACTAACTAGTTCTGTGTTCCTGGACCAGTTACTTGCCTCAGTGAGCCTCAGTTTCTTTGTCAGAGAAATGAGGACAAAATATTGATATCCCAAGCCAACTACAAAAGGTAAATGAAATGGTTTGTGTGAAACCTCTGAATAGTGCCTAATTCAATTAGAGTTGGTTTCCTCCCTTCCTTCTTCCCTGCTTTCTTTACTCCGTCCTTTCTTTCCTTCTTAACTGCAGAAAAGGAAATACTTGGGAGAAAATGCCTCTCAGAGAGTCATCTTATAAGGCATCTCAGAGAAAATGCCTTATAAAAGAGATGGGGCTACTGGGATGACTTCAGATGCACATGACATTTTGATTTATTCTTTGAATTGTTAAAGTCCCTGGGTCATCCCTTTCTAATCTGGCAAGAGGTACTGAACAGGGGGGAATAGAAAGAAAAACCTTTAGAAAATTGCAAGATACAATAGGAAAAAAATCCTTTGTGAGAAAATAAAGACTTAGGGGAAATGTATCAGAACATTATTTAATGAGGATTATTTCAGATAGAGGCTTGGATTTTATTTGGTATCAAATTAGTTTGTTTCAAACATCCTTACATCCTGAGAATGATGGTTGGTGCCTTGTGTTGCTCAAATTTGATTTTTGATTCATCCAAACTAGATTTTGGAGACCCCTGTGGCAACAAACTATTAGAAATAGTTTTCTTTCTTTCCCTTGATGGTTTTAGAAGTGAAAATCTCCTCCATGGATCAGTGGTCAGACTTTCATCCCTCATCTGTGGGGAGGTTAACTCAAATAACAGAGATTCTAAAGTCAAAAAAATGTGGTGTGCCTTGCCTGTGTGTGTTTCTTTAATCCATTTTCCCTCATATTTTTAACACTATTCGGAATTCTTAATTTTGAATGTTTGTTACCCATGTAGTTATTTATGTGTTAATTTAACATTTTTTTAAATGACTGCCTGCCTCACAAGGGTCAGGCACTGCTCTAGGCACTTGGGAGAAAGTGAATAAAATAGACAGAGATCTTGGCTCCCAAGGACTATTTCCAGGAGGAAACAGAAAACAAAAATACCTGCAAAAATAATAAACTATATGGAATATTAAAAGGTGTAAACACTATGGCAAAATGGAAAATCAGAACATGAAAAAGGGATCAGGAGTGCCTATGGTTCAATTTTCAATATGATGGTCAGGATAAGGCTCTCTGTGAAGATGACATTTGAGCAAATACTTGAAAGATTTGAATGTGTTAGCCACATGATTATCAGGGAGAAGTGTGTTCCAGGCAGAAGGACTAGCCAGTGTAAAAGCCCCAATGAAAGAGTCTATCTTTATTTAAGAAAAAAGTATTTATATATTTGATTTTATATTTACCATCTTACTCTTGCGGTTATTTATCTCATCTGTCATATAATCCTTTTTTTTTTTTTTCGGTCTCCTCTGGATTAGGTGGTTTTCATTATTCCATGACCCCCTTTAATATCTTGCTAGTTTCACACTATTTTACTATTGCTGAAAGCTTTTCCTATAAGACAGGGAACAAGACAAGGATGCCCACTCTCACCATTTCTATTTAACATAGTATTGAAAGTCCTAGTCACAGCAATCAGATAAGAAAAAGGGGAAAAAAGGTATCCAAATTGGAAGGGAAGACATAAATGGTCATTGTTTGCAGATGACATGATACTATACATAGAAAACTCTAAAGTGTCTACCAAAAATCTATTAGAACTAATAAATACATTCAGTAAAGTTGCAGGATACAAGGTTACTATACAGAAATCTGTTTGCTTTTCTATACACTAATAATGAACTATCAGAAAGAGAAATCAAGAAAACAATCCCAGTTAAAATCATATCAAAAAGAATAAAATACCTAGGAACAAATTTAACCAAGGAGAGGAAAGACCTATACTATGAAAACTATAAAACATTGTTGAAGGAAATTAAAGATGATACTTATAAATGGAAAGATATTCCATGTTCATGAATTGGAAGAATTAGTATTGTTAAGATGTCCATATTATCCAAAGAAATCTACAGATTTAATGTAAAACCTACCAAAATACACATTACATTTTTCACAGAACTAGAAATAATAATCCTAAAACCTGTATGGAACCACAAAAGACCCCTAATTGCCAAAATAATTTTGAGAAAAAAGAATAAAGCTGAAGGTATCACTATCCCTGACTGTAGACTATACTACAAAGCTACAGTAATCAAAATAGCATGGTACTAGTACAAAAACAGACATATGGATCAATGGAACAGAGTAGACAGCCCAGAAATAAACCCACACACTTATGGCCAATTAATCTATGACAAAGGAGGCAAGAATATGCAATGGAGAAAAGACAGTCTTTTCAATAAGTGGTATTGACAAAATTGGACAGCTAGCTAAATGTAAAAGAAAGAAATTAGAACATTTTCTCAAACCATATACAAAAATAAACTCAAAATATATAAAGACCTAAATGTAAGACTGGAAGCCATAAAAATCCTATATGAAAAGATGTACAGTATACTTTTTGACTTAGATCTTAGCTCTATCTATCTATCTATCATATATACATACGCACACACATGTACACACACACACACACACACACATATATACAGGACTTAAAAACTTTTCAACAGCTAAGGAAACCATCAACAAAACAAAAAGGCAACCTACTGAATAGGAGAAGGTATTTGCAAATGATAAGTCTGATAAGGGTTAATATCCAAAATATATAAAGCACTTATACACCTCAATATTAAAAAAATAAAATAAAGAAGGCTATTTTAAAACAGGCAGAAGACCTGAATAGGCATTTTTCCAAAGAAGACATACATATGGCCAACAGACACATGAAAAGATGTTCAACAGCACAAATCATTAGAGAAATTCAAATCAAAACCACAATGAGATTCATCTTACACTTGTCAGAATGGCTATTATGAAAAAGACACCAAATAACAAGTGTTGATGAGGATGTGGAGAATGGGAACCCTAGTACAGTGCCCGTGAGAATGTAAAGTGGTGAAGCCACCATGGAAAACAGTATGCAAGTCCCTCAAAAATTAAAAATAAAACTACTATATGATCCAGCAATTCCACTCATGGGTATATATTCAAAGAAAACAAAAACACTAATTAGAAAAGATATATGCACCTGACTTTTCATAGCAGCATTATTTACAATAGCCAAGATGTGGAAGCAACCTAAGTGTCCATCAACAGATGAATTGATCAAGAAGTTATGATATATATATGTAAATATATATTTGCCACATATATATAATATAATATAATATAATATAATATTGTATTATACACACACACACACACACATAATGGACTATTAATCATCCATAAAAAAGAATGAATTTTTGCCATTTGCAACAATATGGATGGACATGGAGGGTATTATGCTTAGTGAAGTTAAGTCAGACAGAGAAAGATAAATACGGTATGTTTTCACTTACATGTGGAATCTGAAAAATAAAACAAACAAACAAATATAACAAAATAGAAATAAACTCACAGATACAGAAAAAAAACTAGTGGTTACCAGTGGGTAGAGGGGTGGGGGGGAAGATTGGGGAAAAGGATTAAGAGGTACAAACTACTACATATAAAATAAGTATGATACAGGATGTATCAATAACTGAGATTGTTAATTTAGTGCCCACTTGATTTTCTGTAACTTCACCTTCCTTTATGAAACATATTGATCGATTTTTTTAAGTTTGATATCTTAATTGTATAAATTTGTTTCTGTTTTCTTTTAATAAAACTAATGTCTCTTGGAAAAAAAATAAGTATGATACAGGATGTAATGTACAGAACAGGGAATATGTCAATATTTTATAATAACTTTATATGGAATATAATCTATAAAAATATAAAATCACTATTTGCAATCATGAAATGAGTATAATATTGTAAGTGAACTATACTTCAACAAAAAGAAGAAAAGAAATAAAGCAATGGGACACTGCCTTGATGTAAATCTTAATTTGAGATATTGATTTGGTGGCTATTTGGCTCTTGGTATAGACTTTGAGACTTGAAAGATGGTGTGTTGTATGATATTATGGTGGAAGTTTTACTGAAACTGAGGACAAATCACATAAGTAATGAAGTTGTAGCTCTAGTGGGAGAGGTTTGAACCAATACTGTGTGATAAGTGCTGTTGGCTGTATCTGGCAAGTTATTCTAAGGAAAGGATGAGCTCAGAAAAGAAACAGCCAATTTACAAGCAAGAATAAAATGGAAAAGGGTATTTTAGAGACTTGTAGCTGTTTTTTTCACCTTGAATGGTAAAAGATAAAATACAGAGTAGAAAATGACCAATTAAATTCATTCTTTCAACAGGAGACAAATTAATGGATTAAGGTATCTCATAGTAAAAATTCAAGGAGAGGTGGCATTCACTTAACCTTGTACCTAGACAAAATGTCTAAGGTTAATGATACTCAACGTCTGACTCTCCCATTAATGTCTTGTAAGTTCATGGTAACTGGAAATAAAAGACAGCAAGACCTGGTGGTGATAAAAATATATGGTAAATATTTAAAATACGTAGAGAAAAGAATGATGGGTGTGGCTATTGGCACATGGAATAGATGGGAGTCAATAGATTAAAAACTCTATGTGTTTGTGAGTTACACCGTTACGACTGACACTGGACCAGAATGTTGGATTATTTAAGACTCAAAACAACCCTTCAGTGCCCAAATCCCTTGACTGGGAGGCTGATTGAGAAAGATGTTTAACCCCTAGGAGGGCTGAATGTCTAATGTCTACTAATGTGGGCAGGGAAGATGATGGAAAAGAAAGAACTTTGTTCTTTCCACAGTGAATGGTCAAAGATCAAGAAGAGCAAAAGACTAGAGGGGCCCTTCCAGAGAGAATTGGGATGTATCCTAGGAACACCCACACCCCTGCCCCATGTCCCAAAGATAAGAGTCATTATAACAGGTGCCCAATCAGATTACAGAATTGCCTCTGCTGTGTATGTCTTCCATTCACTGTGGTGATGCTGCTCTTATCCTTTTGAGCCATGGGAATGTATCCTACATATAACAAATTCTTAACAATTTGTGCATTTGGATCAGACGAATGTGGATTACAAACTGGGATCTTCCACTTACTATTTGTGTCATTTGTCATAAGGTAATTAAATTCCCTGAACTCTGATTTTCTCATCTTTGAAATGTGAATTGAAAAAAAAAAAAAACGTACTTCACAGGAGCAAATGAATATTATATCTAAAATCTTAAGCACAGAGTCTAACATATAATTAGTGTCGCCCCAAAAAGGAGGGAAGAAGTTGTGTTTTAATTCTTAAATGGTGTTATTCCAAGTTATATTTATATCTAGAAATATCATTTATTTTTAAATCCAGGCAAGTGATAGAACTAGGCTTCTCGTTGATATTTTGGACCAAGGACCTTTCTCCCTTTACCAGGTTGGGTGGAACCATAACCTACAACATTCCAAGAGACTAGCTTTTAACACTCTGGAGAAAGAGTCCATCAGAATTATGTTGTGTTTTTTTTGTTTTGTTTTGCAAACTCTGGCTATTCCTTCTCCCACACTGCCTCATTTGTGTTTCTCATCCTCGGTAAGAGAAGGGTTGCAAGCATTTCCAAGGATGTCACACTTTGCTATTTGTTATTTGTATAAGTACAAGTAAATGTGCATGAAGTTGCCTGTGGCTTTTATCATTTCTTTAATCCCACGTTAGTGTCCTTTCCTTTTTTTTCTTCATATCTCCCTAGGCTGCAAGCAGATAATTTGATTTAGCATAACATGCTAGCTAAGTAGTGTGAAGAGCTAGGAGAATTAGCAAGTAGGCTCACTGTGTTCTTCATTTACTGGCTTAAGGAAAAGTCACTCACTTTTTTTTTCCTTGATGAAGTAAGTCAGTAAGGGTGCAGGAAAGGAGTAATGTTAACAAAGAAAGTGAAACATCTAATGAGGACTCAATACCTTGGAAGTTACTGACACCTCTCTATAGTTTTGGAGCAAGATGAGGAAAATCGAAATGTGAAACTCAGAATCCAGTACACCCCAAAATGTAGGGTTTTGTATGTTCTGCAGTATTTTCATTTTGCTCTAGTGGAGAAGAAAAAGTGAGAAAATTAAGACGTTGATTACATATGCTAAAAAGTCAAGGGTTGAAAAGAACTAGCAGCAAACTTCTGTCCCAAACAATATCAGTTTCCTTGGCCCCCTAAATAGGATTTGGTTGCAAAGAATGGTTTTGCCTTCAAGTTATTAATATTATACAGGTGAAAGTAGACATGCAATTAGTATGTTGGCTGCTGCAGCAGCTAACCCAGAAGCCAAAAAAAAGGTTTTAAAATAATGTCTTTGAGGCTCTGGCTTGGGTTTTCCATAATTGGATACAAATACAAAACCCTGGAAGGGAATTACTGTGAGATTTAACATGGGATTATTTAATTATGGATTTTAAAAAGCAGAATTCTGTGGGTCCTGAGAAACTGCAGAATTTTAAAATATAGTTATAGTTACAGAAGAATGAGCTACCACCTTTATGTCTGCACCTGGTCACTATGAGAGTAGAATTTGTTTACTTAGTCATTGATCCACCCATTCCCTCATCACAGGGTACCTGTTGCGTGTTGGACAGCATTGTTGGTTGCATTGTACCCCTAAATAGATAAGTTCTAATCCTAACCCCTGGGATGCGTGAATATGACCTTATTTGGAAATAGGGTCTTTGTAGATGTAGTTAAGATGTAAATTAAGATGAGGTCATACTGAAATCAGGTGGGCACTTAATCCAACATGACTGGTGCCCTTATAACAAAAGAAAAAGAGACCCAGAGATAGACACACACAGAGGAGAAGGACAAACGAAGACACAGACACACAGAGAGAAGAGGGCCTTGTGAAATGGACACAGAGATTGGAGTGATGCCACTACAAGTCAAAGAAAACCAAGGAGTGTCATCAACTTGAGAAGCCCTGAAGACTCTTGGAAGGATTCCTTCCTAGAGACTTCAGAGCAAGCATAGCCCTAATGACACCATGATTTTGGACTTCAAGCTTCTAGAACTGTGAGACAATAAGTATTGTTGTTTTAAGCCATCAAGTTACAACAGTCCTAGAAAAATAATATTCACCGTGTGCTGGGTGCTAGGTATACTGAGATGAACACATGTGGCTGAGATAGGAACCAAGATTTCGATATCTCAAACAAGAGTTATATCGAGATATTAACTTGGTAGTAGGGAGGCACAAAGAGGGGCATGGAAACGCTTTTCAGATGATGCTTTTTGAGGTGCATCTCAAAAAATGATTAGGAATTTGCCAGACAGGTCACAGAATATAATGTGGCTGCTTCAGAGGTGAGAATTCCATGCTGGAGAGAGGTGGCAGGGAGGAGAAAGGATAGTGCATCCTTCAACAGCACAGGGGTTAGGGGTGCCACCCTTCACACAGTCAAATCCATGTGTAATTTAGAATCGACCCTCCCTCTTTGTGGTTCCTCCATATCCCTGGTTTTGCATTCATTCAACCAACAACACTTGTAGTAAGTACTACAGCGTTTACTCTTGAAAAAACCAACATGTAAGTGGATCTGCACAATTCAAGCCTGTGTTATTCAGGGTCAATTGTAAATAGAAGAGTAGTTCCTAGTTTGCATGTGATACCCTTGGGTAGCAATAAAAATGAACATGTTGATGAAGATGATGTTTCATCACCACTTGTCAAGTTTCTACTCTTATAATAGACACTGTCTTACTTAGTTCTCTCAGGAAATCTATATAGGATCTATTACTATCTGCATTACACAAATGAGAAAACTAATTCTTAAAGAGTTTAAATAACTCTCGTAAAGACTTCACAACTAGTAAACAGAAGCAATTCAAGATATACCCTTCATACCCCATGGTATCTGTCTTTTTAAAATCATAAGCTTGAATTTAAAAAAAAAATAGTGTTCTGAGTTTGGTTTAAATTCTTCCAGAGTAGATGGTAGATTTGACTTTGTACATGAATTGTTTCACCCTTTGAAACTAAGTTCTGCTGTCCAGGGGTCCTATCGGCAGTCAATTTTAGGACCTCATTCATTCATTTATATTCATCCATTCAACTCATATGCCAGGCACCATGCTAGGTGCTGTGTGCCAGATGACACTATGTATGTGGTTTCCTTTACTGCATTAGTTACTTGACTGATTTCTGTTTTATTCCTTAGAGTGGACCCTGTCTTTGAATTCTACTTGTTAAAAAGCACTGGATGTCAACCAGATGGGCTTCCTCCCCCTTACATTTCACAGGCAGCTGCATGAAATAAAGGACACTCAATCTTCTGTAAATATGCTGGCAAACTTATTTTCCATTTTGCTTAGCACTTGGATGAATATTGGTAGCTTATACACATCTTAGGGATTCAGATACCTTCCTGGGAATATCTAGCCATACATAAGTTTGTAAAGTGTTTGAACAATAGCAGCATCCTTTTAACTCTTCCAGTTTTTGAAAGATTACAATGTAATTGACAAATTGTCACAGTCAAGCTGAGCCTAAAGACACATGATGACTAAATGTAATGTGGACCCTGGAGGAGATCCTGAAACAGTAAAGGGCATTAAATAAAAACTGAGGAAATCTGAATAAAGTACAGACTTTAGTTAATAATAAGGTATTAATATTGGTTTATTTATTATGATAAATGTACCACACTACTGTAAAATATCAATACTAGGGGAAGCTGGGTATAAGCTATGTTGGAACTCTCTGTCCCCTCTTTGCAATTTTTTCCTATAAATGTAAAACTATTCTAAAATTAAGAATTTAAACATGATTGACTTAGCTGTTTAAAGTTCTATCAGGATGATTTCCTCTCTGTCCCTTGATTTGAATTCTTCTTGACTTTTTCAGACATGTTTCTGTGATTTAGGAGTTGCATTAGATGGCTTGGGGCAACTTGGGTTGAAATCAGCTGAATTTTTGTCTGTGTGGCATCTCTGTCAAATATGAGAAATTAGTAGATAGGAACAAATGAGGAAGAGCACTGTCCAGGACTCTGGGGAAAGGGGAAAATATGCAGAATTCCTACCAAGAAGCCTTGAAGAAAATTCCTCCCTGAACTGAAATTTATTGACTAAGGTAACTCAATCTATGTCAGAGATAATCTTAAAAGCCAGATCGCATGGCACGTCTATCACAAAATCTCCAATAAGTACTTTCAGGATGAGCTTGTCAGAGCAGAAACTTTTCCCCTCCTGCTTTTTAAACTGAAGTTTGTTTCCATTTTTCCATTTAAAAGCAATATAGGCTCATTTTAGAAAAGGTACACTAAAGAAATTTGAAAAAGCCTATTTTTTTAACTCAGAGAAAAAATCTACAAATGTTCTGTTGTAGTCATTCCAGTTTAAATAAGTCTTGCTTTATGGAATTCTTCATTAATTTATCAGAAAATGCAAATGCTGAAAGCTTTTTCTAAGCTTTTTAATAAAAATAGGTTATCTTATTTTATCTCCAGGGATTCTGTTTTTCTTTACATTTGTTTCTTACCAAACTTGAAAAAACTGGTGGCTGTTTTTTTTTTTTTTTTTTTTTTGTAAGCATGAAAATATGTCTTCAGTTATAGTCCATTCAGGGTGTGTTAAACTCCAGCAAATTCTTTCTGTGCTCCCTCACCTCATCCTTGACTTTTCTCTGACTGTGCTCTGAAGAAGCATCACTGAGAAGCAAGCAGTTCTGGGAAGAGCTCAGAGATGGCACCCGCGCAATGTCAAAGAGGAGGAATTCGGGGAAAAGCCCAGCATGCGCTGAATGCCTGCTAAATGTAATCTCACAGGTGAGAGACAGAGTTTGCACTTGGTGGATCTTCTCTGTAACCCCACACTCCCCATCTCTCCCCACCTTCAGCTGGAGTAGAACTCAGACGATCAGAAGAAGGGGGGAGGCAGCATGAAACACTGGGAAAGAACAGTGGCTTTCCTACCGGACCCACTTGCATTTGCATCCTGACTCCATCACTTACTATAAAAAGTAATACCATTTCATAGAGCTATTATATGTGGGAAATTATGTACATGTGGCACAATCACTGGCACATACTTGTTGAGCAACAAATGCCAGTTACTTTGTATTCCCTTCCCTTCTCTGTGTGCCCCTTTGTTTAGGTCCACACCTCACTCACCTCCTCTGCCTTTCTGATAGCTTCTTTTACCTAAGTTATGAAAATAAGGAGGCAAATGTGACTTTAAATATCACTTGGGAGGGCATCCTTTGGTGTATGGCTTTTGGTCTCTGATTATCTCATTTTCATTCTGATCACTTTTCCTTGTAGAGATGTAAGATAATTGTCCTCTCTAGCTTTTCATCCTACTTTTCAATTTGACCTTGTGTAGATGCAGTAAATCAACAGATTCATTGAGTTTTTTCATTTATAGGCTGCTTATCTTGAGGCAGTGTTATGTATCTTTGTTTTCACCCTGTTCCTAGAGCTGTTCCCAGAAACAAACAGACTGACAGATAGACATCACAGAATGAAAAAGAGTAGAATTGATGCTTTCTAAACGCAAAGCACCTGAATTTAAAACAGCTTCAGGTGTTATTGTTCACAGTCCGCTGTCATTCTTTCCCAAACCCCCAGAGCCATGCTGGTCATACCATCAATCTTGAACCAAGCTTTGACAGTGAAAGATGTCCCATAACCTGTGCCCTTGGACCTCTACAGAGTCTGCTTGGACTGTGACCTACAACACATTAAAAACCAGTTTGTGCCCAAGATTACATCATACTACTAAGTAAGGGTCTGCTGGCTCAGGGTAAGAAGCCATGGAACTTCCTTCTTTTAAGCTATGGGCTTTGCCACCTCATAGTGTTTACATTTTTAATAGGTGATGAGAGAATTTGCAAGAGTCTGTGGACATCTCAACCCAAAGATGGAATGACTTGAGGAGATCCTGGCCTTAAATGAATAGTTACTGTTCATGCCCTTGCAGCTATTCATTACTAGCAAAGTCTGAGCTCATGTCTGCTTCTTAATACACAAAGAGTCTATAAATTCAATGGTGGTAGAACTATTCTTTTAGATCATTAAATTATATAGGTGGAATTTATCATATAAGTCTTGGCCTTTGATATTCATCATTCTGTAGAAAGATTATGGCTATATGTAGCTGTGAAAATACTCCCAAGTAAATAATCTACTTGGAGAGAAATACAATAGTTGCTTTAACAGAAAGCAGTAACAAACAAAATTAATTTTCTATTGTTTGATATATGACAATGGTCTAATCCTTCACTATGAAAGTAATGGTGAAAGGTTTATATTAATTAGGACTTAGCAAGTATATTATAGAAGCTTGAGGCTGTGTTGCTGGATGGCTGATAAAATAATTAGTTGAGAAACCACAAAAGCTATCTTATCCTTGCTAGATTCCAAGGTTCTGCAAAAGCCACAAGTTTAAAAGGAGACGTAAATGTGGACATCGATATAAAATAAAATCTTTCATTCTTTTGATTTTACCTCAGCAATCTAATTTCAGCTTGTCCTTTAAATGTGCTGCACATTTAAAGGTCTCACAATCATAAAAAATCCTGAGCTCCAGAGGGACTAAAGTGATCATATCGATTGGCCTCACAGATTTAGGCAAGACCAGCCTGAAATTTTCTCAAAGCCTTACAACTCCAGGGATGGAAAATCTACTTCATTTCCTGGTGTAATTGATCACTAGCCAGAAGTTTTTAGTTAAAGAATAAATCTCATTCTATAACACAAACCCATTTTATTTCTTTTAATTGCTTATTCTAGAGATTGAGCACGGCTTAAACTGGTTAATCAAATGATCTATGACATGAGTGTTCTGCTCTGTATGGCTATTAACAGATTAAAACCATTTTTTTTCCATTCCTGGTTGGTTGTAAATACTTGGAGTTCAAATCATTTTGCATGATGTTGAATATTACCCATAATCTGCCCTCAATCTCCAATTCTTTAGCTATATCTGTTGGTTCCTCATTCTCTGAAGATGTTAGGCATTTTCTCACCTCTGTACTGTTATTTTGTCAAGTGTCTTGCTTTCTATGCCCTCCTCTACCGTTAGCTGGTGAATTCCTCTGTACCTGTCAAACTTCAAAGCTAATGTCACCTTGTCTGAGCAACTTTCTCCAATTTCTCCAACCACTATACTGGCTTGGTAGAAAATATGGGTCCCTTAATCTTTCATGCAAATTATCCAGTATTTATTCTCTTATCTCTGCTCTTAAAATACTTTGCTGTTTTTTTTAAAAAAATTAATGACATTTATTATTTTCTTTCCAATTTTACAAGTAATACATGTTCATGGCAGACAACTAGAAATACATAAAAGCATGAAGTAAAAATTAACAATCCCCACCTGCCAAGGGTAACCATCATTAGCATTTTTATTTCCTCTCAGGGTCTACATAGTTTTTAATTGAAATATAATTGACATACAGCACTATGTTTGTTCTAGTTGCACAACACAATGATCCAATATTTCTATACGTTACAAAAGATCACTGTGATATGTTAAAATACTTTGTTTAGAAGATAAACTCATTTAGTATAGGATCCTTGCCTATCTTGTTCGATGCTACAATCTGAAGGTCAAATAAAATACTTAACACATAATAGGCACTCAGTAAATAACAGCCACATCAGTGAACATGGATATTACTGCACTGGTGTACAATATCTAGCATATTTATTTTTAATATTGTGAACAATGAAGGAAGTTATTAATATTTTTTTCTTTTCATTTCTGTGGTGCCTGCCATCTCATTATTAAGTGAAAAAAAATGAATTGATTTCTGAGGCACTGTGTAAGCATGTTATTTAAGAAATCCACTTTTCCTTGTGGCGAATGGAGCAATTTAGATGAAGAAATAAAAGTAGGAAATTTAGCCACATTTATAGAACATTCAATCCAAATTAATCATTGGGTCAATTTTCTACATTTTATAGGTGAAAATTATTTTTCTTTTAACCTGAAATATCCTGGAGGTATATTAAATAATCCAATTTTCTATTTGGAGATGCTATATTACAAAATTAGGATGGGTGTATTAAGTTACATTGTTGTGAATTACAGTATTTTTCTAGTATGATATCATTGCAGTTATCACCTTTATGTGTTATCTCACATACTCCCTGTCTTCCTCCTCATCCTTCTTCTTCTTCTGACTACTTTGACCTTGAAAAATTCAGCTCTTACTTTAATAACAGATATTTTCCAAGAAGGATGTACCTATATTCTTTAATAGTTCAAAAAATGTCTGAAGGAATGTGTTTAAGTAAAAAAGAAGTGAACTGTCAAATCAAGCAATTGAAGAGTAAAAGTTGAAAAAACCTTCAGCCTAGCATCAGGAAGTTTTTAAGTCATGGACAGGTTGTCTGGTGGATAGCACCCCTCATCGTGGTGATGCTTTTCAGGGACTGACACTCACTGTGGCATTTACTGAGTGTTCCTCTTGTCTCTATCCAAGCTCTTTTCCTCTTTCCTTATCCTTTTCTTTCCTCCTAGGAAGTAAATCTCACTTCTGCCTCTCTGGGCTAGACTGACACTCTGAGTTTCACATCTGTATTTCCAGTTGCCAAGCCAATAGTTCCATTTATATTTTCTACCAGTACATCAAAGTCAACATGTCCCAAACCAAACTCATAATTAGCACCCCCCCCAAAGACGTCAGCATTCTCTATCTCATCAAACAAAGCTAGCCTGACTCTTTGCTTTGTCACCCACCTCATATCCAATCAACTGCAGAGTCCCATTCCATCCACCAAGTAAACATGTCTTGCCAGTGTTCACTCCTCTTCTCTAGACTTCCTGCCATTGTCCTTGGTCTTGGTGCAGATCACAACCATCACAGCTATGGCCTCCTCAACTTGTTCTGATCTAGTCCAACTGTATTCATTCTTTGTAGTGACACCAAAATTATAATTTAAAAGGAAATCTGATACACCATCCTCTGACTTGGGAACTTTGAGTGACTTCCTATTGCTTTAAAAATAATCTCTATTTACAAAAGAGAAGTGGAGTTGCAGTTGTAGAAAACAAAATTATGGTTACCAAGGTGGAAAGGTGGGGAGGGATAAATTGGGAGATTGGGATTGATATATACACTATGTTTACATATACATATATATATATATATATATATATACACACACACACTGTATATATATATATACTATATATAAAATAGATAACTAATAAGAACCTACTGTATAGCACAGGGAACTCTACTCAGTAATTTGTAATGACCTATATGGGAAAATAATCTAAAAAAGAGTGGATATATGTATATATATAACTGACTCACTTTGCTGTACAGCAGAAACTAACACAACATTGTAAATCAACTATATTCCAATAACAATTTTTTAAAAATCCATTGTTATAAATACTTGCATAATATGGTCTTTGCCTGCCTCACTGCCTCATCTCTATCACTCAATTCACTCCACACTGTACTGTTTTCAGGGCTAAAATGTGGAATGCTCTCCATAACCTCTTGGCTCCTAAGAAGACTACCATGACTGCCTTGTATCTTCCCATATACCTCCTACTAAATTTAGATCTCTAGATCTCATTGTAAACACTCTCAGAATGGCCCTCCCTGACCTCCAAAGCTGGATTTGCCTCCCTGCTAACATGTTCTCAAAATACCCTGTCCTTTCTCATCATATCCCGCACCATATGTTATTGTCAGTTTAATTTAATTTTTTATCTTCTCTTTGAGACTATAAGATCCATGAGAGAAGAGATCCAGATCCATGCTGTCTTTTTCATACTGCTTGTATTAATTTCCTATTACTCTTAAAACTTTTACCATAAATTGGTGGCTTACATGACAGAAATTATTCTCTCCTAGCTCTAGAGGCCAGAAGTCTGAAATCAGTATCACTGTGTCTAAATCAAGGTATCAGCAGGGCTTCCCACCATCCAGAAGCTCAAGGAGATAATCCCTGTCTTCCCTCTCTCAGCTTCTGATGGCTGCCAGCATTCCCTGGTTTTCAGCTACATCACTGCAATTTTCCAGGCCAGCAACTCCAAATCTCTTTTTGTTCCTTCTCCCATTGCCATCTTCTCTGTGCATGTCAGATCTCTCGTTGCCTTCCTTTTGTAAGCACACATGTGATTGCATTTAGGGCCACCCAAATAATCTCGGATAATCTTCCCATCTCTAGATTATAAACTTAATCACATCTGGAAATACCCTTTTTCCAAATAAAGTAACACTGACAGGTTTCAGAGAGTAGGACCCAATATCTTTGAGGGCCATTATTCAGCCTAATACACTGCTGAATTCCTAAATTCCTCTCTTAAGGTCTGAATTACATATATATACATACATATATATATATATATATATATATATATATATATATATCTTTGTTTGTATACATATTTTCTGTGATTTTATGGGTAAATTCATTTTAAATTTTTAAATATATATAAAAGTAAATATTTTGCTTAATTGGATTCAATGCAAAGTTTGTTGTAGATAAGGATCCACAAGTACACCAGCTGAAAATACAGATATCTTGCTTTTTCCCTGTCATGGGTAACAGGTTCAGAATCTTTTAACTCAATGAGCTGGAATGTTCTGCTAGCTCTACATTTCAGCCTAGTTTCTTAAAGATCGAGCCCTCTCAGATATGGCAGAAGCAGACTGGAGCTCAATAATAAGAATATGCTATCTCAAGAGAAAGTTTCATTGCACTAGCTGGAAGGCAAGAACAAGGCTCATTTTTCAGGGTTATATTTTTTTAAATGGCAGTCTTTTGGTGAAAAAAGAGTTAGGGACATACAGCAAGAGCTGTTACCAGTTGCGAGAAATAATAATACTGGAGTAGATGACCTTTAGCTTTTATTCCAACAATAAAATAAAAAAATTCTATCAAACATGTGCTTCTAATCAACCGTATTTTTATTGCAGGAAATACAGGGCTTTTTATGAGTCCATACCCCTCTCCTTTTAAGCTACGAATGCTGCATCATCTTTTCTTCCCTCTGGTCTTGGGGATGCCGACAACTGTATCACTTTCATCATTTGGATCAGAGATCATCTGATGCCATTCTGGAATCCCTCCCATTGAGATTGGACCAACTGTTATTGAATTTTAAATATCGAACTCTCATATTTAATCTAATTTTATTACCACAATAAACTTTTGGGGAAGATATTTATTCTCATTTTAAAGGACATCAATTTCAATGTATTTCTGATAAGCACAGACGTGTTAGTTTAACTTGGAAGTTAGACATTCAGATTTATCTCAAATTTCTCAGGCTTAGTAGCTGGAATAAGAAATAATGTCTACTGAGTATTCACTCTATATCCTATGCCATACTGTGGACATACATATCTTCCTGACAGTCACACAACCCAGCATTATTAATACCATCATCTGGGGCTGATAAAGAAACATGTTTAGAGGAATTTCCCTGAGAATACAGAGGTATTAAGCTGCAGAGGTGGAATTTAAACCCAGGGCTGTATCTTTAAAAATGTCAACTGTCTCCTTCACAAACTACCTCTGTTGCCCTCAAGTTAAAAATTGTGATGTTTGAACTAAACTAGACAGAAAAAAAGACAAATACTGTATAATTCCACTTATATGAGGTACCTAGAATAGTCAAATTCATGAAGACAGAAAATAGAATGGTGGCTGCCAGGGGCTGGGTAGGGGAGAAATGGGAAGTTATTGTTTAACGGGTACAGAATTTCGGTTGGGGAAGATAAAAATGTTCTGGAGATGGATGGTGGTGATGTTTGCACAACAATGTGGAGGCACTTAATGCTGTTGAGCTGTACACTTAAAAATGGTTGAAATAATAAATTTTATGTTATGTATATTGCACCACAATAAAAAATGTGATTTTCCAGTATATGTTCACTAGTTAAGTGAGAAATTGTTTATGAAAGTCAAGGACACAGGCCCCAACATTTGAGATTCCCAAGGAATTAAATAGCATTTTGCCTCAGACAGAGGACCAAATAAGCACATTTATCTTTCTCATCTCAGATTTCTGTTATTCTATTATTTTTATTGTAAAAGCTTTCCAGAGGCACTTTTTCCCTCTAAAAGGCAGATTAAGACTCCCCTTTTTTAAAAAAGGAAATATTTATCCTCCAATTACTGAAGGTGTCATAAAGAGCAAAATGTGAACTGTTTGGAGACAAAATACAGATGTGCAGTACACAGCCCCTAACTTCGTTTCATAGAGTGCTCTTCATCTAAATGATCCGATGCAACCTTGAGAGGAGATCAGGGAGAGAACTTCTCACCGTGTAGGTACAGCAAGGAAAGAAATGGCGAATTGAAATGTAATGCAGGTGAAGAGTAAGATAAAGCTGTGAATATAAATACAGACAGGAATACAATAAGATGTCTATTATTGATACTTTCATGCACCAAGGAGCTAGGCGTGGTGATTAAGCAAATGAATATAAATCCTATAATTTTTGCTTTCTGACTTTCCCTTGGTTTTATCTCCGTAGGGAGCCATTCAGCTCCAGTTAAGTTTGGTTGCTAGATCCACGATATGGCAGCATTTTGAGTCAAATGGGCACCAAGCATACTTTTGCTTGGTTTAGCTGGAAAAAAAAAAAAGTAGATTGGAAGCACCAGATTGGCTGTCTACACTGCAGATCTGGACTGTCCCCATTAGACATGTCACAACTACTCCCTGGAGTTGACTCACTGGATGGAGTCATTTCAAGGCATCCATACCCGCTATCTGGGAAGCCAACAATAAGGAAAGAGGGTTAAGTAGCTATTACTTTGAAACTAAATTAGATTGTATAGAATTAACTTTGCTTTATTTAAAATGTCCCAGCCATGTACGGGAGGAGAGAGACTCTTGACTTGAATTACTTTTTAAGAGCAAAGAAGGTACAAATGGGGCTTCCCTGGTGGCGCAGTGGTTGAGAGTCTGCCTGCCAATGCAGGGGACACGGGTTCGAGCCCTGGTCCGGGAAGATTCCACATGCCGCAGAGCAACTAGGCCCGTGAGCCACAATTACTGAGCCTGCGCGTCTGGAGCCTGTGCTCCGCAACAAGAGAGGCCAGGATAGGGAGAGGCCCGCGCACCGCGATGAAGAGTGGTCCCCGCTTGCCACAACTAGAGAAAGCCCGCGCACAGAAATGGAGACCCAACACAGCCATAAATAAATACTGTTTAAAAAAAAAAAAAAAAAAAAAAAAAAAGAAGGTACAAATGAGTAACAGGAAGAATCTCATTGTGTGAATGTGAAAAAGTTTTTATCTTGTGGGTTTAAATAAAGTGTGTGTGTGTTTGTGTGTGTGTGTGTGTGTCCTGTGGTTGCAGCAGAAGGGTGTTCAAACATTTGTGAGCTGGTGACATTGTTAAGCTGTAGGCACTATTTGCATGATTTTGGATTTGTTTGCATAATGTGGAAGGAGTGGGGCCCTAAGAGGAGCTTCATTCATAGGTGCTTGAAGATGAAGATGGGGGAGGGGAGCGGGGCAGTGCTGGGAACTGGAGAACCCTGTATATTCAATGTTTTCAGGAAGATCTCCTTGGACTGAGGCTGGGCTCTTTGGAAGGAGGCAGACAGGAGACTGAGGTAAAACACTTTTCCCTAGGGTCTCTTTGAGACTTGGGACACAGCAAAGGTCCAGGAGACAAAGGAGTTGGGAAGAAAGTATTCTACCTTCTTGGAAACATCTTGTCTCCCATATGGCAAAAACCAAGGGAAAAGAATCACTATTTGTATTGGTGACTTTGGGAGGTCCAAGGGGATGGAAAATTTATTACGAAAGTCAGTTTTCTCAAGAAAGACCCTAGCTTCTCGGGAAATGACATCAGCAAGAAGCCTGGCAGAACAGAGGATGATTTGTGAGTACTTGTGGAACAATCCAAGGACCTCCAGAAAACAAAGAGGAGAGACTGTGTGAGGAGCTGGAAATCTGACAACCTGCAAGCAGGAGCCACATTCCAGGGAAACATGAATGAATCTGTTAAAATTATCTGCAGATGGGTGATATTCTGGAAATGCTGCTTACTTACTTCTTTGCTCTTTCACCAGGCCTTTGTGTGCCATATGTTAATTCCATATTTCCAGTCATGGGCTTCTTCCATTTTTAGAGAAATAAATATTGAAAACTCTATTCTTAACAAAGGCCTAGACTTTATTAAAAAAAAAAAAAACTTACTCCACATAGACAAAACCCTGTGTTGCTCTCTCAAACATCATCTCCTCTAACCTTCACCACCAGCCTCCAAAACAGGTGTGCTTTCTGACTCGCTGATGAGGGAAAAGGGCAAGGATACTAACAATGCTTAAGAACCAAATGTATTCTTAATACGTGATGAGCATATTAATAAGTGATGAGCATGATATCAGAAATTTTACCTGCTTTTTCTCATTCAAGCATTATGTCCATCTTGAGAGGTCAGCATTATTTATCCCCTGGGCCAAAAGTAGAAACTGAGATTCAGAAGCACCTTTTCTGAGAGAGACTGACCAGTGACAGCTCTGAAGAAAAACCAGGTAATCCCTTTCCTCTGCATTCTACTGCACACGAATAACATGCTGGAGGTTATGAAGAAACTCAAAAGGGAAAGACAGTCTGCTCTTGCAAAGCTCCATGGATGCAAGAGGGATAGAGGAGCAAAGAGGGAAGGGTGTGCCCAGAGAGAGCATGAGATGAAGCCTAGGGATATCTCTACCCAATACCATGAGTGGCCTTTGTACCTGTTCCCCCAGGAGGCATCACTACAGACGTAGTCTCATTTTCTATCATGGGGATGGTTGACTCTCTCTCCAGTCGTTCAAGGACACCATTCACCTAATCTGCCATGAGCTTTAGACTGAGAGGCTGCCTGTCTAGCAGCAGCTTCCAGCTACCATAATAAGTAAGCTCCAAACTGTTTCTTGACCCTGTTATTTCAAGTTTTGTGCCTTCTTGGCTCCTTGAACCCCCTTCTTGCTGATGTTAAATGTTCTTGTCAAAAGCAACTATTTACAGGCTATTAACAATAGAATGGATGATTAGGCTCTTTCCAGACCTGATGAATAATGCATGCTGCCAGTCAGTGGATTTATGAACCACTACAGTGCTCTTTTAGGAAAAGTGTCATTGAAAAGAATGCTGTTCAGTTTCTGAGATCTGAACAATTTGAAGAAAAAATTGCATTTTGGTGTGTGGAAGAATAAAGTTATTCTTCATGAACTCAATTCTTTTGAGAAACATTAGAGGAAAGTGAAGCTTGTCCAGTTCTGTTTCTTTCAGATATTTTCTTTCTCCTTCTTTCCCCTCATCTTCCCTCTTCTCCTGCTCCTTTGTAGTAACATAGCACTCAGGTACATTAACCCAGAAGCTATACACCTTGTTTTTGCCATTCAATCCATGCCTAGAGGAATCATTGCATTACCATTTAAATCCTAGCCACATTTCCTCTCCTCTCTTTATTTAAAAAAGAAGGCTGGGCTTCCCTGGTGGCGCAGTGGTTGGGAGTCCGCCTGCCGATGCAGGGCACACGGGTTCGTGCCCCAGTCCGGGAAGATCCCACGTGACGCGGAGTGGCTGGGCCCGTGAGCCATGGCCACTGAGCCTGCGCGTCCGGAGCTTGTGCTCCGCAATGGGAGAGGCCACAGCAGTGAGAGGCCCGAGTACGGCAAAAAAAAAAAAAAAAGGCTTATATAAAGTGAGTGTATTCACTGGACTAAGTACTCTTTGTGCAACATGGGTCCCATAGGTGGTTCACTACTGAGTATTCCCTCTAAATACTTATGTTTTCAAGCTTTGTCTGTGGATCTGTTTGGTAAGATCTATCAGCTTGCAGAGACTTGTGGAGAAGAATTCACTGAGTAAGGAAAAAATTGAGATGTACAATCATAATCCAAGATAACAAGGTTAGTCACTGGGAAAAACTAGTTTTGAGACCAGCATTGTGTGGGTTATTTAGACTGTCCTACAGTCCACTCTGGAAAGACTCCTACCTATGTCCTAGAGAGAAGGGATTATGATAAACAGTGAGAACAAAAGAAGGGACAATATCTTTCTCAAAAGCTAGGTAAACGTCAGCTGTTGCTTGTTCCTTGGAGATGTTGAATCATCTGCTATGTTTCATCTTTCTCACTTGACTGTCTATGAATGAAGGACAGTAGAAGGCCACACTGGCATGGGAGGGGCCGCATGCATCTGATGGCATTGAGTGAACAGAGGAAAGGACTCCATGGGGAACAGATGGTTCCACAAATCCAAGGAACCAGCAGCATCTGACACTTGCCTGATTTTTTAAGCACTCCTCCCCCTGGGTTCCAGGACACACTTCTCCTTTATCTCCACCTCCATCCCTGACCTTTTCTACACAGTCTTCTTTATGGGCTTGTTAACAATCTCCTTCTTTAATGTTCTAAGTGTGCAGTGTCTACACTGCCAGAACCATTTATGAATCTGCTTGTGGCTGAGGTTTGCTCACAAAAAGAGCTTCATCCCCCACACTAGGCTCTATAGGTAGATTCCATAGTATCCTTTCTTAGAGATGGAATAAATATATATTGGCTTTATGTCTTCCCACATTCAATTTTGTGAAGTTAGAATGGGATTACCTTATCTAAAAAATGTATCTGGTGCCCATGATGACCAGAGGGCCATGGTCCATGTTAGAAAGTTCTAGAAGCCCTCGCTATTATACTGATTGAAAGAGCTCTGCCTAAACAGAGCAGCCAACAGAGGAACAGCTCCCCTGGTGATCACTATTGCCATAAACTATCCTTACTGCAGGATTCTACTTCAGCTCCACCCTATTCGTTTTGCTTTCTGGTCTCTGTAGTATGGGATTCCTAAGAGGAAGCTTCCGGAATTCATAAGTGCAAGGGAGTTAGTGTCCATAGGGTGATCTTGGCCAATGGGAGACTAGAGCAGGTGGATGACTGCCACTCTGTTCCATCATTTGGGTGAGTAATTCTACTCACCTCCTCGGAGTGTGTACTTGGGAGTGAGCTTAGCTGCCCACAGCATAGACCCATCAGGTCTACCCCTTTCTTTCTCCTTCTCTCTTTTACTCTTCTCAGGTCCCCATTCTACTTCTCTGGTCACTTCTTCAAATGAACTAAATACATGCAAGCCCTGTTCTAGACTCTGCTTTGGGGGACCAGGGTACAGTCCAAGATAAGATCTCAGTTAAGGTTTGATTTTGCCTCTCTTTTAAGCAGCCTACAGAATCTTTAAGAGTCATCTTCCTAATTCTTTCCTCTGGTCTAGGTTTTTCATATTTCTTCTTTCCACCTCTTTTCCTTCAACTCTTTCCCATCCTCCATGTCCCTGTCTCCTATTCTTGTACAAAGTAATGACAGTCTTTATGGGCATTAATTTGCTTACTGATTTGTCTGTTTTGCCTAACAACCAATATCTTTCCTTTTCAGAAAATCCCTGACACTGAAAGAGAGTCTTGCTGGGAGGCAGAGCCTTGCCTTTTCCTAAAGTTATCCAAACTAGGAGGCGGTTTCTCTCTTTGGCTGTCCCCTGGCAACTAGAACATGGGCACATAGTCCAGGTTGGCCAGTTGGATGCTTCCACCTGGGACTGTGATGCTTAAATGACTGAAACAAAAACACAGGGATTGTTGCCCAAATATTCACAGTAGAAGTCATGGGGTCAAGAGTGAAGCCCTGGAAGCACTTAGTGACCATGTCAGTGGCGGTAGTGATATTATTCTAGCCAGTCTGCCCTTTGCATGTGCCCTTGACTCTACCTCTGATGTCCAGGCTTCCTGCCCATCTTCCAAGCCTGGTCTTACAGCCTCCCTTCCTGCCCAGTAGTCTTTTATTCATTACTTTTTAGCCTGCGTTAGCTAGAACCTGTCTCTGTTGCTTGTGACAAAGAACACAGGGTACTTTTTCCTTTCAAAGTCCCCTTTTGGATTCAGGTTAAATTCATACTTTTACAGGTAGCCTGGTTATCCCTGAGAATATTACTAGTTAACCTCTGTTTGGGGATTTCTCTGAAAAGATCCTCTATCCTCTCCCTATATGTTCTGCTTCTCTCTTCTCTCTGTATCCCTTTCAATGTTATATATCCTTTTAAAAGCTCCTCCTTCTATAAACACTCCTCCAAGCACAGCGCAACAAGATGCCTGGCCCATCAGCAAGTTGCATCCCACCTTCCACATTCACCCTTGGTTACATCTATTCTGCTGCTACACAGGGCTTCTTGTATCCCAGATGATTCGAGCAAAGTCCGTTTTGTCACAATCACTGAAAACCTCTTGTGGCAAGCTAGGTGATTCTCTTTTTTCAGTAATGGCGAACTAACAAGTGAAATCATTGTTTTGAATCTTCTGCATAGGAATCCTGAAAGCAGAGTGAGAAACTGCTTTTGAAAAATATATAAACTTTGAAAGAAATCAAAGGTATAAAAAGTATACTTACATTGAATCACACTGTGCCTCTCCATTTCCATCGGATCAATGGACACTTGCTCTGACAGCTTTTGCCTTTGGAAGAGCTTTATGCTTTAGGGTGCAATATCCATTCACGTCATCCATGGAATATGAAACATGACATCTACAGCAGGCTTCTTTCATATTCCTTGCACTGTCTGTTCTCAGACAATGCACACAGGTAGCAGGAATGGAATTTTCCACAACTCTAGGGGGTGTTATTCATACCCCAGTCTTTGTGAAGGACTATCCCTGGCATTTTGCCAATGCACAATCAGCACAGCCATGGGCAGCCACCCTGCAGAGTGAGAAACACAGAAACAGGTATTATTAGAACTGAAGGAATGATTCCCTGGTCCCTTTGAATAAAACCCCCAGTGGGTGTGCAATCAATTCCCAATAGAAGGACTGAAGTCTGGGTTGCTTTATACGCAGCAAAGAAATGTCTCATTTATATTCCACTTTAGAGATAAGGAAAAGGTATTTAAAGGCTATTTAGTCACTCCCTGGCACTTGAAACTTATGGATGGCTCTGTCAAAAGTGAAGATTTTAAAACTGAATAATAAAACCACTTTAGAAGATAACTACCAGGATTTTTTTTCTTTCTCCTTTTTCTAAGGTGAATGTGAATATGAATTGGTGTCATAGACACAGGAAGTTTACTAAACGATTTTCCCACTGGGGGAGAAAACTGCCCCTCCCATCTCCTGCAGAAAGGACTGCTGATGGCAAGGCCAGATTCCCCCCACTGACTTCTTCCCCTTTGGAGCTTCTGCAGGAAGAGTCCATTGTTTTCATAGAAGCACCTAATAGGGTTAGTGATTCTTTTTCTCTGTGGATGTTGCTAGTCAATGACAAATGCCATCTACAGGGGCAGACGATCTTTATCCTATAATATAGCAGTCTCAATGGTGTCCTCAAATCATAACTCCCTCCTAGGAGAGTTCTATTTCTGCAACCTGAGTGCCCTGACAGGGCTGCCCTGAGCTGGGTATGGTTCAGATTTCAGAGATTAGAACCTGCTAGAAGCATTGAAACAATTGAAGATTAATAATGAATTACACAACTGTTACTGTGAACTAAGGAAACTAGTGGAAATGAACCTGGGGCTATTTCCTTATCAATTCAGGAGAAAAATCTCCCCAGGCAATCTGACTGTGGGTATCAAAGTGTAAATGACACACAGCTTTGGTCAACTAATTCAACACCTGGGAATATTTAAAAATTTAATTTAATTTTAAAATAGTGAACATTTTCACATGATTCAAATTTGAAAATACTAAAATAAAGTACATAATTAAAACTCTCTCACACTCTGTCCTCTAAAGATCAACTTCCCCAACCATAGAAGCAACCAGTATTGTTTCCAGTGTTTCTTTTCTCTAGAGATACTTATGGACCATACAAACAAGTACACAGATAGGTTCCTCTCTCCACTTTTTAAAATAAAAATTAGAGCATCTACACTTTTCTTTGGATTTTTAAAAACTAAATAATTGGGGGCGGGTATAATTTTAGGTTTACTGAACAGTTACAAAGGTAACACAGAGTTTCTCTATACCCTTTATCCAGTTTCTAGTAATGTTAACATCTTACATTCCTATGGTTCATCTGTGAAGACTAAGAAATTAAAATCAGTACACTACTATTAATGACACTGCAGACTTTATTTAGACTTCATACAGATTCTTTTTCAGATTCTTTTACATTATAAGTTATTACAAGATATTGAACATAGTTCCCTGTGCTATACAGTAGGTCCTTGTTGTTTATCTATTTTATGGATAGTAGTGTGTATCTGTTAATCCCAAACTCTTAATTTTTTCCCACCCCTGTTTTCCCCTTTGGTAATTATCAGTTTGTTTTCTAGTCTATGAGTCTATTTCTGTTTTATAAGTAAGTTCATTTGTATCATTTTTTAAGAGTCTACATATAGGTGATATCATATGATATTTGTCTTTATACGTCCAACTTAGTTCACTTAGTACGATAATCTCTAGACCTACCCATGTTTCTGCAAATGGCATTATTTCATTCATTTTATGGCTGAGTAACATTCCGTCACATATATATCATATCTTCTTTATCCATTCATCTGTTGATGGACACTGAAGTTGCTTCCTCGTCTTGTTATTATACATAGTGCTGCTATGAACATTGGGGTGCATGTATCTTTTTGAATTAGAGTTTTTGTCTTTTCTGGATTGCACTTAAACATAGATTTTTTTCCCCTCCATCCCCCTGTCTGTCTCTCTCCTTCCCTCCCTTTATTCTAATTATATAGTAAAATTAATGTATGTGTGTGTGTGTGTGTGTGTGTGTGTGTGTTGGGTGATGTATGGTGGCATCAATTTTTTTAAATCAAATCAAACCTTTACTTGTTCTTTTAACATCTTTATTGGACTATAAGTGCTTTACAATGTTGTGTTAGTTTCTGCTGTGTAACAAAGTGAATCAGCTATACATATACATATATCCCCATATCTCCTCCCCCTTGTGACTCCCTCCCACCCTCCCAATCTCATCCCTCAAGGCAGTCACAAAGCATTGAGCTGATCTTCCTGTGTTGTGCAGCTGCTTCCCACTAGCTATCTATTTTACATTTGGAAGTGTATTTATGTCCATGCTACTCTCTCACTTCATCCCAGCTTACCCTTCCCCCTCCCCGTGTCCCCAAGTCCATTCTCTACGTCTGTGTTTTTATTCCTGTCTTGCCCCTAGGTTCATCAGAACCAAGTTTGTTTTAGATTCCATATATATGTGTTAGCATATGGTATTTGTTTTTCTCTTTCTGACTTACTTCACTCTGTATGACAGACACTAGGTCCATTCACCTCACTACAGAAAACTCAATTTCTTTTTATAGCTGAGCAATATTCTATTGTATATATGTGCCACATCTTCTTTATCCATTCATCTGTCAATGGACACTTAGGTTGTTTCCATGTTCTGGCCATTGTAAATAGTGCTGCAGTGAACATTGTGGAACATGTCTCTTTTTGAATTATGGTTTTCTCAGGCTTTATGCCTAGTAGTGGGATTGCTGGGTCATATGGTAGTTCTATTTTTAGTTTTTTAAGGAACCTTCATACTGTTCTCTATAGTAGCTGTATCAATTCACATTCCCACCAACAGTGCAAGAGGGTTCCCTTTTCTCCACACCCTCTCCATCATTTATTGTTTGTATATTTTTTGATGATGACCACCTTACTGGTGTGAGGTGATACCTCACATTGTGCTTTTGATTTTCATTTCTCAATGATTAGTGATGTTGAGCATCCTTTTGTGTGTTTGTTGGCAATCTGTATATCTCCATTGAAGAAATGTCTATTTAGGCCTTCTGCCCTTTTTTGGTTTGGGTCTTTTGTTTTTTTCATATTGAGCTGCTTATATATTTTGGAGATTACTCCTTTGTCAGTTGCTTCATTTGCAAATATTTTCTCCCATTCTGAGGGTTGTCTTTTCATCTTGTTTATGGTTTCCTTTGCTGTGCAAAAGCTTTTAAATTTCACTAGACTCCTAATAGCCAAAGCAATCTTGAGAAAGAAAAATGGAACTGGAGGAATCAGGCTCCCTGACTTCAGACTATACTACAAAGCTACAGTAATCAAGACAGTATGGTACTGGCACAGAAACAGAAATATAGATCAATGGAACAGAATAGAGAGCCCAGAAATAAACCCATGCACATATGGTCACCTTATCTTTGATCCAGGAGGCAAGAATATACAATGGAGAAAACACAGCATCTTAAATAAGTGATGCTGGGAAAACTGGACAACTACATGTAAAAGAATGAAATTAGAACACTTCCTAACACCATACATAAAACTAAATTCAAAATGGATTAAAGATCTAAATGTAAGGTCAGACACTATAAAACTCTTATACAGTAACAGGCAGAACACTCTATGACATAAATCACAGCAAGATCCTTTTGGACGCAACTCCCAGAAAAATGGACATAGAAACAAAAATAAACAAAAGGTTGCATGATTTTTAACACATGTATTAGAAAACCACTACCATAGTCTGTTTACACATAGTTCCACCTCCCTTAAAAGTCCCCTCACTTCTCCCACCCGTTCTCCCTGGCAACCACTGTTCTGTTGTCTACTGTAGTTCACTATAATTTTAAATTTTTGAGAATATCATAAAAATGGAATCATGTAGTTTGTAACCTCTTGAGACTGGTTTCTTTTACTCAAAACGATGCTCTTGAGTTGTTGCATATATCAATACCTATCAGTTCCTTTTCATTGTGAGTAGTGTTCCCAATGGATGCACCACTGTTTGTTTATTCATTCACCCAGTGAAGGATATTTGGTTTGGTTTTGTTTAACTTACTCTTTCTTGAAATGCTGAAGACTTTATCCTAACCATAGACAAACATTCCTAATGAAGCATTATTGTTCTTATTTTTAAATCTAAAACTAATTTGGGATTGTGGGGAAAAAAAATCATACAAAAGCAAAGAAAAAAAATGTGGATCTCTCTTCTGACCCTAAATACACATGAAAACAATAACAAGCTCTTAACAGCTTTCTTTGCCTCCATCCAGACTTGCTTTATGTCTTACATTCCTTTTTTAAAACTTTTCAATATTAATCATACACTTTAAATGTATATCACACATTTTTGAAAGATATATTGTGTATGTTTACAGTTTGGAGAATAATGATAAAATAATCACTTTGGTGCCCACCATGCAGTTTAAAAAGAGATCAATCCAGGAACCTCTGTATTCTTGTGCACCTTCCCCCAGTACATACCCCTGTGGCCCCCACAGGCATGACCATCATTTTATCTTTGTGTTCATCATTCCCTGATTTCACTTACAGTTTCGCTATATACTTATGTATGTATTCCCAAGCAGCACATTGATAAGTTTTGTCTCTTTTTTTTTTTTTTTTTTTTTTGCAGTTCGCGGGCCTCTCACTGCTGTGGCCTCTCCCTGCTGCGGAGCACAGGCTCCAGACACGCAGGCCCAGCAGCCACGGCCCATGGGCCCAGCCACTCTGCGGCACGCGGGATCCTCCCAGACCGGGGCACGAACCCGCGTCCCCCGCATCGGCAGGCAGACTCACAACCACTGCGCCACCAGGGAAGCCCAGTTTTGTCTGTTTTTGATCTTTAATAAATGGAATCATGCTGTATGTGTTCTTTTATATTTGTTTATTTTTTTCACTAAATTTGAATTTTTGAGATCCATTCATGTTGATGCATAGATTGCGTGAATATATCTAAGTTTATATATCTGCTCCATATTTGAAAAATCTTTGTGTGTTTAAAAGAAAATTTTTGTGTGATTCCAAGCAATGCTGCCAACAGCATTCCTGTATATGGCTTAGGAGTGGAATTGCTGTGTAGAGAGATATGTGTATTTTTCCCTTTATTGGGCAGTGCAAATTGTACCTAAAATAGTTTGTCAAAGTTATATTCTGATCAGCAGTGTATAGAGTATTTCTCACTCTGTATCCTCGCCAACACTTTATTCTATAGATCTTCTTAATTTTTACCAATTTAGTGGGTATGGAATGGAATCTAATCTTGGTTTTACTTTGTATTTTCCTGACTACCAATGGGTTGCAGCATATTGAGTTTGAGTGTTTTGACAACTCTTGGTTCTTCTTTAATGAAATTCTTATATAAGAAATGATTATTATACCTTTTGTTCATTGAAATGGGATGTTTTATCTTTTCATTATTGTCTCAAAGCAGTTTTAAAGTAAAATAAAATAAATCAGTGCAGAACCATGCACAAGAAAAAAAAGAAATACTAAAGAATTTATTATGCATCTTGGATAAAGCTATAAACAAAGTGAAAAAATATGAGATATATTGGTAAACCATGATCATGAACATTCATAAAATACCTATTATAACAAAGTGTTATTAAGCCCTTCTTATTTGTAGAAGTTTATAACTTTGAATATAGAACTTTAGATATCAATATGCATAAAGCAAAACAACTTTTTCCCCTTTTGGTCAACAGAAAAAAAAAATACAATTGAATGAATAACTATTCATCTATTTTGTCTTATATGGGTTTCTTTGTTTTTTTTAAGGTATCTCCAGGTCTTGTCTTATTATATGATAAGCACTCGTCAAATAATATTGATTTGATTTTGATTTAATAAATGTCTTTCTTTCTATGTATTTTTCTTTCAATAAAGGATAATTAAATTATATTTTTAAAATCTGAATACTAATCCTTTTTGGGCTATAAATGTTGCACATATCATCTCCCAGTTGTATGGCTCACGTTTTTATCTCTTTAAAGTATCTTTGATGAACTGAAGTTTATTGCTGGTGAATTCATCATTTTTCCTCTAAGATGTGTGTTTTTTGCTTTTCATTTAGAAATTCTTTACAACCTCAGTATCATGAAGATATTTCTATATATTCTTTTCTAAAAGTTATAAAGTTAGATATTTCCATTTAAGTTCTTAATCTCTCTGGAACTGATGGAACACAGTGTGATTAAGAGCAATGATTTTAAAATCAGGCCATCTGAGTTTTGAGTCACCATTCTCATCAATTAATTGGTAAATTTCAGCCTATGCAAATTCTTACCTGAATAAATTTCATCCTGGACAAGTTACTAGAGCTCTCTATTTCTTAACTTATCGTTTGTAAAGTAAGGATAATTATAACCTCTGTCAGACTGTGATTCGAGTTTAAAATGAGTTAATATATAAGTACTAGAAATCTGACTTAAACCCTAATTGTGTATGATATATGGTAGAAGCCCAATTTTATATCTTCACATAGATAATTTAGTTGTCCCAGCATCATTTATTAAATAATATATCTTTCCTCACTGATCTCCAATTCCACTGTGTCATATACCAGATTCTGTGTGTGTGTGTGTGTGTGTGTGTGTGTGTGTGTGCTTATGTGTGTATATATGTGTGTGTGTGTTTTGAGGCTATTTTCCATTGACCCATTTGTATATTCCTGCACAAATAATGCATTTTTGTTACGACTATAAGTTTCATAAGGGTCTTGATTATTGATAGGGAAATTTTTTCCAGTTTATTCTTCTTCTTTGGGGATATCTTGCTAATCTTGGTTCTTTGTTCTTTGATATAAATTTGAGAATTATTAAGATCCATGAAAAAGAAAGATTGGATTATTTATTGGAATTGCATTGAATTCAGCTGGGAAGAACCAACATATTTAGGGTATTGTGGATTAGCCTCTCTGTCTTTTAAATGTACTTTAATAAAATTTTATAATTTTCCACAAAATGGTCTTGCACAACCTACATTAAATTTATTCTTAATCGCCTTACTCTATGTTGCTCTGATAAATGCTGCTTTACTTAAAATTGAATTTTATAATTATTTTTTCCTGTTGAATAAAATGCAGTTGCCTTATTTTTATATATTAAGCAATATGCCTAAACTCTTGTGAATTTTAATAATTGTACTTACTTTTTAGTGGAGGTTTCACTATATAAGTAACCATATCTTTTTCCAATATTGAAAGTTTTGCTTCTTACTTTTCACTCTCTGTATGTTTTGTTTCTTTATGCCTTATTGAATTATCCAGGCCCTTCAGTTTTCTGTGGAATAAGAGGGATAATGGCAGTCATTTTATTTTATTTCTGATTTTAAAAGGAGTGCTTTCAATGTTTCAACATTGGCTCAGCTGTTTGCTGTAGATTTATTATGATCCACTTCCATTCTCAGTTTGTTAAGAGATTTGTCATAAGTAGTTGTCAAATTTTATCAAATGTTTCTTCTGCACCTATTAAGATTGGATAAAGAATTTTGTAGCTTTTAAATTTTTCTGAAATATTTCACATAATATTCAAATTTGTCTCTTGAATATTTAACAGAACTTCCTAATATCATCTGGACTGAATTTGTGGGAGAATCTGTGACTGCTGAGTTGACTTATTTAAAGACTATAATAAGGTGCTGCTTTTAAATATTTCTCCTTAAGTGATCTTGATAAATCATACTTTTCAAAGGATTTGCCCATTTATGTAAATTGTCAATTATATTGGTGTGGAATTTTAAAAAAATGTTCTATCAGTAATTTGCACTACACTTATAAATTGTATTGTAATAATTTCTTATTGTGACTCTCCTTTTTTAAATCACTCTTGGAGGAGTCTTATAGTTTATTATTCTTCTCAAGGAAACAACTTTGACAGTGCTAATCCCCTATAGTATATTGATATTTTGTGTTTATTCATTTTTTCTCTTATCTTATTTCCCTTTTGTCTACTTTTCTGTGTTTATTTTGTTTCTCTTTTCTATGATTTGGTAATTTGTTTTGTCTAAATCATTAATTATCAGGTTTTGGGGAGGGTGGTTTTTTGGGAAACATTATATTTTATTTTATTTATTTTCTTAATTTTTAAAAACACCTTTATTGGAGTATAATTGCTTTACAATGTTGTGTTAGTTTTGGCTGTATAACAAAGGGAATCAGCTATATGTATACAAATATCCCATATCCCATCCCTCTTGCGCCTCCCTCCCACACTCCCTATCCCACCCCTCTAGGTGGTCACAAAGCACTGAGCTGCTGTCCCTGTGCTACGCCGCTGCTTCTCACTAGCTATCTATTTTACATTTGGTAGTGTATATATGTCAATGTCACTGTCTCACTTCGTCCCAGCTTACCCTTGCCCCTCCCCAAGTCCACAAGTCCATTCTCTATGTCTTTGTCTTTATTCCTGTCCTGCCCCTAGGTTCTTCAGAACCATTTTTTTTTTTAGATACCATGTATATGTGTTAGTCTATGGTATTTGTTTTCCTCTTTCTGACTTATTTCACTCTGTATGACAGACTCTTGGTTCATCCACCTCACTACAAATAACTCAGATTCATTTCGTTTTATGGCTAATATCCATTGTATATATGTGCCACATCTTCTTTATCCATTCATCTGCTGATGGACACTTAGGTAGCTTCCATGTCCTGGCTATTGTAAATAGAGCTGCAATGAACATTGTGGTACATGACTATATTTGAATTATGGTTTTCTCAGGCTTTATGCCCAGTAGTGGGATTGCTGTGTCATATGGTAGTTCTATTATTAGTTTTTTAAGGAACCTCCAAACTGTTCTCCATAGTGGCTGTATCAATTTACATTCCCACCAATGTTGCAAGAGGGTTCCCTTTTCTCCATACCCTCTCCAGCATTTATTGTTTGTAGATTTTTTTGATGATGGCCGTTCTGCCTGGGATGAGGTGATACCTCATTGTGGTTTTGATTTGCATTTCTCTAATGATTAGTGATGTTGAGCATCCTTTTATATGTTTGTTGGCAATCTGTATATCTTCTTTGGAGAACTGTCTATTAGCTCTTCTGCTCTTTTTTGGATTGGGTTGTTTGTTTTTTTGATATTGAGCTGCTTGTTTATTTTGAAGATTAGTATTTTGTCCATTGACTCATATGCAGCTATTTTCTCCCATTCTGAGGGTTGTCTTTGCATTTTGTTTATGGTTTCCTTTGCTGTGCAATAGCTTTTAAGTTTCATTAGGTCCTGTTTGTTTATTTTTGGTTTTATTTCCATTTGTCTAGGAGGTGGGTCAAAAAGGATCTTGCTGTGATTTATGTCATAGAGTGTTCTGCCTATGTTTTCCTCTGAGAGTTTTATAGTGTATGGCCTTACATTTAGGTCTTTAGTCCATTTTGAGTTTATTTTTGTGTGGTGTTAGGGAGTGTTCTAATTTCATTCTTTTACATGTAACTGTCCAGTTTTCCCAGCTCCACATATTGAAGAGGCCATCTTTTCTCCATTGTATATTCTTGACTCCTTTATCAAAAATAAGGTAACCATATGTGCATGGGTTTATCTCTCAGCTTTCTATCCTGTTCCATTGATCTATATTTCTGTTTTTGTGCCAGTATCATATTGTCTTGATTACTGTAGCTTTGTAGTATAGTCTAAAGACAGGGAGCCTGATTCCTCCAGCTCTGTTTTTCTTACTCAAGATTGTTTTGGCTATTCGGGGTCTTTTGTGTTTCCATAAAAATTGTAAACGTTTTTGTTCTAGTTCCATGAAAAATGCCATTGGTAGTTTGATACAAATTGCATTGAGTCTGCGGATTGTTTTGGGTGGTATAGTCATTTTCACAGTGTTGATTCTTCCAATCCAAAACCATGATATATCTCTCCATCTGTTTGTATCATCTTTAATTTCTTTCACCAATGTCTTATACTTTTCTGCATACAGGTCTTTTGTCTCCTTAGGTAGGTTTATTCCTAGGTATTTTATTCATTTTGTTGCAATGGTAAGTGGGAGTGTTTCCTTAATTTCTCTATCAGATTTTTCATCTTTAGTGTATAAGAATACAAGAGATTTTCTGTGCATTAATTTTGTATCCTGCTATTTTACTAAATTCATTGATTAGCCTGAGTAGTTTTCTGGTAACATCTTTAGGATTTTCTATGCATAGTATCATGTCATCTGCAAACAGTGACAGTTTTACTTTTATTCTTCTGATTTGGATTACTTTTATTTCTTTTTCTTCTCTGATTGCTGTCACTAAAACTTCCAAAACTATGTTTCATAATAGTGGTGAGAGTGGGCAATCTTGTCTTGTTCCTGAAATGGTGGAAATGTTTTCAATTTTTCACCATTGAGAGAGAAGTTGGCTGTGGGTTTGTCATTTATGGCCTTCATTATGTTAAGGTAAGTTCCCTCTATGCCTACTTTCAGGAGAGCTTTTATCCTAAATCGGTGTTGAATGTTGTCAAAAGCTTTTTCTACATTTATTGAGATTATCATATGGTTTTTATTCCTTAATTAGTTAATATGGTATATCACATTAGTTGATTTGCATATATTGAAGAATCCTTGCATTCCTGGGATAAACCCCACTTGATCATGGTGTATGATCCTTTTAAAGTGCTGTTGGATTCTGTTTGCTCCTACTTGGTTGAGGATTTTTGCATCTATGTTCATCAGTGATATTGGCCTGTAGTTTTCTTTCTTTGTGACGTCTTTGTCTGGTTTTGTTATCAGGGTGATGGTGGCCTCGTAGAATGAGTTTAGGAGTGTTCCTCCCTCTGCTATATTTTGGAAGAGTTTGAGAAGGACAGGTGTTAGCTCTTTTCTAATTGTTTGTTAGAATTTGCCTATGAAGCTATCTGGTCCTGGGTTTTTGTTTGCTGGAAGATTTTTAATCACAATTTCAATTTCAGTGTTTGTGATTGTTCTGTGTATATTTTCTATTTCTTCCTGGTTCAGTCTCGGAAGGTTGTGCTTTTCTACGAATTTCTCCAGTCCTTCCAGGTTTTCCATTTTATTGACATATCGTTGCTTGCAGTAATCTCTCATGATTCTTTGTATTTCTGCAGTGTCAGTTGTTACTGCTCCTTTTTCATTTCTAATTCTGTTGATTTGAGTCTTTTCCCTTTTTTTTTCTTGATAGGTCTGGCTAATACTTTATCAGTTTTGTTTATCTTCTTAAAGAACCAGCTTTTAGTTTTATTGATCTTTGCTATTGTTTACTTCATTTCTTTTTCATTTGTTTCTGGTCTGATTTTTATGATTTCTTTCCTTCCGCTAACTTGCGGGGTTTTTTGTTCTTCTTTATCTAATTGCTTAAGGTGCAAGGTTAGGTTTATATTTGAGATTTTTCTTGTTTCTTGAGGTAGGATTGTATTGCTATAAACTCCCCTCTTAGAACTGTTTTTGCTGCATCCCATCGGTTTTGGTTCATTGTGTATTCATTGTCATATGTTTCTAGGTTTTTAAAATTTCCTATTGATTTCTTCAGTGATCTCTTGGTTATTTAGTAGTGTATTGTTTAGCCTCCATGTGTTTGTATTTTTAAAAGGTTTTTTCCCTGTAATTGGTATCTACCATCATAGCATTGTGGTCAGAAAAGATACTTGATGCAATTTCAATTTTCTTAAATTTACCAAGGCCTGATTTGTGACCCAACATATAACCTATCCTGGAGAATGTTCCATGAACACTTGAGAAGAAAGTGCATTCTGTTGTTTTTGGATGGAATGCCCTATAAACATCAATTAAGTCCATCCTGTTTTATGTGTCATTTAAAGCTTGTGTTTCCTTATTTATTTTCTCTTTGGATGATATGTCCATTGGTGAAAGTGGGCTGTTAAAGTTCCCTACTATGATTATGGTACTGTCGATTTCCTCTTTTATGGCTTTTAGCATTTGCCTTATGTATTGAGGTGCTCCTGTATTGGGTGCATAAATATTTACAATTGTTGTGTCTTCTTCTTGGATTGATTCCTTGATCATTGTGTAGTGTCCTTCTTTGTCTCTTGTAATAGTCTTTATTTTTAAGTCTATTTTGTCTGGTATGAGAATTGCTACTCCAGCTTTCTTTTGATTTCCATTTGCATGGGATATCTACTTCCATCCCCTCACTTTCAGTCTGTATGTTTCCCTAGGTCTGAAGTGGGTCTCTTGTAGACAGCATATATATGAGTCTTGTTTTTGTATCCATTCAGCCAGTCTATGTCTTTTGGTTTGGGCATTTAATCCATTTATATTTAAGGTAATTATTGATATGTATGTTCCTATTTCCATTTTCTTAATTGTTTGGGGTTTGTTATTGTAGGTCTCTTCCTTCTCTTTTGTTTCTTGCCTAGAGAAGTTCCTTTAGCATTTGTTGTAAAGCTGATTTGGTTGTGCTGATTTCTCTTAGCTTTGGCTTGTATGTAAAGGTTTTAATTTCTCCATCAAATCTGAATGAGATCCTTGCTGGGTAGAGTAATCTTTGTTGTAGGTTTTTCCCTTTTGTCACTTTAAATATGTCCTGCCACTCCCTTCTGGCTTGAAGAGTTTCTGCCGAAAGGTCAGCTGTTAACCTTATGGGGATTCCCTTGTATGTTATTTGTTGCTTTTCCCTTGCTGCTTTTAATATGTTTTCTTTGTATTTAATTTTTGATAGTTTGATCAATATGTGTCTTTGCATGTTTCTCCTTTGATTTATTCTGTATGGCACTCTCTGTGCTTCCTGGACTTGATTAACTATTTCCTTTCCCATATTAGGGAAGTTTTCAGCTATAAGCTCTTCAAATATTTTCTTAGTCCCATTCTTTTGTTCTTCTTCTCGGACCCTTATAATTCGAATGTTGGTGTGTTTAATATCATCCCTGAGGTCTCTGAGAATGTCCTCAATTCTTTTCAGTCTTCTTTCTTTATTCTTCTCTGCTGTAGTTATTTCCACTATTTTATCTTTCAGGTCACTTATCCGTTCTTCTGCCTCAGTTATTCTGCTATTGATTCCTTCTAGAGAATTTTTAATTTCATTTATTGTGTTTTCATCACTGTTTGTTTGCTCTTTAGTTCCTCTATATCCTTGTTAAACATTTCTTGTAGTTTCTCCATTCTATTTCCAACATTTTGGATCATCTTTACTATCATTACTCTGAATTCTTTTTCAAGTAGACTGCCTATTTCCTCTTCGTTTGTTTGGTCTGCTGGGTTTTTACTCTGCCTCTTCATCTGCTGTGTATTTCTCTGTCTTCTCATTTTGCTTAACTTACTGTGCTTGGGGTCTCATTTTTGCAAGCTGCAGGTGCATAGTTCCTATTGTTTTTGGTGTCTGCTCCCAGTGGGTAAGGTTGTTTCAGTGGGTTGTGTAGGCTTCCTGGTGGAGGGGACTGGTGTCTGTGTTCTGGTGGTTGAGGCTGGATCTTGTCTTTCTGGTGGGCAAGACCATATCAGGTGGTGTGTTTTGAGGTCTGTGTGAATTTAGTATGATTTTAGGCACCTCCTCTGCTAATGGGTGGCATTGTGTTCCTGTTTTGCTATTTGTTTTTCATGTGGTGTCCAGCACTGGAGCTTGCTGGCTGTTGAGTGGAGCTGGGTCTTTACATTGAGAGGCAGATCTCTGGGAGAGTTTCCACTGATTGATATTTCTTGTGGCTGGAAAATCTCTGGTGGTCCAATGTCCTGAACTTGGCTCTCCCACCTCAGAAGCTCAGGCCTGACACCTGGCCAGTGTACCAAGACCCTGTCAGTCACATGGCTTAGAATAAAAGGAGAAAAAAAGAAAGAATAATAAATAAATAAAATAAAGTTACTAAAATAAAAAAATTTTTGTAATAATAAAATTTTTATGTAATAAAAAAAAGAGCAATGAAACCAGTAAACAAATCCACCAATGATAACAAGTGCTAAAACTCTACTAAGATAAAGATAAAAATCAGAAACTAGTCTGTCATAGACAGCAAACCCCAAGTCTAAAGTTGCTCCCAAAGTCCACTGTCTCAATTGTGGGATGATTTGTTGTCTCTTCAGGTATTGCACAGATTCAGAGTACATCAAGTTGATTGTGGAGATTTAATTCACTGCTCCTGAGTCTGTACAGAGAAATTTCCCTTTCCTTTCTTTGTTCACATAGCTCCTGGGGTTCAGCTTTGGATTTGGCTCCACCTCTGCATGTAGGTTGCCCTCTGTCATCTTTTCTTCATCCAGACAGGAGGGAGTTAAAGGAGCGGCTGATTAGGGGGCTCTGGCTCACTCAGACCAGGTGGAGGGATGGGTACAGAATGTGAGGCAAGCCTGCAGCACCAGAGACCAGCGTGACATTGCAACAGCCTGAGGCATGCTTTGTGTTCTCCTGGGAAGTTATCCCTGGATCACAGGACCCTGGCAGTCACAGGCTGCTCAGGCTCTCAGGGCGGGAGGTGTGAATAGTGACCTGCATTTGCACACAGTATTCTTGGTGGGTGCAGGAGCAACCTTAGCATTTCATGCCCATCTCTAGGGTCTGCGCTGATAGCTGCAGCTTGCACCCTTCTCTGAAACTCATTTAGATGGTGTTCTGAATCTCATCTCCTCATGCACCCTGAAACAATGGTCTCTTGACTCTTAGACAGTTCCAAACTTTTTCCTGGACTCCCTCCCAGTTAGCTGTGGTGCACTAGCCTGCTTCAGGCTGTGTTCATGCAGCCAACCCCAGTACTCTCCCTGGGACCTGAACCCCAAAGCCTGAGCCTCAGATCTCAGCCCCCACCCACCCCAGCTGTGAGCAGACAAGCCTCTCAGGCTGGTGAGTGCTGGTCAGCACTGATCCTCTGTGTGGGAATCTCTCCACTTTGCCCTCTGCACCCCTGTTGCTGCACTCTCCTCCGTGGCTCTGAATCTTCCCCCCACCATCTCCGCCAGTGAAGGGGCTTCCTACTGTTTGGAAACTTTTCATCCTTCACAGCTCCCTCCCAGAGGTGCAGGTCCTGTCCCTATTCTTTCATCTCTGTTTTTTCTCTCTTTTTTTGCCCTACCCAGGTATGTGGGGATTTTCTTGCCTTTGGGGAAGTCTGAGGTCTTGCCAGTGTTCAGTAGGTGTTCTGTAGGAATAGTTTCACACGTAGATGTATATTTGATGTGTTTGTGAGGAGGACGTTGATCTCCATGTCTTACTCCTCTGCCATCTTGAAGGTCCTCTGTCTCAGGTTTTGTTTTAATACAATCTGCTCAAGCTATACATTTCCTTTAAATATTACATTAACTCTATCTCATAAATTTTAATACCTTTCATGCAAGTAATGGCCAAGCAGCATGTATGTCAGTCTGCAGGACTGTGCACATTTGGAAAAAATCATCGGGCAGGATAGGATCAGGAATGCAGGTCTCTCACATCTGTATGCCCTCCCAGCACTGCTCACAGCAATCTGGAAGGCTCAGATGTCACAATCTGGGAGGGGGAACCTAAGTCTTGGGTATACAAGCTAGGAAAGTACTGGCTTTTACACTGTTGGGATTAGGAGCTGGGACTCAATAGCAATATGATATGGGAGGACCCATTCTCCAGTCCTATCTTGCCTTTTCCATGCTCATGGCTGGGTAAGCACCAGTTCTTCCTTGGGCATAATTCTGGGACTGGGACCTGAACCCTGGTTGGCCTAAAGTTCTGAGCCTGGGCAGATTTCTAGAGCTTTGCATGCAACCAACCTCTGTTAGGGGATGCCAGCCTGCAGAGGAACAGTATTTTTCTTGTTCTTACTGCTCAGTATTGGTTTTGGTATCAGTCAGTTCTAAGTATTTTTCTAATTTCCTTTGTGATTTATTACTTGAGTTATTTATGTCTGTTTTCTAACATTTCAAACATATGCAATTCTCTCAACTTTATATTATGAAAATTTCCATTTGTACAGACCATTTAGAAAAAAACAGTAGAAAGAATTCCCACATGCCCCACTCCTAGATTCAGTAATTGTAAACATGCTGTCACAACTGTTTTTTTCCTCTCTCTTTCTATTTATATCTATTTCTCCCAAAATTGCTAAACCTTGGTAATTATGTTGAAGATATCATGGCACCTCTTCTCTAAATACTTAAGTCTGTATCTTATGAAAATGATGACATTCTTTACATACTTTATAACAATATTGTTAATGCACTTATGTAAAATTATTACAATAATATACAGTATAAACTAGGATTTAGACTTTATTGAAATGTTCCAATGTCCCACAAATACATTTTATAGTTGAGATTTTTTAACCAGTATGCCATCAAAGTTCACATATTTTATTTGCTTCTAATATTTCTTTAACTTCTTTTACTCTGGAATATTCTCTCTACATTTTCTTTAACATTGATTTTTTGGGGGGTCCAAACCTTTCACCATATAAAATGACTCACAGTCTTGTTCTCATTATTTCATCCATGTATCATTTTATTTAGTCTTCAATCTCTGTATTTTCCATAAATGAAAGTGAGGTCTGGAAGCTTGCTTTGCCTTGGATTGAACATATTTTGTCAAGAGCATTCTTAAGTGATGCTGTATCTTCTTAGGTGAGGTCCTGATGTGAGATTTCTCACCTTAGTAAGCCTCAGTTTAGCATATTTTGTTTAAATGTAATGACTGACAAGGTTCCTCATTGTAAAGTCCTTTTGTTTCCCTCTTTCAAATTAATAAGTAATCTGTGGGATGATTTATGTCACCATCTGACTCTAATGTTCTCCAACATTTCACAGAATGGTTTTATTATCCACTGATGGTCCTTGCCCAATTCATTATTACTATGGTGGTTCAGGCAGAATGAGTTTTCAATTCTAACATTTATTTTGCCTTTATTACCTGGCTTTCTCTGCTAAGAATAGCTTTTGGTTTCCCTTCCTCTCTCTCTTTCTCCCTCTATTTTTGAGATTCATTATGGACTAATGTGTTACAACATGCACCCACCCAGAAGTTGGCCTCAGCACTGGTAACTGGAGGTAGAGGGAGAAATGCTGATGTCTTGCCATCTCCCTGGAAGGTACCTCTGACTGAGAGCTGGAGTGAGAGGGAACTCCAGTCTGGAGCAGACTTTCTCACTGAGTCAGGAGGGCATTCAGAAAAGAGTAGGTCTCTACTTAGATACCAGAGACTCTTGCTGTTCTTACTAAATTTTAATAGATTTTCTTGATTAATTTGTTTTTCATTTGCTATATGCCTTAGGACCATTCCTAGAGCTCTGATTTTTTAAAAAAATAATTTCCTCAGTTTTACTGGGGAGTCGGTCCATGGAGCTCCTCATACTCATGCTGTCTACTGCAGTCCTGTCCTGTATTTCTAATTTTATTCCATTGCAGTTGGAGAACATGTTTTGCATTATTTCAATCTTTTCCCATTTATTAGGACTTGTTTTATGTCCTAGGATAGGGCCTATCCTGGAGAATGTCCAAGTGCACTTGAGAAGAATGTTTATTCTGTTGTTCTTAGCTATAACTGTTTTATAGATGTCTGTTATGTCTATTTGCTTTACAGTGTGTTTCAAGTCTCCCATTTCCTTGTTAGTTTTCTCTAGTCGTTCTATGCATTATTGAAACGGGCATTTTAGTATCCAACTGTTATTGTTGAATTTTCTAATTCTTTTTTCAATTCTTTCAGTATTGCTTAATGTATTTTTGAGGCCCTTTTAAAATGTGCACAACTATATATTATTATTATAGATTGATTGATTGGCCAGGTTTTCATTATAAAATATTCCTATTTCTCTCCAATGATCTTTTAAAAAATTTAAGGTCTATTTTGTCTGGTATTTCTATTGCTCTATTCCTTCCTCGTCCTTTTTCTTTTTTCTTGGTATTGTTATAGATATTATATCTACATATAAAATAAACCCATCAATACATTTTGTTTATCACTCTATATAATTTTTAGTATATCAAAGAAGCTGAGGAAAGAAAAGTTACCAAGGATATATTTATAGTTCTGTTATATTAAGTGAATTTGAGTTACAGTACAGTGTCATTTTATTACTCCAGGACAAATTTGTTCCCATCTGTTTCCTTTGTACTTTCTTCCGACATATTACATTTATGTATGTTTTAGAACCAACAGTGTCATTGTTGTTTAAGGAATTGATTTTTAAATGAAATAAGACAAAAAAGGAGAATAAATATGCAATTATAGTGTATTATGCAATTATAGTGTATTTTACAATTATTTGCACAGTTACGTTAACTGATGCACTTTCTTTTTTCATGTGAATTCAGTTTTTTCTCTGGTGTTATTTGCTTTTAGACTGAAGAAATTCCCTTACTATTTCTTGTAAGATTTATCTGCTATCAATGCATTTTCTCAGTTTTTAATTTACCTCAGAATATTTTTATTTGGCTTTAATTTTTTAAAACATTATTTTGCTGGATATAATTCTTGGTTGAGAGTTTTCCATTTCCTGCATCATTTCAGATAATGTTATCTTATTGTATTCCTGCCTCCATTTTTCTTGAAAGGTCAGCTGTTGACCTCATTGGGATTTCTTTGTATTTGATGAATCTTTTTTCTCTTTCTGTTTTCAAGATTTTCTCTTTGTCTTTGACATTAAACATTTTTGCTATGATGTGTGTGGGTGTGAATTTCTTTGCATTTATCCTATTTGGAGTTCATTGAACTTTTTGGTTATGAAGATTAATATTTATCATCAGATCTGGACATTTCCAGTTCTTATTTCTTTAAGTAATTTTCCTTCTCTTTTCCCTCTCTTCTCCATCTGTGACTCCATTTATATAGATTTGTTGTTCTTAATGGTGCACAATATTTCTCTGATTCTTTGTTAATATGTTATTCTTATTTTCTTTCCATTTATCAGATGACATAATCTCTATGAATCTACAAGTTTGCTGTTTTTTTCTTCATCAACTCAAGTAATATAACATTTATTATATCCATTTGCTACTTGAGGCTTTATTGATGTAGTTTTCCTAATGGATCATTTCACTGACCCTCAGAAATATCTTATAAATAGAAAGAGGATTGCAGTAATGAATAAATAAATGTGTAGAAAATTACTGAAGGCATCTGTTGCTTCAGAGACTTTAGGGAGTAAATCAACCATGTCTGGGAGAAATTGGTAAGCTCTTCATCATGATCATAAGGCTATTACACTGAAAATCAAATTATCAGAACCTGGTTATGATTCTGTGGAATTAA
Source organism: Kogia breviceps (assembly GCF_026419965.1). Classification (NCBI taxonomy): domain Eukaryota; kingdom Metazoa; phylum Chordata; class Mammalia; order Artiodactyla; family Physeteridae; genus Kogia; species Kogia breviceps. The sequence continues at coordinate 119,115,070 of NC_081312.1, read as the reverse complement.
GTATATATATATACAGATTTATACTAAAAAAGTAAAATGTTCTCAAGAGGAAAATCTAGTATATAAGACATTGATGATATTTATTTTTACTAGTTTTTCCATATATAAAGTTTAATTTGCCTTTTTTTAAATGAAAGAATTAGACACCAGAGCAGTATTTATATTTTAATAAGTACTAAGTGAGAAGTGGGGCTGTATGAAATAGCTCTTGTCTTTTAGAAACAAGACCCCCATTTCTGATCCAACAAAAGGGATATCTGTCCCCCAAACCCACTGCCCAGAAGCCAATCCTTCAATTCTATCTAGCTATTATTTACTTATTTCAAATTGGATGATAATTAGGCCTTAAAGAACTAGGGCACCAGAACCTGAGATTTGGCAGTAAATAAAACATTAGGTTCTTGAATGTTTTCTAAAGGACAGAGATCTTATCAACATTCATATTGATAAAATACTGATGGACAAAAATTAGCAAATAATTCTTGGGCACCTAAGCTGTGGTAGACTCAGTATTTTACTTTTATTGTTCCAAGTAATCCTCTCAATAAGATTGTGAAATACATATTATTGGTTTCATTTAATAAAATTTTTTAAAAATTAAAATGGTTCAGTGAAGAATCTTAATCCTCTTTTTATCTCACTTATCCTGACCAATCCATCAATTTTCATTCTATCCCTACTTCCAAAGGTGTCCTTTGCCCACATGCCACAAGCAATTCTCCATACATTTGCTAGAATATTCCATTTTAAAACATATATCTGAACATGAGACCTATCTGGCTTAATGTCTTTTAGTGGCTTACCATTGTTCTCAGAATAAAACCCCGGTTTATCAGAGCCCATGGATGCATCTCTGCTCTGGTCTGGTAACTACATCTTCTGTGATATCATCTCCTTCCACTTCTTAGCTCATTCATTATAGCCACACTGGTGCTCTACACAACTTTCAAACATGTCATGTTTTCTCCCACCTCTTTCCACTGCTTGTTCTTATCTTTGCCTATAATGCATTTCCCAGATGGTCCCCTGGGTTGCTCCTTGTCATTATTCAGACATCAGTTCAAATATACTAGACCTAGAGGGCAATGATTTTCCTTGTCCTAGTTAATTAATCATCCCCAACACATAGAATATTTTTAAATTTTTGATTGAATAGAAGGATGGATAGATGAATCAGTAGATGAATGGTCAAATGACAGAGGTCATAAGCAGAGAGGATGGTAACCGCACTCAAGTATTTCTGAATTCTAAGGTTATTTTATTTCCTTTGCACCACTTTTATCTGTGTGGTTTTTAAAAGTTTGGCTTATTGAATTATATACTATACATACAGAAAAATTTACCTCTTTAAAGTGTAGAGTCCAGTGAATTTTGACAAATGTATACAGTTGTATGCTCACAACCACAAGAAAGATACAGAACAGTTTCATCCTCTAAAAATTTTCCATGTCTCTTTGCTATAATTTTACACCCCCACATCCAAGCCCTTCTGATTGCTGCTCTTACTGTGCTGCCCATTACAGTAACCATACCCTCTTTGCCTTTGGTGTCAATTGCTGCCATTTGGCCCCTGCTCCCTCAGGATCCACTATTCTTGTTGTATTTAGGTTTCCAATTAGGTGAGTGAAATTCCCATTCTAAGGTCATATAAAATGCCCAATTAAAACCAGAGAAAACAGAAAATTAAGGGAAAGAGAAATAAAGAACAAATGGAAAACAGTTACAAATATAATAGATATCAATCTAACTGTATCAATAATAATTTAAAACTTGAATCATCTAAATTCATCAACTTAAAGATATGTGCTTCCAGAGTGGATTAAAAAAACAAGATACAAATACATGTCATCTCCAAGAAACCCACTTTAAGTATAAAGACACCAATATGTTAAAAGTAAAGAGATGGAAGAAAATATACCATGCTAATGATATACCATGCTAACACCAATTAAAAGAAAGCCAGAGTATCTGTATTAATTTCAGACAAAGCAAACTTCAGAATAAGGAAAGTTATCAAGGATAAAGAGAAGTGTTACACAATGATAAAGGGGTTAAGTCTCCAAGAAGGTATAACAATTCTGAACATGTATGTGTCTAATAACAGAGCATCAAAATATGTGAGGTGAAAAAATGACAGAACCTTGAGGAGAAATGTACAAATTCACTATTATAGCTGTAGACTTCAACATCCCTTTTTCAATAATGATAAATCAAAAAGGCACAAAATCAGCAAGTTGACCTTAACAGCACTATCAATCAACTTCATCTAATTGACATTTACAGAATATGTCATGTAACAACAGCAGAATAAACATTCTTGTCAGGTTCACATGGACCATTTCACCAAATAGACCACATTCTAGGCCATAAAACACACATCAATTTTTATTTTAAAGCAGAAACCACACAAAGTTTGTCCTCAGATGACAATGGAATTAAACTAGAGATCAGTAACAGAAATCATCAAGTATCATCAGAGAACTGTGAATTAAAACAACAGTGAGCTACCACTACATACCTATTAAATTGGCTAAAATCAAAAAAAATGAAAATACCAAATGCTGCAGAGGATACAAATCAAGAGGAAATATCATTTATTGTTACTGGAAATGCAAAATGATACAGCCATTTTGGAGGAGAGTTTGGCAATTTCTTATAAAGCTATCATCTTAGGTTATGATCCAGAAATCCTGCTCCCTGGTATTTACCCAACTGATTTGAGAATTTATGCCCACACAAACACCTGCATACAAATATGTATAATAGCATTATTCATAATTGCCTGAAACTAAAAGCAACTAAAATGTCTCCAGTAAGTGAGTAGATAACAAATATTCACACAATGGAATATTACTCAACAATAAAAATAAATGAGTTATTAAGCTACAAAAAGAGCCACACAGAGAAACCTTACATGCAGATTGCTAAATTAAAGAATCCAGTGTGAAAAGGCCAAGTACTTTGTGGTTCCAATTATATGGCAATTGAAAATACAATACCACAGTGACAGTTAAAAGATCAGTGGTTTCCAGGGATTCCAGGCGGGGGGAGGCAGGAGTGTGTGGTGGTGTGTTAAATATGTGAAATACAAGAGATTTTTTAAAGCAATGAAACCACACTATACTTTTGTCAAAACCATAGTACTTCACAGCACAAGAAACAGACCTTCATGCATGTAACTTAAAAATAGATCATTTAGGAAGCCAGAGGATCCCAGGATAGAATACAGAAAGTGACAAAAGAATCTAACCGTATTACAAATGTGTGAAGCAACATCACTGAAGGTTGTGGGAGGAAAGTGCTGACCTAAATAATGATGGAAATAAGTGGAGTCTGTAAGACTAAGGGCAAAAGAAACCACACACAACTGCTGTGCTCTAGTTGATAAAGTTGGTTTCCATTGGGGTATGTATTAACAATTCTGATACCTCTATACATGTATCCTGGATTTGCATAATTAAGTAAATGGGTGGTGGCCAGTGAAAGTCAGGCTTCTCACTGTTCAAATGGGAGTTAATAGAAAAACAAGGGGAATATGCTAGAATGAACCATGTCATAATGGACATGAAAGTGGAAAGGAGTTGGAGACATCAGTATGAACGCATGTTTAGCTTATGGTCACATATAGAAATATTTATGTATATGCATATATGCACTAGTTAGGATACACCTAGTAGCCAGGTCTTTGTTTCTAATAACATTCTCCAAAGAAAGGAACCAGGGTTTCTTGTAGAAATAGAAGATTCTAGTTTCTGGGGCAGGAAATATACAAGACAAGCCTAGAACATCTTGTAATGCCAAAAAGTAAGAAAATTGCCAAAAAGAAAAAAAAAATCACAATATGGGGATTATTTGAAAAGACATGTAACTCTGCTGAAAGAACTCACCATGGCACAGCTGGGATTATTTGAGCAACAAAATAAAGTAGTATTGGATTATAACCCAAGTGTAAAATAAATATCCATGACTTCATACTGATATAAATAAATGATTGCATAAATAAATAAATGGTTAAGAATACATAAATCTCCTATATTGAAGAATTCCAAATAATGTATATAGATATTCTATCCTCAAGTGTGTGGAGCATAAATCCCACTCAAGAGCAGGTTGCATGTGGTTATTTTTTCCAAAGAGTACCATATAGAAAAAGGGAAAATGAGTAACTTTACAGTGGAGAAACCTGATGAATACTACCTCAACCAGGTGATCAAGGTCAACATCAGTAGTAATACATCAAATTGATAGTAAGTACCCTTGATACGATGATATAATGAAAATGGTAAGTACCCTTGATACGATGATATAATGAAAATGGCATGTTATCTGTGTGGCCTTCCTTCACAACACCCATAAACCCATTATAATCATGAGACAAATCCCGATCCCAGTCAAGAGACATTCTACAAACTGCCTTATTATTACTTTTCAATATCGTCAAGATCTTTAAAAAAAACAAAAGAAACTCTGAGAAACTCACATCCAGGAAGGTTCTAAAGAGACATAATGACTAAAAACTATTAACAGCTATCTCATATTTTGGCCAGCTCTTTAGAAAATGGTGTCTATGTTCATTGATAGTAAGAAGAGGAAAGGACATTAAATATTTAAGGAAAGTAATCTGGAGATGGGAAACAAATCTTGAATAAACTTTATTGTATCTGAAAAATTTTAAGCAGATCTCCTGCCTTCTCTGAACATAATTTTTTCACTGACAAAATAAGGATGATAATGCATACCTTGGAAAGTTGTCCTGAGGATTAGGGAAAACTTGTACATAAAGTGCTCAGCATCCTGAAGGATAGATCTTCACTCCATCCAATATGCTGTGATGGAGTGAGGCTAGAGGAGCAACAGATACTCAGAATTCACCTGCATTTACCTTGCACAAAGCCTGAAATACAAATTCATTTATATATGATCTCTCATGCCATTTAAGCACTCTTAAGTTTCCATTCTAACTTAGCATTAATTGTGACGGTCCAAGATCTAAGAGCATGGTGGAAGACATGTGGAAGTTTTTCTGCTTGTTTTCTATTTTATTTTTTAAAATAAGTTTTACTTTTAGAACAGTTTTAGATTTATAGAAAAATAGAAAAGAGAGTACAAAGAGTTTCAGTATGCCCTACATCCAGTTCCCCCTATTATTAACATCTTAAATTAGTATGGCACATTTGTCACAATTAATACACAAATATTGATACATTATTATTAACTAAAGTCCATACTTTATTCAGATTTTCTTAGTTTTTACCTAATTCTTTATATTTTTTATTGTCACTAAAATGAAGGGAAATAACATTTCATTCTCTTCACAATCCCAGAACACTTCCACTTTTCTCATAATTAATATTTATCTAATCCCAAATCCCATGATGTTCATGGGCTTCATGGAAATTAATGAAAAATAGCAAACGTCTTCCTAGACTTAACCTCATGTACATTTGTTTTTAATTTTCTTTTTGTTCCTCCTCCTCTGTGTCAGTTTTGCATTTATCAGAGGTTTCCAGAAAATGCGATTGGAAGACTAAATGTGTTTTATTACATTTGGATTTTTATGTTGGCCTTTACGTTGATTTGATTATTTGAAAAGACTGAGTGTGTGGGGGGAGAGTACTGTCTAGGAGTCTGGAGTTCAAATTCCTGACCCTGTTGCTAAGCTAACCATGAGACAAGTCATTGCATCTCTCCTGGTCTGGGTTTCCTCATTTGCAGGGATAGGAAGGACCAAATGATCACTGAGCATCCCTCTTCTTTATAGTTCTATGATGGTAGAACGTGGGCTCCTTTCTGTAATCCAGTTGAGTTTTCAAACTGGCAAGATTCTGTGAATAAGACTACAGTTTGGAATTTTGGTTTCCCAATTCAGGTAAAGGAGTCTCCCTTATTTTGGGTGGGGTGAGAGAATTAGAATTTTCTCTAGCAAGAGACAATGTTTTCTCATCAGGCTTATCCTGAGGGGTGGTATGTCTCTCCCACCAAGAAGGAGAAAATAGCACTGATTATCATTTGTTGGTTGGTATAACTTCCTACAAGAAATGAAAGAGAAATAAAAGGCAGAACAAATGACTAACTTTGCCTTGCCTTAGCAGAAAAGCTGGTGAAATTTAGAAATATATTCATGTCTTTATTCACCCAGGTTCTCTACCTGAACCAAAAACTATTCGTGAAACTTTCCACATTAAACTGTCAGTTCCAGTAAAGTTCATAGCAGCTTCTAAAACTGCACTTGGAGGTGACAATATAACATTCCTTTGGGCCTGATGCATAGAGACGTAGAGTGTGAGGGCTGAAAAAGGTTTAAGAGGGGAAAGGATGTTCATCTGTGTTTCTACCACGTGCTCAACACTTAACTTACGTTAACAATCCCGGCCGGATGTTTTATAAGTATCATTTCCAATGTCTAAGAACCCTACAGAACAGGTAGTTTACAAAAAAGGAAACCGAGGCTCAAAGCAGGGTAAATAACTTACCCAATTTCTCTTGATTCTAAGATGCTGGTTTGAGTTTTTAACCCATATCTATCTGATTCCACCCTCTAAGTTGTGTTCACATCAGTTAACTCCAGGGAATATAAAAACCATTCCCTTTTCTATAACTGTTTGATTGTGTGAATCACATAGTACTTTATTTCAGCGTTCACATAATTTTCTCTTCTAAAGTCTGTGAATGTCTGGAGCACAGGGATGGTGTTTTATTGGTCTCTGAATCCTCAGAATCTGGCAAATGGTAAGTGCCCAGAAGATATTTGTTCAGCTCAAGTCACAACATTAAATAGACATAGAGTCAGAGCTAAATCCAGACCTCTTGACTCTTAGTCCAGAGCTATTTTACCACCAAATTATTACTTTTAGATTTTTAGTCACATCCAGTTTCCAGATTATTCTCCCCATAAAACCTCCTACATTCCTCATCCCAAACTCTGCACATTTGTTCTAGGAGAGGAGGGAAGGTTTTCATTACAACTACAAAGGCTTTGCATTCGTTGAAGGCTTCCTGGGCACTGAGGGTCCAGGCTCACTATGTGCTAAGCCCTTTCATGTGAATTGGCTCATTTAATCCTGACAACTCTCTGAGATACAGGTTGTGATTAACCCCATTTTACCAATGAGGAAGCTGAGAAATAAAGGTAGTAACTAGCCAAGTTCCCAGACCTGGGAAGGAAGTCCAGAAAGTGTAGCTCTATACAGACATGGTCTGAAAGATGAAGCTCTCTGCCCCAGGTGGGAGCAGAGAGGAAGGAAAATGGCCACGGTAGAAATCTAAGATTTTATCTCCTTTTTGTGATATACCAAGTATGCTGTGTGTGTGTGTGTGTGTGTGTGTGTGTGTGTGTGTGTGTAATAACTGCTATATTTTGATCCTAAAGATACATGGCTAACACCAGGTTCTGAGGACCATTTAACTGAAATCACCTACTCATTTTAATCCCTGCAAATTTCTACCCAGAGCTTTTGAAACAGGTTGCCAAGCACCTCCCATGCTGAATCTGTGAATACTCTGGTTTCTTACAAGGTCATGTGGAGGATAAGATTTAGCACATTCCAGGGGGATTATGCGCAAACTGCAAAAACCTGAAAAAGCATTGATAAAGTCTTAGCTGCATTATTCTGAAGACTGTGGTGTTGTGGGATATATACAGCAAACCTCACAAGGTTCTGAGGCTTATATTGTTTTCTATGCCTTTTTTTCCCCCCAGAGATTCTGAATTCTTCCTGGAGATTAAAATGTAATGATACAATGAATTGAAACAGAAAAGCATCAAAAATCATACTTTGAAGCATTATAAGATATATACGACATTATGCACAAACATGGAAGGGGATTTGAATACAACAAACAGCTCTGATGCACACATATATTTATATTTGTATACATTTTTAAATAATAGTACTGGAGGCAACGGCTTTGCAAGCCCCTAGCCAGAGGGGGTGGGGAGAGCAGCCAACCGGGGAAACTAGCCTTAAGGGGGTGACTGTGATGAAGTCACCTGTGGACAGGGAGGGAGTGGGTTCAACTTCGTCAAGTGCAGAATTATCATAAGTCATTAAAGTTGCAGCTGAAAGTCATATTTTCATCACTGGGGACTTTCGGTAGTTCATTCATTCTACAAACGTTGAGGTGCATTGTTTTCTTTTTTAAAAAAAAGATGTTTTGATGTGGATCATTTTTAAAGTCTTTATTGAATTTGTTACAATATTGCTTCTGTTTTATGTTTTGCTTTTGGCCCCAAGGCATGTGGGATCTTAGCTCTCCGGCCAGGGATTGAACCCGCACCCCCTGCACTGGAAGGTGAAGTCTTAACCACAGGACCACCAGGGAAGTCCCTTGAGGATCATTCTTACCACTTGGGTACACATATCCACAAAACAGGCAAAGCCCCTGCTGACTAACTCTGCACTGACTTTGAGCTGTATGTTAGTAATTTAGTCATGTCCACAGTCTTAGCTTTTTGGTTCAGTCCAAAACAACAATGACAACAGCAAATGTGGAGGTGTAAAACGATGAAAAGACACAAAAAACAATTTAGAGAATTTATTTCGGATGGAGGAAATAAATATCATATCTAATAAGAACGCAGGACAGTTACTCAACCAGGGCAGTTGTTCTCTAAGCAGAAAGACCTTGCATCCTGAGGTTGGTTTAAAGCTGACGCAGTGTCCTTGAAACTGAAGCTTGTTCAAGGGAAGAGGAAGGCTGCCAGGAGAGCATCAGGCATAGTGCCCTGGGGCGGGAGTAGCTGCCCATGAGAAGGAGCTCCAGGAGTGGGAGGAGAATGACTGGACTCCCCTCCGTCCACAACACATGCAGGGGACCCCCCACCACCAGTGAGGCCAGACTTTTTTTAAAACCTTGGATAGCAGCTTTATGAGAGACAGACACCAGATGACATTGCTCATAAATTCTAGTTTGTTTATTTGCTTCTCCACATCTACCTCCATAAAGCAAGTTACATGAGGCAAGGCATTCGTCTCTCTGGTTCAAGGCTGTATTCCCAGCTCTTAGAACAGTGGCTGGTCCGGAAGGCTGGAAGAGCGACAGGAGAGGGGCGGGGAAAGGAGGAAGCTTGGTTTCTAGCAAATACTATGGTATCTATGCGTACTTAGATACACACACATATGTACACAAATATACATATAAATTTACATAGGAAGCTGTACATTTTGATGAGAAAAGCATAAATTTAAAAATTCAGTGGAGCAGTTTTTAACAAGTAGTTTAGAGCTTTCATTACAGCTTAACCTAATATATTTTGAATGGAGTTTGTAGCACATCATACAGTTTTACATGATATTCAATGTTAGAAGACTATACAGAATTCAGATAAGATGCATATAATACAATCAAACAAAGAAGCTTAAACAGAAAGAGGTTAAGTGACAGCCATCTGTTGGTACATAATTGAAGCAGCTTTCCTCCCACATGGGGATAGCACCACTTTTCTGTGGGAACTGAACCTCTCCTAGACTGTCAGGGTGGCTGTCCTCAAACCCCAGCCTATTGGGTAGGGACAGATCCAAGATTTGTCCCATGGTTACTCAGGCTTGGTCAGGGGTGCATATGACCCAGCCTGGCCAATGACCATCTACCCCTAATCTCATACTCCCTTATGTCTAGATTGTAAACCTGAGGCTTCTGGTACCCTTCTCTCCATCGGCTGGGGGAGAAGTTGCCTGATAATAAAACACACAGGGGAAATGGAACTGAAGGCTGGTGGGATACAGGCACCCAGGACATGGAGACAGTGTCCAGGTGTGACATGCCTGAAACCTCACTCCAGCACTTTCTGGGAGGTGTTTAAGCCGCTGCAAATGAGTTTTGGTCACTTTCAGGTTAAAGAGTGCTGAGTACATCCATGTTCACACACACGTTTTGGGGTAGAAAGGGAAGAAAAGGTTTGCGATGCATAATAATTACAATGGCTGTGCATTCTTGTCCTGAATTTGGTCTTTCTGTCCTACGGCTCCCAGAAGTACATCTGTCTGGCCATGACTTCTCAATCTGACTTCATCAGACACAGTCACTTGGCATGCATTTCTACCCCAAACCTACCCCACTACGTTTGTTCCTGCTCTGGAACAGAAATATAATTGGGGATGTAATGTGGTGAGAATCATTTTCAGGGGTTCTACTTTGATCAAGAGACAACTGAGCATTCTAAATTTGGCCCCGCCTGGACCATGACCTTACACAGCTCTTCACCCCATCGCTTCAAAATTTTTCACTTATTTGTGGGAAATAGTATTCGCTAAATTTGATTAGAAGGGATATTACGACTGTCCTAGATCAGACTGCCACAAAAAATTACCATAGACTAGATGGCTTAAACAAAGATTTATTTCTCACAGTTCTGGAGGCTGGAAGTCTAAGATCAAGGTGCTGGCCTATTTGGTTCCTGGTGAGGACCTTCTTCCAGCAGACGGCTGACTTCTCTCTAATTCCTCACTTGTCATCTTTTCAGCAGGTACACATGGAGAGAGAGGGATCTCTCTTCCTCCTCTTAGGGCTAATAAACCCATCAAGAGGGCCCCACCCTCATGACTTAATGTAACCTGATCACCTCCTAAAAGCCCCATCTCCAAGTACCACCATGTTGGATGTTGGGCCTTCAGTGTATGGATTTGCAGGGGAATGCAAACATGCAGTGTGTAACAATGACATACAGTGATTAAAAAACATCTTTGAAAAAAGGAACACGATAATTTGTAATTCCACTTTTTAGATGTGGCTGGGAGTAGTTTCAGGTATGATGTATAAAATCTCTGATATTTTTGATGATTTAATAAGCCAGTTGTTAATAGGTAGCTATTTATACTACCTACATTTCTGGGGGCATTTATGAGCAGATTAAGAGATTCTTATTTAGGTGCAAAGCAGTTATATTTAATTCAAAGAATTTCAAGTCAATATTCTGTTGAGCCATCTAGTTAGAAAACTGTAAGTTACAACCTAATTTTTTTTAACATCTTTATTGGAGTATAATTGCTTTACAATGGTGTGTTAGTTTCTGCTTTATAACAAAGTGAATCAGTTATACATATACTTATGTTCCCATATCTCTTCCCTCTTGCGTCTCCCTCCCTCCCACCCTCCCTATCCCACCCCTAGGTGGTCACAAACCACCGAGCTGATCTCCCTGTGCTATGCGGCTGCTTTCCACTAGCTATCCACTCTACGTTTGGTAGTGTATATATGTCCCTGTATATATGTCCCTGCCACTCTCTCACTTCGTCACAGCTTACCCTTCCCCCTCCCCATATCCTCAAGTCTGTGCTCTAGTAGGTCTGTGTGGGCCTATGAAAGACTAGGTGGGAAAATATTCTATAAGAGTGTGAGCTCTATCCTACCCTTCCTGGGCTTGTATCTCTTCAAGGAAGATGAGTATTTCCCAGTGTATCCCATTAGGGAGATGTGTTATTTCTAACACACCCATTCAATGTTGTTCAACCATCATTAGGCCTCCAGGCAGGGAGCACACCAGTCCAAAGTGAAAGCATTCGCCCTTGTTGTAACCAACTGGGAATTGGTATTGACTGAACAGCATATTTGGGAGAAAGAAAAGCAAGGATGACACACTGGTTTGTCATTCCTGATTTACTTGAGAAGTGAGAAAAATGCTGACCTGGGAGAGCAGTGACCCTCAGAACTAAATACATGTGTGTCAGATAAACTGTGAGCTACTCATTGCACTGAGGAATCGGCACATCTGGTGAGGGGAACATCTCTCAGTGGGATGACCCAGCTGTGCAGAGGAGGTAAAACATAATTGAGCTTATTTATGAACACTGCTTGCAAACTCAGCTCTTGGCAACACTGGGGATGACCTTTTCCCCTAAAGTCTTCATGTTTCTTCTTTCTTGTCTTGGCAACTACTGAAATTGAGGCACTGGTTCTGAGATTAAAAGGCTGTCCGTTAGCAATATTTGATGTGATTCATCTTCTCTGAGGCGTTACAGTTTTAGGAAACTGGTGGCTGCAGAGTTCACAGACTAGTCCTAATTTTTCTACGTAGAGAAAAAAAAGACAATGTAGGACCAAACTGGAATGGCAGAGTAAGCATAAGTAGTTTTCATTCTCCAAATGAAAATACTTCATGTAACACCTCTTTGCTATAAAGGTATGTTTACTTTAAAAAACTATTTCTGGAGCAGATTCCCTGGAATGCCATCGGGGAAAATAAACCATCAACAGCTGTCTGAGGAGTCTTTTGTCCATATGAAGCGCATTGTAATAATTCTGAGAGAGGTGGCCAGATGGAGGAGAAAGAATGAGAGTTCTGTAGTTGAATATGCCTCTGCTTGAATCCGGATTCTCCTCCTTTTTTTTTTTTTTTTTTTTTTTTTAACAGGAATCAGATGTAGTAGATTTTTTTTTTTAGTTAATTAGTGTATTTATTTTTGGCTGCGTTGGGACTTCGTTGCTGCGCACGGGCTTCTCCAGTTGCAGCGAGCAGGGGCTACTCTTTGTTGTGGTGTGAGGGCTTCTCACTGCGGTGGCTTCTCTTGTTGCGGAGCACAGGCTCTAAGCGATCCTGCTTCAGTAGTTGTGGCGCACAGGCTTAGTTGCTCCGTGGCATGTGGGATCTTCCGGGACCAGCGTTCGAACCCGTGTCCCCTTCATTGGCAGGTAGATTTTTAACCACTGCGTCACCAGGGAAGTCCTCTGCTACTTCTTGTGTGACATTTGACAAGTCCCATAACATTGCTAAACTTCAGCTTTTTTTTTTTTTTTTTTTTTTTTTTTTTTTTTTTTTTTTTTTTTGCGGTATGCGGGCCTCTCACTGCTGTGGCCTCTCCCGTTGCGGAACACAGGCTCCGGACGCGCAGGCCCAGCAGCCATGGCTCACGGGCCCAGCCGCTCCGCGGCACGTGGGATCCTCCCGGACCAGGGCACAAACCCGCGTCCCCTGCATCGGCAGGCGGACTCCCAACCACTGCGCCACCAGGGAAGCCCTAAACTTCAGCTTTTTAAGCTGTAAAATGGTATGGTAATTTGTTTCTCAAACAGCTGTTGCAAGGGGGAAATGAAGTGATGTATGGAAAATGACAAGCATACTTGCTGCCCGATAAACGCTGATCATCATTCCTGCTTTGGAAAGTGGAGGGATGGATTCATATCCACTGAGCAGTGTTCTGCGATCTCATTACTAACCTTAATTCCAGACAACACATTAAATAGATTGGTAAAGAAGAAACTTGTTTCAGTGCATACTTTGTGATTGAGAAATTGAGATGAACATGTTTCCTGTCTTAACTGAAAGCAAACAAATGTCACAGTGGCAGGCACAAAGTGGGTGACTTAAACAGGCCAGAACTTGAGTCTCTGCCCAAGATGTCAATGGTGGTTTAACATAACATTATCAAAATAACACATTTTCCTCCAGTGTTGATGATTTCAAAGATACTACCTTATGACAAGTAGTCTGGAGTCTCAATAGCTGTTATGGAAAAAGGCCTTACCAACTCACTATGATTCAACAAACGTTTAACTCAGTTTTTTACCCAATGATTCCTCTTTTATAATTACAATTGAATACCTGTATAAGAGACCTTAATTTTTGGTCCTATTCCTCCCTGACACTCTTCTTTGGTATTTCATATTTGTTATACCATGATAATGTAGCCTAAGGCAACCTTGTTGTAAAAATGTAAGTGATTCTATTTTTAGTTTTTTAAGGAACTTCCATACTGTTCTCCAGAGTGGCTGTTCCAATTTACATTCCCACCAACAGTGCAAGGGGGTTCCCTTTTCTCCATACCCTCTCCAGCATTTATTGGTTGCAGATTTTTTGATGATGGCCGTTCTGACTTGTGTGAGGTGATACCTCATTGCAGTTTTGATTTGCATTTCTCTAATAACTAGTGATGTCGAGCATATTTTCATGTATTTGTTGGTCATCTGTATGTCTTCTTGTGCAGTAGAAGCTAACACAGTAAAGCAACTGTACTCTAATAAAAATTAATTTAAAAAATAAAATATTCTAACTAAAAAAATGTAAGAATAATTGATCTAATGGGGAAAAATGGGTTGCATTTGGATTAGAGAGCAATTTTCAGATATGTTGGAGAAATGTTGTATTAGAGAAACAACCCAGAATATTTTCCTCTAATTTAAGCAGGGAAAAATCCCACTCTCAGGAAGGAACCCTGTATATATTGATATATGCCCCCTGCCTCAGTCTCAGTTATCTTTGATTTTCCACTTACACATTACATAAATATTGATGACAAAGTTCCGTGCAGTAACGAATTATATTTAATATATTTTCCATTACACTTGTTATTTTGCTACCATGGTGAAACAACTTTCTTGAAATTAAGTATCATAAAATATTTGAGACTAGGTTGCAGCTGAGCAATTGAGCAAGACAGATGTGATGAAATTAAAGAAGGATGGTGAATAAACACACATGTGCACTGACTTAGAAAGCACCAGTTTCTTCAATGAAAAGCTTTTACTTTTTGTTTAGCGTTCTCTCTTACCTCTTCACGAATTATGGCTTCCTGATACAAAAGCCAGGCAAAAATTCAGCAATTGATTGTGTTCTGAATAAGCCATATGCCATGTAATATGCCATGATTTTTCCTTTTGTTACTTATTGGTAATAAATTATTGGAATGTTTACGAACTAAATTAACAAGCTCCTTTGGCAGTATATGAACACCATCTAATTCGATGCTGGGGAAGAAAGAAGAAATTAATCACCATTTGTTTAAACCTACTATGTGCCAGGCATGGTACAAAGCACTGTGAAACCATTGTCTCCCTAATTTTCACCACAGTCCTGGGAATCAGGCATTATTTCCCCTTTTTATAGAGGAGAAAATGAAGACAGCAAGGAACTTCTCCAAAGGCTCATGTGTCAGATTTGAATTCTGTCTGTTTCATCTGATCCCAATCATCATGACCTTTGCCAAAATTGTTACTGAGCCAACAGTAAAAGTGGATGTTGATTTGGTTATCATGGATATAGATATAGATTTGGTTATCATGGACCTGAACATCTGGCAAGATTTGGGGCCGTTTGTAATTTGAATGAAAATATCTTTCATTTAGGAACAGTATATGATTACACAGTTTCTTGGAGTTATACATTTGACATTAATATTAAATTTAATTGCCTGTATCTTAAGGTAGCAAGTTCCTTGTGTGTCACCCTGGGAAAGCTGTCGTGGCCAGGGTGCTGCCATTGGCCTCTTGGAAGGCAAAGTGAGTGAACATGTGGGAACTAGAGATTGGTCCTTCAGTAAGCAAAATGTCCATGCATCTGAAAATCTTTGAGAACCAACTGATACTGACATGAGTCCCTGAAACACAAGGTCATTGTCTGGGAGAAATTATGCAGGTACCTGAAGAGTTAAAAGCAAAGCGGCTAAGATTGAAATTTCAGCCTCTTTCATAATTCCTGTATTTCTTTTTAAGACAGTTAAGAAGGGCACAGTTTGCTCCTGTATCAGTGTTCAGGGGAGGGATTAGTTTGCAAAGTCGGTGAAAATTTCCAGTCATCTTTCTCCCCTTGCAAGGATCCCAGAGTCTTGTTCAGCTTAAGATTTTCAGCATGATGAAAATTCACTCCACTGGACAGGCAGGTAATGCAACCTCTTTTCACAACAACAGCCTTCTTTCTTTGGGGCATTTCAGCCCGGCCATTCAGGTGCAGGAAGTATGCAGAAGCAGGTGGGTAGGATTTCAAGCTTCAGCCACTGCTTGGCAGTAATCCCTCCAGGTAGATATTTAATTAAGCTGAGAAAGTCAGTGTACCATCCATCAGGTAGCATGTTCTGGCATAAACCATTTACTCTCTGAGCCACAACGTATCAAAAGTATAAAATGAGTTTTAGTATGAAGTGGTACGACATAAATGGAGAGCGAGCCAAGTGCTGACTCAGCGAGACCTTCTGATTACAAGGCTGGTTTTTTTTTTTTTTTTTTTTTTCCCAAAAGTCACTCAAAGAGAACAAGTGGCTCCCGTTACAGGTATCAAACCCTGTAATTGAATCGCAGTCCCCAACTGAACCTGCTGTTGAAATGTCACACACCCAGCCCATTTGCTAGTCAGAGTAGGTATGTACCCTACAGACACGGCCACCTCAAAAGAAGCCTTGCAAGGGCTTGGCTTGCGGGATCTGAGTTGACTTGCATTGTACACGTGTGTTGAATAATGACTGGAATCTGACTCATGCAAGAAGGAAAGGGTACATTCCAAAGAATGATCGTTTGTGAATTCTGGGAGCTGATAATACAAGGATAGCTTTCTTCAGCTTCCTGTACATGCAGAGCACATCGGAGGTGCAAATATCATGAAGGCCAGGTGTCTAGTTCTCACAGTATGTACAGTCAAGTAGAGAAAAAAGCCTGAGCCCCGCAGAGGATGCTTCACAGGAAAGGGCAGATGGGGAAAGATGTATGGCATTTTAGACCTTAAATGCCAATAGGGTTCAGAAAAGGAAGTGATGATTTAAGGCTAGGGAAATCTAGAAATACTGGTGGATGAGATGGGATTATAATTTTGCTTTCTAAAATGAGTGAGATTTTATTCGGAAGAGAGGAGGAGAGGATACAGCAGAGAAGGTGAGAAACCACAGGTGTGATGGGCAAGGGGTGGGGCAAAATTTGCTGTAATAATCAGTTACTTTTGGAGAGTTGTAAGAGACACGACTGGAAGGGTTAACCAGGGCCAGTTTGTGAGTGGCCTCAAATGGAAGGTTATGGAATTTAAGCTTTATTTTGTCTCTAAAGGTGGTTGAATTTGCAGATGTGTGCAGAACAGATTGGAGGGCATAGGATGAGCTGCTCATCCCACAAGTGTCACCGAGAGTTTAGAGAGCGATAGATGCTTGGAACGCAAAGAGGAACCGCACCAGCGATGGTCTATAAGAGCTCTCAGAATAGTATGAGAGATGCATTTGAACACAGTTTGGCCACCGTTTAAGAAGGAACCAGAAGGAGGGGCTATTAACGGACCACTGTAGTCCAGGTGGGATGGAATTCGGACTTGTACTAAACTGGGGGGACAGGAATGTGTAAAAAGGAGAGCCCGCACGAGTGACTCACAGTCAGAACTGACTTTTCAGGAAGTCAGGAGCGGGAGGTGAAGCCGGAAGAGAGGTTTGGAGATCACCTGGGTAGGGCTGAACAGAGGTGGTGCCAGAGGTTGCTGAGTCAGAAGGCTGCGGCTGGCCTTGGGCTTGGGGACCCCACAGGAGAGAGGCAGCCGAAACATTAAAAAAAGACCACGGTGAAAGAAGTGACAGCTACAGAGGCCACCAAAAAGAGCTCAGAAAGGAGTGGTCGGCACTGCAGCCTATCAGCCCTCTGTCTAGGGTCTCTCCATCACACCCTGTATCCCTTCCTGAGACTGGGCGGGGTCTGGCGGAGGGAAAAAGTGCCCCCTCTCACTAGTTTCTTTGCCACATTAAAAAGCACACGGGCTGGGTGCAGAGGCGGTCACTGCTGCCTGCGCAGAACAACTCCACATTTTCCTTTTCGTCAGAGCCTGTCTAAGGTTTGCTTTTTTTTTAAAGCACAGGCTCCGCGGCTCACGGGCCCAGCCGTTCCGCAGCATGTGGGATCTTCCCGGGCTGGGACATGAACCCGTCTCCCCTGCATGGGCAGGGGGACTCTCAAACACTGTGCCACCAGAGAAGCCACACCCCCTAACGTTTGCTTTTCAATGCTGTTCCTGTCCAGCCCTCAGTTCAACTCCACTTCCTCCGAGAAGCTCTTTCTGCGCATGCCTACCTCTGACCCACATTCCATCCCTACCTTCTGCCCTCGTCCCACCTCCTTTCTCTTTCAGTGGCGACCGGACGATGTGGGTTGGGATTATGATATCATCATTTATTGCCAAGATCTCTTTAAGTCTCAATTTTCTTACCTGGGAATGGGGGCGGGGCGGGGAACGGAGATAAAATATTTACAATGATAAAATTGAGGAAAATCTTGTTCGATGCTTAATATATTGTCTGGACCACTATAGGTGCTCGCTAAATATTAATGTCTTCTCTTGCTTCTTTCCCTATTAGATTTTCAGTAGTTAGTGAGTTAGCATACAAAAGACACTCAAATGCTTATTGAATTAACCCTCCTTCCTGTCTCTATTAGAAATTAAACATTTTAAGGGCAGGGTCTTCTCTGGGTCCTGCATGTAGAGTCTTGTGCATGGTGCCTACTAATTAAATATTTGTTGAACAAATGAGAAATGTCATTGGGAAAGCAAGGGCACTCCCAAGTGAGGGCTGACTGCAATTTTACACCGTGTGTGTCTGGAGAGGAATTGGGTCTGAAAACCTCATTCTCTCCCAGACGGGCTCTGGACCCAGATTCTCTCCACTATCTCCAAACAGGTCCCTGCTTTTACAGTTTAATGAAATGTTGCAGTGGCCTCAGGAACACAGGAGGAAGTCATTAATCAGAGACACATATGCCACTCCTTTGGAATCTGTCAAACACGTACTTGAAAAATCATCTGTATATTTTCCACAGGTGACAAAAGCAATATATCCTAATCTCCTACAGAATATCAAATCCCACCACCAAAACAAATGCCTTGTGACAGGTGATTGATAGGTGTTTCCCCTGACAGTCCCTGGCACAGAAATCTCCCCTCAAACCAGTCTCTAAAGGAAAGTAGAAGAACAGTTGAATTTGCCAACTAGCTCCCTCCCCACACCACATGGTGCAGCGCCTAACTGACTCACCATAAAAGGTGTAACACTCAGTTGACCTTTTGCTTATCTATCAACGCAGAATGAGCTGCATGAGCACCAATCCACCAAAGAACCATTTCAGGAAAATTTATTTCTTTTTGCTATCCATAAAAATAAATTGCTCCTCACAAAGGAGAGACAAAAAAATCCACTCTTTTGTCCTAATAAGATTATTATGAAAGGGATGTTTTCTCTCAGCAATCATAACTAGGTGGCATGCTGTCAATTTTTTATCAGGCTTTGTTACCACATGCAGATTGCCCGAGGCTCCAGGGAGAGGGCATGCAGTAGGCTGGCCTTGTTTTATTTTTGCTGATGTTGTGATGGGGTCAAATGTTTCTAATGTAGGTAAACTTGTTCTTATCATTGGCCTCCAACCTTTCCCTGATATAGGGTGAATGCTGAGGGGAAGTGTGGAAGCAGATTTATTTTTTAATTTTTCTTGGCCTCGCCGCATGGTATGAGAGATCTTTAGAGGAGGGAGAGTGTGATGCTTGCTCAAAAACGTGCTTACACACACATGCACGCACACTCACACATGCACGCACACTCACACTCGGTGATGCTCCATGCAATACTGGTTCACAAAAGTAGGAAGGAAGTTCTGCCATTGCGATAAGAAAACATATGTGTCCTCCAGCTTTGGTAGTTCTCAATAGTCTTCACTTTAAGTGTTTCTGTGACACTTTGCTCAGCTAACGATTGGTCAGGGTACCTGTGCTAAATGCTCTCTTGTGTCCCTTTAAAGCCAAGAATGAAATTAACCACAGTATAATCCATATCTACTTTGGACCAGGAAAGACGCTAGTTGCTTACAGAAAACCCCGTCTTCACCATAGGTTGCTGTCTCTTTTTGAAAATGAGGAAACTGAGGCGTGGACAAGTGAGGAACTGGGCTAAGGTGCCACCGCTAATGAAGTACAGAGGTGGGAAAGTCACCTTCTCCAGGGTTCGGGAGGACAGAACTCCCAGGTGAGACGTGAACTGGGAGACCAGCAGGATGGTGGTCTAGGTGCCTAAGACGAGTGGAGAGCCAGGACCATCTGGATGAAGTGGGACAATCTTGTCAGATAGAAGTTTAAACGTGGTTGAGTTTCCAGGAGAGACAAATAATGTCTTTCTTGTGGATAGGCTGTTGTGAGCCAAACCGTAGAAATAGCATAAGTTAAGAAATTACAAGGAACAAAATTAAATCAAAAAATGTCTTAAAAATTATTTCTATTATTTTGATTTACTTATTCTTGACATCATATATGTATATATGTGTATATATATGCATATATACGTATACCTGTATGTGTATATATGTATAGATACGTATATATACTTATATATATGTTATATATACATATATACATATGTGTATATATATAAAAAGTGCCTCTAGGCAAAAAGAAGCATATAGAAACCACCCATAATCTTACCATGTGTAGGTTAATAATCTATATTTTAAGGTATATCCTTATAGTTTTGAATTAAATAGCTGGTTTTTGACTACATGAAGTGTATTTTTTTAGTCTATTCAGGTTTTTTTTTTTAATTAGAGTTAATTTGGGATTTCCCTGGTGGCGCAGTGATTAAGAATCTGCCTGCCAATGCTGGGGACACAGGTTCGAGCCCTGGTCCAGGAATATGCCACGGAGCAACTAAGCCTGAGCTCCACAACTACTGAGCCTGCACTCTAGAGCCCACGAGCCACAACTACTGAAGCCTGTGCACCTAGAGCCTGTGCTCCGCCACAAGAGAAGCCACCTCAGTGAGAAGTCCGCGCACCACAATGAAGAGTACCCCCCGCTTGCCACAACTGGAGAAAGCCCGTGCACATCAATGAAGACCCAAAGCAGCCAATAAATAAATAAATATTAAATACATAAATAAATTAGAGTTAATTTTGGTAAAGTATAATTTACTAAAATATTATTGACATGAAGTGTTAAAAATATTCTCTCGCAAATCAAAACTACAATGAGATATCATCTCACACCGGTCAGATTGGCCATCATCAAAAACTCTAGAAACAATAAATGCTGGAGAGGGTGTGGAGAAAATGGAACCCTCTTGCACTGCTGGTGGGAATGTAAATTGATACAGCCACTATGGAGAACAGTTTGGAGGTTCCTTAAAAAACTAAAAATAGAACTACCATATAACCCAGCAATCCCACTACTGGGCATATACCCTGAGAAAACCATAATTCAAAAAGAGTCATGTACCATAATGTTCATTGCAGCTCTATCTACAATAACCAGGACATGGAAGCAACCTAAGTGTCCATCAACAGATGAATGGATAAAGAGGATGTGGCACATATATACAATGGAATATTACTCAGCCATAAAAAGAAATGAAATTGAGTTATTTGTAATGAGGTGGATAGACCTGGAGTCTATCATACAGAGTGAAGGAAGTCAGATGGAGAAAAACAAATAATGTATGCTAACACATATATATGGAATCTAAGGAAAAAAAATGTTATGAAGAGATTAGTGGTAGGACAGGAATAAAACACAGACCTACTAGAGCATGGACTTGAGGATATGGGGAGGGGGAAGGGTAAGCTGTGACGAAGTAAGAGAGAGGCAGGGACATATATACACTACCAAATGTAAATTAGATAGCTAGTGGGAAGCTGCCGCATAGCACAGGGAGATCACCTCTGTGCTTTGTGACCACCTAGAGGGGTGGGATAGGGAGGGTGGGAGAGAAGGTGACGCAAGAGGGAAGAGATATGGGAACATATGTATATGTATAACTGATTCACTTTGTTGTAAAGGAGAAACTAACACACTATTGTAAAACAGTTATACTCCAATAAAGATGTTAAAAAAAAAAAAAAAGAGAAGCCAGCAAAATGAGAAGCCCGTGCACCACAACAAAGAGTAGCTCTCGCTTTCCCCAAGTAGAGAAAACAGCAACGAAGACCCAACGCTGCCCAAAATAAATAAATAAATATTTTTTAAAAATAAAACTCTTTGGGAGTTCTAAAAAAAAAAATTCTCTCATGTTATTTAAAAAATATCTTTTATACCTGTAATTATGTATCATTTTTCTTCCTAATCTTATGCGTATGGTGTGTGTGTGTATACCTCTTAGGTTTTGTTATTCTTAACCAGCTGTTCATCCAAGGAACTCTGGTTTCCTATTTAGAGACCACATTTGAAGAGCTAGGGTACTCCTTGCTACTGAATTGGTCATGGTTTTCTATTGTTTTCCAGTGAACTGAGATATGAAATGTTTTTAAAATAAAATACTTCATGGGTTCATACTGATACTGCCAATTCACATTCAGAACCACTAACACTTTTCTTAACCTCATCAATATGCCAGGTACACCTATACTGAAAATCCTGGTTACCAAATAAACTGACATGATTTCTCATCTGTTTTGTCGAAAGGGGCACATGCCACAGTCTCGAAATTATAATATAAACACTACCACCATCAATGTTTTCTGTAAACATGTTAAGACTTTTAAAAAATCAGTCCTTAGGGAATATCGTACTAGGGATGAATAGTCAAATAATTAAATTTCTCTGGGTGATTATGTCACCTGATTCACTTTTTTTGCTTTCAATTTTTACAATTATACAAAATATTAAATGATTCCAAATCTACAAAACAAAACATAGTCAGCTATATTCTCTCTGTTCCCTTCATTCCTCTGCCTTCCCAAAGGTAGTAATTTATTAATTTTTTAATCTTTTCATTATTTTATATTTAATATGTTTTATGTTAATAAAAGAAAATATGTGTATGTATTTTAGGTTTACTATAAAATATATAATTTATGAACTGTGAATATGAGATATTGACATATTATGAATTGTGTTAATATAAATATGGGTAAATATAAAAAAATAATTTCTTGCCCCTCCTTTTAGATGAATAGTTTCATTCTATAACATTGTTCTTCACTTTGTCTTTCCATTCAACAAGATATTCCAGAGGTAGTTTCCTACAAGGGTATAGGATAGTCCTCACTCCTTTTTATGATGGTATAGTACTCCATTTGTGATTGATCCATAGTTTATTGCCCGCTAGTGATGAACGCTTGAAAAATTTCCAATGTTTTGCTATTGCAAATAGGCTGCAATGAATACCCATGCACATACTTCATATTTTTGGCCATGTATTTTGGGATATATTCCCGTAACGGGGATGGCTAGGTCAAAGTAAATAATAACTAAATCAAGGGTTTCCCCAACTCCCTCCGCCGGTTTGATAATTTACTATAACAGCTCACAAAACTCAGGTAAACATTTGCTTATGTTTACCAGTTTATAAAGGATATTACAAAAGATACAGATGAATAGACAGAGGTACGTAGGGTGAGGTCTGTAAACGTCCTGAGCACAGGAGTGTCTGACCCTGTGGAGCCAGGGTATGGCACCCTCCTGGAATGCAGATGTGTACACCAACCCAGAAGCTCTCCGAACCCTGTACTTTGGGGATTTTTATCAAGGTCTCCATCACGTAGGCATAATCAGGTATTAACCCAATCTTCTACTCCTCTTCTCTCCCTGTAGTATGGAGAGTGGGGTTAAAAGTTTTAAGCTTCTAATCATGGCTTGGTCTTTCTGGTGACTAGCCCCCATCCTGAAGCCCATCTAGAGTTGCCTTATTAGACCACAAGATACTCCTATCTCCCAGGAAATCCCAAGGGGTTTAAGAGCTCTGTGTCAGGAACTGGGATCAAAGATCAGACATTAGAACAAAAGATGCTCTTAGAACCCCTATTGCTCAGGAAATGACAAGAGTTTTTAGAACTCTGTACCAGGAACCAGGGGCAGAAAACAAAAGTTTATTTCTTATTATGTCACAATTAACATAGCTAAAGTTCTCAAACTCTAATAGGACTTAGGTGATATGTTTTCCTGATTTGAGTTATTTACAGCAAATATATTTGAGGTTAAACCATAATGTAAATCATGTTAGTGAATTACAAGTGTTAAGTAGCAAAACTTTTAGGTTGTTTCCATATCCTATTTAAATATTAAATGTGTATTTGAACATCTTGACTTATATATTTTAACATATTGATCTTTGAGTATGCATTGCATGAGAGGGAGCAAGTCACAACTCCCATTCACTCGCAGGAGGCAATATAGTATGCAGGCTAAAAAACACTGGCTTTGGGATCAGACAGGCCTGGGTACAAGTCCTGATCCTGCTACTACCCATCTGTATGATCTAAAACAAGGGCATTTTAAAAGTGACAAGATAGAATTGTACAACTCAGGTGAAATAACACATGCAAAAATATTTATTTTTGCTTTTGCCCCCGTAACAATGCAAATGGAAATAGTATTCTATTAAAGAGGGTGCTTTTTTAGATGATTTATTCCATTAGTTTGCTCAAGGTCTAAAGGTAGTTGTGGTGCAAACATACCTGAAAGATACTTGAAGTCAGGCAGACACATATGTGAGGAGTTCACTTGTTGCTGAATATTTGCTCTGATCTAACTTGCTTTGGGTACTGTACAGTCAACTGAAAGATATATAGATTGGACCAGCAATCTTGGAAATCTGGACTTCCTCAGAGTTGGCTGTTGTTTTTCCAAGTGCCAGATTTTCATCCTGTCACACTTCAAAGATTTAACTTAATGTCACTTCTGACCACCCAAGCCTAGGTTTATGCTCCTCTTGTCTGTTTCCACTAATCTAAGTACATGGTATCATAATGTCCTGGTTTTCTGAACAGTCTCCCACTATCCCTGGAGCAGGGCTGGTTCTGAATCATTCACTACTGTTTCTCTGGTGTCGAGAAGCTGACACTTAACAGAGGCACACAAAAAACATTTTTGAATGAATAAATAATATGTAGCTTTCTTTTCTCTATTTGAACAAAATAATATTTTTGAAATAGCTCCTGGGAGAACAGTAACAATACCCAATTATAAAGCTAATTTATAAAGCATTTCACTTAATAATAAATAATTTATTGATCAATAATGTAATTAATTAATTCTTTAATCAATGCTTTATTATACATTATACAGGATGTCTTCTCTCACATAGCATCTCTAGTACCGAAAACAATGGTAATACGTAGTACTTCTAATTCGTCATTTTACAGATAAGCAAGACGTTATGCTAAGCCTTAGGAGAGTGAGTTTGCTGTTCTCTTGACATACAGGTGTACAATTAACTCTAATATAAAGCAGTTGTGAATAGAATATTAAGGACCTCATACTCAGCCTTTGGAGCTCAGCGAAGGAAAGACTAGAAGGTTAAAGAAAAACTACAAGGATCCTTCTGGATCATCTTGTAAGTGACAGCATGGTGTTGGTGCTGGAAATACAAACCTAAATAAGACATGGTCTGTTCTTGAAGAGAGCACTCTCCAGAAGGTAACAAATATGCCAACAAAGGCATGCCATGTCATAGATGAGATACCAAGTTGAGTTGGAAGCTCAGTCAAGTCACCAAGAGAAAGCAGGGAAGTTCTGGTGGTGAGAACGGTTAGATAGCCAGGTGTCCCCCATCGCATAGACTACAGGGAGGGGCAAACTCTAACACTGTGGCCTGTTCTGAAGGTATCCAGAATTTCAGCAAGCCACAGGGTGGAATGGCCTAGAAAGTTGCAGGGAGTGCACCTGTAGAGGGAGGTAAGACCAGAGCACAGCGTAAGGGACCATAGAAGGGATGAGCACGTTCAGATTTGGGGGGAAAGTCGTCATTTCAGTCTTGGACTTGTCAAGTCTCAGGTGCCTTGGCACCATGAGATGTGCCCTTGGGAGTACAAGACTGGGACTCCTGAGAGGGGTGAACATCACATAGTGCTTTTGCAGAGATAATGAGGGCTTTCCAGACTGACAGCTCTATGGTAAGGAAAGGAGTGTCTGAGGAACCACAACTGTGGGCAACGGAGGTATCCAATTCACCAGGTGATGAAGGTCAAGTGTGGAAATGGTTGCAGGCTCCATCTTGAAGCATCTTGGGTATCCGGGTTAAGAGCCTATGCTTGATAGGTAACAGCTTAATCTTACAACCTTGAATAACCCTGGAGTTATCAATAAACTTAAAAAAATTCTTATTCAGCTTATCTTGTAGAATGTGTAAGAGTAAACAATGTATCTAATACTTTCCAAGTCAATGTCAAGTAATGATAGAGGAGTGTGTGTGTGTGTGTGTGTGTGTGTGTGTGTGTGTGAGAGAGAGAGAGAGAGAGAGAGAGAGAGAGAGAGAGAGAGAGAGAGAGAGAGAGGGAAACAAAGAGAGAAAGCTGTTCCAGAGACTCCCTGAGCCCTATGGATAGGAAGCAGGGGTAAACACTATCTTCAAATGCAAGAAGCAATATTTACTGATCCCTCCCCGAGAGCAAGGAGCTATGCCAAACCTAGAAGGAAATAATGTATTCCTTACTAAGAACCTGCCATAGAGTAAAAATAAAAGAAAAAGAAAAAGATTTTTAAAAAGAATACAAGTAAAAAATTTTTTTCAAAGCTCCCATCAAGGAGGGGCACAATTCTCTAATTTTTTTCACAGTAGGAATATCCTCTGTGTCATTAAAGTTGCAGCATATTTGTTCGTCATGATTAGGTTATATTTATTTTTCTGTTAAATTAATCAGTGTGAAGCATCTATAAGTCAAATATGACTACTTTAATCTAGCCTTTCAGTGTGTCTCTGGGGTTCTTCTCACATTTCAATTGAGATTTAATTTTCCTTTTTAGGGAACCACTTAGGAGACTTAGAAAAAAAAAAATCAAACTGCCAGTGAGTAAGAGAGAGCTCCACATGCCCTTTATCCTCCCATGCTTCTCAACGAGTCCACTAACTGACCCTATTCCCCAGCCCGGGGCACATCCATGCCCAAAGTAGAATCTGAATCTACCTGTGTACCTCTGGATGACTTACAGACCATGGCTGTCACGTTGTCATGTTTTTTATTAAAGTCATAATTTATAGAACATGTGGATGTAGGATTGCTGAGAAGGAAAACCATCCTGTTCCCTGGCATTTTGTGGTATACTGCATAGTGCCACGAGGAAATTAGTTGCCCCTTCTAAAACTGTGGGACACCTCATTAAGCAAACCTCCAGAAGTTGCAGTCTCTGCCTGAGGCGCCCAGCCATGCACTCCACATCTGGTTCATGTTAAAGTGGCTTGTGCGCATTAGTATGGGATGAGTGAACAGGGACGATGCATTACTGAAATAGTAGAGCACCAAGATGCCTCTAAGTTGACCAGTTATCAACAGGTCTTTAGTACAAGAGGGGTAACCAGGAAATTGAGTTAATATTTATTACTCGAGCCCATAAGTCACATGACTTTTAGCCCAAATATGGACTCCAACTGCAAAGCTAAATCCCTAGAGAATTGAAATTCAGCATTGACTTGGTATTACTGTGACTATGATTTGTGTATTTATAAGTGGAATATATATTGTTTAATATACGTCAGAGCTAAAACTCAAGTGGCAATTGGTCTACACAGTACAAAAGAATAAATTGCAAATTCACACATGTGGTTTTGATTAAAACTTCTATTCCAAAAGATAATTGTTTCCCTAAATGATAGTCACAGTGACTTAATGTACTTATTAGTAGTTATAACATTTTTTGGTAAATATGTTGGAATTAATGTAAGTATGTTTGAAAATATTAAATCTTAGGTATTAAACAGTCAAGAGTTTGAGTGCTAAAAATGCCAGTCAATGTAACAGATTTATTTATAATAAATTTTGACAATAGACATAAATAAAACCAAACATAAATGTTTTAAAGTTTTTTCTAGTACAGTCAAATACTAGCATTAAAAAGTTTCTGTCATAATAATTTATTTAAACAGGTTCCATATAACTGGAAAAATAAGTTACATTTCTTATCCCAACAATGTAAAGATGGGGAAACATAATATTTCATAAATTGTGTAAATTGGCACAACCTTTATCTTTAGGCAGGATAATTTGACAATATGTTTCAAATACTCTAACTGTGAATACTGTCTCAGCAATTCTATATCTTGAAATTTTACTTAAGCAAATAATGAAGAGTGGGAGAAAACTTTCAGATACATAAGAATTAATAATAGCCTAATCTATTACAGTAAAAATTTGAAAACAACGTTTAAGGGTACATCAATCTGAATTTGCTAAATAAATAAATAACTATATATATATTCCTTATATATATTCTCTATATATCAATATATATAGTGTATAGATATGAGGCAGGTGGGCCCCAGGCTGAACAGTTTCTCCCCTGTGGACAGAAACTCCATAATAGCAGAAACTCCATAAAAGCAAGATTGTGGAGGAGGCTAGACCCTGCCCAGATAAGAGATAAAAGATCACATATTCCTCATTCTTTAAGTCAAGGAGACTTTCCCAACCACACATGCACAGAAAGGTTCCTTGAAGGTCAAAAATGGAGGGGGTGCCACCCCATAGTAAGTGATGTCAACCTATGCATAGGCCTCTCTACTAGAATCCTTCTTGGCTAAGAGATGTGCACACACAGGGAAGGACACTGAGATATATCAAATACAGACTGAGAACCAGGCAAAGCAAGATGATTGGTCAAAGGAAACCCAGAAGAAATGCCCCATAAAAGTGATTCAAACTACCATGAGGGCGTGGCTCTCTCTGAGCCCGCCTGTGTGTCTATCCATGTGTACTGTACTCTTTTTCCTCCTAATAAACACTTTACTTGCTTCACTACTTTCCATATCTATGTGGAAATTCATTTCTACACAGCTAACAGGCCAGAACCTTGTCACTGGCCACTGGTCCCTGGTTGTCTAGTGGCTAGGATTCAGTGTTCTCACTTCCGCTGCCCAACCTTAATCTCTGGCCGGGAACAAAATCTTGCTTCAAGCCACTGCAGGCCAAGGTCACCTGAGATTAGATATACTATATGTATATCAGCGTATGTCTATTAAATATATCTCAATACATTATATATATATCAGTGATTTTTATCTAGTTGTGGTTTATAGTTTTAAAAAAATGATTCTGTGTTCTCTAATTTAAAGATGCACTTGCAATACATTTTTAACTAGAAAAATAATAGTTTTCCATTATGAAAAACAGCCTAATCCAAAATTATTCTAGGTAGTTATTCTACACAGTGGATAATTGGTGATTTCATTTAAATAGTCATTCAAGAATTACTTGAGCTTATAATTGCATAAATGAGTATAAGGGAGTTAGACTTCAGAAGGCATGGCTCAGAAAATTTAAAAATTGCTACCAGAAATTAAAAGGGAAAATCCCCAAATATCCTGGTTTCCAAGACATATTTATCTGTTCAAGGCCAAAAAAAACACAAAACAGTTTTCTTACACAATTATCATTTTAACAAATGTCAAGATCTATCTTGAGACATCAGCATTGCAAGCATAAGGAATAAAGATACTTTTGTAAAGGATTTAAGGGTTACAGTAAAGGTTTTATTATTTGTGGTCCAGACCAAGCCAGGGCGACCCTGCTATATTTGGTTTATCTCAGGTACAAAATGTCTTATTTTTTGCCTACCTGTGGTTTTTGAATTTCTTAATCATATAGAAAGCAGTACGTGTATCAATTTTTTATTCTACAACCCCTTCTGGAAGTCAATTTCCTGCCATCAGCATATGGATTTGACCACAAAAGTTGTTTAGAAATGTTTTGATTTTGTATCATTAAATTGATACTGTGATTCTTGAATAGTTTTCTAAAATATAAATGTAACAAGAAATGCTGATTAATGATTACATACTTTTTGTATCATTAACAAACTAGGGACATATGACAAGAAACTTAGAAGTTAATTTCTGTCTGGAAGTTTAAAAAGGCCCTGGATTTATAATTTACCTTTATGTGTCAGAAGTATTATACTAGTCATATCAGCTTTATTGCGATTAGGAACCAAGAACTATCTCACTGACAACTGTAGGTTATACCAGCATACCTCTAAGTGCAGTGACATCCTTTTTCTCTGGGACTCCCATGTTTGTTCATTTTCCTGGACTGTCAGGGGATGACATTCTTTACCACCTCTGAGTAGATTTTATAAACATGGGACTCATGTTAATTTTTCCTGGAGTGCTTTATAGATACAATATCTACATGTGAAACGTGTTCCTTATTCCTTAATAGTGAGTATGCCTAACATTTAAATAAAATTTGAGCTTTGGTTATATTTATGAATCACATGTATCCAATAATATCCTGATAGGAAAGAGTATATATTATTAATGGTTGCACTCAGGTAGACTTTATCTAATGAAATCTCCAGAAGTCACTGTAAAAGGAAGCCAGAGAGTCAAAAATATTAAGAAAGTTTATTTTCAGTGTGTTCAAGAAAGTAAGATTTTGGAAAAGACTAAAATCTTCCATCACCAAATTAAAAAAAAAATAAGTATTTAGAGGGAAAATAGTTAAATTTCCAAGGTTATTATAATTATTTTAGTCTGTTCACAGTAAAACAAAGAGCAACTGATTTATATGGTGATTGAGCTTGGGTTAATGGGAGATAGTCAAAGGTTTATTATTTGGGGAAACAGAACCAGTCAGAGTGACCCTGTTATCTTTGGTTTCTCCAGAGTTCTTGGAGGACAAAATGTTTTTGGTATTTTGGTTTTGTTTTTGTTTTTTTCTGCTTGTGACATGTGAGGGATTTAGTGATACTGGAAACAGGGCACAGTATCATTTTTGTTTTCTGTAATATAAAATGATTGCCTTGAGTCCCTTAGAGCAAAAAAATTATATGTATCTTAGATACGGAATGTAGACTTTCAGCACACAATCACACACACTTTTCTCCATTTGCGCCGCTGGGAACTTTTTTCTATCTGAATGCCAACTATAATCTCCTCAAATGTACTCTATGGAGAAGCAGGAAAGGTGCCTTTCAAATCTCCGAGGATTTACTTAGAGCTAAATTGTGGGCCCCACTAAGATCAAGAGTTGAACAATAGGTTTGGATCCAGCTCTATTTTGAGATACCTTGCCTTTTATCTCTGATATGAACTAATAAATAAAATTGTATCATTGTGAAGGGGGCCACACTTGGCCATGAGTGGCACAGCTCTGGTTGTGACCTGTCACTCAGGCCATGGGTCTCGGCTTGCCCTAGTCAGTTACACAGGAGGTGAGAACCCTCTTAAACATGATGATGAATCTCCAGTATGGCTGTCAGCAAAGTTAAACAATTTAATATATTGAAACATATGAAATCATTCTGAATTTTAGTTATTTTATAATTTGGAAGGAAACATAAACCTGTCACCTGGATATTTGCTTTGTATACAACACATTTTTTTCCTTAATGAAACAAAGTCTACTTTTGAAAAAGATTTCTAGGTATTTCATTTGTCCTTTTCATTTTGCTTTCCCAGGGAAAATTATTAAATAATTTTCTTTAAGTGGCCCAAATAAAGAGACATTAGAGAAGAATTTTAAGGCTTCTCTGTCATCTTAAGTAGGTTATGTATACTATGGATCCGTCTTGGGATCAATCTCCTTTCTGACCACATTAAGCTCCAGAATATAATACATCATTAAGAGTACGTCTTATCATGACTACAGGATATTTATTTAGGACCTCCCATTCTGGCCAGTTGCATGCCCTTCCCTGAATTTGTTAGTACCTCTACCTGTGTTCTGTGCTAATTCTCAGGTGTCTGAATGCCAATATCAAAGCTGAGTTAAGCCTTCCTCTTCCAAGAAACCATTTTTGACTGCTCTGCCCAAGTCTGGCTTCTTCCTTTAGGACTCATTTGAGCTTCTATGTACTGAGGATTGTGTACTGTTCAAGGCACATGGGAAAACATAGACAAATCAGAGTCTCTAACTTCATGAAGCTCATGGTACAGGAACAAAGACAACCTGAGGTTCTCAATCAAGTGTTATAGATAGGAAGTGGAGTCCCACTTTACACACTGAAAAAAATTACATTTCTTTAATTTCTGCATCTGAGCTCAGAGACTGATCATGATTTGGGGAAGCCCTCCTGAAGAAAAACAATATAAAATGACGAGCATAGAATGAGGCAGAAGCCCTCAGTGGGGGCTGAGCAAGTGAGACCCCAAGGGTTAAGCCTCATGGGCTTCTTGGTAAACCCTCCTCTGCCTGTGTTTGACCTTCCCCTTGAGGCCTTGACATATCCATCCTTGAGAAAGACAGCGGGTTTATGCTTATTCTTCAGCAAATTAATATATATGAACACATCCACTTCCCAGTTCTGTTTTTAGTAACTCTTAATAAATACTTGACTGCAGGATTCTTTCTGACTGTTGTTTTCCTGCCTTTTTTCTTCGGGTGATTCAAATTTCTGGATATCAGAAAAGAGGCATCCGGTCCTGCCAGCCTCTAGTTGAGGTGTTTCATTCCCTTTGTTTCTAGCCCTCAACCTCCATATGGGCTCCATCCGCTGATGTGTAGCTGGGTAGGGTGTAGGTGACTCCTACCGATGACGGCCACTTTTGCTCCTGCCTCTGGCTGAAAGATCTCCATGCTCTGTGGTCTCCCATGCAACTCCAGCCCCATTCCAGTCCATAAGCCTACTTAGTCCTTCTGTGTTTTCCTTGGTCTCAGTAACTCTGGGTGACTTTTTTCTGTATTACAGAGAAACAAGCAGGGTTGTTTCCCACTATGTTGCTGCCTAAGGCCCATGGACCCAAGAAACTCCATCAGCCATTGCCATGTTTCCATTGGGAACCCTACTGGAGGTGGAACCATGCCTTCTCTGGAAGTCTCTCTGTCTTTGCTAGCAGCCCAGGCCCAAAGAAGCAAGGTCCTTACAGGCTGTGCTTCAGTTCTGAAGGGGAAGCCAGCACTCTCAGTTTGGAACAATTGCCCTCCTCCTTCTCTCCCTGACTCTTGGGTTTTCCCTTGAGGATCATAAAGGGTGTTCCCCAATGTGGTAAGAAGGTAATATCTCATGCCTCAGATTTATTTGTTTATATATATATATAAACATATATAAAACCTTTATGTATAAATATATATAAAAGCTCTTTGTTCTGGTCTTCTGCCTTGGTACCTACTATAAAATGATGAGCCTTAGAAGTGCTAAGAAAACCTGTTTTCCCCTTAACAAAGCTAAGTATTTGATTGACATGTATACACTGCTATTTTTTAAATAGATAACCAACAAGGACCTACTGTATAGCACAGGGAACTCTGCTCAACATTCTGTAACAACCTAATTGGGAAAAGAATTTGAAAAAGAATAGATACATATATATGTATAACTGAATGACTTTGCTGTACACCTGAAACTAACACAACATTGTTAATTAACTATACTCCAATATAAAATTAAAAGTTAAAAAAAGAAGCAAGTTATGAGAGTCAATATCTACTTGTTTTCTATGTCTGGGACCAACTTATTGTCTTGACAACAGTGAAATTGAAATGATCCTTGACTAGTAAACAGGAGAGGAGACACATGTGCAATTGTAAGCCATAAATAAAGGCCTCTGGAAGAGGCTCACTGTAGTAGATGAGGTCAGTGGGCTTGAGGAGTGGCTGTAGGAATAAATGAGTAAAACTCTAGGGGCCTCAGTGGGCAGGGTGAACTTCATACCCTGAACCAAGGGACAAATTAAGTCCACCATATCTCAAGATACCAGATACCTAGATCTTCCCCCCAATATAGGTATTTTTCTTTTTAAAATCCTAGAGAGTAAGAAAGCGTGTTTCATAACCATCTAACTGCAATAATCACTAACCCTCAGGTGCTAATTTCCTATATATGGCAAAGGACATTAATTCTAAATGACTTTGAAAATGCTGGCCTTTGGCTAGGACTGTGACCACGGCATGGTCGAAGATGCCTGAGTCTTTTTGCACCTCATGAAGAAATATCATTGAATGGGTTGGCAATCAGAAAAGCAGTTGCAAAATCAGATGAAGGAATCCTCTGAGCCAGTAATTCCATACTGCAGGCATTGCTTTTGCCCCTACTTCTGGGCCATTGTCTGAGGAAGTTAGCCCCCAAAGCTAATTGGAATCAATAGTTAATGTTTCTTCTCAACTCTCCAAATTAATTACAAAATGATGTATGTTCACTCTGTTGCCAGACTATAGATTTCTATTTAAAATTTCCCTCCAAGGGCACGTTTTCTGCAAGAAGTCAACTCTGTGTAGTTTGTCATGTCATTCCTTCCCCCATCCACCTTCTTAGTTTTCTGCCCTTGAAATTTTGTGTTGTGGGCAATATTAATATTCAGGTAATGAATTAGCTGTACTTGAGATAAAGAGAACATGCCTGGAGAGCAAGAACCGGGAGGTCCTGACAAAGATGAAGGCAATGAGAGCAAAGGGAGGTGACCCTTCTCTTCAAGGTGCTGCAGTTCCAAACTGAATCCTTCTCCTGCATCGTTAGCTGGAGAGCTTCCCTCAAATCAGCACAAGTCAAAGGCATCATAAAAGGTGGATTGCAGCTAGTTCTGACCTCTCAGTGAGGAGTCTGGATTTCAAGAAATAGAGGAACCTCTGCTTTTCATCTGGATCCCTTGATATATAATGTTCAAGAACTTTCAGGTGAAGATCTCAAAATACCTTGCAGATAGTATCATTAGCAAGAAAACTGGTACCCAAAAGACACTCAACGCACAGGCATTTTTATGATATTGTGATGTATAATAAGACATATATATATATATAGTCTTCATTGCCTTTTCTGGAGCAGAATTTCTAAAGGATTTGGACCCCTCCTAAGGATGGGGTCTGGTTGCCAGGAAAACCAACCATGGGATTAGAGGATTTGAACTTTCAGTCCCACCCCCTCACCTCCGGGGAGGAGTGAGAGGATAGGGGCTGGAGGTTTAGTTAATTGCCAACGACCAATGATTTAATCAATAATGCCTATGTAATGAAGCCTCCACAAAAACCCCAAAGGATAGGGTTCAGAGAGATTCCAGGTTGGTGAACACATGGCATTTTGGAGAGATGGGGAGAGTGGTGCTGACAGAAGGCATGGAAGCTCCACACCCTTTCCCCATCCCTTGTCTTATGCATCTCTTCAATCTGGTTGTTCCTGCATTATATCTTTTTATAATAAGCTGTTAATCTAGTAAGTAAAATGTTTCTCTGAGTTCTGTGAGCTGCTCTAGCAAACTAATTGAACCTAATGAGGGGATCATTGGAATCTTCAGTGTGTAGCTGGTAGGTAGATCAGAAGTACAGGTGACAATTTGGGATTGAGACTAGTGTCTGCAGTGAAGGGAGTGGGATCCGTCATGTGGGACTGAGCCCTTAACCCATGGGATCTGATGCTATCTCTGGGTAGATAGTGTCAGAATTTAGACACCTCGCTGGTGTCTGAGAATTGCTTGGTGTTGTGTGGGAACAAGCCCCAACCCCCACCCCGCTGCCAACACTCACATTGGAACTGGGTTCAGGAACCCAAAAGAGTTTTACCTGTCTTTTACTCAGTTTTCCAATATGGGAGTCCTACATTAAATATGGTTGTTTCTAAGTCTGTCCTTATTTCACCCTACTTGTCCCACATATAAAGAAGAGATAAAGAAGAATAAAATTGTCGCAGTGGACTTTCCTTCTGGGAGAATAGGATTTTGAAGTTGAGATAAAGTCTTGTCTATTCGGATACTGCTCAGAAGTTGGGAGGATGTTACTGGAACATTAGGGGATGGTGGGATGCACAAGAAAATACCTCACATAATGGGTTCTGTTAACTTCAGCAGACAGCCTTCCTGTCCCATCACTCCTTACTGCTCAAAATTGAGGAGGCATCTTTCCCCCTCTTTCTATCTCACAGTAACATCACCTGTCTGGTTTGTTTCTTTCATTCAATGAAAGATATTGCACAAACACATATGCCAGCCCTCAGAGAAGCAAAAAGGAATAAGGGACCATCTCCGCCCTCAAGAAGCTCCTGGTCTAGGGAGGAGTGGAATAAAAAGTCCCTCTCACATTCTCAGAACAGAGATGAACCTGGTCAGACTCCAATGTCAGAACAGGATGTTAGACCAGATTAATAAGATTTAGAGAGGTTAATGTGAGTGTGGGTTGGCCTGGTAGGTACAGCCAGAGTAGTCAGGAATTACAGAAGAAAGGGACTTGTAGTAGGGTGGATGTGTAACAGAGCAGGACCCTATGGGGTCTTCCCAGAGCAGACTCCCTCCACCCATATCCTCCACCTGCCTTTTGTCTGTAGAAAAACTTAAGCCAAAGAGGAAAATTAATCACAGAAATTAGAAAATGCAGAAACAAAGAAAAGCAGTCAAACAGGACAAAATAACAATAGTTTAGTCATTAAACAAAGTCAAGGACTTTTAGTTCCTCCTCAATATTCTGAGTGATATCCTGAGAGCTGTCTTACAGATACTGTAACCCCCACCAGGTGGAAGAAGTTAACTACATGATGACCAGCCTGTCGCCATGACGTAAGCTGCTCCATCTTGCACAATTCTGAGAACCAGCCTCAAAGAAAGTGGGAACAAACTGACCCTGGAGCTAAAGATTAACTGTACTTAAACAAATCAAGATGACACTGATCAGACCACCTCGTGACCAATTTCAAGATGACTGTCAGAGCTGACTGTGCTGTTCTGCATGCAGCCCCCCAGCCTTTGCCTATATACCCCTGAAATTCCCCTTTAAAATCTCTTGCTCTCTGATCAGCAGTGGGGAATTGGCTTTTAGACAAGAGTCCACCTTGTCTCCCAGTTTCCAGCCTCTGAAATAAAGCAAGCCTTTCCTTTCCTGCCAACACTTGTCTCTCAAGTATTGGCCTTCGAGCAGTGAGTAGCTGAACTTCAGTGCAGCAACAGATGGAGCCCCTGGAAAGCCAAGAATACAAGTTAGACTGGTGCTTGGGCCTCTTGGTGAACAGAAGTTTTCTGAGCGTCAGTGTAGACAGCCTGGCCTCTGGCTTCCAAGAGTAACCCTAGCTCTGCCTCTGACTAGTTTCTTGACCTCCATCCACCATTCAGCCTCTCTGGGCTTGTATTTCCATTTAGTAAACAAAAATAATATCTATCTTAAATGATTGGGGGGAAATACTGTTTTAAGATTTCTTTAGTTGCGTGTTAAAGGAACCAAATTTGAACCAGGTTATGCAAGGATTTGGGAGAGAAGGAGGGACGATGAGGTACTGGACGTTTTCAGAAAGCAAGAAAAGGCAGGGGGCAGCTGGTCTCAGGGATTCTCTCCCAGGCTTGTCTTGGCTTCATCTCTCAGTCCCACTTTTTCTACCTGGGGGAAAATATGGTACCAACGACATCAGTTCCTTCCCTTTCTGTCTGCCAGCCTCACCACCAGCAGTAGTCTGAGATTTGCACCTTCCGATCCCAAGTTCAAAATCACAGAGAAGTACTCTGTTTTGAGTAACTTTGCATCCTTGGCCCAGTCAACAGACTATCCCATTCGAATCACAGGGTTAGAGTGGGAAAAAGAGCATTTCCCAGAAAAGTCTTCTTTAAAAAAATTTTTTTTTATTGGGGTAGAGTTGTTTTACAATATTGTGTTAGTTTCTACTGTACAGCGAAGTGAAGTAGAGTTCCTTGTGCTATATAGCAGGTTCTCATTAGTTATCTATTTTATACATATTAGTGTATACATGTCAATCCCAATCTCCCAGTTCATCCCAAGCCCCTTCCCCCCTTGGTGTTCATACATTTGTTCTCTACTTCTGTGTCTCTATTTCTGCCTTGCCAACTCGTTCATCTGTACCATTTTTCTAGATTCCACATATATGCATTTATATACTATATTTGTTTTCCTGTTTCAGACTTACTTCACTCTGTATGACAGTCTCTAGGTCCATCCACGTCTCTACAAAAGACTCAGTTTTTTCCGTTTTATGGCTGAGTAACATTCCATTGTGTATATGTACCACATCTTCTTTATCCATTCATCTGTCGATGGGCATTTAGGTTGCTTCCAAGACCTGGCTATTGTAAATAGTGCTGCAATGAACACTGGCGTGCATGTGTCTATTTGAATTATGGTTTCCTTTGGGTATAAGCCCAGTAGTGGGATTGCTAGGTCATACGGTAATTCTATTTTTAGTCTTTTAAGGAACCTCCATACTGTTCTCCATAATGGCTGGAAAGTCTTCTGTGCAGGCAAATCAATAGTTTTGACAAATAGTAATGGTTGATGGCAAGATGGTGTTCCAGTGCCTCGGGTCAGGAGACCAAACTGATTACATTGCAGACAGCATCTTCAGGACTCTAGGCAAGTCACAGTTACAAGAAATTTAAAATATTGAGTGGCTACTTTATACCAGGTACTTTACATATTATTTCATTTAATTCATCTATCAGTTCTTAGAGTTAAGTAGTATTACTCACATTTTATACACGAAATCAGAGGAGTTCATTGACTTACAGCAACAACATAAGGGAAGAAGTTCATCTGGCTCCAAATTGTAGGCTCTTTCTGCCTTCCTGCATTCCCAGAGGTCAAGGGACCTCCCTGTGTGATGCAGGAGATTCCTCTTCTTTGATCTTATTGAGGCAGTGTTCGCTTGTAAACATAACACTATATTATGAGATATATGAGGGATGAAGGCTGCATCCCTCTATATTTTCTGTAGTAGAAGGCAGGATTTCTCACCATCTATCTGAAAAACAGAAGAAAGCAGAGACTCCCTTCCTCCCTTTCCTACAGGTTTTGGAATTCTTACTTTCCTTATTCATGAGAACAAACATTTGGTCATGGTTTAAAATGATGAAGCCCATGTTAAACCCACCACCTTAATGAGTAATACTCTCATGAAGGGAGAACGTGGACCTGGAGACAGATTGACTGGGGCCCCCTCTGCCACATGGTATAGCTGTGGGTACTTGCCAGTGCACCAAGTGCCTCTGGACCCCAGTTTTCTAATTAACAGAATGGGAATAAACTAAGCATCATAAAATTGTTGTGAATTTTCATTCAGAGACTCATGTGAACAATTTTCTTTTGTATAAAGTTAAGTATTTCTGATACATTATATTTGTATAGCATTATATAGCCTGGACAATGTTGATTCATATGAAGTTCCTGTTCCTCAATTGAAAGTGAAACCAGTCTGAGGGGAGTGATGGTAGGTGACCCCATTGGTTTCCAGCAGACTTTCTGTACACAGAATCATTTCATGCACCAGTTGCTAGAAAGTCAAAGAGTAAATCTGAAACAAATGGCATAGAATCAGGAATGCAAAGGTCACCAGGGGGAGAGAAGTTAAAGATTAGAAGTGGTCATCAGTAGAGTAATGCCAAATTGATATCTATGATTGTTGCCAGTAAGGATGAACTGAATAATTGTACTAGGCTAGTGTCCTTTGAAATGACACCTGAGATATCCATGTGAAATAATGAAAAATTTGGCCAGGCAAACAGTTTAATTTCACCGGGATTGACCTTGCTTTGGAAAGGCATGAAAATGTTTGATACAAACAAACAAAATATTATTTAAATTGCTCAGATGCTAGAAGAATAACTACACACCCAACTCAATGAGACAGATGTTGCAGTGATGAAAATTATATTCTGAATACAGCTTATTTTGTTGTTGCTTTCCTTGCCAACCTGGAAATAATACAGAATTTCCAAGGTTCATTTATGGAAGGTAAAGTCAGAGAGAATGGTGGTGTAGAGTAGCACGAAGTCCACAGGATTTGAATTCAGACATAATGCCTATGAATTTAGCTGGACTCCTAGTGTAAGACATGAGATCAATCCAAGATTCTGTTTTTATAGCTGAAAATAAGGATACAAATAACAACTTTCAGCACTGACTAAATAGGATAAAATAGTAATAGAGAATATTTATGAATTATTTACTATTGCCAGGCACTGTTTAAGCACTTTATAGATATTCTCTGACCCTCATAACAACCATTGCAACTCTCATGTTACAGGTGAGGAAAAAGAAGCACGGATAGGTTAGCTTAGCTTCCTGAGGTTACACAGCTAGGGAGCACTGGGACAGCAGAATAGACCCACACAGTCTTCAGCAAATTCTGTGATCCTATCCCAAGTCATTCACTAGCAACGTGGACAGGATGCTGAGCAGCATTCAGTAAGCGTTTGACGTTGGTTGTCCGGAAAGGCTCCAGTAAATGACATGTGAAGTGCTGAGCTGTACCTGACTCATAGGAGGCCCAAAAATGCAGGTGGGGAAAAGCCAGGTCTTTACCTCCTTTCTATCACAATAAAAAATAAAGCATAATCTTAAAAATTTCAGAGTTTGCTTCCAAATATTAGAAGAGATCTTTCACAGGTGAGCAAGAGGGACCTACAAATTCTTCACGTTAAATAAGAAATGTTTCCTTTATAAACATAAATTCAGTTTGAGTTTTGAAGCATAAATTGTAGGCTCTTTCTGCCTTCCGCATGTAAAGTCCATGCGGCCAAAGAGCAGAGGCTCTCAGACAGCAGCACATCGGGGAGCTGGGGCGAAGGTGAGGCGGCCTGGCTGGGGTGATGGGATTCAGATCCGGAGTGGGATCCGGCCTCATGGACTCTTGCGTCTCCAAGAAACAAAGCCTCGCAGACACAGGAATCCGGTAGTGGCTGAACATCTGGAAAACGGAGCCCCGGGATGAATTATGTGCAGATTATCTTGCACTTGCACTGGAATTTCTGTTTATTCACAGTCGAGGAGCATAAAGAAGAAAACCTGTTTCACACCTGGCATTTAATTTAGAAGGGATTGCTTCTCCAGCCGGAGGAAAAGCCATCTGAACTGCGCTGTGTCCTGGCTCTGCTTCTGGGCTCCAGCAGCCAAGCAAAGCGCCTTATTTTGCCATGAGCTCTGTAAACGTGTGCGCCTGTAGAAGAAATGTGCGTGCACAAGGCCACCCGTGTGTGTGCAAGCACCAGCCACAGCCCAAGTGGGAGGACCCACAGCACATCCAGCCCAATCGCCAAGCTTCTCCCTTTTCCCAGATAGCTCCATAAATGTCACCAGGAACTAAGGTACAGCGCAGAGCTTCCTAAGCACGCCTTTACTTTTGTTTGGCATTCATTTTACTCTTTGGGTTTGCTAAGTGTGGAAAGTTCATGAAGAAACCAACCTCTTAGCCCCAAAGCAATGGTTTATTGTGTATGTCCATGCAAGCATCTCATTGAGCACTGCTTTGGGGTTTTTAAACGAAGCTCTTCCTGCTAAAAAACCCCCTTTTCCTCTAATTGAGCCCCATCTCTTTGTAAGTAAAATGGAAATGACCCTTTAAATCAGTGTTTTCTCTTATCGTGTCTGCAGGAAGTGTCCAGAACAAAATGAAATAAAAACCCTTTTTTGTTGTTAATGGGACGGGCACTGGCTAAGTTCATAGTTACGTTTTGTTTTTTTTTTTTATAAGACCCTCTCTAGGAGCCCAGCAACAGGTAGTACATCTAGCAAATATTTACTTAAGTCTACGGTATTCTTACATACCCGTTCACTTTTTCCTTTGGTACTCATTGCCTTGTACTTTCAGC
This sequence comes from Kogia breviceps, assembly GCF_026419965.1. Lineage (NCBI taxonomy): Eukaryota > Metazoa > Chordata > Mammalia > Artiodactyla > Physeteridae > Kogia > Kogia breviceps. The sequence continues at coordinate 119,073,992 of NC_081312.1, read as the reverse complement.
AGGGTCAAGTGATGTTAACAGTGGATAAGAATTTATTGCTGAGCTTCCCTGGTGGTGCAGCGGTTGAGAGTCCGCCTGCTAATGCAGATGACACGGGTTCGTGCCCCGGTCCGGGAAGATCCCACATGCCGCGGAGCGGCTGGGCCTGTGAGCCATGGCCGCCGAGCCTGCGCGTCCGCAGCCTGTGCTCCGCAACGGGAGAGGCCACAACAGTGAGAGGCCCGCGTACCACAAAAAAAAAAAAAAAAAAAAAAAAAAGAATTTATTGCTTATAAACATGATGGACTTAATGGGTGAAGTATGAGATCATTTTTATCAGTGGGAAACCCTTCTTTAAAAAAAAAAAATCACCCTTCAAGGTACAGAGACTGGGGAAGGCATGAGAAAGGGAAGATTGCATTCAAAATCCTTGCTTCTGTATGGCTAGCTGGGGGGAGGCAACAGAAAAATCCCTTGTTCAGCAAAATTTATGATTGTGCCTCTGAGGATGGACAATAGGCCATGAAGGCAGGGCAGGTAGGGAGGTAAAATGCTCTATTTGATAGAGTGGGGGAGAGGGACTTGCTAATGGAATCTGAAAGAAGGGAACCCACTCAGTCCTGTGGAGAGAGAGCTGAGAGATTGGCAAGGCGCCGGGAGGTCACAGAGAAACGTGCTCAGCGTGTTCATCAGTCAGGGTGGCCGATGGACTTGTAAAGAACAAGGTCAAATATACCCAGTTCTAGGCTATTTGCCTTCCTGCAAGTGAACTCCAAATCTTCAATACAAACCCTATATTTATAAATGCTGTGAGTGTATTGTTTGGGGGGGGAAGAAAAAGGAAGAGGGCGGAATTCCTTGTATGTCCTTGTGGAGCAGTGTCAAAGGCTAAGGCCCTGAGGGGGTTATAAACCAGGGTAGGTCATTGGACTTCCCACAGAATATAGGATAGTATGGGACAACTTTGTTTTACTCTCTTTGGAGACAATGATTTTTTGGTTTTTTTTCAATGGTGAGCACACCATAGGAGCCCAACTCAAGAGGTAATTGTTAAGGACGCAGGAATTTTGCAAGGTGGTTAGTTGTCAAACCATAGGTAGCTTGAAATTGACCATGGTGGGAAGATTTGCCCCTTGGATAGCAGCAATCACTGCAAAGCAAGGCTTTTTCTTTCAGAAAGACTGTTTGCCAGCACACTGCTGATTTACACTCTAGTAATACCAGCTTAATTGTAGTTCCAGATCATACAAGCCTCATTCCCTGAGGTCTCCCATTTGTGCATGTAATCCTTGCTCTGCCTTAAACATTTTCTTTTACATGGTGTTCCTGAAAAACACCTGTTTCAATACAAGATGCAAGACTCTCTTGATGAGATATTAGCAGCCCTCCTAATGTCTTCAAGATGTATCTTGACTATGCACAGAGCCCATTTCTTTTTTGTGCATATTTTTCTTTCCACGGCTCTACTAAATTGTCATCAGTTTGAGGTCAGTATCTTCAATATCTTGCATAGTGCCTGGCATGTAACAGACCCTTAAAATATGTATGTTGAATGGATGAGTGAATGAATAAACATCTGCTGTCTCTGTGCCTGGCAGGAGAGAGAAAGGTGACTGACAGGCACATTCTGAATGTGCTTAAAGTCTAGTGTTTCCAAAGGAGGAAAAGCAGTATCAAAATAAAGAAAACAAACAACCACAAGGCCAATCATTTTACAACGAAACCTCATCTACCAAGAATTCCCCATCCATGAAACTAGTTTATTCTGAGCATCAAGGAATGCAAATGGACTTCTGAGCCTTCTCAGTGAAGGTCTGAGGAAGTCCAAGTCTGTGCACTTTACTCCAGGAGAAATCCCAGGCCCTGCCTCCCAGACCCATCATTCTTCATGTACTTCTGACAACTTCTATTTGGCAGTTTTTAAAGCCACAGTAGTTTAAAAAGAAGATAAGAGAGAGGTGACTGTCAGGTGGGCATAGTGAGAGCAAAGAGAAATGATAGTTGTCACACTGACAGGAAGGAAGAGATATATAAAAATTTTAAAAACAAACAAAATACTAGACCTGAGAACTCTTCATTCACAGCAACTTCTTAAAACTGCAAAATGTTCTCGAGCAAATGGTCCCAGAATGTTGAGTTCCAGGGACACCTAGTAGAGAAGAGAAGAAAGAATTTTGGTCAGATTATCTACATCCGTGTTCTTGCTCTGTTTCTCATTTCACATGTGACCTTAGACAAGCTACTTAACCTCTCTGAGTCTCAGTTTCTTTATCTAAAACAAGTGAAGATTACAAATACCTCCCTACAAGGTTTTTAGGAGCAATAAATAAGGTGAAAAGTATAAAGCTAAATGAAAATATATTTTTGACAATAGAGTAACTATATAAATATGCGTATGTAGATATCTTGTCTACCATAAAATGTGGTTCAGAGAATTAGAACTGGAAGGGTGGTTGGGCACCCACTTGATTGTACTTCCCACTTTACAGATGAGAAAATAGAGGCTAAAAGTACAGATCTTCCCAATAGAATGAGGGGATGTTTGCATAGATTCCTTATTTCATCATTTGTCCTTTCTCTGAGCTAGGTCAGAAAGAATGGATTTACAAAAGACACTCATCACCAATGTTCAGATCAAAAAGAGAGAAAATGATTAAAAGAAAACTTTTTATCTTGACGGAATCCTTAAAGATCCTTAAAATTCATCTGTTTGTGATTTGATGTAGTGGGTCAGATAGGAGCTCCAACTCACAGCTTTGCTTTACCTTGGGATCATGAACCAGTCAGCTTTTATTGTCTGCCCACCTGCTACAGACAGAGATTGGGACTGTCTCTTTCATACATTCCATCTAATATTCTTCCATCATCCTTATGAAGGAGAGATTATAATCCTTTTTTCAAATGAGAAGTTGAGACTTAGAGATTTATTACAAGACTTGCCCAAAGGCATTCAGGCAATTAGTTATAAGGATGGCCCAGGACTGCTAGATCAGGACTAAAATCAAGTTTATGTCAAAGAATATAAATTACTAAACATTTTGTATATGCTAGGTCCTGGTCTGTGCTTGTCCGGTACTTGTTCTGTTTCATATTGTTTAATCAAATATCCCTAAGAGTATCATATTGTTTAATCAAATATCCCTAAGAGTAAGCAAGCTTTGTGGAAAAGAACAGCCTTGAAGTGAGATAACAATCACTGATGTGTTTTTCAGCTCCTAAACTCACGGGAAGGTGACCGAAAAAGCAGTCCCTTGTTACAGAATAGACTTGCTCAATCCTAAATAAAGGTTCTCCATTTTCTTAGGCAAATTGAAATCCCTGAATATGAATTTTCAGAGCATAAAAAAAGATGACTTTGGGATATTCCATATATTGTCAGAATGTAAAAATTATTCATCATCATAATATATAGTTTGATTCAAGATTGTTTTATTGAAAGAGACATTTTCTTTACAAATTCCCTCCAGCCTGTCTTACCAGAGTGATTTCTCACTATATTTCTCAGTGCATTTTGTTACATGATACTTCCTGCTGGTCTCTGCTTACTTCCATAATATTTGAATTTGCTTATTCCTGTCTCAGCAAGGAATCCCCTCCATCCAAATATGCATACCCTTCTTTCTTTCAAGTTTTCACTAAAAGGCCCTTGCCTCCATGAAATTCTTCTTGATCCTCTATGTCTGAGGAAGAAGAGAGGCAGGGCAACATTTATTGACCTCCAGCTTTGTACCAGGATTTATGCTGGGAGTATGGTACCTGTTATCTCATTTAATTCACCCAGTTACTAACTGGCATATATTATAAGCATGGAGGGAAAAGAAAGGAATATCTTAACATGTTCAGAACCCAAAATATTCTAATTACAAAGGTTCTGACATAATAGCATAAAGACATATTCTTTTTGTGGGTGATGGGGCATCTATGTATAGTAGATTTAAGCACATTTTGCTACATCATTCTATGTAGCACTTCTGACAGAGTATTTGTCACAAATATGTGTACAGCTAGATACTCAGGAGCAATTAAGACTCAGACTCTGCTGTGTCTATTTCAGGGACGAATTGATCTTCTCTTTTGGAATATAGAAATTTCCTCATATTTTGTATCAATGTTATGTTCATATCCATAGCTCAAAACCATTCATTCTTACACACCCAAAGAAATAACATCATTTTGGCAGGTGATACTCTACAGATGAGCAAATACTAGTTTTTGAAAGCATTAGAGATCTACTAAAAATTGTTGAGTGCTGATGTTTGGGGAGATGGCTTAAGAAATGGTGGGTACAGAAGGGACAATTCTGATTTCTCTCATAGAATAGGTTTTGAAGGGTGAAAAGGGCAGAATAGGTCTGTTGTTTACCTTGTTAACCTTGGAAATTCATGTTTCTTAACAGGGCTCTTTATGCTGGAGAAGATTCTCTAAAGGAGCTGAACCCATAGTTTGAAAAGGGGAACTGTTTCAGCCTAAGCATGTTGTTTCCCCACCCTCATTGGCCTTTCCCCCAAGATATCATACAGGGCATTCCCTCCTAATTCATTTCAGAGCAAGAAGGGCTGTCACCTACTGTCCAGATGGGTGCATGGACCTATGATCTCAGTCCCATCCATCCACACTAGACCTTCAAACAACATAAGGCAGGGTAGTTGCTCTGCAGCCAAGAGCACAATGGGAAAAAGATGTCTATTTCTCCAGACATGAAATATCTCTGAGACTGTGAGCCTCCAACTGAATACTTGTCTTAACACAGGTGAAGTAAAGGTAACATTTTTTTTTTTTAATTTTAAGGACCTCAATTTAAGAATGCAGCTTTTGCTGAGTTCCAAGCAATTCACATGGCCACAGTTCCTCCTGTGCATGGAATTGTTACTGCCGTGGTCCTGAGATGGCCCGCGGTCTGGATGCACTTAGCCTGGGCCAGCGCTTCTCAGACCTTCATGTGCACAGGCGTAGCCCCAAATCTTGTTAAAACTCAGGTCCTAATTCGGTAGGAATGGCTCAGAGCACAGCACTGACTACCAGGGGTCATTTTATTTTCAGAGCAAAAGACAAGATGTTCTAGTCGAGAGACATGTTTGGTGTAATAAGCCAGAGTTTGTTCTCAGAAGTCTTAGTTAAAAGAGTCATTTTCAGGATGGGTGAAAACTCAACAATTTGAAGACCTACGAAGTCTCCCGGAATTAGCATTCCTGGTCTGGAAATCCTATAAAACCAATTATTTTCATTACATATCCTCTATTTTAGGTTTAATCTGAGGGGATTGGACATATATTGATTTTCACAGCATTCCTGAGTTTCGTTGAAATCTTTGCTGAAATTAATTTAGGAAAGGTTTTGTTTAAAAAAATTCAACTTCAAAATTATTTCTCTCACTTCTATCACCAATATCCAATTTATTTTAAAAACTGAGATTTGATTCTATTACTAAACTAAAACTTTTCCTTGATATGGAGGCAATGGACTAGAAGAGGATAGAGTACAAAAATTATTGTTTTTAAATGTTTTGCTTCAGTATAAGCTAAATACACAGACGACTACTTTGTCAGGCTCACCTGTGGAGTTTGGCATTCTGATTTTAATAACTTGGGGAGAATCTTAGCCACTTAGCAGAGTGGTGATTTTAAAATAACATTAGGTGATTTTGATGCGCAGTGATTGAGATCACTGGGTTAATGATATGGTTCTTTGTATTTATTGCATTTGGCAAATATTTACTGTACCTGCTCCATGCCTGGGCGGGCTTGGGAGATACAAAGATTTTAGCCCTAGGGACACCATAGTTTATTGGCTGAGATTTCCACATTTCAACTTTTGTTCCTATTGTTGCATCAGACCTACTACCTTTATGTTAAAGAATCTCAGGCTGCGGGTTTGCATTCAGTTAATAGCCTGCCTGTGAAAGTTAAGTGTATCCACCTGTTCCATTGAGTGGCCATGGGAAACGTTTTGTACATGTGCTTTGGGAGGAAAAAAAGAAAAGACATTTATCTTAGCTTTCTGCTTCCTATGATGACCCAAGGCTTTCATTTTAATAAGGAATTCCTCTCTTGGCAGAGAAGGAAAACAGATGGTATATCTTTAAGTACATAACGTATGCTTCCTCCACATTATTTTTGGAGAGCATAAAGTATGATTAAGGGAAGTGAACTCATGCTGTGAAAAACAGACACTGCAGTTGGGGTGCCTGGGATAGCTTCCATATGCACCAAGGTGATGGGTTTTCCTGACCCACTCTGCCATCTTCATTCTTGCAGGATTTGCAAGAACAACTCTTTCTCAGAAAGAGACCATATGATTACAGTCAGTGAATGACCAGTTGATATAACCTGCCAGGGTTTTCCAAGAACCATAATTAAAGATTAGATGTCACTAATATAGTTTTCGGTAATTCTGGCAAACTCATTAGCAAAGTTCTTATATAAGATGCTTAGGAATTAATCCTCACATTCTTTCTTGTGCTTCCTCTGAACATAAGGTTACTGTTGTTTAAATATATTGGTTTAAAAATACCATTCTGTTATGGTTATCACAGGGGAAGGAAGGGGATTGGGATAGATTGGGAGTTTGGGATTGACATGTACACACTGCTATATTTAAAATAGATAACCAACAAGGATCTACTGTAAAAAAAAAAAATACCGTTCTGCAGATAATACATAAGAGAGCATATCTATAGCATTATATGACAATTATGATCAACCTTTCCCAAAAGGTAACTGTGACTTTTCAGGAAAATGCCATATGTGATTTCAACAAATATATTCAGCAGGATATCAAATAGGGTTCTTTGGCCCCTAATAGGCAAAAGCCCAAGTCAGAATTGCATAAACAATAAGGGACCTTCTTGGCTCACATGATTAGAGATAAAGAAGAGCAGGCTCTAGGGAGGACTTAATCTAATCGTCTGGTTCCATTTCTCTGTGCTTCTCTTGGCTATGCCTTTCTCCATGTATTGGCATCAGCCTTGACCTGAGCACGAAGACTGGGGCATTTCTAGCTCATATTTGTGCATTTGGATGTTCAGAGCATTGGAGAAAGGGTTGCTTCTGGAAAATCTCTCAGACAAGTGAGAAAAAACATTCCCAGTCAGTGTCTCCTCACCTCCTGCCTGACTGCTATTCTTTTCCCTTCAGGCCATATGGAATTCCATGAACTTTTGTTTGAGAGACTGAAACCCAAAGTTCATACTCAACCCCTTGTCACTGGATTGAGAGAAGATTTATTACATTTATTGGCCACTTCTCACAGAGGAAATAGTGTATCTGTCAAATGTAGCAAGTCTAGCCTGACTTTTCAGACAAGCATACAAGCCTGCTGAAGAATTATTCCTGGCCCTTTCTGTTTGGTGTTCCTAGGTCTCACCTCCAGAAAACACAGAGCAGAGAAGAATTGGAACATCCAGTTCTACTTATCAGGAAACATTCAACTTTTATGGCTATACCCTGTTTTATTATGTGTGTCAGATTTGGAGTTTTTACAGAGCAAGTGGGTGTCTCTGAGCCATTGGTTTATCTGAGATTGAAATGACTTTGCCTCTTTAATCAGGAAACTGGGGTGTGGGGACATCAACTCAGGTAAATTTTAAGCTTAATGAAAATCTTCTACCCTTTAAATGTTGGTTGTCATCATGGATACCTAGGGAAGTGCCTGCAGTAAGTGACCAGGCTTCATTTCAGCCTTTCCTGTATCTGTGGTTCTAAAAGTGGAACCATTGGCCTCACCACACTTGTCCACTCAAGGAGGGCATGGGGTCAGAAATGCCATGATGTATGTCAGACCAGAAAGGCTGTGTGTGTGTGTGTGTGTGTGTGTGTGTGTGTGTGTCTGTGTGTGTGTGTGTTTTGGTATACCTGATAAGTATTTATAACACATCTTTCACAACACTACCTAAGGTACCATGAGAAATATGTTCCTTTAATTAATTTAGAGAATATTATAAATCTAGGGAAGAGTTATGGATTTTCAAATATCTTTTTAAAATTGAGGTATAATTTACTTACAGTGAAACATACAAATACTAAGCATGCAGTTTGATATATTTCTGTGTATCTGTTTTAACTGAAGCAAAACTGATGTAGCGTGACATGCATGGACCTTAAGTACAAGTTGATAAATTTTGATAAATTAAACACTGATACCTCAAGTGAAATATGAAAAACTTCTGTCAACCCATAAAGTTCCTCAGGTCTCCTTTTAGTTTATCCCCATGAAACACAGGCAACCACTCTTCTGATTTCTAACAATATAAAGGAGTTTCATCTGTTTCTGCATTTCATAAAAGTGGAATTATACACAATGCCCTCCTGTGTCTGGCTTCTCTCACCCAACATAATGGATTTGACATTCATCCATATTTTCACAGGCATCAGTACCTCATTTTTGGATGCTGAATAATATTCCATTGTATAATTATGTTACAATGTATTTACACATTCTCCTCTAATGGGCATTTGGCTTGTTGTTAGTTTTGGGCTAGGGCATATCAGACTAGCACTCCCAGGGATGGAAACTGCCTTATGTCTCTCTTGCCTAAGAAAGCCTTGTCCTCTGGAATCGTCAAGACTTCCTTTAATCCTCATTCTTTGATTGTTCTATAGAAAACTGATCACTTTTCTCATCCTGTTACTTGTTTCTTCCTTGGAAGTAAAAGTCCTTTGCATTCTTTGCACCCTAACTGGAAATTGAATTTTTCTCTAGGGATCATTGTTTGCCCTTGGAAGGTGTATGTCCTTAAACTGTATCTGTATTCTTGTGTATGTATGCATAGTTGTGTGTATGTGCATGTGTGTGTGTGTGTGTGTGTGTGTGTGTGTCATTTCCAAAAATCAGTGAGAAGAACCTATGCATGCACATAGCATAGTGTGTGTCCATTTTTTCCAGAAATTAAAGAGAGGAGACTGAAGGAGTTCCTGAGGAAGGCATGAAGGGGATGTAAGTCCTTATGACAGGAGTAGAGAAAAACATAACCCTAGATCATGGACGTTTTCCTGGGAAGTGCAGCTGGACTTGGAGTGCTAATGCATTGATCATGACCAACCCTCTGCACATTTTATTAAAACAAGCTGAATAATTGGCAATTGGGGAAATGTATTTTAGGGAATTTCCTTGATTGGAAGAGTAAAATGGATACTAGAAAAAAAAAAATCTTCCTGGATAGGCACTGGTACTTTTCTAAAGAGGGTAAGAAATCATACAGTTAAAATTTGAAGTGTATGGCTCTCTGATAGAGAGTGAGTAAGGATAAATTTCAACACGGAGGTGCAATGCTAATATTTGAGGAGGGTGAATGGAAACAGGCTTCTAATAAAATGCTTAAATGTCCTCTGTGCTCCATCTTTCTAGGTAGTCTCAGTCTTATAATAAATTATGTAAGCTGCATACAGTTTTGGCTTAGTGGCATCTGGGAGAAAAGATCCAAGGAGCAAGAACCAAGGATCCAAGTACTGTGCAAGGAAAGATGAGTGATGGTTCATGGGAGGATGAAGAGGAAGGTACAGAAGCCCACGATGTAGAGCTAGTGCGGCCAGCAGCACAAGAAGAAGAAACGAGACCCTCCCGATCCCACATGTGGGACAGGAAGAGTGCCCACGGGGAGTAGAAATCCTGATATGTGGGCTACATATTTGGGGGGAGTTTATTTTCCAAACAAGATCATTGATTTTTTTTCCTGGATGAAAAATTAGACTCACCAAAACCATCCATAATCTTACCTATATTTGTGGGCGTCCTTTCATTTAATTCTTAACAATGACAGTGAGGTAAGTTTTGCTCTATCTCTTCCAAAGTTTATTTTTTTTAAACTTTTTTGAGGCAGAGAAAGGGTAAGAAAAGTAATATTTATTGACTGCAGGCCCTAGGTATAGGAAGAAAAAAAAGGAGACTGTGGGAAGCAGAGACAGTGGTTGCCCTATCTGAAGACACTGTCTTTTTTCACTGCATTCTTAGTGCCCAGCACCACACCTGGCACAGGGCATTTGTGAATAAGTACATGGATGACTTGCCCAAAGTCACATAGTGAGAGATGGAGAAGTCATTCTCTGCTGCTTCTCTTAAAGGTGTACATTTTATCTCTTATAACTGCTCTCACCTTTCTCATACCTCACTGAATCCTAGTTGGGGTGAGCTTGGGACAGGGAGCAGCCACAGTGGTCAGAAGTACTAACTTGGCCATGCATATATCTCAATCTCTTCCGGTTTAAACAGTTCCATTCAGACAACCCAGTCTCCTTTTAGATCATTACTCAGCCTTTTAAATTCCCTCCCCTTTTCACTGTTCTACCAAAGCTGACCCCAGGATCCATGGAAGGCTGGGTGCCCTCCACCTCATAGGAGTGACGGCAAAGATGTCCAGCTCTTTGTGCTTGGGCTTTAGTGCTGTCCTCTGAGTCTTCTGGTTTCCAATGTGTTGTCCTTTGTATGCCTGGTCAGGGTGTCCTGTGAACATCCCATATGGAACAGGGGCCAGGACTGCCTGCATTATATTATATTACATGATGTTGGCCCTGCCCTACATACTCTGAATTTAATACACCCTAATGGCTATGGAGACTCATACAGGATATAGCTCTGATGAACCTTTATAATCAGAAATGTGGCTTCTATTACAAGAAATAACCACTTCTATAAGCCAAAAAGTACATAGGCCAAGACTTTAATAGTCCCTTGGAGCTCTTCCACTCTCTATCATCCACAATTCTCAGGGCTAATTAGGCCCTTGACACTGACCATGTGACTCTGAAAGGAAGTACTATGACTTGACTCAGACCCTAACTAGGGTCCCACCCCGTCCAGGATTCTGGCTGGAGGGGCGTAAGGACACAGGACCTCTTGATTCGCCTCACATCTGTCTCCCTTACTTTTTACATATTCAGTGATCAGCAGGGGCAGATTTTCTACTTATTTCTTCTAGTATATTCAGAAATGCTCTGAAATGCCGTGTTCCTTAGGACAGGAGGCCCCGTGGGCTCTCCTTCATAGGCATAAAATCTGCGTACTCCAGACTAGTTATTCACAGAAAACCAAGAGACAACCGGGAACTAGGGATGTCCCAGGAGTAAATGCAGCAGTTGAGTGTTTTCAAAGTATCACTCGCATTACAAAATAGTCATGTTTTTCCTCTTCATAGGAGAAAGCATAACTGTGTTGTTTTTCTACTTGAGACCTATTGGTGAAAGAATAGCCTTAGGAAAAAGATTTTTAAATACACTTCAAATCAGACTCAATATATTTGTGGTTATAGGGGGCTGAGGTTGCTTCTTTTTTATTTATTTTAGGTTATGATTAGATAATTAAAGGCAAAATGCTTATAAAGGTGACTTTATAGAAGGTCCTAGAAATATTCAGTAGGCCTAAGTCCAATGCCTAGTTAATGCCTTTCATAGATGCTCTAAAAACTAACATTTTTGTGTGAATCTGCACTTCAGCTTCAAACTAAATTTTTTTTTTTATTCCTTTCATATGTTAGCAAGCAGGTCCATGCATGCTAACCATTCAGATGGTTGGGTAATCCTTCCAAATGGTGACAGCATCCCCAGGGACAACTTGAGGCACACCGCAGGGAAGATTATTGATGGGAATGATTTTAGATCACTCATACCGACTTCAGAGAGGTCTACCAGCTGCTAACAGCAGTGAACCATTAGTTTTAAGTGTTACTGGTTGATTTTAAATCTGAGATCCTCTTCATGGGATGAAACTCCTGCAATCGAGACAGCCCAGTTCCATCAGTTCTAACCTGCCAAAAAGGAATCTATGCAGACAAAAGCCAGAGGCATATGGATGCTGGAAAGAAAGTGTTTCTACATCTAATTTTAGTTTAGTTTTAACTCTTGATTAAGGCCCCTCATTTCCAAAATACTGACAAACCCAAATACTGATGACCCTTATACGGAGGCATATGTGTTAAAGTATCAAGGATAAATACACTACAGTCTCTCCAAATTAGAGTCAAATCAAGGTGATGGTAACATTACTGTAATATCATAGTTAATCACTGCTATTGCTCTAAGCCAGTGGTTTTCCCCTTGACTATATATTGGAATCATATGAGATGCTTAAAAACTATATGGCATATCTGGTTGATCTGGTTGTAATCCAAAATATTCTGATTTAATTGTTCTAGGGTGTGGCTTATGAGCAGGAGTTTAAAATTTTTTTCAGGTGATTATATTTTCAGTCAAGGCTGAGACTTGCTTCCCTAAGCAGCAGCAGGTGCTTAAATAGTTGGGTGTAGGACGTGAAAGGAGAGATGCCTGGCTACCAACTGGCTTTACCTGTTGAAGGTAAAAAAAGGTCTTGGTCCTTTTTGCACCAATATTCTTGGCCCTAAGTAGGGTCCCGAATCATTTTGCTTTGCCTGAGACTGTCCTGGTCCTATATCCTGCGCAAACAAGGACTAGGGTTGCCTTCATCATATGACCTGCTGGGAGTCCCTGCAGAGAAGGCGGGAGGGAGACACATTGGTCCAGAGAAAAGGAGAGTGTGAACCAGTCAGAATAGAAAGGATATCCCTTTGCCAGAGGAGCCCAAAGCTAACCCAGTCTGGACCAGCCAATATCAATGTCAGATGGGTCAAGGGGAAACCTTGGCAGCAGGACTTGTTGGAAATGCCAGTTCTTGCTGTTGGCACATGCATTGGCCACATAGCACAGGGAGATTAGCTAGGTGCTTTATGACCACCTAGAGGGGTGGGATAGGGAGGGTGGGAGAGAGATGCAAGAGGGAGGGGATATGGGGATATATGTATACATATAGCTGCTTCACTTTGTGATACAGCAGAAACTAACACAACACTGTAAAGCAATTATACTCCAATAAAGATGTTAAAAAAATAAAATAAAAGATAAATATGTTAAATAAATCAAATGAAAGGTGTCTCTGTGGAGAAAGAGAGAAAGAGAGGGAGGGAGGGAGGGAGGAAGAAAGACAGAAAGGAAGAAAGAAGGAAAGAAAGGCACTATAATCAAACTTCAAAGACAATTACCAGCTGGAAGAAAATATGTACAACACATATAGCAGATTAAAGATTAGTATTCACATTAAAAAAAACTTTCATGTATCAATAAGAAAGAGAGAAATCAAGTGATGCTATAATTCATTCATATGGACCTATATATACATTAAAATATGTACTTTGTTATAGCTACTTTTGGGAAGGAAAAAAGAGAAATGGGTCCAGGGAGGAATAAACTTCAATTTAAACATAATCCCCTATTTCTTTAATGTAAAAAAAAAAATGTAAAACACTATGTTTAACACAAAACACTTAAAACGGGCAAAATGTTAATATTTGTTCTTCTGAGCACACAGTAGATTTTACACTTTTCTCTGTACTTTTCTGTATTTCATTAAATAAAATTTTTAAATTGGCAAGGAAACAGTGAAAAAGTATTATCTGTGTGTGCATGCATGTGTGTGTGTGTACCCTTATTGCCAGATTGCATGCCAGTATTTTTTTTCTAAAGCAAGATTGGCATATGATTCTTCAAATAAATGAAAATTCCCTTTCAGTGTACTCAAATGGCTAAAATAAGTTAATGTGCTACTATGTGGTTTATGTACATAATCCTTTAACTAAAGGCCTAAATCACATTGTTGTGTTTTTACAATGTGCAACACACAGACATAAGAAAATCTAGAAGTGGAACTTTATCTTGAAGAAAATTAACAAATATAAAAACATAAGTGGGGACAAATGATCAAGATATAGGAACCAATACCCCAATTTTCACAAAAGGGAAAAAGTGCTAGTATGATAGGGTGGCAAAGTAAGCCCACACCTTAAGCAAAATTATGAAGAAAGTTTGCTTTGCATTCATGTTGATAAGACACTTTAGACAGGAAGTAACAGAAAGCACACCTTAAATGTGCTCAGACAATGATGACAGGCATTATTACACATAACAGGAAGGCAAATGGTTGATTGGAGCTTGTCTGATAGCATCACTCTTTAAAGGTCTCTGCTCTGCCAGCCTGGGAGTTAGCCTCCAGCTAGGCTAGTAGAGTCTAGTCTTTTATGTCAGAATTGGACTGGAGACCCATTCCTGAGCCAGTTACAGACAAGGGGAAAGTAATGCCATGATTGCCATATAGGCTGGAATAGCTACTGGTGAGTCAAACACTATTTCCTCTATTACCTCGCTGGGCTTGTTTTTTCCACTCTTCCCTGGTATTGAATATTTAGGCTCTTCCATTTGCTTAACATCTTGTTTTTCTGCTTGCTATCAAAATTGAAGAGCAAATTCCCATTATCATGTTTGTATATATGTATGTATATATTTTTAAAATTTTCAGTCTTGTCAACCAAAATGTCTTTGGAAAAATACAATAATGGATGTCCAGCTTTAGCCATTAAGTTAGAATTGGGGAGTTTTGGGCAGTGAGGTGTGAAGTTACCTGATTCTCCTCCCATTACCTTCCTCCTCTTTCACCCTTCTATAAGTAATATTATTGCAGAAAATGTGGAAAATACTTATGCAAAGGGAAAGTAGAATTGCCCTTAGTCTCACAACTCAGAGAGAAGTACCTTATATTTCAATATGTGTTCTTATAATGGAATTAAAATTATGGAAACCCTTCATAATATTTGTTTGGAGAAATATGTTGGACTTATATTGGTTTTCTACATATTCTTCTATAAATAGAGAAAGGCTTTGAAGTTTTTCATATGTGCTTAAGTCAACTTTTCCTTTTGTCCACCTTCTCCCCTTAAGGAATATGTTGGTACCTATCTGTTGAGTCAGCAGTGAATTCTACATAAACAATTATCCATACTCTGAGGAATCCTTCAGGGTTCATTCCAGTGTCTGGCTTCATTTTAACCCTGAAGACCCAAATCAGAACAACCAGAGCTCACAGTCACCAACTTGCCTTGGTGATTAATGCAGTATTTTTCCTCCTGAAACCCAGAGACAACTTAAAGCTGTGTATGGAAAAGAGTGCTTCTGCTGACAAGAGCAGTGATGGAAACTCTAATTCCAGTGAGCTTCACTCTCTGTGCTAATAGCACCCCATTTGGCCAAAGCTTAACCTTTCTTCGAAGCAGAAGATCCAGGATCTGTGAACAATAAAAATGAAAGTCCTGTGGTGCCAGGCTGAAAAATTACCCCATGTGAGCTAAACTTTTGGCTGGTCACATAGATTTTATACTTTGCAAACTGCCCTCCCCTACCATCTTTGCCATCATTCACCAAGGAAGGAACACTTGAAACCAACACTGTTCTGCTTGGCATTGCAAACATCTCTATTCACAACTATTGTTCTGAATATGTAGACTGAAGTCAAAGGCAGTCAGCTCTAGCTGCTAGAAACTGCCTGAAAGATTGCCCACTTCATCACTCATTCCTTCAGTTGTCATGCATAGTATGATTGAAATTTCCTTTCTCACTCCTTTTCACTTTGGATTATTTTACCAGAAAGATACTTTTTTTTGCCATTAAATGACCCTGAAATGATCTCTAGTGAGTAGAATGGATAAAATATATATCTTCATGGTTAGAGTTGGCAATGCTCAGATAGATACAACATGATTTCATTATCTCATTTTAGTCAGATGCCCATGACATTTACGTTAGCAAAAAGGTCCTAGTGGGTAGAAACAGTAGTTACATAAAATCACATAGCCCTGGGTTTTATTCACTGTTCACTAGCTGTATAGAAGGTTGACATCTTCCTTAGTCTCTTTTAGCCTTTATGATCTTGTCCTTAAAACAAGGACAATTGTAAGAATACTCACCAAACATATTGTGTGAGGTTTAAATAAAATAATGGATGTAAAGTACCCACAATTATTAGAACCCGCCATGGATGACTTATTTAGTAAATATGAGCTTCCCCCACCATCTCTCTGTGATACAATGATCATAGACCACATATGATCCACAAAGAGAGGATAAACTTTTAAAATGTTAATGTAGTTCCAACTGAGTGAGTTATGATGCCAGAGAGAAGCCAAATCTCAAAATTTCCCTTTTTCCAAGACCTAAAAATCAGTGTATTACATGGGTTTTTAAAATATAACAAAAAATACACCAGTAGAAAGGAAAGGTTGGTGGATGCTGGCTCTGTGGTCATTGAAAGAGAAGCCAAGTTTCACAGAATACATAGTTTCATGAGGTGCCCCACCAGGTAGTTCCCAACTTTGCCACCCACAAAAGCACTAAAAGTGATCAGAAACATCAACCACATTTTGAAAACAAAATTTCATTGCTTCTCTAGTTTGGAGATACGTAGATAATGAGACGAAAAATATCCATGAAATTAAAAGTTCCTCAACTCCATTCAACCTCCAGGGCCACCTAGAGGTAGCAGCAATCTTTGGTGTTGGCCATTTGGTTTCTTCATGCTAAAAGGAAAACAGTGGCATAAAAGTCACAAATGCTCAGAACTAATTATATCTGACAATAAATAAGACAGTCAGAATACAAAAGATAACATATATAAGACCTAATCTTGGGAGGCAGCAGGAGGTACCTCTCTCACCTCTGTGGACTTTTACTAACAGACCAAAATTCACTTCCTGGGAAGAAAGTTGAGATGGGGTAAGAACAGCCTTTCATCAGATTGTGCGGTGAAAGCAATGGCTTAAATGTTTCAGAAGTTGGTGCAACTATATGAACTTTCACAGTAAACCCACACAGGGTTGAGTAAAATTCCAATAAGAGTGAGTCAACACTGGTATGAGGCATGTAATGAGGAGGAGAGCAGAAAAAGAGAAGAGTAGAAATCCACTTATTAAATCCTCCTTCCTGCCACCAGACTGTTGCCAATAGAGAAAAACCAACAGGACTCATAGTAAATGAGAATAGAAGGTTTGGGGTAAAGCTCCCAACATTAAGCATAAGAAAGATTGACCTTTGCAAGAACCAGCTTTTGGTTTTGTTGATTTTCTCTATTGCTTTCTGTTTTCAGTTTCATTGGTTTTACTGTAAATTTTATTATTTTTTTCTTCTGCTTCCTTTAGGTTTAAATTGCTCTTTTTTCTCTAGTTTCCTCAGGTGAAAGCTTAGATTACTGATTTAAGATCATTTTTCTTTTCTAATATGTGTATTTAATGCCATAAATTTCCCTCTTAGCACTGCTTTTGCTGCATCCCACAAATTTTTATAAATTGTAATTTCACTTTTATTTAGTTAAAATATTTTTAAATTTCTCTTGAGACTTCTTTGACTAATGTGTTATTTAAGTGTTTGTGGTTTAATCTATAAATATTTGAATGTTTTCCAGCTATGTTTATGTTACTAATTTCTAGTTTAATTCCATCGTGGTCTGAAAACATCTTTTGTATGGTTTCTATTATTTTAAATTATTAAGGTATATTTTATGACTCATAATGTGGTCTATCTTGGTGAATGTTTTATTGGAGCTTGAGAAGAATGTGTATTCTGCTCTCTTTAGATGAATATTTTATAAATGTCAATTAGATCAAGTTGATTGATAGTGCTGTTCTAGCTCACTGGTATTCTGCCTGATCAACCTATCAATTACCAAAAGAGGGGTGCTGAAGTCTCCAACTGTAATAATGGATTTGTCTATTTTTTATGTAGTTTTATCAGTTTTGCCTCACATATTTTGATGCTCTGCTGTTAGAAGCATATGCATTCAGCATTGTGACATCTTCCTGGAAAATTCATCTATCACTGATAATATTATTAAATATGTTTCTCTTTATCCCCAATAATTTTTCTTGCTCTGAGGTAATTTTTATTTGGAATTAATATAGTTATCCCAGCTTCCATTTAATTGATATCAGCATGGTATATCTTTCCCCATCCTTTTACTTTTAACCTATCTGTGTCTTTACGTTTAAAGTGGGTTTCTCATGACAAACATATAGTTGGGTCTTGTATTTTATACTTAGATTAATATCCACTATGTTTGTAACTTTTTTCTTTTTAATTTTTTTATCAAAGTATAGTTGATTTACAATGTTGTTAGTTTAAGGTGTACAGCAAAGTGATTCAGTTATATATAAATATATAACTGAATATATATATATATATAGGTATACATATATTTTCTTTTTCAGATTATTTTCCCATACAGGCTATTACAAAATATTGAGTATAGTTCCCTGTGCTATAGAGTAGGTCCTTGTTATTTATCTATTTTATATATAGTAGTGTGTCTATGCTATTCCCAAATTCCTAATTTATCCCTCCCTACTACCTTTCCCCTTTGGTAACCATAAGTATGTTTTCTATGTCTGTGAGTGTTTCTGTTTTGTAAATAAGTTCATTTGTATCATCTTTTTAGATTCCACATATAAGAGATATCATATGATATTTGTCTTTTTCTGTCTGCTTACTTGACTTAGTATGATAATCTATAAGTCCCTGTATTTTGCTACAAATGGCATTATTTCATTTTTTATGACTGAGTAGTATTCCATTGTATATATATCCACATTTTTTTATACATTCATCTGTCATTATACATTTAGGTTGCTTTCATGTCTTGGCTATTGTAAATAGTGCTAACAGATATTACTGGAGTACTTCAATTATGGACTTAAAAATATGGTGGATATTTTTATCCAATATTTGTATAAAATATTTAATGCAAAATATATAATATCTTTACCCAGTGAAATCTTTTTAAAATTTAAGGAAAGCTCATCTACATTTTCAAACCTGCTCTCTTGGTCATAAATATCACAGAACTCCCATCTAGTTTTTTTGATAATTTGACTGTACCGACAAAATTAACCAAACACAGCAGAGAATTCCTGTCTGCCTTTCCCTTCTTGCTAATTAAATGGTTTGTGTTTGCTGTGGAAAAGGGAGAGGTGGGGGTAGATTTTACATTTCCAATTAATTGCAGATGCAGAATCACACTAGCTGAAAGCTGGCGAGCTACCAAATAATTCATATCATTGGTGCCCTGGACAGCTCTGGCCAAGGGTGGGGATGGGTGGGGATCAAACCCCTTCACCCAAGGGCCTTCCTCTTAGACCTTGCCATAGAGCACACATTTGTGAAAACCCTCCAACTTTTCCATTGTTGTCTTTATTGTTCCTGGCCTCTACATATCCCTCTGATGTGTTTCTTATGCCTATTTTGAGATCTAATAACTTTG
This sequence comes from Kogia breviceps, assembly GCF_026419965.1. NCBI lineage: Eukaryota > Metazoa > Chordata > Mammalia > Artiodactyla > Physeteridae > Kogia > Kogia breviceps. The sequence goes on along the minus strand of NC_081312.1, from coordinate 119,054,939 downwards.
CTGTAGGTGTGGCTCAAAGCTAAAGAATAGAGACAGAAAGACAATAAAACATCAGCATTTCTTTGCTAAAATACTAACTCCTTTTCCCTAAATCATTCTCAGCACCTTCAAAAAGGTAAGGTCACCTGGTAGTAGCATTCAGAAGGTGCTCATATTATTTAATCACCAAGCACTAGGGTCACCCAGAGTTTATTGTCTTCTCCTTACTTTGGGGTGTGAGTATGTGTGTGTCAGAGTGTGAGTGTTCAAACACGAGTGCTAGATCCTAAAACACACACATGGCCTTGGTCTTAAACATTCATCTCTGTCTGCTCCACACCCTGAGATTAAAACAAACTGTCTTATGGAATAAGATTCTATTCCCTAGACTGAACAGGATTTTAAACTTGTGAACTCTGCTTACTCTAAACATTGAAAAAGGTTAAGAACTATCAAATCAACCAGGTATTCATTGTTCTAAGCATCATATTAAACCTTAAAATCTAAAAAGTGAGTGTTGTGAAAGAAGTCAGGGTCACTGAGATCAGCCTGTGGGACCTACAGCATGCAATTGTGAACTGATAATGTTTGTTTGGAGTTCAGTCAACTGTGCTACATGGAGAGGGAAGGATGGGAGACAAGCCATCAGCAGCATGTCAATTTAAGTGAAATGTGCTTATAACATGCTTTTACATTGTATCTTCTCATTTTCTCTTCTCCATGATTCTGCATATAGATGAATAAGACAGAGGTTCGTGCATTCATCATTTACTGCAATCTTATTTTGTGCTGTTCACTGTATTACATGGCTGGCATATATTTATTAGAAATACAAGCACAGCTCTTCCTCTCATGGAATTCATACACTAGTTGAGTAGAGTATATAAGTAATCACAGCAATAATTAAATAATCACAGACTGAGATAAACAACGTGAAGGAATGTGATGTGTTTTTGGAGAGCACATCACATAAGAACATGACTTAGACTCACCAGGTCACTGAGAAGTTGATGATGATGAACCTAAGACCTGAATGTTGATTAAAAGTCAGGAAGACCAAGACAACTGAATAGGGGAAGAGCTTCCTAGACGGAAGGTCCAGCACATGAAAAGCCTTCTTAGCTGGAGGGATTATGTCATTTCTAAAAACCTAAAACAAGGACGGTGTGGCTGAGATCAGAGAACAATTTGGAGAATGAAGCAAGAGGCAAATGTAGAAATGGGTTAAGTTGCAGATTGCACAGGGCCACCATAAGAATTTTGTCATGATTCTCAGAGCAATGGGAAATTGCTATAGAGACATCCTGGTGGCCAGATGGACAATGACTTCGTGGCAAAAGCCATGATTATTATTGGCTGTTCAAGCAAGAGTAGTTGATAGCTTTAACTGGGTTATTGGCAGTGCAGATGGAGATGCTTGGATGGATATCAAGCCTGTTTAGGAGACAAAATCAACAGCACTTGGTGATGAATTGGGTATCAGAGTTGGAGGAAATTAAAATAACAAATATGATTCCTAGTTTTCTGGCCTATGCAATTGATGGATTCAAGTGTCATTCACAGGAATAGCACCAGAAGAGGGCTGGGTTGGGGTGTAGAGAAATTCAAAGTTTGGTCCTGCCTTTGGACATAATAACATCCATGTGGCATACATGCCTCCAAATGGAGATTTTGAATAGTTAGTTGAATATATGGTTGTGAAGTTCAGAGAAGAGATTCTTGATGAAAGACAGACATCCCTAAGTCATCAGCATTTAGGTGGTACCTGAAGCTAGAGATGCTGATACGATTGTCTCAGAGAGTGGTCGTGAGGAAAGAAAGGACCTTGGACACAACTTGGGGGAACTCCATCAGGTCAGTTAAGTGCAGGAGGATGAGCCTGCCAAGGCTGCTGAGAAAGAGTATCTAGAGGATGAAAGGAAAGATGGAGATTGTCATGCCATGGAAGCCAAGGAAAGTTTTTCCATAAGAAGAATGAACTGTGTCAAATGCTTTGGTCAGGTAAGATGAGGACTGAAGAGGTCTCATTAGATGTGATGTGGTGATGTGGTCTTCAGCCTCTCGACTGCATCCTCCCATTTGACTTTTAAGCATTAAGACTCTTCTTTTAAAAAAACACTTTCACCTTCCACATCCTCCTTGAAAGACCACTCTATTTCTCTCTCTCTCTCTCTGTACAAACTTTTTGAAAAGATTTTCTGTTCTCTCTCTTTCTCTGTCTCTCTCTCCTTCTCCTCTCTTCCTTCTGACTCTTCCACCCTCTCAAACCCTCATGAATAGGATTAATACCTTTATAATAAGAGACCAGAGAACTAGTTGTCTCTTCTTCAGCCATGTGAGGATACAGCAAGAAGGCAGCTGTCTATAAACCAAGAAGAGTTTCTTCCCCATCATCCTCCCATGTATCTATCTCTCTTGTTTCTAACTATGCCCCTTGCCTTTTATATTATCATGGTGTTTTGCATAGAAATATTTTAATATACATATTTAAATTCATAAATATTTTTATTTTTAAATCTGCATTGGCCTTTCAAATGTATGAAAAAATTCACTAAGTTATTTAAATCCTTTTATATATTTATGTTTGATTCATTGGTAATTAAGTTTTATATAAGATATGAGATAAAGATTTAACTTCATTTGGCTCTCAATTGTTAGATAGTTGTTTCAGAAACGTATCCTAAAAGTATTTCTCACCAATTTGAGACAGGATCTCATTCTTCTTCTTCTTCTTCTTCTTCTTCTTTAGTGTTCTTGGAAAAAATTGTTCAAAGCCTCCTTTTCACCTGAAGGTTCATAAAATGGCAAATCAATGAGAATTGAAAAGGCAAACTGTAGAATACTGGAAAAAATCAACAATGTCAAACACAATATTCAGACAGAAAAAGCATTACCCTTCTGGTGTTTGATAGTCCTCATAAAAATGATACTAAAAGATGGAAATGGCCTAAAAATGAATTGCTTACTATAGCAATGAGAAGAACTAAACACATACACTACAATATGCTATTATCCTTATTAACCCTTGGAGGCAACACTTTTATTGCAGTAACTTATCTTTAATCCTTTGTCTCTTGATTTGCCTGCACCCTGATTATATCATATGGAAGACTTAATATCCTAAAGGGTTTATTAAACTCTTACTTTCATCTCACTCAAAATAATTTTCAAATCACTGGCTTTAGCAATTTTAGACCAAAATGCTTAACAATATTACTCATTTCTGGGCTCTTCCTTACTATATTAAGAGTTAACTTAAGTCAGTCACTTTCTTATCTTCTTGCAGTGGTACCTCCATAGCACAAAGCTTAATGCTAGGAAAAACTTTATTTCCCTTTCATCAAGTGCATAGTAATAAGTTAAACCCTATTCCAGGAGGGTGAAAAAGACATAATTTTGTGCCATTAAGTCACAGTACAGTTTTCAGTGGAAAAAGACAAATAAACATATGATTAAATAAAATATGCAATGGACTTAATGTTTGTATCTCCCCCAGATTTATATATTGAAACCCTAATCCCGTGGTGGTGATGTTTGGAGGTGGGATGTTAGGGAGATAATTGTCATGTGGGCAGAAACCTCATAAATGAGATTTGTGCCTTTATAAGCAAAGGCCAGTGAGCTAGCTGGCTCACTATCCACCATGTGAAGATACAGCAAGAAGACAGTCATCTATAAACCAAGAAGAGGGTACTCATCCCCTAAGAACCCAATCATGCTGGCACCCTGACCTCGGACTTTCAGCCTCCAGAACTGTGAGAAATGAATGCTTGTTGTTTAAGCCACCCAGTCTGTGGTCATTTGTTATAGCAGCTTGAGCTAAGAATATTTACATATACATTTAGAAATTAATAAGTTACAAATATGTAAATTATTATGTGAACAAAAGGGAGGGAGTCGCTTACTGTGCTTGGATGACTGGGAAATGAGCTGACAACATTTGAGCTGTATCTTGCAGGGAAGCAGAAATTTTCTGGGTGGGTAGCAGAGGGAATGTGTAGAAGCTACAGAAATGACAGCATCAGGAGACATGGGTGCCCCACAAGGCACCAACCACTTAGGGATGAGCCATGGTTTATTGTGACTGGAAAGATCTGAGAGGAGCAGGGCAGACTCTCATGGAGAAGTGTAGGTGGCCCCACATTGGAGGACTCTATGGAGTGGGCTACAAAGTTTAGTCTTCATCTTAGAGACCTCTAAGGATGCTACAGCAAAGGTGAGGTGTCATCATAACTATGCTTTTGATCCATCGCCCAGAGAGCATGGAGAAGGATATATGGGAGGGAACTGGAGTGAGGAATTGGTTTGGGGACATTTTGCAATAGTACAAAGATGAAGGCTTTTAAGCCTTTCAATAGAATCCAAACACTTAGAAACTCTTCGTCTGAGCCTCCAAACACCTTGACTCTTGCCTGCATTATTGTACCAGCCTCCTAATTTGTATTCCTGCTTCTGTCCAATTCCCCCACAAGCTATGCTTTTAAAACAATTATTAGGACTTCTTTTAAAGAGCAGTTTAGGTTCACAGCAAATTTGAGGGGAAGGTACAGGATTTCCCATATTCCCCTGCCCCCCACACAATAGCCTCCCCTGTTACCAACATCCTTCACCAGAGTGGTACATTTGTTACAACTGATGAACCTACATTGGCACATTATAACCATCCAAAGTACATAGTTTACATTAGGATTGACTCATTGTTGTACATGCTATGGGTTTGGACAAAAGTATAATGACATGTATCCATCATTATGGAATCATGCTTAGTATTTCACTGCCCTAAACGTTCTCTGTGCTCCACTTCCTCATCCCTCCATTGACTCAACACCTGGCAACCGTTAATCTTTTTACTGTCTTCATAATTTTGCCTTTTCCAGAATGTCATATTGGAATCATACAGTATGTAGCCTTTTCGGATTGGCTTCTTTCACTTAGTAATATGCATTTAAGATTCCTCCATGTTCTTTCATTGTTTAATAGCTCATACACAAAAAGTGAGTTTGGGACCTTAATAAAAAAATTTCTTTTCCTCCCAAATGTTTCCTCTACCTAAGTCCTTGGAATTCTGCTGTGAATAAGTCCTTTAGGGTAAAAGTTACTGACATTAGGAATAATTTTTAAATGCCATTCCTTTGGGAGAAAAGTCACCTCACAGTGCAATTACATTCACTGAATTTATCCAGTTTCTTTCCATCCTGGGTTGCTCTGAGGCTCTAAGAGCCCAGGGGACTCAAATAGTGAAGTCTGAGTAGAAACCATATCAAGTGTATCCTCACTCATCATTTTGATCATTTTTCCTGTAGCTGTACCCATCCAAAAAGCTCTGTATAAAATTAAAATTTAAAAAAAATTTTAATAATAATTTCTCAGCAAAATAATGTTTCAGAATTTCTTGCTTATTTTTTCCAATTTCCTTTGGAGAAAAAAAATGAAGAGAATATGATAAATACCAGAAGTAATGTATAAAAAAGAATGTAACTGTATGTTACCCAGGTACACATTTATTTTTATTTGCATTTCTGTTGTCAAAAAGCTCACTTTTCGGGGTTTCCTGGTGGCGCAGTGGTTGAGAGTCCGCCTGCCGATGCAGGGGACGCGGGTTTGTGCCCTGGTCCGGGAAGATCCCACATGCTGCGGAGCGGCTGGGCCCGTGAGCCATGGTCACTGAGCCTGCGCGTCCGGAGCCTGTGCTCCGCAACGGAAGAGGCCACAGCAGTGAGAGGCCTGCGTACCACACACACACACACAAAAAGCTCACTTTTCAATTTCATTGTCAAAGCCGGCCCTGAAGAGGGACACACACAGTATAGGACGGGCATCCTCCTTCTCATAAGGAACACACACAGGTAACTGAGGCAAGGACGATGTGGTAGGTGGTTTTTTTTTTTTTTGGCGTACGCGGCCCTCTCACCGTTTTGGCCTCTCGCGTCGCGGAGCACAGGTTCCAGACGCGCAGGCCCAGCAGCCACGGCCCACGGGCCCAGCCGCTCCGCGGCATGTGGGATCCTCCCGGACAGGGGCACGAACCCGCGTCCCCTGCATTGAGCAGGCAGACTCTCAACCACTGTGCCACCAACGAAACCTTGGTAGGTGTTTTTGAAAAAAATACAAAAAAGATGAAATGAGGGACAAATGGCCATATGATAATGATATGATAATAATATGATAATAAGCTAAATGAGCATGTGAACAAAGTGCTAGAGCTTAAAGGGAGGGAAGGTCTTTCTCATTTCATGGTAGTAAAACATTTACTGCCTCATAATAACTTTGTAACCTTATGAAAAAAAATTAAGTTCTCTGAGCTTTGGTTTCCTCCTCTATAAAACTGAAATATAAAATATAATTATACTGATTATTATATTATATTATTGTTATAATTATATATGCAATACGTATGTTATATGGCTAGCTGTCGCAAAGCCTTTGATTGCTGCAGACTGACCTCATTTCACACTGGTTTGCTCACGCTCAGAACACTTGGCCTTACCACTCACACACCCATCTTTGGACTTTTCCTGCTCCTTTGAATTTGAGATATCAGCCTGTTCCTCCTGACACTCTCTAAGGACTTTGCTGCCACTACCTCCTTCTGTTGTTGACTTGACTAGGCTATCTTTGCCCTGGCTTGGCCTCCAGACTCATGTTTAAGTACTGATCTCAGCTTTCCAAGTAGAGGAGACCACCATGATTTCTAGGGCTACGATTCATGTACCAAGGGCACTGGTAGAAATCAGCTAAGGCTCCCATAGACAAGGATACACTGTATATATTTTCTTCACATAACACAATAGTCTTTTCAAAGAAAATTCTTTGACTTTTCATGTACAAGGGTATGAGCAATGTGTCATGATGGATGAGTGTAACCAATTGGCTTTTAATAGTACCTAAGACCAGAGTATCTTAACTTAGACACTATTACTATTAACATTTGAGGCAGAATATTTCTTTTTTTGGAGGGACTGTCCTGAGCCTTGTATGATAGTTGTCAGCATCTTTACTCACTATATGCAGGTAGCCTCCTCCCATTTGGACAACCAAAAATGTCACCAGATATTGCCAGATGTCCCCTGGAGAGGTGGGCAAAATCACCCTTGGTGGAGAATCACTGTCTTAAACATATATCTTTGTGTGTCATGTTTCTGTTTTTTGAAATCCTAACCTTGGAAACAAGTAAGAAATCCTAATATCTGACATGGGGCATCACAGAAAAAAGTGCTTGCCAGTCCCCATTATATTTCCATTCAGGATTCCTGGGAGCACAGAAAAATAAAAACTCATCAATTTTGTTGTGTTTTACTGCTATGCTTTACTGCAAAGTGATCTGGGTGTGCAAGAGTGAGATAGAAAGATGTATTTTCAAAACGCAATTAGAATGGGGAGAAATCATGTGCAATTACGATGAGGAATGCCTTGTTTAACATGCACTTGGCATAACATAGCCAGGAGGTTGCAAATTATGGAAAACAGATTTTAATTATCAGGTCTGCATAATATATTTCTCACACTTAAAGACCTAGATTTGCAGGTTGGGGGGAAGTATGTAAATTGTTTGGTGCTGTAACTAAGGCTTAATATTTTCTACCTCAAATTTTTATTACCATTTCTTTAATTTAAGCACATCTGCTGCATTTGCATTTATTTCAATTGCTCTTTTTTCTAGTATGTTACTATCATGGTCTCTGCCATTGGCTATCAACACTGTCTGGAAAATAATTTCCTAGTCCTCGTAAGGCTGGAGAGAGTAAAGAAGGGACATCTGACAGTCTCTAGCCTTGGCATACCCAGTGGGATGACTGGGAAACCCATGGAATCTGTTTTCTCATTGGCTGAAAAAGATGGGGGAGGGGTCGCTGTTCATTTCCTAGTTCCTACCTGACACTCTGACTTTTCAAAAAATAAAAATTGTCATCACACAACTATTTTAAAATTTTTTTTAAAAACTCAGTTCATCATTTCTATTGTTTTGTTGAACATACTCCATCTGGCTTTTGTTTTTGCCAATAATCTGCCTGTCTTAGTTCAAGTCCTAGTTTACCACATAGCAGCTGGAAAATTTAACTTCTAGTCAGGCTGATGATTAAAATGTATAAAATCGGTGAGGCATGACCAGATAGCAGCATAACCCAGGAGCAGATACTGAAGATTCCTGCCGTGCAGAGCATTAGACTTTGAGTTACTGGATCACGAAAAAGCATAGAAGGGAAGGGGGCAACAGGGGTCAAAGGGGAGGTGATCCAGGGTCAGGCCTTGAGCAGTTAGAATAGAGGAGAGTGTCAAGTAGCACCACTGGCGTCAAACATGGCAGTTTTTTGATATCTTAATAGCAGTAAACTGTGTGCACCAAGCCTGAGATTCACTTGCCTAATACAAAATGGAAATCAAGATAGTGTTAATTTGATAGTTTTTGTGGTGCTTAACTAAGATTTGAAGGTAAAGCACATAGCACAGGGTCTGATATTGCTTAGTAAATATTAGCTAATTTTATCATTATGCTTTTGCCTGTTCCCCATCTCTTTTCACGCTTTCTTGTTGACTTATTCTATCCACATGTTTATTCAGTACTTCCAGTTCTATTTCTCTATTATTTTATTGTTGTTGTTTAGAATTGGCTCATGTTCTTGATTTTGTATCTGTCCTTTTACATGTTCCTGTTATATTTCTCCTATTCTGTTAGTATTTTGTTCCACATTTCACCCAAATATATGTAATAGTAAATATATATAAATAAAATGGGGATATAAGGTCAAGGCAATTTTTTACATAATGAAACTCTGCAAGTGAAGATGATAGAGTGGAATATTTCATTAACTAGGATTCACTCTTTCTGCTGAGTTCTGGGTCTATGGAAAAGCCATGTATCTGTATGGAGGAGTTCTACATGTGGGGGACAGGGACCCAAAAAAGGACATTTGTGGTTGTGGTTTTGTGTTGGGACCAGAGGTTGAGCTATGGGCAAATAAGAAAGCATGCTCCTTGACTCCAGTCAGAGCCCTATAGAGAGGAAGGGCTAGGCATGGAAGCTGAGAAAGTTACTCCTTTTTTAAAAAAATATTTATTTATTTATTGGTCTGTGCTGGGTCTTAGTTGCAGCACATGGGATCTTTGCTGCAGCGTGCGGGATCTTTTAGTCGTGGCATGCGAACTTAGTTGCAGCATGCACGTGGGATCTAGTTACCCGACCAGGGATTGAACCTGGGCTTCCTGCGTTAGGAGCATGGAGTCTTACCCACTGGACCATGAGGGAAGTCCCAGCAAGTTATTCTTACAAGGGACTTTGTGAAACCCAGGGACCAGGAGTGAAAAACCTGAGCTCAGTAACAATGTGCAACCCCAAGCTGGAGAGAGGATCCTTCTTCATGAACCTTGCCATGTGGTGATGGCAGAAGGGAGTATAGTGTCACTCAACACCTGGGGGTCCTCACACCTATGAGACCATCAGGAGTAGGTACTTTGGGCAAAGTAGAGATGTTCTCATGGAGAGATGCTGTCTGCAAGTGTTTTGTAGGAGTGGGCATGCATGTAGAAACCAAAATATTGATAGAAGACCCTATGAGGACTAGTTGTTAGATCCCAAAGCACTTAAGGTACCTGGGGATTTGTAGTGAGTGGGGGGTCATGAAGTGTTGTACAAAGATGCAGAGGGACCATTGGATCTAGCTGATTGTCTTTTTTAGCATTAAAATTACCTCATTTATATCTATAGGTGGGTTACCTGAAGTTATGGAGGCAGATGCAGAAGGGAAAATTTACACCTATTCTTGTTTCTGACTTGTCCACTCCACAGCCCAGAAATCAGAATTCAGTATGTATGGGAGAAGCCTGGGAATCTGCATTTTATTTTATTATTTAAAAAAAATTTTTTTTGGCTGCATTGGGTCTTTGTTGATGTGTGTGGGCTTCTCATTGTGGTGGATTCATTTGTTGTGGAGCATGGGCTCTAGGTGTATGGACTTCAGCAGTTGTGGTGCATGGGCTTAGTTGCTCCATGGTATGTGGGATCTTTGTGGACCAGGGATCAAAGCCATGTCCCCTGCATTGGCAGGAAGATTCTTCACCACTGCACCACCAGGGAAGTCCCCCCTTATCCACTTTCTTTTTAATAGATCTTTATTGGAGTATAATTGCTTCACAATACTGTGTTAGTTTCTGTTGTACAACAAAGTGAATCAGCTATATGCATACATATATTCCCATATCCCCTCCCTCTTGAGCACCCCTCCCACCCTCCCTATCCCACCCCTCTAGGTGGTCACAAAGCACTGAACTGATCTCCTAGTGCTATGCAGCTGCTTCCCACTAGCTATCTGTTTTACATTTGGTAGTGTATATATGTCAATGCTACTCTCTCATTTCATCCCTGCTTACCCTTCCTCCTCCCTGTGTCCTCAAGTCTATTCTCTACATCTGTGTCTTTATTCCTGTCCTGCCCATAGGTTCATCAGAACCAATTTTTCTTTTTTTAGATTCCATATATATGTGTTAGCATACGGTATTTGTTTTTCTCTTTCTGACTTACTTCACTCTGTATGACAGACTCTAGGTCCATCCACCTCACAACAAATAACTCAATTTTGTTTCTTTTTATGGCTGAGTAATATTCCATTGTATATATGTGCCACATCTTCTTTATCTATTCATCTGTCAATGGACAGTTAGGTTGCTTCCAAGTCCTGGCTATTGTAAATAGTGCTGCAATGATCATTGTGGTACATGTCTTTATCCTGTACCATTGAACTATATTTCTGTTTTTGCACCAATGCCATACTGTCTTGATTACTGTAGCTTTGTAGTATAATTTGAAGTCTGGGAGCCTTATTCCTCCAGCTCTGTTTTCTTTCTCATGATTGCTTTGGCTATTAGGGGTCTTTTGTGTTTCCATACGAATTGTAAAATTTTTTGTTCTAAATCTGTGAAGAATGTCGTTGGTAGTTTGATGGGCATTGCACTGAGTCTGTAGCTCACTTTGGTAGTATAGTCATTTTCACAATATTGATTCTTCCAATACAAAAACAGGGTATACTTCTCCATCTGTATAGTTTTCTGAGTACAAGTTTTTCACCTCCTTGGGTAGGTTTATTCCTAGATATTGTATTCTTTTTGTTGTGATGGTAAATGGTATTGTTTCCATAATTTCTCTTTCTGATATTTCATTGTTAGTGTATAGGAAAGCCAGAGATTTCTGAACATTAATTTTGTATCCTGAAAACTTACCAAATTCATTGATTAGGTCTACTAGTTTTCTGGAGGCATCTTTAGGATTTTTGATGTATAGTATCATGTCATCTGCAAACAGTGATGGTTTTACTTCTTCTTTTCCAATTTGTATTCCTTTTATTTCTTTTTCTTCTCTGATTGCTGTGGCTAGGACTTCCAAAACTATGCTGAATAAGAGTGGTGAGAGTGGGTATCCTTGTCTTCTTCCTGATCTTTGTAGAAATGCTTTCAGTTTTTCACCACTGAGTATGATGTTTTCTGTGGGTTTCTCATATATGGCCTTTATTATGTTGAGGTAGGTTCCCTCTATGCCCATTTTCTGGAGAGTTTGTATCATAAATGGATACTGAATTTTGTCAAAATCTTTTTCTGCATCTATTGAGATGATCATATGGTTTTCATTCCTTAATTTGTTAATATGGTGTATCACATTGATTGATTTGCATATATTGAAGAATCCTTGCATGTCTGGGGTAAATCCCACTTGATCATGGTGTATGATCCTTTTAATGTGCTGTTGGATTCTGTTTGCTAGTATTTTGTTGAGGATTTTTGCACCTATGTTCATCAGTGATAATGGTCTATAATTTTCTTTTTTGGTGATATCTTTTTCTGGTTTTGGTATCAGGGTGATGGTGGCTTCATAGAATGAATTTGGGAGGGTTCCTCCCTCTGAAATTTTTTGGAAGAGTTTGAGAAGGATCAGTGTTAGCTCTTCTCTAAAACTTTGTTAGAATTCACTTATGAAGCCATCTGGTCCTGAACTTTAGTTTGTTGGAAGATTTTAAATTATAGTTTCAATTTCATTACTTGTGATAGGTCTGTTTATATTTTCTAATTCTTCCTGATTCAGTCTTGGAAAATTGTACCTTTCCAAGATCTTGTCCATGTCTTTGTGGTTGTCCATTTTATTGGCATATAGTTGTTTGTAGTAGTCTCTTATAATCTTTTGTATTTCTGTGGTGTTAGTTGTGATTTCTCATTTTCCATTCCTAATTTTATTGATTTGCATCCTCTCCCTTTTTTTCTTGATGAATCTGGTATGGGTTTATCAATTTTATTTATCTTCTCAAAGAACCAGCTTTTAGTTTTATTGATCTTTGCTATTATTTTCTTTGTTTCTATTTCATTTATTTCTGCTCTGATCTTTATGATTTCTTTCCTTCTACTGACTTTGGGTTTTCTTTGTTCTTCTTTCTCTAGTTGCTTTTGATTGTTTTTGAGATTCAAAACAATTTGAGGGTTTTGGTTGTTTATATGAGATTTTTCTTGTTTCTTGAGGTGAGATTGAATAAATAATAAACAAACTTACCTCTTAGAACTGCTTTTGCTGGATCCCATAGGTTTTTTTTTTTTTTTTTAAAGAAGATGTTGGGAGTAGGAGTTTATTAATTAATTTATTTATTTTTGCTGTGTTGAGTCTTCATTTCTGTGTGAGGGCTTTCTCTAGTTGTGGCAAGCAGGGGCCACTCTTTATTGCAGTGTGCGGGCCTCTCACTATCGTGGCCTCACTTGTTATGGAGCACAGGCTCCAGGGGCACAGGCTCAGTAGTTGTGGCTCACGGGCCTAGTTCCTCTGCGGCATGTGGGATCCTCCCAGACCAGGGCTCGAACCTGTGTCCCCTGCATTAGCAGGCAGATTCTCAACCACTACGCCACCAGGGAAGCCCTCATATGTTTTGGGTCATCGCATTTTTGTTGTCATTTTTTTCTAAGTATTTTTAAAATTTCTTCTTTGACTTCTTCAGTGATCTCTTGGTTATTTAGTAGCATACTGGTTAGCCTCCATATATTTGTGTTTTTTACAGGTATTTTCCTGTAATTAATTTCCAATCTCATAGTGTTGTGGTCAGAAAAGATGCTTGGTACAATTTCAATTTTCTTAAATTTTCCGAGGCTTGATTTGTGACCCAAGTTGTGATCTATCCTGGAGAATGTTCCATGTGCACTTGAGAAGGAAATGTATTCTGCCACTTTCAGGTGGAATGTTCTATAAATACCAATTAAGTCTATCTGGTCTATTGTGTCATTTAAGGCTTGTGTTTCCTTATTTATTTTCTGTTTTGATGATCTGTCCATAGGTGTAAGTGGGGTGTTTAAGTTCCCTACTATTATTGTGTTACTGTCAGTTTCCCCTTTCATGGTTGTTGGCATTTGCCTTATGTATTGAGGTGCTCCTATGTTGGGTGCATAAACATTTATAATTATTATATCTTCTTCTTGGATTGATCCCTTGATCATTATGTAGTGTCCTTCCTTGTCTCTTGTAACAGTCTTTATTTTAAAGTCTACTTTTTCTGATATAAGTATTGCTACTCCATATTTCTTTTGATTTCCTTTTGCATGGAATATCTTTTTTCATCCCCTCACTTTCAGTGTGTATGTGTCCGTAGGTCTGAAGTGGGTCTCTTGTTGACAGCATATATATGAGTCTTGTTTTTGTATCCATTCATCCAGTCTGTGTCTTTTGGTTGGGGCACTTAATCCATTTACATTCAAGGTTATTATCAATATGTACCTTCCTATTACCATTTTCTTAATTGTTTTAGGTTTGTTTTTGTGGGTCTTTTTCTTCTCTTGTGTTTCTCACCTAGAGAAGTTTCTTTAGCATTTGTTGTAAAGCTGTTTTGGTGGTGCTGAATTCTCTTAGCTTTTGCTTGTCTGAAAAGCTTTTGATTTCTCCATCGAATCTGAATGAGATCCTTGCTGGGTAGAGAAATCTTGGTTGTATGTTTTTCTCTTTTGTCACTTTAAGTATATCCTGCCACGTCCTTCTGGCCTGCAGAGTTTCTGCTGAAAAATCCGCTGATAGCCTTATGGAAATTCCATTGTATGTTATTTTTTGTTTTTCTCTTGCTGCTTTTAATATTTTTTCTTTGAATTTAATTTTTGTTAGTTTGATTAATATGTGTATTGGTGTGTTTCTCCTAGGATTTATCCTGTATGGGACTCTCTGTACTTCCTGGACTTGGGTGACTATTACCTTTCCCATGTTAGGGAAGTTTTACACTATCATCTCTTCAAATATTTTCTCAGGCTCTTTCTTTTTCTCTTCTTCTGGGACCCCTATAATTCGAACATTTGTATGTTTAGTGTTGTCCCAGAGGTCTCTGAGATTGTCTTCAATTCTTCTCATTCTTTTTTCTTTATTCTGCTCCTAGGCAGTTATTTCCACCATTTTGTTTTCCAGCTCACTTATTCAATCTTCTGCCTCAGTTATTCTGTTATTGATTCTTTCTAGTGTATTTTTCATTTCAGTTATTGTGTTGTTCACCTCTGTTTGTTTGTTCTGCCATTCTTCTAGATCTTTGTTAAACATCTCTTGTATTTTCTCAATCTGTGCCTCCATGCTATTTCCAAGATTCTGGATCATCTTTACTATCATTACTCTGAATTCTTTTTTTCAGGTAGGTTGCCTATTTCCTCTTCATTTATTTGGTCTTGTAGGTTTTTACCTTGGTCCTTCATTGTGACATATTTTTTGACATCTCTCTCTTTTTTTTTTTTATGAGTGGGATTGTTTTCCTGACTTACTGGTTGTTTGGCCTGAGGCTCCCAACACTGGAGTTTGTAGGCTGTTGTGTAGAGCTGGGTCTTGGTGCCAAGATGAGGACCATGGGAGACCTCACTCCAACGAATATTCCCTGGGGTCTGAGGTTCTCTGTTAGTCCAGTGGTTCAGACTCAGAGCTCCCACCACAGGCTGAAGCCTGACCCCTGGCTTGTGACCCAAGATCCTGCAAGCCATGGCAAAAAAAAAAAAAAAAAGGAGAACAATAACAAAGTAAGAAATAAAATTAGACTAGGAAATTAACAGGTATGTTAGCAAGAATATAAAAATTTAAATGTAGATGAAACAACAATTGGAAGGTAAAACAGAACCACAGTAGTAAAAAAGAGGAGGAGACAAAAGCAAAAAGATAGAAAAGACCTTGGCTGTGGAGGGTGGGGCCTAGCTGGGATGGGTTCGGGTGGTGGGTGGGGCCTATGCTTAGGACCCACAGGGCTGGAAAAGGCCCTGGGAGGTGTGGGGATTGGGGCTTGGGCTCAATGGAATAGAAGGGGCCCTGGCATACCTCCCACCTCTGTTCTCAGAGGGTAGAAGACCCCACCTGGGAGCCCAGCAGGCTTCCAAGGATTGAGTGGGTGAGGCAAACGTCTTCCTCTCCTCTCCTGCTCCTCCAGTCCTGGTGGGGCCAATGCCCTCTGCTCCTCTCCCACTCCTCTGGTCCTGGAGGGCCCTTCCCACCTGCCTCTCTTGCTCTCCCCTGGCCTCCCTCCTATGCTCCCAGAACGAGAGGGCCTGGAGGGGGCCTCTGTGGATGTAAGACCTGGCCTGAGAGCCAGGCAGACTTCCCTGGCAGATTGGACAGGGGAAACACTGGGCATGCTCCCCCCTGATCTGAGCCCCTGAGGGTCCCTCTAGGCATGGGAACCCCTTCCCCCCTCAGCCACCACTCATGGGTGCTGGTCCTGTCCTGCCTCCACTTCTCCTCCCTCCCCAGTCCCGCCACATCCTACAGGTTCGCTTGAGGGTTCCTCCCATCTCCTTGGGTGTTGAGGTCCTCCACCAGCAGGCGCCCTAGTTGTGGGGAGACACGAACTCTGCATCTTCCCACACCACCATCTTGACTCCGCCCCTGAATCTGCATTTTAAACAAGCTCCATCCCCACTCCTGGATCCTTAGAGTACATGCCATGGCTCTGTGGACCACATACTATGAACCCTGGACCAGACCAATGTGAAAGGCATCCAAGGGAGTAATCACTACTTTTAAAAATTATTTAGTAAATTTTTTCCAGTTTTATTGAGAAATAATTGGCATACATCGAGAAGTCACTATTTTGAAGGAGTTTGGAAGTAAAAATATTGAGATAGAAAAGAGATTGGTAGCGGAGGAACTTAAAGTTGATTGAACTCCAAATACAGGCAGCTAGTAGTTGTTGGAAGTGGTTGGAAGAATGTTCTAAAGTTTTCTGTTTACCTGTAAAATGTGAATTTTACTTGACTTTGACTGGGTATGGGGGGAGCTGATGATATGGATATTGATGATATCTTTGAGTACAAGTAAAAAGTTAAAAATGAAACTACCATATTATCCAGCAATTTCACTTCTGGGTATATAATCTGAGGGAAATTAAAACAGTAACTCAGAAAGATATCTGTACTCCCATATTTATTGCAGCGTTATTCACAATAGCCAATATATGGAAACAACCTAACTGCCCATCAATGGATGGATGAATAAAGAAAATGCGGTATATATATATTTATATATATAATATGTGTATATAATATATATAATATTCCATGGAATATTATTAAGCCATAAAGAGGAAGAAAATCCTCTTTGGGATGACATGGATATATTTGAGGCTATTATGCTAAATGAAGTACATTGGAGAAAGACAAATACTGTAAGATCTCACTTACATGTGGAATTAAAAACAACAACAACAACAAAACGAATCATAGATACAGAGAACAGATTGGTAGTTGCCAGAGGTGGGGAGAAGGAAGTGAGGAAAATGGGTGAAGGTGGTCAAAAGGTATGCACTTCTAGTTATAAAATAAATAAATCATGGGAATGTTATGTACAGCATTGTGACTATAGTTAATGATATTGTATTGTATATTTGAAAGTTGCTGAGAGAGTAAATCTTAAAAGTTCTCATTATAAGAAAATAAACTGTAACTATATGTGGTGATGGATATTAATTAGGTTTCTTGTGGTGATCATTTCATAATGTACACAAATATCGAATCATTATGTTGTATATCAGAAACTAGCAATGTTATATGTCAATTATCCAAAAAAAGTATATGCAGATTGGAAAATCTCAACATTATTCTCCTCCTTTCTACAAAAAGAGAAAACATCACTCATTGTATATATTTCTTCTGACATCAGAGAGTAGATGTCTATTAGGAAGGTGAAGCAAGTTCATGGTCCACACCCATTTCCATGGAGTAGTGGAGAAAACACTCCACTGAAATATTAAGACTTGAATCCAAGACAGCTCTGCCACTTGCTAAGTAAGACCTTGAACAAACCACTTTTCTGAACTTAAGTTCTTTTCCAACAAAAGAAAGGAAGTGTCCTAGATAATATACCCTGTTGCTTCCAGATCTAGCATCTCACACCACTAAGTCATTCCTTCGGTGCCTTTAAGGGCTGTTTAAAAATAATAAGCAATCAGAATGCTTAGTCACAACCTTCAATTATAAGAAGAAAATCAATTCTATACTTATATAGGCCTGACCCATCTCAAGGCAGGGTGGACGTGGAAGCAGAAGGAAGTGAGGGTTGTATTATGGAGGGAGGCTATCTCTCCCAGCTGCTCTTATGATGAGGAAATAATTACTTAATGGCTGGGCAATTTGGAAAGCAGCTGCCAGTGGTGTAGGGATACAGCTGCTCTAAAAAGAATAAAGAACCGGACTTTTTCTTTTCTATATCCCACAGTAGAAAAATTAGCAATGCAGTTTTTAAAAAAATAACTCCTGGTGAGGAATGTTCTTTAGAGACCCTTGATGAGTAAATGTCTGAAGGGCTGATAAAATATCAAAGCTCACATTTTAGGAATAAATCTTGAAAGCCTGAGAATCTAAGAGAAATGGAAGTTCGTAGGAAATGTATCCCCACCCCCGTTTGATATTATCATAATGGATAGTCATTATTTTTACTCCCTGAGGTAAAATAAAATAAATGCGATAACATGTCAGGGCAACCTTTCCTTTATTTCTGGGCCACTAAGTTTAGAAGCAAAGAAGATGCCATTCTCTGATGGCATCAGCTGGGTAAACCAGTTGTCTGGTCTGTGCAGGAGAAGGTGATGATGCAGTGAGAATTAGATGCTCCCTCACTAAGTATCTGTAAGCAGGTAACTGGATGAGGGGCTTTGCCCATATTTTCTCACATGATCCTCAGACTCATTTGAGAAGGTTTTGTGTGTCTTCACCAACCAGATGATAAAACTGAAGCTTAGTTGACTTACTTGCCTAAGCTACCCAACATTGATGTCTGGAATCATGCTGAGAAGTTAGAATAGTGGTTAAGGGATTTTAAGTGGGCCTGTTTGTACCTGGAATTGCCACTGTGTGCTCTGGGACAAGTGTCTTGCCCTTTGCAGCCTCAGTTTCCACTCAGCATGGTGTCTAGCAGACTAGAAGTTAAAGTCAATGGCTGTGACTACTATCAATTCTACCTGACTTCAAAGACCTTGCTCTTTGTACTATATTTTTCTATCCTGAGAATAACATAGGTATGCAGGAAAATTTTAAATAAAACAGATAAATAGATCCAGCTAGAAGACGTCCACTTGATACTGAAAAACAGAATGGGTTAGCTTTCGTAACATCACATTTCTGTTAAGAATGAAACATGAATCAAAAGAAATGTAATTCTGACTCCTTTCAAAGGATGGTCATTGAACAATCTTAACTCACCTCTCTACTCGGAGAATTAACTTGTGTGTTGTTAATGGTCCAAGTGGAACCTGTGCAGTATCTTGCATCCTGAGAAGTTGCAGGAGTCCACCTTTCAATAAATTCCCCTTGGAAGGAAGGAAATAATCACCTAATCTCATCATCTCCAGATTGGACAAGATCTGCTGTATTACAAATCTGCTTAGCCAAGAAGCAGCTCTCAGGGCCTGCCTTCCTCCAGCTGTCTAAATATTTCTTAGCTCCAAAACCCTGTCTTATTCCTACTTCCTCCACAAATCCTTCCTCAAGCCCTTTAGGCCACACTGACCTCTTTCTCCTTTCCAGATTTCCCAAGTCCTTTGCATCTGTGTCACACATTTAGGAACTTGTTTCAATTATTTTGTGTTGTCTTCTAGTTCATTTTAAACCAACACTGTTGCTTGAGAGTGGGGACCATACTAGAAATAATTTGTGGTTCCTGCTGTGTTCAGCATTACAAAGGAAGAATAACAGAAGAATGAAAACACACTCAGTTTTTAAACTCTGGAGTCAATGTTTCCATAGCTGGAATTGCTTCTCCCTCAAAAGCCTCATGTATTAATTTAGCTGGGGCTACATGAAGTCATTATGTTTCATTGAAAGAGAACAACTTGGGTTTTCATCTTGGCTCTGCCAATTACTGTATGCATAACCTCTACTTTTTAACCTGCTCAATGGGAACAATAATACCTACTCCAAAAGTTGTGGGGAAGATTGAATTACAAAATCAATGAACTAAATCACCAATTTCTGATAAATAATAAATGTCTTTTTCTCATCTTGTTTTTTCCTATACAGATTATTGATATAAGCCAGGCTCCCTTGTTTATACAGAAAGTTTCTCAAGAATTTATATCTTTGGTTTTTTTATGTTTGCAAAGCTAGGTTGAAGTTTTAAAATATCTTGGTTGCCATGACAAGGCAGTGGAGATCTAAATATGACAGAAGTTAGTATCAGGCCTTTGGGGAAGGACACTGATAATTCAATATTTCTCTTTGTTTAAGAGCATCAAATGTCACAGCTTTCTGCCTATGAGATACCTTTATCTTGGATGGGGATAACTTAGTATGGCTCAGAAAACCAGGTAAGTGGTTGCCTAAAATGTGTCGGTAGTTCACAATTGAATAGATCTTTAGCGAAGTCTCCTAATGCACTGTAACTGTGTAAAGCTGCATTTCTCAAACTTTAGCATGTACCAGAATCCCCTGAAGGTTTAGGTAAAATGCAGATTCTTTGGCACTACCCCTAAAAATTCTGATTCAGTATGTCTAAGGTGGGGCTCTAGAATTTGCATCTCTAACAAGTTCACAGGTGATATTGATGTTGCTGGTTCCCTGACTGCCTGGGACATGAAATCTCCCAAGCCTTGGGTTGTTGACCTCATATATCCAACCTTCAAGGTATTCCACTTTTATCGTTTTTTTTCCCAAAATCGGTATTTTATGGAAATATCCAGAAAACTTTATAGACAATATATCTTCACTAGGAAAGTAATTTATAAGGCTTAAGGAAAAAATGTTGTGGGGACTAATTCACCATAATAAATTGTCTATATCTAAAATGAAGAAAGGGAGTTTTAAGTATTTTAAAATGAAAACCTTTTATCTTAGAATTTATTGTGACTTCTCCTCAGTGAGCTGCTCAGCAAAACATTGACTGCCTTCTCTTTTCTTTCTTTGAATAGACATTTTCTAACACCTAGGTTAGATCCTCTTAAATATCCAAAAGTTTCCTGATCAATTACAAGGTGTCCCTGCCCCCTTCAGATGACCTCAGTTCATTAGGGTGGTTTGCCTTCTCTTGCTTGTGGTTGAATTACTGCTTTCTTCTCATCCTCAGTACCCATGGCATGGACTCTCCATTGTGCCTTGTCCCAGTCATGACCCTGCTATTCATCTGCGTCACCTTCATATTTTTTCTTTCTTGCTCTCATATTACAAGTTCTGTGAAAGACATCCAAGGGGAGAGTTGAAGAATGGGTAATGTTAAAAAGTAAGAAAAGGAGGGATAGTGAGAATAGGGGACTAACATAACACTTGAAAGAAGAACAAATTTGTTTTAGGATAGGGAATAATCCAGGAAGAAAAATCTGAAATGGAAATCAACAAGTCTTTCAGAATTCTGTTTCCAAATAGTCTTTTCAATTTACAAATTAACATTTACATCAAAGTCTGAGCAAAGGAAGAGAGAGTGGACTTCCCTCGTGGTGCAGTGGTTAAGAATCCACCTGCCAATGCAGGGGACACAGGTTCAAGCCCTGGTCAGGGAAGATCCCACATGCTGTGGAGCAACTAAGCCAGTGCACCACAACTACCAAGCCTGCGAGCCACAACTACTGAAGTCAGCGTGCCTACAGCCTGTGCCCTGCAACAAGAGAAGCCACCGCAATGAGAAGCCCGCATATCACAACGAAGATCCAATGCAGCCAAAAATAAATAAATAAAGCAAATAAAATTTAAAAAAATTTTTTTAAAGAATAGAGTAATTGAAGAGAAAATTATCACAGGAATATCCCATACAATGAAAACGGCCACCATTTATTGATCACTTATTGCAGTCTGGGTAGATAAAGGATAAGTTTCTCAACATTGGCTGTATGTCAGAATCACCGAGGAAGCTTTAAAAAATCCTAATACTGAGGCCTCATGCAAGACCTGTACATCAGAATCTCTGAGGATGGGATCTGCTATATTTAAAGCTACCTATGTTTTTTACAATGTGTAGCCAAGATTGAGAACCATTCTCAATAGTGGCTGGAGCCAGCTCTTATATGCTTATAAGAGCCAATATATTTTCAGGAACTTTGTGAGTTAAACATATTGGTAAGGAGCTTCCCTGATGGTGCAGTGGTTGAGAGTCCGCCTGCCGATGCAGGGCACAGGGGTTCGTGCCCCGGCCCGGGAAGATCCCACGTGCTGCAGAGCGGCTGGGCCCGTGAGCCATGGCTGCTGAGCCTGCGCGTCCGGAGCCTGTGCTCCGCCACGGGAGAGGACACAACAGTGAGAGGCCCACTTACCGCAAAAAAAAAAAAAAAAAAAACCCATATTGGTAATTTGAAATTGATCACAGTGGGAGTATTTTCACCATAGTAATTTGCAAATCAGTTTTTTACCTCCCTGGAGAGTCGACTGCTAAACATTTATAAACATACAACTAACCCTAAGGGGTGACACTTAGGTGACAAGAGGGAGGGAAAGGAATGAAAGGATACATGATTAATAATCACACAAGGACAACTAGCCTGAACCAGGAAGTATGATCACTTCAAATGTACAGGCAGTTAATCTTCACAATCCCTGTGAAAGACAATTGTCACAATATCCATTTAATGATGAATCAACAAAGGCTCAGGTGTAATTAAGTGCCTCCGTTTCATTCACACAGATTGTAGTTGAAAGGAATCAGAACTGCAGTCAATCCTGACCTCACTAAACTTATAATTCAATGGTGACCATGAGAACACCATTGGTTGCTGAGGAGTATAAATGAGCAGAGAATTTTTGAAAAAGTATATTCTCATTCTTGTCAGGTAATTTATGAAGCAGTGAGAGCCTAAAAGAGCGGGTTTAGGTAGAATTTGCATGAACATATTCCTGATCACTGTAAAATAGGTTAGAAATTTAGTGTAGAGATGTGGTCCTAAAATAGAAGAAAAAACAAACAGACAAAGAACAAATATTCTACTGAAAAGTCCTCTGTATAATGTCCTGTGTGTCATAAACATCTATAGTTGATGTTTAGGAGGGAACTCAAATAACACTTGGGTATTAGGTATTTGTGCTCCAGGTTGGTAAACTGAGAGATGTGAGAGAGAGAGAGAGAAGACAGAAAGATGGGTGACCTTGTTACACTTCTCTGATCATACAACTCTTCTATTAAACACAATGTATATTTCAAGCTATCTTCAGTCTGGATATCTCACTCCACACTCTTTCCCCAGTTCTCAGCAATTGAACTTCCCTCCTACTTTAGAGTAAAAATTGAAGCTGTTAGATTGGCAGTCTTCATCTTTAACCTGTACACTTACACCTGCATATACACACATTCTACTTTCCTTCTCCTTTGTTACACTAGGGGAGCCATTCTTCCTCTGCCTAAAGTCATCTTTTCCCCCAAGCCTTGAATTCTCACACATCATCTTCATTCATGTTCTATCAGGATCACTCATCCATTTCTCCCTTTCTCCTTCTTTAAGTCTACTTTATTGACTTGTAAATATCCATAAATCCCTCCCTTGAAAAAAGAATCTCACTCCACTCCATACCTTCTCTTTCTTCTTTCATTTACAGCCAAATATCTTGAAAAAGCTACCTATTCTTGCTAACTTCATTTCATTATCTCCCACTCACTCTTCAACAGACTCTAATCTGACTTCTATTCCTCTCTTGCCCTCATAATTCCACAGAACAGCATCACCACCAAAAACCTTCATTTTCACTCTGTTTGTCTAAATGATACTTTGTATTCCTCAATTTAGATGAACTCAGTGGCATTTGACACCATTGATAACATTTTCCTCTTGGCTTCTATGATTTAATACTCTTGGTTTTCCTCCTAAATCACTGACTGCTCCTTCTAGGTGTCATTTGAAAGTTTGCATTCCACTATACAACCATGAAGTGCTGCACAAAATTTGGCCAAGGGCCTCTTTTCTCTTCCCCCAAATTTCTCAACTTTGGCACTCTTGATATTTGAGGCTGGATAATTTATTTTAGCAGGGAGAGAGGGGACTATCTATATTGTGTGTTGTGCTTTGCTGAGCACAATACCTGACCTCTATAGTCTAGATTCATGCCCCCAGTCATGGCAACCAAAAATGTCTCCAGACATTGTTAAGTATCCTGGGAAGTGGGGAAGGGATGGAGGGACAAAATCTCCTCAAGTTAAGAGCCACTGCTCTACTCTCTTCTTAAGTGAGCTTATTCATGTTTATAGCTTCATTTATCACCATCACACAAATAATTCATAAGTAGCACCTCTACCTCTGATATCTCCTATGGACACCAGATTCATATAACCAACTTCTCTCTTGATGTATCAACCATAGAAGGTTCAAACGCTCTTTAAACCAAACATGACCAAAGCTAAGTTTATAATCCTCCTTGCCTTTCCTAAAATATGGTCTTCACTTAGTATGCTCTTTCTCTGTGGATGGAATTACCTTGCATCCAGTTATCCAGTTATCCAAGCTAGAAACCTAGATTCATCCTGAACCCCTCCTATCTAATGGCACAAATTAAAACAAAATCAAATTTTGCTTCTTAGCATTGAGACAAAGAAGAATTCTTAAACATGAAAGTAAAAATTTTAACTATAAAAAAAAGACTGACAAATTTAACTTTGTGAAAATAAGAGCTCTTTTATCAGACTGGAGCATGAAACAAGTAAAAATAATATAATCTATTTAAGATAAATAAACGACAAATCACAAAAATGATAAATGACCAAATAGAAAAATGAGCAAAAGTCATGATCAGGCATTTCTCAGAAAAGCAATATGAATGGTGATAACCATAAGTAAAAATGTTCATTTAATCAGAGTAATATAAGATAAAATCACAAACATATTCTGACATTATTGTTGTCTTTTAGTTGTATGTGTGGTACCTAAATTTTGTTTTGAATTTTATTTTATTTATTTTTTTATACAGCAGGTTCTTGTTAGTTATCCATTTCATACATATTAGTATATATATGTCGTCCCAATCTCCCAATTCAACACACCACCATCACCACCCTGCCACTTTCTCCCCTTGGTGTCCATACGCTTATTCTCTACATATGTGTCTCTATTTCTGCCCTGCAAACTGGTTCATCTGTACCATTTTTCTAGGTTCCACATACATGCGTTAATATACGATATTTGTTTTTCTCTTTCTGACTTACTTCACTCTGTATGAGTCTCTAGATCCATCCATGTCTCTACAAATGACCCAATTTCGTTCCTTTTTACAGCTGAGTAATACTCCATTGTATATATGTACCACATCTTTTTTATCCATTCTTCTGTCAATGGGCATTTAGGTTGCTTCCATGAACTGGCTATTGTAAATAGTGTTGCAATGAATATTGGGGTGCATGTGTCTTTTTGTATTATGGTTTTCTCTGGGTATATGCCCAGTAGTGGGATTCCTGGGTCATATGATAATTCTATTTTTAGTTTTTTAAGAAAGGTCCATAGTGTTCTCCATAGCAGCTGTATCAATTTACATTCCCACCAACAGTGCAAGAGGGTTCCCTTTTCTCCACAACCTCTCCAGCATTTGTTGTTTGTAGGTTTTCTGGTGATGCCCATTCTAACTGGCATGAGGTGATACTTCATTGTAGTTTTGATTTGCATTTCTCTAATAATTAATGATGTTGAGCAGCTTTTCATGTACTTCTTGGCCGCCTGTATGTCTTCTTTGGAGAAATGTCTATTTAGGTCTTCTGCCCATTTTTGGATTAGGGTGTTTTTTTTTTTTTATTATTGAGCTGCATGAGCTGTTTATATATTTTGGAGATTAATCATTTGTCTGATGATTCTTTTGAAAATATTTTCTCTCATTCTAAAGGTTGTCTTTTGGTCTTGTTTGTAGTTTCCTTTGCTTTGCAAAAGCTTTTAAGTTCCATTAGGTCCCATTTGTTTATTTTTATTTTTATTTCCATTACTCTAGGAGGTGGATCAAAAGAGATCTTGCTGTGATTTATGTCAGAGTGTTCTTCCTATGTTTTCCTCTAAGAGTTTTATAGTGTCCAGTCTTACATTTATGTCTTTAATCCATTTTGAGTTTATTTTTGTGTATGGTGTTAGGGAGTGTTCTAATTTCATTCTTTTACACCTAGCTGTCCAGTTTTCCCAGCACCACTTATTGAAGAGACTATCTTTTCTCCATTGTATATCCTTGCCTCCTTTGTCATAGATTAGTTGACCATACGTGCATGGGTTTATCTCTGGGCTTTCAATCCTGTTCCATTGATCAATATTTCTGCTTCTGTGCCAGTATCATATTGTCATGATTACTGTAGCTTTCTAGTATAGCCTAAGTCAGGGAGTCTGATTCTTACAGCTCAGTTTTTTTTTCCCTCAAGATGCTTTGCCTTTTCGGGGTCTTTTGTGTCTCCACACATATTTTAAGATTTTATGTTCTAGTTCTGCAAAAAAATGTTATTGGTAAGTTGATAGTGATTGCATTGAATCTGTGTATTGCTTTGAGCAGTATAGTCATTTTCACAATACTGATTCTTCCAGTCCAAGAACATGGTATATCTCTCCATCTGTTTGTATCAACTTTAATTTCTTTCATCAGTGTCTTATAGTTTTCTGCATACAGGTCTACTGTCTCCCTAGGTAGGTTTATTCCAAGGTATTTTATTCTTTTGGTTGCAGTGGTAAATGGGAATGTTTCCTTAATTTCTCTGTCAGATTCTTCATCATTAGTGTATAGAAATGCAAGTGATTTCTGTGAATAATTTTTTATCCTTTTATTTCTTTTTCTTCTCTAATTGCGGTGAGTAGGACTTCCAAACTGTTGAGTAATAGTGGTGAGAGTAGACATCCTTGTCTTGTTCCTGTTCTTAGAGGAAATGCTTTCAGTTTTTCACCATTCAGAATGATGATTGCTGTGGGTTTGTCATATATGGCCTTTATTATGTTGAAGTAGTTTACCTCTATGCTCACTTTCTGGAGAGTTTTTATCATAAATGGGTGTTGAATTCTGTCAAAAGTTTTGCTGCATCTATTGTGATGATCATATGGTTTTTCTTTTTCAATTTGTTAATATGGTGAATCACATTGATTGATTTGTGTATGTTGAAGAATCCTTGCATCCTTTAATAAATCCCACTTGATCATGGTGTATGATCCTTTTAATGTGTTGTTGGATTCTGTTTACTAGTATTCTGTTGAAGATTTTTGCATCTATATTCATCAGTGATATTGGTCTGTAATTTTCTTTTTTTATAGTATCTTTTTCTGGTTTTGGCATCAGGGTGATTTTGTTCTCATAGAATGAGTTTGGGAGTGTTCCTTCCTCTGCAATTTTTTGGAAGAATTTGAGAAGGATGGGTGTTAGCTCTTCTCTAAATGTTTGATAGAATTCACCTGTGAGGTCATATGGTCATAGACTTTTGTTTGCTGGAAGATTTTAAATCAGTTTCAATTGCATTATTTGTGATTGGTCTGTTCATATTTTCTATTTCTTCCTGGGTTATACTTTCCTAAGAATTTGTCCATTTCTTCCAGGTTGTCCATTTTATTGGCATAGAGTTGCTTGTAGTAGTCTCTTAGGATGCTTTGTATTTCTGTGGTGTCTGTTGTAACTTCTCCTTTTTCATTTCTAATATTATTGATTTTAGTCCTCTCCCTCTTTTTCTTGATGATTCCGGCTAATGGTTTATAAATTTTGTTAATCTTCTCAAAGAACTGGCTTTTAGTTTTATTGATCTTTGTTATTGTTTTCTAAGTTTCTATTTCATTTATTTCTGCTCTGATCTTTATGATTCCTTTTCCTCTGCTAACTCTCGGGTTTTTTTGTTCTTCTGTCTCTAGTTTTTTAGGTGTAAGGTTAGATTGTTTATTCGAGATTTTTCTTGTGTTTTTGAGGTAGGCTTGTATTGCTAAAACCTTCCCTCTTAGAACTGCTTTTGCTGCATCCCATAGGTTTTGGATCATCGTGTTTTAGTTCTCATTTGTCTCTAGGTAGTTTTTTATTTTCTTTTTGATTTCTTCAGTGATCTCTTGGTTATATAGTAACGTACTGTTTAGCCTCTATGTGTTTGTGTTTTTTACGTTTTTTTCCCCTGTAATTGATTTCTAATCTCATAGCATTGTGGCCAGAAAAGATGCTTGATATGATTTCAATTTTCTTAAATTTACTGAGGCTTGATTTGTGACCCAAGATGTGATCAATCCTGGAGAATGTTCCATGTGCCCTTGAGAAGAAAGTGTAATCTGCTGATTTTGGATGGAATATTCTAAGAATCTCAATTAAATCTATCTGGTCTAAAGTGTCATTTAAAGCTTGTGTTTCCTTATTAATTTTCTGTTTGGATGATCTGTCCATTGGTGTAAGTGAGGTGTTAAAGTTCCCCACTATTATTGTGTTACTGTCTATTTCCTCTTTTATAGCTGTTAGCAGTTGCCTTATGTATTGAGGTGCTCCTATGTTGATTGCATATATATTTATAATTGTTATATCTTCTTCTTGGATTGATCCCTTGATCATTATGTAGTGTCCTTCCTTGTCTCTTGTAACAGTCTTTATTTTAAAGTCTATTTTATCTGATATGAGTATTGCTACTCCACTTTCTTTGATTTCCATTTGCATGGAATATCTTTTTCTATCCCCTCACTTTCAGTGTGCATGTGTCTGTAGGTCTGAAGTGTGTCTCTTGTAGACAGCATATATATGGGTCTTGGGTTTGTATCCATTCAGTGAGGCTGTGTCTTTTGGTTGGAGCATTGAATCCATTCACTTTTAAGGTAATTATCAATATGTATGTTCATATTAACATTTTCTTAATTGTTATCAGTTTATTTTTGTAGATCCTTTTCTTCTATTGTGTTTCCCACTTAGAGAAGTTCCTTTAGCATTTGTTGTAGAGCTGGTTTGGTGGTGCTGAGTTCTCTTAGCTCTTGGTTGTCTGTAGAACTTTTGATTTCTCCATCAAATCTGAATGAGATCCTTGCCAGGTAGCGTAATCTTGGTTGTAGGTTCTACCCTTTCATCGCTTTAAATATATCGTGCCCCTCCCTTCTGGCTTGTAGAGTTCCTGCTAAGAAATCAGCTCTTAACTTTATGCAATTTCCCTTGTATGTTATTTGGCATTTTTCCCTTGTTGCTTTCAATAATTTTTCTTTGTCTTTAATTTTTGTCAGTTTGATTACTCTGTGTCTCGGCACGTTTCTCCTTGGGTTTATCCTGCCTGGGACTCTTTGCACTTCCTCGTCTTGGTTGGCTATTTCCTTTACTATGTTAGGGATGTTTTCAACTATAATCTCTTCAAATATTTTCTCAGGTCCTTTCTCTGTCTCTTCTCCTTCTGGGATCCCTATAATGGGAATGTCGTTACATTTAATGCGGTCCTAGTGGTCTCTTATGCTGTCTTCATTTCTTTTCATTCTTTTTCTTTATTCTGTTTTGCAGCAGTGAAATCCACCATTCTGTCTTCCAGGTCACTTATCTGTTCTTCCACCTCAGTTATTCTGCTATTGATTCTTTCCAGTGTATTTTTCATTTCAGTTATTGTATTGTTCATCTCTGTTTGTTTGTTCTTTAATTCTTCTAGTGTTGTTCTTTACTTTTTCTTGGTCTTTGTTAAACATTTCTTACATCTCCTTGATCTTTGCCTCCATTCTTTTTCTGAGGTCCTGGATCATCTTCACTATCATTATTCTGAATTCTTTTTCTGGAATGTTGTCTATCTCCACTTCATTTAATTGTTTTTCTTGGGTTTTATCTTGTTCCTTCATCTGGTATTTAGCCCTCTGCCTTTTCATCTTGTCTATCTTTCTGTGAATATGGCTTTTGTTTCACAGGCTGCAGGATTGTGCTTCTTCTTGCTTCTGCTGTCTGCCTTCTGGTGGATGAAGCTATCTCTTATTGTTGTCTTATACCAGCAATTTCCATTTAGATTTACACCCACCTTGTTTCTCTTGTCTTGTTCTGCATCATTCTTATCATCCTATCATTTAAAACAGCACTACCAGGGCTTCCCTGGTGGCGCAGTGGTTGAGAATCCGCCTGCCAATGCAGGAGACACGGGTTCGTGCCCTGGTCGGGGAAGATCCCACATGCCGCGGAGCAACTAAGCCCGTGAGCCATGGCCGCTGAGCCTGTGCATCCGGAGCCTGTGCTCCGCAACGGGAGAGGCCACAACAGTGAGAGGCCCACATACCGAAAAAAAAAAAAAAAAAAACCAAAAAAAAAAAACAGCACTACCCTTTTTTTTTGGTCAGAGGTACTTTCCGTAACAAAATTTTATTACAGTCTACTTCACTTATATTTTCATTTGTTTGAAATGTCTTTATTTCAATTTCACTTTAAAGTGTTTTTTCCTGAATGTAGTATTCTAATTTAGTTATGATTTTCTTTTGTTGATATATTGAAGATATCATTGAATGTATTATTCCACTGTTTTCTCACTACTCTTGCTGCTTTTGAAATGTCAACTGTAATTCTGCTGCTTCAATAAATGTAATCTGTCCTTTAAAAAAAAGGACATTCTCTGGTACTTTTCAGATTATCTCTTTGACTTAGTATTCAGCACTCTCACTGTGATGTATCTAGCTGAGTTTTTTTTTTTTTTAATCCAATTTGGGTGTCATTGTGTTTCTTTAATTTGTAGATCAATGCCTATGTTTTGTTAGGTAAAAGAATGGTGCACCATTATTTATTTTCTTTTCTTCAGGGACTTCAATTTTTTTAAAAGGCTAGATGTCACTGCATGTGCTATATCTCTTCACACTTTTCCAAGTTTTGCATCTTTGTGGGGGTTTTGTGTGCACCATTCTAGTTGATTTCTTCTAATTTATTTTCTGGCTTACAAATTCCCTATGACTGTGTCTAATCTAATGTAAAATCTACCCTTTGGATGACTTATTTTGTTTTCTATCTATAGGAAAGTTGATCTTTTAGTTTTGTTTTTAACAGTTTTACGGAATAATGGAGATGAGAATCATGTAAAAGTAACACCCATTTTCATGAACCACCCTTGGTTACCACTTTCCTTTTTATTTATTTTATTTTCTACTCTCTTCTTTCCTTTCCTTTCTTTCTTCTTTTCTCTTATTACCTATCCTGGTAATTCCTTATACTCTTGCAAGCTCTTTGATACCATAAGCACAACTTCTTTAATTTTTGCTGTGTATTTGTTGTTGTTTGCATTAAGAGTTATGATCAAGTAATCTGTCACCATTATTTCTCTCAAACACTTGTTTATATCACAGCATATCAAATTTGTAATTTAGAAATACAGTTTTTTTCATGTATTTTATCTCTGTCCCTCCATTTTTATCGATACCCTACAAAATTCTATGACAGGATATGTTTTGTTCATTATTCCTCTAGCACTTCATATTTTGCCTGATATAGTAGCTTCCAAATAAATGTCCTTTGAATAGGTTCAATTTCCTCATATGTAAGGTAGGCAAAATAATACACATCTTACTGATTTGTTAAAAGAATTGGAGTTAATAGGAATTGATATAAGAAAGTAATGGTTGTAGATTATAGTGGTTATATATCAGCAGATGTTATGAAGTAACTGGCTTGAATGTGACTTGTTATATAGCCTGCTGAGTCTATTCTACTTCAAATTCTTTTGCTCCTTTAAATTTATTGAGAGGCTACACTTCTCATAACTTTGACCATTTACAGTACTCAAACATTTCAAATCTCGAGCAAACAAAACTGATTTATCTTTGCTGTGATGGAGATGTCCTTTCAAGGAAACATCAGAAATACTTGCTGTCAGTTTGAATCCTTTTGTTTTCAGTGGTTATATTTTTTAAATTTTGCAGTATTTGTGGTAAGAAGCCTGTTTCCAGATATGAATACTATGTTAAGTATTTGGGTTTTTTCTAATATTTAGTGCTTGAAGTGGCCAGAATCTATTTTAAGAAAAGAATTCTCCCTGTGTCTTATTTTTTTCCCCTTTGGCCTTTGGAGGGTAGGTTGAGAGGTGTATTAATAAGGATACTATCTCTGTCTTGACCCAGCCTAGTAAGGACTACTATAGTGGTTTATGCAAAGGAGTACATGGTTAGGGTGAGTGATTTATGTATTCCAACTTTCCTGTAGACCTCACCATCCACTAATGATCCTGCCAATTCTTTGCTCTCTCTGATCATTTGCAAGTGTTGATACCTATTTTCATTCCAGGATTGTTCACAATCATTTTGTTCAGCCCAGGAAATTATTAAGTGCTATGTGATGATGAAGATGATGGCTATATGAAATCCCATACTCTGAAATAGGACCAGCCTTTTGTGATAGCAGTGTTAATATCAGTCCCTCTTGACTCTACGGTTATTAATTTTCTCTTATATAAAACGAATGGTTTGGAGTCAATGATACTTTTCTCTTCTTGTTTTAACTATTTTCACTTTATAGGATGTAAAATTGGCCCTTACTTTCTCAGTTTTGGCTGAATCTACAAAGATCAAGAATACAAAACAATAACTTCTAGAAATCCCCAAACAGAAGTGCCAAACTACTTAATGGTACTCTCAAAGAAGTGTTTCTTAATGGAGCAATAAGCATTTCAAAAGGGAGAGTCTTTGTTGTATAGCACTGCTCTGCATATTACAAGAGTCTGACATCCTAGCACCTTCTCCCTAGCATACTTGCAATAGAAATTCCTGATTAAAAATGTCAACCCAAAAATATACCTTACATATTTCCAAGCACACACAAGAGAGTAATATTACTTCTCATTGAGAAACTCTTCCCAACTGACCATCCACATGGAAACAGTTTAAAACTGAAAAACAAAGATAATTTTTTTGAAGAGTGTGCACCATCCAACACTCCTGAAGAAACAGAATACGTGGTGCTCCTTCACCCACATCAGTGGGGAGGCTGAGAGAGCCCTTGGAAGACCTGCCATCTATCCCATAAGTGTTATAACCATGACATCTGGCATGAGATGTGACTTTTCTGAAGCAGCATATGGGAAAAGCAGAGAGAGAGAGCTCAGTTGAAATAAATATTTGTCCAATCAGGGGCACATTCTCCATAAGCATTTCCATTAAATCATTTAAAGAGATATTGGGGAGGAAAGTGTTCCAAATCCACAAGGAATCATTTGTGGTAATTACTTATTCTAAATAAATACTCACTCTTTTGGGCTACAGGCTCTTTGCTGGGACTAATGGCAGACTCCTGGAGGGCTCATGACAAGGAGTACTTCCCAGAACTTCTGCTGCCAGTTTCCTTCTCCCCGTGGTAAGCCACGGCCACCCCCCCCCCGACTTCTGCAGGAGACCCTCCAACACTAGCAGTTCTTTAGTGTTTCCACAGTGGAAAGGCTATGAACCTCTACTGGACTGGGAAATTACATTACTTAGAGAATGCAGAGTGCAAGAATGTTGGAGACCTAGCTAACGTGATCTTCTCTAAGAATGTAACTCAAAGAGTTTTTGTAAGGATTAAATGAGATAATCAATATAAAGAGATCTGCACAGAAGCTGGATTCAATAAATGTGAACTCTTATTAATAATGACTTAATGGAGTCCCTCCCATCAGGAAACTTTCACAAGCCTCTTAGATGGCCTCATCCACCAAAAGGCAGACAGCAGAAGCAAGAAGAACTACCATCCTGCACTCTGTGGAACAAAAACCACATTCACAGAAAGATAGACAAGATGAAAAGGCAGAGGGCTATGTACCAGATGAATGAACAAAATAAAACCCAAGAAAAAAAACTAAATAAAGTAGAGATAACTGCAAATCATGCCAGTTAGAATGGGCATCATCAGAAAATCTACAAACAAAAAATGCTGGAGAGGGTGTGGAGAAAAGGGAACCCTCTTGCACTGTTGGTGGGAATGTAAATTGATACAGCCACTATGGAGAACAGTATGGATATTCCTTAAAAAACTACAAATAGAACTACCATATGACCCAGCAATCCCACTACTGGGAATATACCCAGAGAAAACCACAATTCAAAAAGACACATGCACCCCAATGTTCATTGCAGCACTATTTACAATAGCCAGGTCATGGAAGCAACCTAAATGCCCATAGACAGACGAATGCATAAAGAAGATGTGGTACATACATATAATGGAATATTACTCAACCATAAAAAGGAACGAAATTGGGTCATTTGTTGAGATGTGGATGGATCTAGAGACTGTCATACAGAGTGAAGTAAGTCAGAAAGAGAAAAACAAATATCGTATATTAATGCATATATGTGGAACCTAGAAAAATGGTACAGGTGAACCAGTTTGCAGGGCAGAAATAGAAACACAGATGTAGAGAACAAACGTATGGACATGAAGGAGGGAACATGGTGGGGGGTGGGGGGTTGATGAATTGGGAGATTGAGATTGACATATATACACTAATATGTATAAAATGGAAAACTAATAAGAACCTGCTGTTTAAAAAAATAAATAAAATAAAATTCAAAATAAAATATAATCCTATGAAGAAAATAAATAAATACTCTTTTTTAAAAACTCATTTTATTGCAATAAAATATATACAACATAAAAATTTAACCATTTTTAAGTGTACAGTTCTGTGTTATTAAGTACATTCATATTGTTCTGAAACTATTGATGCTATCCATCTCTACAAATATTTCACCTTCCAAAACTAAAACTCTGTATACACTAACTCCCCATTTCCCTGTCACCTCAGATGTTTAAACCACCATTCTACTTTCTTTCCATGAATTTGACTACTCTATGTGATTCTCCTAAGTGGAATCATACAATATTTGTATTTTTTTTTTGTAATTGACTAATTTCACTTACTGTAATGTCTTCAAGGTTCATTCATGCTGTAGCATGTGCAGAATTCTCTCCTTATTGATGGCTGAAGAATATTCTCTTGTATGCATATACTATATTTTGCTTATTCATCCTGCAATGGACATTTGTTATTTCCACCTTTCATCTTTTATGAATAATACTGCTGTGAAAACGGCTCTGGAAATATATTTATTAGATCCTTCATTCATTTCTTTTGGATATATATCTAGAAGAGGAATTCCTGGATCATGTAGAATTCCTATGTTTAACTTTTAAGAAATCATCATACTATACTAATCATCATACTGTTCCCACAGCAGCAGCAGTAACACAATTTTACATCCTACCCGCAAAGCACAAGTGTTCTAATTTCTCCACATCCATGACAATATTTGCTATTTTTCATTATTTTTATAGTGGCCATCCTAATGAGTATGAAGTGGTATTTAAATTTGGTTTTGATTTACATTGCTCTGGTGATTAGTGATGTTAAGAAACTCTTTGTGTGCTTATTAGTCATTTGTGTATCTTCATTGAAAAAACATCTATTCAAGTGCTTGTCCATTTTTGAATTGGGTTGTTTTGTTGTTATTATTGTTGTTGTTGAGCTATAGGAATTTTTCACACATTTTGGATATCATTTCCTTATCAGATATATGATTTGAAAATATTTTCTTCCATTTCATAAGTTGCCTTTTCACTCTGTTGATGATGCCCATTGAGACACAAAATTTTTAAATCTCAATGAAGTGTAATTTATCTATTACTTTTTTTCTTTTGTTGCCTGTGCTTTTGGTATCATATTCAAGAAGTCATTGACAAATCCAATCTCATAAAGCATTTCCCCTATGTTTTCTTCTGAGTTTTATAGTTCTAACTCCTACATTTAGATCATTGATACATTTTGAGTTAATTTTTGCATATGGTATAAGTAAGGGCCCAGACTGATTCTTTTGTATGTAAATATCTAGTTTTCCCCAAATCATTTGCTGAAAAGACTGTCCTTTCCTCATTGAATGGTTTAAGCACCCTTGTCAAAATTGTTTGACCACATATGCAAGAGTTTATTTCTGGGCTCTTTATTCTATTTCACTGTTTTATATGCCATCCCACATTGTTTTAATTACCATAACTTTGCAGTAAACTTTGAGATCAGGAAATGTGATTCCTCCACTTCTGTTCTTCTTTTTCATTATCATTTTAGCTATTCAGGGTGCCTTGAGAGTCTGTATGAATTTTAGGGTGATTGACTATATATAGATCCCTTTGTGTAGTCTTGCATCTTAACAATATTAAGTTTTCCAGCCCATGAATAAAAGATGTATTTTCATCTGTTTTAAAGTTTTGCAGTTTTCTGTGTGAAAACTTCCATCTCCTACATTAAGTTTATTCCTGAATATTTTATTCTATTTGTTGCTGTATAAATGGAAATGTTTTCTCACTTTT
This sequence comes from Kogia breviceps, assembly GCF_026419965.1. Lineage (NCBI taxonomy): Eukaryota > Metazoa > Chordata > Mammalia > Artiodactyla > Physeteridae > Kogia > Kogia breviceps. The sequence goes on along the minus strand of NC_081312.1, from coordinate 119,019,362 downwards.
TGTATTGTCCATTGTTAAAGTACATTGATGCAATTTATTTTTGATGTTGATTTTGTATCTGCAAATTTGCTGAAATTGTTTTCTGTTTGTAACATTTTTTATTTGCACAATCTTTAGGGTTTTCTACATATAAGAGCCTGCCATCGGCAAAGTGAGATAATTTTACTTCTTTCTTTCTAATTTGGGTGTGTTCATTTTTTTTTCTTACTTAATTGCTCTGGCTAGGACTTGTGTTGAAAACAAGTAGCAAAAATTGTCAGGCTTGTCTTGTTCTTCATCTCAGAGAAAAAACTTTCAGTCTTTTATCTGTGACTATGGTATTAGCTGTGAGTTTTTAATATATCACCTATAATATACTGAGATAGTTTCCTATTATTCCTAGGTTTTTGAATGTTTTATTGTAAAAGAGTGTTGAATTTTGTCAAATGCTTTTTCTTAGTCAATTTAGATGATTATCTGGTTGTTGTTTTTTTTTTTCTTTATCTGTTAATATAATGCATTCCATTCATTGCTTTTCATGTGTTGAATCATACTTGTATTCCAGGAATAAATCCCACTTGGTCTTTGTACTATCCTTTTATTGTGCTGTTGAATTTGACATGCTGGTATTTTGTTGAGGATCTTTGTATCAATATTCATCAGACATATTGGTCTGTATTTTTCTTTTCTTATAATGTCTTCATCTAGCTTTGGTATCAGGGTAATGATGCCTCATAATATATGTTCAGAAGTTTTCTCTCTTCAATTTTTGGGAAAAATTTGAGAAGGATTCATGTTAGTTCATCTTTAAATATTTGGTAGAATTCACCAATGAAACCATCTAGTCTTAGACTTTACTTTTTGGGGAGGATTTTGATTACTCTTTGAAAGACATATGTTTACAATTATTATCTCTTTTGATGAATTTATGATTTTATAATTATATAATGTTCATCTATGTCTTTTGTAACAATTTTCACTTAACTCTATTTTATCTGATATTATTATAGCCAACTCTTCTCTTTTTTTAGTTGCAAGTTGCATGGAATATTTTGTTCCCTTCTTTCATTTTCAGTGTATATGTGGCCATAGATCTAAAGAGAGTCTCTTAAAGATGGCTTATAGTTGGATCCTGTTTTTTTATTTATTCTGCCAATATATGACTTTTGATTGCAGTTTAAATCCATTTACATTTAAAGTAATGACTGATAAGGTAGCACTTACTTTTACCATTTTGTTATTTGCTGTCAATATGTCTTGTAGCTTTTTTGTCCCTCATTTCCTCTCATTTGGCTTCCTTTGTGTTTAGTTGATCTTTTTGTAGTGACACATTTTGTTTCATTTCCTTTTGTCTATATTTTATAGATACTTTCTTTGTGGTTAGAATGGGGATTACATATAACATCCTAAAGTTAAGACAATCTATCATAAATTGATAGCAATGCATTCAATCACATACAGAACTCTACACCTTTACAGTCCTCTCCCCCTATTTTATGTTATTGATGTCACAATTACACCTTTATAGACTTCTACCCATTAACATCGATTTATAAAAATTGAAGTTACAAACAAAAGTACAATAATAGGGGGTTTTATATTTGTCCATGTACTTTATATTTTTAGAAGGCCTTGAGTTACTATCTAGCATCCTTTCATTTCAACTTGAGGAACTCTCTTTAGTGTTTCTTTTAGGGCAGCTCTAGTAGAATGGATGATCCTACTTTTGCTCACCTGGAAATGTCTTAATTTTGCCCTTATTTTCGAAAAATGGTTTTGCCAGGTAAGGGATTTTTTGTTGACAGTTTCTGGTTTTTAAGCATTGTAAGTATATTTCCAGTGCCTTCTGGCCTGTAATGTTTCTGCTGATAAATTCATTTGTAATCATATTTTGGATTCCTTGACATGATGCATTACTTTTCTCTTGCTGCTTTCAAGATTTTATCTTTGTCTTTCAAAAGTTTGATTTTAATGTGATTCATTGAGTATATTTGTGTTTATCCTGGTGAAATCCATTTGAGCTTCTTTTATTTGTGTTTCTATGCATTTCCTCAATTTCTTCAAATACTCTCTATGCCCCTTCCTCTCTCTTTCCTCTACCTGAAACTCCCATTATACATGTATTGGTCTATTTGATGTTATCTCACAAATTCCTTAGGTTCTCCTTTTTCTTCATTCTTTATTATTTTTACCCCTCAGAATTCATAATTTCAAATGACGTGTCTTAAAGTTTGCTGGCTTTTCTTCTGCCTGTTGGAGTCTGCTGCTGAACCCCTATAGTAAAATTTTCAACTCAGTTACTGGATTTTTCAGTTCCAGAATTTCTGTTTGGTTTTTTAAAAATACTTTTTTTCTTTTTATTGATATTCTTATTTTGTTCATACATTGTTTTCCTGGTTTTCCTTATTTCTTTATCTATGTTTTCCTTTGGCTCTTTGAAGCATAATAAGATAGCTGTTTTGAGAAACTTGGGATGAAGATGGCAGAGTAGAAGGATGTGCAGTCACTCCCTCTTGTGAGAGCACTGGAGTCACAACTTACTGCTGAACAATCATTGACAGGAAGACACTGGAACTCACCAGAAAAGATACCCCATATCCAAAGACAAAGGAGAAACCACAATGAGATGGACTTATATAGGACTGGGTGAAACAGATACTCCACTCTTGGAGGGCATGCACAAAGTAATGTGCACATCAGGACCTGGGCAAAGGAGCAGTGACTCCATAGAAGACTGAACCAGACCTACCTGCTAGTGTTGGAGTGTCTCCTGCAGAGGCAGGGGACACATGTGGCTCACTGCAGGGACAAGGACACTGGCAGCAGAAGTTCTGAGAAGTACTCCTTAGTGTGAGCCCTCCCAGAGTCTGCCATTGGCCCTACCAAAGAGCCTGTAGCCTCCAGTGCTGGGTCTCAGGCCAAACAACCAACAGGGATGGAACTCAGTCCAACCCATCAGCAGACAAGCAGATTAAAGTTTTATTGAGCTCTGCCCACGAGAGCAACACACAGCTATACCCACCACCAGTCCCTCCCATCAGGAAGCTTGCACAAGCCTCTTGGATAGCCTCATCCACCAGAGAGCAGAAGCAAGAAGAACTACAATCCTGCAACCTGTGGAACGTAAAGCACATTCCCAGAAAGATAGACAAAATGAAAAGACAGAGGACTATGTACTAGAAGAAGGAACAAGATAAAACCCCAGAAAAACAACTAAATGAAGTGGAGATAGGCAACCTTACAGAAAAAGAATTCAGAATAATGATAGTGAACATGATCCAGGACCTCAGAAAATAATGGAGGCAAAGATCGAGAACATGCAAGAAATGTTTAACAAAGACCCAGAAGAATTAAAGAACAAACAAACAGAGATTATCAATACAATACCTGAAAAGAAAAATACACAGGAAGGAAACAATAGCAGAATGACTGAGGCAGAAGAACAGATAAGTGACCTGGAAGACAGAATGGTGGAATTCACTGCCACAGAACAGAATAAAGAAGAAAGAATGAAAAGAAATGAAGACAGCCTAAAAGACCTCTGGGACAACATCAGATGCACCAACATTCACATTGTAGAGGCTCCAGAAGCAGAAGGGAGAGAGAAAGGACCCAAGAAAATTTTGAAGAAATTATAGTCAAAAACTTCCCTAACATGGGAAAGGAAATAGACACCCAAGTTCAGGAAGTGCAGAGAGTTCCAGGCAGGATAAACCCAAGGAGAAACATGCTGAGACACATAGTAATCAAATTGAAAAAATTAAAGACAAAGAAAAATTATTAAAAGCAACAAAGGAAAAATGACTAATAATATACAAGGGAACTCCCATAAGGTTAACAGCTGATTTCTCAGCAGAAACTCTACAAAGCATAAGGGAGTGGCATTATATATTAAAAGTGATGAAAGGGAAGAACTGACAATCAAGATTACTCTACCCGGCCAGGATTTCATTCAGATTCAATGGAGAAATCTAAAGATTTACAGACAAGCAAAAGCTAAGAGAATTCAACACCACAAAACCAGCTTTACAACAAATGCTAAAGGAACTTATCTAAGTGGGAAACACAATAGAAGAAAAGGAGCTACAAAATCAAACCCAAAACAATTAAGAAAATGGTAATAGGAACATATTTATCAATAATTACCTTAAACATGAATGGATTAAATGTTCCAACCAAAAGACACAGCCTCGCTGAATGGATACAAACCCAAGACCCATATATGTGAGGTCTAGAAGAGACTCACTTCAGACCTAAGGAAACATAAAGACAAAGTGAGGGGATAGAAAAAGATATTCCATGCAAATGGAAATCAAAAGAGAGCTGGAGTAGCAATACTCGAATCAGATAAAATAGACTTTAAAATAAAGACTATTACAAGAGACAAAGAAGGACAATACATAATGATCAAGGGATCAATCCAAGAAGAAGATATAATAATTATAAATATATAGGCATCCAACATAGGAACACCTCAATACATAAGGCAACTGCTAACAACTATAAAAGAGGAAATTGACAGTAACACAAAAATTCTGGGGGACTTTAACACCTCACTTACACCAATGGACAGATCATCCATACAGAAAATGAATTAGGAAACACAAGCTTTAAATGACACTTTAGACCAGATAGATTTAATTGATATTTTTAGGACATTCCATCCAAAATCAGCAGATTACACTTTCTTCTCAAGTACACATGGAATATTCTCCAAGATAGATCACATCTTGGATCACAAATCAAGCCTTGGTAAATTTAAGAAAATTGAAATCGTATCAAGCATCTTTTCCAACCACAATGCTATGAGATTAGAAATAAATTACAGGGGAAATAAACGTAAAAAACACAAACACATGGAGGTTAAACAATACTCTACTAAATAACCAAGAGATCACTGAAGAAATCAAAGGAAATGAAAAACTACCTAGAGACAAATGACAATGAAAACACAGCAATCCAAAACCTTTGGGATGCAGCAAAAGCAGTTCTAAGAGGGAAGTTTATAGCAATACAATCCTACCTCAAGAAACGACAAACATCTCAAATAAAGAGCCTAACCTTACACCTAAAGGAACTAGAGAAAGAAGAATAAACAACATCCAAAGTTAATAGAAGGAAAGAAATCATAAAGATCAGAGCAGAAATAAATGAAATAGAAACAAAGAAAACAGTAGCAAACATCATAAAACTAAAAGCTAGTTCTTTGAGAAGATTAACAAAATTTATAAACCATTAGCTAGACTCATCAAGAAAAAGAGGGAGAGGACTCATATCAATAAAATTACAAATGAAAAAGGAGAGATTACAACGGGCACCGTAGAAATACAAAGCATCATAAGAGACTACTACAAGCAACTCTGTGCCAATAAAGTGGGCAACCTGGAAGAAATGGACAAATACTTAGAAAGGTATAACCTTCCAAGACTGAACCAGGAAGAAATAGAAAATAGGAACAGACCAATCACAAGTAATGAAACTGAAACTGAGATTTAAAATATTCCCACAGGCCTTCCCTGGTGGCACAGAGGTTGAGGGTCTGCCTGCCGATGCAAGGGGTGTGGGTTCTTGCCCCAGTCCAGGAAGATCCCACATGCCATGGAGTGGCTGGGTCCGTGAGCCATGGACATACAGCCTGTGCATCCGGAGCCTGTGCTCCACAATGGGAGAGGCCCGCATACCACACACACACACACACACACACACACACACACACACACAAAATATATATATATATATATATATATATATATATATATATATATATATATATATATATATTCCAACAAACAGAAGTCCAGGACCAGATGGATTCACAGGTGAATTCTATCAAATATTTAAAGAAGAGCTAACACCCATCCTTCTCAAACTCTTCCAAAAAATTACAGAGGAAGGAACACTCCCAAACTCATTTTTGAGGCCACCATCACCCTGACACCAAAACCAAAGATACCACAAAAAAAGAAAATTATAGACCAATATCACTGATGAATACAGATGCAAAAATCCACAACAAAATACTAGCAAACAGAATCCAACAACACATTGAAGGATCATACACCTTGATCAAGGGGGTTTTATCCCTGGGATGCAAGGATTCTTCAATATATGCAAATCAATAAGTGTGATACACTATGTTAATAAACTGAAGGAAAAAAAAACATATGATCATCTCAAGAGTTGCAGAAAGAGCTTTTGACAAAATTCAACACCAATTTATGATAAAAACTCTCCAGAAAGTGGGCATAGAGGGAAACTAGCTCAACATAATAAAGGCCATGTACTACAAACCCACAGTAAACATCATTCTCACTGGTGAAAAACTGAAAGCATTTCCACTAAGATGAGGAACAAGACAAGGATGTTCACTCTCACCACTATTATTCAACATAGTTTTGGAAGTCCTAGCCACTGCAATCAAAGAAGAAGAAATAAAAGGAATACAAATTGGAAAAGAAGAGGTAATACGGTCACTGTTTACAGATGACATGATAACTATACATAGATAATCCTAAAAGATGCAACCAGAAAACTACTAGAGGTAATCAGTGAATCTGGTGAAGTTGCAGGATACAAAATTAATGCACAGAAATCTCTTGCATTCCTATACACTAACAATGAAAGATCAGAAAGAGAAATTAAGGAAGCAATCCCATTCACCACTGCAACAAAAAGAATAAAAAACCTAGGCATAAACCTACCTAAGGAGGTAAACGACCTGTACTCAGAAAACTATACAACACTGATGAAAGAAATCAAAGATGACACAAGCAGATGGAGAGATATACCATGTTCTTGGTTTGCAAGAATCAATTTTGTGAAAATGGCTATACTCCCCAAAGCAATCTACAGATTCAACACAATCCTTATCAAATTACTAATGGCATTTTTTACTGCACTAGAACAAAAATCTTAAAATTTGTATGGAGACAGAAAAGACCCCAAATGGCGAAAGCAATCTTGAAGTTAAAAAACAGAGCTAGGGCTTCACTGGTGGCACAGTGGTTGAGAGTCTGCCTGCCGATGCAGGGAACACGGGTTCGTGCCCCGGCCCGGGAAGATCCCACATGCTGTGGAGCGGCTGGGCCCGTGAGCCATGGCCGCTGAGCCTGCGCGTCCGGAGCCTGTGCTTCGCAACGGGAGAGGCCACAACAGTGAGAGGCCCGCATATCACAAAAAAAAAAAAAAAAAAAACAGAGCTGGAGGAATCAGACTCCCTGACTTCTGAATATACTACAAAGCTACAGTAATCAAGGCAATATGGTACTGTCACAAAAACAGAAATACAAATCAATGGAACAGGATAGAAAGCCCAGAGGTAAACCCACACACCTATGGTCAACCAATCCGTGACAAAGGAGGCAAGGATATACAATGGAGAAAAGACAGTTTCTTCAATAAGTGGAGCTGGAAAAACTGGACAGCTACATGTAAAAGAATGAAATAGAACACTCTCTAACACCATACACAAAAATAAACTCAAAATGGATTAAAGACCTAAATGTAAGACCGGACACTATAAAACTCTTAGAGGAAAACAGCAAGAACACTCTAAGACATAAATCATAGCAAGATCTTTTTTGACCCACCTCCTACAGTAATGGAAATCAAAACAAAATAAACAAGTGGGAACTAACAAAAGTTAAAAACTTTTGCACAGCAAAGGAAACTATAAACAAGATGAAAAGACAACCCTCAGAATGAGACAAAATATTTGCAAACGAATCAACAGACAAAGGATTAATTTTTAAAATATATAAACAGCTCATGAAGCTCAACATTAAAAAAAACAAACAACCCAATGAAAAAAATGGGAAGAAGACCTAAATAAGCCTTTCTCCAAATAAGACATACAGATGGACAAGAGGCACATGAAAAACTGCTCAACATCACTAATTTTTAGAGAAATGCAAACCAAAACTACCATGAGGTATCACCTCACACCAGTTAGAATGGGCATCATCAGAAAATCTACAAACAACAAATGCTGGAAAGGGTGTGGAGAAAAGGGTACCCTCTTGCACTGTTGATGGGAATGTAAATTGATACAGCCACTATGGAGAACAGTATGGACGTTCCTTACAAAACTAAAAATAGAATTGCCATATGACCCAGCAATCCCACTACTGGGCATACACCCAAAGAAAACCATAATTCAAAAACACATGCACCCCAATGTGCATTGCAGCACTATTTACAATAACCAGGTCATGGAAGCAACCTAAATGCCCATTGACAGATGAATGGATAATGAAGATGTGGTACATATAACAATGGAATATTACTCAGCCATAAAAAAGAACAAACTGGGTCATTTGTAGAGATGTGGATGAACCTAGAGACTGTCATACAAAGTGAAGTGAGTCAGAAAGAGAAAAACAAATATCATATATTAACGCATATATGTGGAATCTAGAAAAATGGTACAGATGAACCCTTTTGCAAGACAGAAATAGAGACACAGATGTAGAGAACAAACGTATGGACATGAAGGGGGGAATGCAAGGATGGTGGTGGTGGTGGTGGGATGAACTGGCAGATTGGGATTGACAAATATACACTAATATGTATAAAATAGATAATGAATAAAAAGCAACTATATTTAAAAAAAAAAAAAGGAGAAGAAGAAGACATCTGTTTTAAAGTCTTTTTCTTTAAAGTCCAAATCCAGAAATTCTTAGAGTCAGTTTCTGGAGATTTATTTTGATTCTTTCAATGGGTAATATTTCTTTATTTCTTTGTATGCCATTATCTTTTGTTCATATTTGTGCATTGGAAAACAGTTATTTCTTCCAACCTCTGCAGATTGGCTTCCTTGTGTCTGCAGTCTTCCTACAGCTTTTACGTGCCACAGTGTCCACTACTGCCTTCTGCAGCTTCCAGCCTGAAATCCAAACTATTTTCTGAGCTCTGAGTCAGATGAGAAAGAAACCGATTCCTCAGGAAACCCACAGATAGATCGCAGTGTTGCAAAGGAATTCCACTTTTTCCTCTCAACCAAGAAGAAAGTGAGAATTGGTCTACTTCTTCCCAACTATGCCATGCCATGCCAAGCAGGAGATGGGACAATGATGAATAAAAATGCCACAAGATTTCTTATCATTTTGAATGCGCCTTTGTAATATTTGTGTATCTGCTTGGTTGTGTGGATTTCTGATGGTTTCCAGGGCTCCATAAAGCTATTAGTCAATTTCTAGCTGTTTATTTGATGTTTCCTTGGGGAAATGAAGAACTGGAACATACTAGTCTAGTCCACCACCTTGCTGATGTCACAATAACTATTTGCTTTTGTGCTTAATATTACTTTTGAAGTTGTGTTTCCTCTTTTGTAAATAGATCTTCCCCTAAGATATATGCTGTAGGCCCACAAAACTTGGATTTGTTCCTAGCTAGGGGAAGGAAAAGTTTGAATTTTTATTACTTCACTGAACATATTAATTGTGAAAATAAGTCATTTTATGTCTAAAAGTGACCAAGGTTTTTTCTTTTTCTCCCCCTCCCCCTGAGCTATGAAATGGATTCATTTATCCAGAGTTACAGAAAGAATCTCTTCTAGGTTGTGGAAAGAACAGAATAGCCTGTTAGAATTGAAAATTTTTAAAAATGTGTGTGTGTGTGTGTGTGTGTGTGTGTGTGTGTGTGTATACCTTATCTAGCTAGCTACCTATCTATAGAGCTAGCTACCTATCTATCCTTTATTGTTTCAAATGTGACCCTGTAAGTTTTGTAATAAGAAGAATAATGATATTTAATTTGAGAGTCCATTTATCATTTAAGAAAGTGTTTTTGAACACTAGTTTTTAGTTAGAAGACTTAAATTTTGATCTTAGGTCTGTTTTTATTGACTTGGGAAAGTTGTTTATCTGCTAAACACCTCAGTTTGTGTTACCTGTTAAGTGGAGATTATATAACATATTTTAGGCTTATAGTAAGAAGGAAATGAGCTAATTCAAGTAAGGGTCTTAATATAATTCCTGACAGGTACAAAATGATAACATTCAAAGAAGAGTTATTATTATCATCCTTACTATTACTTGTTAAATATTTAGAGAAGCAGGCTGTTTGGCTTACCTACTTTATAGTTGGGTAGATCGAGGCCAAGAGTTAAAATATTTTGCTCATAATTACTTAGGAGTTGAATATACCTATAGCTTATAAAATGTAGAAATTATCAACAGCTTCTTTCATCTTTCCATCAGTTTGTTAAGAACTGCAAATTATAAATGTTTCCAGACTCTGAGCTGAATATGCAAGATCTTCTGGAAACATCAGGCAGGTGGGGTTGAATTTGGAACTTTTCTAAGAGTTTATTCCCTTTATTGCTCATATTGCTGGAAAATCAATGTCTGGTGCCAAACAAGTTGTTTTCTTCTCTTGATAAAGAACAGATGAACAACTTTTTATATTGCACGATTTTCAATGGCAGGAACATCAACATTTTATAACAAGAAAAAATTAAACTTCACTATTTGGAAAAGAAGTGCTTGTAAAAATTTTCACATCCATACACCATCTGGAAAAGCAAGGTTTTACAGTTAGGCCTGATGATGTTTAGAGTCACTAAGCGTCTTGGAAAATGACCTCTTATTTAAGATAGTTCCTCCACAGGACACCACAATGTTCAATTTTCTACAACTTTACACTTGCTAAGGACTTATCATGGAAAGTTAAGAGAAATATACATGAATGGCCAAGACTATAGCCTTTTTACTGGGGAATGTTTTGATGCCAAAATGAATTGCAGGTTCATGAGTAAAACCCAACAAATCTCTTTACCTCTCTACTAAATTCCATGTTCAAAAGTACTTGTGAACTGCTTCTCATGTGCCAAGCACTGGGCTGGAGACAGATAATTCAAGTAGGAACCTGCGTATCCACACTCTTCTAAAGTGGACACCTTGCTTATGCAAAGTCCCTCCACATCCTTTCCCCACTCTCTCAGAGCTTGGCCAAATGCAATGTGCCTTCTCCCCACAGTGCTTCAGTTTTGTGCACATGCAGTAAAGGAATCCTCAGATATATGTTGGAATAGCAATTGATTTCCCTGATATGTGAGCATGATGAGGTTTACTGGATCTAGACAGACTTGTGCTGAGGGAGATCACCTAGGCACACTTAAACTGAGCCTAAACTGCTATTTTTCTAAGCCAAATAGTCCTGCAAGAAATTGTGCTAATTAATGTCTTTCTTTTCAATTTACACATTGGAGTTTTGACCTTAAATTGCAAATGCATGCAAACTAAGATAGTAAGTCTTTCTTTATATGCTCCCCAATTATGTGAGCTTACTGCCTGGCTATGAGAGTCTGCTCCTCTGGCCCCAGCTAGCTGATCACCTGATTAATAGCACTAAGAGATTCATGTAGTTCACTAGTGATTATTCTAAGGTTGAAGGCGCAAGCTTTCTTTTCCGTGTTTATTTTGGTGAACTGGAGATTGAAATTTCACTTTCTTCCATAATGAATACATTTTCTATTGTCCTAAGTTTTTTTCACATTCTAAATATTGAAAGCTCCTTTGAACTTGTCGGGCATAAAGCCTTTGGATAAAGACTGTCTCTTTCCCAGGGTACATCTGTCCAGGTCACTGTACAGCACTGTCATCTGGCAAATGCCCAATGCAAGTTTGCATCTGAACTTCCCTACCCTCATCTAAGAGGCTGCCTCTCTTCCCCTGGGTCTAGAGACCATGACATTTCATAGATCAGCTACAGTTGAATGAACATCTACCCCTCAGCAAGAAACAAAGTCAAAGAAATCAAATAGGTTCCTGCTCAGTCCTATGGAGAGCAAAGTCCACCGATTAGGCAGAAAGCCAGACCATATAAAATTCAACCTTTGATGTCACTAGCATTGAAAAGGAAGGGCAGCTTCTTTGAGCTAAAGTAGTGGGAGAAAATATGTAGGAAACTAGCCTATCTCCAGAGGTTCTGAAAATGTGGTCCCTGGGCTAGCAGCATCTTCTGGAAAACATGTTATAATTGAAATTCTCAGGCTCCCCCCACCCCCCAGATTACTAAATCAGCAGCTCTGGAGTGAGTCTAGCAAACCTTGTTTTAACCTTCCAAGTGATTCTAATATATGCTCCAGTTTGGGACCCATTGTCTAGATTGGCCATGCTCTTTTCACATCATCACAGTATCCCCCAACATGACATCATAGCAGAAGAGATTAGATACTGTGAGGCTTAGGCCAATTTAGGCTAAAGTTTAGGAAAGTAAAAAGTCAAACAACTATTGGTACCTATTGTACCAATATATGTATAGGTACCCTTATATTATCCACTTCTGTTCTGATAGTTCTTAGTTTAGTTCCTGGAAAATAATAAATGATTAATAAATAGTTGTGGTGAGCAAATATATACTTCTGTGAAATGCTAGAACTCGGGCTATAGCTCTAAGCATCTCAGTCTATGAGGTGATTGCAGACCATGAGAGAGGGTGAGCCCTGCAAGACAATGGACAGGAAAGCAAATTTCTCCTTTAACGATCATAAAGTCTGTTTCTAATGCCAAATATTATTTCTTCAAATATTACCCCATTGGAACCTGCATTGCTGCGATAGCATTCTGGATATTTTCCTACCTTCAGCAATGGCCTATTCCAATGTATTATATAACTAACATTCAGAATAATATTCTTCTAGGGTCACTTTGCTTGCATAACTTCTTTTAGAAATTCTCCAGTTTGTGAGTTGGTATCTCTCTCTGTGCTGTGTATCCATGTCATCACGTGAATACCTCTACACTAATATAAATATCTCTCCACATAACTGCATCCTCTCTAAAGTAAGAGATTGTCATGGAGAGAAATAATGCATTAATTACCTTGTGGAATTCTTTTTTCATACTCCTGAGATTTAGCAATATTCCTGACACTGGTTTATAAGAATGTGTCACCCGTGCTTATTTAATACTTGAATAAAATTAATTCCTGGCCATGGGGTTTATGTTCCTCCTATAACTTTATCCCAGTCTTCCAGGATTGTCCATCTTTTCTTCTACCCCTCTCATCTTTAGCTCAACAAATCCCCTGAAGCCTACTTCTTGCTCAACTGGTTGTTCAGGCCACCTCTCAGCCATGCCTTCCATATCTTGGGATAACACCACTTCTGCGGGTTCAGAATTAAATTCATCAAAGCTGGCAGTGTCATGGAGAGCCTGGTTCAAACTTCAGCGACTTTGTGTTTCTTTTTGCTCTATCTCTGATCTAGAAATCTGAGAGACTGACTTCTTGAGCGACTGCACACTCTCCTACTTACTAACTTGCTCATTATTAAGTTTCAGATAAAGATTCATTTATTCTTTTTAATGAGATTGACGGAATGGTGAGTTGTCAGACAATGAAAATTCAATGACTTCTCTTACTTTTAACTCTCAGAGGAGTCAGCACCCACTTGAAGCTGTGAACCTCTTCCACAAAGTCTATGTACCTCTTGATGCACCTCTGGGTGTCCCTCCCTGCATGTTCTGCTCACAAGCATTCTAGAAGAAAAAATAGCAATATTTGCTTTAGCCACATTACCCTACTGGTTTTTAGCTTTCCTAAGCCATTCTGAATACTTATAAAAAGTTAACCAGATGTCCTATGCTGTGAAATCACCCATCATAGGTCTTCCAGAGGATATCATCTTTTGAAGTGTTTCTACATGTTTATAATTTTATTACCTCTGGTTGAAATAGCCACAGCCCAAACCTAAAAGAGAGTACAGGTGGGTTGAGGCATTTGTTTGTCCCCATTAGAGTGACACACCCCTCCCTCTTTGTGGTTGGTTTGAGTCTTGACGTAATTGGTGAAGACACTCCTAGAGATTTCAAATTCTGAGGTTGGATAGGGAAACACAGCTTGGTCTCATTTCATTCCCAATCTCCCATCTTCCATTAGGAAATCATGATGTGTCTTCAGGAACTGCTGGTTCTTGTGTGGTATTCCAAAGTAGAAAATGTAAGTTTAAGCACACTAAAACTGCCACCACCCACTAACCTTAAGTTTCATATATAAATTTCACTTAACTTTTCTTTGTAAGTTTGTACTGTTTTCACTTTTCTAGCCTACATTCACATAGTACAAGTTCCTTTTAAAGCATAAGACCATGTTTCATAGGACTTGAAAGCATGGGTTTTGGAGTAAGGTAGACACACTCTATTAATTATTACAGTAAGGATCTTGGAGAGTTTGTTCTCTGATTGCCAGCATGCTCATGTGTAAATTAAAGATAATAACTTCTGCCTTAAGGAATTGATGTGAGAATGCACTAAAGATTCATTCATTCTGCAAATATTTTTAAACAGTTCTAGGAATTGAACCAAGAGAAGAAGATATTAACATGAGCAAGACAAGAATGTTCTTCACCTCTTTCTGGGGCTCCTATCAAGAGGCTGTAAACAATTACAATTGTGCTAAGTGTCATGAAAGAAAAAGTGAAGCATGTTTTAGGAATCCATAGCATGGCATCAACATAATCTGGGGTCATGGAAGGAAATTGTCACAATATACAAATTCAGGGGACATGTCCAATTGCCAAAGTAGGAAATCCCTGATTCACCTGTTACCAAACATTTCAGTTGAGTGCCAAAAAACGAGCAGCAGAAATTTGGGAGAGGACAAAGAGGGGAGAGCATGCAGTGTGAGTGAAGGCCTGAAAAATTCCAAGAAACCCCAGAGGGCTCTAAGAAAATAACATAGGTCAGGCTTGGCCTGAATGTGGAAGACTTCCTGGGCCCTATAAGGAATGCATTACTAAGTGCTGGATACGTGGCATGTTCTCATCAAGCGGTAACTACTATACTTATCATTCAAAAGCTATGTATTAATTGACTTCTAGGAAGCAGACGGTATTCTGGCACTTATTTATTTATTTATTTTTCTTCAAGATAACTAGCAGGCCCTTTCCACTGCAGGTATAATCCATAAACGTAGAATGTAGGGTTTTTTTTTTTTTTTTTTTTTTTAGTAGTCTACACTTTAGTATTGGCCAACATCTCCACTATCCCCATGGGACACTTAAGTCCAATCATCAATAAAAGCAGTGAAACCAACTGTCTCCCCAGGACAGAAGCATGCCATTCACCTCAGGGAACAGGTTTTGGCAGCTTGACAGATTTTAAATGCCTCAATTTGAATAAGCAGGGTACTTTTCTGGAAGGATTTAATGCCATGTTATAGAAGCTGTAATTAGTGGCATCCCACAAATTATATATCACTCCAGCAAGTGCAATCTTCCTAAAGTGTTTGTTGACTAGTTCATGGGATTGTACTTCATTGTTCTTCAGTGGTCAAATAGATTTCTTTTCCTCTGTTATTCCCACTCACTTTATATTTCTCATCCCTGGTTTGGACCCAGGGAGCTCCAGCTGGGTGTTTACAAGGCCCCCAACCAGGGAAACACAAAATCAATGACAAGTTGCCTTCAAAAAATATTTTATTTTCTAGGCAGAAATTTTTTGTATTCCATTTTCAGTCTACAGGTGATGCTTAACCTACACTGTTCGATCACATTTATTACAGTAAATAAAAGATGTGCGGTGATGAAGAAAACATATACAGCAGCTAAATACGACACGGTCGTCAGTACTAAGGCAAGCTGATTTTTTTCACAGACGATAAAAGCAAAGTTAGTAAGGAAATATCAGAGGCTGATCCTTGAGGCAGAAAATACTTTCAATTCATGGATGCATAATCAGACACAGTGAATTCATACCACTGAATGGGGGAATAATTTTGTCAAAGGCGTTTTGCCTCTGCTAAACAGGTTCTGGGGAGACTTCAAAAGAAAAGTGTTTAGCAAAGGCAGACTAAGTTTGATCATTTCAGGAAAATAGCTGGTTTGACATAACATCATCATTCAGGTGGAAGCTGAAAATATTGTGATAGTTGACCCCAAATGGAGGCTCGCTGACCAGTGACTGTCAGCTAGGAGTCCATTCAGCCATAGTGCTGGGGTCAGCTAGATGTGTGACAACATTTTATTGTTAAAGAAATAGAACAACGTGATAGATATTTAGAAGCTTTAGACTCTACCTGGCTCTGCTGCTTTCCAGCTCTCAGACACTAGACAAATCACTTGAGTGCTTTAAGCCTCTATTTCCTTACCTGTGAAAGGAAGGAATTAGACAGATAATCTGTAAATTCCTTTCCGGTCGTAAGATGCACATTCTCTGGATTCAAATTCCAGGTCATTCTTTAATTCTATGTCTTGGAACACCACTAGTTAATGTCTGGACCTTAGTCTCTGACATCCTAGAATAAAAATAATAATGCATGTCTTATAATGTATTTTGAAGATTAATTGAGATAATATAAGTAGAAATCCTTAGCAAAGGACCAGACACATAATAAATCTTTCAATACATGTGCAGCAGCCTTGTTAACAATGACTTGGAAAAGAAAATAATTTTTCTTGAAAGTGGCTTCAGTGTACCAGGCAAATCCTTACCTAAGCAAATGGTTTCTCATAGCTAACATTTGAAAAAATTAGCAGAGGAGATCAAGATCTGAATAAAGAAGAGAAGGGAAGGTTTAAAAGAACCTTTCCAGCCACCTGGTAGCCCATAGAAGCAGCAAAGTGGTCATTGACAAGGCTAGTTTTTAAGGCAATTGCAGTAGGAGAGATAGGACTCCACCTCAAGAGCCAAGAGGTGTAGCATCTGTAGACACTATTTTGTTGGTTTGTAGAGTTTGTGCTTCTTGTCTTCTTACAGAGATACTCAGTAAAGAGCCTAGTTGGGGGAGGGGGATGACAGGTCATGGGACTGGAGTTCAGACATTGTGGCAGAGATAACTAGCTTTCCATCAAAAAGTACATTCTTCCTTCCATGGTGTGGAGTGAGTGCAAGAACAAGGCTGCCCACCCAGAGCCGACGCTTCCCATCTGTATACATATATGGCCACATGGTCTGCCCTCACCAATGGTACATGCATAGGAGTGATGTGTGACACTTCTGGGCTGGATTTTTAAGCAGTGGAGGTTACTGTCTGACCTCTTTCCTTTCTCTGCATCAGCTGTCAGATACAGATGTACCAAGGCTTAGGAAAAGGTGAAACTTCAGTTGCCCAAGTTCACCAAGTTCCCTACGTCTGAGAAAGCTGTCTTTGAACCAGGAATATCCATATAGTACTCTGATATGAGTGAGAAATACATTTCTATTATATGAAGTGACAGAAATATCAAGGTTTATTAGTTTTTCTAACAAGAAGGATGTACTGACATGGCAACACGGGTGGACCTCAAACACATAATGCTGACTGAAAAAAGCCTTATGTAAAAGTGTTATAGACTACATTATGACATCTACACGATATTCTAGAACGGGCAAAGCTAATGGAAAAATATCATAATGCTTGTCTCTGGAGGGGTGGGGTGGAATTTGACTGGAAAGAGGCATGGGGAAACCTGCTGGAGTGATCTTAATGTTCTATATAGTAAAATGAATCACATGTAGTTTACAGATGAACTACTGAAAGAGAGAGTTGAAGAGGAAATAGATTTCACTCTAAGAATGAAATGTCTGTGGGATTTGAATCCAGCTCTGACTCACCCTAAATCCTCACTCTCTCTGCTCTCTCATGCCTGTGCTGGAACTAGTGGGTAGAGCATTCAAATGATTTGATATGAGTCACTATGAGAAGACAGATTCAGGGGAAAAAAAAAAAAAACTGTGAGATTTTGAATTCCAAAGACAAGCCAGGTAAAAATCATACAAAGTTTCAACAATGTACTGCTAATTAGCTCTTATGCTCAGATCTAATGTGGGGTTTCTGAGGGTGGTGACATTCATAGATGACTAATTATCCTGGGCAACAAATCTGTTTCATTTGCTGCCGTGGCACAGCCAATCAGCCAATCAAGACTAGTTTACTGTTTGCTCATTTGGAAAATGATTAGGATTCCCATTTAGACTTAATTACAGTGCAAAGGTTGACAATTATCTTCTCTGTAGAAGCATCAGATGCTTCAATATCTCAGTGAACATGTGCCTATAATTATGTACATAATTTGTCTAGCGGAAAATGTAACCCAGTCATTACCTGGATCTTATACCTGTAATTAGGGATCATTTAAAAACCAAATGGGAAAACTGGGTTAGTGGGATGTTAGGACTATTATACTGTGTAAGAATCTGTGTGGAGCTTTTAGCAGGAACTCAGTAGTAACCAACTTCTCTTGGATTGCTGCCCTCTATTAAAAATAATTAGGAAGTGTGAAAGGTGAAAATTATGGTACAGTGAAAGCAAAGTACAATTGCTCTTCTAGGACTTGACTGCAATCATTAAAAGTCCCATGGACACCTTGAATTTAACACAACTAAAACCAAACTCATTAAACATCGTTTGCTTCTTCTCTGGTGTTTTCTGTCTTAGATAATGGCTAGACATTCAAGAATCATATGTAATAATTGTTATCTAGCTCCTTCCCACCAGCCAAAGAGATGTAATTCTAATCAGTAAATGTTCCATTCTCCTTCACGATGTAACACTTCCATACTTCTGCCTTCATGATTGCTGTACAGTTAGTTTCAAGGGAAAACACAAATGGTCTACTTTCCTCTAGCTTCTCTTCTCTGTTGCTCATCTTCCACATTTTCCTCAGAATGACAATCTTCAATCACAAATTGAATTCTATTACTCTGCCATTCAGAAGAGTCCAGAATGTCCACCTTTTCCTGAACAACATTTATGAGAGCACGCCAAATATTTTATACTTTGGATTCTGTGCCAGCTTATGCTTTCCTGCCTTACTCTTCAATGTAGCAGCTAGCTTCATCAAATGACCTACTGAACATGCAATGCAATATGCTCATTATTTTAGTTTTCTCTTGCAGCATAACCAACTGCCCCAAAATTCAGTGGCTAAAAGCAACCATTTTTATTTTGCTCATGATTTGGTCATGAATGCAGGAATGGTTTGACTTTGTGGTCATTTCTGATCAACACTGCATTGGTTGGGGTGGGAGAATCTTCTTCCAAAATGGCATCTTTACTCACATTCTGGTGTATCAGAGCTCCTTGGCCTCTCTCGTGTGGCTTCCAGTTCTGCAGGGTTTCTTCCTTTGGCTTAGCTTCTTGCAGCATGGATATTTAAAGGAAGTTTCCCTTTTTCCGTAGGGGCTGGATTCAGAGAAACAGGCGGTAGAAACTGCACAACTAGTTTAGAACTATGACAGAAAGTGGCAATGCAACACTTCCACTGTAATTTATTGGTGAAAGTAGTCACAGGGCCCCTCAGATTTAAGAAAGTGAAGAAACAGACTCCACCTCTAAATGGGGAGATGTCAAGGTCACACAGCAGAAGAGAACATAGGATATATTTTGTGCCCATTTTTAGAAAATAAAATCTTCCACATGCATACTATCTCTCCATCCTGAAATGCCAATCACTCCTACCTTATTCAACTCCTGCTTGCTTTTTAAGACTAACTACAGTGCTGGTTGCTCAACTTTGCTGTACATTACCTAAACAAAAACAATCTCTCTTTCTACAAAACCCCTATCGTATTTGGTTCAAACCTCTTTTATGCTAAAGTGGATCATCACCATCATGTCTTACATATTTATCTCTCTTGCCAGAATGTAAGTATGAGGTCTTGTCTTTTTTACTTTATAATCTCTTGTATATAACACAGAGCTTGGTACACGGTAGATGTTGAATATATGTTCTATTGATCATGAAACTAAGTGAAGGGATATATAAATGGTTCTATTAATAGATGAGGCCCTTATGCTTAGTGTATTCCCTAGAACAAGTTTAGTACCTGTAGTTACCAGCCTCCAAGATGGCCCCAGTGATCTCTATTTCCTGACATTCATACTCTTGTACAGTGCCTTGCCATGCTGTACCAGAGTTGGTCTGTATGACCATTAGAATATGGTAGAAGAGATGATATTACACTTCTGAGAATGGGTTATAAAAGACACTGCAGTTTCCATCTCTCTCTCTCTGTCATTCTGTTTCTCCACTAACCCTAGTAGAAACCAGCTGTCAAGTTTTGAGAAGTCCTATGAAGAAGGCCACATGGAAAGGAACTGAGACCTCCCACCAACAGCCACTTGAGTGAGCTTGCAACAAGATCCTTCCACCCAGCCAAGCTATGGGGTGGCTGCAGCCCCAGGCAACAGCTTGACTGAAACTTCACAAGAGACTCAGAGACAAAGAGCCTGAACCACTATCTAAGCTGATCCCAGATTCCTGGCCCTCAGAAACAACATGAGATAAGAAATGTTTGTTGTTTTAAGCTGCTGTGTTTTGGAGTAATTTTCTTATGTAGCAATAGATAACTAATTTATTTACTAATAAGTATTGGTGGATGTCATTAAAAATAGAAAGAATGAAGCAGTTCCCTTCCTCTTCTTGGATTTTTAGCCCAGGCATTTTGTTGTTATTAAGATAAACACCTGGGTGGTAATCCCTATTTGAAGCCGAACACCTGGGTTTCTTCCTCCATCACAAAGAATGTCTCAGATACAACCAAGGGAAAGTAATGATCTCATTTGCTGGAGTGAGTATTTGTGCTAATTAGCAGCATGTTGAAGTATAACATGTCAAGCAATAAATTTTGTGTACTTAATCTTCCAACACATTTTCTTATAGAAAGAACATGATGCCAAAGAAATAAACATTAAAACACTATATACAGTCGGACCTTGAAAGGTGGCCTTACTTTCCTTGCTTTGTAGTTCAATCTCTAATTGCTAAATTGATAAAACTTCCGATTATTTTGATTGAAATAAGATTCTTCATTTTGTCTCAACAATATTCAAACATGAATTAAAAATATGATACTATTTAGAAAAGGTTTATATGTGCTTAAGAAATTCAGAAGAGGATTTTTAAAATGCAGAATCACTCAAGATTCCATAATTTTTATATTCAAATATACTTCTATGAAATATTTATATTTAGAAAAATTAAGAAAATGCCATAAATTATAAACATAACAGACTTTATATACACTAACTTAGTAATTCTGCTGCTTATGCTAACCTGTTCAGCAATATTGGGCTACTCACCAAACATTTATAGAATGTCAATTGTTAACTGGTCTACAGTAGGAATCTTGGATTGCAAAAAGTTCAAAGTATGGTATGAACTTCAAGCATGAATAAGTCTATTTATTCCCTTCTCCTCCTGGAAATCAACTGAAAGACAATGAAAAAAAAAAAAAAAGAACACAAACCTTGAACACTATGTTCAGTGAAACTAGAAATATACTATTAATATAATTCCTCAAAATACTTCTATGGGTTGTAAAAAGCAGCTGGTGTTGAGGAGAAGCCATGCCAGAAGAGCAGAATAAAGAAGTAATAGGAGAGATCTCAGCGGTAAGAGCCCTTGGCCTTGATTGATCTTAGAAAGTAGCAACACAAACATGCTTTCTAAAGGAAGGGCAAAACCCTAAGGTGCATAACTTGACTCTCTTATTTGCAATAATAAGTGTAGGAATGGGGTGAACTGGGCTGATGAAAAAGTCTTCGTGGACAAATTTGGTTCAAAGAAGCCAAGGAAGCAAGAAGACTCAGAGAAGGAGGTTGGCCATATTTTCTGCAAGTTTATAATTCAAAGAAAAGAACCTTTGAATTATGAAAACTGACTACACTAGAACAGTACCCTAGTTCCTTCCTACAAGAAACTCTTCAAAATAGCTTGCCCACAAAATACAGTTTATTCAATGATGACTAACCAAAAAAGCTAACACAGAATTGATACAAAGATTTAAAAGAAAACAGAAAGAAGAAAAAGAGAAACACAGACTAAAAACACACATGCATGTGTGCATGCACACACACACACTCTAATTTGTCATGGAATAGATAAGAGTTATGACCAAATAGGTTTGATACAAATTTTAAAATCCTAAAGAATAATAAGCTCTATTAGGAAGATTGTGAAGCCAAAATGCAAGAATTCAGAGAAGAGATAACAAATTTAGCAGGGAGACCTGAAATGTGAGCTGGCAAATTTCAAGAAAGAAATAAATGGAAAAATAAAATCATTATAGAAATTAAGACAAAGTTGAAAGACATATGAGTGAGACAAACATAGAGGGAGTCACGGCAAAGACATAGAAGAAAGGAAAAATCAAACATAAAAATAAATGTTTAAAATGTTTAGAAAGAAATAATACACTATGCAATACAGACAAAGAATATCTAACATGCATATCTTTTAAGTCCTGAAAGAAGTCAAATTATAAATGAAACAAATACTCAAATAGAAAATACAAAAATACTTCCTGACACATAAAGACTATGAACATACCTATTGAAAGGGCACATGACATACCAGGGAAGAGTTAACAGTTAATACCAATAGAATTGTTAATACTATGATTACTCCAGGGACATTATTGATCTTCTCAATAAAAGGAATAATTCCTCTGACAAACAAGACAAAAAGATCAAGTCACTTTCAAAAAGAAACAAAAATCAAGCTGACTTCAGTTGTATCACAAGCGACATTCACTGACAGGAAAAAATGGAGCAACACCTACAAGATGATGAAGGAAAGAAAGTGTAAGGCAAGGATTTCATATCCAACTACACTTTCTTTATGCGTACAGTTCACAGACAATTTTCAACATGAAAAATCTCAGAAAACGTTGACCCATGAGTCCTTCTTGACAAAACTAATAAGAAACAAACTGTGGGAGTGGAGTTTGGGGGAGAATGGATACATGTATGTATGGCTGAGTCTCTTTGCTGTGCACCTAAAACTGTCACAACATGGCTAACCAGCTATACTCCAAAGTAAAATAAAAAGTTAATTAAAAAAAAGAAACAAACTGCAAGGAACCAAGCAATGACTGGGAGGGGAGAGCAAAGGAGTTGTAGGTAGTCAGTACATTCAGTACATCTGAGTGGAAAAGGAAGGCTAAAACAGAGGGGCATAGGAGAGAGGAAGAACATGTGATATGTCCTGATGATGCAGAAGTGATCCAACAGACAAAACTTGGTAGGAAAAGGAAGGTGAGAGGTAAAGAAAGTGCACTGATTATTTCAATAATAACTGAGTTAGAAATAACTTTATTTAAAGCGAATAGAGGGACTTCCCTGGTGGTCCAGTGGTAAAGAATCTGCCTTCCAATGCAGGAAGGATTCTCCTGGGTTGGGTTGGGGAACTAAAATCCCACATGCCACGGGGCAGCTAAGCCTGTGCACCACAACTACTGAGCTCAAGAGCCTCAACAAGAGAACCCTCATGCCACAAACTACAGAGCCCGTATACCACAGCTACAGGGCCCACAGGCCCTGGAGCCCCACACGTCACAGCTAGAGAGAGAAAACCCACGCATCACAACTAGAGAGAATCCCGAGCAGACTGTGCGCCATAACGAAAAGTTCCCGCATGCCTGAACAAAGATCCTGTGTGTTGCAGCTAAGACCAGACACAGCCAAAAAAAAAAAAGAAAAAGAAATATTTTAAAAATAAAACTAATAGAACATTTAAGAGAAAAATAAGTGTATTAAAATGTATTATTACTCATAGCAAGTAACTAATAACAACTATGTAAAGAAGCAGAAGATTATTAGAAAGATAATTGATGGATGGACCTAGAGATTATCATACTAAGTGAAGTAAGCCAGACAAAGAAAAATATCACTGATATCTCTTATATGTGGAATCTTAAAAAAAGAAAAAAAGATACAAATGAACTTATTTGCAAAACAGAAATAGACCCACAGACATAGAAAACAAACATGCTTACCAAAGGGGAAAGGGGTGGGGGAGGGATAAATTAGGAGGTTGGGATTAACATATACATACTACTATATATATATAAAATAGATAACCAACAAGAACCTACTGTATAGCACAGGGAACTATAGTCAATGTTTTGTAATAACCTATAAGGGAAAAAATATGAAAAAGAATATATATATGTGTATATATACACATATATATACAAATGAATCAGTTTGCTGTACACTTGAAACTAACACAACATTGCAAATCAACTATACTTCAATAAAAATTTTTTTAATTAAAACAAATGGAAAAAAGATTAAAAAAAGAAAGATAATTGAATTCATCTGTTGTTTCATGACAGACAAAAAATAAGCAAAGGTACAGAATCTCTAAATAACCTAATTTAAAAAGTAGACCTGATCGATATTTATCAGACTTTGTACAATAAGAGAGAATATACTTTGCTGACAGATACACAAAAATTGCCTATATATTAAGTCATGAAATAAACCATAATAAAATTCCAAATAATAAATATTCAGAGAGCCTTATGACATTATAATTCAATAAAACTATTAACTACAATCAGAAAACAAATACTCCACCAGCTTGAAAGTTTATAAATGATATTTTAATAAGTTGTTGGTACCAAGAAAATATACAGCACATAATCACAGCCTACCTAGAAAATTATAAAAATCTAAACAGCATGTGGGAGACATCTAAAGCTCAGAGAAAACACATATGCCTCACTATATTTATCGCTAAACACAAAAGACTAAATATCTGAAGTGAGACATTAGAAAAGACAAAAAAATGAACTTAAGGAAAGCAGAAGGGACCAATAAAAATAAATTAAGAAATTAAAACATTAGAAATCAGTCTTAAAAAGAAGTAAAACTAGCAATGCACAAGATGATTTCAATAGATTATCCACTAACCCATCAAGATAAAAAAATATAAGTATTTTTATATTATATAAGTATATAAGTATAAGTATATATATATAAGTATATAAGTATAAGTATAAGTATATTTTATATTATAAAAATAATATGGGGTAACAAAAGGAGAAATTAGTGAAATTGCTAAATCTTACTCCAGAAGGGCTATAAAACATAAGACCAATTTCTAAAATAGACACAGATAAAAGGTGTCAGAGAATTACCCTGAGAAAAATCAGGGGGATTATACCAACCTTCAAAGAGTAGATCATAATAACATTATTTAAATTATTCTATAGCCATAGATGAAGAAAAAAGTTCCAAATGCTTCTTATGAAATGAGTATTTAATTTTTACCAAAGCCTGATAAAGGTTACACACACAAAGAAAAATACAGAAACAACTTTTTAATGACTATTATAAATATCACACTGTAAAAGATAATTTCATAGAATATCATAAAATATGTGATATTAGCATCTTTTGTTAATATAACTATTAACAGATTGCAGCAGTACATTTAAAAGCAATACTTACTGGTCAAGTAGAGATTATTACAGCCATGCAAGGAGAGTGTAACATGT
This sequence comes from Kogia breviceps, assembly GCF_026419965.1. Classification (NCBI taxonomy): domain Eukaryota; kingdom Metazoa; phylum Chordata; class Mammalia; order Artiodactyla; family Physeteridae; genus Kogia; species Kogia breviceps. Next base: position 118,994,175 of record NC_081312.1, on the reverse strand, counting down.
AAAATCAAGATTTCCCATTTGGTCTACATTTCTTTACTAAAACATTGACATGTAGATATAGGTTAACTTTTATTTGGCAATGACAATAAGCCAAGAATTGTTCTAAAAGTTTTGCATCTATTAACTTGTTTTATCCCCCAAAACATTTATTTCTCCATTTTATAGATGTGGCAAAGCAGGCACAGAGTAGTTAAGTTACTTGCCCAAGGTCACACAGCTAGTCCTTGCTAGAGCTGGAATGTGATTCCAAGTACTCTGGCTCCAGAGACCATAATCTTATTCATTTTGCACTTCTTCATGACCTAAATAAATTAAAGATATTTTTCAAATTTCCTAATGTTTATGTTATATACTGCACACCCACTAGAAATGTTTGGTAATTATATCATTGAGTAAGGGAGGCTGGTTATATTTCTGAGGCACCTCAAAGGCCATGTGTGGTTCCATCGATGATAATCCATGCAAAGCCCCTAGCACGTGCATGGCCGTAGCAAGTCTTAAATCAGGTTCAGCTACCATCATGATTGTCATGAAGGCTGGTGCTGCGAGAGTTTACTTTTCTGTGCATCGTGCACGGTACCACGAGTTCATTGTACATTGGGCCTAAGGTCTGTATTTCCCCATATTAAGTCTGATACTTTTCATCACTCATCAAGAGAATCCAGTCAAGGTGTTTGGAAAAGTTAAGAATAAAGAAAATGTGATACACACAGACACACGCACACACAGACACACACACACACAAACACACACACACAGAGACACACACACACACTGGAATATTATTTAGCCTTAAACAAGAAGGAGATAATGCATTTTGTGACAACATGAATGAACCTGGAAGACATTATGCTAAGTGAAACAGCCAGACACAGAAAGGCAAACACTGCCTGATTCCATTTGTATGAGGAATCTAAAATAGTCGAATTCTTAGAAGTAGGGTGTAGAATGGTGGTTGTCAGGAACTGGGTGTGGAGGAAATGGGGGAAATATTACTCCAGGGGCACAAAGGTGAATAAGTTCTGGAGATCTTATAGTTAATACTGTATTGTACACTTGAAATTTCTAGAGGGATAGATCTTAAGTGCTCTCACCACAAAAAAAGTAGCTAAGTCAGATGATGGATATGTTAATTAGCTTGGTTGTGTTAATCATTTAACAATGTATACACATATTAAAACATCAAGTTGTATACCTTAAATATACACAATTTTTATTTGTCAATTATACCTTAATAAAGATGGAGAAGAAAGAATTACTCCATTAAATGGATGACAACTCCCCAATAAATGTATATTATACATTCAGATATGCACGCATTTTACCTGCAGGATAAACCCGTGCAATTTGAAAAGGCCAGAAGGCTCAGAATTATTAGGAACAACAGCAACAAAAAACCCCCCAAACAACAAACAGAGAGAGTGAGAACAGTCAAGGACACTGACTGAACCCTGAACATCCAGGGCTTTCTAGAGGGAAGGCATTTTGTTGTGTACTGATCACCCTCCAGGGAATCATACACCCTAAATTCCAAATCTCATTTTTCTGCAGGTGAATGCTAGCATGAGGAGTGATGGAACAATATTACCAAAAGAGAAGTGGTTAGTCCTTTGTTTTTTTGTGACTACACAAACTCTTGACATTAATACCAGGAGGTGTCAACTGTACTCTATCATTTATATTTGTGTCAGCTTTATAATGTGACTTGGTTCTAATAGATCAGGATTTCAGGGCATTCTGCACTGGCAGTATTCCTGGGAGGTAGGGAAGGATGGGCAAGCATCTTCACATGCATGAAAAGAAGCTAATTCATATTTCTGCCTCCTGCCTCCTAGCAAAGAATAAGCTCTATCAAGTGTCTCTGATTACAGGGCACCATGTGATTCCTTAGTAAATAGCAATTAGTGGTGACGATGGATGCTAATGTCATTCTAAAATAAATTCAGAAGGACAGCCCAGGATGTAGGAGGGTTGCAACTCCCTCTTAGTATGAAACAGAATGCTCAGCAATTTAAACAATCACACAGGTTCCAAAGTATTTCTTATCCAGGAAATAAAGAGCAAAGTAAAAAATATGCATTTTTAATATTCCAAAAAGGTATGAATGCAGGAGGGGATATATGTGTGTATCTATCTATCTATCTATCTGCATGTATATATGAACATATTTTAATTAGTTTGGTTGTATTTATCATTTATCTTCATCTATAAATATATATATATACACATATGTATACATATGTACTTGTAACATATATAAACATATCTTCAAACTTTGGTTAACTAATAATAAAAGGTAAAAATCAAAAGAATCCCTTTAGTTTGTGTTTTTTTTTTTTTTTTTTTTTTTTTGCTGTACGCGGGCCGCATTGTGGCCTCTCCCGTTGCTGAGCACGGGCTCTGGATGCGCAGGCTCAGCTGCCATGGCTCACGAGCCCAGCCACTCCGCGGCATGTGGGAACCAGACCGGGGCACGAACCCGTGTCCCCTGCATCAGTAGGCGGACTCTCAACCACTGTGCCACCAGGGAAGCCCCTCCCTTTAGTTTTTAATCTGCAAACTATAAGCCATTCTCCTTCTTCAAACAGTTGGAGAAGATAGCACAGGAAAATGGTTCACAGTGTGGCATTAGGAGTTAGGCTGGCTTGGTTTTACCCCCTACAGGCTTTGAGAGATTAGATAAGTTACTTAAAATGAATAAGCCTCAGTTGTCTCACCTGTGAAATGGGGATAATCATAGCACTTTGCCCATAGGGTTGTGGAGAAATCAAACAATATATTGCATACAGAGAAGATCACTCCTGAGTGTAATCCACAGTCTGATTTTTAGCAGTCCATGTTGAAATGAATACAAAAGTTGAGAGTGCTCAGAAACTTTTATGGAAATTTGACAAAGTAATTTTATGTTTGTTGAATCAAATAATTTTTCAAATGAACATGTATTTTGAATGCCTGCTTTTTATTTCAGCTATTTTTTTAGGAATTCATTTTTGTTGTATTTTACAAAAGAATTGGGGACAAAAAGCAATAGACTTGCTCCTTGACCACAGTTTAAGAAGCATTGATCCAAAAGACATAGCACAGTTCCTGGCCCATGGTAAATGCTCAATAAATGCTGTTTGTTATGCTTGTTATTCATAACAGTAGTTATAATTGTGTCATCATACTAACTCTAAGTTTTCCAGGAGCCACATTGTCAGATATGTCCTTTATACTTAGTCAACATTTTCAGCCACTCCACATGTCCCCTGTTCCAACCATTGCTCTGGTGACCAGCCTTTCATGGGCCCCAACTTGTTTCCCACAGGCACAAGCTGACTTCACCTTGGGTGGTTCTCCCCTTGTTCCTCCAGCCTCCCCTGCCAGGGCTGCCCTTTTGGCACCACAACTAGAGATACCAGTTCAGGTGCATCTACAACTCAGAACTGCAAGGACATAGCACTCTAATGGGTGAAGTTCTGCTCACTGGGAGGCAGCAGCTAGGAGACGAATTTTTCCCCTTTCTTCCCCCCTTAACACTGTCCAAGACTTGGTTCTAAGACCAAGTATCACAGGATACTTCTAAGATGACAGTATCACAGGATAGAGCAGTTAGTGGCTACTAGTCCAGTCCCCCCTCCTCAGTTTGACTCACCCTCCTTGCTGCCTCACTGCCTCATCCCTCACTCCTCCTCCCTAATAGAGAGATCCTGGGGAGGTCTTGGCCGCAGGCTCCATGGAGAATGCAGACCAAGACATCCACACTCTGCTTTGGGCTGTGTCTAGGAATCTTTTTATGTCTTATAGAATGGTACACTTCTCTAGATCCTCAGGTTCATTCAGTCTAACCCCTTTATTTTACAGAAAGTAAAATCCATTAAATTAGGTGCCCAGATGGTGCCAGACTTGTACATAACAGCTGATGGATCTACTGGAAACAAAAATTCTGGGGCCAAGTCCAGGCTTCTAGTTCTCTTTCCACTACACTAGTGAACCTCACGTGAGCTGGAGAGTCACAGGGGGTCTTTAAAATTATTTTCAAGTGTTTCTAAGTTCAAACACACTTAAATGCCCACTGTTAGTAAACATTCACATGCTAAGATAAACCTGACATTATATTCAATGGTCGTATTAGTTTCCTAGGACTGCCGTAAAACACACCACAAACTAGGTATCTTAAACAACAGACATTTATTCTGTCAGTTTGGAGGTTAAAAGTCTAAAATCAAGATGTCAGTAGCGCCATACTTCCTGAGATTCCATGTAGAATCCTTCCTTGCTTCTTCCTAGCTTCTCATGGTTGCCAGACATCAAAGGTGTCCCTTGGCATGTAGATGCATCACTTCAATCTCTGTCTCTGTCATCACATGGCATATTAACCATGTGTCTTATTTCTGTATCTGATGTTTTGACATTGGGGGGGCCTTGCCAACCCTATAGGGACTGCGCCTCCTGTATGGGGCTTTCACACACTAATCCACTATCTACCTGCCTTAATCAAAATCACCCCAGCACCAGCTACCAGACAATTAGGGACAGTCCTTGTGCTGAAGAGCCCCCTAAAACTATTGAAACTAGCTAATTCGAAACTGGTTATCATGTGTCATCCATTCTTTCTTATAGAAACCACAATAAAGGCTCCTACCCACATTTTTCTCTTGCTCCTTCTATCTCGTAACAATCCAGGTGCTTCTGCATGTAGGGCATCCTGTGTCTCCTACTTCTGTGGAAATGTGTGTATGAATGTCTTTCTTTATCATGGTCATTTCCATGTTTGCGTGTCTTGCCATAGCTGATTGAAACAAATCCTGGGTACCACTGTGTGCCTGTGTCTGTGTCTCTTCGCTGCTTCTTAGAAAGGACAGTAGTCTTACTGGATTAGGATCCACCCTAAGTCAGTATGACCTCATCTTCGCTTGATCACATCTGCAATGACCCCATTTCCAAGTAAGATCACAGTCACTGGTACCAAGGGTTAGAATTTTAACATATCTTTGTGGGGAACATACTCCAACCCATAACAACACACTATAGCCAATACTGAGAATATTTACCTGTATGATTTCTGATCCAGGTAAGATCTGCAGCAGGAGTGAGCAAACTTATTCTGTAAAGGGCCAGATCACAGCTATTTTAAGCTTTGCCACTACATATGGTGTCTGTCACATAGTCTTCTCTTCCTTCTTCTCCCTCTCTCTTTCTTTTTCTTTTTCTTTCAACCTTTAAAAAGTGTAAAAAAAAATATATCTTAGTTCAGGAACTAAAACAGGTCACAGGCTAGATTTGGCTAGGAGGTTATATTTTGTTGCCCACTGATCTCTAGCTAGGATCAAATGAGATAAAAGGGGAGCTGAATAATGCCTGGCAGATATTTAGTGCTCATCGTGTCTGTTGGTTTTGTCAGGAACCAAAAGGTTGCCAGATAATTCTCATCTGTGTGGCTAATTGGCGAGCTACTTCCTGTTTAAGATGTTTTCAGTGTCAGCCCTCATAACCTAAGAAAAATAAGTTTCAGAGAGAGAAGATCAGCAATAACATTTGACAACACCATGGTATATTCCCCACATGCTATCCTTAGAGGGGTTGGAGGGGCCCGTGATGATGCTGGTGGTGAGAGGAGTGCCAATGATGTACTGTTTGGGGTTGCTTTAGCCATAAGACCACTTAGAATGTAAAACTCTGCTGAAAGGTCATTCAACCAGTGCTATTGGAATTATTTTCTTTTTGATCAGATAGTTTGTGCCCTGGGCTAACAAGAAGGGAGAAAACAGACTTGAATCAGAGCCAATTCTACCACTTTTGGAAAGGGTAATAAATTCTTTTCAAATAGACTCATCATTAACGAGGTGAGAAGGACCAAACAAAACACAGTACAACAAACAGTTGCCTCTCTGCTTTGGGAGGAGTGCCAGGAAATATTCAATAAAACGGATGCCATTGCCTCTACAGTACTGTGCAGTGGGCCTGACAATCTTTTCCAGGGTCACGTAAGCAGGTGCGGTCGGCCCTCAACAGTGGCCCCTTGGTGGCATCAACCCACCGCCTCCTTTTGTCCTGAGACTTCTTCACTCTCTCTTCACTAAGGGAAGAGATAATGACTGTTTTCAGAGCTATTCATGAAATTCTGGGCTTGGAGCAGCCTCCCTGGAGAAGCTGATAGGCTTACTTGGTATGATGAGGCTTACGTCTGCTTTGAATGTCATAATTACTTTGTGAACTTCACCTGAGGTCAGCTTTCTAGGTATTTGCTCCCTCCATTGAGATGGGAGGGTCACTGCATGTTCCTAACACATTTTAAATGCCTTAGATGTGTTTCAATGACAGTAGGTTTTGGAGTCAGGTGACCTGTCTTTCTTTCTTTCTCTCTTTCTTTCTTTGTTTCTTGCTTGCTTGCTTGCTTGCTTGCTTGCTTGCTTTTTTGCTTTCTTGCCACTTGGCATGTGGGACCTTAATTCCCGGAGCAGGGCCATGGGTTCATGGTCCCTGCAGTGAGAGCACAGAGTCTCAACCATTGGACCACCAGGGAAGTCCCAGGTGACCTGTCTTTTACTCACAGCTTTGCCACTGACTGGTAGTGAGATTTGGGGAAAGATTCTTAAACTCTCTGAGGCTAATTTCTCATTTCTATTAAATAGGGATTACTATGTTTTAAAAATTTTTATTTTATATTGGAGCATAGTTGGTTTACAATCTTATGTTACTTTCAGGTGTACAGCAAAGTGATTCAGTTATACATATTACAGAGCATTGAGTAGAGTTCCCTGTGCTATACAGTTGGTCCTTGTTGGTTATCTATTTTATATATAGTATTGTGTATATGTTAATCCCAAACTCCTAATTTATCCCTCTCCCCAACCTTTCTGCTTTGGTAACCATGTTTGTTTTCAAAGTTTGTGAGTCTGTTTCTGTTTTATAAATAAGCTCACTTGTATCAGTTTTTAGATTCCATGTATAAGTGATATATGATATTTATCTTTCTCTGTCTGACTTCATTCACCTAGTATGATAATCTCTAGGTCCATCCATGTTGCTGCAAATGGCATTATTTCATTTTTTTAATTGCTGAGTAATATTCCACTGTATATATGCACCATATCTTTTTTATCCATTCATCTGTTAATGGTCATTTAGGTTGCTTCCATAGCTTGGCTATTGTAAAGAGTGCTGCAATGAACATTGTGGTGTTTATATCTTTTCAAGTTATGGTTTTCTCTAGATATTTGCCCAGGAGTGGGATTGTTGGATGATGTGGTAGTTCTATTTTTAGTTTTTTAAGGAGCCTCCATACTGTTCTCCATAGTGGCTGTACCAATCTACATTCCCACCAACAGTGCAAGAGGGTTACCTTTTCTCCATACCCTCTCCAGCATTTATTGTTTGTAGAGTTTTTGATGATGGCCTTTCTGACCAGTGTGAGGTGATACCTTAAAGTTTTGATTTGCATTTCTCTAATGATTAGCAATGTTGAGCATCTTTTCATGTGCCTTTTGGCCATCTGTATGTCTGCTTTGGAAAAAAGTCTATTTAGATTATAAGGACTCAGTGAAACTATATTAACATAGTCCTTGGAAAATGTTAAGTCACATTCCTCATTTGGAGTTTTCACCTGTGCAGTTAATCATAAATATTTGAGTAGGTTTGGCAGCTTTAAAAAAGAAAAATACAGAAAGCTCAATTAAATTTGAATTTCAGAAAAACAAGTGACTTTCTAGTATAAGCATGTCCCAACTTACATGGACCATACTTATACTAAAAATTACAAGAAGTTTACCTGAAATTCAGATTTAACTGAACATCTTGTATTTTATCTGGCAACTCTACATTTGAGGGATCGCAGAATCCTCTTTGCAGAACACCTTTCCATAGATTAACTGGGTGAAAACTATCAAATCTATGTCAGAACTTCCAAGCCAAGCTTTTAAGTTCTACTCAGAGTGCCCTGACAGAACAGTATAAGCCTTAAAATTTCCAGCTTCTGGTATAACATCAGGAAAAAATATTCTATATAAACAGAGCCCTGAAAAGTGGGAATTTGAGGATACCCTTACATAGTTTAAAAATGAGAAGAAAAAAATAGCATTTAGGAATTCCCCAAATCTGAGAAGAGCTCCTCTGACCTGCTTAAACCTGTCAAAAGCAACTTACAATTGCCTTTCCTGAGCCTAGGAAAGAAAAGTCAGGTACTTCTTACCTCTGCCAATGCCCACCTGGTCCTGAGGAGCTGAAGAAATAACTGGAAATTGAGGCAATGCAGAGAGCTCCATATTTGTCTAGAGAGGGGCTTCTCTTGTTAGCATTCCCAGAGGAGTGGCTCCAAAAGCAGATAGCATTTTGGCTTGCACTCAAACTCATAGCCTCCTGCTTCTCTCTGAGCCAAAATGAAGTGCTTTCCTTTAAGGTTAGAGGTGAGAGGGGAAGGACATGAGAGAATGTGAGCATAATAATAATTGTCTCATGGAGCTGTGAGTATGCAAAAGATGATGTATTATATAGAAAACCTTTAGCACAGTTCCTAGCACATAAATATTATGACAGGAGGAGGTCAGCAAAGGGCAACTGAGAAGAGGAAGGGTTTGGAGACAGGGTCCAGGGAACATGAAGCACCCCCAGCCACCCATTATGAAGCAAGTCTCATGAAAGGACGCAAGATCAGATTGCTCTTCACCCCCAATGTTCATTGCAGCATTATTTCCAATAGCCAAGACATGGAAGCCACCTAAATGTTCACTGACAGAGGAATGGATAAAGAAGATGTGGTGCATACATACAATTAATTACTTCTCAGCTATAAAAAAGAATGAAATAATGCCATTTGCAGCAACATGGATGGATCTAGAGATTATCACAGGAAGTGAAGTCAGTCAGACAGAGAAAGGCAAGTACCATAGGCTATCACTTACATGTGGAATCTAAAAAAATAATACCAATGAACTTATTTACAAAACAGAAATAGACTCACAGACATAGAAAACAAACTTATGGTTACCAAAGGGGAAAGGTGAGGGAGGAATAAATTAGTTTGAGACTAACATATACACACTACTGTATATAAAATAGATAAACAAGGACCTACTGTATAGCACAGGGAACTCTACTCAATATTTTGTAATAACCTATAAGGGAAAAGAATATGAAAAATATTATATATATAAAATACATATATGTATATACATACCTATGTATGTATGTATAACTCTGCTGTATACCTGAAACTAACAAAACTGTAAATCAACTCTACTTCAATTTAAAGAAAAAAGAAATGACACAAGGGTATTGTTCTTCACCCTACAAAGTTTTATGATCTAGTGGTGAGACACAGAATAGCACTCTACACATGCTTGTGTAGACGTCTTTCTGCGAGACCTCTCTTTCTGGCTTGTAGATGGCCATGTTCTCCCCATGTCCTCGCATGGCCTTTTCTTTATATGCACGTGCGTTCATGGTGGCTCTTCCTCTTCTTATCCTGATACCAATCCTAGTGAATTACAGCCCAACGCCTATGACCTCACTAAACCTTAATTACCTTTAAGGGTCCTACCTCCAAACTGAGTCACATTGAGGGCTAGGACTTCAATGCATAAATTTGGGGGAACACAATTCACTCCATAACAGTCCTGTTACCTTCTCTGAGTACATCTGTGCTCACATCAGCATGGACATCTGTTTGACAAGATCAATTTTCACGTGACAGAGCTGAATTTCTGCTAAAACATAATTGAAATGAAATTTACGTTTCTAATCAAACTTTAATCCCACCTGCTTTGTGATGGTCTCCAGAAGATGTACAGCAGAACTGGAAAATTGGTTGCTTGGTCTAAGGGAATGGATACCATAAAATAGGCTGCAAACTGCCTCATCTACAATTAGCCTATGAAATTATCCCCATTTTTTCCCTACTGACACTCCCCAGTTGGTTCAGCCTATCTCTTATGTATGGAACTTTTAGCCTGTAAAGAGCCATAGCTTACAAACATAGTGACCTACTTTGGTTCACATCTAGGAGATGCTTAACCAAAGAAAGACATATTTTACTCAATCCAGGTGTTTTTAACTGAAATTTCTTAGTTTCCAGACTGTATGGGACCACCTTCAAGAAACCAATGACAATTCAGAGTAGAAAACATGGCTTCAGTGCCCCCTGCACTGGCTTCTGCCAGAAGTGTCTCCACACATTTTTTTCCCTTTTAAAATACAATGACACCAACATGCCCAGAGGACTGTCTAGCAGATTGGTTAGGAGACAGTGTGTATTACTAAATCTTGGGATGTAAGTTTCTGTGGCCATTGCTGTTACTGCTTTAAGACCCAGACTGACACTTTTCGGGAAAGGAATGATACATTATTACACTTCAGCTCTAGAAGAAGAGCTGTGAAAAAGAGAAATACAGGTTGGCTGTGCAGACAGGGACTCTTGAGCAGGGATATTCCTTGATAGATTGCATAACAATATTATAATTAAGAGATTGATAATACTCATACCAGATAGTTCATATACATTACCTCTAAACTTTTATTTTCTTAGAAAATATTTTTACTGAAGTATATTTGACATACAACTTTATATCATTATATTAGTTTCATGTGTAATGTAATCATTATATTAGTTTCATAATGATTCTATATTTGTATATACTGAGAAATGATCATGATAAGTTTAGTTAACATTTGTCACCATACATAGTTAGAGATTTTTTTTATTCCTGTGATGAGAATTTTAAAAGACACTTTCTTAGCAACTTTTAAATATGCAATACAGTATTATTAACCATAGTTGTCATGTTGTACAGTATGTCCCCCTAACAGTTATTTTATAACTAGAAGTTTGTACCTTGACTTCACCCATCTCCCACACCCCAGCCTCTGGCAACCACCAATCTGTTTTCTAATGAGCTTGTTTTTGTTCTGTTTTGTTTTCAGATTCCACATATAAGAGAGATAGTACAGTATTAGTATTTCTGTCTGACTTATTTCACTAAGCATAATATTATCTAAGTGCATGCATGTTGTTGCAAGAGGCAAGATTTCATTATTTTTTATGGCTGAATAATATTCCTGTGTGTGTGTGTGTGTGTGTGTGTGTGTGTGTGTGTGTGTCTCACATTTTCTTGATCTATTCATCTGTCAGATGTTTAGGTTGTTTCCATATCTTGGACTATTGTAAATAATGCCTCAATGAACATGGGGGTGCATATATCATTTTAAGTTAATGTTTTCATTTTCTTTGGATAAATACCCAAAGTAGAATTGCTGGATCATGTGATAGTTCTATTTTTAATTTTTTGAGGAATCTATACATTGTTTTTCATATTGCCTGCACCAATTTACATTCCTACCAACAGTGTGCAAATGTTTCCTTTTCTCCATATCCTCATCAACACTTATTTCTTGTCTTTTTGATAATAGCCATTCTAACAGATGTGAGGCAATATCTCATTGTGGTTTTGATTTGCATTTGCCTGATGATTAATGATGTTGAACATCTTTTCATGTCACTGCTGGCCATCTATGTGTCTTCTTTGGAAAAATATGTATTCAGATCATTTGCCCATTTCTGATCAAGCTGCCTTTCTTTGGGCCATTGAGTTGTTTATACATTTTGGATATTAACCTCTTATCAGATATATGATTAGCAAATATTTTCTCCCATTCAGTAGGTCACCTTTTCATTTTGTTGATGGTTTCCTTTGCTGTGCAGAAGCTTTTTAGTCTGAGGTAGTACCACTTGCTGATTTTTGTGTTGCTTTTGCTTTTGGTGTCAAATCCCAAAAATCATTGCTAAGACCGATGTTAAGGAGCTTATCGCCTAAGTTTTTCTCTAGGAGTTTTATGGTTTCACGACATTACCTCTAATCTTATATGAAACTTTCAGTGCTGATATTATCTCCATTTGTTAAATGAGAAAATTCAGAATCCTGAGATTAAATAACTTTCTGCCAAGTGTAAAACAGCTCAAACCATGATTGCTTGGATCTAAATTCCATTGTCTTTGAAACAAGGGATTCTGCTACTCCTGGATGAAGGCCCAAGGTTCAGGTTTGACTCACTGATTTATTGGCTAAGAAAACTATTTTTCCAGTTCACCCTGCATTTATTAGGCTCAGACTTTGTTGCTATGAATCTAATCGCAATGGTCATGAATAAATCAAAAGAGTATACCTTAACTTACACTGGAGGATGTAACTATGAAGATAACTGGCCTGAATCATTTGCTCAAGGAAACTTTTTTCTTCTAGGAAGTCAACCTAGGAGATAAAATAGTAAGTCAGATAGTTGCTCATTGCACCCAGAACTAGATAAAAGGGAAGTGGATGTTCTGAAGAAATATATTCATAGCTAAGATCCCTGAATAAATACCTCGTGATATTTAGTTCTGAGCAATTGGGAGTGGTTTCCTAAATGTGAGCACTTTCTCCCTTGGCCTGGACCACTAGAACAGTGTCAATAACAGCACTCCATTTTAAATATTTTCCCCCCTTGGGCAGTACTCTATTGTGAAATTCTCATTAGTTGTTTGATTTTTTACTTGACATCCCCTCCCTAAGGATTCCTGAAAGGCAATCCTATGTCTCTCTTGAAAACATAATGACTTCACACTGAGTGTCATTGGGACGGAAACATTGGTCCAACTCACTCTCTATAAAAATGAAATGCCCACTGAGAACAGAAGAGAAATCTGCTTTAAAGTCTGATATAACCTAACCCATTAGAGGTCCCTGGGGCAGACTGATTAATTATACTGAGAAAGAAATTGCTCCTCCCTTTTCACCTAACCCCACATTCTTCAAGTAGGTGGAGAGAGGCACACACATGTACAAGCAAAAGAAATGTTTGGAAGTGAGTTGCTAGTTGATGGATGAAAAAAGAATAATTACTTACACTGAGAATATTTGCCTTTCTGACATATTAAAACACCCATTAATGAAACTCAGAGAATCCAAACCACTCTAGAGAGGCTTTCTGATAAGAGGGCAAAGGGGGCCTTGCTTTGTAATGCATTTTAAATTCAAACAAAATTTCTATCAACAACCTAAATATCTAAAAGGAATTTGTGGTCATGTATTTGGGGAATGGGATTATTAATACAAATCTTGCTGTGTTAGCAGTGACGGGACACAGACCCAGGACTTTGTAAATCTACGAGGAAAGGAGTCCATTCTGGGACCTCTGTTGGGTGGTAGAGAACGGGGCACAACTGGCTTTGAGAAAGGCAGAAAGGACCACTTTTCCCTAATCCTCTTCCACTTCCTTCAGGTGGTTTCAATTTGCAAAGCTGCCTTCCAACTCTTGTGATTTTGCATCATAGTTGAAGGGGCAAATTCTCTTTCCTTTATCCCCATCCTCTCTTCTGATTCCAACATAACAAATAAAATCTGCATTTTAACAACGCCTTATTCATATACTTAAAAAAAAAAAAAACTGGTTATACTCCTGGTTCTATCATTATGAATTGCATCCTTGTAGCCATGGACAAAAGCACCCTTCTTAGCCTCAAGTGTCTTGTGTTAAAAATAAGAATAACAGGGCTTGCCTGGTGGTGCAGTGGTTGAGAGTCCGCCTGCCGATGCAGGGGACACGAGTTCGTGTCCCTGTCCGGGAAGATCCCACATGCCGCGGAGAGGCTGGGCCCGTGAGCTATGGCCGCTGAGCCTGCACATCCGGAGCCTGTACAAAATTGATGAGATATTAAGTTGTCTCTACTTTTAGAATTCGACACTTTTAATTAGTCATTTTTATTAGAAATTTTAATTAGACATTTTTAATGAACATTCCTAGATTTTCCTTGAGGAAGAGTTACCAAATTATGCTCCATTAACACTCTATGACTGGGCATTTTTCCTCATTTTTACCCTAACTAGGTATTTCCACAATTTAAGTGTTTTTCTGATATCATTGTATCAACCTCTCTTTATATTTGAGTCACACTTTCCCATTAATAAGAATTTATAGTTAGATGAAAAAAGAGCACTGCTCTTAGGTGAATCTATCTATAAATCTATAGAGATAATATAATTGACATTTAGTAATAAGTCGCCAGCTACCTATTCAAGATTACGTTAGATGAATAGTCTCCTAAATTAGCATGCTAAATCACCATGTCATGCCTTTTTGCAACAATGTCTGATTTTTCCACTCAGTATTATTAGCATTTAATTAATAACAGAGAAAATAATAAAATCTTTGATGGGAAGAATTTTCCCTTTCGGGGTTGGGAGGATAGAATATAGTTGTTTACAAAGTTTGCCCCACCGACTATATTTTAGAATGTCTTGCTCTTCATTTCTGGTGCTACATATGACAGAAAGCTCTCGTAAGTGACCTTCACTTAAACACCTCCCAGAATGATACTTCAAGGATGGTCAGAGTACACTGCATGCCAACACACTTCTTTTCACACCAAGGGATAGTTTGGGGGTTTGGGTCTCTTCCAAAGTTGTTTGTGGAGGCTATATTTGTTATTTTAATTACTTGATGTTAATACGTATTCAAAGTGATAAAATATGAGTGTGGAAGGAAATTTGTTTTCATGAGACTAAGTTAAATGCTTTGGCAAAAAACCTGACAAAGGCAATTCATTAAAACATCTTATTAAGTAAGAATGAATGAGGAAAAATTTTAAATCTAGAACAATTCTGCACTCAGATAGCTTTGCTCGGGTCTTTAAATACCAGACATCTTTTAAAGAAACCAAAACTGGAGATCTTATATAGTGAGGCATGGATATAATTTATACAAAAGAGCTGACATCCAAAGGAAACACACATGCGCACACACACACACACACACACACACACACACACACGCTCACATGCATGCAAATAGGCTCTAGTCCTATATCAACTATTGTGCAAACATTTACATTAATATATATTAATTTAAAGTACATTTTCTAAGACATGCACAGGCCATTTTTAAGTGATTTCCTACTTCATTCCAATTTTAAAATTAACCAGCCAAACCAAGTATTGTCCCATTTTGATTACAAAGAGGTTTTCTACAGAATGGAGAATATCAAGGAGTGCAGAATTCAGTGTACTGTATGACTTCTCAGCATTTCTACGTATATCCTTTATTTCATGGATGTATAAGACTGTCACAAATACTGCCTCCAGAAATTATCTGCTTATTTTATTCTACTTTTTCTAACACAAATACAAGATAACTCAAAGTAATATTTGGAGCATTATTTTTTTTATTTTATAAAAATTCACAGAAATCCTCCTGAATATTTTCCACTTTCTCCATTCTTCACTATCCCTGTTCCCTTGTGTTGTTTTTCACAGAGATGAAAAATAGTTACTGAAGTCAAAGTACACATTAATCTGTGTGGTGATTAACAACAGATGAGAATTAACATTGTTGAAAAGTCATAAAGTCCACTAAAAAATTAATCCCAGAGGGACAACTATAGTAGTAAAGCAAAGGCCATCTGTCTAAGGTATATCTAGGTTTCCACAGAGATAGTCTAGCTCCCTAGAAGCTTTCTTCCTTTCAGTACACTCTCAAGGGAAACTGTACTTAAACCCTTCTAAAGTGCTAGTGTAGACATAAAGCTATTCTTAGCATCTCGACATTTCTCAAGATGGACCATTTGAACACTTATGCGATAAAAATATTTATTTAAAATCTTTTAAATGAGTGGCCACACATAAGGTGATTGAGTCATTTGGAAGCCCTTCCCTGAAACTTGTAGTCTCAGCACTCTTCTGATTCTTTTTCATCCTATGTTAACATTACTTTTACTTTCTCATCAGTAGTGTGATTATTGGAAACAAATGTATGACTCCTGAGTCCTAAACATAACTGCATTTATAACCTCATTAGACTTTAAAATATAAACTAAATGAGTATTTTTACACTTTATATTTGTTTATTAATCTTATATTTACTTTAAACATTCATAATAGATAGTTAATAGATATTTAATCACTTCAAGATCTGAAGAATCTTCACACAATATTTCAGGAATATTCCTGATCTGCTGCTGGGGTCTTAGGTCCCATCTTAGCATCTGACCAACTCCCTCCTCAACAGATATGCGATTGGGATCGCTTTATCTCTCGTGAGTACGCTGCAGGGAGGGGAGAGGTAATAAATTAATAACCCCAAACTAGCTGCCATTTTAACAAGGGGAGGAGTCTTCCTGTTAACTAAAGGAATACTACATCTGTCAACACAGATGGATCCCAGATTGCTGTAGCATCAGAGAGTGCTGCTTAAATAACCCCTCTCCATGCCATTTGCTCTTTGGTTACCGCTAGGTCCCATTTCTGACCTGCAGAGTGCACCCAAAAAGGGAGTTCAAGGGCCAGTCTTTGTTGGAGAGTTACACACAGATTTATAGCTGCTGATCCTAGAAACTCCAAAAGTTTGTTTCTTCAGATCAGATCAATTATTACTGTAGAACTAGGATGCTGTCACTTAAAAGGACCTCTAGCCACTAACTCATTGGACAGTCTAGACATATAATAAAATTGCATCTTCAGAGGCTAGAAAGGCAGTGTGAACAGGCAAGGATGGGCAAGTCTCCTAAAATCACCCAGCACCTGGAGGGTAAGATGTTCAGATTTCCACAGACTAGAGAGTTTTTAAGGAAACAAAACACCTTTGATTTTTATATTTTGACTACGACATTTTCACAGCATCTTTTTGGGCTGAGAACAAATGGTGTTTCCACAATGACAAAGGTTTTTGGAAACATCAAGAATAGTGCATGCCAAGCTCTTCCATGGGAAAACATGTGTGTTTGAAACAAATGGTCTCTTACCAGTAACTGGCACATAGCAGGTGTTCAGAACTCTTTGTGTATCAGATTAAATGAGGAAAACTGGAGGCATGACAGGACCAAGTATTTTCCCAAATGTTTCAAGAACAGTGGAATGGTAGAATTATTAACATAAAATCATTTTATAGTGTTGTTTAAAGATGTTGGTATATTTAGAAATTTTTAAAGAATGAAAAGAAATAAAGTCTTGTCAAAATAGTGAAGACGTCTACAAATGTGGTTACATAATGTGAACAAGCACACAGAGAAATTTGGATGGAAAAGAGAAATTGAAAAGAAACCAATAGTACATATTTTCTCTTACTGTTAGGACACAAAGGAAAAGAAGTAGATGTGATATCAGAATGGGCTATTTTCATATCAATTAAACTCAGAGAGATAAAGACTTCTTTTAGTAAAAAATATAAAAGTCTACAATGAGCCCACATACATCAGATTTTGATATCAGGTTTTCTGTCCTAGTCTGTTGAGGCTACTATAACACAATACCATAAACTGGATGGCTTACAAACAACAAAAATTTATTCTTCACAGTTCTAGAGGCTAGAAAGTTCAAAATCAAGACCCCAGCAGATCTGGTGTCTGGTGAGAGCCAGATTCCTGGTTCACAGATGGCTGTCTTCTCCGTGTCCCCACACATTAGAAGGCTGAGGGAGCATTCTGGGGTCTGTTTTATAAGGACACTAATCCCATTCATGAGGGGTCCCACCTCAGGACCTTATCACCTCTCAAAGGTCCCACCTCTTAATGCCATCACATTGAGGATTAAGTTTAAACATATGATTTGGGGGCTCACAAGTAATCAGTCTATATTAAGAGCTAAAGTTCTAGAGTTCAAGTCCTGGCCTTACTACAAGAGTTTTGGGGCTATAATCCAATTGATTAAGTTTGTTTAGAAACCAGAAACCTATTAAAATTTAGGAATGAAACTTGGATGAAGTTATACAATGATTTTGAACGTAGGTATATGATGTACTTTCTATTACAATATCTATATTTCTTTATATTTTGATCTAAATCATTGGCCAATCACTTAAATAGAGTAATTGCAAATAAAATTAATTATATGCTCATTTATTTTATAATATCTCTTTTTTTACAATAAATACAGAATTAATAGAAAACCAGGTTGAAAATTCTGTATAATTAAAGGAAATGGTCTCAATTCTCCTTTTCACTTTGACTAGTAAGGAGGCAAAGCTCTGGTTTGGCATTTAATGATATTTAAACTCTTAAATGAAATTTGTGTACAGTTAAAAAATGTTCACATAGATTTTGTTCCTTTCATTGATTTTATTGTATTTAATAATTACACAGACTATCATATAAAATACCAAAAATTGTTTGTGCAAAAATACAGCTACCCCAAATCTATAGGACATGTTTAAACTTAACCATCATACTATGCCAAGAGCTCTTTAAACATTTTTTTTAACTTAAGAAATTTTAGTTTGGAACTACTCTGTGTCCTGAACTATATTAATTCTTGTGGGGTGATAAAATGCATATGACAGTTCCTGTTTGTGAAGATTACATTCTATTTGGGGTGATAGAATACAAAAATATCATATGACTGGTTCACACATCAGAGATTGATGTGGGCTGAAAGGGTTAGAGAAGTTCTCATCAAATAAGGGAGATTAAATCAGGCTTTGTGGAAATAGACCAGGGATGGGGTGGAGAGGAAAAGAAAGATGCATTTGGATGGAATATAGCAGAATGTTTGGAGATCAGTTCAAGTCTCTGCTGTGCAGATGAGAAAGTCTTCTGGAGGATGAGAAAGGATAAAACTTAATGTGACCTTGAGATCTCAGGGAAGGATTTATAAAAGATTTGCAAGTGACTTGGTTTTTTGGAGAAGCATCTTCTAGGACAGATCTAGAAGAGCAGGGAGACTCCTGAAAGTGGTGGAAATAGTAGCTGCCATTGCAGGAGTGCGTGTTTCGTCTCAGGGTAATAGATATAACTGTCTTCTCTCTGGAAAGAGTTCATTGTTTAAAGCAGTCCTGCGAGTTGTCAGAATACAACATACTACACAGAAGTCCTGTTATAACCATTGGGAAATAGTACATTCACACAGTCATAAGAGTGAATAAGGGGTGTTTAGACTCATTCAAAACAAACAATCAGAAGCATTTTCCTTTATATATGAGGATTCTTTAGCAATTGTAGTGATTATGTGGCAAAATGGGCCTCATTGACTTTTCTATATTTTACATTTTTTTTCTTGTAAAGTAGCAAAACAAGGAAGGGAAAGAATTGGGTTTGGAATAAGATGGACAGAACTTGAATTCTTCCTCTGCTACTAACGAAACAAATTAACCAGATCAAGTCACTTACCCTCTTCCCAGGGAATGATAACCTTCTTCACAGGATGCTCTTAATCATAAATTATTATTAATAGTAATAAAATTGGCGAACATTTATTGAATATTTAACATACACCAGCCCACATACTTCCCATGTATTATCACCTTTTTGTGAGAATTAAATGAAATAATCTAAGTAAAATACTTAGCATGGAGCCATTAATAGCATTCTCAATAAATTACTTTTCAGACTTTAAATAAAACAACCAAGTTGATAAAGAAACTTGTGATTTATAATATTTTTTTTTCAGCTTAATAAAAACGTTCCAATTGCCCTATTTTTTTGCTGGCCACTAACTTCTTGGATTTGCAATCCAGTTCTATTTGAGGTTTTTTTAAAATTTAGCAATAGAGTTTAATTTATATAAAAATCTTGAGATAGCAAGTCCAGGACTTTGCTTTCTTTGGTATCTTAAGGGGACCTAAAGATTTATTATTTTGTTACTTAATATGCATCTCTTTGATGACATTATTAAAAACAAAAGGTGAATGAAAGAGCTAAAAATCTGTCAGCAAAATAGGTTAAAACTTTGGCAAGAGAAAACTATGAACAATAAAGATTGGAAATAAAGGATTAGCACATATATACCTGACCAATACAATTAAGAAAGCAAGAGTGGCAATAGTAATATTAGATGCATATTTGATGCAGGAGAATCCCCAAGGGCCAAAGCAGGAAACATGAAAGTATAAGAGGTTTTATGAAAGAAATGTCTCAGGTAGACACAAACTTTTAAAATGTTTATGTACTAAACAAAAAGAAAAATCTCCTATAAAGGTAAATAAATTTTTATAATATGAATTAAATGGGAAGTTTATATTATATAGTCAACAATATATAGTCTTTGACTAATATTCTGAGAGTATTATTCAATTGATAATATCGATGTCATTATATTTATACACAAAAAAATATACAACTGTATTTCCAGAGACATGTACAAAAATTATTCATGGAAGTGTCCACAAACAAAACCTTAATAAACACACAGAAGGAAAGACTGACAAAGTCACAGCTTTTCCTTAATACAATAAAACTAAAATAAAGAGATCAAGAGAGTATATACATGGAAAATCTGAAGCACTTCCCCCAAATAAGCTCAGGTTCAATAATGAATATAAATTATTTAAAGTAACAGATAGAAAAGCACTCCATGCTAAAATATTTAGGACACAACTAAACTGTATTCAGAAAAAAAAAAATGTCTTTACAATTTTTATTAAAAAACTACTGAAGGCTTCTGACCACCGGAATGGTGGAGTAAGGAGCTTAAGGAAATCCACTTCTTCAGAAAAGCAATGAGAATATTGTCAAAAACTGTCAAAATCACCTTTTTTCAGAATTCTGGAAATGAAATAAAAGCTTATTACCATCTGAAGAATAATGGCTAGATTTTGGTAAGAACAAAGTGGACCTACAACTTGACCTAACCCCATCTCTCCCCTGCCTCAGGATAGATTTGAAAACCAAAACCCTAAAAGTCACTGAAGGTAACTGAATGGGTTTAGAGAACCCCAAATACCCTACACCCAGATAATCAATAATCATCGCTATTTGACGGTTGGGCAGCTCATTGAAAAGCTTCATTTTCAGGATTTATTTTTAATTGGTTTGACTCAGAAGACATGGAATTTACTCAGAAGACATGGAATTTAAAATGTAGAGGAGATTATTAATTTTTTTATTTTCACCTCTTTGTATTATCTCACTTATTACAATGAACATGCACTAATTTTTAATTTCAAAGACATTCGATCATAGAAAATTTTTAAAGAGAAAAAATAAATATAATGTAGATATATATTATTAACATGAAAAACTGTTTACAATAACAAAAAAGTGTGTCTATATTTATACACACACACACACACACACACACACACACACATTTTCTTGAGTAGGGTATACCAAATTGTTAACAATTGTCATCTCTGGTGGCGATAGTATTTTTTATTATTTCTTTAAAGTTTTATATACTTTCAACTTTTCATAATGAGCCTTTATTTCCTTTATAATCATTAAAAAAAACCCAAAGAAGTTATTTAAGGTTTGGAAACAAAAAAGTTTCATTGAGGAGTTAGAAGAGTAATGAGGCAGGTGGCCCAGGAACTATGACTGGATCTTAAGGCAATTTAAGAGATTTGGAATAAAAGCCAAACCCCAGACGCCCAAGGAAGGGTCTGTTCAGGTCAAGAGAATGGTCTGAGATGTCCTTACCATTTCACCCATGCCATAGGATTCTATTTATTGTGTTTTGCCTTAACAAATATTGTGGTTAAAATGTCTATTTCCTTCGATTTAGTTAAAGTTATTAAAGATAACCATGATTTCACGTTGTTGTTGTTTTCAAAGTGCTGACATTAATGCTACGTTGGCCATTATGCAGAAGACATTTCTTCAGCGGATTCAATGGGATCCTACCTCCTGCCAGTCGTCATCAGAGCAGGCCACCAATGCCATTTCCCAGTGTCCTTCCAGCCTCCAGGAGGCCTGTCAAGGACACAGGATTTTCAAAAGGAGTTGTGCTGAGCAGGAGGAGAAGAGGAAGCAAGGTGGTGATGGACAGGGAAAGAAGGAGAGACTGGAAAAGCTGTGTGTGTGTGTGTGTGAGAGAGAGAGATTTAATAAGAAATTGTGCTGTGTGTTGTACAATGTAATTGCCTGTCTTTGCTTATTCATAAGACAACTGCTGTAAAGACTTATATTACATTTTCAAAAAGCAATTAATTTACTTCATTTGCTCTGAATGCAATAGTGTGGTAAATCTGGCCATTATTTTTTAATTTTTTAAATTAATTTTTATTGGAATATAGTTGATTTACAATGTTGTGTTAGTTTCTGCTGTACAGCAAAGTGAATCAGTTATACATATATATACATATATCCACTCTTTTTTAGATTCTTTTCCCGTATAGGTCATTACAGAGTATTGAGTAGAGTTCCCTGTGCTATACAGTACGTCCTTATTAGTTATCTATTTCATATATAGTAGTGTATATATGTCAATCCCAATCTCCCAATTTAACCCTGCCCCCTCCTTCCACCTTGGTAATCATGTTTGTTTTCTACATCTGTGACTCTATTTCTATT
The DNA here is from genome assembly GCF_026419965.1 of Kogia breviceps. Classification (NCBI taxonomy): domain Eukaryota; kingdom Metazoa; phylum Chordata; class Mammalia; order Artiodactyla; family Physeteridae; genus Kogia; species Kogia breviceps. The sequence goes on along the minus strand of NC_081312.1, from coordinate 118,971,953 downwards.
TTGTAAATAGGTTCATTTGACTCTCTTTTTGTAAATAGGTTCATTTGCACCAGTTTTTTTTAGATTCCACATATAAGCAATATCATATGATTTTTGTCTTTCTCTGACTTACTTCACTCAGTATGACAATCTCTAAGTCCCTCCATGTCACTGCAAATGGCATTATTTCATTCTTTTTATGGCTGAGTAATATTCCACTGTATATATGTGCTACACCTTCTTTATCCATTCTTCTGTCAATGGACATTTAGGTAGCTTCCATGTCCTGGCTATTGTAAATTGGGATCATATTTCAGAGCCTCCTATAAGGAACTGGGGACCTAAGGTCCAGTCTTCATAGCTCTTCTAGTGGAGCAAAGAATGTACATTCACCTTGATGGCCCGGCTGCTGGATCAGGGCACAATAAAAACAGAATTGTCTGGTCCTCTCCATTCCAGGTCAAATTGGAGAGAAACTGTGGTGGCTCTTGAGAAATTGAGTTTACAATCTTAGGGACCAGGATCCTTTTTGGTTAGATGTTTTAGATGATGCTATGAGCAAAATTTCTGTGAATGTATAAAATTAGTAAAGATAATTTTTTTTCTTCAGTGGAGTAGAAAAAAATTTTGACAAGAGTATCTTCTCAAGAACTATACTCAGTATTTTGTAATAACCTATAAGGGAAAAGAATCTGAAAAAGTATATATATCTGAATCACTTTGCTGTACACCTGAAACTAATATATTATAAATCAACTATACTCCAATCAATCAATACAATGACAAAAAAAAAGAATATCTTCTCTTGGAAAAAATATAGTAAGAGAGGATTATACTTCCTAAGGTGGAAAATGCCCCAGGTTGACAGTGCAATCCCTTAAAATGATAGTGTTCATGAGAGGGGTCCAGGCAAGAGACAGGTGTGAATGAGAAGCCCTGTGATGGCGGGGTCTCTGTGAATCAGGAGGAAGCAGGCAGAACAGAGCCACTGTTGTGTGGTGTGAGGCTGTGAGGAAGCAGACGTTTCTGAAGAGAGAGAAATTTCTGAAAACTTAAGAAGTTTTGTGGTGTCCTGTATATGATGTGGCCTCTTCCATTGCTTTAGAGTCCAGGAAAAGACTAATATTACTTTGTGCTTGTTTAGGATGTTGACCGTCAAAACTTTTTTCAATGTGTTCTTGACAATCAAAACTTCTGATTTATGCTGTTTCTAATTGGGATCAAGACAATCTCTGGCATTCGCCTTCATGATGATGTGATTCCCACCGACTTCCCAGCCACAATACCTGCCCTCTCAGCCTTCCTCCTGCCACATGTGAGGGCTGCTCTTCCAGGACTGTGTCATGGGTAGGTTCTTGCTTCCACGGCCTTGCTCTTGCTTTTCCTTCCATATGGATTACTTATATCTGTGTCTGTATTCCTCTCCAGGTTGTAACATGCTACCTCTGCCCTCTCCCAAATATCTGCATGCTTTGTTCCCTCACTTCTTCCACATCTCTGTTCAAATGTCACTCATCCTCCAGGCCTTCCCCTCTGACATTATAATGTATCTTTGTTTGCTTAGCGTTTATTTTTGTCTGCTCAATGAGCATGTAAGCTCCATGAAACTGATGTCTTTCCTTTTTTTTTTTCCTTGTTATACCTCTAGCATCTGGAACAACACCCACATCTGGGACATAGTACATAGTTTTTTAACAAAGAAATGAGTGAGTCCAAGCTGTCTTCTTTAACTTTTTTATTTTCCCAATAGCTAGCACAAGATCTAGCATAGTGTAGAAACTCAATGATTATTTATTGAATGAATGCTAACCCCCCAAAATATTGGAGTAGGAGGACAATTACTGCATAATAAGATGTATCTTTCTTTTTTTTTAAGGAACAATGGGTGGTATAGAGATAAAAAGGTATATAGAGTGAGTGTGAGCTTTTAGTCTTACCACTTGGTTTAAGTCCTGGCTCTACCTCTTTCTAGCTGTGTGGCATTAGCCAAGTTATCTCACTTCTGTGTCTCAATTTCCCCATATGTAAATTAATTTTACTGTATTAAACTAGTACATAATATAAAGCACTTATTGTGAGCACTCAGTAAATGTTAAATATTATTACTCTTATTGTTATACAGAGAAATAACTTGAGAGAAAATTAAAGAAATCAGAACTGTAAATGATAACATTTGTAAATAATTTTAAGAGCCTAATATAAAGTAGAAAAGTTGCATTAAAAGATTATATAATGTGATATATATATATCACTATATATATATCAATCATATGTAGCAAGAGTATGTTTCCTCATCTGAATTAAAGTACATTAATTTTTATAATCATTATTTCTGGATGGTAAGTCTCTGGAAGGCTTTTTCCATTAATGCTTTCTTAAATTTTCTACTTTTCTGTTATAATTATCCAATGCCTCTATAATCAGCACAAATACAAGTACTGTAAAAAGTGGCTATTTATTAGTTTAAAAAATACGAAAGGAAATGAAATTCATTTTAGATTTCACTCTGCCCCAACCTGCCTGCTTTGGTGATGTCATCCAGGTGAACCCCTAAAAGAATTTGCAGAGTCTGGATGTAACTAACGCCTAGCCCATTCCCCAGATCCACCCAGTCAGAGCAATTAAATTTAGCCACTAGGTGCTTTGGCATTGGGAACCAACTTGCTGGTTGTATTGTGCAATCATGTTGCTTTTTCTACACAGGGACCTCAATCTTTGTCCAAATTCAACTACTTGATTAATGCTCATTTAAATAGTAGAAGTTTACTTTTGAAAAGTTGGGTTTTTCTTCATTTTTCTCCCACAGCTGTCTTGGCAACATCCAATTCCAGGCTGGGCAGGAAGTATCTTAGTCAGAAATGGGATGAAATAGTTTTTCTGGTGTGGTTCCCAACCCTCTGACAAGAACTGTCTCTCCTGCAGAGATCTGTCTGCTTCCAAAAATAGTTTGCAGAGAGTAGGAGGTTGCATGTAGTGGGATTCAATCAAAGAAGTTCTCTAGCCCACTCTCGGCTATATTTGAAAAAAATGATAGTCATTGGCATAGGCCCTATCCTCTTCAGCATCCTCAATAAATTAGCAATTCTCAGAAAACCACTCCTGTGGGAATGGGAAGAAATAGACCAAGAAATAGATCAAGAAACAGGGAGATGTGGGTTGTACCTAGTACACCACATAATTTTGTAAGATATGCCTAGAAAAGTCCAGCACAATCCTGCCCACCAACCATTAAAAAATAAAAATTAAAAAAAAGAAAAGGAAAAGTGCTAGATTCTGAGGACATGTTTTAGTTCACTAATCTAAATAATAAATACCTTAACCTTTCTCCTTTTGCTCCATCTCTTTCTTTTTTCTTTTTTTTTTTTTTAACCTTTCCTTTATTGTTGGGTGGTAGCAGTTAGGGGTGTTATCTGAGATGGTCACACAATTAGTCTGTCTCTTCTCTACAAGGAAATTGGGAGTGTTTCCTGTTTCTAAATAAAGAGGAGTTAAATGTGATTGGTTTGAAGTGGACTTACCCTGAGATGATCCCAATATTTCTATCTCCAGACTCTATCCTTAAGGACTTTAAACTTGAGTTATCTGTTAGAAGGCATGAAGCAACTCAACAGGTTTAAGGACTGTGATTGGGAAAAGGCATGACTTGGGGGAAGCAATATTAGCCATTCAATTCACTGGACTTGTGTCTAAATCTTAGTCTGGGCATTTATGAGCTATATAATATGGGACAATTTTTTAACCTTCTGAATCTCAGTTTCCTGATTTATAGGAACCATAGTGTTGATGTAAGGGTTAGAAATAAGGTAGGAAAGCACCTTGCACATAATACATGCTACATTATTCACATATATCATTACATCAGCCATATATCTCTTACTTATAGGCACTAAATTTGTTGTAAATAAAAACAGTGTAAGCCAAATCTAAAATGTCATAGAGACAAGATGATAATCACAGTTATGTATCTAATGTTAACTTTTGTTTTTAATAGGATAACAGCAAGCATTACAGTTGAGTGTGAATTTCAAATGTTAGGCCTCAAAGCTAGATCAGTCTCTCAAAATGTGGATCAAGATTCATTTACATTAAGAATCTTTTGAGTATCTTGCTAAAATGCAGATTTCTAGACCTATCTGAGACCTCCTTGAGTGTAGGGCCCTGGAGTTTGCATTGTCATGTGATTTCTATGCACACTGTAGTTTAAAAACCATCAATTTGATTATGCAGATTGTAAAAAATATTTTAAACCAATTAATTAGCGCATTACCTCAGAGATAACACACTTTTGACTAATAGAGTATCATAATGTACTCTACTAATACTGATATACAATGATATAAGTGATATAAATGATGTAATAACTGCATTTTATTTCTTATATAATTCATTGGAAGATAAGTCATAGAGCAGAGTGAAGTCCTAGTTTCAGCTTGGTGCCAAAGCCAGCTCTGCTGCTCACCAGCTGTGAGATTTTGGGAAAGATCCTTAACCTCTTATTAAGTCCTAGTATTCTATTTACCTCCTACCTCATAGGACTTTTGAAAGAATTGAATGAGGTAACGCAACTATAAGTCTTAGACTATAAAAGTTTGGTGTTAACTGTTTTATCAAAAGAAGACTTCATGAAGATTTTGTAACTCAGAAAGACTCTTTGGTGGAGATTTGATTAACATCTTTGATCATTTTTTTGACTTGTGAGGGGAAGCAAATTGGATGGTCTTCATTTTGTCCCTCTTTTGGAGCAAAGTGTCTATTTATCCAAGTGTTGGGAAGGCTGGCAGCAGAGAACACTTAGCCATCTGCCTCTACAGGGAGTGCCTTGATCAAGATGACTCCCTTTTTCCAGAAAAGCTCTTTTTCAATGACTGACCATTGTGAGAGTACAAAGTCCTGGGCTCCATGAGCAGACTTGGGACAACTCTGAAATGCCACATCATCTCCAGAACTTCTCATTGAGTCTGAGATGATCTCACAGCTCCACTTCCTCTCCCCAGTCCTGCTGCCTTTCATTCTCTTCTCCAGAGAGTGATCTCAGGAACAGTCTGTAACATACCTTCTGCATGAACATCTCTGTTCCACAGGGATCCCAACCTGAGATAGGTAAGTTTATGAAAACACAGTAGTTCCAAAGTGCTATACACATTTAAGGCACCTAATCATTATAACACTTTATTAATAATCAAAGAATCCTTAGAAAGTACCTACATTGATCTCGTAATGCTTCTACTTACGACAAGAAGCAAATAAAAACACAACAAAATCCACCATAACATGTAGTGCTGGAGGAATACAGGTCAGGAATCAAGAATCTGAGGTTCACGTTCTCGCTTTCCAATCATAAGTAAAGTAACCTTGAACAGGGCTGTCACTCTGCACCTCACTTATAAAGTGCAGGATATCTACTTCTCATGCTATTATCGGCTCTAATGCATTGGTGAATCTACATGATATTTATCTAGCTCTGAAGAAATGAGTGGAGCTACAAATGAGGCTGCTGCATGGACTGTAAGTTTTTGTTCTTGAAGATGCCAAATTCAGGGGTCAAGGGGGCTGAGATCCACCCTGGGGGCCCCAGCAGAGGGATGTCTATGAAGTGGAAAGTGCTCCTTTTGTACCTAGTCTACCCAAAGGAACGTCTTTTGGCAAGGTACATTTTCATCCATGACCTCAAATTCAGCAGAAAGAGCAGCATCATAAGTCATATTTTTAAGTGACTGGGATATGACCAGATCCACTGTCCAATTACATGTAATCATCATATACTCTATGGGATAAGTAGAATGGAACTATTAATTCATTTTACAGATGAAGAACCAAAAAGGCTCATGAATTTGTCCAAATTCTCATAGCTTCTAAATAGCAGAGATGGGACTAAAACCTACATTTTCTGATTTTCAGTTGCTATTTGTAGATCATTATTTTAAAATTGCAAAGATTGATACAGATATAGTTAAGACTGTACATATTTCTAAATCTGAGAATATTATATTTCAATATGCGAGATGCATTTGTTTAATACACATTTACAAATTCCCTCCTATGGACAAAGCCCTAGAAGATGCTGCGAATAGAGAAAGAAATGCACAGTTTCTGGTGTTCAGGAGCTCCTAGGCTAGAGGAAAAGAGAGATAAGTAACCCAGTTATAACCTTGTCTGGTAAGAGCTGTGGTAAAGTGTGTAACGAACCACCAAAGACAGCGACTGCCTCTCAGCCTGAGTTTACCCAGGATATCCTGATACTCTTCTGGTTTGAAAAATAAAGTGGTAGACATAACACGTGCAAAGACCTGAATTAGCAAAACTGCAAATAATTCAGTGCAAGTAAAGAGAATCATAGATGTGATTAAAGTGGCAGGAGGCCATACAGGAGATGAGATAAGGTACTGAAGCTCTAAAGACGATGTGGTTTGGACTTTACCTTGAAGACAGCATCTGCCAATTAAGGAATATTAGCAAGAAGATATTTGAGTTTTAGAAAGATCATAATGGACAATGAACCTGGGGGGAGGCTGAGGGTCAAAATACCAAGTAAGAAAATGAAGGGGTTCCCTGGTGGCGCAGTGGTTCAGAGTCCGCCTACCGATGCAGGGGACGTGGGTTCGTGCCCCAGTACGGGAAGATCCCACATGCCGCGGAGCGGCTGGGCCCGTGAGCCATGGCCGCTGAGCCTGCGCGTCCAGAGCCTGTGCTCCACAGCGGGAGAGGCCACAACAGTGAGAGGCCCGCATACCGGAAAAAAAAAAAAAAAAGAAAATGAAGCAATAATCCAGGTAACCTGAATTTCATTCTGTTAATTTACATTCACACTGATTTCTCCTTCCCACTAGGATGAATTAATTTTAATTTTGAGGCAATGAAGTAGAGGAAAATTATAGGGTTGGCCAAGAAGTTCGTTCCGGTTTTCCTGTAATATCTTCTTACCTTTGGAAAGAAGAAATGACTGTGAAAAATGTTGAATTTCTTTTTTGTGTGTGTGTGTGGTACGCGGGCCTCTCACTGATGTGGCCTCTCCCATTGCGGAGCACAGGCTCCGGACGCGCAGGCTCAGCGGCCATGGCTCACGGGCCCAGCCGCTCCGCGGCACGCGGGATCCTCCCGGACCGGGGCACAAACCCATGTCCCCTGCATCGGCAGGCGGACTCCCAACCACTGCGCCACCAGGGAAGCCCTGTTGAATTTCAATAGCATTCAGACCATAGCTATAGAAGTCTTAATAGAGCATGAAATCATGGAGGTCTCAGGGAGAAAGTGGAGACAAATGCATAATTTTATCTCTGAATGATTCCACATACACACCATACAATGCCATTTCCATGCTTGTTAGGTGTGCAATATGGAACACAGTAGAGATCTGCCCTCTCCCTTTCTGTGCAGCTCTCCACCAACTATCAGAGGTGTATTCTGCTCAGGGTCCACTTTGCACATAGGGCGTTTCACCTGAACCTTCGTGGTATGAGCATCCCTATGACACAAGACCAAAATGGGAAAGGATGCAGTTGCATTTCTCAAGCACTGTGAGCATTCCAGTACTAGGCAATATAATAAATACATTTTATCTCAGTGATTCCTCTCAAAAGAGCATATACCATAATGAAGAAACCGGGGCTCAAAAACGGTGTTCTTTGCCCCAGAAAACAGAGCCAATCCACACAAACCTTGGGTTTCTCTTGTAGACTGAATTGGTCCCAACACACAGCTCCACACGGATGTTTTAGAGCTCATGCCTGAGCTCATGTTGCCCCTGGAGTTACATAATTTCCTGTCAAGTGAACATTGACTGACCAGTCAGAAGAGGAAACAAGCAATTCTCTTTCTTTCCAGATTATCATAGGGATTTTAAGTGTACAGATTCTAGAGTTAGACAAACCTGGGTTCAAATCTAAGGTTTGAGACTTGCTACCTGAGTGATCTTAGGCAAATTATTTAATCTTTCTAAGCCTCGGTTTCCACATCTACAAACTGGAATGATCACAGCAAGCATCTCATAGGAATATTTTGGGGAGTTAATGTGTGATGGAATTAAAACACTAAGTAAAATATCTGGCATATGGTGACTGCTCATATACATGACCTAATACATGTTACCTTTTCAATGACTTTCCATTCTACTGATTCTATCATAAATGAATCAGCTCATGTATGATGTGAATTTACATCAAGATTTAATGGGATTTTCTGCAATTAGCTGAAAATTTTATTTCTGTGAGGAAAAATAACTTGGAAGGAACATTACCTCCAATGTCTGTTCTCTCCTTTCCAATTGCTCTTATTTCTCTAGTAAGGAATTGATGGGCTTTTTGCTGCTGGATTTATTTGGACTCCATAACCCTTCTTTACTGCCTTGCTTTGCTCAATAAACCTGAGGGATTTTGTTCACATTTCCACTACAGGGTGTGCAATGCTGTGATGACAGAAAATAAGACCTGAGTTATAATGTAATAGGACCATAACTGAAGAGACATCCTTTCATCTTCCAGAGCCTCAATTTCCTCTTAGGTTAAATGAGATCTATCCTACATATCTTACCACTATTCTGAAGACCAAAAGATACAGTAGTGGTAGTGCACATTATAAAGCTTAAAGTTCTGTAAAAATAAAAGCTCTTTTCATTATTTTTATTGCTGTTATATGGTAAGGGAGAAGCCAATGATCACCCACTTGTTCTAATTGCTAACTCCTATGGTAGGAAATTACTGAAAGAGCACTCACTGGAAAGAGAAAGAAACAGGGGATTGACAATGATGAATCTTGGGGAAATAAATGAGGAAAGACCCACGTACACCTGATTTGGTTAGGTTTGTGCATATTTAATTGTAGAATCTAAAGAAGGAGTGTCAATACCGAGGTGGGGATGTGTTTTTATGAGACCAACCCTTTTCAATAACTATCAGGAAACAAAAACAAGAGATTGTGCAGAAAATAGATGTGAGGGCTCAAAAGAAAGGCATTAGAGAGCAAGTGAGAATAAGACCTGGAGAGAAAATATCCCACCTCCTCTGACATGTGCTACTTCTCATCCCCACCCTCAGTACCATAGCACATGCTCACCATGTGCTCTTGGACAATATAGTCTCTCTGAGCCTTGTTCAGTAGTACACTGGTAAATGTTTTAAAAAAATATGCAAGAGACCTTCAAGATGATGGATGAGTAAGACGTGGAGATAACCTTCCTCCCTACAAATACATCAGAATTACATCTACATGTGGAACACCTACAGAACACCTACCAACTGCTGGCAGAAGACCTCAGACCTCCCCAAAGGCAAGAAACTCCCCACATACCTGGGTAGGGCAAAAGAAAAAAGAAAAAACAGAGACAAAAGAATAGGGATGGGACCTGCACCTCTGGGAGGGAGCCGTGAAGGAGAAAGTTTCCACACACTGAGAAGCCCCTTCACTGGCAGAGATGGTGGGTAGTGCTGGGGAAGCTTCAGAGCCACGGAGGAGAGCACAGCAACAGGAGTGCAGAGGGCAAAGCAGAGAGACTCCAGCACAGAAGATCAGTGCTGACCAGCACTCACCAGCCTGAGAGGCTTGTCTGCTCACCCACCAGGGTGGGTGGGCGCTGGGAGCTGAGGCTCCAGCTTCGGAGGATGGATCCCAGGGAGAGGACTGAGGATGGCTGCATGAACACAGCCTGAAGGGGACTAGTCCACCACAGCTAGCCAGGAGGGAGTCCAGGGAAAAGTCTGGAAATGCCTAAGAGGCAAGAGACCATTGCTTCAGGGTGTGCAAGGAGAGGGGATTCAGAGCACCTCCTAAAAATGAGCTCCAGACACAGGCGCAAGCTGCGACTATCAGCGTGGACACCAGAGACGGGCATGAGATGCTAAGGCTGCTTCTGCAGCCACCAAGAATCCTATGTGCAAGCACAGCTCACAACATACACCTCCCCTCCTGGGAGCCTGTGCAGCCCGCCACTGCCGGGGTCCTGTTATCCAGGGACAACTTCTCCAGGAGAACACATGGCACACTTCAGGCTGTTGCAACGTCATGCTGGCCTCTGCCATTGCAGGCTCGCCCTGCATTCTGTACCACTCCCTCCCCTGGCCTAGTGAGCCGGAGCCCCCTAATCTGCTGCTACTTTAACCCTGTCCTGTCTGAGTGGGAACAGACGCCCTCAGGTGACCTACAGTCAGAGGCGGAGCCAAATCCAAAGCTGAACCCCAGGAGCTGTGTGAACAAAGAAGAGAAAGGGAAATTTCTCCCAGAATCCTCAGGGGCTGCAGATTAAATATCCACTATCAAATTGATGTACCCTGCATCTGTGGCATACCTGAATAGACAAAGAAACATCCCAAAATTGTGGTGGTGGACTTTGGGAGCAACTGTAACCTTGGGATTTGGTTTCTGCATCTAATTTGTTTCTGGTTTTATGTTTATCTTAGTTTAGTACTTAGAGTTTATTATCACTGGTAGATTTGTTTATTGATTTGGTTGCTCTCTTCCTCCTTTTTTTATATACGTAGATTTTTTTTTCCTTTTTCTCTTTTTGTGAGTGTGTATGTGTATGCTTCTTTGTGTGATTTTTTCTGTATAGCTTTCTTTTTACCATTTGTTCTAGGGTTCGGCCAGTCTGTTTTTGTTTTGTTTTTTTTCTTTTTTTAGTATAGTTTTTATTTATTTATTTATTTTGTGGTATGCGGGCCTCACTGTTGTGGCCTCTCCCATTGTGGAGCACAGGCTCTGGACGCGCAGGCTCAGCAGCCATGGCTCACGGGCCCAGCCGCTCTGCGGCATGTGGGATCTTCCCAGACCAGGGCACGAACCCGTGTCCCCTGCATCAGCAGGCGGATTCTCAACCACTGCGCCACCAGGGAAGCCCTTTAGTATAGTTTTTAGCTCTTGTTATCATTGGTGGAGTTGTTTTTTGCTTTGGTTGCTATCTACTTTCCTTCTTTTTTTTTTTTTTACTACTTTAAAATTTTTTATTTTTAATAATTATTTTTTATTTTAATAACTTTATTTATTTATTTTTTTCTCCCTTTTCTTCTGAGCTGTGTGGCTGACAGGGTCTTGGTGCTCCAGATGGGTGTCAGTCCTGTGCCTCTGAGGTGGGAGAGCCAAGTTCAAGACATTGATCCACCAGAGACCTCCTAGCTCCATGTAATATAAAATGGTGAAAGCTCTCCCAGAGATCTCCATCTCAACGCTAAGACCGAGCAGCACTCAACGACCAAACAAGCTATACTGCTGGACACCCTATGCCAAACAACTAGCAAGACAGGAACACAACCCCACCCATTAGCAGAGAGGCTGCCTAAAATCAAAAAGAGGTCACAGACACCCCAAAACACACCAACGGACCAGGTGCTGACCACCAGATAGACAAGATCCAGCCTCATCCACCAGAAAACAGGCAATAGTCCCTCCAACCAGGAAGCCTACACAACCCACTGAACCAACCTTAGTCACTGGGGGCAGACACTAAAAAGACCGGGAACTACAAACCTGCAGCCTGCAAAAAGGAGACCCCAAACACAGTAAGTTAAGCAAAATGATAAGACAGGGAAACACACAGCAGATGAAGAAGCAAGGTAAAAACCCACAAGACCAAGCAAATGAAGAGGAAATAGGCAGTCTACCTGAAAAAGAATTCACAGTAATGTTAGTAAAGATGATTCAAAATCTTAGAAATAGAATGGAGAAAATACAAGAAACATTTAAGGACCTAGAAGAACTAAAGAGCAAACAAAAAATGATGAACAACACAATACATGAAATTAAAATTCTCTAGAAGGAATCCATAGCAGGATAACTGAGTCAGAAGAAAGGATAAGTGACCCAGAATATAAAATGGTGGAAATAACTACCACAGAGCAGAATAAAGAAAAAAAGAATGAAATGAATTGAGGACAGTCTCAGAGACCTCCGAGACAACATTAAAAGCACCAACATTCGAATGATAGGGGCCCCAGAAGAAGAAGAGAAAAAGAAAGGGACTGAGAAAATATTTGAAGAGATTGTAGTTGAAAAATTCCCTAACCTGGGAAAGGAAATAGTCAGTCAAGTCCAGGAAGTGCAGAGAGTCCCATGCAGGATCAATCCAAGGAGAAACATGCCAAGGCACATATTAAGCAAACTTTCAAAAATTAAATACAAAGAAAAAGTATTAAAAGCAGCAAGGGGAAAACAACAAATAACATACAAGGGAATCTCCATAAGGTTAACAGCTGATCTTTCAGCAGAAACTCTGCAAGTCAGAAGGGAGTGGCAGGACATATTTAAAATGATGAAAGGGGAAAACCTACAAGCAAGATTACTCTACCCAGCAAGGATCTTATTCAGATTCGACAGAGAAATTAAAACCTTTACAGACAAGCAAAAGCTAAGAGAATTCAGAACCACCAAACCAGCTTTACAACATATGCTAAAGGAACTTCTCTAGGCAGGAAACACAAGAGAAGGAAAACACCTACAATAACAAACCCCAAACAATTAAGAAAATGTTAATAGGAACATACATATCGATAATTACCTTAAATGTAAATTGATTAAATTTTCCATGCAAAAGACAAAGGCTGACTGAATGGATACAAAAAGAAGACCCATATATATGCTGTCTACAAGAGACCCACTTCTGACCTAGGGGCACATACAGGCTGAAAGTGAGGGAATGGGAAAAGATATTCCATGCAAATGGAAATCAAAAGAAGGCTGGAGTAGCAATTCTCATACCAGACAAAATAGACTTTAAAATAAAGACTATTACAAGAGACAAAGAAGGACACTACATAATGATCAAGGGATCAATCCAAGAAGAAGATATAACAATTGTAAATATTTATGCACCCAACATAGGAACACCTCACTACATAAGGCAAATGCTAACAGCGATAAAAGGGAAAATCGACAGTAACACAATCATAGTAGGGGACTTTAACACGTGACTTTCACCAATGAACAGATCACCCAAACTGAAAATAAATAAGGAAACACAAGCTTTAAATGATACATTAAACAAAATGGACTTAATGATATTTATAGACATTCCATCCAAAAACAACAGAATACACTTTCTTCTCAAGTGCTCATAGAACATTCTGCAGGAGAGATCATATCTTGGGTCACAAATCAAGCCTTGGTAAATTTAAGAAAATTTAAATCATATCAGTATCTCTCTGACCACAACTCTATGAGACTAGATATCAATTACAGGAAAAAATCTGTAAAAATACAACACGTGGAGGTTAAACAATACACTACTTAATAACCAAGATATCACTGAAGAAATCAAAGAGGAAATCAAAAAATACCTAGAAACAAATGGCAATGAAAACACAGTGATCCAAAACCTATGGGATGCAGCAAAAGCAGTTATAAGAGGGAAGTTTATACCAATACAATCCTACCTCAAGAAACAAGAAACATCTTAAATAAACAATCTAACTTTACACCTAAAGCAATTAGAGAAAGAAGAACAAAAAAATCCCCAAATTAGCAGAAGGGAAGATATCATAAAGATCAGATCAGAGATAAATGAAAAAGAAATGAAGGAAACAGTAGCAAATATCAATAAAACTAAGAGCTGGTTCTTTGAGAAGATAAACAAAATTGATAAACCTTTAGCCAGACTCATCAAGGAAAAAAGGGAGAAGAGTCAAATCAATAGAATTAGAAATGAAACAAAGAGAATTAACAACTGACACTGCAGAAATACAAAAGATCATGAGAGATTACTACAAGCAACTATATGCCAATAAAATGGACAACCAGGAGGAAATGGACAAATTCTTAGAAAAGTACAACCTTCCAAGGCTGAACCAGGAAGAAATAGAAAATATAAACAGACCAATCATAAGCACTAAAATTGAGACTGTGATTAAAAATCTTCCAACAAACAAAAGCCCAGGACCAGATAGCAGGCAAATTCTATCAAACATTTAGAGAAGAACTAATACCTATCCTTCTCAAACTCATCAAAAATATAGCAGAGGGAGGACCACTCCCAAAGTTGTTCTATGAGGCCACCATCACCCTGATAACAAAACCAGACAAAGATGTCACAAAGAGAGAAAACTACAGGCCAATATCACTGATGAACATAGATGCAAAAATCCACAAGAAAATACTAGCAAACAGACTCCAACAGCACATTAAAAGGGTCATACACCACGATCAAGTGGGGTTTATCCCAGGAATGCAAGGATTCTTGTATATGCATATCAATCAATGTGATAAACCATATTAACAAATTGAAAGAGAAAGACCATATGATCATCTCAATAGATGCAGAAAAAGCTTTTGACAAAATTCAAAACCAATTTATGGTAAAAACCCTTCAGAAAGTAGGCATAGAAGGAACTTACCTCTACATTGTAAAGGCCACATATGACAAACCCACAGGTAACATCATTCTCAATGGTGAAAAACTGAAACCATTTCCACTAAGATCAGGAACAAGACAAGGTTGTCCACTCTCACCACTATTATTTAACATAGTTTTGGAGGTTTTAGCCACAGCAATCAGAGAAGATAAAGAAATAAAAGGAATCCAAATCAGAAAAGAAGAAGTAAAGCTGTCACTGCTTGCAGATGACATAATACTATACATAGAGAATCCCAAAGATGCTGCCAGAAAACTATGAGAGCTAATCAATGAATTTGGTAAAGTAGCAGAATACAAAATTAATGCACAGAAATCTCTTGCATTCCTATATACTAATGATGAAAAATCTGAAAGAAAAATTAAGGAAACACTCCCATTTACCATTGCAACAAGAAGAATAAAATACCTAGGAATAAACCTACTCAAGGAGACAAAAGACCTGTATGAAGAAAACTATAAGATACTGATGAAAGAAATTAAACATGATACAAACAGATGGAGAGATATAGCATGTTCTTGATTGGAAAAATCAACATTGTGAAAATGACTATACTACCCAAAGCAATCTACAGATTCAATGCAATCCCTATGAAATTACCAATGGCATTTTTCACAGAACTAGAACAAAACATTTCACAATTTGTATGGAAACACAAAACACCCCGAATGCCAAGGCAATCTTGAGAAAGAAAAACAGAGCTGGAGGAATCAGGCTCCCTGACTTCAGACTATACTACAAAGCTATAATAATCAAGGCAGTATGGTACTGGCACAAAAACAGAAATATAGATAAATGGAACAAGATAGAAAGCCCAGAGATAAACCCACGCACATATGGTCACCTTATTTTTGATAAACGAGGCGAGAATATACAATGGAGAAAAGACAGCCTCTTCAATAAGTGGTGCTGGGAAAACTGGACAGCTACATGTAAAAGAATGAAATTAGAACACTCCCTAACACCATACACAAAAATAAACTCACAAGGGATTAAAGACCTAAATGTAAGGCCAGACACTATCAAACTCTTAGAGGAAAACATAGGCAAAACACTCTATGACATAAATCACAGCAAATTCCTTTTTAACCCACCTCCTAGAGAAATGGAAATAAAAACAAAAATAAACAAATGGGACCCAATGAAACTTAAAAGGTTCTGCACGGCAAAGGAAACCATAAACAAGACAAAAAGCAACCTTCAGAATGGGAGAAAATATTAGCAAATGAAGCAACTGACAAAGGATTAATCTCCAAAATTTACAAGCAGCTCATGAAGCTCAGTATCAAAAAAACAAACAACCCATTCCAAAAATGGAAAGAAGACCTAAATAGACATTTCTCCAAAGAAGATATACAGATTGCCAACAATCACATGAAATTATGCTCAACATCACTAATTTTAGAGAAATGCAAATCAAAACAACAGTGAGGTATCACCTCTCACCCGTCAGAATGGCCATCATCAAAAAATCTAGAAACAATAAATGCTGGAGAGGGTGTGGAGAAAAGGGAACCCTCTTGCACTGTTGGTGGGAATGTAAATTGAAACAGCCAGTATGGAGAACAGTATGGAGGTTCCTTAAAAAACTACAAATAGAACTACCATACAACCCAGCAATCCCACTCCTAGGCATATACCCTGAGAAAACTATAATTCAAAAAGAGTCATGTACCAAAAATGTTCACTGCAGCTCTATTTACAATAGCTAGGACATGGAAGCAATCTAAGTGTCCATCGACAGATGAATGGATAAAGAAGATGTGACACATATATACAATGGAATATTACTCAGCCATAAAAAGCAATGAAATTATTTGTAGTGAGGTGGATGGACCTAGAGTGTGTCATACAGAGTGAAGTATGTCACAAAGAGGAAAACAATTACCGTATGCTAACACATATATATGGAATCTAAAATTTTTTTTTTTAAATGGTTCTGAAGTACCTGGGGCAGGACAGGAATAAAGACGCAGACGTAGAGAATGAACTTCAGGACATGGGGAGGGGGAAGGGTAAGCTGGGACGAAGTGAGAGAGTGGCATGGACTTATATACACTACCAAATGTAAAACAGATAGCTAGTGGGAATCAGCCGCATAGCACAGGGAGATCAGCTTGGTGCTTTGTGACCATCTAGAGGGGTGGGATAGGGAGGGTGGGAGGGAGATGCAAAAGGGGGCAGATATGGGTATATATGTATATGTACAGCTGATTCACTTTGTTATAAAGCAGAAACTAACACAGCATTGTAAAAGCAATTATACTTCAATAAAGATGTTTAAAAAATGCATGTATATACATACATATGCTTAGTATAAATTTTACTGATATAAAAGATGTGTAGCATGCATTTTCTAAATAATAATAAACATATAACACTCCTTATTATAGATTCCCTAGAGCCAATTGCTTATCACGGAATACTTTCATTGATTTTTGCCAAATTCTTATACTCACAGCTAATGTGTGGTTGCATTTGACTAACGAGTATAGTTCTGAAATGAATGTTGGTTGATATCAAGTTGACCTTTACAAAATGAAAGTGAAACAATAAAGATATGTGGGAGAATTTCTTTTGTTCATTAGTGCCCCAAGTGACCTTATTGCAGAATCAGATAATGACAGTTTTTGAGGGCTGAAAGGATAGTTTATTAACTTGTGTGCTAGTCATAATCTGATGGCTGTGAACACAATTTTTTTAAATTTAATCTGAATCATTAATATTATCTCCATAAATTTCTTAGTTCTAGATGAGCAACAAAAGGACCTAAGTTATGCTATTGTTTATAACATTTGCTGACTTTTGTGGTGTAAATATTTCTATCGTGGTCTATTTCACGCAACAAGATGACTCCACTCAATGTGGAGGTAGGAAGAGATGCACATCATTACAGCAATCTATAATATTTGCAGCATGCAGCTGCAATAGTTACATATATATTATTAAGAGCATAAATATTAGTAAAATGTAGTAAGATAGGAATTGATGTTTTGAGTATTGCCTTTTTAATTATGATTTCTTTAAAAGTAAGCTTATATTCTTTTTTAAAAATAACGGCCGTATTTAACAATTGACTTGAAACATTCCTGAAAACTAAAAACCCACTCTCATGAGCTAGTGAAAGTTGACTCTGACATGCCACTGTTCCTTAATAGTCCTTCCTATGTAAAAAGGATGATCGTATGTTATAAGATGTTGAGAATACATGCAAAGTACTTGGTACACCGCGTCTAGTTTTTAAAGGTCTTTTTTTTTTTGTTAATTCTTAGCTCTGGTCCATGTTGCATCTTGACTAAGAAGCATCCACAGACCCATTGTGAACTTCCCTCTCTACAGTGTAACACCTTGCTGCATCTAAAAGCCACATACTGAAACCGTTTCTGGTGTAACAGAACATGAATCTCAGACATCACATTAGTGTTTGATGCTGATCGAAAATGACAGATTTTAAACAATTAATAAATCCACTTCTCTTGTCTCTGGAATACACATTTCTGCAGTCATTAGAAGTCTCTCTCTTTAAAGATCAATCTCAAGAACAGGCTTTTTATCCCCACTTGCCTCATTTCACTTTTCCCATAAGCAGCAGTTTAAAAATTCTTCTAAACTGCATTCTCATTATGCTTTTCTCCTTTTCTGCAGACTAGGGTCTTTATTCTCCTTACTCTAAAGCTTTAATATTTGAAATTAGTCTCATAAATTTAAAAAGAACACCCACATGGTTGATTATTTTAAAATTCAATCAAATAGGTTTATTTTATTTTTTTACCCTTTCTTGAGGGCAGTGGGGGAGTAATGGATAAAAGTATAATCAACCCACATAAAATTTGACAAGCAGATATTTTAAAATATTGCCTTGTGGGAGTCCAAATAGCAGATGCTCTTTATTATGACAATCCAGTTCAATTCCCCAACCGAGAGAAAAGAGCACAGCACATTTGAAGACCAGCTGCAGGGACCTGACTCTGTCTCGCTGCCAACAGCAAAGCTGAAATGCAGGATTCCATCCTGAAATAGAGACAAGGGGCTTTGTGAGCTCACACAGACAGAGATTTTAATGACAGAGGCTATTAGGACATCTTCTGTCTGTCTTCCATATGCTCAGTTGAAAAACTGGAGAAAAAGTCTGCATAAATTTGAAGTACCAAACAGCTAAAACCACTGGGCCACTTGTGTTCTTTGATGGTCCCTGGTCTAAGGCAGTTTCTGGTTAAAAGGACGTGGAAAAGTCAGAGCTGTTTGCTGCTTGTTCAATGGGACATTTGCCAATAGAAGTCAAAAGACTAGGATAGAGGGAACTGTCCTTAGATTTAATGCATTTCCAAATTGGAACAAACCAAGCTTAGTGTAGCTGAGCCCAACCTCAGGAATAAGAGCTTGATCTTTTATTCACCAGAGTCAATCTGAAGCTGGCATTCACAAGTAGATACAAGCCTTTGTAGGTCTGTGCAGCAAAAGACATGGATCTGGAAGCAATGTACAAAATCCAAAGGAAGCCTAAGCAGAATCATGATGAGAATGCCACCTGTAATGTGGGATGGCATGAAACCAGTGGAGTGAGGAGACAAAGAAGAATGGAACCCTACTGATTTCAGTAAAATTTATACTACTTTAAAATGATGGGAATTTTCCAGTTTGAACATTGAACCCTAGAGCCAGACGGGAGAGTAGGGATCAGGAAACAATAGTTGAATTAGGTACAACAGGGCAATTCTGTTTCCATTTTCCAATTACAATTTGCAGTTCAGAGCTCACAGAGTTACTTCAGGTACCCAGCATGCTCCTTGGACAGGACCACAGCCCTGTGAAGAAGGCAGGGTGGACCCACGCCTATTTCAGAGGGCAGATTCAGGGTCTACAATATAGGACCAGCCCACAGAGGCCCAAGCTTTTCCAAGAGGTTCCACAGTAGTCAATGACTGGCTGAGAAATTCTTTCCCAGTCTCTGTTCTTTTTCCCAGGGAGAGCTGGTTCCCCACTTTTTCCATCATTCTTGTTGCCTCTCACCATGGACCATACCTCATCTCTAATTTCCTATGCAGACTCCTGGGCCTCTATGCATCTCTGGTCCTGCTTATTGCACCTTCACTAGGATTTATGAGGCACCTAAGCCCTCAAAGCACCTAAATTCCATGAACATTCCTTTTCAGTTCATCTTGTTTCCATGCCAGCTCAAGCAGTTTGAAAGGACCTTGCTGCCCTCCAACTCCATCCCCTTGGCTACATGTCTTACAACAGTCATTTCCAGGTAAGGAAATTGTTGCTTGCACAAGTGTTAGCCAGGCTTTGTGACAGGCCTGGAGTCATATGAAAGTGGAAAGAGAGCAGCCTAAGGGTCAGTTCTTAATGAGCAAATTGTCTAACCTCAAGGGGCCTCGCTTTCCTCACCCAAGAAAGTTAGTGGCTATGGTACAATACAGTTCAATCTTTTTCTCCCTTTAGACACCTTTATTAAACTGGAATATTATTCAGCGGTTAAGTCTCTTTTCATAGATCACATGGAAGAGATTGGTTTAAAACCCTGGCAGCCCACAGTGTCCTCCCCACTCACCCGGGTCCTCCAAAGTACCTCTGCAGAACCCAATGTGAAAACCAAAGAGCTGGGTGGTCTCTAAATTTCTTACATCATGGATATCCGTGATTTCTTGGAGATCACATTAGCAGGAGCTGAGACTCCAAGTGAGTCTTTGGATACCCACCTTCCACCCCAGCACATCTGCTTTGTACCAGACTGCCTCCAGCCCAGACTGCCTCACTGAGCTTGGAGCAGTAGGTGAGTAAAGGTCAAGTTCATACTTTCAGGAGACATATGACAACCACACAGCCTCACCTTGGGTTTGGGGGCAACGACCAAGCTTTGGGCTCCCAGTTCAGATTTACAAGTGGAAGTTCAGAGTTGGCCATTTGGAGGTACCTAATAAAGCACCCCTGGCCTTGGCATAATTCTCCACGCAGTCATCTGAAAAGCTTTGCCCATCTCTGCATCTTTTGGTGGCCTTCCTTCACTTCCTAAAGCTAAAACACCTCTGTATTGCAAGGCTGTTGCATATCCTGTTACCTCAGCATGGAGCACTCTCCTTTTTTGCCAGATAACTTCTGTTCCATCATTCTGGTGTCAGCTCAATTGTCCTTCTCCCAGGAAAGACCTAGCAGACCTTTTTGTCCACATGGAACCAGTCCAGACGGTCAGTTGTTCATGCTGACAATCAAATGCATCTCTCATCCATGGCCCTTAGCCAAATACAGTTTTACAGTTTGCAAGCTTACCTTTGCAAATAATCTGCCTGATTATTTGATAAATATTCAGCTTTCCCTCTAGACCAGGGTTTGGCAAGCTACAGCTCGAGATCCAAGTCCAGTCCCTTGCCTGTTTTTGTAAAGTTTTACCAGAACACATATGTGCTTATTCTTTTGAATATTGCCCATGGCTTCCTTTGCACTGTAATAGCAGAGTTAAGCAGTTGCAATAGAAACTGTATGGGGTCCCCAGAGCCTAAAGAAAAGTTTGCCAATCTTACTCAAGACCATAAGCACCATTAAAAAAAGCGTGTCCATTTTTCCCATCATTTTATCCTCTTATAGCTAACACAGTTCCTGGCATATATTTTGGCTTAATAAATATATGTTTAATGAATGACTCAATGAAGGAATCCACAAACATCATTAGTTGTATGTGTATAATGCAGTCACAATTACACAGTAAAAAATTGTGTCAACAACATAAAAAAAAAGTCCTGGTTTTGAAAGACATTTTTATTTGTTAAATTCTTTATCATTACCAAAATAAGCAAAAACTAGAAAATATATGAGTGAATGATTGTGATATTCAGTGATATTAGAGTTGGGTTGATCAAAATAAAAAACTAATCTGGTAAAGGGCTAAAACATAACATCCTGATCAACCAGCCAAAGCAAATAATTCCACACAAGAGAGAATGCCCTCGAATGGCCAGCCAATAATTTAGCCTTTTAAAATTAGGTGTGTAACTCACAGATGCTAGTTTTTAATACTATTATGAAACATGAGTTCTTCCCAGTTGGTTTTAAAATAGTTTTTATTTATTTGTGGCATAAATGGCCTAAATTACGAATAAAACAATCACACTGCCAATATTCCATGGCTAGGCATGAGTATGTATCAGTTTTCCTTCTGAGGACAAATTACTATATGGTTGAAGACACAGTCTGGCTTTCAACTATAAATTGATATATTAAACACACATACACATACATATCTTTAGTGAGTAGCGTTACGCTTCATTTTTTAAAAAATTTGTTTATACTTGTTTTTACTGCTTTTATAAAAATATAATCAATGTTTGGGGCTGGGATGCGGTGAGGACCTTTTGACCGTATTGATAGATTCCTGCTTGGCAACATCCTCAGCTTTTCACAGCACACCACAGAAATTCATGACAGCGATAAATAGCTAAGTGTTTTCTGTATTCAAGGTCGCTGCCTGGATCCAGAAGAAACATAGCCCTGCTTTCAAATTTGATCCACGTAAAAGATGTAGAAGCCAGCCCTAAGAAAGGGAGGCCATTAGATCAGGAAGCAGCTGTCTGGCTGTCCCTGTTTCTATGCAGCAGCCGTTCCTGGGACGTGCCTGTCACTGCTAAACAATTTCCCAAGGCCTCATTCACTTGGCATTCTAGGAAGAGCCAGTCCCTGTTTGGCATGTCTCAAAAGGCAGGTCTGCACCGCAGTAGATTAGAGCACAGGCTCATCTCAATGCAAAATCTGCTTCTGTCACAGAGTAGCTGCCTTGGGCAGGTGATTGGACTGCTCTGTGCCTCAGTCTCTTCCTCTGTGAAGGTGGAGGAAGTAATGACACCTGTAAATAAAGTGGTAAGAACAATAGCATGTATAAAGTGCTCAATAAAATTGAGCTCTCGTTACAGCTGTTAAATGGAAGTTCTGAGGTGGCCTCCTCCCCTAATTGAGAAACTTCATGAGGATATGTATTTTTTCCCACAGAGTTGGGCTTTGAATCCATATTTGTTCTTATTCGTGTCCTCAGTCATATGTTCAATCAAATTGTTCAAAGCAATTAAAGGGTTCCCAAGCTTTAGTTATTCTAAGAAGCTCCATGCTGAATTCTTTGGTTCTAAAACTTTTCAGCTTTTATTCTAAAATGATTTTCTCCCTTTCCACCCCCCCCCAAAAAAAAGAACTCGCATTTATTGACTACTTAGCTATATGCCAGACCATGAGTTAAGCGACTGTACTTTGCTGATTTGATTCATGTAGTCCTTATGATAACCTAAAAAGCAGGCACTATAATCTCTGTTTGACAGGTGGATAAACTGAGGCTTAGAAAGGTAAGGCATTTATCTAAGGACTATAACAAGAGCAGAATTCAAACCCCAGTCTACACTGCCTGGACTATTCATGTGACCTGGGGGACAAGTGGTTTCTAGTAAATGCTGCCTGCTGTACAAAGTAAATGTCTTACAAGCAGGAGCTGGACAAGTTTAGTTTACTTAATGACTTATTTATCGTCTCCCCCTGGTTTAGCAAGTTCTCTGTCTTGCTCTGTTCTTAGGCAAGAGACAGGCATGCAGGTCACTTCAAATAGCAAATACGGTTTCTATTCAGAAATTGATATATCAAAACTAGATTTCACAAAATTGTTCAGCCACTTTAGAAGTTCCTTACAAAACTAAACACATTCTTATCATACAACCCAGCAGTTGTGCCCCTTGGTATTTACCCAAAGGAGTTGAGAGCTTATATCCACACAAAAACCTGTCCATGAAAGTTTATAGCAGCTTTATTCATAATTGCCAAAAATTGGAAGCAACCAACTTGTCCTTCAATAGGTGAACGGGTAAGTAAACTGTGATACTTCCACCCAATGGCATATTATTCAGAGCTGAAAAGCAATGAGCTATCAAGCTATGAAAAGGCATGGAGGAATCTTAAATTCATATTACTAAGTGAAAGGAACCAATCTGAAAAGGCTACATACTGTATTTATTCCCACTATATGACATTCTGGAAAAGGCAGAGCTAAGAAGACAGCAAAAAGATCAGTCATTGCCAGGGAGAATAGATGGAGCATAGAGAAAAGTTAGGGCAGTGAAAATATTCTGTATGATATTATTATTATGGAGACATGCCATTATACATTTGTCCAAGCCCATGGAATGTGAAACAATCAAGAGTTAAAACTAATGTGAACTCTGGACCTTGAGTGGTTGTGACGTGTCAATACAGGTACATCAGTTGTAACAAATGTACCATTCTGGTGGGGATGTTGATAAAGAAGGTGACTGTGCATGTCTGGGGGCAGGGGTTATGTGGGATATCTCTGTGCGTTGCCCCTAAAGTTTGCTGTGAACCTAAAAGTGCTCTAAAAAATTAGTCTTGAAAAAAATTAATGTGAAATCCTCTCTCTTCCTACAGCTACTTCTCTTTCTTCCATCTTCTCTCTTTCTTCCTCACCTCTTGCAGTCAGAGCATGTATCACTCTCCAAGTGGTCTGCTGAATTTCCTGCTACTAGAGTTTAGCTAGGGGACAGTGACCTTGACTTGGCCTGAGAATGGGGCAGGAAGAGGTACCGACAAGATTCCACAGCTTTCTCCAAAAATCCATCACCAAAATTTTATTTCTGTAATTTCTTCAATGCTTTTATAGCCTTGGACTGGAAAAGGGGACTCTGAAGGGCCCAAGAGTTGTGCAATGAGCTCTAGCTTACTTATTTTGAAAATTCACATTTTATCCTGGAACCTCAAATGGGTGTGCTGTGTCTACTGTTCCTGAATAAAATGTCATTTTTAATATCATGTGAATACACACAACACACAGGAACAGTTTTGTCATTTGCTTGACCCTTGGACCTAGAGGCCCAGAATCTGTCCTAAGTCGTGTTCCTGCTGAGACGTACAGGTTTTCTTCATTGAGCCTGGAACAGCTACAGGGCAGCCCAGCAGGCATCTCCATGCTTGAGGGGCCCTGCATACAGCTTGTTCCAGAAACCATGTGTTCAAATAATAGAGATACTTGGGGCCTGAAGGAAAATGTGTCAGTCTTAGATTGCTTTCCATCCCCGTCCCATATAAATTTAAGCACATGGCTGTAACCGAAAGTGGGGCTCGGCTGCTTGCCACTCAAAAGCCAATAGAGGCAAGGTTGGTGGAAAGGAAAATTTGCTTTATTTTGGATGCCAACAACCAGGGGGGTAAGGAGGGGAGGGTGGATTCCTGTCCGTAGGCCGACTACCCCCCTCCGTCCCCCGCTGACAACCAGGGCGCAAGAGCTTTTATAGGCAGATGGAGGGGCTACATGTAGAAAGAGCACAGTCAGCTCTGACAGTCATCTTGAAATTCGTCATCAGTGGTCTGACCAGCGTCATCTTGATTGCTTTAAGTACAGTTAATCTTCAGTTCTGGGGTTGGTTTGTTTCCATTTCCTTGAGGCCAGTTCTCGGGATTGTGGCAGCTTATGTCACGGCTACAGTCTGGTCATCATGTAGTTAACTTCTTCCACCTGGTGGAAGAAGACAGCTCACAGGATATGGCTCAAAATATTATCTACAGCCCTTGAGGAGGAACTAAAGGTCCTTAGCTATTCCTAATGACTAAACTAGTATTACTTAGTCTCATCAGACAGTTTTCCTTTGTTTTTGCATATTCTCACTTCTCTGATTAAACTTATTCTTTGCCTAAAGTTGACAAAAGGCAGCCTGAGGACACGGGAGGAAAGGACCATAGCGTCCTGCTCTGTTTCATGGCCAGCGGGTGAGAAGGTTTGTGTTAAAAGAACATGTGACAAGTACCCAGAAAAGGAGCATCACTAACGTGTAGATGAAGGACTAGGTGTGTGGCTGTTTCTTTGTGTAGCTGTTAGATGATGCACCATGTTGGCTGCACTTCAGCAAATCCACAGTCAGAGGACAATGGAGCAGAGAAGCATGAAAAGACAGAATTCCTCATATATCTGAAGGGGGGAGCTGCAGCAAGAACAGAGGGTGGCGTCTTAACCCATGAGCAGACACGTCTGCATTTGAACTACAACCCAGGGGCCCCCATGAAGAGGATGACAACATCAGGAGAAGGCAAATGGTTGCCAGGAAGGCTGACTTCCTTAGACCATGTAAGAGATCTACTGGGGCTCCCAGAACAAGCTGGGATGAATTAGAGGGGATCCAGGGTCTACCCTCTGATGCACGTGGGGCCTGATCTAGGATACTAACTGGGACCCCAGTACACCAGGGCTGGTAGGACTTGGATGCCCGGGAAAACCAAGGGCAGACCTATACCATCCTCACCCTTCTCTCATCTTCTCAAGTCCTTTTTACCCCTGCCTCTGGAAAGGATCATCTTCATGGTGGCAAACAGAGAACAGCAGGCCCCCAGGAATGTCTAGAGCCCCTGCTCTTTCAGCCCTTGCATCCCCAGGAACCTGGAGGACAACCCCTTCCGCCTTCCCTGCTTATTCTCAGAAGAGCCCAACTGAGGGTCAGAATGGTTCTTCTAACCTCTAAGGACCCAAGGGGAGAGCTGCAGTGGTCAGGGCCATGCTTAGAGGCACCCAAATAAAGCAGAAAATGACTAACAGCAATTGTACTCCCTTGGGTCGGCTTGGTCCTGGGTGGGATGGGGCCCCCAAACTTTGACCTGCCGGGACATGAGATCAGGACAATTCCTATTTCAGCACGGCCTCAAGTCACGTCCCACTTTTTCTTCTGGTCTGGTGCTAGTCCTGGTTTGGCTTAAGCCTATGGGTTGAGCAAATGTTATTGTGAGGAGCTTAACATAGCCAGAGGCTGGAATCCCAGGGCTGACGTGGAGGTTGATGCTGCCATCAGGCCCTTGAGATAATGCCGACCTTTCTGATGGCTCAGCACTTGAATCATAGGGGTTTCTAACTGGAAAGGTCTATTTTTACCCTAAGGTAGCATTGAGCTTGTCTAGTTCACACCTTTCACTGACATATGAATAAATAATCTAGAGGGATAAAGTGACTCATCCTCTATAACAGAGAAGGTCAGGGCTGGAGCCATGACTCTACCACCTTGGGTAGCTGGGTTCCTCCTCACCACTCAGATTCTGGGGAGGGTACCCTGCAGGGAAGGCTGGGGTTCCTAAACAGGGCTCTACAAGAACGATGGGTTTTCTGAATGAGTTTCTGGCAGTACATTTAAAGTAAGAAAGAAAAACACAGCAAAAACAACTTCTAAATCAAGGGCATCCATTCCAAGTCTCCGGGCCCCAGTGCTGAGGCAGTTCTTGAGGTTTCAGTGAATCAGAGCAAAACAAAAATATTCCATAGCAGATCATGCCGCGTGTCATCTCCAGTGTGTAAACCTGTGGGGTTTTCCATTATTAAACGTGGGCGGCTCAGAGCCTTCTCCTTGGCAGATGATTCCACAACTTAATACAGGTTGGCTCAAGGGGACACTTGCATGTTTAGCTTACGTTTTTCTCTTCCCTAATTTGTTTTATTACTCCCAGACTCATTTCTTGATACCTGATACTTTGTCCACTTATGCGTTTCCTGTCATTAGCCAGAGCCTCGGGAACTTTCATTACTTTCTCCAGAGTGAAGGGGAGTTCACGTCCCTCCTTTCAATTATGGCTGCAAGATGAGGTTGTCATCTTTTGCCCTTTCCAGAAGCAGAACACTCTGCAAAGGATGAGACATTTGTAACAGGATGCCTGGCCCAGAAACACAGTCATAAGGGACCAGAGTGAAGGGGTGACATGGAGGGCGGGAGGTAAAGATAACCAGGATGGCAGCAGTTTCATTCTGCGCCCTGTTCCGTGATTAATGGATGTGCTCTCTGTGGACCAATGAGATGCACATAAATGGCAGCCTGAAGTGATATATTTTTTGTCTCAGCTTGAAAGTAATTTTTATTTAACAAATCATATAAAAATAACAGTTGGCTAACCTTTCTTTTCTGTCTGATTAAAACAAGAAACATCACACTTCACATTATATTATTTTCTCATGTATTTAAATTGTTTTCTTTTTTCCTAATAAAAATAGGCAGAGCTCAGCCGGTCCCTGTCCCTGAAGGGCCCTTAGAGCAACTGGGAAATTGTAATTTAAGAATCATCCGGTTCCAAGTGTAGTCATTTCACTCAGCTTAAATAAGGATCTTTCCATCATTACGTGTTATAATTATGTCACCACATTCTATATAATTCAAATTAGATGATGATTACTTGACATATATTAACATTAATTATGTAACTAGACATAACCATATGTTTATATGTGGCTATAATTACCATCTTTTTTTTTTTTTTTGCGGTACGCGGGCCTCTCACTGCTGCGGCCTCTCCCGTTGCGGAGCACAGGCTTCGGACGCGCAGGCTCAGCGGCCATGGCTCAAGGGCCCAGCCGCTCCGCGGCATGTGGGATCTTCCCGGACCGGGGCACAAACCCGCGTCCCCTGCATCGGCAGGCAGACTCTCAACCACTGCGCCACCAGGGAAGCCCTTTAATTACCATCTTTAAAAACCATACCAAAGGGGCTTCCCTGGTGGCGCAGTGGTTGAGAATCCGCCTGCCGATGCAGGAGACACGGGTTCGTGCCCTGGTCCGGGAAGATCCCACATGCCGCGGAGCAACTAAGCCCGTGAGCCATGGCCACTAGGCCTGCGCGTCCGGAGCCTGTGCTCCGCAACGGGAGAGGCCACGACAGTGAGAGGCCCGCGTACCGCAAAAAAAAAAAAAAAAACCCTACCAAAAAAAAAAAAAAAATCCTACCAAAGAAGAGGGAAGTGACAGTTTTTTTAAAAGAGAGAAAGTAGTAAGGAGAATTATGTTCAAATAAATATATAAAATTAAAATTAAACATATGGAGGAAAAGCAAATAATTGGAATAGGCTTTCAAATTTGCATTTGTTTAATTATCCCGGTTTTGTGCTTTTGTTTGTAAAAATCATTATTATAAAATCATGAAAGTTCAAAATAATCAAGTAGGTCAGCCATGATCTCGCTACAACATGACTCCTCCCCAGACCTAACTCACATCCACATAGATTTGTGAGCATCTGTGATTATAACATCTCATAACATTTCAGTTCTGTTTTCTTATTTTGGATCTTAGTTCCCCGGCCAGGGATCAAACCTGTGCCCCCTCCAGTGGAAGAACAGAGTCCTAACCACTGGACTGCCAGGGAATTCCCAGGTTCTGCATTTTTATATAAGTCTGTGACTTCTTCTCGTTTATTGCTTAGTCTGCATTATGCACAATATCAACAGCAGTATGACATACTCAATCAGTACTGAGCCTGAAATAAGACTGCCTGGTTTTGAAATGCTCTGCTACTCATTAGCTTTGTAACCTTGGTCAAGTTGCTTAACTTGTTTATGCCTCAGCATCCCCATCTGAAAATGGACAATGATAAACATCTACCTCATAATGTTACTGTGAAAACTAAATGGGTTATTATATGCAAAGGGCTTGGAAAATTGCACATACGAGGAGTCCAATAAAGGTTAAGCAGTATTATTGTTGATGATGTTTCTAGCCAGTTGAGAACCACAATTTACTGGATCCTTTTCCTATTTGGTGGCAACATGAATGTCTCCTGATTTCTGATATCAGTAGGAATGCTTAGATTTATATTTTTGTGCATATAACTTTTCTTTGACTTTGAATTTTTCAGGGCAAAATTATCAGCTAAACATTTGAAATACACCCGTGTAAAGCACTTCTTATAACCCTATCTCAGCACAGTACCCAGCTTGAAAAAAAAACCATCAGCTCAGCATAGAAAAATAACTGAAAGAGGTATAAATGCTTACTGCATTATTTTTTTAATATCCTGTTAAAAAGCAAAGCTTATTATCTTCTTTTCACAAATCCATGTCTCTCTCCTCATCCACACATATACTTACCACCAACTCAAACTCTCTTCTTCGAATTCCAATCTTCCTCCCCCTTTCCCATCTAATTCCTTCCATAGAAGCTTGTGCTATCATCCCCTAACTCTCCTGTCAATGACTTTCTAATCTTCCTAAATCCAGCTCTTACCTCGCCTGAATCTATTAAGAGGCCCAGAGATGACCTGCCAAAAGCTCCCTGGAAACAGTCAGAGTAGGGAAAGTTGAGTGGGGAAAAGGGTATTCTTAGCACAGAGAAAAGAGGTTAGGAACATTCATTATCTATCTATCTACCTACCTATCTATCTATCTATCTATCCACACATACATACATATGTAACATACATTATATAAGTACATACATACAAATTAGGTTGCTGTCATATATTTACTGCTAGTTTTCTATATTTCCAAATTGTTTTCTTAAAGTCTTATGCCAAGTGTCTAAATTACTAAAAATGTAAATCAGTATACCACAGTTCATCACAGTAAAATCAGCATTATTTAGTGGTCATTAGGTACAAGGTGCTACTTCTTAGAGTAACTCTATTGGTTTCCTATTGATTTCAATTCTCTACCCTCTCCTTTGGGCTTCTCAGAGCAGAGACATCTCATTTATACCCGAAGAGATGAGCAGAGTTTAGAATGAAGGCTTCAGCTCACTGACTTCCATAATGAGACATATCTGAGGTACACTTTTGCATCCTCATTGTGCCACTGGAAAGCACACAAGTGGACATGCAGGACGTGTTTATAAGCCAGACAATCTCAGGGGCGAGGTGTGCTGGGACTTCAGCACAACTGATGGCAGGAAACAGGAAGGAGAGGGTAGAGCGTGAGCTGGGCATGAGCTAGAGAAAGTACGAACTCCAGGGGATGACTTTTATGGGGAGCTAAACTATCCAAAAATTTGCAGTGAGCTCAAATATACTTTAGGCAGTTGCTCGTAATGACAAGAAAGGGAGACCCACACTGATGAAGGTTTCGGCAACAAAGGAGCGCTACTCTGTCAGAGTACACAAAGGAAGCATCAGGCAGGGGGAAGTCAGGCTCTCAGGCTCTGGTCAAGCCAGCCTGGGTTTAGAATAAACCTCTGGCAACAGGAAGAAATTAAAATTCCAGGCATGGGAATTATATGGTCCAGTCCCATATTGTCTAGACTGGACCAAAAGGGCAGAAATAGAGAAAGAGGAAGACCACTTTTCACAAGACCCTCCATGATCAGGTGCCACCACCTGGCCAGCTCATCTCACATTATGGTTTCCTGCATTTGCTCATTCACTGCTAAGCTCCAAGGACAGGGAATCATCTTCTTTTCCTCAAGGGGATATCAAGTCCTTCACTTAGCCTCTCTAGAATGTTCTTCCTTCTCCAGTTCCTCTTCTAAGTAATTCAAAACTGAATTCCTAAAAGCCTTTCCAGCTTAGTTTATTAGTTCATTACTTCATTTATTCAATAAATTTGTCATATGCCTACTATGTGCTACGCACTGAGGGAAAAGTGATAAAGAGAACAAAGCCCTGCCTTCACTGGGTTTATGTTCTAGTGGAATAGACAGATATGAAACAGATAAATCCATATAAGTAAACTAGAGAGTTATAAATTTTATGATGAAAATACAAGGGATTATAGCTGAGCAGTCCAATAGAATCTCCTGCAATAATAAGAGTGTTCTATATCTGTGCTTCCCATTATGGAAGCAGTAGCCACAAGTAGCTACTGAGCATGTTAAAAAATGTAGTTGGTGTGACAGAATTAATTTAGTTTAGCTTAGTTTAGCTAATTTAAATTTAAATAACCATAGTTGGTTAGTGACTACTATATTAGACAAGACAGCTCTATAGCATCATAGACTTCTGTTGTGTAGGACTTAATACCAATTTGTATTTCATATTTGCCTCTGTAATTCCATGTTTAAAGCAGGAAGCATTTATGTCTTGTCTGTTGTTGATTCATTAATGCATAACATTTCACCTTGTACATAGTAAGTGCTCAATTGAAAAAATTAAATGAATGATGAAAAGTGAAAACATAGGAGACATAAGCAATGCGTCAGTTCCTCAACAAATGGAAATGAGATTATTTCCACACCTCTCAAGACAGTGGACTAAATTTGCTACCAAATTCCCTGTTCTTTAACAAAGGCAAAATAGGACTGGGCCCATAATGGACATTGTTGGTGACTTGGGAGGGAGCCACAAAGAAGCCAAGATGTGATTATTGTGGAGATATTTTGAGCTAAGCCTGGAGTGTTGATTTGGTATGGGTCCAAAGAACTCTGTTTCCTACACATATCCTAAGAATGTAGGATTCCAAGCGGTACCTGCTCTGAACTTCTAGAACTTCCTTATTCTCTGAGCTTGTTTTGTTGCAACAATGCAAAATGCGCCTACCTGATTAGGCTGTTCTAAGAACTGTAAGATATTATTCATTTTGCTTACCAGATAGTAAATAAGCCCTTAATAACTTCTGGCTACTGTCTTTTTTATTCACTTCTCCCAGTGTTTACCCTGACATCCATAATTTCAAAGATTCTTAAGGAATAGCTAGAGTTACTGCCAAATAGAATCCTTTCTGAGCTGGAGGTATCTTTCCACACAGTCATATTCACATAGAGATCTAGAGTTTCCTTACTATTACCGTACAGAATTACAGTGTATGGGGCAGGCTGGAAATATTCTTGCTGATGCATCTATTTTTTGCTTAACTCATCAATTTCTGTCTTTGAAAGTGTTTTCAGTCTTTAAAGTAAAACCCTAAATGATGAGACTTTAAAAATATTAATCCGAGTGATTCCTTGAGAAGTTAAAATTGCATCCGATAAATGTTCCACTGTTACTTTAAGAGATATTCCAGAGGATGTGAAAACACTTCGTGGTTATTAACTCGCATCAATAAATAATGAAAGTTTTTCCAAATAAATGAGTCTTTAACTTTAGCTGCTTCACATTTCCAATCCAGGTCAATTCTGCAATTATATTTTCCACTCTATATAAATTGATGCCCATGGATATTTCAATGAAGAGGGAGATATTACTCATCACAATGATCCTAACACAATGTTGATTTCATTCTTTATCAAGAGCTGTTTTTGTTATTGTCTTAAGAAAGAAACTCAGTGTCCAGATTTGACATTTTAGCATCACATTTCTTTCAGTATCTCCTTTTCTTGATTGCCTGGATCCAAGACTGAGGGCAGATGATTGTTGATCTGCTTGTGTATAGAAGGTAATTGCTTTTGACACTTCATTTGTACTGTTGTCAGATCAGATCACATTACAGCTGTGACTTCCTCTCTGGTCCGTACATTGGGGAAATGTCTGGTTGTTCCCAGCTTTACCAGCTCACTGCTTTAAGGTGTCCAGCTCTGAACTCCCAATAAACAAGCTTGGCAATACAAACTCTGTCCTCGTTTTTACCCAGAACTGCATGTCTGGACCCTATGACCCCACGGTCTCTCCTAACTGAAGTGTGTATCAAGAATGGATACTCAGGGGCTTCCCGGGCTTCCCTGGTGGCGCAGTGGTTGAGAGTCCGCCTGCCGATGCAGGGGATACAGGTTTGTGCCCCGATCCGGGAGGATCCCACGTGCCGCGGAGCGGCTGGGCCCGTGAGCCATGGCCGCTGAGCCTGCGTGTCCGGAGCCTGTGCTCCACAACGGGAGAGGCCGCAGCAGTGAGAGGCCCGCGTACCGCAAAAAAAAAAAAAAAAAAAAAAAAAAAAAAGAATGGATACTCAGGCTTGATAATGGTCTGTTAACATTCTAAAAACACACCCATAGTCCTACAGCCTTCTGAAAGGAGGTTTCATGGTTTCTTTTGACACGAGACTGCTGGACAGCCTTTAGTGAGTGAAAGGTTATTGCTGCACATGCCTAATTCCACCTGGAAAAATTCAGAAACCAGAAGGATGCCCTACAGATCATGGGGAAAATGCCCACAATATGCAGCCTTGTGGAAGGATTAAGACATAGACTTTGGAGCAAAAACTACATGGGATTGAATCCTGGCTGTACCACTCAGTATATGCAAAAGCATTGGTAAATTGTTAAGCCCTGTCTGACTCAGTTTTCCCACGGGTTAAATAAAAGTAAGAATAGTGTTTAACCCATAGGGTTATTAAGAGGATTCCAAGTGCCTGCTCTTAGTAGGTGCTCAATAGACATCTCTGTTAGAGACCTGCGGTTTCAGTTTTCTATTTCCACCACTCCAGCCCTTAACAACAATTTATTGTTGTTATTTGAGTATGTTATCAAGAGTTGTCACTTCTCATGAGTTTGTGAGTTGCCCAGGTGGCTCCTCTGCTGGCCCTGCCACAGCTCATTCATATAGCGGGGGGCTCAACCCTGGGGGATTGCAGGACTGGTTGTAACAGCTGGGTCTTTCCCCGTGTGGACTTTTCTCCTGGTCTCCATCACAGCACAGTTGTCTCAGATTCCAACAAGGGAGAAAAGAAACTGCAATACCTGTTAAGTCCAAGGCTCAGGAGTTACACAATAGCTCCTGAAACAAATTCTCTTGGTCCAAGTAAATTCCAAGGTGAGCCCAGATTCATGAGATGAGAAAAATCCCATTTTTTAAAATAGATGGTGTGGCAAGATCACATTTCAAAGGGCCTTGCACACAGAGGAGGGTGGAATTATTGCAGCCACCTTTGTAAACAATCTACAAAACCTCAGTTAGTACCAAGTCTCCTTTTTCCATCTATGCTCATAACTATGTAGGTAGCTGAAAACTAAAGACTGACCCATAGAGTTGTAGCATCACCTCTACAGGGCGCGCATTCCTGCCTCCCTCTCTTTCACTTGCTTATTATAGCCTGGCCTTTGCTATGGTCTCTGCAGTTCTTCATGCATTACCAATAATTTATGCAGCTAGAGCCACAGCCACTTCTCAGTGTGACTGGTGACCAGAGTCACAGAGTTGATCCCTCACCTAGGGTCAGACCCCATTATTATCAGGGCTTGAGCCCAGGTCTCCTCATTGCCTATATCAGCATCTCTTCAGCACGAACATAATTATCTCCTTTGCACACTTTTATTTTCTCTCTGAGAAAGATTTTTCACAAATTCAGAATTGATAATAGAAAGTAATAAATAGAAATTGAATCTGAGAGTGGGACCAAGTCCACTACTTTACCCACAGGGAAATAGACATGGTTGGAGAGTCAAAGAATGTTGATTCAATTAAATGCACACCTAGGTTTTAAGAATCAGGGAACCACTTGTGCTACCCTGATTCTTGCATATTCTTGCTGTGGTGCCACCATTTAGATTTGTGCTGCTTGAGCATTAAAGTGATTGTGAATCATGTGGTTTCATTATGATGCTGTGATTTAGCCATCACCTCAGTTTCAGTCTGGAACAAGAGAATGATTTGAGATCATAATATTAGCATATACGTAGAACTTTTGATCTTTAAGCATCTTTAAAGGCATTAGGAAATTAATTTTCCCGGAACTCTTAGGAAGCAGGTCATTATTTTTACAGTTGGAGAGAGTGAATCTGACTATGTACTTGACCTACAAATGCTACCCAATGGAACAATGCCAGCTCAAGCCGGAGTTCTCCTTGTCACTTTTGGTTCATCAACACATCCGTCACAGGACTCTCAAGTGTCCCCAGATGATTATGATGAGATTTCATCTCACCAGCACTTATGGGAAATATTTCTTAATATACTCAGCACTCTTTAGAGTTCTAATTGGGTGGAGGGGGAAGTTGAAGAAGAAATTTTAAAAATTAGATAGCAAGAATTTTAGTGGGAACATGATATTCCCATAGTATCAAAATATCACTCCATGGATTACGTGTTAATTATGCAAGAAAAAGGTTTCTTACAGTGGATAAATCCAGTAGGTACCACCTGACCAAAAGATCAAGTAAAACAACAGGGAAAACAGAAATCTTGTGCCCCTATTGGTTGCAATGAGAAAAATCCAACATCATCTATGTTGCACATTTTGAAACAGATAATGGAAGTAGAATTTACAAACTATAAAATTTATCCAATTTGTTATTCAGTGATTTTTAGTAAATTTATAGGGCTATGAAACCATCAACACGATCCAGTTTTAGAACCTTTCTATATTCCCAACACAGTCCCTCCAGACTGTTTGCAGTCAATCTGTGGTCCCACCTGAAGCCACAGGCAAAAACTGATCTGCTTCTATCTCTACAAATTTGAATTTTCTGGTTATTTTATATAAATATTTAGAACATACAATATGTGATCTTTTGTGCTTGACTTCTTTCAATTAAAAACAATAGTTTTGAGGTTCACACATGTTATAGCATGCATTAATATTTCATTCATTTTTATTGATGAATAATATTCCATTGTATAGATGAACCATATTATTGTATGGATACCATGTATCCATTTAGCAGTTGATAGACGTTTGAATTGTTTCTAGTTTTTGACTATGGTAATACTGCTGTGAACATTTATGTATAAGCCTTTGTGTTAACATATGTTTTATATGTTTTCATTTCTCTTGGATAGAACTCTGGGAGTAGAATTGCTGGGTGGTATAAGTTTATGTTTATCATTTTAAGAAACTGTTATTCAAATTGGCTGGATCATTTAATATTCCTACCAACAAGATAAAGGATCCTTACCAACACTTGTTATTGTCTATTTTATTTTTTTATTATGATTATCCTAGTGGATGTGAAGTGGCATCTCACTGTGGTTATGATTTGCATTTCTCTAATGACTAACGATTTTGAGCATCTTTTCATGGGTTTATTGGTTATTTGTACATATTCTTTGGAGAAACATCTATTTAGATTCTTTGCCCATTTTTTATTTGCGTTATTTAGCTTTTTGTTGTTAAGCTGTAAGTGTTCTGTATATATTCTGGATACAAGTTCTTTATCAGATATATGATTTGCAAATATTTTCTCCTAATCTGTGGGTTATCTTTTCAATTTCTTAATTGAAGTACAAAAGATTTAAATTTTATTGAAATCTGATTTATCAATTTTTTCTTTAATGGTTTGCACTTTTGGTGCCATGCCAAAGAACTCTAAGCCCAAAATCACAAAGGTTTTCTCTTGTATTTTTTTTCCTAAAAGTTTAGATCTATAAAATCAGCTCTTATATTTGGGCATTCCATTTGGGATTATTTTTATGTGGTATCAGATAAAGGCCTACTATTGTGTGTGTGTGTGTGTGTGTGTGTGTGTGTGTGTGTGTGTGTATAGTCAATTGTCTTAGCACTATATGTTGAAAAACTATCTTTTCCTCATTGAAATGTTTTGGCATCTCTGTGAAAAATAGGTTGTCCAACCCCTTCAGAATGGGAGATAATAATTGCAAATGAAGCAACCAACAAAGGATTAATCTCCAAAATTTACAAGCAACTCATGCAGCTCAATATCAAAAAAACAAACAACCCAATCCAAAAATGGGCAGAAGACTTAAATAGATATTTCTCCAAAGAAGATATACAGATTGCCAACAAACACATGAAAGAATGCTCAACATCATTAATCATTAGAGAAATGCAAATCAAAACTACAAGGATATATCATCTCACACTGGTCAGAATGGCCATCATCAAAATATCTACAAACAATAAATGCTGGAGAGGGTGTGGAGAAAAGGGAGTCCTCTTTCACTGTTGGTGGGAATGTAAATTGATACAGCCACTATGGAGAACAGTATGGAAGTTCCTTAAAAAACTAAAAATAGAACTACCATAGGACCCAGCAATCCCACTACTGGGCATATACCCTGAGAAAACCATAATTCAAAAAGAGTAATGTACCACAATGTTCATTGCAGCTCTATTTACAATAGCCAGGATGTGGAAGCAACCTAAGTGTCCATCAACAGATGAATGGATAAAGAAGATGTGGCACATATATACAATGGAATATTAGCCATAAAAAGAAACAAAATTGAGTTACTTGTAATGAAGTGGATGGACCTAGAGTCTGTCATACAGAGTGAAGTAAGTCAGAAAGAGAAAAATAAATACCATATGCTAACACATATATATGGAATCTAAAAAAAAAAAAAAAAAAAAAAAGGTCTTGAAGAACCTAGGGACAAGATGGGAATAAAGATACAGACCTACTAGAGAATGGACTTGAGGATATGGGGGGGGAAGGGCAAGCTGGGACAAAGTGAGACAGTGGCATGGACATATACACACTACCAAATGTAAATTAGACAGCTACTGGGAAGCTGCCGCATAGCACAGGGAGTTTACCTCTGTGCTTTGTGACCACCTAGAGGGGTGGGATAGGGAGGGTGGGAGGGAGGGTGATGCAAGGGAAGAGATATGGGAACTTATGTATATGTATAACTGATTCACTTTGTTGTAAAGGAGAAACTAACACACTATTGTAAAACAGTTATACTCAAATAAAGATGTTAAAAAAAAATAGATAGCTAGTGGCAAGCAGCCGCATAGCACAGGGAGATCAGCTCGGTGCTTTGTGACCACCCAGAGGGGTAGGATAGGGAGGGTGGGAGGGAGGGAGACTCAAGAGGGAAGAGATATGGGGACATATGTTTATGTATAACTGATTCACTTTGTTATGAAGCAGAAACTAACACACCATTGTAAAGCAATTATACTCCAATAAAGATGTTAAAGAAAAAAGAGTAGTAGTAGACAATGGTGCCCATCTTTACTTTCTTTCTTCAGAGGAATTTTGTTTATGTTTCACCAAGAAAAATATTTTTTCCTAAAGCTTGTGACTTTTTCATATTTGCAATGGAAACTGCATATCCTCTTTTTCTTGGAAAGTTATGAGGGTGGGAGAAAAATCATGACTCTGCTGTTTACTATCCATAAAAGCTTAGCTAAGATTTTAAAAAATAATAATAATAAGTTATCCATAAATTTAAAGGTTTGGTTTTTTAACTCTCAATTATGTTTATTTGATCTCTGTGACTATCATTGATCTAATACAATATTATCTTTTTAAAAATTTACAATACTCGTTTTTTAATTTACTTAATTTCTTTTATTTTTGGCTGTGTTGGGTCTTCATTGCTGTGAGAGGGCTTTCTTTAGTTGCTGCGGGTGGGGGCTACTCTTCATTGCAGTGTGCGTGTCTCTCGTTGCAGTGGTTTCTCTTGTTGCAGAGCACGGGCTCTAGGTGCGCGGGCTTCAGTAGTTGTGGCTTGCGGCCTCTAGAGAGCAGGCTCAGTAGTTGTGGTGCAACATGTGGGATCATCTAGTACCAGGGCTCAAACATATTTCCCCCGTATTGACAGGTGGATTCTTAACCACTGCGACACCAGGGAAGCCCTACAATACTCTCTTGATTGCTATATCATTATTGTAAGTTTTGAAATCAGATAATATGTCTTCCAACTTTGTTTTTCTTTCTCAAAGTTGGTTTTATTATTCTAGGTCCTTTGTATTTTATCAATACAAAATATCCCTCTTTGTCTCTAGAAATATTTCTTGTTACAAAGTTTTATTTATCTGATATTAATGAGCCATTTCAGTGCTCTTATGCTTACCACTTGCATGGTATATCTTTCTCCATTATTTTACTTTTTATCTAAAGTATTCTTTTTTAGACAGTGTACAGTTGGATTTTTTAAAATTCAGTCTGACACTCTCTACCAATTATGTTCAGTTCTTAGTACATTCACACTTAATATATTTATTGGCATGGTTGAATTTACATCTGCCACTTTGCTACCTGTTTTCTATTTATTCTTTGTCTTTTTTGTTCCTCTGTTTCTGGTTTACTGCCTTCTTTTTGTTAAAGAAAAATTTTTAGTGTACAAATTTAATTCATGTCTTGATTTTTAAACTGTATTTTTTAGTTTTTTCTTAATGGATGCTCTAAGGATTACAATATATATCTTAACATCCCAATGTCTTTCAAAATAATACTTATTTTTGGTAAAATATAGAAAGTTTACTATATCTCTTGTTCCTCTACCTTCCTTTTCTGTTATTACTGTTATATGTGTTATATGTCTATATATTACAAATCCAACAATACAATGTTATAGTTGTGCTTTATACAACACAATATAATTTATATTTATAATTATATAATTATGCCTTTTTAAAGACTCTAAAAAATGAGAAAAAATAATTAAAATATGTTTACCTATATATTTACTGTATTTATTGCTCATTTCATCCTTTGGATATGAATTTGTGTCTGGTGTCACTTTGTTAAGGCTGAAGACTTCCTTCAGTATTTTTTTGGTAAATCAGGTCTATAAATGGTAAATTCTCTCAGTGTTTTTCTGGGGATGCTTTTATTTCACCTTCATTTTAGAAAATATATTATTTTGCTGGATATAGAATCCTTAATTGACAAAGTTAACTGTTAATCATATAGTTGTTCCTCTGTATATGATGAGTGACTTTTCTCTCACTGCTTTTAAGATTTTCTTTGTCTTTGTCTTTTGTTTGACTATGTGACATCTATATGTGATTGTTTTTGTGTTTTTCTTACATAGGATCTTTGTACTTCTTGTATCTACAGACTAGTAATTTTATCAAATATGGACAATTTTCAATCACTAGTTGTTCAAATACTTTTTCTGCTTCTTTCTCTCTCTTCTTTTCTTCTAAAAATAACATTATATGCAAATTGTTATTCTTGATGTTGTGCCAAATGTTTTCAAGGCTCTGTTTAGTTTTCTTTATTCTTCTGCTTTGTGTTCTTTAGATTGAGTATTTTTTATTGATCTATCTTTGAATTTAATGATTCTTTCTTCTGCCATATCAAAATTTTTGTAGATTCCCTTTACTAAGTTTTCCATTTTAGTTATTATAATATTCATCTAAATTCTGCTAAATTATAGAAACTTTATTCCTCTATATGTCTTTTCCCTCCACTATCTTTTATGCTACTGGTTTCATATATTATATCTCTATAGATGTTTTAAACACAACAATACAGTGTTATAACTATTGCTCTATACCACCTTATGTTATACACATATATTTCTCTATACAACCTAAATTTCCACTTGGCTCTTTTTTATTTCTGTATCTTTATTGAGACTTCCTAGCTCTTAAATCATTGCTCTTATACTTTCCTTTAATTCTTTAAATGTTGTTTCCTTAATTTTTTGAACATATTTAAAGTAGCTGTTTTGTAGTCTATGTCTGAAAAACTCAATATCTGTGACACTCAGACTGTTTCTATTTACAATTGTTTCTGAAATATAGTCACACTTTTTTGTTTCTTTGTGTATCTTATAATTTTTATTTGAATTCTGGACATTCTAGATAGTATACTGTTTCAACTCTGGATTTTGACTTTTTTCTCTGAGAGTTGTTGTTGTTTTGCTTTGCAACTTGAATGGACTAAATCTTTGAACCCTACCACCCCCCTCCCCATATCGTCACTAATGTCTCTGCTCCATTTACTTTTAAAAATATTTACTTATAAGTTTATTTATTGAGCCTGACTTCCTAGTACTATGTTAGTGTTCAGTCAATGATTAGTCAGCGGTTGTGCTCAAACACTTTAAGCCAGTAAGTCTCTCACTGTTTATTGATGGATATCTGTATGAGAGTGTAGGTATTCAGAGGAGGAGGAAGTTATGGCTGTTCAAGCAGAGATAGAAGATATTGTAGGGGAAAATTTGAAAAAGGAGTTAAGTGGAATAATGATGAGAAAATGTGTCAATTCAGAAGTAAGATTGTATGTTTTTAGGATGGAGAGGAGTCCTACATGTTCAGAGTATAGAATAAATGTTACAGGATGGGTGGGAAACAAAATTTATGAGGAAGAATGAGGAATTAAGTCAAAGAATTCTATGTGTTTTCAACTGTGGGAGTTGAACCCAGAGGCCTGATGAAAGGGGAGGGGGTAACACGAAGAATTATTTGCTGTAATTTATTTTGTGGAAATACTTCCTGATAGAAAATGAGATCATCAGTATATTAAAGATGATGGTACTAATAAGACTTAAATGCTGAATAGGAGAAAGAGCATAATGTTCAGTGATGTGGAAATGGGACTGAGAAATGAGGAGAAAGAGTCCATACTTCTCTCTGTCTCTCTCTTTGCTTCATTTTATCAGAAGAGTAGTGATCCTATGAGTCCATAAAAAATCCAGGTCCCTATTAAGAAATAGAGAGAAAAATAATTTTAGGGTAAAAGAATATTTGTACGTAACAAAGAGGAATTTTAAAAATCACAATAGAAAGTTAACAGCTAAATGTTTAGTTTCTTGGCTATCATTAAAACTTGAATTTTTCAAAATAAATTTAGTTTTCACTCTGTCCCATATGAATGTAATCAATTAACTCAGCTTCCCATATGACTTGTCACTTGCTCATTATGTCTCTTTCTTATACATGGGAATCTCACTCAGTCATGGACTCATATTACTGTTGTCATTTTCAGGAAAGCTTTCCCATGTCAAGTTAGAAAAACCTTCTCCAGCTCAAGGCAACATAGACCACAAAAATCTGTGTTCTCCCAGAAGTTATTCTCTCTAAGTCACCCACACATAAGTTTATGGATTGACTATAATGGGAAGCAGAAATCTATTAGATAACTGTAACAGTATTTTCAAGGTAGTTCTTAAAAAATTTGACTGGTATATATTTTATATATATTGAATTTTGTATATGCTGTGTGTTTCATGCAAAGATTCTAGTATATGTTCAACAAAAAAATAATAACTTGCACAATAAAAATAATGATTTGTTCATTGACACTGATAACTCATTCCTAACATCTATAACTTTTCTTCATCCAATCCAATTTAGATACTGTTTAAGACTGTGTTGTCTACATAGGTGAATATATCACAGTCCCTAACTTTGGGGAGCTTGGGAAAAGAATGTTCTATGAAGTGAAGATGACAGGAGTGGTTATTAACAATATGTATAATTTTATATATTTTTTCTTTTTTGTGTGTGTCCATAACCAATTCTTAATATTTATAATAGAACTGAATATAGTTAAAAGATGTGGTCGTAACAGTTCCTGGTTAGAACATTGACACAGTACATCCACCATTCAGGGGATTACATTACAATCTGGTCTCTATTCCATTTCTGGTTTATTAAACATGTGAGAGTCATGTAAAACACTAGAAGCCAACCACAGGTAATGGCACATCTCATATTTAGTACAACCCAGATCTCCTGCCTGACATGTTGCTCTCTGCTTCTTCAACTCCCTAAATATATGACCCCTACCTCTGTATTTTAGGTTAAATATTGACATGTGGTCCATCTCTTTGACTGAGTGATCCATTCAGAATCCTATTCTGAATTACTGACCTTAGATTTCTACTTGACTCTCTACTTTGTAAGGACACTTGAAGAACTGCCCATGGTTTTAGGTAAAACTTGACCTTAGTCCTGACTCTGTGGAGCACATGACAGACTGACCATCACCCTTCCCTGACTCTGTCAGTCAAGTCAGGGCCATTCAGAAAATGGTAGAGATTCAAGATTATTGAAATATTGTAGTTTGTCTGTGGTAGATATCTAGAATCAATGTTTAAACATACTAATGCACCAGTCCATTGCTCTTTAGATGGTGGTGATCCTTTAAGACTATTTATGTTCTATTTATGAAAAGGAATTCCTTTTCATCCATGGTTGATGAAACAACCATCAAACATCATTTATAATTCCAGTTATTAAGGTTTTCCATTGTAACTAGCCAGTTTCATTTAGATTTGTAAATTTAATAGAATTCATCTGCCACACCTAGCCAATCCTGCCATATTTGCCTTCCAGTAGAAACAATAATCAATTTGCCTGCTTTAGGTTCATGAATTTAAAACCAATTTGTCACAATATCCAAAAATTAGTAATAGAAAGCCAGTTAAGTTAGAAAGATTAAATAAAGTTGATTCTTATTTAGAGGCACTCTAAAACTCTTTCATGAAAACACATTTTTCTGAAGTATAGGCATTTTAATAGAGAAGTAGATACTCTGTCCTTTATAACCCCCAAAATTTTCTTTCCCATTATACTTGGTGAATTGTGCCCTCAAAGCGTGAAAATTCATTGTAATTTTAGTATAATCTGTGTGAGAGAGGCAATGCCTAATGTAAGCCTATGGGGGTAGGAGTGAGGGCTTGGTATGGGGATCATTCTCCCAAATTATGTCCAAAGCAAGAAATGTTAATTATTGTCATTAGTCAATAACACTTAGGTTTTATATTCATTGCCTTGGAGAGATCTGAGAAAAGAAAACTGAGTGGTCCTTTAATTATGGAAAATATTTTCCTTTTATAATTGTCTAAGAGAAAAAGAGTACATTAAAAGCTGATGAATTGGTTGTCCGAAAACAGGTGAGGTAGGAGAAGAATAATATCTAATTCTTATAGAATATATACTATGAGCCAGAAAATGTTTTAGATACTTGTACATGTACATATACTCATGTAATCATACAGCAACCTGTGATGTAAGTATAAATATTACCCTCATTTTACAGGTCTGGAATATATTCATGAAAATGTAAAAATAATCATAATAACAACGTTTATTGAGCATTTACTACCTAGCAGGCACCACGACAATTGCTAAATATAAATTAACTCTAGGTCTCAGTGTATATTTATTAGTTAAGTACTATATGGTGTCTACTGTATAGACCAGAAAACCTAGATTTAGTGATGTTAAGTAAATTGTCCAATGATCAGCAAGCAGTAGAGGCTTTGAACTCTTATAACCGTGTAGCTGTCTTACACTTAATCATTTTTCTGTACTGTTGAAAGAGAGAGAATTAGACTTAATATTTAATGAGAGTTCAAATGTAGGTCAAACTTATATGTGACAAAAAT
Organism: Kogia breviceps; assembly: GCF_026419965.1. Lineage (NCBI taxonomy): Eukaryota > Metazoa > Chordata > Mammalia > Artiodactyla > Physeteridae > Kogia > Kogia breviceps. Next base: position 118,928,037 of record NC_081312.1, on the reverse strand, counting down.
AACCTCTATGTGTTATAGGACACAAAAAGTGGTCTCTGTTAAAAAATGTATATTTATATATATTTACTTTCATTAAAACACTTTTTTACTCTTTAACTACTATTAGAAATTTATTTCTATAGAGTCCTGTCCCCTGTTTTGTTGAGAGCACATTTATGTTAAACCTTGAGTGGTTAATACTTGGGATAAGGTATTTGCCAACTGAGAATGAGACCCTGGCATAATTAAACACAGGACCAGGGGCTCTGGGAAATAGGTATGGAAAGGCCCAGGAAATAAACACAAATAGGAAAGAATGGACAATTTCTGGGTCTTTGGTAGTCCCAAGAAAATGAAGAGTTTCTAGTACAAAGTACAAACCTCCTTTCCTATCTTTAGCCTGGCTGCTAAGCAGTTGGGTCCCATCTAATTACTTAGCTTATCTTCTTCTCTCCAAGCCATGTGGATTCAATTTTCCTCATATGAGTTTGCTGAGAGCAAAAGCAGAAATCCCAAAGGACTACTTCTTAAACAAAAGGAGATTTATTACTTTTAACTGAAAGGGTATTTGTTATAGTTGGAATTGTGTGTGTCAGCTGAAAGGATGAGGGTTCTGGCTGTGGACTGGAAGACTATAGAACAGCTCCAAGGAACTCTTTAACTTCTCACTGTTTTTCAGTTGTCATAGATGTAGCATCTGACCTCCAGAGTTCAAGCTGGAAAGGGAAACTAGAGGTCAGGGCTCTGATGGCGTGGTGACACATATACCTATAGGCCCTGACCCTGACAACCCCAACCAGTTCCTTCATTGTCTTACAGCTCTGAAAGGCTAACTCTGTTTCCATTGATAAATCCCAGCATGTGGAATTTTGTTCTTCCAGTCCCTGGGAAAGAAGTAGAGGGTGGGGATGCAAAATCTTGGCTGGATTTCAGGTAGCAAGGAAAGTCTGGGATTAGATGTTCTTGCTATGAACTGAACTGTGTCTTCCCAAAATTCGTACATTGAATCCCTCACCCTCAATGTGACAGTTGTGGAGATAGGGCTTTTAGGAGGTCATAAAAGTTAAATGAGGTCATAAAGATGAGATTCTAATATGATAGTATTTCTGGTTTTATAAAAAGAAGAAGAGAGAGAGAGAGAGATCTCTGCATGTGCACATACCAAGAAAAGGCCATGTAACAATACAGTGAGAAGGTAGCAACTTGCAAGACAGAAACAGGGTCCTTACCAGAAACAAAGCACACTGGCAACTTGATAAAATTTGAAATCATGAAATAAACAAGTTCACTCAGGGAATTGTTGTAGATAGAGAAGAAATGAAGCCCAGAGATTGCATCCCCAGCTGTTCTACAGATCAAAGGTCAGTAACACAAGCAAAGAAAGAAAAAATGACAGAGGGGCATCAGATGGTGAGATGGAAGGAAAAGCAGTAGAGAGGGGTAAATGGATGAAAGAGCTGCAAGGAACAGAGAACAGTGAACTCTGTCAAATGTGCTGATGGGCCAGGTAGGAAGGACTAGGAATTCACCAACTCATGCAACTGACAAGAGCATTTTCAGTGAAGATTAGGGGGCAAAGAGCTGATTGGAGAGGGTTTAAGAGATCATGGGAAGAAGAAATTATAAATAGCAAGTAAAAATAAATTTTAAGTGTTATTATATAGGGGACGAGAGGATTGACACAGTCATTGAAGGGAGAAATGGGGTCAAGAGGGGTTTTTTTATTTTTTAATAGGGGAAGTGAGAGTAGGTTTCTTTGTTAGTGGTAGAGAAAGAGATGTGAAAGCAATATCCTTATTTCTGTGATTATTTGGCTTTTGCTAAGAGCACAGAAGTTTCAACCCACGGTAACTGGAAGGCAGGCTGAGTCTGAGGGCTGAGGGCACAGATAGGTGGGTGAGGTGGAGACACATGCAGAGAGCTTCCCCTTTTATTGCTTTTTTTTTTCCTCAGAGAAATAGGAGTCAAGGTCATTTCTTGAGAATAAAGACTGGGCAGAAGTGTTGTGTTCTGAGGAGAGAGGATAAGGTCCGACATACGAGCAAGAGAATGAATGAGTTTCAGTTACCATTAATTGATCTGCTTGAGGGTGATGGTCAGGAATTTGATGTCACCAGTAAAGCACTTTTTATTAGCATTTATGTTTAGCTAGTTTTACCTGTAGGATGATAACAGTATAAAAGGACTCAGTAGTTAAACAACTTTACAAATGATAGCACACTGTGCACAAGAGAGTATAATAACTTTCTTGACAAGGTGGTGCAACACAGTTGTCACCACATAGGAGGTGTATACTCCAGGAATTTGCAAGACTGCATTGGGGTTGAAGGTAAAGCATTGAATTTCTAGATATTTTCATTTTATCAAGTCTTTTAAACATTTCTAATATGTTATTTTACAATATCTATATTATATTATACAATCACACATGCTTATAACTTTAAAATAAATAGGGAAACAGCAGACTTGGACAACACTATTGACTAAATAAACCTAACAGACATATACAAAACATTTTATTCTACAGCACAGGACACACATTCTTCTCAAGCACACACATTCTGACATTCTCCAAGATAGATCACATGCTAGGTCATAAAAGAAGTCCTAAAAAATATAAGAAGATTGAAATCATCCCAAGTATATTTTCCAACCATAATAGAATGAAACTAGAAATCAATTACAAAAAAAATGGGAGATTTCAAAAATATATAGAAATTTTAAAACATACTCTTGAATAATCATTTAGTCATTGAAGAAATCAAAAAGGAAATTAGGGAATATCTTGAAGCAAATGAAAATGAAACCATAACATGTCAAAATTTATGGGATGCAGCAAGAATAGTACTAGTAGGGAAATTTATAGTGATAAATGCTTATATTAAAAAAGAAGAAAGATCTCAAATGAACAACATAATTTTACATCTCAAGGAACAAGAAAAAATAGGACAAACTAAGCACAAAATTAGCATCAGGAAGGAAATAATAAAAATAAGAACAAAAATAAATGATATAGAAAAGAGAAACAATAGAATAATCAGCAAAACAATATAGAAAATAGAAAAGCAATCAAAAAAATTTTTTTAAACTAAGAGTTGGTTATTTGAAAAGATAAACAAAATTGACAAAACCTTATCAAGACTTGCTAAGAAGAAAGAGAAAACTCAAATAAATAAAACCAGAAATGGAAGAGGAAACGTTACAACGGATGCTACAGAAGTACAAAAGATCATAAGGGACTATTATAAACACTTAAACTCCAAAAAACTGGACAACTTATAAGAAATGGATAAATTCCCAGAAGCATACAGCCTACCAAGACTTAAGCAGAAATGGAAAGCTTGAACATACCAATCATGAAATTGAATCAATAGTTAAAATCCTCCCAACATAGAAAAACCCAGCCAAACGCCTTCACAGTTGAATTCTACAAAATCTTTAAAGAAGAATTAATGCCAATGCTTCTTAAACTCTTCCAAATTAGAAGGGAGAATACTTCTGGGCTCATTTTATGAGGCCAGTGTCATCCTAGTACCAAAGCCAAAGACACCACTAGAAAAGAAAACTGTAGGTCAATATCCCTGATGAATGTAGATGAAAAAAATCCTTAAGAAAATATTAGCAAACCAAATTCAACAGCACATTAAAAGAATCATACACCATGACCAAGTAGGACTTATCCCTGGGATGGAAGGATGGTTGAGCATAACACAAATCAATCAATGTGATATGCCACATTAACAGAATGAAGAATAATAATCATATGATCATCTCAATAGATATAAGAAAATCATTGGAAAAAATTCAATGACCTTTCATGATAAAAACTCTCAACAAATTAGGTATAGAAGGAACTTAATACAATAAAGGCAATATATGAAACACACATAGCTAATTTCATACCTAATGGAGAAAAACTGAAAGCTTTTCCTCTAACATCTGGAACAAGGCAAGGATGCCACTTCTATTCAATATTGTTCTGGAGGTCTTAGCCAGAGCAGTTAGGCATGTAAAAGAAGAATAAGAGTAATCCAAATTGGAAGGGAGAAGTAAAATTATCTGTTTGCAGATGGCATGATTTTAAATGTAAAAAAATCCTAAATACTCCACACATACACACACCCACAAACTGTTAGAACTAAAAAAGAAACTCAGTAATGTTTCATGTTACAAAACCAACTTACAAAAATCAGTGGTATTTCTATACACTAACAATAAACTATCCAAAAAGGCAATCATGAAAACAATCTCATGCACATTAGCATAAAGAGAATAAAATACTTAGAAATATATTTAACAAAGGAGGTGAAAGACTTGTACATCAAAAACTATAAAACATTGATAAAAGAAAATTTTAAAGTTACAAATAAATAGAAAGGTATCCCACACTCATGGATTGGAAGAATTAATATTGTTAAAATGTCCATATTACCCAAAGTGATCTCCAGATTCAATGCAATTCCAATCAAAATCCCAAAGGCCAAAATCTCAGAAATAGGAAAAAAATATCCTAAAAGTCATATGGAACCAAAAAAAGACCTGTGCCATTTTGAGCAAGAAGATCCATGCTGGAGGCATCATACCTCCTGATTTCAAAATAAATTACAAAGCTAGTTCTCAAAATAGCACGGTACTAGAGTAAAAACAGACATAAAGACTAATGGAACAGAATAGAGAGCCCAGAAATAAACCCATATATTTAGGGTCAACTGATCTTCAACAAAGGTAAACTGATAATCCAACTAAAAATGGGCTAAGAACTTGAATAGACATCTCTCCAGAAAGAGCACACAAATGGCCAATAAGTACATGAAAAATGCTCAACATCACTAGTTATCAAGGAAATAAAAATCAAAGTCACAATGAGATATCACTTCATACCTGTTAGAAAGGCTATTGTCAAAAAATATTATAAGTATTAGTGGGAATGTGGAGAAAAGGAACCCTTGGACACTGTTGGTGGGAATGTTAAATTGATGCAACCACTATGGAAAATAGTTCGAAATTTCCTCAAAAAAAATAAAAATAGAACTACCATATGATCCAGTAATCCCACTTTGAAGTATATGTTCAAAGGAATTGAAATCAGGATTTTAAAGAGATATCTACACTCCTATGTTTATTGCAGCATTATTCACAATACCCAAGACATAGAAGGATGAATGAGTAAGCAAAATATGGTATACGCATTCAATGGAATATTATTCTGCCTTGAAAAAGAAGGAAAGGAAATCCTGCAATATGCAACAACATAGATGAACCTGGGGGACATTTTGCTAAGTGGAACAAATCAGACACCAAAGGACAAACACTATATGATACCACTTATATGAGTTACCTGAAACAGTGAAATTCATAGAAGCAGAGAGTAGAATGCTGTGTGCCAGGGGCTTATGGGAAAAGGAAATGGGAGGTAGTTTGACCCAAAGATACAAAGTTTCAGTTTTACAAAACAAATATGTCCTGAAGATCTACTGTACAGAATAAGGTCTTTAGTAAACAATACTGTATTATATACTTAAAATTTTGCTAAAATAGATCTTATATTGTGTCCTTATCACATGCATAAAATTAATAGTAAAAATAATAATTAAAGAGGTTGGGAAAAAACTTTTGGAGAGGATGGATATGTTTATGGCATAGATTTCAGGGATGGTTTCCCAGGTACACACCTCCAAACTCAACAAGTTGTATATATTAAATACATCCCTAGGAATACTACATGTGTTTTCACTTGCCATTAGTGATCAATTATTTTAAAGATAGTTTAACATCCTGGATTTAACAGAGGAAATATGAAGTAAAAGAATAATGAAATATAGGACTCCTGGTACAAATATCACATCTTGGAATACAGCTGTCATTTCTCCGGTCTAACATAAAAAAATTAATATGTAATGAAATTTTTTTCTTTGCTTACAATTTCTTCCTCTGATAGAGTTTTACCTCATTTCTTCGTTCCCTTTCCATATAACCTTATAATTTTCCATTTACAAATATGTAATTTTAAAAAATTTCTATCTCCTTTAAGAAATAAATTTAATTCTATGAAGTTTTATATTAACATGTCTGTTAATATATTGGAGAATTAGTTAATCTATCAATCTTTTTGAAGAAAATGACATTTCTGGGAATTTATTGGATTTTCCAAGCAAATTTTGTATTCTTATCATGACCCTGTTTATCTTATTCTCATTGGTTTAAAAGACCATGAATGTCTCTTAATTTACAGCGCTGAATTTCCTTTTGTTTTCCCCAGGGTCTCATTTCTCCCAAACAATCCCTTCAGCTGCACACCATTGAGCAAGAGAGACACTACTGATAATGGAAAGATCCACAGTGAGGCTGGCTGCCTGCCTTGTTTGAGGAAATCATATTGGACCATCCTGTTAAACCAGATGTCCTCCACTAATCCACTTATACAACTATGGTCCAGTGAGCTCCTATAAGAAAATGATCAAGAGCCTGGACCTAAATAAGGAATAAATACTTGACTCACAAAGTAAACCCTCTATACTTAGGTTTTTAAGATATGCAAAACTAAAACATTTTTAAAGTCATGATTTTCCTGGAGACTTTAATTGTATAATATCTTTCTTTTCTTGATCTCAGCCATCTTTATTATAAACCAAAAGATCCAATTTGAGATTTTCCCTAAGGTTTTATTTTCTATGCTTGTTAGAGGTGGGGAAATGAAAATGGCAATCTGTGATGGTTCTTTAGATTCAAGAGCCTTATAAAAAAAAAATACTGTGCTGGGGCTTCCCTGGTGGCTCAGTGGTTGGGAGTCCGCCTGCCGATGCGGGGGACACGGGTTCGTGCCCCGGTCCGGGAGGATCCCATATGCCGCGGGGAGGCTGGGCCCGTGAGCCATGGCCGCTGAGCCTGCGCGTCCGGAGCCTGTGCTCTGCAGCGGGAGAGGCCACAGCAGTGAGAGGCCCGCGTACCACAAAAAAAAAAAAAAAAAAAAAAAAAAATAATGTGCTTTTTTTTTTCTTCCCTTTTCCCCAAAGCCAGAAGAGAAAACTCTTTAAAACTATTAAAGGATAATTTTTAAGAGATTGTATAATCGTGCCTCTTGTACAGATATAAAGCAAATACATGTCAAAGGCAGGTAAAATGTTATCACTAGTTTAAAGGAGATCTCAAAGAGCAGAGACGTATGTAGGGAACTGGGAATTCTGAAATGAATTTACAAACTGATGCAAAACTGGTCTATCTACAGGACAATAATCAGTTGCATTCCATCAGACATGATTGATTTTCAAGAATTATTTGCAATATTATCAGTTTTATACAACTTAAGAGAATTGTAAAATTGTTCGAAGACAATGAAAGGTTGAGATAACTTGGATGGATGAGCGTGACAGGACTCTCATTCTTTTTCTGTTTTGGCTCATTTCAAAATCTTACGACTTTTTCCTTACTAAACTAACCAACCTTAATATCTTAGAAAAATTATAAGTATACACATATATATATACATATATATTTATATATAGGATTCCTATGGAAATTCCTTCTGAAAGGTTTTCTACAACTACACTACTCTTTCATAAAAGGCAATAAATATTGTGGCAGAGTTTTAGTTATGAGGTGATGAGTTTTGCTGGCATGTGAGACTTCAGGAGTAGTATATAGACCATCTTAATTCCTATGCAAAAGAGTAAAACGTTCCTAAGTAATGCAAGATCATTCTGTTAAAAAATGTACATTTGCAGACTTCCCTGGTGGCACAGTGGTTAAGAATCTGCCTGCCAATGCAGGGGACACGGGTTCAAGCCCTGGTCTGGGAAGATCCCACATGCCACGAAGCAACTAAGCTCGTGCACCACAACTACTGAGCCCACTAGCCACAACTACTGAAGCCCGCGTGCCAAAAGCCCATGCTCCACAACAAGAAAAGCCACTGCAATAAGAAGCCCGTACACCACAATGAAGAGTAGCCCCAACTTTCCCTAACTAAAGAAAGCCCATGTGCAGCAACGAAGACCCAATGCAACCAAAAATAAATAAATAAATTTATTATTTTTTTAAATGTACATTTGCAATCACCTCAGTTATTTTTAAAAGTAGTCATTTAGTTATGCTTATTTAACAGAAGGGAATGCTGGTCTAAGACCAGCATATGAATTCAGTCATATTGGAAAAAGATTCAGTTAAGAGGGACGATAGAAAAGTGAAGCAATATTTACTGAGCAGTAAACTTCGGCTAAGTGCTTCACAGATCACATAAATTTGCATCTAAAAAAAGCTATAAAGTACTATTTTCTTTATTTTATAGAATGAGGAACATTAAGTAATTTAATCAAGGGATAATTGGGATTCAAATTCAACAGTTCTGATTCAAAACCCCATGTTTCCGTCTGCTCCCAAAGAAGGGGTAGAAAGACATGGTGACTGAGGATCAGATAAAAGCTTCTCACAGGTTGAGGTAAAATAATTAAATCATAAAATATCAGAGCAAAATAAACTTCTCTTAATGGCTATGTTCCTGAGAAGCAAAATAAAGATATTAAAGGCAGATGGGCTCTGAGGAAATGTAGATGGAGACCAGTGCTCCCTGTGTTCTGGTCCCCCTCTCCCATATCAACTATTTCCTAGGAGCCCTAAGGATCCTCAGAAAACAGTTTCAAATACTGAGTTCATCCATTCTCATCAAAGACACCTCTATGTTAGAAACATATTTTCTGATTCCAAAGTTGGTGCCTTTCCAAATAATCCATGTTGTCTTTACTGAAAATAAGAGTTGCACATGAGCCAGTATTTTAATTTCAAATCCAGTGCTGTAACCAGACAGCCCTCAGATCTGATTTAGGGGAGACCTGCTCTTCCGTGGTTTTCTGAGCCCATCCATGTGGAGTTAGGAAAGCATTTCCCAGCTTCTTTTGTGGACAATCTCCATGTAGGAGGCCATATTAGGAGAGCTCTATGGGCTGCATAAAGAAAGAAAGCCAGCTTGAAGTTACAGTCCAATTTGACTAGGGACAAAGGTAAGAGGCAAAAGATAGGATGAGTGAACAAGAAGCTTAATCCAGGAACACAGATGTGATTGACAAGCTAGAACATGTCCATTTGCCTCCTGTGTCAAATCTACTGAGGCTGTGGTGTTTGCAGCTAGTCATGTACTTCAGGAATCCAAAACAGACTTCCAAATACCTCCAGACATATTAGCAGCTGCAAGAGCATCAGTCAGTCTAGGTTAGGTTATGCTTCAGAAACATATAATTCCCCAAACCTAGTGGATAATACAACAAAACTCAATTCTGAATTATAATAGATGTCCAGTGCAGATCATCAGGGGGGGTTTGCTCATTGTGGTCCCTCAGGGACCCAAGCTGATGTGCTCAATATCACAACATGTACTTCTACCATCTCCACAGCAGTGGGAGGGGAATGTGGCTCTTAAGAATTTGTTCATATGTGACGCACATCACATTAGTCCTTTCATTAGCAAAAACAAATCACATGGCTATACCCAGCTTCAGTGGGGACAGAGAAATGCTGTCCTCCCATGTACCCAGAAGGAAAACTGGAACAACCCAATGACCACTGCCGCACCAGGACCAAAAGCACAGTAGAACTTTGAATTTGCATGGTATGCAAATGCATACTTTTCTAAGTGTGTTATGCTTTGTGCCTCCTTAATTCTCTTTTGTGCATATATTTTCTTTAGTCCCTAATGTTTCTCCTTTTCTCAGGATTTCCCATTTACAACAGACTTCTTCACCTATGGCACCAATCCCATCTTATTCCCCAGTTAGTCCTGAAGAAGACTGGCCACCTCTCACTGGAATTACTCTGCGGACACTGCCAGAGTAAAGGACATTGCCCAGGCTAGAAGCTTCCAACTCTCTTCCCATCCACAAATTTGGACTCATCTGACCTTTGGCACTGAATGTATCTAGCCTGACTTTGCACAACCCTTAGTTCACTGACATTTGAATTCTTCCTTCAATCCAAAACGGAGGTCCCCACAGATCCTCAAATGTCCTGACATCCTCCATTTCATCACCGGTCTAGTGTTTAGGACTCTGAATGACTCATAGCCACGTATTTAGATATAATACTTCACAGTTTTCTCCTAATTCTCAGACCTGGTAAATTATGACACAGATGTTTACATAGATAGCAAATATAGTTTAATTTCCCAATGGGTTGGTGCTGAACTGTGAGTGTGGGGCAAGTGTCTACCTGACTGATATCCTCAGCATCTTCTCCTTTCCTCCCAGCCCCCACTGCTTCATCCTGCTCTCCTCCAGAGCATGGGGGTAAAGGAGATGAATAAATGGACGGAAGAACCATGAAGATGAGGCAGGTACATGATTCCCCCAACACAGGACTACTCCATTTAAATTATTTGACTGTTTCTTTTAAAGTTCTCAAAATTCCTTGGAAGAAGGTTTGAAGAATTTAAAATCCTCACTCTCTCATTTCCTTACATTTGCTCAATGTTACTGAGCTCACTTGTCAGTGTTTATTTTAGAAATTTACTTGGAAAAGATGAGGCATGAGAATTGGTTGACCTCTACATGAAAAAATGTATTCTTTGCAATTCTTTCAATTTGTCCCTTTAGAGCATATACTTTTGTCCCAACACCTATGGCCTAGGGCCCATACTGACACCTACGATGGAAGAGCAGCAGAGGAGGAGGCATCCCAAAGTCTTCACCTCTGAGAGAATTTTGGAATAGTGTGAGTCTATTTGGGAGTTTGCTGGAGATCCACCCCATCCTACCTCCAGGCCCCACTTACCATTTGCCTCTACCTCTATAGGGGTGATTTCTCTCTGCTAGAGTTTCCTACATGAAAAATATGGTATATTGGAAGCACTCTGGTATCTAGTCTCAGTTCAATTGCTTACATTTAATGCAAAAATTGGGCAATCTTTGAAACTCCTTGAACCTCAGTTTCTGCATACATCAAACGTGGATAATGTTCCCCACCCCCTCCACTCTTGTTCACCTTAGCAAAGAGGTTATTCTGCTAACACTTAAGATATTAATAGCCAGGACTTAGTGAGCATTGTGCTGTTAGATTTCATTCAATTTTCACAATACCATGAAGTAATTATGACGATTGGTCCCCCTTTTAAAAGGAGGAAGCTGAGAGTTAGCACGGTGCAGTAGTTTGTACAGTTACAGAGTTGGTAAGCAGTTGAGCTAGTAAGAGCCATACATTCTATTCACTCTGACTCTAAAACCCAAACTCTTAATTATTAGGAAGTTCCACTCAAATAAGCCAACAGACTAGTTCAAAAACTATAGGAATGGCTCCACAAGTATGATAATTGCTGTTCTCTGTAGTGTACCCTCATATCAGGAGAAGGGAACTTGGCCTCCAAGTGATAGTGGGGGTTGGATGAAATTGGAAAGAAGTAGCAGGATGTCATAGGCACCTAACTCAATCTGAGTTAATCAATTCTGATTGCTAAACTGTGACTTTTGTCACCCTGGAGTAGTTGTTTGTAGTAGAGGTATTAGGCAGCCATGTAGGGGGAAGCTGGTCTCAAAAGGCAATGACAAAGAAGCAGACAGGCAGAAGGTGGCAGAGATGAGACCAGGTGACAAAGGAAAGAAAGAGTGGAGAAATATGCTAATGGCTTCTACATCCATACATAGTCCCTTTCGAAGGTCAGAGTCACTCTCTGTGTTTCAGGACCATAAACTAGCCCTAATTCCTCCCCATATCTTGCTCGAGTTATTTTGAGTGTTTTTGTGTTACTTTATCCAAAACTCAACATCAGCCTCTCAAAACAACCCTATTTTCACCCCCAAACTCATATTCTAGCCTCTGCTATTCAGATGTTCTCTTCAGGTTGTCGTTGGTCATTTTGGTTGATTATTGGAACAAGTAAATTGTCTTAATTTTACTGAAAAAATAAACTGGTTGAGATTACTAGCTTTGGATTCAGACAGACCTGTGTATAACTCCGAATCCATTTCTGACTAGCTGTGTAACCTTGAACAAACTGTCTGTTAGAGCCTCAATTTCTTAATGTGTTGAAAGGGAAAGCAATAGTAACTTCTCTATAGAGTGATTAGGAAGAATAAAAGGGAAAATGCATAGCATGCATATCTTGGATGGTAGAGCATAGCATGTCTTCAATAGCTAATAGCCATTAATATAATAATGCAATTTTTAGTTTGAAATGATGTTTCTAGATTTGGGTTCTGGAAAAGTCACTCCCTTTGCTCATTTCTAAGCACTGGGTAGGTGGAGACCAGTGAAATTGTACTTCTTGGCCAATTTCATTATTCAAAAACATTGATCAGAACTCAGTCATTTTAGGATAAAAAGCCCTGACTGTCCTTTATTGTTGAAAGCACTATCACCCTTGCTGGCTTAAGGCTAACCTGATTTCTCCACTGGGAGGGCTGCTTTTTGCTTGTAAAAGGAATATCGGCTGCCGGGAACTCCTCAGATGCTGTCTTCACTGCAGATAACAATAAACATCTGCGGGGAATGTGTTAGTTGGTCTTGATCCTATAGTCATTTTCTGCCTCATGACTGAGCCAATGCCAGGTAGACAATGTCAACAAACAGACAACAGTGAGAGCCATCCTGATATAGGGCAATAAAGAGCTTTGGCCTTGGCTTGCTGTATTTCTACTCAATCTCATTGACAGATTAAAGATTCCCCCCCACACGTTTCAATCGCTAGGTTAATATATATATGGGCGTTACTTCACTGACTTTGTTTATCACCCATCTGCTTAAGAGATGGAAGATGATTTACTGCTTTGAAGAGGTTTATTTAAAAACCACTTCCTGGAACCAGAGAGAGCTGCAATACCCCAGCCAGATCTCTAAATACAGGGTTGAATGCCTGCTTCCCCTATTTTATAGTTTCCCCTCATCCTTTGTTGGGGCCAAATGTTATAAATGTAGCCCATGATTTTATGCATGGGCAGATTATCAACTGCTGAGGACCCATGGCACCTTTCCTATCACTAATTAGATGTGTGACCTGTGACAATTTACCTAACCTTTTCGAGCTGTGGTGTCTCTCTTAAAATATGGGGATGGATTTGCTCTGTTGCAAATAAGTGAGGATTAAAGGTTATGAATAGCTATAGATAATGACTAGTGCATGGTAAGATGGTAAGTGCTGACAAAAAACGTTGTTGTCATGATGATGAAATGACAGTCGTGCTGGTAATGTCAAGGAGCTTAAAGTCCTCTTATGCAGGGGATTGGTGAGACATTTAGAAGACACCTGCCCCTTTTAGGCCATGAGTAGCAGTGCAACAGTCTTTCAGCTCCTTCTACCCTCATGTCCACGGCTGCCCCATAAACTGTGCACCTGCATCTTTGTGAATTCTCCTAACTGGAGTTCTTCCAACTGAAGTTGCACCCATGACTTGGGTCCTTGACACTTGAATCAAAGTCTTATTTTGTTCTTAATTTTTAAACACAGTTGGTCCTCAGATTCTAGCTAAATGAAACATCCTACATGAACCAAGGTCTTCCAAAGCCACTCATACAGGCCTCTGCCAGAGCTGGTGAGGGACTTGGCTTGGAAAAGCCCATAGAGAATTCCTGGTGGTTCTCCAGGGAACACGGCAACCTGTGTTCGCCCAGCCCTGTAGTTAGATAAGAGAGGTACCTCGATGATTCTCTCCTTCTTCTGGAAAGCTATCACTGGATGCATCTTCTTCACGTAGTCTGAAGGAGGATACAGTGAACACTCTTCAGGGGGGAATTCAAGAGGAAATAGTGGCATTGCCCTTTTGGGAGACTTTTGAATTACTACTATACAGTAATAATCTTTGTTTGAAATTTTCAAGTTTCAAACTATAAACAGATTCGTTATAATCATTTTGGAAATCCATTCAAAACAGTATTTACGAATTCATTTTCAGAGGTCAATGAGGAAGTCTAAGCTACAGCAGCTATACCCACTATTTCTATTTCTCTAAGTTGAAAACTGATCTCCATATTCAATTTCAGATAATTATGAATAATTCTGTATATCCAGTAGCATACTGCCAACCTCAGCCTTCCGTGCTTAAGCTCATTATTTGCTAATGATTTTCTCAGCCACGAAACTCCTAAAATTCCCTTGAGTTATGTTTTATAAAAAAACTCACAGGCCATGCATTCCATTTGTTCAGCATCTGTGCCGGACAACATCTGGAGCCTGAGGAAATTCCACTGCTCGGGGTATGATGCATAAATGAAATTACTTTTTCATGCACTTCAGAAGAGATTCAAGAGCATCCTTCTGACCAAACAAGCCCTTTTGTTCTCTTCCAGCAAGTGTTTCTCATTAAAAATGTCATATCTCTAATAAATTGTCTTATTGCCCCTGCAGCTGGGCCTATTGTTTTCACAGTTTTGTGCACTCTCTGATTCTCACAGGGAACAGAAAGCAAGAAAAAAATGAGATTTCCCCCCCCATTCTGTCTGCATGAAATGCTTTTTGTATTTGAGTGAAAACTTGTCTTTTATAGAAGCCCTCTATGCTCTCAATAGTCCCTGCTTTTGGCAAATTGTCCTCAGACACATCCTGTCAGATTTACTTTTCCTATCCAGATATTGGATAGTGGCAGTTTGCTGCTAGTGATTTCAGCTCAGTCTGAAAAGTGGCATTTTTTTTTCCCTAGTGATTTATTTTTTGCAAGAAAATATTCAACATGGCCAGTCTTTAGTTTGCTATAAGAATACAGCTTCAGGGAAGACAAGAGCAAAGAAATTAACTGAAGACAAGATAGAGGATGGGAGATGTGTGTGTGTGTGTGTGTGTGTGTGTGTGTGTGTGTATGTGTATAATCAGCGGTTCCTTTAGAAGCTACACAGAAGTGTTAGAACAATCTTAGAAACAATAATCCAAACTGTGTCCCAAGTTGAGGTATGAAAAAATATCTGGTTTTTGTATCTCTGGTCACAACCAACCTTGAACGTGAAGGGTTCAACTATTATTAATTTCTTTTCCCCACAGTACTAACTCCCCTCACAACTGGCTTTTATCCACCAGGTCACTGGAGCTTTGTACACCCAAACTCATTTTTCAGGTTATTCAATCCACTTTCTACATGTGACATAAAAAAATAAAAAGAATGGCCTAACTCGAAGAGACAAAAGTTGTTTCTGGCATACAAATTTCTTTGCACTGGGAATTATTTTAGAATCTCTAAACTTCCTCTGACTTTTTCAAAACCTATAAGGGATGGATATTGGAGGCCAGTAGACAGAATTGGTAGGTTTTCATGAGCTGGGAAAGTGGCCTGATTTTTCATTCAAGGTCCCAGAATTTTCTTTATCAAACACAAACACAGGTCATCATTCACATCTGCTTCCTCTGATCCTTTTGCAACTGAGCTGTAGATCCCCGAGGGCAAGGTCCGTGAGCAATATGGGCAACTGAGTCTGCCTTGTGCCCCCGGGAGCTCTCAGTTTCTAACTGAGGAGACTCTAGACTGGCATGCCCCTGACAATGTTAATCATCCACAAGCCATGAGAAGACCTCTGGGGGCACACAGTTCAATCCAAAAACTGTCTACCTAGGGTCTTACAAATGCCTATGAAAACCTACGCTGGCCCCATCAAAGTCCCACCTCTGTCCCAGGGGTCTTAAAGTCTACGTTGGGACAACTTGTTAAACATTTGCACATGTTATGATAATTATAAATCCAATTCGCAAAGACAGGAGAAGCGAAGAGTTTCACCTTAACTTGAAAATCAAGGGAGACTTTACAATGGAGTTAGGTTGAGATAGATTTCAATGCACAAATCAGAGTTCCCAGGGAAGACAGGTGGGAAAAGGCTTTTGTTCCAGAGACTAGCCTCTGGAAGCACAGAGGTGTGAGACATCCATTTATTTGTTCTTTCACTTATTCTTTGTTCTTTTCTTCCACAAAGAGTTAGCACACACGATTAGGCGGGCACCATTCTAGGTGCAAGCAATACAGTGAGGAGCATGACAAATATTCTGCCTGATGTTCTTTTTTGTAGGGGGTACAGATTAGGAATAAATATGCAAGTCAACGTATAATATACAAGTGCTGTAGAGAAAAATAAATCAGCATAAGGGGGATGAGAATAACGGTTAGGAAAAAGAGAGCTTACCATGGTGGTCTAGAATGATCTCTCTAAGGATGAGACATTTCTTATAAGACATGAATTTGAACAGACACAATGTCATGTGTTCCAGGGACCATAAGTACTTGGTCTTTGATGGAGCATAAATTGGCAGGAGAGTAAAAAGGCATGAAACTCCTGAAGGTATGTAGAGCTATATAAAGAGGGACATTCTTGTGTACACTTCGTAACATTCATGTAAGTAACATAGATAAGACCAGCAGTGCAATCATTAAGGGATGGTATGCAGGTGGTGGAGTGAAGGTGAAGATGAGACAAGTATCTTAGATATACAACCAAGGACATTGTTTTCGAGTGGGGAGGCTCTGGATCCACAGACATTGGGTTATAAGATATTGTACTTGTTGTGGACATCATAATCAACAGCAGCAGCTGCATTCCTTGAATTCCTCTTACGTTGAAGGAACTGTTTAAAGCGCATTACTACTGAGAAATGAAATATTTCCTGCCATATCGGTAAACAAAGGATGTCACAGTCATCAGCAATTGCAGCCCTCCCACGTGAGCTGGTGAGCTCTGAGGAAAATCAGGAAGGAAAGAATACCTGCCATCTAGCAGCCATCAGACTACAGCCACTCCCAACGGTGAGCCCTGAGGGAACTCAGGAAGTGAAAACGCAGGATACTGGCCCCAGTTAGCTGAGATGCATATCAAAGGAATGATTTCAGTGAGCCCAGACTCTTGTATCTTCTCTTACATAGAAAAGCGCTAAATTCCTTAACTTGGGATATCCGGTTCTTTTGACGTTCCGGACTACTTGTTCTTAGTTGCAAAACTCCTATATATCTTAGCTCTCCTCTCACCTCCTCGGAGCAGTTTCTCAGAGCGATCTGAGACGCTGTCTCCTGGGCTGCAGTCCTCATTTTGCCCCAAAGAAAACTTAACTCGCAACTCTCACGTTGTGCATTGTTTTAAGCCTACGCTACTATGAACTCTTTAAATTCCTCAACAGTACTACGAGTCAGAAAGCTTAAGTGCCTTGCCCAAGGGGTCGAAGCCAGTTCCTGGCAGGGAAGAATCATCACTCCAGGAAGTCTGGTGGGTTCAGAGACAGAGCTGCAACCACTTTGCTATACTACCAGACACAGTGAGAGACCGTCAGGGCTGGGAAGGAAGGTATTTTCAGGGGCACCAGAGAGCAGGAGAAAGCTTTAAGGTACAGTAGTTGGCAGGACTTGGCTTAATTGATTAAGATGTGGTGGTGATGGAGAGGAAGGAGTAGAAAATGATTCCAGGGGGTCTAGCTTGGCGAGCCATGTGGACCAGGATGATACCAACAGAGACATGCCCTGGTTAGCCAAGGTCCAGTCAGACTGCCCTGTGAGTTACACAGGAAATAGCTGGATCTTTCTCACAAAGGAGTTGTTTCATAGTCACCTATCATGACCAACTTTTGCTTGATTAGGGAGCAGATTCCTACAGGATATGGCAGAACAAGTCATGTCTCTGCACTGCTCAAAATCTTTTGATAACTCGACAGTGCTTTCCAAACAGAGTACGTGCTTCTCTTTCTGATATTAAAGAAAAAAACAAAAACAAAACAAAACAAAACCTCTATATTATAGTTCAAATAACCTTGTTCATCCCATTTCCACCTGTTTTCCTACTAAAAGCCCAGTGTCCAATCAACTGGGCCCAGCACAGTGCCTGGTCACTGGTGGGTGTTCTGTCATTTAGACCCTGCAAGGTCTATTGGAAATGGCATGGGTTCTAATGTTGGAAAGACTGGGTTACTGTACTTAGTAAACTTTGATGAGTCATTTGATTTCCCTTTCAATTTCCTGTCCAGTCCTGGGATGATTTTTGACCCACCACCTTATAGAGACGACCAAATAATAATCATAATCATAACATTTGTTGTACCCTTTTCAGTGTCTCAAATTATTCTAAGTACTCTGAATGCAGTTTCTTTTTTTTTAAGCTATAGATTTATTTTTATTTTTTGGCCATGAGGCATGGCATGTGGGGATCTTAGTTCCCCAACCAGGGATCAAACCCATGCCCCCTTCAGTGGAAGCACAGAGTCTTAACCACTGGACCACCAGGGAAGTCCCTGAACACAGTTTCTTGTCTGATCTTCCAAAGACCTTCTACACAAGGTACCGGTGGAGAAAACTGAGACACAGGGCACTTAAATAACTTGCCCAAGGTCACATTTGACAAGTTAGCACCAAGCATAAATTAAACCCCAGGTGGTCAGATGCTATCCTCTTAACACAACATTAGGTTGACAAAGTGAGAATGCACATCATATATAAAGCATCTGGCACATAACAGACCCTCCACAAATGCCGTTCCCCTCTGCTCTCTTATGCTCCTGTCTGCAGCTCCTAATTCAACTGCTCTATAGTCTTAGGCTGGTTTCACCACCAAATATGCTGGATATACTGGACTTGGGCCACTGAACAACTTGCCATATTGATCATACTGTGCAAAACAACATCTGCCACTTTGTAAAACACCACTCCCGTAACTGGAGAAAACCACATGTACAGGAATACATCCATTATTTTAGGTCAACATCATCATTGCTGTAAAACCATGTGGATTTTTAAGTGTTTCTGGATAGTAAATCTTAACCAGGTGCACTGGTTATACATTTTTGGATTCTTCTCAAACCTTATGTGTCATCACAAGAAGGTGATCAATTCTCACTATCACCAGTAATTGAGTATACTGGTGGGAAGGAATCTGTATGCTGAATTTAGTGAGTGGAACCACAGGACATAATTGTGGGTTAACTTTTTCAGCAGAATGGCAAATGAAATGTACTATAAATGATCAGATGGCTGCTTATAAAGTTGATAATTTCTATTGGTAAATAATGTAAACCATGTGTTTCCCATTTGACATTGATTTAAACTTGGACAATGGAATAAAAAAAACCTTCCAAACCAAGCAAGTAAATATTATTATTGAATGGGTTATCTTTTACTGGAATACAGATCAGTATTAGGGGTAATATTCACCCAGATCCAACTGCAAAGCATAGCCCATGGAGGACTTTATTTTCTTTCTCTAAGCTTTCACTGAGTTAAACATTCCCAAAGAAATACACTGGAAAGGTATGGTGGCTTTGAGATATGTCAACTTGACTAGGTCTCTCTTTCCAAGAATTCTCTTCTCTGTATATTTCCTGTTAGAGTGGGTCACAGGAGAAATTACTGGGCCAGATTTGGAAAGAGGAAGTGAAGTCGCAGCCATTTTTTAGCTTACATATGATCAGTAGAAACATGTCTCAATGGCATGAAATGGTAGCTGGGCCTGCACCTGTTCCACCTTCCACTGAATCCTCCTTCAGCTTCTCTAACTCCTGGGCTCGTTTTGTGTGCTCAGCTCCGTGGTGAAGGACTAGGCTTCTGAAGGATAGTCTCACCAAGTTCAGAGGCAACAAGAACTGACACAAGTTTCAGTCCTTCCTCAGGAGCTCCAGCCTGTGCCTGTGGGATCCACTTTGCCCTTCCTCCCCAACTTTACACCCACCCAGCCCTCCTAACTGCCTGTCCTGGGAATTCGAAGTTCCAGCATTAAACACAAAGCCAACAGTCTTACAAATATTGTCTTGCCTCATTTAAGAATATTTAATTGCTCAGTTTGGAAGGTTTTTCCAATGTCAAAATTTAAATCAATGTCAAATGGGACACATTTGTACAACAGTCTTACAAAGATCATTCTAGCTACCTATCATGGTTTTTCTTCCCTGGTTGTATTTTGACTACACCGAGGAATCAGGTTTAAGAGACCTGGGTTCAGTGACATACTGGTAACTGCTCAACAATTGGCTCTCCAGAAACAAACAATAAACAAAAAGAAATTCTGATTTGTGATGTTTGTCAATTTCCACGGTGTAAATACCCACACCATGGCCACTTTCATGCTACCGATGCGATATCACTGAATTCAGAATTGGGAAGTGATTTGCAGTAGCACACCATTATGTAGTGTTTCCAACCTACAGATAAAATGGATGCAAATGACCTCAAGAGCTCAGTCAGGCATTGGTCAGGGCCAGACTGTAAATACTTCAGTTGTTGCAGGCCATATAATCTCTGTCACAACCATTCAGCTTCACCATTTTAGTGGAAACCAGCTACAGATAAAACAAATGGGCCTGGTTCTGTTCCAAGAAAACGTTATTTACAAAAAATAGTTGATGGAGCAGACTTCACCAGTGGGCTGTAGTTTGCTGACTCCCAACATAGATAATAGTAAAATGTAGGAAATAATTATGAAGTGATGAATTTTAAGTATTTTCACTTTTGTTTTTAATAATTCTAAAGTTATTATACTTTAATTTGCACAATAGCTCTGCTTAACAGCTGGCTCACAAAATTTTGGAAAACTTAGCAATCAGCTCTCAGACCCTTGAAAACCCACCTCCTGGGTTCCATTGTAGATTGGCCCCTTCCCAACTGTGTGGCGGGGGGCAAATGATCTCAGTCTTTTCACCTGGGAACCAGGGCTGGGGCCTCTCCAGCTGTGCTCTAAAAGGATGAGACGTGGTATATAGGAAGACCTAGCAGCTGGGGAATAACTGATGAAAGGGAGCTGCATTAATAATTCATATCTTTCTTCAGTTATGACCTTCAGGCCAGTCCATGCAGGATAGAAGCTGGAAGGAGGGGAGGAGAAAGCACAGGAAATACAACCAGCCTGTATTTAGTGCCTCCTACGTGCTAAACACTACAAAGAGCTTCCAATCTTTAATTCACTTAGTCCTCACATCAAACCTTTGAGTGTATTGTCATCTTTATTTTACAGATATGAACCACAAGATTCAGAGAAGTGGGACGTGTGCAAAACCATTCAATGGGCAGGGCCAGAGCAGAGTTTAATACAGGTCTGAGTGATTCAAAACTCCCTCCCTGTTGCGTGGGTGAACACCTAAGGGAAACCAGGTTCAGAGATGAGTTGGTGATATAAGCTCAGTGGTAATCAACATTTTATTCCAGTGATACCTTTGGCCGGAAATCAAGTTCAAAGGCTTGTTTTATTGAATAGCTGCATTGCCTGATACTGCTTATACAGGGCCTTTACACTGACAGTAAATGCAGGTAGAGCTAGATCAGTAGGCGTATATTGAATATGCACGGAACTGGGTACTAGGGATGCTCAGATAAATGTCACAACCCTCTCTTCAAGGAGCTCATAGATCAGCCAGGGAAACAGACTGATCAAATAATGAGTACAGTGCAGCACCTGATAGTGTGAGAGGATCTATGGGAGGGATCATATAAAGTGAAAATGAAGGACGGAGGTGTGTTCCTTAGAGGAGAACTAGTAATTCCAGGAACACTCTTGTTCTCTCATCTCTCCCACCTCTCAGGCATCTGCACATGTTAATAATCCCTTCTCACCCACGTTCCCTCTTTCTCATCACTACTTTGTCTGCTCCCTCCTCTTCATTCTTCAGGGAACATTCCGAGCAGAACCTCCTGTGGAAGCTCTTTTGTGAGACACATAGTCTAGGCTCAGAACCTCTCTTCCCTGTCTCCGTAGGATTGTGGCACATGGATCATTATTGCAGACTTATTCTCTGTCCTGCAATGGTCTGTTTATGTATGTGTCTCTCCCATTAGATGAGGAGTGCCTTGAAGACAGGGACTATGCTACTTGACTTTGTATAGGTAGCACCATGCAAGATGCCTGGTCTATAATTGTGTTTGACAAATGCCCAGAGAATAAATAAATGAGCAAAGCCTGAGCTGAATCCTCAGGAATATCAGGGACATAACAATGGAAAACATGGAGAAAGGGCAAGAAAGATAACTAAAGGCTTAGGAAAGTTACCCAAAACTCTAAAGACACTGTCCTTAACAAAAGTTTCCTTCTTTGTCTTTCCCTTACATCTCATCAGAAATAATGCCACTTCTCACTGGAAATATTTTTGTCCCAGGACCTAATTTTATATTACATTCAGATGCTTCCTGAATGTAAGCCTGAGAATCACCTAATTTTATCTGAGAAAAATATAGAAGTCTCTGGGTGATTGAAACTTAGTTGTTTCCAGCCATACTTTCCCATCTCATCCTTCCCCACCAATGCAATCATTCAAGGTGATCTCATGAATTGACTGTATAATAAATACATTGCAATTCCATGCCAGAAACTTTTTATTTATCCTCCCTCTATTTAAAAAATGTAGATTCTATTTGCTCTCTGGGATTCTTGCCTCCTGCCCCAGATTCCTGATTATTTATTCATACCTCTTGGGTTGGGTCCTTCTATGTAGGATGATGTAAGGAGGTCTATTCTCCCCCTTTGTATGATAGACCCCTCTTCTCTGACGATTCTCTAGGTAGCACTCCATCAATTTTGAAATGAATGTTTCCATGTCCATGTTCCTTTTTCTCACAGAAAAATAAACTCTGGGATCAGTGACTTCCTTTCTAATTAGGTCCATCTTCCACTTGTTTCTGACTTCTCTACAGTGGCTCTTGGGGAAGAGAAAGTATTAATACCCCCTTGCAAATGATTCAGGAGGACTCACATTTTAAAAGGGCACAGTGGGTATGACTTGATCCACTCCACAGTGTCTGGGGCCTCAGCTATAAGAGAAGGAGAGAATGGCTGGGATCCCAGAAATGGCTGGGGGCTGGAATCATATGGAGACTTCCCTACTTACACATTGAGAACCTGGGCTGGTTCATGAACTTCATGAACTTGAAGGTCATGCTCAACTGGGATTTTCAACTGGAGCAACATCACATGGCCCTTTCATGTACCTTGAGCTTCCTAGATCATGGCAGCAGGGCTCTAAGAGAGTCCATGAGACCATGGCAGAAGTTGACCTAGCTTTGGAGGCCATTCTGCTGCATTCTAGTTTCACAAGCAAGTCAGCCCAGAGTCAAGAGGAGGAAAATTTGACTTTGTTTCTGGATGTCTGGGTTAGTAGGGTGGGTGGGAGGGAGGTCAAGTTACAGAAGAGCATGTGGGATAGAAGATACTGTTCTGGTCATCTTTGGAAAACATGCTTTCGCATGTTCTACCGCGTTCTCTGTGCAGCCTCCTTCTGCCTCCAACAGAAGGAGTGGTTCATCTTGGAGCGGTTTGCTCTGGCATCTCCTCCTGTACTTCCTTCCCATATTAGCCCTTTCCCTCTTTCTTCCCATCTAGATTATAGAAACAGCCTCCTACATGGGAATTTCCAGTCTCTGCCCTCTTACAGGTTGTTCTGCCTTGCAGTCAGAGAGATTTAGCTTACATGCAAACCTTTCCACGTGACTACCCAATTTAATCCTCGCAGGGTTCTCGTGAGGTCTTGCCGACTGCTCTGACAATTAAGCCCAATCCATCCAAGACCTTTCTTGATCCAGCCCCTGCCTACTTCTGCCTCTTTTCTCTGACTGCTCCATGAATTTAAAGTAATTCTCTCGACACAAAAGTGTTGCATCATGCCTCAGTGCCTGACAGACAGCAAATGTCTGACAAATTGCAGCTTTTATCACATTAGTCATATTACAGCCCATGACCTCCCAGAAAACCAGAATTTCTTAATGTTCCCACACCCTCTACTGTGAGTGAGTAATAAAAAGCACTGTAAGATATTGTCTTTTGTTCTCAGTGTTTAAAGGACCTTATATAAGAGACTAAAATGGAGTTGCAATTTGGTTGCTTTGGTCAAAGGAGTATTTGAGAGTGTAATATTGCAGATGGGGATTAGATTTTCATTTCCACTATATACAAGGTGCAAATGAGTTCAATTTTATGTCTTTATTTCCACTTGAAACATGGGAGTCATACATGGAAATGTTAAACCATTTACTCCAAATTACACAGCTAGTAGTAGGTAAAGTGGGACTTCCCATTTTTAATCACAAGGATTGGGATGGGTATTATCAAACATGTGAGGAGCTTTGACCTTCCTGGATACAAATACCTACAATATACACACTGGCATTACAATTGTCCATTCACGTAACAACTTCACCAACAAATATTTCTAACAAGCAACTATAATTGAGCAGGATCCATTTTAGACAATGGGGCAGGGAGTGATGGAAAAACTCCATGTCCTAATCAATGTCATATGTGAGCAGAACTTCAAGTTAGGTCTGCCTTTTTGTGAGGAAGTCATGCAATTTCTCCCATAAAGGTCTAGTTCCCTACATGGTCTCAAACATGTCATTAAAATTTCATGAAGAAAAAAAGAAAAAAATATCTGTAAGTTTTCAATATGACAGATTGTATTTTTTCCTAATTATCCTCTTATTCAAACTGTACATTTGTGTATAGCATGAGGCTCCTTAAATTTGTCCTTTAGAGGATATCAGAGATGTTTTAGGTGGAACCATAGGAAATCACTGATATCTGCCCATTTTTGACCCACAAAAACAATTTCATATCATTCAAACTACATGTTGTTTAGAATTTTCTGAACAAAACTAATAAATAAAATGGTAATAATGAGAAACTTGTTTAAGTGTTAGTGAGAATTCCTAGAGTCTAGTGTTTCAGTGTTAGGCCTGACGATAAGACTTGGTTTCAGGTAAATACTATGTATCTGGTTAAGGAAGTTTCTTACCATCCTGACTCAACAGTAAGAGTCCAGAGAGGCCTGGGGCTGACCTCACTTCTTCTCCTAACTAGTCACACAACTAGTGTAATCTTGAGACCTCAGAACATTCACGTTTCCCTTTTGCAATTTGCTTTACAGCATCAGAAGGAAAGACACATGAAGAAGTCATGAGATTACTTAAAAGAATATCAAGATTAAAATAATGCCATGTATAGCTCATTGGGCTTTACAGATGATTTCATATGAATCATTATCATTTTATCTAATTGTTACAACCATCCTGTTTAAGTAGGCTTTATTATTTTTACACTGACAAGGAAGCCAGTGCTGAGAGAGGTGAAATATTGTGTGAGAAATATTTCTCACACAAAAAGAAATATTTCTGCCCAGAAACAGGGAGTGGTGACGTTTGAACCCTGTTTATGAGAGCCCACAACAAAATGTATCAGTGTGCCCCAAGAACCCTGATCTTTTTCCTGAATGGATACTGTCTCCTATTTGACATGAACTTTCAATCATGAATTGGTTCATCCATTGTCAGCGGAAACAGCCCAACAGGAAAACGATTAGGAGTCTCCTGTTGGTCTTTAGAATGGCGTTTCTTAAAAAATTTTTGGGTAGAGCACTAATTTCATCAGAGACTTACTCTTAGGTCAAAAGAAAATTTTGAAGCTGAGTTAAACGAAGTTAAACAGTTTTATTTCTTTTAGTGTAAAAATTGTCAGAGATTTAAGCAAACTAATGTGCATTTGATTTTAATAACTGATAGTTCATGTTAAAAAATAAAATAAAGATAATACTTATCAGTGGCCTTCATCCAAGGGAATGTCTCACAAGCACGATCTGCAGAGGACAAGATTTAACAATTCCTGTCTAATGTGGAAATGTCGAGGTTCATTTTGCCCCTGTTCCATCCTGTCATGGCATAACTTTTATTTCCATTTGCTTGTATGGGAATTTTCTCACTGTGAAACCTCTGACCTCTCCTTGATGCCTCTTTTACTCTTTCAACTGCTTTTCTAGCCCATTTGGCCACATACTATGACCCTTCACTCCCAAACCTGAAATCTAATGAAGCAAGAGTGTGAAATAAGCCTTATTTCATCACTCTGCATTTTGCGAGCCACTTGGTTTCAACAGCGTAGAGTTATAGAACCATAACAATATTTTTCCTGTGGGAATATCTAATGGGCCTTCTGTGGACCAGCTTTCTCCTCCTCTCAACCTCTACCTTAGTATTGTTAAAGGACATTCAGTGTTTTGTTTCAAACTTCGGCCATGACAGACTACTTCAAGACTTCAGCTTCATAAGCAAGGTAGAGAGACCTATTTTCTCAAAATGCTTTTTCCGAAGTTAGGTCATGTGCTTACTTCACTAAAATGTGAAACTCAGTCAAACTTTTCTAACATCAATTTTTTATTTATTTTTTTCTCTTTTTTTTGTGGGAAAAGGGGTGGGGAGGTAGGAAAGGAAGGGAGAAAAGGAAAGCATCTGAAAACCTACACACACACACACAAATACTTTATAATTCTGGGCCAGAAGAAAATAAGAACTATCACCCAACCTTTATTTTCCATCTTTAGCAACAGAGGGAACTGAGCATCTCCTTAAGGAAAGTCAAGTGAATGTATTTGGCACCTGTCTGGCTCAGGGGCCAAACTGCAGATGAACAAGCCATTATTTTATTAGTCCAGATGAAATTGAAGCTTCTGATCTGTTTATCTGACTTTATCAGAGGTAAGCAGATCTGCAGTTATGTGAGAATAACGTGACTCTGTGCAGATATTTCAAGCAGGTGACAGCCTGGAGACCTTCCCAAAGTAAGATGAAAGAAGTCAAAAAAAGAAACAAACATGTGTTGAGAGCATACAACTCTACTGTGGAGCTGAGTACTCTTAAAGGCATTTCAAAGAGAGGGTTTGAGTTAGATTAATCCTCACCACAGCCCTGTGAAATAAATATTAATTTACAGGTGAGGAAGAGGAGGCTCAGAAAGGTTATGTAATTTTTCCAGGCCACACAGCAAGTGACTGGCGGAGAGAGGCTGCAAATCTAGTTCTGCCTGTTGAGGTTTCAGGGCTCTGCGCACTACACAGCTCTGCTTCTGGCTCACTTTGTATCTCTTGGCTCTTACAATCCATGTTCCCTCTGGACACCTCTCATTCATCACTTCAAATTCCACTTTTTTTTTTTTTTTTTAATGAGAAATCATTTTTTTTACTGCATTTCCAAGCACCTGGGTAATCCCCAAAGGTCGTTTTCACAAGACCATGGAGAAGTTGTAAGACCTGATCTCCTTCTTGGAATGCTGGCTATGAATGGCAAAAGGACAGCTTATTTCCAAGACTTGCTTCCCTCTCTATGTGTGTCTCTGTCTCTCTCTCTCTTTCTTATACACACTCTCTCTCTCTCTCTCTCTCAAACTCTGAATCTCACATACACATATGGCTTACTTGCCCTACAGTTTAGTAGTTTAGTGACTTTTACATTATTTAATTTATTTTGCATAAGAGAGAGAGAGAAAGGGAGAGCTCTGTTTCCTGCTGGTGATTAGCATGGCTACAAATGCATATGAGGCAGAAGGGATGGCTAATTCTCTTGGCCTACAATTCAACTTAAATCATAATTCCTAAAATAGATCTCTTCTCTTAATGTTAATGAGAACCAGATGCCTCTTGTTAATAATAATGTATGCCCGGGGGGATTAAAAAAAAAAAGAGAAAGCGAAAGAGAGATTTTTAAGTTTTGTTTTACTTTTCTTAAAATATTGGTACAGTCTAACTAGGAGCAATGTTCAATTCCAAAATATATTTATATTGAAAACCTACCATTATTCATATAAGGGCACCTGCATCATTTACTTCCCTGCAAGAAGGTAAAGTGGAATGTGAAGATATTTTTAATGTATTTTATTCATTGTGTATTGCTATGATGCCCTCTCCCTAGGATATGAGACCAACACTAATATTAGCATTATATACTCTTTTCCTACTTTAAGAGATACTGTTTCAATCTTAATTCAATTTAAATGGTGATACTAATAGAGGGGAAAGTAAGTTCATTGTTACTATGCAAATCATTTAATTGATAAAAATCATACACTTCAATCTTTTTATTATTTCTAAGTCAAAACATTATCCATTATAACAAAATTCATGTAATGATAGGTCATTAACTGAAAAAAATGTACATTTAAAAGGTGATAATTTTTAAATGATATAAACAATGAGTTTTTAAATTAAGCCTATATACATAAAAGTGATACCAAATAATGCTTATTCTAAAATAGTTCTCTATCCTGTACATATAACCAGAGAAAACTCTAATTTGAAAAGATACATGCACCCCAGTGTTCACAGTTGCACTATTTGCTATAGCCAAGACATGGAATCACCCTAAATGTCCATTGACAGATGACTTGATTAAGAAGATGTGGTATATACAATGGAATATTACTCAGCCATAAAAAGAATGAAATAATGTCATTTACAGCAACATAGATGGACATGGAGATTATCATACTAAGTGAAGTGAGACAGAGAAAGACTAATACAATAACAAATTGAATGCCTCATGGATAGCTCAGATAATCTGTGCTAAAGAATGTCTGGAAAGGGAATAATGTGTCCTGGAAATGTTTCATGCACTTAATATGGACCTTGAAGGATGAGTAGGATTTAGAGCTTTGGAATCAGCATTCCAGAAAAATAAAACAAAGGAATCCAAGAAAAGAAGGTGTTACTGTGCTCATCTCTGTCTAAAGGAGGGCTTGTATTTACTATTTGATGCTTAATTAATCTTTCCAAGTCATGATTCTAACTCATTTACTCCCCAATAAGAAATGATTCCCACTGCTTATTAGATTAAACAAAATGTTTAGTCTAGCTTTGCATACCTTGATTCTTTTACCTAGAAGTAAGGATGGAAAGATATACTGGGGCTTGACTATAAAAGGGAACTAGCAGGTCAGGCATGAGCTATATGTTAAAGACAGCAGGAACCAGTGGAGATTTTTGAGCAGCTGAGTGTTGTGCCTTAGTATCATTATTAAAATTACATAACAGACCCAAAGTCAAATAATCCAAGACTGAGCATTCTTATTAAATTCACTGACTTAAAAAAAAATGGATCAATCCAACTTCACTGATTGATAGGGACTGAAATTACCAGTAAAAACTAATTTTTAAGCTTCTTTAAAATTAGAGTAAAAATATGGAAGG
The DNA here is from genome assembly GCF_026419965.1 of Kogia breviceps. Classification (NCBI taxonomy): domain Eukaryota; kingdom Metazoa; phylum Chordata; class Mammalia; order Artiodactyla; family Physeteridae; genus Kogia; species Kogia breviceps. Next base: position 118,899,215 of record NC_081312.1, on the reverse strand, counting down.
AAACAAAAATAGTACAGGTTTTAGCTGCCTTATCACCTTCTTTCTTTCTTTCTTTTTTTTTTTTTTTGTGGGCTGGGAGCTTGGGGAGAAGCATGATCAGTAATGGAATTTACCTTTCCTCTGAGACCTATCCAATTCAGGGCATGCCAGTTATAAAAGGCAAGGTTTTGCAGCATTCCAAAAAGTGAGACTTTGAGAAATAAACTAATGAAATTTGAAAGGAAGTTATTTTTTCTCTCACTTTTGGAAAAAAAATCAAAGCTCAGGTAAGATCAGTCATACTAGCTACTTGGAGGAGAAGGCAATTTTTGAACAGCTTTGTCAATCACTGTAGAGGCTAATTGAGTAAAGTCCTTTCACGGTACTAGCCTTTGAAACACAGACACTTAGAATAAAAAGTTTCCATTACAGAGCTAATCTATCATGTGGGAAATCCATTATCACTTGCTAGATTATGGGATATCTAAGTATAAAATATGTCATGTAACTTGGAGTAGCTAATGTGACTTTAGTTTCACAAACTGTGAAGCAACATCATTTTTACATCTTTTTGTAATATCAAAACATGTTTTAATATGTACTAGCCCACTAAATTCTCCACCTAACCTTTCCTGTCTTCACGGTGCCCAACAGCTATTTTATAGCAAACACTCCACTTGAGGCATTGGTTAACTACAGGAGATACAAGAAGAGTTGGTCATAGTCCCTGCTCACAAACAACAGAGCAGGTTAACCACAGGGATAAGATAAGAAAACAAATTACTATTAATGCCAAGAGCACTAAATAAAAGTGGGCTGGAAATTCACCAGCAGAAGGCCTCATGTCTCTTTTGAGCTGAAACACTAAAGACCAAAGTTGTAGTACATAGTGAAGACACAGGACTAGGAGGTGGGAAAGGGAAATATCCAGGACAATGAATAATATGAGCAAATCTTTAGAATATAAAAAATGTAGACCACAATTTGTGCAATATGACACAATAATAATCTAAGTTAGCTAGACTGGAGTATGAGGAGAAGAGGTAGGAAAGAATATGGCACCATCACTGGAGAGCTGAATTGGATATTCTTTGTACATAAGCGTGCAATGCCAGGTTATGATAATTGGGTTTAATCCAGTGAACAGTCAGGAGTCATTTATAGCATTGATATGGGGAGTAGCTGAGTCAGAGTCACAACTTAGGAAAATTAATTAGTCATAAAATAGCAAGTGAATGAGAAATGGGAAAAACAGAGGTAGCAAGGAGACTGCAAGTGTCTATTCTTCAGAAAATCATATTTCATTTTGTGGAATAGAAAAGCAGAGATATTAAACAGAGTTAACAATGATTTTAATGCATCAAAGACAGCTCAGATTTTGTCTTGGAAAACAGGAGATTTGATGGTACTCATAACAGAAGTAGCAAGTTTGGGAAGTGAATGTGTTGAAAATAAATGCTGTATCTCTGATATAAAAGTTATATGAAATAAATGTTATTTTCTATTTTTGCTAACATGTTTTTTGCTCTACAAATATATTATGACTCCTCTGTCAGATTTATTTTAATCCCCTGTTCATTTGGTACTAATTTATTTCATTTCATTAAGGATTTCAGATCCTTGACAATGTCAACAATTCTATTTTCTGTCGAAGACAATGGTGAGAATAATGATAATGACCACTATTAATCTGTTTGAATAGTAATTGACTAGTAACAACTAATTTAAAAAATCTTCATGATGTCTCCAAACATTTATCCTGGTGATAACACACAACTACAGTCAAAGCTTTAGCTGAAGCGTACATTTGTACAACATTTCTGGAGCAAATTATGGATATGTATCAAAAACTCTAAAAAGAGTCCACATCATTTTACACTGCAAATGTACTTCTAAGAATATATCCCAGACAATACTAACATATTCATGTCAGCAATGTTCATAATAAGAAAAAACAGGATTATATAAAATGTCCATAAGTAAATTATGGTATATTAATGTAACTGGCAGCTCTATAATCATTAACAAAGATGAAGTACATGCATATTTACCAAAAAGGTAATCCATTTCATTTGTGGCAAATGAAAAAGTAGCTTATAAAACTACATGCATAGTATAATCACATATATTATGTTGCAATATATAGCAATATTAGAGTATTTTAGAAAATATCTCTCCATATTTTTGTCTGTATATCTATGCACACAGTAGAGAAGTATTTGCAAAGATCTGGAAGTACATATATTAATTATTAGGTGCAGTTATCTTTGGAATGTGGGATTTGGGGTATGAGTTTCCCCTGTTGACATTTTCTACAATAAACATGCATTAAGTGTAATTTTTTAGAAATCCACAGATTTTATATATTTAAGTTGATCTAAGTTATTGTTATACCATAAAAGTTTGACTTATGAAGAATATAGGTGAGAGATACAGGTCAGATTATGAATTGAAGGGTAGCTTCCAGTTACAGCCAGGCTGTCCCACAGTGCTGGTAGATTATAGAAGAGGGCAGGCCAAGTCACAGGCGCCTAGACTGAGAGAGTGAGTCAGAACTGGAAGGATGGGTTGCAGTGTGGAGTTGAGGACATGCCCAGAGGTAGAGAGATATAGTAGAAAGTGTATGGAGAAAAGGTGTCAAAGATCATCACTGCTAATACAGTGTCAAGAATAGATTTGTTGTATTCTGTTCTTTTGAAAAACCTCAGTTTCATCTTCCTTAGTAACCAAACCATCTGTCTCAACACGACCATGTTTTCAAGCCTCCTGACAGCTGACAAAATGCTTTATCTGAGAAAAGACTAATAAAGTATGGAAGTGAATACAGAACAATTTAATAAGGTAGTATAGCAAGTAGTGGGGGGGGGGAATGTCCCAAATAAAATCAAGAACATTTCTACATGAATGAGGTTACAATTCAGAGTAAAGGCTTAGAAGGGTTTTTTTTTTTTTTTTTTTTTTTTTTTAAGGAAATAATTATTCACTAAAGGAATGTCCTTAGAAGAGAAGTGCTCAGAACAGCAAGATTTTGATGATGGGGATTGACCCAAGGTTGTCCCAAGAATGCACTCTCCAGCTTTAGGGAGAAAAAATCCTGGTCAGTACTATCATTTTTCTGTTTGCTATCAACTTTGGGGGGCTTTCATATCATCATCATTATTATTAAAAACACATGTCAGACAAAATAAAACTAATATACATCATCAGCCAGTGTTCTTTAACAGGAAAAGGCTGGATTTGAATTGCTCAGAAGTTTCTGTTAATTGTCACAAAATACATCTGGCTAATCTGCCTCACCTATTGCATCCTATTTTTCCCCTCCTACTCCAAAGGGAAATTGAGTGATTACTTGGACAATATGTACGGGGACTGTGCAGTGTTTGAGCAAGAAGTCACAATAGAAGAGGCATGTTGGAAGTAGAGAACATTGTTCATGTCTTCTCCCCTAAAGTGACTGAGAGAAGGCCAGAAACCAGCATGGTCCTGGGAAGAGGAATATGAACAGAGAATGAGGCCAGGCAAATGTTTACTCTTCCTTACAGTGCTTGGTTACTGATGTACTTCCCAAACCCCACTGTTACATCTTGCTGACTGTCAGTCAAGATGGTTCAGGCTGTAAGAGAACAAAAAATTAGTTTAAACTAGCTCAAATAGAATGGACCTAGAGGTTATCATACAAAGTGAAATAAGTCAGACAGAGAAAAACAAATATCATATGACATCACTCATATGTGGAATCTAATTTTTTAAAAAATGATACAAATGAATTCATTTATAAAACAGAAATAAGACATAGATATGGAAAACAAACTTATGGTTATCAAAGGGGAAACATTGTGGGGGAGAGGGTGATAAATCAGCAGCTTGGGATGAACATACACACTACTACAGTATATATAAGATAGGATCTACTGTATAGCACAGGAAACTGTACTCAATATTCTGTGATAACCTCTATGAAAAAAGAATCTGACAAAGAACAAATATATGTATATGTATAACTGAATCACTTTACTGTACACCTGAAACTAACACAACATTGTAAATCAACTGTACTCTAATAAAAATTTTTTAAATAAAATAAGCTAGCTCAGATATTACAGAGAATTCATTAGCTTAAACAACTAAAAAGTCTGGAGATTAGGTATGCTTCAGACACATTGTAATCAGCGTTCTAACTCCCCTTCTCTATATGTCTTTCAACTCTTCCCATATCGAAGTTTTGGCTTCATCCATGTATCACATCATCTGTGAAAGAGGAGAGACTACAGGTGTCTCACATTCCCAGCAATGTTTCTGAGCATTAAATGGACTGGTCCATCCTGTAACTAGTCAAATATTGCCCTAGGCTTTATTTCCTGAACCAGCCAATTGGTTGGGGAGGATGGCATTACCTTGATTGGTTTAGACAATTTATGAAGTCTACTCAGATCATCTGTCTGCTACACAATAGGGAAAAGGAGGAACGAATGTTGGGAAACCAACTGATGTCCGCTCCAATGAACTAATGGACTCACTTTTCCCTACCTAGTGACATGTCTAAGTGGCTTAAAACAGCAAAAAATAAGCTGAGGAATTTCTTAGTTTTCTTTTCCCCATTCCACACCCATTCATCTAAAGATGCATTTGGCTAAATCCTCCGTATATTAATGGTCCTATAGACATGCTAGCTGAGTGCAAGGAAATACATATGTCAAGACAAAGCAGATGAGAGCTAATTTAGCCTTTGCAGTGTGAAAAAGCACCCAGTTTCAAGTAAGATACCCCCAGGCCTATTTTAGAGTAGACTTGAGTAAGGAGAAAAGAGTGAGAATGCCAAAGAATTTAACAGAGGTTGTCTAATTAATATCCTGGCCATTGATCATCCATTTCAGTCATTTATTTCTGAAGAGGTGGGATGGGAGAAGAGAAATCTAAATCCTCCATGAAAAGGTCACAGATTTTACAGGCCACCATTTAAAAAAATCCATAATCAGATTAAAATTCCAAAAACAAAAGGACACACAGATTGCTGTGGAGATTCAACCTTTCCTAACTGTAATATAAGTCCTTCTCCCCATGTTCCATCTGCCTCCTCTTGCGATATATATCAGTGTCATGTCACTAGAGTGTAAGCTCCTGAAAAGCAGTTCTTCAGTACTTCTGAAGTGTCTAGAACACTTCCTGTTGTATTGTACACCCTCGATAAATTTTTCCTGTTGAATGATAAATGCATCTCCCAGGCACTGTATTCAAACAAAAGAAGGTGTACAGTACTCCCATTTTTCCTCTACTACTCCCTACCCTCTCCTCTGTTCTGCATGCAGCCTTATCTTTCCACGTACAACCTTCATGTGGGCAGACTTAACTCCTGGGCAAATCAATTTATGCAAACACATGCCTGTTTGACTCCCTAATATATATAATTTAGTCACTTTAACTTTATGGATGAAACCATAGGTAGGTAGATAGGTAGGTAGATATATAGATAGATCATAGAATTTTTATTCAAGAGCTGCTCCTGAATAGTCTTCTGTTTGCTTTTCTGTGGTTCCCCAGACCCCTTCAAACATTGTTGTTGATACCTATCAAGAACAAGGGTCCAGAATGGACACACGTAGTGTGCAGTACCATCATAGACCAGGAATCCAATAAGGCTCGTTCCTGTCTGGACATGCTGTGTACTATACCTGCACCATGAGTTTTGGCACTGGATCTGAATCACCTCAACTAAAATTAGCTTAAACTAGAAAATATTGCGTCCCTGTTTCTGTAGACTAGTGTGTGTGAGACAGTCTAACTACGGATACCATCCGACCCAGATCCTTGACTGAATCCGAGAAGGAAGATAAGATTTTCCCCATTATTTAACTCCTCCCAAACTTCTTTTTTTCACTGTGAAACAGGTTGTTGACAGTGGATGACAGCTGGGCTGCCTGCTCATCCCAAGCTCAAAACATGAAGATGGGGCTGAAGATTTGATTGAATGAAGTCCCAAGAAAAGGAAGTCCTGTGTGCTAGAGCCTTGGGTTTCTGGAGTATGGGGTCACCTTGGAGAGGCATCTAAGCTGATGGTTGCTGAGCCCCATGTAAGACTTGCCAGGACCCAGCCTGGGATATAATGCCTTCATCTTCAGAATCTGGACTCTAATCCTGACGAGTGTGTGCTTGTCAGGACCTCAAGGATATGCCCTGCATCGTTTACTTATAAGCAACAGTGCTTTTTTTGTTCAGTTCATCCCCAAAAGGTGTGAGTGAACTCATGTGGTAGAGAGACAGAGACAGAGAGATTCCCTCTTATTATCTCTATCACATAAAACATTTGCAAGTTTATAAGCCACAAATACAGCTCACATGTATTTCTTAGCCTATTAGTCAAATCACAGTTCAGTTCTTCTCCCATAAAGATAACTGGGAAAAAAAACAAAATAAAACAAAACCAGGCATTTATCCTAACTTCTCACTGGCTATAGTATCCACCAGTTCTCAATACACTATTGCCATCATATATACAGATCGTCCTGCATTTGGCTTATTGAGGAGACGACCTGCTACCCAGTCTGGAGGCAAAGATAATTGTGGTTTTATGTTCTATTCCTACAATCTTACCACTAAGTTCCCCAGCTGCACCGTACCTGTTGGATTCTATCCAATGATGTGCTGGTAAATGTTTAATAACCAACTCTCTAAAAATGTAGACATGTAACACACATATATGGAATCTAAAAAAACAGTACTGATGAACCTAGTGGCAGGGCAGGAATAAAGATACAGAAGTAGAGAACAGACTTGAGGACACAGGGTGGGAAGGGGAAGCTGGGATGAAGTAAGAGAGTAGCAATGACATATATATACTACGAAATGTAAAATAGCTAGCTAGTGGGAAGCAGCCACATAGCACAGGGAGATCAGCTCGGTGCTTTTTGATCACCTAGAGGGATGGGATAGGGAGGGTGGGAGGGAGACGCAAGAGGGAGGAGATATGGGGATATATGTATATGTATAACTGATTCACTTTGTTATACAGCAGAAACTAACGCACCATGGTAAAGCAATTATACTCCAATAAAGATATTTTTTAAAAACCCAGAAATTATTACTAAAAACCAATGTAGACATGTATGTATGCACATAAATCTATTATGAATTTTACCTCCATGAATGATATACAGCAAACAACTTATATAAAATATATAAAATACTGTTTGTTATAAATTTCATATTGCTAATTGATTCTCACAGAATACTTTTGATTTTTTTTCTGAACTCTTATATCCATAACCAACCTGTAACTGCAATAGGGATGAATGAATGTAGTTTCAACAGGAATGTTGGTAAATGTTTTCTTTTCTTTTAGTGGGAACTATGAGAGTAAAATAAACAAGATGTGTATTGAAATTCCACTTACTCGTTCTTTTTTTGTTAATACTTTTTTAAATACTTTATTTATTTAATTTTTGGCTGTGTTGGGTCTTCATTGCTGCACACGGGCTTTCTTTAGTTGCGGAGAGCGGACACTACTCTTCGTTGCAGTGCGCAGGCTTCTCATTATGATGGCTTTTCTTATTGAAGAGCATGGGCTCTAGGCACGCAGGCTTCAGTAGTTGCAGCACGTGGGCTCAGCAGTTGTGGCTTGCTGGCTCTAGAGCTCAGGCTCGGTAGTTGTGGTGCACGGGTTTAGTTGCTCAGCAGCATGTGGGATCTTCCTGGACCAGGGATAGAACCTGTGTCCCCTGCATCGGCAGGCGGATTCTCAACCACTGCGCCACCAGGGAAGTGCTTCATTCTTTTCCTGAATCAGATAATAGTTTTCAAATACTGGAAAAAATATTTTCTTAATTATTTGTGCAATTCACACAGTAACAGATAAAGAATTGACACATTTTAAGTTTAATCTGCATTATAAATACTTTGCCCACAATCACTTTCTTAAGTCTAGAAAACCAACAAAATAATAAATCAAGCTCATGCAAAGATATGCCTGCCTGCCTGCCCCCCCCAGTATATATAATTTTATGTACTTCATGTGTTTTTAGCCTTTGTTGATTTTTGTGGTGTAAGTACTCCCACTCTAGCTGATTTTAAACTACAGATTTGAAATCTTCAGAAGTAGAATTGGGAAGAGAGGCAAACGAGCTAAACATTACATAGTATTTCCTTCATACAGAAAGGACAGACACAAATCGTTTTCAGAACACAGATGTAGTAAAGGTAGCAAAATTATTAGGAAATGATGAATTTTGAATATTTATTACCTTTGTTTTAAGGTAATTAATTTGATTGTAAGTTTACATATTTTCTTTTTAAATAACGGTTGTGTTTAACAACCAGCTCACAAAATTCCTAAAATTGAAAGTCTCTCTCTCTCTCTCTACCACTTTCCTCTAAAATGTTAGCCCTTGATGACACTTTTTTTGAGTTCCTCTGTCTCTTCTTTCCTCATCAGGGGTCATTTCAGTCCACTGTTTTTGTTGTTATTGTTACTCTGGGCTTATTTCTTAATTCTTTCACCCTTTAATTGAAACAGCTTGGATTTTAACCATCTTTTCTCTTGTCCTTTCTATTTTGAGCATTCCCTTAGCCTCCTCCAACAATTATTAAACATGATACGGATCTGGGGTTTGGAAATTATTATTGGATATGGTTTGGCTGAAATTAAGCCTATCAAGCTACTAATATTGATGAGGAAATAGTGCCAGAAGAATCAGAGATGTCCCAGGCAATGTGTGTGGTCCCCAGCTTCCCCTCATCTCACAAACCAATTAAATTTAAGCCTTCTGAAGTCACGATCAAGGCTCACATCCACCTCTTCCCTCCCGCACACCTCTTGGCACAGTGCTTGGCCCATCTTGCACTTTTAACACGTGTTGTTGGTTAACTTTTGCACCAGGAGGGCAATTTTCAGCCTTTCCTATCTAAACCCCCCTGCTGGTTTTGACTGGCTCTGCTGGATCCTTCCTCACTTCCACAGATGTATTTTGGGACTTATTTGAATTGCCTGTCAGACACTTCCTGCCAGATTTCAGTTGCCTAAGCTTGAGGGGATGGTTCCAGACCTCCTGTTTATGATTCCCAACTGTGCTGACTTTGGCCGCTGAGGGTGGAATCTGCGCTGGTCTTGGAAAGTCGATTGGACAGAGCACGCCTCTCCCGTCCTGTCAACTTTGACCTCGAAGGGTGTGTCCTGGCACCACAAATGAAGTTCCATTTGAAAACTCAAATTCAAGACACCCTGCAGCTTCTCTTTTTTTTAAATAGATCTTTACTGGAGTATAATCGCTTCACACTATTGTGTTAGTTTCTGTTGTACAACAAAGTGAATCAGCCATATGCATACATATGTCCCCATATCCCCTCCCTCTTGAGCTTCCCTCCCACCCTCCCTATCCCACCCCTCTAGGTCGTCGCAAAGCACGGAGCTGATCTCCCTGTGCTATGCTGCTGTTTCCCACTAGCTATCTATTTTACGTTTAGTAGTGTATATATGTAGATGCTACTCTCACTTCATCCCAGCTTCCCCCACCCCGCCCCGTGGAGAATTTAGGGAGTTTATATGCTAAGATCAGGTATTCCAGTACTGTACCTTATAAATCCAGGAAATACAAAGTAACTCGGAGTACAGCATATTTAACCACAGTTAAGAGGTGACACAGTTTTCTGTGATCCAGGGAGAGGAGCAGTCAGTCCTTCAGACGTGCCATTGAAATGCCCCTGACAGGCTACATTAGCACATCCTGTCACCCCCACTGATAACACCAGGACTGCAGTTCACAAACTTAAAGAGATTTAGTGTTGCTGTTTAAATATCACTATGCTACCTTGAGATACATTCAAACTGTAATACTAGAGAATAATGTTGAAGACCCTGGGTTCCCTTTGCAAAACAGCAAAGGAGATAAAGAAAGAGTACCAGTGACCAGAGTCATGTAGCATGTGTGATCTTTTATAAAGGATCTAGTTTAGTCATCATGTCAGGTATAAAAATGTAAGTCCTGCTTGAGGAAAAAAATACTATATAATATATATAGTATATAATATAGTGAAATGCGATATACACACAACACACACACCTATATTACATGCCAACAGACAAACATACAGACACACATACATGCAAACTGTATACACAGATCAAACTATTTAGTATTTCCACCCAAATAATACAACCTAGCAATGATTAAAATTTACATAACACCCATCAAACAGAGAGAGTTTGTTTTGCTAGCAAACACTGCAAAAATTATTTTGTAAATATTAAAATACAAATGCTACTTGATATAACGCATAAACATTTTAACCAGGCCCTGGATATTATCGTGCATGGATGTTATAAATGTTAGAATGTAGAAAATTTTGGACTTCATTATCAGAGAGCCATGAAAAAACATTGGTTGGAACACAAATTGCTTAAGACCTGGGCTACTATAACTAATTTATAAAAATTTGTAGCCTTCTTTTTTTATGTGGAGGGCATTATCCAATACAATAGAAAGATGGAAATGAATGATAAAACACCATCCCTGTGCCTTTGAAGTTTCAGAGTCACAAAGATATTTTTCCAGAGGCCCAATTCCTATCAGGCAACTTGGAACAAAGTACATGAACAGCAGAGCTCTGAATCTCTCTGGGCCTGGCACTTCTTTGCTGCCTTGGGGATATGGAGGCTCAGCTGTTCCAGAGAACGGGAATTGGTGCAGATAACCAAAGGGTCACCAGCTTCCTGAGCCTTGAGACTTGGCAAAGTTCTAAGCTTTGATTTGTTGGAGAAGAAATGTTTCCTCTTCTCTGTGAGCAAAGAGACAGAGGTCTTTGTGCTTCGGCACAGATATTTGTCAGGGGGGCTCTCTACATCTTTGGCACCTCTACTGAAACCTGACAAAGTGAGGCAAGCTGACCTACTCCCTAAACTTCAGAACTTCTTCAAGATGTCAATGGTTCTTTTGTAGCTTTTAAATCATATATATTTTTTTAAGTCTTATAAACCACCTCCTAAAACTCTTGCTGGAAGCTGAGTGTCCGTATAGCATAAAACACATTGAGAGTTATTCGAATTAGGACCGCTATAAAGAGAAATATACAAACTTAACTACAGAAATAAGCCAGAAAAGAGAAGCTGATCTTCAGTTTATTCAGATGGAGCTTCTCCTAGAAAAATAGATCAGAAAATGAGATTGATGGGAAGAAAGAGGGAAGCTCAGCCCAAAAGAATATGTCAATGATCTAACAGATTTAGATATCTTCTCAACTGTGATTACTGTAAGAAAGCCAAGATTGGGCTCATTGGAGAAACTGAAAATACCTGTCTTCCGAAGAAAAGTTCTGCTTCTCAACTCTTTTTTTTCCCAATTAATGTGGCTAATAGTTCCCAATTATGCGGTTAAAATTGCATTTTATGTCAGGAAGAGGACATTTCCACCATCATCACCATTGCTTGATCTTTCCCCAAACTTCAACATTTTAGAAAGAATAATACCATCCATTTTGTTTGACCTTGGTTTCAAATAATATCTCTTTTTAAGGGATGAACCAGAACCAACCAGAAATCACCACCAACAATCAATAAAATGTTGAACTATGGAAGAAAAGAGAATTATGTAACAAATGATGAATGCTGTGTTTTGAAATGATAAATAAGATCTTACAAATGAATTAGCAGATAGAATATAAAAAATCATGGTTGAAGCATCATTATAATTTGATCTAACCCCAAATGTTTATCTAGCTTGGTGAAAGGTAAGTTTTCTGTTTGGGTCATTGTTTTGGGAAACTATTGGTTGACCAAAAAGTTCGTTCGAGTTTTCCATACAAGGTTATGAAAAACCCAAACGAACTTTTTTGGCCAACCAATAATATAACTTACACAATTTGGGCTTTATAATTTGCATAGTTGATTTTACATCCCTTTATAAGTTCAATAAGATTTCCTCAGTCACCCTGTTTATCCCTTTTGAAAACTGGGTGTGCTTGGACTTCTTATCCAAGTCTATACTATAACAAGGTCATACTAATGTCTATAATAATAACAAGGTCATGTCAGAAATACAACTCACTGTGGCCTCCCCAGGTCCTTTCTAGTAGAATAAAGCTGCCAGGAGGAATGTATTCATTCATTCCAATATTTCCAATTTTTAATAATTATATGAGCTGTGTTTACTTGACAATTAATGTATAAAAGTTAATTTTAGAGAAACTTTTAAGTGCTGAAAATTACTTTGAGAATTTAAAAATTATTTGTAATCATATATTGATAATCATGTGACCATTGGGTTTTTTTCTGTCATTCTTTTTTGACAATGATTCAGGATTATCCTACACATACACTTCTGTGTCCTGCCTTTTTATATACCATTTTAGCATGACCTTGTCCAATATTATCAAATAATATTTTAAAGTATGAATTTTAATGTTGATATTATATTTCATTATTTGAACCCATCACAATATATGCGATCATTCTTCATTTTTGAAGTAGTTGCTTTCCTCCCATTTTTATTGATGAATAAAAATTGTGATGAACATTTTTTTTTTTTTTTGCGGTATGCGGGCCTCTCACTGTTGTGGCCTCTCCCGTTGCGGAGCACAGGCTCCGGACACGCAGGCCTAGCGGCCATGGCTCACGGGCTTAGTTGCTCCGCGGCATGTGGGATCTTCCCGGACCAGGGCACGAACCTGTGTCCCCTGCATCGGCAGGCGGATTCTCAACCACTGCGCCACCAGGGAAGCCCGTGATGAACATTTTAAAACATAGTGCCTTGTGTTTTTTACTTCTTGCAGTGGTTACATTCTTGAAAGGAGAAGTATCAGGTCAAAAATAACAAACTATTTCAAGACTCTTGATATATATTTCTAAATTACTTTCTAGAAAAAAACATACCAGTTTATGGTCTCACTAGCCATGTTTGATGCATATTTGCCATTGCACCATTACAAAAATTAAACATTTTTAAATCTCTGCTAATTTATTAGTGAACATGCCCTATCGCTGTTACTTTTTAATTTGCATTTCTTTGATAATCACTGAGTTGGGCTTTTGTGTTTATATTTACTATTTGTATTTCCACTTTTGTGAATTAGTCATGAGTTTACTCACATTTACGTTTATTTTTGGTATCATTGATTTTGATGAGGGTTTTTTGTGTTTTTCAATGTTTTTTCAAAGTGCATTTGCCCTTTAATCTTAAGAAGTCAACTGATATATTGAGAAGTTTTCCCTCTTAGATCCTCAAGCCCATTAATCACTGTGTTTGTACCCTTCCTTGGGGTTATGTTTAGAAAGACTCTTTCACCCCCAAATCAGATATACCTTCACCTATATTTTCTTCCACTTCTTGTATGGTTTCACTTTTTTACATTTAACTATTAAGTCCATCACATGCATATTTCAGTTTGGGCTGTGAGGAAGGACAATATCTTGATACTTTTCCAAGAGTAAGTCAGTTGCCCCAACAGAGTTAATGAAATAATCTTCCCTCTTTTCTCAGTCATTTGTGGTAGCAGGTTTCCTGTGTATTCTAGCAATATCCACATATGTATGCATCGAAAGAGGCTGTTTATATACTATAAATCCAATTTCATTTTCATTTTTCCGCCTGTTTGTTCCTGTTTTAGTATCCTTTATTTAACTAGGGCAACTTTGCTAGATATTTTTATATCTGACATGAAGGCAAATAAAGTCAAATTTATTCTTTTTGCCTTTTCAACATTGTGATTTTTATGATATTAAACCTAAAATTAATTTTGGAAAATAAACATCTGGGTACTACTCCTATCCAGTAACATCTACATTATTTCTCCAGGTCCTCTATGTTTCTTGGTAAAGTTATATTGCGTCTTTATTGTTGTACCTAGTTTTTGCTGAAGTTGTGTCAAAGTATCATTTTGTTATTTTTGCTATAAGGAAAGAGATTGCTTTTCCAGTATGCATAATTTTAATTGTTCTCTTAGTTATATCAAGAGGGTTAGTGAGTCATTTGTAACAATTGATAAATTATTATCATGCTTTCCAATATTCATAACCTCATATCTGCTCATGGCATATTGCATTGGCTGGATCTTCCAGAACAAAATTAATTCATAGTATAGTATTGAGAATGGACATCCTTGCCATGAGAGAAATGAGTCACAAAGCATGCTAATGGGGAGAGGGAGGAGGTTAATTGTTAAACTGTATATTAAATAGCTTCTTGGCATATCTAGGAAACAGAAAGAGACTCACAGACATAGAGAACAGACTTTTGGTTGCCAAGGGGGAGAGGGAGTAGGGAAGGGAGGGATTGGGAGTTTGGGATTAGCAGACACAAACTAGTATATATAGGATTGATAAACAACAAGGTCAGGTCCTACTGTATAGCACAAGGAACAATATTCAATATCCTGTGATAAATCATAATGGAAAAGAATACATTTATGTATAACCGAATCACTTTGCTGTACAGCAGAAATTAGCACAACTTTGTAAATCAACTATACTTCAATACAAATTTTTTAAATGTTTAAATTAAAAAATAGCTTCTTGGAAAGCCACATGCATATTAGCACATAAAAGCTTCTGAGATCAGGAAATAAGAAATCTGGTTGTAGTTGTTGCTGTTTCCGGCCTGTTATTTAATAGGTTTTAAACAGTATTCCCAAACCTCATTTTTCAGAGCCCTTCCTTTTTTGGTGGTCATTAACATCCCAAATACTGTCATTCTTATCATGTTAAAATATGCATCAATTTCTATTTTAAAATATGCTTTTTAAAAAACAGGAATGGGTATGAATTTGTTCAAATGTCTATTCTCACTTGACTTGTTAATTTACTATATTATTAGTGATAGGTATCTTTAAAAATATATGAACTCATATAACTGTGAATAAATCACAGTTACCCATAAGTTATTCTTTAATATTTGAGACACTGGACTTTCCTTTGATATTTTTGCATTTCTATTCACATGTTCAATTAGCCTTCATATTTAATTACGGGGCTCTGTCAGGTGTTGGTAGCAGAATTTTGCAATGTTTGTTCATGAACTGGGAAACTTTCTTTGATATAATGGAATGGATTACATGCATCAGAATTAACGTGTGTATATGAATGTAGAATGGGAGCACACACAGGAAAGAATCATCTGGGCCTAGATCCTCACATAGTTCATACATTAAACGTGTTCATAATGTTTTCCCTGGTCTAGTGTGGCATTCTCCCTGTTTAAGCTGGAAGGCATTTTAAGAGACTTTCTCTTTTACGTTTCAACTGACTAGCAGATATTTACCTCCTATTTTTTAATGATCTACAGAATAAGAATCACCAAGTAGTACTGCTCAGCCCTCTTCCTATAATAAGGACATTTATTCCTGAATAGAGTTTTTAAAAAGCAATGTTATCTTTCTGTGGAAGAGGTATGCAAAAAAATGGCAACACCTAAAAGAGACTTTATGCAGCCTGTTCTTTCAGCCCCCAACTTTTTATTACTTTACATACAAGGATTGTCATTTCCAACTTCTTCCTTGTTCTAACATTTGCAAAATGGGACTCATAGATTACCTGGTGTGTCTGACTGACCAGGAATGTGTTTTACATATCTGTCAGTGTTTGGAAGAAGAATTGCTAAGAGGCACATAGCAAGCTAAGCAAACAAAAAATAAAAAACTCCAGGAAAACCAAAACTGTGCACAAGAAAGGAAATATAATCATAGCATACTACAGGATTTTGTTTGTGAACATTAGCTAATATACATTATTATAATAATATAAACACGGAATTCATATTGGGAGAATGGAAATGGTGGAGGAAACGTATCTGGTTGGGATGGGGATATAAGAGTGCTGAAATACTCATCTTTAGTGGAAGACAACAGATGATCTCTAAAACTGAAAACGTCAAATGTGTTGGTTATATAACAGTGGTAAAAACTATAGGGTTATATGTGGCTGCTCCTGGGAAACATGAATTTGGGTTCTAGATGGGTGAAATAAATACTACAGTTTGGGGGCTTCCCTGGTGGCGCAGTAGTTGAGAATCCGCCTGCCGATGCAGGGAACACGGGTTTGTGCCCCGGTCCAGAAAGATCCCACATGCCGTGGAGCGGCTGGGCCCGTGAGCCATGGCCGCTGAGCCTGCGTGTCCGGAGCCTGTGCTCCACAA
Source organism: Kogia breviceps (assembly GCF_026419965.1). NCBI lineage: Eukaryota > Metazoa > Chordata > Mammalia > Artiodactyla > Physeteridae > Kogia > Kogia breviceps. The sequence continues at coordinate 118,883,127 of NC_081312.1, read as the reverse complement.
CGGAAGAGGCCACAACGGTGAGAGGCCCATGTACAGAAAAAAAAAAAAAAAAAAACATACTATAGTTTTTAGATAGAATTATTTGACATTTGGAAAGATAAATGTGTAGATTTATTTATTATTATTTTTAAATCAAATGAACCAAGGCAATTTCTAGAGATTGGAAGCTAGATAATAGCTTCCCTGGTTAGACCACCCTGTTACATCAACTTGGCAGATTTTAGAGAAAATCTTTCCATAGAGTGAGATCCTACAGTCAGTATTCTCAGCTTCAGGTGCCATTTCTGCACCTCCTGAGGTGCAATCATGCACATTTGAATAGGGTAATAAGAGAGGGCAAGTCCAAGGCCATTAGCGCATGTCATTCTCAAGGCCTTTCTCCAGAAATCTGCAAGGCCGGCGTGCTCCCTAGCCTCCTCCAGGTCTCGACTCAAATGTCTTCTTATCCAACAGGATTTCCATGACATCACTTTCCAGAAACTATTTCCTGTGCATAGAAGACTTTCCTTCCCTTTTGTTTCACTGAATTGACTCCCATAATTCTCCAGATCCTTCCAGAAAGTCCTTTGATTTCTTTGACACTCCTGAAGATTAAGGTGTCCCTTCCGTATACCCCTGCGGTACTCTGTGCTTATCCCTCTGATAGTACTTATCCCATCCCTCCTAACTGCCTGCTTTACTTGTCTAAATCGCCCATGAAATTTTAAGTGCTTAGAAAGAACAGGTCATTGTTCTATTCTCAGCACTCAACACACAGAAATCTCTCAGAAATATTTGTTAAACAAAGGCGGTAAAATAGGAATGTGTGTTTATTCTTAGGCAATGTACGCCCTTGTATTTATGGATCCCCACATTCCCAAGTCATTGTATATAGCCATGTGGTTCCCAAATGTCACCGTGCCATTCTTAGCTTGGGATGTAGACTCCAGGAATCAGATGCCGTTTAAGATATTCTTAGATCTCATCTGATTTTAAAAGAGACAATAAAACAAAACAGCAGTCCTCATTCCCTTAAGCTCAACCTTCTTACACCCTATACTTTGCCCTTCCTTGTAAACTCAGATATTTTAAAGAAAGCTCCACACAGACTCCCTTCACTTCCCCACAATCCTCCGCTGAGTCCCCACAGGGCTCTGTGGAAACTTCCTATCTTGAAGCTATTCAGTGGGCACATTACCAAATTCAATGGCCCTTTTTATTAGTCATTCCCCACATCCACTCTTGGTTATTTCATAGGTGATGAAGAAAACTCCTGAGTCGCTTCCCCAACTCAGGGAGCTGGTGGCTTTAAGACTGCCCCTCCGGTGCTTCTGCAAAATCACACCCACAACACCCTGTGGGTTGTGCAGCTGGCATAGATGTTTTAAAACTAGGCAGACCTTCTACAGTGTTTAGTTTTTGGCAGAATTTATGTTTTTGGCTGGCCGCCACTGTGAAATGTGTTTAGTTTTAACTGACAGGCCTGGTCAGCACCACAGGTCATAGGTAGACCTGGCTGATCGAGACTAGGGGAAGCCAAATTAAAAGGTAGTCTCCCTCCCATTCCCAATTTTCTTTTGTTCTCCTTACTGCTTCGGGACAGGTAAACACTGGCAAAACATTTCCGTCCTTCTACCTGATTCTCTTCGCCAAAGACTCCCTGCTTCGTGATGACACTCTTCTTTAGAAACCAGATATCCAGGGATTGGGTGGGCTATTCAGGGAGCAGTAAAAGAAGGGATTAGGTCGAACACTGGGAAATAAGAGTCTGTGACATAGTCTGAGGAAGACAGTTACTGTAAACAAGACTGGGAGATGTAATGTGGCATTTTTTCTCCTTAAACCTGGACCTGGGCAGTGTCCAGGAGCAATTCACAGGATGCTGAAGAGCCAGTGACAAGAGCACTGCCAACTGGGCATGAGACTTTGATGTTGGCACACCAGTGTCACTGGGACACAGGGCGTTTTTGTTTTACTTTTCCCCTAAGAGGGATTTGCAATGATCCATCTTGTGACTGCTTGTTTCATTCAGTTCACTGAAAATGACTGTGCTTTTTCCTACTATCTCAACCAGAATCTGTACATATGCCAGGCTCAGAAAGCATATATTCCCAGCATGAAAAGTGTGATCCAACCTTTATGAGCTCCAAAGAGGCTTTGTGGGTCATTGGATGGGTCAGTGAATTGTAGGATGGCATAGGTGTAAAGGACAATGCTGGTTGCTGGGTGATAGGAGAATGACACCCAGGAAACTGTCAAAGTCCAAGGTAACCCATAGAGTTTAAATATTTATGATCTTAAAGCTAAGAAAAGCCACGATGATATGGCCATGATCTAGCAATAATCATTTCAGAATCTTAAGTATTCAGGTTGCCTTCATTTCCAGTATTTTGAAAGAAAATAAGTAGAAGGTAAATAATATCATGAAAATATAAGTTCCATGAAGTAAGGAGTTTTGTCTACATATTTTTTATCGTTCGCTGCTAAATGGTAGATTTACCCTGACACATAGTAGCCACTCGATAAATACACCTCGAAAAAAGAATAAATTAATTAAAGGTATATTTTTAGAAAGTACTTAAAATGGGAAAAATTAGCATCCATTACATGTCTAATAAAATCTGAATTGAACTCTACCAAATATATTCCCTGCTGATATGAGAAATTTTACCACATGAATAATATTATTCTATTTCTGGGAGTATAATTTAAACATTTGTATTGTGTTAAGGTGCAATACAAAGAGACAGACTGGATTTAACTGTATTGATTCAAACTGACACTTTGTATATAAATATATATATAGAGAGAGAAACACATACATATGTATATATCACACCTGTATATGTTTATTTTTTTTCTTTATATATTAAGTAGAAAGAAATACTATTAAGGGACAATACTAGACACAAAAATCTCTAAAGCTATCAAACACAGAAGAGCAGGTGAAACTGAGCGTTGGATGTAATGGGCTTGGCTCTGGATTTCAGGGGCAAATGAGGCTGTATTTTGAAAAGGAACTGTACCTGCATTAGTTTATTTCGCCTTTCTGCTGGCCTTTGCTTCTGCTAACTTCTGCTAACATGTGTTCAGACAAGGAAGTTATTGATCATGAGATACATGCCCCAGATTATGGGGAGTTTGCATCCCACGCTTTAATCATCCTTTGGTTTCTGGAGAGGCAGAGGCAGAATATGGAATTCAGCAGTCCTTTCATAACTGGCCTGTGGTTCAGACATTGCTTGGAAAGGGCCCAGTGCTGGCAGGCACTCCGGGCGAATTTTCCAGCAGCGGTGTGGCTCCATTTGCCTCCTTCAACAGGTCTTCAGTTGGCTCTATTAGTTCATCGGCTTCAGACTTTGAATTGGCACATGTGCATTGTGCAGATGGGGCAGTCACATCGACTGGCCTGGAACTAATTAAAAACTGGAATATTTGAGATCAGGAGGAGGAAATGTGGCCAGATTTGCAGGGATAGTGCAAGTGGGCCGAAAGAGCAAACTGACCCAGCCCTTTGAGAAAAATCTCTGCTGCCTGACCTGAGGTAGCCCCCACTGGGCTTGAGCATGTCCTAGTCGGAGATCACCCCTGCTAACATTTCAATGGGTTAGGAAATATTCTTATTTTTTAAAAAATCTGCTCATGGCACATTATTTTGTTAGGAAGAACAGGTTTGTCAAGCTTGTTAGCATCAGGGAAAGACACATCCAGGTGAGTGAAGGCCTGTGAAAAGGATATATAATGAGGGAAAATTACTGCTTACTTGAGTGTCAGGGGCTGTGTTCAGCGGACTGGACTTTAGACCAGCTGGGGGCACGCCCAGGGATCTCCCGCCACAGTGGGAAACCATCCACAAGATTTCCCTCTGGCCTTCCTTCCAAGGGCTGTCCTAATTCCTTGTGCTTCCCCTCTTTGTCGCCTCCTGCTGGCTCTACTTGAGATTCATCCTTGGGATCTAAGAGATCAGCCCTCACCTTTGCACAGGTTGACTGTCTTGTCTTGCTAAGAACCTCATCTTGGCCTGCCTTTAACGGCTGTTTCGCTCCGTTTTTGGGGGAATTACTTTGGTCTGTTTCAGCCTTAACAATCCTAGCTCAGAGCTAACTGTTGTGAATCCACACACATTCCTATGCTGGTTGTTGGTGGTGTTTTGTTTTTGTAATTTTTTTTTAACTACAATGTATTTGACTTGTACTTAGATACCCCACATTAGGGTATATCGTAAAAGACATTATTCCATTTAATCCACTCAGTGAAAAAAAGTAAAAAAAATTGATAGTTATTCAGGGTTTTTTAATATTTTAATTTTAATTTTTAAAATTGTGGTAAAATATACATAACAAAAGTTACCATCTTAACCATTTTTATGTAAGTTTCAGCAGCAGTAAATATAATATCAACAGCATCCATCTCCAGAACACTTTTCATCTTGTAAAACTGAAACTCTGTACCCATTAAACAACTTCCCGTTCTTCCCTCCCACCAGTCTACTTTCTGTGAGCAGATTTTTTTTTTTTTTTTTTTTTTTGGCCATGCTGCGTGGCATGTGGGATCTTAGTTCCCAGACTAGGGACCAAACCCATGCCCCCTGCAGTAGAAGTATGGAGTCTTGACCACTGGACCACCAGGGAAGTCCCCAAACATTCTACTTTCTGTCTCTATGAATCTGGCTACTCTGAGTACCTCATATAGGTAAAATCATACAATATTTATCTTTTTGTGACTGGCTTATTTCACTTAGCCTAACATCTTCTAATTTCATCCATGTTGTAACATGTGACAGGATTTCCTTCTTTTAAGGCTGGCTAATATTCCATTATATGCATGGACCACATTTTGTTTATCCATTCATCTGTTGTTGGGCACTTGGGTTGCTTGTCCCTTTTAGATATTGTGAATATCAATGCTATGAACATGGGTGTACAAATATCTCTTTGAGATGTTATTCTGTTTCATAGGTGAGGAATCCAAGCCTCAGCATGGAGAGGTTAAATAACTTGCCTCGGGTGACAGGATGGTTATGTAATGAAACCAGTATTTAGATTCAAGTTTTCTCACTCCAGAACACACCCTTCCCATCTCCGTCCTCTCCAGCCTGTCCAAAGAACAGATGTCTATCCCACGGTGATGGGTTCTATATTGTGGAGCTGAGGCATGATCTGAGAGAACACCAAGAAGTTTTCCAATAATTAAATTTTCTCCATCCTAATAATGAATTTTCCAAGCTGCATCTTTGATGGTAAATTATACTACATCATTCCAAAAATATCAGAATTAGATAAAAGCAATAATAATGATAATAATAAAAGGAATCAGTTATTTCATGCTTCTTATGTGTAAATCACTGTGCTAGTCACTTAAATATACTGATTCTGATCAAAAGTAATAAAAAGCTTCAGCTCTGTCATTCTACTGTGGACTAACCCCAGTCACTATGATAATATCCACAAGGCACTAGCACTGTTAGGAGGTCTCTTATATATTTGATCCCACAATATATATATTAATGCCCCATTTTACAAGTGAAGAATTCAAAACACAAAATGAAATGTTAGAGTTTAATCTGCCATGTGTCTGGCCCCAATACCCAAGTTCTTTCTGTTACCTCTTATATCCTAGGCATTGCTTGCATTAAGTGATGCAGTTGAACTGCAGTGAATCAGATGCAAACAAAATATTTGCACATAAGCTGCTGTGAATTTTAGATAAATGACTTTTGGGAAGATTTACAATCCCTAGCATGAACATTTGTGAAGGTCTTAGAAGGAAAGAGACTTATATAAATTAATTAATGAGTGAACTATCAAAAAAGACAATCCATATTTAATATCTAATAAAATTCCATAAATGCCACCACATCCTGTCTCTAACAACTCAGCTTTCATAGAAGGATATGTTCTGGGGAGATTGTTCAGCCATCCCCTGCTCAGGCCACCTGGCTCCTTTTCAAAATGTTTCCAATGTTTCAGCCTCCAACTCAACTCTTCATCCTGGAAAAGTCTGTGTCTCATTCCAGCTCAGTGCTGTGATTTATTTTTGGCGGGTAAAGGGAAAAATTAGTCATTCCTACTCTTCCATTTGAGTTTAATGGGAGCATTGTGGCTGGTGGTAAAGATGGTAGTTTATCAGGCTAGTGACTATTAGAGTTTACAGCATGGGCCTCCTCACTTCTTTGAATTTCCTTTCCCTTGTGAGTCACTTTACAATAATAATGAAGAGGTGAGGTCCAATGTCTGACAGTGGATCTCCTTGTACTGGGTTTTCAGCATTGCAATAATGTCCATATTGTAAAAGGAAAGATGATGTCAACCCCTTGGCAGTTGAAAACAAAGGGGGGAGCAAATAAAAATGATGAGGGCCACCCAAACAACTGCCAATCAATACTATTGACAATGAAGAGGAAAGCATTCTTTCTCTCGATCATAAAGCACAACTGAGCTAAGCAGTATTGACCTAGGGGTAAAGCATTTCCTAGCATTTAATGAATGGGCAGAAAGCTGATGGACTTTTAGTCAAATTGGTTATTAATTGCCTGAAAGTGCCTGACCCTGGAAGCCATAATTGCTGCTACAAATACAGAGCACACAAGAAAACCCAAGTCTGGTATAGACAATGTGCCGTTGTAAGCAAGTCCCAATGCTGGACCATTGGACTGACCCTACAGAGCAGGAGTGCCCTCTGCCACACAACCATTCTTAATGGACATTATTCCGTAAAGACCCACTGCTAGGTATACGTTCAAAAAATGGATGGCATTTTCCAGTTGTACAAAACAGAATATTATACACTCTAGATATAACAATGTAATTAAAGCTGATAGGTTGAACTGATATCACTACAACTACTAAGGCCAGCTCTGTCCATCAGAAATATAATGTGAACCATGAATGTGACTTATAATTTTCCACTAGCCACACTGAAAACATAGGTGAAATGAATTTTAATAATGTATTTTCTTAACCCAATATATCCAAAATATTATTTCCACACGCACTCAAGAAATTATTAATGAGATATATGTTCATTTTGTATACAAATTTTCACAGTCCAGTGTGATGCACTCAGAGTACAGCTCAGTTTGGACCAGCCACAATTCAAGCGTTCAAGACTTCCATGTGGTTAGTGGATGCCATTTTGAATAGTGCAGGTTTTGGAAATTGGTTTGGTTTAAGTAACATATTAGAATGTTTAAATGGGTGAAATGGTCAAAATGACGGGGCGTGTTTTCCCATAATGATCAGAAAAGATCTAACCTAAGGAGAGAGGCTAAATAAGTTTGAATTATATATTTAAGAAGACAGAGAGAAATTCATTATGGTATTTAAGTTTGCAAAAAGTTTTCACAGACAGTGACTCATTTTTGCCATGTTCTCAGGTGCTGTGCTGATTTAGCTTTGCTTACAGGAATGTTTCTAAGTTTTAGGGGCAAGAAGACTCTGGAGTTGAATTGCAAGGGAAGCAGTATAGCAAGTAAAGATATTTTTTGGAAATAACTCGGGTTTGGGGAACAGACAGACCTACCTGCCACTTTCCCACTTGGTGATGTAGGGCAGACTATTTTACTTTTGAGGAGCTGGGTCTTCTAATCTCTGAAGTGTGGATGATAATGCTTGCCTCCATTTTGTGGTTGTGTGGATTGGATGAGACCATGACATCCATGACAAGTCTGGATGTTGGTATCACCATCGCCATCTGCAGCAGCAGCAGAAAGTAGTAGAAAAGTCATCCACTAATGTGGCTCCCCACCCAGGTTCAGGGAACACTGGGCTTGCAGGTACACTTCAGGGATAAACTGGGAAGACTGTATTAAGTAGTATAATGGTTGAGCTGCCAGATGGCAAGCCAGATTAATTCAGTGGGGTTGGAGCTTCTGGAGGAAAGTGGCTGCAGATTGAGACTGATGAATTGAAGAAAAAGGAAACCTGGTGGAGAAGTGAGGGGTACAGGATCAAGCAGATTCCTCATCAGGTATAAGCTGGTTGTCAGCAAAGGGTGGGACAGAACATGAAGAATAGGATCACAGAGGAAAAGGGAGTCACTTGAGCAGCAAGTCCTGAAGGAAAACCAGGGAGACAAGGGTCTCTAAAATGAAGAGTTAGTCCATGATCAGAGATGAAAACTTCAAAAGATAAACTGCATATTCCTGAGGAGGAAGATCAAGTTTTATTCCATTTTTTTTCTTTAGCAGTACCTGGTACACAGCAAATATTGGATAAATATTTTTTTGTTTTGTGAATGAATGACTGGCAGGCTGTTTCACAGGTGGAGGAAGTTTGTGTTTAGACCCTGAGCAGCTCCAAGCTCTTCTTCAAATAATCCAGGTTATTAAGGTACAGAACAACACTGGTGGAGAAACCAGTCCCCATCCCCAGCCCCCCAAATCACCTAGCACTTCCTGATTCCTGAAACTTTATCAAATTCATTCCATTCTTTTACCCAGAGTCCTGTCTTAAGTTGTAGCCTTCTGGAATACATGTAACGCATAAAATGATGCTTCCGTCGAAGAGTACATAAGCTTGAATAATGCGCAGACACCCTTTAAAAAAAAGACAGGACTTCCCTGGTGGCACAGTGGTTAAGAATCCGCCTGCCAGTGCAAGGGACATGGGTTCGAGCTCTGGTCCGGGAAGATCCCACATGCCACGGAGCAACTAAGCCGATGTGCCACAACTAATAAGCCTGTGCTCTAGAGCCCGTGAACCACAACTACTGAAACCCGCGCGCCTAAAGCCTGTGCTCCACAACAAAAGAAGCCCCCGCTCACCGCAACTAGAGAAAGCCCGCGTGCAGCAACAAAGACCCAATGCAGCCAAAAATAAACAAATAAAATTTAAAAGACAGGCATTGATATGTTTTCTCAGGATTGATGTAAATTATTTTTAGGATAATATATTGTAATAAGTAAAACAAACCACAAAAACTGGAGAGACTTACAATTAATACACAAAAATATTTCAGAAACCAAGAATAATACCTGAATCTTAAAGATGATGATTTGCTAAAACTAACTTGCTGATATTGAGTTAACAGTAGAAAAATGCAACCACAAATCTAGTTCAATTTTTTTCATTCACTGATTCATTTATTCAACATATATTTATCATTGGTCATCTACTATGCATCAGGCACTGTTCTGACTACTGGGGACTTAACTTTAAACAAGATAGGCAGAGCCTTCACTTTCACAGACTTTACATTTTTGTACAAGACATATAACACACAAGCAAAACTAAATAAACAATAAGGTCATATCAGATAGTGAAATTGCTACAAAGAAATTCACACTGGGCAATGAAAGTGTTCAGGTCATGGGATGGGAATGTGGCTGGTTGTGTCATGGTGGTGACATGACTTTAAAGTGCCTGGTTAAGAAATGCTTCCTGTGTTGATGAAAAGGATATGATGGGTCCACCTTGAGCAGATCTGGAGATGCGCATTCCAAGCAGATGGACAGCATGTACACCAATATTTTGATTTTAGTAACTCAGAGTGTTCATGTTCTGATAAGATTGCTATACAAAATATAAATAACTTCAAGACTTCATTTCCACTTTGGGATGATCCCATCTCAAATTTAACCATAATTCTGCTAGCAAGCAACTCGTGGTTTGTTTTGTTTTTCTATTCTAATGGCTGATAAAGTCATTTTTTAAAATATTTATTTATTTTCCTTATATTTTTTGGCCGCGTCGGGTCTTAGTTGCGGCACACAGGATCTTTGTTGAGCCATGCGGGATCTTTTTGTTAGGGCACACGGTCGGTTCCAGTTTCACTCTAGCTGTGGCACGAGGGCCCCAGAGTGCGTGGGATCTGTAGTTTGCAGCTCATGGGCCCTCTCTTTGAGGCGCCGCGAGCTTAATAGTTGTGGCGCGCAGGCTTATTTGCTCCGTGGCATGTGAAATCTTAGTTCCCCGACCAGGGATCGAACCCCTCTCCCCTGCATTGGAAGGCGGATTCTTTACCACTGCACCACCAGGGAAGTCCTTAGCAGGCAATTTTTAAATGCCAGTTTTAAAAACTGTGCTGAGATTTCTGTAATGTTGTCATATACCCATGAAATCAGGTTAGCAACTCCCCTCAGAAGAAAACATCTTTATGATTTAGCAAGACTCATGCTAAGCACACCAGTGGCTTTCTCTCCTGGGCAGTCTCTAGATAAATGCTAAATTCTGGCTCCCTGACTTCCCTTTTCCCATGTTTTAAGCTGACCATCCTTTTTTAATCTCATAGTCTCTCCAAATAGAATCAAAGGCCATTGATTAGGTTCCTGCTCTCCCTCCTATCATAGTCTAGTCCTGTCTTCCTGATATCACAAGCAAGATACATTAATAAGAGTTTGATAAGTTCCCAGCTCTTCCTCCCCACTTTTTAAAAAAAATATTTATTTATTTGGCTGCGCCGGGTTCTGTGGTTGCAGCATACGGGATCTTTTAGTTACAGCATGCAGGATCTAGTTCCCCGACCAGGGATCAAACCTGGGCCCCCTGCATTGGGAGCGTGGGGTCTTAACCACTGGACCACCAGGGAAGTCTCCTTCCTTCCCACTTTGGTATAAAAATTTACTCACATGTATGGCCCATACGCTCCAGTGAATTTCATAGTTTAGATCTCAGGACACAGCTTCATTTTCTTATTGTTTCTGCCTTCACATCGCCCATATGAACCACCAACTTGAGTAAAATGCTGTACTGTGTGCTATTGACTGCACTTTGGGTGGGACTGAAGAGCACAAAATAGGGCCAATAACAATTTTCTCATTGTTTCCTCGTTGGACGCTTATGTACTTTTTACATTGTTGCAGATACAGCAACAAATCCTATTGCTATTTCTGACTTTGAGAGATTCAGTAAAATGGTATTCACATTTGAAGTTCTCATCCAAGGCAGGTCAGCTCTCCATTACCCTTTCCCAATTGAGTCAGAAGTCAAAAGGTTTTGCTTCGAGGTTTCTTCTAAGAACCATTTCTGCCGGCCAGATTTGTTAGACAAGACGCGTTCAGTCTTGTTTCCATGTGCATTTCTCCACTCACTTAGTTCATTAGCACTCTGGGTCAAAGAGCATGAGTTTAAAGCTGATAGAACAGATTGATTTCCAAGTTCTCATGTTACCAGGAGATCCTGTCCATACACAAGTTGTTAAACTCCTAGATAACATCTAAGGATACAGATGAAAGACACAAATGATGGACAGCACTAAATAATGATGACAGTTACCACGTTTCAAGAATGTTTCTTATGTGTCAGACCCTATGTTAAACCCTTTCCATCTATTACCTCATTTAGGTTTCACAATAATTTTATAAGAGAGATAGTGTTAGCCCCATTTCACAGGAGGGGACAGATGGTTCAAATAGGTTAAGGGACATTTCAAATTCATACAGTTTATAAATGGTGGAGTCAGGATTCAAACCCAGATTGGACAAACTCCATCTATGTTCTATGTTCATACCAACATACAAGAGCCAGGCTATAGACCAGCATTGGCAGCCGAAATAGTTTCTGGAAGAATACAGAGTCAGATATAGGTAAATAAAAATGAATCTACACCAGCAGAAATAATAGGAAAGTTATAGAATGTTCTTTCCTTCCTTTCCTGTTTAACAAAAAGTATTGAGGAGTATTGTGAGGAGCAGTGAGAAACAAAGAGGGAAAGTTGGGGTAGAAAGTGGTATGGAGGACGTTGAGACCATCCAGAGAAGGAAAAAAAAAAAAAAAAGAGTCATAGTTCTTATTCTAAATAAGCATGAGGGGACAAGTCTTGCACTTTATCAAATGGTTCCAGCATGCCACAGCTTACGTTACTATCAAAATGATTTAAAAGCAACCTATGCTTAGAAGTCCTCTTGGTGGTAACTTCATAATCTGCTCAGTGTCCAACACACTCTCTCCAGTTCCCAAATAAACAATTTCAAGCTGTAGCTCATAGGGAATTTATTTTAACCTGCTTTTATTTCACGGGTGCTTTCCAAGTTTTGCACGTGAACTACAAAGGGACAAATGTTTCCCATCAGGCCAGGAGGAGAAGAGATGGGGCATAAACATAATCCAGACTAAAAATACAAAAACCGTCTCTGGAGAGAAAATATTTATAATTCTTGTATTTGAAGAAAACCACACTCCTTTGCCTGGCGAATCATTTCTGATTATTAAGTATGTAAAAAATAAGAAGTCCCTCTTGGGCGTCCTGTGTCATATTTTGCCCACCTTTTTTACAGAAGCCATTCATGTAGCAACAGCTCTGTGCAGGTATAAACTCTGGGCAGCTTGGCCCAGGGTTACTTGGCCACCACTGCATGGAGTGGGTGCAGAGACCCATCCAGCCATTCTGACCTATGCACATGCCTGGAAGTATGAAGTGTCAACGGACCATTAGGGAATCCTTGACCAAGGAAGGACAAGGACTGGTGGTTGAATATTCCCCTTTTCTGTCCAACTGGAGAGCAATTTTGAAATACGTTTATTCTATTTGTCTCATCATCATCCCTGCTGGGATCCCCTGCTGTCCTTAGTCACAATCAGCTGATAGCACCCTGTTGGGGAGGCTTTTCTCTTCCTAATTCCCACCTCCTCCTCTTTTTTTTTTTTTTTTTTTTTTTTTGCGGTACGTGGGCCTTACACTGCTGTGGCCTCTCTCGTTGTGGGACGCGCAGGCTCAGCGGCTATGGCTCACGGGCCCAGCCGCTCTGCGGCATGTGGGATCTTCCCGGACCGGGGCACGAACCTGCGTCCCCTGCATTGGCAGGCGGACTCTCAACCACTGAGCCACCAGTGAAGCCCCTCACCTCCTCCTCTTCGAGTTCACTTCCCCAAACAAACAACCTGCACCCAAGTGCTTGCCTCAAGCTTTGCTTAGGAGAACCTAAGCTAAGAACAGGTTATAACCACATTTTTTCATCGAAGCAAACAATTTGTTTAGGTTCTCTTCAAAGTGTTGGATGGTGCATATTTTAAGCAATGTCTAAAAACTTATTTTTATTGGAAGTCTATTCAAAATACTTGCTACCCCTTACATAAGTTAATTTTCCTTGGGGCATGATAAAATTATATTTGGCAATCACTAGTCTAGCAAGAAAGTCATAAAATTTTAGTCTGCACATTGTTTTATATTTCATATGTTCCTATTCTGTGGATGGTAAAATTCCTTAGAAGTGTGTGAAACATATTTACCCCTGCCTGTGGCTTAGTTTACTTCTGGAAGATACCTAGAATATGAAATTTTAAAAATTAACCAAATTCATCTAAAATTCTTGATTTGACAGATGGCGTCTCTTGAAACAGAGTAAATGAAAATCTTTCAGAATCTCTTGATACACACATCATGTCATTTCTCTGCAAAACATTCCCAGGAAGATCAAAGATGGTAGACATTTTGATCTCAAGCTTTATTTTTTTATAAGAATCTCATTGAGAATTGACTGGAATTTCAGATTCTCCAACCACATCAAGATGAGTCCAGGAATATGCCTCTTTAGCCAACTTCTCAGGAAATTCTGACACAAGTGATCCTTGGACCACCCTTTAAAAACTAAATGTCATTTATGGAACCTTAGAATTTCAAAGATGGAAGTTCATCTTACAGCTAAACCATTTGTTTCGCCGATTAGAAAGATGATTGCAACAGCACTCTTTTCTTTATGTTGACCATGCATGGACCACAACATGCATCCATGTTGACCATTTAGAGCATGATTAAGAAAACAAAAACGACCCTAAGTATTCAAAGCAGAGGGAACTTAATATAGAACATTGGTTCCAGAGACAATGAAGGAGCTCACAAGCCAAATATGGAGCAATGAGGCAACTGGGGAATTAGCAACATCAAGTCACTATCATCCTGAGGCAGGAGGGTTGAAGAGAGAATGTGGTGTTCCTGTATCCCTGGCACTGATGTCATCCTAAAGAAACTGGTACCACAGTCTTGTACAGCAGGAAAGGGAGCAATGGAGGGAACATCACTGCTACTGGAGATGCCACCTAAGACAGTTAAAAAGGGAGAAAAATGTCCTGACATCTTCCACCCTCCTCTTGTCAGTGCCTTCCATTGGCTGAACCCATCTGGAAGCCAGATGACAAAGGGATCTGGGAGACAAAGCCTGCAGATTCACGTCCCTCCAAACACCCATGGTTCAAGGCAAAGCAGGGAAAAGGCAAGGCATGTGTGAATCAGGCAGTCCCAGTAGCATCACAGGTACGTATACATTAATCCATATTAATGGATTAATCCATATTAATTCTATACATTAATCCATGCACACTCATGCTAATATTGTAGGTGTCCACCTTTTTTTTTTTTTTTCACATTACACTGGGTGCCCTGGGAAACTGAATCTTTACAAAACCCATGCAGACTTACCAGACAGTGCTGCTTACTTGACTTAACCCAAATGGACCACACTGTGCTTGCTTTATTTGGGTTGTTATGTCATTGTCTGTGCTGGTTTCTTTGTTTTATGAACAATGGGTACCATATAGATATTTTGCAGGATATAAAACAACTTAACGGTAACAAAAGATTGAGCAGAAACTTCCCTTAGAGAAGGTCTCCCAGAGTCTTTCTAATTCCAATATACTGATTCTAAGAAAAACACTAACTCTAAGAATAAGAGTGTGAGGGTAAATGAAATTTGAGAACATTAGGTTAAAAAAATTAAGCAGCCTTCTTTATTACCATTAATATGCTTACATGGGTCATGAATCACCAAAAGGGAGACCCAGTGTGCAGTGTTTTCAAACTTATGTAACTTTACGTGCATACATTCACTCAACAAAGATTTATTTATCAAGTATTCTGTTCCTGAAACTCTTTGGGGTGCTAGAAATACAACAGTATGCAAGTTGACAAAATCTTTATCCTCATGAAGAATAGATTCCAGTGGAAGAAGATAGTGACAAATCAAAATGACAAATAAGTAAATAACTAGTATTTACTTTTTTTCACAGTGATTTTCCTCAGATTAACATTCGACAATTATTCTTTGAGTTACACTATAAAGCTTTCAATTCTATTGTTAAGCTCCTTCCAGATCTATCAGATTCCAGTATCTTCTCCTTCCACCCCAAATTATCTTTTTTTCTTTGTAATGTAGAAATTATGATAGTGGCTAAATGTAATGGCTCTGGGGTCAGGCCACCCCTTTTCTAATTCTGGCTCTGCTTTTTCCTGAGTATAACCTATGTCCCTCATTCATTCATTCATTCAACATACGTTCATCTTCCCAGTCCCAGTGCTAGAACCTCAGGATCCATCTGTAAAGAGATGAATAACTTGTCCTCGAGAAACTTATGTTTCAAAGTCTGTTCCTTCACTGGAAAATAGGATATTAATAGCATCTGTCTCATCAGCCTGTCATGAGGTTTAAATGACTTAATCCATATGAAGCATTTAGAACATTGCCTGGCACATCCTTACTAAATGTTAGCCTTTATTAATCATGTTATCCTCCTGTTTAAAATCCTACAGTGAGTCACTGCTGCCTTTGGGGTAAATTCCAAACTGCTTAGCACAATAGACAAAGCGTTTCAGGATCTGCCTCCTGATTTTGCATCCTGCTTCAGGCTCTACATACTCCTTCCCCTCCAGACATATAGAACTATTCATGGATTTCACCTTGTGTTGTATTTGCCTACCTTATGCCTTGATAACATCCTGTCCTCTCAGTGTTGAATCATCTCCCTTGTGACCTAGCACCTTCTTTCTTTTCTAAAGTTAGCTCAAGTTATCCCCTTTGTTAAGACTATTGGGCTGGGTCACTGTGAATATCCATGGCTCCAGCTGGTCACATTAACGCACTTTCCCAGAAAGCTTTCATACCTCATTCTATCGACACTTCTCATGTGTATTTCAACTGACTCATTGATGTCTCATACTGTGCCACAATGGCAGGATAGCCTTGTGAAACCAATGTCTTGGACCCTAAAGACAGAAAGACACACTGAAGGAGATGGAGCTGAAGGAGGAGAGAAACTTCCAATAATAGTGGCAGAATTGAGTTCATGTATTCATTTCCCGATCTTCCCAAATTCCAAAGTAAATAATAGTAAAGGTACTTTAAAATATATAATTAAAATGTGTATTAAAATTTAAATGGGTACCATTAGTGGATCAGAAATTCTGAGCTGTGTCTTCATGGTAGAAAGTGAAAGAGGTTGAGTGAAAATCCAACCAAGGTAGAGAAATCAGCAGCTTGCATACCCACAGGTGAAAGCTGCTGCAGAAAGAAGAGATACTCTTCCCAACAGGGGTCTGAGGGACACTAAGCTGGGCTTAATAAACACAGAGCAGGTGTGGGCAGGAGGCAATCATTCAAGTTCAAGGTTAAAAGCCTGTTTCAAGAACAGCTGAGTAAGACAACTCCTTCCCATCACTGACATATATAGAGCTGCTGGCTGCAGTATTTGCTCACTAGGTAGAATGCTATGAACTCTTTTCTAAACAGCTAGAAATATCATGTTAGAGAGAACTCTTAGTATAAGTGCTGAGGTCTGAAAGACAAACAGAGAGGAACTTGAGATAACTCAAGACCTTAAAAGGGGATCCAGATGAAGTTAAAATAAGATCTGGACACCCAGGAGAGATATACATTAAATGTTCCCACCAGAGAGTTAATTCTCTTAGGCAATTTTTTGCTCATGAGTTACCTGTTTACTCCCTGCCCATGCAAAATATAGGGAAGCTTCCCTCTTTAACAGGTACAGTTGAACTCTGTAAAGTTCACTGTTATTTCTCCTGTTCAGGAGAGAGTCCCATTTTGGAGACAGATCCATATGATTGGGGGAGGGGGGAGCACTCCTTCTAGTGCACTAATCAAACTAGTTCTTAATATACTCAGATAGCCAAAAGTTACAGAGCATTTGAGAAAAACCAAGGGTTTGCAAGAAAAGGTTTTAGGTGAATAAAAAGAATAACAGCCCTAAGAAGAAAAATGGAAAAGAACTAAACATTAAATATAATCTAAATATAAACTAAACAAAAATATAATCAGTATTCAGAGAAAAGTCTGAGTCTTTCATCAAATAAGAACAGAGTGTCATGAAAGGCAGAATTTAAAAAATAAGGAAATGCTATTAAAAGAACATGAAACAATATGATTAAAAAATAACAAAATAGGGCTTCCCTGGTGGCGCAGTTGTTGAGAGTCCGCCTGCCGATGCAGGGGACGCGGGTTCGTGCCCCGGTCCGGGAAGATCCCACATGCCGCGGAGCGGCTGGGCCCGTGAGCCGTGGCCGCTGAGCCTGCGCGTCCGGAGCCTGCGCTCCGCAGAGGGAGAGGCCACAGCGGTGAGAGGCCCGCGTACCGCAAAAAAAAAAAAAAAAAAAAAAAATAAGCAAAATAATAGAATAGAAATTTCTGAAAACCAAATCAGTGATCCAAAACATAAAGTCCAGGAAATCTATCAAAACAGATTAAAAATTAAAAAACAAACATCAAGCATTAGCATGAAAAAAATTAAAAGATACGGAAGGTGGATATAGGAAGTATATCTGTCTAATAAAATTTCAGAAACACCAGAAAGGTGAGAAAAAGCAAATAATCACAGAAACAATAGAAGATAATTTCCCAGCGTGGGAGAAAGGATTGAGTTCACAGATGAAAAGAGTACATTAGAAGTCAAGCAGGACTTCCCTGGTGGCTCAGTGGTTAAGAATCTGCCTGCCAATGCAGGGGACATGGGTTTGAGCTCTGGTCCAGGAAGATTCCACATGTCACGGAGCAACTAAGCCCACATGCCACAGCTACTGAGCCTATGCTCTAGAGCCTGTGAGCCACAATTACTGAAGCCTGCGCACTTAGAGCCCGTGCTCTGCAACAAGAGAAGCCACCACAATGAGAAGCCCATGCACTGCAACAAAGACCCAATGCAGCCAAAACTAAATAAATAAATAAATTTATTTTTTTAAAAAAGATGTCAAGCAGACTTGAATAGTGGGCCGAATAGGGAAAAATGTGGGCATTCTTTAGATGAGTGGTGATAGAGTGTGTTTATAAGAGGTGATATTCAAGTTAACATGTAAAAGACGTAATGTGTCAGGGTAAGAATATTTCAAGCATGGGTAGGAGCTTCTGCAAAAGCTCAAGGTTAGGAAAGCATTGGGTTAGCCAGAGGAATTCAAAGAGCAGAACAGGTCAAAAATAAAGGCTGAAGATAAATTATTCATGGCCTTATAGACCACAGTAAAGAATTTAGATGTTATTCCATAAGAACAGGAATCCACTAGAGTATTTAAGGAGTAGAGTGAGATGATTCAATTCACCTCAATGAAGATCACTTCTGTTTCATGGAGAATGTGTTAGAAATGGGCAGAGTGGAAGCAGAGAGGCCAGTTGTAGAATTCCAAATGGGAGTTGATGAGGCCAGATCATCCTGGTGACATGGGAGACTAAAATGAGTAGAAAGATGTGCTGTATATTCTGGTGGTAGAATCAATAAGATGTACCTGATAACGAAATAATAAGAGGGAGAGAAAGGGAGGGATCAAGAGTAACTATTGCGTTTCCAGTTTGCGTAACAGGGTAAGTAGTGGAGTCATTTGCCAAGACAGGGAAGACGGGATGTTAAAATATTTTTTTCTGATAAAGGGAAATAAAGAGTTCTTCTAAGTCTGGTTATGTTTGAGATATTTGAGAAATATTTCAAGGTGGCTACGTGCAAGACAGATAAGTATCTACAGTTCAGAGATGATTCTGAATTTGCAGACTTACCTTCAGATATTTTTTAAAACCACTAACTATAGTATTTAAATCCATGGGAATAGAGGAGATCACCTAGAAAAAAGTATAGCAATGGAAGAGGCCAAGAACCAAATCCTCAGGAATCCGTATTTGAGCTCATGGAGAGATACAGACACCGACAGTGGAAACCAACAAGGGAGGGAAAAGAGGAGAGTGCTATCATGAAGGCCAAGCATGGAGGGGAGAGAGTGTTTCAAGAAGAAGAGAGCAGGTGATTATGTTGTCTGCTCCCAGAGGTAAAGTAAGATGAAAACAGAAAAGGGTTTGATGGTTTGGCATCAAAGAGAAAATTGGTAACCATAGCACAAGTGATTTGTGATGATTTAAATCATGTGTTTCCATTTAGTGGTGAGACTAAAAGCCAGACTGTAGCAGATGGAGGTTTGACTGGGGGTGAGGACACAGAGATTATTTCTAGATGGCTGGCTCTGAAGACAAGAGAAACAGTCAAGTGACTGGAGAGTGATAAGTGATCAAGGGAGGATATTTATTTCTTTCCCAAATGGATATTTGTATGCTTATGGGCACGATGCAGTAGTGAAGAGGATAAAATTGTAGCCAACAGGTGGTAGTCCAAGGTGCAACACCAATCTATCTTTTAATTGATCTAATAACAGTTTTCTAAGATTTTATCTTTATCACAACCCTCAGTGTCAGCCAGTGCTACCAGACTAAGCACAAATATTAAGGGGCTGGAGCCAGTGAATAACTACTATGATGGAGTCCACATTCCTCATTCTCTGGTTATCAGGCTCAAATCAAGAATATGTTCTAGAAAACTGTTAGATGTCATAAGCTGTGAGCTTTTTGAACCATGCTCTTAAATGAGCCTTTGAGGAATATTGAGTGAGCTCTAGTGATTATTAGATTGTATTCCCGACAGATGTGTGTGTGGCTAGTGCTAATAGCCTTAGAATGCAGTGAGAGATGTCTGGCTAACACTGTTCTGGGGAGGCTGAGCCACTTTATGAGAACATTCCCCCAAGGATGAGTTGTGTAGTCACTGGGGTCAAGATTCTGCAAGGAAAGATTTTAACAGGCATTAACAAGTTCATTCACTATTGGACTTGTATTGAAATTGTTGAATTTTTGACTTCATGGTGGAACCATAAATTTTTTAAAGGCAGAAACTGTGGGCTGTTCTTCTCTGTGGCTCCATCATCTAACTCAAGACCTGACAATAGATGGCTCTCAGTAAATATTGATTGAATGATGGAATATATAAATGGATTCAATGACTAAAATCACTAAACTTATAGATGTTATAAACACACACTCATCGTTCATTAGGTGAGTATTGTTCATATTACTGCAACAACCAAACACCCTGGAAATTCTGAGGCATTCCCAATTTCAAATGTGACCCATTATCACGTCATGTGCCCCATTATATAGTTATAGATAGATAAATAGATAACAATAATAATGATGATGATGCTGGTGATGACGACAACAATGAAGACGAAGAAAGAAGGAAGGGAGGGAGGGAAGGAGGGGAGAGAGAAAGAAAAATAGAGTTAGCCTATGACAGGGAGCTCTTTCCATTTAGCATCTCACAGAATAATTATTATCATCTCCATTTTCTCTCCACGGGTGAGAAAATGAGGCTCATAGAATTGTTATAGTTGCTGCAAGATCGCAGAGCTAGTAAATGATTGACTGGGGGATTGAGAGCCAGATCGAAAATAAAGTCTTAGGCAGAAGAATGTAAATTACACTATATTGCTAGAAATCTACATCCCTAACACTGCAGTGAACATCATACTAGCCCCACAGCAGCCCACGTTTACGGAGCTGGGGTTGGGGTGGAGAGGAGGAGGAGGACCAGGCCAGCAGTTAAACACAGCAAAGCACAGACTCTGGAACCTAGAAAGGAATGTCAGAGGCTTGACAGAAAACAGAGACTATGCTCTAGAAACAAGCTTAACCTATTTCAAAACTGGTCTGTGGCCAGCCCTTTGTCCTTGACTTGCAATGCATGACTAGTGCCCTTACTGGAAAGATAATTTACGATGCTAGAGGGACATGAGCCCTTGCAGCTTGCAAGATGGGAACAATGACCTGTACTTTCCTGAATAGTGCTGAGTGTGTTTCCAAAGCTCCAGCTAGTTTCAAACAGCTTTGGGGTTTCTTTACTCTGAACTCTGACTTCACTTCAGAGAAGAATTTCTGTTTTACTAATTTACTATAGGAAATAAGGATGTTAGAGAAATGGTAGTATTCAGTAAGAGAAAAAAAAAAAAGAAATCTGTATAAGATAAACTAGTCTGGAAGTTTTCAAAAATGTTTTTTCAGTTATTAAGAAATTTACTTATTTATAATGTATTCCCTTGACCTTCCCTGCCAGGTATTTCTTCCCCTACCTCCCTCCAACTTAGAGAATTAACATATGATTTATTTTCCCTCTTAGACCTCCTCCCCAGTAAATCACTATGATTGACAGCAGACTTTGCTCTGAAAACCTGGTAGAAATATTTGAAAAGGCATCAGGGACCGAATCTACTTAACACCATGTGTGCCACTTCATTTATTTTCACCACACCTTCACTAGATTGGAGAGAGGGAAATTATGCTAAAGTTGCAACTGCGCAGCTCCTCAAAAAACATGCTTCAACCTGCCCCAGTTGGCATTTACCTGTTTAATTGTCCCTTCCCCTTTAACTATAAAATCTACTGGAAATGGGGGAAAGGTTTATGCAATCAAATAGAGTCCAGGGTGAGAGACTTTTTGAAAAGCAGTATTTCTTGTGTAGATACCAGTGACTTCTCTTCCAATTGCCTGTGGAGGCAGTTGGCGTGCACATAATTGCCTCTTGCATCATCTGCCTGAGAAGCCTGGTTCTTATTGTGAGAGACAAAGGAGTCATGTGTCTTTCCATGAAACATAATTGAGATGAGATAAACTTGGAGGTTCCCTTGAGGACTGGTGGGAAATTGATCTGAAAATTGTGATCAAATTTTTTTCTCTATCATTTTAGAATGGGTTAATAGAGAAGGCTGTGTGTAGAATATCCTTGGCTTGTTTTCTTTACTTGATGCTCAGTAGCATGCAGTGTAGACCTTCTCATGTGTATTAATATCCATTACATACACATGAATGAGGACATTGCCGTTGTGTTAGTAATACTGGTAAAAATCTTTTCAGACATGAAATTTTTAAATTAATTTTCTTTTGTTCTTTGGTTAATTCTTTTTTTTTTTTTTTTTCAGCCCAATAACATAGTGTGTAGATGGATAGATTTATCTCTGGAATCCCAATCACCAAGTTTCCTCTTTTGGCCACTCCCTCCAACATTCTCCTTTGAAGCAATGCTATTCTCTAGTCCTCAACCACCTTTCTTATCACCCACTTATCCAACAGATATTTGTAATCCACTAGGATGTGCCAGGTACTATGTTAGAATCTGGACAAAGAGATGACAGAGCTTGTTCCTATACTTGGGGCACTGCTAACTCTCTTAAGAAAATATTTGAAAAACCAAACCATACAAATGCTAAATAAGCCTGGGAGTGTTTCATCACTAGGATTATCTATAAATTAGGGAAAGGTAAACTCTATCGATTATTTCACCTAAAAAAATCCCACATCCACCCAACTGGATGTGGAGAAAACTCATAGCCAAGAAACTAATGTAAAAACTGGTTTAAAAAGAATTAATAATTTAAAAGACTCAACCTTAACAGAATCCAACAACACATCAAAGGATTATACAGCATGAACAAGTGGGATTTATCCCAGGGATGCAAGGATTCTTCAATATACGCAAAGCAATCAATGTGATACACCATATTAACAAATTAAAGAATAAAAACAATATGATCATCTCAATAGATGCAGAAAAAGCTTCTGACTAAATTTAACATCCATTTATGATAAAAACTCTCCAGAAAGTGGGCACAGAGGGAAGCTACCTCAACACAATAAAGGCCATATACGACAAACCCACAGCAAACATCATTCTCAATGGTGAAAAACTGAAAGCATTTCCTTTAACATCAGGAACAAGAAAAGGATGAATACTCTCACCACTATTATTCAACATAGTTTTGGAAGTCCTAGGCATGGCAATCAGAGAAGAACAAGAAATAAAAGGAATACAAATGTGAAAAGAAGAAGTAAAACGATCACTGTTTGCAGATGACATGATACTATACATAGATAATCCTAAAGATGCCACCAAAAAACTACTGAAACTAATCAATGAATTTGGTAAAGTTTCAAGATACAAAATTAATGCACAGAAATCTCTTGCATTCCTACACTGTAACACTGAAAGATCAGAAAAAGAAATTAAGGAAACAATCCCCTTCACCCATTGCAACAATACCATTTGTCCCATTGCAACAAAAAGAATAAAATACCTAGGAATAAAACTACCTAAGGAGGTAGAAGACCCAGTGTATTCAGAAAAATATAAGACACTGATGAAAGAAATCAAAGATGACACAAACAGATGGAGAGATATACATTGTTCTTGGGTTGGAAGAAACAATATTGTGAAAATGACTATACTACCCAAAGCAATCTACAGATTCAATGAAGTCCCTATCAAATTACCAATGGCATTTCTTACAGAACTAGAAAAAAAAAAATCTTAAAATTTGTATGGAGACACAGAAGACCCTGAATAGCCAAAGCAGTCTTGAGGGAAAGAAAACAGAGCTGGAGGAATAGGACTCCCCGACTTCAGGCTATACTACAAAGCTTCAATAATCAAGACAATATGGTACTGGCACAAAAACAGAAATATAGATCAATGGAACAGGTTAGAAAGTCCAGAGATAAACCCACGCACCTATGGTCAACTAATCTATGACAAAGGAGGCAGGAATATACAATGGAGAAAAGACAGTCTCTTCAATAAGTGGTCCTGGGAAAACTGGACAGCTAGGTGTAAAAGAATGAAATTAGAACACTTTCTAACACCATACACAAAAATAAGCTCAAAATGGATTAAAGACCTAAATGTAAGACCAGACACTATAAAACTCTTAGAGGAAAACATAGGAAGAACACCCTTTGACATAAAACACAGCACGAACTTTTTTGACCCATCTCCTAGAGTAATGGAAATAAAAACAAAAATAAACAAATGAGACCTAATGAAACTTAAAAGCTTTTGCACAGCAAAGGAAACCATACAAAAGATGAAAAGACAATGCTCAGAATGGGAGAAAATATTTGCAAACGAATCAGTGGACAAAGGATTAATCTCTAAAATATATAAACAACTCATGCAGCTCAATATTAAAAAAACAAACAACCCAATCCAAAAATAGGCAGAAGACCTAAATAGACATTTCTCCGAAGAAGACGTGCAGGCGGCCAAGAGGCACATGAAAAGCTGCTCAACATCACTAATTATTAAAGAAATACAAATCAAATACAATGAGGTATCACCTCACACCGGTCAGAATGGGCGTCATCAGAAAATCTAAAAACAAACGCTGGAGAGGGTGTGGAGAAAAGGGAACCCTCTTGCACTGTTGGTGGGAATGTAAATTGATACAACCACTGTGGAGAACAGTATGGAGGTTCCTTAAAAAACTAAAAGTAGAATTACCATATGACTCAGCAATCCCACTACTGGACGTACACCCAGAGCAAACCATAATTCAAAAAGACACATGCACCCCAATGTTCATTGCAGCACTATTTACAATTGCCAGATCATGGAAGCAACATAAATACCCATCAACAGCTGAATGGATGAAGAAGACGTGGCACATATATACAAGGGTTCCTCTTCATCATAAAAAGGAACAAAATTGGGTCATTTGTAAAGACGTGAATGGACCTCGAGACTGTCATACAGAGTGAAGTAAGTCAGAAAGAGAAAAACAAATATGGTATATTAATGCATATATGTGGAATCTAGGAAAATGGTACAGATGAACCGGTTTGTAAGGCAGAAATAGAGACACAGATGTAGAGAACAAACGTATGGACAAAAAGGGGGGAAAGCGGTGGGGTGGGGTGGGGGGATGGTGGGGGGATGAACTGGGAGATTGAGATTGACATGTATACACTAATATTTTTAAAATAGATAACTAATAAGAACCTGCTGTATAAAAAATAAATAAATAAAATAAAACTTTAAAAAACTTTTTAAAAGACCCTATTAAATAAATAGATACTAACATTCCAGTGTTACAGATATTTTTCATATTAATTATTTATATTCTGCAAAGATGCAGAAAATATTTGGGGTAACTTAAACATTTTAATACAAATAAAACACAAAATAATTCCTTAAAAAAAGAAAAACCAAAACTAAAAATTTTTAAACATGAAAAGATGCAACCTTGAAAATAACCCCACCCCACCCCCAAAAAACTCTGTTTATTAAAAAGAAGGACAAATATTGGATTATCTGAGAAGTCAACAGAGGAAGCAGTAAGCAAAACCCAGAAGCAAACTGTATTGTGAAAGAAATTCGACTGGTCCAAACACAGGGCAGTTCACTTCCTGTGGTAACATGAAAGTCACTTGGAAATAAGTATGTTAAAGATATTCAAAGAGATAGAAATGAATCATATAAATGACACCTGAGAACACATAAGTCGAATAAGAGAATAAAATAAAATGCAGATTTGAAAGTGTATCAAATAGACTCTTGGTTAATTATACTAAATATAGCTAAATCTCTATTCTACCCACAATGCCAACTAAACTGACTTTTTAAAAATATATTAACCCTCAAGTACAAAAAGAATAATGACAAGATGACTATGAATAAAGAACCTAAGTGCTAAACAAGAACAACAAGAAGAAGCAACTAATTGACGTCTCAGAGTTCTGGAAGCTCAGGCATTAGAAATGCCATGTATCTCTGAAAGCAGAGGGAGGAATGGATCTGAAAACAGGATCAATTTTGATGCACTGTAAGAGCATCTAGATCCTAGATCCCCCTTATTCTTCCTCTCATTCCCTCAACCATAACAAAATATAAAGATGATTCTCTGGAAAAGGTAAACATTTCTAGGCTCTGGACCCCAGATGCCAGGTACAGGTGAGAGCAGGGGGTGTAGTGCCCTTGAAAACACCAAAAGGCAACTCAAGTAAACAACTATAGAGATGGTCTGTGACTTATCATTGTTGGATTTAGTTTTACGACAGTGCAAAAGCAATACACATTCATTACAAACCATACTTAAAATTTTGAATTCCAATCTTTTCCCAGGCTAGCAATATGCTCTGGGATACTCTCTCCTGATGCTGTGCAGGAACAGCAAGCATGGCTCCCAGCTACGTGATCACGACGGTAAACAACCAACACCCTTAACAACCATCCTGTATCCATATAATCATGCTGCTTTTCACTTTCAGCACAGTATTCAGTACATTGCATGAGATATTCAGCACTTTATTATAAAAAAAGGCTTTGCGCTAGATGATTTTGCCCAACTGTAGACTAACGTAAATGTTCTGAGCACATTCAAGGTGGACTAGGCTAAGCTAGGATGTTCTGCAGATTAGGTTATTGAATGCATTTTTTTTCAGCTTATGATGGATTTATTGGGATGTAAGGAAGATCTGTATATTGAAAAGTAAGACCCGTTTTCCTCCTCTCCCTCTTTGTTCCTAGAGTACCAGACTGTAGCCTCAAAACCCTAAGGGAAGGTGCTTAAGGATTCTAATTTGGCTAAATAAAACCATCCAAGAGAAAAGCCATACAGATATTAATATTCAGCCATCCCAAAAAGAAACTTCTAGATTCGTGTTCAATTTCCCTCTAATGAAGTTTGCCAGTTGACAAATCCTTCCATGCACACAGCTTAAACTCAACATTTCAATATCTCCTTATTTAGGAATGAAGCGTAGATCACTTGTTATTTGTGGAAATCCCTGCAATAAATTAAATGGCCAAAAGAAACAGAAGATGAAAGATTACAGCTGAAACAAAGAAATGCATAGTATGGGGAAAAAATACACACACACACACATACACACACACACACACACACACACACACACACACACACACAGCAAGACACTTCATCTTAAAATTTTAGTACTTCAGAGAAAACCAAAATAATCCTAAAAGCTGCCAGAGAGGAAAAAATCAGATTTCATACAACAGGTGAAGAATCAGAATGGTATGCAATTTCTCAAGAGCAATTCTTAAAGTAGATGTTAGTGAAAATGTGTAACCCTCCACCTAAGTATAGCAATTCTGAATGCTACAATACAAAATAAAGTGTCAAATTGTATAAAGCAAAAAATGATTTATGTGACAAAATCAACACATAGTGAGAGATTTAACACTCCTCTCAGAAAATGATAAATAAGACAGGCAAAAATAGGGCAAGAAAGCCAAATATTAAGGTCAACACAATTAACAAGCTTTAGCTAAAACAGATAAAAATATTTGTGAATTTAGGAGAGGCATTATTGCATGGTGGTTGAGAACAGAAGATTAGGAGTAAGACATCTCACTAGATTAAAATTCTTGCTCACTGATTTACTAGCTATCTTACCACAGGTAAGATAGGTATGTTTGTTTCCTCTGCTTCAAAATAGCTATAGTAATAGCGCCTACTCCATAAATTTGTTGTGAAGTTAAAATTAAATAATGCATGCCAGGATGCTTAGACAACTGCCCAGCACTGAGTACAAATATGTGTGTGTATGTGCATAATTCTGCACTAAAACAAACTCTAATTTTTTTAAGAAAATGTGGAACATTTAAAAAATTAACCATAAAAGAAATATATATACATATGTATAATAAAATTTTGGAAGCATACTAATTTGAGTCAGATACAAAGTCGGAATCACTCTACTATTCAAAATTACATTAGATGCCCAAACCAACAAAATAAGTGAAGAAAAAAAGTGTAGTTATAAGGCCCAGAAAGAGACAAAACTGACATTATTCCTAGACAAATTATTGTCCAAAGAGAAGGTATGAGTATTTGTAGTCAAACTGATATAATTAGTTAGAGAGTTCAGCTAGCATGCTGAATAAAAAGACACCTGTAGGAAAATATAGTAGTATATCTATACTTAAAAAATAATCAGTTGGAAAAGTATTAGGTAAAACAAATATCTCATTCAAATAAACAATTGAAGCTACTATTAAGAGTAAACTTAAAAAGAAGATATAAGACCTATATGGAAGAATGTAAAAACAAAAGATTTAAATGAATAAATTAGAAGAAATAACATGCCCATGAGTGGAAAAAAAACCTAATATTTTAGAGTGCCAAATAATCTCACATAACTGTATAAAATTAATAAAATGTCAATAGGTATTTTTGGTGAATTTAGACTAATTATAAAATTTATATGGGAGTATATAATTCCAATAATAGTGAAATCAATTCTAAAAAAGAACAAGGTAGAGGTAGGGTAGATTGGAGTGAGGTAAGATAAATTGTTCTACCAGATATTATCTCATTATAAATTTACAATAAAAACAATGTAGCATTGGCACAGAAAGAGATCAATAGATCATGGTAGAAAACTCAAAACAGACCCCTAGATGTACATGTGATCTTAATATGTGATAAAATTATTGTTATTGCTTGATAATAACATCCAAGCACCAGGAGAATGATGAATTATTGTATACATATTATTGGCTATTTTACCATATTAAAATAATCTGTAGTTAATACCAAAAAATTAAAAGACATGCTACATATATTAAGACCTAAACATAGAAAAATAAAACTTCAAAACAATTAGAGTAAAACATAAAAGAACATAGACTAGAGAAAGTTTTTCTTAATAAGACTCAAAAAACACAAATCATAAAGAAAATTATTGAAAATTTACTACATCTCAATGTATAATTTCCAGAGAATAAAAAATTTTAAACAAAGTTATAAAAAAAAAAGAAGAAAAAGACTGAGAGAATTTAGTTACAATAAAGTGTAGCAGAAAAGACTCAATATCTAAAACATGTAAAAACTACAAATAAGAAAAAGGAGAAAAAGCACTATTGAAAAATGGTCAAAAGTTTTGAACAGGAAATTATACGTGGAACTCTGTTTAGTTAATTCACAGGAAAACTGTTCAGACACTTGTAATTTAAAAATCACAATGAGAAACCACTTTTCATCCAACAGTTTGGCAAAATTTAAAAATAATAGCAATTGCTGGCAAGTGGGTGAGGAAAATGAAGAAACAGGAAATTTTACTCATAGGTTGTGGGAGTGCAAACTCTTTTAAGCTCTCTGCAAAACTTGGAAAAATACACTAAGATAAAAACGTTTATATCTACTTTCTGTTTCAGCTCTGACATGTGAAAAGCATAGAAGTCATCTCAATAACTTTTCTTGGACCTATCAGATAACTGAGACCATAGGGCAAAGAACCTTACTGAAATCTGGAGAGAAGTTTCCTTCAGAGAGATACAAGAGGTGAGATTGACTTATCTGGAGCAGAAGCTGGGATGCCAGAAGTCAGTAGTAACACTTAACTAGTAATTTTGACAAATTGCTAAAAGTTAAGTGTGGACTAAGGACCAGAGTCATAGATACCCTCACACTTCGGGGAGGTTTTCCTTCAGGATCTCACCAGACTCTCACAGGAAAGATCTGAGAACAACCCCTCTTCATACCCCATTCCTTTCTTCAAGAAGAAGTACTTTGACAAAGGGTAAATACAGGCATCTCATTTTAGCTAAGGGAAGGGAACCACAATTTATTCCAGTCCTTCAGTCTTCCTCTCTCATTTAAGGAGAAGTGGAGGGGGGGTGGGTTAGATAAGAAGAAAAAAGGCTCCAAGCAAATAGACTGGGAATGCTGCAGCCAAGAAAAAGAGTGGGCAGCAGAGAGTAATAAGGCTCTACCCCTAGAGGGGACTCAGAAACACTTATGAAGGCCACACGCCCAAGACACAGGCCCACTGTGCACATCAAAGTCTGAGACTTAATCTGAATATTAGAGAATGACCTCCTCCCCCACATCCTACTACCATACCAGTAAGCCTCCAGAATAACAGTGAAATACAGTTGAAAGATAGAGTGAAAAGGGAAGCATCAAAACCAAGATGGGAGACAAAAAGCAAGATTACTGGAGAAATTTGAAGCTTCTGGTGCCTATAGATACAACAAATGTTAAGCACAGCTTAACTCCCAGTTCTTCACATCAAAGATTCTCAGTATCTGTTATCCCATAAAACATGCCCAGCTTTCAACAAAAAATTACAATACATACCAAAAGCCAAGAAGAACCAATCTGAAGAGATAAATCAATCATTAGAATGAGATTTAGATCTGACACAGCTGTTGAAGTCATCAGACAGGGAATTTAAAATAACTACAATTAATATTTTAAAGATACAGTGGAAAAAGTAGACAATATGCAAGACCAGATAGGTAATATCAGGAAAGAAGTACAAATTCTAAGGAAGAATCAAAAGGCATGCTACAAATAAAATTTTAAAAAACAGTAACAGGTATGATGAGTACCTTTAAGCAAATTATCAATAGACAGGACATGCAGAGGAAAGAATCCTTAAACTTGAAGACAGGTTAAAAATATGCATTCTGTTTATGCCAGAAGTCAATTCCCACGCTTGGAAGATGCCTTGAAGAAGCTCTCACAACTGCCACCTAGTGATATATAAGATGTCGATAACTGTCATGTTGTGATTTTACTCATAGTTTTAAAATGATTATCAGTAGAGGAATGGATAACATCACCTGTAGTGTCTCCGTCTATATTACACGATTGTTACACATGTGTTGCACATGTGCTGCATATCTTGGAGACAAATATATGAAGCGAACATGGCAAATTATTATTTCATTTATTTGGTTTTTATTTCATTCTGAGTCATGGGTCTATGAATATTTGCTACATTAACCTCTTTACTCTTTTGTTTTTTCAGGTTTTAAATTTTTTAAAATAATCAGGAAGTTAGATTGTTAGTTGTTGAGAGTCTCTGGTCTTGTCCAGGCCCTGGGCACACACCAGCAATGCTCTATGGCATAGTACTTCTCCTGGAGCCCTGTGACCTCAGGTGAGGCTGGTACCTTGGTCTGGTGTCTCCCTGCTGTGGGCTCTCCCCTCCTCTCCTCCTGGGCACCACCCAAGATTTCTCCCAAAAGATTCTGCTGTCTTCCTCCAAAACCCAAAAAGTTTCTCTTCTTTTCTCCCCAAATATCCCCAGATGTTTCTTCTGGGAGAAAACAATTGTCCTTTGACTACCGCCTACAACATTATCATGTGAAAACTGTGTGCCCCTAATTTGAAGATTAGAAATGCTAGGTCATAGGAGCACCATGCCCGTTTTCCACTTTCTTGGGTGTAAAAGAGCTATTTTTGTTTTTCCCTGGGAGACTTGCCTTATCTTAAGACTAAGGTACATAACTTCTAAAAAAGAATGAAAGAATAGTTGTTTTCTACCAGAAATAGGTTGAGAATTCATATCAGACTGTATAAAATTTATAGGAGCCTAAAAACTCTATATACTTTGGAATTGTTAACATGAGGAGTGAGTAATTTTCCTCTCTCATGAAATCCTCAGAAAGTCTGACTATCTTTTAGGTAATCAGAGGGAAGTGTCAGGAACACCAAGGAGATATCCCTAAGATGCATCTTTCCAGGGACTCATGAAAACCCTTATTAACTCAAGGAGGCAAAGAAGGAAGAGAATAAGACCTATGGTACCTAAATCTTTGTCCTCAGCTCCTGATAGCACAGTAGTCCTCACACTGCATCGCAGTTATCTTTTTGTCTGTCTCCCCAACAAGGGTCTAAGTTCCCAGAGGGCAAAAGCCCTAATAAATTTCTGCATTCTCAGAATTAAGCATTGGTGCCTGGTCCATAATAGGTCCTCAGTATACCCTTTATGAATGACTGAATTAAAATCAGTCAATGGAAAATGTTAAAGAAGCAAAGGTTAAACAGGAATGAATAAGGGTTATTTGGTACTTAGCATGTTATCTAAGGGTAATAATTCATTTCAGAATTCTTTCTTTTGATAACTATTGATACATCAAATGGAATGGAAACATCATTTGAAATAGAAATAGGCCTCCTATATTCTTGACAGGAAGTAGACTATTTAATTTATTTGGTTCAATCTTTCTCTTGTGCTTAAAGATTATTTTTTAAATCTAGTGAACTAAAAAATGTTTCCTTTTAAAGTAACTCTCATACATACTGAAATATTTATGAGTGGAATATGTCTTAGATTTGCTTCAAATAATATGTGTGTGAAAGGGAAAGTGAGTAGAGGGAGAGATGAAGCTAAATTGGTCATAAGTTGATAACTGTTGAGTTGTGTAATGATTATATGCACATTTATTTACTACCTATATCTTCTCTTGTCTATGTTTGAAATTCTCCATTTTAAAAATCTGTTTAAAAAAAAAAGCAATTCTTTACATGCAACTATTACTTTACATAGACCCAAGAAATCATTTGTTGCAGAAGATGAGAATCCATATATTTGTTTTATGATTAACAAATACCATGACTCATAAACTTAATTAAGAAACAGCCTTATTTCTTCTCTTTAGAAAAGGTTAGCAAAAAAATGGAAATGTGCTTTTCCTTTTTTCCTATATAAGGCACCTGAGCAAAATTGCATGCTCTGCAATTTGAGGAATATAAGTGACACGATTTGAAGACAGGGGATTGTGAAGAAACATGTGAAAAGGCACAGCCAAACTTTTGTTTAAGGCTCTGAGTGTGAGTGTCTTGGTGACTTCAGAACTAGGAATTTGGCTTCCCACACCAACCAGACCAAAAATAGCACCATCCTTTCTAGACTGTGTCTTGGAGAAATGAGTCTCCCAGAACTTCCAACCACCACCGTCAAAACAGGAGAATCACATGAGACATTCGAATCTGCCTTTATCATGTCCTACAACTTCAGCGAGACCTTAGTTCTTGTGAAAATGCTGTTAAAGCTTGGTTATTAGTTTTGCCTTGTGCTGTTTTGTTTTGATTTATCATTTTAGTGGTTTGTTTGTTCAACAGTTGTGGTCATTTCTCAAGAGATTGCAATGAAGTTTCTCGTGATTATTTCAACATAACATGTCTGCTTTTACTCTGAGTTTACTTATATAAAGAGGCTATCAACATTATAATTTGCTAAGAGGCATTTGCACAGTCTCCAAGGAGTTTCAAAGAGGTCAGGGCTCAGAAACAGATAACTACAGTCATTTTTGCCTTTGCTTTCCTTGTTTCTTAAGGGTCAGATAAAGCCCCACATTCTGGACCCTGCCTTCTATCTGAACTGAAATCAATAATGTAAACATGCATTCCCCACTTATGTTCCTTCACGCAGTTCCCAAAAGAGAGAGGGACAATCTCTTTCAGCAAGTATCATTGATAATTCCAGGTATTATTTACAGCTATTGTTTTGTTTAAGGTAAACATGAATATCTGTCTTGACTTCCATTCAACAACTATCAAGCAGTTACTCATGTCAAATTCTGTACTGGGCATAAGGAATAAAACAATAAGACAGATTTTGTTTTTGAGGAACTCATACTTTAAAGAAGGGGATAAACAAGTAAAAACATACTTAGCCTATAATGGGCTCCGTGATATACAAAGACACTATGGAAGCAATGATGAGATCAAGAAGCGTTTCCACTGACTCTCAAAGGATAAGAAAGTCCTTATCAGGTAGAGAAAGGGTAAAAAGACATGTGATCAAGAACAGCATAGGCAAATGCACAGAAGTAAAACAGTGCATGACACACAGTCCAGGTAGGTTGGATAGAAGGTAGGACAAATATGGACAAACATTGGAAATGAGGTTAGACAGGTGGGCAAGGGTCATAGAGAAGTGGCTGTTAGAAACAGTCCTTCTACACAGTACTCAAAGTACATATTCCTCAAATATCTCTGTATCAAGAACCCTAGATATGACTAGGCAACTTACACATCTAAGCATATCTGACGGCAATCTGTTGGGTGGATCTGCCAGGAGCGCATCCATTCAAGGACTGGGATAGAGAAACATCAAGGGAAATATTTCAAAGTACAGAAGGAACCAGGCATGAAGGGATTGGCTCTGGAGCTGAGTCTTGGTTGCTGGAGGATATCAGTGATTCTGAACACAAGGTGGTTTCTGATAGTCTCACGTGACTTCAGCCTGGCCTCAGGGATCTGTGTTGGGACTTGGAGTAGGAGGGAATGGTTGTAAAGGGATGGGGCAATTCAAAAAGTACAAGCTGGTTACGCTGCTCCATCAATCCCTTTACAATATGAGACATGAACTGTCCTGCTTAGAATGCTCTTTAAACACAAGGAGAAGCATTCTCTTGTTGTTCTTCCACTTGGCCGTGAAGCACAGGGCATACTGGCATCCTGACTCCTGCATTAATGGTGCTGCTCACGAGGATAGCAGTGACTGTGTCAGAAAGGGTCCCAGAGTCTATTAAAGCAGGGGCAGCGTGGGCAGAACACCATGCCCTTGACGCCTGGCTGCAGATCAGTTGATAAGCCCAGGTGAACCACCTTTTGCGGTAACCAAGAACTCCTCTGTTCTTGGGGTTGCATTGCAATCACCACTGTATTATTTGAGCTGATCCCGGCACCAGGCACTTAGCAGGTGCTCAATAAACATTTATTATATCCAGTTCAATTTACCTTTATATCCACTGCAAAGAAACATCAATTAAATATAAATCGGCAAAGCCTCAGCTGTCTATACTTCAGACAAAATAGCAATCTGTAAGCTGCTCTCCTTCCAACAAATTGTCACATAACTTCTCCCTTCAAGGACATTCTATGCAATGCTGGGCTTATCTTCTGGGAGCCTATTTGAATCAGAACCTAGGGGCATTATTTTAATTTTTTATCCCAGCTACGTCACTGACACTCTGCGCTACTCACCAACAGAAACAGAAGTATCCTCCAGACCTCTGCAGGGGAACAGTCACCATGGCCCATTCCTCACTCTGGTTCACTGATATACTCTATGAATTTCAGTCCCAACTTTCCAATAAGTTGTCTAGCTCACTCCAAAGCCCAGCATAGAACAATGAACACTTTTAGAACATATTCCTAGGTTTGACCTAATGAAGGTAGAACCCCTTTGATTCAAACCTGTCACAAAGTCGTGAAGGAGACGGAAGGAAGGAGCAGACAGGCCCAGTAATGGTCTTAGACTAAGCTCTCCATATGTGCTATATTATTTTTTTTTTTGCTCACTTCAGGCTGTCACCAACATTTCAACATTTAATGTTTGATTTCCTGTTTTCTTCTTGCCTGCCATAGAAGTTGAGCTAAAGTCCCCTCTTTGTAGAAAGTATCGTACATATTATTTTTTTTCTTTGTGCTCTGATCTGTGAGCATCTTAAGTCGGGTTTCTTTTGCAGGTTGCCTGTTAATGTCATGGAGGGGAACCTGACATGTGAGTGCTGTCACACATCAATCATTTCCTAGTATTCCATGCTGTGAGGCGTGCATTGATTATTCATTGCTGTATCTTCTTTACCTAAACTTCTCTGGTAAAAAGA
Organism: Kogia breviceps; assembly: GCF_026419965.1. Lineage (NCBI taxonomy): Eukaryota > Metazoa > Chordata > Mammalia > Artiodactyla > Physeteridae > Kogia > Kogia breviceps. The sequence goes on along the minus strand of NC_081312.1, from coordinate 118,847,979 downwards.
AAGAGCATTCTTTAAATATGGAGAGTTTAAAGAGGAGCACTTTGCAAAGGGAATCACAAAATCTCACTTCACAATCACTGGTGATTTCATGCACCATCTTGAGGCTGTTGGGTGTCCCCTGCACAAATTCTTCACCGTTCTCCGGTGATGTCTTTATCCACTTCACGGATGTCAAACCTCTTCAGGGATTTTCTTCCCAAAGTTTCCACCTATCAGCAGCACTTCAGGGAGAAGAAGGAGGAAATCATTTGCATATCTTGAGAGCTGAATTATGCCAGAATGGAGTTGACAGAGCTGGAGTAATTGAGGGGAAAATGTTTTTTTAAGAGAAGTCTCCAATTTGTCGTTCACTTTTCCAGGCTCTGAAGTTGCAGCGGGTCATTGTATAGAATGGGTAAGCTAAGGAAGGTTTCACTGGCCAGGCTGACTTCTATTCCCTATTTGTAGAATAACTGCTGCATCATTTGTCTCTTGTTATCAGAGCTAGATCTTTACACCAATAAACCTGTCCCCCTGGCATAAACTGTAGATCTTAGACAGCTGGTCAGTTCTAGGAGAGCATATCTTTGCAGACAGTAAACTATAAGATACTAGTTATAATTTAAAAGTGGTGATAGTAGCTACCATATATTAAGGACCTTCTATAGGACAAATATGATGCTAGAACCACATTTGTATTGATCCTCCTTACAAGCTGAGAGTGATCATCTTTTTTTTTTTTTTTTTTTTTTTGGTGGTACGCGGGCCTCTCACTGTTGTGGCCTCTCCCGTTGCGGAGCGCAGGCTCCGGACGCGCAGGCTCAGCGGCCATGGCTCACGGGCCCAGCCGCTCCGCGGCATGTGGGATCTTCCCGGACCGGGGCACGAACCCGTGTCCCCTGCATCGGCAGGCGGATTCTCAACCACTGCGCCACCAGGGAAGCCCGAGAGTGATCATCTTTTGCAGTTTAGAAATGTGCAAACACATGATCAGACAGGTTCAGTGACTTGGCCAAAGTCCCAGATTGGAGAGCAGATTCAACCTCGTGCCCACTTGGCTCCTTTGGAGCCTCTGGGACCTTTTCCTATCATCATGATAGAGAGACACAGGAATACATCTTAATGTCAGTGAGTGAATTACATTATTTTCTTATAAAACAACACATAAAATTCATGTTATCAGGTATAATGCTTTTCTAGACCTATAAAGGTAAGGTGTTGATGGGATATTGGTATGGAAAACCTTGGCCATTTTGCCTGTGAACCAGGGCGTTGCAATATAGTGGAAAAAGTCATCAGAAAGGTTTGGTTATCCATTGCTGGAAAACAAATCACCCTAAACTTAGAGATCTAAACATAGAAAAACAGCATTTATTTGCTGACAATTCAGGGATTTGGTTAGGGTTCCAGCCTTTGCTCCTTGTAGCACCCAATGGGACAGTTTGACTCTGGCCAGCAGATCTACTTTCAATCATACTTGCTCATGCACATGGCTGGCAAGTTGGTGCTGGCTGTCCCCTGGGAGGATGGCCTGGAATTCAGCTTGGGCCTGGAATTTCCTCCATATGGTCTTTCCACATGGCTAGTTGGACTTCCCTCAGAATGACACCTGGGTTCTGAGAGGGAGTGTCCCAAGAGCTAGCAATTCAAAAGGACGGGACCCACTGCACAAACACATACCAAGCCTTAGCTTACTTTATACTGGCATTACACCAAAGCGAAATTCATGGCCAAGCTCAGTCAATGTGGGAGGAAACTACACAAGAGAGTGAATACCAGAAGATCTGGTTCATTGGGGACCACCCAAGTAGCATTTTTTCATCAGAAACATACTGACTTTGATCTGAATAGGGGCTCTGACCAGTCCTTCCTTTGTAAATTTGAGAAAGATTTTTAGCATCTCTTTTCTTTTCTTTCCCCATCTGTAAGGTTAGGAAAAAAATTTACCTCACACTTTTGATTAATTACTATAATTTCCATACTCACATGAGATTAGAGTGTTCATCTCCTTCAGAATCTGGTAATTCTGAATTAATACTAATAAAAGAAAGCAGGGCTTAATGACCATGTAACATGAAAACAGGAGTTGGGTAAGGGTAGCCAACTTCAAACTGTTTCTCATGGATCCCTGTTGCATTTTCTTATGAAGAAAAACTAAGAGATTTCAAAACACTTTATGGGGTGTTGACATGAAAGAAGACTGACTATGTGAGATCAGCACAATTGACTGCAAATATTGCAGTCTTGGGAGCAAACAAAGACTGAAAATAAATCTCACTCATGCTGCTCAGTGAATGTGTTTCCCTGGCAACACAAATGTTGATAGCCTCAATTTCTATATTTTAGAAGTGAGATGTTGGAAAACTAAAAATGATGTTAACTATAAAGTGTCTTTCACACGGCCTTATACCACTGTATATACTCAATAAATGGTACTGATCTTGCACTTGTAATCACTATTAAATGACTAGTGACAAAAAAAAAAAATCAAAACCCTAAAAGACACCAAATTGCCTATTTTCATTTTCTTCAGTCTTTAGGTCAGGATTTCAATACATCTGTTCTAGACTCTGCTTTGCAATCACTCTCAAGCTCCATCCAGTTTATGTGGTATTCTACGCACTTCTTTCTCCAAACTTAGCTTTCTCTCATAAAACGTGTAAGAAGATGTTTCAGTGATACAGGGAGTCATTTTACATGCTATTTGGTGTTTTATACTTGAATGAGAATTTTTAATACTGTAATTATTACCCAAATAGTATATGGTTCAACTATTGTATCAAAGATTGGAAAATAACAGTGCCTAAATAATTATTTATTCTTCTAGCACCATACTAGTTTAGGACATACTAGTCAACAGTCCTAGACCCATGTGATAGAGCCACAGTGGTGAGGACCCCGCCTTCCTTTCCTGTTGCTCTGCCAACCTCAACAAGAAGCTTCCATCTCATTGTCTAAGTTGGTGACTTCAAATTCTATCATTGTATCTGCATTCCTGTCAGTGGGAAGTGGAGAGAGAAAAGGGAAGTCAGGGTGCAGGAACTGCCCACATTCCCTCTGCACAAATATCATGGGCCAGAACATAAGGATATGTCCCAAGCTTCAAAAGATGCTAGAAAAACACAGTTTCAGCAGGATGGTTACCTATCCAGCTAAAATTAAAAGTTCCAATGACTAAAGAGAAAAAATGAAATATAACTATTGGGGACAGCCAACAGACTGTTCCCCATGACCTATAATTGGATCTCTAGTTGTCTCAATGTTATTTTTTAAGTTTTCTTGTGAAGCATCTTCATGTGTCAGAATCCTCCTAAAAAATATGTTTGCATTAGATACAATGGTTAAAAGGAAGCATAATTCTGCCTTTGGATAAGGTAGTATGTATTTTTAAAATTTCTCAATGAGAAAGTTCCATATTTTAATAACTTGATATACATTCGTTGGGTGTGGATAAGGGCTGGGGCAGGGAGGTTGCAGGGCCTATAGTTTACTTACAGGGGTGGACAAAAAATTTAAGGATCAAAAAAGTAAATATTTTAGGCTTTGAGGGACATTCTGTCTCTGAAGCAACTACTCAGTTCTGCCTTTGTAATATAAAGCAGCCATAGACAATACATAAATGAATAGGTATTATTTTGTTCAATAAAGCTTTACTTACAAAAATGCATGGACCACCTTTGCTTCATGGACTGCAGTGTGCCAACTCCTGATTTACTAGCCACAGAGCTTAATGTTTAACAGCAAAAATGTTCTATCTCACCTTTATTAAAATCCCCTGAGTGTTACTATGTCATTAGAAAAGTTTATCTTTGACCCCATTGACTAATTAGTTTTAGCAGAGAGAAAATCTGGTACACAGTGACAATTGTCACTTGGTCATTGACTCCAAATGGATTATAATATGGTACTTCTTGGTCCCTGAGAATAAATGGTTGGATATTTGGAATAAATCACTTTATATAATCACAGGATGTATAAGTAGAAAAGCCAGTGTTTCCAATATTCTCAATCTTGCAACTTGATTACTCAATTATTTACCTATTAAATTGGACATATTCAATTATCAATAAAGTCTCTCCTAGTTTTAGACTTCTAGGATTCATTGTAAAATTTAGTACTGTTAATTCCTCAAGAAAAGTTCATTCATTTACTCAGTAAATATGTGTTAGACAGTTATGATCGCTCAGGCACTGTTCTTGTCTATGAATATAATAGTCATTGAATAAAACTGAATCAATTTTTGGTCTCAAGTATCTTACATTTTAACAGGGGGGAGGAAGGAAGGAAGGAAGGAAGGAAGGAAGGATGGAAGGGAGGGAGGGAGGGAGGGAGGAAGGAAGGAAGGAAAGGAAGGAAGGAAGGAAGGAAGGAAGGAAGGAGGGTGCCTCTCAAGGTAAATCCCACCTAAATACAAGTTCATGTCTGATGTTTCTAAAATACACATCACCCCAGGGGTCTCTTTGGGAGGCAAAACTTTGCAACCCCTGGGGTAGGATGTCAAAGTTTATTTCTACTGGGATGAACTGTAAAGGAAACCACCAGCTCAGTAGACGGAACACCTGTGTTTTCTGAGGTCTTTCTCTCAAGGGAATAGTGAGTCAGAACATTTGAATTTAACACTCATGTTGCAATCCCTTGAGTACTAATAAGGCTACATAAACAACCATTTCCTGTAACCTCAGACCATACATCCACTTCTCACCTCACTCTTGTCACCCACACACGCTGACAGGTTTGCTTCCACTACAAGGTTTGACCCATCCAAAGGAGAAAAAGCAGGTGAGCAGGAGAAAATAGCAAAAATGCCCACCGTGAGAATTTCACAGGCAAAGCACTCAATCACATATCTGCAGAGAGGAGACATCAGGAGTGAAATAATCACTCCTATAGTCTTTTCACATTCAGAGGATGCTGCTGAGAAAGGACTACTTCTACAAGGCCAGGCCAGAGCATGGGAACACAGAGGAGACTTGTGGATTATTCCAACCTGGGTTTTGGGTCTTTTTCCATCAAGTGTCTGGTCAATGAAGAAAAAAATATTTCTGTGAAGGGTAATGAGTCTTTTTTTAAATTTTTCCGGTACGTGGGCCTCTCACTGTTGTGGCCTCTCCCGTTGCAGAGCGCAGGCTCCGGACGCGCAGGCTCAGCGGCCATGGCTCACAGGCCCAGCCGCTCCGCGTCATGTGGGATCTTCCCGGACCGGGGCACGAACCCGTGTCCCCTGCATCGGCAGGCGGACTCTCAACCACTGCGCCACCAGGAAAGCCCGGTAATGAGTCTTTAACTTGTTATTTTACTATTTGAAGGGTCAGTCTAAAGAGCTGTAGCAAAGAAACTTCAAATTTCCGTGGGTTAAATAAACCAGAAGGTAGTTTTCTCTCTCCCTCTCACAGAACAGTCCAGAGGTGAGAGTTCTAGAGCTGAGAGGGTGGTTCTTTTATCAACATGTGGCTTCCATACCAGAATCCAAGGTGACTCTCTCCATTCCTTCCCCAAAGGAAGAAAGGAAAAAAGAAAGGAAGTGGAGAACTAGCAAACATTCCTTAAAGGAAATGACATCATGTTACACACATCACTTCTCCTCAAGTTCCTTTGGCTAGAACTTAAGCACACACCTATCTGCAAGGGAGTGGTGCAATGTGGTATCTGTAGCCAAAAAACCAAGTGCTTTGATAACAGTGGCAGGTAGTTTATAGGGTAAGTCTTCCATTCTAAAAGCAAGATCAGGAGAATGGATTCTAGAGGATAATTAGCAGCATGTGCCATAATGTTCAAAACAAGATCTGAGGTTCACAGTCACAAATTGGACTGCCCTTTTGGACTTCCAGTCACCCAGCCTCAAGCTCTAGGCCACCATCTTCCAACTTCTTTTCTCCTTTCAGGCTATCTGTGGTATTCTTTTAAAATTGACCTCAATGGTGTAAACCAATTTATGGCATCTCATTATTAATACTAACCCTGAACTTCCCTGCATCTCAGGCTTATGGTAGAAATAGAAATAGAATTTGCTGTATGTGAGAAAGTCTATTCAAGGAGTGAGAATTTTGAGGGAATTGATCTGAATAGCAGCACAAAGCCAAACTTTCAGAAAAGAAACAAATAAACCTTATGTTTCAGTTTCTTAGTTCCCCCTTCTAAAGCTCTAGTAGAAACCATAACAATGTGGTCACATGGTAATATAATTGTTTGAATATGTCAACACGAGAAAATTTAATTTTAGTTGTTTACAATTATCACATCTCCTTTGTTGGCCAGCTTCCAAGGTGGTTCCCAAATGTCTTAGTCACCTCCAGCTGCTATAACAAAATTCAAAATACCAAGTGGCTTAAACAACATTTATTTCTCATAGTTCTGGGAGCTGGAAAGCCTCGGATCAAGGTGCCAGCCAGATTCAGTTCCTAGGGAAATCTGGCTTGCAGATAGCCACCTTCTCACATGGTGGAAAGAGAGAGAGCTCTGGTCTCTCTTCCTCTTCTTGTAAGGACACTAATCCCATCATGGCCCCATTCTTATGACTTGATCCAAACCGAGTCACCTCCCAAAGGCCCAATCTCCTAATACTGTACCATCCCATGGAGGTTAGAACTTCAACATAGCAATTTGGGGAAACACAAACATTGACTCCATAACATCAATGATCCTTATCTCTTGGTATTTATTCCCATGTGCTCTTTTTTATAATGAATAAGAGTCTACCTCTGCAACCATAAATGAATGGGTGTGACTTCTGAGAACAAGTCATAAAAGACATTGCTGCTTCTACCTTGTACTCTTGGATTGCTCAGAGGGAAACCAGCCACAATATAATGACACTCAGGCAGCTCTGTTTAGAGACCCATGTGTAGAGAAACCAATTTGTTGGCACCAAATTGCACCCAATGTGAATGAGCCAACATGGAAGTTGATTCTCCAGCCCAATTCTTAAATCTTCCAGCTGAAACCTTGACATCATGGAGCAGAGATAAGCCATCACTTCTGTGCCTCGTTTGAATTCTTGACCCACAGAAACTGTGACATAATAAATGATAATGTTTGTTTCAGGTCACTAAGTTTTGAGGGTGATATGTTTTACAGCAACAGAAAACATCTTTTCATTCTTATTTCTTATCCATTACATTTCATCTAGTGTTGGTGGCATTGGAGTAGCCATGGGCATTTGGAGGATCTGGCTAAGGCATATTTGAGTTGAGAATACTTGTAATTTTGGATTATTGGAAAATATTTATGTGCTTTGCAACCAATATTATGTATATATTAGTTACTTATAGCTATCTCAGCCTAAGAACAGCTCCCAAGTTTTTTATATTACCCACTATAACAGCTCATATAGTGTCAAGACATAAAGCCAGCAGCTATGTCACAATAATAACATATACTCTGGGGCCTGGCAGCATATGGACCATGCAGGAGAAACAAGGTATAAACCACACAAAGCCAGAATAGCCAGAATAGTCTGTAGAAAACTCTCATTCAAACATGTAAAATTTTAAGTGGAAGATTTTTTTCTCACTAATATCCAGTCAAAATTGGGTGGTTCTCTATTATCAGAAATACATATAATAATAAGGTGTATATAATTATAAACATTCACTGTACTTCTCTCTTTTATGGGAGTTACACAAAATATTATTTAATAAAATTCCCCTATTCTGAGTGTAATATCTTGTGGTACTAATACAAACAAAGAATATATCTGTGTGGGAAATGACATGTTTTTTACATCCTAATTCTAAGAAATTTAAAGAAAAAATATCAACCATGTAGAAAAAAAAATCTTTCAAATACTTTTATTAAAGTAATATAATAAAACCATGGTAATATGAAGAAGCAGTGAAAGAATATGCAGCGAAAAAATTAAGGCAAAATGTTATAGAGAGGTTTGTTAGGTTTTTTTTTTCTCTAAATGGATATATTTATCATGATGACACAGAAACTTTCATATACAAAGCACAACCCTTTCACACCCTAAAATACATACATGCACACATTGTACATACATTTATATTATCAATATAAAATATTTAATTAACATTTCTAAGGATGACAAATACAAAACTAATAAATATCTCAATTCTAAGAAATCTACTTACATTAAGTTCTGGTGAATAAGATGACAATAAGAAAGAGGCAAATACAGACAAGAAAAACAATTATTTAGCTTTAGGTTACAGACAAGTTTGTTTGTGGGGGTGTATCCTTCAGACAAACAGAAATGGAAACACAACATACCAAAATTTATGGGATGCAGCAAAAGCAGTTCTAAGAGGGAAGTTCATAGTGATAAATGCCAAACTCTGGAAACAAACAATTTAAAAAACAATTTAATAAAAAAAAATTTAATAAATAAATTTTTTTTAAATAAAAAACAATTTAATAAACAACCTAACTTTATGCCTCAAGGAACTAGAAACAGAAGAACAAATGAAGCCCTAAGTTAGAAGTAATGAAATAACAAAGATGAGAGCAGAAATAAATGAAGTAGGAACTAAAAAGAAAATAGAAAAGATCAATGAAAATAAGAGCTATTTTTTGAAAAACTAAACAAAACTGAAAAGCCTTTAACTAGACTCACCAAGAAAAAAATAAAGAGGACTCAAATAAAATAAGAAATGAAAGAGGAAACATTAGAACTGATACCACAGAAATACAAAGTATCATAAGAGACTACTATGAACAACTAACTATATGCCAACAAATTTGACAACCTAGAAGAAATGGATAAATTCCTAGAAACATGGGCTACCCTGGTGGCGCAGTGGTTGAGAGTCTGCCTGCTGATGCAGGGAACACGGGTTCATGCCCCGGTCTGGGAAGATCCCACATGCCATGGAGTGGCTGGGTCCGTGAGCCATGGCCACTGAGCCTGCACATCTGGAGCCTGTGCTCCGCAACAGGAGAGGCCACAACAGTGAGAGGGCTGCGTATCGCCAAAAAAAAAAAAAAATTCCTAGAAACATGCAACCCATCAAAACTGAATCATGAAGAAATAGAAAATCTTGAGAATTCCCTGGCCATCCAGTGGTTAGGACTCCACATTTCCACTGCAGGGGGCACAGGTGCAATGTCTTGTGGAGGAACTAAGATCCCACAAGTTGTGCAGCACAGCCTAAAAAAAAAAGAAATAGAAAATCTTAACAGGCCAATTACAAGTAAGGAGACTGAATCAGTAATCAAAAACCTCCCAAAATATAAATGTCCAGGACCAGATGTCTTCACTAGTGAATTTTACCAAACATTCAAAGAAGAATTATTATCAACACTTCTCAAACTCTTTCAAAAAACAGAGGAAGAGGGAATGCTTCTAAACTCATTTTACAAGGCCAGCATTACCCTGATACCCAAAATAGACAAGGATGCCACAAGAAAAGAAAATTACAAGACAATATTCATGATGAACTTAGATGTAAAAATCCTCAACAAAATATTAGCAACCCAAATTTAATAATACATTAAAATGATCATACACCATGATCAAGTGGAATTTATTCCAAGAATGCAAAGATGGTTCAAATATGCAAATCAATCAGTGTGATATACCTCATTAACAAAATGAAGGATAAAAATCCTATGGTCATCTCAATAAATGCAGAAAAAGCATCTGACTTATTGTGGTGATCAATTCTCAATGTATACATATATCGAATTATCTTGATATACACCTGAAATTGATATAATGTTATATGTCAGTTTTACCTCATTTTTTAAACATAATATAGTAAAATCATTGTCATATGAAGTAGTGGTGAAAGACATGTAGCCAAAAACAAAGGGAAAATGTATTAGAGAAGTTTAGTTGTTAGTTGGCTAATTAATACTATATTATAATTCCAGATTTTGTGATGCTTATAGTGCTTTCCAATTTTTTCTAACATTTTCTCTTCCTAAATAATATTTACTTTTTGGCTTAATTTTGCATTTATGATTTTATATTCTTCTTAAGAAGGGTCCCCAAGATTGTATAAGTTTCAGACCCCACAAAACCTGAATCCTCTCCTGCCTAATAATTTTTGCTCTTAGAATTCCCTCAACATGAATGCCTCTCCATTCATGTCTTTATTCATTCATTCATTGATAAATATTCAGCCCCATTCATGCCCTTACTGTGAGGAGCTTTTCAAATTCCATCACCTGGATGAAGCAGTCCTTGCTTTGGAGCACAGTAGTCAGCATCTTTTGCCTTTTATATGTTGTTGACATGCTTGTCCCTCCCTCCCATTGGCAAGCTCCCTGAGGGCAGGCAGGGATTTTCCTATTTGTTTTTAAATTACACAGAGATTTAACAGTGTCTGGTACTGAGTAGACGCTTGTTCTCAAACAATCAACAGCACAGCTCCCACACTGGGATCTGAGATTTCACAGAGCATGCCAAACACTTATTCTGTTTTAATCCACTTCAAGACCTATTCTTCAATCTTTGATGAATTTCACTAAGGATTGATATTTTTCCCCAACTGGTTGACTTGAAACCTCAATGCCTACTAATAGGGATGGTAGGAAGAATATTGGTCCCTGAAAGCTGTCCACATGGCTGGATCCTGTGAACATGTTCCCTTACATGACAAAGAGGATTTAATGTTGCAAATGGATATAAGATTCCTAATTAGCTGACCTTAATATAGAGAGATTATCCTGGATTATCCAGGTAAATCCAATATAATCACAAGGGTCCTTAAAAGGGGAAGAAAGGATCAGAAGTAAGAACCAGAGAGATGGCAGTAGGAAAAAGGACTCCACCCAACATTGCTGGCTTTGAAGATGGAGGAATGAGGCCAGGAGCCAAGGAATGCAGAAAGTTTCTTAAAGCCAGATAAGGCAAGGGAAGGAATTCTCCTCTAGAGTCTCAAAAAGCAACACAACCCTGCTGACACCTTAATTTTAGCCCAGTGAAACCCATTTGGAACTTCTGACCTCCAGAACTGTAACATAATAAATTCCTACTTTTTTTTTTTTTCCATTGGGTCTTCGTTGCTGCGCGCCGGCTTTCTCTAGTTGCAGCGAGCAGGGGCTACTCTTCGTTGTGATGCATGGGCTTCTCATTACCATGACTTCTCTTGTTGCAGAGCCTGGGCTCTAGGTGTGGGGCCTTCAGTAGTTGTGGCTCGCAGGCTCTAGAGTGCAGGCTCAGTAGTTGTGGCGCACGGGCTTAGTTGCTCCGCTGCATGTGGGATCTTCCCAGACTAGGGCTCAAACTCGTGTCCCCTGCAGTAGCAGGAGGATTCTTAACCACTGCACCACCAGGGAAGCCCCTACTTGTTTTTTTAATCCACTAAAATTGTGGTAATTTGTTACATCAGCAATAGAAAACTCATACAATATAGTAAGTCTATGTAGTATAAGCCTTTGTTTAACTATAAATCATAACTAGATAGTACCTCAAAGTATGGCATTTATTGAAATCAATTTTGAAAATGTGTTTAGAAATTCTTATGAGGTAAATAAATCTTAGCTTACCAGCAAGCATTCCCTTTGGGAAAAGCCTGGGCCTGCTAAAATTAATCCAGCAGGCTTGGAATCCAGCCAGATATCCCCAGGATTTTAGCTGAGATCAATTAAAGGGAAAAGCTCCAATGGGTTTTAATACTCAGCTAAATAACATAAATGACCCAGTGCACGTGTGACATCTTGCACTTTGAAAGCTTTCATTTGCTCTTTGAAAGCTTTGAAAGCTTTCAGTATTCATTTATTAATACTCCCTCGGGTTTGGTTATTGAATATTTACATTCCAAGGAAGGCAAAACACCAAGAAAATAAATAAATTCTTCTAAGTTTGACATATTGGCTATTAATGAATGAAATTATTTGGTGGAAGGCACGCACACTCACAAAACCTTTTCCAAAAGTCAAAAGTCTTATTTAGGAAAGAGTCATTATAGCAATATATTCTTGAAAGTTTTCTGCTCTTGAGACAAACATTTTTATCTGTTCGTGTCATTTAATCTACCATTGAATTATCTACCATTTGTAGATAAATTAACACAGCTTTTTTTTTTAAAGGAATTTTTAGCTATTGAAAGGTGAATTCAGGAAGATTTTGCTTACACTTGAGTGAGTTGCCTTTGCTCTTTCTTCCATCTCCTCTAAGGATGTTAACAAAAATAACAAGAAAATGACCTAATATCACTTTCATTTGAAGGATATCACTTGGAAGTGAGAGGATGTATCAGAAGGGGTGAGACTAAAAGCAAGGAGTTAAAAGATTATTGTAAAAACAGCTCTGATGTCGATCAAGATGGGATATCCATGCACTGGCATACTTTGCCACCTCAGAGAAAACAGAACTATTCGTGGCCACATGGACACCATGTATACTGAGGATTTCATTTTCATCTTATTAGACTGAAAGCTCTTTAAATATAATAAGCCACATTTGCCTACATTTCTATCTTATATGCCAAAATCATTGCTAATGTGAGCAATAATAATAATAATAATAATCTTGGTTTTCTTCTTGGTTAATGTTCAGATTTGTGTCAACTTACATATTTATGGGGATTGTCATTGCAATGCTTTGATTGCTAGTCTGGGTATCCAAATTAAAGTGGCAGCCAGAAAAGGAAAGAACAGGGGTGGGGGGAAAAAAAGAAAAATATATTTTTAAGGTTTTATTCCATTCTTCCGTCTTCCCAAGCCCTCTGGCTTTCCCACCTCTCACTTGGACAGTTAATAGTATTTGACATTTATAGAGCTGCTTTAAAATAAAGACCCAGAAGGCTTAATGCACCATGGTAAGAGGCAGAAGGGAAATCAGCTCACACACCAGGTGCATGATGCCACCTTTGATGTGGAATTTAACAGCTGGGCCACAGCTGGTGGGTAATGAGCACCGGACAATGCCTCAGAACAGGAAGTGAAAAGGAATCCTGGGTCCAGTTGAAACTTCAAGGGCAGCAGGAGGCAGCAGCATGAGCTGACAAAGCTGGAATGTTGCTGGGATATTTCTCTTACAAAACTTTCAGACAGAAAGTCTGACAGTCAAGAGCAGAGGGAGACATTTTCTGGCTTGGCATGGGGCATCCTTGGTGGTCATGAACTGGGTCCATCGAATCAGCCTTGACCAGTCAGAAAAATGGCTTGAAGACATGAAAGCACCAAGCCCAGAAATGGCACACACAGGCAACAGAGAAGCCTCTGCCATGGGGCTTCTGCTGTGTGGGTGGAAACAGAAAAGAGGGACTTTCTGCTCACTGTACCTCAGTGGGCAGTTTTCTATCCAAGGATGAGGACAAGAACCATTGCTATGAGGGTTTCAAACAACATGGTCAATTCCAAATACTTTAAAGATCACTTTCCTGGAGAGTTTGTCTCATGCCTAGAGGACTGAAACACTCATTCCAATCTGTTCATTTTGGACATTTTTAGTGCATCTCCTCAAATTACATCCAGGCAGTAAAATAAATGGGGATGAAGGCTCCAGGGCTTCCCAGGGATTTGTTTCTCGTTGGTTTTTTTGTTTGTTTTTTTGTTTTTTGCCCCCTGTTGCTGCTCTTAGACAAAGTTTTGAAGAAGATAAAGGGGGAAAATATACCTCTGGCTCACTTGGACCTGCTGAGTTGTTTTGGCTAATTTGAAGTTAACAGTGATGTAATAAAATCACTATAGACATGACAAAGGTGAAGCCAACAAAAGCCCAGAGTCAGGGCTCTAAGATGGGAATCTCAGGGCAAGGTGTGTGATGGATCGAAGCCTAAGTTCAGCTCAGGGATCTCTTCTTGGAGAAAGAGCAAATGGGTTTCAGCGTGCTTGCAAATACTAATTAATCAGTGCTATGTCATGAAGCGCCATGTCAAGAAGGATTCTGCGGCCACAGTCAATAGACTCAGCCAGAAACCATGATCTGGGGTGAGAGTCACACATATACCATGCCCGTGCAACCTTGTTAAGAATATGAGTAGATGACAGGCACAGTGGAGGGTCATTTTCCTGAAAGATGTTGTAAGCAGTTTTCTGATTTTTAAAAAATTTTATATTGGAGTATAGTTGATTAACAATGTTGTGTTAGTTTCAGGTGTCCAGCAAAGTGATTCAGTTATACATATATATATATATATATATATATATTCTTTTTCAAATTCTTTTCCCATTTAGGTTATTACAGAATGTTAAGCAGAGTTCCCTGTGCTATACAGTAGGTCCTTGTTGGGTATCTATTTTAAATATAGCAGTGTGTTCATGTCTATCCCAAACTCCCTAACTATCCCTCCCCCACGAGAAAAGCCTTCGTATTGATTACAACATGTGCAAAATTTTCCTGGCACCTCCACAGTCAGTGTGGTAAGTGAAAATTTTGCACGCCTTCCCTGTGCCCCACCACGTTCTCTCTAGCAGTCAGTCTAGGTACATTGGGCATCTGAGGTTCTAGGAGGCAACAGGTCCTGAGTTTGTCAGCAATGCAAGCTCCTGAATGAACTTTCTGAAGCATTTCCTATGTGCCAGGAAATGAACTGGGAATTTTCTAAACATCAGCATTTGTGCTCTCTCTACATCATGCCCTAGGAGGTAGACAATTTTACATTTATTTTATCGACGAGGAATCTGAGACTTCTGAGGTTAACTTCAAGCACATGGCAGAGGGAGATCTTTAATCCAAGTCTGCCTGGCTTCGAATATAACAGCTAATATTTACCTGTGTTGTCATGTAATGCTTGGAACTGTCCTACCATTACCTGCATTTTATGGGTGACAAAAATGGGACCCTATAAGGCTAAGTAATTTATCTAAGTTACTATGGCTACTGCATAGTAAAGCTAGGGTTCTCACCCAGGCAGGCTCACTTCACAGCTCTGTTGTTAGCAGCCATCATATGCTTTAAAAGCCCAAGAACTTCCGCTATCCCATGCCCCCTCTCACTTGAGGGACAATGATCACTTGATGTATGGGAAGGTCTTTTCAATAAACTGACTGAGAATTCTTTAGATGTATTGCAATATATACAGAAAGAGGGCTGTTGCAGTCATCTTAGCAAATGGGGGGCAGGATGCTAGAAAATGACCTTGGAAGGGTACCAGGGAGCAGATCATGTAGGATCATGTAGATCATGGGAAGCACAATTGTGGACAGAAATCCCCTTTCCTGGGAAACAGATATGAGGGTTTGAGCTGTCTGGGAGAGAATTCCATTTATCCAAAGACAAAAAGAAGGGGAGGTTTCCTTTATGTGCTCCCATGTCCTGGGGCTGTCCCTGTCTACTTAGCTGCATCCAGTGGGCTGGACTGTACATGCAAATTGGAGAAGGTATGTGAGAGGGGGATCAAGGAGATTGGACCTAGTACAGAGCTGAGAAGTTCATGAAAAGGGGTTAGACCCTAGAATTCTAGACTCTAGAATTAACAGATCTATCATTTGATTATCCACCCACAAAAACATCCTCACCAACAAGAATAAGAAAAGTTGAAAAGGTAAAAAGTGGGAACTTATAATATGTCAATGGAAATTTGACTAGATAAGCAGACAAATAGGCCAAGTACTTAGGAGAAATGGCATTGCCTTCTTTCTTTAAAGGAAGTAAAGCAGTTTTCTCAAAATGCAGTCCTCAAATCACTTGCATCAGAATCACCTGGAGTGGGGAAAGGCTTTTAAAGACGATGTGGGGGCTTCCCTGGTGGCGCAGTGGTTGAGAATCCGCCTGCCGATGCAGGGGACACGGGTTCGTGCCCCGGTCCGGGAAGATCCCACATGCCGCGGAGCAGCTGGGCCCATGAGCCATGGCCACTGAGCCTGCGCATCCAGAGCCTGTGCTCCACAAAGGGAGAGGCCACGACAGTGAGAGGCCCTCATACCACCAAAAAAAAAAAAAAAAATGATGTGGTACATATATACAATGGAATATTATGCAGCCATAAAAAAGAATGAAATCATGCCATTTGCATCAACATGGATGGATCTAGAGATTGTCATACTGAGTGAAGTCAGACAAAGACAAATATGATATGATATTGGTTATAAGTGGAATCTAATAAAAAATGGTACAAATGACCCTATTTACAAAACAGAAATAGAGTCACAGATGTAGAAAACAAACTTATGGTTACCAACGGGGAAAGGGGGGAAGGGATAAATTAGGAGATTGGGAATGACATATACACACTACTATATACAAAATAGATAACTAATAAGAACCTACTGTAATCCACAGGAAACTCTACTCAATATTCTGTAATGACCTATATGGGAATAAAATCTAAAAGAAGAGTGGATATATATATATATATATATATATATATATATATATATATGTATGTATAACTTATTCACTTTGCTGTGTAGCAGAAACTAACACAACATTGTAAATCAACTATACTCCAATAAAAATTAATTTTAAAAAATAAAAATAAAATGTAGATTTCTGGGCCTTTGCTTAGTCGCACTGAATCAAAATAACAGAGGCTGGGGCCCCTCAGCATCCCACAGGATTCCTGTGAAACAGCTGTACGCTTGGAACAGCTTTTGTTGAAGGTGGTGTAATACTTTCAAGCTCTGAGATCAGGATGAACTGAGTTCCAGTCTGTGATTTCACTACTTACGAAACAACATTGGCTATTCTAGTCATCACCAGTAGTTATCACCCTCAGAGTTTCTCCACTTTTCCATGCACATGGTTTGTCATCTTTTCTTTTCCATCTGTTGGTGATCTTTCAGATAGGTGCTGTTACGTCAGCTGGGGCCCAGGAATGAAAGCAACATGGACAAAAACTTCAGCCAAACTATAATGAGTGAGAAACAATATGTAAGATAAATTTCAGGGTGATAAATAGAACTTAGGATAAATTTCAGGGTCATTTGTTATTGTGTCCTTCTCTGGCACATCCAAGTTTGAGAAGTGCTGGTGTAGTCAAATCCCATTATATTTGTAATGAGGGCACTGAGTTGCAGGGAGAAGGAACACCAGTGCTGGAGAGTGGCAAGGTCTTAGCCCGTGTCCTCTGGGATCCAAACTTAGTGTTTTTGCCAGAATAAACACTAATTACAATTAGAATAATTCTATCTTGGCTTTAGAATACTGACATAACCTGGGTTCAAATCTGGGCTAGAAACATATCTGACAAATCATTTAACTTTTCTGGCCTTGTTTTTTTACCCATATAATGATGATGCAACTGCCTCATTGAATTGTTGTGAGTATTTAATGAGATAATATATATTTGGAGGGACGGTGGAGTAGAGGTCAGGCATAAGGGTTCTGAAGCCAAGCCTCAGGTTTCAACGCCTGCACTGAAACTTACTCTATAATGGATTTATCTTTTAATATCGATGTGGCTTAGTTCCTTCAACTGTAAAGTGGGTTAAATATAACCACTTCTCTTTTAAGGTTGTTGTGAAGATTACACGTAGGGCTGATGTGTTGCAAAACCCTGCTCCCCCTGCAGTTGTACATGCAGAAGCCTGTACATTGTTTCATCTACAGAATTTAGAAGTGTGCCTGGCACACAGTAGGTCCTTATTAAGTATATGTTATTATTACAGTGTCTAGCACACTGACTGGGACTTGGAAAGTACTCAATATGTATTTGTTGAATGAAAGTGAGAATAAATAGAGTACATTATTAATGCAATTAGTAAACCAGTTTTTTGGTTTTTTTTTTTTGGTGGTACGTGGGCCTCTCACTGCTGTGGCCTCTCCCCTTGCGGAGCAGAGGCTCCGGACGCGCAGGCTCAGCGGCCATGGCTCACGGGCCCAGCCGCTCCACGGCATGTGGGATCTTCCCGGACCGGGGCACGAACCCGCGTCCCCTGCATCGGCAAGCGGACTCTCAACCACTGCGCCACCAGGGAAGCCCAGTAAACCAGTTTTGATCAAGGAAAAGGTACATAGGAAATAAGGAAGGTAGAAATTAGACTACCATGGATCTTGGATGCAAATTAAACATCTTGGATTTTATTATCTAGGTAATAGGGAGCCACCGAATATCTCTCAACAAGGAAGTAACACATTCAAGGCAATTTTAAGGTTGATGAAGACAGTGATGGATAGAGTGAGGTAAAAAAGGAGAACAATCATAACACCATGTAAATAATCTAGCCATGAGCTAGATGGCACATGAAGGCCTGGCAAGGAAGGGATTAGCATGAAGGCAGGACAAGGTGTGAGGCAGCAGCATCTCTGAGGAAACCGGGATAAGTCACATTCTGCATGTAAACCAAGCACTTGGATCTGGGTCCCAGCTCTGCCCTGGATTCATTCTGTGTCCTCATATAAGGGAAGTATAATAATATAATATAAGGGAAACAAGATCCCTCTCATGGACTTTAACAGCTAAGATGACATCATTGGCCCTGCTGCTCCCTAAAGTGACTCCAGCTCCCGAATCCCATTCATGAAATTCAGAACAAGCTGGGGCAGTCAAGAATTCATCAGGAACCTGGCTGTGGGCTATTCCATGTGCCTGACTAGCTGTGGAGCCCAGTGTAGGAAGCTTACTGGGAAGATTATGTCATTATCTTATTTTCTAGGGAACTGTGTCTGTCTGCCTTCCCTTATTTATTTAAGGGCAGTTGGGTGTGTGAGGGAGATGGGAAGGCATCTCCTTCAAGGTCAATTGTTTCAGCTCCAGGCTTTCTTGTCCATCAGTGCAGGGCGAGGTCAAGCACTCTGACTGTTCCAGTGCTCTCTCTTCCCTGCATGCCTCCCACTAATGCAGCTGGAGAGACTCCAGCAAACACAAGACACATGCTGACACACGGAGTCACATCCACACTCATTCAAAAACTCACTCAAAAACGCACTCACACAGACTCACACACACACTCATGCAATCCATAGGCACACATACACAAACACATATGTACATGCAAGCTCACACACTCATAGATACTGATGACTTAAAAAGAATCCACAACCTGAGAGTTGCGAGTTAAGTTTTATTTGCGGCAAAATGAGGACTGCAGCCCAGCCCGGGAGACAGTGTTTCAGATAACTGAGAAACTGCTGCTCTGAGGAGGCAAAGGGAAGGAGCCGAAGGGAAGGAGCCGGGATATATAGGAGTTTTGCAACAAAGGACAGGTAATTGGGAACATCAAAAGATTATTGTTAATTAAAGAAAACCAGCTATCTCAAGTTAAGGATTTAGTGCTTTTCTATGTATGGGATGATGCAAGAGCCTGGGCTCAATGAAATCATTCCTTTGATATGCATGGCAGCTATCTGGGGCCAGCATCCTGTGTTTTCACATGCTGAGTTTCCTCAGGGCTCACCGCAGGGCGTGGCTGCAGTCTGATGGCTGCTAGATGGCAGGTATTCTTTTCCTTCCTGAGTTCCCTCAGGGCTCACCAGCTCATGCTGGAGGGCTGCAATCATTGGTGACTGTGACATCCTTTGTTTATTGATATGGCAGGAAATATTCCATTTATAAATATTCCATTCCAGTTATAAATATTCCATTTATCAACACAATCGCATGCTCACACACACGCACATACACACACACACACACACACATTGACAGATCCACCACACACATTTCCTCATCATGCACATACACATGAACATGCACCCTCCTTCATGCACTCACACACACCATCACACACACACGTGCTCACTCACACACATGTGCAAACACACTCTCAAATACACACACACACAGGATTCTTTCCTAGGAGGTGGGTGTGAGGAGTATGGAATTTTCCAGCAGAAGACAGTTGACACTCCTGCTGTTCTGGCCCAGGGTGGCCACAGACCAAATAATCGACTCTACTGAAGCTCCCTGGCTCCAGCAGACTTGAAGCAACATCATATTTACGGAAGGAAGATTTAGAGATCTGACAATAGCTAAGTAAGCCTTGAATCTGGGATTTAACATGGTAGCCAGTACAAGTGGGAGAGACACCCAGACCCTAAGCTCCTTTTCTAATTCCCTGCTCCAGTATTCATTTGCACAAGCGCCTGCCCCCCCTCCAGAGGACATCTGGCAGGAAGGTGATTAAAGCCAGCTTTTCTCTAATTGAAGAATAACTGCTCTACCTTTTTTTCCCAAATGTTTGTTAATTTCTTGTAATTAAATTTCCCCCCTCAGGGAAAGACTGCTGGGTTGTTCTTGAGAGGGAAAATCAATGGCATGTAGCCAGCAACTGCCAGACCATCCTGCTCTGATAAGGCTTGAGCTCCCTGCTGTCCAGGCAGGTGAAGGCACAGCGGTGCTACCATGGTGTCCCCCGACCACTGTCACCATCACCCCATCCCTCAGGAACCAAAACGTGCCTAGTCCCCGGGGCATCTTCTAGCAGAATCACACCAGAACTGCCAGAATGAGCAGTGTGGTGATGTGGAAAATGTGCTGCTTTTGGAATCAGGAGATCTGCCCAGTCCAGGCTCTGCCACTTACATGGTTCTGTTTCTCTGTTTTTTATTATAGTCATTCATTTATTCACAGCTGACCTCCAGTTATCAAGGACCCTGAGGTCTCTCTATATAAACAGGTTACATAGAGAAAACAGAGCAACTAAAAGAAAGGAGAAAGAAACAATACTAAGCATGTGGGCTAATTACAATAACTGCCCACTAATTGTTGCTCAGGTCTTCCTGGAAGCCTGGGGAAACACGGAAGCATGATGAGCTGCATGACCACTTAATCAGACACAGGGACTCTGACTCCCAAGGAAGGAAAGATGTTTTTTTGTGGATTCTTTTCCTGAGCATAAATTCTTAAAAGATCTGACATGTAATATTTTCTAGGGGATATTGATAAACATACTAGACAAAGCCCTCAACACTGATTGTAATGCCATCCATTACTGTGCTAGCCCAAATGCTTGATTTTTTTTTTCTTTTTTGCTCTTTTGTCACATGGGACTTACATGAACCAGACCCAGATTAGCTATAAATATTAAATGAGATAGTGATACCTAGCAGGACCCCGTGCGGCTCCTGGGCACAAAAGCCTTTCTGTGTCCCCCATTTCTTTATTACAGGAAACAGGCTTTGTTCAGCCTCCATGACCTTCCCTGAGTTCCAAGGGGCAAGTTCAAACAGTTGCTAATTAGGGAAGGGAGGGAATGGAGAGACAAGAGAGGAATAGTCAAGAAACAATAGTGCAGCCTTAGGGCAGGGTCCTGGTTCCCCCTTAAGGGATACACATAACAATATCTTTGAGCTGTTTTGCAGAGCCTGAATCCCCCACCAGGTGGGAGAAGCTAACTGTATGCTGCCCACAAGCACAGAGACCCCAGTCCAGTTGGAACCAAAAAGATTGACAATGCTTACTCCCACTTACCTCACCACCAACCAACCAGAAGAATGTCCACGAGCTGATCACACCCTCTCTGAACCATTACTATAAAACTCCTCACTACATCCTCCAGGTTGGGACACACAGTTTTGAGGGCATTAGCCCACCGTGGCCCCCTTTGCCTGGCAAAGCAATAAAGCTATTGTTTTCTACTTTACCCAAAACTCTGTCTCCAAGATTTAACTCCATGTTGGGGTTGATAAATAGACTATTGCCTGCCATATCAATAAACAAAGGATGTCACAGTCACCAGCAATTGCAGCCACAGCCCTTGGTGAGCTGGTGAGCCCTGAGGGAACTCAGGAAGGAAAAGAATACCTGCCATCTAGCAGCCATCAGACTGTAGCCACTCCCTGCAGTGAGCCCTGAGGAAACTCAGGATGTAAAAACACAGGATAGTGGCCCCAGATAGCTGCAATGCGTATCAAAGGAATGATTTCAGTGAGCCCAGTCTCTTGCCTCTTCCCATACATAGAAAAGCACTAAATTCCTTAACTTGAGATATCTGGATTTCTTTAATTAACAAGAATCTTTTGATGTTCAGACTACCTGCCCTTTGTTGCAAAGCTCCTATGTATCCTGGCTCCCCCCTCACCTCCTCAGAGCAGCTCTCTCAGAGTTACTTGAGATGCTGCCTCCCAGGCTTGAAGTCCTAAAATTTCCCACGGAATAAAACATAACTATCAATTTTTAGATTGTGAATAGATTTTTTTAGTCGACAGGGTACAGAGGCCATATTCGGCTTCAATAGTACTTTAGATAGCATTTCATCTCCAGTAACTACACAATTACAAGCATGAAGTGTGAGCATTAATTCCTATTTTAGGAGTGACTTAAATCTAGGGTAGGATCCAGAGCTCAGCTGAGCCGCAGATTCCATTCCTCCATCCCCCAGGGAGAGAAAGCTGACCCCCCCTGTGTAAATTTGACCTGTAAGATGGTCCCCTACCCTAAACAAGAAGCTTTTGCGCTATTTTGCAAGCCAGTCAGCCTGTGCATATCCTAGTTTTATGGAATGAACAGCATTGTATTTCTAGGGACTGAAAAAAGAGCTGGAGTGACCCCCGAGCACAGCATCTAGGGGCTGACAGCCTTGCTGGTACAAACTCCATCCCCTTCTATCTTCCCCAACCTGATCCTCAGCCCAGTCATACACTGTAAGACTTTTACTCACAGCAAACTGCTGGGCTTTCACACCACACCCTTCAGGGAAGGCTCCAGCCAGGATCTAAATCAAGTTCAGCTGGTAATTTCACTACAAATTGCTGTGAGTGTTGAACCTCCTGTGACTGACTGAATAGCTCTACCAGCCCTGCCCCTCCCCTCGGAGAGTCAGAATCCACTTGATGGGCAGGCAGCTGGGAGACTGAGAAGGAGCTAGGCTTTGCGGTGGGTGTTAAAATAAAAAAGAGTTCATGCTTGTTATTTGGAAATCCATGATTCATGCTCATAAATGGGTGTGTGTGTGTGTGAGGGAGAGACCAAGGCAATGAATGGCTCTGATTTTACTTGCAGGGCTGGAGGATCCACCACACCCCAAAGAGACCCAATGGTGGCCGCCATTTTGAATGGAGTCCAGTGACTCAGTGTCTTTTCCATTGACAAAGCCCTTTCCTAGACACTGTCTAAAGCTTTGCCTGAGGAGCAAAACTTAACCCTGGGACTTCATCTTGGCCTTGAACTTTAAGTAGGAAAACAGATCCATGTAAATGTCAGCTCAGCAAAGCAGCCTCTGGCTTTGAAATAGCAGATCTGTGAGTCTCATAGGCTCTCCGGCCAGGACCCCTGTGTGGGGATCCATGTGGACTGATGAACTGCCATTTACAAAGCTCAGGGATTTCTTCCCAGAAGGAAACAAGTACTCCCCCCGATTTAGGGAATTATTAAAATAATTTCCATGAAGAAGCAGTAGCTACAGCATGGCTTTGGTGTCAGAGTTTTGCATGGAGGCCCTGACTCTGCTGGGCTCTGCTACTTTGCTGTGTGGCTTTTGGCCACTTAGCATCCCTCCTCTGAGCCTTAGTTTCCTTCTCTGTAATGTAGGAAATATAATAACCTCTTCAAAAGGTTCATGAAAATTTTATGTCACTTTCTGTTGTTGTTTTAGAAAGAGTCTGGCTCACATACGCACTCAAAAAGTGGCAGCTACTTATTAAGCATCCATGATGTTTATGTATTTTCCAGACAGCATCTCAAACACCCTCATTTATTTTTTCCAGCAGTTGCTGTCAACTCTGTTCTTCCACATTCTTTTAAAGCCACAAAGCCATATGGGTCACATCCATTTACCTCCAGTTACACACAGTGTCATCACAGTATGTAAAGTTTTGTCTTGTCCTGTTTGAAGCTGCAGGCTCTCACTCTCCTTGCCTGTCTGGTTTGCCTCTCCTTTGGTGAGGAGGAGATACAGTCTGTGATTTCTCTCTGCCTCCCCTCTTCCTTCAGGGTCTAGAAGCTCTGGGAGGGCAGAGACATTTTCCTGAGAACTTCCTCCAAACCTGCTAACATCAGAGTGGGCCTGCAATTTTCTGTAGCTCAACAAGCACCGGCCAGAGGATACTTAGTTCCCTTTTCTTTCAAAAACCTCCAATCTTAACTCCTCACTGGGCTTGGGGTGGAGAGACCCCACTGCTCCCCATGAAAAGTACACTAGACTCCCCAGTACACAAAGAATTCGGACTCCAGAGGTTTCCTGCCCATGGTCTGCTTATACAGACTGTTGTGGGAGAAGGTGGTAGCTGGGGGTTGCAAGCCCAGTGGGCCCTCATCCAGGACTCTGTGGTCCACTGTTGAGGGTTCTCAGAGGCTCCCTCCAGAGCCCTAAAGCAGAGGCTCCCAAACCACAGCTTGCGTCCTCAGGGAGGTCTTGTTAAAACACAGATCAGTGACACACCCCCCCCAGCCAGTCTGGGGTGGAGTCTGAGAATTTGCCTTTCTAACAGGTTCTCAGATGAGGCTGGTGCTGAGGCTACCAGAACTCACTCTGAGGACCACTGTGCCACAGAACAGGCTGGGATAATGCCAGAATTGAATTTCAGAGTGGTTCAATTATTTGTCCAAAGTCAAACAACTAATAAGAGGGAAAACGAGGTCTATACCCAGATTTGCCTGACTCAAACCCCTTGGCCTTTCTACCCTCGTGTGTGTTTTCATGGATGAAGAGGTATTCCAGCCGAAAGCAAAACAGAACTCACATTTTCAGACTGCAGAGATCTCAACAAGGTGAATCAGAATCTTTCCCCAGACCCCTTTCCTTTCCCACAATTGACCTAAAAGGGGTGGCACCTGGCCTGAGCTAGGAAACTATTTCTTCCTTGGGAATTCTGTAGACGGTGATGGAAAGAGAAATCTCTTTTGTGCCTGGACTGGAACATGGAAAATTCAGGACACCCTTTTCTGTTCTGTGGCTGTATGTGTAGAGGCTTCATCTATAACTAGAGAAGCATAACCTGTTACCACGCAGGCTCCCCCAAGCTCCAGTCCTGGCTCCAGTCCACAGTCCTGGCAGCCTCTCTGCTTTTGGTTTCTGTGAAATGTCCTCACAACGTTCCAATAAGCTCTTTCCCCCACTGGCACCTCCATTATGCCTTTGGTCTTTCTCCTAAGCTACCTCGAAGTCGGTCTCATGTTACTTGCAACCAAGAGCTTCTATATAATATGTATGGTGCACATATTCTACAAACCTTCATAGCTTCACATTCTCTTTCAAGGATCCCTAACCTCATAGCAAAATTATAAGAACCACTTTATTGGGCATTTTGTCAGGGAAAATCATGGTAGCCATGACATTGTGTGCTAACACCTCCATTTTTTATTTTTGGTATCCCCTCCTTGGAAGAAGTGATGAGCATGTGTAAGTGTGTGTGTCAGGGAGGAGGGGAGGAGCTGGCCGGGATTGTGCACACAGACACAGACCACCCTTAGATCTGTGCCCTTGGCAGTGCCTGTCCCTGCTTGCTGCCAAGCCCCGCGAATCCCCATCCACCAGATGGTGCTCCCCAAGGTGCATCCTAGATGACTGGGCACGTGATGTCCTGCCCTTCAGAACCATCCCTGAGATTGCAACCACTGAGCACCATAAGGCAAGTCTGCTTCCCTATCCTCCCAAAGTGAGTTTCTCCCTCAAGAAAGGCCAAAATAACACCATCCATCAACCAGGCTTGCTGTTCTTTTATTTAAAATCTCACGTCCACAGAGAGGGGATCAGCCCTGGGTGACTGCCCATGCAGAACCACCCACAGAGTGCTCATTAGGCCCCCTGGCTGTTCAGGCAGTCATGACTCAGCTGGGGAAGCCAGCTGAGCAGTGAGGCCTTTTCAGGGTAATTTGGCTGCATGTAGAACGCTGATTTATTCTTTTTCCTCCTGTAAATAATGGACACTGTGCCTGAGTGTTCCTGGACGGGTGACAGGGCTGTAGACATCCTGAGATTTCTCCAACCTCCCTCCCGGGCTCTGTCCCAGAACACCTTTGCACAAAGCCTCTGAACGCAGCTGTCAGATGCCCCCATGACCTTGATTCCCCTTCAGGTCCTGCTCACACAGCCCATGAGGAGAACTAGGAATACCAGAGCCCAAACAGAAGCAGGTCAAGTCTAGATTGGAGGAAGGGAGTGGGCTGGCATAGCTGTAGGGCACAGAGCAGTAGATATGATGTAATGCTCCATGAGTTGCTCGGTGTTTGTTTCCGGGTGGAGAAGGGTTAAAGTCAAGTGAATGGAGCTGTGGCAGGGCCACCATATGCACATATGGCTATGCAGTCTCTTTCCTACACAACTCCAGGGAGCACCCTTCACATAGACTAGGACATGAATGGCACCCCCCCCACCAAGTTATACAATGTGCCACTTCTTATCTATCTACTTCAACCAAATTTATTCCTATGTCCCTGAGTTTCCATTTTATGATAAGCCAACAAGGAAGTAAGGCATAAATGTGCCAGCATTACTCAAAGAGTCAATGTTGTGCTGGAACCCAATGATACCAGCTTAAAAGAGCCAATTCTTGTTATCTCTAACCATCTATGTGTTCAGCAATTTCATGATGGTAGCTTGAAATCAGCCACGTGGATTATTTACAGAAATTAGCAAGCACTATAAGTCAGATCCTCCCCACTACCCACTTAGAAAGCAAGTTGTTTAGTGTTTAACAACACACCACTGGGCATTAGCCACATCCTGCCCTATGTTCTCAATTTCTATCAGGGACTAGGGTAACTTAAAAATGAATTTATTTTCATATTCGCTCTCCTAAAAGGAACCTTTGCTTAGTACACGCCATAAAAGCTGCCCTTGCTATACTCCAGCCTCACCAGAGACCCAGCCCTATAGCACCTTTGATCCTTACCTGATGAGTGTCCAAGTCATCCTCTTAAATTTCTGTGCCTACATTAAACACATTATCACCAAGTGACATTTGACAGACTTTATTCTAGAAATATTTTCAGGGGAGTGGTTCTCTCATAATCCTTTAAGCTTTTATAATTGGCTGAAACTTTGTAAACCTGAAAAAGTTTTTCCGTAAAGGTTTCATCTTAGCTTGTCTAAAATTTGCCAAGTCATAAAGATGAAAGTATGTCACTTGTGTTGTGGAATAACTGAAGCGTCACTGATTCCGGTAATACCTGATTCACATTAGCTCTAAGAGTGTACCTTGATTTTTTAAAATATTAAACTAAGATTTCTTTCTATTTAGTATGTAGTAATTCCCCCAGAGGTATCCACAGAAGGAGGCTCTTATCCTTGCTACTGGATTTAGAAGTTACGTTTCAATGTTTAATGTCAATGTAGTAAGCCATAATTACATTGGAAATAAGCATTTACAAAATATTGAGTTAATTTACACTACCTGCCTTAAGATACTTTAAAAAAAGAAGGAAACAGTTTAAAACCTTTCCTAGTACAATACCAAGGATGGGGGGGGAAATGGCATTTCCAGTGACTTGTACCAAGTTCACTCATCAGTTGGTCATTAAAGTACATAGTTCCCAGAATAAAGAAGAAAATGTCCAGAGCAATATATTTTGTCAAATTTTTCTCCCCCTCTTACAAATATTTTTAAGTTAGATTATAAAATATTATTTTAAATGGTTAACATGATTCAGACAATGTAGTTAATAGGATGTTTCTCAATGCCAAAATAATCATTTAATTTGTATTTGCCAGGCACTGCTCTACAAATTCACATACATGCCTTCATTTCATTCCTACAGGAATGTTGAGAGGGCAGCAATGGCCAAGTTCACAGATGCACAGGTTGAGTCTTAGGGAGGTCAGTTACCAGCCAAACATATCACAGTTGGTAAGCAGCTGTCTTCAGCATTTGTGCTATTTCCATAATACATGTTTATGCCATTTATATAAATCATATCATAACCCCATGCAACTGGAAAATTATACATGGTACTAGATCAATATAATCCCTAGGTAGAAGAGGAACAGCAGAAAAATATTCTCCTTAACTCCAAAACCAAATGAATTTTGGTCTTCAGGGAGTATTGAATATTTCACTTAAGAAACCAAAAATAAAAACAAAAAAACAGTTCTTTCTTAGTTTGGAAACATCTATTGGCTGTCTTTTCTAGCAGTTTTCTTTAAGAAAGAGCAAGAAAAAAAGAAGTTGAGCACACAACATCATTCCAACTCTATAGGAGTTCCTTGGCCTATGAGGGCTTACTGAAGGAAAAAGAAACTATGGAACAGTCATCGTTGGGGCTCTTAAAGTATATGGAAATACAACAAATACTGCAATCAATGAAAATGTGTTTGGATTCAACTGTCAGACTTGCTGAAGATGAAAAAAAAATTGTATGTCTTCAACAATAACAATATCTGAATCCTACAATGCACATCTGTCAGACATTCTTTCCCAAATGACCCAGCTAATCCAAGAGCATCTCTGCTTACAAGTACAAAGCACAGCCACAGCCAAGTCAAAAGCCTATTAGGAGAAGAGAAATATTTCACAGTCACAAAATTCATACTGCTGCAAATCTCTTAGATTCAAGGCACAGAGTAATGAAAGTGAGATTCCACTTCTACTGCTTTTGAAGGGATTATGAAACATGCAGGAAACCCCAGGATTTGATGCTGCAAAAGTTACTTTCAAATGTTAGTGGGTGTTAGAACTCCTAAGGGGTCTCTCTATGACTGTAGCTGCCCCACAGTGGCAGGGATTTAGCATAAAGTAGTTTCAGATTCCTTTTCTGGTTTACTTCAGACACCTCAGGCTTTCGTTTCATGGAAAAATTTTATCTTTGTTTGTAAATGTACAGATTTCAGAAATAACAAACATGGTGAAGAGTAGAAACATATAACATGTTAAAGCAAGTGACTTTTTCAGCCAGTCTAGTGTTAGCTCCTCCATCCAAACCTAAGGAGATTGACAGTAAGGTCCAAAGATGGTCACAGGTCACAACTAGATTCTAGGTGTAGCCCCCATAGAAATCAGCCCCTGTATCTTGTCTCTAACAAATCAACCCCTGCGTATCAGAAACTGGCAACAATTATAAAAGTGTGTTGAAAAAGAACTTTTGTTAGTGTTAACTACAGAATCCAGCTGATTAAGCAAAGTTGGCAAAGTTGAGGATTATTTTTTCTTTTTTTTTTCTTATAAATTTATTTATTTTTGGCTGAGTTGGGTCTTCATTGCTGTGCAAGGGCTTTCTCTAGTTGCAGTGAGCAGGGGCTACTCTTTGTTGTGGTGTGCGAGCTTCTCATTGCAGTGGCTTCTCTTTTTGTGGAGCACGGTCTCTAGGCACGTGGGCTTCAGTAGTTGTGGTACGTGGGCTCAGTAGCGTGGCTCGCCAGCTCTAGCGCGCAGGCTCAGTAGTTGTGGCGCACGGGCTTAGTTGCTCTGTGGCGTATGGGATCTTCCTGAATCAGGGCTCGAACCCATGTCCCCTGCGTTGGCATGCGGATTCTTAACCACTGCGCCACCCGGGAAGTCCCAATTTTTTTCTTCTTTTTAAACTTTCTCCCATTACCCATAGGATGTGTTTTGCCCATTAACAATAAAGAGAAAGAGATTAGAATTCAGGGCAATTTACTGATATTTAAGCTATGACACCTCAGGGTATATTCTACAATTCAGTTTTGATTCTCAGAATATGACTAAAAGTCCAGTCGTAGCAAACATGAAATCTAATAAAAAGTAACTTCAACTGGAAAATCTATACTAAACTAAACATCTTTCAAAGTTATTATACTTCTAAATTTAGTATACCAAATATGATAACTGAAGGAAATTTCGCAACTTTTATGTCCTAACTCGCAAACTTAACATTTTTGAACAT
The DNA here is from genome assembly GCF_026419965.1 of Kogia breviceps. Taxonomy (NCBI): domain Eukaryota; kingdom Metazoa; phylum Chordata; class Mammalia; order Artiodactyla; family Physeteridae; genus Kogia; species Kogia breviceps. The sequence goes on along the minus strand of NC_081312.1, from coordinate 118,818,490 downwards.
TTTCATCCTGTTTTCATACTTCCCAAGACTGATAATACAGATTTTCTTTGTCCCAGTGACTTGAACATTTCTGTATGTTTCATGTCCTTAGTGGAAAGTGTTGAGGAGTATCTTTATAGTGGAAAACAGAGCAGCATGGGTGGTGCACACCTCTATAGCTAATTTTTCCTGCTACAAATTTAAAGTGAGAGGTTCTATAAAAATGATCACAAAAAGGGCTCCTGGGTAAAAAAACACAATGCATATATACATCTTACATATATAGTGAAGCCAAGGTAGTTATGTAGCTAAAAGAGAATGTCTCCATCCCATGAGCTCAAAAGTAATAAATATAACAGGGCATTTTTCTCTCCTGTACCTTTCACCAAATGTTCATTGAAGTTTAATGCTGAATGAGATGGCCCTAAATCTGTTCTGTTCTTGCTCTACAATTAATAATGTAGCTGTTTATTTTCAACAAGCTTCCTCATAAAAGTCCAATACAGAGAGATGGAATTATTTTGAGGGCAAATTCCAACAATTTTACATTCTTTACGCGGGCCTCTCACTGCTGTGGCCTCTCCCGTTGGGGAGCACAGGCTCCGGACGCGCAGCCCCAGCGGCCATGGCTCACGGGCCCAGATTCTCCGCAGCATGTGGGATCTTCCCGGACCGGGGCACGAACCCGCGTCCCCTGCATCGGGAGGCGGACTCTCAACCACTGTGCCACCAGGGAAGCCCATCTACATTCTTATCTTCTGTTGCATTAACACAGGTCTTTGAAACAATGAAGTAAGTGTGTTTTTCCTTAAGATAAGAATCTGGAGCTTGCAACCCAGAGAAAACCCCTGAACTCCTCATGCCTCAAAGACGCTGTGTTCTTTCCATATATTCTGAATTTTATTGCTGTCGCATTAACTCTTAGGTGTAAAGTTTGTAATGAGAGGCTAGGCATGAATCATTCGGCTTATACGGACAACAGGTCTGTGTCCACATTAGAGGATAATAGTTGGGTTGTGCCCCACCTGACGTCCCAGTTCTGGCGCGAGATGCTGATTACAAGGCGGTGAGCAACCTTAACAGATGTTGGAGCGTCCCCTAAAAGCTTGGAGGTTGCAAGTGAGCCCAACCTTGCGCACCTCTGGCAACTTTTGCCCATGAGATTTGAGGAAATGAAGAACAAACACTCCAAGACCTACTTTTTAAAATTATACCAACTTTGCCAGTAGAGGGAAGACTGCAAACATTGCCAACTATCCTCAAAACCTCGTTAGAAATGTTCCCTGGGCTTCCCTGGTGGCGCAGTGGCTGAGAATCTGCCTCTTAATGCAGGGGACACGGGTTCGAGCCCTGTCTGGGACGATCCCACATGCCCGGTGCAACTAGGCCCGTGAGCCACAACTACCGAGCCTGCGCGTCTGGAGCCTGTGCTCGGCAACAAGAGAGGCTGCGATAGTGAGAGGCCCACGCGCCGCGATGAAAAGTGGCCCCTGCTTGCCACAACTAGAGTAAGCCCTCACACAGAAACGAAGACCCAACACAGCCAAAAATTAATTAATTAATTAATTAATATTTAAAAAATCAACAAGCTTGATTTTTTAAAAAAAGAAAAGACAAAAAAAGAAATGTTCCCTGCATGGACTTGAGGATATGGGGAGGGGGAAGGGTAAGTTGTGATGAAGTGAGAGAGTGGCAGGGACATATACACACTACCAAATGTAAATTAGATAGCTAGTGGGAAGCTGCATCATAGCACAGGGAGATCACCTCTGTGCTTTGTGACCACCTAGAGGGGTGGGATAGGGAGGGTGGGAGGGAGGGTGACAAAAGAGGGAAGAGGTATGGGAACATATGTATATGTATAACTGATTCACTTTGTTGTAAGGGAGAAACTAACACACTATTGTAAAACAGTTATACTCAAATAAAGATGTTAAAAAAAAAAAAAAAGCAAAAAGAAATGTTCCCTGATGCTCCAGAGTGCAGAACAAGGCATTGCCAAATTGCTTACATTTGGATAGCACTTTGGAGTGTGCAGAGCTTTTTAAAATTAGTGGGATGGTTTGATGCTCCCTATGAGGACCCACACTGGGGAATTCCTCTGAGGTGCTCCTTCCCACCCCTGCCTCCCCACCCTTTGGACCTTAACCTTAGCTGATCCTCGGCACTGAGCCACTCAACTTCAGTTTAGCTTGACCCTCTTCCCTGATCTGATTCTCAGTGTCCAACTCAGCATCCTGCCCAAACCTGATGACTGTTTTGGAATATCTTGAGGTTTTACCCTTCGCTCCTGCCTCAAGTGTGGCTCTCCAGTTGGCAATGGGACCTGTCTTAGTATGTTGAAGATCTGCACCCTCTGCCAGCTCCCCTCGGGGCATTTCCAAACAAAGAATGCCTACGAGAGGGTCCACCATGGGACAAAAGTGGTCAGTCCCTCACACCACCTCTTGCTCACTCATTGGCTGAGGACCACCCAAGAAGGGTCTTCCCTTGGCTACACCCCTGCCTTGTTGGGTTACTGGCCACTGGTAGGGGACCCCCTTTGAGAAGAGCAAGATGTCAGCTGTCAGATAACCATTCTCCTCGCAGCTGGACAGCTTGATGAAGATCTGGAGAGCACATCTGCCTGTCCGCTTCAGCTCCCAGGTTCTTGATGCGGGCTCTTCTTTCTGGAGTGTCACTTTTCATCCAGATTTGACAGAATCTTGCAGATAAACAGGAATACTGAGGTAGGCAGTCAGGATTTAGGTAATTGCATCTTTCCAATAAAAAAATTAAAGTTCAACAAAGTGAAGTGACATGGCCTCAAACCCTGTAACTGGTAAGGGACAGAGGCAGGATCAAATAGACAAAGCACCAGAATGACTACTCACTTTCCTTTAAAAAAATGATATTTGCTGACTTTGATTAAGGCTGTTGACAATGTACTTGGCTCCAGGCTACTACTAGCACTATCTACAGCCTGTCATTCAGTCCTCACAATCACAGCCAGATAATGTTGTATTCTCCATTTTACAGATGAGATACTTGAGTGTTAGAGAAGTTAAGAGATTTGTCCCAAAGCACAGAGCCAGTAGTGGTAGAAGTAGGATTTGAACCCAAGTGTGACTTCAGTACCTGCACTCTCTATTGTCATGCTGTCCCTCCTCACCATGGCCACTAGAATCATGCATTTCAAATGTAAGCACCCAGTTCCTCTGATATTATTGCAGAGTGTTCTTTCAGCTTCTCTCATATGTAATGTTTTGAGGGACATCAATTCAGGAAACTGTTTATACACTATGAACACTAAATGAAGGAAAATGGCCATTTTCCGTTGTAAGAAAAATAGCTCAAGTTAAACATATCTCAAGATTCCTGTGAAGGAACACTTTCACATTTTTTTTAAGAAACCAGATGAAAATAAGAAGAATATAAGTTAGAGATTCTTAAAGCACAGAACACTGCTTGTTATGTAATTATACCAGTTTCCTAAAATATGTTATACTGAAAAAAATTTTTTTAATTGTTTGTAAATAAATTGGACTTTCCTCAACTTTTGCAACAAAGATGGACTTCTTAAGCTGAAAGCTTGGCATTTCTGAGACCTTAATCAATACGTATTGATTGAACATTAACAATTCCTCAACAGTGTTATTTTAAATGCCAACCAGATGACTCAATAATCATCAAATCTATTAATATCTTTGAATAATAATCTACATATGGCATTAAGATGAGATGATTAAATGGGGGAGGTATGGAGCCCTTATCTTCCCTTTCATAGCGAGATTTGCATGTTCTTCAATGTGAGTTTCACAGAAAAACAAACAACAACAAAAAAGGAGCATTTCCCAGGCATTTCCAAGCAATCAACTCAAACTGTGGAAAACAGAGTGAACATATCAGGGATTCATTATGTTAGCCCGATCAGATAATTAAAGACTGGAAAGAAGTAACTGTTGTGAGGAAATGCAAATTAAATTATTAAAAAGGAAATCACTGTTATTTTTAAAATAAAATCTGAAACACAGACGGTATTATATTTCATAAGACTTATAAGGGATTAAGTTTGTGTTTTTGAGTACAAGAAATCATTCTGACTGTTTAAAATTTTTAAAACTCTCTTATTTTCTTTTACTAACTTTATAATAAAAAGTACTTATTTCTAAATGTAAGAATTCACAAATTCCATTCAGGGATCATTTTTATCCACACATTTAATTCCCTTTAATTTGTTGGGGTTAGACTATGATGAAAACCCATATTTGCCCAAAAGAAGGCAAAATTCAACAGGAAGACCACACAACAAAACTACAGTAGTGCCAATAATATCAAGATGCCAAAGTTACTAAAACGTCTCTGATATGGATACCTAGATACTCAGTTATCCCTACCCTGGCCTAGGAGGACCCCAGCATGTGTTCCCTTTTATTTTAGGCAAAATTCTAATAAAGTCATCTGATTCCTACTTCATGGTACACACCCAGCCCCTTCCCCTGTACCAAAGCCTTCGGTCCACCCTTGAGCACTTGGCAAAGCAAGCTGTGTTTGCCTATCAGTTTGTGCTGTGACCCCACTGAGGCTTGGGTTTATGTCTAATTTATCTCCATATCACCGGCACATAACTCCATCTCTTGCATATATAGGTTAGCTAGTGTTCAGTGAATATTTGCTGAGTGGTGAGAGAGTCAATAGGAAGGGGCTGCAAAAGACTGAGGGAAGAAGATGATGCCATCTATGTGATGAAAAGGGATGAAAGAGGAAAGCCATTAAAAGCACACACGGGAACTCCAAAGGGTCATGAGGGAGAGAGCCTGGGGTTGGCAGCTCCAGCAGCCACAATCCACATACCTTGAGACAAGTCACAAAGCTTTCCTGGGGCTCTTTTTCTCACCTATAACATTAGGATGGGAGTGTCTACCTTGCTGGGTTATTGTAGGATTAGAAATCCCATGAACGGGAGGGAAGGATTGGGAGTTTGGGAGTAACAGATGCAAACTATTATATAAGGGATGGATAAACAACAAGGTCCTACTGTATAGCACAGAGAACTATACTCAATATCCTATGATAAACCATAATGGAAAAGAATATATATCTATCTATATCAATATAAAACTGAGTCACTTTGCTGTACAGCAGAAATTAGCACATTAACAATGTTGTAAATCAACCACAATAAAATTTTTTTAAAAAAGAAAGAAATTGGGACTTCCCTGATGAAGCAGTGGAGTGTTTAAGAATCCGCCTGCCAATGCAGGGGACACAGGTTCGATCCCTGGTCCGGGAAAATCCCACATGTTGCAGATCAACTAAGCCCTTGCACTACAACTACTGAGCCTGTGCTCTAGAGCTCACAAGCCACTACTACTGAAGCCCACATGCCCAGCACCCATGCTTTGCAACAAGAAAAGACCCCACTCACCACAACTAGAGAAAGTCCTTGCACAGCAACGAAGGCCCAACGCAGCCAAAAATAAAAAAAAATTTTTTATAAAAGAAAGAAAGAAACCCCATGAATAAAACAACCAGTTCATTTTATGATGCACATGTGAACGGCGGGTTCTACTTCTTTTTTCCGTAACTTGTTTCTCTTCTTTAAAATGAAATGTGTTCATCTAGAAATTAATAAAACAGGTAAATATAAGCCAACAAATAAACCATAACTTACTTATAATCCCAACCCATAGAGGTAATTTAGCATTTTGGTATTTATCCTTCTAGTGTCTTATTCTCTGGCTGTCTCTTATCTTTTTATAATCATCCCAACAGGGATATGACATATCCTAACTCATTTTTACCCAGTAGTATATATTGTGAACATCTTTTCACATTATTGCATGATCTTCTATATCACTATTTTTTAAGGATGCATTCCATTACAGTGTCGTGATATAATTTAGCTAACTAACCTCTTGTTTGGCAACACTGTTGTAGGTCATTTGAAATTCTCAATTATTATAAATAAAGCTGAGATAACTACCCTTATAGGTATTATTGTTATGTTTAATCATCATTGATTGAATTCATTTAATAGCATAAGGTAGATAAGCAAAGCCACTGAAGCTATTACTGTTAGATAGTTATTAGAAAGGTCATGCACATAATAGAACCTGAAGCCAACAACAAAAAATGATTTTGTTTATTTTACTCGTCATGGTATCCATGAAAATCACCATGGTAAGAGGTGATACTGGTGTTAGAAGAAATAGCCATCACCAAATGCTATGGAGAGTTAAGATATCCTGATCAAAGTGCATCACTCACTAAAATTTAGTTTATACTTTCATTACATATAGTTAATAGCATTATTCAGTCTTTGTCGCACCAGACTTCCCAGGATCAAATTATCCTAACTCCCTTCATGTTAAAGTCTGAATTTTATGCTCCCACCACCACCTCATGATTAACACTCTTCACTTTCATCTTTTAGAAATAATTGTATTTATTTGCACATAAATAAGAGTTGAAAGGAGCCTTTCAGGTGCTCTACATGTTTTCTGAAAAGAAAAAGGGCCTTTTTAAAGGTTCAACAGAACAAAGAACCAATCTGTACTCATCAGACATGCATGTCTTTATTCAGGAATTTGTATATGGCACAATTTGTCCCTAAGTGGAAGCAAGATTTATGGTACCTAGTGTAGACTGTGAGGGTAAAAACAATGGCAGGCATCACATGATTCACTCACTTTGAAACATCTTTCTCCTTTTGTCTAATGCTGTAAGGAGCCAGGATTTTATTCCTTTCCAGATCCTCTTACAAGTTATAGGGGCGGCCACGTCCTTGAAAGGAAACTGTGAGCACGTGCAAATCTGCTGCATGTACATTTCTAGAATATTAATGTTTGATACGAACAATGAATGTTTCCTCAAAATCAGATAAAATGCTATGCAAACAGTGCTTCAGTACAAGTCTGAGACTATTCCCCTACCATAACGCCATCAGATTACCATCCCAGAGACTCTTTTATATAGACTGCTGGAACTCTAACTGAAAACCAAAGATGCTAAGAGAACCAAAAAAAAGAAACTTTATCTAAACATTTTAATGAAGTACTGTGGATTTTTAAAGTATCATGGGAAGCTTTGGAGGGAATCAAACCTGCAGTGGTATGTTGGAAAATGTTTTAAACTGACTTTCAAGGAAAAGGAAATTGAAGCATTTGTAGAATTTGCCAATTTCCATGGTGTAAATTCTCCCACCCTGGCCAATTTCAAAACTAAATATATTTGGGATAGGTGTATGCATAGTATTTTTTCCTAATATATGAACAAAGTAGTTACTCTTTTCTATCTCATATTCTAGAAACAAGTAGCTGTGTTTTCAGTTTTTCTTAACCCCACAGTAGGTAGTACTAAAACACTCAAACTGATAATCTCAAGTATCAGTACATATTTGAATCCTTCTGATTTAGCATTTCTGGTCATTTGACCTAGACCACTTCTCTCAAACTTTATTGTATGTGCAAATCACATGGAACTACTGTTAAAATGTAGTTTCTGATTCTGTAGGTTTGGAAGACAGGACTTCCAGAATGGCAGAGTGAGAGGCTCAACAAATTTTCTCTTCCAAAAAGTGATGATAAAACAGGACAAAGTTGGGGACTTCCCTGGTGGTCCAGTGGTAAAGAATCTGCCTTCTAATGCAGGGGATGGGGTTCAATCCTTGGTGGGGGAACTAGGTTCCCATATGCCATGGGACAGCTAAGCCCACATGCCACAACTACTGAGCCCACATGCCCTGGAGCCTGAGCGCCACAACTAGAGAAGAGAAAACCCACACACCGCCATTAGAGAGAAGCCCGTGTGAGGCAACTAAGATTCGACACAGCCCCCCAAATTTAAAATTAATTAATTAAATATTTTTAAAAAGGACAAAGTTGTTAAAAATTATTAAAGACTCCAGATATTGACCAATGGACACACACAAATTTGAGAAACATTTATTTAAGAATGTCTACTGTGTAATGGTAAGAACAGTGGAAATTTGTGGCATTTTAGTCAAGTCCCATTTCTGCACTCTCAGCCACCAGCACTATGGAGCAGAAGTTCTAACCAGGCAGGTGGGACAGATCATAGTAGATAACAGTAGACTAGAATCTCTCCTCCCATCAGAGGGGGACTGGAAGTATTGGATCAGAGAGTAGAAAAGCCTATAGTTGGGACTCCCCTGGTGGTCCAGTGGTTAAGACCGTGCTTCCACTGCAGGGGGCACAGGTTCAATCCCTGGTCAGGGAACTAAGATCTCACATGCTGTGTGGCAGGGGTTAAGAAAAATTGTTACACAGCAATAGATGACTAATACACTAAAAGAAAAAAAAAGGACAACCCTATAGTTCAAAACAATAAAGATATCAGTACTAAACAATCAGGGGAGGATAACATGAGCCTGAGGTCTATACTGGTTAGAACAATCAATTCATTTCAGGGAAATGAGATAGCCAAAAAGAGCCTTGCTAAGGTTCTACTTACACTTGATCATCTGGAGATCTTTGCACATGTGCAAGGCTGTGCCTGCTTAAGAGAAGCCAGAGAGGCCCTAGTGAGCTACTCATCCCTGGCTGAACATAAGGTCTTACAAATTCAGAAAGTATAAACCAAAGCATGCTTGTAAACTTCCTGAACTTTGAAAACGTTCCCCAAGATGACCTCAATTATCCCCACCTCCTGGTACTCACACCCTTGTGTAATCTCTTCTTTTGAGTGTGGTCAGGATGTGTGTATTGCTTCTAAGAAATAGAATATGAAAAAGGTGACAGAATGTCACTTCCTTGTTATGTTACATCACATTGTGATGTCTATTTTGTTAGTAAACTCTTTCCCTTGATGGCTTTGATGAAGCAAGCTGCTAGGGTGTGCACTGCCCAGTGTGACAAGGAACAGAAGGCAGCCTCCAGCTCACAGTCAGCAAGAAACTGATGGCCTCAGTGCAATAACCCACAAATCAGTGAATTCTGCCAATAAGCACATCAAATTCAAAGTGTGTTTTTCCCCAGTTGAGTCTTGAGATGAGGCCACAGCCCTAACCAACACTTTGATTACATTCTTGTGAGCCCCTGAAGCAGAAATGCCCAAACTCTTGACCCACAGAATCTGAGATAATAAATGGGTGTTGTTTTAAGCTGCTTAACTTTATGTTTAAATTGTTACAAAGCAATAGATGACTAATACACCAAGCTACAATCAAATCTAACAAAAAAGGGTGGAAGACTTACTGGCTCCAAGTATTAGAGCACAGCCTCTGTCCGATCACTGATGACCACTAAACTATGCTGACACAGGTACAATTCCTAAAAAAGCCAGTCTTGAAAATAAAAAGTAGAATAAAAGACATGTTTATCAGAGACTTCAAAGACCACACACTGCAGATGAACAGACTCCACAGATTAGTCCAGGCAAGTCCTAAAAGAAATAAATAGCAACCATCCCCAGCAAGTTGCAGGGGGTTGGGGGGAGGGATAAAAATCCAGAGTCGCTACAATTAATTATATAAAATGCCCAGTTTCCCACAAAAAAAATTACAAGATATGCAAAGAAACAGGCAACAACTGTGGCTCATCTGAGAGCACCTAAATGTTAGACTTATCAGACAAATATTTCAAGGCAGCTATTATAAATATGTTTAAAGAACTAAAAGGAAATCACTTTTAAAGAATTAAAGGAAAGTGAAATGAAAATTACTCATCAAATAGAGAATACCTATAAAGAGATAGAAATTATTTTTAAAAAACCAAGACAACCAAATAAAAATTCTGGAGTTGAAAAGTAAAATAACTGAAATAAAAATTCACTAAAGGATCTCACTAGCAGTTTTGAGACGACAGAAGAAATAATCATCAAAATTGAAGATAGAGCAATAGAGATGACCAACCTGAAAAACAGAAAGGAAAAAGAAGAGGAAGAAGAAAGAATAATTCCATAATCTAGTGTGAGATTCAAGACAACATTTCTGACAAACTCTCAGGGGAGATTGATGCCACTGGTCTGTGGACCACTCTGAGTAGTCAGGCTCTAAATTCAGTGTACTTCTGGACTTTTAAAAAGTAAGTAAATAAATAAACATATGATATCTAATTCTTTAGGAGTTTAAACTATTTTCAAGTATTTTAAGAGCATCTATGTCTTTTCTAACAACAATATTGACTCTAATTTTTAAAATAGTTTATTAAAACATATTTAGTGGAATCTCTTTTTGATTAAAGGGACAAATAGATTCCATTCTTCCATAACAATAAATTCCTCTTTCAATACATTTATAATTGACATATTGACTAACTCTGCCTGACTTTCTCATCTTAATCTGAACACCTGATGTCTTATAGTGCTTCTAATTTGATTCATCTTAGCATCTTCCTCTCGTAAGGTGAATTAATCAGTCCCACTGAGATAACAGTGATCAAAATTCAGTGATACCTGCAAAGGAGCATGTAGCACCAGCTAGAGGATGTCATAAATATAATGGATCATTACCCATATACAAGAGCTCATTTAGTCACTTTGACCAAAGCCATGTGCTGTCTTGGACTTGTCTAACGGAGAGGCAGAAAGCAAGCATGAAGGGGGTCACCTGCAAAAATTACTATCAGAAGTTTGCCTGCCAAGATATAAACTCACTGAAAATTAACTAGCTCCCTTTCTTTGAATTATTACCTATTCTTCTACTAATACACAGTGCATTAGCCCCAAGACTCTTGGATCAGTAGTTCAGTTATATAGATTACAAAATATTTTGTGTACTCTTTTGCTAATTGACATTTTATTTGTAAGGTTGAAGTTAGAGTGACTTTGACTTAGAAGAGATTTGGCCTTTAAATCAGAAACATTTGTCCAAAATTGTTGTGCTTAAGATTTGACATATCAAATATCTATTCAAATGGCTTCCCTTGGGCAGTAGGAGATTGTAAGAAATATATTAACACGGTTTTCTACCTACCCTGAAAAAGCTTTGATGATGAATCTGTGCACAACCCAGAAGGGCCTTGGCTTTTCCTGATTTAATAATTCATTATGTTAAAATATTTGCAACCAACATTGTGTAGGACCAGAAGGAAAATAGAAAAATATGAAAATAGGGGGTGATTTCTGCCCCTTGTCATTAAATCTGGTTGATAGTAGTAGAATGGAAAGAATTGAAATTTCATGTCTGTAACAGTAAAATAAGAAAATTAACATTCCCTAATACTCTAGGTAGACATTTTAACATATTTTTTCTGTATCATCAAAATAATGAGCTTCCCAACTTATTTCAGAATTTTGTGGAGGTCAAATGCAATAATAGATAGAAAGGTACTTTGTAAATTCTAACTGTACACATCAGGAATATTATTAGAACATCATAGACTATATAGAGAGAAACACAAAGAGAGAAACTTAAATCATTCTTGAAAATTTAAGGTTGGTGTATGCAAACCAACCTTAAAAAGAATGGAAAACAGAGAATTTCTGCCCTCTCTTCATTCAAAGTTGCTATTTTTCAATATTTCAACTGATTACGTTAAATTAATTAAATTGAATAGACTTAAGGTGTGCTTGAAACATACATGCAATATACCAGCTGAAGATAAAATTGGTTATATTTCAATGGAATTAATGTGATAAAAATGTTTAGAAAATTGCAGATAGGTACAACTAAGGTGGGCCAAAACTTAGTTCTATGAATTTTCACTACAATAAAAATAACAAAAAATTGTGTGTAATCATTACTATGACTCAGAGAATCATTACTATCTCATTACTATGCCATTATATAACAAAAATAAAATAGAAGCTCAAGAAAGATCTAGTTATTCCTAGAAATGAGATAAAGAGGCATTTCTTTCATGGGTTATTTTAAGAAGATACTATGAACAATGTCTTCAATATCTTTATAGTATATCCAAACGAAAGTTTTTCATAAGACTATTTCTTATCATGTCCATCAAGTACCAAAACACAATACAGTAAAAGCAATTCTTTTTTATTTTTTTTATTTTTGAAGAAGAAGAAGAGGAGGAGTGATGGGCAAGGGGAGATATCAAAAATACTGTATCCATAAATGGATCTCTGTTATAGACAAAATTAATCCAAGTATATATAGAAGGTCGAACTCAATGATTCTTGACTGAAATGTATATCAGAACGCCCCAAGAGTGCCAAACACCTAGGACCCAAACCAGAGACTGATTTAACAGGTCCAGAGTGGAGGTTTGGTAAAGCTCACCATGAGATTTCAATTCACATACACGGATAAAGGCTAGTGATTGGGAAACATGGATGAAATGTCTACCCTTCAAGCAATCTCAAACAATGTTTAGATTAAGTATTTAGCAACAAAAAGTTCAAGATCAGCTACAGAAGGATATTTATGTGATGTTCAAGATAGCTTTGTTTTTATCCTGGATAACCCCAACCTGTGATAAGAGATGGGAGGCTGACCTCTATGGTCTGAATCAACGTTGGCTTACCATTGAATTTGCCAGTGGGGAACACAGCTGGTGACTCGAGGGGCCAAGGAGAATGAAGACTAGGCATTTAGTCACTTGGCTCTCTGCCTTTCATGGGCTTGCTGCAACTTTAGACTGTACAACTCATCCCTTGAGCCCACTTTGTCTCTCCCCACATCCCATGACTGCACGCCCCACTTGCCACTTCAGGTGTAGAGGTGTACCTGCCCTAGGATGCTGTCCTATCTTTTGATGTTTTCCTACATTTGCCTGTATCTTCACAAGGCATCTCTTTATTAAGCTCTCTGAAAATCACTCAATTTGAATGTGCAACCTGTTTTCTGTGGGGACTGAGGGAGACTCTAACCTTTGCCAAATTAATGATATTTATAGAGTTTAGATATACAAGCGCCACAAAAGAACAGGGTGAAAAAAATGGGGATTAATTTTGTCATGCAAAGAATAGTCTAGAATATGGTGTATATAAAAAAAAAAAGCTTTATGAGATTTAAAGTATTTTACCTTTAACATGTTTATTGAACATAAATAAATTATTTAAGTTAACCAAAGGATATATTAGAGACCTGTTATCATCATCATTAATTGATAGTTCTGGAAATTGAAAGATAACATTGCATAAATTTAAATATTTAGCTACATAAACTAATATAAAACTAGCAATTTCAATCAGAATTTATAAAGCAAATACATTGTCTTAAATATGACAAATGGATCACTCTGCAATTTTAAAAAAACTTTGTTCATGTACAACTGATGTAGCAGTTTCATCTACAGAAGCTGAAGGAGTAAATGATCGCTTTTGAAAAGTTTTCTCAGCAACAACTGTTTTCTTTTGCTATATCTTTGTTTTGAAACACAAAATGTATGAAATGTTCACAGCATAAGTAGCCCTAAATTTCCCAGTTCATATTATAGTTAAGAGATTTGGACATCACAGACTAGGAGGTTGGATTCCACCACCATCATGCTTTCTCTGTATAAATGATCCTAATATTTAGATTCCCAGCTAAGTAATCTTCTGTTCCTACAGTGTAACTCCTTTTATGAGTTAAATTTGCATGCTTGAAGAGTCAACTGAGTAATATTTATATTTTAGCCATTTCTATTAAGCATGCAATAAAGACATTGGCGGGAATGAACCAGAACCAATACTAGTATATAGCATCAAATGTCAAATCTATTCATTTCTCAGAAGTACAGCTAAGTTCTTTGGGCTGAATCCAGTGAGGACTGCACCTAAATCAAGACTCCTCCCCTAGGAATCTGTGGGAGACATTTTCAATTCAGTTTAATGAGGTCGATTTAGAAGCTCCTAGTCTTGGTCACGGGTCTCCTTTCCCTCCAGCATCTTGGGTATTGCTTACTTGTGGTACCCTTAAATAGCAAAAAGAAAGACTGAAAATTTCCATTCCAGTGCTGTTACCACTGAATTAATTGAATATAATTCTTGTTTCCCATTATTTTTATCCTGGGAACACATCTAGGGTCCTTTTGACTAGCCAGGATTTCTTCCTTGAATTTGTTTCTGCTGAATCTTTTGAGCTTGTTTCTGCTGAGTCTTTTGGGCTTCATGATAGCATCCCATTGAGTGTGTTGCACTATATGCAAGGGTTTTATTTAATCTGTTTGCATGGAATTTGAGGGCTCTCAGCCTGATTGCTGCCACTCAGTGTACAGAGAGCACACTCCCCATTTGGTTTGTAACAGCTGGTGTCAGAGGATTAGGAATGGCCATAAATACTCCAATAACCATCTCCAGAAAGGAGACAAGATTTTTTTTTTTCTCAACTACCCATGACACCTTAAAGAGTCCCTTTCCCAATATGGTAGTTAGAATAGAGAATCAGGTGATCTTTTATGGTGCCCTGACAATATAACACTCTGACCAGGACAGAAAGAGCCAATTACAACTTTCCAAGAATGCACATCTACACACTGACCACATATGTATTTCAAATAGGAAAAGTATATATTACGTATACACACGTATTCAACTCTTCTGCTACTTACAACATCAACTTGGAAACGTGTGATAGGGTCCTCAGGAATGGTAAGACAAGTCAACTCAGCTAATGAGTTTCAATGGGAGGGGGAAAGTCAAAGGGAGTGGAGGGATGAAATATTGAGGAACAGAGGGAACTTGCAACATTGGCAGAGTAAACATGGAGTGTCATTTTCTTTTTAATTTATTTATTTATTTATTTATTTATTTATTTATTGGCTGCTGTGGGTCTTCGTGGCTGTGCGTGGGCTTTCTCCAGTTGAGGCGAGCAGGGGCTACTCTTCGTTGCAGTGCGAGGGCTTCTCATTGCGGTGGCTTCTCTTTGTTGTGGAGCACAGTCTCTAGGCATGCAGCTGCAGTAGTTGTGGCATTCAGGCTCAGTAGTTGTGGCTTGCGGGCTCTAGAGTGCAGGCTCAGTAGTTGTGGCGCATGGGCTTAGTTGTCCCACGGCATGTGGGATCTTCCCAGACCAGGGCTTGAACCCATGTCCCCTGCATTGGCAGGCAGATTCTTAACCACTGTGCCACCAGGGAAGTCCTGGAGTGTCATTTTTACACCTTGGATTAGGCTGTGAAGTTTAACTCGCTAGGATGTATTTCCACTAGAGGTGGAGGAAAAAAGAGTGGATAGGTCATAAAGGTTAAGAGGGATAGAGAACCGTGGAGAAGGGGGCTTCTCCCCGATACAGAGACAGCTGGTATTAAATCAGCACCCTGTGGAGGATTCACCTTCCGCTGATGGGGAAGTAGATGCCAAGGGCATGTGCTGTGGATGGAGGCAACTGCCTCCCAACTTGAACCTAGAATTCTAATAGTTCCTCAAGTCTTTCTACGCTTCATGAGCCCTGTAGGGGCTGAGACACTCTGTTAGGTATGGTTGTGTTTAGCCAGGGAGAGTCACCATGGTCATGCTGGACCAGGGCAAGACTGTAATTTGATATTTCAGATGCAGTGTGTGTGTATGTGTTTGCGTGCATGTGTGTATGAGCGCACATGCATATACACACCATACGGAGTGTGAATGGAAAAGGCTGTCACAAAATAACTGTTGATATCAGATTGCCAGCTTGCTCCCTGATGCTGGTGTTCGAGGATAACACTTCTTCCCTTTATTTTCAATTCATTCGTTTGGAAAATGCTTGAGTATCCAACCGGTTGCAGCAGGTACACTGTGGCATGGCTTTGTGCATAAACCCAGAATCTTCTCCCTGGCCACCTGCACCACAGCCCACAGTTTCGAGCCAGGGTCAGGACTAAGCATGAGGCTGTGAGGCTCCTAGGTGCACAATTTCAGGAGGTGCTCACTCTCAGGTGTGCAAAGGCTGATGGCTCCCCTGCCACATCCTCGTTCTTCCCTGGTTGCTTAGCACTGTCCAGGGGAACAAGAACCCTTCAAGGTGCTCCTAAGAGAAAATGGGTCCTCTCAGCAAATAAATTTTAAAATCTTGCATAATTAAAACATTGCTAAGAAACTTACTTGGCACATGAGCCTATTAAAAACTTTAAGTCTAGCAGTGAAAGAAATCTGCCTCACTTTGCCTAAACCAGCATTTTCTAAACTTTTTTGCTGACCTTTTCTTGCAAGGAATTTGTGTTGACATTCTCTAAACATGCTCTGGAAGTGCTAGGTTTGGGTTACATTAATGTGGCTCTGAGAACCTTCAAACAGATGCCTCCCTGGAGTCTAATTGTTGTGCTGTTAACCTTAGATAATTTCCCACTTCAACCTCTTATGAAATAATAGAAAGGGAGTCTTTTCCTCCCATAGACAGAGGTCAGAAGTCCCAGCCTTCTGGATGCTTCCATACCAGCATGATTAGCATATTTCTTTAACTCTCATTGTAGGCATCTGTATGTAATTAATATTCATTCCCACCTGGTCCCCACAATGCTGAATAACTCCAAATCTACCCTAAACTCATCCTCAGACTTGCTCTGATCAGCATTTTTATCCACTACAAAATAAAGACATTGACTTCATGTTGAGCAAACTTGTGAATGACATGGAGTCGGGAGAAATGAAAAAGCCAATTAATCTGAGAGTAGATTATACTCCTATTAGACAAAAGAATTGCTGAATCTAATGGATGAAATTTAACCATAATAAACACAAAGTTGTGCAACAGGCTCCAAAAAAATTCCAATAGCCTACAAAGCAAACAGGACAAAGTTAGAAGCAATATGTAAAAGATCTAGGGAGGCCTCAGTGTGACTCAACATAAGAGAGTATTCCTACGATTGTAGCGAAAAGACACATTATGGAGTTTGAGAATCCTCCACACTAGAGGCGTTTGACAAAATATTGTGATCTGGGAGACATAGCGTAATGCAAGTGGTAATAATTGAACTAGATCTTACAAGGTAAACTGTAGTAAGAGAAGTAATTCCATATAACACATGACCTAGGAATTGGGGTGGGGCTCTGCTTGGCAGAGGATCAGCTTTGTTAGAGACCTTTAATCATCATTATACATGGACAGGTTTTGAGAAAGGAAGAATCAAGAAGAAAAAGTAGCTAATCAAAAAAGTGCTGCAGACTGTTCTAGTGGAGGTGCCTTTCCTCAGCTTAATTGCATTATTGATTTCTGTAAGCAGGCATACATGCAGGGGGAACAGGCACAGAGGGAGAGCAGTTCCCTGGGATGCCTTATGTGTAAACTGTAGAGCAGAGGTCCCCAACCCCTGGGCCGTGGACCGGTAGCAGTCTGTGGCCTGGTAAGAACCGGGCTGCATAGCAGGAGGTGAGCGGCGGCCAGCGGGCGAGCGAAGCTTTATCTGCAGCTCCCGGTCTCTCCCCATTGCTCGCATTACCACCTGAACCATCCCCTACCGCATCCGTGGAAAAATTGTCTTCCACAAAACACGGTCCATGGTGTCAAAGAGTTTGGGGACCACCGCTGTAGAGGACTAATTGTGTGAATCAACTACCAGAGGGGGCTTTTTCTGGAACTGCTCAAGGACTTCTATTGAAGTCCTATGTCCCTTGACTCTGCATCAAATCCAAAGACCCCAGCAGGGAGCCTTGTTTAGTGGTGAATTCCCCTCCCTGACACCAGAAGTGTTGTCAGTCACTGGTGTTTGCGCACAGATGCTGAATACCAGGTGTGGAGCTCACCCAAGCTGGGAAAAAAAACAATTGGAATTGCACAGAGAGAAAACGTTCCACTTCACGAGCTCAGTGACTTCGAAGAGGAAAAGGCAAGCCAGTTGTTCTCTATTGCCCGTAGGTGTAGAACAGGAGGGAAAAAAACAAAAACAAAAACGGGCTTAGGTCACTACAGAAGAGATTGGGTTAAGCTAAAGGAGAATTTCTTCATTACAAAGTCGGTTTGATACTGTCCCTCTTTTCTGGGTGCCTTGGGCATATCACCATGAGATTGTACGGATGAAATGGCAGGCTCTGCCTTAGGGATTCAGTTTCTTGGAGATTGCACATTTCTCCCACGTTGTTTTGGACATTCAAGTACTCTAGCTCAAGTGTTCTAATAAAGCAGATAACTCTAACATAACCCAGTCTCTTTCAGGGGACTTCTAGAGATGACACAGTGTTCCCTTAAATCATAGGAGACATAGCTTAAACTATTCCTCATCTGAAAGGAGAAGAAAAAGTTCATTCATAACTGTTTGTATTCCTTTCCAAACAGATGATTCTATAAAATCATGCATAGGAGGTTTTAACCAGGAGGCATGAGGGAGAGAAGCCATAAATCACAAGCCCAATCTATGCACAAGGGTCCTGAATAACCTCAGCTTCATCCTCAGAAATGCCTGGAATTCAATAGCTCTGTGTGTGCATGTGTGTGTGCATGTGTGTGCGTGTGTGTGTGTGTGTGTGTGTGTGTGTGGTGGAGGGGAGGAAGACGGATAGTGAGAACTTTTACAGCTATGTCCCTCAGAAGTCTAATCCACACCCTCCACCCTCCTTGGAGAGCAGCAGGCATGAGGAGGGAAGGAAAAGCCTGGACCGCCTAGGTAAGCATCAATGCACATATTGAGAGATGGGACAATGTCACGACTGAAAGCAAAAAAGACGTACTCTTGACATTGTGGTCCTATGGAACATTGTCAGCTACCTGGGAGTTAAGGGCAGCAGATGCATTTGAGACCTGGTGAGAATCTCAGAGGGTCTCGTTGAAACAGGGGAGTCTGCAATTGCAGGAGACCTGTGTGGCTGCTGCGTGCAAACCCTGAAGGGTCACATTTCCCTGCTTTCCTCAGGAACATCCCGCCTATCAGACACGAAAGAAGTGGGGTGCCATTGAGAAACAAGCAAACTGTCCCTCAATGGACTTTGCCAGGGTTAGCCTGGGAGACCCTAAAGTCTATCCATTTTCCAAGCTAACAACAACATCTATTTAAGCTTTCCTTTTGCAAAAGGAGATAGCAGGATGGTTTTACAAAGTATATAATTGTAACACTATTTTTGCCAAAAAGAATGAACAATCCTTTGGGGGAGAAAAGTCACGTGCAGACTGAATTGAATTACTACTATATATGAAAAGTAACTCACTTTTTTTTTCCCATGGAACATCCTGGCTTATGCAAAAACTGTATTTTGAGGCATCTGTGGCCATGTCCTGCCATCATCTGCAATCCTCAACTTTCTTTCTGCTCATTAAACATTCATGAGTCCTAAGAGAGCTAGGAAAATAAAAGTGTTCTCTTGTTCAAAAATGGATTTGAAAGGTTAGAAGAGATTCCCAAACTAGTGATAATCGGTATGATTTTGCTTTTGGGTTCAAGAGCCTGAATTATTGCCTGTTCTCGAAACTATGGCTGAAGTGTTTATTAGTCTGGGCTGGTGCGGGTGCCCTGACTAAGACGTTCCTTGAACGCCAAAGAGTACAGTCGCCTGTGCACCATCCAATCTTCCCTCATTATTCCTAGAAGATCCTTGCAATCACCTCAAGAGCCCTTATTTTCCTTGGCCCGGCAGCTCTGATTTCCTTGTTCTCTCATGAGTCAGATCTCCTGAGTTAAAGTCCATGCCCATGGATGAAATGATGGGGTGGGTACAAACCATGATTCATGTTGATAAAAGGGCATGTCCCTGTTTGAGCAGAACAGATGAAGGCAGTGAAATAGAAAAGCATCCAGTCTGCTGCTCTGAAAACGAAGCAGCACATCAGGGAGGATAAAAGGCAAATGAAGTCCCCAGGATTTATGGCAGAGGTGCTCAGGAGAATAGGGAAACTGAGGAGCCTTCCCATTCAGAGAAGTTATGGTGGTGGCGGTCCCCTAGAGGTCAGCCACAAAAGCCTGAAAACCCAGAACAAATACTGCTAAGACAGAAAAATGGTGGAGATATATGTCCTTGTGAGCAAAAATGACTTTAAAAGGATTAGATGTGATGACACATGAGAATGAGTTTTTGGTAAGGTGCTGGGGAAAGGAGAAATAAAATATAGACACACACCATAGAAATAAAATTAAGGATATCAGTGCTGTGGATATGAAGGATGAGGCATACAGGCTCCTAACATTAAATTCCAAAGACAAAATTCTCAAAAGTTTAACAAGCACTTGGCATGGATCAATTTATAGCTTGGTTCACAACCCAAGGTATTAGAATGAGCTTGAATGTGTCCTAATTTCTACACAGAATCTTACCATCTGAGGCCTATTTGAGGCTAGAACTTTGCTCTGTGTGTGTGTGTGTGTGTGTGTGTGTGTGTGTGTTTCATTCATTTAGAAAACACTCTTTAGGAAAAGCACCATTTTGCAAACCACTTAGCAAATATTTAACTAAGACCACAGCACCTGATTCTGGATTAGAATTCTTGCTTTAGCCCCTGACTCTCATCAACAATGGTGAAGGGTCTGGGATTTTATCCTACTTGCAAGTGAGCACGTTAGCCTGCCACAGTTTCATGGATGAGGGCAGAAAACATGAGACTCTCGGGTCAGAGACAAGAGACTTGATTACTCCCAATACAGCCGGCAGCATGAGGTCAGCATACTCATGTCACTTTCCCTTGTTCCCCAAGTCCCAATGGGCAATGCAAGATGGAACCAGATGGCTACATACACACACAGTGTGTTGTGCTACAGGAGAGGCACCCTGAGCTGAGGTAATCTGAATCTTTTATAATGGGCAATAAGGATGTCATATTCCTTATACCAGAAGGAGAGACTATCTCTTTCTTCCCAGGCCGTTTGCTGAACAAATATCCTTGAAATAGTACAAAATGAAGATAGTCAACCTGACTTCTCACAAGATGTGCAGAAATGTGAGAGAGCCTTACTCATCTCCCACCAGCTCTAATCCTCTAACTTTATAGAAGTCTCTTCCCCTTTCTGGACCTAATGTTTTCATATTTTTAAATAAAGGGGTTAAACTGGATCAAATCTAAGGTCATTTCATGGCAATGAAACGAAAATAATTTTTCTTACTTTTTTTTAAGAACTGTTTTATGAAGATTCTACTCTTCAAAGTTTTATAATCTCAGAAGGTCATGCTTACATCCAAATGGTCACTGCTTGTTGGCATTTTATACATACACACACACACACACACACACGAGTATCCATACTTCAGCAAGAGTGATGTTTCATTTGTAATTTTTGTGTGAAAGCCCAGTGAAGTGGAAGCTGATATTAGAATGAAAAACTAGCAATGATTACAGCATAGATCTTATTTCTTTTCCTACCATCTCAGATTAATTGGTCGGGCACTTTCCAAATACATGTAAATCCAAATACATGTAAAGTAGTCTATGAGTATTTGGTTGATTCCCTCACTTCTTATCTTTTTAACCCATACTCATTGTGAACTTGTTCTGGGAGTGAAATAATCTTGAAATAAGAGCTTTGCACGAGGAGCCCTGCTGATCCCTACAGGAGAAGCCAAGTCATTAGGCAAAGACCTAATGCACCTGCTGCAAGTCACCTTGGTAACCTGCCAGTGTCGACCACAAAGTACTTATGATGCTAGCAACTCTGATACCTCCAAGCTGGGGGGACATTCTAACCCGCTGACATTGGGCTTGCAAGAGTCACCTTCTATGTCTGGGTTTCCTCCACAAAGCCAAATAAGCCATTGTCCCAGCTTTCCAATTCCAAAAAAACCTTGTCTACTAGGGTTTACAATCTCCATAGAAATCATCAGTGTCTGCCAGACATTTCCTCAAAGGAAGATTAGCAGAAGGTTCCCTGAAGTCAGGCTCTGGAGCCTCTCAACAGTTAGGATCACCAACACTACTCCATCCTACCCAACTTTTGAGTTGAGCTCAGATGCACCAGCCATCGAGGACTGGATTTCATCATTCTGGTCTATCTCAATACTGCTGTGGTTGGGCTGTACCCTGGACAGCTTTATACTCCCCAACTCCACCCCAAACTGTTGCAACCTTTTCCCTTTTCCACTGTGTTTATTTCACTCATTAGCAAGGCTTCTGCCTCCTTATCAACACAATGGTTACCATTATTACCCTCTTATTCTGTGTCTGCCAGAGCTGATATAAGGTCATAGCGATTTTGAACTTCTTAACTCATTAGGGCACCGGCAGATAGACCCTTGACCAGAGTTGTACAGGAGCCAATCTACACAACCGTACATGGTGGCCTTCCTGGCATTTTCTGATCACTTTACCTGCTGTTGTTCATGAAATCCTCATAACATCCCTGTAAGGTAGGTGCTATTACGTAAATTCTCACAGGAGTACACGAAGCCTAAAGAGGTTAAATTTCCCAAGGATTCATAGCTACTGGATGACCAAATTAAGAGGCATACCTCGACAATTAGATGTGAGATTTTCACATTTTTTAAGATCTAAATAAACCTTTGTTCAAGAGAAGCTTGAGCAGAATGAAGTTAGGCAGCCTCTCCTTGACCAGTCCCTTCTCTCCCAGCCCAAATTCCCTGGGGTTCTTAAAGCATCCTTGGTGACTGGCTTTTTCCTAGGCAGGCCTGAGGAATCCATTGGAACCCCAGTGAGGTTATCTGTTACAGTGAACATCTGCATGACTCTTGATAACCTCCTCTCTACACAGTCTAGATCTTTCTGCCTTCTCCCTACAATCAGTCCTTCTCGTCTGCAAACTGTTGGCCATACCATGATCACCAGGCTCTTACCACGTGTTGAGTCTCACTGAAACCAAGACATATATACTTCTCGGTTCCCAGCATTTGATCACCAGTCAGCCTGAATGAGATTGAATTTTCCAAGCCCCTTGGGACATGGACACCTGGAATGAGGCCTACTTTTTAGCCCTGGAAAGGAGACTTGGAGGATACAGGTCCCTCTAACCCCAGGCATCTTGGAACTTGCCTACATCACTCCTGTGCCATCTCCTCTCTCTGAGGTCCAAACATGCTTCTTGACCTAAAGTAGGGTGACAGTGTACCAATGCCAAGTTCCTCACTAAGAGGAGGTCTCTTTACTAATTCAGAGAACTTAATGGTGAGGTTAGTGTTTTCCTCCGGAGAAGGAAATAAAGCATGGAAACACTTTCCGCTTCACCTGGCCACCTCCTAACAACCCCTAGTCTGAATAACCCTCTAGAATACCACTTCCCTGACTCCCCAGGATGGGTTGTATACTCCATTGTCGGTCCTTTCCATCTCTTACCACAGCACTTAACGCTGTCTAATGGTTCTCTGCTTATTTATGCCTCCCAGCTAGATGCTCAGGCCCATGAGAAAAGGGACTTTGTCTGCCTATTCAGTGCCCTACCCAAATCCCCTGCATTGATCCTGATGTACAGTAGGTGCCCATTAAAGACTTGTTGAATAAATGAATTTTCATGAATTTTTGATTAACAGCATACTAGCTTATACCTTGGAAATATTAATAACGATGTATTTAGATGAGGCTTACTATTAATTTTTAAATTTGCATGGAATTTAGGAAGATCACTAATTCTCTCCTTAAAGATGCGGCTAGTATTTGATTCTTCATTATCAAGAATAATGATAAAAATAGGTTTGAGTTCAGTTAGCTCTGCAAAACAAAGAATTCATCACTTATATCTGGCTGTAATCTTGAATTTGTCAACCTCTTAAACAGACTTTAATGATCTTTTAATAAGTCTTTTTAAATGTGTTTCAAAGAGTATGTTCTATTGGACTTATCATCGTTTTTTTAAAGGTTGCTTAACATTTGATGTAAACTAAAGTGTCTGCTTCGTTTCACCCAAACCATCAACAATCAACATTTCATTTACTAAAAAGCACATCTGAAAGCCAGAATCTGTTTTTATTATCATCAAAGAGTTTATTTTTACTTTAAAAATATTGAGCTTGCAATGCCAACATTGAAATAGCTTTAAAGTTGGCAATGTGTGCCCTTGCCTTGATGCCACATTTTTATTTATGATTTTTGAAATTCCCTGAACTACAACCCTAAGTTGCCATTCCTATGCATGTGACTGAGGTGTAGAGTTTGAATCTCAGGTTACATGCTTTGTGGTTGCAGAATCACCACAGGTGATGGAGGGACTTCCTTTGATCTGTCCGAGTCTCAGACACTGAGAGAAAGAAACATTTGAGTACTGAGTCTTGTCCACTTTGACTTCCCCTTGACAAACTCATTCTCACATTATTTTCAGAGACAAATATTTTGAAAGTGAAGAACACAAGAGGTTGCTAAATATTAGCTTTCAAAGGCTTGGAGTCACATGATATTTGCTTGGGTTACCTCTTCTTCAAGCCCATATAAAGAATGGTGTTTACGCTTGAACACTTCAGGGCTCAGGCGCTGCTGGGTGAAGAAATATGCAGAAAAGAATGTAAACATGGTTAAGACTTGCTGGGTTCTGTGGATGCAGAAATCACTGCTTGGTTTAAGCAAACCAGAAAAACTGAGAAGGAGAGAATGAGAAACACATACAATTTTAGAGTCAAAAATGAAGTCTTACATGAAATTCGAGAGTCTAAAATATAACAAACACCTTCCTGAGCCCAGATTTTCTGCAATGTCTGAGATGATTCCTGATTACAACTTAAGAGTATAACATTTTCTAATGGTGTAAAACAACTGAGAATTACCAAATCTACCTTAGTCTACAAGTATGAAATGATAGGTCTAGAAAATCACAGTTTCAGTCTCATTTAAGTAAACTAAGTAAAATTCGTAAACTGTCAGCATTTTAAGTTGACCATTCAGCCCCTCTCCCTGAAAATGTTATTGAAAAAAAGTTAAGCTTTGAGAGTTTTCAGTAGTTGAATTACCCTGAATTATTTCAATTAACTCTACAAGAATGCTTATGAATTTTTACCTTAAATCTTTCTAAAATGGTATGTGCACTTTGCTGCCCTCTTCATACATAGTATTTGGAACATAAATTTAAGTTTTTGTGACAATTTAAGTCTAAACTGGCATTGTTTTATTGAAGGCAATATAATAATAAGATATTTAACAAGAATTCATACTCAGAGACTTATCACCTGTGACAGTCCACAAATTTTTTAACTTCTCTGCTCATCTACTTCCTTCTTAGTGAAATGAGAAATATACCTACTTGCCTGACTCTCTACATGTTTGTGAGGACAATGAGGTAAAGAACATGAAAAGAATTTACAAACAGGATAGTTTTGTAGGAATCAGGGGATATGGGAGACAGCAGTTGAAAACTTTATTCAAGATAAAATTTTCACAAAATTTTCAGCTATTTTTCAACTTTTATTGCTTTGTTTAGGTTTCATTTCCTTGATAATGTTATGTTAATTTTGTTTATATTTTCAGAAACATGCACTTAAATTGTTTTAAAATATTAGAGTTGACCATTATGTTATCACAGCAGTGGCTCAGCTGCTCTGTGTGTCATTATATTTCTTCTCCTTTGTTTGTTTTCTTTTAATTTATTTTATTTATTTTTGGCTGCTTGGGTCTTTGTTGCTGCATGTGGGCTTTCTCTAGTTGCAGCGAGTAGGGGCTACTCTTTGTTGTGGTGCACAAGCTTCTCATTGCAGTGGCTTCTCTTGTTGCGGAACATGGGCTCTAGGTGCACAGGCTTCAGTAGTTGTGGCTCACGGGCTCTAAAGCACAGGCTCAGTTGTAGTGGTGCATGGGCTTATTTGCTCCACGGCATGTGGGATCTTCCCAGCCCAGGCCTCGAACCTGTGTCCCCTGCATTGGCAGGCAGATTCTTAACCACCGCACCACCAGGGAAGCCCTTCTCCTTTGTTAATAAATGTATTTGAGCTTTCTTGCTATTATTAGAATTTTTTTCAAAGAACCATTATCCTAATAAGAATAATAACTTATTTAATCCTCAAAAGATTTCAGTGAGGTAGGTACTATTTGTATCCCCATATTGAAGTGCTTGGGCTGATTACAGAATTCATTTAGTTTCATTCTATCACAATATGAACAAAAACATCTAAGAATAGGCTTTCCCTCTTGGTATATCCCATTGCTGTTATTTTCTAAATAACATTAATAAAAATTTATTTCAAGTGAATGTTGTATTGAAATCCAGCATACTTACAGGGAACTGCAGGAAGTAAATACCTTCGTAAACTCCTTATTGGTTAGCTGTGTTCTAAAAATAAGTCCCAAACTTCTTGGCTCCTGATAGTCACACCCTGAGTAATCCCATCCATATTGAATTATTGCTGGACTGTGTAACAGATACAATACTTTGAAAAGGATATTGTGTGACTTCCAAGGCTAGGTTATAAAAGATATTGCCACTTCTGCCTTGGCCTCTTGGGAGAAATCAGAAAAAATCTAAAAGGACACTCAATTTCAGAGCTTTGAGTAGAGTTCCCTGTGCTATACAGTAGGTCCTTATTAGTTATCTATTTTATATATAGTAGTGTGTATATGTCAATACCAATCTCCCAATTTATCCTAAAAAGAGTGAATATATATGTATTATGTATGTATAACTGATTCACTTTGCTGTACAACTGAAACTAACATAACATTGTAAAT
Organism: Kogia breviceps; assembly: GCF_026419965.1. NCBI lineage: Eukaryota > Metazoa > Chordata > Mammalia > Artiodactyla > Physeteridae > Kogia > Kogia breviceps. The sequence goes on along the minus strand of NC_081312.1, from coordinate 118,792,206 downwards.
CAACTATACTTCAATAAAAATTTAAGGAAAAACAAGACAAAAAGTAATCTAATAAAAATCAATAAAATCTATGAATGTGAAAATAAAAAAATTTAAAAAGATGTTACATGTGGATATCATATTTTCAACAACTAATATTCAGGAAACACATAGGACTGAAAAACATTAAACTATACCACAGGATGCACTCAGTAAAATCTAGGCTGCAGAAAAGACCACAGTACAAATGACCCAGTTTCTTCAACAAATAAATTGCAAGGGGGAGAAAAAAGAGAGTTGAAGATTAAAATAAAGAGGCATTTCAACAAATCACAATGTGTGGACATTATTTGAATACTAAATGAAATGAACTGCAAAAATTTTAATATTATAAAATAGTTGGAAATTTGAGCACACACTGAATATTTGATGATATTAAGTCGTTACTGTTAATTTTATTTGGGGTGTGATAATGCTATAGCGGTTATTTTTTTTTCAAAATCCTTATCTTTTAGAGATACATATTGAAAAATTTAAGGATTAAATTATATGATATCTGATGTTTGCTCCAAAATGATATGGGGGAGGGTTGGGTGGGAGGTAGAGGTGAAGCAAGATTGACCATGAGTTGTTAATTGTTGAAGGTAGATTATGTGTATGGGTATTTCTTACACCCTATGCTAATGCACATGTTTAAAATTTTCCATAATAAAAAGTTAAATGAAATAAAAGCTACAAAGTGAAAAAAAATTTTAACAATAATAAATAAATAAAAGGACACTCAAGCAGTCCTATATAGAGGAAGCAATTCACTAGCACAAACCCACCAGCCCTGTGGGTTTATGGCTTGGAGAGAATCTTCCCGTCCCACTCAAGTCATCAGATGACTCCAGGCCTCAGCTTTTAAGCTTTCTAGTTAAGGCTCCAGACACTATACAGAAACACAGTCTCCTGCTGTGCCATATCTGAATCCATGATCCACAGAAACTATGAGTTAGTAAATTATTATTGTTGTTTTAAACTACTAAGTTGTGGGAAGACTTATTATACTCAGTAATTCCTGTAGGTAGGAACACAGCTAAAGCAGTTAATTAGCAGCCTGGCAGAAGAAGCCTGGAGAAAACCAGAGATCTAGTACAGAGAGGAAGGGATATTTACTAATGGTACTTGTCTTTTAAAAGTATTTTTTTATTTTTGGCAATAAAGAGCACAACATTTTTTAAAAAATCCATGCATTTGTAATCCAAATCAAGATATAGAACATTATGCCTACCAACATCAATCCCCTCTCATGCTCCCTCTTAATCTTACCCATCCATTGTCTTGATTTCTACTATTAGTTAATACTGCCAGCTTTCGAACTCCATTTTTAAAAATCCTAAAGTACATTTTCTTTGTCCCTGGATTTTTTTTTTTATTGAACATTATATTTGTGAGATTCATCCACATTTTTGCAGTTGGATTTGTTTTCATGAATGCATAGTATACACATATATGTCAGTATTTATTCTACTGTTGATGGATATTTGAATTATTTCCAGTTTGGAGCTATTATGAATATCGATGCTATGAACTTCTTGGACATGTCTTTTGGTGCATACATATTCTGAGGGGTTACACAACAGGGAAGGCTTTCATAGTAAGAAGGGCTAGACAAGGAAAGAAAGTCATCAGCTAAGAAAAAAATGGACATTCATTAGAGGAAAGTAAGGCTCAGGTGATGATGATTTCTCATTGGCTGAGCTGTGGCATTTTCCATTGGCTGGGCTTGTTGCTGAGCAAGAAGGAAGGCTACCTTTCTCCTGCTGGGATAGTAAAGTAGCTGCACTTACTTTTGGGGAGTGCAACGCACTTCCTGTTGAGGTCGGGAACTGACTTCTTCCCCTTGGGGTAATTGACATCTTCCTGTTTGGCAGTAATTGAAGAGTGGTAGGGCATGAGAGCTCCCTCTACAGTCCTTCCTGACTCTAATTTTAGTTGAGGTTTCCTTCTATTAATTTTCACATTAGCATAACAATAAAAGCAAATCCTGAAGAAAAGAAAACCACAGGCCAATCCCACATCCTACAAAAGATAATTGTGGAGAACCTTATAAGAAAAACATGCTACAGTGAAGTAAAGTTTGTACCAAGATGCAAGGATAGATCCTTAAAAGGAAATCTATTAAAATAATTAATGATATAAAGTAAAAAAAAAAAAAAAATCATTAATGTCTCAATAGATGTTAAGAGGGAATTTTAATAAGAGCTGATGTCCATCCATGATTTAAAAGAAAATCAATCATTTTTTAACTAGAAATAAGTGAATACTTCCTCAACATGATGAAAATATTACACATAGTAAACCAAAGCCAGCCTTATGCTCAATTGTGCAAAACCAGAAATATTTCCATGAAGATCAGGCTGTCACCTTGAGTATCAGTAAATGGAGGGATTACTATTTGGACACAGGTTTTCTCTGTCGCGAACAATGACCTCCAAAAATCCAATCAACATATCAATCTATTTATCAAATTATATTATTGTGTGAAAAAGTGGGTTACAAACCAGTATTATCCATTTTTGGTATAACAAACTATGAATACTTAGATATGCATATTTATCTCCTTTTGAGATGTACTGAAATGCATAGGAAAGACTGTAAAGCATATTCAACCCTGCTACCATGATGGGGAAGGGGAGCATTGTGAGAGGAAATTGATTTTTTTTTTTTTTTTTTTTTTTTTTTTTTTTTGTGGTATGCGGGCCTCTCACTGTTGTGGCCTTTCCCGTTGCGGAGCACAGGCTCCGGACGCGCAGGCTCAGCGGCCGTGGCTCACGGGCCCAGCCGCTCCGCGGCATGTGGGATCTTCCCGGACTGGGGCACGAACCCGTATCCCCTGAATCGGCAGGCGGATTCTCAACTACTGCGCCACCAGGGAAGCCCGGAAATTGATTTTTTATGGCTTATGAAGTGTTCATATAGTATTTGAGGTCCCCCCACTTCTTGTCCCCAAAGGGCATATATTACTTTCAGAATCAGGAAAAATAACAAATAAATTTCCGATAGAAACAAAAAATTGAGTCACCTAGAAATATGGCAAGTATTATTTATGAAAAGATTTCTATGGCACAAGTAGAAGGATGATTTCCCTGCCAATACAGCCAAAACAATCATCTAAGGGAGCAGTTCGAGTACTATTTAAAAATTCAAATAGTCAATACTTCTTTTGCGGATGCTCTTTGAAGAAAACTATTCTTTCATAGACATCTGCATTGTTTTTTGGTGACAAGTGTTCTGGAGATTATTTAAACATGCTTTCCATGGAGGGAAACCCAGAGGGAAATATTGTGGTGGTCCTAGCCCCCACCATCCCTCTCTGATCCCTACTAGCCTCACCCCTGCCCTTCCAAACGCTTCCAGGAACACAGGAGTTGACAGCTGTCAGGAAAAGGTTGCACGGGGCTCAGAATTGTGATTTGTTTATCCTGCTGTAAATGATTTGAGTTAGTTGCCAATACCAGAGAATTGGGAGACTTCACATAAAAATGACCAGATCTTCTTGAAAGCACGGAGGCTCTGGTAGAGCTGATCTCACAGTCCTACAACTCTTGAGGGTCTTTGGACCATGTGTGAGGCGTCACCCTGGGAGATGGATTTTGCCACACCCTGTGTCTTACAAATCATTCAAAACCTTAGAAAACCTTTAAAACCTGCTTCTAGCGTTCACCTTACATCACTAATGATTGATGAAGATGTATTGTCCTATCTTATGCGTGGAGATTTTTCATTTTATGAGAAAGCCAAGTATAAAAAGTTTCTGCCTACATACCAGGTACTAACCGTCAGATCTTTTACTTGTTTACTGTTTTATCCGAAACAATGTAAATAGCACAGTGGATGCTGCCTCTTAAATAATCATCTTTAGCATCATGAGAAGGTAATGCTTACTATTAAATCAAATAGAGATACCAGGCTTTTCAACTGCTGAAACGGTCTAAGCATGATTTTCAGGCTTTGGTAACTCAGAACACCGTGCAATGCTGCCACCTTGAGGCTACATCCCTGATGCGTCCCAACATCATTTCTTGAGGTAACGTTGCCATCTGCTGAGCTATCCCGAGATTTCAAAACAAATATAAAAGAGCTCTGAGGCCCAGAATATAAATGAAATATCCATCAAATTGTGCCTACGTGACTGCTAACAGTGGCTAACTATCTGTGGATAGTTGTCACATTGCCAATTCAATATCTGTGATGTCATGGAATCTTGGTGCTAGAAACAAATGCAAATTTTTACCCAAGGAAGTTGAGCACCAGATCCCTCTGAGAATAAGAGAAGACGTTCATGCATCTGAGTTGGTTTGGATTAGTGATTCCCAAACGCTTTCCTCCAGATGCTTTAAAATCAACTGGGGAGCTTGTTAGAAATCTGTGTCTTGGGTCCCAACTCAGAAATATTTGGAATCTGTATTTATGCGAGCTCCCAGGTGACTTGGTCTGCACCCTGATTCATGAACGAACCCTGGGTGACAAGCCAGCCAGTGGCGCCAGATTGCACTTATGTATTCATTCCAATGTTATTGTATGTTTGGGTGCAGTGTGCTGAGTGAGGTTTCTTTTCAAAGAGCCCTCCTTGTTTCAGGATGCATGCTGTTAAATGGTGAATTACCTGCATGCAGTTAGAATAAGTAAAGCAATCTAGTTCTTGTGAGAATGTCCAAAATATAGCAGAAGGAAAAAATAGGGATCCCCATAAGTCTTCTCCAGTGAGAAGAGAGCAGCTTTCCAGGGAAGTGTATACAGATCCAGGCCAGCAAACCTGTGGGAATGGAAGCCAAATACCATTCTAGGTAAAGAACATGAATGCACAGAGGTGCAGAGGTTTGCAGACATACATTATTGCTGAGAATGTATAAGGATTCGTTGATTCCTGACCTGTAATGTTTTTAGTGCGGCGGTAAGAATTAAAAACTGCCCAAGAATTCAAGATCCTGTAGATCCTGCAAACAAGTAGGCATTTCAACATGTAGATGAGTTACAGGAAGCCACAGGGGACATTTGCACAGGGAGGGATAGAATCTGACTCATGGAAAGAGCACATAGGAAGAGGGTGAGGGTGGATTTGACAAAGCTACTTCAGAGGAAAGAGCACAGGCAAAAACGTTACTAGGAGAACTCAGCCTATGGGTGATGGGGTCCTGACAGCGGGATTGGAAGTGGGGGTAGAGATGGACATTCCCAAGCTGGACAAGCAGAAGCATGAGTGATTGGATATGGAAGGTTAGGCAGAGGGAAAAACCAAGATAATTCCCAGAGTGATTTCTCTGCCTACCTCTACCGCCTCCCAGCTGAGCACCTGGGTAAATGAAGGTACACTTCCCCCAAAGAATAAAATAAAGGGAGGTGAGCTGATGCTGAATTCAGATAGAAATATGGTTTTGAGACACTCGCATGCAAGGTTGCAGCACCAACGTAGGACCATCTAGGAATTAGTCTGGGATTTAAAGAGAGGGCTGAGCTAGAGATTTGAATGTAGAAGTTAACCTGGTGTGAGTGGTAGACCCAGCCATGGATATTACATACAGTGCAAAGAGAGGGGAGGGGAGGAAGCGCAGGGGGAAGATGGACATTTAAGGAGTCAGACACAGGAGCAGGCTAAGGGGCTGGAGAATGAGGAGCAAAGAAGTAAGAAGCAAAACAGGGGAGATGGGGAGGGAAGAGGGCTTCAGAGAAGTGGGGGTGCTTGATGGTGTCAAATGCTTCTCAGAGGTCAACTAAGATAGAAAAGTGTTTGTTAGACTGCAACAGGGATCCCAAGAGTTTAGCAAGGGCAGGCATTAGTGGCAGATGAATAAAATGAAGGGAACTAGGTACTGAACGAAGACTTCCATATTACTGAGCCCAACAGTTGATATTTGGATATCAGGCACCCACCCCCACTTTTGGCGCTATTGTCTACTCCATCCTTCACAGAAAAGAGAAGAAAAGCTCAGAGGGCACTGGAGACTAAAAGAGAAGAGGTGAAGAGGACAGCCAATGCAGGATGGGTTACTTAAAGGGCATAAAGTGAAAGCATCCATGGATTAAACAAGTTTTTTTCTCTGTAATAATCACCAGAAGCACAATTGTCTGCTCAGGGTGGACGGGGGTGAGAGGTAAAAGTTGGAAGGTGGCTACTGAAGGGACCTGTAAACGGCTGTGAGTTTTCAGTTATCAACTGACACAGTCATGCTCAGGAACTCAAGAATTTTTCTAGAAGAGGTGGACTGTTAACAAAATTATTGGGTATTGAGCATTGAAAAGAACACTACTCAGCAGGATAGCATTGGTCCTCACCCAGGTATTAAGAATCTCTATGAAAAGATGAAAACTCAATGAATTCATCAAATGATGAAAACAAAAAAATACATGCACCCCAATGTTCATTGCAGCACTATTTACAATAGCCAAGACATGGAAGCAACCTAAATGTCTATCAACAGATGAATGGATAAAGATGTGGTATATATATATATAATGGAATACTACTCAGCCATAAAAAAGAATGAAATAATGCCATTTGCAGCAACATGGATGGACCTAGAGATTATTATCATATTAAGTGAGGTCAGTCAGAAAGAAAAGGACAAATATCAGATGATGTCACTTATACGTAGTATCTAAAAATTGATACAAATAAATCTATATATAAAACAAAGACAGACTCACAGGCATAGAAAACAAAATTATGTTACCAAAGGGGAAAGCGGGGGGATAAATTAGGAGTATAGGATTAACAGATACAAACTACTATATATAAAATAGATAAGCAATAAGGACTTACTGTATATCACAGGGAACTATATTCAATATCTTGTAAAAATCTGTAATGGAAGAAAGTTTGAAAAATTATATATATATGTGACAATTGCTTTGCTGTACACCTAAAACTAACACAATATTGTAAATCAACTATACTTCAATTTTTTAAAAAAAGAATCTCTATGACTTTGGCCTTCATTTAATCACCTGAAAAGTATAGGTCTGGAACAAAATGCTTTCTTAGCTCCCAGTCAGCTCCAGCAGATTCTAGACCTATAATTGCTCAAAGTCTCATGGGCAGTCAGTGCCATCCCTGCTGTCTTCCCTCTCCCTGAGATAATAACAACCTATTCCAGATCACCCTACTTAATTCAATAACTCTTTGAGGTGGGTACTATTATAATCCCATCTATAGATGAGGAAACCAAGGCACAGAAAGGTTATGAAAATTGCCCAAGTATACAGAGCTAATAAACGGTAAAGCAAGGTTTTGAACTCAGATAGTCTGTACTTCAGAGTACAGATCCTCATCCCTCGGTCCATGCTAATTCCCTCTAAAGATGATGCAAGAAGCCAAAGGAAATAGTCAGAAGATCCTTTAAGAATTTGAGAGTTTCAGCCAGTTTGGAGTTGTTCTTCCAATAAATCCCACCCCTCAAGTCTTGGTCTCAAAGCAGGTCGAAGCTGAGATCTTCACATCTCTGAAGAATTAAGCCAGAGGAATTCAGTGAATGATTTAGTTCTTTCCCCTAATTGACACCAACCTCCTTGGACCTATCATCATATCTGGTGTCCTATAGTTGGAAATATAACAAGGAGCTCATATCTGCTTCTGTCACTAAGTAACATCTTTCCTGTTATGCTTCCTTTCTAGGTGTAGCTACAATTTTCTTAATGTATCAGTTGACTATATGGTTCTTAGTTACTTGGTAGATTCTCCTTCTCTGCTTCACCCCAAACCACATTGCTTTGAGGAGTGACCAAGGAAAAATACAGGCATTCAGAAAGATCCCATGACATTATTCATGATAAAACCATAGCCCTCAAGCAGGCGGCTTCCCAGCTCCTCCAGAACACAGGATGTAATCAACTAAACAACCATTTTACCTAACAGTAATATTTTTCTCTGCAAACGGAATTATCAGAACCCAACTGTCCCTTCTGTCTGAAATCTTACCCTCTCCATCTTTGCCTGTAGAAAATTGTTGCATCCTTTTAACTACATCTCAAATGCCAACTTCTACATTAAGTCTAGAGACACTCAGAACCAGTCAAATCTTCTCTGTTGAGTCCCTGTATCACTTACCTGTAAACATCCATTACAATTCTTATCACTATTTGTGTCTGTGTCTTCTTTCTATTTATGAACAGGATTTCATTTTCACAGAAGCATGAGGCAGAGCTGGGACATTATCAGTTTTCAGGCTGACTGCCAAGTGCCTCCCAAGTTCACCTCCCACTCCTGCACACTCAGCTAGATCGACACATTCTAGAATCTGGTCATCAGCCTCACAGTCCTGGGAAGCCAATTTTCTAAGTATTCCAGACCATACAGTCTTTGGGAGGCTTTCTCAAACTAACTTCACCAAATTATAAAAAGTACACAGAGAGGGGACCTTCAAGATGGCGGAGGAGTAAGACATGGAGATCACCTTGCTCCCACAAATACATCAGAAATACATCTACATGTGGAACAACTCCTACAGAACACCTACTGAACGCTGGCAGAAGACGTCAGACTTCCCAAAAGGCAAGAAACTCCCCACATACCTGGGTAGGGCAAAAGAAAAAGGAAAAACAGAGAAAAAAGAATAGGGACGGGACCTGCACCACTAGGAGGGAGCTGTGAAGGAGGAAAGGTGTCCACACACTAGAAGCCCCTTCGCAGGCGGAGACTGCGGGTGGCGGAGGCGGGAAGCTTCAGAGCCAAGGAGGAGAGCGTAGCAACAGGGGTGCAGACGGCAAAGCGGAGAGACTCCCTCACAGAGGATCGGTGCCCACCAGCACTCACCAGCCCGAGAGGCTTGTCTGCTCACCTGCCAGGACACGGGTGGGAGCTGAGGCTTGGGCTTCGGTCGGATCACAGGGAGAGGACTGGTGTTGGCGGCGTGAACACAGCCTTAAGGGGGCTAGTGCACCACAGTTAGCCGGGAGGGAGTCCGGGAAAAAGTCTGTACATGCCTAAGAGGAAAGAGACCATTGTTTCCGGGTGCGTGAGGAGAGGGTATTCAGAGCACTGCTTAAACGAGCTCCAGAGACAGGCGCAAGCCTTGGCAATCAGCAGGGACACCAGAGACAGGCATGAAACACTAAAGCTGCTGATTCAGCCACCAAGAAGCCTGTGTGCAAGCACAGGTCACTATCCACACCTCCCCTCCTGGGAGGCTGTGCAGCCCGCCACTGCCAGGGTCCCATGATACAGGGACAACTTCCCAGGGAGAACACATGGCGCGCCTCAGGCTGGTGCAACGTCTTGCTGGCCTCTGCTGCCGCAGACTCGCCCTGCATTCCATACCCCTCCTTCCCCCCGGCCTGAGTGAGCCAGAGCCCCCGAATCATCTGCTCCTTTAACCCCAGCCGGTCTGGGGAGGAACAGACGCCCTCAGGCGACCTACACGCAGAGGCGGGGCCAAATCCAAAGCTGAACCCCAGGAGCTGTGCGAACAAAGAAGAGAAAGTGAAATCTCTCCCAACAGCCTCAGGAGCAGCGGATTAAATCTCCACAATCAACTTGATGTACCTGCATCTGTGGAATACTTGAATAGAAAATGAATCATCCCAAAACTGAGGCGATGGACTTCGGGAGCAATGATATATAATTTTTTTTCCTTTTTCTCTTTTTGTGAGTGTGTATGCTTCTTTGTGTGATTTTCTCTGTATAGTTTTGCTTTCACCATTTGCTCTAGGGTTCTTTCTGCCCATTTTTTTTTTTAAGTATAGTTTTAGCACTTGTTATCATTGGTGGATTTGTTTTTTGGTTTGGTTGCTCTCTTCTTTCTTTCTTTTTATTCTTTTTTAAAAATTACTTTTCAATTTTTTTTAATTTTTAATATTTTTTATTTCAATAATTATTTTATTTTTTTTCTTTCTATCTTTCTTTTTTCTCCCTTTTCTTCTTAGCCCTGCGGCTGACAGGGTCTTTGTGTTCCCACTGGGTGTCAGGCCTGTGCCTCTGAGGTGGGAGAGCTGGGTTCAGGACACTGGTCCAACAGAGACCTCCTGGCACCAAGTAATATCAAACAGTGAAAGTTCTCCCAGAGATCTCCATCTCAATGCTAAGACCCAGCTCCAATCAACGACCAGCAAGCTTCAGTGCTGGACACCCCTATTTATAAAATACATATGTGTGCATAACTGGATCAATAGATAATATGATGTTAGACAATAGAATTCATTACCTAAATATATTTATTTATGTAATATTACACTGCCTTCTGCCACAAAGGATTTGCATAACTTGCCTTAATATTAACTCATACTTAAGAATATTTATCTAATCTAATGCAAACAAAAGATGAATGTTTCTCAAACCAAATGGAACAGCTATCTCCTGCCATCGTCTGTAACACATTTCTGCTTGTTAAGTGCCAGTGGGATGAATGTGGATGCTTCAAGAGCCGGCGTCAGTTCTGTCATGGGAAACATACAGGGAAGAGCTCAGTATGGATCCCCTAGGACTCGTCTTCATTTTTTGGTTCAACCACTAGATATTATAAGCTTTGCCAGAGATGCTGAGGTTGGGGCTGTCATTTACACTTGCCATACTCGGGAGAGGCTGAAACATAAACACAAATGCCAATGTACTCAGTTGTAGTGGGTACTGCATTTGGCCGGGTAACCAGCATGGGTCACCCACCACGTCTCGATGGACAATCTGCTCCGAAGACCTCATTAGGAATCAGAATGTTCCAAGAGAGCAAAGAATATCGAAGGATGGATGGGGCATTTCAACAAGCGCGGAGAAGGGAAATGGCATGGGCATTAAGCCACCACGTCCAGGTTCTAATTTTGGCTCTAGTAGTTAGAGTCGTGTGGCCTTTAGCAGGACCTTTATTCTCTCTGAGCCTCTTCTATCCTCTTCTGTATAATGGGGATGATAAGTGGGGTTGTTCTGAAGAATAAATGCTCTAGCTTGTCCCAAATATGATCTCATTTCATATTCACAACCGTTCTACAATGTCAAGACCATTGGACTGGCTTTACCAATGAGAAGAGAAAGTACCAGACCTCATGGTCCCAGTTAGAGGACACACTGGAATTCAATGCCAGGTCTCTGACTGCCCATCCTTCTTCCAGCTCTTCCCATGACACTCTTGGCCCTCCATGAAGAACATGGTAGCAGGAGGCCATTAGGTAATGTCATTTTTACTGCCCACATCGGTGTTTCAGAGAGTATAAGAACATAGTGATTTGCCCCTGTCATAAACATCTACAAAAAAAGCGCCGTGATAAGTTTTCTCCTCCTGATACCCCAGCAGCCTTGATCAGGGCAGTATATTAAACACATTTTCCTGCTGTTTCTATGATTTCATTATCATAGCAGGTGGGAAAAGAGAGTCCCACAAGACCTCAGAGACCTGTTAGATGCCCCCTCAAAATTTCATGAGTACTTAATTAAAATTTTCATAATTTTTAATCCAGATGAAGGAAAACATTCAGAGAGGCATAAATAAATTGCTAAATCAGAACACAAATTGGGTGAAAAGGAATTCCAGAGTTTATTAAATAATTATCACCATCTCCCCACTCACCAATTCATCCTTGCTTATTATAAACATTTAAGGAACCTTAAAATATTAGCCTTTTTGGCCACCAAAATATGGTATTCCTAGAAATTATATGTTTATGTGTTCTTTTTATGCATGAAAATTAGAATGTTGTGCCTTATTAGTGACACGTGGGACTTGTCACTGTAAAATCTGGGCTAGGATATGAGCTTCCCTATGTACTATCTCTCTAACCTTGATCAAGTTTCTTCACTCCTTTGGGGTCATTTATAAATGGGCCCGATGGTTTTATCTCACCAGGCTGTTTCAGAGCATAAATAAATTAGCAGATGTTAACATAATTAATTTAATAGTATAAACATGTATTCTATCTGCAAAAATGCCTTACAGGGGAGCGTGGATATGGATGCAGGTGTGGTTTCTGTTTGGAGTGGGAAAGTGGTAAGACAGGACTGTTCAATTAAAGAAAAAAAATCACACACACACATACACACACACAGGTGTTGATGTCCCATCAACCTGGATTAAAACCATGACTTTATTACATACTAGCAAGATTCTTAATCTATCTGAGACTCCAATGTATAAAATGATCTTAATACCTACATTAAAAAGTTGTGGATATAAAATTGAACGATGGCCAGGAATAGACGCAGGCCAACATAGAGAGGCAGGGCTGGGCATAGGGAAAATTTGACAATCCCCATCTTTCCCCCTTCAGCTCTTCCTCCCAACACAAGCTGCGGGAATGTAATGATGTACCAGGAAGAGAAAGCATGGGACAGCCACCATGAAAAGCTTTGATTTCTTCCCCTTTCTATTGCACTTCTCTCTCCTTGGGACTTGTGCTAAGAGCTTGAACTGTACAATTTCATATCATTTAAGAAAGAAGAGATATTAGACAGTTCAAGGGGCAGCCACTTGGCAAACATGAAAGCCTGTTCCAAGACATCTTTATAAGCTCCGTCCCCATCGGGGTGCTCTGCAGAGCTGCCCTCCTGCAGAGCTAACGGAGGCTTTAAGACCAGGCTGCTTGTGTCCCGTGGCAGCAATTAGAGAAGCTGCCCTCCACCGCAAGGCTTTATTTTATCCTGTGATTGCTAGGGAAAGCTACAAACAGCATCCAGCAGACAGTGATAGCATTACCTGCTATCATTGTCAATTTCTATTTCATTTTTGTTCGCCTGCCTTAAATGCTGGAAAAGCAGTTTTACTTAAAAGGCTGGGTTCTGCACTTCCAGGTTTATCAGAATAAAGCAGAAATCAGGTGGGTTAGTTTTAAGGGCACAGGGAAAAACACAGTTTGGTGGCAAGAGGTTTTGAATCATAGTTGGGCAAAGATAGCCGAGTTCAGCTTACGACTTTAAACATCCAAATCGGTGCATTTAAAATAAATGCCCCCATAGACTCCCTCTGCACTCTCATGCCTTTTGTTATCAACATAAAGCAAGCTGCTCAGCGTAGTTCTCATAAATTCCAAGGATTAAACCGCACGGATTGCATTTGGGATTCAACAACACATTCTGAGAATGAACAATGTTTTTGCCTGGATACTTTTCAATAATAGCGGGAGCAGTTATTGGTTTTTGAGAATTTAATTTGGAAATGATAATAGTTATTTATTGAGTATTTTAATGTACTAGGTAGAAACCATTCAAGGACTATATATACTATTTCATTTAATTCTCACAAAACCATATAATATACGTAATATTAAGGATGAAGAAATCGAGACTCAGAGAGATAATTCACTTGCCCAAAATCCAATAACTAGTAAACAGTAGAGATACAGAACTTAAGAAAGAGGAAATATTAGAGATTCAAGGTGGCAGCAGATCTTTCACACTCAAAAAACCACATCTTTTCCATCTGGCCTCACCTGTGATATATGCAAACTAAATATTGCCATATTTCTCCAAGTATAAGATGACATCAACTGTAAGATGCACCTTCATGTATCACAAAGGAAAATAAATCTGCCAATTAAGCTGACAATTCCAAGACACATTCTGATTTCAGAAATGTAAAAATGTAGGGGAAAGAAGTACCTTTTAAGATTCATGAAAAATAATCATTTAAAAGCTAGATGGACATATAAAGAACTAAGAAATAATATGATGGCCCACCTTGAGGGCAAGCAGATGGTACACAAGGCATATTCTGGTTATGTCCAAAGCCAAGGATAAAATTCAGGCGGAGAGTCATTGTCACTGTTTCAGCACTTCTGCCTGAAGGTGGCAGTGCAGGCCACTAGATATGGCCTTTGGCCGTCCTGGGGTACAGGTTTCAGAGGAGGACCAGGAGCAGATGGGAAACTTGTTTTCACAGCATTAATTTTTATCAGCCACTTCTGTGCTGGTTCAAACCACAGTATCATTTCTGTCCCATTTCCCTCTCTTTTCCTGTTTTCTGGTGTCTTCTTTCTCCCCATTAACTCTTTTTCTACCCATATTTTCAAAGTCCAAAACAGGTAGACTTGGAATGGAAACAAAAGCATCCTTCTTTTCCTTCAAAAATCAAATCAGAAGTTTGGGAGTTAGCTAAAGAGAAGGAAGCAGTGCCTTGATTATTCTATTATTCTAGGATGTTCTGGTGTCTTAATTATGTCTATCTGGAGAATATTCTAGATATAATCTCAAAATAGAGATTATTCTATGTGGAATATATTTCTCAGGTAGGTCTTCCAACCTCTTGATGTAGCTGGTGATCAAATCTATTTGTATAACTTTCTTCCTAGAATCTTCAGATACCTCTTCAAGACCCATAGTAAACCTGATTTAGACCACTTCCCCTACTTCCTTACCTACCACTTATGCCAGGCTCTGGCTACCTGAGTACACTTGTGAACACAGTGTCCATTCCCAAACCAGGAATCTCCTTGAAATGTTCTTACCCCTATTCTCTGCCCATAGAACATGCTCATTCTTCAAAACTAAGTTCTGGTCCTTAAGGCTTTTCTCACTTAAACCTCATTGGCCTCCACATACAGTCCTTAACAACTCTGTGTGTATGTTCATTGATAGCTGGTCGTTTCATTAGGTATCATGGTGGCAGTATTTCTCCCTGCCTTATTTATGTCTGTATCACAAGCACCTAGCATAGGGCTGGGGTTATAGTGAATATTCAATTGGTATTTATTGTATGAATAGTTGAATGCCTCTTAATATATATGCCTCTAAAATATACCAGAATTGATATTCCCTGGGGAAGTTATTTTTAACTTTTGCACATTAAAATCACCTGGGAAATTTTTTTTTTTTTTTTTTTTGTGGTACGCGGGCCTCTCACTGCTGTGGCCTCTCCCATCGCGGAGCACGGGCTCTGGACGCGCAGGCTCAGCGTCCATGGCTCACGGGCCCAGCCGCTCCGCGGCATGTGGGATCTTCCCGGACCGGGGCACGAACTCGTGTTCCCTGCATTGGCAGGCGGATTCTCAACCACTGCGCCACCAGGGAAGCCCCTGGGAAACTTTTAAAACTCCTGATATTCAGATCATGAAGTCAGGAGCTCTGAGGGTGGGGCCCAGACATCAGTATCTTTTAAGGCTCCCCAGGTGATCCCGAGGTACAATCAACATTGAGAATCACTGTCATGGCAGTGGTTCCCAAATTGTGGTACTATGGTCATCAGTCTCAACATTACTCTCATCTTCTTTGAAATGAAAAATCCTGGCACCAACACCAAACTATAGAATCAGAGAGGTGGAGACGAGGGTGATAAATATCTGTGTTTTAACAATCCTTTCAGGTGATGCATACTAAAGTTTGAAAAGCACTGTCCTAGAAGTTTACTTGAAATAAATCTATACAGCTGAGTAAACGAATCCTTCCCTCTCTTTTTTCTGATTTGATTCTGGCCTCTATTTCTTCCATACAGCCATGCTCACAGACAAACAAAAAACTCATTTTAGTTGATTTTTTCTAACTTAATTTGGTCTTATGATCAACATCACTTTATAGTAAAATAGCTTGAGAAGATATTTTACATGTTTTTTTCAATTCTTAAAACAACCAGGGAAGTATTATTCTCCTGGCTGTTTTTTAACTTAAACAACCTAATCTTATACCTAAAGAAACTAGAGAAAGAAGAACAAACAAAACCCAATGTTAGTACAAGGAAAGGAATCATGAAGATCAGAGCAGAAATAAATGAAATAGAGACCTGAAAAACAATAGAAAATATCAATAAAGCTAAAAGCTGGTTCTTTGAAAGGATAAAGAAAATTGATAAACCTCTAGCAGATGCATCAAGAAAAAAAAGGGAGAAGGCCCAAATCAATAAAATCAAAATTAAAAAGAAGTCACAACCAATACCACAGAAATACAAAGGAGGATATGAGATTACTATGAACAACTATATGCCAATACAATGGATGACTTAGAAGAAACAGGTAAATTCTTAGAAAAGTATAATCTCCCAAAACTGAACTGGGAAGAAACAGAAAATATGAACAGACCAATAACCAGTATTGAAACTGAATCAGTAATTTAAAAAACCCCCCAAAAACAAAAGTCCAGGACCAGCTGGCTTCACAGGTGAATTATACCAAACATTTAGAGAAGAGTTAACACCTACCCTTCTGAAAATAGTCCAAAAAATTTCAGAGGAAGGAACATTTCTGAACTCATTCTATGAGATAAACATCACCTGGATAACAAAACCAGACAGAGCACAAAAAAAGAAATTACAGGCCAATATCACTGATGAAAATAGATGCAAAAATCCTCAACAAAATACTAGCAAATTGAATGCAACAATACATTAAAAAGATCATACCCCATGATCAAGTAGAATTTATCCCAGGGATGCAAGGATTTTTCAATATCCACAAATAAACCAATTCAAAATACCACATCAACAAATTGAAGAATAAAAACCATATGAGCATCTCAATAGTTGCAGAAAAAAGTTTTGATAAAGTTCAATATTCATTTGTGATTAAAACTCTCCAGAAAGTGGGCACAGAGGGAACATACCTCAATTTAATAAAGGCCATATATGACAAACGAACAGATAACATCATAATCAATGGTGAAAAGCTGAAAGCATTTTCTCTAAGATCAGGAACAAGACAGGGATGTCCACTCTCACCACTTTTATTCAACAGTTTTGGAAGTCCAAGCCACAGAAATCAGAGAAGAAAAACAAATAAAATAAACCCAAATTGGAAAGGAAGAAGTAAAACAGTCACTGTTTGCAGATGACATGATTCTATACATAGAGAATCCTAAAGATGCCACCAGAAAACTACTAGAGCTCATCAATGAATTCAGTAAAGTTGCAGGATACAAAATTAATACACAGAAATCTGTTGCATTTCTATACATTAACAACACCAGCAGAAAGAGAAATTAAGAAAACAGTCTCATTTACCATTGCATCAAAAAGAATAAAATGCCTAGGAATAAACCTACCTAAGGAGGCAAAAGACCTGTAATTGGAAAACTATAAGACACGGATGAAAGAAATTGAAGACTACACAAACATGGAAAGATATATCGTGTTCTTGGATTGGAAGAATCAATTGTCAAAATGACTATACTACCCAAGGCAATCTACAGATTAATGGAATCCTTATCAAAATACCAATGACACTTTTCAAAGAACTAGAACAAATAATTTTAAAATTTGTATTGAAACCCAAAGGACCCCAAATAGTCAAAACAACCTTGAGAAAGAAGAACAAAGCTGGAAGAATCACTCGCTCCCTGACTTCAGTCTATACTACAAAGCTACAGTAATCAAAACAATATGGTATTGGCAAAAAAACAGACACATAGATCAATGGAACAGAATAGAGAGCCCAGAAATAAACCCACATATTTATGCTCAATTAATCTATGACAAAGGAAGCAAGAACATACAATAGGGAAAAGACAGTCTTTTCAATAAGTGGTGCCAGGAAAACTGGACAATTATATGTAAAAGAATGAAACTAGAACGTTCTTTAACACCATATACAAAAATAAGCTAAAAATGGATTAAATACCTAAATGTAAGACTAGGTACTATAAAACTAGAGGTAAACATAGGCAGAACACTCTTTGACATAAATCACAGCAATATCTCTTTGGATCCATCTCCTAAAGTAAAGGAAGTAAAAGCAAAACTAAACAAATGGGACCAAATTAAACTTAAAAGCTTTTGCACAGCAAAGAAAACAACTTACTGAATGGGAGAAAATCTTTTTAAATGATTTGATGGTTAAGGGGTTAACATCCAACATATATAAATGGCTCATACAACTCAACATCAAAAAAAAAACCAAACAACCCGATAAAAAATGGGCAGAAGAACTGAATGGACGTTTTTCCAAAAAGATGGACAGCAGGCATGTGAAAAGATGTTCAATATTGCTACTCATCAGGGAAATGCAAATCAAAACCACAATGAGATATTACCTCACACCAGTCAGAATGGCTATCTTAAAAAAAAAACACAAATAACAAATGTTGGTAGGATGTGGAGAAAAGAGAATCCTCGTACACTGTTGGTGAGAATGTAAATTGGTACAGTCATTGTGGAAGACAGTATGGAGGTTTCTCAAAAAACTAAAAATAGAATTACCATATGACCCAGGAATTCCATTCCTGGGTATATATCTGAAAGAAACAAAACCACTAATTTGGAAAGATACATACACCACAATGTTTATAGCAGCATTATTTATAATTGCCAAGGTAAGGAAGCAACTTAAGTGTCCATCAACTGATGAATGGGTAAAGAAGATGTGATATATATACATATATATCACATATATGTATCACATATATATGTATGTACATATCACATATATATGTATATACATATACAATGGAATACTACTCAGCCATAAAAAGAATGAAATTATGCCATTTTCAGCAACATGGGTGGACTTGGAGGGCATTATACTAAGTGAAATAAGTCAGGTAGAGAAAGACAAATACTGTATGATATCCCTTATATGTGGAATCTAAAAAATACAACCAACTAGTGAATAAAACAAAAAAAGCAGACTCACAGACATAGAGAACAAACTAGTGGTTACCAGTGGGGAGAGGGAAGGGGGAAGGGGCAATAAAGGGATAGGGGGAAAAAAGGATTATTATGGGACTATATGAAATCATGTGTGTGAGACTTGAAAATTGTAAAGCACTATAGAATTTAAAGAATCTTTCATTCAATTAAAAATAAACAAATATGGCTTCCCTAGTGGTGCAGTGGTTGAGAGTCCGCCTGCCAATGCAGGGGAAATGGGTTCGTGCCCCGGTCCGGTAAGATCCCACATGCCGTGGAGTGGCTAGGCCCGTGAGCCATGGCCACTGAGCCTGCGCGTCCAGAGCCTATGCTCCGCAACAGGAGAGGCCACAACAGTGAGAGGCCCTCATACCGCAAAAAAACAAATAGAATCAAAAAATAGAAAAAAGAGAAACAGACAAAAAAATAGTTTTATGTTATGTGTTTTTAAACCACAATTTAAACAATAAAATAAATAAACGAATGGGAGGCAAGTGGCGGGGAGTTAAATTTTAGCTCTGCTTTTGACAAATGACTTTACCTTTTTTATGTTTCAGTTTTCTTACTTATTGAGGCAATTGACCTAAATAATCTTTAAGGTCCTTTCCAATTCTAAAATCCAGCTGCATAGCTATGGGGGAATGTCTTAGCCATTGACTCTGAATAAGACAAAGTCCTCTGTAGAACAAAATTTTGACTTCCAAAAGATCCCTCTACTATGCCCAATAGTATCAGAGAGAGAATCAATTCACACTTGATGCTTAGTGATCAACTTCTCACAAAGTAATTCATGCTGGAATAACATGATGATAATTTGAAAAAGGATAATGTTTATCTTAAGGTAAATGAGTACCTAATTATTAAATATTCATATTGTGTTCATTGTATTTTTGATCATTAATCTTTATTGTCTGTGTGCAAGAAAAACTAGAGCAAAGGTCATTAAAAGAAAGATAATTATTTTAGAAATTATCCTAATGTCAAATGAAGATGGTCTGAAAGAAGGAAGTGATAGAGAGATGAAAAAGGAGGAATAGAGATGAGAAATGTTGAAGGTGAAGCTTGGTGGGCATTAGGAATGTACCAAACGTGCTTCTGAGACTTCAGTACAAATGGATTAGGGTAACAATGATACAATCAATATTTGTAGAAAGGATGGTAACTATGTTGAAATACACAAGAGAGAGGTTGGGTCCAGAGATAAAGAGACTTCTTGATGAGACAGAATGGTTTTGGATGGAGTTTTGAGACAGAGGAACAGCCAGTCTTGGGCTGAGCCTTGGAGCAGGGCTGCAGTTAGCCAAAGACATCATATTTGGAACAGGTGCTTTAGATGATATACAATTTAATAAATAAGGGAGTTTGTGAAGAAGGAAGAAGAAGCCCTGAGATGGGTGTAAACAGGAAGGATGAGGAAGTGATAAAGACAGAGGAATGAGGCCAAAGACACAGAACGTGGGCCAAAAGACTGCCCTATACCAGAAGGCAGAGGAAAGAGCCAACAGGAGGTGTTGGTTAACATCAACACTTGCTAACGTGTATGGGAAGGAGTACACTCAAAGTGAGAAAATTCCAGAAAAGGTAGAAAAGAAAGATTTCTAGGCCTGGATGGGAGAATTAGCCAATTATTCCTACTTGGTATAATAGGAGGGAAAGATGAGAGAATGAATGTTAAAAGAGAGTTTATTAGTCAAATATATTGCTAGAAGCCATAGTAGAAGAATTTAGCTAACTCATGCAAACAACAATGTATTTGGAAGGATTTGGGGCAACTATCAAAATTCATAGGAAGACCAGATAACCAGCCTCAGAAAGGGGCTAAACCAAGAAGACTGAGTTCAAAAAATACATGCAAGTTCAAACCATAGGATGAACTTAGGTTAGACCACTGCTACTGGCATGGCTGCCCCTTGAACACTCAAACTGACAGCACAAGTGTCACCCTTCCACAGCTACTGTCAACTCAAAACTCTGAAACCTGCAACTGTTCTGCCAAGATTCAAAAGCCTGGTGGCATGTATCTTATTGGCTAAACCTCGATCACCTGCCCACTCCCCCACTGCCATGACTTTCAACTGTACTTGACCCTTCTGCTTTGACAGGCAGAGCTGAGGCATACTTGGTGTCCTACCAGGACACCCAGTGTGAAATTCCCTCAAAATGTAAGGTTCTTACAGTCATGAGTAGCCAAAACAAGAGAAACATATCCACCGCATCCCACCTTACCATTTCCCAGACCTGCACTTCAAAAACAAAAGCAAAACAAAATGCACGAAGGCAAAAGGCTTCTGCCTAACTTAAAAACAACTCACCCTTTTACGACGAAAAATATTCTACTCCCCAGACCACACCAGTAAAATCTCTCCTTTTTAATCAAGCTCCCAAGACTTGTGGCTAACATCTATTCCTGTTTTTGTTTTTTTTTTTTTGGCTTTGTAGCAATTTTATTCTGATATATTGAAAACCACAAAGTAATTACTGTGAGTGAAAAAATGTTGCCTGCTGTATCAGTAAACAAAAGATGTTGCAGTCATCAAGCCATCACATTACAGTGGCCTGAGGTGCACCCTGAAGGAACTCAGGATAGAAACAGGATGCCTGCCATCAAGCCATCAGACACTGTAGCCACTCCTTAATGGTGCACCCTGAGGAGACTCAGGGTGGAAAAAACACAGGATACTGGACCCGGTAGCTGAGGTGCATATCAAAGGAATGATTTCAATGAGCCCAGACTATTGTATCTTCCCATGCACAGAAAAGTGCTAAATTCATTAACTTGAGATGTCTGGTTTCCTTTAATTAACAGTAATCTTTTGATGTTCTGACTACTTGGTTTTTGTTGCAAAAAGTCCTATATATACTGGCTCCTCCCTTACCTCTTCAGACTGACACAGACTTAAGTCCTCACTTTTGTCCAAATAGAGCATAATTCTCAACTTTTAGGTTGTGTGTTTTTTTACACTTGACATTACAAATGCATATGCAATGTTGGTGGAAACAGACAACAAAATAAGGAAGTTAGTTAAAACATTTACGTGGATAAATGAGGAAGGAAATTCTGGGTAATGGCTCTAGTCATTTTCTTTGCAACAGGTCTGGACTGTAGATAATATTGATGGCTTACCACACCACAGCCCACTACTCCGTGTCTTCTTTGCTTTCTGTCGCACTTAGGTAACTGCGGGGTGCTTAATCATTGGGGTGACCCAAAATGTCATACATGAGTATTTTAGCACCTGGTGGTCCTGCATGTGTAGAGTTACAACAGTCTTTCAACTGTCTCGCAGTAACTTTCTTGTTCTTTTTTTAAAAATGCTTCAGTTATATTTTGGATAGAAACAGAGATGATATTACTTGATAGTAAATCAACCCTACTGTATAACTAAAAAGTGATGCCCTTTACCACATTGTAAGATTTTAATTATTAGCCAGCCTATTCCTGATTTCTTCATGGAGGCTTATGTAATATAAAATAGTAAAAAGATGGCTGTATTCCCACTAGGTAATTTAAATACCCACTCAAATCCTACACAAGTGGCCCCAACTGTTTTTTATCAAAATAAATATTTTTAACAAAATAATGTTTAATAACAAATCAAAATAGCTCCATAGCCTTAAGCCAAACTTTGGCTTTACCTATGTAAATAATGAATAATATTTGCTTCTCTCTGATTAAACCATTTTCTATTCAAAGTAGAACAAGAAATATTTCACGCTCGAATTCTTACGCCATAGGCAATGGTTATGGACTAAATTGTGCCCCTCATTCTTATGTTGAAGTCCTAACACCCAATACCTCAGAATGTGAATGTATTTGGACATATGGCCTTTTAAAGAGTGAGTAAGCTAAAATGAAGCAGTTAG
Organism: Kogia breviceps; assembly: GCF_026419965.1. Classification (NCBI taxonomy): domain Eukaryota; kingdom Metazoa; phylum Chordata; class Mammalia; order Artiodactyla; family Physeteridae; genus Kogia; species Kogia breviceps. Next base: position 118,769,857 of record NC_081312.1, on the reverse strand, counting down.
TGTGGACCTAATACAATATGACTGATGTCCTTATAAGAAGAGGAAATTTGAACACACAAAGAAACACCAAGGACTTGCCAGCACAGTGAGAAGACAGCTACCTGCAAGCCAAGGAGAGGAGTCTTAGAAAAAAATCAAACCTGTTGATAGCTTGGCCTTGGACTTCCAGCCTCCAGAACTATTAAAAAATAAATTTCTATTGTTTAAGCCACCCACTCGGTGGTATTTTGTTATGACAGCCCTAGAAAACTCATATAGCAACCAATTAAAGAAACCAACAAAATCATTAGTAAAGAAAAATATTTGTGAATTACCATCTGCATTCATTGGTGTTTTAAATATTTTTCGCATATCATAATTGTATAAATTTTATAATTCTTAGTAAGAAAGCATACTTGAAAAGCCCAATGGCAAAACAGTTTTAAAATGTTCCTGCAGCTTTGGGGCAGGCTGTAAGGATCATCTTCAAAGTCTCCCAACTTACTTGATTAGAAGGCCAAATATTTGCTGTTTGTATTATTCTGAACTTAATTTAAGTGATCTGGGTTTTTTTTTTTTTCAGCAAAAGTTTTATTTGATTAAGGGCATTAGGCTTGACTTCCAAATTTAACTGGCCATTTACTGAACATATTGATAAGTGTCTTAGGTCAACTACCCCAAAATATGACTCTAAGTCAGCATAGTACTGGAGATTTATGAATAAAGTAATCCCAAGGGAAAACTTGTGGAAAAGTGATGAAAGCAGGAAAAGGAAGGGGAGGAAGCCAAATAAGGACATGGTTTCAGGCAAAGTGTTACAGAGAATCAGTTCAGTTTATCCCAAAGGAGATCTCTGGGGTGCAATTTGTACCTCAGCACTGGCTTGACCCAAGGCAAGGGGCACAGAGCTTTCCAACTCCCAAATTCATCAGTCATTGGCTTAGAGGCAAGGAAATTCTCAGAACCTGTCTGTTGAAAAAAAAGCTACAGGTGTTGGTTATTGAGAGCAAAATCTCCTTAAAGCCCTGGCTCCAAACAGTAGAATTAAAGGAACCAAGGAGATCTGTTGGGAATACCAATATTATACATTATGGTAATCATTGGATTATTTTCTTATTTCAACTTCTCTGTAAGGTTCTGGGCCTTATCCTGGAAGGTCTTCATTACTTCTGGAGCTGGCATAGCTTTAAGAACTTCAGCATCACTAAGATTTTTTTTTTTTTTTTTGGTGGTATGCGGGCCTCTCACTGTTGTGGCCTCTCCCGTTGCGGAGCACAGGCTCCAGACGCGCAGGCCCAGCGGCCATGGCTCACGGGCCCAGCCGCTCCGCGGCACGTGGGATCTTCCCGGACCGGGGCACGAACCCGTGTCCCCTGCATCTGCAGGGGGATTCTCAACCACTGCGCCACCAGGGAAGCCCACTAAGATTTTTATTAAGCCTAGACACTCCTATCATTTCTACCATGCTCCCTTCTACTCCAGGAATTCCTTCAGAAAAATTATCAGGCATTCCCTGAAGAAAGCCACCTGGAATGAGTTAACTGAGCTGCAATTATAAATGGGATCATTTTCTTAATTTCTCTTTCTGATAGTTTTCTGTTAGTGTATAGAAACACAACAGATTTTTGCATATTGATTTTGTATCCTCCACATTTACTGAATTTGTTTATTAGTTCTAATAGTCTTTTGGTAGAGTCTTTAGAGTTTTCTATATGTGATGACATCTGCAAATAATGACAGTTTTACTTCTGCCTTTCTGATTTGGATGCCTCTTATTTCTTTTTCTTGCCTAATTTCTCTGGCTAGGACTTCTAATACTGTGTACAATACTATGTCAAATAAAGGTGGTGAAAGGGGACATCCTTGTCTTGTTCCTGATCTTAGCGGAAAAGATTTCAGTTTTTCATCACTGAGTATGATGTTAGCTGTGGGCTTGTCATATATGGTCTCTATAATGTTGAGGTACATAGAATGTCATTTTTATTTTTTCTCCCATTGGGCCCTCTCACATTCTTCTCAAGCCTTCTTTATCCTTTCCTTCCTCCCTTTGATCTTTTTCTCTCATGACATTCTTCACTTATACTCTCTGATGTTCTATATTTTTCTGTGCTCTTGGTTGAATTTTTTTTAGTATTGTGCTGGCACCCTCACTGTAATCCAGTTTACAAGGAAGAACAAAATCATGGGCTCCTTTTTCTGTGTCTCAGGAGAATGTGTGCTTTCTCCTGTCACTTTAGGCTGTGCTGAATCAGGATTTGTTTTCATCTCTATGACACAGCTTTGGATGGGAGTGTTTAGCTTCTGCAAATTGAAGAAGTCACTTACTCTTTTGGCCTAAACATTGACCAATTGAGAATTTGGCTTAATATGGTATGGCAGAAGTAGGTATATGAGAGATGTGAGGCATATCCTGATACAACTTAACTGTGCCTTCAAGGCCTGCTGAGTCCTAACCTTTGTGTAATTCTACATGACAATGTTTTGCTAAATGGAATAGACACACAGATCATAATGAGTAACTCAGGGCCTATGGTCAGCTGGTTTTGTATAACCAGATAAATTTTTATCAAGGCTCAATAGCAAAACAAAAGCTCTTTCTGTAAAGGAGAATAACTTCTTGCTGAAGAATAACTCTACTAAAACCCCAGTGGCCTGAGATTCTTCTACTGGAGATTGTCATAGTCTCATATAATACTTCGATCTACTTCCAAAATTTTAAGTACCATCCACTGGATCTGCTTAAACTGCAATCTGGACTGTCTAGGGAAACTTCTTTTGTTCTGGGCCCAATTCAGATTGGGACATTGTATTAGTTTCCTACAGCTGTTGTAACAAGTTACCACAGCCTTGGTTGCTTGAAAATAGGAATTTATTCCCTCCCAGTTCTGGAGGCCAGAGTCAAAAATCAAAGTGTCCACAGGGTTGGTTCCTCTTGGAGGCTCTGAGGGAGAATCCATTCCATGCTTTTCTCTAGCTTCTGGTGGTCACAGCAATCCTGGGAATTCCTTTGTATGTAGATATATCACTCCAATATCTGCTTCTGTCTTCATGCTGCTCTCCCCTCTGTGTCTGCTTATATCTTTCCCTTTTCTCATAAGGACACTGTCCTTGGATTTAGGGCATGCCCTAAATCCAGGATGATGTCATCTCAAGATCCTTGACTTAATTACATCTGCAAAGACCCTTTTTCCAAATAAGGTCACATTCACAGGTCCTGTGGTTTGGGACATGGGGTTTTAATCCACTACAGAAATCTTTCTGATTATTCAATTATTAGCTTTAAATATCCATCCAAATAAAGTATATGTTCTTTTTTTTTTTTTTTTTTTTGCGGTATGCGGGCCTCTCACCGTTGTGGCCTCTCCCGTTGCGGAGCACAGGCTCCGGACGCACAGGCTCAGCGGCCATGGCTCACGGGCTCAGTCGCTCCGCGGCACGTGGGATCTTCCCGGACCAGGGCACGAACCCGTGTCTCCTGCATCGGCAGGCGGACTCTCAACCACTGCGCCACCAGGGAAGCCCAGTATATGTTCTTAATAGTACAGAGTTCAAGGTGAAATAATGTGTCCTTTACTTTGGAAAAAATATATTCCAACCTATCTCTGACCATGAAGTAGAAGCCTGTTATATTTTCACAGAATTGATCTCCCACTCCATGACATACATGAGTTTTATTATGGCCAAAGAACCTGCTTCTCTTCGGATTCTAGGAGCTCATGTCACCAATATATTTGACCTGTGTGATATCTTATGAGAAGGTAAGATAGTCATGTCTCTGTATATTAAATTGTGGGAAGTGCCAAACAGTTGAAATAATTCTGAGCTAAGATGGTGATGACACAATGCAAGGTATCTAGCTAGGTAAAATAAACTGTATTCCAGTGACTCAATAGGAGGACTTTTATTGATTTGCTCCTGGAAGAAGATTACATCCAAATAGTAGATGCAATTGATGTCACCACCTGCTAAGCTTAGGATAATTCTCATTCTCTAAGACCAGTCCAAGACCAACTGACTCTGGCCAAATTTGAGAGTTAAGTAAAAATAAAACAGAAATCACTATCCCTGTATCTTTCAAGAATTTTTATGGTAGGAATTTCTCCACAGAAATTGTAATACATTTGCATTATTATTTTTGTAGCTAGAGAGAGCTTCAGGGGCCTCAACTTTGCTCTTCCTAACTTAATAGCCCTTATATTAAATATAGAAAGCATGTTTATCCAGGATAGAGGATATATGTAGTAACTCTATGCTCATGAACCAGATAATTGATGACAAAAATGGTTTTTGACCGACTAGAACTTGAGAGGCATTTGTGGATCAAACCTCCATTGACCCCTGTAAGACGATACTCTTACAGTGGAAAACAATGGTCTACTGAGTTCCCAAGAATTGGTGTAACATATAGCTAGTGTCCGGTCATCCTCAAAAAGTCTGAGTATCTCACTTTTCTAAGGGAAAAATAACCCTGATAAATATCTTCAGGAAAGTTGGCTAAAAGATCCAATATATGTACTTCTTAATTTTTTTTTTTTTCCAAAACCTATCCTCAAGGGAAACCCAGAGTGGGAATTAGGCTTCTATTCTCTAGACCAGGAGTTATTTTTCAATTATGAAAACCATGGAAAGGGGTATTTCTACTTCGGGGAAGATAGATTAGATGTATTTTTCCCTGTTCCTCTCACTAAGTAAAACTAAAACTCCTGGATATCTCTATTAAAGAAGAAATAGACACACCCACTAGCATAGCTGGAGACAGTCCATTAGTGCTCTGTGTGGGGTTGCTTTTTCTCTGTATTACCACAATCACTGAAGATGCTCTCTTGTTTATCCCCCAAAGTTCAGCAGACTCTCTGGGGCTTGCTCTAACATGGAACAATAATATTATAATTAGTTCAAGAATGACAATTCTACTATAACTTCACTTTTATCTCCTGAGATGTCCAGACACCTTGCCAACACTCAGATTGTAGCTTTGTCTGAAGATGGGACTAACTATGAGAGGAAGTGGGAAATCCCTGTACAGAAGCAGAAGAGTAAGAAAGGAAAATTGTGATCTGGTGCCTGTCCTTGTATGTACATAATATGTGGGGGGTTACAGAATGCACTTGTAATTTATAAATTTATGCTAACAGATATAAGCTTAGTCAAAACATTTTTAAGGGAAAAAAGAGTGATTCTTATCACATATGGTGTATTTTACTTCTCAACTTAATTGTAAATTACAAATAGAACCCACCTAATAGTCCATGTTAACCAAACTTCCTGCTTTGTCTCAGAATGAGGGGTTTCATGGAACATAGGAATTTCAGTGCTACACCTGAAACAGTCCTGAGCAAAATGAGATGAGTTGGTCACCTTACCTAATACAAATACCCATCATATACCAAGGGTTGGCAAACAACCTGCTGCTTAACTTTTGTAAATAAAGTTTTATTGGAACACAGCCGTAGCCATTCATTTACATATTGTCTGTGGTTGATTTCACATTGCACTGGAAGAGTTGAGTGGTTGTGAGAGAGACTGCATGGCCTGCAAAGCTGAACATATTTACTATTTTTCCCCTTACAGAAAAAGTATGCCAACTCCGGATGTACACATAACCTGGAGGAGATCTTGAAGAGGAGCTGTGTGCAAAGATAGCTAAAGGATTCATTAGGGATGACCAAACCCACATCTGAACTAGGTACCATACATACTTCACTATAGATTGACTAGCATAAAGTAGCTTTACAGGCACACCTCAGATATACTGTGGGTTCCATTCCAAACCATCGCAATAAAATGAATATCATAATAAAATGAGTCATATTTTTTTTGTTTCCCAGTGCATGTAAAAATAGTCTATTGAGGGTGTGAAAGCATTATGTCTAAAAAAAAGCGTATATACCTTAATTTTATTGCTGAAAATGCTAACCATCAACTGAGACTTCAGCTAGTTGTGATCTTTTTGCAATAGTAACATCAAAGATCACTGATCACAGATCATCATAACATATAAAAAAATACTGAAACAGTTTGAAATATTGTGAGAATTACCAAACTGTGAGATAAGAACAGGAAGTGAGCACAAGCTGTCTAAAAAATGACACCAATAGACTTGCTTGACCACGATGGCTACAAAACTTTAATTTGCAAAAAATGCACTATCTGAGAAGCACAATAAAGTGAAGCACAATAAAATAAAGTGTGCCTGCACAGGGTGAACTTTTGTGTTTTTTAAACATCTTTATTGGACTATAATTGCTTTACAATGGTGTGTTAGTTTATGCTGTATAATAAAGTGAATCAGTTATACGTATACATATATCCCAATATCTCCTCCCACTTGCATCACCTTCCCAACTTCCCTATCCCACTCCTCTAGCTGGACACAAAGCACGAACTAATCTCCCTGTGCTATGCAGCTACGTCCCACTAGCTATCTATTTTACATTTGGTAGTGTACATATGGCCATGTCACTCTCTCACTTTGCCCGACCTTACCCTTCCCCCTCCCCATGTCCTCAAGTCCATTCTCTACGTCTGCGGCTTTATTACTGTCCTACCCCTAGGTTCTTCAGAACGCTTTTTTTTTTTTAGATGCCATATATATGTGTTAGCATATTGTATTTGTTTTTCTTTTTCTGACTTACTTCACTCTGTGTGACAGTCTCTAGGTCTAACCGCCTCACTACAAATAACTCAATTTTGTTCTTTTTATGGCTGAGTAATATTCCATTGTATATATGTGCCACATCTTCTGTATCCATTCATCTGTCAGTGGACATTTAGGTTGCTTCCATGTCCTGGCTATTGTAAATAGTGTTGCAATGAACATTGTCATACATAATTATTATTATTATTATTTTTTTTTTTTGTGGTACGTGGGCCTCTCACCATTGTGGCCTCTCCCGTTGGGGAGCACAGGCTCCGGACGCGTAGGCTCAGCGGCCATGGCTCATGGGCCTAGCCACTCCATGGCATGTGGGATCTTCCCAGACCAGGGCATGAACCCGTGTCCCCTGCTTCGGCAGGCAGACTCTCAACCACTGCGCCACCAGGGAAGCCCCATAATTATTTTTGAATTATGGTTTTCTCAGGGTGTATGCCCAGAAGTAGGATTGCTGGGTCATATGTTAGTTCCATTTTTAGTATTTTAAGGAGCCTCCATACTGTTCTCCATAATGGCTGTATCAATTTATATTCCCATCAACAGTGCAAGAGGGTTCCTTTTCTCCACACCCTCTCGAGAATATATTGTTTGTAGATTTTTTGATGATGGCCATTCTGACTGGTGTGAGGAGTTACCTCATTGTACTTTTGATTTGCATTTATTTAATGATTAGTGATGCTGAACATCCTTTCATGTGTTTGTTGGCAAGCTGTATATCTTCTTCGGAGAAATGTCTATTTAGGTCTTCTGACCATTTTTGGATTGGGTTGTTTGGTTTTTGGATATTGAGCTGCATGAGATGCTTGTATATTTTGGATATTAATCCTTTGTCAGTTGCTTCATTTGCAAATATTTTCTCCCATTCTGAGGGTTGTCTTTTTGTCTTGTTTATGGTATCATTTGCTGTGTAAAAGATTTTAAGTTTCATTAGGTCCCATTTGTTTATTTTTGTTTTTATTTCCATTCCTCTAGGAGGTGGGTCAAAAAGGATCTTGCTGTGATTTATGTCATAGAGTGTTCTGCCTATGTCTTCCTCTAAGAGTTTTATAGTGTCTGGCCTTACATTTAGGTCTCTAATCCATTTTGATTTTTTTGTGTGTGTGTATGGTGTTAGGAAGTGTTCTAATTTCATTCTTTTACATGTAGCTGTCCAGTTTTCCCAGCACCACTTACTGAAGAGGCTATTTTTCCTCCATTGTATATTATTGTGTCCATTATCAAAGATAAGGTGACCATATGTGGGTTTATCTCTGGGCTTTCTATCCTGTTCCATTGATCTATATTTCTGGTTTTGTGCCAGTACCATACTGTCTTGATTACTGTAGCTTTGTAGTAGAGTCTGAAGTCAGGGAGTCTGATTCCTCCAGCTCCATTTTTTCCCCTCAAGACTGCTTTGGCTATTCGGTGTCTTTTGTGTTTCCATACAAATTGTGAAATTTTTTGTTCTAGTTCTGTGAAAAATGCCATTGGTAGTTTGATAGGGATTGCATTGAATCTGTAGATTGCTTTGAGCAGTATAGTCATTTTCACAATGTTGATTCTTCAAGTCCAAGAATATGGTATATCTCTCCATCTGCTTGTACCATCTTAATTTCTTTCATCAGTGTCTTACAGTTTTCTGCATACAGGTATTTTGTCTCCTTAGGTAGGTTTATTCCTAGGTATTTTATTCTTTTTCTTGCAATGGTAAATGGGAGTCTTTCATTAAATTCTCTTTAAGATTTTTCATCATTAGTGTATAGGAATGCAAGAGATTTCTGTCCATTAATTTTCTATCCTGCTACTTAACCAAATTCATTGATTAGCTCTAGCAGTTTTCTGGTAGCATCTTTAGGATTCTCTATGTATAGTATCATGTCATCTGCAAACAGTGACAGTTTTATGTCGACTTTTCCCATTTGGATTCCTTTTATTTCTCTTTCTTCTCTGATTGCTGTGGCAAAAACTTCCAAAAGTATGTTGAATAAGAAAGGTGAGAGTGGGCAACCTTGTCTTGTTCCTGATCTTAGTGGAAATGGTTTCAGTTTTTCACCATTAAGAACAATGTTGGCTTTGGGTTTGTCATATATGGCCTTTATTTTGTTGAGGTAAGTTCCCTCCATGCCTACTTTCTAGAAGGTTTTTATCATAAATGGGTGTTGAATTTTGTTGAAAGCTTTCTCTGCATCTATTGAGATGATCATATGGTTTTTCTCCTTCAATTTGTTAATATGATTTATCACATTCATTGATTTGCATATATTGAAGAATCCTTGCATTCCTGAGATAAACCCCACTTGATCATGGTGTATGATCCTTTTAATGTGCTGCTGGATTCTGTTTGCTAGTATTTTGTTGAGGGTTTTTGCATCTATGTTCATCAGTGATATTAGCCTGTAGTTTTCCTTTTTCATGACACCTTTGTCGGTTTTGGTATCAGGGTGATTTTGGCCTCAGAGAATGAGTTTGGGAGTGTTCCTCCCTCTGCTATATTTTGAAGAGTTTGAGAAGGATAGGTGTTAGCTCTTCTCTAAATATTTGATAGAATTCTCCTGTGAAGCCATCTGATCCTGGGCTTTTGTTTGTTGGAAGATTTTTAATCACAGTCATAATTTCAGTGCTTGTGATTGGTCTGTTTATATTTTCTATTTCTTCCTGGTTCAGTCTCAGAAAGTTGTGCTTTTCTAAGAATTTGTTCTTCTTGGTTGTCCATTTTATTGGCATATAGTTGCTTGTAGTAATCTCTCATGATCCTTTATATTTCTGCAGTGTCAGTTGTTACTTCTCCTTTTTCATTTCTAATTCTATTGATTTCAGTCTTCTCCCCTTTTTTTCATGATGAGTCTGGCTAATGGTTTATCATTTTTGTTTACCTTCTCAAAAAAACATATTTTGGGCTTCCCTGGTGGCGCAGTGGTTGAGAATCCACCTGACGATGCAGGGGACATGGGGGTCACGTAGCACAAAAAAAAAAAACCTTCACCAACAAGCAAAAGCTAAGAGAATTCAGCACCACCAAAACAACTTCACAACATATGCTAAAGGAACTTCTCTAGGCAGGAAACAAAAGAGAAGGAAAAGACCTACAATAACAAACCCCAAACAATTAAGAAGATGGTAATAGGAGCATACATATTGATAATTACCTTAAATGTAAATGGATTAAATGCTCCAACTGAAAGACATAGCCTGGCTGAATGGATATAAAAACAAGACCCATATATATGCTGTCTATAAGAGACCCACTTCAGACCTAGGGACACATACAGACTGAAAGTGAGGGGATGGAAAAAGTTATTCCATGCAAATGGAAATCAAAAGAAAGCTGAAATAACAATTCTCATATCAGACCAAATAGACTTTAAAATAAAGACAATTACAAGAGACAAAGAAGGACACTACATAATGATCAAGGAATCAATCCAAGAAAATATAACAAGGGTAAATATTTATGCACCCAACATAGGAGCACCTCAATACAAAAGGCAAATGCTAACAGCCAGAAAGGGAGAAATCAACAGTAACACAATAATAGTAGGGGATTTTAACACCCCACTTTCACCAATAGACAGATCATCCAAAATGAAAATAAATAAGGAAACACAAACTTTAAATGATACATTAAACAAGATGGACTTAAGTGATATTTATAGGACATTCACTTCAAAATCAACAGAATACACTTTCTTTTCAAGTGCACGTGGAACATTCTCCAGGATAGATCATATACTGGGTCAAAAATCAAGCCTTGGTAAGTTTAAGAGTTTGAAATCATATGAAGTATCTTTTCTGATCACAACACTATGAGACTAGATATCCATTACAGGAAAAAATCTGTAAAAAATACAAATAGATGGAGGCTAAACAATACACTACTAAATAACCAAGAGATCACTGAAGAAATCAAAAGGAAATTTAAAAAATACCTAGAAACAAATGACAATGAAAACATGATGACCCAAAATATATGGCATGCAGCAAAGCAGTTCTAGAGGGAAGTTTATAGCAATACATTCCTACCTCAAGAAACAAGAAATGTCTCAAATAAACAACCTAACTTTACACCTAAAGCAAAAGAAGAAGAAAAACAACCCAAAGCTAGCAGAATGAAAGAAATCATAAAGATCAGATCAGAAATAAATGAAAAAGAAATGAAGGAAATGATAGCAAAGATCAATAAAACCAAAAGATGGTTTTTTTGTTATTTTTTTTGTGTGTCTGGTACATGGGCCTCTCACCGTTGTGGCCTCTCCCGTTGCGGAGCACAGGCTCTGGATGCACAGGCTCAGCAGCCATGGATCACGGGCCCAGCCACTCTGCGGCATGTGGGATCGTCCCAGACCAGGGCACGAACCCGCGTCCCCTGCATCAGCAGGTGGACTCTCAACCACTGCGCCACTAGGGAAACCCTCGGTGAAGGTTTTAATTTCTCCGTCTAATCTCAGTGAGATCCTAGGTGGGTAGAGTAATCTTGCTTGTAAGTTTTTCCCTTTCATCACTTAAAATATGTCCTGCCACTCCCTTCTGGCTTGCAGGGTTTCTGCTGAAGGATCAGCTGTTAACCTTATGGCGATTCCCTTGTATGTTTTTTGTTGCTATATCCATGCTGCTTTTAATATTTTTTCTTTGTATTTAATTTTTGATAGTTTGATTAATGTGTGTCTTAGCATGTTTCTCCTTGGATTTATGCAGAATGGGACTCTCTGCACTTCCTGGACTTGATTGACTACTTCCTTTCCTATATTAGTGAAGTTTTCAAGTATAATCTCTTCAAATATTTTCTCAGTCCCTTTCTTTCTCTGTTCTTCTGGGACCCCTATAATTCGAATGTTGGTGCATTTAATGTTGTCCTAGAGGTCTCTGAGACTGTCCTCAATTCTTTTCATTCTTTTTTCTTTATTCTGCTCTGTGGTAGTTATTTCCACTCTTTTACTTTCCAGGTCACTTATCAGTTCTTCTGCCTCAGTTATTCTGCTATTGATTCCTTGTAGAGAATTTTTTGTTTCATTTATTGTGTGGTTCATCATTGTTCGCTTGCTCGTTAGTTCTTTTAGTTCCTTGTTAAATGTTTCTTGTATTTTCTCCATTCTATTTCCAAGATTTTGGATCATCTTACTATCATTACTCTGAATTCTTTTTCAGGTAGACTGCCTATTTCCTCTTCATTTGTTTGGTCTTGTGGGTTTTTACGTTGCTCCTTCATCTGCTCTGTATTTCTCTGTCTTCTCATTTTGCTTAACTTACTGCACTTGAGGTCTCCTTTTTGCGGGCTGCAGGTTCGTAGTTCACATTATTTTTGGTGTCTGCCCCCAGTGGCTAAGGTTGGTTCAGTGAGTTGTGTAGGCTTCCTGGTGGAGGGGACTGGTACCTGTGTTCTGGTGGATGAGGCTGGATCTTGTCTTTCTGGTGCACAGGACTGTGTTCTGTGGTGTGTTTTGGGGTGTCTGTGACCTTATTATGATTTTAGGCAGCCTCTCTTCCAATGTGTGGGATTGTGTTCCTGTCTGGCTAGTTGTTTGGCATGGGGTGTCCAGCACTGTAGCTTGCTGGTCATTGAGTGGAGCTGGATCTTAGCATTGAGATGGAGATCTCTGGGTTACCTTTTGCCATTTGATATTTCGCCATTTGGTCTCTGGTAGACCAATGTCCTGAACTCGGCTCTCCCACATTAAAAGCTTGTGCCTGAGAGCCAGCCAGAGCACCAAGACCCTATCAGCCACAAGTCTCAGAAGAAAAAGGAGAGGAAAAAAAAAAAAAAAAGAAAGAAAGAAATTAAATAAAATAAAGTTATTAAAATAAAAAATATATTATTAAAATTTTAAAAATAAAAAAGTAATAAAAAAGAAAGAAAGAAAGAAGAGAGCAACCAAACCAATATATAAATCCACCAATGATAACAAGTGCTAAAAAGTATACTGAAAAAAAAAAAAAACCTGACAGACAGAACCCTAGGACAAATGGTAAAAGCAAAGCTATACAGACAAAATCACACAAAGAAGCATACACATTTTGCTATACAGACAAAATCACACAAAGAAACATACACACTCACAAAATGAGAAAAAGGAAATATATATATAAAGGAAGAGAGCAACCAAATAAATAAACAAATTACCAATGATAATAAGCTCTAAATACTAAACTAAGATAAACATGAAACCAGAAACAAATTAGATGCAAAAAACAAACCCCAAGTCTACAGTTGCTCCCAAAGTCCACCACCTCAATTTTGGGATGATTCATTGTCCATTCAGGTACTCCACAGATGCAGGTACATCAAGCTGATTGTGGAGTTGATTGAGTTGATTGTGCTGCTCCTGAGGCTGCTGGGAGAGATTTCCCTTTACCTTCTTTGTTTGCTCAGCTCCTGGTCTTCAGCTTTGGATTTGGCCCCGCCTCTGTGTGTAGGTCACCTGAGAATGTCTGTTCCCCACCTTTTGGGAAGTCTGAGGTCTTCTGCCAGCATCAGTGGGTGTTCTGTAGGAGTTGTTCCACATGTAGATGTATTTTTGATGTATCTGTGGGGAGGAAGATGATCTCCACGTCTTACTCCTCCACCATCTTGAAGGTCTCCCCCATGGTGAAGTTCTGATACAGATATTCATTCCCTCCTTAAAAAGAAGGCAATAACTCTTAACCAGAAAGACCAAGAGAAGGGCTGCTATTTTATTCTCCATACAATTCTCTTTTTTGTCTTAATTCTCTTTGCCCTGGGATTTAGCTTCCTCACATCAGGATAATTTGTAGGACTATAGACTCTCTCAATTCTCAAAGTTTCAAATATCAAGTTTTTACCTACTTATTTCTGAGGATGATTCCTTCCCATACCTGTTCTTGCTATGAGGCTAGGTCCTTGCTTTGTTTGTCAAAATGGACTCTAAAATCAGACCTCAATTGGAAATGTAGCTCTATCACTTACCGCTGTGGGTTCAACCGTTTTGGACTTCAATATCCTCCTCTGTTCAATGCAGATACTAGCAAAGGTAGTAACCTACCTCCTATGTTACTGTAATAAGTTTTAAAAAATAATGTATCCAAAAGACTAAGTGCCAGGATGCATGTTGTAAGCATTCAATGCATTTAACTTGCTGTTCCTATTATTAACATCAGCATTATTAATAATTCCTTGAATCAGTACTTGGCCAATTATCAATTATTCTGGACTTTCTCTTCCTGCCTAGTGTCTGTATTAGTCAGGGTTCTCCAGAGAAAGAGAACCCACAGAGGAATAGATAGATAGGTAGATAGGTAGATAGATAGATAGATAGATATAATTTATGTGCATATATATATATATGAGTTATTATAAGGAATTGGCTTATGTGATTATGGAGGCTTAAATCTACAAGCTGGAGATCCAGGAAAGTCAGTGGTATAATTTGAAGGCCTGAGAACTGATGGTATAGATTCCAGTTTGGGCCTGAAGGCCTGAGAAACAGGAATTCTGAGGGCAAGAGAAGATCAATATCCCAGCTCAACAGTCAGGCAATGAATAAATTCAAACTTCCTCTGTCTTTTTGTTCCATTCAGAATCTCAGTGGATTGAATGATGCTCTCCTATGTTGGGGAGGGTGATCTGCTTTACTCAGTTAACCAATTCAAATGCTTATCTTTTCTGGAAACACCCTCACAGACATACCCAGAAATAATGTGTAATCAGATACCTGGGCATCCCATGGCCGGTTAAGTTGATGCATTAAACTAACCATCACAGTGTCCAAACTGAAACAGGTAACCTTGTAGGCAGAAAAATGAACACAGTGATAATTCCTGTCCTCAAGGTCTTTCCAAGTAGCACTTAGACATTAGAATTGAACCTCTTGGGACCCACTCTGTGGGCTGCACCCACATGTGGGTCCCATGGAGCACCCCACTTCATCCATCTCAACAACTTGGCAAGACAGGTGGAGCTGGCCCTTCCACCCTGACTTCACCTGAGCATGGGGTCACTCAGGGTGGTAAGTCACCACCTCATGTCACATAGTTCATAAGCTGTGTGTGAGCATCCAAACCCTCTCATTTTCTCCAAGTCTAGTGCTTTCTTAGCTGTAATTTATTGCCTCCTGTGTCTTTGGTGATAATCCCTGGTGCAGCCATTAAACAAAAAGCCTTATGCGGTTTTAAGTATTGAAATATTTCTCAAAATGTCCTTACTAAGGACAAAATAATTTATTCAGAAAATGAAATCAGATTTTTTTCCTGTCTGTTGTTTTATAAGTGATGCAATCAAGACCAAACTTGCTGTCTCCTAGAACATTAAGACTCTGGCACTGTTCTCTCAGACCCTCTGAAACCTCGTAAAGATTGGAGGACATTTGAAGAAAACACAAGTCTCAGAGCATGGGGATAGAGAGGCCCTTAGGAATCCTGCCCCAGATATTGACTTTAACAATAGTCCTTTAAGAAGAATATCCAACTGACAAAATAGCCTTTCTTTCTTCAGATGCCTCTTTTGAAACCTATTTTGATCCAGAAAATTTATTTTGGATGATCAGAGAGTTTTTGAGTGGGAGGAGAATTGAGAGGTCAATCGGAAGAACCCTATTTTGTTGTCAGTGGTAAAGCTACGTGACATGCCCCATGTCACACCAAAAGGAAGTAGAATTTCACTGACGGGACCTAGATCTCTTGATTCTTAGTTCAGTGTCCCCTCTTCTGTGAGCCTTTCACCATAAGTCCCTGGTTATGTTTTTCACACTAGCTACAGATGACCTTCCCAAAGAGCTATGAGCCCAGGGCATTAAATACACAGCATGCAGAAGTCAGCTCAATTTTAAACCCATCCCTCTGGCCAGCCAAGTCCTAGCCTTGTTTAAGACCTGAGTTCTAGATTCCATTCTAATTCCCTTACTTTTCTCCTCTGTTATGTGACTTCATTTCTTTCCCTCTAAGTGGGCTTGATAAAGTTTGCCTTTATCTGCACTCAGGAAATTATTTAATACAATATAAGGTCACTTGTGTGAAAGGGTATGTGACATATGGTAGTGATTACCTGGTGAGGGAACAAAGCCCAGTGAGGGAACAGAAAAGCATATTTTCTGTTGCCAACGAGCAGCACCGAGGAAAGCAAATAATCTGTGTGTAATGCTGTCAGTAAGCTCGAGGCACAGGCTAGTGGAAATCCCAGAAGGGAGTCTGTGAGCGATGGAGACAGAGCTAATGAAAGGAAATAAAGAAATGAACTTTGAAGAGTGCCTAGTCACTTCCTGTGGCTTTGTGATTAGGGCTCAGACACCCAGCCAGACGAACCCGGGTTGAAATCCAGTCTCCAAACCTTGTGAACGTTTGATGTTTGTCACATTTTATAACCTCTTTGAGCCTTAGTTTATTTGCAACAAAAAAAGCAAGGAATCATAATAATATGTACTTTGCTGAGTTATTGTGGAGGTTGTAAACAGTGTCTGACTTTGGGCATGAAAGCTTAAAAAGTATTAGCTGCTGCTGCTGTTGTTGTTGTTATTATTATTATTACATCACTAGCACTTTTATCATCATCATCCCGGCTTAAGGTATCATGGTTTATCCTACCTGGAAAGGACCAGTAGATTATCTCAACTTTATATGCAAACTATTTATATTTTATTGTATATGTGTTTGTGGACATGGTTATACAATCTTTTTATCCAAACTCACAGGTCACATACACTTTGGAATTCAGAATTTGGAATTTGGGGATTTTAGATAAATTATACAGACAATATAGCATATGCTACATAACAATCCCAGAAAATTCTAGAGAAGCACCCCATAATCAATCAGATTTTCACTTTCATGTCAGGTGTTCCCAAGAACACCTCTAGGACTGGCAATTTGCTAGTAAGATTCACAGAACTCAGCATATAGTTGTGCTCATGGCTATAATTTATTACAACAAAAGGACACAAAGCACAATCAGCAATGATAAAAGGCTCAAGAGGCAAAGTCCAGAGGAAACCAGGCATAAGCCTCCAAGAGTCTTCTCCCAGAAGAGACACACAGGATGTGCTTAATTTCTCCAGTTACAAATTGTGACAACACATGTGAAATGTTGTCTGCCACAGAAGCTCATTCGAGATTCAGTGACCAGAGTTTTTACTGGGGACTCGACACATAAACACCCTCTGCCTAGTACATACCAAAATTCAAGACTCCTGGAAGAAAAAGACAGGTTTTTGGCATACACCACATGGTTTCTATGAATGGTTTAGCACAGTGAGTCACTCGTATGTGATGGAATGGAAGTAACCCCCTGAATCCAAGTTCCCAGGAAAGGCGGGAACCTTGCATGCAGGCCTTTCTAAGGAGAGCAGTCTCAGGCCTGCCATGTTAACTCTTTCCACACAACTTTCTGTGGCAAAATGTATGAATAATTACACTAACAGTGATAAAGGCCATAATTAGCCTCATGTAACTTCAGGTCAGGCTTTTCCACCAAATCAACTCAGATTAGGTCAGATATTGCTATAAAATGTATTGTGAAAATCTTCTGGTTTGAAGAGCTTCTTGGGTTTTGTAATTATAGATAAGTGATTACAGTTCTATTTTTTTTTCTCTCTCCCCACCCCATTCTTCCTTTTTTCCTTTTTCCTTCCCTCTCTCCCTCCCTTCTTCCTTCTTATCTTTACCTTTGTTCAGTTTTATTATTAAGTAAAATGTATAAAAATAGCACAAAAGGCAGGAGGCTAGAAATGGAAGTGTGTTATTATAAGTTTTATACTACATATAAAATGGTGTGGCATCACTTGAAGGTAGACTGTGATAGGTTCAAGACAAACCCTAAAGCGATGACTGAAATAACAAAACATAGTACAGCTAATGACCCAAAAGGAGACAAAATGGAATCACAATATATTCAATTAATCCCAGAGAAGGTAGAAAAAGAGAGAAAGGGAACAATGAACAGATGGGACAAATAGAAAACCAACAGCAAGATAATAGATTTAAGTCTAATTATATCTATAATCACAGTCAATGTAAATAGCCCAAACATTACAATTAAAAAGCAAAATGTTAGATTGGATAAAAAAGCAAGATCCATCTATATGCTGTCTAAGAGAAGTGAACTTTATAAAGGATGCAAATAGTTTAGAAATAAAATAATGGAAAAGATAAACTACACACGCACTAAAAAAACATGGAGTGGGTATATTAATATCCTACAAAGTAAATTTCAAAGAATATTAGTAGCAATAAATAAGGTAACTTTGTAATGATAAAAATGTCAATCAAGAGGACAAAAAATATGAAATGTTTATGTATCTAACTAAGCTTAAAAATTCAGAGAATTCTCTGGCGTTCCAGTGGTTAGGACTCTGCCCTTCTACTGCCAAGGGCCCGGGTTCAGGGAACTAAGATCCTGCAAGCCGCGTGGTGCAACCCAAAATTAAGTGCATAAATAAAGTAAAATTCACGAGGTAAAATCTACTGAAATTGCAGACAAAGAGACAAATTTTAAAATATAGTCAAGAGATTTTTATATGTCTTCCTCAATAATTGATAGAATAAGCAGGCACAAAATCAACAAGGATGTAAAAAAGTTGAACAAAATTATCGACAAACTTGACTTATGTAGAATTGCTGTAAAAGCAATTCAGTGGAGAAAGGAAAGTCTGAAAAAACTGGATATACGTATGTGAAATTAAAAACAAAAAAATAGCTTTGGTTCATAATACATACTAAAAAACTGAGACAAAATTAATCATGGATCTAAATGTAAAACCTAAAACTATGAAACTTTGAGAAGAAAACATAGGAGAAAGTCTTTGTGACCTAGGATTAGGCAAATACAGTTTTTTTAGATACATCAAAGCATGATTATAAGTAAATGATTTTTAAATTGACTTCATCAAAGTTTTGAAATGTCTGCTCTGTTGGGTGAATAAAAATAAAAGCCACAGACTGGGAGGATATTTGTAAAGCCTAGATCTGATAAAGCACTTGAATCCAGAATACATGTACATAAAGAATTCTCAAAACCCAACAATAACAAACAACACAATTTTGTAAGTGGGCAAAAAATTTCTCAAACACTTTATCATGGTAGATATATGAATGGACAATTAATACATGCAAACATGCTAAATATCACAAATCATTAAGACTATGCAAATTAAAACCACTGCATATCTACTGGAATGGCTAAAATTTAAAACCATACCAAGTGCTGGCAAGTAGTTGGAGAAATTGGAGTGCTCATATACTGCCATTGGGAATGTAAAATGGTACATCCACTTTGGAAAATAATTGGCAACTACTTTAAAAATTAAACATACAGGTACCATACGAGCCATTCATTCTACTCCTAGTTATTTGCTCAAGAGAAAAGAAAGCCTATATTCTTTCAAATATTTGTACACAAATATTCATAGCAGCTTTATTTGTAATTGCTGTAAGTTGGAAAGAACTCAAATGTCCATCACCAAATAATTGAATAAACAAAGCATAGTGTATCCATACCATGGAAACAACTCAGCAATAATAGATTAGCCATTGGTGTACACTTCAACCTGGATGAATCTTGCAGTAATAATACTGAGTGAAAGAAGCCAGATAAAAATTCTGTATGACTCCATTTACATAAACTCTAAGAAATGCAAATTAATCTATAGTTATAGAAAGCTAGGAAGGGATTGCAAAGGGGCACATGGAAACTTTTGAGGGTGATTGATATGTTCACTGCCTTGATTGTGGTGATGGCTTTATGGATGTATAAATAAATGAAAATTTATTAAATTCTACACCTTAATATATATACTTAATAGTATGTATTACAGGTCAACCATACCTCAATTTTTTCAAGTAAGAGTTACAACAAATACTAGTGTAGTATCCTTTTCTAATAATGACACATTTAATACAGTTGAACAAAATTGATTTTAAAGTTTACAATGTCCTGAGAAAGAGTGCTTTGACAATTCCTTCTAAGTTAGTCTCTCTAACTGAAATGGAATTCAACCAGTAAGTAGACTCACTAAACATTTTTTTTTTTTAAGATTTAGTTAAATGGTTCTATCTGGTCAAGTCTTCCTACTCTCCAATTAAAACAGCAAACACAACAAAAGCCCATCCATAGATACTACTGGGATTTGTGTTCCGTAGTTAAATTGTAATCCCTGGCAACAAATCCTTGTCATTTGCAAATCCTTGTTCTCCTCCCTCCCCTGAGCTTCAGCCTGTGAGAAGTGGAAGTAGGAGACAACAGGCTAATGCCAAACTTTATTTATTCAAGTATATGCCTTTAATATGGGGCATTCACTCTCCTTTCGTATTTGTCCTAAGTGGAAGTAGGCATAGCCTATTTTAACCCACCCATAAAATAAGCAAATAAAAATATATGTTTGGGCTTCCCTGGTGGCGCAGTGGTTGAGAGTCCACCTGCCAATGCAGGGGACACGGGTTTGTGCCCCGGTCCGGGAGGATCCCATATGCCGCGGAGCTGCTAGGCCTGTGAGCCATGGCCGCTGAGCCTGCGCGTCCGGAGCCTGTGCTCCGCAACGGGAGAGGCCACAACAGTGAGAGGCCCTTGTACCGCCAAAAAAATATATATATATATATATATATATATATATATATATATATATGTTTACTTCTCTTTGTTCCTTATCCCCTCTCAAACACACCTAAAAATAAAAGAGCTCTGTTTTACATGAAAAGACCCATGCATGCAGAGATTTATTTCCTTAAAATCTGGCATCTCTATAAAGAAAACTGCCTATGTATAGCCATATAAGAAAAAAAGGTAAGCCTTAAAAAGAAAGAGATTATTTTTAGTCCATTGTACGTGTATTTTAGAAAATACCTTTGCCGTATGAATTCATGGAGGAGGGTCTGTCTGAGATGTGATCCTTTTATTCTTGAAAAGAGGGCAACAGAAACTTCTAGAAAACCTATCAAAACCCACAGGATGAGTCCAGAAGGACTGGGAGAGGCTGAGTCTGAGACACAGCTGGGTCTCTTTCATTTTGAAACTTACCTAGGCCTTTTATGTCATTGTGATGGGGCTGTGCCTTTGCATAAGAAATGTCCTCACACTTTACAGGGCTTGCCATAGGAGGGGTGAAGCATGACTTAGCAGAGCTTCTTTGCAGATTACTGGAAGCCTGTGTTCCTCCTGCTCTGGGTTGTGCAAGGATAAACCCAGCACCACTTAACAAGGCTGGTGATTTTTCTTGTCCTTTACTGTTTGGAGAAGGATACTGACAGTAGAGCATGCCAGGTCGTTGACTCATGTACAGTGGAAACTGCCAGAGTGCAGAGCAGAGAATCATACCCACCTCCTAAACTTCATGCTCTTCATACTAGTGATGAAGTACGCAAACAAGATCCAAAATTCTTCTTAAAAATTCTGAGAAATTACAATATGATAAAGGTTAACAACACCAGTGATTCATTTGGATATTATGCACCCTACATTGTACAACTCCTGATAAGATGTGACAATAAAGGTACTTCACCTAGTTGATACTTGTACCAAAAACAAACAAACAACAACAAAAACAGCTAGACCCCAGTCTAATCAAAAGAAAAAAAAAAAGACCAACCCAGATTGGAGGACATTCTAAGTACACCTGGCCAGTACTCCTCAAGGTTGTCAAGGTCAAAACCAGGAAACTGTCACAGATCAGAGGAGACTGGGAGAGGTGACAGCTAAATGTAGTGTGGTACCCTGGACTAGATCCTGGAACAGAAACAGCCCATTTATGGAAAAATTGATGAAATTTAAACTCTGGAGTTTAGCTGATAGTAAATACCAATGTCAGTTCTTTAACTGTGACAAATATATCATGGTGTTTTATGACATTACCAATGAGGGAACCAGGATGAAGGGTGTTCAGGAACTCTGTACTATCTTTGCAACTTTTCTGTTAATGTAAAATTACCCTAAAACAGAAAGGTTATTAGAAAAGCTCAAAAATTATTCTGAAAAAGGATGTTTGTATCTTGTTGAAACAAGTATCTAAAAAGAAAATTTATAGTTGACAAGGATGATGGGTAAATAAATGAAATAGGTAAACTTATCTAAGCATACGATGTTCTTAAATCTTGGCCTTTTTTGCTCTAAATTTCATTGTTGGCTTCCAGAAAAAAAAGTTGGAAAGTCAGGTGAAACTAACAAGTCATTTGTATTAAAAAAAAGAAAGTCTTTAGAAAAGTGTAACTTCCCAAATCTATGGGACATAAAGAGCTACACAAGGGAAAATGTAACACTGGATATTTTTTTTTGTGCCCCCACCTTGTGCAAACACATATACAATGTAACACACAGCATATAATTACTGTTCATTCAACTGTCCCGTCGATTACACCTTGATTTCCTTGTGAAGCAGTAGTCTATAAGCTGAAAAGTAGTCTTTAGAATCATCAGATATAGTATAAATAAATCTCAGCTTTCCAATTTACTAGCAGTGGCTCTAAACATTTCTCTAAGCTGTGCTTTAATCAAATTAGGTACTGCTAATCTTCCAAAGTTCCTGGGAGCATTTCACAGGTACTCAATAAATGTTACTATCTTTTTTCATTAAGGTGCAGAGAAAAAGGTGTTTCCATGGAAAACTATGCATTGCCTAGAGCAAATCCTTCCAGATAATCTGATTTTAGCCTCTCATTGCCCTTGAACTACTTTATAACTTGATTATTTTTAGATAATTCACAGCAATGCAAAATAATCCTTCTGTATAGTTATGCAAATTAAATGTCTTGTGGAGGGACCACTCTCCTCTCCACCTTTGGAAAAGGTGATTTTGCATCCATTGGCAAATTCATTTCAAGATTCTTTTACTCCATTGTTGGAGGAGGTCATTGAGAGGATGTGACCGCAAGTTGACCCTTGAGCTGGACCTGGGCAAAAAGAGGCTCCTCATACCTTCCCAGTTTTTGGAATGTACACTCTGTCCACCGTTCCCACAGTGGGAAACATTTTCAAGGATGTAGCCTTGAGAGAATAAGGTGTTACTGAGACCATCTGAATCCCATTAAGTTCTCTATATAAACTTTTAAAATTCTGGCAGGCAGGTAAGGAGATACTATACTTGTTCTGTAGTCTCCCAAGACAAGCCTTCGGTGTAACTTCTCTTGCTTATTAAAACTACTAGCTACCGGGCCTCCTTGGTGGCGTAGTGGTTGAGAGTCCGCCTGCCGATGCAGGGGACACGGGTTTGTGCCCTGGTCTGGGAAGATCCCACGTGCCGCGGAGTGGCTGGGCCCGTGAACCATGGCCGCTGAGCCTGCGCGTCCGGAGCCTGTGCTTCGCAACGGGAGAGGCCACAACAGTGAGAGGCCCGCGTACCGGGAAAAAAAAAACAAACAAAAAAAACTGCTAGCTACCAATCTGGTGTAGTCTGCCTCATTCTTCCATCGCTCCCTGCCCTCCGTATATGGGGTCCAGTTTGCAAACCAACACCCATATACATTGTTTTGTTTTGTTTTCCTCTTTGAACTGGTTGTAACATTTTAGCAGGTTTCTCTAATAAGGGTTTAAATAAAATCTCTGAACACATGTTCACTTGACATCTGTATAGGAGTCACAATTTTACCATTTGGGGAAAATTATCCTTTAATAAAGATGTGCATATGATTTTACTCATCTTTGCATTCTCAATGCCTATCCTGATTTAAGATGCGTAGTAAATGTTCATCAAATAGAATTGACACTGCATTTCAAAAATGCAAGAAGGGGCTTCCCTGGTGGTGCAGTGGTTGAGAGTCCGCCTACCGATGCAGGGGACACGGGTTCGTGCCCCGGTCCGGGAAGATCCCACATGCCGCTGAGAGGCTGGGCCCGTGAGCCATGGCCGCTGAGCCTGCGCGTCCGGAGCCTGTGCTCCGCAACAGGAGAGGCCGCAACAGTGAGGGGCCCGCCTACCACAAAAAAAAAAAAAAAAAAAAAAAAATGCGAGGAAGAAATCTTGCAAGCTGAGATGAAATTCAACAAAGACATTGGGCTGCCTACTGAAGGTCTTCATAGAGCTGTAAAGAAGGATGAAAGTTCCAACGTAAGGTCAGCAGTATTTTCCTGTGGGAGGCAGCTGTGGCCTTATCCATTAAAAGCCAGAACCCAGCCAGTCTTTGCTTAGGAGGAAATGTAGCTACTTTGTGGCTACAGAGCCAGAAGCAATCATTACCATTTAAAGGATGCTGAGAGGGCTGTAGCGGAGGTAGTTTACCATTAGCAATAGTAATCCTTAATGCATACCTGTTAACTGTCCAAACAGTCAAGGAGCTCATGCTGTCCCCAAAGGCCTATGTGAAGCATTATCCAAAGGTAATGCTTAAAACCTGGGCTTCCCTGGTGTCGCAGTGGTTGAGAGTCCGCCTGCCGATGCAGGGGACACGGGTTCATGCCCTGGTCTGGGAAGATCCCACATGCCGCGGAGCGGCTAGGCCCGTGAGCCATGGCCGCTGAGCCTGCGCGTCCGGAGCCTGTGCTCTGCAACGGGAGAGGCCACAACAGTGAGAGGCCCGCGTACCGCAAAAAAAAAACCCAAAAAACAAAAAACAAAGGTTTTAGGTTCAGGCTGGACTAGGTTCAAACTCCTGCATATATTGCCTACATGATCATGGGACCGGGAGAGCAATTTGCATGAAAACCTGGGTCTAGCACACAATATCACTCAATAAAAGTAACTCACATCACAATTACTGGAGAACTGAGCTAAAGTTGTAATCAAAAATCCCAAGGAAATTCAAAAGAGAAGACAGGATGGAGTATAGTTATTTCATTTGTGATAACATTCTAAAATTGCCTTCATTAATCACCATAATAGTTTAATGATCATTCAGCCCCCTGCCCTCACTTACTACTGGAAAGCTGAAGCTGCTGGGAGTTGCTAAGGGGCTTTCCCAAACTGGCATGTTAAAAGCATATCAGACTTGGTTTTAGAACTTAGACTCCCACCCTCCAGACTCAGAACTCTTTCTGAAATCTTGCACCAACTCCATGTCCCAGCTGGATGGCATCAGGGCAGCTTTCTGCTTCAAACAGCCCATCAGAGCACTTTAAAGAAAAATATTAAAAAGCATGATGCAACTTTGAGTTTAGGAGGACCTGGGTGTCATTAGCAGTGCACCTGAGACCAGCATTCTGAACCTGAGGTCCCTAAAATTTTGCACAAGGTCTCTGACTTTAATGGCTTCAGCTAGTTGACTTCTTGGCTCCTTGTCAATTAGCTCAACTGTTTTTTAATAAAATTTATTAACTAAGCAATGATACTGGATCATCATGTTCAATAAAACTGGGGGGTATGCTTACCCATTCATTATATGATTAAGACTGTAATTTTTCACAAAATTATAGAAATTAAAAATCTGACATTTATATACTTGTTAGCTCACAAAAGACCTTCCTTGGATAGAGGAGCAAAAGAACTAGTCACCTTTTCTTTTCTTCTTTTAGTCTTGCAATTAAGTGTGTGTGTGTGTGTGTGTGCACGCTTCTCTGTTCAGCATTACGGTAGGTATTTGGGGAATAAAACGGAAAGGAACAACATCTAATCGCTAGGAACTAAGAACCTAATAAATGAACATATATGTCCACAGAAAGGCTTATTCAAACAAGTTCATGGAAACTTTTCTCAGAAAAGCCTCAATCTGGAGACAGTCAGATATCCACTGATAGAATGGATAAACGTGTGATGTATTTGTGCAATAGAATATTACTCAGCAACAAAAGGACTAACTACTGATACACATGGCAGAGTGCATGAAATATCGTAAAGCAGGAGTGAAAAAAGACCTCTACACAAAAGAGTACAAATGTATCATCCCACTTATTTGATGTTCTAGACTGGGGGTCCCCAACCCCCGGGCCCCTGACTGGTACTGGTCCGCAGCCTGTTAGGAACCAGGCTGCACAGCAGGAGGTGAGCGGCAGGTGAGCCAGCGAAGCTTCATCTGCAGCTCCCCATCGCTCGTATTACCGCCTGAACCATCCCCCCTTCACCCCTGTTGGAGGAAAAATTGTCTTCCATGAAACCAGTCCCTGGTGCCAACAAGGTTGGGGACTGCTGTATCTAGACAATAGGCAAAATGAATTGGTGATGAACAAAACAGTAGAGCCAAGGCAGCCTGTCTGTGCATGCTTGTGTGTGTGTGTATGTGTAAGCATATGTGTTTGTGTATGCATGTGTGTGTGGAGAGGGAAGTACTGACTGGGGAGGGACATGAAGTAATTTTGGAGGGTGAAGGAGATGTCCTATATCTTGGTTGCAGAGATGTACTTATTAATCAAAACTCAGGAAATGTACTCTTACTACTTATACACTTGAATGTATATTAGATTTATATCAAAAGAAAAAATTCTAGTCAAAGTAAAAAGAACTCTAGTTAAAAGTATACATGTGGGGCAATGTGTAAGGATGTCTGCAGTTTATTTTGAAATGTGTCCAAAATTAAACAGATTGGTCTATGGGCAGAGAGATACAGTTGTATAGATGTGTAACAAAATGTGTAGTGGAATCTAGGTGGTAGATACACAGGTTTTCATGGTAAGTCTTACAGGTATGTTGTATGTTTGAAATTTTTCATAATAAAATGTTGAAAAAAAACAATGAATTTGAGGAAAAAAAGAATTACACAGAATGAGCTTTATCATCTTCATCATCATGAAAATATCCAATTATTCAATTTATTGAGAATCTGCTTTGGCTCTGATATATTCAAAATATTTATTACCTTTACACTAGTCTGATGTAGATAGTAATTCCAACACACATAAGGGAAATTAATTTGCTCAAAGTCACTAGCTGATAAGTAGCTGAACTTGAGCTTATATTTTATACCAGTATTTTCTATTTGTTATTTGCTTAATATTGTTTTTGTTCTATTTTGCTTATGTATATTGCATAAGTCTATTGTTTATGACCACAGTGGGTCAAAAGAACAAGTAAGATAGAGTACAAGGTTCTAGACTCAAATTTGAAATTTTGTCATTCAGATTATAGGAAACACTGGGTAAACAGAAAATGGAATGATCAACATGAGTAATAATTCCATGGAAATATACGGATAAACCAGGAGAAAGAGCTAATTTGGAATGAAAATGTGCATGACTGATATTAAGTTGCAAATGGCTTTAGAAGTGGTGAAGTCCAATTGTGTAACAGAAGCCACTGGACTCGATTTGGGAAGGAAAGGAACACTGTCAGCCAAAGACAGCTTGAATGTACTGGAATTACTCATTTGAGTACAGTAATAGAGAACCTGTCACTTCTTTAGAAAACTTTTGATGATATATTTCCACCTTTGTTTGGCTTACAAATGAAAGACGCATAAGAGTGCTTTGGATCATGAGTCATATCTTTGATTATCTGCCAGTTACCTTGAAAGGCAAAGTCGCTCATTGACTTCACACTTGGTGGTCAAATTACTTTAGGTTAAATTAATCTAGAATGCAATGAGAACTTGTCCAATTGTCTTGAGAAAAAATCAGCATGTTCTTGGTATATTTCAAAGAGAATAAGAAGCAGGGTCCTGACCTAGAAGTTTTGCTAGGTGTCACTGGGACCTGGAAATTTGCCCGGTTGACATTGAAAAGATTGGCCAATATTCAGAGTGGCAAGCCTTGAGTGAAGTCTGAAATAAATTTTGAAAAAAAGAACCCTAGTTAAAAGTAAAGATACTATTTAGTAACTGAGGCAAAGATTGATAAGATTTGAGCACTAGACTCATAAAGGCTTACATTTAAAGAGAGACTATTTCCCATGATGAGACTGTAGAGGCTAAGTTGTTGCTTCCTTGCTTTTGGCTGAAATTGGATCAACTCAGTGAATCAACACTGATGTCATGGCTATCTGCTCTCTGACTGGATGCTGATGGACCCTCAGACTTAAGAAGCTCAACAAACCCTACATAGATTGTTCATCAGACATTTACAAGAGGGCTGGACCCACTTATCAGAGCAATCAGTAAGATATTCATTGTAACCAAATTGAAAATAATAATAGTAACACAGTAAACTTTGGGGTGAAAGTACTAAGAACTTTGATCTGGTCCAATTTCTTCAAACATTTGACTGATCAAAAAAATGACACTATAATTTGATGAAGAGTTATCAACTCAGATATTCTGACTCCTAGTGTCAGATTTTTAAAATTTTAGTCCAGTTTCTGGAATTATTCTCAGAGCTTTCTGGGAGGCTGTTCTCAGGTTATAATCCTCAGTTTGTCTTGAATAAAATTTTCCATAAAAAATGTTTAGTCAAGTTTCTTCTCTTGTATAGAATAAATATCATACAGGTCACTGAGAGGTTATATGTTTGAGATCAAATCAAGTTTCTATAGGACTGGACTTCAGCTTCTGGCCACGATGGAATAAAGGAAACTAGATTTGCTCTCCTATACCTGGAAAGAAAAAAAACCCCAAATATATGAAACAACGTTTTTCAGGCATTGGACAACAAACAGCACAGTACCATGATCCCTGAGGAAAAGGATATAAATGAGGTAAACTCTATTATTGTCCCCGCTTACTGTCTGGAGAGTTTCCAGGTCACAGCCCAGGGATGGGAGATCAAGCAGAGCCCTGGAGCTTCTCTGATTTAAAGAGAAATTAGGAAGGCCAAGGTGGCCATCATTTACAGGGGGAATTTACAGAGGAAAGATCTATAGGGAAAGAGAAAAAGAGAAAGACAGGAGAGACACCGGGGATCTACCAAGGATTCCCTTCAAGCATTTGGCCAAACACTGATTAGCTCATGTGCATAAGGAAACTGCCAAGAACAGGAAAGAACCACCAGAAGGCGTAGGTGGAGCAACCCTTGCAGCTAATACAGGGCCAGGAATAGTCAAGTTCCCCTAAGACAGTAAGGAAAGTTGTCCTAACACATGGGCTAGAATCCTCAGAGAGGATAACTCTAGACTAGAGACTGTTCTGGATCCATCCAACAAAGCTTGAAAAAAACCCTCAAGGGAATAAACGTATTTCTAAGTAACTCATCTGCATTTCAGAAAAAAGTCCCCAGATATTCAAAGGAATAATATTTAAAAAATTCAGCACTCAACAACATAAAATTCATACTGCATGACATTGAATCAAGATTTATTAGGCATGCAGAGAAGCCCAGGAAAAAAACCCCACAACAGATAGGAAAATTAATCAATATGAAAAAAAAAAACAGAAATGAAACAGAAGATAAGGATTAGTAGATAAGTAGGATAAAACAGTATTATTAATATATGCTCTACATTCAACAAAATAGCAGAAAGCATGAGAATAAGAAACATAAAAGGCATACAAAAGACAAAAATACAAATTCTCAAGATGAAAAATAAAATGTCTGTGATGAAAAATACATTGGATAGAATTTACAGCAGATAAGACAATTGCAGGAAGAAAAGTTAATTAGCCTGACCATATAGAAATGGAAACTATCCAAAATGAAACATACAGAGAATAGAAGCCTAAAGAAGAAAGAAATGAACAGATCATTTGTGAGCTGTGGGAGAATGTTAAGTGGCCTCACATGAATGGAATGGGTGTTCAAAAAAAAAATAGGGTCATAAAAATGTTTTAAGAAATAATGACTGAAAAATTTTCATCATATCCAAATTTGATGACAACTATAACTTTCAAGTTGAAGAATCTCAACAAACCCTAGATAGATTATTCATCAGACACTTACTGTGTATTTGTTGTGCTAATTAGGCATGATAGGCAGCCTCTGAATTTATAAACTTGGCTTCCTGGTGTTCATGCCCTTGTGTAATCTCCTCCTACATATGTGATGAACTTTTGTATCTAATGTAGAGAGCGTGGCAGAAGTGATGAGATGTCATTTCCAAGTCTAGGTTATAAAACGATGATGGTTTCCATCTTGGTCTGTTTCTTTCTCTCTTTGATTACCAGTTGCCATGACAGGGGGACACACAGCTACCAGGGAGTAGCTCATATGGTGAGGGATTATGGTCTGCCCACAACCATATGAGTGAGTTTTGAAGGAAATTCTCCAGCCTCATTTCAGCCTTGAGGGGACTACATCCCTGGCAGACAGCTTGACTGCAGCCTCATGAGAGATCCTGAACCAGAAACACCTATCCAAGCCTCATCAGGATTCCTGTCCTATAGAAACTCTGTAATAATAAATGTCTTTTGCTTTCAGCCACTGTGTTTTGGGGTAATTTGTTACACATCGATAGATAACTAATACATTGGGTATATATATGAATTGGAAATAAAAACTTATATTCTATAGATTATCCTCACACAAAGTAGATATTCCAGAAATATCTGTGAAACAAATGAATGTTTGAAAGATAAGACAGGTACCCAAAATAACTATTTTATAAAGATAGAGGCAATCGTTGTTTTTCTTTTTTTATATAAATTTATTTTATTTATTTATTTTTGGCTGTTGGATCTTCGTTGCTGTGCACGGGCTTTCTCTAGTTGTGGTGAGCAGGGGCTACTCATTGTGGTGTGCGGGCTTCTCATTGCAGTGGCTTCTCTTGTTGTGGAACACGGGTTCTAGGTGTGTGGGCTTCAGTAGTTGTGGTGCACGGGCTTAGTTGCTCCGCGGCATATGGGATCTTCCTGGACCAGGTCTCGAACCCGTGTCCCCTGCATTAGCATGTGGATTCTTAACCACTGCACCACCAGGGAAGCCCCGAGGCAGTTGTTCTTGATTGAAGCATTATAAGATTGATAAGGATATTGCTATGCGAGTTCTCGGGAGACAGGGATTGCTTTGGGTTGAGAAATGAGGGGATTCTTTACAGAGGAGATAATATTTTATGTGAGCTTTGAGGAGGATAGAATTTGGCCACAAGGAGTCTAGAGACCCAGAGGAAAAGAATCAGTCAGGTAATAGGAGAGATGGGGAATCAAGGGGTCTGTATAGAAAACCATGAGCAGAATGTTGTGTGAGAAAATGAGAAAAAGACATCGATGGAAAAAAAGATGCTTTTTTGTACACAGATAATTGTAACTTCCATCTTGGGCTCATGTTATAAAGATACTGCATGTTAACAAAAAACATTAATTCTTTCAAAGAACTCTTTTTACCATTACACTCTTCTTAGTAACATTGAGCATATGTACCTACCTGAGTTGAATGGATAGGGATGAGCTAATAATGAGTTTTCTTATTCTCAGAGAAGAATAGTCAGATAAGGCACAATGGTAGCCTATTAATCTCTTCATGAAGCAGAGTATTGCTGTATTTCAAAAAGCTGCAGTGGGGGGCTTCCCTGGTGGCGCAGTGGTTGGGGGTCCGCCTGCCGATGCAGGGGACGCGGGTTCGTGCCCTGGTCCGGGAGGATCCCGCATGCCGCGGAGCGACTGGGCCCGTGGGCCATGGCCGCTGGGCCTGTGCGTCCGGAGCCTGTGCTCCGCGGCGGGAGGGGCCACAGCAGTGAGGGGCCCGCATACCGCAAAAAAAAAAAAAAAAAAAAAAAAGCTGCAGTGACAGCTACACCTAGAGAGAGGTGTGATCTCAAAGAAGAAAAATCTATTTTCTTGTCTGATTTACATTACAGCTACACATATTATGAACTTCGATCATATCAGGCCCATTTGACTTGTCTATCTTATTTATCCTCACATTTTCTGGTTTTCTTGTCCATGGTTTATGGTAGTTTTTCCTTGCCAATTTAAGTTCCAGCTTGCTTCCCCACACTGTTCATTGATCACTTGCTTTTTTTTTT
Organism: Kogia breviceps; assembly: GCF_026419965.1. NCBI lineage: Eukaryota > Metazoa > Chordata > Mammalia > Artiodactyla > Physeteridae > Kogia > Kogia breviceps. The sequence continues at coordinate 118,738,630 of NC_081312.1, read as the reverse complement.
TTTTTTTCCCGGTACGCAGGCCTCTCACTGCTGCGGCCTCTCCCGTTGCGAAGCACAGGCTCCGGACGCGCAGGCTCAACGGCCATGGCTCACAGGCCCAGCCGCTCCGTGTCATGTGGGATCCTCCCAGACCGGGGAACGAACCCGCATCCCTGCATCGACAGGCGGATTCCCAACCACTGCGCCACCAGGGAAGCCTGATCGCTTGCTTTTTTGTTTTTAATTTCTGCCCTTTAGATGTCCATTCACACTTTTTATGGTGCCTCTAATTTTTTCCTTTACTCTCCTGCCGTGTTTCATCACGAAGTGACCATGGAAGTTTCCAGCTTCTTGGAGACACAAGTCACCCCCAGCACATCTTGCTAAGATGTGCACTTGAGAGCTATAAAAAACATGAGCAGGTAAAAGGACAACCTCTCCACAAGCATTTTAAATGCTGGCCCTCTGAGCCTACTCCTTCTGACTCGACAACTTAGAGAAATAGTCAACTAACAAAATTCAACGGAACAAAATTCTTCAATTTAACAAAATTAAAATTCATGTCACACAGTAAGGCCCCTACATATGAACAAGTTCCATTCCAGGAGTGCATTTGTAAGTCCAATTTGTTTGTAAAAAAATCAAACAAAGTTAGCCTAGGTACCCAACAAACATAATGGGCTATATAGATTGTACTGTAATAGGTTTATAATATTTTTCACACAAATAATTCATAGAAAACAGACAAACTCAAAAAATAAAGAAAACATTTTTAATCTTATAGTACAGTACCTTGGAAAGTATAGTACAGTACCAGCTATATCACCGCTGCTTTTACTCTTGCTTCTGGACATCCTGGGCTTGAAATAAAGATACTGTACTACTGTACTCTATACAGTACTGTACAGTAAAGTACACAGAAGCACAACTAATTGTAGAGGATGCATGCACATGACAATGTACTCCAGACACGTGAACTAACTTACATGATTGGACATGCGAATGCACATTTGCATCTTTGAAAGTTCGCAACTTGAAGGTTCATATGTAGGGGACTTACTGTGTACTAAAATACAGTTTGTTCAGGTGAAATAGTGTGGTGTTGGGATTTTCTTTGTCCTATAGAGAAGTGATTTCATTGCTGGGGAAGAAAGATTGTCAGAAATGAGGCAAAACAGACACAAGATTTAACAAAAACATGGACTATTTTAATCTCCTGTATGAGCATGTAACTTGGATACCCATCTTTGTTTTATGGAATTTCTGAGCATATTTTACCAATGAATGTGTAGGATGAAGCATATTCAGTTTGAAATATAAGGCTGGGGTTTTCAGATAAGAGGTTCTAAAGTAGAATCACATTTTGCAAATTCACAAAGCAGGGCCTCTTTTCACCAAAAGCCATCAGGAGTACGGAGACAGGTCACAGCCTATTCTGAGGGTTGGTGCAAAGATCATTGTAAAAAGTTCAAAGCTACAACTAAGTATGTCTGACATTGAGCGAATAGGCTGAGAAACTCTCTTCCTTTTAAATGATCTAAAATATATTTTGTGTTGAACCAGATAGGGTTTTATCCTTCCCATTCTTCATTTTAAAATCAACCTAATAGTAAGTTCAAACTAAGCAATGCTGTTTTTCAAAAGAATAAGTCCTTTATAGAATGTATAATTTTTTAGTATAGTTAGGTATTTCCCAATAATAAAAGAGTTAATACCTGTATACTGCAAACTAAAAAAAACTAATTAAGAAATTAGTTTTGAGATCAAATTTCTTACTGTTTTATTGTCTATTTTGGGCCCAGATTTTTTCAGGAAGTGGCAACAATAGTCATTCTATAGATGTACCTAAAACATCAGTAAAGCAGGTAATTGTATATCAAGCCAGCTTGAAAATATTGTTATTACACACTTGATAAAGCCCCATGTGTTTCCTAACTACTCTTCAATCCATTCATTAGTGATTCTGTATTTTCTTTGTAGGTCATCATAACACACAGTAATTGGAGGCTGAATTAAAACTTAATTCAAATTATATGTCCCAGGAGGTCACAAAGACAGACTGCAGGCTTCAAGTCCAAAACTTGTTAATGTCTCCCATCAAAAGTGTTATTATTTCTCTCTATGTATCTATATTTAAATTTTCTGATTACTTGAGTGAACAATTATGGAAATATTGCTGAGCAGGTCTGGCTTCATCCCCAGGATTGATCTTCTCTTGCCTGTTGAGTATGGGTTCATCCCGTACTGTGAGCTAGGCTTCACCCATCAGGATCTCCTTTCTCAGCCCTTGGGGCTGCGTGGAGTCACCGCTCCTGCTAATTCTCTTATATATTTTCTACCTGGTCTCCTGCACCTGATGCTGTACTTTACTCCCTGGGCCCTGCAGGTGCTGCTGTCAGAGACTTTTCCCTCTGAAAATCTGTCCTGCTTATTTGTTTACATATCTTTTTCCACAGCAAAATGTGAATCCCTGGAGGGCAGAAGCTATCATATTTTATTTATCTTATATCCATAGTGTTTATCTTAGAGCTCAGACACATTGTTGATCAGGGGACACAAATGGCTACCGGGCATCTGGCCACCTGCATGCTTTGGCCAGCAGAGAAGTTAACAAGAATAGAATTTGAATGCCTTTAGGTGGGCATGTGCTCTGCAGGTTTTGACAGTCTCTATTTTCTTGAATGTGGCCACAGTCACACATTGATCTCACCAGCCTGGCCCCTGTAAGCATCCTAGTGTGTGGCCCTGGTTGTTGCTGCTCAGTGGATGTTATGCAGACAAATGTGTCGATGGATGTACATCTTATTGCATGGAAAAATCAATTATTATCTTAATACCCTGGCCTTGAAAATTCCTTTCGTTTCATCTCAGACTTAGGACAGTAAGTTAGAAAAATATAACTCTATTATACAACATATGAAAAAGCATTTCTGAACATTTGACAGAGATAAGTCACCCTGAGCATTCTCACAGTCAAATTAGAGAGGAAAACAAATTCACTTGAGTTACTTATGGAACCCAGAGGATGCAAACAGACTGACTGCTGTGGGAAAGTCTAGATTTGCATTCCTGAGATGATGGACAACTTCTAGCTTGATCACTGTAATTTTAAAAACAATGAACCTGACTAATATTTTCAGTGTAAATTCAACAACCCACTTCTCAGGGCTGATCCTAAGATGCTCCTGACTATCACCAGTGGAAACACAGTAGAGCACATTCTAGAAAAGGGATTCCACAGGGGGCCACAGCAATGATGTACAGTGTGAAATGCACTCCTGATCTGGTTTACTTTGGAAGAAGGTCTAAGTACTTAGCTAGATGGATGGAATTCACATCACCAGATGTGTTGGTGATAAGCGAGAACCCTTGAGCCAGGTGAAGCTTCACCTGAAAGCAGTAAATTTGGGTGTTCTTAACCCATCTGATGAACGGGGATTAAAGCTCTTAAGATTTACCCTCGGGCTTCCCTGGTGGCGCAGTGGTTGAGAATCCGCCTGCCGATGCAGGGGACACGGGTTCGTGCCCCGGTCCGGGAAGATCCCACATGCCACGGAGCGGCTGGGCCCGTGAGCCATGGCCGCTGAGCCTGTGCGTCCGGAGCCTGTGCTCCGCAATGGGAGAGGCCACAACAGTGAGAGGCCCGCGTACCACAAAAAAAAAAAAAAAAAAAAAAAAAAAAAGATTTACCCTCCATGTCTCTAATAATTTTAACTTTTTAAAAGCAACTATTAGCATATGTTCATCCTGGTCATAGAAATTCTCACTCGTAGAAAGCATAATATCCATAAAAGTGTAGCTTTTAGCAACTTAGTACCTGTGCATATTTCTAGCTAATTAGCTTGTATTAAATATATGCCTAGGTATTTTAAATAATTTGCTACATAGGATTATTATTAATAAGACAATTAAATACTAGGTTTCCAAAGAAAGGTTTTATAATAAGTCTTCTTTCTGAGTAATTAGAAAGTAACACTCCTTTTCTGTTGGGGCCACTCCTTTGTTCAAGAAACTGAAACCCTACCAGACACCTGCAGGAAAACACACATCTAGTTAAAGTGGCAGAGCTGGGGTCTGGTGTGAGTCACTAAATTTGGTCTCTCCACAACTGCCACTATAAAAAAGGAATATGCTTTTTGTAATCTGCCATGACAATTAAAAGATGGGGAAAAAAATCCCTAACCAAGTAAATAAAATGACAAAGCCTATTTGCACTGACAATAAAAGAAATGCCATTTTCTCAATGCCACGTAACAAAGTACACATGCTTCTTCCTTAGAGCACACACTAAACATTTGCCACGTGGCTCATGAACTAAATTTTGCCTTAACCATGGCATTGGTTTCACCTCCTAACAGTTCTAGATTTATATGTTTGTATCTCAATTGATTTTCTAGTTTAGCTTTTATTGGCCCAGAAATGACAAGAAGCACTAATGAAGATGAGATATGCTAGGTGCCAAGCCCTTAATATCTTTGTTAGCAGAACTCAGAAACCTTTTGCTTGGACATTCAAGGGAGTGGTACTCCCAAGATTAGCCTTGAGTCCTTCAATTCGAGCTGGGCTGGTCTGCCTGGCCAGCTCTGCTAGTATGACACAAGGCCTGTCCTGATTTCCTAGGAGCAGAGAGGAGCTGGAGTTCTTGCTCCTCTGCACTTACAGACACGGGCCTCTCACTGTTGGGGGCTCTCCAGTTGCGGAGCACAGGCTCCGGACGCGCAGGCTCAGGGGCCATGGCTCACGGGCCCAGCCGCTCCGCGGCATGTGGGATCCTCCAGGACCGGGGCACTAACCCGTGTCCCATGCATCGGCAGGCAGACTCTCAACCATTGCGCCACCAGGGAAGCCCCGGTTTTCTCTCTTTTACAGAAGACTCCTTTAATCCCCTGGGCAGATATTTCAGGTGACTACAAACATTGTAACTTGTCCTGTTTAAATTGCTCTGGCTCATTTAAACAGGCACCACAGTTGCTAATATACCTCTATGGCAGTGCTTCTGAAGGCAGGACAGGTACATTAGCTGTGACAGCAAAGAAGCACATCGGACCCCTAGAAGACACATCTGCCATTTCAAATTTTAAAAATGGAAATTATTAGATTGCCATGCAACCAAGCATATGCTCAATTATCATATTGACAATAGCGTTGTTTCTTCAGAGGCCAAATATCTCGTTGCTCATGTGAATTAAGAAGGCAAGACAGCGAAGACCACCTACTATAAATGCAGGAGATTCATTTTTTAATAAAATAACAATTATGACGTCATTGACTGCCCATAAGACTTGGTTCAAACCCTTTTTAAATGTAACAACAATGTATTGAAAATTTATCAGCCACCTATATGAGTCTAGCTGCTGTTCTAAGTGCTGCTTGTGGTTATACAGTGAAGTTAAACTGGTTAGAGCAACAATATTATTCCCTGGGTGGAAGATATTACAAAGAAGCAGGTAACATGTCTGGGCAATTAAAAAAAAAAAAAAAAACAACAAGGAAGATGGACAGAAGAGGGCATTGTGGTGAGAGGGAGGAGAGGAGGTATGAGCTTAGATTTCTGTGCTCTTTCGATGTTTCACTTTCTGTAGCATTTAATGACTGAAAAATGCTGTTAGTCATTTTCAACTTGCGGTTAGGCTGCAGGAACCACAGAACAGGAACTCCACTGCGGCAGGAGTTAGAAGCAAAAAGCTTTTTTGTGTGGGTTCATTTACTATTTTATTATTTATTTACTATTATTTTTTTTGCGGTACGCGGGCCTCTCCCTATTGTGGCCTCTTCCGTTGCGGAGCACAAGCTCCGTACACGCAGGCTCAACGGCCACGGCTCCGTATACGGGGCCAGCCGCTCCGCGGGATGTGGGATCCTCCCGGACTGGGGCACGAACCCGTTTCTCCTGAATCTGCAAACAGACTCTCAACCACCGCGCCACCAGGGAAGCCCTCATTTGCTAGTTTAATTCAGTTGTATCCTTAGTCGACTTTAAAGGTGTGGTTGCTATTTCTCCTACCCAATGCTCCTCCTCCTCTTCTGCTGCTTTATTTTCCCTGTTACCTCTGCTCCCTCAGGTAGGGGATGTAGCAGCAGGGAGAGCACAGTGGAAAAAAGCCCAGATTTGCCATCTACCTCCGGTTTCTCTGATTCTACTACTAACTGGATTCATCCCTTCAGGCTGGTTATTTCATGGTTCTGAGGCTAATTTTCCTCATCAAGTGAGGGATACTATGAACATTCTTCCAGGTTTGTGAGCATTAAATATGATCACGTGTTACATGCCAAGCACAGAAACTGATGACCAGTTTTGTTCATCACCGGTAGCTGTTATTAGAAGTATGCTTTTCACAATGACGGCCCTCCCAATTTCTCACATTTTCTAAATTTTTATCTCCCTAGCCTCCGTTTTCTACCCTACTCTTATTATCATTACCCAACCTTTATTAAGAGCTAACCATAGGCCAGAAGACTGTGGTAAGTACTTTATGTAAATTAATTATTTCTCAGAATCTATGCAACAGCTTATTATTTTAATCCCAGTTTCTTTTGTTTTTGTTTTTTGGGGGAGGGGAGAGTTGAAATTCAGAGACATTAAGTGAAGTAGGCGGTTTAACACAATTAGCTGCCAAGCCCGCATGTGATCTGACTCCAGTCAGTGCTCTTAACCACCAATGACATCAATTACGCTCCTCACCAGCTCTCAGACCCACAATAACCTACAGAACGGCCGATCGGTCCAACACTCAATTAGCGGGTTTCTGTAACTCTCTTGTATCTAATTTCAAAGCTGTTTCGTGTGGGTGGTGGTGTTCTGTGAGTTCCTGACCTCCCAGAGGGCAGGGATCTTACCAGAACATCTCCTTTCAAAGCGCCCAACGCCTTGCAGGGCACAGACTCGGTGTCCAGTAGATGCAGGCTCATTAATAGATGAGAAAATAAAGTGACCAGGCAGAGATAAGCAGTAAATAAAGTGCAAGATTATAGCGGGAAGAGAAGAAAAAGGAGGAAGAAAAAAAAATTAAAGGGAAAGGAACAAAAGCAAATGTTTACTGAATGCCTTCGTGCCAGTCATCGCACTCAGTCTCTCTTTAAGAGACTCTGAGTGTTCCAGCAGCTCGCTGGGCACGACTGTCACCTAATCTTTAGAAATGAGGAACTTAGGCTCAGAAATGGAGTTTCACCCACAATCGCGCGCACGTGGCACAGGTTTCATGGGTTGCCTGCCTCTGGTACCTCTTGCCAGGGTCAGGGTGGTAAAAACGGAGGCTGTTCCCTTCCCACTGATCCTTTAGGAGCGAAGAAAACAAGGTGCGCGCCTCTGCGCAATAGCGAACACAAGTGATTAAGCAATTACAACTTTGCCAGCCGCAGTTGTCCACGCTTTGTTCTTACTCTGAACTCAATCGTGAAGAAACTCAATTCCTTTAGTCACTACCAGACTTTTTGGACACATCTTCCTTTTCCTGTGACTCAACCCAGACGAAGGAGTTACGGGTAACCTCTTTCTCTTCACCCAGCCGTTACCCGGAATCCAGCGGCGGCCCCTTCTCTCAGCAGCCGCCGGAGGTTCCCGCCGCGGCCTCAGCGCCGGGTCGGGGTGGGAGGAGGCCCCAAGGTGACGCGCGGCCGCCACCTCCGCCTGGAGGCTGGGCAGGCTCTCGGGGTAGCTGGAGGCGTGGCCGGTAAGAGGCGGGGCCGAGGAAGTCTGGCTGCCTCCGGAGATGCGCCAGCTCTTGCCGCGTCTCGGCGGCTCGTGCAAGCCGCTACGGTAGCGGCGGCGGCGGGGCCCGCGCAGCTGAGAGGCGTGCGCCGGCCTCTCGGCATCCCCTGGGACGCGGCCTCGGACAGGTGAGGTCGGTGCGGGGCTCACCTAGCCGCGAGCGCGGGCGGAGCACCGAGTCGCCGGTGACTGTCTCCTTTGGGGGTGGAGGGGTGTCCGTTGCCAACAGAACCGGGGAGTTGGGGAACCTGAGCGACCGGGAAGGGAATTCAGTGGAGCTGCTAACTCCGGAGCTGCCGGCTCAGAGACAGAAGGTATGTCGAGGACCGGAGTGCTGGAGGGTGCACCGGGGGAGGGCAGCCAGCCCTAGGATTTCTTTGCATTTTAAAGGACCTACATTAGGTCTCCTTGGGTCGCAGTGGAGTTTGTCACCGCCACCTCCGGGACTCTGTGCAGAGGTCAGTCCCTCACTTGGGTGGGATTGGATGCGCTCCCTTCGTGGAGACCCGGAGAGTCCGCTTCGGTGCGCGGACATTTGCTCACCCCCCACGAGAGTTGAAAGCCTTCTGATAATTGTGTAGGTTCCAGAGTGTCTTATCACATTAAAAAAAAAATGCCGTGATGGTGGTGGCGACCTTGAGAGGCAATTGCTTCCGCAATTAGTTCCCCAGTGCACTGTCCATTTGTTAAGCAAATGGTGCGTTGATGGCTTTTAAATATGGTTGGGTTTCCATGAAGTGGATTAGAACGTCTGAATGAACTTATGCGCGCTGTGTGAAGGTTTCACCCGTGTCTGGGTGCTTACCTGAGTCCGTTCTAGAAGTTCCATCGGCATCGGGAACTTAAAGTTACCAAAGAGCCTCCCGGTGAACCTGGGGACTCTAAAAAACCTGTTTCATCGACACACCGAATCACAAACAGGTCTATGGATTGCGATTTCCATTAGCATTTAGTTTTTGTTTGGGTCAGCAGCATTTCAATTTAACTGATATCTGTTGCACGCCTGTTAAGGGGTGGACCTCTACGAGGGCCAGGCTGGTGTGCTGTATGGTAGCACAGGTGTGGATACAAAAGGGAATTTTAGGGCAGTCGTTTCTCACAGGGGGCTGTTTAGAAAGAGAGAAGTGGCACATTGTGCTTTTGTCTTTACGGTATCTCTTTGATCTCTGGTAATAAACATTTTAAATGCAGGGAAAATGAAAATCTTTGGAGAATATTGATCATTAGCCTGGTTTCTCATACAGAGTGACAAGGATTATCCAAAAACCATCCTTAAACTAAGGTTAGTAAGAATCAACTCTGTTCCAAGCACCATGCTGGTCACTTTACTTAAATATTTGCATAAAATATACAAAGTAGGGGCTTCCCTGGTGGCGCAGTGGTTGAGAGTCAGCCTGCCGATGCAGGGGACACGGGTTCGTGCTCCGGTCCGGGAAGATCCCACTTGCCGCGGAGCAGGTGGGCCCTTGAGCCATGGCCGCTGAGCCTGCGCTCCGCAACGGGAGAGGCCGCAACAGTGAGAGGCCCGTGTACTGCAAAAAACAAAACAAAGCAAAAAATATACAAAGTAGGTGTTACTTCCTCTGTACAGATGAGAAACTGAGGCAGGGAAGAATCCAGGAATTTGTTCACAGTAACTGATGGACCCGGAGTTGAGTGTGGATATTTCTGAGTTCAGAACCCATGCTTTTTCACTATTCCAAGTTACTATGAGACAGTGTAAATCTGCAGCTTTAATGGAAATAATAATTCAAATTTATGTTCACAAAACAGTCCACGTCCTGAGAGTTAAAAGTAACCATCATGAGTAAAACGAGCCATTGTTTGTTTTCATTCTCCTTGTTAAACTGAAACCAATCTGGGACAAGAAGATGTACAGCTATTTTAAAAAACATAAAATTTATTATGTATCTTCCTTAACATATTTTTAAGGACCTAATATAGCCAAGTTGAGCAAATTAGTAAAACTTTTATATGTATTCCTCGTGTATTACACATTGAAGTATCAACTAATATTCATATTATTCATATGCTGAAGTATCAGCTAATTTTCTTATTCATATACTTTAACATATTTCATCTTAATTTCCTTTTATAGCTTACAGGTGAATAGAGGCCACCTTTGTCACCTAGAAAAGACTTTGTGTGTGTGTGTAAATCTATAAGCATGAATATTTTAAAAGATATATATAGTTTTCCTTAAATCTATCTCTAGAAGTGTAAGTGTGTCAACATGCTTATTTAGGAAGGAATCCTAAAATTCCAATTTAGTCTTTGGAGTAAATGATCCATAACAGCTCAACTGATGGTTTCCTTAAGTGCATGTAAACCACACAAGTGATTTTCAAATTAAAATTATTATACTGTGTAGGATAAGAATGAAAATAGTACTTAGAATTTTAAATAATATTGCCTGACATGGAGAATACTTGCTTTCTTAAAAGCTTCCTTGTAACTGTTGGTAATTACACACAAAAATTGAGGGGTTTCATATTGAAATTATCTTCAGGTGTTTGAAGAAAGTGTGTTTTGTTGAAGAAAGGCTTTTTGCCTCTGTTGGGAGGATCAGGTAGATATTCTGCCTGGATCGTGCTTGGCACATTTGTTTTTCCCTCTATCTTCATTTGACAGAGAAATCGACAAGACACCTTGAACTTCCTTCTAAAAGCATTTGAAATCCTGCCTAGCAGATGTTTATAAAAGTGTGCTTGGCTTGGTTAAGATGCTTTAATGAAGGGGCAGGGTGTGTGATGATTTAGAGAAATTCACAGAAGAGCCAGAGCAGCTTATGCATGAGGTGTGAAACCGGCAGATCCAGATTTTGTGAGACCTGAAAGGTGAACAATATGGGGATCCTTGTTAAAAAAAATAATAATACAAAATTAGCTATGAAAGTGAATACCTATTTAGAATGGAAAAAGAAATTGTAGTCATTTGCTGGAGATTGCTATCTCTTTCTGCAGAGATCTTTTTGGGCCATTTACCAGAAATGCTTACATAAAAATGCTTCCTAAAAAACAAGACAAAACAAAACAAAACACTTCCTGATTGCAACCTTCTCTCTGAGAACACTCAGCATTTCCCAGCAGCTTGTAGCACTCATGGGGGCCTGTGCCAGTGAGAGTCTGGAAAATGAAGCTCCGTTACCTTCAAAGAGTGGGAGCGACAGTTGTGGTTGGAGGCAAAGGACCAATGGCCCACTGAGCAGAAAAGCTGCTGACTGGGATGGAGGGGATCCTGGGCTCATTGGGGTCTCAGGGCACTTCATGTCCAGTGAACAGTTCTGAGAGGAAGGCCCCTGATGGTGTCTAAGACCTTCCAGTTTGGTTGGTTCTCCAGGGATGCCTTCGACTGTTGGCTGTCCCAGCTTTCATTCTATGTCACCATTTATTGAGGGTTTTCTATGTCCCATGCACTGAGTAAGGCCAGGTTCTGATTGCCAGGGAGCTCCTGGTCTCTTGGAGCTTATTTCATTGCTGATAGTACAGTGTTGGTGCCAGCACAGAGGTCTTGATGCTTGAACTGAGTTTGGAATTGTGGATGGAGATACTGAGATGGAAGAGTCTGGGAAGGGCAGTCTAGGGATGTGGAAGGCCATAGAAAGCCTTAGAGGTTTGGACCCACACACTGTCCTCCGCTGAGGCAGGGAGGCCCCTTAGTATTTTTCCACATGTCTTTCCAAACCGAGCAGTACCCATGCACCTGAGATTAACTTGTTAAAAATATGTGTTCTCAGGCCCCATCCCAGGCCCCCTGAATCAGAAGCTCTGTGTCTCTGGCACAGCAATCTGTGTTTTAAGAATCCTTCCAGATGATTCCGTTGTATGCTACAAAGTTTGAGAACCATTGCTTGTAGTGTTTAAGAGAACTGGTAGGGCATAGAATCCCTTGGGAAGATGAAAGGAGAGGAGTAAGACTAGTACTAAGGCTAATATATTATTACTGTAATATAACTTACCTTACTATCACTGACATTTATGGAGCACTTAGATGGTGCCAGGCATTGTGATTAAGAAATATTAACTCTTTTAATCATCAGTACAACCCCAGAGAGAGAGCTGTTGTCACTCCCATAATTTATTTATTTATTTATTTAGGCTCTTCCTTTTTTTAATTGATTTACAATGCTGTGTTAGTTTCTGATGTATAGCAGAGTGATTCACTTGTACATATATATACATATTCTTTTTCATATTCTTTTTCATTATGGTTTATTACAGGATATTGAGTATAGTTCCCTGTGCTATACAGGAGGACCTTGTTGTTATCTGTTTTTTTTCCCCTTGGGCTATTTCTAATCTGCCTTTCTGTTAATTGTTGCTATTTCCTGAGGTCCTGTCCGCTTTTGAGATGGACATGAAGATCACTCCATTTAAATCTGAGAAAACTAAGGCACAGAGAGACAAAGGTGTTGTCCCAGGTCACATGATTGGAAAGCAGTTCAGCCAGGATTCAGGCGCCGGCAGTGTGGTTCCAGCACCCATTTTCCCTCTCTGGGAAGGTCTGGGAGAGTTTCCATCACTGTTGTTGTTTTGTGTTGGCCTTGTGGGAGAGGTCTGGGAGGCAGGCCTGGAACTGCTTGGAATGGCCCTGTTTGCTGACCACTTGGGGTTAGCAAGTTTTTCTTTAGGGACAACTTGCCAGATGAGAGAGGAAGAATGTTACTGTCATTCACTCCAAGTGCAAATTTTGAGAATTTCATAAGCAAATGGATATGATTGTGTATATATGATTACATAACATAGAGCACCTCTTTCGCCAGCATGATGATGGGCTTACATGGATTTCCCCAGGGGATGATTGTGGAAGATGGCCTTGTTTCGGGATACTGGGATTTGATCAGGATATTAGCACAGGGACTTCTCTTCTAAAGGCCAAACCCCTCCCCAGGCCACAGAGGACTTGAAGATGATGATGTGTTTGTTCATCATGTCCTGGAAGGTATCTAGAAGAACTGTACTTTGCATTTTCAGTATTTTTTTCATTCTGAAAAAAATCATTCTCCACAATTCTGTACATTTTATCATGGAATAGCTCCATCTTGTGAGGCAGCATGAAAAGATATATAGCTGTAGATATGAGTACATGTTTCAGTGTGTAGAATGATGGTTTGCCTTTGGGTGTGAGCCTCAGATTACTAATTCTTTATGGTCTTGGAGAGGCTGCAGTGAGCTGTCTTGAAGAGAGATCTTAGTTTCCTGCCCAGGACCTGGACCTGGGTAGCCTGGATGAAAACCAGGAATCCTAGCCACCAGACCACCTAGAAGCAAAGTGGCCCTGGCTCTTACCCCCATTGAAAGCAAGAATGTTTCAAGGAGGCAAAAACTGTAAAAACAGGTGCAAAGTTTATTATTAGAGACACAGCATAATGTATGGGAGAGCACACAGAGAAACAGTTTATTTATTTAAGTTAGAAGCAAGGTAGAAATATACACCCAGAGAGAAAGGGTATGGGTGTCCTCTCTAATGGGGAGGAGAGCAGTAAAGAGATGATTTAAATCCCTTATATAGGACAGTTCTTTCAGGTCTTTGTTTACCTTTGGCCAATTATTTTGTTTCCTTTCCCACATCTAACTTGTTCTAGGACCCTCCCCAACATGTGTGCACATCTTTTTTTTTTTACTTTGTAATATATAAATTTATTTTAATTTTGGCTGCGTTGGGTCTTCGTTGCTGCGCAGGGCTTTTCTCTAGTTGTGGCGACTGGGGGCTACTCCTCGTTGTGGTGCGTGGGCTTCTCATTGCGGTGGCTTCTCTTGTTGTGGAGCTCCGGCTCTAGGCGTGCGGACTTCAGTAGTTGTGGCACTCAGGCTCAGTAGTTGTGACTCGTGGGCTCTAGAGTGCAGGCTCAGTAGTTGTGGCCCACAGGCTTAGTTACTCCACGGCATGTGGGATCTTCCTGGACCAGGGCTCGAACCCATGTCCCCTGCATTGGCAGGCGGATTCTTAACCACTGTGCCACCAGGGAAGCCCAAAGGTGCACATCTTTTTTGCTAAGATGGATTTCACTTCAGAGGCCTGTGGGTGTATGTCCACACTCACTATGGGGTGGTGCTCCTCCGTTTTTGAACCCCAAGGAGGCTTCCTGCACATGTGTAGACAGGGAAGTTTCCCTTGACCTCAGGAGTGGTCATCTCATCTCTTTACTTCAGCAGAGCTCAGCTTCTGCCACTAGCTTTGTCCTTGGAGTTTCTGGGTGAGAACAAAGCTTCAGTTTTACTCCACTTAACAAACATCAGCTGTCCGGCCCAGAGGCCCATCTATCTCCTACCTCATTTACTTCTTCTCCAGAGACAAATATTTAGACAAACATTAATTTGAATTATGGCAAGCAGTAGAATGTAATTCTGAGAGTACTGGCTGTCTCACTCATGCGTTCATTCATTCATATGGTCAATTTTGCCTGCTTGGTTGTGCTAAGCATTCATGTTAGGTAGGCACTGGAAGGAAATGCAGTGGTGCCCAGCCAGATGTGATCCCTACAGACTAGGAAGGGAAAACTTGCTCTGCGATGTTACAGGTGAACAGAGTTAGATGCCCTAATTCTGGCAGTGAGTTGGCAAGAGAGGAGTTAAGATGTTACCATAGTTCAGGAGTGAGGTTATAGGGCTTAGTGTAAGGCAGTAGGGAAGCAGAGGTGTGGAAGGATCTGAGAGCAATCTGAGAGGCTACAGAGGTGACCAGGTGGATGTGGGTGGCAAGGGAGAGATTGCTGGGGCTGAGGTTTGTGTCTTGGGCACCCAGGTTGGTGCCAGTAACACAAGTCAGGACTAGAGAAGACGGTTTCCTGGGGAATAATCGTGAGTTTCGTGGATGTTGTGAGTTTGAAATGTGTGGATGACTCCAAGGTAGAGATTTGGGTAGACTGATAGAATAATGCAGCTGATTGGAGAACTGAATAATTCAGTGGGTGAATACTATCAGCAGTTGAATAATGCTGTCTCCCAAGCAGTGTGGTAAATGAGAAGCAGGTCATGGAGGAAATGTGGGCATTTCTCCTGAGTAGGCAGGATAGCAACACACTCCAGTTCCTTTGACGTGAAAGATGAAAAAGGTTTACTTCTACACTTTCTTCAGAGGGTGGAGATGAATCCTCCACTCTGGCCTTTGCGTGTTTGACAGCCTGAGCTCTGGCCTGTGGGAGGAGGCCCTCAGTGTGGAAAGGAGGCCAGGCAGGAGAGTGACAAGGGGCTTACTGAAAGCTGGTCTTCAGATTTTGAGCCCATCTTATTGTCACAAGTTAAAATGCCTTACCATCTTTCCTCTTAATTTGTTATGTTGTATTATTAAAAACACTCATTTATCATTTATGTGTATCATGTTTATGGTAAATGAATCATATCATGTAGATTGGCCCTATGTGTACATATACATACATACACACATATACACACATATACACATACATACATGCATGCATACACATATACATACATATAGGTAGATAGTACATACCATGTAGATTGGTCAGGGCTGTTTTGTAGCTGCTACTGATACAGATATTACAAGATTCATTTGTATAGAAGATACAGGTTTTCTTAGGTGCTCAGAGTTAAGCTGATGGCTTGTTTAAAACATGTGTTAGAAAGTACCTGAAACACATAAATATTTGTTCTTTTATCCAAAAGCTATTAATTGTGTATTATGCATGCTGTGTGCTAGAGTTTTCCTTGTGAATAAAGCAGAGAGCTCTGTCTCCTTAGAGCCTAGAGGGGAAGTCAGACAGCTTGACAGGTTAGTACAATAGAGAGTGCTGTTAGTTAAGGATAAGGCACAGTGGGTGGTAGGAGTTAAGTAGTGAAGGGTGCCTCCCAGGGCAGAGCTGCCAGTGCTTAGCGGGAAGGATGGGCGGGCATGTCAGCCAGGAGGAAGATTTGGAAGGTTCAGAGAGGTTGCTTTGAGAAACTGATGGATGGATGCTTTTGAGGAACTGAAAGTTTAGAATAGCCTGTTTTGTCCATTAAAAGTCAGCTAATAAAAGAGAATGGTCATGAGAGCTGTAAACTGATCAGGAAAACCCAAAAGAAAGTATTCAACTTTTATCTGTGTGACTGTGACCGTGTTCAGATCCAAGAAGCAAACCCCCCAAAACCCACAACAAACAAACAAAACAACCACTCCTCCCCCGCAAAAACCAAACCAAACTAGAAATAAACAAAAATAATGATTTTGTAATACTTTTTGGTTGTGGGGAGGACTATTTTTAGCATTATGAAAGATGTTGAGGGTTAGCCTGAGAACTTAGGTAGTATGTCGGAAAAGAGCATTGTATTACCTGAACAATAGCTAACATTATTGCTATGATAGTCTTGCCTAATGTAAAAGATTATATATAAATATATAAAATTAGCATAGCTTTCTAGGTTTGTAGTTTGGAAATGCCTTTAGGATCAGCCCTTTCATCTCCTGATGGCCCTTCACGAACCACCTGGGGCCCAGAGGTGCTGGAGGCTTCTTTACCCTCACATGTTGGTAACAAAATCTGTCCAATCTGTCAGGTAAAATGTATCTGTTACTCTTTGTCCTATAGTTTCTTGTCTGTTGCTGGACCAGGCCCCATAATTCACTATCTCCTTCTTCTCAGACTCTTTACCGCCATTTTCTTTATCTCCTATTTGTCATGCACTTTTCTTTCTACATAGTTTAGTGTTTTGGATCTTGTTAGGAATCCTTGGCAAAAGTTGGCTTCAGCAATAGGCCTGTCGAAACAGGTAGAATTTCTCTGACATTTCTTTCACTCTCTTTAATCTCAGGTGAGCTGGCACAGAGATACTTAGCTTTAGCCAAGAGTGAGAAAGAAGGCTCTCAGGAAGTTTCCTGTGTTAATATTTGAACAAGAAGACATAGCAGAGCTGAAGAGGTACATGAGGAATTGTTTTTAAATGTCATGAACTCTTTGTGTGACACACACACACACACACACACAAGTTTAAACACAGAGGCGTGGCCCTGGTCATAATAACAGATTAATATTCAGTTGCTTTATTAACTACTTTCTTTCCAACTTCCAGTCTTGTGTCATTTGTAGCTTTGTCACCATGAGCTCAAGATCCTAAATCACTCATTTATTGCTTAGTTTTGGGGTTCAGTTGCCAATATGTGCCTTTTCATTGATAGTGTTTCTTTCCTTTAATGGAAGGAGTTTTTGGCTTTTCCTAGTTTACAGGACATACAGGCTCAGATGTGATTTATTTCATTTAGTGTGCCAGCTGCCTGCCATTGCTGAGCTTCTGTTCGGTGGGAGCATTATCTTATTTACTCTAATCCTGTCCGGGACCCTCCTAGGTAGAAGTCATCCCCTTTTAATACAAGAAAACAGTGAGACTCAGAGAAGCCCGATAACTTGTTCAGGGTTACCCAATTGGATGGAATTTTAGTTTTTCTCCTCCTATTCCATTCCAGCCAGTGCTATTTCAACCATTCCACTCTGCCTTGCTTCCCAGTGAAGTTGTTTAACCACAAGACCAGAGAATCTACAAGAGCTGTTCCAAATAAGATTCCAGGAATTTCCCTGCAGCCTGGGGTTGGAAGCAGCTGCTCTGCATCTTCCCAGGGGGATGGCATAGTTGAAACCTTTTTCACCTTTCACATCCGCGAAGCCCTGGAATCCTGCTAGACCCTCTTCTGGACATGGATTTGGCATGGTCTTGATAAATATACTGCTTTAGAGCAGTTTCATGCCCAAAGATTGTGAATACATGAAGCTGGATATTCTGAAAAGGTCTCCTTTATCTGACCCAAGTGATGCATAAAACACGTAATTGTTGTAATAGATTTGCGGAGCAAAGCAGGTGGTCCCTTCCATCTAAACACCATGTGTAATTCCCGAGTGTTCACAGGAGAGCTACCTCACAGTGTTTTTGTGCTTTTAAATTGATATAAGCTTTTAAGTACATGCAGATGTTGACATTTCAAAATCCAAGTAAAATTCCTGTGGTGGAATTGATCAAATGTAGGTGCTTTTTTGTTACTCATTTATTTCTAAGCATTAGGCCCATTTATCAAATGAGATCTTTTAAGGGTCCACAGTATACAGATGAGGTTGATGTTCTGTTTGATGTGGTCTTGGAGAAACTGGAGTTACTTGTGCTGGACATTCTGCTTATGCCATACCTCCTAGGAACCCTCCTTTAGTGGACGTGTAGAGCCTGTGGCCTCGTAGGAGGTGACAGCAGATGCTGAAGCTGATGTGGTGGAAGTGGGAATGGAGAGGGTGTAAGGTAAGCTCCCTAGCACCCTGCGAATTGATGTCCTGTGCATTTGAGCAGAATGCTTATTAGTGTGTCATCTGCATTCATTCCAATAAGAAACATTACAGACATTTATATGTAATGAAAGATAAGTTGGTGCTTTGGTTAAACTATTTTTTTAATGCAAATTTTGCTGACCAGTTCTGGATGTCTTGTCAGTGTGATTTTGGTAGTTTTTTTGGTTTGTAATAACATCCCGAATCTAGCCAGTTGGAAAACCAGCCCCTGCCTTGAAATGTTGTTTTTTGGTAGTGGCTATGAGTCAGAGGTAACTGACTTAGAATTTATAAAACATTGGTTTTATTGTTGCTTTTAACATTATGTGATAAAGCATGGTATGAAATAGTAAAGAGCAAAACCCCTTTTACATACAAACGTATTTATACTGTTACTATGTGTTAGTATATGAATGTGTGTGTATGTATATATATATTTTGTTGTTGTTGTTGTTCTGGAAATGAGCATTAGAAACTTACCAGTGGTTACTTTTTGGAAATGGTCTAGTCTAGGCTGAGTCACTTTTCATGGTGAGCTTCTCTGCACAATTACAATTTCCTAAAGGCATACCTTGAAAAAATATTGCCAGGGTTAAATGGATGGTGAGATAACAGGCCTTTTTTTGTTGTATTTAAGATGGCATTTAAAAAAAAGTCATCCTAAAAAAAAAAAAAAAAAAAGTCATCCTTGGACATGAGAATATTAAAAATACTTTGAATTTCTTTAACATTTTAAAGCTTTTAAAAAGTCTCTGGTATTTGTTATCAGATTTTACCAGCCAAACATCTTCTGTGTTAGAGATCTGGAAACACTACAGTGCCTGGTAGTTGATATGATTAAGGAGAGAAAAGTTTCCAAGATTCTGTCTACTCAGTGAGCCTTTCTGGAGGCCACCTCGTTGAGGTAGGTGTGGGGTGGGACCACTTCAGAAACCTCCACTGCAGTAGGCTGGCTATGGAACCCCACTCTGTGCCTCCCTTAATGCACCATGACCCAGTTACTGGGAAGAGCCAGGGTTTGGAATTCAGACAAACCTGGGCTCAAATATCAGCTCTGCCATTTGTAGGACTTCATCATCTCCAAAGCTTGGGTTCATTATTTGTAAAATGGAGATGAAAATCCTTACCTTGGGGTGCTGTGACTATTAATAATAATCCCTGTGGAGTGCCTTGTATGTAATAAGTACTTTATACATTCCTGTTATTCAAGGAAAAGAGGGAGTCTGGCTACTTGGAAATGAGTAAGCCTGCAGAGGTTTGGGGAAGTGAGTACCCACAGTGTTATGGGAGTTTTTCCCCAGAGATCAGGCCCCTCTGCACTGCTGATGTTTTGTTCTATATTTTCTTCCAACCAGAATAAGAGTAAGAAGGGGTAGGGCAGGAAGCATGAGTAGGAGCTGGTACTAAATGACAGTATTTCAAAAACTAACTGGAGACACATATTAGGGAGCAATAAAATTTATCAAATTCAGTCCTTTTTACCCACTTAGAGGCCGTTCTTTTTAGAGATGAGATATCATCCTTCCTTTTTTTTTTAAATTTTAGATTTTTACTTTCACTTTTAAGGTGTTTTTCCCTTTGCATTTTTAAGTAAGTCTTGAGAGCAGAAAGTGGATATTGGTCATGTACACATTCTATTGATTGTGCTGGATTTAGCACTTTCTTGGTGATTACAGTATGATTTGATGAAAGCCCAGCCTCTCCTGGGGGAAACCTGACAATGTTGCCTAAATATATATGGATGAAAGAATACCTTGGAAGGCTGTCTTTGGAAGGTGACAACTAATCAGTGTCTTTATTGGGTTCACATGCCTACATTTCTGATTGCAAAAAAAGAGAAAGAAAGAAAGAAAAAAGGAACGATTAGCTATGATTTCCTGTTTATACGGGGCAATAGAGAAAATAGAAGTGGTTCCTACTTTCAAAAAGCTTATCCCCTTGGAGAGTCAAGATCCATCTTTGTGAAAAGATTATTAGTGGTACCCTCTTGGGAACAGAGGATTTTAAAGGCAGGTGAGGTCTGTTTTAGGCTGATGCGAGGGAAAATGTGATCTGAAGTCTGGAAGGATGGAGAGGAAGTGACCCTCAAAGGCTTGTGGAGGTCGCCAGGAGAGATCTGCACTGTTTATCTCTGTTCCTTTCATAGCGTGTGGCCTCCTGAACTTTGCTGAAGGTCCCTTTGCAATGCTGCGTGTTTTAGGACTAGATACCGTGAAGCAGGAGATGAAGTGACAGAGACTGGAGGACGAGGTTGCATAAAGATCAAGAACGTGGAATTGGGCTGTTGGGCCTGAATCTTGGCTCTGCTACATATTGACTGTGTGCTGCTGGGCAAGTTAATTAAACTTTCTGTGCCTTAGTTTACCCATTAGTGAATGAGGCTTCTAATAGTACCTACCTTACAGGGTTATATGAGGATTAGACAACAGGTGCACTTAAAGTGGTTGGTGCTTGATGTCTGTTACACCTCATGCCGCATGTATGGAGTAGTTACAGTAGCTGCTGCCGTTGCTGTTGTTTTTATGACATTGATGGTGGGGAGGCTTATTTAGCTGAAGTGACCTAGAAGGTGTCCTGTTTGCCCATCTTAATAGAACCTCACTATTGCTTCACATTTAAAAACTCATTTGCAGTATTTTAGCTCAGTGGGAAGATTTGTTTGGATACGTCTGATCACTCCAAGCCTTTTCCTGACTGATGTTCCAGTAAATGAGTTGCAAAGTGCATGGGTTGAGAGAGCATAGAGAATTAGGAAAGTTCATTTGGGAATTATGAATTGAAGCTGTTACATGATAGCGGCCACTTCATGGACTTGACACTGGCATTGGTGGCATCAGAGTGGTGGGGGAGAAATCGATGTAACCTTTTTAAGAGATAGATGGTTTTAATATTGATAATAGTGTTCTCTACCTTTTCATTTGAGAGATGCTGCTATAATGGAATGCTTTATAAACACTAATGTGTGCTGACTATATTCTGAGAGTGAGTAATCCCTTTGGGTATTTTGAGACAGAAAGTTATGTAATCTGGGCAAATGTCACTTTAATGCACCACTGAGAGTTTTAGAAATATATTCTTCAAATAAAGCATATTTCACATGAGTGTAGGAAATAGCCAATAATCTATATTTTAAAAACCTTGCTTTAAACTTAAAAAAATTTTTTAACAGTTCTGTTTTGAACTAAATTTTATTTTATAATTTGAAATATAGTTGATTTACAATGTTGTGTTAGTTTCAGGTGTACAGCAAAGTGATTCAGTTATACATATACATGTATCAATTCTTTTCCGGATTCTTTTCCTTAATAGGTTATTACAGAATATTGAGTACAGTTCTCTGTTATACAGTAGGTCCTTGTTGGCTATTTGTTTTATATATAGTAGTGTGTAAATGTTAATCCCAAACTCCTAATTTATACCTCCTTAAAAACCTTTCTCAGGCAAGGAAAGGCTTGGTGCTTGGTGTATGCATGTGTGTTATGTGTATGTGTGTGTATGTGACTGATGAATTTTAATTCATTTATAGCAGTTTTCCTCATTTGATTCAGACATTTGGATCAGTTCAGAGGTGATCAGGTGCACATAAATTAGTTCCTCATGAATGCATCTTGGAAGCCTCACCTGTTGTCTTTACTTGGTCCTGACCTACTAGGGGACACTGGCTGTCTCCAGGAGCCTCAGGATTAAGGAGCATCTTAGATGACTGAAATCCAAACATTGATGGGAAGAGAGGAAAGGGCCTGGGTTTGAAGGCTTTTGCAGTCATGCCCAGTTCTAGGATCTTTCAGTTCTTGGTTGAGGGTTTCAGAGGTGAATTAGACGGGCTGCATCGTCAGCCTGCAGACTGTGATTTTGTAAAGGGGTGGATCATTCCATTATGAAATGCATGGGGAAAACCAGAGGGGAAGGGCAGGCAGGTAAAACATGCTCCACCCTCAGCATGGTGACACCCAGGTCTCTAATGAGGCTGTGTCAGGACTGATTTAATGCTCTGTATACGATACATGAAACTGCTCACACATCCTATCACAGAGCAATAAATACATTGCCCAGTGTTATTTAATTAATGATTAAACATGTATTGAAGAGCTTACGCATTTTGAGACTTTTCAGGTTGATGGAATATATACTGGTCTCTAGGCAGGCTTGGAGTTCTGGGAAATATTCAGTCATGATAGTAGTAGAGGAATTGCCATCTGAGTTTGTTTGTTCCTCCCTCCTTCCCTCCCTCCCTCCCTCCCTCTCTTCCTTCCTTCCTTCCGCTGCTAAGGCCAGGTATTGTGCTGAAGTTGCAGATGTGGACTAGGCAGATACAGCCCTGTCTCCTCAGAGGACTTAATTATTGTGGGGGGTGGGAGATGGGCTGGGGAGACCAAGTAAACAAACTGATGAGATAATTTTGATCATCGAGGCCACGCTGAATGTTAGGTGTGACAAGAGATTATGGTGCAGAAATGCAGCTTCATTCTAGAGGGTCAGGGTCTGGGTTAGGGTTAGGGGAAGCGATGCTTGATCTGAGATCTGAAAGAGCCAGTGTTTGTGGGGAGAACAGATTATATAACAGCCTCGAACCAAAACTCCCTAGACCTTCCTCCTCAATATTTGCTACACCCATTTTTCTCCTTGCTCTGGGGCTGCAGCAGTCTCCTGCATTCGTGCATGAACATTAGACCTGGTAAAACTGAACATTCTGGAAATGATGGCTTCTCCCAGGCCAGGTGTTCACTATGGGTTGGTGAGCCTTCCTCCTGGCATACAACCCATGTCAACTGAACTTTGCCCCTAACAAGAGCTCTTCTGTGTTTACTTTCCAATTATCCTGGCTGGTTAGGTGAGCCCAGCCAGAGCTTACTTTAACTTTCCTGTCATGCCTAATACACGTGTGATTTCACTTGATGCCTTTAGCTTTCTGTAAATGACACACCAGCCTGCCGTATTCTCACATGGTCAAGATTCTGCCCACTGGTGTCAATACACCTGCTGGAAATTAGAGCTTCCTCTTTTTTCAGTGACTCTTTTCAACTACGGATTATTTTTAGGCTTTTTCTATCTTTTCTGAAGTTTGAATTGTTTTGTGTATTTATAGAAAACGAATGAAAGCAGCCGAGGAGGCTTTGCAAAGGTTCAAGTGTCTGAATCGAGAACGCTTTATGGTCAGGGAACTCGCCCAGCGGTGTCAATGCTGCCACAGTGGCTTGAGCTGGTACTCTGTATTTCTTGTTGATTAACTCTAAGTACAGAACAATGCCGTTTTTCTCCTCTACCATAGAAGAGAATGGTTATCAGAATTACAACCTTATAGGGAAGCAGACATTTATTAAATAAAATATTAACCCCAAACTTAGATGCTATTCACACCCTGGGTTTTGTAGGTAAATGCTTATTCAGGCTCTTCTCTCTTTGGAGACTTCTGCACAGAGGCAATAACAAGAAAACATTTTATTGCAAATAAGTAGGAATTACAGCAACCTAATAATAAGACAGATGAAGTAGATGTTTGTCCTGATTCCCTAGCACATGTCTGTACCATGTCAATGAAGGGACTGCATTCATTTTTAAGAATTTATTTTTAGAATATTAAATTCTAAAACTGTATACATGGACTTTTCTACACTGGCTGTTAGATAAGAACTAATTAGCTATGTCATGTTTTGAGTTGCTAAGGCCTCTTGAGTTGATCGTTCTAAGGAAAGCTGTAGAATACCCTTGGTCCTTCCACAGGATCCATGTTTCTGATATTAGTGCCAAGACAGAGATGGCAAATAGCTGGCATAGAGCATTTGTTCCCCTTCTGAAGCCCATGGCAGATATTCATGTTGATGACATCATGTTTTCCACTGAGCCTCAGAATCCTTTGCAATAACAGCTCTTCAGGAAGCTGCCATCAGTTGATCTGATCTGGTCATCAGAAACCTAGTTGTCATCCAAGATAATTTGGGATTGAACTTTTCCTTTATGTTGGGGGAAAGCACACACAGACACACACATCCACAAAATACCATTGTACATATTGCTTTTATTTTTATGTGTATTTATTATGCAAACAGCATGATGTCAATACTAAAGAGAGTACAAACTAAAAATTCAAAAAGAAAGCAGGTATTCTCTGTGTTGAAAAAACTAGCCATTAACAGTTTTTCTGTGTTTCCTTCTAGCCTAGTCCATACTTACCCCTCATTTTCTAGAGCTGCAAACATAGATTAGGTACAATTTCAGTTTGTGTGTTTTCCATTTAAAATTGTATCATAAATAATTTTCCAGGTGGCTACATAGCGTCAGAGAACTAATTTTTAATGGCGGCATTAATGAAGATTAGTGGTTCATATTTCTGTTCACGAGTGTGTGTATCTCTACAAATACGTCACTGAAATAATATGCATTCTGTGCTGTTTCCTAGGATTATAGTACATTTATATTTTATATTAACCCGATTGTCACCTTGTGCAAACTGTGTGAAGCATTCTGTTCTTCACCTGTGATCAAGGGGTAATTTAAAATTTCACGTGGTGAGCATGTATAGGGAGTTAGTAGAGAAGGCTATGAACTATGTGTTTTTGTATGTGTTTTCTTTAATATACTCTAAATATAAAAACACATTAGGGCAAATCACTGGGCTCTCTAAAGAACTAACACAGTGGAATAACCTTGAAAACAAATTTATCTAAGTGAATTTATACCTCATGATGGGGATTGAGAGTTGTGTATTTTTCCTTTTATTAGCTCAGGGAGGGTCTTTGTATCTCAACTGTATTAAATGCCATGAGCTCTGCAAGGTGAGATCACTCAGAGAGCAATCATAAAATGAAGAAATGTGGCCTGAAACTATACATTAGATTTTTATGCTTTTTTATAGAATCCAGCACGAAGGGACTAAGAGAGCAAAATCAACATCATAGCCCAACAATTTTAGTACAAAAATGATCCTTTCTGGGGAAAAAAAGCTATCTTCATTGTGTTATTAAATGTGAATCAGTGCTGAGTATTTATAGAGTGAGAAGCCGTAGAAAATGTCCGCCTAGTCTAGTCAAGTTTTAGCAAGTATCCTATCCAAATTAGAAGCAATACATGGATATTTATATACTGACATAAGAAACACGATTATAGAAATTGATTTGAAAATTTTAGCTCTTGGGTGACTTTTGTTTGATTTACAGTGTATGGAAATGTGGAAATTTCACACAGATATTTGGGCTGGGAGCATCTCTTGAAGAATCAGAGTGTTGGGACAGCCCTTGGCCACAGGGCTGTGGCTGTCCAAGGCCACGCCTTGCTCCAGGGCGTCCTGTGTGTTCTCTGGCTTGCCTCATCCTCCACCACAACTCATCTGACTGTGTTCCTCTTTTTCTTCTGTGGCACCCATGATCACCTGAGATTTGGACCCTGCTACAGACACACTTGTCTTATTATTTTACTGAATTCATCCTCTTAAATGGTACCACTTCATAGATCCATATATTCACTCCACCTAGGCTTAAAAATCAATTTTTATAACTTATTTAAAATTTTTGAATTGTCAGAAAATAAACATAACATAAAATTTACCACCCTACCCATTTCTAAGTGTACTTGTTCAGTGGCATTAAGTACATTCACATTGTTATGTAACCATTACCACCATCTGTCTCCAGAACTCTTTTCACCTTGCAAAACGGAAACTCCGTAGCCATTCAACAACCATTTCCCATCTTTTCCTCTCCACAGACTCTGGAAGCCACCACCATTCTATTATACTTTCTGTCTCTATGAATGTGACTACTCTAGGTGCCTTATATACGTGGAATCATTTTGTATATGTTCCTTTGTGACTGGCTTATTTCACTTAGCATAATGTCCTCAAGGTTCATCCATGTTGTAGCATCTACCAAAATTTCCTTCCTTTTTAAGGCTGAATACTTTTCCACAATTTGCTTTTGTATTCATCAGTTGATGGACAGTTGGGTTGCTTCCATCTTTTGGCTATTGTGAATGATGCTGCTATGACCCATGGTTGTACATATACTTCTTCAAGTACCTGCTTTCACTTCTTTTGGATATATATTCAAAAGTGGAATTTCTGGAACAGATGGTAATTCCGTGTTTAATTTTTTTGAGGAGCCATTATACTGATTTCTATAGTGGCTGCACCATTTTACATTCCTACCAGCAGTGCCCAAAGGATTCTGATTTCCCTAGATCCTCACCAACACTGGTTATTTTCTGTTATTTTTTTAATAGTGGCCATCCTAATGGGTGTGAGGTGGTATTTCATTATAATTTTGATTTGCATTTCCCTAATGATTAATGATGTTTTAAAAGATTACTATAGGTGCAAAACACGACCTTTTGAATTGTCATTGAAAAAAAATTACCTGGAGAGGCAAAAGATGTGGATTTTAGCCAAGCTCTGTTTCCTAATTAGCCATCTGACCTTCAGTTCCATTTAAGAGATGTGAATTAGACCTCTGCCAAGCGCTGATGGCTGCACTGGGTGCCACAGGGAGGAGAAAAATAAATCACGATTTTTTTCATTCATGTCTCTGGTTTATAGTTTTCTTGTCTCTGAAAGTAAAACAGCTGAAATCTTTTCTAATTCTGAAGTTTTTAACCTATGACCTAAGGATGTAAGTGTAATCCAGGGTCTCTTCAGACTAGGTAGGATTGCCTACCATCAAAATACAACATGAAAACTTTAATGTTGAGGGGAAAAGGAAATGGTCAGATTTTTGAGGAGTCTACGATTAAAATCTGAATTTTATATATTTACAACTTAGTCTTAATTTATGAGTTTGATTTTGAAAATTTAACCTATTTTAATCAGATAATACTATTTATTACATTGTCACTGGCATAAGACTACGGAGAATTTCTCTCCTCTTCACAGCAAAGCTTCTTGAGAGGGTGTCTCTTGTCATATCTTGCTTCCCTGCCTTCTCAGTGCTCTGCATTCTGGCTTCTGTGTTCCCGAGGGCTCTACTGCCCTCCCAATAGCCAAAAGCAATGGATGCACTTTAGCTTTCTTCATCCGACTTCTCTGAAATATTTGAAATGGTTGGTCTCTCCCTCTCTGAAACTCTTTCCTGTCTCAGCTTCCTTGATGGCTCCCTTTTCTTCCCTAGCTCTCCTGTGCCTCTCTGGAGAGTGCTCAGTTTTTATTGTAAGCTGTTTTTTCTCCGTGCTGCCACTAAAAGTATGTGATCCCTATGGTTCTGTCCCTAATCTTGTTTTCTTTTTATTTACACACTGGCTTGGGAAAGGGAGAGGGTTCCTATCCTCCTCATTTCTGTCCAAACCTTGTTTTTAAACTGTAAACTTGGACAGCCAGTTGGGCTATGTAGTCTGTCTCCAATATGATAATTTATCAGTTCTTTCGACTGAAGACATTCAACGTGGAATTCATCTTGTTTTCTGTAAATGGCTCTTGCTTTTACTTTCCTGTGTTCATTGGTAGTTTCCATAGATTCCCTGCTGCCTGTCTAGAAGCCTTTGACATCTGCCTTTGCCTTACTCCTACCCGCCCAACGCATATAAGCAAATAGATAACATAATTCAGCTTCTCAACTAGTCCCCTCATCTCTATTCTAATTACCATCTCCTTGGTCTATGCCCTTACCATGATGGTTTGATCCATCTGAAGCGCTCTATTAGCATCTTATTATTTTTTTTTTTTTTTTTTTTTTGCGGTATGCGGGCCTCTCACTGTTGTGGCCTCTCCCGTTGCAGAGCACAGGCTCCGGACGCGCAGGCCTAGCGGCCATGGCTCACGGGCTTAGTTGCTCCGCGGCATGTGGGATCTTCCCGGACCAGGGCACGAACCCGTGTCTCCTACATCGGCAGGCGGATTCTCAACCACTGCGCCACCAGGGAAGCCCTAGCATCTTATTCTTAATACCTCATAGATCATACTGTATTGAAATTGTTTTGTTCTCTCTCCTACTGAATTGAGTGCCTCAGGAGAATGATAAGTGTATATTTTATCCTTGAGCTAATACCTAGGGAAGAAAAATCATACCCTCATTACCATTGTACCCCAGTTTTTAAAAAAAACTCATAAAAATATGAACAGTATGATAGTTCCTTTTCATGTCAAAGATCTAATTGTTTCAGTATTCATGGAGTTGTAACCCTTAAAATCCAAAGATGGAAAATGAAAGTTTTCTCATTAGTTAAAAAAAAAAAAATCTGGTATTGTTTTAGCTCATTGGTGGGTTGAAACCAACATCTGCTTTTAACGTGGCTTTTTATGCTCTAGAGCACACTGTTTACTTTCACCTTCAATGACTCAGATTTCAAACTGTATAAATCAGGGTTGCACATGCGTGCACTGAAATGACGGGGCAATGGTGGGTGACATGATAGAAAGCTTTAAATACTTCGATGGTGGATTGGTGACAGCAGATGCTTTCTTCATAGCATTTGGATATTTTTATAGTTACTTTCCACTTCTGTTTATTATTGCTGATTATTTCATAGGGTATTTAAATGCCATCACTTTTTAATTAGCCTTTGTAATTTTCTGTATTCTTTTTCACTCTAATGCATCAATAATTATGTCATCCACCATGTCTCTTTGGTTTTTTAAAATTCTTACTTTATAATTTTGACTGATTTACACGGAAGAGAGATTTGGTGATCCCTAGTTAGTGATGGCAGTGTAGCTTAAAGTATAAGCACAGATTTTATGGTAAGAGAGAAGCTGGATTAAATCCTGGTGCTGCCACTTACTAGCTGATGATTTGCTTAATATTTCTAATCCTTGATTTAGTCTCATGTTTAATCAGAGTAATTTTGTGTACCTCTATTATGGTTGTGAGGATTCAGCAAACTCTTAGAGAAAAAGTATTCAGTAGAGGGCTTGCCTATAGTTACCACAAAATAAAGGGTCACTATTTATCATTCTTGAACTAATTACCCACTTGATTTGGAAATTTGACAAATGTGTCCAACATATGTTTTCTTGAAGCAGTTATTTCATAGTGGATGAAGTTGAGATCAATGAAACTCAGCTATACAAATGTTAAGAAAACACAGATTTTATGTTCTGATAAATACTAAGTTGTAGACATATTTGTTGGATAAATGAATGAATTTAAACTGTCATTATTGTCCTTATGAGAGTAAACATTACTTTATCATTGAGTACAACCTTAGATGATTGATGACTCTATTTAGAAACTGATAACTCTTTATTTAGAAACTAATGACTTTACCAGAGAGAATTTTCAAACTCTGTTGCATTGCTTATAATTTCAACAGTGTCAGTGTATCATTTTTCTAAAGCTTGAAGTTTTCAGATAGGTTTAATCTAGCATTTTTGTAAAAGATGTATTACGCTTGGGAAGGGTCAGTAATATGATGGCAAAGCTGGGGTTGATGGAAGCACATCTTTTCTGAATCGCCCATTGGGAGATCAGACATGTTCTTCCTCCCCTTTCTAAAGACAACTTTCAATAAATAACATTGATTAATAGTTTAAAAATAGTCCCTAACATTTTGAGTTTACAGCTACACACTGAATTTCCTGGTGAAATGATCAGTCTAGTCGGGACTGTTGACTGAAATGATTTCTAACATATCTTTACAGAAGACTGCTAAGTTTCAAGTTTGGTCAGCCAGGCACTTTGGAGACCTAAGAGAGAAACAGGATTAGAAGATCTTTTTACATTTGTTACTGTTTCAAGTAGATAGATTTTCTTCTGTGGGACTGAGATCTTTGGTATTAGCAATCATTTGGATGTAAATGGCTAGAAAGTTGACTGTTAATTTTTTTTTTTTAGCAGTTTTGTTTTTGTCGTAGCACTTATCACCATCTAACATAATAATATTTTAATATTTATTTTATTAGTACCTGTTATCCCTGAGTAGTGATAAATTCCATTTAGATAAAGACCTCCAAGCAGCGAGAGTGTACACCGTGAGGAATCCTGGGGTGTTTTAGTAGAAGGGATTGGAGGAGGTCTCTCTGGGTTTATGCTGGATGGTTTTAAGGAAGTACCAGGGGAGACTGGGACCACCTCCATGCTGCGTGCTGTCCTGAAACCAGGGCAGTTTAACAATTGGCTATTCCAGTAATCTTTGCTCAGGAGACGGGAAGAATAAAGTAAAGTTGGGGGAGCTGGTATGAAAGAAATAATCACTCATGACAGTAGGGGGGTTAATACAATGTTTGGCAGCTGTGGTGTGATCTTAGGGAACCTGTGTTCTATGGACTTTGCTGCTGGACTTCTCTCTCTGTAAGTATGTCACAATGTGAATTTTAGCAGGGATGATTTTTCTTAAGTGTCCCATGAAGAGTTTTGTCTTTTCTTCACAGCCACATTCTAGTGTCCAGAACAATTCTTGACATATGGTAAGAATAAAATACAAGCACACATCCCCTCCTCCCATGTCTGTTGAAGGAATAACAACATTTATTGATGATATACTTTACTTTGTCCTTAAGCTGTTCACCTACAAAATATGGGGCTCCTTTCAGACAAAAAGGAAAGTCCCAGTAAATACTTGCAAAAATTTGCATGGCATTGTTTAGATTGACAGGCTATTATAATGTCCTTAGTGAATATCAGGAAGGCAGCTGGCATAGGGATTGGTTTCTTTTCTGTGAGGGTGATTCTCAGTGAAGTAAAGGACCTTTTTTAAGAGGAAGTGTAATTTTCTCAGGTTCTTGTTTCCTGCATGGACCTTTTTGAGAGGAAGTGTAATCTCTCATGTTCTCATTTCCTGCGCGGATGGAATAGGCAGTGGATAATGTAAGATGTGGTGTAGGATTTATGGATACGCTTTATTGAAATCTGAATAATCAGAAAGCTCAAAATGAAAAAGTGAATAGTAAACCAAAGCACCTTTGGTCCTTTAAGCTGGTCTCGCTCCTCTGACTCTTGTGTGAGACAGAGTCTCCACAGCACCCAGTATGGTCCTTAAAATATACACTGAATAAGATCCATCCTCTTACCGACCTCCCCCCTCCCCTCCCCCTCCCCTCCCCCTCCCCTCCCCTCCCCTCCCCCTCCCCTCCCCTTCCCCTCCCCCTCCCCTCCCCCTCCCCTCCCCCTCCCCTCCCCTCCCCCTCCCCTCCCCTCCCCTCCCCCTCCCCTCCCCCTCCCCTCCCCCTCCCCGCTGCATTGACTTCGCAGCTTACTTAAAATAAAATCTAAAGTCTTTGTCGGGCCAACCTCTTCTCCGATGTCATCTCTTCCTACTGCCCGCTGGGTCCTGCAGGTCAGGCTGTGTTGACTTCTTTGCTCTTCCTAGGATACAGGGAGCATGCTTCTGGATTTGGGCTTTGCATCGACTTTCCCCTCTGTCTGGAATCCTCTTCCCCAAAGAGCCAGTGTTTCTCTTCCTCCTTGTCACTTAGATTTCTGCTCCTATGTTCCTTCTTCCTCTGTGAAATGGCTCCATCACCCCCTGCGTGCATATATATCCCCACTTCAAGAAAGCAGATCCCGGGCTTCCCTGGTGGCGCAGTGGTTGAGAATCCGCTTGCCAATACAGGGGACACGGGTTCGTGCCCCGTTCCGCGAAGATCCCACATGCCGCGGAGCGGCTGGGCCTGTGAGCCATGGCCACTGAGCCTGTGCTTCCGGAGCCTGCGCTCCGCAACCGGAGAGGCCACAACAGTGTGAGGCCCGCATACCGGAAAAAAAAAAAAGAAAGCAGAACCCTTTGATTGATTTGGCCACTGAATTGTTGAATATACAAGAGGTCAACTCAGGCTTGGGAAGCTGTTCCTGGGAGTCCATTTAAAAGAACTTTCAGAGTTTATGATAGATCAGACCGAATTCAACCTTATCTCCTATACATTTTGCATCTGCAACAGTGCTGCATGTTCACTACAATGAACTGAAAGAATTAACAGAGAAAACTTGTTTTGTTTTGGAAATGTCACCATTTAAAGAATATTTATGGTCCATTCGGCACATTGACCTTTCATTGTGCTTCAATCTCATGAGGGTTTCTAACTCCTGTCTCTTATTCACGATGCTACTGCTAAATCAAGGCTTCAGTGAACCAGATTTTTGTAACCCCACTTTATGTTAAATGGGTTTATTTTAATGTTGTAAGCTTGAATTTCTGCTCTAATAATGAGTGACTCTTTTCTCAAAGGAGATGCAAATCTTTTTTTTTTTTTTTTTTTTCTCTCCACCTCTGCCTCATCACCTGGGTCCAGAGAAAGGCATCTGTGCCTACTTTTGAAAATGCAAATTATATGAATGGGCTGGAGGAAGCAACAGGAAGCAGTGTATAGTGTAGTTTGTAAATGTTAGGGTAAACTTGAGACAAATGAGATCATTTGTTGAAATTAAAATTCCCCAAGAGAAACACCCTTTAGCAGAGGTGGCAGCAGTATTTGTTGAAAACCCTGTTTAAATCACACTTGGATTTTTCTTTCAGAACAAGTACGTTGCCTATTTAAGCTTGTCTGGTTTGTATTACGTTGTTACCTGATACTTTTTTCTGAGAGAAGAGACACAGTTCTGAAAATAGTCATTGCCTAAAGGGGAAAAACAAATTCTTTTCTTAGTATTGCAGGCTTTTTTTTTTTTTTTTTTTTTTAAGCAGATTAAAGAATTTCACTGTCCAGGTGCTCTAGAAATGTTCTCTGCATGCTCTTTTGATCAGACATCCTATTAGCAGATACTTTCTGAGCAAGCACACCCAATATTTACTTATAAATTATGTACATGTGCTGTGGTATTGATAGTACATGTATTATTAAACATTCACAAAAATAAAAATTAAAAGGACACATTAGGTCATTCTGAATGGAAGTCCCAGTGTTTTCTGTGCACATCCCATGGCTGTTCTGGTCCCTCCATGGGGCAGGCTCAGTGCATCCTGGGGACTGCCTCCCCTGAGCCTCATGGGTTTGCAGGATCTCCGTGAAAGTGCACCATGAAAAGGTGCTCAAACTCTGCACAGGGAGGCTGGAGAGAGAGTAATCTGCCAATGGTCCTGAAAGTAATCTGCTTAACTCACTGCATTCTTCATTCTTCATAACGTGTTAGAATGCATGTGTGGGGTGGTGATCAGGATGCAGAAGTTCATGTTCCACGTCTGTTTCTGTTTTTGTTCTATTCCTGCAGCTGTTACTGCTGCTTTATGTCTCTTGAAAACGGAAAGATTTTTTTGGAAATGGAAAGTTTTTTAAAAATTTTATTTGGGAGCAAATTCTGACCTGAACTCTTAGGAAGCTATTTGGTCTCTGTGTCATTTAGTGTGAATCTAATGTTTGATTATGGGATGCTGACTCAAATACCATTTCGGTTGTTACATAATACACAACACTTTCTAAAATTTTAAGTTCTATATTCTGAGACAAACCTGGCCCAAGATTTTCATATAAGGAATGTGGAAATATGCTGCCCTTGCTGCTTTGAAGCCTAAATCGCCCTGTTGTTCAGGTTCTTGCTGTAAGACCATTCTTTTAAAGGATACCTGCATTTTGGGGGTCTTGATTACTTGAAAAGGCTTTCTCAAACCTCTGCCATGGAAAAGAGCGTACCTGCCCTGATTTGGTCACTTGTGCCAGTGTGGTCATTTCTGCCTTATGATGATAGGGTGGAACAGTAGATGACTCCAGTCTAACCTGTAATACCCTCCTCACTGCCAGATAATTGCCCTTTCCAGATCCCATACATTTAGTGAGGAGCCTTTCACCTCATTGTTCTTTATCTTTCTCAACCTCCCGTCCCCCTTTTGCTAGTTACCAGCTGGATCATTTGCCTTATCTCAGAAATATATGAAAAGACTCTAACCCTGCCTCTAAGCCTGTTCTGCTTATGTCAGCCCTGCTTCTACCTTCATTATCTCTGTTTTCTCTACCCGCAGAACCTTGCTGGACCTTTCCTGGGGATTCTGGTCACTGAGCATCTCAGTGGAGATAAAAAGTCTAAGCAAATTTCCTCTCAACTCAGAATCCAATGGGGCTTCCTCCAGCATGGTGTATTCAATTTTAGAATGCTCCAGCATCTCTTTGTCATTCCTTCCTGAGGCTGCAGCCTGCCCACTGAGACAAGGTCCACTCAGCGTTCCTGCTGTTCAGCTGTTGGCATCATCTCCTCATCTCTTGATCATAGGGTGGAGCCCCCCTTGACAGGCTTGCATGCTTTTAGACTGACCATTCCAGTCCTTCTTTTCTTATTGGGCCCTCATCTTCTCTCACCCCTCAGCACAGGTGGAATGGCTGGGCATACAGGTTGTAGCCAGATATGCAGTGGGGTTTCAAATGCCACATGAAGGGCTGTGAACTTTTTCCTACGGGCAGTGCAGGAGCCATTACAGGGGATTCTATCTCTCCTTTGGTAAGACCATTGCTCTGGGGGTGTAGAAGAGGGTTTGCAGAGGAGAGAGGCTTGGGAAAAGAGACAGAGGCTCAGAGAAAACCCTGTCCTTCATTCCAATTTCAAACTGTTAATTTAGTTGACTACTTTATTACTTGACTGGTAAAACGGCCTGGCAGAGTACAAAGCACATGGATCCTGAGCTAGGCAGCTGTGGGTTTTAGTGGCAACTCTGCCACCAAAAGCAAAACTGTTGACTCAGGGCAAGTTAATCTGTAAAGTAGAGATTTGAATGATTATTCATAATCTCTGCAGGATTTTTATGAGTATTCTATAAATTAAGTTTGTGAAATGTTCCGAGTACCAGGAACATAGTACACTCTCAGTAACTGTTGTTACTCCCGTCTACCCCACCATGAGATATTTGCACTGAGGTCCGACCTTTTGAAATCCCGGCATATAAAGTTGATTCTTTTGATATTCCAAATAGTGTCTCTATTAATGGACATAGATAGTATGAGTTAGGTTATGTTAATAAAAGGAATAGTTATTCTAACCATATACTAGGCTATTAAATAAAGTTCCTCCTTGACTGGTATTTAAGTCTTTTTGGAATGATTTCATGCCATAGTTTAAAACTAGTGGTTCAAAAACAGAAATATAGATCAATGGAACAGGATAGAAAGCCCAGAGATAAACCCACACATATATGGTCGCCTTATCTTTGATAAAGGAGGGAAGGAAACACAGTGGAGAAAAGACAGCCTCTTCAATAAGTGGTGCTGGGAAAACTGGACAGCTACCTGTAGAAGTATGAAATTAGAACACTCCCTAACACCATACACAAAAATAAACTCAAAATGGGTTAAAGACCTAAATGTAAGGCCAGACACTATCAAACTCTTAGAGGAAAACATAGGCAGAACACTCTATGACATAAATCACAGCAAGATCCCCTTTGACCCATCTCCTAGAGAAATGGAAATAAAGACAAAAATAAACAAATGGGATCTAATGAAACTTAAAAGCTTTTGCACAGCAAAGGATACCATAAACAAGACCAAAAGACAACCCTCAGAATGGGAGAAAATATTTGCAAATGAAGCAACTGACAAAGGATTAATATCCAAAATTTATAAGCAACTCAGGCAGTTCAATAACAAAAAAAACAAACAACCCAATCCAAAAATGGGCAGAAGACCTAAATAGACATTTCTCCAAAGAAGATATACAGATTGCCAACAAACACATGAAAGAATGCTCAACATCATTAATCATTAGAGAAATGCAAATCAAAACTACAAGGATATATCATCTCACACCGGTCAGATTGGCCATCATCAAAAACTCTAGAAACAATAAATGCTGGAGAGGGTGTGGAGAAAAGGGAACACTCTTGCACTGTTGGTGGGAATGTAAAATGATACAGCCACTATGGAGAACAGTATGGAGGTTCCTTAAAAAACTACAAATAGAACTACCATATGACCCAGCAATCCCACTACTGGGCATATACCCTGAGAAAACCATAATTCAAAAAGAGTCATGTACCAAAATGTTTATTGCAGCTCTATTTACGATAGCCAGGACATGGAAGCAACCTAAGTGTCCATCAACAGATGAAGGGATAAGGAAGATGTGGCACATATATACAATGGAATATTACTCAGCCATAAAAAGAAATGAAACTGAGTTATTTGTAATGAGGTGGATAGACCTGGAGTCTGTCATACAGAGTGAAGTAAGTCAGAAGGATAAAAACAAATACCGTATGCTAACACATATATATGGAATCTAAAAAAAAAAAAAAAAATGTCATGAAGAGATTAGTGGTAGGATGGGAATAAAACACAGACCTACTAGAGAATGGACTTGAGGATATGGGGAGGGGGAAGGGTAAGCTGTGACGATGTGAGAGAGTGGCAGGGACATATACACACTACCAAATGTAAATTAGATAGCTAGTGGGAAGCTGCCGCATAGCACAGGGAGTTCACCTCTGTGCTTTGTGACCACCTAGAGGGGTGGGATAGGGAGGGTGGGAGGGAGGGTGTCACAAGAGGGAAGAGTTATGGGAACATATGTATATGTATAACTTATTCACTTTGTTATAAAGGAGAAACTAACACACTATTGTAAAACAGTTATACTCAAATAAAGATGTTAAAAAAAAAGTAACTTTCCTCATTAAACATATTAATTTTAACGTAAAAAAAAAATTCTTTAATTTGTTGTTATCACTTCTCTTTTTCTTGAGGAAGTCTTCCACCTTGCTTTTCCGCTTCACTGCCTTCATTTGTATAGACTGTAGGATTAACACCTCATTAAATACTGTCCCAGTTCTATTTCTGCATATTCATAGTATGCATTACACACTACTTTGCTCCCTGCTGAACTCTTCCCGTTAGATCATGAACTTCTTGTGGGCAGGTTTCTTGCCACTCGGATAAGAACCAACAGGCACTCAGGTAGCATTCTATGTTGATTGAGTTGTAGGGGATAAGAAAGAGTAGAGTCAGTCTTGAAAAAAATTATTATTTTAAAAAGACTCTAATTTATAATCTTTTGGTATGTAAGGTGTTCTTGGTAGTTTTTTTAGGACTTAAGAGAAGCATATTTGCCAGCTTTTCAGTTCTGAATTGGGGATCAATTGGCAGAACTCTGTTATTGATATTATTGTTTAAGCTATTAGTATAAGGACTTTTTAATTGCTTATTAAATTGGTTACATCACTATGTGTTCTTCTTTTAGCTCATCACTTCTGAAGTGCCCATCGAAATGCCTCCTGTCAAAGCAGTTAGGCTTGTTTGGACTTCGTTTCAAATTCTGCCAATTTTCAAACTCTTCAAATTCAGTTGTAAGCATGATTAATGTTTTAGACAGATAATAATATAGATTTATACCTACAACTTTGGTTATCTTGGGTCATATCATTTCAGTGATCGCATTATAAAGATTTGGGCTTGGTTTCAAGTTCTGCCAATTTTCAAGCTTTCATCAAATTCCATTGGAAGCATAAGTAATATCTTAGATAATAATACAGATGTATCCCTATAACTTTGAGTGTCTTGGGTCAAATCTTTTCAGTGACTGCTTTATAAAGACTTATTGAAAACTGATGTCTCAGTATTAATTTTTGGTGTTTCTTATATAAGTACTCTCAAGTGGATATAGCAACTTTGATAAGGATTGAATTTATCAGGCTCACATGTGTATGATCATGCATTGCTGTGGACAATTTCCTAGTATTTCGTGTTAGTTATTTCTCTAAGCACATCTTCATATATATAGTTCCAAAGAAAATCTCACCTGAGTGTTTTCCAAAGAGCCCATTGTACTCCCAAGCCCACAGGCAAATTTTTATTATTCCAAGGACTTGAAGGCTCAGCTCTCAATATTCTGAAGAATATTATGTTATTCTCTGTCCTGGACATTTGTATTCCAACTCTGATATTTAACAGTGCTGTTTCAGAGTTTTAAATAAGAGGGGGGAAATGCCCAAAATAAATGGTTTCAACAGAGAAGATAGTTCAACTTTAAAGTGTTTCACTCATGCATCCATCTTTCTTACAAATTTTGTTCCAGTCACCAGCATTCTGCTAGCAGGGTAAAACAAGGGAGGGTGGGCAGGGACTGTACTTGTGGTTCCAGCTAGTGGGGGTAGTGTGCCTGTTGAGGGCTTTTGAAAATATGTATGATGTTTCTGATTGTCAGAAGGATGAGGGGACATTGCTGGCATTTGAAGGTGAGGTATGGCATTGATAACTGCTATCCTACAATGTGTAGAACAGTCCCATACAATGAAGAATTGTCCTGCTCCAAATGCTAGTAATATCCCCCCCTGCCACTGAGCAGTGCTGAACTAGATGAGCCTGTGTTTCAGTTCCCAGCACTGTGGACCTGAACAAGTTGCATCTTCCTCACCTGTAAAGTTGGAGTAAAAGTGCATATTGTATAAGATCATTGTGAACATTGCTGATGATGGAAGTAAAGCAGTGAACACAGGACCAGATACATAGTAGGAAGTAGCAAGGCATCATTGGCTCGAGTGGCTTTCCAGCCTACTCAGTGTAAAACCCAGGATCCTGGCAGTGACCTACAAGGACTTGGCCAGATCTGACCTACTCCCCTCTGAACTCATCTCCTGCAGTTCTCCTTCCTGCCTCTGCTCCAGTCACACACTGGCTTCCTGTCTGTTTCTCCATCTCCCTGAGAGATCAGCCTGTCTCTGGACCTTCTGTACTTGTCCTTTCTTCTGTGTGGAAGGCTCTTCCTCTACATGCATCCACTTGGCGCTCCTCCCTCACTTCCTTCCTTTTGTTCTCTGCTCACTTTATCTGAAGGAGGCTTTCCTGATACAAGATATAAAAAATGGCAGCCTGGCTCTCAGCAGCCACCCCTTCCCTTCAGCTCTTGTTCTTTCCCTTACCATCACCCAACATACCAAATATGTTTTTGCTCATTGTCTATCTCTTTCAAGTAGAACAGTTTTTTTTCAAGATTCTCTTGATGTGGACCATTTTTTATAAAGTCTTTATTGAATTTGTTACAGTATTGCTTCTGTTTTATGTTTTGGTTTTTTGGCTGCGAGGCATGTGGGATCTTAGCTCCCTGACCAGGGATTGAACCCGCACCCCCTGCATTGGAAGGTGAAGTCTTAACCACTGGACTGCCAGGGAAGTCCCTAAGAGCATACATTTCATGAAAGCAAGGACTCTGTTTTGTTCACTGATGAATCCCCAATTTAATAACCCCTAGTACATAGATGCCAATAAATGTTTATTGAATGAATGACTTATTAAAAGTAACAAAGGAGAAGAAGTTATGATTGGCTTGTGTACATATGCTGTGAGTGTGAGAGAGTGACTGTGTGTGTGTGTGTGTGTGTGTGTAATAAAGTTATACTTTCTAGTAAATAGTTTCTAACCAGATGATGGAATTAATCATTTATGGGAATCTCTCCATCTAAACAATTTTGAGAAACATTGAAAGAGATAACAGACACCAGGTTGTCTAAGAATCTAATTTCTCTACTCTCTACTCATTCAACTCTGTGATTCTTACTTCACTTTTAATTGAGGAAAGCATGATCCTTTTATTTTTATAAGAGACTGCTTTAAGGGTGTAATGATGTGATTATCTTGGAGTATGTGTTTTGAAATTGGTTGCAAAATTTCTAGAGGTCATCAATAATATTATCCATAGCATATTAGAATGATTGAGTTTTCTTGTCTGCTTGGAGGAGGTATAATTGTTCTCTGGCTAGATGATAGATATTTGCTGCTTCTGTTGATATAGGCA
Source organism: Kogia breviceps (assembly GCF_026419965.1). Taxonomy (NCBI): domain Eukaryota; kingdom Metazoa; phylum Chordata; class Mammalia; order Artiodactyla; family Physeteridae; genus Kogia; species Kogia breviceps. The sequence goes on along the minus strand of NC_081312.1, from coordinate 118,699,137 downwards.
TGGACTTGGGAAATGTTTTTAAGGGTTATGTTATTAAAAAAAACACTGGCTTTATGTTTTGGGATTAGGGGAATGATAAACTGTGCAAGATGCTTATTTAAAAGATAGGTATTTACATGTAAAATTTCCTTCTTGCACTTGATATGTCCAAGTATTTCTTTGAGAGGTTTTGTGAAAACATGAATTACCTTCTCTTATACCCAGTGTGTATTGTTAAGACTCATGAAATTATTTGTAGGATAGTGCTTGATTTTCAAAACGGGTCTATAGCTGTATGACAGATAATAAATATTCTGATAAGGGAATCAAGGAAGTGTGTGTGTGTGTGTGTGTGTGTGTGTGTGTGTGTGTATGTGTGTGTGTGTTGGCAAGTGGTGGGGAGCAATTCAGTCAGCAAGTAAATATTCATTGAGTGCCGTAGCCAGAGAAACATGTACGTTTAGAATGAGTATTACATTGATTTACCTCTAAGTATGATCAAGTCTCTCAACTTGACCTATAACCCTCTTCTCCTTCAGCCCAATTTTTTGAAAATCAGTTAATCTGTTGCCTCCTTTTCTTCCTTTCCCACTTCCTTGTGAACCTTCCCCCTCATGCCACCAACACATGTCATACCAAGATTACCAATAGTCTCTCTTGCACCACATGAATGCTTTTAGGACTGATGTTAACTAGCCTGCAAGCAGTACTTGATGCTCTTAACCACTTCCTCTATAACACATTCTTCCTTTATCTTCTCTGTTTCGGGTTCTATTTGTCATAAGGTAACACCACACTATTTGTTTCCTCTTTGGCTATGTAATTTTAGTCTCCTTTGCAAGCTTATCCTGCTCTAACAGATTAAGTGCTGGAGTTGCTTAAGGCTCATCCCATTTTTCCATTTTGTACTCTTCTTGTCAATCTTATCCATTGCCCTGCTCCCAATTGTCATTGGAACGTCAATCTCTGAAGTCTGTCTCTAGACCTGACCTTTCTCTTAGCTCCACAATTCTGTGCCCAGATGACAACTTGGCTTCTTCAACTGAACTTCTCAAACACAAGGAAGCCAAGACTGAGCTCAGGATTTCCCTTCAAAATCTGGACTTCTGAGTGAATGGCTCTAGTACACTTTAATTGGGCTGGACTCAATCCCGACATCTCCTCTTTCTTATCCCCTTTATTGAGTCCTGTCAACTCAACATCATTACGGTTTCTCAATACCTGCCCTCTTTTCTCTACTAATAGAACAAGAAGACAAAAAAAATGAGAAGACAGCTCTAAACAACACAAACAGCTTCAACTGATTGACATATATAGAACCGGGAACTGCAGAACTGACTGTAAGATGGGCCATGAAGAAAGCCCTCAATTGTAGAGGAATGAAAACATCAGGATTTTCTTTCTGATTTAATCATTAGGAATTAAGCTTAGAAATCAATAACATAAAGATAACTAGACAATCTCATTTTTTAAAGAAATTAAGCACTGTACCTCTAGAAAAACCTATGTATCATAGAAGAACTTAATATAGAAATTAGGAAGAATTTTGCATTAAATGGTAATGATAATTTGACATAATACTCATGGGATGCAGCTGACTGCTTAAAGGTAACTTTATAACAAATGCATAAATAAGAGAAGTGTACAGTCTGAAAATCAGTATCCAATTTTCCATACCAAGAATTTAAATGAAGAAAAGAAACTTAAACCCAGAGGGTATAGGAAGAAGGAAAGAGTAAAATTAAGAACAGAAATCAATAAATCAATAAAGGAAAAGTTAGTTTTAGAAAGATTAAAAAACTAATAAACCCCTTATAAGACTGATCAAGAAAATAAGAGATAAAGCATATTACCAGTAGACTATTGCATATTGATTTGGAAACCCTGGGCAGTGCAGGAAGGAAAAATAGTTATTTTAGAAAAGATGAATCAAAATTTTCATCATTTGAAACTAATTTAGTGGCTTACATTGAAAACCAGAATTAATTATAATTTACAGACAAATTATTAGTTAATAAATGACCTCAACAAGGTGGCTGGAATTATAATCCATTTATGACAAGATAAAACAATATAAAAACAATTGACTTAATTTTCTATATATAGCAGCTCACAATGAAAATATAATAAAAATGTCAATAACTTCAAAACTATGAGTTACCTAGGAATTGATTTAGCAAAATATGGGCAAGATGCTTATTATGAAAGTTTAAACAATATAACTGATGATTACTAAAGACTGTTTAAAGTTGTATAGATATCACAGTGATCTTGCTCCCTGGTATTTACCTAAATGAGTTGAATACTTATGCCTGTGCAAAAACCTCACAGAGATGTTTATAGCCATAATTGCCCAAAATTGGAAGCAACCTAGATGTTCTTCAGTAGTTGAGTGGATACACAAACTGTGGTATATCTACAGAATGGAATATTATTCAGCAATAAAAATAAATGAGCTGTCTATCAAGCCACAAAAGGCATGGAGGAAAATTAAATGCATAAGTGCAAGAAGCCAGTCTGACAGTATGGTACGGGCACAGAAACAGAAATATAGATCAATGGAACAGGATAGAAAGCCCAGAGATAAATCCACGCACATATGGTCACCTTATCTTTGATAAAGGAGGCAAGAATATACAGTGGAGAAAAGACAGCCTCTTCAATAAGTGGTACTGGGAAAACTGGACAGCTACATGTAAAAGAATGAAATTAGAACACTCCCTAACACCATACACAAAAGTAAACTCAAAATGGATTAAAGACCTAAATGTAAGGCCAGACACTATTAAACTCTTAGAGGAAAACATAGGCAGAACACTCCATGACGTAAACCACAGCAAGATCCTTTTTGACCCACCTCCTAGAGAAATGGAAATAAAAACAAAAATAAACAAATGGGACCTAATGAAACTAAAAAGCTTTTGCAGAGCAAAGGAAACCATAAACAAGACGAAAAGACAACCCTCGGAATGGGAGAAAATATTTGCAAATGAAGCAACTGACAAAGGATTAATCTCCAAAATTTATCAGCAGCTCATGCAGCTAAATATCAAAAAAACAAACAACCCAATCCAAAAATAGGCAGAAAACCTAAGTAGACATTTCTCCAAAGAAGATACACTGATTGCCAACAAACACATGAAAGAATGCTCAACATCATTAATCATTAGAGAAATGCAAACCAAAACTACAGTGAGATATCCTCTCACACCGGCTAGAATGGCCATCATCAGAAAATCTACAAACAATAAATGCAGGAGAGGGTGTGGAGAAAAGGGGAACCCCTCTTGCACTGTTGGTGGGAATGTAAATTGATACAGCCACTTGGAGAACAGTATGGAGGGTCCTTAAAAAATTAAAAGTAGAGCTACCATACGACCCAGCAATCCCACTACTGGACATATACTCTGAGAAAACCATAATTCAAAAAGAGTCACGTACCACAATGTTCATTGCAGGTCTATGTACAATAGCCAGGACATGGAAGCAACCTAAGTGTCCACCAACAGATGAATGGATAAAGAAGATGTGGCACATATATACAATTGAGTATTTACTCAGCCATAAAAAGAAATGAAATTGAGTTATTTGTAGTGAGGTGGATGGACCTAGAGTTTGTCATACAGAGTGAAGTAAGTCAGAAAGAAAGAAACAAATACCGTATGCTAACATATATGTATATGGAATCTAAGGGAAAAAAATGGTCATGAAGAACCTAGGGGCAAGACGGGAATAAAGATGCAGACCTACTAGAGAATGAACTTGAGGATATGGGGAGGGGGAAGGGTAAGCTGGAACGAAGTGAGAGAGTGGCATGGACATATATACACTACCAAATGTAAAATAGATAGCTAGTGGGAAGCAGCTGCATAGAACAGGGAGATCAGCTAGGTTGTTTGTGACCACCTAGGGGGTGGGATAGGGAGGGTGGGAGGGAGGGAGACACAAGAGGGAAGAGATATGAGAACATATGTATATGTATAACTGATTCACTTTGTTGTAAAGCAGAAACTAACACACCATTGTAAAGCAATTATACTCCGATAAAGATGTTAAAAAAATAAATAAATAAAAATAAAAAAACAAAGTCACACTGAAAAATAAAAAAAAAAGAAGGCAATCTGAGAAGGCTATGTAAAGTGTATTTCCAACTATATGACATTCTGGAAAAGACAAAACCAGGGATAGTGAAAAGATCAATGGTTGCCAGGGTGGGGGAGGAGAGGGGAGGAAAGAATGCGTAGGTGGAGCACAGGGGATTTTTAGAACAGTTAAGACAATTCTGTGATTCTGTGATGGGAGGCATATGACATTATACATTTGTCCAAGCTCATAGAACTGTACAACACAAAAGTGAATGCTAAGGTAAATTATGGACTTTAGTTAATAATAATATCAATAATGGTTTGTCCATTGTAACCTCATTAATGCTAGATCTTAACAATTGGGGATACTGTGTATAGGGAGGAAGAGGAGATAGGAGGGAACTCTGTACTTTTGCAGTTACTCTGTATACTAAAATTGTGCTAAAGATTAAAGTCTATTCCAAAAAAAATATATAGAAAGTAACCATATTCATGGCTAGGAAGAGAATGATATCATGAAGCTGTTCTTAGATTAACTTGTAAAAAATTTGCCAATCAAAATCTCCACTGTTTTTGTTTGGGGGTGGGGATATTAGACAAATGGATTCTAAAATTTACATGGAAGAACAAAGAAGAAAAGAAATTGATCTGAAGGACTATAGCAGGGTGGGGCTTACCCAAGTAGATATCAAGACTTACTTCAAACCTATAGGAATTAATTATTATGAGATATTTGCACAGGTATAGATAAGCAGGTAGAGACCTTATTTATGGAAATTACATACCTGATAGAGATGGACTTGTAGGTCACTGGGAGTTAGGATAGGTCTTTTCAATAAAGGATGCTTTGAAGTTTGATTATCCATATGGATAAAAAATAAAATATCATCCCCACATAAAACCATAAGCAAACAATTCAGTATAAAGATTGTGAAAAGCAAAACTTTAGAGTTTTTCCAAGAAGTTATATGAGAATGTATGTGTGACTGAGGGTTTTAAAACCATGCCCCATAGATATATGCCACATACAAAAACACAACCTGCAAAGAAAAATATTTATACATTTAGCTCACCAAGTTTTTTTATACATGTGAATCTTGGGACCGTAATAATAAAGTTTATTTTTTTTTTAAAGGCTAGATATTGGGAGAAAGGTTTTGTAACAAAAAATACTAAGAAAGCATTATTATTAGAATGTTTAAAGTAACATTTCAAATAAATAAGAAAAGCTCCAGAGCTACCATCCTAAGTGAATAATGGATCCCCTTTCACAATTTCAGATTGGCAAATGTTAAAAAATCTTGCAATACTAGGTGCAGGCAAAGATGTTGCACAGTAGGAAATTATTGGCTGACGTTGGGTGTATTAATTAATATACCTACTTTGAAGAGCAATTTGGCAATACCTCATGAGTCAACGTTAGGATCCATATAACGTACAAACCAACAATTCAACTCTGGGATATGAATTAGGAGTGATTGATGAAGAAGTAGGAAATTCTGAGGTTTTTTTTTTTTTCCTGTAGGTGATATATTTTTGTTTTTTGCGGTTCACGGGCCTCTCACTGTTGTGGCCTCTCCCGTTGCGGAGCACAGGCTCCGGACGCACAGGCTCAGCGGCCATGGCTGACGGGCCCAGCCGCTCTGCGGCATGTGGGATCTTCCCAGACCGGCGCACGAACTCGTATCCCCTGCATCGACAGGCAGACTCTCAACCACTGCACCACCAGGGAAGCCCCTAGATGAGATTTTTTAAGAGACCAGTAGTGTGGCCAGGTATGGCATTAACCAGAGGAGACAGAACCTACTTCCCTATTAATACATTTTGTTTCTTTCCAAGAACATGTGTAGTGGGACTGAAAAATGCATCTAGTGCTTTTGGTTGATCCTAATTTTGGAGGGATTTCTGTCTCCATGGTATATTTTTTTAATAGATATCTGGTATATGGAATGATCTCCCTTTCCTCAATTGGCTCACAGATTTAGTAACAAGTTGGATGATAGATTGGGAGGCTGTATTTTAGAAGAAAAAAACCAAATTGACTATAAAAGCAGAGAATCGTCTGTCCTTTATATGGAACTGATCTCAAGAGACCTTTCCCTAATGATAGTCTCCTTTAGATAAGGGTAGGGGTGATTATTTCTGCTACAAGCACAATTAAATATACCCAGGTGTACAGACTCTTACCCTGTTCTATCAGAATACTGAATAATCCTTTAGAATTTTATTTGCCTTTGTCTTTTCCCATAAGATAAGCTTACACCATCAGATTTTCACTTTCATTGAATTTAGTTTAGATATTTCCCCCCCTGTTTTAACAGAATGTGGTAGGAAATTTTCTTTCTACTGGTAAGAAAAAAGATATTGTGGTTAAATAAAATATCTCAGTAATGACACATTCTGACTCATAAAAACTACCTGCTGCTTTGTCATTGGAATTGATGTTTAGATTGTGAAAACAAACCCTTTTCATCACATTTACACTAAAGGAGAACTTTGAGAAGCACAGTTTGGGTTAATGTTACTGAATAGCTCTGATACACGTAATGATAACTTATGCTGTTGTCATTCTCAGAACCTCTTGCCTTTCTTGAGTTTCTCATTCAGATAGGGGTTGTGGTCCAGGTTCAATCAGAAACTTTTGAGCTGAAATTTCAAAGGTTTGTTCTTTTTCCATTTGGCCAGTGGCTACCAGCCAGCTGGGGAGGATGTCTGGGTTAAAACCATAATAAATGAAACTTCCATTAGGCTCCTTGGCTTGGGGCTGCTTCCTGTAAAGACCTTGTCTTGTCTTTAGTAGTTTGAAGAAACAGAATACTTATTTTCGTTCAATAAATGAAAGCTGAAATTTAACAGGTAGGGTAGCATAGGTATGTTGTTTTACGAAGAGATTCTGCTTCTAGTGCTGATGGTTTGCAGAGCGTGGGTTGTATTTTAACTTGTGATCCTTTGGGTGTTTATGACAATAACCTATGAACTTTTTTCATTGTAGAAAATGGAACAGATATATTTGTTTTTTAAGTATCCTTTGAGATGAAGAAAACTCAGTATATTTTCATACTTAGATAGTTGGATTTACCTCACTGTCATTTTCTTCAAACCTTAGATTTGTAAGTTTCCTTTATTCTGAAGAATGCATTGTGAATTGGAGGGATGACGTTTTCAAGCATCAAAGAGACCACAGTCTAACAGTGTATTAGCTTTATGTACACCCTTAAGATTCCTTTTTTTTTTTTCCTGGGCACATATCTTTTGTGTTTATATGTTTGCAGTTCTGTACACTTGGCATTGCACACTTGGGGAAATTGATTAAAATGCTTTTGCAAAACTTATTAAAAGAATTCTGGTTCCAGGTAAAATTGAATAAAACCACTCCAACCTTTTTTCCCCCAATGAGTACAAACATGAAACTGGATAAAATGCCAGTTGAAGCTAGTGAGTTCTCTGAAAAGTAAATATCAGCATGTAGACTAAGGAAGAATACTAGAATGAAATACCACTGAACTAGAGATGGGCTTACAGTTTTTTTCTCTGCTAACCCCACAGCTTGAATTCAATGCAGTCTAAAATCCTGAGCTCAGTATTGGAACACAGACAGAAATCCAGGAGACACGTCTAGTTCTGGCTCAAGGAGTAGAAAAGGGAAGCCCTAAAGCTCTGAGAGAAGGGAGAAATCTCCCATCTTTTTTGTCTCCTTTTTCTTGGTTTTGTCATGCCCCAGCTCTCTGGCAATCTTTTGGCAGAGGCAGTAGCAGCAGAAACAGCTGGCAGTGGGAAACTTCAGGAGCCATTGAGTTAAGGGAACATCCTGTCTATCTGGTAAAGCTATAGTTATAAAAGCCAGGGCTAAACCATTGCTTGTTTCCCCCCCACCCCCTCTCAATCCTCCTGCTACTCTGGTGCAGTCATAGAAGTGGGTTGTTGCTGATTGGAAGAGTGACAAGGGATGTTCCAGGGTACCAGAAAGTATCAGCGGAGACAGGTGAGAAAGAGTGGCTTGGGAAATAAACCCATGAATCTGTGAACTCCTAGACTCACTACAATCTGCACATGCTTGGATCTCATCCTTAGTAGCATACCAAGGGCTTTGAGGATGGAATTAATGAATAGAACATCACCTGAGTCCCAGACTGATCTCTACATGGTGCACACCCAGTGTAAATCTGAATGGCCCTGCATAGCTTTTGAAAATGGAACTGATATTGGAACTACGGCCCATAGAGGTGGGTTGGATTTAATGGCCAGAAGCTAACCAAATCAAGTGCCTGATAAAAAAATATCAACATTCACCATAGATTTAAACAAGGCACATTCCATATGGGTGTATGAAGTACTACAAAAATCTCAGATCACATGGGAAGAGACAACAGATGACAATGAAAAGATGACTTTAAAGCAACTCCTGTAAAAGTGCTCAAATGAATAATCTTAAATCCTGAAATAAAAGTTAGAATAGGAAGTAATCAGTAAAGAAATAGGAAATATGAAGTAAACCAGATGGAAATTTTAGAATTAAAAAAACCAGTAGCCTCTCTACCCTGCATCCCCCACACCAAAAAGGAAAAAACCCCTCGCTGTATGGATTCAGTAACAGAATGGAGGTGACAGAGGAAAGAATCAGCAAACTTGAAAATAAGTCAATAGAAATTATCCGTTGTTAATAAAGGAGAGGAAAAGTATTGAAGAGACCCTTGAACTGTTGGAGAATAACAAAAAGGCATAATGTTTGTATGATTGGAGGCTCAGAAGGAAAGAAGAGTGTGTTGCTAAAAAATATTCCAAGAAATAATAGCTGAAAACTTTCCAAGTTTGGCAAAAGAGATGAACCTATAAATTCCAGAAGCTAAGCTAATCCCAGACAAGATAAATCCAAAGAAATATACACTCAGGAAATGGTAAATAAAATCTTCTCTTCTTGAATTATTAAAAAAGTGGTTCATCATTTAAATCAAAGTAAAACATTGTCTGATGGGAATTTTCAATGTATTTAGATGTAATATGTAAGAACATTATAAAAGGGAGATGACAAGGAAACCTATATGGTGGTATGGAAGGCAGAATAATCTCCCCCCGTCCCCGCCTCCCCCCCATATCTACATTCTAATCCCCAAGTCCTGTGAATGAATATGTTACAATAAATGGCAAAAAGAACGATGTGGGGGGAGACCTTCAAGATGGCAGAGGAGTAAGACGTGGAGATCACCTTCCTCCCTACAAGTACATCAGAAATACATCTACATGTGGATCAACTCCTAGAGAACACCTACTGAATGCTGGCAGAAGGCCTCAGACTTCCCCAAAGGCAAGAAACTCCCCCACGTACCTGGGTAGGGCAAAAGAAAAAAGAAAAAACAGAAGCAAAAGAGTAGGGACAGGACCTGCACCTCTAGGTGGGAGCTGTGAAGGAGGAAAAGTTTCCGCACACTAGGAAGCCCCTTCACTGGCGGAGATGGGGTGGACAGGGAAGACGCATCGGAGCCATGGAAGAGAGCGCAAGCAACGGATACAGAGGGCAAAGCAGAGAGATTCCTGCACAGAGGATTGGTGCCGACCAGCACTCACCAGCCTGAGAGGCTTGTCTGCTCAACCGCTGGAGTGGGTTGGGGCTGGAAGCTGAGGCTCGGGCTTCGGAGGTCAGACCTCAGGGAGAGGACTGGGGTTGGCTGGGTGAACACAGCCTGAATGGGGCTAGTGCACCACAGCTAGCCAAGAGGGAGTCTGGGAAAAAGTCTGCACCTGCCTAAGAGGCAAGAGACCATTGTTTTGGGGTGCATGAGGAGAGGGAATTCAGAGCACCACCTAAATGAGTGCTAGAGACAGGCGCTAGCCGAGGCTATCAGCGTGGACACCAGAGTCGGGCATGAAACACTAAGGCTGCTACTGCAGCCACCAAGAAGCCTGTGTGCAAGCACAGGTCACTATCCACACCTCCCCTACCGGGAACCTGTGCAGCCCGCTACTGCCAGGGTCCCATGATCTGGGGACAACTTCCCCGGGAGAACACACAGTGTGCCTCATGCTGTTGCAATGTCATGCTGGCCTCTGCTGCCACAGGCTCGCCCTGCATTCTGTACCCTTCCTTCCGCCTGGCCTGAGTGAGCCAGAGCCCCCTAATCAGCTGCTACTTTAACTATGTCCTGTCTGGGCTAGAACAGATACCCCCAGGCGACCTACACACAGAGGCAGGGCCAAATCCAAAGTTGAACCCCAAGAGCTGTGCAAACAAATAAGAGAAAGAGAAATCTCTCCCAGCAGCCACAGGAGCAGTAGATTAAATCTCCACAATCAACTTGATGTATGCTGCATCTGTGAAATACCTAAATAGGCAACGAATCATCCCCAAATTGAGGAGGTGGACTTTGGGAGCAACTGTAGGCTTGGGGTTTGCTTTCTGCATCTAATTTGTTGTTTCTGGTTTTATGTTTTTCTTAGTTTAGTATATAGAGTTTATTATCATTGGTAGATTTGGTTGCTCTCTTCCTTTTTTTTTATATGTATAAATAAATATATTTTTTCCTTTTTTTCTTTTTGTGAATGTGTATGTGTATGCTTCTTTGTATGCTTCTTTCTGTATAGCTTTGTTTTTACCATTTGTCCTAGGGTTCTGTCTGTCTGGGTTTTTTTTTTTTTTTTTTTTTTTTGGTATAGTTTTTAGCACTTGTTATCATTGGTGGATTTGTTTATTGGTTTGGTTGCTCTCTTCATTCCTTCTTTCTTTTTTAAATATTTAATAATATATATATATTTTATTTTAATAACTTTATTTTCTTTCTTTTTTCTTTCTCCCTTATCTTCTGCGCCATGTGGCTGACAGGGTCTTGGTGCTCCAGCCAAGTGTCAGTCCTGAGCCTCTTAGGTGGGAGAGCTGAGTTCAGGGCATTGGTCCACCAGAGACCTCCTGGCCTCACGTAATACCACATGGTGAAGACTTTCCCAGAGATCTCCATCTCAAAGCTAAGACCCAGCTCCACTCAATGACCAGGAAGCTACAGTGCTGGACACCCTATGCCAAACAAAGAGCAAAACAGGAACACAACCGCACCCATTAGCAGAGGCTGGCTAAAATCATAATAAGGTCACAGACACCCCAAAACACACCACCAGACGTGGTCCTGCCCACCAGAAAGACAAGATCTAGCCTCATCCACCAGAACACAGGCACTAGTACCTTCCACTAGGAACCCTACACAACTCACTGAACCAACCCTAGCCACTGGGGGCAGACACCAAAAACAGTGTGAACTACGAACCTGCAGGCTGCAAATAGGAGACCCCAAACACAGTAAGATAAGCAAAATAAGATAGAGAAACACACAGCAGATGAAGGAGCAAAGTAAAAACCCACCAGACCAAACAACTGAAGAGGAAATAGGCAATCTACCTGGAAAAGAATTCAGAGTAACGTTAGTAAAGATGATCCAAAATCTTGGAAATAGAATGGAGAAAACACAAGAAACGTTTAACGAGGACCTAGAAGAATTAACGAGCAAACAAAGAATAATGAACAACATAATAAATGAAATTAAAAATTCTCTAGAAGGAATCAACAGCAGAATAATTGAGGTAGAGGAATGGATAAGTGACCTGGAAGATAAAATAGTGGAAATAACTACCACAGAGCAGAATAAAGAAAAAACAATGATAAGAATTGAGGACAGTCTCATAGACCTCTGGGACAACATTAAATGCACCTTAATCGAATTTTAGGGGTACTAGAAGAAGTAGAGAAAAAGAAAGGGACTGAGAAAATATTTCAAGAGATTGTAGTGTATAACTTCCCCAACATGGGAAAGGAAATAGTTAATTAAGTCCAGGAAGCACAGAGAGTCCCATACAGGATAAATCCAAGGAGAAACATGCCAAGACACATATTAATCAAACAATCAAAAATTAAATACAAAGAAATAATATTAAAAGCAGAAGGGAAAAACAATAAATAACATACAAGGGAATCCCCATAAGGTTAACAGCTGATCTTTCAGCCGAAACTCTGCAAGCCATAAGTGAGTGGTAGGACATATTTAAAGTGATGAAAGGGGAAAACCTACATCTAAGATTACTCTACGTAGCAACTATCTCATTCAGATTTGATGGAGAAATTAAAACCTTTACAGATAACCAAAAGCTAAGAGAATTCAGCACCACCAACCCAGCTTACAACAAACACTAAAGCAACTTCTCTAGGCAGCAAACACAAGAGAAGGAAAAGCCCTACAATAACAAACCAAAATCAATTAAGAAAATGGTAATAGGGAAATACATATTGATAATTACCTTAAATGTAAATGGATTAAATGCTCCAACCAAAAGACATAGATTGGCTGAATGAATACAAAAACTAGACCCATATATATGCTCTCTACAAGAGACCCACTTCAGACCTAGGGACACACACAGACTGAAAGTGAGGGGATTGAAAAAGATATTCCATGCACATGGAAATCAAAAGAAAGCTGGAGTAGCAATTCTTATATCAGACAAAATAGACTTTAAAATAAAGATGATTACAAGATACAAAGGAGGACACTACATAATGATCACGGCATCAATTGAAGAAGAAGATATAACAATTGTAAATATTTATGCACCCAACATAGGGGCTCCTCAATACATAAGGCAAATGCTAGCAGCCATAAAAGGGGAAATTGACAGTAACACAATCATAGTAGGGGACTTTTAACACCCCACTTTCACCAATGAACAGATCATCCAAAATGAAAATAAATAAGGAAACACAAGCTTTAAATGATACATTAAACAAGATGGACTTAATTGATATTTATAGGACATTCCATCCAAAAACAACAGAATACACTCTTCTCAAGTGCTGATGGAACATTCTGTAGGATAGATCATATCTTGGGTCACAAGTCAGCCTTGGTAAATTTAAGAAAATTGAAATTATATCAATTATCTTTTCTAACCTAACTCCAGCACTATAAGACTAGATATCAGTCACAGGAAAGAAATCTGTAAAAAATAGAAACACATGGAGGCTAAACAATACACTACTAAATAACCAAGAGATCACTGAAGAAATCAAAGAGGAAATCAGAAAATACCTAGAAATAAATGACAATGAAAACACGGTGATCCAAATCCTATGGGATGCAGTAAAAGCACTTCTAAGAGGGAAATGTATAGCAATACAATCCTACCTCAAGAAACAAGACCCATCTCAAATAAACACCCTAACCTTACACCTAAAACAATTAGATAAAGAAGATCAAGAAAACCCCCAAAGTTTGCAGAATGAAAGAAATCATAAAGGTTAGATCAGTAATAAATGAAAAAGAAATGAAGGAAACGATAGCAAAGATCAATAAAACTAAAAGCTGGTTCTTTGAGAAGATAAACAAAACTGATAAAGCATAGCCAGACCTATCAAGAAAAAAAGGGAAAATACTCAAATCAATAGAATTAGAAAAGGAAAAGGAGAAGTAACAACTGACACTGCAGTAATACAAAGGATAATGAGAGATTAATACAAGCAACCATATGCCAATAAAATGCACAAACTGGAAGAAATGGACAAATTCTTAGAAAACCACAGCCTTCCAAGACTGATCCAGGAAGAAATAGAAAATATAAACAGACCAATCACAAGGACTGAAATTGAAACTGTGATTAAAAATCTCCCAACAAACAAAAGCCCAGGACCAGATGGCTTCAGAGGTGAATTCTGTCAAACATGTATAAAAGAGCTAACATCTGCTAACATCTATCCTTCTTAAACTCTTCCAGAATATAGCAGAGAGAGGAAAACACCCAAACTCATTCTATGAGGCCACCGTCACTCTGATACCAAAACCAGACAAAGATGTCACAAAAAATGAAAACTACAGGCCTGTATCACTGATGAACATAGATGCAAAAATCCTCAACAAGATACTAGCAAATGGAATCCAACAGGACACTAAAATGATCATACACCATGATCAAGTGGGGTTTATCCCAAGAATGCAAGGATTGTTCAATATACTCAATCAATGTGATACACTATATTAAGAAATTGAAGAAAAGCCATATGATCATATAAATAGATGCAGAAAAGCGTTAGACAAAATTCAACACCCACTTAAAATAAAAACACTCCAGAAAGTAGATATAGAGGCAACTTAACCTCAACATAATAAAGTCCATATATGACAAACCCACAGCCAGCTTCGTTCTCAATGGTCAAAAACTGAAACCATTTCCTCTACAATCAGGAAGAAGACAAGGTTGCCCACTCTCAGCACTGTTATTCAACATAGTTTTGGAAGTTTTAGCCACAGCAATCAGAGAAGAAATAGAATTAAAAGGAATCCAAATCGGAAAAGAAGTAAAGCTGTCAATGTTTGCAGAAGATAATGCTGCTCTACACAGAGAATTCTAAAGATGCTACCAGACAACTACTAGAGCTAATCAATGAATTTGGTAAAGTAGCAGGATACAAAATTAATGCACAGAAGTCTCTTGCATTCCTATACACTAGTGATGAAAAATCTGAAAAAGATATTATGGAAACACTCCCATTTACTGTTGCAACAAAAAGAATAAAATACATAGGAATAAACCTACCTAAGGAGACAAAAGACCTGTATGCAGAAAACTATAAGAAACTGATGAGAGAAATTAACAATGATACAAACAGATGGGGAGATATACCATGCTCTTGGAGTGGAAGAATCAACATTGTGAAAATGACTATACTACCCAAAACAAATCTACAGATTCAGTGCAATCCCTATCAAACTACCAATGGCATGTTTTACAGAACTAGAACAAAAAATTTCACAATTTGTATGGAAACATAAAAGACCCCAAATAGCCAAAGCAGTCTTGAGAAAGGAAAATGGAGCTGGAGGAATCAGGCTCCCAGACTTCAGAGTATACTACAAAGCTACCGTAATCAGTACAGTTTGGTGCTGGCACAAAAACAGAAATATAGATCAATGGAACAGGATAGAAAGCCTAGAGATAAACCCACACACATATGGTCACCTTACCTTTGATAAAGGAGGCAAGAACATACAATGGAGAAAAGACAGCCTCTTCAGTAAGTGTTGCTGGGAAAACTGGACAGCTACATGTAAAAGTATGAAATTAGAACACTCCCTAATAGCATACACAATAATAAACTCAAAATGGATTAAAGACCTAAATGTAAGGCCAGAAACTATAAAACTCTTAGAGGAAAACATAGGCAGAACACTCTATGACATAAATCACAGCAAGATCCTTTTTGACCTACCTCCTAGAGAAATGGAGATAAAAAGAAAAGTAAACAAATGGGACCTAATGAAACTTAAAAGCTTTTGCAAAGCAAAGGAAAGTTTAAACAAGATGAAAAGACAAACCTCAGAATGGGAGAAGATATTTGCAAATGAAGCAACTGACAAAGGATTAATTCCAAAAATTTACAAGCAGCTCATGCAGCTCAATATCGGAAAAACAAACAACCCAATCCAAAAATGGGCAGAAGACCTAAATAGACATTTCTCCATAGAAGATATACAGATTGACAACAAACACACAAAAGGATGCTCAACATGTCTATCGTTAGAGAAATGAAAATCAGAAGTACAATGAGGTATCACCTCACACCTGTCAGAATGGCCATCATCAACAAATCTACAAACAGTAAATATTGGAGAGGGTGTGTAGAAAAGGGAACTTTCTTACACTGTTGGTGGGAATGTAAATTGAAAAAGCCCCTATGGAGAATAGTATGGAGGTTCCTTAAAATAATAATAGAACTACCATATGACCCAGCAATCCCACTACTGGGCATATAACCTGAGAAAACCATAATTCAAAAAGGGTCATGTACCACAATGTTGATTGCAGCTCTATTTACAATAGCCAGGGCATGGAAGCAACCTAAGTGTCCATCAACAGATGAATGGATAAAGAAGATGTGCCACATATATACAATGGAATATTACTCAGCCATAAAAATAAACTAAATTGTGTGATTTGTAGTGAGGTGGATAGACCTAGAGACTGTCATACAGAGTGAAGTAAGTGAGAAAGATAAAAACAAATACTGTATGCTAACACATATATATGGAATCTAAAAAAGAAGAAATTGTTATGATAAACCTAGGGGCAGGACAGGAATAAAGACGCAGACATATAGAATGGACTTGAAGACATGGGGAAGGGGAAGGGGAAGGGTAAGCTGGGATGAAGTTAGAGAGTTGCAGGGACATATATACACTACCAAATTTAAAACAGATAGCTAGTGGGAAGCAGCCGCATAGCACTTGGAGATCAGCTCGGTGCTTTGTGTCCACCTAGAGGGGTGGGATACAGAGCGTGGGAGGGAGACGAAAGAGGTAGGAGATATGAGGATATATGTATATGTACACCTGATTCACTGTGTTATAAAGCAGAAACTAACACCATTTTAAAGCAATTATACTCCAATAAAGATGTTAAATGAATCTACAACGTTCTTTTTTTTGTGTGTGTGGCTGCAAATCTTTTGATGGGAAGAATATACTATACTGGTTCACCCAGTCATGTCACATGAGTCCTTAAAAATGGAAGAGGAAGCCAGAAGACTGCATCAGAGAGCTACAGTGTTAAGAAGGACTTTCATGGCTGTTTCTGTCTCTAAAGGTGAAGAAGAGGGCCAAGGCACTTAGGCAGCCTGTAGAAGTTGCAAAAGGCCCTCAGCTGATAGCTAGCAAGAAACTGAGGACTTTTTTGTGCGGAATGACCAAGACACAGATTTTCCTCCAGAGCTTCCAGGAAATCATGCAGCTTTGTCAACACCTTGATTTTAGCTTGATGAAATGTGCATTGGACTTCTGACATCCAGAATTGAAAAGTAATAAATTTATATCAATAAACCACTAAGTTTGCAGGTTTTTAAAAAATTATAACAGCAATATGATTTGGTTTTTCTAATCCAATTGGAGTGCTGAATTATTGATTCCAAGTAAAGGGTAAAAGGTTAACTCTGCATGTTGTAATCCCTAGATCAACCACCAAAAATTTACATGAAGAGATATAGTCAAAAATCAGAATTGATAAATTAAAATGTCACACTAAGAAAATGTTTAAACCTAAACAGTGCGGGAAAGAGGAAACAGAACACGTAGCAGAGGAAACAAACAAGTGATAAAATCCTAGACCTAGGTGCAAACATATCAATTATTACATTAAATGCAAATGGTCTAAACAAACCAACTATAAAATAGATATGGTCAGAATGGGTTTAAACAGCAAGAAGAGAACTGTTTTAACTGTGACATGTATACAAAAAACAATAGTTCGGTACTGGCACAAAAACAGAAATAAAGATCAATGGAACAGGATAGAAAGCCCAGAAATAAACCCATGCACCTATGGCCAATTAATCTATGACAAAGATGGGAAGACTATAAAATGGAGGAAAGACAGTCTTTCAATAAATGGTGCTGGGAAAATGGGACAGCTGCTCGTAAAAAAATGAAATTAGAACATTCTTTAACACCATACACAAAAATACACTCAAAATGGACTAAAGACCTAGATGTAAGACCAGATACTATACAATTCTAAGAGGAAAACATAGGCAGAACACTCTTTGACACAAATCGCAGCAATATCATTTTCTATCTGTCTCCCAGAGTAATGGAAAAAAACAAAAAACAAATGAGACCTGATTAACCTCAAAAGCTTTTGCACAGCAAAGGAAATCATAAAGAAAACAAAAAGACAGTCCACAGAATGGGAGAAAATATTTGCAAACAGTGCAACTGACAAGGAATTAGTCTCCATAATTTACAAACAGCTCACGAAGCTCAATATCAAAAAAACAAACAACCCAATCAAAAAATGGGCAGAAGACCTAAAGAGACATTTCTCCAAATAAGACATTCAGATGGCCAAGAGACACATGAAAACATGCTCAACATCACTAATTATTAGAGAAATGCAAATCAAAACTACAAAACTACAGTGAGTTATTACGTCACACCAGTCAGAATGGCCATCATCAAAAAATCTGCAAACATTAAATGCTGGAGAGGGTGTGGAGAAAATGGAACCCTCTTACACTGTTGGTGGGAATGTAAATTGGTACAGCCACTATGGAGAACAGTATGGAGGTTCCTTAAAAAACTAAAAATAGAGCTACCATGATTCAGCAAGCCCACTTTTGCATATATATCCGGAGAAAAACATGGTTTGAAAGGAGACATGCACTGCAATGTTCAGTGCAGCAGTGTTTACAATAGCCAAGACGTCGAAGCATCCTAAATGTTTATTGACAGATGAATGGATAAAGAAGATGTGATACATATATACAATCGAATATTAGCCATTAAAAAGAATGAAATAATGCCATTTGCAGCAACATGGATGGACCTGGAGATTATCATACTAAGTGAAGTAAGACAGAGAAAGACAAATAGCATACGATATTGATTATATGCAGAATCTAAAAAATATACAATTGAACTTATTTACAAAACAGAAACAGACTCACAAACTTAGAGAACGAACTCATGAACTTATGGTTACCGGGGGGGTGGAGTGGGGGGAAGGGTTGTGGAGAGGGATAGATTGGGAGTTTGGTATTAACATGTACACACTGCCATATTTAAAATAAAATGCCTTTCTATGAATAAAAATTTAAAAAAAAAGACCTTCAAAATACAGAAGCAAAGACTGACATAACTGAAAGGAGAAATAGACAAATTCACAGTTATAGTTGAAAAAACGAATACCTCTTCAATAATAAGTAGAGTATAAAAGAACTAAACTGTCAACCAATTAGATCTAATAGATATCTATATAACACTCCATTAATTTCAAATTGACTAAAAATATTTCTAGATGAACAGAGAAACAGTTGTTTTGAGCATACTTGCAAGTTAAACTATAAGATGTGAATTAAATGTACTTGTGTCTTGCTAATGTGAAATACAAACTTATGTTTAGAGGAGCAGTTTTAAAAGCAGCATAGAGTTGTAAAATACTTAAAAATTTTAAAGCAGGAATGACCCAGTATGAAATAATTGAAATAAAAATAATTTAAAAGCTGGGTAACATTGTAATATTAAAAATTTAATCTATTTGAAGCATTGTTCTAAGTACTTTTTATGGACTAACTCATTCAGTCCTCACAAGATCCCTATGAGGTAGTTATATTTAAACTTATGCATAAAAATGGAAATAGTAATGAGACAGCTCTTAAGTAACAAGTTAAGATATCAAAATATGACATTATGATAGTATTATCAGTAGTAATAAAAAATAGCTTTTCCTGACTGAACACTTTCTCTTTATCGGATACTCAGACACTGGGACTTAACACTTTATCTCATTTTGTCTGTAAACTAGGTGATACAATACCTAGTGGATAGGTGAAAAAATTGAGACTTAGTGTGATAGTACACCTAAGCAGAACATAAAAAAGTAAAATTCCAACCTGTGAAGTCTGTCTCTGGAATCCATTCATCTCCACATTGCCTACTGAAGATACCAAGTTCACCCTGGGATGCTAATGGTCAACAGGCAAGAGCTGTAGAGTCATATTGTCTTGACCTTCAAAAGGCAGTGACTTCCCAGTGACTAAATATCCTGGGCTGGGTACAAATGCGTGAAGTCCTTGATTTTTGAAAATGCTTTTTGCCATGGCTCTTGGTCTTTTTTGTCCTCAGCCAAATGTGGCAATGTGAGTACAGGCCAAATTAGAGTGACTTGACCACACTGTACTTTTTCATATTGGAAAGATTTATTCTGAGGTACTTGACACAGAGAATAAGTGTTATTGCTCCAAATTTGATTTGAATCTGATTCCTAATGTGTCTGCCTTGTTATATCTTAAATTACTTCCTTTCTTGCATAGCATTCACCATAATGTATCATATTTGTCTGTGAAGCATTCCTATCACTCACACCCAACTGTTTGTGGGAAACATTTTCTCTAAATCTTTCATTCTCAAGCTGCAGCTCTGAAGGTTGCTTTTCTTAAGATTTCCATTGTAGAAGTTTTGCCAGTTCTGATCTGGTACACTGGATTAGGGCAGACCTCTCACTCTTATTTTAATATAAATTTTAAAGATACTAGATGGAATCCTAGTTGATATGAGCAGTTGTTTGTCTTTCAAAGTGCACACTTAACTCTAGAAAGGAAGATGATAAGCTTAAAGCAGGATTGACAAACTACAGTCTGCTGCTCGTTTTTATAAATAAAGTTTTATTGGAACACAGGTACACTTTCATTTTGGTATTATCTATGTCTCCTTTGGTGTCACAACAATAGAGTTGAGTAGCCTGACCCATCTCACCCTCAAAGTCTACAATATTTACTAACTGGCCTTGTACAAAAATTGTTTGCTGACTCTGGGTTTAGACACATAGAAAGGGACTCCCTTGAACATACTGGTTAAAAGATGCTGTTATTTTTCTAGTAAATGCCTTTTGCTCTGCTTTCTCTTGAGAGGAGATAAGAAAGAAGCTTTCTTATTTACTTTTTATTTTTATTCTTGTTTTTTTCCAAGGTTTATTAAGGTATAATTGACAAATAAAAATTGCATATATTTAAGGTATACAGTGGTCAATTTAATATACATTACAAAATGAGCACCACAATCAAATTTATTACTATCTCCATCACCTCATATACTTATCATTTTTATGTGCGTGTGTGTGTGCTGAGAACACCTAAGATCTACTCTCTTAGCAAATTTCAAAAACACATGGTGATTCTAAAAATAAAAAAGAAAGAGATGAGTGTTGGCGAGGGTGTGGCGAATAGGGAACACTTACACACTGTTGGTGGATATATACATTGGTCTAGTTATTATGGAAAACAATATGGAAGTTCCTTAAACAACAAAAAACTAGAATTAAACCAGCTATCCCATTTCTGGGTATATACTCAAAGGAAATGAAATCAGTATCTCCAAGAGATATCTGCATCCCTTTTCACTGCAGCATTATTCACAGTAGCCAAGATTTGGAAAAAAAAAACCCTAGATGGCCACTGAAGCATGAATAGATAAAGAAAATGTGGTATATATATATGCATATACAGTGGGATATTATTTAGTCATAAAAAGAAGGAAATTTTGTCATTTGCAGCAACAAAGATGAACCTGGAGTGCAATGAGTGAAAAAAGCCAAACTCAGAAAAGTCTTTTTTTTGTTTTTTTTTGTTGGTTTGTTCTTTGGGTTTTTTTTGTGGTACGCAGGCCTCTCACTGTTGTGGCCTCTCCCGTTGCGGAGCACAGGCTCCGGACGCGCAGGCTCAACGACCATGGCTCACGGGCCCAGCAGCTCCACGGCATGTGGGATCTTCCCGGACCGGGGCACGAACCCCTGTCCCCTGCATTGGCAGGCAGACTCTCAACCACTGCGCCACCAGGGAAGCCCAGAAAACAGTCTTTTAATGTCACATTTTTTGTGTCAACCTTATAGTTTCATGCATTCATTGCTTTAACTTTTCTGTAACTACTCTGATAAAAAGATCTTAAAAATTCAGTGCCGTAAGAATGCTCTTCCTGATATTTGTAGATGTTACCAATCAAATGTTTCGATCTTGATCACTTAATGGGAAGGGTGAGATTCTTGAGTCATGTTTTCCACTTTGATGTGCCCTGACAGCACAGAGTAGCTTCATGTTTTTTCTTGTCTTCTGTTTCCTAGGAAGGGCCTGTAGAGACGCACTCTTTCCCAGAGTGACTTCCTGGGTCTTCATGCAGCCATGGATCTGGATAAACCTTCTGTCTGGGGCTCTTTAAAACAGCGGACCAGGCCTTTGTTAATCAACCTGAGCAAGAGGAAGGTGAAAAAGAACTCAGACAAACTCCTGGACTTACGGGCCACGCATTGTCTGGACCGCCGCCTCAGCCTCTCTGTCCCTGACCTCCTGGAGGCTGAGGCCTTGGCCCCAGAGGGGCGGCCTTACTCTCAGCCCCAGTCGTCCTACACCTCGGTGCCTAGCAGCCTGTCGACGGCAGGGATCATTCCTAAAAGTAGCAGTAGCTCTTTGAAACAGTCTGAAGAAGATTTGGATTGGAGCCAGGAAGAAGCAGGCCACTTCCATGTAGTGGAAACAGACTCCCAGGAGACCTATGCCTCTCCTGCTGAGGACAGGAGGGCTTCCAGCAGTGGCATCTTTGATGTGCTCCAGAAAACTCCCCTTGGAGAGGATGCACCGGAAGGACCAGAGGTGAGACCAGGGCTGGGCACTTTCCTGTTTGTCTTTTTTTCTTTTTTTAAAAGTGTATTAAGTGCCCTTGAAAAATTTGGTTAGGATTTATTTTTGTGGTTAGCTTGCATGGAGAGGATGTCGTTTATAAGAATTTAAATGAAGGTAATATTGATTGCACCCAGTGTTCCCATTTGTTTGGGGTTGACCTCTATGTATTTTAAAAATATTACAAATAACCTTCCTAGAATACTTTAAGGCATTTAAAGCCCTATTGGATGAGTTTTCTTTTTTCCATCTCCTGGCAAAGGCATCAAGAGCATAACTTTACCTTTTGCTGAAATGTGGATCTGTTTCTATCTCTCTGTCTCCACTACCCACAGACAAAAACGCATATTCACATTCCTAAGAAATGTAAGAATATGTGTCTCCTTTTGACTGCCAGAGAGTTGGAACTCTCTTCTCCTTCACAAGTACGTACCTGCGTGAGTGTCTGCTCCTGTGCACATGTGTGCACACTTACCTGTGGGCAACTTCACTTGCTTCCTCTAAAAATGAAGAGAAAACCAAATATTAAAGGAAACAAATTCTTATCAATTCAGTGATTTTTATAAAGCTTTAGTATTTTTATAAGGTAAAAATAACCAAATATAATTATGTGACAAATATTATATTTCTAGGATGAATTTAATTTAAACATAATCATCAGATGAACAACTATAACTATAAGGAGAATCAGTTTAATCAGTTTTTTAAAAAATCTTACATTCATGGCACTGGAAGTAGGTTTCAGTGTTGAGACAATGGCTTAATTTTTTTATATTCTAAGTTAGTGTTATAGTTATGGAGAAAACTGGTTATTCCACTAGAATTTTTGATTTTATTTTTAGAACCAAAGCCTCTTAATTATGCCATACATTTAGATTTCACTGGGAAGTGGGATTGTGGATATTTGAAGACCATATTCTTTTGGAAGCATTACTATGTTAAGACACCATTAACCATTAAATGACTTAACTATGTTTCATAACCATTAACATTTATGAAATCCTTTTCGTAACAATTTTTTATGATGTTTACTGTTATTTGTAAATTTGAAATATTTTCCACTAATCAAAATATAAATTAAGTGAATTTTTAAACATAGTTCCTAATTCATAGTTTAGTATGAAGGGGGTAAGATGTTAAATTGTATACTAATGTTAATCTTTATTTTCTTGTTACTTATTAACTGACCAGAAAAAAAATAGGTGGGCTTCTTGGCCTTGATAGGCTAACAAACTCAAATTAGAGTAAGCTGTTTTAAAAGTTAGCTGTTAAACTATTTTGCTGACTAAAAATATTTAATGCCTATGTGACCCTGCCTTCAAGTTGTGATCTATTAGGACATAGCATTAATTGTAGCAGAAGAGGCAAACAGATACTGGGGCTGGCTGTCTGTGCAAAACATTCAAGCCTTTCTCCTGACAGTTCAGTGGTTGGAGGAGATCATATGTGGGGACCCAAGGGCTTGTCATGTGTGAGGCAGTGTTCAGGTTGGCACAGAGGATAAGTAGGATTTGATAGGTGAGGAAATATGACAAACAGGCCTGAAGTGTGGGTGGGGTTGGTCGAGGGTGGTGGGCATTCTGCTCTGCCTTGAATGAAGGCTGGAGGGCTTTCTGACATGACGTGTATCTGCAGTGGCTGTGGGCTGTGCTGACGGCTGTCAGTGATGTGATGGCAGATGGATAGTTTGCAGATGGGTGGTAGTGGTTATTTCTCTTCTCCAGCTAAATGCAGAGGAGCCTGGAATGTACAGTCCTTTAGGTTATTCTGGGTAGTTTGATTTAACTCAGCCATTAAACAAACAAACAAACAAACAACAACAACTAAAAACTTCTTCTTGAAAGAGAATCTTCTGCTTCTCTTCTCCTGCCCTAAAAATAATTGACCTAGACTGAGACTGAGTCTTCCTCCTGTGACCCCTCATTGCCATTTATCTGCTTGGTGAGCTGTTTGCAGAGGATGGAGAGACAGGGCTGCAGCTCATCAGACCCGTAGGATCACTTGTGGTCAGGTGCACTATCTCACCTACCCACTGCTCCCCCTTTGCCCCCCCCGTTCCTCCTCCTCCTCCTGTATTGGGTGGGCTGCTCTCACTACCTGAGGATCCAGTTCATCACTTGGCACAGAAGTTAGCCCCTCCCTTGCTTCTCTTTTGCACTAGGCTATGTTAATTTTGGGGTGGTGCGACTGGGGAAGTCTTGTCTAACTTGTCTTTGCTCAGGACCCCACTCTGTGCCTGGCCCATGGTATGTGCTCCATCAATATTTCTTTAATAGAGAAATCAATGATGGCAGTGTGTGCATTCATAGGGCTTTTCTTAGTGTCTTCTCTTTGACTTCTCTTCAGTTTATGATTTAAAGTCAGCATTTTTTTGGTTTGTTGGAAAAAACTCATCATACCATCAAGGAACTCTTTTTATATATTGACTGAAGATATAGAGAGATTTAGACAGGTGTAGACCCCAAGTTGAATACTCATTTAAAATCTGAATTTATTATCTATGAATTAAAAAAAATTTTTATTGAAGTATAGTTGATTTTCAGTGTTGCGTTAATTTCTGCTGTGCAGCAAAGTGATTCAGTTATACATATATATGTATATATACACATTCTTTTTTAAAATATTCTTTTCAATTATAGTTTGTCATAGGATATTGAATATAGTTCTCTGTACTGTACAGTAGGACCTTGTTTTTTATCCATTCTCTATATAAAAGCTTACATATGCTAACCCCAACCTCCCACCTCTTCCCTCCCCAAACCCCTCCCCCTTGGCAACCACAAGTCTGTTCTTTATGTATTTTCAAAATGAATGGAAATCCTTCCGTCTCTGCAAATAGCACAGTTTCGTTCCTTTTTATGGCTGAGTAATATTCCATTGTACATATGTACCACATCTTCTTTATCCATTCCTCTGTTTATGGACATTTAGGTTGCTTCCATGACCTGACTATTGTAAATAGTGCTGCAGTGAACATTGGGGTGCATGTATCTTTTTGAATTTTGGTTTTCTCTGGGTGTATACCCAGTAGTGGGATTGCTGGGTCACATGGTAGTTTTTCCTGCCATTTGCAGAGACATGGATGGACCTAGAGATTGTCATACAGAATGCAGTAAGTCAGAAAGTGAAAAACAAATATCATATAATATCACATATGTGGAATCTAGAAAAATGGTACAGATGAACTTATTTGCAAAGCAGAAATAGAGACATAGATGCAGAGAACAAACATATGGATACCAAGGGGGGAAGGGGGTGGGATGAATTGGGAGATTGGGACTGACATATATACACTACTATGTATAAAATATACACAGGGAACTCTACTCAGTGCTCTGCGGTGACCTAAATGGGAAGGAAATCCAAAAAAAGAGGGATATATATATACATATAGCTGATTCACTTTGTGGTATAGGAGAAACTAACACAACATGGTAAAGCAACTATACTCCAATAAAAATTATTTAAAAAAATAAAATGAATGGAAGTCCTGCTGAATTCCTGTCATCTGTGAGTTCTGGAGTTGGTTAGTCCTTAATCAGATCTGGTTTATCTGTTTCTTCCTAATGAAGAACAGAGTTCTACGGCTTTCATGAAATGGGGGAGGAAATAAGGAAGAAGGTAGGGATTGGTGTGTGACAAGCCCAGTGGACAACGAGGTTAATAGGATGTTTGCCAGTATCCTTGGTGTAACTTATTTCGTGTGGAGCTTTCCAGAAGGGGTGAGAGATGGAACATCTGTGGTCTCAGGCACCCATGGGGGTTTGTCTCACGTTTTAGTGCTCGATGCCGTCTTGGTGCCAGGTTGAGCTTCAGCAGTATTGCCTGAATGTCCTGCAGTTACTTTCTAGTCCTGCCAGTGTCAGCAAAGGAAAGGAAGTGTTAGCTGACAGTTATGGGGGAAAGAATTTGAGGCAAAGAAGAAATTTAAGTGTGAGGGAAGAGGAATAATGGATGTGCGAATGTAGAGGTCAGGTGGAGACTGGAGTAGTCAGTGCAGGTGCTCCAACCAGCCATAAAATCAAAACGGGAGGAGGTAGGTTTAGAATAAACGACACACTGGTAGAAGGGGCTCTCTAGACTCACTCTCTCTCTTTTTTAAAAATTAATTTTTATTGGAGTATATTTGCTTTACAATGTTGTGTTAGTTTCTACTGTATATCAAAATGAATCAGCTGTATGTATACATATAGCACCTCTTTTTTGCATTTCCTTCCCATTTAGGTCACCCATTAAGTAGAGTTCCCTGTACTATACAGTAGGTTCTCATTAGTTGTCTATTTTATATATAGTAGTGTGTATATGTCAGTCCCAATCTCCCAATTTATCCCACCACCACTTCCCCCTTGGTATCCATACATTTGATTTGTGTCTGTGTCTCTACTTCTGCTTTGCAAGTAAGATTATCTATACCATTTTTATAGATTCCACATGTATGAGTTAATATATGATATTTGTTTTCCTCTTTCTGGCTTACTTCACTCTGTATGATACTCTGTACATCCATCCACATCTTTACAAATGACCCAATTTCATTCCTTTTTATGGCTGAGTAATATTCCATTGTATATATGTACCAGATCTTCTTTATCCATTCATCTGTCGATGGACATTTAGGTTGCTTCCATGTCTCCAGACTCTTTCTTGAGCCCTGGATTCATACTGCACTTGATACCCCACAGAACCCTTGTCTCATGACAGAATTCACTGTCTACCTGGAGTTCCCCCCAAATACAGACCATCGTTTCTTGGCAACATTGCCATTATTCACCTATTTGCTCAAGAGGAAAAAAAAACTGAGTCATGCTGGACTGTTTTACTTCCTTTACTTTTAATGTTCTATGAAATTTTCATTTATCCATGTTACATCTTACATCTTCTCCTCCTTTTTTTTCTTCACTCCTCTCATCTTTCAAGGCCCAGATGAAATCTTCCTTCTCTGTGGTGCTTTTCCCAACTCTACAATCAATATGACCCTCCTGCCTTCATTTGCAAGCATTGCTACTTTTACTGTTGCTGAGCACTGACCTCATCCTGCTTTCTGTTGAAGTCTGTAGAGAGAAAGGGATTAGAACAGGTAGAGGAGGTCGAGATGTGAAGGCATATTGGTGCTGGGCAAGAGTGTCATTGGATAAGACCCTAAGAAGGTCACAAGCTCCAAGACCTGTATTAACTCTCCAGTGGCCCCCTGGCTTTGAGGACCAACTCATGATAAACAAATGATCATGGGGCTAAGCTGCAAATGACAATCACAACTAATTTTTAGTGAGAATTAAATACTATATAGACTCTACTGCTCATTTTGACATTAATAGCTCATTGTTTCAATGCTGTCAAGTTACTTTGGAAGCCAGATCATAATCAACACCTACTTCATTAACTTGCTAGGAAAAAGAATTATTTCAGGGCCTGGAAATACTTGAAAAATCCATGTTAGGTGTATTAACTCCCTGAAGTCAGTCTACATGAGAAGTCATATAGAGTCAGGAGATTGTTCTATGAATCACTGCACGGACAACAGGTAGGTTCTACACTGAAATGGCATCTGATGTGCTGTCCATTTCACAGGAGGGATTGAGCTGTAGATGAGAACTTGACACACTTACAGTTTGTTTGCTAGGACCCACTGCATCCATCTCCACATGCCAACCTGCTTTGCCAATGAAGCCGAGATTCTTAAAGTCCTGTGGAATAGGCTTCCTCTTCCCTCCATAGGGTTCAAATGGGCAGGTCTAAACTTTTACCTAAGCTTCCTTGCAGGACCTCTCCCTTTTTGTGATTGACACGTTATTTTATTAACAACTATTACCATAGTTGTATGTTATCACTTTTACTCAGGCTGATAGCCTATCACGGTTGCCTGACAACCAGATTGTCTCCAGTAGGTGGCTGTGTATGTCCCACTTCTGATGGATGAAATGTAGTCTTACCATTTCATTTCCATTGGTCTCATCACCAAGACTTGAGGCTTAGGAGGCGGTTAGGGCATCTCACCCTACTGCCAAACACCACCACCACCTTGTATTCAGTTAGTTGTGTAGAAGTCAGCCTCTCTTGTCAGACTGGAAACTGTCTTCTTCTTCTCCCAGCCTTTCTGCAAACCTTGCTTATGTAAAATATATTGACTCACTTTGTGTCTGAATTTGACTGCTAGGTGCTGTGGGGCCATAAGAAATTCAGTTTGGTTGGGGAAGGTGGTGATATATGGAGGCCCTGAGTGGGTAGGTGAGTTCTTAAGGAGTTCTCAAATGTCAGATTCAATATGAAGAAACTAAAATTAAGGAGACTCAGAGGGAAAGTAGCTTATTTTTCCTTCTGTTCTTCTTATCCTGCTATTGTTTTTTTCCTTCTCCTGTCAGCACTCCCCCCCAGTAGTTATTTTGCAAGATACTTTCTCATGCCTTGGAAAAATCAGTTAAGTGTTTAGAGAATACAGAGTCCCCTCTGGTTCTCATCTCCAGTGTTGATGATGGAATTGAGATTTAGATGAGGTACTGGAAACTGACCAACACTACGAGGCGATCTCTAGACAGTGCTAGATAACCAACCGGTTGAGGTGAGAGGGGAGTGATTGCTCTGAGTATGTGGTTGGAAAGGCCTGAAGAGGATGTGTTTTGAGGTTAAGACTCAAGTGGTTGGGGAGTAAATCCGAGTAGTTACGGTTGCTGTTCATGATGCTAGCAAAATAGAATGCTCTTAGCCCAGTACATGGCAGTCACAAGTGCCTAACAAGGACTCACTGCTATGATTATGGTTGTATTTATTACCGTTATTATTTTTATCCTTACCTTTTCAGCATGAAATCGAGGGCCAAGGAGATTGAATGACTTGCCTAATATTATCCAGCTAGTAAGTGTCAGAACCAGGATCTAAATCCAGTACTGTTTGAATCCAAAGCCTGTGCATAAAACTGTGTATACTAGGGCTTTAGAGAAATGCATAGCTGCAAGTTGGGAGAACTCAGAGCTAGTAGTCTAAAAAATGTTGATCATCAAGGGAAGTTATATGTTTTTCTTTGTCCACTATGCCCTTTTAAATGCAGGGATAATTATGGTGATGGATTGGCTTATTATCATGGTCTATAGCCAGTAATCCTGAATGGAAGGATTATTACCATCCCTGCCGCACCATCCGTGTAATCTCACAATGGGGTACATCCTTCCCTAGGAGTTTTAAACAGCTCGCTTTGGTGCAAGTTTAAGTGGATGAGTTGAGTGGTTTAGAGAAGTACCCTGTTGGGATAGTTCCAGAAACTCTGCTTGACAACCACAGAGCTTCAGTTTAGTGACCACAGAGAAGCAAAATAACAAACCAGAGAGGAGAGGAAATGACCTACGACTTGCAGAATTAAACAAGTGCATCAATTTCTCTATACTTCAATTACGTGTTCTTTACTATTTTTGTTTTATCTCAGAAATCATTGCTCAACATAAATGGGGTCAGTGAGACAAATATGTAAACCATGTCCCAGGGTGCTTCAGGGGATTGGCCCCTTTTTTCTTTTTCCATCCCTCCTTCCCATACCTACTACGTGGATCCTGCTCTGAGGCACTGGGAACACAGCAGTCAACAAAACAGATAACAGGGTATTTCCTCATGGAGATCCTGTTCTAGATGGTGGCAGGCTACAGATATATTCAGAAAGTGATAGATTTAATGGAGGAAAATAAAGCAGAGGAGTGCTCGGGTGGAGGTGTGACCATTTTGAACACAGTGGTCAGGAAATATCTCTTCTGAGAAGATAACATTTACACAAAGTCCTAGAGGAGGCAAGGAAGCAAGTCATGGGCCTATCTGGAGACAAAGCATTTCTAAAGGAGAGAACAGCCAGCATGCAGGTTCCAGGAAGGCCGGAGTGTGCCTGGTATTTGTCAGGAAGGGCAGGAAAGCAGTGTGACTGGAGAGGACGGTAGGGGGTGTCAGAGTTACTTCTTAGGATGTATCACATGAGCTTTCCCATCCTGCCAGGCAACTCTGCTACCATAACAACTACCCAGGGCGCTGGATGAGCAGATGCAAAGGAACGCTATGGGCTTGGTGCCATGTTGCTCACAGGCAGGGCAGTAAGAATCAATAGCATATAGTGGTGCTTGCTGCACCTGCTGTGAAAACCAGCGATAGCAATAAGTGGGTTTGCCTCGGATCGGAACCGTGAAGGAAGTGGGCACAGGTTGATAAGCTGTGTGGAGAGGGGAAGACAGCACTGTCCCAAGATACGTTATACCTTGATTGTCTATCTGTCATCATAACAGTGTCAGTGAGGAAGGGATGGTCAGAATGAAGGGGGGGACTTGGTTAGCTGACCACTTTCATTGAGTTGTTTTCTCCAGGCTTCCCAAACACATACACTGTCCTCAAAATAAGAAAAATAATAGAGTGGCAACACCAATCCAGTAGCACTCTGAGAGGTTATTTGTAAGAAACTCTACAGAGTTCAATGTAAATGTCATCTCATCGGACCACATCTATTGGGCTCACTCTTTATACAAAGAGCTTTGTGCAGTGTTGGACCCAGAGAAGGTACTCAGTAGATATCTTTGAATGAATGAATTTTTCTCCTGATAACTTACAAGGAGTTTTTTTTTGCCCCTTTTAGAGATGCTCCCATCTCTAAACTTTAAGTAAGTAAAATTTTCAAGGACACAGAGCCAAGAAGTAGCAGAAGTGGAATTCAAATCCAGGTCTTTGCGACTCCAGAGCTTTGTCTACTACTGTGCAGAGCTGCCTGCCTGTATGTCAGATGAGGTGTTCTGCTTTTGCATTCTTCTGGTTTTGGGCACAGTTGTGGTTCAGTGAAGAGTGGATACCCAGGACTCAGATGAAGGGCTAATTCTCTTGCTTCTCTTTGGCAACCATCTAGCCGCTTCGCTTTGGCTCCCGATTTGTACATTGTAAATTACTAATGACAGCGCATAGCCTCCTTATAAGAAGTTAATAGGAGTGTGTGTTTGTCACTTATGAACTACTAAGCAAAGTAGAGGGGGTACTGTTGATCTTTTAAAGTATCTACTGCTAATAGTAATGAAAACAATTATGGAAGGTCAGTAAGCAAATATTACTGAATATGGTAAGAAAAGTTCATTATACCAAGGTTGAAAACATTTTCTGTAAAGGACCCAGTAATGAATAGGTCCAGCTTTGTGAGCCATAGATCTCTCTCTGTGGTAACTACTCAACTCTGGTGTTGTAACATGAAATTAGCCATAGAAATATATATAGATATGTACATAGGCAATCTATAAATGAATAGGTGGGGCTGGGTTTGAAAGTTCAAACTTTATAGAAACAAGTGTTGGGCTTTACTTTGCTGGTGGATAGGTAGTGAATATGTGTATACACACACTTGCACATACACACACCTGACTTATATTTTGTATATTAGATAGTATTCCAGGGTAATCACTTTAAGTGAATAATCTTGGGGGTGGGGAAAAATAAATGTGTATACCTTGATTGTAAGATCAATAACCTCCTAAAAAGTTGTATAAAAATTGAATATGGAGGGCAGAGTCAACATGGTGGCATGGGAAGACGTGGAGTTCATGTCTCCCCACAACTGGGGTGCCTGCCAGATGCTGGTGCGGGACCTTGATGCCCATGGAGACGGGCGGAACCCCCAGGGGAACCAGTCGGACATGGGGGGACTGAGGGGGGAGGAGAAGTGGAAGATAAACAGTACTGGCGCCCCTGAGGTGTGACTGAGAGGGGGGAGGGGTTCCCATACTTGGATGGACCCTTGGGGGGTCCTTGGGGGCTCGGATCAGTGGGGAGTGCACTGAGCATTTCACTTGCCTGATAGGCCTGGAAAGTCTACCTGGCTCTTGGGCCGAGTCCTGTGCCCTCAGAGGCCCCCTCCAGGCTGTGTTGGTCCTGTGGGCATAGGAGGGAGGCTGGGGGAGAACAGGAAAGGCAGGCAGGAGGGACCTTCTAGGACCAGAGGAGCGGGAGAGGAGTGGAGAGCGTTTGCCCTACCCACTCAGGCCCTGGAAGACTGCTGGGCTCCCAGGCGGGGTCCCCCACCCTATGAGACCAGAGGCTGGGGCCCCTTCTGTTCCGTTGAGCCTAAGCCCCAGCCCTCACACCCCCCCATGGCCTTTTCCAATCCTGTGGGTCTTAAACATAGGCCCCACTGGCTGCCCAAACCCTGCCTCTGCCTAGGCCCTACCTTCCTCGCCAAGACCTTTTCCGCCTTTTTTTTTCCCTGTTTTTTTTCTTCTCCTCTATTTTACTATTGTGGTTCTGTTTTCCCTTCTGGTTGTTTCATCTATATTTTTATTTTTACACTCTCTTTAACATACCTGTTAGTTTCCTAGTCTGATTTTAGTTTTTACTCTTTGTTATTGTTCTCCTATTCTCTCTCTCTCTCTTTTTTTTTTTGCCACCCCACACAGCTTACAGAATTGGTTCACGAGGCAGGGGTTGGGCCGAAGCTTGTGCGGTGAGAGCTCCAAATCTGAACCACTGGTCTAACAGAGAACCTCAGACCCCAGGGAATATTCATCAGAGTGAGGTCTCCCAGAGGTCATCATCTTGGCACCAAGAACCAGCTCTACCCAACAACCTATAAGCTCCAGTGTTGGAAGCCTTAGGCCAAACACCCAGTAAGACAGGAACACAATCCCACCCATCAAAAAACAAACAAAAAAATAAGACAGCAAAAAAATATGTCACAAATGAAGGAGCAAGGTAAAAACCTACAAGAACAAATAAATGAAGAGGAAATAGGCAATCTACCTGAAAAATAATTCAGAGTAATGATAGTAAAGATGATCCAGAATCTTAGAAATAGAATGGAGGCAACGATTGAGAAAATACAAGAAATGTTTAATAAAGATCTAGAAGAACTAGAGAACAAACAAACAGAGATGAACAACACAATAACTGAAATGAAAAATACACTAGAAGGAATCAATAACAGAATAACTGAGGCAGAAGAACGAATAAATGAGCTGGAAGACAAAATGGTGGAAATAACTGCCAAGAAGCAGAATGAAGAAAAAAGAAGGAAAAGAATTGAAGACAATCTCAGAGAACTCTGGGACAACACTAAACGCACCAACATTCAAATTATAGGATCCCAGAAGAAGAAGAGAAAAAGAAAGGGTCTGAGAAAATATTTGAAGAGATTATAGTGTAAAACTTCCCCGACATGGGAAAGGAAATTGTCACCCAAGTCCAGGAAGTACAGAGAGTCCCATACAGGATAAACCCTAGGAGAAACACACCAAGACACATATTAATCAAACTAACAAAAATTAAATTCAAAGAAAAAAATATTAAAAGCAGCAGGAGAGAAACAAAAGATAACATACAAAGTTATCCCCATAAAGTTATCAGCTGAGTTTTCAGCAGAAACTCTGCAGGTCAGAAGGGAGTGTCAGGATATACTTAAACTGAGGAAAGAGCAAAACGTACAACCAAGATTACTCTACCCAACAAGTATCTCATGCAGATTCGATGGAGAAATCAAAAGCTTTTCCGGTAAGCAAAAGCTAAGAGAATTCAGCACCACCAAACCAGCTTTACAACAAATGCTAAAGAAACTTCTCTAGGTGAGAAACACAAGAAAAGAAAATGAACACCAAAAACAAACCCAAAACAATTAAGAAAATGGTAATAGGAACATACATATCAATAATAACTTTGAATGTAAATGGATTAAATGCTCCCACCAAAAGACACAGACTGGCTGAATGGATACAAAAACAAGACCCATATATACGCTGTCTACAAGAGACCCACTTCAGACCTAGGGACACATACAGACTGAAAGTAAGGGGATGGAAAAAGATATTCCATGCAAATGGAAATCAAAAGAAAGCTGGAGTAGCAATTCTCATATCAGACAAAATAGACTTTAAAATAAAGATTATTATAAGAGACAAAGAAGGACACTACATGATGATCAAGGGATCGATCCAAGAAGAAGATATAACAATTGTAAATATTTATGCACCCAACATAGGAGCACCTCAATACATAAGGCAAATACTAACAGCCATAAAAGGGAAAATTGACAGTAACACAATAATAGTAGGGGACTTTAACACCCCACTTTCACCAATGGACAGATCATGCAAAATGAAAATAAATAAGGAAACACAAGCTTTAAATGATACATTAAACAAGATGGACTTAATTGATATTTGTAGGACATTCCATCCAAAAACAACATAATACACATTTTTCTCAAGTGCTCATGGAACATTATCCAGGATAGATCATATCTTGGGTCACAACTCAAGCCTCAGAAAATTTAGAAAATTGAAATCATATCAAGCATCTTTTTGGACCACAGTGGAAATCAATTACAGGAAAAGAAAACTGTAAAAAACACAAATACATGGAGGCTAAAGAGTGTGCTACTAAATAACCTAGAGATAACTGAAGAAATCAAAGAAGAAATTAAAAAATAAATAGAAACAAATGACAATGAAAACATAACAACCCCAAACCTATGGAACACAGCAAAAGCAGTTATAAAAGGGAAGTTTATAGGAATTCAATCTCACGTCAAGAAACAAGAAAAATCTCAAATGAACAATCTAACATGACACCTAAAGCAACTAGAGAAAGAACAAAAAAACCCCAAAGTCAGTAGAAGGAAACAAATCATAAAGATCAGATCAGAAATAAATGGAAAAGAAATGTAGGAAACAGTAGCAAAGATCAATACAACTAAAAGCTGGTTCTTTGAGAAGATAAACAAAATTGATAAACCCTTAGCCAGACCCATCAAAGAAAAAAAGGGAGAGGATGCAAATCAATAAAATTAGAAATGAAAAAGGAGCAAACACAACTGGCACACAGAAATACAAAGGATTATAAGAGACTACTACAAACAACTATATGCCAATAAAATGGACAACCACGAAGAAATGGACAAATTCTTAGAAAGTTACAATTTTCCAAGATGGAACCAGGAAGAATTAGAAAATATAAACAGACCAACCACAAGTAATGAAATTGAAACTGTAATTTAAAATCTTCCAGCAAAGAAAAATCCAGGACCAGATGGCTTCACAGATGAATTCTATCAAATATTTAGAGAAGAGCTAACACCAATCCTTCTCAAACTCTTCCAAAAAATTTCAGAGGGAGAAACATTCCCAAATTCATTATATGAAGCCACCATCACCCTGATACTAAAACCAGGGAAAGGTATCACAAAAAAAGAAAATTATAGACCAGTAACACTGATGAGCATAGATGTAGAAATCCTCAACAAAATACTAGCAAACAGAATCCAACAACATATTAAAAGGATCATACACAAAGATCTAGTGGGATTTATTGCAGGGGTGCCAGGATTCTTCAGTATATGCAAAGCAATCAATGTGATACACCATATTAACAAATTAAGTAATAAAACCATATGATCATCTCAATACGTGCAGAAATAGCTTTTGACAAAATCCAACACCCATTTATGATAAAAACTCTCCAGAAAATGGGCATAGAGGGAACCTACTTTAACATAATAAAGGGCATATATGACAAACCCACAGCAAACATCATACTCAATGGTGAAAAACTGAAAGCATGTCCGCTAAGATCAGGAACAAGACAAGGATGTTCACTCTCACCACTCGTATTCAACATAGTTTTGGAAGAACTAGGCAAGGCAGTCAGAGAAGAAAAAGAAAGAAAAGGAATACAAATCAGAAAAGAAGAAGTAAAACTGTCAGTGTTTGCAGATGACATGATACTATACATAGAAAATCCTAAAGATGCTATCAGAAAACTGCTAGAACTAATCAATGAATTTGGTAAAGTTGGAGGTTACAAAATTAACGCACAGAAATCTCTTGCATTCCTATACACTAACAACGAAAAATCAGAAGGAGAAATTAAGTAAACAATCCCATTTACCATTGCAACAAAAGGGATAAAATATCTAGGAATAAACCTACCTAAGGAGACAAAAGACTTGTACTCAGAAAACTGTAAATCACTGATGAAAGAAATCAAAGATGACAAACACAGAGAAGTATACAATGCTGTTGGATTGGAAGAATCAATATTGTGACAATAAGTATACTACCCAAAGCAATCTACTGGTTCAGTGCATTCCCTATCAAACTACCAATGGCATTCTTCACAGTATTAGAACAAAAAATTTTATAATTCGTACAGAAACAAAAAAGACCCCAAATAGCCAAAGCAATCTTGAGAAAGAGAAATGGAGCTAGAGGAATCAGTCTCCCTGACTTCAAACTATACTACAGTGCTACAGTAATCAATACAGTATAGTACTGGCACAAAAACAGAAATATAGTTAAATGAGATAGGGTAGAATGCCCAGAGATAAACCCACGCACATATGGACTCCTAATTTACAACAAAGGAAGCAAGAACATACAATGGAGAAAAGACAGCATCTTCAATAAGAGGTGCTGGGAAAACTGGAGAGCTACATGTAAAAGAATGAAATTAGAACACTCCCTAGCACCATACACAAAAATAAACTCAAAATGGATTAAAGATGTAAAAGTAAGTCCAGACACAATAAAACTCTTAGAGGAAAACAGAGGAAAAACACTCTTTGACATAAACCACAGCAAGATCTTTTTTGACCCACCTCCTAGAGAAATGAAAATAAGAACAAAAATAAACAAATGGGAGCTAATTAAACTTAAAAGCTTTTGCACAGCTAAGGAAACCATAAACAAGACAAAAGGACAACCCTCAGAATGGGAGAAAATATTTGCAAATGAAACAACTGACAAAGGATTAATCTCCAAAATATACAAACAGCTCATGGAGCTCAATATCAAAAAAACAACCCAATTAAAAAATGGTCAGAAGACCTAAATAGACATTTCACCAAAGAAGACATACAGGTTGGCAAGAGGCACATGAGAAGATGCTCAACATCACTAATTATTAGAGAAATACAAATGAAAACTACGAGGTATCACCTCACACTGGTCAGAATGACCATTATCAGAAAATCTGGAAACAATAAATGCTGGAAAGGGTGTGGTGAAAAGGGAACCCTCTTGCACTGTTGTGGGAATGTAAATTGATATAGCCACTATGGAGAAAAGTATGGAGGTTCCTTAAAAAACTAAAAATAGAACTACCATATGACCCAGCAATCCCTCTACTGGGCATATACCCTGAGAAAACCATAATTCAAAAAGAGACATGTAGCACAATGTTTATTGCAGCACTATTTACAATAGCCAGGACATGGAAGCAACCTAAGGAAGAAACCTAGGAAGCAACCTATCCATCAACAGATGAATAGATAAAGAAGATGTGGCACATATATACAATGGAATATTACTCAACCATAAAAAGAAACGAAATTGAGTTATTTGTAGTGAGGTGGATGGACCTAGATACTGTCATAGAGAGTGAAGTAAGTCAGAGAGAGAATAACAAATACTGTATGCTAATACATATATGTGGAATGTATAAACAATGGTTCTGATGAACCTAGGGGCAAGACAGGAATAAAGACGCAGACATAGAGAATGGACTTGAGGACACGGTGGGGGAGGTGGAAGCTGCGGCAAAGTGAGAGTAGCACTGACATATATACACTACCAAATGTAAAATAGATAGCTGATGGGAAGCAGCTGCATAGCACAGGGAGATCAGCTCGGTGCTTTGTGACCACCTAGAGGGGTGGGATAGGGAGGGTGGGAGGGAGGCTCAAGAGGAAGGGGATATGGGGATATATGTAAGCATATGGCTGATTCACATTGTTGTGTAACAGAAACTAACACAGCATTGTGAAACAATTATACTCCAATAAAGATGTATTAAAAAAATTTGAATATGAGTAATCTCAGCCATTTGGCAGACCCGAATTTTTCTGAACAGGCATTCTCATTTTGACCTCTGATTGTCATGTGAGTTGTTTTACTTCTATCCCTGTATCCAAGCATCGCTTAATGGTCTGTCTAGCCATCTGATCCCCTTTGCTCCTTTTGCTGCTTCCTTTCCCCTGTAGGTATTTGTGTCTGTGAGTATGCTCTTCCTGAGTATTCACATTCTTAGAAATAGATGTGTGTTAAGTAATTAACTAAATATGTAATGTATCAATATATATCATTTGCTATACTCATGTACTTGAATAGAGTATTTCCCAAGGAAAATCTTAAGTGATTTTCTCCGCCAACTTGTTACTCTTATTTAGCATTCCTGCATGTGGGTTTATGTCTTCTTCCAGTAAAGTTTAAACAGCCAGTGATTGTTTACATTGCTTATTATTTAACTTTCTGTGAATTCTTCATGGTAAGATCCTTCAGACAGCCACGTGGGAGGTGATATTTGTACAAGATCACATTTAGTGTGCACAAAAGAAAATGTTTTTTCACATCCGTGTCTTGTTCTTAAGGTCCTTGGTGGCTAGAGGAGATTTTCTTTCTTTTTTTTTTTTTTTTTTTTTTTTTTTTTGCGGTATGCGGGCCTCTCACTGTTGTGGCCTCTCCCGTTGCGGAGCACAGGCAGGCTCCGGACGCGCAGGCCTAGCGGCCATGGCTCACCAGCTTAGTTGCTCCACGGCATGTGGGATCTTCCCGGACCAGGGCACGAACCCGTGTCCCCTGCATCGGCAGGCGGACTCTCAACCACTGCGCCACCAGGGAAGCCCGAGATTTTCTTTTTTTAAAAAAAATAATTGACCCATCCATTCTAATATCTCCTCATATTAATACATTTGCAATCTTGTATGTATTACCTTGTATGTATTTACATACCTTCCCATGAATTTCACCTTAGCAAGGTAAAATGGAAATAGCAATGTAAATTTGCTGTCATTAAACACACACACACAAATCCCACTTATCTAAAAAGTAACAGTGAGAGTTGTGTAAGAGATGACTAGCTTCATGCCAACATGTTAATGCTGAGTTTCTGAATGTTTGTATATAATTAGAGAGTTTTGTCTTATTAAGACTTCTCAGCATTGATGGTATTCAAGATTATTTGTCTTTTCCTGAGTACGTCCTTGGAAACATTTGTTTAAAATGGTTAAAACCAGTGCTTAATGGATAAACAAACTATGGTACACTCATAATGATGGAATACTATTCAGTAATTTTAAAAAAAAGAACTGTTTATACAGATGCCAACTTGAATGGATTTCAAAGGCATTGGGCCAAGTGAAAGATGTCAGCCAGTGTCAAGTTTGCATGTATTCCATTTATAGGACATTATGGAAAAAGATGAAGCTATAGGATGAGGACAGGTCAATGACTGCCATGGATTAGGGGTGAGAGAACAATGTGATAACAGTAGAATTGCATGCAGGAGTTTTTTTGGGGAACTGTTTTATGTCCCAATAGTGGTGGTAGTTACACAAATATATACATGTGTAAAAAAGTCATCACATTGTACACACATGTAAAAAATCAATTTCACTGTGTGTTAACTTTCTTAAAGTAAAATTTAAAAAGAAAAATTAGAGTGCTTGATTTTGCTTGTTGAGAACATCAAAAAAAATCTTCTCATGATGATGGATACCAGGGATTCCTGTAAGAAAAATACTAATTGTACTTTTTAAATGAAAAATTCAGTGATGTAGTTACTAGGTTTACAAAGAAGCTGAAAATAATGCAACTTCTATTCAGTGAATAATACCTTCAGTTCCATGCAGAGTGTCAGGAATACTCAAAGTTATGTGTCCCCCAGCAGCTGTAACCCGGTACTCCTGTACTTCTGTAGCCTTTCCTGTCTTCTTTATGGTGATCACTTTCCTTCCTTGGTGTGTATATACTGCGTGTGACAGTTACGGCGGCTGTGGGAACCATAACTTTAAGTTCTGTGACTTCTGTGAGTAAAACGAGCCATAATGTTGAATTAATGTCATTCTTCACATTTAATTTCCATGTTGTTCTAAGTGGAAGACTTATTGAGTATTTGAATAAAACTCCGTGTTCGTTTTTGATAGTGTGTAAAATGATGGTGGTGATGTGAGCTCTTTTTTTTTTGTGGAACGCGGGCCTTTCACTGCTGTGGCCTCTCCTGTTGCGGAGCACAGGCTCCGGACGCACAGGCTCAGCGGCCATGGCTCACGGGCCCAGCCACTCTGCGGCATGTGGGATCTTCCTGGACCGGGGCACGAACCTGTGTCCCCTGCATCGGCAGGCAGACTGTCAACCACTGTGCCACCAGGGAAGCCCGATGTGGGCTCATTTTGTCACTGAATGAACGTGATCATTAAGTACAGGGAGGCTCCCCGGGGAGAGTGTGTATGGTGTGTTGGTCTGAGGAGTAATGGTTTTTAAGAAACATTCACTCTTCTGTTTGATAGCAGAAGGTGACAGTAGAAGATACGGGACCATGCACTTTAAACAGGAATTCTGATCCCAGCACCGGAAGTTTTACAGAACTGCCTTCAAACAGGATTGGTTAAGTGGAGCGTTGATTTGTTTCATAAATCTGGAGACACTAACGGGGTGATCAGGCTGCAGAGGATGAAAAATGTTGGTTCTGCACATGAAGACCTGATCGGAGTATTTTGAGTTTTGCAAATCAGGCAGAAGAGGAATCGCTGAGCTTTCAGGAGATAATCATGAGGAGAGTAATAGTGTAAAAGGCATGAGGAGAAATCTTTTGAAATTGGGAGAGTTGAGTAAGATTTGATCGTCGTCATAGAGTGGCCTTCAGGCCGTCGTGTCCCACTCCCCCGGGTGTCATTTTACACAACACAAGTAGGAGGTACTGACCGGGAAATGGACGGGAAGGTGACCAACAGAGGCCCAGCTGCCTCCTTCCTTGTCTGCTGTCAGGTCGAGCCCACATTGAGAGTGAGGGCTCTTTGCCCAGCTGGGCAGTGGTGATACTTCCAGAGCTGGGGGGCACCAGTGACTGAAGTGCTGAGGTCCTTAGAGAAAGGTCCAAGTGTCTGAAATCACCCTGGATCCTGTGTGAATTTGAATTGAATGAAATGTATTCACAGTAAAGGGACATTTGAGCTGGGACTGGGAGAAAGGGGCAGATGTGATGGGAGAAGCACAGTTGCAAACAACCATAGGGCTTCTCTGCTACCTGGTGAGGGCTTGGGAGGCTCCACACCGACTTGTGATCAGGGCTCGTTTCTGCCTCGCTGCAGCATTTCTTGGTCTCACTGTGTGCAGACGGGGTAGACCAGAGAACCGTGTTTGTTTGCAGCCCTTTGTCAGCCCTCTTAGGGCCTGAAGAAATGCCCTATTGTTGTAGAATTCCAGGTTCTGTTGCTGCCTGAGCTCCACTTGATAGACAGGGAGAGAGAGAGAGACAGAGAGACAGAGAGAGACAGAGAGAGAATGTCTTGGAAGGCAACCTGCCTTCCATCTAGGCAGGATCTCTGAATTGTGCCAAAATCTCCCTGATCTTTGCTGTGGGTGGGAAGGACCAATGACCATAGTGCATCTGGTCCCTATCTTCACCCCGTCAAAGCTTCATGGTCATCTAAGCAAACTCTGCAGGCCTGCTGCCTGTATCTAAATTTACTCATAACTTCAGAGTTACTCAGCCTTGTTTGGAGGGAGAAATCTCATGTTTTGCCACAGGAAAGCAGCCCTGGCTAATGTGTCCGACAAACAGGAACATCCCTAAAATGCTGAGAGACCTTTCTCTCCTTTCCCTTGCACTCTGCCTTACCATGCGTGTAGCTATCCTCACATCTAACACAGAACCTTCATAAAATCCCAGAGCTCCTCTGGACCCCACATTGGTGCATATAAAACCTGATAGAATGCAAATGTTTACTGCGTCCCATACTAACTGCTGAACTGCGCTCAGTTCAGTGCCTGGTGGCATCATTTCCACCAGGAAATATGTCAGAGGCATATTTAAGTAGGAAACATAGACACCTCCCAGTCTGAGATCATTTGTTGAGAATTTGCATTTCCTTACTCTTTGGTTGGTTCTTGTACAGTTGCTAGACCCATGAGGTTATGGTTGGAGGAAGGTCTTTGTGGTCACATTTGAAATGTGTCCTAATAGACTGATAAACTCGGGTCTCTGGTACCTGATAGCCCTTTTCTCTTTGATGGCTGGGGGACCAGGCAGGTCCTCAATGGAGGGACCTGGCAGGATGGCCCTGCTGCTCTCGCTGCCTCCCCTGGGACAAAGTTGCAGGCACGCTAATGACTCGGATGAACTACGGATGCCTCAGCAGCCCTTCAGGAGAGCAGAATCGGCCATATCCACATGCTGATCAATGACTAAGAGGGCAGAGGCTGCAGCCAGATGGACTCCAGTGAGTCAACCTTTTACTGCCAAGACTTGCCACACACTCCGGAAGGCAGCCTGCATTTGACTATGAAAATGGCAACTTCAAAGGGAAACACCCGATAAAGGATATCCATGTAGGTTGATATTCTTTTGGTTTTTTAAAAGCAGGGTTATTATTATTTTTCTTCTTGTTTACAGAAGCTCTGTGGAAGTGGTTATCTGAATGCCTCTCTGACATCCCAACGTTTCCAAGAGCAATCTGTAAGTGACATTCCTTAAAAACAAACACTAAAGTAAACGCTAAAAACATTTCTTATCAAATGTTTGGATCTTTGCCTCTTATTTCTAAAGGATGTTGAACTGTTACCACCCACAAAGACAGGCCTTGCAGATTGTGGCTGGAAAAGATGAATTCAGTGTCTATTGATTTGTCTTCTAAAAATACAGGGCCATGAAATTGAGTGAAATGGTACAGGAGACAAAGCCATTTTGAAGTGCTTTGAAATGTGGACCGAGAAACTTTCAAAAGAACGCTGTCGAGAGTGACTTAGCCACAGATCGATTCATTGAAATTCAATAAGTGAACAATAAGTCATTTTATTTGCACTTTTTCTCTCAAAAGACACACATTTGCTCTTTTCAAAACTTGAATTGGATTCATTTTAGAAATATTCAGAAACCGAATTTGATGTTGTGGCTTGTAGGAGTTGATGCATTCCTGGAGAGGAAAGTGAACTTGGTGGGAGGTGAGACTGTGTGGGTAAGTGTAGGAAACACTATAATGGGGACCACGTAGTGAGAGAAAAATATGCCACAGGCAGGAGAGCAGAGAGGAAGTGTCTCCCATATGGACCCAGGGGTGGGGCACATGTTGGCTGGACATGATCAGCTGAGTCGTCGTGAATGGGAATGTTTTTATTACATGTGCAGGAGGTGTACCTGAACTGATGGGGGTTGGTGGGGTGAGGGGAGAATAGGAGGGAGACATCACACATCCGAGCTGAGAGGTGTGGACCAGGGTCGTGGGAACCCACCCCATAGCTGAACTTCTGCATGCTATGTCCTCTCTGGGTCCTCCACTGGGAGCTGTAGCATAAGGATCCTTCAGGGCATGGGTGAGTTTAGGGGGATGTCAGATGTGGGCATGCAACTTACCTGCTTCTTCTTGGGAAGTTAATATTGTGAAGCTATTGTCATGAATTCTCATAGAATCCCACTGGGGAGAAGGATAAAGAACAGTGTAACTATGTCATCGACATGGGTGGGTGGGAGTGGAGGATGACGCTCACAGATTTGCCATTACAGTGATCATCTTTTTTCCTTAAATGAAGAAGTGTTTCCGACATTCTGTTTCTTGGGCCTAAGGTAACTGACTTCAATGGCTTCTCCATCTGTGCAGACTCTCGGGAAAGCCGGCGACGGCTCGAGTAACCTGTCCAGCCCTTTCGCCTACCTCCTCACCATCCACCTGAAGGAAGGCCGGAACCTGGTGGTCCGGGATCGCTGTGGTAAGGCCTGGCTCTGGGCGCCCTTGGGTAGCCTGCAGACCTCTTCCTCTCAACCCTCCTGTCAACCTTGCAACTTTTTCCATCTCAGCATGGCTGGTGCTAGACTGGAGCTCAAATCTAAGCTTCTCCAGGTATCAAGGTATTTGCATTGAGTTATTGAAACACATGGAATCTTACTGTCCTTATTTTATGATTAATAATTATAATCAAATATTGATGATCACATAAAGTTATTGTAAATGAAATACAATCTCTGTAAGTGCTTTATGGCTGGTATATAACAACTGCTAAATAAAATGTTTCCTTAGTTTAATTATCCATGAGAAATATGTAAATACATTCTTGATCTAAGTTAGCAAACATACGCATAGATGGAAATGCCCTTTGAACCACCCTCCTTCCTGCCCTGAGATCCCAGTGGACTTCCCTCCCTCTGGATAAGATCTGTTATGATGTTATAACATATGTGATTGATTTGTTCGCCTTTGCTACCTCTTTCTGTGCATTTACACACACATATATTTCTTAATTAAAGTGATATTTTAATATCGTTATTTTGCCGTATTC
Source organism: Kogia breviceps (assembly GCF_026419965.1). Classification (NCBI taxonomy): domain Eukaryota; kingdom Metazoa; phylum Chordata; class Mammalia; order Artiodactyla; family Physeteridae; genus Kogia; species Kogia breviceps. Next base: position 118,654,639 of record NC_081312.1, on the reverse strand, counting down.
TGCATATTCCATATTCTGCACTGTTTTTTTAAACTTTATAATATGAATTAAAGATTTTCCATGCTTTTCCATGTAGCGATATAGTTCTTTTAAATACTAATAGTATACCATAGTATGTTGTGTTAAATATCTGTCTCTCTGCTGATGATAGTTGTTTTTTCTTACTTTCTCAGCCATATAAATGATGCTGTAATAAACATCCTGTGTATGGCTCCATACACAGATAAGAATATATCTTAGATTAAAAATAGTGTATGTTTAAGAGCAGACAGTGGAGCCAGACTGCCTCAAACCTTGTTTGACTGGGCTCAAACCTTGTTTTTTCCATTTATTGCTATTGATTTAAGAAATGCTCCTGGACCCCTCTGTGACTTAGGTTCCCCATCTGCAAAACAAGAACGTTAGTATTGACCTACCTTATAGTCTTTTAGGAGGATTGAAGGTAGTGACTTAAAACTTTGTTGGGCTTCTAGCATTTAATAAAAGTTAACTATTGTGAGTAGCTCAGAGCAGAATCTAGAAATGCAATTACAGGATCCTGAAGTTGCACAATTTCAAACGTAAGAGATACTGGTACATGGCCCCCTAAAAGGTACAGAGTATGTCCTCTTCTACACTCTGGTTATGTGTTCCCTACCTTGTCACCATTGAATATTTACTTTTATCATTCTGCTTAGTGTTTGGCAATCTTCTAGGTCAAGTGTCCACTTGTTTTAAGTTGTGCTTCGTGGTTTATGATGGTGATGAACATGGCCCTTTGTAGTTCCTCTCCTGTGAATGGCTCTCTGTATCCTTTGCCCAGTTTTCCATTGAGCTTTTCCTTCTAAATTTTTGTGAGTCTTTAAAATTTTCAGCATTCATTTGTTTGTTGGGTGTTGCAACTTTTCTTCTCTAGTCTGTTGTTTACCCCTCATTTTTATGGCCTCTTTTGTCCTTCAGAGGTTTTACATCTCATTACAGGTAAATATATCTGTTTTTCCTCTGTTGTCTCTTTTCATTTATTTCTTTTAGTAGGTGGGACCTTTTTATTCTAAAGAATTTTGTGTCTTTCTCCAGGTCTTTGCCAGTCTGTCCTGCTAGTTCCTCTCTACTTTGTTTTAGAAAAACCGTGAAACTGTGAAACTTCCATTTGTCTTCTGTGTCTCTTACTTTTTCTTCCTCATTCTTACCATTACATTTTCTTTTTGTTTTTTGCGGTACGCGGGCCTCTCACTGTTGTGGCCTCTCCCGTTGTGGAGCACAGGCTCCGGACGCGCAGGCTCAGTGGCCATGGCTCATGGGCCCAGCCGCTCCGCGGCATGTGGGATCTTCCTGGACCGGGGCACAAACCCGTGTCCCCTGCATCGGCAGGTGGACTCTCAACCACTGTGCCACCAAGGAAGCACTTTTTTTTTTTTCAGGAAGAATTCCTCAGCCGGGCCTTCCAGCTCACTGTTTTCTCGTCAGTTGTTATGACCATTGTGATATTCTGTTCATCTTTTGAGTTTGCATTTTTTTTTCATTTTTAGAAGTCTATTTCATGCATGAGATGTTGCTGTCAGCTTTGAGAATATTAAGTATACATTGAAAATCTCCTGTTTGGTGCTTCTTCCCTTGGATATCCTTTGGTTGTGTTTTCCACTCCTCTTTTTATTTGTGTGTCCCTGTTGCCATCTATGGATGCTGTTTTTGCTTACTGTGTCCTGACTTCACTGAGTGTGAGCAGGGTTGGGACACACAGCCAGACGGGGAGAGCCAGTCGTTCAGGCCGGCTCCTGGTCATCTCCCATCATGGAAAACCTTCCTCGATGGCTTCTTACACATGCTCACTTTTCCTGCTTGTAAGTGCCTTTGCTGGTCACTGCTCGGCACCAAAGGGACAGGGCAGTGCTGGGCCATCCAGCTGCTCTGTGTGTGCTGTGCCAACCAGTCACCATGGTACGTGCTTAGGCCATCTTCTGCTTCCTGTATCCCCTGCCTCCAAGCTGGAGCATCCCTGGTTCACCTGCCATCCTATCCTCTTGGCCCACCTCTGCCCCTGAAACTTTTTTCTGCTGTGACTTTCTACTGCTCCTGTTTTGGACTATGGGTTCTTTCATCAATCTGATCTCACCAATGTCCATCTTTTAGATCTGCATATACCCACTTTTTAAAAACAAAATTACTATCTTTCTCTTTTCTGTCTCTTTATCTTTCTTTCTCTTTCTCTGTCTTTTTGTAATTTCTCAGGATTTCAAAATGGCGAACAAATTTCACTTTATACTTGTTGGTAAATAGTGTTTTCTGTCAAAGTTATAATTTCTTATCCATCAGTTGTGCAACTTCTTGTGTACTGTCATTGTGTACTATAATTATAAATGTCTACATCTTAATAGATAGCTCTCTTAAGGTTATTTTGAATGAGTTGGGGCAGATAGCATTTTGTACCTGAAATCACATCTGAGGGACACGATCATAAACTAGAGTGAGGTGCCTGCCCACAAATATCCTGACTCTTGCTCAGAACCTGCAGTGTCCAGTGGATGCTTCTTTCAAATGATGATCATTTTGGAGCTCAATCTGGGACAGTTTATCTGGAGATTGGAAGTGTGTTCCACAGAGAGCTCATTTAACTTTACTGGAAGGAAAGTGCTCTAAACCTTTAAAATACATGTCCTGTTGTAAATTTTTGGAAGGCTCCAATAGAGTATATATCCTCAGGGCTGTGCCCAGGCCTTGGACCTCTTCCAGGGCCAGCTTCCCCTTTTCCAGTTTTGCTATCTGTTCTGATTATTTATCCCTAATTGATGTGAGTGATCTGGCCACACCACCCTTGATATATCCCACCAGTACACTTACAACAGATACTCAGGACACAGTCAGTAAACTTGGCAGATGATGGGGGCAGGGGGGAGCCATTGCCTACATCAGAAAATGACCGAACAATAGGGTTTCTGTGTGCCTACTCCACACCTCGCTGCTTCAGGACCAAAGGGGAGACTGTAATCTGTGCTCTAATCCCGTCAATAGCATCTCTATCTTCATAGTTTCATCAGAGTTAGACATCATATGACAATATGGCTTTATCTTGTGTCAACCTAATATAATCCAAGGATAAATACCTAGTAAGGAATCTAGATCATAACCTGTTTTAGCACCTATATCTTTTATAACCTGTAACATTGTTCCTGTCTCTTTTATTGATTGGGAAGATTAATCATTATCTATTAAGGAAACATCCCCCTCTCAGCAAGTGCTTCTTCTATACTTTGCGGTGTGGTGTGCCTTCCTTACTGTGAGTGTGTTCATGACTGCTCGATTTTCACAAGGCATTTTCAGGGCATGTTTGGTGCCCACTGTTGATTTGTGCAGGGATCATAGTCACTGGCACCTGTGCTTGCCTCCTCTGCCCCGGACTGACATGGCTGATCGCTATGCCAGTATTTTCTATGGAGCCCAGCCCAACCTCTCAGAATTTTATCCAGCACAGTCCTTTCGGCCAGTAGTTCTCAAATTTGAGTGATCATGAGAACAACCTAGAGGGCTTATGAAAATACACATTGCCCACCCCCAGAGGTTCTGATTCAGTAGTCTGGGGTGTGGCTCGAGAACTTACATTTCTGACAAGTTCCCACGTGATCACGATGCAGCTGGTCCAGGAACCACCTTGTGAGGACCACTGCTCTAGACACTGGGTGGTAGCACTTGAGCAGAAACACGTGCTTCTCCTGGTAGGGAGAGTTTCAATTCCTGATTAGACAACAGCTTTTTCTTTTCTTGGGGCTGGACCTCATTATGCATTTGCACTCTTACTCAATTTGTATTCTCTGAACATAATTTAACTTGGTATTCACCTCATTAACATTATTAGGTACAGAGAACGGTGAGATGTGCCAAAGTACCAAATATAAAAGGACTTGTGAATTATCTGTGAATTTACACTATGCTGTATCACGTGTTCTCCGATTCTTTGGATGTAGGATCGATAGCCGATTGTTTCAGTACTAAATATCCTTCAAGATCTATTCAAATGGCATTTCTATCTAGTCTTTTATGTTTTTCACAGACATAAGCTCCCTGTCCTCTCAGTCCTATGAAAATTTTACCTCTATAAACCATATACCTTTACCCTCAATTGGATAAACGACTGGTCCTCCCTGTTACTATTAGCTCTATTTATTTATTTTCTTTTTATTTATTTATTTTTTTGTGATATGCGGGCCTCTCACTGCTGTGGCGTCTCCCGTTGCGGAGCACAGGCTCCGGACGCGCAGGCCCAGCGGCCATGGCCCACGGGCCCAGCCGCTCCGCGGCACGTGGGATCCTCCCGGACCGGGGCACGAACCCGCGTCCCCTGCATCAGCAGGCGGACTCCCAACCACTGCGCCACCAGGGAAGCCCTATTAGCTCTATTTAGCTGGGTAACTGTTTTATCATTCATCTTCATATGCCCTAGTGTGCCATACTGGAGGTTTATACATAGAATGCTTTTAATACATTTTAGTTCTTCAATAGGGAAATCCAACTTAAGTGCCAGACTTAAAGACAAGGAGTATTAAAGACTGTCGTGAAAGGGAAAACATCTTCCCAGGAGGGAACAGAGTTCCTTCACTCACACCTTGACTCAGCAAGCGTTTATTCAGTCCCTTCAGTGAGATGAGCATCACACTGTACTCAACTGGGACCTAGTGATAGAGTCCAGAAAAAAAGATTTACACACAAGTGTAAAATGTCATACAGATCACTGGCTGCAACCCATTTGACAGAAGTCCTAATTCAGGTGATTGAAGTACAGAGACTAAGTGACTTGACCAGGGACTTTCAGGGAGGCAGTGGCTGAGGCAGGACTCACCAGAATGGGTGGCTCTGGGGGACAAGAGGAGGAATGAGACATTACAATCTACTTCTTGGCTTGTGATTTCTGATGGCAACTCACTCATTCTCAGGTGGAATTTACCCATCTGCAAAATGGGCATGATGTAGCTTGCCTTATAATGTAGTTGTAAGAACTGAAAAAAAGAAAGTGTATGTAACACAGTGCCATACATAGAGAAAATAGTCAATAAATGATAGTGTGTGTGTTATGGTAATTAATGAATAATGATAATGAACTTGGCCCATGATCCTGACTCCCACTGCAGAGCTGGTTCCTGTGTTCCATGTCAGCTTTCCCATCAGTGACTTTGGACACTTGGCTCTTAGTTTGGGTTAAATTTTCAGTACCCCTGTGCTCTCTCTTTATGCCCCGTCTTCAGCATAGGAGTTGATTTATGTTTTATTTTACATATTTAACCCAATTGTGCCATCACTTCTTGTGAATTTTTAGGGAGGAAAAATCTTTTTTGATGAATCATTCCCTGTTGAGGGAAGAGGTCAGCATTTTCTTTGGATTATTACATAATTATTGCTGCGTAGGTAACATTGCATATAGAACATAGGTTGGCAAACCTTTTATGTACAGGGACAGAAATGAATATTTTAGAGTTTATGGGGCATAGGTCCATAAACTTAGTGACAGCTACTCTACTGGTCTAGTGACCAAACAGCCATAGATAATATGTAAACCAGTGGACATGACCATGCTCTAGTACAACTTTATTTATAAAAACAGGCATGAGGCTGGATTTTACCCATGTCCAAAATTTGCTGACCTCAGTCTAGAATATCATGATCTGATTTTGGATTTTCTCTTGGAGAAGCTGGTTTTTAGAGTAGCCAAGTACATCTTTATTTAAAATAAGGAGGTATAAGCTAATGAGGAAGTGATCAAGTTGTGAAGCTCATGTTTTCAAATGAAGTATCTGGAAAACATCTCAGTAATGTGACATAAAATAATGCAGAAAAATCTAGAGATGTTGGGTAGTAAAAAGTCATTTTTTCCCCCCTATATTTTCACTGGGCAGTAAAGTGAAAAGTCATCATATCTCTCTCAGGAAAAGATGTTTCTGACATACCTAAAGAAAGGATGTTCAAAGGCCCTTATAGGGTTTGTGATTGAGGAGTGGAAACTTTGTCACTTGGCCCATCCAGAAAGAAGGAGGAGAGCCTCTCAGAAACAGGAATCCCCCCAACTTCTCACAGGGTTATGAATCCATCAGCCAGGGGCTGGATGATAGCCTTCCCTGGTGTAAAGAGTGCTGTGAACATTTTATCTAAATCTCTCACTTCTCCGGCTCAAACACAGGGCTGGTTTGTTAAGTAGACTATCAAGTTGTGATTTTGAGATTTTCTGGGAGATTTGGTGAAGTTTGTTATACCAGGAAGTTGCTAATTCTAAACAATGTACAGGTTTAGCGATGGTGTCAGGAACGTACTGTTATGTAGTCACCACCCAGAGTATCCCAGGGTCTTTAGCTGTCAACTCCTCTATCTCTTTTACAGAATAGATAGATAGGGGCGTGTGTGTGTGTGTGTGTGTGTGTGTGTGTGTGTGTGTGTGTGTACACTGAGTAAACCCAGCAAAAGCCACAGCTCATGAAAAAGAACTGGAGTTAGTGAGTGACTAAGCAGTAACTCACCTCGCTGTCATGACCATGCCTGTCTGTCCATTTATGAGTCACTGTGGATGTAAGACCAGTATCGTGGAGCACTGAGAGGTTTTGATGAGGTCGCTCTGGAAGTGTGGCCACATTGAGAAGATTGCCTCTTTCAGGTCATTTTCCAGTTCCTCAGGAATTTCTCTTCGATTCCCTGGCATGTAGTCCTTCAGCTTTGACTAGACTTGACCCACTGTTGGAGAGTTCTGTGCTAATTAAACAGCCTCCCCCCCCACCCCTCCGCCGCTTTGCTGGGCCATTTGGGTTGCTGTAGTGGTCTTTCTAGGAATGAGCCTTACTTGGATGCTGTAAAATGCCCGGGCATTTCCTGAAGCCCGTCTTCCCGAGCCATCTCTAGGAGAAAACCCGAACCCTCCCTGTCTCTCTGCTCTGTCCCGGTTATTCCCTGTTGCCTGTCTGCTGGTCACACCTTCCCTCCTTTTCTGTCACCTAATTTTCCTTTGCTCTGTCTTTCCACTCCTCTCCCTCATCCCCAGCTTCTTCCTTTTACTCCTTTATATTTCCCGTTTCCTTCCCATTCTTTTTCTGGGAGGGTCTACAAACTGTATTGTTGTTGACCAAACCAGACACCTGTATTAAGTTCTCCGTCTGAGCTGTTGTCTGGTTAACTCTTGGGGGCCCATAATTTCGAGATTGGTAAAGCAGAAGAAATGTGGTAGGACCAATTTATTTTAAGTCTAACTGCTTCACAGTTTGGTTGACATATAGAGAGTGTTGAACCCTGGCTCAGTGTCCCATGGAAGGGAATGTGGCCAAGAAAATGTTCTGGTGTCCTCGAGTTGGTATTGCTAATGCCAGCAGCCCTGTTTTCTAGGACTGGCATGAGCACCGTGTGACGTGGGCAGGCCTCTTGTCTTGGAAAAAGTGCTCCACTCCAAGCTTAAATCCCAGAGCATTGAATTCCTGGCAAACAACAGCCCTTTCTTTGAAATCCTGTGTTTTCCATTGATGTGAAGGGTAGTTGCATAGGGTCCTGCTGTGCACTAGCATACTAGGTTACTGATGCCCTCTGGTGGCCACATTGCAATACTGCAAAAGGGAGAGAAAAGTCCATTGCAGGAGTTCACTGCAATGTCACTAGAGCATACACATCCCTTCAGCTATAGGCCTGAGGGCTGAGGGTTCATGGGGTTCATGGTCGTCTTCTTGATGTGAGTTTTAGGCAATGACAATTCGTGACCCATTCATCCAGCAAACCGTTCTCTAATCCCAGCCCAGGTAGACCGGGACAGCTGTTTTTAGAGCAGGGACAGGTACTTTTGCAGATTATAGGAAGAATGCATTGGATAAGTCATTTTCCTATTTGAAAGGAATGGTTTAGATAAAAATTTTAAAAGATCTCCCACTAGTGTGAAAAGTTGGCCATGTAATAGGGGTTTAATAAATTACAAAACTGCTACCAAAATGTTCAAATGTCTGGTACCTCTGATTTGGGTCCTGTTTGCCTCTTGCGATTTAGTAGGCTGATTTTAAAGATTGTACCATTTTTATGATTATATATTTCTTCTTTAAAAAGGAAAGGATGCTCTTGTATTAGACCTAGAGATGAACCTTCTCCTCATTGCAGCTGTGATTGGGGGACAGGCTGGATGTTTCTAGAACTCTGTGTTATATGCTGAGGAGCGTTAACAAGCCATGTAGCTTCCCAGCAGGTGTGCTGTGAATGGGGTACACTGAGGGTTCACCCCTGTGCCTCCGGGCGGCTCTGTGGGCTTGGGCCAGCCCCTCAGCAGTCTCTTCTGTATACTCTGTGCTGCCCAACAAAGGTGACCTTGTTTGTGCTAGGATGGGAAGTGTTGGGGGCCCTGGAAAGTGGGTCAGAGTCACAGACTTGGGGCACAGGCCATCTGAGTTTGAATACCAGCTCAGACATCATCCAGCAGTGATTATGGGGATTAACCTGGTGCGTGTGCTTATGGGGATGTGTGTGTGGGAGGGGTGACATAGCCATGTACAGTGGCCATGAACTACTATTATTGCTGTGTCTGGTTCTAGTTATTCTCCTTTTGGTTTTATTTCTGTGTTTTCTCTCTGGGAAAGGCAATGACGTGTGGCATTTCCGCCAATTTTATTAGGGCCCTCCTTCCCAGTTTCTTGATAATTTGTCCCACCGTTTGCATACCTCTTGTTTTTCTCTTTAGATTTTGTACTCCTCACCCCACTGCTTGCTGCCAGTAGGGCAAAGGGTCGGTTAAGGTTGTTTTCTGAGACCAGTTCCTGCTTTCTTGTCAGTGCAACAGCAGAAATGAAAGAGACGCTAGTTTTTAAGGGTGTATTATTTGAATAAGAACTCCATTGTGAATTGATGGTTTTATTTTCTTCATCTTCAATTTGACTCAGAAGATGCCCCTCAAGTTTCATAGTGACCAACATGGGAAAGCTTGGTGTGGATGAAGTCATCCCAGTAGGTCATTACTTAGTGGAATTTTTTACTGAATGTGCTACACTGATCTGATTTTTTTAAAAATACTGAGTTCTAAAGTAAAATAGGATCTGACTTCAATTACTTGATTATTTGCTATTTTTGCTTCACATATATATATTTTTCTGTATTATAAAAGTTTTATTTTGAAAAGCAATTGAAAACAGTAGTACACCTTTCTTTCCTTTTTTTCTTTTTTTTTTTTTTTTTTTTTTGTGGTATGCGGGCCTCTCACTGTTGTGGCCTCTCCCGTTGCGGAGCACAGGCTCCGGACGCGCAGGCTCAGCAGCCATGGCTCACGGGCCCAGCTGCTCCACGCCATGTGGGATCCTCCCGGACCAGGGCACGAACCCGTGACCCCTGCATCGGCAGGCAGATTCTCAACCACTGTGCCACCAGGGAAGCCCCCTTTCTTTCTTTAATTAATGTTTCAGTTTAGGTTATCATTCCAGATTTTAATTACTAGTAATAATGCGCCTACATCTGTGCGTCAGACTTTATTTCTTTGCAAGTCATTTATTGCAGTGAATTGGATGTTTTATGTCATATGATCTGACATCTCAAGATTCTCCTTAACAGAATTGCCCATTCACTCTTGATAAACACCTATTTTGCTCACCCACCAGGAGCATATGAGTGTTCCACTTCCTGTTTCTCACCTCCACTGTGTGTAGATTATCTGTGTCAATTTTGATAGAGAAGAAGTATTGTCTTCGTTTTGTTTTAATTTGTCCCGAGAAATTTGGACCCTGAGATATATTTGGTTAAGAGATATTTGCTTCTCTTTTGTACACAGCCAACTCCATCCATCTCTGTGGCTTATTCCTGGTTCCTGGATATGTTCACGTATATTTTTCTAATTTGTCATTTGCCTTTTAAGTTTGTTTATAAAGTTTTTGTTGCAAACCTCTTTTCCAGTCTTACAGTTTTATTCTGGAGAGTTTCCTTTCTTCCTTGCTTCCTCTGCTTTTGTACCTTGAAAGGCCTTTTCTCTGTCTCGAGAGAGAGATGCATTAACCTATATTTATTCTTTTCTGTCTGATTTTACATTTTTTTCATTAATCTCTTTGATCTGTATCAAGTTGATTTTGATCTTTTGGCCCAGAGTCGGAACTTAGTTTTACTTTTTGCCAAATGGGTATTTAATTAACGAGGACTAAATTTTCTTTTCCCTAATGATTTGATGGCCACTTTTTAATTGGGTATTAAAATTCGGTCCATATGAGGGTCTGAGTTTTGGACTTCTCTTTGATTCCTGTGGATGTGTTGTTTTGTTCCAGTGCCAGCACCACATCACAGTTGTACTGTATTGAAGGGTCACAGTCAATACTTTTTATTTTTCAAAAATTGGGGCTTTGCTTCACATTGTAGTACCTACTCTGAGCACCAGATGGCGCTCGATCATTGGTGTGCTTGTGTGGGAGCAACGAAGACACATCTGGTCAGCTTATTCAGAAAGATGCTCATTCGTTAGCAAACTTGAAACTTTAAAGATGCAAACACCCATCCTGAAACCCAGGTAGCAGTTGGATTTCCTCCACTTGGTGGGTTTTGGTAGCTTGCCAAGGTCCCGCAACAGGGATGGGGAGCCGAGTTTGGGAATCTGCTTCTCTTTACCCCTTTTCCACTAGGATATAGACCAGCATCCAAACAGCCATTAGTGGATTCTCACAACTGAACTCTTTCCTCTAGAGATTTTTGTTGATGGGTTTTGTTTTGACACTCTGCATCCTCACAGGTTGGTTAGAAGGTCTTGGTCCTCCCCTGCTTTAGATAGTCAGTTACCTATTCCTTCTGTGGGATCCTATCTCCATTCCTATGAAGTATTCTGGAGCAAAACAGGCCTGCTTCCTGTGTCCACTGCTTGTAAAACATCACCTTACACCCACCCGAAGATCATTGACTTGAATGTTGCATGCCTTCCATTTGGTTGAATTGGATTTCTCTGTAGGAGAGGTTTTATCTGTTCATTTCCACACTGATTGGTGGATTCTGCTAGAGAGTACGTACACAGTTTACACAGAGGATGAAGTCCACAGAGGGTGTATCTGTGTGTTTCCATGTGTCTGTGATTTTACTTGTGGCTTAATCTGGAGGTCAACTACAGTATTGGTCAGCTAATTCCATCATGCCATCGCACCTCAGGTGTCCCCAACATGCTGAATTTGAGGCGGGGGGCAAGGTGCACGATGGTGAATGGTATTATTCCAGAGACAATCAGTATGTAACCATTTACCTTCAGCCCAGACCTACCATATGTTTGTGAATTCTGGAGTGTGGATTTGGACAAGGCGCAGTGGGGATGACTTGCTTTGCTACACACTGTCTGGGGCCTCAACCTGGAAGACTTGAGATTTGGGGGATGAGTTACCATGGGGACTTTATCATCTGAAGCCTCAGAGGCCCTTTCATGCGCATGTTGGGTGCCTGGGATGGGATGCTTGGAAGAGGAGGACTGTTGCACGTGAGGCCTGGCTTCCTCACAGCCTGGTGCTCTCAGAATGGTCACACTTCTTACATCACAGTTCAGGGCGCCAGACACGAAGGGCCAGTGCACGAGGCAGGGGCCGTGTCACCTGTTACAGCACAGCCTTAGAAGGAATACAGTGTTATTGTCACCACCCCGCACTGGTTAAAGCAGTTGCCCAGATTACAGGGGGACGTGGTAGGCACCCTGCTTCTTGATGGAAGGAGCATCAGTACTTGGAGGTTGTGCTTAGTTATTAAGTGTGGCTGCACTTATGGAAGCTTTAGTGTGCAATGGGTCTGGGACTGAGGCTTGGCTCTAGCAACTCACTAGCCACTCTCATCCTTAAAACTGCAACATAATACCGTTTTAGGAGGAGCAAATGAGATCACATCCATTGTGAGTATCATACTAAACTTCAGTCCTGTTGTCTCTTTTCCATAAAGGCTGGTATCCATTTCATTAGACTTAGATTTATGCCTAAATGATAGCTTGGGCTGGGGACATTTGAAGTATTTTTATTAATAAAGAGGAGGATGTTAAGGTATTAATAGTTGTGTGTACTTTGGAAAAGTGGATTTCTGGAACACCGGGAGCTGATACACCTATAGATCTGGGAGGTTTGACCCTTTATAGAGACTTCAGGTGGCTACATTCGTTGGCATTCTGGCTTACTCTTAACCTTATTTCCTTTTATCCCCCCAATGCTTTCTGCTCTGTTACTAGTGCTGCATCCTGGCCACTGCCTCTTCTCTCCTTTTTTCTATGTGGTCATGCTTTCCTCTAACTTTTACCTGGGTTCCTTCTCCTTTGGTTTAACAGGGGCAACCATGCATGCTGTCTCTAAGCAGAAGTTTACATCCCTGTGTACTTCTGATCACCTCATCAAGAATAGGGGTGCAGGCATCTCTTCTTAGTGACCACTTCAACAAAAGCCAATTTGTTGAATAATCTACTCACCAAATGGCCCATTTACTGAATCCGTCAGTATATTGACAATGTTTTTTTCATTCATCTATTTAGAAAATTAAGTGTATAACATTATTGGATGAGAACTTTCAAAAACAACTTTGAAAGGTCTCTGGGTCATATTAGTTACTCAGCTCTGAAGACAAAGCCAGAACAGCATCTTAAATAATATTTAATTTGTCTCAGGCCAAAGAAAATGATAGAAAGGAATGGGTATGGCCTGGCCTAAGCTGAAGATCCCAGAAAGGGGATGACTAAAGACAGAAAAAGAATATTAGGGGAACAGAGGTGGGGAGCAGGCAGAGAGTAGGGCAGGTAGGGAAGTCTTGGGGTGGGGTGGGTGGGGTGAAGGAAGTTTGGGGGGGGAGCATGGTACAGGGGGAGAATCTGAAAGTCCCCACGAGGACCTCACTCTCCACAGCTCTCTTAATTCCCGTTGTTTATTCTATACAAACTTTAAAAATAGTCAAAATAAACTGTTTTGGTAAAACTTTATAAATAGTTAAAGTAAGCAAGTTTTGGTAAAATTGGTAAATTCAGATCCTCAATTTCACTGTAAGTTGGCCACTGGATGGTCTTTCAAAAAAATGGATTTTGGTGAATTTGGTACACTACATCACAGGGTCCAGCCATGGGCAAGCCTTGTCCAAGGTGCCACTGGCTGTTGTCCATGGTGGGCTCCCCAAGAGGAACGGATTCAATCTCACTGGGAGAAAAGTTCGGGAGTGGTTCAACCAGGATGTGCTAAGTGACAGAACGTGGCCAGCAAGGCCCTTAGATGGTCTGGGAGGGAACTGTTCTTCTGAGGCTGGTACCATAAAAACAGAAGCATGCAGCCACCATGTGCAGGAGAAGGGGAATGTGCATGTTCCCTTCATTTAATTGTAGTGGATAAAGCAATCCTGGGAATGTACATGTTCCCTTCATTTAATTATAGTAGATGAAGCCTGGCTTGGAATTCTGCTAGACTTGAATCTCCTGCTCTCTTAAGTAAAGTAGACTGTGCTCTACAAAGAGAAAGTTGTTTCTCCTGTCCCATGTGACTGAGGAAAAATGCCCTTGAGTTTCCATAAGGCCCATTATGGTTTCTGAAGGGGTCTGTTAAGAAAGCTGCAGTTGGACATGGCTCGCTCTGGAAATCTCAGCGTAACTGCTAGAGGGCAGCAGCGGCTGTTCAAAAATCATCACTCGCTTGTTTTCTGAAATCACGTCTGGCTCTTATTTAGCCACCCTTGGAGAAAGTCAGAACTTATGGATCCCATATGAAAACAACTCAGATTTACTTCTTTTTCTGGCAAGAAGAAACATTCCAAATAGGTATATATATTGCAAAGAGTCTAAAGATATGTGTATAATGAATCTTATTACTCTTAAGCCAGAGGATAGGAAAAAAGTCAAATTTATGCTTTTCATATGTGTTCAAATACTTTTTATGCAGAATGAATTCATCTATGTGTATCTCAGTTTCCCTAAAGACTTAGTAAATAATTATTGACTTGAAACTGAACTCTTAAGATCCCCTGAGAAAAGTTCTCAGGTATTACAAACTGTGAACTTTGTGTAAAATTATGGAGATCATTTCCTTTCATAAACAAACAACAACTCTGAGAAATGCATTTAATTAGGAAACTTTTCTAGCTTAAGACCACATTTCTTTTGGAGACCCTATATGGCTTGAAGTTTTTAACTTGGCAAATGAGCTTTGCTGGTGACAAATAAGTAGGTTTTGTCTACAAATACAGCTTTTGCATTCAGTGCTTTGGATTTTTAGTTTAAATTAGGAATGCTAGTTTTAAAAACCTATATGATATAGTACATAAACTATATGATATAGTGCATATGTGTGTATGTATGTATATATATACATACATACACACACATACAAATAGATACATAAATGACCACATGGAAGGGGACAGATGTGTTATTGACTGAAGAAGGCAGGTAAAAGAATACAATATGGGGCTTCCCTGGTGGCGCAGTTGTTAAGAGTCCGCCTGCTGATGCAGGGAACACGGGTTCCTGCCCCGGTCCGCGAAGATCCCACATGCCGCGGAGCGGCTGAACCCATGAGCCATGGCCGCTGAGCCTGCGCGTCCGGAGCCTGTGCTCCCCAATGGGGAGGCCAAAACAGTGAGAGGACCGCGTACCGCAAAAAAAAAAAAAAAAAAAAAAAAAGAGAAAAAAATACAATATGAAGGCTGATTTCTTTTGGTGGAAAGTGTGTGTGTGTGTAAATTCTCCGTGCATATCAAGATAGTAACCTTTTCTAGATGGTAATAATTTTCTTCCTTCCTTCCTTCCTTCCTCCCTTCCTCCCTTCCTCCCTTCCTTCCTTCCTTTTCTACTACCATGGCCATGAGCTGTTATACTAGAAAAAGCAAAGAGAAGGTGTTGGTAATTGGAGTTTCATTACAGATGTATCTTATTTGCATATCGGGCTAGTTCTTGAGCCAGTCCATGTGATTTTGTCTGTTCTATTCAACCACTTCACCTGTTGATACTGCCCACCTTTTCCATAACACACTCAATCCGGTAATTAGCCCCTTGGGATGATAAATCGAATGCCAAGAGAACAGAATCTTCAAATATGATGGTTCTTGATGACTCTCTCCTGATGATAAATTTGAGTTATGTGTCCTTCTTATTGAGTTGCCTGTTATTTTCATAAGATTATACCTGCAAAGTTCTCTGAAATCCTAATGAATCCCCTTAGGACTGCCCCTTAGGTGGGGCAGTGGCTAGTACTCATGAATACTTAGTGACTTTCAGATTTTAAACGGCGCATTCCTTCCAAGACAGCTCAGATTGTTTCATGAAATTTTCCCAAACCACATGGGATCCCTGTGAGAAGTATATAACGTAAGGAATTTTCTGTTCAACTTTTGAAGACAGAAGGGGTTATAAACATCACACCTTTAGAAGGGACATATAGAGACAAATTATCAGTGCATGTTACTTGGACAGCTAAAATAAAGTAAATGAATATTTAATTAGTACCGCGTACATGGTTACACACTCTCCCCTTTTAAATTAATTGAGTAGTAATACTATAAATAGAAGCACATACTATGTAAATGTTTGGAGCCTCTTGTTATGGAAGTATAGTGGTTCATTCAGTTCTCAAGATAATTCTACAAAGTTGGCATTTTTCCATCTACAGGTGAAGATAGTAAGGCATAAGGAAATTATGATGCTTAAGATTATACAGTTACTGAAAGGAAGGTCTGGGAGTTTAATCCACCATGCCATCTTACTTCAAAGTTTATTCATTTATCATATCTTCATATAATTCACCTACCATGCATATTAGGCAACTCTGGGCATGCATCTCATCTTCCAGAGCTTGGATTTGGAGGAGTTTAATATTATGTTTATAGTTGCCCCAAGTAAAATGTTTTCTATATTTAAATAATTTTATGAAATACAGAGTAGAAAAGTTTTAAGCTGTTTTTATTATTGCTTCTGCTTGTCATTAATACAGTTCTTAGCAGTGTTTAATGTTTTACTCTACATAGGGAAGTTCCAAGTAAGGAAAGAGTAAACAGCTTTTCCCAGTGGTTTTGATGACATAACCCTTTCAGTCCGTGGAGCATCTCGAGGTATGAGTGTTCCATGGACCATGCTTTGTGAAACCCTGGATCGGTGCTTCTTATAGTTTGGGTATAGCTGTCTCCTCAGCTCCCTGGTGCTGTGTTATCTCAACTACCAGGTTTCTTCGCTTTAGCCTTTTTCTTCCTCCTTCTAAATTATAAGCTGCTGCCAGATTTATATTTCTGAAGCTTGGCTCTGATCATTTTACTCTCCTACTCATAAGTAAACCTGAATTTCCTTCCCTCTCACACTAAAATAATTCCAGATGGACTGAAGACTTAAGTGTAAAAAATGAAAAGCTGCAAAATCAGTGGAAAGAAACATGGCTGAACTAACTTAAAATCCTTTAGTGAGAAAAATTCTTCTAAGCAGAATGTTAAACGACAGTGCCATAAATAAAACTGGTAAATTTGCCTAAATAAAAATGGAAATAACTTATTGCAAGAAATAAGGTAAGTCTAAACAAAGTATGACAAGATTTACAGCCAGTGGCAGCTTTCCATAATTAAGGGCTCATTCAAATCCATAAGCAAAAGACAAAACCTTGAGCCCATAGAAAAATGGGTAAATGATATCAGTGAGAATTTCCCTGACAAAGAAAGACAAATATAGGTCATTAAAATATGAAAGATCCTCAGCTTTACTCTAAATGTTAATGATAGAGAAAAATGGAGATACTATTTTTTTTACCTGCCGTTTTTTCAAAGTAAAGATTTATGACATCAAATATTGGTGAGCATGTAAAGAAAAAAACTACAAAACGTATACTCTTGGTGGAAGTGTAAATTTTGACAGACTTTGGAAGAACAATTTGACAATGGCTGTCAGAACCAGAAAAGACACATTCATTTGGCCTGCAGTTTTTTGTTTTATTGTTTTTTTAAAATAAATTTATTTATTTTATTTATTTTTGGCTGTATTGGGTCTCCTCCGCCACGCGGGCCCGCTCCAGCCACGGCGAGAGGGGGCCATCCCCTGTCGCGGTGCGCGGGCCTCTCATCGCGGTGGCCTCTCTTGCCGGGGAGCACAGGATCCAGGTGCACGAGCTTCAGCAGCTGTGGCACGTGGGCTCAGTAGTTGTGGCATGCAGGCTCAGTAGTTGTGGTTCACAGGCTAAGTAGTTGTGGCTCGCGGGCACTAGAGCGCAGTCTCAGCAGCTGTGGCACATGGGCCCAGCCGCTCTGCAGCATGTGGTATCTCCCCCGACCAGGGCCCGAACCCGCGTCCCCCGCATTGGCAGGCGGACCCCCAACCACTGCGCCACCAGGGAATCCCTGCAGTTCTTTTTGAATATAATCACATATGAACTCAGAGATAGTCATACAGGGATGCTTGTTTTAGTATTCTTTGTGCTAGTAAAAAAAAAAAAAGTGAAGGTGATGTAAATGTTTATTATTTGGTAACTAGTTACATAAATTAAGATACAAGAACACAATGAAAATGTATGCAGTTGATAAAAGAAAAAGAAACTGGTGAATCTCTATTGCTGATGTGAACAGAGCTTCAAGGTACTTTAGTTGTGAAAGCACAGAGTCCAGTGCATTTATTATGATTACATTCGAGTTGAAAACAATTCTTGTATTTTTTCCTGTAAAACACTCAAGAAACTGGTGCATATGAGGAATGGGAATGAGGAAAGATTAAGAGGGTGGAGAGTTTTCATACCTTTCAGAATCCTGAGCATATATTACACTTTTAAAAAATTTCAAAAAAAGAGAACAGGAAAAACAAAACTACTCTATATTTCTTACAGTACAAAAACTTAACTCCTTATTTTGTGACTTTTAAGGCACTTCAGTCTGACTCAAAACCAGGGTTTTTAACTTTCTCATTATACATTTTCCCCCCTTAATTTCTGGATGTATTGAAATGCTTGCTTGGCACCGCACAGATCTGGTAATTTTGGCATCTTTCCCTTTTCAGTGCCGGTTCTTCCAGCCCAAATGGCCTCAGTCCTTTTCTGCTTGGCCAGATCCGCCCATGTTTCATTCAATTCCCATCTCCTTTATTTCAGCCTCCACTGATACCCCGGCTGGAGCTAACCTTTCCTGCCTGTGAACTAGTGTTAACCCCCAAGTTCTATTCTGTTTTGACACTTACCTCTTGGACCTTGGGTTATATATACCATCTATCTGCTGCCCGGCAGGTACAGAAGAAAGGGCACTGGGATGGATCTTCCTTTGCCATCCCCCTTAGTACTCAGTAACACTGAGCCATGCTCTGAGGCAACCTGTGTTTGTGGCATGTGAGTGATGTTAGCAGGCCTGACAGGTACAGGGTCAAGGGAGGCGTGACCATCCAGAGCATCATGAGCAGATATAAGGACTGTCCCGCCTTGTTGTAGGGAGTGTGAATTGGCACAGCATTTTTGGAGGACCAGTGAGTGGCTGTCAGTCTGTCTCAGCACACACAGAACCACAGTACCTTTTCCACGGGAGCAGGAAGCTCCGGCTCTGGATGCGTGATGGCTACATATTCTAAATTTGAGGCTCCGTGACTCTCTGTTGAGTCCACATGGCAGAACGGGTGGTGACCCCAGGAGGGAGGCACCGTCTCTGGCCTCCTAGTTTCATTCTCCTTCCAAAGTTCCACACTACCTCTTTATTCCAAGGACCCTCATTGTTTATGAAGCGCCCTGTGAAAAAAAGGTTAAAGTCCACCCATTCAGGTGTCATCTCATCATTTGTATAATCCGGGTGTTGCATTCCTGAGCCGTGACCCCTTTTCAGAACCTGCCTAGTTAAGATGTCACTTGCCTGACAGTGAGGCACTTAGGCTCAGAGAGAAAAAAATCACTACGTGCCCCCTGCCCCCCCTTCTCAAATTTTCCCTAACAATTAACGCCGTACTCACTTGACACCCTGGTTCCTTGTTTGGCTTTGTAAACCCTGGTCCCTTTTTCTATTAATTCCAGACATTAATATTTTCTTTCATGCAACTGCTGCCATTCACCCGTGAAACAGTTTGAACATTATGTAGCTGTCAAGATGCCTGGGGATTACCCAGTATGCTTTGCCTGTGAGAAAGTGACACCACCGAGGCCTGGTTTTGAGATGTTTATTTTGAGAGCACGCTGACAAGCATGAAGGCCCGATCCCAGAGTGGCAATTTCATTTAATTAAAGGCCTCTTTTTATTAGAGTTTTCCCCCCACTTTTTTTTTTATCTATATATATCAGAATGACTGTTAAAATCTGACTTGCCGCAGGTGTTCTCTTGTACTCTCAAAGAGGGGGTGTGGACAGATTACTGATTCACTAGTGACTATTCCACTGAATGGCTGGGAATGCCTTCATTTTTACTGTCCTGCTCAGAAGTGCTGCTTAAGCATGTGCGAGTACGTGTGTGTCCAGGTTTAAAGTAAAGACTGCTGAGTTTCTGCCCCTTTGTTGCCAAACTTAAAACGTGAGTGTCGAATATGTATATGTGTATATTTGTAACTTGATTTCTTTGTTTTAAAGTTAGTAGCCTTGCCATACTGGAACGGCTGAATTATCCAAATGATACCTTGGTTACTCTGTTAAGACTTTTAGCCGATGTGTATTATCTTGCCCCCAAGTGATGTGACTCCCAGTTAAAATAGTTGGGATAAGAATTGCATTCGTGTTCGGTAGTTTTCCATCCTGCAGAAACCTCAGAAAGAGCTGGAAAAAAAAAATGATTGAAATAATTCATGGTGGGTACTAACGAGTTGGAAATGTTTGTGACAGAGTAGCCTAATTAATTTTTGATGTAATAGTCTTAGACTACATTGGCTTGACTTTAGTATCAAGAACTCATGTCAGTAAATCTGTGGAGGCCTCTGTTGGGCATTGTCCAAGGCACCTGGAATGTGTCAGTGAACAAAACAGACTGTTGGTCTTTGAGCACTTATTCAGAGTCTGGTTCACGATGAATTATACCAGCATACCTCCCCCAATTAGATATTTTTCCTTTCTTTGTAGCATTATCGGCTGGCCTTCATTCATGCCCTCGTGGATTATTCCTTTATTTGTGCCTCCTTTATTCATCCTTCACTAGGTAGTAATGTGCAAGTATGTCCCAGTCACTGTTCTGTGTCCTGAGTATATGAGGGCACACTTGCACAACACATTAATCCTGGTATTATGTTTGTGGGCATTTTTTTTTTTTCCTCAACTGATCTGAAAAATGTGGAGGAGGCTCCATCATCAGCCCTTCTTTCTGCTTTGGACATAGTGGCTATAGCGGGACATTATTCATTCCTTTTCAAAGCTTCCCGGGAGGAGGCAGCAGGTCAAGGGTGTTGGCCCAAGGCCGGCGGGTCGGAGGGCCTTGTTGAGGGGCGTTCAGCTGACCAGGGGGAGACAATGTTCTCTGCTTTACCGCAGGTGCGGGGGTAGGGGGTGAAGAATGGGCAACTTTGTCAGTTTAATCTCTACGCCCCTGGTTCTGGGGTCTGAGTCCCCAGGCCCCATCTTCTGAGTCGGTGGTTCCAGGGATTGATTGATTTATTATGATTATATTATAAAGTACAGGGTTCTGTTGAGTCAGCCATCTGGCCAAATGTCTGAAAATGGTTTCTTTCCATTTTCACTGACTCACTGCCATTCTTAGGAGGAGTGGGCTTCTCCCCAGGACTCCTGAGATGCTTGGCTGGGGCTGGTGGATTTTATTTCTTGAATTTTTTGTGGGTAGGAGAGTGATGACATACCCACAATGAAACCAAACAGAAAAAGCTCAAGGAGCCCATTTATATTCTACCATGAAAGGCAAAGAAGAATCAGTCATTTACCCCAGATTGTTTCACTTCTCTCCCCTCTCCACCTCTGGGGCCCTCAGTCTCTGTGCAGGGAGACATTTTTTCCTGGAGAGCTTGGAAAGAATCTTTACTTAATGGAGATCCTAGGCTTTTGACGTATATTTTTAAAACCTGTCTTGCTCTCTTTTTCATTTAAAGGCACGAGTGATCCCTATGTGAAATTTAAGCTGAATGGGAAGACTCTGTACAAAAGTAAAGTCATATATAAGAACTTGAACCCAGTTTGGGACGAAATAGTCTTATTGCCAATACAAAGCCTTGATCAAAACCTGCATGTGAAGGTAATCACAGATGACTTTCAAATCTGCTCTTTTATTAAAAACATTTATTTCTCAGCCATCTTCGCTCTCTTAAAAGTCAACTTCCCCAAATTCATTCTTGTATCATTCCTAAGCACTAGGTTAAAAATATAAGTATGGAAGGGATTCTTTATATCCTTGGTCAAACTGTATGTTACTCTCAGATCTAGCAGAGTGAAAATAATATCTCCATTGATTGTATTCAAACTTACTGAATGTGGAAGAATTATTACTGCCAGTGCAGTGGTGACAAGTACTAAAGCCTTTCTCAGAGAGCTTTAAGCTACCGGTTGTAAGCATCAATTGCTCTAACATCTGGGTTAAAATTGCATGCATTGAGTGCAGGATGGGATTGCTATAGAATATTTAGCAAATTTCTATTTAATTGGCAGATTTGCTCACTGCGGAAAATTTTAATGAGAGACCATTTAAACTACAGAGAGTGGTCCATTGTGTGTGATATCTTAATGCATAAGAATACTGCCTTAAAAGTATTTTCTGTTATTTTGGCCCACAGTAAGCAAAATGCACAGGTTTGAATAATTTTGTTCTCTCCATCAGCTTGGTTAAATTCTTCTTTATATTGTGCAAATTATTTTTAGATCTAGAAGACTGAATTCAAAATTCCCAGCCTATTGCATTTATCCATACTTTGATATACTCAGTTGGTTTGCCATATTAATGTGTGTTACTGGCCCCCTTCTTCTTTATAGGTGTATGATCGAGATTTAACTACATCTGATTTCATGGGTTCTGCATTTGTCGTTTTGAGTGATCTTGAACTTAACAGGTATTGTAATTTTACTATCTAGTTGTTATTAGTGAATTTTAGAGGGAACTCAAGATAATCAAATGACAAAATCTAAGTAAATGAAAGAGTGCTTTAAAATGTGAGTTTTTCTATAATTTTTGCTTTTTAGCTCCCAAATATATGTTGGTCAGATATTACATCTTCTATAATGTAACCTAAAAGGTGTGTTGAATTTTGTACTTTTGTGTTCATTAACCTACTTACCTTAAAATTAAAACAAGTATTTACATTTTCTTTGGGTAGTAGGGGAGAAGAATCAGTTGACCAACTGTTGAATTAGGCAATGCCAAACAGTTTCTCTACCCCTGAAGATGGTTGGTTTATTTTCACTGAATCTGGTACTTTTTTAAACTTGTGTCTCACCCCTGTTCAGAGGTAGGAGATTTTTATCATAAGCTCCTGATGTATTCTAAGGCTATAAAGTACTACCAATAAGTGCTACCATCATTTGTTGCTTTTTGCTTATAGAACGACTGAACATATTTTAAAATTGGAAGATCCAAACAGTTTAGAAGATGACATGGGAGTGATTGTATTAAATTTGAACCTAGTAGTAAAACAGTGTGATTTCAAGAGACACGTGAGTGTGACCCTTTTGTTCTTTTTAAAATTCTCCATTGCAACTTTTCTTTGATAATTGGGTTGCCAGATGACTGACATTTTTGTATTTATTTGGGTAAGGGGAAAAACTGTATGGAGACTTAAAGTACCTATCTGTGATAATGTACACCCTTTCTTTTGGAAACCTGGAAAGAAATCCAGTAAGGAATGATCTCTAATTTGGCTAGGGATGTAAACATTATTAATATTGTAGCAATAATATTATTGCTGTTATTGTTTATGCTGCTTATGGTTTGCTTGTCATAGATCATACAAAATATGCTTTTGCTAAATGTTAAGGTTTCCATTTACTGTTTTCTTAGGTACTAAATGACTTAGGCATTATTTAGTTATGAAAAGCTGTTCCCAGGATTTAGTCATTGTGTTGTACATCACTAAGGTGATCAAGTATACATTTGCAGCATTTCCGTTTCATCTTCCTTTTTCTTTTAGCTACCAAATTTTCTATTGAGAGTTCTTCTGGGAAGACACACATTTAATATTCTCTAGTCTGTTACATGGAAATTTCTAGTAAATGCATTACCTATTAAAGATGTCTGTAACATCAAAAAGCATTGGATTTTGTGACAGTATGATGGGGACTGTTTTTAGGAGCAAATATGTGAATACAAACCATAATCTTATTTTATATTCTGATATTATACCTTAAAATTCCAAGAATGAAAGCATCTTGGATTGTCATTTATTTGAAAGATATTTTAAAAGCCAATTAAAAACAGCTACTTGAACAAAGACTCTAAGATGTGTTAAAATTTCAGCATGTTTAGAATCTGATATGAAAATCTGAAGCCTGTTCATAAAATAGGCCTCCAATAATACCTCTTGAATTGAGTCAGTGGGGTCAGTGTGGAGAATATTCTTCATTTTGACATTACCTTTGCAGTTAGTTGTAATTTATTTTCATGATGAAAATCGTGAGTGATTTACTAGTAAACTCACTGAAGATAGTTTAAAGGAGTAAAAAAAACAACAAAAAAAACTGCACAGTGATTTTTCAATTGCCAGAGGGTCAACTAAACAGTTGCTATTTTTAATTTGAATTCTTTACTTATGAACATTTACTGGATGATAACTTTGGGCGGGAGATCTCCATTTATTAATTAAGAAGTGGCACTGTTAAAACCTGAGGCCTCAATAACATTGATATTTTGATGCTAAAATGTCTTAAATTGATGTCAAAAATAATTTTTTTTTCTACCCAACATAGTGACGGAGGGATTTCCTTTAACTTCTCTTAGTTTTGATGGCATTGCCATCGGATTCAGTGGCAGGGCATCCAGTAGGTGACCGGTTCCTTGAGCTGGATGCCAGGTTACAATGACATGCCATGGAAATGAGCATATTATTTGCCACGTGGTTGCATAATTGCCAGCTGATATGTTCTGAAAATTTCTTACATATTTAAGTGGGGTTTGTAAACTTGGATAATGACCTCATGAAGATAGCTGCATATTTCAGCTGCATAATAGCTGTGTATTTATTCCACATGTGGATTTTTCTGTAGTGTATTGGATCGTATTTAGCAGTACTACTGGCACTTAAAATATGTTGAAATATTGCCAAAATTTGGAGTTTTTAAGTAGAGCCATTTCAGTCAAAATTTATTTCAAATTGCAGAGCAATTAATACTCAATGCAGCTTGAGTTTGTTTTTGGAAAACATCTCAAAGCCTATCTTTTCAGAGCCCTAAAAGGAGACACACTTGTCATCCTATTTAGTTTGGCCCTTCTTTCCTTGACTCCTCCACACCCTGTTTTTGAGAGTTTGTCAGATGGTACGCATTATCTACTTGCTGGTATGATTTCTCATTTTCTTTGTTCTTTGCTTGTCTGGCAGGGTCTAGTGTACAATCTATTTACTATATATACGAGTATACATACATGTATATACATATACATGTATATGTATGTGTATGTATATAGATGTACATATATAAATAAAATGGAGTATTATAGGAAGAATAATAATGATAATGCCTGTTTTATTTGTTCTGACTGGTAGTGTTATTTTTCTGTTTATATACTTGCTCAAAGTATACCTGAGCAAGGAATAATTTATCCTTGGCCATGTGTGGCTATTCAACTTACAGTGTGTATCAGGGGCCCTTTGGATAGAGTAGGTATCAGAAAACTGTTGATCTTTTCATTGAGTTTAAGTTAGTATTTAAAGATATTCTTATATTGGGTTTTTAAATGGGGGTAACTAACACGGGAGACTGAGATTATTGGGGAACAATTTGTTTATAAATTTCCATTTTAATTTAAAGCCTGATGGAGAGATTTCAGTTTGAATTCTCGGTTTTGTACCCGTATTTCTTCCCGTTGTCACTGAGGCAGTCTTTGTTGCTTTAGAGCCAAGCCAGTAAAAGTCTTAACATGTGCAAAATGTCTGTGAATTGACCCTCAGGGCCAGGGATTTTAAGTGCATACGGGCATGGTACAGTTAGGAGGTAAGGCACTGGGTGGAGGGCTGATAAACCTGCCCTCTGTCTCTCTTTCTCAGCAAAAATAGGGTTTTAGTTATAATTATGAGCTCTGTCATCAGACTGCCTGGGTTTGAATCCTGACTCCAATATTTTTAGTTTTGAGAAGTTAAGTGATCAGGTCAAATTCACAGAATTACTTAATTCTCAGCTACACTTTGTGAAATGTGGATTTAAAAGAAAGATTATCTATTTTATAGGTTTGTGAAGATCAACATGATCAAATATAGTGTTTAGCATGGAGTAGACACCCGATATATGGTAGCTCTTAGTATTGTAGTAAGTAGACAGTAATACTCATTTTCCATTAATTTCCTTTTCTATTTTTTAATCTTTGGTGATATAAAAATCAAATGAATTGTATTTCAAAAGGCTATTTAGGAATAGCCATGTGTACCTGCAAGATGGTGATTAATTTTAGTGGTTGTTCTGGGTGAAAATATTTGTTCATATGTTGTTGGGAAAAATACAAAAAGAACTGATTTTAATACCCAGATTGTAGTATCTATAACTCTGGGTCACATGCTGAGTGGTGGAGCTTACTGTTTCATCAGGGAAAGTGTTTTTCCTGAAGAATATTTTCAAGACATTTTTGTACCAGCGTTTCTATTTGGTGGTCCCTGGAATATAAGTGGATTTTCCCCAAAGACAATTTGTTTTCTGGTTTCTAATTTACTGGGGAGACTTATTGGCAGTGTGGATAGGTCATTTGCCTAAAGGCATTTTTTTCCTTAATCATAATAGTTACTATGGGCTGCTCAATTAGATTCATAATTGAGTTGTAATCTGCCAAATTTTTCCAAGTTTTAACATGCAGTTAGCTGGTTAACCAGCCAGAGTAGAGCTTTGCAGTACTGGACGGTGACAGGAGTAATGAGAGAATTTTGTTAAGAGAGAACTTTAAATGTAGATGAAATTCAGCAGTCTTAGCTCGACAAATGAGAGATCAAAAGAGAACAGCGGTGAAGTTACTGGCTGTTCAGAACATTTTTTTCTTCCCTCCCTCACTGGTACATTAGCCTATTTTTCTTCATTGTGAAGAAATGACTCAGATTGTTTTTCCTATTATTTCGAATATTGAGATTTTTCTCAGCAGAGGGCAATGGAATTATTTTTTCTAGTATCTAAAACTACAGAAACCTAAACATGAACTAACTTTGTCCATGAATTTCTTAAGCATTTTTATAATGCTATCTGACTATTTCAGGTAGGAAAAACCTGCCTTTCCACTTTGCTTTTCGAGGTAAAATTAGAGTGTTTTCAGGCAAATAAAAATATAAATGTACTTGTAAGGACTGAGCAGTATTCTATGTCCTTGTCTTTTCATTTTTGAATACTGTGAGAAAATGATGTAACACAACCAGAGAAATGTGATTTTTCTAGGTTTCTAACTATTTTCTTGCTCAAATGTGTTTTCTCTGAAACCTTAGAATGTGGGTGTCAGTTGTTTGAATGTGGTCTGCACCATCTAACTAGCATGATAACATCATCATGTTGTTAACGGCTCTATTTCTCTCTTTTATTTTGCCATTTTTCACGATTCAATGGACATAATCCTTAGCGTTGGTCAAATCGGAAGCAGTTAAGTGCCAGCAAGGTAAATATAGCTGTTTTTTTTCTTTACGCATGTGGTTCACCTTTGTAGCAGAGACAAATGTAGACAAGATTATTATCCAACCTTTACATGGAAAGGCTTTCTTTTCCTCTTACTGCTGTTATGAATAAAAAGGAAACAAACTCCCTTTTAAAATTTCATTTAATAAGGGCATAGCCAGATGTTTGAACTTACACTTGTTTTAGTGTTGACATTTTATATGTACTGGCCATGTTAGAATGTTACACTTCATTAAGCTTGAATTATTTGGAGTTGTAGTGCAGTTAGATTTAGTCCTTTAGAAAGCTATTTACCATTAGGTGGAAACTGTTACAAGGGCAGTGAAAAGATTGAGAAGAATACATGGTATATTTTATAAATCTTTTTTATATTACTTTTATTTTACCTTTTTTTTTGTGTGTGAGCATTTCTTTAAAGATTTCTCCATGAAATACCGGTGACTTTTTTACATTGTTAGTATCTTTTTAAACAATTATATACTCTGTGCAATATATAAAAAGTATAGGTGTAGCAAGGTAGGAATGTGTTATTATCAGGTTATTAAGGTAACACATTGTAACTTAAGTGACTAAATGTCAAAATTAATGTAAATGTAAACAAAACCAAAAATACTATGTATAACTTACTTTAGCAGGTCTACTGCTTTTAAAAGAGGAATAACCAAGATGGAGGTGGCCGTGATGTGTCCGTGTATGAGGGGTGGGTGCGTGGGCAATCTCTGTATATGCATTTATTTATACACACACATGTATACACAGATATATGCCATCTCTCATTTCTAACCTCACCACACTGCAGTTGTTTACTTCTCTATAAAATAAGGAGATTGGAACAAAGATTTCATGTGTTTGTAAGAGCGTGTATATGTGAAAGAGAGAGAGAAGGAGAGATTTGTAACCTGACTAGTTCCTAGGAAAGAGGTAAACTTTCTAAACCTTGCTTTTTCAAATCCAGAGGAATCAAAGTTCTGACTCTTTCTAAAATGTATAGCCTTTGCATTTTTGAGCGCTTTAAAAATAACCAGGCTAAGGTGGTTTTCTTCTTTTTTTAAAAAATCCTACCTGTTCACTTGGTTTCCAAGACTCTGGTTCTTTTTAGAAATAAACTTAAGAGACAATAAATAATCATGTGAAGTGGTCTCAAAAATTCCTCCAGCTTTTGTCTTATTCCTTTATAGTCACTAGAGGGTAGAAGAACATCATTTCTCTCCACAGAAGGGAGCCTGGCTCTCCCTCTCATGTATTAAGAGTTGCTGTAACCATTCAGAGCAGTAAAGTTTCCCAGCATGCTCTGGCGAAACCTGACAAAGCAGTATTTTCTCATTTATTGATTCTGCTGCTGCACTAAAACACTGGTACTGTACATCAATAACCATCTTTAGTTAGGGAGCTCCGGCCTGTGGAAGAGCACTGGCAGTTTGCGGAAGAACATAAAAGGCTAGAAGGAAAAATTGTGAGCTTGGGGAATATGGGAGTCTAGAGGAGGACAGGAGAGGTTAGTGAAGAGGGGGAGGAAAAATGTTGACGGCCAGGATAAAGATATCAAAAATATGAAAGGAACAGAGGATCCTGGAACTGTCATCTTCTTTTTTCCCTATCATTGTAGTTTCTAGAATTTTGACTTCAGTGCACTGGGCTCAGAGACTAAATGCCCAAACCTAATACAATGTTTAATAAAACCTTAGATGAATAGGTCATTGAAAGCTACTTGTGATCTTATATGAGAGATGCCATTTATATATCGGTGAAGAATTTCAATTGTTAGGTTGACATTGTGCTGCTTAGAGTTTGCAGTTTTGGAGGAAAACATGAGATAGCTTCTAATTTAGCTTATGAAAATGAGTCATGTGGGGCTTCCCTGGTGGCGCAGTGGTTGAGAGTCCGCCTGCCGATGCAAGGGACACGGGTTCGTGCCCCGGTC
This sequence comes from Kogia breviceps, assembly GCF_026419965.1. NCBI lineage: Eukaryota > Metazoa > Chordata > Mammalia > Artiodactyla > Physeteridae > Kogia > Kogia breviceps. Next base: position 118,626,145 of record NC_081312.1, on the reverse strand, counting down.
CGGGAAGATCCCACATGCCGCGGAGAGGCTGGGCCCCGTGAGCCATGGCCGCTGGGCCTGCGCGTCCGCAGCCTGTGCTCGGCAACGGGAGAGGCCACAACAGTGAAAGAAAATGAGTCATGTGGAAAATCTGTAGACTCTGTGGTTAACCTTCTGTGTAAGTAGTTAAAATACCCTGATCAACTTATCTTGGCATTTTTAAACTATAAGCTTCTCTTTTAAGATTTCCATATCATATTTAAAAATTAGGTAACAGAAGTTTAATATAAGGAAGATTACTTACTATGAGTACCTAAAATTTTACTAGTCCTAAGTGATGTATTACCTATAAAATGCCATTGACTCTTTCACCTCAAATTTATTCTTATAATAACTTTATTTAAATAATTGCTCTTAGACCCATAAGTTTATAATTTTACATCATCTAGAGGGACCCAGAATGGCAGAGTCTCTGTGGACTGTCTTCTAAAGCATTTCCTGAATTTTTTTTTTTTTTTTTTTTGTCTCTTGTGGGCTTAGTTCCCCAACCAGGGATTGAACCTGCACCCTCGGCAGTGAAAGCACGGAGTCCTAACCACTGGACTGCCAGAGGATTCCCTGTTTCTTTGATTTTGGTACTGACCTTGATTTTAATACAGTCAATACATAGAGATTGCCTTTAAAAAATAGTTTTAGGTTTCATACAAAAGCCTTTGTTTTCCTTCTAATGAGCCTTTTAAAGAGAGAACTGAAAATCTTATCTAAAAGAACCTGAATCAGATAACTACTTCTTTTTAGATATTTACTATGCACAATTTTTTCTGTGAATAGATCTGTTTCCAAACCTTACTTCTCACTTTCTAATGTATATCACAGTTACAGAGATAGAAAACTAACAGCAGTTGCTTCTCTTACATCAAATAGTCTAATGGGATAAAAACGCGACAATAAAATATGGAATTGATGGGTCACTGATTGTATTCAGAAAATCTGCGTATATACACACCACACCCTTGCTCTTTCATTTGGGTCTGTAGTATGAGTGAACACAGTGCCCTTTTAGTTATGGATTTTCTTTATTTTAGATAATTTGCACTGAGATAAGTATTTATTCTCACATGGCCCCTCTTCTGACCCACTGTTCTATGCAATTATGTGTCAGCCATTTAAGGTAGAAGACATCCCTGTACCTAGTGCAACAGTTTTTTTTCTGTACCCTGATCCTAGCATTTACTCTTTTTCTCTCTCTAGCCCAGGGGTCATTGAACTTCAGCCTGAGTGCAAAATTCAGCCCTGTGTCTGCTTCTGCAAATAAAGTTTGATCGGAACGCAGCTGCACTCATTTGCGTATGCACTGCCTCTGGCTGACGTGGCAGAGTTGAGTACTAGGGGCAGATCCTAATTCTTACTACCTGGAACTTGACAGAAAGTCCGCCCGCCCTGCCCTCACTCCAGCCTAAGAGTGCTGGCTGCTTCCTCCTGTCGCTGACCTTAACTTTTCTCCATATACTCTATTTGGCGTCTCAGCTTTTCCATCACCTGTTCTCCGCATTATATTCCCTCTGTTCATAGTACCTGGAATGGTTCTCTCTTCCCGTTGTACTCTCTGGGAAAATATAGGGGCTACGCTCTTGCCTTCGGCCTTTTTGGATACTTTATTTCAGTGTCATGACTTGGTAAGAGTCATGAATTACATGGTGAGGGTTCTGCCTGAATTTAGGTTATGTCCTCCTTGTCTTCGTTCCACTTTCTCTTTTTCCCTTGGACTCTGTCTGCCCCTCTGTTTCTGGCTCTCTGAAATCTAGGACTCAGAACAGGTAGGCAGTCTCAGAAAGGTGGAGTTAGTAGGAGCAGTGTTTTGCTGAGGTTGGTCTTGAACCCGGAAAGCTCTCTGTTGCATGGGCCAGCGCCTCCTTTCTCTGTTGTCCACTTGGGCTTTTTGAAGTGTGCCATCCTCAGCCTTATTGCCCAGCAGCCCCCTGTGATGAGATGCTGGTTGGGTCTTGTGACTATATGCTCTCTTGCCAGGGGGTGACGTGGCATCCTTGTCAGTTGTGACCCCTCCCATAGGCTGCTGTCCCGGGGGTGGCTGTGTCTGTGGGTTAGCTGTCTGGCCAAACGAGTGAAGTCTGGGAAGTCTCAGCAAATTATTGTGGTTGTGCTTTTGCCTTTGATTCAGTTATACAGGTTGACCTTGTCAATTTTGCTTCTAACATGTGGGCCAAGATGGGTTCACTGAAGACCTCATTGCACGTTGAAGCACTTTGCAGGGCTGGGACTCCGGTGGCTTTAGAAGTGTGGTTTTAACATACTTAGCTCCTGAAGGGTATCTTGTCACAAGGCTAGTTTAATGTGGAGGAACTTAAATTGAAAGAGGAAAGTCAAAGAATTTGAAGGGAAGCTCTTTCTGTCTGCCTATCTGTCTGTCTGTCTATCTCTCTACCTATCTATCTATCATCTACCTCTTTATCCAGCTACATATCACGATGTGCTTTGTGACCAGAGCCCGGGTAAGAACCAGGGGGAAGTTTGGATGATTGTTTTGTCTGCCATATAGTTTTGGGTTGAGAAGAAGAAGCTGCTCAAACTGGAAGAGATGCCACTCCTCCCACCTTACTGGTAAATGCCCTCTGTCACTGTACCTTTCTCTAGGTGAACCCATGTCCCTTATTTCACTATAAGCCCAGGAAGTAGTACAAGCAAAACGCCCTGCAAGAAGTGTGGTCCATTTGTAGAACTAAACTGAGAGTATTGTGCCTGGACCACTTTCCCAATTAATAGAATGCTTTTTGTTGGTTTGGTTCCTTTTCATTTTGACACACATTCTTAACTCAAATGGCCAGCCTTAGTAATACCTTTTACTTTTTTGTTTTCTTAGTTAAATTTGAAGGATTGGAGAATGGTATAACCCAAACAGCCATATACATCCATATACCTGTCTGTCTCTATCTGTTCATCTATATATCTACCTAATTTATTTGTCTGTCTGTCTATATGCCTATCTTTCTTTCTACCTACCTACATGCCTGCCCAGCTATCTAGAAGTGACACTGCATGGGCACACTTCTAAATATCTTAACTCCAATGCTTCTACTGCTTTGTTGTGAAGTCTAGGTCAGCATTACCCTGAGCAGAATGGTTTCTAGAGGCTTTCCTCATTTCTGTGGGCTTCAGTCATGTGCAGGTAAGACCTTGGATCTGTTAGAACTCTCAAACCTTGTGTGTCTCCAGCCCAGAAGAACAGAGCCACTTCCTTCCTAAACTTTGCATCAGATCTCTCCTCTCAGTGATATTAGGTTCAGTTTTGGCCAAAAAAAAAAAAAAGCCTCTCACTGAGCACATACTGTATTGTCAGGAACACTGTCCTGAGAATTCAGAGATAAGAGTTGACCATCATAACTGATGAGGAATTAGGAGAGATGAGAGTAAGGAGGTGGGGGTATTCAGAGACTAGGCCCTTATCTTGGCTTTACAGGTGGGTGGGGTGCATTGAAGGCTGGGGACCGAGAAAGCTGGAGTGAATCTCACCCGATGAGAAGGAGGAGGAAGTGAATTGAGACAGGACATTTATAAAATAATGTGGTGCATGGCAAGTGCTCCGAATTCTTTGTTATCAGTTCCAAAGGGGAGCCCCTGGGCCAACACCATCAGCGTCACCTGGACATTTTCTGAAATGTGGATGTTGGGCCTCCATTTCAGGCCTCTCAGATCAGAAACTCTGGAAACGGGGCCCAGCCATCTTTTAGCAAGCCTTCCAGGTGATTCGGAAGCATAGTGATGTTTGAGAGCCACTGGTGAGGACTAGGGTACGGCGTGGGATGCTAGGGAAAGTAGGAGGCAAAGCCAGGGATGTAAGAGGGGCAGGCCTTGTAGAGCAGTGGGAAGCACTGCTAAATCTTAGGTTACTCGGGCTCAGGGGCCAGCCCTGCCTTTGTAGAAGCCTAAGAGTGAGCACCTCCTTAAATGTTTCACCCCGAATGCCTCACTTGCCTCACCCTAGTCCCAGTCTTGTATAGGGGTAGCCTTGACCTATTTTAAGCGAAGGAGAGACATAGAAATACGGAACACAGAAGTGAAGGCCCACAGGATGACACATGTGAATCAAGAAATACTAGTTGATGAATATTATCGTATATGAGCCCAGCATTTAATATTGAGCTTCCTAGAGGTCAGGGCAAAAAGGAAAATCTTGTTGAATCACATGGCCTTCAGTTTTTTCCCCCGTCAGTCCAGAACCCTGAGAATCATTGGGTATTTATGGACTTAATCAATTTTTAAAAATCTTTTCTTAGTCTAATTTTTATTTTTAAGTTCAAACATTGAGTGAGGATATTCCCTTTTAATGAAAAAAATAATTTAATATAATCCTTTTATAGCTAATGTCTTTGTGCACACAGATTACTCATATCCTTGGGACTGTGAAATAGTTTTCATCTATAAATATAAAATCTCATCTTTCATGTCCATGCCCCTGTGGGAAATTTAAAAGGCTTCCTTTATATCCTATGCAAAAATGTTTGTGTAGTTCTAGGAGAATTTATGCCTATAGGGTTCCCTTCAGATGATATAAGGAGCTGTCGAGTAGCAGCTTTCTGGAAGCCTGTTGCATGAATGTATGGATCTTCTCATGTCATGCTATAAAAGCTGTTGACAATGAGCAGTAGTTTTACATGTTGAAAAATCTTGGAAGGAATATTTCAGGGAAACCTTTTATAGACCGAATGTTCTCCCTTAGTTTTTCTAAGCATTGCCAACAGAGTTGGAATCTTGCTTTACTCCTCATTTTGCTTACAAAGTTAGTTCCTTTTTTTATTTTTTCCATGCATTTGTCTCCCTGACTCCCTACTTTCTCACAATGACTCAGGAAAAATAATTAATGAGAGTCAAAATAAGATGGATTGGCAACATCGGAACACATACTTTTAAATCTCCATCACTGAGATGATCTAAAATGTACCCATACAGTAATTGGCACCAGTAAGGTAGGCCTAGTACAAAAACCTTGTAAAAACATTTTCTCAATGCCCCTATTTTTTTTTTTTTAAATATTTATTTATTTATTTATTTATTTTGCTGCACCAGGTCTTAGTTGCAGCATGCAGACTCTCAGTTGCGGAATGCGTGTGTGATCTAGTTCCCTGCCCAGGGATCAAACCTGGGGCCCCTGCATTGGGAGCATGGAGCCTCAACCACGGGACCACCAGGGAAGTCCTGCCCCTATTTTTAATTTTAATTTTTTTTAATGTTGTGGTGTTTTTTTGTCACCCAATGGAGTGCTTTGAATTGTTACCCCGTGGTATTGGTCAGCATAGTTAGTTATGGACTGTGGCATCACTGAATATAACATTGCTTTTTATAACTGCAGTCTATGGCCCCAGCTCCTGGACTCTGTGCCCTCCTATCAGGATCCTTTTTTACTCCTGACCTCTCTGCTATTCTCCCTGGCTTGGGACGGACAGGAGGCATCGAGCTGACATGTCCACTATCCCAGTGTTTCCTTTGTAGCTACGCTGGGAATCGGGGTACTGGAGTCCACATTGCTGTCTTCACAGCATGCCGCTTGGCCAAAATCCTCAAATACTGCATGTCGCCAAGCTGCAATCTGTTTTTTATGTCCCAGGAAGAAAAATCTATTCACTGTTTTGAGAGTCTATTTCTAGATCAAAAACTCCTGAGAATTCTGCACCTGTTGGAAGTGAGCAGACGCTCCACAGCCTATACTTTCAGTCTTTCTCCCTTTCTTCCCTTCCTTCCTGTGAAATTTTCATGACCTGGAAGTATATTAATGTTTTGGAATCTGTTTCATTTTTACAAAAGCTAATGTGTTTCTAAGTTAAATATCATACCTTGTTTTCACTAGTCATAACTAAGTTGCATGTTTCAAAAGAAAGTCACTTTTTCTGGGTGTGGATTTGGTGGGGTGAGGGCCAAGGAACAGAGCCTATGAATGAATCCACATAGAAATAGTAAAAGGTTCTGATCCTCTGGGAGGAAGGAGAAAAATAACAAAACCCTGATGTACTATATTTTATCCATTATGTCTGCTGAGAAATTAGGGTCGGGACCCAGAAGCTTTGCTCTGTCTCCTGGTGTTTGTTTCAGCTCAGGTGGGGTGGGTTTCTCCTTTTGATGGGTCACTTCCTTCTCTCCTTTCACATTCCAAGCTGCATTAAGATGACAAATTTCACATATAGGGCTCGGGCACGGTCATGAAAACCTGAGCTACGAGCTAACAGAGTGAGTGCAGAGGGGTCGATTTATGATGGGGAGAAAGGGAGTTTTTGAGGAGCACAAAAGATTTGGATAGCCCAGATCTGCATCAGAGCACACATGGGATGGCCTGGGTGCTGCCCACAACCACAGACCCTGCCCTTAAGCCTCATCACAAGTCTCAAGGGTGGAAGAGAAATGCGAAAGTAGTTAAGAAATGTCTTTAAAGCTCATACTCATATCCTAGATTGCATCGCTTGCAAATGAAACTTTTTTTGGACATAACCTTATAGTGGATTTTGCAGAAATACTTAGGGTAAAATAAGTAGAATAATGGTCCTGTGTCCTTTTGTATTTGTGAACTGTGTAATAAATACTTCTCTTTTCCTACCCCGCTTTTAGTAAGGAAAAAAAAAAATCTTGGACAGCAAAGAGCAAGTCCATCACATCAAACATGACTGTGTTAAATACTAAAATGTTCAAAGTCCGACTGAGATAGATAAAGGCTTTGATGGAAAGTGGATATTTCCCAGGGACATTGCAAGCAATAATCCAGATGTTAGAGTGTAATGCAACGAGTGTCCGTGGATAGATCAGGAGCTCCAGCCAAGCCGGGCCTGATGTAGGCCTTTGCCTTGCCCTCCCATGCTGTTCCGCCATATGGAACCTATCTCTGGGCCCCCTTAATAACCAGCTTTGGATTCCATTTTCACAGAGCTCATAGAGCTAAGTGGGGCTGTTTTATGGACAAGTTAGAAGCCTTTCCAAGATAAACATCCAATTTGAAATTAGGACATACCAAGCCACAAAATTATTTTAGGGCATATTTCATGGAAGCACTGCCATTTTTCTTAGGCAATTGCCAGACTGTAGGATGCCCTTTGATCCCTTGTGGACATTACTCCCTTCTTTATAAAAAGGATTTTGAAATAGTTGCAGTGTTTAGGGAGGAATATATGTGTCGGAACTTTGAAGCATAGCCATGGGACAGGTCATGCTTTAGCTTGTTGGTTGGCAAGTCGAACTTTAAGAAGAAAAAACATGAAAAAGGAAAGTGCAGCAGGATATATGAATCAAAATCTCATTTTCTTTTTAAAGATAGAAATTATCAGCCCGTGTGCTTACTAAGCTAGAGAATGTATTAAGTGTATCTACATCTGTAGGCACACATATAGATTATATACATATTTATACATGTATCTGTCTATATATTGTGATGGTGTGCATTGTTTTTAGCAAATATAAAATTACTTAACTTTATTTCATAAACCTTCATTGTTGAATATATTCTGTCCACAACCCAACTGCAAATAGAAGTTAGAGAAAGAATTGTTCATGTTTTCCAGAGGAGAGGGTTTTTTCTTTTTTTAAAAAATTACGTATTTTCCCATCTCCTTTTCCTGCTCTGTTTCAGTACCTCCAAACCCCTGTGTGTGTGTGTGCATTTGTGTGTGTGTGTGTGTGTGTGTGTGTGTGTGTGTTCATTCCAATTTCAAGAGAAAAGCAACGCAGATATGGAGTTGGGAGTACAGATTTCCTTAAAAAGTATTTTGTTTAAAGAAATCATAAAATGATCCAAACACTTGGCATTATTGCATCATTTATTAAGGGTGCTGGAGTGACGTGTGTTGGATGAGGTAAGCTGGCGTGTAATTAACATGGCACTGACATACTGTTTGTTGTGATAAATTGTGACTAACTGGTCATCAAACCGAGCAAATTGATGCCTAAATGATCTCGAAGATAGAGTGAGCAGATGACAGGAATGAATATATAGCGTTAGAAATTCATTGCTTTACTATGATACTCGACACCATCTACCTTCTTCAGCCCATTTATTTCTCCCTCAAATCAAGCCGTCCACACTCGTGCCATTTCACTTATTGAACGGAGAACGTGGATGAACTCCGCCAACTGAATGCAGCCTGCAGATCATGTCGGGGATCCTCACTCAAACAAATTAACCATAAAAAGACACTGTTGAGACCTTCAGGGCATTTAACAGTATTAAAGGAATCATGGTTACTTGTGTTGAGTGTGATCGCAGCATGGTGCTTATGTAAAAACAAACAAGGATTTTGCTTTCAAATATTTCAGGCAGAAAAAAAAATAGTGAAGGGGTAGGTGAAATAAGGTTGACAAAATGTCGAATCTGATGAATAAGCACATGGAGGTTTGTTGTTCTATCTTTGTGTGTGTTTGAAAATTTACATAATGGAAATTAAAAAGTGTGCTTGGCCTCTTTTTAATTTAATAATAGGGGATATTTGCCTTTTTCTATATTCTGTTTAAGGTGTGTGTGAGTAATACAATGTAGAAAAGGAAAAAAAATAAGGTAACAAGTTACTGAACCCCTACTGGGTCCCAGCCACGGGGCTGTGTTCTTTACTCAGCTTTCCCTCTGCAAAGCTCATTTGGCTGGCTAGCCGATTACAGGCTATATCTGGAGTTGTGAATCTCACAGTGGTGTTAGGCTTTTTAGTCATAGCCCAAGGAATAAAGGGAAGTGGGGACACATTCAAGTGTGAAGGATAAATTCAAAACCATAATTTCTAAACGCCCAGAGGTATTTTGTTTCCCTGAAAAGCAATGCCTGGTTCTTATATCTCTGTTTCCCAGAATGCCTTTCTTCCCTTCCTACTATTAAAATAGCCAAAGGCCCAGCTGAAGGATTCCTACCAAAGAGCACATCTAGGTGGGAGTACAGGCCAGTGCCAAATGCAAGTGTTGTTTGAATTCATGCTTTGCTATATGTTTCAAGTCCAATGCTTGAGAAGGAAGTCACATAACTGTGATTGCAGGTTTGCAAAGCCAGTGAAGAATATTAACACTTTTGCCAGGCAGGGAGTGCTATTTCTAATCAAATATTGAAAGCTGGAATTCCTCTGATCACCAAAGTCACACTCAAGAATTATCAGCAAGTTTATATGTTATCTTTATTTTTTGCTTTAGTCCTCTTTGATACGCAACCTCCGGCTCTCAGAGTCCTTGAAAAAGAACCAACTCTGGAACGGGATTATAAGTATAACTTTGTTGGAAGGAAAGAATGTCTCAGGAGGAAGCATGACAGAGATGTTTGTCCAGTTAAAACTGGGAGATCAGAGGTATAAAAGTAAGGTAAGTTCTGTCAGTTCCTTAAGGAGAACAATATCTTTAAGATTAAAGCAATGGAAAAAAAATGTTTTCCCCACTCTAAACTTCGCAAGAACAGAATTTATTTTTAACCCTCCTAACTGTATTAGGAGCATCCCAGAAAACAAAATAATTGTATAGGTGCAGTCTATTAATATGGGTATTTGATTGTTTAGTATAATCTATTTTAATATACTAAACTGGAGCTAGAGAAAGCTTATTAAATAATAGATTTGAATGCATGGCTTATTTTTGTTTTGAAAATAAGCAAAGTATGTTTCAGAGAATGAGGGAAAAGGATTATTAAATGCTTTCAAAATCGTATAAAAATAAAATGGTATAATATGTTACAGTTGGATTAAAATATTTGAGTTAACTAAACATGTTTTCAAAATTATGTACTCTGGGCTTTCTCTAACTTGTTGGTATGAACACTAAAAATAGACATCTAGTGCTGCTGGTTTTTTTTTTTTTTTGCTGTGATTTTTAAAACTATCTAAAAAGTATTAAAAGTGATTTGTTTTGACCAAAGGTAATGGCTTTTTTTAGTCGTCTTTAAAAATCAATCATCTTATTCTGCTGATCCAACTTCCATTTAATTTTTAATCTCAGTAATTTGGTGTGGTTTTTATTTCAAAAACACTAGTCTCCAAACCATGGTAATTAATTAGTTTTACATAACTGTCAGACAGAAATATTTCCTATGTTTTATGGATTGAGGGAACTAGGGTACTTGAAAGTTAAATCATTTGCCAAAAGCCACATAGGAAGAAAAACATCAGTGGAAGATTTTGAAAATAGGCTTGAGGATATTTGCAGTTTGGGCTTTCTAGTGGAGAGGACTTAACTGAAGCAGACTAGTTAGAAAATGATTTAGGGGGGCAAGAGGTTTTCTCTGCTGCAGTTTTCAGTGCAAAATCAAATATGAAATGTCATTTACTCCACAAGGAGTAGAGAATTGAAGTTCATATTGAAGAATCGTTTATTATAAGAAATGCAGAAAAGTGAAGACAAGTTGCAGCAGAAATATACAGATAATTATTTTAACCAGGCAGTTTTAGGCTGTACCTCACAGTGAGTATATCCAGGATGACCACAGCTCTCCACTAAGATTCCTTTAATGATCCAGGGTCAGGGTAAGGATTTATAGAAAAATTATTCATCACTAAGCACATGTACCCTTTTAGACTAAGGTGAAGTATAGAATTAGTCCAGTATCTGCTATGTTCCCCCTGGGGAATAGTGCACTTAATTTGTGGTCTAATAGGTTTTTTTTTTCTTCATGGTTTCAGAGTGCTGTGATCTGATATATTTAAGCCCAATGATGATGAAAAACAGAGTAAATGATGTTACATGATGTTGGCTGCAGCTGAGGTCTGAGCAATCCCTGTTTTCTCACACAGGGATACTTGGCCCCAGGATTTAATAGTTGGCCCTGAGGTCCTGATACTTAGCGGCCTGCGTTTTTGCTTACTTTTTATTCACAAATTGAATCTCTGTGTAAATGAAACAAAAATGAAAGTCCTGCCAATGAGTCAAACACACAAGCAATTTGAAATCACTTTCGGAGAACACAGGAACACTGTGGAGTTTTCAGACCACGCTTGTTAATTTTTAGGTTTGGCTGCAGTGGAATTTCATAGTCTTCCTCTCATCCTAGTGACTGGATTCAGTAAACTTGGATTTAAAAATAGGCAGCGTCCTACAGGTTACGGGTTTCTCATGTAATGCATCTGACAGATGTTAATTAAGACCCCAGACTGTTAATTCATATAGTTCTTAAGCCAGCGCTGAATGTGCCAATAAAAATGTTACTTCCATTTGCTTAACCAATTAGTAGTATCTTTTGTAAGAGAGAACAACTGTAAAATGTCTCTTGAGATATAATATTATAGAGAGAGCAGATCTCAATGGTCATTATTGTATGTGTGTAATAAATATTATATAATAAATATATATATATCAAAAGTATGTATTTTATATATATAATATTTATGATTTCTTTTGGGATAACAGTGTTTCTCCAAATTTGGTGGATAAATTAGTGAATCTGGGGAGTCAGCTAATAGAGTATGATGTTTTGCCAATTCCTGAAACCTTGAAGTCCCTTTCGTTTCCAAAAAGAAAAGTTTAATTTTATAAGAGCAATCATAACCATAATTATGATCTCCTGCTGTTTAGAAATGAAATGAATGTGTAGTTGCTATAGCAATGAATGCCATTTTAAGAAAATAAATATTATAACTGCATGTTTTCTAGACACTGTGTAAGAGTGCAAATCCGCAGTGGCAGGAACAGTTTGACTTTCACTACTTCTCTGACAGGATGGGCATTTTGGACATTGAAGTGTGGGGAAAGCACAGCAAAAAGCACGAGGAACGTCTGGGCACGTGAGTCTGCTCTGCTTTCTGAACGGTGGGAGATGTGTCTGCATGAGGCTGGTCTGAGGGAATATCTTTATCTGTTTGAGCTTAGAATAAAACCTCATATCCCCTCCCCAAGAAGCCATAAGTTAGCTGGACCCTAACCTGGGGAAAGTTTTTTCATTTTTTAAATTTAGTATTGATTACAACAGAAGAAAATTGTATGTGCCAAGAATTCTCTAAAGAAAGATAATGTACCATCTCAGACTCTTTGGGAAATGTTGGTATAAGTGTCCAATGCACCCTATGATTTGGATTTTGCTACTTAGTGAAATACCATATAATTTAGTAACACTGTGAAGCTAGGTGTCCCAAATTGATGGAAACTTTTCAGTGTCCTTGATGAACTTTGTGGCCAATCATAATGAAATCTCTTGAGGCCAGATTTGTTTTATTTCTTTACTTTGGACCTTCCCAACTTAATTGAGGGGCTCACTTGTACATAACGAAAAATACTGTAAGTACTATTGCTTCCTTATAGGATTGTAGTAAGAACATAGTTAAATGCAGTTGTGCCTGTGCTGTGGCTGCTCCAGTTTGAGCATGAAGGAGATGCTGGTGGAAGCATACATCGCTGATCTTTCTGATAGCCCTGCAAGTTCGTGGTATTATTTTTGTTTTATAGATGAGGAAATGGAGTGCAAGAGGTTTGCAGACATGTTCGCTGTAGACTTCAGAGCAGCGAGTGCAAGAGTCAGTGTGTTTTCAAAGACCATGTTTTCCCCACCAAACCACTGCCTTTTGTTCAGCCCATATACCTACAATTTGTCCACCAATCCTAAGTATAAGCATTTAAAGGGCTCTCAACAGCTGTTTGTCGTCTTTTTCAAACCAAGTTCTCTTGAACCCTGGGTTCAGGGAGATGCCTTGGGGTCACGCTTGGAGAACAGGGGTCTCCTGAAACCAGAGCATCTCCACTTTTACCTTTGCTCTACATTGGTAGCTCTCCATTCGAGGGAAGAGTTTACTGCTGAAAATGAAAGATTGAAAACACTCATCCAGTAGAACCCCTTCATTTTATAGATGAGGAAGTCCAGAGGCCCAGAGAAGTCATGTTTTTCCATCAGCAAGGAATTTAGGGGCAGAAATGGGATGAGCCCCAGCTAACCCGATACCTGATGCAGTGCTTTGTCTGTGTAAAACACTTAGCGGAGCCTGGTGCACGGAACGTCAGCTCTTTTTGCTGCCATTTCCCTGTCCCACCTCAGTGGCTCCTCCTGAGATAGACAGGTGGGAGTTTGGAGGCCATGGGACCTTCCTCCCATGCTTCTCAGCAGAGGCACCTTGTCTCGTGGGACGGCCGGGCATGTTCCAGGTGCCTAATAAACCTGGCTCTCACCCACCTGATGCCCGCAACATTCCCCAGTTATCCTGTGGAAGACACACACACACACACACACACACACATACACTGACAGCTCATCCACACATGTCCAAATACCTGCTAGGAGAGCGGCACTGCCATCAACTCAGACATGGGTGCTTTTCCCTCCACGTGTCGTGGCCCTGGTTACATTGCTTTGCACAGCCTTCCCGTCCCCGGCTCTGTGCTGCTCTAGCAGGTAGTAGCCATGCTTCCTTGGAGATCTCCAGGGCCAGGTTTGTGTTTTGGGGTACCAAACTAGGTCATGTCACACTTTCCAGCCCAGGAGAGAGGTCTTCCTGTGGTCAAGCATTTCACAGATTTTGCCTGTCAGATGCCTTACTAGTCTCCCCCCAACCCCCTCCCCCATGGGGTAACTGAGACACCTCAGAGTCTTCCCAGTGTCTCCCACCCTGGTCACCACTGTGACACCCCAGTGCCCTGCCAACACCCATGGTAGGAGGATCAGAAACTTTGTGCTAGCCAGCAAAGCAAGAATAAGTCACGTAAACGCACAAATGCAGAGAACTCTGTGTCCCAAAGCGTTATCTGAATGGTGGGAATTTGGGCCTCCGGTGATGGATGGCCAGCGTGTTATTTTAGTAGGTGCAGAAAATAATGGCCTTTCATTCTGCATGTCGTTGTGCTGTTATGTTTCCTTCACATAATAGGAAATGCTTTTCCAAATGAGTGTTAAGTTTCTTTACAGACACGAAGAATAATTGGAGATGTCCCTCTTATGCCATGTTTTGTCATTTGGGTCTTCATTTATTATTTGAGCTATTTCCTGTTTGTAACTTAGATGTATACCTGCCCCAGTGGTCATTCTGTCCTTCCTTTTCATGGATTTTAAAGGATTTTTTTTTTTTTTTTTTTTTTTTTGGTATCCTTTTCCTTTTTCCTCTCCTAAGGTACAAAAGATAACAAAAGTATCTCTTGGGAGTTGGCTACACAGTAATACCCTGAGTGAACTTCCAGGTGGGGTGAGACTTACCCTAAAATACATACTTCTTGTCAGAGTTAAAAGAGAGATTGTGCTGGCATATGCGTATCACAGACCTGTTACTTATTGTTCCTTCTTATTTAAAAATGTTCACTTATTGTTTTCCTGTTCTTTGTTGTAATTCTAAGCCTCAGTTATGTTATCTCCCAACTGTTGGGAAATGACTTTTTGCATGAGAGAAGGGTCTTTGACAATGTTGAATGAGTCGTAACTGTCCTCAGACCTGTCTCATATTTTGTGTTTGGATAACACCTTGATGCTAGTAATTAAAAGTTCTGCATGGCCTAAGAAAGTCCTCTGCCAGGCAGTTTGATGTGAGGGAAGGAACACCAGCCTTTGAGTTGTACTTCATGGGCTGGCTTGTAACCATGGTATTTGCTAGCTGCGTGACCTTGGGCAGTGACTTTCTTTGTTGTTTTCTGTTTGTGTAATGGGGTTTTCCACCAATTTGCGGGTCATCATGGCAATTGGCAACAATGTCTCTTGTTGGTAGCTATTATTATTCCTATTAATTTTGAGATTTTTTTTCTGGATGGTAACTATAGATCCCCACAACATTTGCAACTAAAATTCTGTCATTTAAGTAACTGAAACACTAGTTAAAATTCAGCATATTTTTGTTTCTTCAAAACAGGAGGGACATTTTTTATATTTTTTGGTAGAAGTGAGCAGTGACTGTCTTTCAGGACATGGTGGGAAGGACATTTGTTGACTGGAGATCTGAGCAGTGTCGATTAGCCTGAACAATACTGGGTTTTGTAGCTGTGGACAGAAAGCTGGAGTAGTGGTCAGCTATGTGAAGAGAAATCACATTGGCATTGGTAGGTTGCTAGTTGGTGGGTGATGGTTGAGGCATGGCCCACCCCTGCCCAGTAGCCAGCCTCCTCCAGGGTCTCCTGAGTCACGGGGAACTTTCTGAAATCCCTTGTGTCATGGTCCACCTGTGGGCTTCCACTGAGCCACAGGTAACTCCTGAGGAAGTCAGGGCTGGTAAGATGAAGGTGCTTGGGCAAATCCAGCACCCCTCCCAGACCAGGGTGCCTACTAACTCAGCTGTTTATTCATGGACCAAAAAAAGCCAGTCTTTTGAGGCCATCAGTGGTCTAGAGACAGAATTTTTAGGGAGGAGTAAGAAATAAAGCTAAATATAACCTGCCCCAACTTTTAAACAAAATGGCAAGAGTAGAAATACAGATTAACCCCCTTGTCAACCCATGACATTTCAACATGATCGTATCATTTTCTTAAAGTATATTTTACATTTCCCTGTGATTCCGGAGATTAATTTGTCACAGAATATTCTAGACTTAATTTAGTTTGGAAACTTAAGAATGAGAATGCACAGGCTCATTTTAACTGGGCTGCCTCAGAGCCGATCCTCAGCCCCACGCGGTGCCTCAGAAAGTGGCCCTGACGTGCTACCTGTTTACTGGTGGCTGTGGTGCAGAGGAGAATCAGGGCTAGAGAATTTCTTTGGACAGTCTGCACTCCATGTCACTGATCTGCTCTTACAGCCAGGTATGACGCAGCCACCATTTTCTTCCTGTTCACCGCCTTCCTTAGCCTCTGAGGTGTACAGCTTTTAAAACTCTAGCACCCTTTTCTTCCCCTTGCATTTAAGTGAAAAGCTGACCAGTGTATAATATAAAGCATAGAATTATGATAATGAATAAGAGGTTAAAAGCTATCATGGCAAGTGGAACTTAAGCAGGTTTGGCTGACTGATATGGTAAAATTATGTGTTGAAATAAAACATTAAAAAGCGGTGGGATTAATGGAGAAAGACAGGAACAGGAGGTCAGAAACAACGCTAAATCAGCACATTAACTGCCTGTGGGCCAGAGGGGCTGGCTTTAATATATGCAGAGAAAAAAAAAAAGCTTGCAGAGGAAAAAAAAAAGTAATTTAGTCCTTGTTTCCTCCAGGTGAATAGAACTGCAGACTTTTCAATCTGGGAGGCACCTAGTACATATATTTATTTCACTTTCGTGTTTTAGATAGGGGAGGAAATAGACACTACAGAATATTTAGTCGGTTAACAAAAAAACACTGACTTTATAATTTGGAGTTTTTGACTTGGAATTTTATTTTGCCACTGGGATGCATTTGTTTGTTCGTTCATGTTATTCAACAAATGTAGAGCACGTCGTGTATCAGACATCCTGCCAAGTGCTGGGGGTTCAGAGGTGGATCCTGTCCTCAGGCACTAGGTTGTGGGCAGCGTCTTGGGGGTGGAAGGGCAGCTTCCCGGAAGAAGAGAGTCTAAGCTAAGACCTGTAACATGAGTGGTGGTTAGCCTGACAAGGAGGAAGAACTTTCCAGGAAGATGGGACCACATGGACAAAGGCTTAGAGAGGAGGGAGAACACATTCTGAGAAACTTGAAAGGAATGAGAAGGGTGGGTGATGTCATGCGATCAAACTACAGAGGAAGGCAGGAGTGAGGTCACAAAACCATCGGATTCCATGACCTGCAGATGAACAACAGCAGCTCCTGGCTAGACACAGATGCATTAGTGCTCTGCTACTTTATGTTCCTAATGCAAGGCTTGTTATCATAGTGGAGCTCTTTCGGACTGAATGGTCTAAGTTCTGACTTTGGAATGAGGAATTCCTGGTCACCTAAGGGCCAGCATGTAGCACCTGCTGAATGATGGTCCAAACGTGGTCACTCCCCTTGCCTGTGGAGTCACACATGATGCCACGGGAATAGACCTAATTTGCTAGTGTTCATTACTCATGTGTTTTACATGGATGCCCTGAGCACATGTTTTCCACATTGTTTCCTCAGATAAAAGAACAGTTTTATAAGTTTTATTGCTTTCTCGGTTTTTGTTAACAAACATGTCTTTAGATATGTTGGCCAGAGTCTCGTGGGCTATGGTGAGTTAAAAGTTATTTTTTCTTTTAAATTATTCTTAGGTCAGTATTTCTTTCTTTTTTTTTTAACATCTTTATTTGAGTATAACTGTTTTACAATAGTGTGTTCGTTTCTCCTTTACAACAAAGTGAATCAGTTACATATACATATGTTCCCATATCTCTTCCCTCTTGCATCACCCTCCCTCCCACCCTCCCTATCCCAACCCTCTAGGTGGTCACAAAGCACAGAGGTGAACTCCCTGTGCTATGCGGCAGGTCAGTATTTCTTGATACCTTTATCAGTGTGTTTGTACTGTAAGCTAACAACCTGGGAAAAAATTTTTAAATACTTCCATCGCTATAATTCACCACAGCTGAATGACTGGCATTTCTCTAGGTTAGGGGTCAGCAAACTAGGGCCCATGGGCCAAAGGCAGATGGCTGCTTGTTTTTGAATAAAATTTTATTAGAAAACAGCCTTGTTCATTTGTGTACATTGTCTATTACTGCTTTCATGCTACATACAAGAAGAGAGTTGAGTAGTTGTAAGAGAACAGGTGGCCAACAAACTAAAAATATATTTACTCGGGCTTCCCTGGTGGCGCAGTGGTTGAGAGTCCGCCTGCCGATGCAGGGGACACGGGTTCGTGCCCCGGTCCGGGAGGATCCCACGTGCCGCGGAGCGGCTTGGCCCGTGAGCCATGGCCGCTGAGCCTGTGCGTCCGGAGCCTGCGCTCCGCAATGGGAGAGGCCACAACAGTGAGAGGCCCGCGTACCGCAAAAAAAAATATATATATATATTTACTGTCTTGCCCTTCACAGAAAAAAATGGTCTTAGTGCCTGTCACTTATTAATGTTGGTATTGTTTTTAATGATAATTGGCACACTCATTATGAGAGCCTTTTAAACCACATATCTGAAAACTGAGTTTATTTTTCAAAGAAAATTTGCATCCATAATAATAAGCTCAGTTTTCATCAATGCTCATACAAGGTTGCCATTTGGGTAGAGTTTGGGAAGAAACTTAGGGGATACAAAATAGAAGAGAAAGAGAATATATAACAACTTCTGTAAAATTCTGGAATCAATGAGTGAGCAAGTATTGTTTATAAGAATGAGAAGGAAGGGAGGAGTAGGAGGTGTTTTGATTTGCCCAGGAAGCTGGGCTGGATCTCTTCTCCTAGGCGTTCTTACAGACCAACCCTGCACTTTTCCCGGAACTGGTAACTAAACAGTTAACAGAAAGCCTTGGGAAAGAACAGCAGATTCTGTAGTGCTTCAGTAGCAACAAGAAAGAATGAAGAGACTGACCAAATTATTTAGTACTTTCTCAGGGTAGAATCTGGTAACCCTATAGAAAATTAAGGAAGCAGCCCAGAGTCTCCTTTCAAGATTTTTTATATTAAACATGTCTTTGATGAATATATTTCAGAATGATTATATCTTAAAGATTTTAGAGTATTTATCTTTACTTGAGCCTAAAGAAAGCCATTTAGTTCACATGATACTTAACCTTTCTTTAGAAGATTCACTGAGTATTGTGGTAAAAGGATTCTAGAAGAAAAGTCCTTAAGTTTTTTTTTTTTTTTTTTTATTCTACTGCTTTTGCTGATCATACAAGCTAGTTCCTAGCTTGGGGTTAATGTAAATATTTCTTCAGCCTCTGGCTAACCTCCCGAACATTCTGGTTCTCCTTCAGATGTGAGGATGAGCTGAAGCCATGGGGACTGGGGTTGAAACAGAGAAAAATGGGAGGCCTGGAGGAAAGGGTTTTGTATGAGATTCATTTCTTCTTACTCCCATCTTTCCTTCTTTCTTCCAGAATGTGAAAATGAATGGGGAAGCCAGGTGGATAGAGCAGTTCAGTTCTAGAAAGTTTATAGAAAGTCATCCTTAGAGCGGGGAGAAGGTAGCTTTTCAGTAATTCATAAGACTAAAGACATCAGTGTTTTAAGAATCAATTAATTCATATGATGGGGCAGGGACCCTAAGAAACTGGGTCATAATCTATGTGCAGAAGGATGGAGGTTTAATTTTGATTGACCTGATGCTTACGTATCAATTTAATATGCTCTTTAAGTCACTAAGAAAGTAAAAGTAAGTATTTAATTGAATTCACTCATTAGTTAACTGGGAATGTAGAATCCATTAAGTTTGTCCTGAAATCCCCCATCTGGTGTTTATGGGGCTCTTTTATCTAAAATAGGCACGGCTATGTTTTGTGCAGGGTTTCTTTCTTCATTCTCGAAATAATCTTTAAAGCTGAGATAGGTGGAAAAGTTTCACAGTGGGCAGAAATGACTGAAAAGTTTGTGAAAATGTGTAACTTCTGAGACAAAATTCAACATTTAGTTTGCATTTCATCTGGGATGTGATTCACACTTGTTTAAATTAATAAACGGCTCTGTTCAAGTAAGCTGTGCCTTTAGACCGTCAGGAGGAGAGTGTGCAAAGTTATTGTAACTATGCTAATATTGCTTACAGTCTTTTTAGATGACTTTTTAGAATTACTGTCAGGTCCGTTTTGAATTATCCAAGAAAAAAATTATTATTGCCTCATTATACATCATTTTTGACTCCCAAACATTATTTGCTCTCAGAGATCCTGTAACTTTTCCTTTGTTCCGAAGATAAATAAAACCACCACCACAACAAAAAGGTAAACTTCAAAGGACGAAAATGCCATGATTAATGATATTAAAATGAATGTGTCATAAATAGGTTATTGCTACTCTGGACTAATGAAGGTGACCACCAGAGAAAAGTCTTACAAATTCGGATCATTCATCTTTCCGTAAGAAAGAGGTTTATTAAATGAAAGTGTATATAACAGTGGAAAATAATGCTTAGCAAAGTATTCCTAAGCAGATGAACTACTGCTATACTTGTTCAGAATTTGTGGGTACTTAGTTTTGTAGAAATGGCACAGTTAAAGCACTTGACATTTCTTTCTTTCCAAGCAAAATTAATTCCCCATTTATCTACTTGCTTATTAAATAAAAATATTTACTAACCCCTCTTTTCACAGTAGTGAACTTTAACTTTGAAATCTCCCTTACTGCACAGAAAAAAAATTGTTTTGATTCAAATCATAGAGGGTTATTTAAAAAATATATATATATGTGTGTGTGTGTGTGTGTGTGTGTGTGTGTGTTTCCAGTAGAAATACTTGATGAATTTATTACATGCAAAAGCTTTAATTGCCACCTCTTCTAGTAACTGGAATCGCTTTTGGTAGTTAGGAAGTAAATAGCCACACATGTTTAATTTTATAGGTACATATCACTATTAAAATATTTTCTATTCTGTGGTAAAAGCTGGTATAGACCTTTAATATTGATATCTTTTGGGGAAGGGATTGCAAGCTTTCTTTTAAATTTATTAAACTGGAACTTTTTCCATATCCATGTGGCTCAAAATTGTCTTTGCTTTATATATAAAGTACGTTTACCTATTTCCTATTATCTGCAAGCTTACAAAGTCCATTGATGGTTAAGGGTAAGAATCCATGTCTGTCCGACATTCTGAGGCCATGCTTCCATTTTTTAATAATGTCTTGAATAGTTATCTTATGCAAAAACTAGAGATGGCAAATGAGAATGAAAAACACACACTACCCTCCCTCACTTTGCTCAGCCCTGCCTACCTCACCTACCTGCACATAAACAAAGCAAGTGTGGTCCAGGCAATCCCAGACTTTTCGTGTTAAAGCAAATAAATGGCTTAGCACCTCAGCCGCCCCTTATGGGTGTTTGCTTCTGTATTTAAATGTGTTTGAGGTTTTCAACATCGCCAGAACATTGACTGTTAAGAGGCGGAAAACATGCAATTTATAGCAGATGGGTGCAGCCTTTTCTGGCAGTGCCGCCGAAATGGGATCAATCAGTAGCACTTCATGCTCCATTTGTCTAACAGAAACCCACCTGGGGAAATCCTGTGGCACTATGCCTATTAGGAAAACACCTTAACACATTTCTTTAAATAAAAACTCGCCAGTCGGCATTAATCTAGAAGAAAATGGTTTCTCCATTAACCCTCTTCCGCTTGCACAGCTCCTATCTTTTCTTCTTTGTTTTTGAACCGACATCTCTTATTCTCTTTGCTGGAAGAAGACCAGCCAAGAGCAGCCCAGAGCAGCCTTCTAGAGCCAGCATCCATAGTGTTGAAACTTTGAAACTGTTTTCTTCCTAGTTCTTGATCTCATCGTTTTTCTGCAGACCTTATTTATCAAAGATCTGCTGCTTCTCGGTTCATTTGCCACTTTCTCCATGCTGCCTTTTCTTTGTTTTTCTTGATCTCTTTCTCTCCTTCATTCAGGGTTTGTTAGGCTGGGATGGAGTGTTACCAGCCAGGGGAGCCCTTGCAACCTTCACAATTCAACCAGCCCATACCCAGACAGCGTGAGGTTTCATGGGGAGGATGAAATGAAAATCAAGGTGATTTTCAGGTTCAGCAGCTGCCACGCATTAATCGCTTTTCTGTCTCTGATTCCTGCAACTTTTGCAGGTGTAAAGTGGATATCTCAGCCCTCCCACTGAAGCAAGCCAACTGCCTGGAGCTGCCGCTGGAGAGATGCCTGGGGACTCTGCTGATGCTGGTCACCCTCACGCCCTGCGCGGGAGTCTCTGTCTCAGATCTGTGTGTGTGCCCCTTGGCAGATCCCAGCGAGAGAAAGCAGATCGCCCAGCGATTCGTGAGTGCTTTGCCTTGCTATACCCCCTCCCGACCCGCCGCACCCACTCCCACTTGTAAGTTGAAACAAAGTCTATGAATTGAAAAACTGCCTCCAAAGAGATCTTTGTCCGAAGTTTAATGGTATGTTTCCTACAACAAGACAGCAGCCCTAGAGGTTAATGCATTAGTGAGAAGGTGACAGTAGATTAGAGTTTGCCTTCCTATTTTAAAAGCCAAAAAAAAGGTATTTGATTTTTTAGTATCCTGATCTCTTTGGAGAAAATTGAAATACTATAAGGGGCAAAAGGTTGTTAAGCATGTCTGTATATGTAAATAGGAATTTTATTTTATTTAAAAAATTTTTATTTTGGAATATAGTTGATTTGCAGTGTTGTGTTAGTGTTAGGTGTACAGCTAAGTGATTCAGTTATACATATACGTTTATCTATTCTTTTTCAGATTCTTTTCCCGTATAGGTTACTACAGAATATTGAGTATAGTTCCCTGTGCTATATAGTAGGTCCTTGTTGATTTTCTATTTTATATATAGTAGTGTGTATATGTTAATCCCAAACTCCTAATTTATTCCTCCCCACAACGTTTTCCCTTTGGTAACCATAAGTTTGTTTTCCAAGTCTGTTGAGTCTGTTTCTATTTTGTAAGTAAGTTAATTTGTATCATTTTTAGGAATTTTAATATAAGTTCACAAAAGTCGCTTTTTTTAAAACCAAATATTAATGTGTGCCACGTTGTAGACACTTTTCAAGAACCTCTTAAGATCAAACAAGAAAGTGCTTGTGTCTCATAAAGCAAAGCAAAGCCGTAGACAGGCATGAAAGGCTTATTCCATACTATCCTGGATAAGAGCAGTTTGTGATTTTTGCCTAAGTAGTTGCAATTTGCTTAAAAGTCCACTCAGCATTTTTAAATCAAATGGCTTTGTCCTTGTCATTATTTTTTGTGCTCTGGCTTTCTAGGTGTCTTTATTTGCATTCTTGTTTTTTTCCATCTTCTTTGTAAATCAATACATTTATTTTATTGCCACACACATGAAAGGCATGTTTTACAAAAGTGGCATGGAAGTGAAGCAAAGATGAATCCCTATTTAATGGGAATATTATTCTCAGCATAAACTTTAGTGCCTCCAGACTCCTTCACTGTGCCAGGCGTATTGATTAATTGAATAATCCTTTATCTTCAGGACTACAAAGCCTAGCCACACATCTTCATGACAACACAAGATTCTGCATGCAAGGTTGACGTACTCTAAAGAAGTTTTGACAAAATCCACTTTTAATATTCTCTTTGACGACTTTAGTTAAGCAAATGAAAATAAAACACTTCCCCAAACTTTCCCATGGATAAATTGTACAATTTACCAAATTCATGAGGAGTGTCATGCATTAATAAGGTGACATTAGGTAAGATCATAATGACTGCTTTGAATAATGTCTCAGGATACGAGGAGTACTCATTGAAAAGAGATTTGAAAAGCCAGTAATCAAAATAAAAATATCGTTTTTTTGTTGTTGTTGTTTTGTTTTTTGTAGCTAATGAGCTGACCAGCATGCTAGAGGGAAAGATACTGTGTTACAAGACACAAGTTCCAGACCCCTGGATTTGTTTTTTAGGTTTTAAGAATAGATAATCTTCAAAGTCATTTTGCCTCTAAATTATGAAAGTACTTTATTTCAGATGTTTCCATCTTGGCTTAAACACTAGTTTTTTTTCTGTTTGTTTTTTTAAGATTGAAAATACTGTTTGAAGAAACAGCTTCCCAAAGTTCTTAGGAATGGTGCTTCCTAAGATTTAAGTTAGGCAAACCTTAGCTATTATTAAGCCTTTCCTGAAATGCCTAAATAACAAGGATTTTACTACCCTTCCATAAATCCCTGGGGTCCACTTATCACAGGTTTTTAGTTATCTAATGATGATGGAAATACTATTTCCAAAGGTTTGAAAGCAGCATCTTTTTCAGCAAATGTGTTTTGGAGGCATGCAAAGAGCATTTATTTGCTTCTCTCTTATCTTGTGCACAATTTCTAAAGAATGCAATGTGCATAGACATCTAAATATTTCTATACATGCTTAAGAATTATCAGTAGATATACTAGAGCTTCGGCACATGCAAACTAAAAATGAAAGTAAATGTGATTACAGAGCAGTACTAGATGCTCAGTCTCTAATGAGCTGGCTGTAACATGGACTAGAAAATTCATTCCATTTCCATCCCTACTCTCTTTCTGGTAGTAATAAGTATCTACAAAGGGTCCAAGTTTAGTCCTCTGATATCCATAAAGTTTGTTCTAACTAGGTCAGAATAATGTTGCCTTTTCGGGTGATTTAAAAGTTTCATTAAAGAGAAAGGGGGAAAAGAGAATGAATGTAGTTCTACACCCATTTTCCCGGTGGGATGTCTGTACTATCACCAGGGGGTGATGTTAAAAGTAGATTGCATGCGCTTTGTAATTTGTTTGTTTTGAAAGGGGAGTTAATTAATTCTCAGTCACTTTTAATCTGGTTGCTGCAAATGCCTAAGTTTCCTGTTGACTGATGCAATGCACATTGGAACTTTTCTTAGCATTGCATGAGAAAGATGATGATAAATCTAGAAGGTACTTTCTATAGGGACTTTTTGGCATTAAACAGTATATTGGAAAGCTGTGTTCATTTGTGATCTACTTTTCTCCCCCCAGTGCTTACAGAACTCCCTGAAAAATATGAAGGATGTCGGCATTTTACAAGTGAAGGTTTTAAAGGCAGTAGATCTCTTAGCAGCAGATTTCTCAGGTATAGAAAATTTTCATCTTTTTATTCATTTTTATTTATTTCCTTCTTTGAAGTGATTTGGTGGCAGAGTGAAATGTTTTACTAAGTAGAAGCATGTACAGAGCAATCATACTCTTTCAGACAGAGTCACAGAAGAAAAAAAGGTGCAGACAACAAGTTCTCTCACTTCACATTTTTTGCAAAATTATCTTTTTCAAGTAATTTTCCTACAATTAGATAATGTGCTAGTCCATTTAGCTTTCAAAGATATTTGTGGATGATTCATGTCATGACTTCTTTATTTGTTAAATGTTCGATGAACCTTTTCTATAGGACCTCAGAAGGCAGAGTTGACTTCTTGCCTTTTCTCTTGCAGCGCTGTGTGCAGACAGTGTTTTATTCTTCACAGGGTATAGTACATGGGTCCTAAATCTGGCTGGCTGGCACTTCTCTGTAACAGTAACCAAAGTCTTGGCCATGGAACCACTTTGCCATTGCCATTGTTTTATACAAAATTTCTCTCGAAGCTTCACTACCTGGAACTTACAGACAGAGGCTGGAACTGACATGCTTTGTGCTGAATTATGCTTGACTATGAGGGGAGTAATCCAAACGTTCCAGTGTCTGATCAGAGGATGCCTCTCCACTCATTGCCTCATTTCTGAGTTACCCCCTTGTACTGACTAACAATTTAAGCACCTATATGACAGATGCTATTTATCAAGTAAATTGATGAATATGAAGACTATTACA
The DNA here is from genome assembly GCF_026419965.1 of Kogia breviceps. Lineage (NCBI taxonomy): Eukaryota > Metazoa > Chordata > Mammalia > Artiodactyla > Physeteridae > Kogia > Kogia breviceps. The sequence continues at coordinate 118,600,977 of NC_081312.1, read as the reverse complement.
CAACATGGATCTATCTGTTTATGCAGTAGTGCATTTTTGTTGTTGTTGTTATATCATAATTTTAGAATGTGGTCTACTCTCTATATTTGTGGAAGCTCTGCACTTCTGAGTTTGAGGTAGCTCAAACTCTGGAAAAGAGAATGTTAATTAGAAGCACTTTATATTACAAAAATGATGGGATATATGAACTTGGTTTAAAAAAAAGAGTTCTCACCCTCCTTCAAAAAATGAACCAATGGAAATCACTACTCTATAAGCCCCCCCAAATAAGGTGATCTCAATTTTAAGGAAATGCCCAGTGAGAATATCCAAAAATGCTTTTTCAGCTAATTTGAATATATAAATTCTCAGGGTTGTGGATGAAATACTTCAGTAATGACTTGTAATATTCATCAGTTTACTTGCAAATGTTTATGTAGTCTTAGATTGATTTAGAAATTTTCCTTTTGAAACTTACAGTTTATGAAAACGCTTAATTCAGACGTTTCATGTGCCTTTGACAGTAGTTTTGTCATCACTAAAGCACATGTAGAGTTATCAACCAGTTTTCCAGAGCAAATTGTGTTTTACTTCCATCTCAGTGTTTAGATACAACACTGTTTGAATCTCTGATTGTTGATGTCTCAGTAAACGTTGTCTCAGGCCCCAAGAAATCATTTATGCTTTCAAGCAGTATTTTCAAATATTCTTTCTGTAGTTGTATATTTTGTGTTCGCCAGGAACTAATTGAAATGCATTAAACATTTTTTTAAAAGGCTATGTACAACTACATACATATGTGGAAATACTTTTTAAAAACTTACCTTATTTTATGCTTCCTATCAGGTGACTTCCATAAAGCACCCCCAAAACTAGGATTGATGGAGGTTGTTTCAGGCCAATGTGAATTCTCCAAAGAGCACTTTGACTGTTAAAGTTTATAGGCGAGAAACCTGGAAAATGGAAGTTTTTATAAAGATCAGACGATAAGGCAAAACCCACTTTTCAGAAGAATAATGTTGGGGCAAAATGCTACCATTTTGTCATTTTCTTGACATTCAGGATATTCAGTAGATAGTTTTGGAGTGGATGAAGGTGGTGAGTACCTGAGGATTCCATTAACATACAGCAGTGGTTAGAAACCAAATAATGCTAAGCGATTTAGCTAAATGCCCTGGTGTTTTACTATCTCTGTATTATTTATGAGAAAATCATCACTCTTCTGAATTGAAGCAAAGATCCTTGTCATTAGCTAAACATGTCTTTACCCCATATCGATCTTTATTCTTAGAATCAAATTTCACAGTCTGATGTTCTTTATAGGTTGGTAGGCTCATCCATTCTGTTCCAAACCAAGGTGTTGCTTTAGGGCAACAAAATGGACCTAATCCGGAGGGTTGTAAAGTAACTTTTCTATGCGAAAAAAGAAGTGGATTCAGGATGCTGTGAAGTAGCAGTAGAGATGTAATTAATGCCTCCGAGATGTTAGCGATCATACCATACAGTGGTGACTCATACATTATTGCTGTTATTATTGTTACCAATTCACTTGATATGCAGAAAAAAAAACCCCGCCAGCTTCACTTGATCATGGATCAGAAGAGGTACTCATCATTGCTAGTGCTGGAAACATTTAAGAAATAAGTAACTATTTATATACAGCATTTCCCAGTCATCCTTGCCTTATAACTGAGTGTTTCATTGCACTTGCTCAGGGAACAAAGTATTCACTCCTGCAAATTAAAAAGAACTGCATTTACTCTGAATAGCCAGGCACATTTTCAAAGAATGGTGGTCGTTTTAGACAGTGCAAAAGGGAACTTTCAAACCTTCCTACTTTTTTTCGTGATAGTTTTTCTTTTTTTTCTGTAATTGTTTCTTGAAAACAATACCAAATAACCATAATAACTGATGCTTCAAGTTAGATTCAGGGACTCTGATAAAACAAAAGTCCATGGGAGCAGATCCTGGCAGTGGTCCATATGGAGGTGAAGGTTACGGTTTGCCAAGTGCAGGGACCTTTTGTCCTAGAGGAGAAATGAAGGTACTTGGCAGCCCTGCGAACAGTGGTTTGCCAATTTAAAGTTATCTATATTTTTGCAAGTAGCGATTCGAAAAAGAAAATATCAGTCCCTTATGCTAATCGGATCAAAGTTAGGTGGATATTCCTCATGAATGGTTATTGATGTTATGATTATGTAGCCGTAAAAATAAATTAAACTTGGGGGAAATTAAATCCTCATTACTTTGCTAGTATTTTAGAACATTGGAATAATATATATCATATATATACATTATATATATACTTGCACTAAGGTGAACTTCTTTGCAATTAAAAATTTAACTTTTTTATATAAAGAAAAAAAGTAGTGTAGCTTTCCAAATGTTATAAGATATTAGAAACCTAAATCTAGATATGTTACCAATATTAAGATATTTATAAAAGATAAAGGCTTCAGTGTTCTAATACTGTGTAGAAAAGATAATTTATTATTTTTTGAAACTAATTCATTCTTTTCTAAATATGCTATTTTATTGTGTGATTGAACCTACCCTAGAGTTAATAAATTTAAATTTACATATAGCTTGGCATTTTTGTGTGTGTATCTGACATTTGTTTGTATATAAGTAAGAAGACTTTTTATTTTAAAGAATCGGAGGTAATTAACTTCCTTGCAGTCCATCCCTGTAAAATTGGTGAAAGATATTTTAATGTTCTCTGCAGCCAATATGAGATATGGATAGCCATACACAGTTATTCTAGTAGAAAAGCCTGTCAGATATTTTTATTAAAGCATTTGTCTCACAAACACCTTGTGTCCAATGTAACCTAAAATTTTTAAGTAATAGGTTATCCTGTCTGATGTCAGTTCTTCTGTAGTAAACAAGGCCATAGCCTTGATTCACAAAACAGATGATAAATTGTACTTTGAAACTCAAGGTGAGCATAGCTGTTTGTAATGTTTAATGAGACCAACATACTTCACTCAGCTGCCGCTAGTCTTAGAACTCAGCTGTTTTGAGAAGAAAGCAATAAAAACCAAACAAAAACAATGCAAAGTTCGTTTCATAGGCTATAAAAAAGTAATCAAGTAGATAATACGTAAACAGAAAAATAGTTAGGGAACTGAAATGTTTTCTGATCAGAATTGTATTTCAGTACATGGCAATGCTTATCTTACCTATTGGGAGATCCACCAGTGAAGAGTAGGAAAGTATTTACTGTGTTCAGCGCATACACGGAGAAATGTTATGGATAGCCTTGTTATAATTGATAGAATATTGTGGGGCAGCTTCCAGAATTGTATGACGGGGGCTCCTTCCGTGTATCAGCACTGAAACCATCACGGCCTCTATTTGCATAACGCACCTGCCAAGATTCAGCACTTAGTCAGTGACCCTTCTCTTATATTCTTAGAATCAAAATGTGGGTTTCACACATCTTCCTCCCTACTAATTAAGCTTTGTATATATTAATTTTGTTCTAAAAGGGTTCTTATATATTAACACCCTTCTCCTTAAGGAATCTTCCAGTGGCAGGGTAGGTTATTCTTTAGTCTCCCTCCGCTTTATTCCTCCACGCTGTTAACACCACCAAGATGACCCTAGCCATTAAGTATTCTGACATAAAATAGGGGCGATAGAAGCTTAGGAGAGTTTTCTTTACCTCGTCATGCCAGCAGTGGCAAAAGAGCAATGAGAACAGCATTGCAAGCCCACCTCCATATAGGACGATAGTAAGTGTTCTAACAACCTAGCATAATAGGGTGTGGGTCTCAATAGCCCTTCTTTTGGTATAGCACAATCCCATCTTAATTTTTCATGTTCCTGTCATAATACGCTGTATGTCATGATGAGAAGCTGGGGAATTATCAGGAGGCAACGAAGGAACAAAACTGGAGATAACCACCTTTCCTCACAATTTGGAGTTACTGTTCTCCAGGGGTCTTTTTTATCATTGCGATTTTTTGTTACTTTTTGCTATACTAAACCCACCCATAAAACGCAAAAATTTTCCAAATATATCTGGATTTTTTTGACTTCTTGGCTGTAAGATTGTCACTTGGAGCCTTTCTCTGTTTCCAATGTTAGTAAGACAACTACAAAATTAACAGAATCTGGTAATTAGAGAATCTTTATCAGAGGAATGGAAAAGACTGTGTTTTCAAACAAAAAAATATGGATTATGGGGAAGTAGTCTTATGTGATAAATAAGCATGTCAGGGGCCATAACAGTGCCTGATCCAGGAGAACAAAGACACATTTAATTCAAGAACTCCATACTTCTTTTCAGGGAGCCCAGTATAGTTTTCCAAATGCTTTCTGAGTTTGTCTTAATTTAAGAAAAGTCACCGTGGTGGGTAGATCTAGTGATCTTCAAGAAATGTTCATTGAGCATCTACTACAGATCAGACACACTTACCTGTAGGGAGCTTGTGATCACTTCACTCTTCCTTCTCTAGGGGGCAGTGAGTATCATTGATGTGGATGAGGACCTTGCTCAAAATTGGGTGGCATTTTCAGTTGAGTGGTTCCTTGGCAATGCCATTAGGAGGAGCTCTCTGTTCCACACGCAAGGTTGCTCTCCCATGACTGGTAAAGTTCTCCATTCATTCATTAAGTACACGATCCCTTTCCAAGAGACTGAAACTCATGCTTTGGGTAAATTAATGTTCAGTTCAATAATTTATTCACTGCAGATGAAAATTATTCCCCATTTTATTTGCTCTTTATTTTTATGGTAGCTGCCTTTCATTTTAATCCCCATGTATTATGGTATAGAAAATGTATAGAAACAGATGTGTAAATCTTGGTTCTACCACATACCAGCCTTGGGTCCCCATAAGCCTCCAGCTTCTCATGGGTATTTTGAGAGTTAAATTAAAACCTAAATGAGCATATCTGACACATATTACATGCTCAATAAATGCTATTCCCATTCTTTATTAAACTTTTTTTTTAAGAGTACAGTTGACCTGGGGAATTTCACAGGTTATTGTCTTCTTGGTATTTTGTTTATGATTTCTCTAATTTTAAATAGTGTTGGAAATATCAGCGTTGCTAATCACTTTTAGCTTTTCAACCACTTTTAGAAATCTATAATTACCACTCTATGATGTTTGTTTCTTTTTGTTTCTGTTTCTATTGCCTGATAAAAGTGAAGAAAAAACATGCTTCATGGTAGGAAAATTCTCATACTTAAACCAGTTTCGTGCTTGTATTCACATTTTGATAATATGGATAATAGTTTTATTGACATAAAATGCTTTTATGAGCTTATCAAATTTTTTGTTGTATATGAAAGTGCTATTTTGAGAAACTATTGACCAAAATACTGCAGTTAGATACCATATTATAGCGTAGAAATATTCCAGCCATATGCTGTAATACTGACGTTTGAGTAGTTTCTGTAAATTATAACACTAGCTTTGTTTTCTGTTGTTTAGGGTTTTTTTGTTTGTTTGTTTTGGTTTTTTTGTGGTACGCGGGCCTCTCACTGTTGGGGCCTCTCCGTGTTGCGGAGCACAGGCTCTGGACGCGCAGGCTCAGCGGCCATGGCTCATGGGCCCAGCTGCTCCGCGGCATGTGGGATCTTCCTGGGCCGGGGCACGAACCCGTGTCCCCTGCATCAGCAGGCGGACTCTCAACCACTGTGCCACCAGGGAAGCCCTGTTTTGGGTTTTTTTGAAACATAAGACTGCTTGTATCAAAAGAGAAATAAAATAGTCCTATGGTTGTTGTTCGTTGGGAATTTTAAGTCACATGTCCATTTTCTAGTTTGTTTTCATTGTCTGCTATTTGAAGCTATATTCATAGCAATACATCCCCTCTTAAAGATGCCCCATTTTCAAAGGATTGACTGTAATTGAATTTCTAGGAAGCTCAGCCATAGTGATTTAGTGCTCTTAATTTTCATGAGAACCTCATGGCTAGATGATCCCAAATCAAGACCAACATTTTAAAAACACGTAAAAAACGATACAAATCTGCCTTGGCAGGCCACCTGCTTTAGCAGTCTGCCAAGGCACATGAACTCTAGTTGATGTAAAGTTTGGGAGTTTATCGAAGATTTAGCAGTTTGTAGCTTACAGGTACCTTGTGAGTGAATGAGTTCAGTTCATTGATTAACAACTGATCTTGCTGGCTTCTTAGTAAGATCTTAATTTACTCAGCCAGTATACCTCCTCTGGGTGTGAGCCTGTGGTGGGTCCTGGTGACATGGTGGGGGAGAGGAATTGGTCCCTGCCTTCACATGGAGTGAACTGCTAACCCAGTGGCATCTAATGACAATGATACTGTCAAGGTCAAGAACAGGTGTCAAGGTTCATTAAAGGGACACCTGACTGGTGTTCCTGCAGGAAGTGATGTTTTAGCTGAGGTGTCAGGGATAAGGAGGAGTTAACACAGTAGAGCTGAAGGAAAAGCAGTTTTCAAAGCATGTTCCAAAGCCTGCAGGGCTCTCCCAAGACATTCAGAAAAGCAAGTGAAACTGGAGAACAGAGCAAGGGGACCCTCAGGGGTGGGGAGGCTATTGTTGTTAGGTGGGACCGGATTATATAGGCACATGGGGTCCAGGTGAAGAAATTAGAGACCTTTTTAAGTAGGGAACTGATATGATCCGATATGAACTTAAATACAGGTTTATTTTGGTGGCTGCAAAGAGCAAGGATTTGGGGGGTGCAAGACTGAAAATGAGGAGATGTTAGGCAAATTCAGTGGATGATGGTGCTTTATGGAGCTTGAGTAGTGACAGGGGAATGGAATTAGAAAACGGAAAAATTCTCATGTCATCAGTTCTTGTTTGTTCTATGTGTGCTAGAATATTACAATATCAGAAATATAGTTAAAAAACATTTCAGCAATAGTGTCCTCATCCTTTGCAGACCTCACAGTCCTAAGTGAGACCCATCTGTCCCCAGCTCTGGATGTCTGCCACGGTGAAGCCATCCGTCCTCATCTGCGGGATGCCACCGAGGCCATTGTTTGGATTAGAGATGCTTGCAAGCCACTCGGGAAGGCAGGAGATACTTGAAAGTTAGGTCCAGAAGGAATAGAGATCAGTGTTTTCTCTTTCTTTAAAATCCATCTCACAACTCTGCACAGTACTTTCCACATTTCAGGAAACCATAAATTATTTGTTGAAGGGAGGAGTAGGCACATCATACAGTGTGGCATTATGATACCCAAACTAATGATCATAGGAGATTGAGTGGGGAGCTCCCTGGAGTTTAAGGTGGCAGAGTAAGTTCCATGCAGATGATGCTTCTTGAACTAGGCCTTGGAGGTTAGTTGGTCCTTTTTTTGGGAGGGTGGGGTGGGGGGGGAGAGAAGCGGGGCTTGGGTGAGCATTGCAGGGAGAAGCCATTCCACACACACAGTTAGGAAGCATGACTGAGCCCCATACCTCTGTGTGCTGGTCAGGGGTGGGGCACAGACACGCCGACTTGATAAAGGTTAGGGAATAGGAGATAGATCAGGGTGGATGGTGTGGGATAAGTTGTCAGAGAACACAGATTTTCAGGATGAACACTAGAATTGGCTCCAATATGCAAAAGTAAGGTTTATCAACAGACAGTTGGGGACAAGAATTGAAGGGAGAGATTTTGGAAATGAAGTCTGGAATGGCTGTTGTCCCCACTCCCACATCCGCCCCTAGCCTGAGCTATAATGCTCCACAGTTAGCTTCAGGAATTACCTTCCTCTAGAAATTCTTGCCCCTTGTGTTGACAGTCTTTGGTGGCTCCTGGCTGCTTGATAAGTAAAAAGAAATAAAAATTTTAAAAAAAGCACCAGTCATGGCCTTCCAGGCTTCCAGCCAGTCTCTTCCTTTATCCACCCATATCTTATATTTCCTGATCACCACTATTTAGCTGTATGTATGCATATATATGTATCTATCTATCATCTATCTATCTATCTATCTATCTATCTATCTATCTATCCATCCATCCATCCATCCATCCATCCATCCATCCATCCATCTACTTAATGAGTGTTAGGCTCCGATCTGTCCCTATCTCCTCAGTAAGGACCTATCCATTTCTTTTAACCAAATCAGTCTCCTCCTAAACCTTTCTTAGAATTCACCTCCACTGTGAAATCTTTCTGGACTTTAACCAACCAAATTAAATGGCTCTGAACTTCAGTTTCCTCATCTGCAAAATGGCACAGACATACCTTACCTCATAGAATGGACGTGAAGATTAAAGGAGAACCTGCATGAAGCATTGTTTTTTGCACAGAGTGGGGGTAGCCTGGCTCCCTCCAGCCAACACCCATCACCAGAGCCCGAAGTCCCCCGCTGCCTTCTGTCACTGGGCCAGGACACTCTTCACAGGGCATGAGAGGGGCACGCATACCTTGGTTGTGCCTGCATTGGGCCCCTTAAATGAAATACAGGGCTAAATACAGAACAGAGATGTACAGGTGTGCAGTTGAAAAGGGGCAAGGAAAATATACAGTTGGAGATCACAGAGGGGAACAGCTTAGTCCTCTGGCAGAGGATGTGAGCGAAGTTTTCACTGAAAAGGTGACATTTGCTGAAAAGCATGATTATTATGAGAGTTCCTTGAAGGTAATGACTTCATGGTCTGTGTACATTGGGGCCGCCTGGTTCAGTGCCAAGAGCAGAATGGGCGCTTAATAAATATTTGTTTGATGAATGATTTGACCTCTAAAATACTTTTATTGCTTGTCATTCAACTTCTGTAACTAATATAAAGGTAAAATTATTTAAGCGAGGAACCTCCACTTGCCATTCAAGGAATACAAATGAATTTTAACATGCTGTTCAAAAATAGCAAAGGCTATTGAGAGCAAGGCGCTAAAACATCACCCCACAGTGAATCTGAATCACTAGTGGTATAGCCATGTCAAGGTGACACGGCATCTGGATGTAGAAGAAGTCATCTAGATGTTTTACCTGTAAAAACAGGTGGAACAAAGAGCAAAAGTGCAGACCCAAGTGTATATGTCACCTTGTCTGGTACTGTTTGCTTGGTACTCTTGGGAAACATTTGTGATGGGAGATCGTTTTATCATGATTGAATAGAAATACTCATTATTTAAATGTTTTGAAAGTCTCTGTCTATCTGGAAACTTTGAAGGGCAAGAAATCAATCCTAAAGTGTATATACATTACTCTATAAATGTGTTAATGTCTTAACTTCTTCTTCCTCCTCTCTGCCTGTTTATACTGTAATATTAATAAATGCAGCATTTTAATGAGCTTTGACAGAATTATCTTTAGAGAGTCGGCACAGTGTGTTCCTTGGAGACACAAAATTGAAGTTCCCAGTTGCTGGAAGGAAGGCTGTTCCTTATTAGCTGCGATAGCGGAAGAGTATGCTGGAGAGGCGGTGGGGGGAGGCAGGGCTCAGCCCGGACCCTCTCCACGTCACTGTGGAGGAATCCCCGGGCTTTCATTACAAGTCTCAGACGATTCCCCCCCGAGCCAGTGCTGGTGGGATGTCATGTCAGTGTCTCTGGTGGTGCAGTGGTTAAGAATCCGCCTGCCGGGCTTCCCTGGTGGCGCAGTGGTTGGGAGTCCACCTGCCCATGCAGGGGATATGGATTCGTACCCCCGTCCGGGAAGATCCCACATGCCATGGTTAAGTAGTGGTTTCAGCTTGGGTTGAGGGGCTGAGCATCGTCTACTTGAGTATGAAGCTGAGAACATGTGTGTTCTTTCATGTTCATGTTCTTTTCATGTTACTCGAGAGATGTCATGACCTTCTGCACTGTCACCCACCCCGTACCCTGTGCCCCGTGAAACACAGTCCCAGAGTTAAACTGCCTTTTTAAAAAAATTGAAGTGTAGTGAATTTACAGTGTTGTGTTAGTTTCAAATGCACAGCAGAGTGATTCAGTTATACACATATGAATCAGATTCTTTTCCATTATAGGTTATTACGAGATATTGAATATAGTTCCTGTGCTATCCAGTAGGTCCTTGTTGTTTATCTGTTTTATATGGTAGTGTGTTAATCCCAAAATCCGAATTTATCTCCCCACCTCCATCCCCTTCGGTGAGTCTATTTATATGTGGCAGATAGGTTCATTTGTATCACATTTTTTTTAACCAGCTTTATAACAAATGCTAAAGGAATTTATCTAGGCAGAAAAGAAAAGGCCACAACTAGAAACAAGAAAATTACAAAATGTATCATTTTTTTTTTAGATTCTGCAAATAAGTGATATCATGTGATATTTGTCTGACTTAGTTCACTTAGTATGATAATCTCTGGATCCATCCATGTTGCTGCAAATGGCATTATTTCACTTTTTTATGGCTGAGTAAAATGTCTTAAAGAAGCAAGATGCAGATGGATTTGTGTGTGTGTGTGTGTGTGTGTGTGATTTGGGCTTCCCAACAGCTGAAACCGCTTCTAGGTTTGGGGTGCTTCTCATCGAATGTTTTGGGGAAAGGCTCAGAGCCACTTTCATGTGGTGGAAAGCCAGTATGTACTCCCTTTCTGAGCCCTGGAAGTTAGTGCGTGAGGACTTGCTAGGCAGGAGCAATTCCTTTACATCTACATCAAGTGAGGCAAAGAAGCAGGAGTGGAGAATTCATAATAGAAGCAGCTACATTTAGGGGCTGGGGTCGGAAGTGTCGGTGAGGCCAGTTTTCCTGGGAAGCAGAGGCCACGCCAGACCTTTCCTGGGGCGAGAGATTGATTGAGAGTCTGTGCCTGAGCATCCCTCAGCATTCTTTGGTTTCCAGTGATTTTTCCAGCCTGATTTTCCAATCTGTGGTCTGATCCCGAGAGCTGCTTGCTATTATTTTAATAAATTCCTTTTCTGCTAAATTTAGACAGGGATCATTTCCATTATTTGTAAGTGACAACCCCAGTGCATTCATCTGTGTCCATGGCTCGATCCCTGTCTGCTGGCCACTGAGATAATAGCCTTGACTTAAAAGCTTTGGCCAGGCATCTAAGTGTCCAAGCCACTAGTCAGTTGAATGGAATCTCCTGTTTAACACTGACTCTTAGCCATGCAGCTGCTCTTCTTTTCTTCCTTTTTTGAAATATCATCTTAATGCTGGCTCCTGCACATGTGTCTCTCTAATGACTTGCAGTACTTCAGAGCTCCTGGTTATTAAGTGAATTAGATGTAGGTTCAGTGACCTGAATGGTAGGCCAGTAGGTCAAGTGGCCTGAGCACCGTCTGAGTTAGGCCCTGGTCTGGGATTCCTTGGCCATTTGTTGGAGGAACGTCTGTCCTTTTGCCCCCAATTAATTTAGTACACACCACTTTGTAAAGCGCCAGTGTGCACAGAGGTAGGCCGTGTGTTCATGTCCTGCGAACGTTAAAGACCCTGACGGTTTCAACTCTTGGTTCTTCTGCCAAGCCCAACAGAAGGGGAGAGACTTCTTGTGCAGTAACTTTCTGTGTTCCCCTTTGGATTCAGGATTTTCTAATCTTTTTATTTTTTTTCTTTTGGAGGCTCTGTGAGGTAGGGTGGAAGAAGAAGAAGAGGTGAGATGGGAGAAGTAAAGGTTAAGCTTCATTATTTTTTAAGATAGAAACTTTGAACTTAACCTTATACAATTAGACTTCCGCATGTGTCTGAGCACCGAAAATGTCCCATGTGTATTCTCACCATTTACTAAATATAGAAGATCATATGTGTATGTGGCCACTCACTCCAGAACAGAGTTTTAACTCCTAAATAGCCATGGTTACACTTTTTCTCATTTCTCTTATCACCTCGTAGAAGCATGTAAGTTATCATAGACTTCCAGTTGTAGACGAGTAACTGTATTCATTCAGGGACTTCCCTGGTGGTCCAGTGGTAAAGAAGCCGCCTTCCAATGCAGGGGATGTGGGTTCGATCCCTGGTCGGGGAACTAGGATCCCACATGCCGCGAGGCTACTAAGCCCGTGCGCCACAACTACTGAGCTCGTGTGGCTCAACGAGAGAGCCCATGTGCTGCAAACTATAGAGCCCATGCACTCTGGAGCCCGAGCGCCACAACTAGAGGGAGAAAACCCACACACCGCAACTAGAGAGAAGCCTGCATGCCACAGCGAAGAGCGTGCGTGCCGTAACTAGAGGGAGAAAACCCGCACACCGCAACTAGAGAGAAGCCTGCGTGCCACAGTGAAGAGCCTGCGCACAGTAACGAAAGATCCCGCGTGCCTCAATGAAGACCCCGTGTGCCGCAGCTAAGACACGATGCAGCCAAAAAAAGAAAAAAAATTATATTGGCTCAAAGAGAATTTAGGAGGGAAACAGAGATGTGCTTCTGTTTGAAAACAAAACACAAACTTGGACTCTCTCACATGCCACATTGACACCTGCTCTTGTGAAACCAGTGTTGCCATTGCTCTCAAGGCTGCATCTGGGTTGTGTGTCAGTCCCAGTCCAATAAGTGTGCTGACACCTGTATGTCTGTCGACCTCCCGAATTCCCACACAGGCCTTACACGGCTTGCTAAAAAGAGAGGCTCACGTTCAGTCTTTTAGCAAGCACATTTTAAAGAAATTGAAGTGTAGTTGATTTACAGTGCTGTGTTAATTTCTGCTGTACAGCAAAGTGATGGTTATACATATATATATATATATATATATATATATATATATATATATATAGACATTCTTTTTCATATTCTTTTCCATTATGGTCTATCACAGGGTATTGAATATACAGTAGGACTTTGTTGTTTATCCATTCTGTATCTAATAGTTTGCATCTGCTAACCCCAAACTCCCGATCCATCCTTCCCTCACATCCCCTCCCCCTTGGCAACCACAAGTCTGTTCTCTGTCAGCAAGCCCAATTTTATTGTTGCAATATGTGGAATCTAAAAAATGATACAAATGAACTTATTTACAAAACAGAAACAGACTCATAGATTTAGGAAACAAATTTTCGGTTACCAAAGAGGAGAGGTGGGGTGAGGGATAAATTAGGAGTTTGGGATTAACATATACACGCTACTATGCATAAAATATACAATTAACAAGGACCTACTGTATAGTACAGGGAACTCTACTCAATATTCTGTAATAATCTAAATGGGAAAAGAGTTGGAAAAAGAATAGATATAGGTATATGTATAACTGAATCACTTTGCTGTACACCTGAAACTAACACAGCATTGTAAATCAACTATACTGCAATATAAAATAAAAAATAATAATAATAATTGGAAAAAATGTGCATGACTTGTTCACTTTGCCTCTGTCACTTTTGCGATTCACTTGCCTCTGACCAAGGAGATTGCTTTGTCTCTGACCCATGTCTGTGTTCTCTTTGCAGGGAAGAGCGATCCCTTTTGCTTGTTGGAGTTGGGAAATGACCGACTTCAGACACATACCATTTACAAAAACCTCAACCCTGAGTGGAACAAAGTTTTTACATTGTAAGTACTTTAGCCCCTGGAATATCAAAGAGCAGCTTTAACTCAGAGACCAATTATCCCTGATATGTTTGGGGCAGTCTGGGGCTCCTGAGTGGAACTTTCTGTCCATTTTTATAGGCAAAGAGTGAAGTTTATTGTTTTTCTTTTTCTGAAAAACGTTTATGCTTTTGTTTTATAGAGTATAGTGTTAATAATAGAAGAGACCATTTGGAACTGCAAGGGAGTGTTATAGGAGAGGCATTTGTAAAGTAGGTCTTTTTTTTTTTTTTTTTTACGGAACATGGGCCTCTCACTGCTGTGGCCTCTCCTGTTGCAGAGCACAGGCTCCAGACGTGCAGGCTCAGTGGCCATGGCTCATGCGCCCGGCCGCTCCGTGGCATGTGGGATCTTCCCGGACCGGGGCACGAACCTGTGTCCCCCGCATCGGCAGGTGGACTCTCAACCACTGCGCCACCAGGGAAGCCCTGTAAAGTAGGTCTTTTAGTGACTAAATTAATCTGTGAGTAGAAGGAAGCTTCCATAAATCCAGACTACTTCATTCCTGGGTTAAAAGAAATTACAAATGTAGACCTGTCTTTAATTCAAGGAGCTTATATGGTACAACATTATTTTAATATCTGAAGGCTTGTATTCTGCCAGAGTCTTTTGGAACATATAGATTATCTGCAATTCCTCAAGGACACCCAAAGGCTCCTTATATTCCAGCTTCTCTGAATGACCTGCTCCGTAATGATGCTCACTTTTCAGACTCAGGCGTTTAGGAGGCTGGATATATTCCTAGTTTGCTTTAGATTCCAAGGCGTCTGGCCATCAAGGGGGAGGCCCCTTTTTGAATTTGGGTGAAATGGTGGTACACTGGCCTCACAACACTGAAGAAATGCTCTGTCTGTCCTTATAACTGAAAGAATATAGTTCGTATTGAATGGAGTTGGTGGTTCCCAAGCAGACACTTCCCAAGGATCTATGAGAAGAGGATTACCTGTGCTAAGCAGGTTTGCAAATTGCCATATGCAAGTCTCTGGTTTGGTCAACACCCTGCCAATGACCATGGCTTCGTGTTTCATTGTAGCCAATGTCTGGCTTCTGGTCAACATAAAAACTGTTTATAAGTATGTAAATATGCATGAGACTTTTAGTACTCTGTGTTTCAACAATAGGATGCTTTCTAGGGATCTCGGCAAATAGTGATTTTGACCATCTTTTTTTTTTTTTTAAGGGAATTCTTCATTAGTTTAAAGTAAAGTAAATCTGATTTTTGTTCTTCTCATTTGGAAGCTACTTTGAAATCACTGTCCTCCTTATTCTGTCCCCTGTTCTCTTTCTTTATCCCGTTTCTTTAACAGTTTTGCCCTTGAGTACACATATACATGGAAAATGTCATAGTAAAAAAGTTGACTTTTTTTTCCATATGGATGTCTGACTCTTCTCTGATGGAAGGTTTGGGAATACAGTCAGTTTGATTTAATTTTTAGAATTTAATTAAATGGTACTTTTATACTCTGAGGACATACAGATTTAATTAGTGAAACCGTGTTTTCAGATCTTCATGGAACAGACTTCACTTTTGTGTTTTTGTATCTAATACATGGTGTGTTTCTTGTTTCAGTCCCATTAAAGATATTCATGATGTTTTGGAAGTGACTGTGTTTGATGAAGATGGAGATAAACCCCCTGATTTTCTTGGGAAAGTTGCCATTCCCTTGCTGTCTGTAAGTTACCTTTGTTAATATACAGTGTGTGAGTCATTCGACAGTTGACAAGTTTCTATGGTCTAGAGTTGCTTTATCTTTGTCAATCTGGGGGGGAAAAAATCCTCCCAGCTATAGCAGGAAACAGCTGTTTTATTCCTTATCCTTCTCCAGTATTTTCAGTAGTTTCAGATGTAAAGTCACATAATTATCTCTGTGTGTCAATTGCGTATTGATTTAACCAACCCAAACATTTTGACGGGTCTTTCAATCCACACTCAGTGTTTCCATCTTAAGATAGGAGTTTCTCTTTTGTTTCAGGGAATACATATCTGTGACTGATTTTCCATAGGTGAATGAAAAAACATCCATGTTTTTCTTGATTGCCTCCTAACTGCCCATTTCTTCAAAGATTACTTGCTGATAACTGCATAGTTGTTCTCAATTCTACTAAAGACCATTTTCTCAAAAATTCTGTTTGTCTTTTTAGTAGTCCCGTTTGTTTTCAGTCTCCAAAAGTGCTTTGTGGAAGAAAGCAGAGAGCCTCTCTTGGAAAAATAGGGCTGTTTTGGTAGTCCCCTTAAAAGGTAATGTGTCAGAGTGAGCTAAGAGCTGAATGAAAAAAAAAATACCCTATAAAATTCAGAGGAGAGAGCATCATATAATGTCTTTACACGGGCAAAGGTGGAAAGCTGCGATCTGAATTCACTTATTGGGCATTCATGTTTATGCCAAATGTACTCTTCTAGAGGAGAGAATTTCAGTTTTTTGTCCAACCATTCATACAATGTGTGGTAGAGTTGTGATGGCCTTTATCAGTGAGGAAGGCTTTATTTCTTTCTTCCCAAAGACTTATGTCCCCAAAGCTCTTAGTGCATTTTTTGTGGCTGGAGCAGTCTGTAATTTATCCATGAGATTAGACTAGCTCACATGGTGTTTACAGAGGGGGAAACTCTGCACCTCTTAATATCTCTTCTCTTTTTGATTGCTTGGTTAATTTCTCCCCATGTTCTCATATCCCTGATGTTACTTGAAGAGCATGGTGGAGCAGCTGCTCCCTTGCAGAGCTGGCTGCTGCTGAATGTTCTGAACCACCAGCAGCAAGCCACGCCGGCTCTCAGAGAGGAGATGGTGATTTCCCTCCTTTTTTTTTTTTTTTTTTTTTTTTTTTATTACAACTTTGTCAGTTATTCCTGAAAGAATATATGTAACAAGAACATGGGGCACAATTTTAAAGAGGTCTAAAGGGACAAGGAACCAAGGCTCTCCTTTAGAATTTAGTGTCCTTTCTCTCTAACATTTATTTTTCTTGGACATTTCTCCTCTTGTTTTTATAGATAAATCCTTAGTAACGTATTTGATTCCTTGCTGGGTGAACGCCACTTCGTATCTTTATTAACCTCCCTCTGTTTCGCATGTAAACATTTTGTGTTTTTGGTTTTCCTAGAATACCAACAAGTTGACTGACTTTCTTTACTCCCTCCCAAGTAATGTACAATCGCTATATGCTGTGGAGTTAGATCTAAGAAATTACCTCTGGCTAAATCAGGTTTAGGGTTTCTCAGCCTCAGCACTCCTGACATTGTTGGACGGATCGTTCTCTGCTGCGGGGACTGTCCTATGCACTGTATGAAGTTTAGCAGCATCCCTGACCTCTACCCACTAGATGCCGGTAGCACCCATCCACCCATCACTATTGTGATAACCAGAGATGTCTTGCAACATCGCCCAGTTCTCTGAAGGGGGCAGAGTCACTCCCAATGGAGTGGAGAACCACTGACCTAAATTAATAGAGCTTTCAAACTATATCCTTCAAAATACAAGATAGAGTGATTTGTGAAAGACTTTGTTTCAATGCAAGCAAGCCCATTAGGCCCCTTAACTTTTTCAGGTTGCTGATAAGCTGCCCCACAATCTAAGCATTGATTTGATAAATATTTATCAAGTGTTCAGTGTGTGCCAAGAATTGTTTTAGGTGGTAATGTTCTAACAATGATCTCAGTGAAGCTATCTCCTCTCCTGGAACTTATCTTTTGATTGCAGGAGGCAATATACAAACCAGAAAAAAAAAAGCAATGCACAGTAGGTTAGATGGTGAAAAGTGCTATGTAGAAAATGAAGCAGGGGGAGGGGCCTCCAAGAGGATGTGTATGGGGAAGGGATGCAATTTTCCATGATTCAGGCGGCGATTACCTCACTGGAAAGGGAACATTTGACTGAGAACTTAAGTAGGTAAGGGAGGGTAGAAAACCAGGAGGGTATCTGGGGAAACTCTTCCAGGAAGGAAATCTTCAAGTTCAAAGGTTCCAAGGCCAGGCCTTGACTGTCAAATTCCAAAAATAGCAGAGCAGTGTGGATGGAATAACAAATGTGAGATAGGAAAGAATAGGGGATAGGGTGGTGTGGAAGAGGACTTTTGTAGGACCCTGGCAGCCTGAAAGTTAGAAGGACTTTGGCTCTTTCTTAGTGGTGATGGGAAACCACAGGGAGGTTTCCAGCCAGGGAGTGTTTGATTTGGTTTATACTGCTTGTCTCTAATATAAATGTAGCACATGGAGAAATAAGCCCAGATCTGAAAGGTCTCCACTGTGTAAAGGCAGTGTGGCCTGAGCCACGTTTCCCCTTAGGGACTTTGGGGGCCCAGGGATGTTGAGCTGAATAAGACATTTCAGTAGTTGTTGTTCAGCATGGCTGTTTCAGTTCGTATTTATTTCTGATGCTTTGGCCAGTAGATTGGGCAAGTGATCAGATCTTACGTAAGATCTGTGTGGGCTCTTCCTGATACACCCGCAATATACCTTCTCCAAATGAATTGATTCCCTACCTAAAGTGTAGATATAAATGTGATAGAAAAAAAGGCCATAACCCTCAGTATCTGTAACAGGCAAATATTGTTTGTTATTTCATTGATCATTTGATTTTTAAAAAATTTTATATTACTTATATCTATAGTATTTATATTTATAAATTTTGTTTATATTTATAATTATTTTAAAATAATTCTAACTTTTGATTTAGAGGGTATATTTAAAAATGTATTTAGATCTAGGTTTTTTCTTTATTTAATGTCTATTGAGCAATACTTACCTAGCAAGCCCTGTGCTGTGCACTTACCATATGGTACATCGTTAATTCTATGACAGCCTAATGAGTTATGCTTTATTATTATGACCATCTACAAATGAGGAAACTGAGGCAAAGAAAGACCTGTAGCTGGTAAGTAGGGGAGGCTGGGTTTGAATTAGGCAGTCTCGTATCAGAGCCATCCTAAGAGGATGCTGTGCTGCCATAGTGAGTAGCTGTTAAGTAAATATTGTGCCAAAAGCCATAACCAAGATCTGTTTTGTGCAGCCACTGGGCTCAATGCAATGGAGGTGGGGGGCAGGGGTGCAGGTGGGATACAGAGTTAAGTAAAGACTTGCATTTCATAGGTGATGCCTGTGAGATGAACACACAAGATCGAAAATATTAGGTGCCATATAAAAGGAACAGGAAAATCCAAGGTGGGAGGGCTGAGTTTAACTTTGGGAAGACTTTAGAAAGTAGGGAGTCTGAGCTGGCCGGAAGGAGTATGGATGGTGTTGATAGGGACTGCTGGGTGAGGTGAAGAATGAAGGCCATTCCAACCAGAGGGGAAAGCATGAGCAGAGAAACAGCAGGGTAAAGGAGAGGCCACATTCTGGAAGCAAAGAGCGGCCTTGGTGCCTAGGTCTCAGTGTGAACAGGGAGGCTGGAGAGTGCAGCTCAGGAGGGGTGGAGGGAGTTTGGGGCCTATTCTATTGGCGGGGATTATCTGCAGGCTTTGGCATGGATATAGCAGAGCAGTTAACTAGGAAGAAACTTTGGCTCCTGTGTGAAGCAAATTATAGGGGAGGAAGACTCTTCCTGGAGGAATTGGTTGCAACTCCGGAAAAAAAGCCCAGAAAAAAAGCATCAAAGAGAAAACCCTTCAATTCTGTGTTCTATGCCTCTTAGGAAAAGGATTTATTTCCCTGCTTTTTAAATATTTTTAGTCATAAAAATGGATTCATTGGTGCTTCACTATTACCTCTATAGGATATGGAACAGTGTCCTATTATACCTTGTTTCATATTTTAAAACAAAAATTGTATTTCTTAGAGTGTGTGTAATTTTTGTGAGAACACATTTTCTTTAATCAAGTCATAAACTAAAACTTGATTTACATTTTCAGAGAAAATGCCAACTACATTTTAAAATGTCTAAGTGTAAAGTATTGAAAGTACTTCAACTTTTACTCTCTGGAAATGGTAATGTGCTAAGTGCATTTCAGCCTGTTAAATAAAGAGCCTGTTCTGAATTCACTATATCTTTTAATCAGGGTGAATATATTGGATGACTCTTGGTTCCCTTAAAATTCATATTCTAAAATCAGTGTATTTATTAATGGTGGTGAATTGTTCAAAGCATATACATGTGCTCAGATATACATCAAAATTGAAAAAATACAGGACAGTGAGCCATCCTTCCATAGATTTCATTTCTGTTCAACTTTTTAAAAAAGTTTTTAAAATGATTATATAGATATGCAAAACTTTTTTTAATGAATAGGCACTGGTTTATTTGAGAATCCAATTAATGAAGAGAAGTAAATCATATTAACACATTTGAAGAAAATATTTAAATTGCCTGCTGATTTAACCAATATGAGCAATGAGAAAGATAACAAGAACACCAGTGACAAACTGGTTAATGCCAATTGTCAATTCAATGTATGCAAAACTTTCTACTCATGATTAAAAGCAGTAAAAAATTGCAGTTGGATTGGATTATAATCTGAAAAAAAAAAAAGTTTTTTTTTGGCCGCACCTCACGGAACTTCCCCCACCAGGGATCTAACCTGTGCCCCCTGCAGTGGAAGTGTGGAGTCTTAACCCACTGTACCACCAGGGAAGTCCTGAAAACTTTTAGTATTTGTACATTTCCACATTCTTCCAAAAATCTTCTAATCAATAATATAGTGAATATACATTGGAAAACAGTAGGAATGTGTTAGTTTTAAAACATTCCCAACATAGACATTGTCTCCTAATAATTATCCAATTCAGTAGATTTATTTTTCATTGCTATTCTCAATTAAGTGATCTTGATTTTGTCGTGAAAATCTGGCTGAGTTCTTCTCATCCTTCTTATTTAAACATGTGTTTACCCTCCTAGAATTAATTATCTAATGGGTCAATTTTGGAAGACTTTGAAAATCAGCTTTCTGTAAAATAGGAAAAGCATCTGTTTGTTGTTATTTCCTACTATCTATGGAGAAGTCATCTCAATTTGATGAGGTCCTACATTTTGAAACAAATTTGAGTCCTCTTGTGTAAGCCATGCCAACATGCACCTGTGAATTTTATCAGAAGCACAGGCCTTCATGCAGCCCTTAGCATTCTCTGTGAAGCCAGTGCACAGTAACAAGGTGCGCCAATAACAGCCTCACTTAATTAGCTTTATGGGATAAATTGTCTATAATTGCTGTACCAAATAAATGTCCATGCACGTTTTCATTTGCATTTGCAATTAAGTATTTGCCCAACTCTCACCTGTGATGGATTTTGCACATTGTACTGGACATTTTTAATCATATTTTTTTAAGTTAATGATGAAATTTTGACCATTGAAATATATAATATTTATTTTACTTTACATAAATGTTTATGGATGTGTAACCAAATACAAAATTTAACAGGGCAAAATGGGGATTTTTGGACACAAACATTCAACTCTCTTCCTCATCTAATCCTGGTCCGACATGTTCATTGAAGTGAAGGAAGATAAGGCACATTTTTCTGTTGGCCCTGGAAACCAGCAAAGGGTGCCATAAATATGCTGGAATTATCATGAACCATAGCTGGTGTAGAAGGTGGGTGATATTTGGTTAGGACAGGCCAAGGGAGAAAGAAGAATGACTAGTAGGATTCCTCTACTGTCCTATAACAGGAAGATAGCAAGTATAAATCTGAGCATATCCTGCATGATGGTAAACGTTGAATGGGTTAAACTTTTCTATTAAATGGAAAAACCTCTCATAATGAGTGAAAGAGTAAAATCTAAGTGCTTCTTCTAGATGAGACACCTCAAACGTGGCAATACTAAAACGGATGAACAAAAGTGTAACACATAAATGTAAGCAAAAGGTAAGTGAGAAACATACAGAGGAGGTTATTTTATGAGTTACAAAATAATTTAATTATCAATAAAGTTATAAAGACAGGAACTTTTACGTGAATGACTTCCCATGGAAATGTGTGTGTGCATATGTATATACACATACACATATATATAATATTTGAAACACCAGAAAAATTACAGAAGTGGAATCACGGAAAAATAATATATATTTTCTATCTAGCTTTTAAAAATCAGAAACAAAAAACAAAGCTTTGAAGTGATGTTTTAAAGTGTCAAGTCTTTGAAATTCCAAGTTCCATGAAGTGTATGCTAATAGCAAAAGTCCTTGCACATGATTCCACAGCTACCAAATTTCTGGTGATGAAACCCTGGAAACTCTTGTTTTTGTTTTTATTTTTTTAGCAAGTTCTCAGGTGAATTTTAAACAAACTAAAGTGGTGGTTCTTAGACTAGAGAATCAGCCGTAAGCTTTGTCCAACATGTGTATGTGTAGACACACACATAAATACATAAAATATTCTGTTCACATACCCACTTCACTTGTTTAATAGTTGATTATGTTGTGGGTCCAAAACGCTTCAATAGATTTCAAAAAGGCAGAAACTGTACTGTGATCACAGCAAAGAGAAATAAATAACAAAAATGAAACAAGTATCAAAACCCTTGGTAGAAAAAAAATCTCAGGTAGCTAATGGAGATCCCAAAACTGCAACTATAAACTTCTTAGAAACTAACAAATATGATATATAATATGGGGAAGGGCCAAAATTATTATTCAGAGGAAATTTTTTTTGGCTGCACCACAGGGCATGTAGGATCTTAGTTTCCTGACCAGGGATCAAACTTGTGCCCCCTGCAGTAGAAGCACAGTGTCTTAATCACTGGACCACCAGGGAAGTTATGTGAATGGTTTTATAATTGAGCAACAAGGTTGAAAATCAATTAAACATCTCAACAAAATGAACTAATAAAATAAAGAAAACTGAGAAAATTATAAATTTATGAAGATTAATAAAAGAGCAATTACATAGAAAGTACTTAAACAGTATATTTGATAAATCCAAGTATTAGTTCCCCCCAAAACCAGTGATACAGGCAAGCCATTTACAAGACTAATGAAAGAAAGGGAAAACATGTGCTATGAAGAATGAGTGAACAACAAGAAATATAGGGATTGCTATGAAGAACATAACTAAATTTTACTGAGTATCAGAGGAAACGTGAATAAATATAGAGACATACCTTGGGAAGACTTAAGTATTGTAAAGGTATAAAAATCTCCCCAAGTTAGCTAAAAATATAATACAGTCCCCCATTAATTTGAAGAAATTAATGTATAAAAATATCAAGGAAATTATCTTTATAATTAGAGGAACTTGAATATCAGGTATTAAATGCACTGTTTAGTGAAAATCATTAATGATGAAAATATCAGAAATAGTTATCAAATAACTCCACCCTTTTCTCCCTGGATACTCCCCTCCCCCAAATAAGAAAATAACACATTTCAATCATTTAATGAACATGAGTTTTGAAACCTTAACTGCACAGGCAATTCTTAAACGTTGTTGAAGTTTATTAAGAACATAAAAGAAAATGGAAAATGTGTGAATTCATTCCCTGAGACTAAAATAATTCTGATATTAGAAACAACACAGATTTTTTAAAAAAAGCAAATTATATACCTTTCATGGAACATCAGTAAGATTGAACACATTAAGAAATCTAATTGTGTAATTTACATTATTGAGTTAAGAAAAAAAAATAACACCTTGACAATCTCAATAGATGTAGAAGGTGTACTTGATAAAATTTAACATCCATTCTTGATTATGAAAAAATAGTCTAATAAATTAGTAAATGATGAGCAGTGCCTTAACATGACAAATGATATCTATCAGAAGTATCACAAACATCAGACTTATTGCTGAAACACTAGAGATAGTTATTCTAGTTCCTCATTTTTTTTTTCTTTTTTTTTGGCCACACTTCGTGGCATGTGGAACTTCCCCAACCAGGGGTGGAACCCACGCCCTCTGCAATGGAAGCCTGGAGTCTTAATCACTGGACCACCAGGGAAGCCACTCTAGTTCCTCATTTTTAAAATGAAGATAACAGTAGTTTCTAATGCTAGGATTGTTGCAAGAATTTAATGAGCTTATATACTTATGAATTAATTATTAAAATTAAACCTTTTAGGTCAGATCCAGCCAATGCAAAAATGTAAGAGAAATAAATGATATTTGATTGAAGGAAACACATTATTTGCAAGTACTAGCTATCTGATAATATCTGTAAATATAAAGAAAATTAATAGACAGTGTATTGGAATAAAAAAAGGTCAGTTTTGTATAAACAATATCAAAATTAAGAAAATGAAAACCAGTGCCCATACCCAATAGAAATCTTAAAAACCTAAAAAAAAAACCTAAAAAAAAAACCTGAGAAACCTAAAAAAAAAAATCAGAGTATAATAGGAAACAAAAAAACGCTATAATGCTTAACTATGTGAGGAATTTCTTAACTGTACTGAAGGACATGATAAAAAGACTAACTGAGAAATTTAATATATGGTAAACTTGAAACATGAAGTGATTGAGAGGATAAACTAAGTGATCACTATATAAGTGATTCTGAGGTAAGTTGGTTGCTTATCCATCAGGGAAAAATGCGTCGGCATGTTACACCAAACACAGTAACTATTTCAAGGTGAATTAAATGTCAAATGTTTGAAACAAAATAAATAAATAATTATTTATTTATAGTTCCATAAATAAAACTATTAAAATAATGGAAAGTGCTACATAAACAAACTGAAAAACAGGAATGATAAAGGAAGAAAGATTTAAGATGTCATGGTGAAAACAAAAATTGCCATAGAAGATTAAAAGACAAAGGATAGGTTGGTAAAAAATACTTGCAGCATAAAACAAATAGATGACAGCACTAATATAAAAGTGGGTTTTTTTGATCAATAAGGAAAAGACAATTCAACCTAACAAAAAATTTAAATCAAGGAGGCAGAGATCTGTATAGCTAATAAGCACATGAATGGCTCATGCTTTATTCAAACACCATCGTGGTTGTTAAAAGTGCAGAAGAGGGGGCTTCCCTGGTGGTGCAATGCGTAAGAATCCGCCTGCCAATGCAGGGGACACGGGTTCAAGCTCTGGTCCAGGTAGATCCCACATGCCGCAGAGCAACTAAGCCCGTGCGCCACAACTACTGAGCCTGTGTGCTACATTCTGTGTGCCTAGAGCCCGGACACCACATGGAAGAGTAGCCCCCACTCGCCGCAACTAGAGAAAGCCCGCGAGCTGCAATGAAGACCCAATGCAGCCAAATAAATAAATTTATTTTTTTTTTAAAGTGCAGCAGAGGGAGCCAGATCACCAGGGTTGGCTCCTAGTCTTCTCCATTAACTGGTTATGTGACTTTTGATACCTTACTTGATATTTCTGTTTCTGTTTCCTCCTCTATGAAATGAAAATTATCACAGTACCTGTGTTGGAGGTCTGTGGTGAGGATTTATGGTAAATGTAAAAAGAGTACAGAGCACACAGTAAGCACTTAAAGTGTAAGCTCTCATCTTCATCACCCTTGTTTTAGTAGCTTAAATTACCAAATTACTTTAAGCAGTCAGATTAAGAAATATAGTCAAGATTTTTCGTGAGCAGTGATGATTAAGGGTAGTCAAAGAACTCTCTCAAATGCTGTTGGAGGGAGCATGACCTGCTACCAGCCTCCTAGAAGGCACCTTGGATTAAAATTTAATAGACACATAATCTTTGAGCGTTTATATTCTAGATATCAATTTTAGAGAGGCAACTGGGGCTTGGAGAGATACAGTAATTACCCATGGTCACACAGATGCTAAACGCCAGAAATGGGAATTAAAGTGAAGTCTGTCTGGTTTCACAGTCCTACCATGGCCCACTGTTAATAAACATACGACAGAAAATGTTCAGTTTCATTAGTTATTAAAACACATATTTAAACAACCTGAGGCCATTTTATTCCTATGAAATTGCTGTACATTAAATAAAAATGCCTATGGTTGGCAATATTGGAAGGAAACGGACAGGCTCATTCACTGAGGCTGGGAGTATAAATTAATACAATGTTTTAGGAGAGCAAATTGGCAGTACTTGCCGAAACCATAAAAATAGGTGTACCATATGACTCAATAATTCCACCTCTAAAACTTTATTTTTAGGAATACATCATGGAAGCACAAAGATATCTATGTGTAAAACGATCACAGTGTTTACAGTTGTTAAAAATTGGAAACAATCTTAGTTACAATGGAAGATCGGTTAAGCTATTTATAGAATATTCATAAGATGAAGAACCATTCTAAATTATGGAGAAGAATCGATTTTTACATTGGAGAATGTTTCCCATACATTTTTAAAGTTTAAAACACGAGTGATTGGGCTTCCCTGGTGGCGCAGTGGTTGAGAATCCGCCTGCCGATGCAGGGGACACGGGTTCGTGCCCCGGTCCGGGAAGATCCCACATGCCGCAGAGCGGCTGGGCCCGTGAGCCATGGCCGCTGAGCCTGCGCATCCGGAGCCTGTGCTCCGCAACGGGAGAGGCCACAACAGTGAGAGGCCCGCGTATCGCAAAAAAAACAAAAACAAAAACAAAAAACCCAAAAACACGAGTGATTAAAAAGTACATAAATGAAAGTAAGACAGAAAAAATCATGTTATTTAATAAGCAATTTCTGTGTACTTGTCACTGTTCTTAACTGCTTTTTGCAGATTATTTCACAACAACTGCTGAGATATGTATCCTTTTTTTTTTTTTTTTATTCACACTTTACAGATTAGGAAACTGAAGAAGAGCGGAGTTATGTAACTTACCCAAAGTTACCCAGCCACTCTGAGGCAGAGCCAGAATTTAAACTCACTTCATCTGCCTCTAAGGAGTCCCAAACTTCATCTAATACACTATGATCCTATTTTCATAAGATAAATATTTATAAAAGTACGTTAAAAATTAGAGATCTGTTTGTTAAAAAATGGAATATTGTAAAAATTACATTTTCTTTCCTTTTTAAAAGCTATTTTTGTAAATTGTACACCATTCTTACAATTAGTAAATATTACTTTGTAAAGACAGCTTCAGGGTTTTCTGCCTTTACCAAAATTCAGTGCTGGGTTTTGGATTCAGGCAATGGGTGGGTTGGATTGTCTTGCACAGAGAAAGGTGAGTTGTCTGTGGAGGGCTGGGGTGATGAGTTCAGGGCAGCCTCTACTGGCTGGTGGTTGACTGTGTCAGGGCAAACAGTGACCTTGTGGGCTTTTCAATGTCTCGTGCTGTTTGTAACTCCTGGGGTGGGAAACAGGTGTGTTTGCAAGTGGGGATGTGAATAGAATCACTCCCAAGTAAAGGATGTTTACTGTTTTTCTTTCCTAGCCACATATCACATGTGAACATGTGTCTGTTCACATCACATTTTGTTGGAGTCACCTTGCATGTGCGTTAGTGAGGATCACCTGCTGTATTGTTATGTCACATTATTTTCCCTTTTGCATGCAATGAAAAGCTTCTGATAGAATAACACTTGTTTACACCCAAATGTTCTCCATTTATTCACATGAAGGTCGAATTGGGGGCTGGGGAGGACCAACATGACTCTTCAGTTCGGATTTTGATGTTAAATGTGTATCTTTTCTCCTTAAAGCAACTGATGGTTTTATTCCTTCATATTGATTCTGACTAACTTTGCTGTTGAATCAGTTGATATCTTATCACATCAAAACTTTACAGTAAAGCATAATAATGAGAATTCTCTTTTTTTTCTTGTTTTTTTTTAAATAATGAGAATTCTTTAAAAAAGAGTTCCATCTGAGAAAAATATTTTTTCTCTGTCCCACATACTAACCTTTGTTATTATGCCAATTTAAAAAGTTTTGTTTTCTAATATAATGAATGTAGTATCTCTTTGACTCAAAAATTAGTTTTATCACCAAACTTTTTAAAAGTTCTTCATATTTACCATGTTTAAAGCTTGTGTAAGCAGATTTAAAATTCTTTTAGATAGAGAAAAATTGCATAGGTTAAAGATAATTTCAGGTCAGATTAAAATCTAAACCAGACTACCTTCTCTGTAACTTGTCCTCTGGCTCTGAAATCCTGAATCATTACTCAGAAACAGACTTCCTGTGCTCTTTCGTTCACTGTCTAATGTAACCAAGAATTCACGGTTAGCGTGGTTAGCTTTCTGATATATCATTTTGTTTCTGAAAATAATGTAAAGGGACATGGAAATGCCCATTTCCCTAATTATGGAAGTTTAATTCCTAATTAGGCTAAATCTTTATAACTGTCCTGCAGAGATGCCTTCTCCAAATTATTGCCTGATATCTGTGCTCCTCAC
The DNA here is from genome assembly GCF_026419965.1 of Kogia breviceps. Lineage (NCBI taxonomy): Eukaryota > Metazoa > Chordata > Mammalia > Artiodactyla > Physeteridae > Kogia > Kogia breviceps. Next base: position 118,573,411 of record NC_081312.1, on the reverse strand, counting down.
ATATGGAAAGGCAAGTATGTAAAGCTGTGTGATAAGTCAATTTGAAGAGTTTTCTTGTAACACTAAAGTTAAGGGCATTATCTATTATTTCATCCTTCTATTTGAGTGAAATGAAATCCTCCCCGATGTCAGCCCAGGAAGACTCTCCAGTTGAACTTTGAGATTTCCTTTTGTCACAATTTGCCTTGGGTGATAGAGATCTCAGAAATAAACTTAAGTCTTAATTGAAGTGACTATCTCATACCTAAAGACAAAAGTATATATAGATTCTTTGCTCTAAGTTTTCTTTTAGCTGTGCTTTAGTTGTCTTATTTCATAGAGGTTTTAACATTATACAATGCTAGAAATAATTTTCAGAGTTAAGTATAAATAATAAATATAGTTCTTGACTGGAAAAATATATGTTTAGCTTTCATTTATTATATAAATGCTGTCATGTAGGAGTTTGGCAAGTTGGGGTGTTACCAAGCTTTTTATCCTGTATTCATGTGTTGGAAGTTCAGTTATATAAACACCATGGAAAATGAAAATATTTAACAAATAGTTTCTTTGGTTACTATTTCAGTGTTTAATTATAATGCTAAATATTCAAATGCATTGATCTGTTCTTAAGCCAAGCATATCCCCAATACAAAGTAGTGTATTTCCTCTATCTCTCAGTTTATCTTTTCCCAAAAGATATTCCTTATAGAGGACAGACTGAAAAAGTGGAATCAACCAAATATTCATAAATAGGAGGATTCATAAATTGTGGTTTATTCAGATTTTGAATTTTAAATAGCAGTTTAAAGAAATGAGGCTGATCTATATACTAATACAGACACATTACCAAATCCTATTGATACATACAGAATGAAATTGCAAAATATATACAGTTTGAAATACAAAAAATGTAAAATACTTTCTTCAAGGATATATTTATGAATATAAATTCTCAATTAAAATTTAGAAAGGGTACATGCCAAATTCCTATCTAATTTCCTTCTTAGGGAAAGAATTGTGGTATTTATGGACATTCAAAGGGACTTTTTCATTTCCTATAATTTTTCAATCTTTTTACAAATTTTTAAACTTACAATTTATATATTTTAAAATAATATATGAAAGTACCAAACATGAGTAGCCTTAATTATATCTCTAGCTTTAAAAACTGCTTTAATGTCCTAGGTGGATTCTGTGCTTTGCTGACACAATTCTAGGACATTGAGAAAGAGGAAACAATCATTTACCCAAAAAAACAAAAAAACTTCTTCAACTATAAAATATTTCTTTTTATACTGATACCTCTTGTTCTTCTGTTGCCCTTCCTAACCCTTAAGAAATCATGGAAATTTTAAGATAACAGTACAATGATTATGGGTTGAGGCAAAACTAAACTGGACCAAAGTCAGCTTGGCAAATTGTCATGCTGTTTTTGTATTTATTTCTTTCAACTTTAACACCCACAATTTATTAAGTGAGACAGTGGATAAAAGAGGAAGCTCAGAATCCTGTTTGGATACCGTTTAGGAAGGAAGCCAGGTCTTTATGGGGTACCCCCTTCCTCTTAGCCACTGGCCAGGAAAACCATCTTTCTGTTTAAAACCTATTCAATTTGAGAGAGGTGGGGTGACTTTGGGAAGGAAGGTGACCTCTCCCTTGTAAAGTGGAATGGCTTTGTTTCCCCCAGTGACTTATTCAACTCATTTCCACCACTGTTTATAAGAACACTTGTGCTAGATGCTTGTCGTGACAGCAATAGTCATTTAAAATATGGCTCAGATTTCATGCCCTCAAATTTCCTATGTTATTTCAGATGTTTGATCATTACAATCCCAAATGGAGCTTTTGGTCAGCTCAAGTTTTGCTCTGCCCTGTTGGAGTTAACAGATATGCTTTGAATAAACCAGAAATTTAAAAATGCATATACTACCACTCTGTGTAATATAAGCATTGCTGCTCTCAAATCTGAAAAGAAAATGCCATAATGGGAGCCACTTCATTTCCAAAATGATACAGGGGATTTTTTCTTAGATGCCTCACACGCTGGGGTCCACAGGTGGATTGGTATGTGGCATTGATGTGACATGCTTGGCTGAGAGATGCTATCAGAACTTGTTTATTTTATCAGCACATTGTTTATCAGCACATTGTTCTTTTGAAATGTTTTTGGATTTTGACCTCAACTTTAGCTATGCTGATTTATTTAATTTGCATTGCACCTTGGCTGTGAAACACTGGTCATTTTTAGAAAACTGGTTCCTTTATTTCTTTAAAATATTTCATCGTATTTGTATAAAATATTTTTCTAAAATATTTTATAAAATAATATTTTACAAGGCAATATTTTTAATAAAATAGTGTATAAAATTTATAATTTTATAAAATAAAATACTATATTATAAATAAATAAAACATCTTATTTTATAATCTTTTTATTTGGGAATAATTCTAGGTTTACAGAAAAGTTGCAAAGTGATACAGAGTTCCCATCTATCCTCACCTAGTTTCCTAAAATGTTAACGTCTTACATTGCCATGATGCATTTATCAAAACTAAAAAAAAAAACTGACATTGTACATTACTATTAACTAAACTCTGGTCTTTATTTGGATTTTACTAGTTTTTCCACTAATGTCCTTTTTCTGTTCCAGGATCCAACCCAGGGTACCACATTGCATTTTATCATCTAATCTTAGTCTTCTGACTGTGGCAGTTCCCAAGTTTTTCCTTTTTCCCATGACCTTGGCAATGTTGAGTAGTACTTGCCAGAAATGTTGTAGAATATTCAGCATTTTTTAACAAATAAAAATGTTTAACCTCTGGAATTTTTGAATGAAAGTCCTCGTAGGCTTAGTAATCATTTGTACTACTAATTTTCCTCTCGTATATCAGTTTCAGCCTGATGATTGTTACTTTATCTTCTTATCAGTTATAGCAGCACTCTAGAATTAAAAGTTGATTTATGATTTAATATTTACATAGTTTTAATATTTGCTTAATATTGGCTTCATCTGTGTATGCGTTCTGCATTTTCAATTTTGTCAGCTTGTTCAGTTTAAATCCCATAGAAAGTCTGTATTTTATCTATTGTTTATGACAGATTCGAGACGGACAGACAAACTGTTATGTGTTGAAGAATAAAGATTTAGAACAAGCTTTTAAAGGAGTTATTTACTTGGAGATGGACCTCATATATAATCCGGTAGGTCTAATGGACATATCTCCCAGCTTCTCTCTATGGAAAGTAAAAGGTGACCAGCCTGGAGAGATTCAAATCAATGTAAAATGTTTCAGAATTTTTGCAGCTACAAAGAAAATAGTGTTTTAAAACTGAGCCAAGAAAAATCAGTGCTGGACAGTCTGGTATTAATCCTGTTGGGTCAGTAGAATTGATGGTGTGTAATTCTCAATAAATGTCAAGGGAAAAAAAAAATAAGAGGAAAATTAGGTTCTTAGCTTTATTACCTTTAATCTTCTTCCAAGGCAACAGTTGGCTGTTGGACAGAGATATCTTCAAGCCTCTGACATATTATTTAATTATTATAGTAGATGTCCTGCTATCCAACACTATCAAGACAGGTAGTTACTCAATTGAAAACTACAGTTAAAAGAGGATTTTTTTAAATGTATCTTAAATTTTAGTTTAATGTAAATAAAATACATAAATATACATTCACTTGCCAATTTTTAGGTGTGGGCCTAAAACCTTTTTTTAAATAGCATGGACATATTAATTTTAGTTCTACAGCATATTCCTTGCATAAATACACCCATAACATCTATGATTTCTAATTTCAGTTTCTTGAAAGTAGAGATATTCTTTAAAAACACTCACAGAACAATATGAATGTGGAATTCCTCCAGATTATTTTTCCATAAAATCATCACCTCAATAGCAGTATCTTTTTAGTAACTGACCTTTCTCAAGGCTTTCTAGAGCAACATCGATTTCAAGTCTTTTGATCTGTATTTCAATAATTTATATAATTAATTAAATATAGAATTATAGTAACGGGTAAAATGGGCATAAATAGGTTTGCGAATTAGCACAGTTGGTTCTAGATGGGCATACTATTCAACTGCCAGGAGCAGAAATCCCTAGGCGTGCGCAGACATGGCTTACTTAGCTGTGAGCATTCCTTGTCATGGTATCAGTAGTAGGTTCTAGAAAGGGAAGGGAGAGCACAGGTTAATCCAGTTAGTGGGGTAAATGAATGTAGTATAATGGCGCTTTTGCAATAATTACAAGAATGGCTGCCATTTATTGGCCATCTACGATGTGCCAGGCTCTGATATTATTTCATTTCACCCCCACAGTAAGCCTGGTCCCTAACTATCATGAATGCCATCTTATGATGAGCAAATGGAATTAAACAAATGGAATTAAACAGGGGAGCTGATTTGCTGATAAATGAGTGAGTCGGGATCCAGATCCAGATCTTTCTGACTCCTGAATTATCCCGATGCTACATTGCTGATTGTTTACTATCTTTAAGAGATTATTCATAAAATCAATGGCAGGGAAGTTTTATATTTTATTCCTGGAAATGTTAGAACTCTGGGCACAGCCTTCAATATGGGGTCTGTTGTTACTTCCTCTTTTTCCCCATTTCTTACCCTTAACATTTCCCTTCAAGGAGATCATATGTGTGTATTGCACACAGATCACCCCTCATCTCCTCTTTTCTTCTGGCAAGTACTTGTATATAGACTATGCACACAGGTAAAACTTGAGTTTTAGGGGGGAAAAACAGCCTTAAATTAAGAACTGTTAAGTAATGTTCTAGTTGTCCATCTGATGTAGAGGAGAAGGACTTGAATTTTGTTCTTTGAAGTTTTCCTCAGTTTAGTGATTTGGATAAACCATGAAATCTCTCTGACCCTCAGTTTATTCCCTAAAAGCTGGGCTAAAATGACTCATTTACTTATTTTTCTGGATCATTGAGAGGAAATGAGATTCTCTATGTAAAAGATGTTTTTATAAGCCGGAAACTGATTTTCACATGCTAGGTATTACTGGCAAAGAGTAGTTCAAAACTTTGATGTGAAAGGAAGTTTTACTTTTTTAGAGACTTTGGTTTGAGGACTTCATGAGCCCAATCTCTGCAGTGGTTTAAAATATCTCTTTGATTGGCAACGTGGAAACTACACTCTGGAATCTGCAGTCTGACCTACCCTAGTGATGCTCATGAAATGAGACTCCGGAGACCCATGCAGAGCCCCGGGTACCCACCATGTCTCTGTCCATCCCCCAAACCCCTAACCCCGCGCCCTTAGGGTCAGAAGGTATTGGTTTCCAGAACTTCTCAGTCATTAGAAAAAGAAGAGAGTGAAGTCCATCTCAATGCTGCCCCTTTTAACACTGGTGTCTTTCTAGATCAAAGCAAGTATTCGGACCTTTACTCCCAGAGAAAAGCGCTTTGTTGAAGATAGCCGCAAGCTGTCCAAAAAGGTAGGTCAGTGCAGTAAACTGGCTTGTTGGTACAGTCAGCACCCAGCACCCGGAGTACTTACTGGTCATGACTTGGTTGCATCTCGCCCTCCTTCTCTGTTTTCCTCTCTCCCTCCTGCCTCTCCCTGCTTGTCTCCCCATCTCTCCACTCCTTCCTCTGTCTCTCCTTCTCACCCTAGACAAGGACTTCAGTTGGGCTCAGTAAGAAGGGAAAGACTCAGAACATATCTATTGGATGCTGCAGAGGGTGTCAGCCCTCCATTCATCCCCTGAACCATTTTGTAAGCAAAAATTCTGAGCGTCAAGCCATAAACCTTTGCTTGAATTTACTTGCCCCTCCTACCCTCTTTTTTTTTTTAACATCTTTATTGGAGTATAATTGCTTTACAATGTGGTTAGTTTCTGCTTTATAACAAAGTGAATCATTTATACATATACCTATGTTCCCATATCTCTTCCCTCTTGCATCTCCCTTCCTCCCACCCTCCCTATCCCACCCCTCTAGGTGGTCACAAACCACCGAGCTGATCTCCCTGTGCCATGCGGCTGCTTCCCACTAGCTATCTCAGTCATTTTAGTCTCCATCTTTCAACATTTCAGGGAGGCGTTCTGCCAGTGGAGTCCATCATGGAATTAACCCAGTTGATCTTTCGAGATGTCCAGCCTCAGGTTCACCGATAGCCATTCCTACCACTGTTTTGGCCTAAATTTGGATTGTGTTGGCATTTTACCTCCTGTTGAATTAACTCTCACTCCCTCTGTCTGTTGCCCTTAATTCCTCTCTCATCAGTTCAACAAAAAGTGAAGATCAGGGCCAAGTAGAGGAAGTTTCACATTTTTTTTTTTTTAACATGACCTTTACAGTTCTTTTTCAGAGCCCCTCCCTGTCCTATTCAGATACAGTTCAGGATTTCTCTCTGTACTTACTGTCCCTCTTCAGTTGTGTAGCAAAGAACAGTGTCCCCTTTTCAAAGTGTTTATTACTTCCACCACTTCCTGTGGGGTGAGCAGCTGTGGATTACATAAAGCAAGTTAAATATAAAGGCATCTTATCATCCTTTGGTTTCCCATGAACTTCTGGACACACTAGGGAAAGGCCTTAAACCTCTTCCAAAGGGAGCATCCAAATGTTTTGTTTTGGTCTGCCGTAACATTGAGTGTAATATTTATTTTGTGTAATCTGAGTAAATGGCTTTATTATTGTTGTTATTATTGCCTTTTGCTCTGTTTACTTGAAAGTTAAAACCTGAGTTGAGGTAGGTGGCATAGCTGCTTTGCAAACAAATTGAAATGAATCTACCTACAACTGGGAGAAAAGACATTTCCTTTGCCAAACAGGACCTCCGCATTGGGTGGCTTTGGGCTCTGAGAGCACTGGAGGTTTGGGGGCTGAGACCCTGGGGTATGTTAGGTTTCTCCCCAAGTTCCTCTCACCACTAAGTGTCCCCAGATTTTTATAAAGTTGAAACTTGTGCTCATGACACAAATACCTAAAATCACTTAGTATGTGCCAGGCTCTCTTCTAAGCCCTTTAATTCTCTCCACAACCTACAAGGTTAGCACTCCTATCAACCCCATTGAATGAGAGAGAGGTTAAGAAACTGGCCCAAGGTCACACAGCAAAGAGGTAGGAGAGCTGGATTTCCTTTTCAGAACTTTACTTTCCTATAGAATAGACTTTTTCTTCTGGACTAGATGAACTAGAATACATGTACATTTCTACTGTAAATATACCCATTTCCTTCCAAACTAAACAACATAGACCCTCATTCCATTTCTATCTGTCTCAAACACCCACACACATTTCACATGCCTAACTGCTGTTTTTTTTTTTTTTTTTTTTGGCTGCATTGGGTCTTTGTTGCTGTGTGCGGGCTTTCTCTAGTTGAGGCGAGCGGGGACTACTCTTTGTTGCAGTGGGCGGGCTTCTCACTGGTGGCTTCTCGTCATGGAGCATGGGCTCTTGGTGCGCGGGCTTCAGTAGTTGCAGCACGCAGGCTCAGTAGTTGTGGCGCCTGGGCTTTAGGATGCTCAGGCTTTTGTAGTTGTGGCGCGTGGCCTCAGTAGTTGTGGCTCGCAGACTCTACACAGGCTCAGTAGTTGTGGTGCACGGGCTTAGTTGCTCCACGGCATGAGGGATCTTCCCAGTCCAGGGATTGAACCCGTGTTCCCTGCATTGGCAGGAGGATTCTTAACCACCGCGCCATCAGGGAAGTCCCCTGACTGCTGTATTTTTTAACCAGCCCAGTTTTGTGCTGAACATTATTGAAACAGCCTATTCTCCTTCAAAGGAGCTAGAAAATGGATTGGATTTTCTTTTCCTCCCAGGATGATCATAGTTTAAAAATGAACTTTAGAAAAAGTATTAGGGCTCTTCATTTTTACTGTTTTGTTCATTGGCAGTTATACAGAATATAATTTAAATGACAAAGCTGTCTGATCTAAACAGAATATTTGGAGTGTTTAAACCTAGTTCCCTGTTTTCCATTTTTTTAATCAGATCTTATCAAGAGATGTAGACCGAGTGAAAAGACTCACCATGACAGTCTGGAATACAGTACAGTTCCTTAAAAGCTGCTTCCAGTGGGAATCCACATTGAGAAGTACAGTAGCATTTGTGGTAAGTTTCCTTTTTTATGTTCAGCTTATTTGCTCTGAGTCACAAGTCCAAATGCAGATGGGTTTTATTTTACTTACGTGAAGCATAATGAGGCGCATTCAACATAGCTGAATTTTACACTGGTAAGGAAACTTTAAAAAAGAGGATAGCCATTCATCTTTCTAAAATATATTATGACATAGGAGATTATGTAGGAGGTGTCTTTCCAAGGCCATACCTGTCAGATTTACCCTTGGAAATCCCTTAAATTACCCAAATCATACTTATATACTATCTCTTGATAAGGTAAAGAGAGCCAGTGTTCTATGCATTTTTAAATGTTTTTGTGGTGGTTATAAACCATTTGTATAGTCCCTCCAATGTGTTTGTCTCCTTCTGTACTCATGAGGGCCAGTGTTTTCTGAAAAATGGCAGTTGAAAAAATCACATGACTAAATGAAGACTAAATTGCTCTAATTTATGTTTTAAGTAAATCATTGGCAAACTTTGGTATAAAAAACATTTATTCACATCAAACCTCTTGAGACGTAACTGATTACTACACATTACAAGTTGACTCAACACCACAAAGGAGAACCACTGTCTGTGAAATACATTCTTATAATAATAGTTGGCCTTTCCTTATGAGCATAATAAAATCACAGAATCTCAGAACTGCATGAGATCATAAAACCGCCTAGGTCAACCAGTGAGAGTCCAAGAATCTTGTAAGGACTTGAAAGTTAGCGTAGTGTCCTCACTTTACATCTCTGGGCATCCTCCCTCATCTGTAAAGGCACTTGTCATTGATCAGATTGGTAGCGTCAGGCATGGGAGGAGAAACCAATTTGCTCGACTGCTAATCTTGTGCCTTTTGTATTATGCCATTAACTTCTGCACTGTGCAAAGATCACAGTAGGACCTAATACGATGTGTGAGTGTTTGAGTCATGATCACGGCTCTTTTATCTCCTGTTTTCTATCATCTATACTCTCTCTTACCCACCAGGCTTATCCACATTAAAAAAAAAAAAAAAAAATCCGTCCCAGGGGTCAGTGGGTTCGAGGTCACTCCCACCTTTATTATGCAAGCTGTATACTGGCTCCATAAGAGGCTTTTTCTTAGCCATTTTAGTACATTGTTTTATCTTTAGTTAATGTTAGTTTTTCATTGGTTCACGAGGTAGAAGGGCTGTGATGGCTGCATCCTTGGCCTTTAATATACTTTTTCTTTGTTTTAAAGTTGCTAGAACAATTGGGCTTGATAACAACGTTAAGAAGGATTTTATTAATCCCTATCTGCCTTTGACTTGGCATTGATTCATCCACTTCCCTTTCTCGCATTCTCCTCAGCTGGGGGCTTCGTGTGTTGGGTTCCTCTTCAGCCTCCCTGCCTCTGTTTCCCACCTGAATCCTCTCTACAGACTTTCCAGGGAATGTTCTGTGTGATTCTGGGCAAACGAGGCAAGTCAACATGATTGGTGGCTTCTTCCAGTCAGCACCCAGCCAGTCCCTTGGAGGAAGAAGGATTTCCTCTTTCTGAGCTTAGCTTCTGGCACTGAGATTTTTAGAAAAACAGAGATCTGTTGCACTGGATTATGTAGGGGGATGACAGAAATGATTAATGGGCTGTCAGCCTGATCTGAAGAAAGATTACAACAATGAATAGAAATAAGTTGTTTCATAGAGGGGGCTTCTAAACGGGAAGGGAGACTTGGCATTGGGGCCACTTCTGCATGGCCTGGGACCTGAGTGGACCCTCCTTGCTGACACCACACCGCACAGCCCTCTGCCAGTCTGGCTGCCAGAGGCAGGCTAGCACATCCTCCTTTAAAATCCATAAGGCCCAAGGAACGAAAGATAGAGGAGTGCTCTCCTTGCTGGTTTGCCAAAATGTGATTTTGCAAGGGTACCTGAGTTTATGAGGCAGTGGGAGACCCCACTGCAGGTGTGGATGGGGGACATTTTCCATTGGACATCACTGGAAAATGCAGAGTCAATTATGAGTGATATGTGCATCCGTTCTCTCTCTCTCTCTAGGTTGTCCTGAAGGTACTGAAATAAAGACAGCTTCACTTAGATACACTTAGTTTTCTGTTTTCATTTGAAACTCTACTTTTGAATGTTTATCTCACATTTACTTTGATCAGCCATGGTGGATCTCAGAGATACTGCAGATGTAGAGACGTAGGTATCTCCCCTCCCTAAGCGGATGATGTGTAATTTCATTAGAGAATGTTTTTGTTGCTACCATCATGATGGTCACTCCAAAACTATTTCTGCTCTTAAAGTGAGAACATACAAAGAACATACATTATTAGGATAAAATAAAAAATGCATTGTAGCCTCCCTTATTTTCTTTAATAAGATCATGGGTAGCCAAGCCTTCATATTTTTCAGAAAACATTTTGCTTTCATGGCTCTTGCTTACAGACTTAATGCTAGCTGCTTGTGGAGTGCTGGTGGGTGATTCCAGGCCTTTGGGCTGCCACTGGCTGTGTCCCTGATTCTGTAGGATTCTGTTCAGCGTTGTCTTTCTGCAGAATGTTGGATCCTCGGGTGACCTGGACCAGAGAGGGAGGAACGGGGAGACTGTGATGCTGAAGCCTGGCTTCGCTCCCTCACTCCACTACTGAGAACACCGTGTTTGTCTTTGGTAGTACAGTACACACTGATGTTCTCCTATGATCTACTGAGGACAGAATGCTGCTCCTGGTCTTTATTCATCCATGTGGTACTTTGTTCATGCTTCATCCACCTGTCTTGGCATTACAGAGGCAGAGCATTTTCGTGCTGGTCTGAAGCAAGGTCTTAAGCCAAGAATTTATTAAACAATAGGACTGCATGTGAAGGCCTTTCTCTATTAGAAATTAGGATAAGTGCTCTTTGAGGGTTCACTGCACAGGTGTGAAAAGAACTGTTCTGGCTAAACTCATCTCCATTGGGGCTTTTCCTTCCCCTAGAGGTACAGCACCACAAGCTAAGGGCAGATACATAGGAATTTTTCACTTCTGTTTTGCCAGGTAGCATGAAATTGCCTTACTAACATCATGTTCATGTTTCTATTTTCAGTTGATACAAAGCAGGAATGTTATAGGATCATGTTTAGTATATTCTGGTTGTTAATCTTAAGACTTTATGAAAGCAAGCCATACATTTCCTAAGGGATCCTGTGGATGTATGTATGAATATATCATATGTTGTTGAAAGCAGGAGTTAAAGGAAAGCAACCTGTTAAGATCTAGGTCCTGTGGTGTCCGGTCAGAAGTGGATGAACAAACATGAGAAAATTTATCTTGTTAGACTGTCTAAGCATTAACCTCCCCCACCAGAGGATTAATTCCCTCTCCACTTAATGTGGGTGGTGGTTCTCCCAATACTAAGAGAAGAAAGTTATCTTCAGTTTCCTGACACCTGCCACATGACTGTAACTGTATACTGTTTAATTCATTGTTATTGTAAGAAATTAAAAATGGACTATCTTCCTTTAATTTTTATTGAAGTATAGTTGATTTACAATGTTGCATTAGTTTCAGGTGTACAACAAAGTGATTCAGTTATACATATATATATATATATATATATATGTCTATTCTTTTTCAGATTCTTTTCTATTATAGGTTATTACAAGGTATTGAATATAGTTCCCTGTTGTATACAGTAGGCCACTGAATGGACTTTTTTAGAGTAGTCAGATTCCAAATCATACTTCTATAGGCTTAATTTTTTGTTAGGATAATTACGGGAAGCCTTGCTCATTACCTCTTTTTTTTTTAACATCTTTATTGGAGTATAATTGCTTTACATGGTGTGTTAGTTTCTGCTTTATAACAAAGGGAATCAGCTATACATATACATATGTGCCCATATCTCCTCCCTCTTGTGTCTCCCTCCCACCCTCCCTATCCCACCCCTCTAGGTGGTCACAAAGCACCGAGCTGATCTCCCTGTGCTATGCTGCTGCTTCCCACTAGCTATCTGTTTTACATTTGGTAGTGTATATATGTCCATGCCACTCTCTCACTTCATCCTAGCTTACCCTTCCCCCTCCCCGTGTCATTACCTCTTTTGAGTCTTTCTCCTTCCTCTAAGTTTTCTAGATTTTTAAAAAATGTGTTTTCTGAGCTTTACTTGCTTTAAGCTAAAGATAATTGTTTTTCACTCAAAAGTTCACATTCTCAGTTTTTCCAATTGAAAGGTAAATTAATATAAGATGTCAACTTATGGACAGAGGCTTATAACTAAAACATCATACCTAGAAGAAGCACATCTGTATATTTCCCTATGAATGGATTGGTAAATATACATGGTATTTTGTATACATGCCTATGGTCATTCCCAGTCACAGGCTTTGAACTCTAGGGATAATTAATGGCTTTTGTTGTTTCAGTGATTACTATGTGTCAGGTACTGTTCTTAAAGCATGTTATAAGTGTTAATTCATTTAGTTCTCATAACAACCTGCTGATATAGATATATCAGATATATCTATATCTATATATATATAGATATATATATAGTATCAGTATTTCCTTCTTTTTTACAGATAAGAAAAATAAGCCCATAGAAGTTAAATAAAGGTTAAATAAAGTGTCAGAGCTCCCATGCTTTTAAAAGACAGAGCTGAGATTTAAACCCAGACCATCAGGGTTTAGAGTCCATGCATGTAAACATTGAGCTACACTGCCTGTCACTGACGCCCAGGATGCAGTGATCACGATCCTTGTATTTAGATCGATATAATGGCTCTAGGGACAACAATATGAGTCATTTCAGATATGTATAATATCTAGTTGTTATAAATGGAAGTTAAGCCTATTCCAAGATGCTTTGGGAGAAAGAAATCCTTATTATATGGGCAAGAATAATTCTCAGACATAGTCATTATATTCACAAGAGATGGAGTAAAATTAAAGAAGTGAAAGGTAGAAATGTCTCTGGCATCTTTGGGGAACAGCCAGACCGTGGGAATCACATGCTAATGACATCCGTGGAATTCAGCTTGATGGTCTGGAAAACCTCAGTGCTTGGTTCTAGGCTAAGCCCCAAATTGAGGTCTGAGTTATCTTTTCCCGCTTTTGGAGGAAGCTCTTAGATGATGTAGAAGGGCTTTCAAGGGGAGAGTGAAGAGTGAAAACAACTAAAGGAAGGAACCATGGAAGGAATATGTAGTTTTCTGATCTTCGTCAAGAATTCCAGGTTGTTCAGAATAAGGGCTAGTGGTGGAGATGACTAACTATCTACATTAGTAAATTACTACAAAATATCTTAAAACAGTGGCTTTCAGAGAAATTGGCTCATATTTCTACTGTGGGAAGGGTGCTCTATTGTACAGTATATTCCCATGTCTACTGCAAATACGTTATTTGATGATAGTTAAGAGGAATTGAGTTTGTTTTCAAAAGATAATTTTGCATTGTGGTATTTGTATTGTAGAAGCAATCATCTGTATGAATTTTTTTGATTTGTTTTTCTCTTGGGTTATTGTACTTTAGCTACAAGCCCCAAATATTGTCTACAAAAAGACCTAAGGTTATATTATGGCATAAATGCATTAATTTTTTCATATGACAGGAAACATTTACTTGACCGTTGGCATCATCAGAAAATTATTTTAATAGCAAAGGTCTCCCAATGCTGTAAAAAAGGATTGCATTTATGTAGTTTGGTTTTCCACCACTCTTTATGGCCCTCACCTCTTGCGTTGAGGGAGAGGAGTCTATGGGGGCATTGATGGATTCCTTATTTATTAAAATTTTACTTGGACCTTTGATGTTAAAAAGCAATCTAAGTCTACCATATATCAATGGGTATTTTCATGAAGCTATGCTTTTAACATCTGTGACTTTTTTCCCTGCATTTTTGGATTGTAAGAAAATGAAGAATTAATTCTTCAGAGTTGACAGGGCCTGCAATACGATACATAATTTTAAGCATCAGTCAACTGTCCCGCTCCCCAATAAGGTTAAAATACAATTCTCCACTTTCTTAGTGATAACCCCTATTTAACATATATAGAATTCTTAGCTTTTAGGGATCCTCGAATTTTGAGAAGTGTGAAATGATTTCACATTGAACTTAAAAACAATAGCAACTGTAACAGAATGAACCCTTCCATCACACAAATGTGTGCGTACACACACTCACACACAAAACACTGAGAAGCAGAGGGCATTGGGGAAGCAACAAGTTTCGTTGCTGAAAGTTTTCTGAGAACGACTTGATAAAAATTTCATGAGACCTTGCGGAGTGTCCCTGTTTATAATCCCTTCTGTGGCCCACAGGACATTCAGATTGAACTTACTTCGGTACAGATGACAATTACACTGGACGTTTTGTTTTCAGATTGGACGATTAAAATAGTGCTGGTCATTTGTCTTTTTGATGCTTTAGATATTTATGTGTTAACTGGGTCTAAGAGATTTTTCTTTTTCTAAAAAAAAATTCTACCACCAGTTTATTCACAACTAGATGCACTGCATTTGATTCAACTTTTGGTGGCTTTTTCCACATCCACCAGAAGTCACAATCGGATGTGCACAGCAGGCATCACTGCCTGTTTGGTGGGTGTTTGTTCAGTTGCTGCTCAAAGATTAACAGTAAAACTGAAAAAAAAATCCACAGCTACAATCACCATTTTGTCTGGAGAAAATTTTTAGGCATCTTAAATGTTACGTATATATACTTACATGCAAAAATGTGTAAATATATTACATTAAATGCTTAAACTATTTGCCAGTTTATTATTTGTTTTATTTAACATTTGTACAATGATTTCCCAAATCTTCCTTTTCGCAGAGGACTACCTAACATACTTTTAAGAATACTTTAAAGTTCTTTTTCAGTATTTTTTTCCATAAGAACAATCCATTATTGCACATTGTGATTATAATTTTTTACAGCATAATTGTACCTTCTATTGACAACTCCTCAGGCATTAACTAATTATGCCATTTAATAAAATTACAGTAATTGCATTAAAAGATTATCTATTGAAAATTTAAAAGGACAGTCTTAGCTATTTTAGTATACTTCATGTTTATATTTTCAACTTTATAATTGAATTGCATCTCCAGGCAGAATCCTACCTATACTGAATGAAATCAGCTGGTATTTTGGAGCGTCCCAATTTTGAATAGTAAGCATTAGATCTTCATTGTTTAAAATCCCAGAATAGCATATGTTGTCAGTCTTCACACGGCCCTGCTGGATAATAAGTGAATGGTTCTGATAGGTCCAGGCCCTGTATGGGGGCTCTCTGTCTCTACCTGCTGCCTTTCCTAAGCTTTCTATTGGGATGTACTTGCAAGTACACATTTTTCTGCCTTCTGTGAATTTTCTGGTTAGGAGCCATTGTCCTTTACAGAGAACTCAGTCTAGTTCACTCTGCTGTCCAGAGATACCCTACTGTTAATTTGAACTTGATCCTAAATTTAGGAACTTAAATTTTAGATGAAGAAAACACTTCAGTGATCATGTCCCTCCTTGACCAAACCAGTGCTTCACTGCCTCCCTCAAGCTTGTCCCTCTTCCTCCCTCCCTCCCTCCCTCCCTTTCCACAATCATTGTTTGTCCAGTGTCTCATACACTGCTAGATATTGAGATACAGAGATGAAATGATCATAGTAAGTCATCTGACCATCTGTCTTCCTCCCCTCTTTTCTTCTCTTCCCCCCTTCATCTCTCCCTCTCTCTCCCTTCTCACCCCATCCGCCAGCCTCCCAGCCTCTCCCCAGTATCCCTCTCCACCTCCTTTGCTGCACCCTTTCTTTCCCTCCCGCAGCTTCCCTCCACTGTCCTCATCTTATATTTGAAACCAAAACAGTAAACTTTTAGTTAATAAAGCAGACCCTAAGAAAAATTAAGTTTGCCCTTTGGAGAGCAAATTAAATAATAAGCATGGAACTATTTTAAACATATGAAGTGAGCTACAAATGTGGGTAGGAATTATTAGCTGATATAACTATTGGGAGGTTAAGATGTTGCTCTCCTAACTCAGAGAAAAGCTTCGCTGAAGTGGGTACAGGTACCCACACAAACACACACACACAGAGTTGCTGTTTCATTGCAAAGGATGTGGAGGACCTGTTCAAGAATGGGGTAGAAATGCAAACAGTTGTATTCTGTGTCATGTAATTAATGTGCAAGAGTCAACTATCTCTAGGGCTGATGAATGTGGAACCACCAAATTCCAAATTATGTGATTCTACCTTTAAGGCTGTGATAATACTTTCCATGTTTGACCTAATAAATTAAGTTCTTTATATCAAAATAGGAGGGATTCTATTTTAATATTTCAGGTTAATGTCATATGCTAAAAAAATCATTCAGTGTAACGTAGCCATATGATTGAAAGATTATGTTAAGACATTGTGAGCTACCGATTGAATGACAGAGACCCAGTCTTTTATCTGTGTGTACGTCCTTACCGCTTATGCTGCTGCTAAGTACATTGCAGGCATCTAATCAATGCTTCTTAGAAGAATACTGGAACTCATGCAGACCATCAATTACCAGATACTGTTTGTTTGTATTCCAACTACTCCTCTGACCATAGCAATCTATGACCTCACCAGAGGGTAAAATTCAAAGACAACTGAATGACTTAATCATAATCTTTTCTGATATGCATTTTCCCAACTTTTTCTCTACCCTGCCCATGGTGGGAGGGTGGTGATGGTGCTAATTTGCAGCAAAATGTCCAGAAGACAGTCTGCAGTAGGCGAACTTGGAGGAGGGGAGTTGGCAAATCTCTAACCCTGATCAACAGCCCCTGAATCTGGAGGGATTTTATTTTTGATTCTTACAGAGCTGAGTGCTTTTTTTCCCCCCTCCATCTGTTGCTATATATGACACCTGGATGTGCAATCATTTTGTCTGATGCGAAAATGGAAAAGAAGATTTAGAAATAAAAGAGAGAGGGTTGGAAGGGAGGAATAGAGTGCTGGTGTGTCTGAAAACAGTCAGAACCAATTTCCTGCTTCAGTTTTGATCTGTTGAAGAACCATGCTCAGCACTTACATTTCGGGCTAATTTGATATTGCCTTTTTGGTGGTCCGAGCTTTGTCATTTGTTTGGAAGCTGTCATCTTTATTAGTCTCTCTGGCTGATCTTTGGGGCTCCCCATCAGGTGGCGCGTGCTCTCCGTTGTCTGACTGGGTTTGGCAAGCCGCTGGCCCTTTTATTGCTGTGTGATGTGGGCATGCTTGCCGGGCAGCCTGTAATTAGACCCACCACAGATGACAGTTACAAGAGAGCCTGGTAATCATTGTAGCTGCCTGATCTGATGTTTATGGAGAGAAACCTTCTTTGTGGTCTGGTTAGGGTTTACTATACTGTATCTTACTTTTGCCATTTGATTTATAATTCTGGAAGTTGTGTTTTGCTACCTCTCCACCGAGCTTGGAGTTGTATCATTGGTTTTTGAAATAACAGCGCTAATTTGGAGGGGGTAGTTTTCATTGGACTGATACTGTAGCTCCCAATTTTATTTAAAAAGATAGGAAGACAATTGAGTCAAACAGCCAGTTCGTTATGTCATCATTTAAACGATGTTCCTGTACAGTGTTTACAGACTGTTTTAGTCTCCCTGGGATTTTCTTATAACCCAAATCCATGTTTTTTGGCCCTTTAAAATGACTTTTCTATATCTGGCCTAGCTTTAAAAATTTTGTTGATTCCACTCATTGCTAGGGATACTTCACTTTGTCAGGGAAAAATAAAAAGAAAGAAATATACGTATTAGCTCAATTGGTGTTGAGACCTCCATGGCTACGATTTTAAGTCTGGAAAAGCATGGAGCTATAGAATGTTGAGTCAGAGGGTCTTTATGTTCATTCATGGGGGAAGAAACTGAAGGCTTCATGAAAGTGATTTTTCTCCTGGGCTGTTAGAACAGAGGATTTTCAGTCCTTATACCATTTTTACAGTGTGTGGCTTTTGTGGTCATAAATTTTGCAGTTATGGTTTTAGTTCATGAGTATGAGCTGTATCTAAACAGTGTCCACAGATTGGGTTATTAAAAAAAAATTTTAAAACATACTTTTCTGCAAGTCTTACATTTGGAAAATATTTTATAAGTCTGGAGAACTGCTACTCAGAGGGGTAATAGGCTCTGGAGGAACAAATATCTGTAATATCTGTTACTTCATGTGGGCTTTTCTTACAGCAGATGAATCTTCCTCATTAAGACTTGAGGGGTAGTGCTGCTGCCGCTAAAGATGATGACGTGAGGATGATGAGGATAATCTGTTTGCATGTTCTGGGTGTTTAAGTTTTGACTTCTGCTGTTCAACTTGTTCTTACTTTATTGGTCTACAATAACACTTTTTTTTTTTCTTTTCTTTTTTTTTTTTTTTTTGGGTGCGTGGGCCTCTCACTGTTGTGGCCTCTCCCGTTGCGGAGCACAGGCTCCGGACGCGCAGGCTCAGCGGCCATGGCTCACGGGCCCAGCTGCTCCGCGGCATGTGGGATCTTCCCGGACTGGGGCACAAACCCCTGTGCCCTGCATCGGCAGGCGGACTCTCAACCACTGTGCCATCAGGGAACCCCTAATAACACTTCTAGTGAAATATTGTCTCACATTTGTCTTTTGTTTAAAGAGCAACAGAATACTAAGCTTGAATTTGCCGATAGCAACATTTCTTCTGCTCTGGTATAAGCCAGGTACATGCAGTTATAAACTTTATTGTCAATTATTCCATAGCAAAAGTGGTTTTCCTTGGACACCGTTGAAGTCCTCACATTTTTGGTAAGGAAATTTCTATAGGCTAATTTGTGCTCCAGATTCTACTTTGCAAAATAGGAAAATGTGATGTGTGTTTAGCTGTTAAAAAATTAGCCGCCTGTGGCCTCAGTCACCTATACCTCTTTCCATACGTTTTATTTTGCATTTCATGATTTTTAGACTTTTAGGAATGTACACATTCCAAGAGAAAAATAATTGATTTCCAGGAAATTCTGTGCATGTGCATACACACACGCACGAACATATACAAGGGGGAGGGGGGCAGAGGAGGAGGAAGAGGAGAGAAAGGAAAAGGGAAAAGAGACGGGATAGCAAATAGCCTTTCCATTGCTGGAGTTTACTTAAAGACAGTCCTGAAGGTGGCGATAGAATCTCATAAATGATAAAAATCCCAAAGTAAATTTCTGTGTACTGTTTCTTGGGGATTTTAATTTCAGTAATTTAGTTTTAATTTGATACAATCATCTACAAGCAGAAATCGTTATATTAGAAAAAAATTCAAGTTTCCATGTTGTGTAATCTCTGTTTTTATAAAAATTTTCTCATATTTTATGGCGTGTTCATCTTTATGCACAAGAGATGAGATCTAGGTTATTGCCGAGCAGGTACAGATTTTATATGGCAAATAACGATTTTAAGCCTGTTTTTAAAATTTTTATTTTACTGTTTTTTTTTAACATATAGCTAAAATTTGATGCCACTGCCATTGGTTAGGTTCATAAAATCTTTTGCTATTGAGTATTAAGTTGTATAAGGGTGGTGCTGTGTGGGTGTATGTGTGTCAGTGTTTGCTTGTATATCAGAGTATCAAATCAGTTGCTCCCAGAGGACATTTCCTTCCTTAGCTAATTGTTGAAGGTTAGTTTTAATCCGAGAGGAATCACCAATTCTTTGAAAGCTATTTATTTTACCCAGCAATAAAAAGACAACATAAACAGTTTGTTTGAAAACACTAGAAATTGCATAGTGTATATGATAACATTTTTTCAATTTTTTTATTTTAGATATTAGGTTTTCTTCAAGCAAAGTTAAAACATTCAGTAGATCTTTCTTTCCTGATAGTTGAGGTTCAAAAGTTCTTAAATTGCTTATTGTGAATGTATGTTTTCACTTGCCATGTTTTCTTAAGTTTGGGTTCGAAGATGCAAACTCTAAAGTGATTTGCTTAAACATAAAGCTAATTTTCAGCTCTTGTCTTTTCATGTAGCCTCATTTAAAAAACCTTTGCAGGGCTTCCCTGGTGGCGCAGTGGTTGAGAATCCGCCTGCCAATGCAGGGGACACGGGTTCGTGCCCCGGTCTGGGAAGATCCCACAAAAAAAAAAAAACCTTTGCAGTGCACATTTTCAAGGGGAACTGCCTTGATTCTAGAAAATGTAATTATTTTGGTTTAAATGCTTTAGGCTTTAGATGTTGAGTGTCATCAACAGACAACTGTGATGGTCTTGAGCAAATACGTGAAATTCAGTCTTTGTCTCCTCAACATTTCACTAAGTCTTATGGTGAAGTTCAAAACCAATAAGGTCTTGTATACTGTACCGTCGAATACAGAATTTCTTATAATAGAAGAGGGGGGGAAAAGAGAAAAGAAACCTTCTAGACTTCTAATATTCTGTTTCAATTGCTATTCCAATTACTCATGAGGGGGAAGAGTGGAAAGCAAGTCAGACCCTTGGAAAACCTGTTTTGCTGCCTTCACAAAAAGGATATTCAATTCTGCGCTCTGTTAGCAACTGACCAAATTCTAATCCATTAAAAAATATATCGTGGTAAGCAGTTCTTGAAAATGTTTATAATGAATGGTAAAAGCCAAGCTTCCACTGTGAGATTAGCAGCTGGAACAGGATGTGTTCATCAGGAAATAGGTTATTGCCTTACCAGTGTGTCCTGCTGCGTAACCTGCAGGATAGATGAAGATTTAAAAGCTTGCAGTGCAAGGAGTTTATTTGATTTCCCCCCTTTGCCTTCTTTTGCATATCACAGTGTTGTTTATCACCCATGGTGTTTTTTCTCAACAAATCTATTCCAAAGTTCTTTATAGACAAAAAGCATCCAGTGTTTTGGAAGTCGCCTCCCCGCTCCACGCCCCACCCCTGCCACACACACCGGATGCTCATCAGTGACCTATTCATATTAATGTAACTAATTCACTTTTACAGAGCGAACTCTGTAGCTTTACAAAATTATAAGAGAATGGTGAAAGATGATTTTCCAGAAGTCTGGACTCACCCTCACTCCCCATCTTAAAGATACAGGAAATACTGGATACAGGAAATACTGAATACTGTGGATTATGGTGATTTTCCTGCTTTTTGCTTGATTGCCGTCCAATGTTGGAGCCAGTGGACAGTAGTGCTAATGAATAATGCCTTCTACATGGACGATACCTATAGTCACACACACGCAGTGACTAAGAGATCAAATACACTGGCTAAAAAGCCTTAGGGAAGCATTATGTGTCTGAGGTCTGATCTATTGTCTGGGAGGTCAGATGAGTGTTAATGCACTCTGCAAAGATTACACTCCCTCTCTAATTGCTCTGACACTTCCTTAAAGGATTTAAACAGTCAGGAAAGGTGATGCTCCTTGTCAATTTTTGTCTTCTGCCTGCAGTTGAAGTTTATCTGTCTTTCCACTGAGACCACTAGATCAAGTAGCCTCGCCAGTGTCAAAGGCATAAACTCTGAATTAATAGTGAAAGCAAGGAGAGATGTTATTTACAGCTCCATTATGACTTGCTCTTTAAATGCTTTGCATTCCATCTCTGGTGTTTACATTGTGAAAACAACAGCATATCCACGTTCAAAAAGGGGGGCTGAAAGAAATCCAAGGCTTCACTTTGACTTTCAATCAGGTTTGTTTTCATAATCTTTTCTCAATGACATAAGGGCCAGTGTGGCATTTTGCATTGAAGTTATTTCCGTTAAAGAAGTAAAGAATAGTGGACTTCAGCGTTTCCTCTGTGTTGCTTCCCGCACCCACACACACACACACACACACACACACACACACACACACACACACACACTCCATTCTGAAATGTTTATCCTGAACTAGGCACGTACAAGACTGACCCACACATAGGACCTGATAACTTTGTCCAGACCATCATTATAAATTTCATATGTTATGCAAACACATTTTTTAAAACCTCTCCTCTCTGCATTAAAGAATGCTTACTCATTCCTCTGTGGTGTCTGGAAGCTGAGCTAGTAATTTTATCAGACTCTATATCTCTTCCGTTGCTTTGATTTTAACTTAGTATTTTCTAAATGACACTGAAAAGCTTGAAGGAAGCTTTTACCAATTCTTCCATGATGGGGGTTTAGGAAATCCCAGGAATCTGTATGTTGCAGATACGATATTGCACTCCTTAAATTCATAGTCTGCTTTGCTGTAGGAGTGGGGAGGGCAAGCTTGCATTTCGCCCTGAGCATATTCTGCCCACCATGCGCAGTTGCATCATTGAGAGGTAAGAATTCCTCTTAGATCGGTTCAAATTGCTAATATATGTGGCCTAGAGCCTGCAATATATTTATGTAGCTTCCAAAAGAGACTTGGGAGGATTCCCTGTAATTCAAGACGGTAGTCTGAATGATGGGTGTAGACGGATTTTTTTTTTTTTTTTTTAAAGAAATCCTTGTTTGTCCCACGGGATTTTCACACTTTTCAGCTGACGGCACTGTATTTTACTCATATTGTGTAAAGCTGTCAGTGTATGCGTTATGTGTGTCTCCTGAAGACTGAGCAGATGACAAGAACTATTGCTAGAGGGGGAGAAACACATTTGAATCAACATCTTCAGGAGAGAATTTCTTCAGTGTCTCTCGTTCCTGCTCCTATGTAGACTGTCGCTCACACTTCGTCTTATTGTACGTTCCCTTGCACTGTTGGTAGATTACACTGAATGTTTCATCTGTATATAAAAATTAAAAATTCAAGCAAAAATCTGGCCCACATGAAGAACAGGCCCTTTGGGCATATGGTTCATTATGCATATTCATTTAATTACTAAAACACTTGGGATGGCTTTCCTGCCCTTGCTTTCAACTGGCAAAGTTGGATCTCTTCTCCTGCACAGAAAATGTAGTACAGGATTCTGTTCTGAAGGAGAAAAAAAGAAAAGGGGGAAAAAAAAGAGCCTTTGAAGAAATTATTGGAATTCACCAAAAGGAGGTATGATTCTCAGTATGAAACCAATAGAAGTCAGAATCTCTCTCCTCTTTTTCTCTCCTGTTTTCGTCTCTTTCTCCCTCCGATTTCTACCACTGCCCCTGAAGGCTACTTTTACTGTGGTTCGTTTATATGAATGCAAGCAGGGCAGGAATGTGAGACTAAGGGTTTGGGTTTCAAGTACATTCCCTCTGAGCGACTCACGATGAAGCTGTCTAGGTTTTATTGGTTAGAAAGGCCGTGCTATGAAAGTGTAACTTTAATTGATTTTTCAGGGCAAACAGGTGGTGATGGTTTAGACATGCCCTAGTCTCAGTGCCACTCCTAATTCGGAGCGGCACATATAATAACTTTATTAAAATAAACAGTCTCCTGGCTTTGCTTTTACCTGAACATCTGCCTCTTGGATTTTAAAGGGCCTTTTAAAATATTTTCATTCTGTGCTTAAATGAATCTGATCCTAAAAAAGCTGAGGAAGACTTTATTTTCTATTCATGTCATCAAACTTATTATTTTTTGTTTGAAAGGAAAAACATTAAAATTCACACAGCATCTTTAAATAGGATCATTGTTGTTTCAGGAATTTTGGTGGTTGTTTTGGGAACATTTACTTACACGATGCAACAGATTTTAAACATAACAGGCCAAAAATTGAATTCGTACTTGCTGGGTTTTGATTTGAACTATTATTTTGGTGAGCAAAAGATTGTTTGAATGTCAGTGGGGTGTGTGTGAGTGTGTGTGGAGTGTATGTGTGTATGTATGTGTGCACATACGTGCTTAAAGACCATATTTTGTGTTTCTTCCTGGTTTATAGTGATGTCTCAGCTTTGTCGGAAAGCTGCTTGGATTCCTCATCAAAATAAACTCAGGACTCCTAAGAGCATTTTTAAAGGAAAGGAAGATCCAAACTTGGCATCAGTTTTGTTTTTAGTGGCAAGGATGTGTGGCTCTGATACAAGCACAATTTTCTTTTTGATTAAGCAAATAGGTAGTCTGTCCGAGTAATGGGAGACCATTCAAGACATTCTTGATCCGATTCCTAAGGGAATTGTTCTTTGCTATAAAGAGCATCGCTCACTAACCCCTGTGGGAGAGTTCTCGAATTAAGGCACCTTAGTCTATTTAAAGCACACTGAACATGTAAAGAGCTACTGCAGGCTTAATGTGAACATATTGCAACCCTGCTTCTTTGAGTGCCAGAAATAAAGCTGCAAGTGGAGGAACTTAATACAGTGAACTGCTTTATTCCATCACTGCACTAATGCTAATTAGATACACTTGCTTTATTACCCAGAGCATTTTTCCTGTATTCATTCTGATCCAATCCTTCTGTGAATGTGAAGGAATAAGTCTTAAGTGTTCAGTTGAAGTTTTTAGTCAGAATTGCAGCCTGATGTTCATGTGACCAAAGTCAGAGAACACTTTTAGAGAATGCTTTGTCCAGTCTGTCCACTTTGTACAATTAGAGCCCTATCAGACTTCTTCCACCGAGGGTACCCACGGTGCCAACAAGTACACCTCTGGAATAAATGAGACACTTACTGGTACATTTAATGGAAGTTTTCCTTGACCTCCTCGAGATGCCCAGCTTTATGGGGAATGAATAAATATGTGATTTTTTCCTCTCTTTCTTTAATCAGAGCAGATAATTTGCTGATGGCTTTGAAAGGTGTATTTACCAAAATCAGACTTTCCACTGCAAAAACGCATAATGAAAAATTTATTGTCTGGTTCTAGACCTGGAATTATGATCATTTTGGGTGAAAAAGCCAATAGTTGCAGCACATTACATGCTTTCTTTGTCTCATTTAGTTTAGTGCTTTTCTACTTTTTAAAGTAGTTGTTCTGCCTTTATGAGTGCTGTGGGGATTTTTATTGGGCTACAGGTGATTGTTTGACTTGTTCCCATTTATGTAAAATCATCAAGAAATGTAAAGTGTAGAGTGGCCGGTAGCATGATACAAACCTTAACATGATGGGATTTTAATAAATACTTTATATTTAAAAGAGGGAAAAGATGATGTATTTAGAAAGGAATGTGTGCATAAATACAAGTTAGAATCATTTTTTTCTGTTTTTAAAAAAAATCCCATTATACAGTCAAAACGGGAAAATAAATGTCAATAAAAACACTCTGTCTAGAAAAATACAGTCTAAAAGTCTCCAATCTATGGGCTTCCCTGGTGGCGCAGTGGTTGAGAATCCGCCTGCCGATGCAGGGGTCACCGGTTCGTGCCCTGGTCCGGGAAGATCCCACATGCCGCGGAGCAACTAAGCCCGTGAGCCATGGCCGCTAGGCCTGCGCGTCCGGAGCCTGTGCTCTGCAACGGGAGAGGCCACAGCAGTGAGAGGCCCGCATACCACAAAAAATAAAAAAAAATAAAAATAAAAAAAATAAAAAAATAAGTCTCCAATCTATATTTAATATTAGTATTTTATGGACTTTTTATGTCTAGACTTCTTCTAAAATCAGAGTGGAATAAGCTACATTCTTCTAGAAATGTTCAGTTTAGTGTTACTGTGACATTGGCAGTTTGAAAATTACATACATTGTTTATTCAAACAGTTACAGAGGATAATAAAAGCAGGGAACACATAACCCAGGTATCTTTCTGCGAAAGTATTGGGAATAAACTGCCAGTTGTGATCATTCTAACACAAAACTAGAACTAATTGATGAACTAACTCTAAGAAAGAAGGCAAGACACCTAGTTTGATTTAACTAGCAATGAAGTGACCAGATCATTCCATGTCTTGTAGAAATAGTCAAAGACAATGCCAGATAAACACCAAAAGTGGTATATTCTGATGCCCAAGAAAATAGGCGGTTAATCAATGTTGATTTGGGAAACTTTCTATGTATGTTACTCGAGCATGATGTAGAGGCACAAAGGTTTTGTTAAGAGGATGGGAGAAAAGTGAAAAGTCAGAGCAGGAAAGGACTTTTCAGTCCTGGACCCAATCTGAGTTGAGGTTTGCCAAAGTCATTCTTCCTTGATTGGTGCTGTTTTCCCCTTACTTCCTTCTAGGTGGAGGCTGGACTGGAAATGACTGGGAAAAACAATTTCTTTCCTAGACCCAGTGGTTCTTTCCAAAGGTGTAAAATTGGTTTTCTGGTCAGTCCAGATAGCCTTTCATAATTTCCCTAGATGTGCTCACCTTTTTTACATTATACTACCTTATTAGTTTTCTATTGCTATTGTAACAAGTTACCGTACAAATGAGTGGCTTAAGACAACACAAGTTTATTATCTTACTGTTCTGGAGGTCAGGAGTCTACCACAGGTCTCACTGCACTACAATCAAGGTGTTGGAAAGGCTGTGTTCCATTCTGGGGAGAATATGTTCCCTTTCCTTTTCCAGCTTCTCGAGGCCGCCCACATTCCTTGGCTCATGGCCCCTTCCTCTGTCATATCCAGCAAGGGCACAAGGTTCAATCCTCACATGGCATCACTCTGACCTTGCTTCTGCCCCCACATCTTTTCCAGAATTTCTTTTTCTGCCTCCATCTTCCACTTTTAAAGAACTTTGATTACATTAGACTCAACCAGATAATCCATGATGATCTTCCTGTGTTAAACTCAGATGATCAGCAACCTTAACTCCATCAGTAGTCTTAATTTCTCTTTGCAGTGTAACATATTCACAAGGTCCGGGGAATAGGACGTGGATATCTTTGGGGTACTATTATTCTGCCTACCACAACCATGCCTGTCTTCTATTCATGTTGCTTTCTGATGGATAAGGATTTCTGAAGCAAGAGCTGGTTCCTAGCCTAGAAATTAATTTAGCATACATTTGGGGGTAGGGGGGGAAGAGTTTATATATTATGGACATTTAAACCTGAGAATGGCTGAGAGGACTGTAATTACAAATATACAGAAGTCACATGTTATCAGTAACTTGAGAGACTCTTGGTATTTGGCTTGCTCTATCTGCTTCCCCGTGTTCATAATGTATGGCTGGAGGGTCAGACATCTAGGAGGAAGCTATGTTCCTCTCCACACAGCAGATCTTGAGTATCAGAACCCCAACAGGGAGAGGAATGGATGGGCTAGTTCTAGAGGGCAACCAAAAGGGGTAAAGGGACAAGGAGTGACTTGAAAGTTTGTCCAGGACTCAGATGTAGTTCCTGGTAAGTGGCTGAATGTTACTGGGCATAAGATCCATGGCATTTCCCCACTTGATTCCCTGCGGTTAACCAAAATACAAGCCATGTTTAAGGAACCAACAAAAGCCTATATTCTCTGTAAAACACTGCTCAGCATCCCAGAGAAAAGTGATTTTGCCCTTTTCCCTGGGCTATTGCTGTTTCTTTCTAAAATTTTTCTCAGTTTCTCATTTCCTTACCCCATTCCCATAATTAAGGGTAATTTGCTATTAGAATTATCTAGTTAAATATCTGATCCCGTTATTTTTATTCTCTTAAAAAAATCCATTAAAGACTTCTCATTTAGTTTACGATCACATCTTCAACTTACTACCATGACATACAGGTCTTTCCACGAACTGGTCTGTTGTTTTCCTTCTCAATGCCTTATTCCCTGTGTCCCTAGGAAAGTTCTATAATCACAAACAAGCTCATTCTTATTGCCCGTTAATGTTCACACCCCCCCAACTCTAGTCCTAGCAACCACTTATCTATCTTCATCACCATAATTCTGTCACTTCACGAATGTCATATAGAAGGAATCTTATATTATGTAACCTTTTGAAATGCACTTTTTTTTTCACTCAGCGTAATGGCTTTCAGATCCATCCAAGTTGCGTGCATCAATAGTTCACTCCTGTCATGAATTTTTGAAAAATCAGAATACTGGGTAACATCAGACCTAATCTCACATGATGCCAGTCAGCTAAAGTTGAGTAGGGGGTGGACCCCTTGGAGAAGGTTTACAATCTGAGCGCACCCTGGTCCCCAACGCTCCCTATGGTCTTACATCCAGGCTTCCTGTACTTTATATTTTACCCTGACCCCTGTGGGCATCTAGGTCTGTAACCCATGACGGTAGCTACCATTTCTGAAACTGATGTAAAATAAGCAGTGTTTCACACATTAATATATCTGATATGGGAAAACAAATTGTATCCCCTTTCTCAGATAAGATGGGGAAAAAAGTATCAAGTAGTAAGTTTTGACAGAGTTAAAAAAAATCTGCATGTCCTATTATGTTTATGCAGTGTCTACAAATGTATCAGACCACAGATTTTTTTTTTTAA
This sequence comes from Kogia breviceps, assembly GCF_026419965.1. Taxonomy (NCBI): domain Eukaryota; kingdom Metazoa; phylum Chordata; class Mammalia; order Artiodactyla; family Physeteridae; genus Kogia; species Kogia breviceps. Next base: position 118,545,237 of record NC_081312.1, on the reverse strand, counting down.
ACACTGTTGACTACAAAGGAATTTGTACAGGTGTGGGGGAGAGGTGTCAGGGGTCATGGGGGTGGGACTTTTAGGAAGAATGCTGCTACTCATTTATTCACAAGACCGATAATAGAGAAAGTGAGGAAAGCACACTGACAACTGCTGCTCAGGACCTTGGCATCACCCCCAAATTTTGTACCCATCATAGTTTTGGGGTGTGTGTGTGTGTGTGTGTGTGTGTGTGTGTGTGTGTGTGTGTTGTTTGGTTGGTGTCTTTCCTCCTTTTCTTCTTTATTACCCATCCTGGCCTTCCTCACTTTCAAAATCAGCTCTTCGTCCTTCATAGCAGTTGTAAAACAATAGAAGTGGCTGCTTGGGAGCGCTTAATTCCAAGCCTTTGGAAGGCATTCCTAGGTCAGTGCAAAATCATAGCCATTATTTCCTGTGCTATGTTACCTGCCATAAAAATTTTATTATAAAATATATTGTATATGCAAGGAAGTTGATAAAACCATGCACATACGTGTACATTTTAAAGAATAAGAATCACTTGTTTACTTCCACTCAACTTAAAAAATTAAAATTCCCATTATTTTATTTTCATTTATTTTTAAACATCTTTATTGGAGTATAATTGCTTTACAGTATTGTGTTAGTTTCTGCTGTATAACAAAGTGAATCATCTATATATATACATATATCCCCATATCCCCTCCCTCTTGCATCTCCCTCCTACCCTCCCTATCCCACCCCTCTAGGTGATCACATAGCACTGAGCTGATCTCCCTGTGCTATGCAGCTGCTTCCCACTAGCTATCTTTTTTACATTTGGTAGTGTATATATGTCAGTGCTACTCTCTCACTTCATCCCAGCTTTCCCTTCCCCGTCTCATGTCCTCAAATCCATTCCCTATGTCTGAGTCTTTACTCCTGTACTGCCCCTGTGTTCCTCAGAACCACTTTTTTTTGTTTAGATTCCATATATATGTGTTAGCATATGGTACTTGTTTTCCTCTTTCTGACTTACTTCACTCTGTATGACAGACTCTGAGTCTATCCACCTCACTACAAATAGCTCATTTCATTTCTTTTTATGGATGAATAATATTCCATTTCGTATATGTGCCACATCTTCTTTTTCCATTCATCTGTCGATGGACATTTAGGTTGATTTCATGTCCTGGCTATTGTAAATAGTGCTGCAAAGAACATTGTGGTCCATGTCTCTTGTTGAACTATGGTTTTCTCAGGGTATATGGCCTGTAGTGGGATTGCTGCGTCATATGGTAGTTCTATTTTTAGTTTTTAAAGGAACCTCCGTACTGTTCTCCATAGTGACAGTATCAATTTATATTCCCACCAACAGTGCAAGAGGGTTCCCTTTTGTCCACACCCTCTCCAGCATTTATTGTTTGTAGATTTTTTGATGATGGCCATTCTGACTAGTGTGAGGTGATACCTCATTGTACTTTTGATTTGCATTTCTGTAATGATTAGTGATATTGAGCATCCTTTCATGTGTTTGTTGGCAATCTGTATATCTTCTTTGGAGAAATGTCTGTTTAGGTCTGCTGCCCATTTTTGGATTGGGTTGTTTGTTTTTTTGATATTGAGCTGCATGAGCTGCTTGTATATTTTGGAGATTAATCCTTTGTCATTTGCTTTGTTTGCAAACATTTTCTCCCATCCTGAGGGTTCTCTTTTTGTCTTGTTTACGGTTTCCTTTGCTGTGCAAAAACTTTTAAGTTTCATTAGGTCCCATTTGTTTATTTGTTTTTATTTCCATTTCTGTATGTGGTGGGTCAAAAAAGATCTTGCTGTGATTTATGTCATAGAATGTTCTTCCTATGTTTTACTCTAAGAGTTTTACAGTGTCTGGCCTTACCTTTAGGTCTTTAATCCATCGAGTTTATTTCTGTGTATGGTGTTAGGAAGTGTTCTAGTTCTTTTGCTTCCCTGATTGCTGTGGATAAAACTTCCAAAGCTATGTTGAATAATAGTGGTGAGAGTGGGAAACCTTGTCTTGTTCCTGATCTTAGAGGAAATGGTTTCAATTTTTCACCATTGAGAATGACGTTGGCACTGGGTTTGTCATATATGGCCTTTACTATGTTGGGGTAGGTTCCCTCTATGTGTACTTTCTGGAGAGTTTTTATCATAAGTGGGTGTTGAATGTTGTCAAAATCTTTATCTGCATCTTTTAAGATTATCATATGGTTTTTCTCCTTCATATGGTTTATCCCATTGATTGATTTGCATATATTGAAGAATCCTTGCATTCCTGGGATAAACCCCACTTGATCATGGTGTATGATCCTTTTCATGTGCTGTTGGATTATGTTTGCTAGTATTTTGTTGAGAATTTTTGCATCTATGTTCATCAGTGATATTGGCCTGTAGTTTCCTTTTTTTGTGACATCTTTGTCTGGTTTTGGTATCAGGGTGATAGTGGCCACGTAGAATGAGCTTGGGAGTGTTCCTCTCTCTGCTATATTTTGGAAGAGTTTGAGAGGATAGGTGTTAGCTCTTCTCTAAATTTTTGATAGAATTCTCCTGTGAAGCCATCTGGTCCTGGGCTTTTGTTTGCTGGAAGCTTTTTAACCACAGTTTCGATTTCAGTGCTTGTGATTTGTCTGTTTATATTTTCTATTTCTTCCTGGTTCAGTTTTGGAAGGTTGTGCTTTTCTAAAAATTTGTCCTTTTCTTCCAGGTTGTCCATTTTTTTGGCATAGAGTTGCTTGTAGTAAATTCTCATGATCCTCTGTACTTCTGCAGTGTCAGTTATTACTTCTCCTTTATCATTTTTAATTCTGTGATTTGAATATTCTCCCTTTTATTCTTGACAAGTCTGGCTAATGGTTTATCAATGTTGTTTATCTTCTCAAAGAACCAGCTTTTAGTTTTATTGATCTTTGCTATCATTTCCTTCATTTCTTTCTCATTTATTTCTGATCTGATCTTCATGATTTCTTTCCTTCTGCTAACTTTGGGTTTTTTGGTTCTTCTTTCTCTGATTGCTTTAGGTGTAAGGTTAGGTTGTTTGTTTGAGATTTTTCTTGTTCCTTGAGGTAGGGTTGGATTGCTATAAACTTCCCTCTTAAAACTGCTCTTGCTGCATCCCTAAGGTATTGGTCATCGTGTTTTCATCGTCATTTGTTTGTAGGGAATTTTTGCTCTCATCTTTGATTTCTGCAGTGATCTCTTGGTAATTTAGTGGCATATTGCTTAGCCTCCATGTGTTTGTATTCTTTACAGTTTTCTTCCTGTAATTAATATCTAATCTTATACTATTGTGGTCAGAAAAGACACTACATATGACTCCAATTTTCTTAAATTTACCAAACCTTGATTTGTGACCCAAGATATGATCTATCCTGGAGAATGTTCCATAAGCACTTGAGAAGAAAGTGTATTCTGTTGTTTTTGGATGGAATGTCCTAGAAATATCAGTTAAGCCCATCTTATCTAATGTGTCATTTAAAGCTTATGTTTCCTTATTTATTTTCATTCTGGATGATCTGTCCATTGGTGAAAGTGGGGTGTTAAAGTCCCCTACTATGATTTTGTTACTGTCGATTTCCCCTTATATGACTGTTAGCATTTGCCTTATGTACTGAGGTGCTCCTATGTTGGATGGTTAAATATTTACAATTGTTATATCTTCTTCTTGGATCGATCCCTTGATCATTATGTAGTGTCCTTCTTTGTCTCTTATAATAGTCTTTATTTTAAAGTCTGTTTTGTCTGATATGAGAATTGCTACTCCAGCTGTCTTTTGATTTCCATTTGCATGGAATGTCTTTTTCTATCCCCTCACTTTCAGTTTGTTTTGTCCCTAGGTCTGTAGTGGGTCTCTTGTAGACAGCATATATACAGGTCTTGTTTTTGTATTTATTCAGCCAGTCTGTGTCTTTTGGTTGGAGCATTTAATCCATTTACATTTAAGATAATTATTGATGTGTATGTTCCTATTACCATTTTCTTCATTGTTTTGGGTTTGTTTTTGTAGGTCTTTCCCTTCTCTTGTGTTTCCTGCCTAGAGAAGTTCCTTTAGCATTTGTTATAAAGCTGCTTTGGTGGTGTTGAATTCTCTTAGCTTTTGCTTGTCTGTAAGATTTTAATTTCTCTGTTGAATCTGAATGAGATCCTTGCTGGGTAGAGTAATCTTGGATGTAGTTTTTTCCCTTTCATCACTTTAAATATGTCCTGCTACTCCCTTCTGGCTTGCAGAGTTTCTGGTGAAAGATCAGCTGTTAACCTTATGGGGATTTCCTTGTCTGTTATTTGTTGTTTTTCCCTTGCTGCTTTTAATATTTTTTCTTTGTATTTAATTTTTGATAGTTTGATTAATATGTGTCTTGGCATGTTTATCCTTGGATTTATCCTGTATGGGACTCTCTGCTCTTCCTGGACTTGATTGACTATTTCCTTTCCCATGTTAGGGAAGTTTTCAAATATAATTTCTTCAGATATCTTCTCAGACCCTTTCTTTTTCTCTTCTTCTTCTCGGACACCTATAATTCAAATGTTGGTGTGTTTAAGGTTGTCCCAGAGGTCTCTGAGACTGTCCTCAGTTCTTTTCATTCTTTTTTCTTTATTCTGCTCTGTGGTAGTTATTTCCAGTATTTTATCTTCCAGGTCACTTTTCCGTTCTTCTGCCTCAGTTATTCTGCTATTTATTCCTTCTAGAGAAGTTTTAATTTCATTTATTCTGTTGTTTGTCATTGTTTGTTTGCTCTTTAGTTCTTCTAGGTCCTTGTTAAACGTTTCTTTTTTTTTTAAACATCTTTATTGGAGTATAATTGCTTTACAGTGGTGTGTTAGTTTCCGCGTTATAACAGTGAATCAGCTGTACATATACATATATCCCCATGTCTCTTCCCTCTTGAGTCTCCCTCCCACCCTCCCTATCCCACCCCTCTAGGTGGTCACAAAGCACCGAGCTGATCTCCCTGTGCTATGCAGCTACTTCCCACTCGTTATCTATTTTACGTTTGGTAGTGTATGTATGTCCATACCACTATCTCACTTTGTCAATACTTACCCTTCCCCCTCCCCATATCCTCAGGTCCATGCTCTGGTAGGTCTGTGTCTTTATTCCGATCTTACCCCTAGGTTCTTCATGACCTTTTTTTGTTGTTGTTGTTGTTGTTAGATTCCATATATATGTGTTAGCATACGGTATTTCTTTTTCTCTTTCTGACTTATTTCACTCTGTATGACAGACTCTAGGTCCATCCACCTCATTAGAGATAACTCAATTTCGTTGCTTTTTATGACTGAGTAATATTCCATTGTATATATGTGCCACATCTTCTATATCCATTCATCTGCTGATGGACACTTAAGTTGCTTCCATGTCCTGGCTATTGTAAATAGAGCTGCAGTGAACATTGTGGTACATGACTCTTTTTGAATTATGTTTTTCTTAGGGTATATGCCCAGTAGTGGGACTGCTGTGTCGTATGGTAGTTCTATTTGTAGTTTTTTTTGTTTTTTTTTTTTGTTTGTTTGTTTGTTTTTTTGTGCTAGGCGGGCCTCGAACTGTTGTGGCCTCTCCCATTGCGGAGCACAGGCTCCAGATGCGCAGGCTCAATGGCCATGGCTCACGGGCCCAGCCGCTCCGCGGCATGTGGGATCTTCCCGTACCGGGGCACGAACCCGTGTCTCCTGCATCGGCAGGCGTATTCTCAACCACTGCACCACCAGGGAAGCCCTGTAGTTTTTTAAGGAAGCTCCATACTGTTTTCCATAGTGACAGTATCAATTTACATTCCCACCAGCAGTGCAAGAGGGTTACCTTGTCTCCACACCCTCTTCAGCATTTATTGTTTGTAGATTTTTTGATGATGGCCATTCTGACCAGTGTGAGATGATATCTCATTGTAGTTTTGATTTGCATTTCTATAATGATTAATGATGTTGAGCATTCTTTCATGTATTTGTTGGCAATCTGTATATCTTCTTCGGAGAAATGTCTGTTTAAGTCTTCTGCCCATTTTTGGATTGGGTTGTTTGTTTTTTTGTTATTGGGCTGCATGAGCTGCTTGTAAATTTTGGAGATTAATCCTTTGTCAGTTGCTTTGTTTGCAAATATTTTCTCCCATTCTGAGGGTTGTCTTTTTGTCTTGTTTATGGTTTCCTTTGCTGCGCAAAGCTTTTAAGATTCATTAGGTCCCATTTGTTTATTTTTGTTTTTATTTCCATTTCTCTAGGAGGTGGGTTAAAAAGGATCTTGCTATGCTTTATGTCATAGAGTGTTCTGCCTATTTTTTCCTCTAAGCGTTTTATAGTGTGTGGCCTTACATTTAGGTCTTTAATCCATTCTGAGTTTATTTTTGTGTATGGTGTTAGGGAGTGTTCTAATTTCATACTTTTACATGTACCTGTCCAGTTATCCCAGCACCACTTATTGAAGAGGCTGTCTTTCCTCCACTGTATATTCTTGCCTCCTTTATCAAAGATAAGGTGACCATATGTGCGTGGGTTTATCTGTGGGCTTTGTATCCTGCTCCATTGAGCTATATTTCTGTTTTTGTGCCAGTTCCGTACTGTCTTGATTACTGTAACTTTGTAGTGTAGTCTGAAGTCAGGGAGCCTAATTTCTCCAGCTCCATTTTTCGCTCTCAAGATGGCTTTTGCTATTCGGGGTCTTTTGTGTTTCCATACAAACTGTGAAATTTTTTGTTCTACTTCTGTAAAAAATGCCAGTGTTAGTTTGATAGGGATTGCATTGAATCTTTAGATTGCTTTGGGTAGTAGAGTCATTTTCACAATGTTGATTCTTCCAATCCAAGAACATGGTATATCTCTCCATCTATTTGTATCATCTTTAATTTCTTTCATCAGTGTCATATAATTTTCTGCATACAGGTCTTTTTTCTCCTTAGGTATGTTTATTCCTAGATATTTTATACTTTTTGTTGCAGTGGTAAATGGGAGTGTTTTCTTAATTTCACTTTCAGATTTTTCATCACTAGTGTATAAGAATGCCAGAGATTTCAGTGCCTTAATTTTGTATCCTACTACTTTACCAAATTCATTGATTAGCTCTAGTAGTTTTCTAGTAGCATCTTTAGGATTCTCTATGTATAGTATCGTGTCATCTGCAAACAGTGACAGCTTTACTTCTTCTTTTCCAATTTGGATTCCTTTTATTTCTTTTTCTTCTCTGATTGCTTTGGCTAAAACTTCCAAAACTATGTTGAACACATGTGATGAGAGTGGACAACCTTGTCTTGTTCCTGATCTTACTGGGAATGGTTTCTGTTTTTCACCATTGAGGACGATGTTAGCTGTGGGTTTGTCATATATGGCCTTTATTATTTTGAGGAAAGTTCCCTCTACGCCTACTTTCTGCAGGATTTTTATCATAAACGGGTGTTGAGTTTTGTCGAAAGTTTTCTCTGCATCTATTGAGATGATCATATGGTTTTTCTCCTTCAATTTGTTAATATGGTGTATCACATTGATTGATTTGCATATATTGAAGAATCCTTGCATTCCTGTGATAAACCCCACTTGATCATGGTGTCTTATTCTTTTAATGTGCTGCTGGATTCTCTTTGCTAGTATTTTGTTGACGATTTTTGCATCTATGTTCATCGATGATAATGGCCTGTAGTTTTCTTTCTTTGTGACATCTTTGTCTGGTTTTGGTATCAGGGTGATGGTGGCCTTATAGAATGAGTTTGGGAGTGTTCTTCCCTCTGCTATCTTTTAGAAGAGTTTGAGAAGGATAGGTGTTGGCTGTTCTCTAAATGTGTGATAGAATTCGCCTGTGAAGCCATCTGGTCCTTTGCTTTTTTTTGTTGGAAGATATTTAATCACAGTTTCAACTTCAGTGCTTTTGATTGGTCTGTTCATATTTTCTGTTTCTTCCTGGTTCTGTCTCGGCAGCTTGTGCATTTCTAAGAATTTGTCCATTTCTTCCAGGTTGTCCATTTTATTGGCATAGAGTTGCTTGTAGTAATCTCTCATAATCCTTTGCATTTTTGCAGTGTCAGTTGTTACTTCTCCTTTTTTCATTTCTAATTCTATTGATTTGAGTCTTCTCCCTTTTTTTCTTGGTGAGTCTGGCTAATGGTTTCTCAATTTTGTTTATCTTTTCAAAGAATCAGCTTTAGTTTTATTGATCTTTGCTATCATTTCCTTCATTTCTTTTTCATTTATTTCTGATCTGATCTTTATGGTTTCTTTCCTTCTCCTAACTTTGGGTTTTTTTGTTCTTCTTTCTCTGATTGCTTTAGGTGTAAGGTTAGGTTGTTTATTTGAGATGTTTCCTGTTTTTTAAGGTCGGATTTTATTGCTATAAACGTCCCTCTTAAAACTGCTTTTGCTGCATCCCATAGGTTTTGGGTCGTTATGTCTCCATTGTCATTTGTTTCAAGGTAGGTTTTGATTTCCTCTTTGATTTCTTCAGTGATCACTTCATTATTAAGTAGTGTATTGTTTAACCTCCGTGCATTTGTATTTTTTACAGATATTTTCCTGTAATTGATATGTAGTCTCATAGCGTTCTGGTCAGAAAAGATACTTGATACGATTTCAATTTTCTTACATTTACTAAGGGTAGAATTGTGACCCAAGATATGACCTATCCTGGAGAATGTTCCATAAGCACTTGAGAAGAAAGTGTATTCTGTTTTTGGATGGAATGTCCTAGAAATATCAATTAAGTCCATCTTATCTAATGTGTCATTTAAAGCTTGTGTTTCCTTATTTATTTTCATTTTGGATGATCTGTTCATTTGTGAAAGTGGGGTGTTAAAGTCCCCTACTATGATTTTGTTACTGTCGATTTCCCCTTATATGGCTGTTAGCATTTGCCTTATGTACTGAGGTTCTCCTATGTTGGATGGTTAAATATTTACAATTGTTATATCTTCTTCTTGGATTGATCCCTTGATCATTATGTAGTGTCCTTCTTTGTCTCTTGTAATAGTCTTTATTTTGTCTGATATGAGAATTGCTACTCCTGCTTTCTTCTGATTTCCATTTGCATGGAATATCTTTTTCCATCCCCTCACTTTCAGTCTATATGCGTCCTTACGTCTGAAATATGTCTCTTGTAGACAGCATATATGTGGGTCTTGTTTTTGTATCCATTCAGCCAGTCTGTGTCTTTTGGTGGGAGCATTTAATCCATTTACATTTAAGGTAATTATCGATATGTATGTTCCTATTCCCATTTTCTTCATTGTTTTGGGTTTGTTCTTGTAGGTCTTTTCCTTCTCTTGTGTTTCCTGCCTAGAGAAGTTCCTTTAGCATTTGTTTTAAAGCTGGTTTCGTGGTGCTGAACTCTCTCAGCTTTTGCTTGTCTGTAACTTTTAAAATTTCTCCATCACATCTGAATGAGATCATTGCTGGGTAGAGTAATCTTGGTTGTAGGTTTTTCTACTTCATCACTTTAAATATGTCTTGTCACTCCCTTCTGGCTAGCGGCGTTTCTGCTGAATGATCAGCTGTTAACCTTACGGGGATTCCCTTGTGTGTTATTTGTTGTTTTTCCCTTGCTGTTTTTAATATATTTTCTTTGTATTTAATTTTTTATAGTTTGATTAATGTGTGTCTTGGTGTGTTTCTCCTTGGATTTATCCTGTATGGGCCTCTCTGTGATTCCTGGACTTGATTAACTATTTCCTTTCCCATATTAGGAACGTTTTCAACTATAATCTCTTCAAATATTTTCTCATTCCCTTTCTTTTTCTCTTCTTCTTCTGGGACCCCTATAATTCGAATATTGGTGCGTTTAATGTTGTCCCATAGGTCTCTGAGACTGTTCTGTTCTTTTCATTCTTTATTCTGCTCTGTGGTAGTTATTTCCAGTATTTTATCTTCCAGGTCACTTATCTGTTCTTCTGCCTCAGTTATTCTGCTATTGATCCCTTCTATAGTATTTTTTATTTCGTTTATTGTGTTGCTCATCATTGCTTGTTTCCTCTTTAGTTCTTCTAGGTCCTTGTTAAATGTTTCTTGCATTTTGTCTATTCTATTTCCAAGATTTTGGATCATCTTTGCTATCATTATTCTGAATTCTTTTTCAGGTAGACTGCCTATTTCCTCTTCATTTGGTAGGTCTGGTGGCTTTTTACCTTGCTCCTTCATCTTCTGTGTGCTTTTCTGTCTTCTCATTTTTCTTATCTTACTGTGTTTGGGGTCTCCCTTTCGCAGGCTGCAGGTTCATAGTTCCCGTTGTTTTTGGTGTCTGTCCCCAGTGGCTAAGGTTGGTTCAGTGGGTTGTGTAGGTTTCCTGGTGGAGGGGACTAATGCCTGTGTGGTGGATGAGGCTGGATCTTGTCTTTCTGGTGGGCAGGTCCACATCTGGTGGTGTGTTTTGGGCTGTCTGTGGCCTTATGATTTAGGCAGCCTCTCTGCTAATGGGTGGGGTTGTTTTGCTGTTTTGCTAGTTGTTTGGCATAGGGTGTCCAGCACTGTAGCTTGCTGGTCATTGAGTGAAGCTGGGTGTTGGTGTTGAAATGGAGATCTCTGGGAGATTTTTGCCATTTCATATTACGTGGAGCTGGGAGGTCTCTTGTGGACCAGTGTCCTGAACTTGCCTCTCCCACCTCAGAGACACAGCCCTGCTGTCCTCCACACAGCCCAGAATAAAAGGGCAAAAAAATAGAAAGAAAGAAAAGAAGAAAGAAAGGAAGGAAGGAAGGAAGGAAGAAAGAAAGAAGATAAAATAAAATAAAATAAGATAAAGTAAAATAAAGTTATTAAAATAAAAAATAATTATCAAGAAAAAAAAATTTTGAGTTAAAAAAAAAAACAAATGGATGGACAGAACCCTAGGACAAATGGTGAAAGCAAAGCTATAGAGACAAAATCTCACACAGAGACATACACACACACTCACAAAAAGAGGAAAAGGGGAAAAAATAATCTTTTTTGCTCCCAAAGCCCACCTCCTCAATTTGGGATGATTTGTTGTCTATTCAGGTATTCCACAGATGCAGGGTACATCAAGTTGATTGTGGATCTTTAATCTGCTGCTCCGGAGGCTGCTAGGAGAGATTTCCCTTTCTCTTCTTTGTTTGCACAGCTCCCGTGCTTCAGCTTTGGATTTGGCCCCACCTCTGTGTGTAGGTCACCTGAGGGCATCTCTTCTTCACTCAGACAGGATGGGGTTAAAGGAGCAGCTGATTTGGGGGCTCTGGCTCACTCATTCCGGGGGGAGGGAGGGGTACGGATGTGGGGCAAACCAGCGGCCAGGGGCCGGCGTGATGTTGCATCTGCCTGAGGTGTGCCATGCATTCTCCCTGGGACATTGTCCCTGGATCTCGGGACCCTGGCAGTGGCCGGCTGCACAGGCTCCCAGGAGGAGATGTGGGGATAGTGACCTGTGCTCGCACACAGGCTTCTTGGTGGCGGCAGCAGCAGCCTTAGCATCTCATGCCCATCTCTTGGGTCCACGCTGATAGTCACGGCTCACGCCCATCTCTGGAGCTCCTTTAAGCGGTGCTTTTAATCCCCTCTCCTCATGCACCAGGAAACAAAGAGGGAAGAAAAAGTCTCTTGCCTCTTTGGCAGGTCCAGACTTTTTCCCAGACTCCCTCCCAGTTAGCCGTGGTGCACTAGCCCCCTTCAGGCTGTGTCCACACCGCCAACCCCAATCCTCTCCCTGGGATCCGATCTCTGAAGCCCAAGCCTCAGCTCCCAGCCTCCGCCCGCCTCAGTGGGTGAGCAGACAAGCCTCTCGGACTGGTGAGTGCTGGTCAGCACTGATCCTCTGTGGGAATCTCTCCGCTTTGCCCTCCGCACCCTTGTGGCTATGCCCTCCTCCGTGGCTCCGAAGCATCCCCCCTCCACCACCTTCAGTCTCCATCCACAAAGGGGCTTCTAGTGTGTGGGAACCTTTCCTCCTTCACAGCTCCCTCCCACTGGTGCAGGTCCTGTCCCTATTCTCTTGTCTCTGCTTTTTCTTTTTTCTTTTGCCCTACCCAGGTATGTGGGGACTTTCTTGCCTTTTGGGAAGTCTGAGGCCTTCTGCCAGCATTCAGTAGGTGTTCTGTAGGAGTTGTTCCACATGTAGGTGTATTTTTTATGTATTTGTGGGGAGGAAGGTGATCTCCGTATCTTACTCCTCCATCTTCTTGAAGGTCCCCCCTCCCATTATTTTAGAGTCCTTCTTCTGCCTCTTTATTACTGAATCTTTCTTCCCTCATCCCCAGAAGTAGTGGTAACACTGAATGTGTGTCATTTACTCATTGGGGTTTTACCACCTTTGTATCTATCTTGATCAGTGTAATTCAATTTTGTCTGCTTTTTAAAGATTTTATAAAGGAATTGTGTAATACTTTTAGGTCTTATTCTGTGACTTACAAATTAATTCACTCAGTATTGTTTTTGACCTTCATCCATGTGGTCAAAATGTGACCTTCAGATATCTTCATTCTGTATGATATATGACTTTATGTATAAGTTATTTATCCATTCTACTCTAGAAAGGTATTTGAATTGATTGCAGGCTTGATTGGGGTTTTTTGTTTGTGGGTTGGTTTGCTTGGTTTTCAGCTATTATGAAAAGTGTTCTTGTCAACATTGTGCATTTCATCTGGCGGACATGTGCAAGACTTTAGAGCAATGGCTCTCAATATGTAGTGCCCGGAGAGTAGCATCAGCATCACCTAGAAACTTTGCAGAAATGAATTTCTCGGGCCCCCCTGCAATCCTGCTGAACGAGGAACTGTGGGTGGGGCCCAGAGATCTTGTCTACACCAGTCCTCTGGCATTTCCCATGCATGCTAAAGTTTGAAACCCACTGCTCCCAAGTTTATACCTAGGAGTAAAAATGCAAATTATCTGATATACACATTCTGCTTTATAGTTAATGCAACCATTTCCCAAGTCACTGAACCGTCAGCATCAAATAAAAGTTATCAGTGTTCTACATCTTAGAAAACTCTTCTCATTTTAATATGACTTCTAAGTTGTGTCAACCTCATGAGTTGTCATACTTTGTTGTGGTTTTAATTTCCATTTTCCTCATTACTAATAATATATATAGGTTTGGGGACCTTTCCACTCCTTTTTTCTCCTTTTGCCTAATTTTCTTCCCCCCCTCTACCTTTTTATTGATTTGTAGAGGTGTTTTATGTAATCTAGATAGAACTTCTTTGTAACAGAAATATCTTCTCCAAGTTTGTGGCTTATTTTTTTCCATTATATATTTTGATGAACAAAATTCTTACACTTAATGTCAAATTTATTAATTATTTTCGCTGTGGTTTGTGCATTTTGTGTCACTGTAGAGGGATCGTTCCCAGTCTCAAAGTTATAAAGACGCTCTTTAAATTTTTTATGGTTTTACTTTTTATATTAAATTTTAAAATCTGCTTGTGAATTGATTTCATTTTTGTATTTTGGATACCAACTGATCTAATACCATTTCTTGAATATTCTACTTTTCCTCAGAGATCTACAGTTTCCACCCGGTCATATTGTAAATCAGGTTTCCTTATATAGGTGGGCTTGTCCATTCATTGGTCTCTTGTCTACACCAGTACCAATGTTACACAAGCATCATTTGAATTTAGCATTGTCCTTCCCAATTTGTTTTTCATCTTCAAGAATGCCTAGGCTCTTCTTGGCATTTTGTTCTTCCACGTAATAGTTAGAATTGACATGTTGTGTTTCACAAAAAAATAGAACAAGACAAAGCCAAAATGGAAAATAAGTCAGAATCAAAATGATTGAGTTAACTGTCAAAATCATGCCACTGATAAAGAACAGCAGAATGAAGCCAAATTAACTAGAAGTAGAAATAAGAGAAAAATTGGTGAAGTAGAATATGTGTGTAAAATAAAAAGGAATAACAGTTAAAAGCTGTCTCTTTGAAAAACTAACAGTATGGGCTATTCTTTCCTGAGAGTTTTCAATGTACAAAGAGTAAAGACACAAATAAATAACAGCAGGCATTGAACAGGGAGATAATTCAGATGGGCAGAGATTAAACATATGAGGATATTATGAAGTTTTATGCTTAAAATGTTGAAAGATGTGTGAAAGAGGTGAAACTTGTATGACAGTGTATCCAAATGACTGAAAAAGAATGAGAAATTGAATGGTCCTACACCCACTAAATAATTGGATCAGTAGTTTAATGTCTTACCAGAAAACAAAACATAGGCCCAGGCAACTTTAGAGACATGTGTTTAACAAACATTCAAGGAGCAGATAAATCCTATATTATACAGATTCTTTTCAATTGTCTTCTGGCTGTTATTTTTTCCATTGAAAAGTCAGTTGTCATTTTGATTGTTATTCATTGTAGAGGAAATGTGATTTTTCTTTAAACTTCACTATATCTACTTCTCCCCTTTCTTTTGGTCATGAATTATATGCAGTTTTACTATGAGATGCCTGCCTGTGATTTTTTTCCCCTTCATCCTATTTGAGGTTCTTTAAATCTGTAACTTCACAGCTTTTATATTAGGTTTTAGGAAATTCTCATTCAATATCATTTATAGCTTTTCCCCATTTCTCTCTTACTCTCTTTTTCTGGACTCCAAGTTTTTACATCTAAATTAAACCTTTCTAAATGTGCCATGTAGCTGCTTTTTTTTTTTTTTTTTTTGGTGTATTTTGTCATCATGTTTATATCTGCTTTAAGTATAGATACTTTCTACTAATACTCCAAATCACAAATGCTCTGTTTTCTGCTCTGCTATTAAATTCATTTAGTGAGCTCTTCATTTCACTTATCTTTTTTAAAAAAATTTTCCATTTCCATTGGATTCTATTTCATAGACCCCAGTTCTCTGCTGATATTCTCCATGTTTTTTTAATCCATTTTCATGTATATATTAATATACACATATGTATATTATCTATTATGGTATAAATATTTATATATTAATCATGGCTGTTTATAACTGGTGACTCTTACATCTAAATAAGCTTTTTGTTCTCATTGTCTGTTTTTCTCTTGATTTTTGGTCATTGTTTTTTAATCCTGACCATACCTGGTTATTTTTTATCAAATGCTAGATAAGATTTATTAAAACATTTTAGAGGATATGGAATATGTTATTTTCCAGAAGAGAGGATGTAGAGGAGGCAGTGAGGGTCTAGCAAGTCAGAATGATCCAGTCAGGGATTGAAATGATCCAAGGTAGGAAGGATTTCAAGCATTTTGAGGATTGATCTATTTCTGGTTTTACCCCTATGCTTAGTGCTTCAGGAGTCTTAATAAGTAGTGTTTACTACAGCCCTTATCTTCTAAGAGTCCTTAACCTCCAGTTTTTATTCCCCAACTCAGTGAGATTGCCAAAAACTTTTAGTTCCCACTTTCTGCTTGGCCTCAACTTTTCATCCTAACCTCACATGCTTTAGGAAACAGTAAATTTCTCAAGGAGACATGCATGCAGAACGTCAGGCTTGCATCTCTGCTATTCCTTTTGTCCTTCAAGTCCTGGCTGCCATAGTTCCCCAGCACTCCAATTTTTACCTCCCTAGATAATTAAGATTGAAGCGAGCTCTAAACTGCTGTTGTGTGCTCAGTCACTTGTCTTACACAATGAATTGGCAAAAATAAAACAAAATATAACAAAAAACTCTGAAGGAGTTAAAGCAATAGCAAACTAAGATGTACCTCTCTGCGTTTGTCTCTTATCCTTGATCTTGTCCCCTCAGGTCCTGGATGCCTTGATTCCCCTCAAATGTCTTCATACAGAGTTTGTAGAGATTATTCAGTTTTCACAGCTGTTTGGGGGGTTCTGTTTGTTTTTTGTGGGTTATTCTATTTTATGCAGAAAGAATGAGAGAAGGCTTCAGCTTCATACCGAAAAGCTGAAATTTACATGTCTACTTAACATACAGGCTTAACAACAAGGGTGTCTTAGAATTTTTCAAATCAACCCATACCTCTCCCAGTTTATACGCTTTTTCTGTCCCCTGTTTTACTACTAGATTGTCTCATTACACACAGATTAAACCCTTTTTTTAAATACATCCATGTTTATTTAGACTGGTATGCACATTTACCATTGCTTTTGAATACATACATTCTCATGTTCAGCCTTTTTATACCAGGGACGATTTTCCTTCTCTTTGAAATAAATCTATTATATGTACTTTCATGAGGGTCTTTGGATGATAAGCACTGCTGGCTCATGCTTTTCTGGAAAAGTCTCAGTTTTACTTGTAAGACAATTTGCTAGGTACACGTTTCTAAACTGAAAGACTGAAAGCATATGTATTTAAGTTATTCTACTCTTCCCTTGTTTCCCTTGTTGCATTGAGATATAAAGTCACTCAAATTGCTTTTTCTTCGCAGTTGAATTATCTTTTCTCTCTAGCTGCTTGTGAATGTTTCTACTTTTTTCCCAAGTATTCTTCAGTTCTACCATGACATTTTTAGGCCTAAATTCTCTTTATTTATCCTGATATGGGTTTTTTGGATCTTCCTATATGGTATATTTCAACAGTTCTGGAAAATCCTCAGACATTGTATCTTCATATATTTCTTCCCCATTCTCTCATTAACCCTTTGCCCCCTCAACACCTATTAGACGTATGTCAGACCTTCTTGTTTCTATCTTCCATGTCTTTTAACCTCTTACATATCTGTATCTTTGTTTCTCTCATCTACATTCTGAAGAACTTCTTTGGAATTATTTCTCAGTTCACTAATTTTCTCTTCAGCTGTCTATAATCTGTTAATTAACATAGCCATTGCATTTAAATTTTATCCTCTCCACTTTATATTGTTCCTCACCAGTAATCCAGCTCAGAATCCATGGTCCATTTAAAAAATAATTTCCTTTCCTTCTCTACCTTCATTATACTTGATTAGCAACCTCAGGTAAGCATGGCTAGAGAAAAACATACAGTGCCTCCTGACAGTTATATTACATTTCTGTGAGCCATTCTCTTTTCTTCTCTTCTAGGCTATTTTATAACTTCTCTTCTATCCTCAAACTCTAATACCTTCTCCCTGTCCTCACTCAGATCATGACCATGGTTGACACAAGTACCCATCTACTGCTATCTTGCCCTCACCATACCTACCTATCCCCCTACCAACATCTATGCCTGTATCCTCTGCTTTTCCTCCTCTAACTGTGAATCACTGAATTGTTGCTTCTGAAGACCAACCCTCCACCTGTGCACTGGCTCCTACTCCTACCCACTGTTTCAAAAATATTGTTCCAACTCTTCTTTCTTCTGTCTCCTACATCATCATTTTTTTCTCCCTCCCTCTCCTGTATTGTTGCTTTATCCCCTTCCAGCTTCCACCCTATTTCTCTGCTCTTCTTTATATATCAAACTGTTTCATAAAGTTATCTCTACTCACTGCCTATAGTTTTGCTGTTCTCTCTTCAACTCACTGTTATCTGATTTTTGTCTTATCACTCCAGTCAACTGCTCATTTCAAATCACCAGTGACCAATTTTCAGTGACCATCTTATTTAGAAATGTATTGTTGCCCTCCTCTTTATTTATCTTGTTTTCTAGGACAGCACAATCTTCCAGTGTATCTCTTTTGCTCTGACTGCTCCTCAGTCTCCTTTTCTGGTTCCTTTTAATCTTCTCCAACCCATAAATTTGCACTTTTCTAGGGATCACTACCTTGTAGGCCATTTCTCTCTACTGTTACTTCCTTGTTAAAATTATCCAGTCTGATACCTTTAAATACCATCTGGATGCTGATAATATGCAAATTTGTGCCTCTAGCCCTAGCCTCTTTTCTGAACTCCAAACCTGTGCATTGCCTACTCTTGTGTCTCTGCAGGGATGTCTAATAGGTGCTACAGGCTCTCCTTCTCCAAACCTGTTCTTTCTACAGACTTTTGTCTCCATTAACGAACCAATCCAGTCTTCCAGTTTTTCAAGCCCCACAACTTGGTATCATCCTTGATGATTCCATTTTTATCTTCTCATTCAAATTGTCTACAAATCCTCTTGGTCTACTTTCTAAATAGACTTACATGACCACTTTTCACTAATTGCACTGCCATCACCATGGTTCTCAACTACAATTAACTTTAACCTGGATCATTGCAATAGCTTTCTAAATGAAACCTGTGCTTTTACCCTGCCTCTTTATGGTGTGTTCTTGTGAGGTACCAGAGTGATCTTTCTTTAATAGGAGTCAGATCATGTCCGTCTTCTGCTCAAAACCCTCTGACAACTCAACAACTCCCTTATAATAAACGCCAAAGAACTTAGAGCCATGGTTCAGGCCCTTTAGGACTGGCTTCTTTTCCTTTCTCACTTCTTCCCTTCCTAATCCTCTTGCTCACTCTGTGTCAGCCAAGGGGGTTCTTACTATTCCTTGAACGTGCTAGGCATACTTCCATTTCTGGACCTTTGGATTTGCTGTTTTTCTGACCAAAAACACTATGCACCTAGATTTGCACACTTCTCCAAGGGCTTTGCCCACATATTGCCCTTCTCAGCAAAGCTGTCTTTAACCCCTCTACTTATAATTGCAGGCCCAGCCCCATCGCCTGGTATTCCCTTTCTTACATTCCTGTTTTGTTTTTGTCACCCTCCTCATAGCCATTCTTACCATCTGATGATGTAGAATATACAGCTTACTTATGTATCAATCTCATCCCTAATCCCCCAATATAATGTAAGCTCTACGAAGGCTGTTTTGTTGGTTGGTTGCTTGCTTGGTTTTGTTCACTGTTGTGTCTAAATCAGTGTGGTTCATGGTAGGTGTTCAATAAATGCTGGGACAATCATTTTATGCATGAAGTAAAGCAGTGACAAAAAGATTGGGTTAGTGTGTTAGTGCTCAAGGTTGGAGTGAGGGGGTCACACTTCAGAGTGAGGAAATGTTCAAGCAATAGCTTCCTACATGAGAGAAGAGTGTGTTCACAAGCAAAATCCTGGACACCATTTCATCTTTTGGGGTCTGCAAATAGTGCAACATGACTAGGAATCTAGGATGTGTGGTGGGTGTTATGAAATAGTCAAGTATCAGTCAGTTCAAGGAAGGCCTTAGATGTTAAACTATGAGGTCTAAATGTCATAAGGTAGGCCAGGAAGCAATAGAAAATATTCAGATGAAAGGGCATGACATGACCTGTAGGGTTTTTTTTTTTTTTTTTGCTTTTCTATTGTTTTGCTTTATTATGGTGGTACATAAGGCATTTTGGTTTTCCCTTTTAATGACAATAAATCCAGGTATACTTTATTGAGAAGGGGCCACTTACTGATTTGTTGTCATAGAAATGAACTTGTATGAGGTCAAATTAAAAACAAATTGTTGCATTGTTTTCTCTTTGTTTAACCCTTGAGTTTTTTGGATCAGAACTAGCATAGTTTGTTTCACAGCACTCAATACCTTTATTCTAAAATAATCATGTGTGTGTGAATCTTCCCCCAATCTGGGCCCAACACATACAGGATGGTTGTTCATAAAGACTGATTATTTCAAGAGACACTGTTTTCAAATGTCTAGGTTTAATCTTTAGTGTAACAAAAGAACTGATTTTCACAATATTCTGAAAGGTGTGTGTGTGCTTCTCTTTCTCATTTTCTTTGTCATAGGGGCCACACCAGTGGTTTTCACAGAAAGTTAGGCCCCTCTTCAGTATTTTTCAAGTGAAACATCTTCCAACCCCTCGAATATTCATTCAAAGGGTTGGAAGATGTTTGAATATTGAATATTTATTGAATATTCATTCAATGACTTTAAAGTCATTGGGCTTTAAAGCAGCAGTGCCTTAACCAAACTAAATCAACTAGCCCTTCCTTTGTGCTTCTTGAGATGCTGTTTCTCCATACAATTTTAACCCAAGAGTGTAGTAAGGAAGGTAGATGTTTGGTTAATTTTTGTCTGTTTTTCTTCTAAAATAATCAGTTCCACTTTTATAATAATTTTATCTTAATCCTTAATTGACTTTATGAGGTGGATCTTGACTTCTTTATTCTATTCCTTAAAATTCAGTTTTTACTTGGAATAGGTTTACTTGGGTAGGTTTACTTGGGTATTTACTTGGGTAGGTTTACTTCCTACCCATAGGAATGGGTAACTTAAAACAGAGAGTAGATTTTCCATTAGTTGAAACTTGTTATAGAAGTTTCTCAAAGATTTTCTACCACAAGTGAACATTTAATTTTGTTATTACATGCTTAATGTTTATATGCTATCTTAAGTTATGTTATTCTACTGGAAAGTAGAGTAGCAATTTGAGATCACCTAGTTAATCTGACCAATGTTGGGTCAGGGTTATACTCTGAATAGTGATCATATTGAGTGGCTCCCCAAATTTCTGTGGCATCCTTAGCTATTTATGAGAACAAACATAAAATAATCCATGATTTTGTATGAGCACCCTTACAATAATATATATATGTGTGTATACATATATATATATATTTAAATGAGGATCTTGATTCCATTGTTCAATTTCTTTTAAACATTATGAACAATGTGTAGGTCACAAATGGAGAATGCTAATTTATATAATCACACTTCGTATGTTTGTTTCATTTGTTTTAACAAATGCAATGTTTCTGAGTTATTCAGAGACTTGATTTCATTTAATTGAGCTATTTCCTAGTCTTAAATCTACTCTCAAGGGACAGAAGGACAAAATTTTAAGATAATCTTAAATGAGTAAATCCTAAACTATTGGGGAAAATAGACATGCTATTGTATTTGGTATTCCAAGTTAACTACCTTATAGTGAGGCATCCTCTTGGATGTACAGAAGATATTTAATAATTGGCTGGTTGGTCAATTTTATCTACCACTTCTTAATGAAACCTGAGAAAAATGTAGCCTGATTTGTTCTTTAAAACTCTTTGTGACATAAAATAATATATTTCTCAACCCTACCTAAAGAAACAATACCTAGAGGATTTGTTCAAGAGATGTTCGTCTATGGCAATGCTGACTAAGTTCCTCAATCACAGCTACCTTGGAACCACTGACTCCCTAAGATAGTATTTCTGGTTGTAGGTTTTCCCCCAGGAAAACACAAGTGTCTTTGTGAATCATTTTTCCTCATGATTTGGCATGCTTATGCTTCATATAGATTTGGCATGCTTATATTCTTCATATCTATAGATATGCTTATATTCTTCATATCTAATTTCATAAAAATTATGGCAAACACATTTTGGGGTAGAAAGTGAAGAAATATTTGTAAGCTGAAGATTTGAGGTAATTTCTTAAAGTTATGTTTTTGGGGAAGGTTCACATGGGGTCACCATTGCATCTGCATCATGGAACATAGGGAAACCTGCGTGGTGGGGTGAGAAGCTTCCTTGGTGTCAGAGAAATCAGGCTTCACTGATTCTGACATTTTATAGGTGGTTCTGTTTTAATTCTGAGTAGTTGTTCCCTTGAATGGATATATTATGTTCACTTGTTGGTGGACGTTTGGGCTGTTGCCAGTTTTGTTGTTGTTGTTATTTGGAATGAAGCTGCTATGTTCTGAACATTTGTGTGCAAGTCTCTGGGTCATATGTTAAATATCTAGGAGTAGGACGGCTTGAATTACAGAGGTGTATGCACAACTTTTTGAAAAACTGCCATGTAGTTTCCCAAATCAGTTATCATTTTGTATTCCTACCAGGAGTGTATAAGACCTCCAGTTGTTCCACATTGTCAACACTTTATATCTTGTCAGGTTTTTTTTTAAATTTTAGCCTTTCTAATATGTGCTATTTCATAGGAGTTATTTGCATTTTCCTGATGGATAATCAAGTTGGATGTCTTTCCATGTGCTTTTAGATATTCATATAGATTTGTGTGTTTGTGAAGAGTCCAACCAAATATTTCACCAGTCTTTACTGAGTTGTCTTCTTACTAAGTTGTAAGAATTCTTTATGTATTCCAGATACATGTTCTCTTTCAGGATATGTATAGAAAGTATTTTCTCCCATTTTGTGACTTTTTTTTTTCATTTCTTAATTGTGTCTTCTAAAAAGCAAAGGAAGAATAATTTCAATGAAGTTTCCTTTTTCTTTTATTTACATTATTTTGTTGTGCTTTTTTTGTCCTAAGAAATCTTTGGCCTACCCTCCCCTATGCCAAAGGTTTTCGCATATGTGTATTCTAGAAGTTTTGAAATTTTAACATTTACTTTTAGATATTATGATTTATTTAATTTCTATATATGGTAAGTGGTAAGGGTTAGTGATTTTTTTTTTTCCCCACACATATATACAGTTGTTCCAGGGCCATTTGTTGAAAAGACTCTCATTTCTCCCATTGAATTACCTTGGCAACTTTCTTAGAGATCAGCTAATTACATATATGTGGATTCTATTTTCTGTTCCATTACTATAGCTTTATAGTAAACTATATTAAGTAGTATAAGCTTTATTTTTAAAAATAGCTTTGACTATTCTATGTTATTTACATTTCAATATAATATTCAGAATCAGCTTGTCAATTTCTACAAAATTGGGATTGCTTGCATCTGTGGATCAATTTGTGAAGAACTGCCATCTTAACGATATTGAGTCTTATAATCCAGGAACTAGGGGCATTTCTGTCCACTTTTTTATGTATTCTGTAATGTTCCTTAGTAATATTTTATAATTTCCAGTGAAGAGATCTTGCTCACGTTTTGTGAATTTTATTCCCATGTATTTTATGGGCTTTGGTTCTACTATAAATGGAAAATCTTAAATTTTATTTTCCAGATTTTTGCTGCTAGTTTTAAAAATATAATTGATTTTTAAAAAGTAACTTTATACCCTGTCACTGCTGGATTTGTTATTTCTAGGATTTGCTTTGTAGATTCCTTAGGATTTTCTACGTAAAAAGTCAGGTCATCAATAAAAAGAGACAGTTTTGCTTTCCTCCTTTCTGATACTTTTATGCCTTTTATTTCATTTATTTTCCTTCATTGCAATGACTAGGACATTCAGTCCAATACTGAATAGGAGTAGTGAGAGCAGACATCCCTACCTTGTTTCTAATTTTAGAAGGAAATCATGCATTTTTCTCCATCATAGAATCATTTTGTCTGTTCTAGAACTTCATCTAAATGGAATCATACAGTATGTGCTCTTTCTTGTATAAGGCTTCTTTCTCTCAGTGTGTTTTTGAGATTTATTCATGTGGTTGCATGCCTAAATAGTTTCCTTCTTAGCAAGTGTTGATTTTTTTAAAAGCAACTTCTCAAAGCATAATTTACATACAACAAACTATAGCCAAATATGATCAAATACGATAACTGTAAGATTTTTGTAAGTGTCCTTTATTAGATTGAGTAAATTCCTTCTATTCATTGTTTGTTAATAGTGTTGAATTTTTTGTCAATATTTTTTTCCACATCTATTGAAATAATCAAGTGTTTTTTTCTCCTTTCTGTCAATGTGGTGAATTACATTGTTTTTTAATGTGAAACTTATCTTACATTCTTGGAACATATTCTACTTGGTCACACTGTAGTATATATTTTTCATATATTTCTTGATTTGGTTCGCTATTATTTTCTTAAGGATTTTTGCATCTTTGTTCCTGTTGAATATTTGCCTGTAGTTTATTTTGTTGTAATGGCTTTGTCAGGTTTTGGTATCAGGGTAATACTGGCTTCATAAAATTGGTTGTGAAGTGTTCCCTGCAACATAATGTTCTTTCTTCTTTGAATCTTTGATAGAATTCAACAGTAAAAGCATTTGAACCTGAATTTATCTTGGTGGGGACATTTGTTCAGTTTTGTTAAGTTGCATTTTTCAATAGATTTTTCCTTTAAGTGGTCAGAGTTTTTGCCACAGAGTTATTCATTTTATTCTCATCTCTACCTTTTATGCTTGCAATGTTTATTCTATTAACTTTCAATGGAATTATTGATATGTTGAATTTAGGTTACCATTTTATTATTTTTGTATTTGTCTACTATGTTTCTTATTCCTATTTCCCTTTTCTTACCTTTTAGAATTCCATTTTAATTCATCTGTTGACTTTTTATCTATTCTTCTCTGCTTGTTCTTTAGTGATTGCTCTAGGGATTAATCCTGTTAGACTCAAATTGCACATTTGGTCACACCTGCTGTGGGTGGCAGCTTTGATCCCAATTCAGACACTGCTTTGAGTCTGCCCCATGTGTGTGGTACAGACCGTAGCAGAGTTCACATACAGAATTTGGGATTTTCTTTTGCTTACTCTCTCCTTCCAGTGTGTTTGTACACTCTCTGGTGGGCCTAATTGTCACTGACTCCTTTGCCTATATCTTCATTCAGAAAGATGCCAAATTTTTCTGTTGAGTACCAACTGGTACCATCTCTGTGTCTGCAGCTGCTCTTGAGTCAAAGGTGCAAAAGACGTTAAAGTGACTCCATGCAGATCTGAGTTCTTTTCCCAAGGTTTCAACTCCCCTGCAAAATTAAATAACTTTGTTTCAGACTCTCAGATAATTAGTCTACCCTCCCTGCCAAGGGTTTCTATTTGTTTTTGCTGGAAGCTGTTGCTAGGAAATTAATCCTTTATTACAGAAGTAGGAATTAGGCGTTGATTTTTAAAATGTTTCTGAAGGTACTAGTCTCTCACTCTAAAAGAGTTTCAAGCCCTTTGAATGTGATATTTAAATGTGGCTTTTTTTTTTTTTTTTTTTTTTGTAAAACACCCTGGGCTTACTTACCTATACCTGGTAGAAGCAAATATTATGGCAAATGAGGTGTTTGTCTAACACAGCTGTCCTTCTAGTATTGGTTGATGAACAAGTAATTTTGTTGAAGACATTTTATAAATAGTTGATGAAAATAAATCAAAAATATGTTGTTTCCTATTTTTTCTCAATAGTTTTAGGTCAGCCTCTTTTTACTTGAAATTATATTTAGAAATTTAAAAGAACAGTAAAACCCCACTTATCCAGTAGATACACATTAAGAAATAGTAATCCTTTAGGACACAGTTAAAACCTCTAATCCTAAAAGAACTTTAAGAACAGGGAAAGGGAAATAGGTAACAATAAGGAAAATCATTAGTTTTACATAGCAGAGAAGTTGCTGTACTGTTTTCTCTACTTTTCTCTATGTTGTTCATAATAAAACAAGACAAAAAAGTAAAAGAAAAAGAAAGCTTTAAAAAGCTAGGAAATTTTAGGAACATATATATATTATGAAATAATAAAAGAAAGTTGATAAAGCACACCAAATTAATAGAGTGGAAGACATCAACAGTGTAATAATTTTCATTGAATCAAAAAGTATTTCAAGAATTCTGTACTTATTAAAAAATATATAGAGGTTTAGCACTAAAACAAAACATAATGTATAGACTGGGAGGCTAAAGAAAAATGTCATGATTTGCAGTTTATATGATTTTCCACACCACATCTCCAAAATGATACATTTGCAATCTCATAACAAGCAATAAGAGGGCTCAGAAATAATGGGAACAACATATAAATCAATGTTCCTGTACCTAGAAGTAACCAACTAAAGTATATATATTTGAAAATGACCCCACTTGTAATAGTATCAAAAGTGTTAAGTTACTTACAAAAAATAACAAAACATATGCAAAATCATTATGGTGAAAGTAAAAAAGATATTTTGAGATACATAAAAGAAGTCCTGAGTATATGGACAAATAAACAGTCCTTATAATTCAGAAGGTCAATGTCAGGATGTCAATTCTCTCTGAATTGACATATACATTAAAGGCTATCTCAATAAAAATTTCACCAATAATTTTATAGAATGTTGCAAATTGATTTTTAAATACATTTGGAAAGATAAAGGGCAAAGAACAATCCGAGATAATTTTGAAAGTGAAGTAATTGGAACTTACCCACTCAGATATCATCTGGTTACTAAACTGCTGTTATACAACATGGTCTTGGTGAAAGAACAATAATATAATTTAGTGGAAGGGATGAGAGGGTCTGTAAACAACCAACACAGTCATGTGGAAAGCTGATGTGTGACAGAGGTGGGTATGTAGATCAGTGAGCAAAGTATGGATCCCTTCAGTAATCTAATTCTGAAAGTTGACTGTATTCAATATTTTGTAATAACCAATAAGGGAAAAGAAGCTGAAAAAAAGATATATATGTGTGTATAACTGAATCACTTTGCTGTACACCTGAAACTAATACAACGTTGTAAATCAGCTATACTTCAATTTTTAAAAATGAAATAAAAATAAAAGTTGGCTATCTGTGAGGATGGAGTTCAAATCGGATGCTTGTTTCCAACGATAAACCAAAAAGCATTTGAGACAAAATAAGGAACACACACACGCACACATACACACACACAATTATCTTTTGGAAGAAAATACAAGAAAGTTGCTTTATCACCTCAGGGTAGCATATGATTTCTTAAGTAGAACATTGAATATTAAATGGCAGAAATGCTAAAGTCAAAGATTAATATGTTTGACTATATTAAAAAACAAGCTACTGTTTCAACCTAAGTTTTCATTGATAAGAGAGTATAATGGAAAAATTGCAGAACATTCATTGGAATGGGGTACCATAGATCAGGTAAAGTGAATATACTTGATTTATACATAACACCATCAATAGATCTATGAAACATAGTATTGAACAAAAAAGTACCAGAATGATCTCAACATTTTGATACTGTTTATGTTATTTCTAATATAAACCTTATGTCTCCTCAAGTGTCAGAGATTCACACTGATCATCATCTTCTTGTGGCCATGTAGCCTCAAAATGGGAAGATTTTAAGATTTTTATGGATAAACAACAAGGTCCTACTGTATAGCACACGGAACTATATTCAGCATTCTGTGACAAACCATAATGGAAAAGAATATATACGTATATATATAAATATATATAACTGAGTCACTTTGCTGTACAGCAAAAATTAACACAACATTGTAAATCAACTATACTTCAATAAAATTTAAAAAAGTTTTTTTAAAGAGACTTCGGAAAACTGAAGTTTTTATCCAAAATATTTGAATTTTTTGAAATTTTCAACATTCAGACTCTTTGAAAAGTAATCATTCTTTCTAGTTCAGATACACCTCACTGTTGGCAAAATTTGGCCTGTGGCCAGCCTCTTCGTGACTTTTGGATTTTCCACACTACTTTTCCTAAATTCTGGTACATTGAATCCAGCAGCAAAAAACTCTGAATAAGGTTGATAGGGTAATGAGGTTTCCAAATATGGGAACTCTATTCCAGAGTGTGACAGGCCAACTCATTTCTCTGTCTTCCTTATTCTGCTACCAGTTCTAAAACTGTGTTAGTCATCATGTGTGTATCTTTGTGTGTGTGTGTGTGTGTGTGTGTGTGTGTGTGTGTGTGTTTTAACCTATTTGGAACTATACAGAGAGTCCTGGGTTTCATCTCCTTAAGTCAATGAATAGGAATTGAAGATTGCTCCCATACTGTTTTTTCAAGCAGTCATTTGGTCTGTGTCTTCCAATCAGGTGTTTTTAGTCACTGTCTGGAATTTTGAACTGTACATGTTCCCGCTGGCATTATTGCTCCTCTTTATCTACAATTTCATCAGACCTACGAGGGGGAAGGTTGGCAGCATCCAGGACAGCCAGGTGAGCAAAGATTCCAATAATTCTGACATTTGACTAAAGAAAAAATGTGTTAGCAGTAAACCACCACCACCAAATCATGACCCGAGTCCACTGCATTTGAGGTTTGAGGCGCAACACTGCACATGTATTCATGTTACAGGGAAGATATTTACCATGTGTAATCTGGAGTCTTCTTCCTAGAGCATCTTGTGTACCTGAGTCTTGGCCTGCCTTCTTAGCCTGAGTGAACCATCTGGTTCTTGGTCAGCATTTCCATGTGGGCAGCACATGTCTGCGTGCCCATCTGGTTCTCCATAAGGTTCCTGGGAATGAGATTCTCAATCACTAGAGAAAAGCCTTTGGTGGCTCCTTGAGCCCCTTCAGGGCACACACAACTGGGAGGCTGCCTCAGGCCTCTCCATATAATTATCCTGTGCAATATTCTCCTCTAGGCTGAAGCCTCAGGGGATGCTCTGAGGCTTGCCAACTCCCAGGGAAATCAGAGAGTGTGTGGGCATGGGCCATTCTGTTCTTGAGTGCCCAAGTTTTTCTTGCAATTCTCAAACTCACCATGGTGTTAAAGGAAGCACAGGCAAGGCCTCTTCTCAAAGACATCCCCCAGCATTTACTTTTCTTAATTTTTCTCCAGCTCTCCCTCCCCTACCCCTCTTATCCCAGCCCATAGAATCTTTTTTCTGCTCTGGGTTAGAAGGAACTTGTATTTATAGACTTGCTTTATGATATAATCTTGGCATTCCAGATTCAAGAACCAAGTTTTTAAAACAAAAATCAAAGGTCTTGAGACTTGATAACATCCTTTAGAAAAATCACCTGCACATGAGGTTTTCTAAGACTCAAAACCTGACCATCTTCACCTATTTTTCCTTATAATGTTGTGATTATTTTAAAAAATCATCTCTGAAATAATGGATATTTAAGGAATGTTTCTGGTTTCATTTGGGATGGGGGAAATGAGTGTTATGGCAGGTAGTAAAACCTCAGACAAATTCCAAATTCTCTTCGTTTGGTTTTTGATTGTGTAGTGCAATAAGCATGTGCATATGTCAATAAATGAGGGGCCTGAAGATGCTAGAACCAAGTAACAAATAAATAGCTTTAAAGTACAGGTTTATCTAAGGACTAAGTTTCACAGAGTTACAGATGAGGGAAATTTTTACAGAGAAGCATCTGTTGTAAAAGTGCTGTCAACTAACATTTTTACAGTTTTAATCAGGTTTTATTTTCCCAGGTATATATATATGATGTATACATTTATAGCGTGTGTATATATATATGTGTGTGTACATGTGTATTTGTAGGCAGGTATATATATATATGTATATATGTGTGTGTATGTAAATATGGGTACATAAGTGTACTTGTGTGTGTATGCATATAAATGTGTATGTGTGTGTATGAAACCTTTTTAATTTACTAAACATTTTCTTATTTATTACCTAATTTAATCTTGGTAACATAATTATGAAGGAGTCAAGAACTACTGTTTTCATTTCATGCTTCATAAAGCTAACATTCAGAGTGGCAAAGTGATTTGCTCAAAGTCACACAGCAAAACAGTGCTGGAACAGTGTCTCCAGCTGAAGACTTTGTCTCAAGATGAAGACTTCTGACCCCTAATTACATTACAGAGTTTTTCCCTCCCATAACATGTTTCATTGTATTCATTTTTATCCATGTGCTTTTATGAAACATGCTTGTTGCCATCATTGAATAGGTTAGTTCTCCAGCATCAGTAAGTATCCCACAGACTGCTAGGTGGAGCTCCTAGGAATTCTGGAAGGTAATACAGTACCAGCCGTAAAGAAATTGCTCAGTGGTTTATGGAGGATAGCAGAGTACTGTCTGGATACTTCAGAGTTACTCCCTTATACAAGCATGATATTGACCATTCTTTTTTCTGTTGGAACAATGGCATCTAATTAGCATGCCTGATCTTTGCAAGGTTAAGCAGAAAGGTAAGAGTTCAAATTGAAAATAGTCCTTGGTTTTCTGATACCCAGCATTCTTTTGAAGCCACCAAATCATTGGATTGTGTACCAACATGTGTTAGCTTTTAAAGGTAGCAGTGATATGATTCAAGTGTACCTGTTAACTAGCCAAGATCTCTAAATGAATCTGAACAAGCCTATGTGCGGCACAGCTGGTTCTGGGGCCCCTGAACTAAAGGCAGTCCCCCGTTTAGTCTAGATCTGAGCCTTGAGTTTCCTTCCCTCACCTGCCCCCCACCAACCCTGAAGCCCAAGGAAAACAAGAATGCCATATAGAAACCTGTAGCTTATTCTTGAGATTGATCACATTCAGACTAATGCATTTTCTACTGTCTGATGTTTTGGTAATGGCCCCAGAGGAAAAGTGCAGTCATTCTAACAATGAGCCCAGCGCAGACGGAGTATGGTGTTCTCAGCCTTAACACAGCAGCTGCTTCATTTGTCAGACTCAGAACAAAACTGTTTACAGAT
This sequence comes from Kogia breviceps, assembly GCF_026419965.1. NCBI lineage: Eukaryota > Metazoa > Chordata > Mammalia > Artiodactyla > Physeteridae > Kogia > Kogia breviceps. Next base: position 118,515,339 of record NC_081312.1, on the reverse strand, counting down.
AGAACAACTCCGCAATGCATTTTTAAAGCTGGCTGCCTTCAAAGGGCACTCCCCAATAGCTTTATTTATACTTAATAGTTTTATGTAGATTATGCATATTGTTTACAACCTGGGCATGGCATCCCTTAACTTTAAAAGTGTCCTTTGTAAAGAAGTTACAGTGTATTTTAAACAGACTAGTGTTGCAATGATATAGGAAAACTTTAAGCATGAGTATGCATTTCATTCGTAGTCGGTAATTTCGGTTGACTTTTTATTACAAATTATGGATTTTCCTTACAGGAAAGCACGGACGTAGATGAGGAGGAGGATGAAGATGACAAGGTGGGTGTGCTCGAGAAAGGACACAAAGAGGGAACATGACTGCTTTCAGTGTTCTAGCCGGTTGAGTCAAACTATATATATATATATATATATATATATATATATATATATATATATATTTTAACTACCATAGGGTGACCAGTATAGTGATATTCTCATAATGTATAAAGGGCATCCCTTTTTAAGATTTTTTAAATGAGGATGAAAAGGGGCAAAATGTAAGGAATAACTGAAATGTTATAGAAGCATCCCTCTAGGAGGCCTGTCATTTGAGGCAAAGATTAGCCTTCCCCTTGGTGGATGAAAGGTAGATGAAAGGTAGCCCAGGAAGTCAAAAGTAAATCAAGTGCAATCTCTGTTCCTTTAGGCTCATGTCTGCACTCTGCAGGGTGGTCACCCGCTTCAGAACCTGTCACTTGCCCAGCTGTTGCTGGCAACGTTTTCAGCTCTACGTCTGTGTACATCTGTCCTTTCTCTCCTCCTGGGAGAATCTCTCAAATCTGCTGCTTTTTGTTGTCATTACGCTTTCAGACAAACCTTCTGGAATAAAATGAAAAAAAAAAGTGAAATGCCAAATGAGATGCTACTAGCTTCACGGCCGCCCAGTCCGCTAGAACCTATGGGTCTACGGGGCTGGGGTGATAGTGTGTAGAAGGCTGACAGGAGAGGAAAGGGGCGAACGGGGGAAACTTAAGAGTTAAGTATCCAATATAAAATGTCCAGAAAATAGAAATGAATTTAAAAACACTAGCTCCATGACACAGACAGCCTTAAAATTAATTGAGCGAGCCAGATGGTTTTGCCCATTTGAAGGATGCTGGGCTTATTACAAAGTAAATCTTATTTGTTGTGCTAAAATGATCATTAATAGCAAAGTAATAAAGTATAATTTTTTTAAAAGGGAATTGACCCTTTTTAGAATGAAGGTCCCACAATGCAACTTTCTTCTTTTCAAAAAAAAAATATATTTATTTATTTATTTATTTATTTTCTGGCTGCTTTGGGTCTTCGTTGCTGCATGCGGGCTTTCTCTAGTTGCAGCGAGCGGGGGCTACTCTTTGTTGCAGAGCACGGGCTCTAGGCTCGTGGGCTTCAGTAGTTGTGGCTCGTGGGCTCTAGAGCACAGGTTCTGTAGTTGTGGTGCACCGGCTTCATTGCTCCATGGCATGTGGGATCTTCCTGGACCAGGGATTGAACCCGTATCCCCTGCACTGGCAGGTGGATTCTTAACCACTACACCACCATGGAAGTCCTGCAACTTTCTTCTTGATGAATTGACGTGAGTGGCTTCTGAGTGATGTAACTCCTTGAACATTAAAAATAGTCATAGCTAAGCTAATGTGCATGAGGGGGTGTTTAACCAGAGGAAACACAGGTATTAATGAAATTATTTTAAACCTACATTAGGCATAATTATCAATTTTAGTAACCAAAGTTTGGAAGTGAGGACGATTTCTTTCTCTTGCACCAAGTCTGTGTAAACGAGCCACCCGTGGAAGGAGGATGTCATCCACCCTTGAGAGATAATGGTGACCATGGGGCTTTGTCCCATCTGATAAAGGAGACATCTAACAAGAAGGCAATGGATGAAAAAGCGGTGTCAGAGAACAGTCAGGCAGCAAATTGAGCCATGAAAGTCTAAACCAGTGTTTTTCACCATCTGACGTTCCATTGTGGTGCTTCAAGGGCTGTCTGGGGGCCTGGGGGTGTGGAGGTAGAGCCATTTGGGCTGTACATCAAGCTTTTCTGGGCAAGGATAACTGAGTTGGAACTACAGCATCTACATGCATGAGCCTGGGAGCTCTTAGTGTTCATCCAAGCACAGCCCTCCACACGACAGATGCGGCAGCCCATCCCACACTGAGGACACTGGCTCTGGGGTTCTCCATGTCTCCTCCAGGGCAATTCCATTCTTGAGATACTTTGATTGTAGTATGTTTGTAGGGCCTTTAATAGCCCCACGTGGCCATGTTTGTTTTGCTTCCTCAATTTCATATTTCTGTGGAAACTTCTAGAGGAGTAAGTCTGAAATGAAATGTTGACTTCTGTTTGTGCCTCTTCTGCTGAACACAAGCCTTCTATTGTGGGGGGATTTTGGCAAACTTAGCAGTCTTTTTGCACGTCTCTTCACTCTCACTTCTCTAAGAGATGGGTAAACTAGAGCGGTTTTCAACTTTAAGACTTCGGGAGCATACATCCACCTATATATTATTACACTTCATCATTTCTTCTCCACGTAGATCAGCCTCCATGCCTGGGATGGGTCCCTCAAGCACACAGGCCCTGGGCCACTGCTCTCCACAGTGTGCTGACTCCAAGGGCTTCCCCACAGCGCCCTTCTGGCTTCTGTTGTGTGTTCGACATGACAGACGGGCTTCTGGGAACTGTAACACACCCAGTGAGAGATGAACTGTTTACAGATGATAAACACACAGCCGTCTCCTTCCAAACCAGAAGAGGAGAGGAACTCCTTTCTACCCAAACAATCCATCTTGAAAGTGACACTCCTTAATTGCCAGCACCCCTTCCCACCAAATACCATCATGGACGACTGTGGAAGATGAAAGCATGCTGGGGCCCCTTGGCACAGCTTCCTTGGGAGATGGACGCATTCCCATATTCTGCCTGTCTCTGATGCACAGGCCAGGACATGGTCTGGGGTCTGTCATCTTTTTATTGTCTGGAACAGGGATGGTTGTAAAATGACATCACTGTAGCCTCTTGCTTCTTCTCATTGTTGGAAGTCCATGGAAAATGACCTGCATTTTTAGAAACCAAATTAGGCTCCACAGTTTTGCCTTCCTTTCTTTTTGTGGACTTTCAGTTACAATGTAGAACTTTCAGGTCACTAGTTTTTTGGCTTTTAGGAAAGTAAATGTACAAACTAAACTTTGAGGAGAGGAGATTTTTCTTTCTTATACCTGATGGCTCCACACAAGAAATTGCTTGTTACAAGTAGAGTTTGCTGGGGACCCCAGAACAAACAGATAATGGCTAAGTTCAGCCAACAGCAATCAGCTGACATTTCCTATTTGTATTAGATTCCATATGTGGAATTCTTCTATGTGGACCTTATTTGTACGGATGGATTACAATGAAAATTGCATTAATTTTCTACACAGTAAAGGTCAGTAATTGAAGCGTGAACCAAGAAACTATTGTGTAAAAAGCTGTATCTCATATTTAGGAAAGGTCATGCAAGGCAATAATATCTTGTTTTCATTGCAGAAGGTATAAATACTTGCATTAGAGTTTCTTTTTTTTTTTCCAGCCCAACAATCACTTAGGAAGGATATTTCAGCATTTACTAGTAACATCAGGAAGAAGGAATCATAAGGGCATGTAAAAAAAAAAAAAAACAAACAAAAAAACCTGCCTATTGCTATCATAAAGAGACTACATAGTGATGCCTGCATTGTGGGTTGGTTTGTTTTTAACTCAGCTGTCAGAAATAGGACTTGAATCATCTATTCTTTTAAGATTATCAATGAGTTCACAATTGCTTTACAGTGTTTGCGGGGGGTGGTGGTGCGGATCATCCTTTTATGTCAGTTATGGGTGAAAAACAGATATGCATGTTTTCCTTTAAGAAAATAAGAAATATCTGGTACATTTTTGTTGATTGATGGTGGAACGTGGTGGAACATTTTATAATGAAAGGATGCAAATGAATATTATATCTCTATTCTCTTTTCACAAATTAGGATGACATTATTAAAATGTAAGTATATTTTAAGCCATCAATCTTAGTTGTAAAAATGATTTTCATCCTACAGATTGATTAGTTCAGTCATCACTACCCAGGCAGAGCCTTCTTAGAGAGAGAAGGATGTGGCGTATATATCAATATTTATTATGTATCAATATTTAGGAGTTCTTGTTGTAAATTAACCTGCATAGTCCTTTGGTTGAGTTGTTCAGGGCCAGCATACCTCATGCCCTGTGTTTTCTTGTTGCAGAAAGAGAAGATGATCTATAGTATCTCAACCAGGGAAGACTCATTCTTGGAGGAAGTCTTCTTAGAATTTAATAGTGAGAGTAGTTTTGTTTATGATTCCTTTGTGCCTTCTTAAGAATATCAGAAACAAAGCAAATTAGTTTGATCAGTGATTTTTTTTGTAACTATTGACTAAGCCATGGTACTTTAAGATGGTGTGACGTTTTTAAGAAAATGAAGTCAGGTAATATCTTTGAAAGGTTAACAATAGTTGAATACACACACATATTTTCAAGGCATATACAGTCTATATACAGGGCATGTTGTAGAGGACCTACTTATGGATAATTTTCAGGGGAATAAAGTAAATGGTTGATCCGATGTAACTCCTTTTAATTTGAATTAATATTATATTCAGTGATAAAGTGATTTAATTGCTAACATTTCAACCGTACCATCTTACTTCCAAGACTTTAATATTAAAATGGATTCCAGCCAATTCTTAATTATCAATTTATGCATGTTTTGCATGAAAAGGGATCGGCTTCCCTATTTCCTGCCGTCTTTTCTCTGAACCACTGACTTGCTCACATCCGTTTTAAAAACTCAAACTTCCATTCTCAAAAATGTTTGGCTTCATTACCTTCAGAAATAATCCAGAAATGTTATTAATTTGACATTTGAAGCATTATTCAGCCTACTGCTACCAGGTTCACTAATAGCCCCAGTACTTGTGGATTTTCTTTGTGATTTCTACTGTAAGGATTATACTTGGTAGGTTACTCCCAAATATTGTGAAATATGGTGTGCCAGACTATAAATTAGATGGATTAGCCATCCTTTTATTAGCTAATGTGCACTAACTGGTGCTCTGATGTTATAGACTATACTACATCTGGATATTTATCTTGCCGTTGTCTAAAATTTTTACATTATGCTAATATAGAAAACATTGGACATTGTATCTCAATTATCCACAAGTCATTATTTTTCTGAGGATAGTCGCCATTCCTACAAGAGGAATTTCCTATTGAAATCCACTCTGTTTCAGTGTGGTTTGCCTTAAGTCCCAAATATCCAATGAGTTTGCAAGGTAATTGATAGATAATTTGCAAAATAATTGATAGAAAGGTGGGGACATCACTTTTTCCTCAAGGGAATATAGTAATTTAAAGTAAGTAATAAATGACACAAAAATAATAATTTAAAATGAGACCATTTTGAGTAAGAATTATTTAAATGATTAGATTTATAAGATTATTCTTATTTGTAGAGTGTTTACAATTTGCAGGCTGTTTTTATATGCTTTAGCTCATTCAGTACTCAAAGTAAACCATTAAATTTGATATTATTTTCCCCATATGCGAATGAACTAACCCAGGTTAAGAGAAATGTAATAATGCATCAGAGATGTCCCAGCCAGGATAGTAGCAAGACTCAAATCCAGCCTTTCTGATCTAAATCCTGTTTATTTTGGACTGTGTTACATTGTTATGAAGGAAACGTCATTAATTTATTGATTCATTTTTTCCACATTTTTATTGAGAACCTTTATGGAGTGTTTTCTCTGTATCTGTGATTGCTACTTTCATCAAAATTTGTATATTATGTTGGATGTTAGCGATGCAGTGCCTGGGTGAGTCAGGACTGCTAAAGGTGACGTTTGAGCTGAGTCTTAAGTGATAAATATGTTATCTTTTACCCTCCTCATTCCCCCACCTCAAAGAAAACTAAAGGACACGCACAGCTAAATCAGCAACTGCAGCTTATTGTGTGTTTACCTATGGTAGTGACAGTTATAGAAAACTATTAGCCCTGTTTGCCTTGTAATGGTGTGGCATCTGTCAGTTGGCTCAGAGAAACTTTTAGGAAATCAATCTTCCCAGGGTCTAATTCCAAATAATTTTTTTCCCCAAATTGTTCCCAATTTTAAAAGTGTTTTATCAACATCTTCCTCATGATGATGATTCCTTTTACTTTTTCAGCCCTCTCATTTGATCCCTGATGAGATTCCTGTTGCAGACCAAAGAAACATGTTGGTAAATACCAGTCAGTGTAGAAGGAAGGGCTCTATATAATGAATAGATAGAGCAGTTTATAACTACTTAGAAATGATACTGGTTCAAAATCCAGTCAGTTTCATATTCATTTCCCAAAGCAAAAATACTACTTGAGAAGGAAGTATTCTCCTGAAAGACTGCAGACTTTTCCCCCTATTTTAATAGCATACCATAGAGGGGTGTGTGTTTGTGTGTGTGTGTGTGTGTGTGTGTGTGTGTGTGTGTGTGTGTGTCCCCGTCCATGCACACAGGACGTAGCTCATGGGAAGAAACCTTAAAGACAGTTCCCAGTGCATTAAGCCAGATTCCCAAAGAACAGTTTTTAATCTCGTGTATCAGAAATATTACTTCTTGTTCTTTGTTATGACAGATGCTGAGAGGTTTTTTTTTTCCCCTGCTAAATGCCACTCAGTCTATTTCTGATGTTTATAATTCTTCAGGTTTTCAAATTGCAGGCTTTTAATATTCAGTGGGATGAAACAGACCAAACAGATTCCCATTTAAAGTCTAAAGTCATATTTTTGCGTTGTCTTTGCCCTGGATGGTTGGCATTACTGGAACGATCCTGAGATAGAAATTTTGCATCAATCCCTTGTGGGAATCCTGAACATCCTGTGACAAATACTACTCAGTTTTTAAGCATGTCCCAAGGATCTTTCCTGACATGGTCAATTTTCAGGACTAGCTCTTTGGTTTTGCTTAGGTAATTAATAGAGAAATGAGAATTTTTTTTTTTCCTGAACCAGAACATGTGGGAAAGATTTAAAGTAGCATACTGATTATATAATGAATTCTTAGCTGTAAATTCATTTTGATGGTGTTAATTCTCTCCCAGAGGCTCGAAGCTAGTTTATTGCACCTACAGTGCTATGCTCTTTGGAGACATTGGGGAAGCCAACAAAGCCTTGAAGAAGAAAAAATCCACTGCCTGACTGATCCATTTATTTATTTATTGGCTTTGTTCTTAAAGAACAACCATGTTACAACACAGGCACATTATTTGTTCTTCAGTCAACTGTCTCTAAAATTTAGCCACTAAAGACTCAGTGTTGCTTTTCTTTTTCTTTTTTGACAATTTATAAACAAATGGACAATGAAAAAATGATCTTACATACATTTTATATAATAATATGCATATTTAGGTTACAGATTTGGAATTTGTCATTATTTTTCTTACAATTATTATTACAATTACATTATTATTCTTACAGTCATTCTCTGTAGTATGTAGCAAAGCAAAGGAACCTTTTGAAATTTGAATTCTGGATCTGAAAATGTCCATGCTTTCATCTCTTCTGTTATATGTTATTACCTATTTGCTCATAAAGTAGGCCCTAAATCATGCGAATTTTACTTATGCCTTGGTGTTTTTTTCAAGTAATGAGAAGTAAAATCCATTCTTTCTGAAATGTAGGAATCTAAAAATATGTGTTCAGCCACAGATATCTTGTTCATTGGTTTAATCACACCAGTGGCCATCACTATTTTTATTACACACTTACCTCTATAAATTAGAAGCCTTATATGTTAAGGAAAAATATAAGCACATGTGATAACAGTTTCCCTTTTCTAAATGAATCACTGTTACTCTTCCTAGGCAATTTGGTAGCAGCCTCAGATGTAATGCTGTGTTTGCTAAACTGTGTTATCACCACATTCCCTGGTTCAATCTGAAACGTGTAAATAAAGCCAGCATGATGCAGATAGAACTGCCAGATGATCTTTCGTACAACGCAGGGCAACATGAGTAGACTTGTCCTGGAAGATCGTTGCTTTTTTTTTTTCTTTTTTTACTAATAAGTTTATTTTTCCTATCAATTGAAAATTTAGATTTGGTTGGTTGATTCAGATGATTTTATGATGAATTGTGTAATGTTTCACTGCTCTAAAGTAAAATGAAATACTGGCTTTATTTTATTTTATTTTACCTATTTTTTTTTAACATGTCAATGCTTTTTTTTTTTTAACATCTTTATTGGAGTATAACTGTTTTACGATGGTGTGTTAGTTTCTGCTTTACAACAAAGGGAATCAGTTATACATATACATATGTTCCCATATCTCTTCCCTCTTGCCTCACCCTCCCTCCTACCCTCCCTATCCCACCCCTCTAGGTGGTCACAAAGCACAGAGGTGATCTCCCTGTGCTATGTGGCAGCTTCCCACTAGCTATCTAATTTACATTTGGTAGTGTATATATGTCCATGCCACTCTCTCACTTTGTCACAGCTTACCCTTCCCCCTCCCCATATCCTCAAGTCCATGCTCTAGTAGGTCTGTGTTTTATTCCCGTCCTACCACTAATCTCTTCATGACTTTTTTTTTTTCTTAGATTCCATATATATGTGTTAGCATACAGTATTTGTTTTTCTCCTTCTGACTTACTTCACTCTGTATGACAGACTCCAGGTCTATCCACCTCATTACAAATAACTCAGTTTCATTTCGTTTTATGGCTGAGTAATATTCCATTGTATATATGTGCCACATCTTCTTTATCCATTCATCTGTTGATGGACATTTAGGTTGCTTCCATGTCCTGGCTATCGTAAATAGAGCTACAATGAACATTTTGTTACATGACTCTTTTTGAATTATGGTTTTCTCAGGGTATACGCCCAGTAGTGGGATTGCAGGGTCGTATCTAGGAATAAACCTACCTAAGGAGACAAAAGACTTGTATGCAGAAAACTATAAGAAACTGATGAAAGAAATTAAAGATGATACAAATAGGTGGAGAAATATACCATGTTCTTGGATTGGAAGAATCAACATTGTGAAAATGACTCTACTACCCAAAGCAATCTACAAATTCAATGCAATCCGTATCAAATTACCACTGGCATTTTTTACAGAAGTAGAACAAAAAATTTCACAATTTGTATGGAAACACAAAAGACCCCGAATAGCAAAAGCAATCTTGAGAACGAAAAATGGAGCTGGAGGAATCAGGCTCCCTGACTTCAGACTATACTACAAGGCTACAGTAATCAAGACAGTATGGTACTGGCACAAAAACAGAAATATAGATCAATGGAACAGGATAGAAAGCCCAGAGATAAACCCACACACATATGGTAACCTTATCTTTGATAAAGGAGGGAAGGATATACAAGTGTGAGTTGAATGCCTACCTTGTGAAATGCCCACTAGAAAATGTCCACTCTTCCTCTGGACTTAATAGTCCTGGACTGGAATTCTCTGCCACATATATGTGAACATAAACAAATGTGGACATAGACACATCACTTAACCTCTTTGTACCTTGGTTTCCTATTAATGGAAATGCTAATATCAAAGACCATATAACATGTCCATTGGTATACTGGCAGATATAATTAAAGACCCATGAAATCAGTGGTACCTGTTTTAAAAGATAAAGTTTGCAGTGTAGAGAGTGAAAAGAACATTTGCTACTAGAATGATGAAAAGAGTAGAGGTGTGATGCAAATTGAAAGAACAAGACAGTAGTCGGTGTGGACTGGCATCCCTAGGAAAGATTTCACGAAGGCCAGGAGTATGTTGGACCTTTAGGTCATTCTGCTGGAGTAGGAAGCCTGGAATCTTCCTTCTTACTGTTTGATAATGCTTTTTTAGTGAGTAAATAATAATAATAAATATAAAGAATACATGTTTAATGAATAATCAAGTACTGACAATCCATTTCTCAAGATAATTGTTGACAGACTAACTGATGAATGTCTGTTCACATTTCCTGGCTACCACTGGGACCATGATCACATCACTGATACATGTAAACTTAAGTTACAAACCTGCTGAAGAGCCTTCAGCTGTCAATAGTTACTTTTAGAAGACTATTTCTGGAAACATGATGTTAATTTACACAGCCCAAAAGATGTGTTTACACATCTCTCTGTGCAGCATGACTTTTCTTTTAGATCAAATGACTGTTCTTCCACATTTATCTCATCTTCCATTCCAAGGTTTAATTATGCATGTATAAAAAAAGGGCAAGGTAGGTATTAATGTGTTGACTTCAGTTTCATTAATATATTAAAAACCTTGTGAAGAGTCAAATGATACCAGTCTTATTAGCATGCCATCAAATGATGCAAACAGAATATCAAATAAGTTAATTCTGAAATTGTTGTACTCTTACAATGCCTCAATCAATGAGGCATGATTATTGCTAATTGAAAACTTTTCTAATACCCTGCCATGATGACTTGAAATTATGATTTGTTTTCATCCACTCTATGGAATCGAAATAAAGCTTTTGCAAGTTAATTTTACAACCAATGAAATCTCTGACATCAGGAATGCTATTGTAAATTTAGTTTAAACATTTAGCATTGAGGGTTATTTAATTTTGTAGTGATCATGTGAATGCAGATTTTGATGAAGCACAGCATCATGGCTAATAAGATATTCATATAAATTGAAGGGGTCTTTGAAGCAGAAATGTACAATTGATAGGTAGATCATGGTGCCCTGATTATCCATGATCGCATACAGACAAGTGATAATGCACCACCAATTGAATTAGAAGCTGTAGTGTCCACATTTATAAATAGTTTGTGTATACTGAGTTGGGATAGCAACAGCAGTTTTCATGGCAGAGATATGTTCAGATATAAAAATATACTTCTTTCAGCATGGCAGTGTGCACTTTGTTTTTGCTGCCAGTCATCCATCCATCCATCTGATTTTAAGAATGTTTGAAACCTTTGAAGAACTCTCAGTCAACTTAAACATTCCCCAAAGCTATTGAACTCTTGTGAAAAAAGAAATCTTTTAAATATTTGTTGCATTTTGGTCGTATCAGGTAGAATATTTTTAATCAAAATTTTTGATGACTGAAAATGCTAAGTAACTTCATCTTTGGAAGCCTTTAGTAAATGGAAGTGAATTTTACGAGAACTGGCATAAAAGATATTGAATTTTTTTTCTTTACAAAAGAAAGGGATATTCAGCACAAAGTGAACTGTGAGGTCAAATAGTTGACCTATTTGTGCATGATTCAGTGTGTAAGTTCTGAAGTTACACTTTGGATTATCTCAATTTGTGGGATGAAAAAAATCTTTTGATTTTTAATAGGATAAATATAAATTCTACCCAGGAATGGAAGGAAATTGAGAAGCCATTAATTTTTCAGCATAAATTTTGTGGAGAATCATAGAGACAACTTATTTAAAGTTTTATCTTGAAAAAAGGTTGACAGAGAAAGTTCATATGAATGGATACAAGATATCATGCCTTTGAAATTATTTGGGCAGAAATATATACAGATTTCAATATTTAAAATATAGAATTGAGAATATTCTTCATGTATCACATTTTTGTTGTGAGTTTTCAAAGTACCTCAGTGCCTGGAGAGAGAGTATTTTTGTAATTAAAATTATGGCCTACAGTAGAGTCAATTAAAGGTGTCAATTTTATGACCATTAAGTGCAATTCTGAAGATAAGAACAATTTTATGAAATATTATAAGTGAAAAGATGACATTAAAGAAGCACATTTTTTGGAAAAGTAATCTTAACATGGGACTATAAATAGATATAAGTAGGAAACCCATTAAATATATGAATATGTAGCATGAATAATCATTCTTCATGTATCATTTTAAAATTCAGATAATATAAGCACATCTCTTTTGTTCTAATGCATGTAAAATATATTTTTAATTTTGAAACAATGTCATTATGAAAATAAAAAATGAAATAACTTTATAGATCCACTAATAAACCAAGTTGTCAGTTGATAAATATTTCAAAAATTCATAATTCTGCTTACTTTCACTCTTAAAAGTGTACAGATATGGTTCATAAATTATGCTGGTACCCTAGATACAGTAGAATTCTTTGGCCTAGTCTTTAAATATTGAATATTCAAACTAAAACATCAAATTCATTAAAAAGTAAAAGAACATTGTGAGAATCATTTATTATTTTGGTGTACTAACTCAGGCTTTTCTTCACAACCAGAACCTCAGCATTTGGCTGTTTCATAGGGGAAAAAAAAAAAATCAGTCAACTAAAATAGGAAATTTTTATGAAATTGAGCCACATGGAAATTTGAGTCATTTTCCAAGAAATTGTTTTGACCTAAACTCTACACTGTTGAGAAGAGGAAGCCACTTTTGCCCTTTGGGTCAAATTCCCTGGTGCTTTCAAATCCTTCTTTATAAACATGAATGCTTCTGTGGCAGACAGAGATGGGTTTTCACCATTGTGCCTGCACATTAATAGATGTTGGTGGATTGCTGAAGAGGAATTAAGTCGCTCTGGCAGTATATCCAATTTTTGATGCAAACGACTTGAAGAATTAGAGTCAGTAAGAGAATAAGGGAAAGAAGAAATTTAAAATTAAAGTGAAAAAGTAAAAATGTCTTGTGAGTTTGACTTTGCAAGAGGAAGCAATGAGTATGACCTCTCCTTCTGTACAGAATGGTGGCATAAATGGGTACAGAACAGATGGTAAGAAGTTATTCAAACCAGCCCAGCACCCTTACTCAAAAGGGGGTAGCAATGGTACATTCTAACCTCAGCCCCTTTCTTTGCTTTGTTTCTGCCAGTAGCTCCATAAACAAGGGCAGATTCAAGAAGGGAAATTTGTGCTTTTTGACATTTCAGCCATATTGGTGCTTTTACCAGTCACTGCAATCAGTGTGGGGTGGTTTGTTTTCCTTCTTCCATCCATGGGTCCAGTTTGATGGGACAGAGAATACAAGATGAGAATGAATTTTTTTTCTTTTGCTGCAAAGAAGATTATTATAGAAATGGTCTCTTAAATTTAGAAGATATTTGCTCAATAATTTAGTACAATTCTAACCCAGGTAAAATTTTAGGTAGAAAAAAAATAAGTTTTGTTAGATATATTTGAGGTTTTAGGTACTATATGTTAGGTACTACAGTGACCCAGCTAGGCCTGAGCTAAGAAGACACTAACTAAATCCCAGTTACAGTAGAGTTCTTAAGGGAGCTAGAATATCAGAGCTAGGTATCAGAATATAAGAAATAGCATGAAAATGCCACTCTTCAGGGAATCATCTTTTTCCAATATGGGAGTGATTTCTAAATTATTTTTATAAACGTTAGCTACCTAACATGGTAAAACACACTTTAGGTTTTCTATAAGCAAAGTAAGGGTAATATTCTTAGAAAGCTGAATTCCATATACAAAATCTGGATATCCAACATGCCTTGTTGTTACCTGCTGGAAACCTTTCTGAAGGACTAATGGGATAAGGGTAAGTAAGCTAACCTTGTGAACACAGAAGAAATCAGGATCAGCCAATGGAAAGGATTGCAGAATTCTCAGGGAGAAGCAGCAACTCCACAGGGAAATGAAGTTCTTTTGTCTGTGGGGCTCCCCTTCATCAGCTCATGATATTGAGGTAGTGACATGCTTGTGCACTACAAGTGGTCACATCTCACGAGTAGGCGGGGATCTGGAGGAGTCAATAAATAAGTTATGAAAAACGTAAATTTATCTTATGAAGTCACTCTGTTGATAATAACCATGCTATGATAATATGGCATAATAATTTCTATAGCAGACCAATAAAAATGAAGTAACTGAGTTAAATCTTTTATGTTTCTTAGGAATCTGAGAAAAAGGGCTTAATTGAAAGAATCTATATGGTACAGGATATTGTCTCAACTGTTCAAAACATCTTGGAGGAGATAGCTTCTTTTGGAGAAAGAATTAAAAAGTAAGTTCCACATTTGTGTTGTTGTGAAGTGAAACTGCCATCCACTAGGACAAAAATGCAATCAGAAAATGCAAAAACAGAAAACAAAAGCAACAGCCTTGGGCCCTTTAACTTTGATTGGTGTGTTCTTTGTCAATTTCACAGGGTGGCTGTATGGTCCAATTTACACCAGTTGTCCCAGCATAATTATTAATAGTGCCTCTATTCATTCTCAAAAATATTCTGCTTTAAGTGATAAGCTATAGATTAAAAATAGATTGTCCTATACAGAAATTAAAAAGGAAGCAAATATGCTTTAAAGGAGGCTTTTTCATCTGAATCACAGAATACAGAATGCCTTTCTCTGTTCTCCAAAGAATGGTACCTAACTAATAACATCACAGATGCAAAGATGTAAAGTTAATTCATCACTTACATGGACAGCCTAGGACAGGGGTCAACAAACTTTCTCCATAAAGGACCCAAGAGTACATGTTTTCAGCTTTGGACTATATGGTTTGTGTCACAGCTACTCAGCTCCCTTGTTTAAGTGTAAAAGCAGATAGTTGATATATAAATGAATGGATGTGATATGTATTCCAATAAAACTTTATTTACAAAAACAGATGTCAGGCTAGATTTGACTCAGCTCCAACCCATAGCTTGCCATCCACCTATATTAGAGCATAAAGGCTAAATTCTCTAATGGAGTCTCAACAGAGAAAAACTCTCTGTGATTCATGTTTTTATTTTTTTATTTATTTTGTTTTATGCATTGTGAACTCTGCGTAACTTGGTCTTCATTTGATACCAATGAACAGAGCAGGCTTTTTCTTTCTTTTGAATTGTAGATGTCTGTTCCCCCTTTAAATCCAGAGTTGTGTCAGCCATGTTGTTCTTTCTAAAGATAAATTAATACTGTTTCTTACTTTATTGACTATTCTAGTTTCTTTGAGTAACGAACATAATATTTAGAAATTACATGGGTAAAGAAGAGACTAAAATTAGTGCTAAAAGCCAAGTGAAATTTATCTATCAAGTTGCAGGGAAATCAATAAGTGGTGATTAACATCAGGAAATATAAACAGCTAATATGGAACTTTCTGTGGTTACTGATGTTATTCCTCCAACCCTTATTACATGAAATTGCCCTTGAATGTCCATTTATTGTTGGCATAGCAAACATGTTTCTTTTGCTTAAAATAAACAGGTTCAAAGTCTTCTTCAAATTTAGTGAGTTTTTACTGAACTTACACATTGTTATTCCCATGAACAATGTGAAGAAAAATTAAAGAGCAATAGGGGGCTTTGGTCATGTATATTGATATTTATCTGCTTTATTTCTCTAGGTTTCATATAAATTGAAAAATGGTTCCTGAATGTACCCTCAAAATTACTTAGCAAAAACATAAGTGACAGTAGAAAATAGTGAAATGATGAAGAGAGCATTTATAATTCTCATTCACTCATTCAACTATCAGTGTTTGAGTTTCAGGCACTGGCTTGGTTTAAGAATGAGAAATGAATCCACAATAGCAATGCTAATAGAAACGTCAGCTAAAGTCATGTGCTAGCCAGATACTGTTCTAAGCCCTTTACACATAGCAACTTCTTTAAGGAGTTACTTAAATGAATTGGATTAAATGATTCCAACAACCCTACAGAGTAAGGATTGTTAGTATCCCCATTTTACAGATGAGGAAACTGAAGTACAGAATCATTAAATATGAAGCCCAGATCACACAACGAGTAAGCCATGGATCTTGGGTTTGAACTTCCCCTCTTCCCTTTACACTATAATGTTATTATCCTCTGGGGGTCTATTCTCTTTCTTTGTGTGTTTTTTAAAATAAATAATACTTTATTTTTAATTCATTTTTTTGTTGTGGTATAGTTGATTACAATAGTATATTAGTTTCAGGTGTACAAGATAGTAAATTTTTATAGATTATATTCCATTTAAAGTTATTATAAAATATTGGGTGTACTCCCTGTGTTGTACAATATATTCCTATAGCTTATTTATTTTATACAGAGTACTTTGTACCTTTTAAACCCCCACCCCCATCTTGCCACTCCCCATATTCCTCTCTCTAGGAATCTATTTTCCAACGAGGGAGAAGAACACTAATAAGACAATCAGAATAGCATTGATGCTAGGTAGAGGTTAGGTAGGATGCAGGGGGAGGTCCTATATCCCAGGAAGGTTTTTGGAAAGAGAGAAACAAAGGAAAGTTCTGAAGAAGCAACAACTTCTCAACATCTCTGAGAATGAGAAGAGCTAGCTGGGCACAGAGTTGGTGAATGGGGGCTTCAGTAGGTGGGCACCTTTGTGCAGAGGCTCAAAGCCCAAGACTGTGCTAGATACAGGGAGATGGAGGGGCATCAGTATGTCTGTGCCACTGGGAATGGGCGTGGCAGAGCCTGGAGATGCAGCTGGTCATGCAGGGCCTTGAGTGGGTGGAAAAGCAAATGAAAAACATCGAGTGAGGGAGGTACTGGCAGCAAAGAAGATAAGAGGATGTGGAGCGGGGGCAAGACTGAGGCAAGAAGGCCATGTCCTTTGGTAAAAGTATATCCATGTTTGAATGTCTGTTAATAGATAAATGTAGCTGTTGTGCAGTTGATAATGGTCAAGGAACTGCGTCTGATGAGAAGAGGGCAGAGTGATTTAAACAGGCCCCCAACTCTACAGTGCTTTTGACAGCAGCTATGCCCAACACAGCTGTGGTGGCCACGTCTGAGACATATTTTCAGCCATGAACAGAGCACTATTCTACCCAGCTGCAACACAGGAAGGCACATGAGGCTCAACTCCTATTAATTCTTTGGCCATTCATTATTACAGTGACCTTAAAGTTCCCACTGGGCATTCAAGTACAGCGTCATGTGTAACTCTGTTGGAATTCCATTGTAATTCAGCACATAAGGACCAGGAAAACTTTTACCCCAACTTTTGGCAGCTAACAAATAAATAGACTTACATAAATCTCTCAGAGTAAGGCTTCCCTGCTACTGACAGCGAAGACCCTGATGATTTTGCATTTACATGGAGTGAACGGTATTTTCTTTTCTCTACATTCTCTAATTACCTTCTTTCACTGTATACAGATTTCAAGTGTATGCATGCATCAGGCTAACATTTGCTTAACATGTGGCATTTATATTATCCCAGGCAGCAGACAGGGTGGGTCAGAATACTGAGGTATCTTGTATGTCCTGTCATTATAGAGTGGTGGCTCCAACACTTGTGTGCTTGAGTAGTGAGGGAAATCTCCACAGAGGAGATAATGAAATTAAGGTAGACCTAGGACAGGGGAGTCATCCCTGCAAATGTTCCAGAGTAAGGCTTAGAAGGCACATTCCTAGGAAGAAGAACTTCTTTGAAGTAATATTATGAAATACTAAGCAACGAAGATGAGAAAGCAGGATAAGTGAAGTTTGAATGATGGTGAGCATGTGGGGAAGGATAGATTGATGTATCTTATATTTTATCTAAAATTACATGTTTAAGGGACAGAATGAAGGCAGAAAGACCAAGGTGAGGACAGGAGGCCGGTTGTGAGGAGAGAGTTCACAAACTGGGGTGAAAACCATGCATGTATGAAGGAAAGCATCATGTGGGTAAATCACAAAAGAATGGTCTACAGGATTTTATGACCCTCGTTTCTGTTTCCATGGGTAGAAGACTCAGAGGACTTCATTTTTCCATGCCTAGGAAATGAGGAAAATAATGACTTCGTTGACACAAAGGTCAACTAGTGGGGCACCCAGTTGGGAGAGGAACTCTAGGATGGAGTTTTACCCACCTTACTGGATGTGGTAACAATAATTTCTGGGTTTTGTTTGGAAATTTTGTCAAAGACATTCTTAGGATGTGTTAGTGAACCTGAAGAGTTGAATGAATGAATGGGAATTCCTTGGATTTTTTCATTCACTGAAAGGTTAGAGTCAGGGATTCCCTATTTAGAATTTAGGGATCTGCCAAGTCAGGAAATCTGGGAATTTCTATGAAAATATTTAACAAATTGTTTAATTTTGAGATGGAAAGCTTTGATTTATCAGAGTTCTTCAATCTTGGGCATTCTATGAAAGACAAGATACTCCATGGTAACTGGAGTGATGGTCTAGTAAGTTTTTGAGTGTTAGTGCCAGTATCTTTGAATTAAGTCTTCAGTCTTACAAGCAAGAATATTCAGGGGATTAAATGAGTAAAATGTGCCATCTTACATTTTCTGAAATGTCTACAGTGAGTGTAGGCTCTTGAGCCAACTCTCTGGATTCAGATCCCAGTTCTGCCACTTATACTGGAGTAAGTGAATGGGGCCAGTTATTAACTTTTCTGACTCAAGTTCTCATCTGTAAATGGGCATAATAATAATTCCTACTTCATAAATTCCTGGATGAATTAGTACCTATAAAGAGTTTAAACCAGTGAGGGCCTTTAGTAATCACGTAAAAATATTAACTATTATGAGTATTATTTTTGGTAAATTGCTTTGACCTTCTTCCTCTGTGTCTTAAATTTTTAAAAAACTGTGAAACATTAAAACATTTTACCACTAAAACAGTGGGTTGCTGAGAGAAAAATACATGACTTAACTGACTTGGCTGTTGGCAGGGCTAATCTGACAGGGTGTGTACAAATGTGTCTGGTACATATCTCCACTTTTAGCATCCAACACATAAACACATGTGACACACCTTGCACTTGCACACAAGCAAACGATCATTGAGATCTTTTTAAGGATTGCATTAATTGGGAAAAAATTAACATCTTGTTAAAATTTAAGTTTTCTAACATATGAATATATATTCCTTCATCTACTTAGATCATCGTTAATTTATCTCAGTATTTGAGAGTTTTATGTATAAAAATTTGACACATTTTTGTGAGATATAGTCTGAAGTATTTGATTTGTTTCATGCTATTTTTTTTTTTTTTTTTTTTTTGTGGTACGCAGGCCTCTCACTGCTATGGCCCCTCCCATTGCGGAGCACAGGCTCCGGACGCGCAGGCTCAGTGGCCATGGCTCATGGGCCCAGCCGCTCCGCGGCATGTGGGATCTTCCCAGACCGGGGCACGAACCCGTGTCCCCTGCATCGGCAGGCGGACTCTCAACCACTGCGCCACCAGGGAAGCCCTGTTTCATGCTATTTTAAAGGGTATCTTTTTCTTCAGATTTCATCTCTACCTGTTTGTTACTGGGATATAAAAGTGAAATTAATATTCCTACATTGAGTTTGAATCTATCAACCTTGATAAACTTAATTATCTTAATTTTTATATGAAAATTATTCTGGATGTTGTATTATATAAACATATCATTTAGGATTTTTTTTTTTCTTTCTTATTTTTCAGTCCTTATATATTTTACTTCATTTTCTTGCTTTATTGTGCTGGCTAGTAGCTCCAGTACAGTGTTGAACAGAATTGGTGTTGGTGAACATTCCTTTCTCATACACGATCTCAGAGAGAAAGCTTTCAACATTTTCCCCTTAAGAATGTTGTTTTCTGTAGGTTTTTGTAAAGGTGCTTTATTAGCTTAAGGAATTTCCCTTTTATTCCTAGTTTGCTGAGAGTTTTTATCATGAATGTAGGTTGAGTTTTGTCAAACTTTTTTTCTGCGTTAATTGAGATAACCTTATGGTTGTTTTTGTTTTCTCTTATTTTTGTTAATGTGGTATATTATTATGATTGATTTTCAAATATTAAACCAATCTTACATTTCTGGAATGAACTCAGCTTCATCATGCGATCCAATCTCTTTATATATGCTGGGATTTTATTTACAATTTTTTTGCCTAGGACTTTTGCAGCTGTGACCATCAGTGAGATTTGATATATAGTTTTCTGTTCTTGAAAATTCTTTATGGTGTGAAGGTTATTCTAGACTCATACAATAGGTGGGCAGTGTTCTCTCTTTACCATTATCTGGAAGAGTCTGTGTAAGCCTGGTGTAATTACTTCCTTTAAGATTTTATATAATTTTCTAGTGAAGTATCTGGGCCTGGAGTTTTCTTTCAGGGAAGATTTTAATTAAATATTCAGTTTCTGTAGTATATATAAAGATCTGTTCAGCTATTCTATTTCTTCTCATATCTGTTTCTGTAAATTGTCATTTTCTAAGAGTTTTTCCATTTCATTTAAATTTTCTACTTTTTGACATGAAGTTGTTTATAAAATCCTCTTACTATCTTTGATGACAGTAGAATCTGTAGCATTGTTCACTTTTTTATGCTCAAAATTGTGTTTTCCCTTTCTTTTTGACAGTCATTTATCAATTACATTAGTCTTTAGCAAGAACCATCATTTGCCTTTGTTAATCTTCCCTGTTGCCTGTTTTCTTTTCCATTAATTACTACTCTTATTTTTATTACTTTCTTTCAGATTAAATTACTATTCTTATTCTAACTCTTTAAGATGGATAACTAGATCATTTATTTTCAATCTTTCTGTTTTCCTAACGTAAGCATTTAAAGCACTACAGTTTCCTAAATGCTTAGCTCCATGCCAAACATTTAGGCACTGGTACTCATTATCAATTCGCATTTAGTAAAAACTTTTTTCTAATTTCTATTTTTATTTCTTCCTTGCCAAGAAGTATATTGCTTAATTTCTAACAAATGGCCAACTTTTATAAATTTTTAAAAAGAAGGTTATTGAGTGTATTATTTTATATATATTCATTGATTAAATTTGTTGATGGTGTTCCAATCTTTTATACTCATACTGGTCTTTATTTTAGGTTCTTCTTGTATTAATTAAAGATGTGTGTTAAAACCTTCCACTGGGGTCATGTATTTGTCTGTTCTTTGTAGTTTGATCAGGTTTTGCTTTCTATATTCTGAAGTTATGTTATTTGGTTTGTACACGTTAAAATTGTTGTATTTTCCTGTTGAGTTGGATCATTAATCAATAGAAAGTGACCGATTTTAAAAATTGGCCTTAATGTCTTGTTTAACTAATGATATGGCTATACCATCTTCCTTTTGGTGCTTTCTTCATAATACAAGTTTTCTATCACTTTCTTTTAACCTGTTTATGTTTTAGATATCTCTCTTGTTTCTGAGAGTCACTGTCTTTTACTTGGAGCATGTAGTGCATGCAAATTTAATGTAGTTACTGATATACTTGAATTTAAATCTGTGGTTTTTATTGTGTCTTTTTTGCCCTTGCTCTGATTTTTGTGTTTTTTTCATTATTTTCTTTAATTTTCTTCTATTTTCCTCTATAGATAAGCACCCCTTTGCCATTTTGCTGTTGTTGTTATTACCCTAGAGTTTACAGCATGGCTTATTACCACAGTCTAATATTAATTGTTATTATTATCATCTTCCCAGTCAATTCAGTCAATTAATCTATGTTCCATGTCTCTTCTTGTTGACATCTTCTATCTTTTTGCTCTTTGTGATGCCTTCTAAGTACTTTCTTTGGACTATCTTGCACAACCTTATTTCCTCTGATATTTAAAATTCAGCTTAATCCATGCATGGGGGTCTTAACTTTAATCACTGTATTTCTTTTTAAAGTTCTCCTTGCTTTGTTTTCAAATCTTCTTGGTCATTTTCATCATCTCTTCCTTGACTATATTTTTAAGCCTCTGTTTTATGACTTTTAAATTATTAAACATTATTATTTAACATATTGTGTTTGCTTTCCGTATTTGAAGTCTTTTGTTTGGGATTTTGCTGTTACTTCTGCTGTCTCTTACTCATGATGCTGTGTGTCCTTTTATATTTTGCAGTTTTAATTATGAACTCATATTCCTTGGATTTGTGTGTGTGTGAGGCATACTCAGATATCTGAGCTGATAGTGCATTTCCTTAGAGAGGATTATTGCTTGAGTCACTTTGAGGTGACTCAACCTGGGATCTCTTTTTCTAATTAACTATTTTGCTGAGGCTTTTCAGAGTATACTGGTAGCATAAACTCAGATGATTAATCCTGGCACAAGCATTGTGACACACAAGAGAGTTCTTTGCATCCACATATATGGTGGATTTGTCCCTCCTTTCCTTTCTTCCTTTTTTTGTCTCTGTCTGTCTTTCTGTCTGTCTGTCTCTCTCAATTCATCCTTACCCTGAAAATGTAAGTTTTATGCAGTGTTCTTCGACTTGAATATTCCTTTGTGGAGGCCCTAGGCTTTATCTTCTGCCCTCCCTGCCCCCCGTGCAGGTAACAGATGCAGAAGTTCAAAATTTCAATATTTGGCAGAAATTATTAGAGAGAAATTGACTTTGGAGGTTGGTAATCTCCAGAATTCCTGCAATATATTTTACACTCTGATGTTTTCTTATTTTTATGTCAGCCTAATGGTGGCTTTCTCTTTTTTTTCAAGGTATTAAAAATTATTTAGCCATTATTTAACTTTTTTTAAAGGCAGGTTTGCTATTTTTTGAAAAGGAGCCATAATGTATATTTCTTTATAAATCCATGCATTTTCCATAGTTTTTATTATCTTCAAAATGCTACCTGATATAATTAGCTTTTTTCATATTTATGTCACTTTTGTGCAGTAACAAGAAAAATGAGGCTAGCTAACACTTACTGAATAATTACTATGTGCCAGATATTGTTTTTAAAGGGTTTACATTTATTAATTCATTGAATCCCCTCAGCATCTCTATAAAATAGAAAGTCATCATTCCCACTTTAGAGATGGGAAAATTAAAGCACAGAGAAGTAGAGTACATTGCTTAAGCTTACCTAATGGAAAAGAGACAGGTTCATTGCTACCTACCTGTGGATTGGCATCCAGGATCTGACACTTACTATGTCTCTGCTTTAAAAAGCAACAACAACAGCAATGAAAACAAAAACAGGGCACACAGGTTGGTATTTGTTTTTACTTGTTTGTTTCAGTTTTAATTTATTGATTTTATATTTTTATTTATTTGGATTATGTGATATACATCCATTATAAAAGTAATCAAACAGAAAGCTTCCCGTTATTCTCTGTAGCTTCCATCTTCCCTCTTTCTTTCCCTCTTACCCCATCATATTGAGCTATCATTCACAGTTTGGAGTATATCCTGCAGAGGTTTTCTCAGTATGTGTGTGTGTATATATATACATACTTACATATTTCTGAAACTTAGTTTTTCACTGTATCTAGCTTTGAGCCTCTGTGTTAAGGGCAAAGGTATTTGTGTGGGTGTTCTTTTCATATTCTCGTTGTTTTTTAAAGCTGTATTGTATTGCAGAGTATAAATCTATTTAGTTTTTCTTCTTTATTTAGTTAAGTTTAGATATTTATTTTATTTAGATATTATCTTATTGATGATACTGAAGATATTTTCTTTTTTAACTACTGCAAACCATACTGCATCACACATTCATGTACTATCCCTGTGTCCTTGTGCAAATATATTTGCAGGTTAAATTTCTTACCCTGGCATAACAGGGGCAATGGTGGCATCCATAACATTTTCTCAAATATTGTGAGGTTACCTATTTAAAAGTTCTACTACAAATTCTGCTATGGGAGAGAATAGTCAGGAATGGACCTACAAATATAGGTCCAAAAATAACATAGAAAGCAGTATGATAAAGGAGTGAGGGAAATATTGATTATTCAAATTCTTGATGTCAAGTCATTTGACTAGGGGAAGTCTTTTACAAGAAATACCAAATCTAAAAATCAACAGGGAAAAAAAATTGATGAATTTGGTCATGTAAAATACATAATTTTTATCTTTAAAAAATTATAAATAAGATTTTTTAAAAAGACAAGAAAGCAACAAACTGGGAAAATGTTTGCAACAAATATGACAAAGGACTGATTTCTTTAGTATCCGAAGAGATTTTATTTGAGGAAAACCTCGGGTGGGGGGGAAATAGACAAATTAGTAACTTCTTTCCTTTTTTTTTTTTTTTGAGTTTTTACAATGTGCTAGAAGCAGAGCTAACTTTTTTTTTTTTTGGAAACAAAACTTAAGATAAAAACTTAATATGTAAACTAAGCTAACCATCTTTCATGTGTTACCAGAGCTATTGTAAATGCAAGTACCTGTTTAATTCTAGCAAAACTCTGTGCTATAGGTATTATTATTATTCCCATTCTTTAGAGAAGAAATTATTGTTCAGATTGATTGAAACACTTTCCTCTAGTCACTCAACTTTTAGAGGTAGAGCTTGAACTCAAACCCATGTCAGTTTGCTTATAAAATCAATTTTCTTAAGCACTTCCCTAAATAGTTGCCTCTGGCAAGGAAATAAGCTGGATATCACTAAGAAATACATTAAAAATACCAACAGTCATATTAAAATGCATTCACCTTTGCTTATAATTTAAAGAAGTGAGGTATTAAATACACACACATGTGTACATAATATTGTATCTCTCCATAGGCAAAGATTTAAAATATTAACAACAATTTTTAACAAGAGGGTGAGGTATAACTGGATTGCTCTTATAGTTTTTAAATTTGTTATTGAAGTATAGTTAATTTACAATGTTGTGTATGTATGTGTGTGTGTGTGTGTATATATATATATATATATATATATATATATATATTCTTTTTCAGATTCTTTTCCATTATAGGTTATTCTAAGATACTGAGTATATTTCCCTGTGTTATAGAGTAGGTCCTTGTTGTTGACTTATTTTATATATAGTAGTGTGTATATGTTAACACCAAACTCCTAATTTCAGGCTTGATTTGCTCATATGTAAAAGGGGGATAATCCTTACTTGTGAGCATTATAATCTAAATATATTTAAAAAATCTTAGGACAGTGGCACATATTAAGTGCCCAATAACTGTTATAAACTGCTCTACCCAAATCCCCTAACACCCACCCCACCCAAAAAAAAGACAACAGAAATAAATCCTTCATCTCAGTGAAGATGAAGGCCTAGAAGAAGAAATGCCCCAGGCATTCATGAGCTCTCATCAGGGCACTGGATTTAGCGATCACTTTCTAGGATTGTGCAAGGATTTCCATAGTACATTCAGTTCTACATCCCATATTCTAGATGTCAAGTCAAAGCAGGCAATAGATAGAACAAAAGGAGCCAAGGGCCTTGTGAAAATAATGTACGGTAACATTCCCTACATTGCCTATGGGTTGGTGGTGTAATGGTTTATAGCCAGATGCTCCGCAGCCCATTTCAGGGCATTATTAACCTTCTGGAGTCAGTGAGTCTGGAAATTCTAAATATAAGTTATTAGCAAAATGCAAAAGCACTGTACTAATATCCTCCCTTTCCTCAATATTTACTGGCAACCATGTGTTAATTGAGAGAGAAATACTGACTTTGAAGTGACCTAACTCACCTTTCGTTTTGAAGCTCTTCATGCACAGAGCCACATAACAGTATTGCAGTGTTTAATCACTTTTGAGAGCCAAAGTCTTCTCCAGTACTGTCGGTTCCAGGAAGGCAAAGTCACCAAGATTCTGACAAGCCGAATGGCAGTTGGTCTTGTGACTTTCTCCTCAAGAATGTTTTTCTACTGCCCAATCAGTTTGGCAGACTTTTATCTCCAAGTTTTGAGAAGAAACATTTCCAGTAGACATTTTTCATGTGTATAAACTAAGAAGTAAACATGGCAAAATGAATCTACAGCTGTTCTTGAGCATCAGAGAAAATGACATGTATGTGGTTTGTCTACAGCACATTTAACTGGACGGTGCCATTCCTTTCCTTCCTGGCCTGTTTGATACTGGCAGTTGCCACCATCACTTTGTATTTCATTCCACTGCGGTACATCATTTTAATCTGGGGTAAGTTTGGCCCGGTCCTTTTGCTAGAAATCAATTCCAGGTAAGAACCAATTACTCATTTTTAAAGTGTGGCTATAAACTTTAAATGTGCTCTTGTTGGCAATTAAACATGAGATTAAGAAAAGTATTTGGGGAACAAAAACTTCCAGGACCTCCCTGAAAAGGCCAGTTACATGAACGATTAGCATAGATATTTATAGGCCTCTTGCATAATTGCAATCAAATAAAAATGTGATTGTGCATGCTGTTTCCCTTTGGGCTTTCAGAGTCATAAATACTCTTGAATAATATACTGCTGTGGCCCAGTAACTTTCAGGAAACACTGTTATTCAGAGTGAGCAAACACCTGCATCTTGCCCTTTATATTATGTAAAAGTAGATCTAGCCACTGCTAGCCTGCTCCTGACACTGTATCTCCCCTGGAAGGGAAAAAAAAAATAACCTAACCCAATACTTAAATCCAGAAGCAGTGAGGTGAAAGGGAGGGACCCCAGTGACTACCTAACCAGTGCCTGAAAGGAAAGAAAAAGCTATTATTTACCAGGGGAAATGGTGAGCCTGTATAAAGTTTAGCTGCTTTTAAAAAAAGTAGAAACAAAAACAGCAAACTGGAAATAAATTTCAGGACTTGATTTACTACTCAGGCTGGCAATTGGAAAAATTACAAGCAACTTTGTGAATATTTGTGTCTGTTGCTGGGTGGGCGCTGGTTTGATAATAAGGAGAGTGCATTGCAGTTAATTAATTGGAGAAGCAATCAACCCTTTTCTGGAAGAATCTATCAGTTCTGGTTTTCCACTGCTCAGCTCCTGTGACCACTGCTCAGTTCTTAACCATAGTTACTTCTAGGGATCTTCAGATGTTAAGAGACGTTCAGAGAAGTTCCAAATGTAGGTGACTGTGTTGAGATGCATTCATCTGTAAGCAAAAGCTGAAAGCCTGCAAATGCCAGGGGGAGGGGGAGCTATAATATTTCTAAAACCATTAAATGTAGACCATTTCCAAAGAGAACCCAGGCAGAATCCTGCTGATGAGGAAGGCCAAACCTAGGCATTCAGAAATGGGAAAAGTCATGGGAAAAATGGAATAACTCATAACATTTCAGAAATAGAATGATTTTGAGAGAGCATAATCCATTCATAGTCCATTCTCTATTTTATCCAGGAGGTGAAAATCCTATTACATAAAGTCTCTCTCCTTTGTAACAAGCCCTAGCAAAGGAAAAGATATTCTAACTCCCTCTTCAGGGGTCCATTTTAATACTTGATGACTCTTACTCTTGGAGAAAGTCGTCTCATATCCATGCTTAGTTTTTGTTTGTTTTTCTGTTGTGTTTTTCAGTTTCAGCACATTGGCCCATATTTGACCTTTAGGAAAGAGAGCATGGAGCTTTTCAGGGGGCCATTGATTAAGAAGGAATACATATTTTATAAAAACATTTCCCTGAATACTCATATACTGAATGTTATCTGTATAGATTGAATAATCTCATTCTTTCTCGTTTTTCGTTAAGTGTTAGTTTCTCAATCCATTAAAACACAGATCTTAAAACTGTTGTCTGACCCTAACAAGAACTTGATCCAAAATTACAACCATTTGGCCAGTATTTTGCTCTTTTTTAAGTTGGTGTGAGTTGACGGTCAGCTTGTTAAACACTGATGCAAAGGATTTCTTCATCCTTCTGGTATATACTTGATTTGCTTTTCTGCATCTCTCCCTCCAGAAAGAAGACCACACTATATTTCTTCCTTAGATTGTCAGTATTGGGATTCCAATCCTTCTTTCAATTTACACCATATCCCTTTGACTTCTTATCTTAGCCTCAAAGTTCTTGGCAGCTTTTCAACACCAACTTTTTGCATCTACTTAATGAGACATTGTTCTATTTATTGTTCAGCTTATGGATGAAATTATGAAACAGCATGGAGTTTAAGATGCTCTCCTGGATGAAAATAACCCTTTGATCTTTATGTTCTGTGTCTCATTCTTTAGGTTTATGTTCTAGACAGAGGTTTATAGTTTACTGATGAGCTTACCATAGAAAAGCCTTGACTTATCACATGATCTGTTGCCTCTTCTCATCATGTAAAACCTGCCATACCATCATGGAATATATTCTGTCATTCTGTTAGGACTTATTCTTTTCCAAGACAAGTTAGTTATTAGCTAGCACAGATCCAGGACTTTCCTTTGCACATCTCTTACATGATCGTATTCTTAGCAGAGAATTTATCATGTAGAAGAAGACAACTTTATATGTCTTAAATTTCTAGTTTTCCTTTTAACCTTATTAATCATCAAAAGGCTATTTCTTACTTACTCATTTTCACTGAGTCCTGAAGTAGTGGGTAAGATCCTTAAATTTTTGTGTGCAATGTTTTTTAACCTTTTGGAGCAAAATTTTTTAACTCTGTGTTCTGTATTTCCCTATTCTTTACATCCAAATAACATTTTTGTATAAGTATTTATTAAGTAGCACAATTATTTAACATAAGTCTATGAAAGCAACCTAATTTTATGATGGCTGTGGGGAATATTCCTTGACTCACCAACTTTATTGTAAGGTTTTAAATGGTGAGATACTTTCTTTTCTCTTTAACCGTATAATTCCTAGTGCAGCTACATATAGGTAGTAGATCTTTAGTGGGTACTTGACAAGTATTTTATGAGTATATGAGTCTGCAAGTTTAATACCTGTGATCTACATAGATTGGCGGTACGCGGGTCTCTGACTGTTGTGGCCTCTCCCATTGCAGAGCGCAGGCTCAGTGGCCATGGCTCACGGGCCCAGCCGCTCTGCGGCATGTGGGATCTTCCCGTACCGGGGCACGAACCCGCGTCCCCTGCATCGGCAGGCGGACTCTCAACCACTGCGCCACCAGGGAAGCCCAGATGGCATTTTTTGAGCTCACCATCTCTCTTATTTGGGAGTGTAATTATGAAAATTAAGTTAGAAGTGGTTTAAGAGAGATGTCTGGAATTTTCTCTAGAAAACTGTATCTACTGAATTTCAGTCATTTGTTTGTTATATGTGTTTCTAGAAGGCAAGGCACCTTTGAGGATTAGATCCCATGGAGGTTTTCTGTACCTTTTGAGAGGTTTCCCATATTCCTTCCATTCTGTACTTCATCATAGATGCTCTAATTATACTTTTTCAGTTCTGATCTTAGCCACTTCTGATTTTCCCAGGTAGCTTACAAACTGCCCAAGACAGATTTTGAGCTGCTTGAAAGAAACTGTGACTTATTTAACTTTGGACCTCCATTTGATAGTGCAATATATATCACATGGAAGACAATTAGTGTTTGATACAGGAGCAAGCAAGCACCCTCTGCCCCACCTCACCTACCCCCACCAGTATTTTGCAGTCAGGGCTACATGCCAGTCACTCATAAAATGTTCTAATTCGGTTTCAAGTGTCTATTCCCTAGTGACCATATGTGCAAAGCAGACATGCGATTTTTCCTCTCTCTCCAAGTGATTTATTTTTTTAACCAGAGGGCTCATTCCAATCCACTGATCTAGTCAATCTATCATCATTAAATGATAGTGTCTTTCCCAAATGTTAATCCCTTGGTATTTAAATCCCACTTTCTTTCTTTGGCTAAAAAAAAAAAAAAAAAAAAAAAAAAAAAAAACAGATAAAAATTCACAGCAGATATGCTCTATCTGTATTGTTTAGGTTAAAAAATCTAAAAGTACATCTAGCATGCTACTGGAGAAACCCTCAACTTCCACATTTGGTATGTAGTCACATACCTGCTGGTATAAAAACTCTTCCATCACCGCCTGCTTTGTTTTCTTGGCTATTGACATCTACAGTAATGATGGTAGCTCCCTTCATTGTGGTGGAATTTCAGATTATAGAATCCTCTTGCATTTGTTGTCCAATGTGATTCTCCCTTCAACCCAAGGAACTATATAATATAGGTCTTTATTATTCAAATTTTAATATAAGAAATCTAAGGCTCAGGGAGGTTAAGTAATTTGTCTGAAACTACAGCTAATAATACATGGTGAGGCCAGAACTGGAACCCAGCTATTCTTGTTCCCAAACCCTTGTTCCTTGCCCAGTTGCCCTTTAAAGATGACCATGGGCTCTATGATCCCCTCTTGACACTTGGTTTTACACGGTAGATAATATGGTGGAATTACTGACATTTGAGCCTGTGACATCTTAAAAAAACAAGGTGTGCTTTTGAAGCATGCAATCTGAGTTCGTTATAATTTTTCTTCTAACAAAGTTTTTCAAACATAGACTGTCGGAGTGCTTTGTGGACTTCTTCTGACCTTATTGGTGCATTTGAGCTACTGGGCAGGTTTATCATCTTCTCAGTGACTAAGAATGCAGTGTTTTGATCGTCTGTGATATTATCCCTGCCTGGCTATTCGTTGTAAAGACTCCAGATGCGCACACTATATATAATTAACAATAGAAGAGATATCTTTCCTCAATACGTCTTTGTCTCCCTTCATCATTTTGTCTTGTCTGTTTTCTTTTGCCAAAAAGCCCATGCTACAGTTAAATGTCTTTAGAATAACACAGTGGAGAGTAGAAACATGAAGCTGCCTGTGGAGGTCGAGGGAAGGAAGGCGTAGAGTGTCTTTGACTTGAGAAAAAGTGGGCTATTTGCAGGAAGTCTTCCCCAGCCCAGTCAACAAGCACCCTTGACTTAATGAACATGGCCAGCTCCCATTTGCCAAGTAGATGTGAACCGGACCCTCTCTAAAGAAACTACTAGGAGTTTGGCATTGCGTCAGGTGTAATGGCACGCCGAAAGTCCAGTTCTTAGATGAAGGCAAAATAATATTTAATGAAAGAAGAAAAACATCAAACCTCTTCTCTGTTGTGGACTATCGAACAGGTAGATGTTACCTTGCCTTCAGAGTAAGAGCCAGTCAGGGTACCACCAATGTGAACATTCATTCAGCATCACGGAGGTTGATAAGGACTTCAGATGTGGTCCTTGATAAACAAGCACTCTGTGGGCAAACTTCAGAAGGCCACCTTCTGCTTCTAAGACTCGGCACAAAGGGTTGACATTTAGTGAAAGGACCACGTTTATAAGCTCTGGCTACAGGCACACACACCTCCAAGAAGCTCCTAGGAGCAGAGTAGGAGACAAAAGCTGGTGGAGGGGCGCCTCCCTCTGAAGAGGGAACCATGGGCAGAGCTTGTCCTGGACGTGCCCATGTGCCCAAGGTACCACCACCAATGACAACTTAAATGTCACACCCCCTTCTAGTTACCATTGTCCTAAATCAGCACCGACTTCGTGGCCTAGCCAAACCCTCGCACCAGTGCCATGATCCATAAATTAAGCTAGCAACCACAGTAAGATAATTTTCCAATAATAACTTTTCACAGTTTCCTGCAGCATCAAAGTAAAATCAACATGTCAAGTTCTGTTCTGCAGTGAGAGAAGAGAAACCTGTGAAAATGTGTTGGACGAGGGGCGGGAGATAGATTTCTTGTGGGTTCTTTTTAACAACAAAAAAACAACTCCCACCCCCCACCTCCTGCTGCTAGGTTTGGTCCAGAGCTCCCAAGCAGAGACTTGTTTGGGCTAGTGAAGGCCTTTTCCCATCTGGGACATTCATTTTCCTAGCAGAGGAGGCTGTTAATCAGTGTCGTCCAAAAAACCAGTGAGCTCCACAGTTTTAGTGTGTGTTTCTGCCGCCCTGCTGATGGGATTGTAATGGGATTTTCACAGCTGAAGAAGGCAAAGCCCCTCTCCAATGATCTCCCTTTCCTTCCTCCAAGAAGAGACATTTGTGAATGATTCCACATGACAGCAACGTGTGCATGACTTGAGGTCCAGTAATTGTTTTCACACTAATTTTTACTTGTGATTGCTTCCCCTCTCCCAGTCAGGTGAGTTTTTAAAGATAGATAGATGGATAGAGAGACATCAACAGACAGAGATCTCCCAATATTTCTGTTTTTCAGGCATAAATAAATTTACTAAGAAGCTTCGAAATCCCTATGCCATCGACAATAATGAGCTACTAGACTTCCTCTCCAGAGTACCGTCTGATGTTCAAAAGGTATGTGATGAACACTGACCCCCAACAGGGGCCCCGACCCCGAAGTCTGGCCTGCCCCAGAGCCAGAGGAGCACAGGGTTGTGCTTGTGTGAGTCATTGAGATAACGAATCAGAAAATCCTTAAAGAGGCCTGCCTTGCAAGGAGGTGGCAAGAAAACCTTTGTCCAGAAGCATGAGATGATTGGGGAAAATTCTCCTGAAAAAGAGCTGCTTAAGAATGATCTGGAACTCACACTGTGAGGCTGTAGTGCAGTGAGGTTTGTCCCTTTTCTGATCATTTGCCTTCCCAAAGAGGATAAGATGGGCTCAGCGAGTAGGAGAGCGTGAGATCCAGAGCTGGGGGAGGCTTGCTTATTTTCCTCCTCTTCCTGATGGCAGGCATTCTACAGGAAGTAGGGGGCAAGAGGATTACTCTTTTGATTCTTCTTTGCCCCGATTATCTCCTAGGCCACCCTCCTATCCCTTTCCCTTTGAAGACTTAAAGATGCTGAGGGCAAAGCCCCCACTTACTCTAATACACATAGAGGCAGAGACAGCATGCAATAATTTGAGATCAGTCAGAAGTATTATTCACAGGTGATGGTCACTTAGTCCAGCAGTGTCCCTTTTCTTTGGATACACAGAGCTTAACCAAGGCAAGAAAACCGGAAAGTCCATAGAGCAGCCTCATTCAGGCCCCTGCAGATCAGGCTGCTATAAATCCAGAGGCTGGAGGGCAGGCAAAGACCTCTCCAATGGAGAAGAGAAATCATAGAATAGGTAGATGGGGAGACGGTGGCATGAAATGCCGTCATGACGACAATCTTTTATTGTCTGAGAGAATCCCAAATCAAGTATCAATTTCTAGGCCACTGTACCATAATTCATTTCCCAGCAGCTCCGGGTGGATTGCAGAGATGTAAGGCTGAAAGGCCCCAGAGAGTTTCTTTCCCCTTCATTCCAACTTCTAGAGATTAAAATAGACCTTGTGGTGCTTTTTCTTTTAACCTTCATTTAATGATATAATAATCTATTAAAATGCATTCTATAAATATGAATTTCCTTGTTAACATTGCATTGCATGATTGTAAAATAGTAACTTGGCTCCTGTTTGTTTGGCCTTGAAGATTGGCAGGCGTGTCATCCCATAGGGAATCTTCACAAGACACTATAAAGAAAGCATGCTTTTTTCACATATCTGCTTTCCACCAAGTGTAGCTCAGTTTATGTGATGGGGTAGGATGTCCTTGGGGAGTTTGGCACAAATACTCGAAATAGTGAGCACATGTGGTCTGTAATACAATACTTTAAATAAAACCATTCCACCATCAGCCTATCAAAGCCCACACACCAAAGCCATACGACTGCAACGTACCATCACTTGAGTCAGAATGTGAGTTTGTGCCTGCATCCTTGAAGAATGGAAATTCCCATCGAGCCCCCGCTAAGGATTATCTGTGCACAGTTTGGGCACCAGCCCTGAGCGAGCTCATCCAGTTGGAGTTAGCGTGAATACAGAGGGATACAACAAAAGAGCATTTGAGGAAGATGTACAGTAAGCTAGTAAGATCTCCATGTATCTCCAAGAGCACTTGCTAATAACACAGTAGACAGTTTGCCCCTGGGGACTCCCCACGTCCTCATATTTGTCACAGATGTTTTAGCCATTACATTGTCAATGAAATTCATTTATAAGAGAAATCTTTATTAGTCTGGGGCCAGCATTAATTTCAACATTTCTCCCCACTCTGGCAAAAGAAATGTATGTAATTGGCAGAGATTTTTTTTTCCCCAAGATTTTAGATATTTCTAAATGAATAATTCTTAGTAAGTTGCTGTATCATATACTAAGATAAACATTCCCAAGAGGCTGTTATTAAGCTCTTTTCTGGTTGAACACAGGCATACACAGAACTAAAACCATCTAGCAGTGCCGAGAGCAGGTAGAAACCCAGAAACCCATGCATCTCATTAGAAAAATCTGCTTTTAATATTTTGGTTTCAAGAAATGATGCATGACTCTTCAAATCCTTCCTGCAATTAATCCCTCCATGTTCCTGTGTTTAGAAAATGATTCATTACCTTTGAACCTTCCTTCCTTTGCCTTGGTGTGTCCTCGGGGAGCCATTAGCACACTGTGGTGAGCTAGGGTTACCTAACTGCCAGCGTCACGTCTGTCTGTTTTCACAGGTGCAGTATGCAGAGT
Source organism: Kogia breviceps (assembly GCF_026419965.1). Taxonomy (NCBI): domain Eukaryota; kingdom Metazoa; phylum Chordata; class Mammalia; order Artiodactyla; family Physeteridae; genus Kogia; species Kogia breviceps. The sequence goes on along the minus strand of NC_081312.1, from coordinate 118,481,397 downwards.
TGAAGCCCGGCAGCAGCCAGAGCCCCCTTCGGAAGAAGCGCAGCGCACTCTAGGACACACACCGACTTTGGATGCCAGCACCCGATTCCGTGTTGGGTTGACTAGACCAATATTCTCTCTCGTTCAGTGGTATCCGTGGTGTCAGTCTGAAATGCGTGCTGTGTGGAGCCCTGTCTGTATCCTCCCCCTTCTTCGTGGCACAGATGCACGCACATGTGTGTGCATCCGTGTGCAGGGGTGTCCCGGTTGCATCTTGAGTCAGCCCAGCCAAAGGGAACAACCCAGAGATGGTAAAAGACTTAACATCCCTTCTCAAGTAAGAGATAAAGCAAGGCTTCCATGGGTCTGAGCACCCTCCTTGAGAAAAGCCAGGAGGCCACTTGGATCCGAGCATGACTTTGAACTCATTTTCATACATCCGACAGATTCTCATTAAGATTCAGTTATTTTCACTGCCCACCCCTACACTCCTTTCAGATGATTGTTCATGAGTCGGTTGTTTTTCTCTGAGTTAACAAGTCCTTGATAGATAGTCCCCGTCCATCCAAATAATATATATTATAAATAGATTTTTAAAAAATAATTAGCCCAATTCTTTAGGGATCTTTCAGCTGTAATTACCAAAGACCTATATGTAAAATTTCAGTAAGCTGCTTGGTGCTGGATGCCAGCCTGCATCATGGTCTGTTGCTGGCAATGGATGCCCCAGGAAGGCCCCCAAGGGATCATTCACCCAAAACCTGAAGGTTTCATGAAAGTATGTGGTTGCCTCAAATAGCCATTTCTTCTGACTTGACTTTTTGCTTATCTCCCAAAGAAAATCTCAATATTAACAGCTTGAGAAAGAGGGGGAGGGGAATGAATAAATGAATTCGGAGAAGTGTTTTGAAAGATAAAGGCTGAGGAGCAGGGGACCAATGTATGTGGCTGCTTATCTGATTGTCATACTCCCTTCATTTGCCTGCGTTTTTAAGAAAGTAAAAATGCTGTAGCAATCCAAATGGATCTTTTGTTCCTGAGCAAAATAGGCTACACATAATAAAAATATATCTCAGAACCCCATTCCTAGAAAAGTACCACCCCAAAGTCTTTTTGAGTATATCAGTCTTCACCATTTCACCGTAACCCCCTCCAAGTAAAAATCCCAATTTTTATGCATATATAAAATGTATACAAATACCTTTCTGTTCAAATGATATTTAAGTTGTAAAGAATGTATTTTGTTGACACATACTTTGTATGTGCAGATTTATATATATATATATAATATATATATATGTATTGTAAAGAAAAGTTGAGGTAAAAAGATCTAATAGTGAGTTTTACTGTTTTTTTTTTCCTCTCTCTCTCCCTGGGTTGTAATTTAATAATCTTCAAACAAAATGTTTATGAAAAATGCCAAAGATTCTAAACCTTATCATCCTGTGTCTGTTTTTCTTCATATTCTATCTTCCTGAGTTGCTTTCTGGCTGAGCCAGATTTCTGCATGATTTGATTTACTTCAAGTTAATGAAGCTGGCTGAAAAAGAACCTTGCAGAAATTATAAAAGCTCCAGTAAATCTCTGAGTTGTACATACAATAGATACCCAAGAACCTCTTTTGTTAAACCAGTTAATCTTCTGTGTAAACAATGCCTCATTGTCTCACTCCCAACTACCATCTAGTTTATCATAGTCTGTCATTTTGTAACGACCTAAGTCAGACATTTTTAAACAGACACGTGAGATCTGATCAGTCATTTGAATGAACAATTTCAGCAGGAAAATAACCACTTATTTATTTAAAAGTGGAACCAATACTTTATTGTTGTTCTCTTGCAATAGAATTTCAAAATGAAATAGTTCACCTGAAAAGAATGCATCATTAGTTAGACTTATCTCTTCTGTAGTCCGACTGGAATTTTCAGCATTAAGTTTAGGACACAAACAGCAGCTGGGATGGAAGAGCAAGGACAGAGTCAACCTTTAATAAACTGTATGGAAAACAATTGTTAATTGATTAAGTAGGCATGGTATGTTAAAAATGAATGCTATCTGCAAGTGAAATGTTAAGATTCATACAAGTAGTCAAACTCGTATGAAAGATTCGGGGATGCTTTAGATAAAATTTATGGATTATGGTTTCACAGTGTGATAATTAAAGATAATTTAGTAGGAATGTTGAAGTCTGGCCAAGCTCTCCTGGTTCTCTTCTCAAACCTCACACACCCGTTTCTTGATGTCTTACAGTCGTCTCTTCCTCAGCAGTTCGGAAATTCAGCATTATCTTTCCCTCCATGTGTTCAGGACCCCTAACCCCACAGTCTCCTTCTAGCTTTGTTATTCCCCTCAGTGGCACAGGCATCTTACGGGCTGGAAGCCCCTTGGCATCCCTTTTTTAATTCCTCATGCTTTTATCACCATCTCCCAACCCATAAAATCTGGTAGATCAGTGTTGACACATTATCTTGTCCGTTTATGTTTTGTACATTTCCAATTGCGACCACCCAAGCCACCGCCCAAGCTGAGGCCTCTGTAACCTCTCACAAGTCAAGGTAATGGTGCCAATTACATTTTGCCAGGTCAGTATTCATTCAGATTATTCTTTTCCCTGTAAATACTTTCTCCCCAGTTTCTATCCAAATTAATGCTACCCTCCTTCAAAACTTTCAGAAGTCTCCTGCCCACATTGGCTTTCTTAGTTCCTTGGCTGGATTAGAGTCCACCTTTCTCTTTTGCACCCTGACATCTTAGATATCTTTCTGGCATCTGCTGTATTCTGCCATCACTCATAATTACCAGAGGCCTCGACTCTCACTTCCCTCCACTGGATAGCCCATCCTATCTGGCATCTAATAGTCACTCAGAAAATATATGATTAACTGACCAGTCACAGAGAACATTACTTTCTCTGCCCTTTCATGTGTGATTCTCAGAACAGAGGGCTGAGCTGGATAAATTAGTGTGGTCAATCCCAGGAAATAATTTCTTGCATTAAGTGCATACCTCATGTTATGTGATATTACTTATAAGCTCTGGCCATGTTGATTATAAACTGTTAAATTAAACAGTGTCATATTTGGAGAAGTCCTTACCTACATGTCAAAGGAAAATGTAATGTTTATTTGTAGGTGGTAAAACAATTTTTGATTCTTATTATTTATCACTGAACAAACATATATTGAATGTTGATGGTATACTTGAACAAAACAGAGAACATTCCCTTGGTAGAGCCAGACATTAAACAGATATTTTCAAGCAATGCCATGACATTCTCAGATTCAGCTTTTAAAGAGATCATCCTGACTGCAGTGGGTACACAAGCAATTACAAATGACCAGAGAAGAGCCAGCTGTAGAGCTCCTGATAAGTTGATGTTTGCCTGGACTTTCAAATAAGGGCACTGGAAAAAGAAACACATATAAGTGAAATCAGAGAATGGTTAAGAGATTAAAGTGAGCAGGACTTCACAGTTGCTTGACTATGGAGTGGGGGAGAGGGTAGATCAAGGATGGCACTCAGTCCTCTTGTCTCTGGGTCTAGAAAGATCATCTTGCCTTTTATCAACAGAGGATTGTAAGAGCAGCCAGGGGAAGAACTGCAGGAGCCCAATTTTAGATGGCGTTGAATTTGGGATGCTTGAGAAGCCTCCAAACGGGGATGTCTATGAGGTGATTGAAATGGAGCTAAAAGAAATACACTGTACTTGAGAGAGATACATTTAAGGGCCAACAGCCATAGAAGATGAATGAAGCTACCTGCTTTAAGAGATTGAACTCAACACTCAAAGTCATATATATATATATATATATATATATATATATATATATATATATATATATATATATAAAGATTAGTCAGCTAAGACTGTAAATAGAAATAGAATTAAATAGGAAAGCAGTAAGCATGTGCTGTCATAGAATTCAAGGATAGAGCATGTTTCCAGAAAGGTGTGGTCGGTAGTGCTAAATGCCACTGTGATCACATAGATTGAGAACAGAATGATGACCTTAATGACATGGCAGTTTGGGAGGACCTTGTCAACGAGTCATTTCAGGGGAGCGATAGGAGTAGAAAAGATTGGGGTTGAGATGTGAGTGGATGTCAGAACGTGGAGACTGAATGGAGGTAACTGCAAATTTCCACTGGAGGGAGACGGGGGAGAGAGGGAAGAGATTGGGAATGAAAGAAGGGCTACAGGATGATAGTAGTAAGAGAAAAAATTAGATGTGTCATGAACTCAGTGCATACCCATCAGCTACAAAAAATTCTTCATGAGATGGAGTTAACTATACTCATTATTTAAAATTATGTTCTGTCAAAACCTATCTCATTTATGTAGTCTTAATCTAACTTTTATGGCAACAGAATGGTTGAAAATCGAAATAGAATATTCTCTGAAAATATAATGAGTAGTCAATTGAAAATTGAATAAAAGTTGAAGGGTGACTTCTCAAGAATGGCTTAAAGCACATTACCTCTTTATATAGGTCTCTTTGTATAAAACCTGCCATTCTGTTCTGGCATTTTAATGTAATAATTTACACAGGAAAATGGATACTCAAGCACATCAGAACGGTTAACATTTTATAGCACTTATCAAATGCCAGGTACTTTCTAGGTGCTTTAGATGTAATAATACATTTAATAATTTTTTGAAAAGCAACTATGATATTCCCTCTAAATACTTATTTAAAAAAAAAAAAAAAAACGATCTTATACAAACTCTCCTAGAAAACAGCAAAAAAGATTACACTCTTCTACACATTTTATGAGGCCAGGATAATCTTCATCCCAAAACCCAACAAGATGATACAAGAATGGAAAATTACTTACCAAAATCCCTTATGAATATAAATGTAAAATTATGAAAGATATATAAGCCTCTACACTGAAGAAACTTAATGAAAGGAAGAAGATATACAAATGATGGGGTTCATGGATTCGAAGTTCAATATATTAAGATGTCAATAGATTGAATGTAAACCTAGTAAAAATTAGAGGGGTTTTTTTTGCAGAAATTAATCAGCTGACTCTAAAATGTATATGGAAATACAAGAGTTCAAGAATAGTCAAAGCAATCTTACAGGTAGTAACTCTAGCAGATGTCCAGTATTACAAAGCTATTGTAACTAAGACAATGTGGTATTGGCACAAGCATGGACAAATATATCAAAGAAGTAGAAAAGACCAGAAGCAGACCCACACATATTTGGTAACCTGTGACCTAATTTATGTCAAAGGTAACATATTTGCTATGCGTAGGGAAAAGACCTTTTTGGAAAACGATGCTGGTTTATTTTAGTATCCATGTGGATAAAATGAATCTTGACCTCTTCCATATATAATTTACAAGAATCAATTCCATATGAGTTTACAGGTCCAAAAGTGGATGGCAAAATAAAGTTTTCAGAAAAAGACATAGGAAAATATTTTCACATCTATGTGATAAGCAAAAGGTTTCTTAAACTGGAGACAAGATGCTAATCATAAAGGGAAAATATTGTTAAGTTGTTGATCATTACAATTAATCTTTTCCTAAAAAAATATGGCTGAGTGTAAAGATAACCCACAAAGTGGGAGAAGATATGCAATCTCTATATGTAAACTGACAAAGGATTCTTATCCGGAATATGTAAAGAATTTCTACAATGAAAAGGCCGATAACCCAGTAGAAAAATGGGCAAAAACTTGAACAGGCACTGTACAAATGAGCCTATCCAAATGGACAGCAAATATATAAAAAGGTGCTTAACATCATTAGTCATCAGGCAAATGGAAACTGAAATCACAAAATGATACAATTGCACAAAGCCAGAATAACTAAAGTAGGAAAGTCAATTATTAAGCATTATCAAGAATATGGGAAAAAAATTCTCATACTTGCTGGTGGGTGGGAACATGAATTGGTACAACCACTTTGGAAAACTGGTTGGCAGTATCTATTAAAGCTGGCTATATGAATACCCTATGACCCTTTCTCCAGGTTTACTCTTAGGTTTATAACCAATAGATATGTGCATGTCAATAAAAGGCATGCCCGAGAATATTTGTAGTGGCGCTACTTGTATAATTCCAAACTGGAAACAGTATATATAGAGAGATAGATACCCATCAATCGCTGGGTTGATCAGTAAATTGTGACTCTACAATGGAATACATAGAGAAATGAAATGAAAAACTGTTACAGGCAACAACATGGACAAATTTCACAATGTTGAGCAAAAGGAACAAGACAGATGCACGGATAAATGCAATGTATGATTTCATTTATGTCAAGTTCAAAAATAGGGAGAATACAGTCTATGGTGTTAGAAGTCAGGAGGCTGTGGGGATAGTGACTAAAAGAATCTATGAGTTGGCTCCTGGGATGATGGTAATGGTCAGTTGTTTTGGTTTGGACTCTACTTACGTGAACTTGTTCACTTTGTGAAATTCCCTGAACTTAAGACTAATGTAATTTCCTGCGTGTTTCCTAAAAAGAAAAGAAAAACAATGAAGCCTGACAATTTTATCCCTAATTTACAATGAAAGCAACCAAGACTAATCACTGTTAAGTATTTTAAACATGAAAAGAGAGAACCCATTCAAATAAACCTTTAAAATTGTGTAAGAGTTGGCAGTCACTTTAAACGATAAACCCAAAGAAGGCAGTTCTTACATAATCGTATTGCATTTGAGTATTCGATTTCATGTTAAATCAACCATCCGGTTTTTTTTAACCATCAGTTTTTAAAAATCTTTATTATCAGGAATACTAAAAATGACTTCTCACTGATTACATGATGAAGCATTAAAAAGTTGCTTTGCATGAACAAACTGACCCATAAAACCTCAGGATCCTAGGTGTTCCAGAAAATTTCAACTTCTTACAGTTTATACTTAGGTCCATTGAGCCTGGCATCCTAGGACAACATCTCTCACATGAGTTATTTTTTTTCCCTTTTCACATATGAAAGCTTGTAGAGCAAAAAGGTGATGGAATTTTTGTGGTTCCTGAGAAAGGCTATATGTCTTCTCTCCCATGGGAAGAAATAGAGATAGATGATGATAGATGATAGATACATAGGTAGATAGATAGATAGATAGATAGATAGATGATAGGTGATAGATGGATAGAGAGATGATAATGGATGATATAAATATAGATGATATAGATGAGCATGTATGTATATACATATATATGCATATATATATATTGCTGAAGTGAAAACTTTACCTTTTTAGGCTCAGTAGTTGGAGGCCTACAAATTAAACTCAACTAACAGATTAACGAGAGAAAGAACAGATTTTAACCATGTAAGGGAGTTCACAAAGAAATGTGACTCAAAGAGGGCGGTTGAATTTGGGACTTAAACACCATCTTAAGAGACAAAGGGAAGGAGGAGAAGGGCATGTAAAATGGGAAGACAAATGACTTGTTAGAGGGGAGAAGGGAGGAATAGCACATGGAAAAACAGATGACTTTTAGGAAAATTAAGATGGGCCCTTAGGAGAATAGACAGATGGGAGACAGGATAGTTTTGTGGCAATGTCTCTAGGTGTGGTGCCTTTTCATTGTCCCTGGTGGTAAGAGTCAACCTTCCTAGGTTGCTCTTTGGCAGGGGATTTAAAACAACTGAGTTCTTTTGGGAGGCTCTGCTTTCAGTCAGATAAAGGAGTTCAGAAAAAAAAAAAAAAAATCATCTGTTGATTCTCAAATGTTTTCAGCTCAGAATAATTTTTATGTCACAGTGGCATATTCTGTACTCCTTCAATATGTATATACATACACATGTATAGTCGTATGTTTTTGTGAAATTTCACATATCTCCAAAAATTGATCCAAAGACTCCAATTAAGAACCCAAGAACTGTGTTTTCAGGTAAAACATCAGAAGTTTGTCTCTTGCTGCATTTGAAACCTCAGGGTGCAGGGTGTGTTTTTCTAGGAGCCCAATGTCAGTAGCCTGCTCATTGCCAGAATCCGACTTATTTATTTCTGATCCAGCTTTTCTCTGGGAAATGTTTTATTAAGCTAGTCTTTATAGGCTGAAAAAATTTTAAATTTCAGTTGGCTTTCCATTCCCTTAATTCATTACAATAAAACATACAAGCTTCTACTCTCCATGTATTTTCATTATCAGATCAAAACAACTGGTTGGAAAAGTGAAAACACATGAAATCATTTGTTTAACTGCATAATAAATAGCTACCATAACTGATTCAGTATGCATCTACCCAATAAATGCTTGCTGTGAGTTTGTTTTTGTTTGGGCATTTTTATCCCCCAAAGGCCTGCACAACCCAGAGCAGTGGTCCAGCCAAGCAAAGTTAACAGGGACAAGTGGAACGTTCCTGGCACAGTGAAGGGAGACTGAAGATTGGTTTTATTTAGTCGAGGCATGAATCACCTGTATGTTACGTATACTCTGTGTTGGGCTGCACCCAGGCAGAAACTGGAGGTTGCTGGACACGAATCTGGCATAAGAAGTGGGAGACTTTGATTTGCATTTTTCTAATGATTAGTGATGTTGAACATCCTTTCATGTGTTTGTTGGCAATCTGTATATCTTCTTTGGAGAACTGTCTATTTAGGTCTTCTGCCCATTTTTGGATTGGGTTGTTTGTTTTTTTGATATTGAACTGTGTGAGCTACTTGTGTATTTTGGAGATTAATCCTTTGTCAGTTGCTTGGTTTGCAAATATTTTCTCCCATTCTGAGGGTTGTCTTTTCATCTTGTTTATGGTTTCCTTTGCTGTGTAAAAGCTTTTAAGTTTCATTAGGTCCCATTTGTTTATTTTTGTTTTTATTTCCATTTCTCTAGGAGGTGGGTCAAAAAGGATCTTGCTGTGATTTATGGCACAGAGTGTTCTGCCTATGTTTTCCTTTAAGAGTTTTATAGTGTCTGGCCTTACATTTAGGTCTTTAATCCATTTTGAGTTTATTTTTGTGTATGGTGTTAGGGAGTGTTCTATTTCATTCTTTTACATGTAGCTGTCCAGTTTTCCTAACACCACTTATTGAAGAGCTTGTCTTTTCTCCATTGCATATTCTTGCACTGGTCAGAATGGCCATCATCAAAAAATCCACAAACAATAAATGCTGGAGAGGGTGTGGAGAAAGGGAACCCTCTTGCACTGTTGGTGGGAATGTAAATTGATACAGACACTATGGAGAACAGTATGGAGGTTTCTTAAAAAACAAAAACTGGAACTACCATATGACCCAGCAATCCCACTACTGGGCATATACCCTGACAAAACGATAATTCAAAAAGAGACATGTACCACAATGTTCATTGCAGCACTATTTACAATAGCCAGGACATGGAAGCAACCGAAGTGTCCATCAACAGTTGAATGGATAAATAAGATGTGACACATATATACAATGAAATATTACTCAGACATAAAAAGCAACGAAATTGAGTTATTTGTAGCGAGGTGGATGGACCTGGAGTCTTTCATACAGAGTGAAGTAAGTCAGAAAGAGGAAAACAAATACCATATGCTAACACATATATATGGAATCTTAAAAAAATATATATGGTTCTGAAGAGCCAAGGGTCAAGACTGGAATAAAGATGCAGATGTAGAGAATGGACTTGAGGACATGGGGAGGGGGAAGGGTAAGCTGGGATGAAGTGAGAGAGTGGCATGGACATATACACACTACCAAATGTAAAATAGATAGCTAGTGGGAAGCAGCCGCATAGCACAGGGAGATCAGCTCGATGCTTTGTGACCACCTAGAGGAGTGGGATAGGGAAGGTGGGAGGGAGATGCAAGAGGGAGGGGATATGGGAATATATTTATACGTATAGCTTATTCACTTTGTTATACAGCAGAAACTAACACAACATTGTGAAGCAATTATACTCCAACAAAGATGTTAAAAAAAAAATTAAAAAAATAAAAGACTGATGTACTAAAATTGGAATGATACAGAGATTAGCACAGCCCCTGTGAAAGGATGGCATGCAAATTTGTGAAGCGTTCCATAGTTTTTAACAATAACATTTGTGAAATAACAAAAAAAAGTTAACTATGACTTCAACTTTTAAACAATAGTGAAATACTGCACAACAGAAATAGGCTTTCAAAGGAATTTTCAAAACAATGAAATATGTATTGAGTACCTACTACATGCATAGGAGGTATAATGACTGCATGTTTTCTTATATGTATTGCTATAATACCCAGGCATTAAAACCAGTGCCAGTATTTCAATTTAATTCTTCTTTTATAATATTTCAAAAATTCGGGCTTCCCTGGTGGCACAGTGGTTGAGAGTCTGCCTGCTGATGCAGGGGACACGGGTTCATTACCCTGTCTGGGAAAGCAGTTGGGCCCGTGAGCCATGGCCGCTGAGCCTGCACATCCGGAGCCTGTGCTCCGCAATGGGAGAGGCCACAACAGTGAGAGGCTCGCTTACCGCAAAAAAAAAAAAAAAAAAAAAAAATTCAACAAAATGCTTTCTTTTAATTTTTACCCTAGAAATATTTTCCTATTAATGTGCCTGGCAGCAATTGACCAGTCAGATAAAAACTCCTTTTGATGTAAGTTTTTAAGTTAGTAGTATATTTCCAAATTGGTAGAAATACTAATTAGGAAATACTCTGGTTTGAGAAATTGTGAAATTAATAAAAGTTTCTTGCTTCTGATTAAAAAAAAAGAAGAAGAAGAAGTGTGAAGCACCGCCTCTGACTTGGCGAAAGTGTCAGACATCAATGGCCAGAGACAGGTTCTCTGGTCATGCAGCCCCATAACCCTGACAGAGCTGAGCTTACTAGGGGAGGGACACAGGTACCTCTTGTCTCAAACTCTGAAACTTTTGCCCTTGACTATGTATACTGATGCCCTCAGGTGCAGCAACTTCTTCACCAGGGAATTTAGAAGTGCAAGTGCTACCTGGCTTAATGCTCTGAGTAGAAAAAAAGCCCCTATCATATAAAAATATTTCTTCTTTTTCATATTGTCTGTACTGTGTGTGTGTATATATATATATATATATATACTATATATATATATATATACTATATATATATACTATATATATTCCATTTTAAAATTACACGAAATGTTTGGGCTGAATATTCTTTTCTCTTCCAAAGCATTAATAAAGATGCTAAAACAGGTCAGCACATAACATTGATCCCTTCAGATCACTGACCAGACACTTCTTTTAAACTAGATCCAGGAGCATTTATCACTATTAAGGCCTTAAAAAGTAATTGGATTCAACTAATCAGTCTGTATTTTTTTTCCAGCAAATTAAACTGAAAATTGGAGCTTTGTGAAATACCACTGAATCTTCTATACTGATTTCAAATAGCAAACAGAACTTAGGACCTTTTCCAGATAACCACTCTCACTCAATATTCTCAAGTTTAAGCTTCATAATTTATAGTAGTATATTTGCTTTTAAAACTCTGGGCCGTTACAGTCATCGCAGTCGCTACTATTTATTGATGGTCATTTATATTCAAGGCACTTTGAAATCATAGTTTAGCCAATTACAAAGATGTTTTGCATAATTAGCAGGGTCTGTCTAGGCATAAGGTTTTGATCTGTGCTTCGGTTCTTGATGTTACATGAACAACTTTGAAAGAGTCATGGTTAGGAGGTTGCGGGGAGGTGAATACTCTAAGGTCTGAGCCATTTTAGAACTATTGGCTTTTGAATGATAAGGTCTCCTGATAGCTCTTTCCCATGTTTCTTATAAATGGTAACTTGGTCAAGCTGTCCATTCCTATCAAGTATTCATATTGACTGTTCCTGTGAAAGATTTCCAAATGAATAGTGTCTCATTCATTTAATAATTAATGCCCCCTTAGATTTCAGCCTAGATTTCGATTATTCATAGTCCTGTGGGAACATGAATGCAATGCACATGTGGTCCTAAAAGTTGCCATTATACACTAATATGTATTAAATAGATAACTAATAAGAACCTGCTGTATAAAAAAATAAAATAAAATTCAAAACCGGGGCTTCCCTGGTGGCGCAGTGGTTGAGAATCCACCTGCCGATGCAGGGGACATGGGTTCGTGCCCCGGTCCGGGAAGATCCCACATGTCGCGGAGCAGCTGGGCCCGTGAGCCATGGCCGCTGAGCCTGCGCGTCCGGAGCCTGCGCGTCCGGAGCCTGTGCTCTGCAATGGGAGAGGCCACAACAGTGAGAGGCCCGCGTACCAAAAAAAAAAAAAAAAAAAAATTCAAAACCAAAAAGTTTTAAACCTTATCGTATTGCACTTCTCTCCCAATGTCCTGATAAGCTATACAATTGTTACCTTATTTAATCTGTGTTTCACTCACTTTCTCTCTTTTACAGCTGTCAATTCTCTAACTCAAAGATGGCAAACATTTCACACGTCCTAAAACAGGCAATTTAAAAGGGGGGATTTAAAAACTCAGAGGGCTGGTTGAGCCCAGATTTGGACTATATCGAAATGAAAACCAGTTCCCTTCCTCCAACTGCCTTTCATTAACATTTGATTGTTGTTGGCTTGGGTGACCTCAATGACCTGGAGCTAGAAAGAGAGAGGTTCAAGTCCAAGACCGGATACTATGGTGGTAACTTACTGTATGTCTGGGCAACACATTAATCTTCCTGGAGCCTCAATTTCTTCATTTTTAGATTAGAAATAATAGAACCCAAATTAACGGATTTTGAATAAAGAATATAAATACTCAGCAGTGTCAGGCACACACTCTTTGCTTTTATTAAATTAAGATATATATGTGTGTGTGTGTGTGTACATATATATATATATATATGAAGAAAAGTGCATATATCAAGTGTGCAGTTTGATGAATCTTTACTAATTGAATAGCATTATGAAACCAGCACCCGGGTCAAGGAACTTGACATTACCAGCGCCCCAGAAGCCTCTCCTGTGCCTCTTTTCATTCTACCCCTCAAGGGTACATGTACGTTTTCTCAAACTTGGCACTATTGGTATTTGGAGCCGGATACTTCTTTGATGCAGAGCAATGACAGCGTAATGTTTAGCAGCATCCCTGGCTTCTGACAGTTAGATGCCTGTAGTACCTCCCAATCCTGCCAAAATGTGACAATCAAAGATGTCTCTAGATATTGTCAAATTTTGGGGTGTGGGTTGGGGGGAGGCAAAATGTCCCCTAAGTGAGAACCTCTGCTATATACTATTCTTTATACCACTAGGAACTAAGTCCTGAGGGGCACCTCCTGTGTGAGCTGTCACTTGTTCTCCTCTGTCTTCCCTCCTCTGTGGGGACTCATGCAGTTGAGAGAAACTTCTGAGTACCGACTACTACCAAGTATGTACACTGCCTAGGAGTTCTGAAATCCACATCCTCCTGGGACCTGGGGCCCCAAATGTCTTGCTTCTTTTGCCATTTCTCCCTAGCTTCTACCAATTTCTGCTAGTAGAAGTGTAAATTAGTTCATCCACTCTGGGAAACTGTTGGCAGTATTTATAGGGATTTATTAAGCTGTACATATGTGTACCCTATGACTACCCCAGTTTGAGTATTTACTTAATCATTTGCATCTGGCCTTTCCCAAAAAGAGATCTGAAGTCATTTGCAATAGACAACATTAACATATTAATTAACCTGTATATTTTAGTGGAGTATTATAGCTGAAAATAAGAAAAATTATTTCCTTGATTTGTACTACAAGAAAGCTGGGGAGTTCAAGATGAAGATTAATATTAGTATTAATTGTTTTGTAATAAACATTCTTGTTTATAATTTGAATCAGATACCAAATAAGTTCACATATTTCATTGTTAATATATCTCTGAAATCACTTTTAAGCTGGTATGTTTCCAGTCTGTATTTTTTGTCTCAATTTATTAGTTAAAGAAACTGATTTTTTGTCCTGTAAATCTTCTGATCATCTGAATTTAAATGATTGCATCCCCATGGTGTCATTTAATATGTTCTCTGTCCTCCTGTTCTCTGTAAATAGTAATTGGAAAGAGGTGTTCTCAGTTACAGTTTGTAGTATAAGGCCCTGACAATTAGCTTTTTGGATTGGAATGTAAGTGCCTGACATTAAAGGCATCCATTTCAAAGACATTCATTTTGAATGAACACATTGTCAACTAGCCATTATGTAAAGAGCCAGGCCACCCCCCACCCACCCACCCACCATGAAGTTCTCCTTCCAGAAAGTCCGGGCTGACCTAGATAACTGACCTTTTTGGTGACCCTGCTTTTCCTGTCTTCCACTTTAATTCCCACTCTTATGGTTTAAATTCACCAATAAATAGTGAACGCACAAAACCCTAGGCACCCCACACTTGACCCCAGTAGAGGCACCACTTCAAGGTCCATGCTCTCTTTCTCTCTCTCTCTTTCTCTCCCCCCATGACCTTGTATGGCCCCAGGCATGCTGTGTACCCTCCAGGACCTGTGAGTAATAAATACTGTTCATTTCAAAGTTCCCTGACAGTTGTTTCTGAGGTGTCTGCAGGCATCTTGCAATCAGAATAAGAATCACAAGGGCTGGTCCAGCCACTGCATTCAAAATGTCTATGGGGACTCACATGGGCCAAGTTGAATGCTCCCAGATATTCCTAGCTGATAGCATTACTATTGATAGGCTGAGACAGAAACAAAATAAGGTTTGATAATTTTTGATGCTATTTCATAGTGCTGCTATACTCTGCCATCAAGAGGCATATAATGATTGCAATGAATGAAGTCTAGAACCATTACTTCATTAGGACTGCAATATAGGAATATTTTACATTTTGTGTTTCTCCTTATTCATCAGCTTATACTTCAAAAGAAGGAAATTCAAGTTTTTTCCCTTTATTTGCCAGATTTTAAAATAAAGATTTATTCACATTATCCATTCACATCTAATGTTGATCAATTAGATTTTTTTTGTCTCTATGAACCAATGGATTTAAATGTTTTTAAATGTTTCAAATTATTGCCATTATTTTCCTTATAGACCAAGTGTCAATGAGCTCTCTTTAAGTTGGCTTCTGATTCCTTTTCACATGATCTTAGTAATTTTTGATAGTTTTCTTGGTATCTGATATGATGAGATGCATGAAACTCATTGTGCACCTACCTTACTGAGGACTTAGAATCAGCCATTTCTCCCAAGAGCACTGGGGCTTTTAGTGGGAAATGGTATTTCAAGACCACAGTCTGGGTGCCTTACCAGCATTCTCTAGAGAAAAAGAACCAATAGGATATGTGTGTGTGTGTGTGTGTGTGTGTGTGTGTGTGTGTGTGTGTGTAAAGATAACGAATTGGCCCACACAATTATGGAGGCTGGTAAGTCTCAAATCCTCAGGGTGAGCCAGCAAGCTGGTGACCTGGAGGACCAATAATGTAGTTCTAGTTCAGAGGCTGGCAGGCTTAAATCCCAGAAAGAATTATGTTTCAGTTCCAGTCTGAAGACAGGAAAAAAGCCCACGTCCCAGTTCAAAGGCACTGAAGTAGAAAATCCTTTCTTACTCAGGGAAGGAGAGCCTTTTTTTTTTTTTTTTTTTTTTCATTCAGGCCTTCAACAGATTAAATGAGGCCCACTCACATTAGGGAGAGCAATCTGCTTTACACAGTCTACTAGTTTAAAGGTTAATCTTATCCCCAAACATCCTCACAGAAACACCCAAAATAATGTTTGATCAAATATCTGGGTGCCCTGTGGCCCAGTCAGATGACATGTAAAATTAAGCATCACACTGGGTGCTAAAAGTGCTGAGTACAACTGAGTTTCTCATTGTTTCTAGCTCTTTTCAATACATGATAAATTCATGCTGATACTTCCAGCTACAGGGTTTTTACTTAAATTCTTTAATCTTACTTCTATGTCTTATTTCACGATATGGAAAATTCCAGTTTTCAATTAAACCTATTGTAAATTAGAATATTACAGAATTAAGCATGTTCTTTATCCCAGAACGCAGTCACAGCAGTCTCAGAATAACAATACCAGCACTACCACTAATAATATTATTACAGGTAATTATTTATTTATGTAGTTTTTTTGTAGTTCTTCAAATGATTGTCTTTAAGTCACAGAATAGTTCTTCTCTGGAATTATGCCACTGATTGCATACATATGTAAGTTAATTTGTTTTATTTTCTTTTAGGGATTGCTTTTTAAAATTTAATTTGGTTTTATAATTGGTAAAATAGTTACTCTCCTCCAAAGTCAAATCTATGAAGTATTATCACCTTTCCCCCAAAGTAACTTTCTTTCTCCTTCCATCACATTAGTTGTATTAAAATTTTTTTTAGCATAAGCACACACAGACACACATATGTTAGCATATGTGCTACTTAGAGAATTAGTATCCTACTAAAACACTTTTATCCAACTTACTTTTTACACTGAACAACATGTTCTGGAAAGCACTCCATTGCAGTATATAAATATGATCCTCATTCTTTTTTGCACCTGTGGATGTAGCCAGTAACACTTATTTAGTTTTTCCCATTTATTGCTTTTACCATTGACCTTGCAATGAATTATTTTGCACATCTTTCTTTATAATTTTACCAGTGTTTCCTCCTAGATGTTGAATTGGTCAAAAGGTAAATATATATGTAATTTTGCTAGCAACTGCTAAATCCTCTTCTCTAGAGCTTTTCAATTTTACATTCTCCCAAATAATATTTGAGAATTCTTGTTTCCCCCAGGCTCACCAGCCTAGTAGATTGACAAACTTTTGAATTTTTCCAATCTGATAAGTGAAAAATGATATTTTAATGTAGTTTTAATTTGCTTTTCTCTTATTGTGAGAAATGCTTTTCATATGTTGAATATCTATTTGTATTTCTTTTTCTGTGAATTTTCTGATCATTTCTCTAGCCCATTTTTATACAGAGATTTTGGTGTTTTTTATATTTTTAGAAATTAATTGTATAGGAATATTAACCCTTCATCTGTGATATAAGTTGCAAATATTTTTCCAAGTTTATCATTTTTTAAACTCTAATTATAGTGTCTTTCACCAAAAAAAAATTGTTTTAGTGTTTGTATTTTTTAAATAAAATCATTGTATCTATATTTTTCCATATTGTTCCCAGACTTTTAAGGAAGTGTTCCTCATTCACATGTCGTAGAAAAACTCACCCATGTTTTTTGTTATTTGCTTTTTGTCTTGTTTTTTAATACTTGATTGATTTTTACTATTATATTTAAATATCTGTTTTCTACTGGCCTGGTGACTGCTGTTAAAAGTCTGATCAGTCTGATTCTCTACTACTTGTAAAATACTTACTATTTTTCCTTGGAAGTCCAGTAGATTTACTGGAAAAATGTCTACATGTTGATTTTTCTAGTTCAGTTATCCCAAGTATATTTCAAATGTAATATCAAGTCAATGTATAGTTTCTGCTGGGGATATCCTAGTAAAATTGCTGAGTCATAGGGTATGCAAATCAAGCTCTAGAAGATACATCCAATTTCCCAAAGCGGTTGTACCTATTTGCATTTCAAACAGCACTGTAAGAGAGTTCTGGTGGCTCCATATTCTCTTCAACGCTTGATATCTCCACCCATTTCATTTTAAACATCAGACATGTATGCAGTTGTATCTCATTGCGGGTTTTAATCTGCATTTCTGTGATAGCTAAAGATGTTAGGCATATTTTCATATATTTCCTGATCATTTAGATATTCTTTTCTGTCAAGAGTCTATTCAACTCTTTTGCCATTTTTTTCAAAATGAATCATCCTGATTTTCTTTGATTGTTTTGTAGAATTTCCTTACACATAATCTGCATATGAATCATTTGTCAGAGATATGTATTGTGAGCATTTTTTCCCCCATTTTATGACTTGCCTTTTCAGTGTTTATGACTCGTCAATGGTATCTTTTAACAGAAAGAAGTTCTAAATTTTAATGCAGTATAATTTATTACTTTTTAAATTATCTGTGCTTTTAGTATCTTGCTTAAGAAATTCTTTTCTACTCCAAAGTCATGAAGATTTTCTCCTGTGTTTGTCTCTGAAAAGCTTTATTGAATTACCTTCACTCAATCCAGAATTGAGTTTGGTGTACTGTGTGAAATAAGGCTCGTCATGCTTATTTTTTTCTAAATTGATATGAATTGACATCTCATTATACATTTTTAATTAGAATTATTTTCCCTGAAGGTTTTCTGTGGGCATATGGGTCATGATAGCTTCACAGCTATTGTCCTTGCAAAGTGATTAAAAAAACATGGCTTTGTAATTTGAGTTCTTCCTCCTCTTCTCCTCTCAACAACTGGTATCTAAACCTTCTCTATCTTTTCCCCTATTGGTCCCTGTCCCACTCAATTTTGTTTTTTATTCATAGAAATTTCTGACTCACTAGCAGATTTTATTCTGGAAGGAGCTCTTCTATTGGTTTTGATATTGGAGAGTTCATAGTACCCAGACAACTCCACCACCCATAGAGCTTATCATGCACTCACATAAAAACTGGAGCATGCAAAAGTCCTTCCTAGTTTCAGCTACTGTTCTCACATTGCTTGCCCTATGTCTCAGTGTATTAATTGGAAATTTGGATGTTCTTTTGATGTCAGGTCCATCAGATACCCCATGCTTCCTCTGTTGATACCATGTAAGTTTTAAAACTATCAGTAGTTTGTCTTTACCCATTTACATTTTGGGGTTCATGAGGATGTCATGTAATCTAGTTTGGATGACTTATGTTTTATATGAGTTTTGGTTATCCTATTATAGTTTCTCTGTGTGTCTTTATGAAATGCTTTGAGAAGATTATTTATATCTATCTATAGATAAAAATAATATATAGAATCTTCCATACATATAGATACATGTACACATCTATCTCTCTCTCTATATATATATCTGCCTTCATCATATTCCCTGAATTTCTCTCAGTATAATTATAATTTTCATCTTACAGAGCAGGAACAAAGCAGTTAGAGAATCTTAGTCAAAGCCAGATAGTGATAATAAGTGGAACAGGACTTGAACCTACATCTATAAAGTCCAACAAGGTTAACACTGTTTTACTTCTACTATTCTATAGTCTATATTTCTTCTTCCCATTAAAAAATTTCCCCTCCTGGCATGTTTCATAATGTACATAATACCCTAATAGGCTTGTATATGTATATTATTTATAAATAAATGAAGCTACAATTATTGGAGGGCTGTTCAAAATACTTTACCCAGTTTTCACAGTTTTTAAAAAAATGTAAAGATCTACTAACTTAATCACTGTGTGTTAAATTATGTAAAAGCAGGAAATTTGAGTACTTGTTATAATGAAAGAAAATAAGAATCTTAGAAAACAAAGAATCATTTTCATCTGCTTTATAATAGCCTGTTGTTATAATATGAGGGAAGGCAATGAAAATATCCAAGAAATGATAAACAACAGCTTTCATATCATATATTCTGATGTTGTAGATATCTAAATCTCATATGTAACAGAAAATACACATTACTGAAGTTTCGTATCACATTTGCTGAATTAGAAAAACAACAATTTAGACAGATGAACATTTTGATGCAAATTGGCTAAACAGTACACACCAGACTATTTTTCTCCCTTCCTTTACCATTTGTTAAAAGTACAATAAAGTACAGTGAGAATGCCTGAAAGTATAAAGTCTCCTAGAATTTTTAAAAAATCAAAATCTGATTGATAAGCAGAAATATTCAGTGATGTTTAATTTTGATGCAGTGTCTCCTCTTTAGGTTAAAAACGATACGTTGTATTAAAGAGAGTCCTATTGTATTGATTTCTGTGGCTGCTATAACAAATAACCATAAATTTAGTGGCTTAAAGAAACACAAATTTATCTTGCAGTTCTGGAGGTCAGAAGTTTGAAATGATCCCACTTGGGTGAAAATCAAGAGGTCAACAGGGCTGCATTCCTTCGGGAGCCTCTAGGGGAGGATGGTTTCCTTGCCTTTTGCAGCTGCTGAAGGCCAATATACCTTGACTCCTGCCCCCCTTCCTCCATCTTTGAAGCCAGCAATGCTGGGCAGAGTTTTTCTCACTCTGTCATCTTTCTTGTTGTCTTTTCCAAGTCTTTTTTCTACTCTTAAGGACTCACTCTTGTGAATTTTTTGTCCCCAACTGGTTAATCCAGGATAATCTTCATATTTCAGTCCAGTTGATTAATGACCTAATGACATCTGCAATCTTAAATCCCTTTTGCCATGTAGCCTAACATATTTGCAGGTTCTGGAGATGAGGATGTGGACATCCATGGTGGGCCATTAATCTGTCTATCACATCCACTAAGGTTTTCTAATCTAAATTAACCAGTTTGGGTAGGAGTACATTTCTTTTTTTTTCTTAGAGATTTTGTTATCCATATTTATTTTCAAAGCAGATTTCCTATACTTGTATGGGTTATACTCATACATTTACACGTGCATGCACACATACACACGTAAGCACATTCCTAATTTATTCAGAGCATCACTGAGAAACAATAGTGGGTGAAAAAACACATCCTATTTATAATGAGACAACATCCTTAATAACGGCTCAAATGCAGCATGATCGATATAAGGAACATCAAACTACGAATCAGAAAATCCATGTTTTTAACCTGAATCTGCCCTTTAATAAACTTTAATGTAAAACATTATTATTAGTAGTAATTAAGCTGTATAGAGAGTCATGGGCATTTATTTAAATATCTCAAATGTATTCTCCATCATTAAAATTCCATTAAGGAACCTCAGGACCAACTAATGCTCAGCTCCAGAGGTAAAGGATGGAAGGAGGATAAACCTACCCTAAATTTAACAATTTAGTAGAAAAGAGATGCTTTTATATGGTAGGGCCTGAATAGGAGACTCAGCTGAG
The DNA here is from genome assembly GCF_026419965.1 of Kogia breviceps. Lineage (NCBI taxonomy): Eukaryota > Metazoa > Chordata > Mammalia > Artiodactyla > Physeteridae > Kogia > Kogia breviceps. The sequence goes on along the minus strand of NC_081312.1, from coordinate 118,460,637 downwards.
TAAGGGTCAAACTCAAAAACTCTAATTCTTGACGTCATCTCCAATGCTAATTGTTGAAATATTGAATGCAAAATTGCAATACATCCTAACTCAGTTTCTCCACTAAAGTAACAGGATGAAATATTTAAAAATAGAACATAAACACTGGCATAGGGCATAAAATGTTTGCATTGTTTTAAGATCTTGGCATGGGATTAGTCCATTTGGTTCTGTAACAATATACTGCCTCAATGTTCAATGAAAGTGAACACTGAAACTGATCATTAGATATAGTTTGGGTTATAGTTCCCCAATTCTCAGTTTCAATTATCCGTGTTATACTTGTCTCCTATCATTTCAGAAAATCACAAGTTGCAATTGTAATTACATAATTCTTTTGGAAGAAGCTGTCAAAAATAGAGGCTTAAAACTAAAATTTCCAGTCCTTTAAATTGATTGGTTTAGGGAATTTTTCTCTCTGGATTTGGGCCATGATTGGATTGAAGTAATTGATCATCTTATTAATAGTATATTTAAATTTTAACTGTAAAGTTGCATTCCTTCTAACTCACACTAGGAAATGATTATGTCAGAACTAGAGACTGAAGCCAGAAATTGTATATTAATAGAAATACCAATTAAGCTGTGAGTTGCAGAGGCAGATTTGAATCTTTGCTCCAACCTAAATACAGCAACAGCAACTCACAGAATTTCTTTTCTTTCTGAGTCTGTTTTCTATTAATATCAGTGAGCTGCAGAGAACTCAGTCTGCTGAAGAGATATTAGGCGTGCACACTTGGGAATACACATATGCTTTTCAGAAAATAGACATCAGGTCAGGCTAATGAGAAGCATTCACCTGAGGAATTCATCATGTTTTAATAGGTCTGTCACGTTGACATGAAGGACTTCGTGAGTCATCATTTGCCACAAAGGTGAGTCTCTGCAGTGGATGGCAGTTTTACATTTTAGGACTTGATGAATGGAAGTTCCACTGTTGGCATCTACCTTGCCACCTACAATCCTTTAGGATGTAAATTTAGCCTGGATTAGTTTTGTAGAGAATTTTTTTTAATGCTGGACCAAGAGAAAAGTTAACTTCCTAGCTGTGTAATCTCACTGTGCCTTGAATTTCTGATTTGTCAAGTGGGGATTTTTTGTGGATAAAAACTAGCAATTTCATGCAGATAAAGCGTGGGGGTGGGAGGTGGGGAGAGGGGGAGAGAGAGAGATGCCAGCTGTTTAAGCAATTTGGAAAAGTGCAAGGTATTTTTATCATTATTGGAAGCGATACTTTTTTTTTTGCTGATTTCGGATAATCTATGTTCAATATGTAGATTTCTACATTGTGAAGTAATTCCAGGTTATATATGAATTTTCATTTTTCTTTAATCCTTTTGACCACATGCCTGTATTTCGTGTCCTGTTAACTTCAGGCAGTGTTTCACCTCCTCTGTATTTGCGAATAGAACACCACCGTCCCACCCCCTGCAACGTGCCTCATCTCCCTTGCACCCATCACTCCATCATACCTGAGATATCCCTTCCTTACTCTCTTGGGTCATATCTACGGGTTCCTGGGCTACATGTCTTTCTCTTTCTTATGCTGCAGTACATCGAGAAATGCCTTTCTAAGAAAGAATATACAGTATTTGAGCCCTTTACTGTCGGAAAATGTATTCATTTAGCATTCACACTTGTCCAGAGTTCAAAGGTTATAGGTCAGTGCTGGTTTCACAATAATTCTCCCTTGGAATTCTGCAGGCATTGGGTCCGGTAGCTGATAAGAGGTTGGCTGCCAAGCTAACTCAAGCTTTGTTGGCAACCTTTTTCCCTTTCTCATTAGCTTTTATTTATTTTTTTTAAAGAATTTTTACTCTATCTCTGCTTAGAGATTTCACAGGGTTCACCTAGATCTGTGTCATTTTTCAATTCATTCCAGTTAGCACTCAATCTGAAGTGAACCCTTTCAAGCTAAAACTTATTATCCAGCTCGAACCTGGGCAATTGTTATCTATTACATATGCAATAGTTTCTGTTCTTCCATTTTCTCTTCTTCCTCACTGAGACCACTGTAGGCAGAAGTAAGATGTCTTTGAATTATCTTTTGTCTCTTTTTTCTTTTCTCTCATATTTTGCTTTTGCTCTACACTCTCGGAAACTTCTTCGCTTTTTTCTTACAATCTTTTGATTAACTGTTTAATTTGACCAATGATATTTTTAATTTCTAAGTTAATTTTTTCCCTAGCCATCTTTTTTTAATCATCTTGTCAAATCTGAAGATAATAGAATATTTTCTTCCTTTTTCTTTTTTATTAAGTTTAAGTTTTTGTCTGTCTTCCTGAATTATCTGTTTCTTCCATGTCAGTTTTTCTTTCCCATTGCTTGCTTTCCTCACAGGTCTGTGGATTCATTGTTAATTCTTCTTATTTTGGAATGAGGAATTGGATTGACTGTGCTAGGCAAGAGCTGTGGGTTTCCTCTGCTAATGTGTCAGTAGGTCTCTTTCCTGATTAGCCTGTTTTAGGAAATTGTTCAAGGTCACACAGCTTGTAAGAAACAGAGCTGAACTTTATATCTGGCCAGTCTGGTTCCAGAGTTACATATTCTACCTTAACTGTTACATATTCTACCTTAACTCTCTTCAGAAAGCTCATGTATTCACAAAAGAAGAGACTTCCAGTTTTATAAACTGAGCTCATGCTGGTGTGTGCCTCTGTATAAACTTCCTGTGAATCTCCTTCCCAGACCCTTTCCCATTTATGCACCTTTAAACACTGTCAACTCCAAGCTGAGCTACTTGAAGGCTGCCAAGGACAACGGAGCTCCCTTCCCCACTCCACAGGTGTGGATGACCCCACTGGTGTCATCTCCTGTTCAGCACTCCTCTCCCCCGTTGGTATTACTGTGTTCCATTCATCTAGGCACTTCTCCATAGCTCTTGTCTGAGATGACTCTTCCTCCACTCTCTTAACTCTTGTCGATTTATTCTCATTTGTACTATGTTCTCATTTTATTAGCCTCTCATAACACCAGATGAGCCATTCTATCATGTTCAGTTAACCAGATCTTTTTAAATTTAATCTTTATTTTATATTGGAGTATAGTTGATTTACAATGTTGTGTTAGTTTCACGTATACAGCAAAGTGAGTCAGTTATACATATACATATATCCATTCTTTTTCAGATTCTTTTCCCATATAGGTTATTACAAAATATTGAGTAGATTTCCCCATGCTATACAGCAGGGCCCTCCTGACAGAGAAAGACGAATATCATATGATATCACTTATATGTGGAATCTAAAAAAAATATTATACAAATGAACTTATTTACAAAACAGAAACAGACTCACAGACTTCAAAAACAAATCTGTGGTTACCAAAGGGGAAAGGTGGAGGGGGAAGGGATAAATCAGGAGTCTGGGATTAACACATACACAGTACTATACATAAAACAGTTAACCAGATTTTATGAAACCAGATTAAACACAAGTTTTGGCACTTAATTTCATACTTATCTACTCAAGTGTCTTAAAACAACCTATGTCAATTAACATTATGATATAATCTTTCTAAACTACTAATTAGCTTTGATTAATCCAACTTAGTATAGTGATAAAGAAGGGAATGTATTTTATTGTTTTCAATATGTCTAGACTTAAATTCGTGCTTTGACATACCTAAAAGCCTAGGTATGATAACACATCTGAAGACACTTGAAATTTTATTCTGAATGGGTACTTATTGTGAAAATGTATTCAATTTCCACTAGTTACTTCCTTAATTTTTGAATATTGACTAGGGACTTAAGCATTGAGTGAGTCTTGAGGATCTAAGACAGGAGAAGTTCTCTGCCTTTTAAAGCCTCATATTTTTGTGGAAAATTTTAATTCTATGTCTATTTCTCAGGTTTTAGAAACAGGTTTTACTAATATAATACAAATTAATATTTTAAAATTTAAACTTCCTTATTGTTACCTTAAAAAGAACCAGTGAAGTCGGTTCTCAGACATTTCAAATCACTGAATATCTTTCTTTCCTATGAGAGAAGCATCAGGGGAATTTTAGCCAGAAACTTCACTGAAAGTCAGTGCCACCTCTTTGCATTTATCACTGCCAGTTTTGCTCTGCATATCTTTTTTGGTATTCGCCATGCATTGTTAACGGTGATTGTCGTGTAATTAAATCACTGCTCATCACAGGAGCCTGTTTTTATGCTGAGTTAAGCATCAGAAGCCTGCTGCAGGACCCCCAGATCAATAAAGATGTTCCCAGTAGGATTACAAAGAGTCTGGGGTTGAGCAGGGCACCAGAATTAATTAAGAATGATTTCTCTTTTTATTCTGCTTTCAATATATTTGTAATTGTTTTTCCATTTTCAATGGGCTCTACCTGCCTCTTTTTAAAAAAAAATTCTTTGCTGATGCTCAGACACTTCTGTCCAGACAGCTGTAGAATCTGAGCTCTTAATCTCTTCCACTTTTTCAGTCATATCCCCAACCTGATTCTTAGTCTGGTCCTGGTGATCACAGGGTTTCATCATCTTTAAAGAAACTTTGGAACTAGAGGTGACCATCCAATTTCAGAAGGCTATCTGAACACTCCAACTCAAGCTTTGAACTGCAGGTCAATTTCTTGTTTTAGTTGGCATGAACTTGATAAAATGCAATATCCAGTTTTTAGAAGTATCAGTGTATTCTAAAATAAACAAATCCGAATCAAACGTGAATTTTTTTAAAAAAGAAAACTTATTTGTCTTCAGTCCACTATGTATGACATCCTCCTGGTGAATAATGTTTGAAGGAACTAGGAACCCAAGGGCTTGGTTTCTAAACCACAAATGTATTCTAAGTAAGTGGTGTGTCCCTGTGCAGCTGGGGATGCTGTAACAATAAGTTCCTTTATTCTTAACTTCAAGGATTATTAAAATTCCTGGCTTCAGAAATGGACACCAGAAATTAATGAGCCATTGGAAGTTGTGTTGGTGGGGAAAGGGAGGTAATGGTATTCAATGAGTAAAAGGTGATGGGAATATTTCCAAGAATTGAGAAACAGATTTTACATAAAAGGAGAAAAGAAGGAAATAATCAAATATTCCAAGACAACAAAGAGAAAGTGATCTATTTATGGTGACCCTAATGACCTCATGGTAAGATTCCCTTATCAAGTGCACGTGATGGTCACAGCTGGACCCTGACAGAGCAATAGAGTGATAGGATGAGGACTTTGATGCTTCTTGCATCCACTAGGTTTCAATAATTAAATCATGCATTCATTCTTTCCATCAACACACACTTAGGGTTTGATGGCATTTAAGAGGACTATCAGGGACTTTCCTCGTGGTCCAATGGTTAAGACTTCGCCTTCCAATGCAGGAGATGCGGGTTGGGGAGCTAAGATCCCACATGCCTTGCGGCCAAAAAGCCAAAACATAAAACAGAAGCAATATTGTAACAAATTCTGTAAAGACTTAAAAAAAGGGGGTGCTATCATATCCACTTTCCCACCTGAATTCCACCAAGAGATACATGCAGGAGTCAAACAGATGGAGATAAAAATAGATCCTTATTACTGCTGTTGAAGAATGAGGACAAGTGGACTTCCTAATACTGAACCCCAGAATTAAATAGACTTATCCAGCCAGACACAGAAAATGTTGGATACCAGAGGCCTCCTGAACACGGGCATAGCCTGCTCCTCTAAGACTCAGGGTGGAGAGGGAGCAGAGCAAAATGCCCATTCACTGTAGACAGGGAGATTCCAAAGAAAAAGAGAGGAAATGGGGCTTCCCTGGTGGCGCAGTGATTGAGAGCCCGCCTGTCAATGCAGGGGACACCGGTTCGTGCCCCGGTCCGGGAGGATCCCACATGCCGCAGAGCGGCTGGGCCCGTGAGCCACGGCCGCTGAGCCTGCGCGTCCGGAGCCTGTGCTCCGCAACGGGAGAGGCCGCAACAGTGAGAGGCCCGCGTACGGAAAAAAAAAAAAAAGAAAAAGAAAAAGAGAGGAAATGGGTCTGAGTGGGCTGGCCTACTTCCTGCTGCCTGGGGAGGGGGTGTTAATAGAGACACTGAGGAAGGTCAGAACTGGTGCTCTAAATCACTCTCCTCATGGCAGTCTCTTGAGTAGTGGCCCATGGCAAGGACCATGCCTATTAGGAGCAACTCTGTGGACTAGGAGAGACACATATTAGAGATGCCTGCCAGGCCGGAACTGGATATACTCCATGCTTTCAAGGAACTTACAGTCCAGTATGGGAAATAGAGGAATAAACAAGCAATAATAACACACATGACCAACTTTCTTTTCCAGTAATTGAAGCATGTTGGAGTAAATAGGAAGTAAGTGGCCCCAACCTAGCTTTCCAGTCCTACATAACAACAATCTCCCCGAAATATGGTTGATTCCACTCAAACTGCACTACCTTTTAAACCTGAATACATACATCTGCCTTGATCTGGAAGAACCTTTTCTCCTCTCTCTCTCCCAGGGGCAATAAGTCAGTTTTAGTGATTTTTCCCATATCACACTTCTTTAAGAAAAGTGTTTTGATCCCCACAACCATGCATAAGCTTTCTTGCTTTTAACCTCATACATCACTTTGTTCCTTCTTGACGGCAATTGTGTTCCTCCACGTTATATTGTAAGAATTCGTATGGTCGTCTCATCTCTTTTTGAATTGCGGTACACTCGTTTCTAAATGTCTCCTCGCAGCTAACCCAGAGGCTTTGCAGAGTCTGCTACGTGTCAGGTCTTGGAGCTAGGTGTTATGAAAACAAAAAGCAAGTACGATGTAGTTCTGCCTTTCCAATAGGAAAACTGAAAATAATATTCAGAACTTCATAGTACTTACCTGCAGCTGACATTTAGAAAATTTCTTTTAAGGGAATTATGACACCCTCCATGGAACTCCAGGTTCAGAGCAAACCAGTGGAGAGAAGGGCCCCTTTCCTTTTATGACTGAGCAGGCTCTTACCGGCTTCTCACCTCTCTTTCTGTGAGTTCAGATCTCCCCACATCCAGAGAAGGAGGTCTACAACCATACGGGTAGAGCAACTTTCTGAACCTGATAGAAGCCTCATCTCTTCAGGCAGAACTGCAGGTGCCATTTCCCATTTGAAGGTCTTTCAATTTAGAAAGTGGCAGATCTGTTGTCAAAGGGAATTCAGGTTTTCTGAAAAGTTCCAAGGGAATGTTGAATTTCATTATTTGCTCTCTGCAGGCTTCACATCGTCCCTTTGTAAGCTCAGTTTTCTCTGCGCTTCGTACTTTTCATAAAGTAAAACATTTTCACTTTGTAGTAGAGGCTCTGAGTGACCTTCGAGCTGCTGATTGCCTTTCTGGCTGAATTAAACCTCCAAGCTGTGTGGTGGGATTTCTAAAGGACACAGGCCTCAAACCTGCCAGCCCATCAATTGAGTGGAGCAAAAAAATAAGAGAGGGGCTTCTCACATGCTCAAAATGGTATTTGTCACTAATCTTCAGTACAGACCACATGGTTCACTATGAGAAACCTATTCATGCAGAGTGTGGATCCACTGTCTGTCTCCCCTCCCCATCTCAGACCTGTCCAATGCTTGCTTTTGTCCTGCAAGATGGAATTGCTTCTTGTCTTTCTGTAAGCAATTTATTTCTCTCCATGGACCGTGATATAATGTCTAAAGCAAGCCACTCCAGCCCAGAGGTCCCCGGTAGTGGTTTGGGAAGTGACCGTCAATGTAATGGGGTCTTGCTGGGAAAGAGGGTATATTCAACTCCATATCTGATGTTCTCCACATTCAATCAGTTTATTGGGTTTTGTTTGTCTGTTTATAATGATCTATAGTTTTTAAATTTTGAGGGATTGGAAAATACCCTCTCAAGTTCTTTCTGTTGTCTGTAGAATGTTACTCTCTATTCAGCATAGGTGAGTGAACGAACCAGGACCAGAGTGTTTCCTAGTTTCATATATAGGCATTCAAGAGAGCTGTTAGATTTTTTTCTCCACTTGCTAGGTTGGAAGGAGCTACCGACAGCAATCTTTTCTTCCAAGCGGACAACATCAGCCTACAGAATAAAATCCAATAGAGATGACAGCTGTGAAATGTGAGCTTTTGGATCCACCTGGGACTTAAGAAAGAATCATCCCCATATATCCCAGTGAACTGATCCTATAATTTCTCTTTTTTGCATAATTTACATTATGTTTGGATTCTGTCATTAGGATATGAATCTCGTCGAATGCACATGATAAGCAAAAAGTGCTTTCTTCTACTAATTTGCAGGCCTCAATTGCATATAAAATTGAACACTAATTTGAGTTTGCTGGATATTTCAGTTTTGTCTTTCAAATTGATTCCTTCATGATCTTTACCCATATTTGACAAATTTTTTTTTGCCATAACTTTTTATATATTTAGAGTATTAGTCCATTTTCTGTCAGATATGTAGCAATTTTATTCCCAAATTGTCATATGATTTTGACTTCAGTAGGTTTTCTTGGCAAACATTTTTCTATGTGTTCTGCTTTGGCATTATGCTTGGTTTGGGGGGTGGAGAGTCCTCCCTACTCCAAGATTATTTTTTAAATTCAGCATAAAAATAAAATTTAAATATCAGTAGCATTCTTCTATACTGAGAATAGCCATTCAGAAAAAGAAATAGAAAATAAGATACCTTTTAATATCAACACAAGCTACAAAGTGACTAGAGTTTAAACTAACAAAGAATGAATAAGCACTTATGGAGAAAATCCCGAAAGAAAAAGAGGACATAAAGAAAGGTTTGATTAAATGAAGAGATATACTATATTCTTTGATGGGACAACTTAATAATGAACTTATTAGTTAGTATTCATTGATATTAACAGTTGCAACTTTGGTTACAAAGTGGTATGTATTTTCTAAGGGACTTTTCATGTATTAACATTTAAACTACTCATTAACCTTATGTAGAACATTTGAGTGGGTGCTTGGTGGGGTTGGAGAGTATGAAGCCAGAAGAGAAGGATGGGAATGATGACTGAGAGGGAATAAAAAGACAAGAGAGCATGGTAGTGAGCCATGAACTGAGGGGTATTTTTGTATCATGTTTGTTCCTGAGGTCCAAAAGCAAAAAAGAAAAAAACAAAGTAAGATAAAGTAATAAAAATAACTATATTAAAAAAACTATATTATCTTCTAGTACTTCTAATGTTTATTTTTATTTGGTGCAAATTGTGAGAAAGGTCTCCATCTTCTTCAGTTCTCTCCTCCTTCCCCTAAAAATTTAGTCAATGGTCTACATTTATTTTTATCCCTTCTTTCCCACTATTTTAAAATACCAACTTTATTTCATAATATTTATGTTTCTGCTTTTTTGTTCTGTTCCAACAACCAGTCTGTCTTTTTTATACCAGTGAAAATCTTTAAATTATATCAGCTATATATAGGTCTTTTGACTTCACATTCTATCAATCACCAGTTCTCATTAACTCTACCTTCAAAATATTTATCAAATCCTTCCACTTTCTATTTCCAGTGCCCTCACCCTGGTTAATTACACTACCAATTTTCTCCTGGAGTACTGCATAGCCCACTATTTAATCTCCCTATGTCCATTCTTAGCCATTCCAAATCATTCTCCACACAATAGAAAAACAAAAAAGCAAACAACAGCAACAAAAACCTCCTTAAACCATTAACTACATTATGCACTTCCCTGCTCAGAACCCTTGAGGAGACTATCATAGCACTCAACATCTATTTCATTTTGCATGGTCTGCACGTGACCCCCACTTACTCCTCTCTCCACACCTACCCCATGTCTCTCTCTGGAGTTCCATTTTTTGGCCACATTGGACCCCTTTTGTTTCTTGACTGTGCCCAGATCTTTTCATTGCAGGACCTTCAGACCTGTTTTCTTTCTACTGGGAACTCTCTTGCCCTTCCTGTCCCTTGACCCAGGTTAAATGTCACTCTCATCATGAAGACTGATGCTTCAGGCTGCAGGGAGCTGCACAATAGGCCAGTGACACCATTTGTGTGCCAATCAAAGCGAGCAGTGTCCTCTGATTTGGAGAATACCTACAGCACCACCAGGCACTGCTTCTCTACACCTGCAGCTTTCTTTTAAAATATTTATTACAATTTGTAATTAGATATTTATTCGTGTCCTTATTTATTTTTTTAACCATCTCTTTCTCCCATTAGACTGTAGGCTCCTTGAAGTCAGGAACCATGTCCATTCTCTCCTTTTGTCTCCCAAAGAAAACACACACAGTAGGTCCTCAATTATTTACTTAATGAATGATTGACATTTGATTGGTCATGTCATCTCCTCTCACTCTTCATTTTAAAAAGTCCCAGGTTATCTACCCAGCTTAGTCTTCTACATAAATGTTTTTTGAAGATATTTTTTCATGCTCTGAGATATCCACTGGAATTTTATTACATTCATAAATTATTTGGGAATGATTTGTGATCTTTACAATATTAATCTCTCAATATGTGAACATGACATAATATTTTATAGTTGTATTCATATGATTTCCACACATTTCCTATAAGGATTATTCTCACTTTATTTTATATTTATGGTCCCAATTGGGTGCAATCTTTTTGGAGGGGAGTGATCTTTTTCTGTTCTTATTCTATTTCCATACTAGATATATTTCTTACACAGGAAATTACTGGTATTTTATGTATAGTTTTTCATCAACAAGTGTATTTAAATCAATTGTTTTAATGACTTCAGTAGATCTTACTGATTTTTTTACTTAGGCAATCAGATGATCTACAACTTTTTCATTATCGTTTTCATTATTAGAGCTATTATTCCATATTTGTATTTAATTTATCAGTTATTATTTACACAATAATTCTAAATAACAATAGTTAAATGGGGGTAGGTAACTTTGTCATGTTTCTAAACCCAAAGAGAATTTATTCGTTCACCATTAAGCCTGATGCAGTTACTAATCTGGCATAGATTTTTTTTCCATTAAAATTTTTTTTTATGAACACTCTTTGTATAAAAAAATAATGTTCAATTTGATCAAATGTGTTTGAATTCATAATTTGATGAATATTAAGAATATGATTTGGGGGCTTCCCTGGTGGCGCAGTGGTTGAGAGTCCGCCTGCCAATGCAGCGGACACGGGTTCGTGTCCCGGTCTGGGAAGAACCCACATGCCGCGGAGCGGCTGGGCCCGTGAGCCGTGGCCGCTGAGCCTGCGCGTCCGGAGCCTGTGCTCCGCAGCGGGAGAGGCCACAACAGTGAGAGGCCCACGTACCGCAAAAAAAAAAAAAAAAAAAAAAAAAAAAAAGAATATGATTTGGGAAACACAGCTGTGAAATTTCAGATTTGAGTCCACTCATGGGTAGTTTTTCCACCTTTGATGAGCTGTGGTCTTGTGGGCCGCATAAAACACCATTAAATATTGGCCTCTTTGGTTTTTCATGGTCTACAATGCCAAGTGTATTGAATGCTTTGACACGCACTGATCTTTTCATTTTAATTTTTCTCTGATTCTGCTATGATTTAGGAAGGGGCTATTCCTTAGATGATCATTTTACAAATAAAATGGTTGAAGGAAAAATAGTGAGATAAGTCCCACATAGAGAGATACCTGAGCTCATTATTATTAACTCTGAGATACAAATGTATCTTCCCATTTGCTTAGTCTTCTAAGCCATTACAAAATTAAATATGAATGTTTTGTTGAAAAGTGATTTTACTGTCTTTATGTTCCCCTTTGTTAATTTGCTCTCATGTGGGGCAAAAACTTATTCAGAAAATTATTTAGAGAGTTACAGCTCCTTGATCATTTTTGTTACAGGGAACTGAATCTCTTTTCTCCCTTATTTTGAAAAGAGTTTTCTCTGTGTGTGTGTGTGTGTGTGTGTGTGTGTGTGTGTACACATTTTGAAGAAAAAAATAAAACATAAGAGCCATCCTACAAGGCAGCAATAGTCCCTCATCCTTGGGTGCCTAAATTAAGTCACAAGAGATGTAGGTACCCAAGTCCTGCCATTATTTATAATTGTATGGACCCAACCCTCTCTCCTTCCCCTTCCCTGGGAAGCTGGCAATGTTCTCCTCCTCATCCCTGGGCATCTGTCATCCCAGCAGCCACCATAAAATCATTCCTCACTTTCACAAAACTGATTTCTGTTTATGGAGCAGCCGACAGGAGCATTCCAAAACCAGGCGCTCCCTAAGAGGTAAGCCTGCTTCTCTCTGCTGTCAGAAGCTTTTAGAAATAACACCCTCTTTATTGGAGTATGATTGCTTTACATTGTTGTGTTAGTTTCTGCTGTATAACAAAGTGAATCAGCTATACATATACATACGTCCCCATATCTCCTCCCTCTTGTGTCTCCCTCCCAGCCTCCCTATCCCACCCCTCTAGGTGGTCTCAAAGCACGGAGCTGATCTCCCTGTGCTATGTGGCTGCTTCCCACTAGCTATCTATTTTATATTTGGTAGTGTATATATGTCAATGCCACTCTTATCACTTCTTCCCAGTTTACCCTTCCCCCTCCCTGTGTCCTCAAGTCCATTCTCTACATCTGTGTCTTTACTCCTGTCCTGAGATAAAATTGACAACCAGTAAAATGTACATGTTTAAAATGTCCAATTTGGTAAGTTTGACATATTTATACTCCTGTGAAGTCATGATCATAATCAAGATAATGAACATAACCCTCAGCCCCAAAAGTTTCCTAATACCTCTTTACTCTTTCTTTATTCCTGTGCTTCCTTGTTCTCCTCTATACCATGAATTCTTTACCCCCAAGGAGTCTGTTTTCTTTCTTATAGACGACTTTGCATTTTAAAAATTTTTATGTGAATGGAATCATATACTATGTACTCTGTTTTGTCTTGTCTCTGTCACTTAGACTGATTATTTTGTAGTTCATCTATATTTTAATCAAGTTTATTCCTTCGTATTCCATGTATATGGATATAACACAGTGTGTTTATGGTGTTTATCCACTCACCTATTGATGACAGTTGGGTTGATCTCAGTTTTTGATTCTTACAAATAAAACTGCTATGAACATGTGTGTTTAAAAAAAAAGAAATAACACTCTCTTCAGAGGAAGTCAAAATAGCAACAGGAAAATAAGTAAAACCTATTATAAAACAGTTGTCCAAAACTTGGCCACGGTGCGAGGTAGCGATCGATATGCTGTGAAGGTTAGATCTATTTTCACACTGTGTTCTATTTCACACTTTAATGGTGTTTTAATGTGTCTGTCACTGAGCCCCTTCATGGGATGCAGGTAGAGCCTTTACAAAGGAGAAGGAACCCGGCTTTTCAAGTTTCACTGTAACATCTTATTTACCAGCTGTGATCTGACACTTTCTTTTCCCTTCCAGAGTGACAGCAGGTCTGGTTCTTCCTCTCAACCCCTCTGGCTCTCCTCTTCCACTCTCTTTCATATTCCTAATTTTGCAGGAGGCAGCGTTGGGCCCCTCTGAGTGACTGCGTGATATCTCCCTGCAAAGGTCTCCGGGGTAGATACCTGCATCAAAGAGGAAAATGAGTAAGATGTGTCTGACCGTTCCATCCTGTATCCTCAGTTGGCATCCTTCATTTTGCAGATGACTCCTGCTGTTTCTGGTCCATCTCACTGTCTTCCATCTTTTGTCAGGGCTATTTTGCTGAATCTCTCTCCACACTGCAGGTCACTGAGCATGTCTGAGTCAGGGGTCGTGCTCCTGCTTCCCCACCCTTAGGAGAGGAAATCCTGATGATTTATTTATTTTTACCCGCAAAGAGATTTTTACTTTTACACCTTTAAGCTACATAGTAATATAGCAATTGGATTAGTTTCCCAAGGCTGCCATAATAAAGTACTACAAGCCTGGTGGCCTAACACAACAGAATGTATTCCCTCATAGATCTGGAGGTCAGAAGTCTAAAGTCTAGGGTTGGCAGGGCCATGCTCTCTCTGAAGGCTCTAGAGGAGAACGTGTTCCCTGCCTTTCACTTAACTTCTGGTGTGGCCAGAAATCCTTGGTTTTCCTTGACTTATAGACACCTCACTCCAATCTCTGCCTTTGGCATCCCATAATGTTCTGCCAAAGCATCTCTTGCTCTGTCTTTCCTCTTCTTTTGAAGACACCAGTCATATTGTACTAAGGGCCCACCCTACTCCACTATGACCTCATCTCAACTAATTGCATCTGTAATGGCCCTATTTCCAAACCCTAGTCACATTCTGAGGTTCTGGGAAGGAGGTGAATTTGGGGAACACTATTTATGATGGTTAATTTTGTGTGTCAACTTGATTGAGCCATAGTGTCCACCTATGTGGTCAAATATTATTCTGGATGTTTCTGTAAGAGTGTTTTGGGATGAGATTAACATTTTCCTCAGTGAACTTTGAGTGAAGCAAACTGCCATCCACTATAGAGATGGGCCTTGTCCAATCAGTTGACGGTCCCAATAGAACAAAAGACTGACCCTCCCCCCAAGCAATAAGGAATTCTGCCAGCTGACTGCCTTCAGACTTAAACTGTAGCACTGCCTCTTCCTGAGTCTCCAGTCTGCCAGATCTGCATATTTTGGACTTGATAAACGTCATGCCTTCAGAATTGCATGAGACAAATCCTTAAATCAATCTCCCCTCCCGTGCCCTTCACCACACACACACACAGAGACATGCACACACTGCTCTGTTTCTCTTGAGAACCTTGACTTAAATACTATCTAACCCAGTAGAGCTATGTAGATGAAATATATAGAAGGTGTTCCCTGGAAGAACACATGTGATTTATTTATGCTCAATAATAAGGAGACAGCATCTAGGCACTCAGATTTCTGTAGATTAGAGTAATGGAGTCAGCATGACATCTTCTTGCTTGTCATGAATTCTGAATGGCTGGGGTTTCAGTGGAATTCAAATTATTGGTAGGGGTATGAGGGTGAGGCAGGTAGCAGGACTAGATATAGCTAATAGCAGAGATTCTCAACATATGGTTTTGGAATCTTTGAGGATCTCTGATACCCTCCTTTCAGAGGACCTACAAAATCAAAATTATTGTCATAATGATACTAAGATTTTTTTTGCCTAATTCACTGTGTTGACATTTATACTGATGGAACAAAAGTGATGATGGATGAAACTAATGACCCTTACAGTGAATCAATGCAATGCCATCAAACTCTGTTTCTTTACCACCTTGCAATTTCAGGGAAATAAAAGCCAGTTTCACTTAAGAATGTCATTGAGAGAGATAGCTTAAAGTTGGTGGAGGAGTAAGACATGAAGATCACCTTCCTCCCCACAGATACATCAAAAATACATCTACATGTGGAACAACTCCTACAGAACACCAACTGAACGCTGGAAGAAGACCTCAGACTTCCCAAAAAGCAAGAAACTCCCCCACGTACCTGGGTAGGGCAGAAGAAAAAAGAAAAAACAGAGACAAAAGAATAGGGATGGGACCTGCATCTCTGGGCCAGATTTGTGAAGAAGGAAAAGTTTCCACACACTAGGAAGCCCCTTCGCTGGTGGAAACGGTGCGGGGGGTGGGTTGTGGGGGGGAAGCCTCGGAGCCATGGAGGAGAGTGCCACAACAGGGGTGCAGAGAGCAAAGCAGAGAGATTCCCGCACAGAGGATCACTGGCGACCAGGACTCACCAGCCTGAGAGACTTGTCTGCTCACCTGCAGGGGC
This sequence comes from Kogia breviceps, assembly GCF_026419965.1. NCBI lineage: Eukaryota > Metazoa > Chordata > Mammalia > Artiodactyla > Physeteridae > Kogia > Kogia breviceps. The sequence continues at coordinate 118,445,005 of NC_081312.1, read as the reverse complement.
GGGTGGGGGCTGGGAGCTGAGGCTCGGGTGTCGGAGGTTAGATCCCAGGGAGAAGACTGGGGTTGGCTGGGTGAACACAGCCTGAAGGGGGCTAATGTGCCACAGCTAGGCAGGCGGAGTCCGGGAAAAAGTCTGGAACTGCCTAAGAGGCAAGAGACCATTGTTTCGGGGTGTGCGAGGAGAGGCGATTCAGAGCACTGTCTAAACAAGCTTCAGAGATGGGCGTGAGCCGCGGCTATCAGTGCGGACACCAGAGATGGGCATGAAACGTAAGGCTGCTGCTGCTGCCACCAAGAAACCTGTGTGCAAGCACAGGTCACTACCCACACCTCCCCTCCTGGGAGCCTGTGTAGCCCGCCACAGTCAGGGTCCCATGATCCAAGGACAACTTCTCCGAGAGAATACACATAGTGCCTCAAGCTGTTACAATGCTATGCCTGTCTCTGATGCTGCAGGCTTGCCCCACATTCTGTACTCCTCCCTCCCCCTGGCCTGAATGAGCTAGAGCCCCCGAATCAGCTGCTACTTTAACCCCATCCTGTCTGGGCAAAGAACAGACGCCCTCAGGTGACCTACATGCAGAGGTGGGACTAAACCCGAAGCTGAACCCCAGGAGCTGTGCGAACATAGAAGAGAAAGGGAAATCTCTCCCAGCAGCCTAAGGGGCAGTTGATAAAATCTCCACAATCAATTTGATGTACGCTGCATCTGTGGAATACCTGAATAGACACGAATCAAAACAAAATTGAGGCAGGGGACTTTGGGAGCAACTGTAGACTTGGGCTGTATGGTTGACAGGGTCTTGGTTCTCCGGCTTGGTGTCAGGCCTGAGCATCTGAGGTGGGAGAGCCACGTTCAGGACATTTGTCCACCAGAGACCTCCCGGCCCCATGTAATATCAAATGGTGAAATCTCTCCTAGAGAACTCCATCTAAACGCGAACACCCAGCTCCACTCAATGACCAGCAAGCTACAGTGCTGGACTCCCTATACCAAACAACTAGCAAGACAGGAACACACCCCCAGCCAGTAGCAGAGAGGCTGCCTAAAATCATAATAAGTTCACAGACACCCCAAAACACACCACCGGACTCTGTCCTGCCCACCAGAAAGACAAGATCCAGTCTCATCCACCAGAACACATGCACCAGTCCCCTCCACCAGGAAGCCTACACAACCCAGTAAACCAAACTTAGCCTCTGGGGGCAGACACCAAAAACAACGGGAACTATGAACCTGCAGCCTGTGAAAAGGAGACCCCAAACACAGTAAATTAAGCAAAATGAGAAGACAGAGAAATACACAGCAGATGAAGGAGCAAGGTAAAAACCCACCAGACCAAACAAATGAAGAGGAAATAGGCAGTCTACCTGGAAAAGAATTCAAAGTAATGATAGTAAAGATGATCCAAAATCTCGGAAACAGAATGGAGAAGATACAAGCAAGGTTCAACAAGGACCTAGAAGAACTAAACAGCAAACAAACAATGATGAACAACATAATAATTGAAATTAAAAATTATCTACAAGGAATCAATAGCAGAATAACTGAGGCAGAAGAACTAATAAGTGACCTGGAAGTTAAAATAGTGGAAATAACTACCACAGAGCAGAATAAAGAAAAAAGAATGAAAAGAATTTAGGACAGTCTCAGAGACTTTTGGGCACACATTAAAAACACCAACATTCAAATTATAGGGGTCCCAGAAGAAGAAGAGAAAAAAGAGGGACTGAGAAAATATTTGAAGAGATTATAGTTGAAAACTTCCCTAACATGGGAAAGGAAATAGTCAATGAAGTCCAGGAAGCACAGAGAGTCCCATACAGGGTAAATCCAAGGAGAAACATGCCAAGACACATATTACTCAAACTAGCAAAAGTTAAATACAAAGAAAATATATTAAAAGCAGCAAGGGAAAAACAACAAATAACATACAAGGAAATACCCATAAGGTTAACAGCTGATTTTTCAGCAGAAACTCTTCTAGCCAGAAGGGAGTGACAGGACATATTTAAAGTGATGAAGTAGAAAAACCTACAACCAAGATTACTCTACCCAGCAATGATCTCATTCAGATGTGATGGAGAAATTTTAAAAGTTACAGACAAGCAAAAGCTGAGAGAGTTCAGCACCACGAAACCAGCTTTAAAACAAATGCTAAAGGAACTTCTCTAGGCAGGAAACACAAGAGAAGGAAAAGACCTACAAGAACAAACCCAAAACAATGAAGAAAATGGGAATAGGAACATACATATCGATAATTACCTTATATGTAAATGGATTAAATGCTCCCACCAAAAGACACAGACTGGCTGAATGGATACAAAAACAAGACCCACATATATGCTGTCTACAAAAGACACATTTCAGACGTAAGGACACATACAGACTGAAAGTGAGGGGTGTAAGAAGATATTCCATGCAAATGGAAATCAAAAGAAAGCTGGAGTAACAATTCTCATATCAGACAAAATAGACTTTAAAGATTATTACGAGACACTAGATAATGATCAAGGGATCAATCAAAGAAGAAGATATAACAATTGTAAATATTTATGCATCCAACATAGGAGCACGTCAATACATAAGGCTAAAGCTAACAGCCATAAAAGGGGAAATCAACAGTAACACAATCATAGCAGGGGACTAACACCCCACTTTCACCAATGGAAAGATCATCCAAAATGAAAATAAATAAGGAAACACTGGCTTTAAATGATACATTAAACAAGATGGACTTAATTGATATTTATAGGACATTCCATCCAAAAACAACAGAATAAACTTTCTTCTCAAGTACTCATGGAACATTCTCCAGGATAGATCATATCTTGGGTCACAAATCAAGCTTTGGTAAATTTAAGAAAATTGAAATTATATCAAGTATCTTTTTGGACTACAACGCCATGAGACTAGATATCAGTTACAGGTAAAAATCTGTGAAAAATACAAACACATGGAAGCGAACAATACACTACTAAATAACCAAGATATCACTGAAGAAATCAAAGAGGAAATCAAAAAATACCTAGAAACAAATGACAATGAAAACATGACCACCCCAAACCTCAGGGATGCAGCAAAAGCAGCTCTAAGAGGTTAGTTTATAACAATACAATCCTACCTCAAGAAACATCTCAAATAAATGACCTAAACTTACACCTAAAGCAATTAGAGAAAGAAGAAAAAGAACTCATAGTTAGCAGAAGGAAAGAAATCATAAAGATCATATCAGAAATAATTGAAAAAGAAATGAAGGAAACAATAGCTAAGATCAATAAAACTAAAAGCTGGTTCTTTGAGAAGATAAACAAAATTGATAAACCACTAGCCAGACTCATCAAGAAAGAAAGGGAGAAGACTCAAATCAATAGAGTTAGAAATGAAAAGGAGAATTAACAACTGACACTGCAGAAATACAAAGGACCATGAGAGATTACTACAAGCAACGATATGACAATATAATGGACAACCCAGAAGAAAGGGACAAATTCTTAGAAAAGCACCACCTCCTGAGACTGAACCAGGAAGAAATAGAAAATATAAACAGGCCAATCACAAGCACTGAATTTGAAACTGTTATTAAAAATCTTCCAACAGGGCTTCCCTGGTGGCGCAGTGGTTGAGAATCCGCCTGCCGATGCAGGAGACACGGGTTCGTGCCCTGGTCCGGGAAGATCCCACATGCCGCGGAGCAACTAAGCCCGTGAGCCATGGCCGCTGAGCCTGCGCATCCGGAGCCTGTGCTCCGCAACGGGAGAGGCCACAACAGTGAGAGGCCCGCATACTGCAAAAAAAAAAAAAAAAAAAAAATCTTCCAACAAAGAAAAGCCCAGGACCAGATGGATTCACAGGCGAATTTTATCAAACATTTAGAGAAGAGTTAACACCTATCCTTCTCAAACTCTTCCAATAAGTAGCAGAGGGAGGAACATGCCCAAATTCATTCTACAAGGCCACCATCACCCTGATACCAAAACCACAGAAAGATATCACAAAAAAAGAAAACTACAGGCCAATATCACTGATGAACATAGATGCAAAAATCCTCAACAATTTACTAGCAAACAGAATCCAACAGCACATTAAAAGGATCATACACCATGATCAAGTGGGGTTTATCACAGGAATGCAAGGATTCTTCAATACATGGAAATCAATCAGTGCGATAAACCATATTAACAAACTGAAGGAGAAAAACCATATGATAATCTCAACAGATGCAGACAAAGATTTTGATAACATTCAACACCCATTTATGATAAAAACTCTCTGGAAAGTAGGCATAGAGGGAACTACCTCAACATAATAAAGGCCGTATATGAAAAACCCACAGCCAACATCATTCTCAATGGCGAAGAAATGAAACCATTTCCTCTAAGATCAGGAACAATACAAGGTTGCACACTATCAGCACTATTATTCAACATAGTTTTGGATGTGTTATCCACGGCAATCAGAGAAGAAAAAGAAATAAAAGGAATCCAAATTGGAAAAGAACTACAACTGTCACTGTTTACAGATGACATGATACTATACATAAAGAATCCTAAAGATGCTACCAGAAAACTACTAGAGTTAATCAATGAATTTGGTAAAATAGCCGGATACAAAATTAATGCTCTTAAATCTCTTGCATTCCTATACACTATCAACAAAATATCTCAAAGAGAAATTAAGGAAACACTCCTATTTACCATTGCAACAAAAAGAATAAAATGCCTAGGGATAAACCTACATAAGAAGACAAAATACCTGTATGCAGAAAACTATAAGACACTGATGAAAGAAATTAAAGATGATACAGACAGATGGAGAGATATACCATGTTCTTGGATTGGAAAAATCAACATTGTGAATTCAATGCAATCCCTATCAAATTACCACTGGCTTTTTTCACAGAACTAGAACAAAAAATTTCACAATTTGTATGGAAATACAATAGACCTCGAATAGCTGGAGCAATCTTGACAAAGAAAAATGGAGCTGGAGGAATCAGTTTCCTGGACCTCAGACTATACTACAAAGGTACAGTAATCAAGACAGTACGGTACTGCACAAAAATAGAAATATAGATCAGTGGAACAGGATAGAAAGCCCAGAGGTAAACCCACGCACATATGGTTACCTTATCTTTGATAAAGGAGGCAAGAATATACAATAGGTAAAAGACAGCCTCTTCAATAAGTGGTGCTGGGAAAACTGGACAGCTACATGTAAATGAATGAAACTAGAACACTTCCTAATACCATATACAGAAATAAACTCAATGGATTAAAGACCTAAATGTAAAGCCAGACATTATAAAACTCTTAGAGGAAAACATAGGAAGAACCCTCTTTGACATAAATGACAGCAAGATCCTTTTTGAACCACCACATAGAGAAATGGAAATAAAAACAAAAATAAACAAGTGGGACGTAATGAAACTTCAAACTTTTGCACAGCAAAGGAAACCATGAACAAGACAAAAAGAGAACCCTCAGAATGGGAAAAAATATTTGCAAACCAAGTAAATGACAAAGGGTTAATCTCCAAAATATAGAAGCAGCTCATGCAGCTCAATATCAAAAAACAAACAACCCAATCCAAAAATGGGCAGAAGACCTAAACAGACATTTCTCCAAAGAAGATATACAGATTGCCAACAGACACATGAAAGAATGCTCAACATCACTAATCATTAAAGCAATGCAAATCAAAACTACAATGAGGTATCACCTCACAGCAGTCAGAATGGCTGTCATCAAAAAATCTACAAATGATAAATGCTGGAGAGGGCGTGGAGAAAAGGGAACCCTCTTGCACTGTTGGTGGGAATATAAATTGATACAGCCACTATGGAGAATAGTAATGGAGGTTCCTTAAAAAACTAAAAATAGAACTACCATACGACCCAGCAATCCCACTACTGGGCATATACCTTGAGAAAACCATAATTCAAAAAGAGTCATGTACCACAATGTTCATTGCAGCTCTATTTACAATAACCAGGACATGGAAGCAACCTAAGTGTCTAATGGCAGATGAATGGATAAAGATGTGGCACATGTATACAATGGAATATTACTCAGCCATAAGAAACAACAAAATTTGAGTTATTTGTAGTGAGGTGGATGGACCTATAGCCTGTCATACAGAGTGAAATAAGTTAGAAAGAGGAAAACAAATACCATATGCTAACATATATATATGGAATCTAAAAAAAAAAAAGAAAAATGGTTGTGAAGAATCTCGGGGCAGGACAAGAATAAAGACGCAGACATCAAGAATGGACTTGAGGACACGGGAAAGGGGAAGTTTAAGCTGGGGCGAAATGAGAGAGTGGCATAGACATATATGCAGTACCAAATATAAAATAGATAGCTAGTGGGAAACAGCCACATAGCATAGGGAGATCAGCTTGGTGTTTTGTATCCACCTAGAAGGCTGGGATAGGGAGTGTGGGTAGGAGACACAAGAAGGAGGAGATATGGGGATATATGTTTATGTATAGCTGATTCACTTTGTTATACAGCAGAAATTAACATAGCATCGTAAAACAATTATACTCCAATAAAGATGTTTTTAAAAAAAGCAAAAAAAAAAGAATCTCATTGAGAAAGCAATATAGATTATTAATTTTATTAACTGATGTTTTTGTTGAGGCAAAATAGGAAGTTCACATGAAGCACTTCTGTTCCATATCAAAGTATGATGGTTATCTTCAGAAAAACACTTCTGTGATTATTTGACTTATTAGCTGAACTAGCCACTTTTTCATGGAACACTGTTTTTACTTGAAAGAACAACTGACAAAGTATAATTATTCAGACTTGGGTATTTGGCAGACATTTTCTTGAAAGTGAACAAAGTGAGCCTGTCACTTAAAGATAAATGACAGTATTTGTTGCAAATGATAAAATGTAGACTTTCAAGAGAAAATTAGAATTTTTAGAGAACTTGCATCATCCGTTGAGTTTAACGGCTCTCTGCTGAGATTTTTGGTGGTATCAATGCACATGACTGCTCATTCTCATATATGAAATGTATCAAATTTGGAATGTTTGTCTAACTTGGTGAATCATTATTTTCCAAATGATCAAAGCAAGATGGTACAAAATCACACATTGGTAACAGATTCATTCAAACTAAAAGATGAATTAGTGGATTTTAATGTTCATTCACATAGTTTCAGATTCCACATTGCAACTCACCTTTAAAAATTATTACGTGTCAAGTTTTGGTGTAATATGGTAAAAGAATAATTACATTTATCAAGTAGGTTCTTAAATACTCTTCCCTTTTCTAACTATATATCTGATATGACCAGATATTCTTATATTCTGGAACCAAAATAATATATTGTAATAGACTGAATAAAGATGCAGGTAAGGGCCTGAAGCTCTCTTCTATTAAGCCAGACATTGAAGACCTTAGCCAAAAAAAAATGTAGAACAATGCTACGTGTCTTACTAATTATTTGAAAATATAGTTATTTTCACCAAATATGCCATTTATTTTAACATAGAGTAAGTTTATTATCAATTTAAATGAATTAGTAACTACTTTTAAAAATTCTGAATTTTAATTTCCAATACTGTAAATATTGATAGATATAACCCAAATAAACAAAACCTGTTTGGAGTTCTCAATAATTTTTAAGACTGTAAGTTTTGATCCTGAGACTAAAAATTTGGTCTAGAACTACTGTTCTAGACAATGGTAAAGAGTTAGGATTTTACTCCAAGTTCAGTGAGGAGAAATTTAAGAATTTAAAAGAGAAGCCTGGCTTGGTTTGGACCAGATTATTATTAGTAGAAATATTGAGAAATAATACAATTCAGTGTATGTTTAGGAGATAGAACCAGTGGAACTTGCAGACGGGTTGAATGGGGAAGTAAGGCATGGAAAGAGAGGTTTCAAACTGACCTCAGTGTAAGGTTGCCAGATTTAGTGTATCATTTAGGCTTGAACCAGAGTATCAGAATAAGTAGGAAATTTATATTAAGTAATTTATTTCAGGGAATGGGCTTACACAATTATGGGAGCTGGCTAGGAAAGTTTGAAATCCATAAGATAGGCCATCAGGCAGGGCAGGCTGACACTCTTGAGAGCTGAACTCCCAGTTAAATTCTAGAATTCTAGAAAAAGAAGCAGAATTTCTTCTTCTCTCAGAGAATCCTCAACTCTGCTTTCTAAGGCCTTTCAAATAATTGAAGCATGCCACCAAGATTATTTGTGACATCTAGAAGACAGATAATATAGGATAATTTCTCTTACTTCAAGTCAACTGATTTTAGGGACTTTAATCACATCTACAAAATACCTTCATAGCAACAAAAGATTCCTGTTTGATTGAATAACTGAGGGCTGTTGCCTAGTCAAATGGGCACATTGAAAAGATATCACAGTGCACCCCTTGTCAACCTGGCACCCATACACATCTCTTTAAAGATGTTTAATCTCCAAAAAAGATAACAAAGTTATATTTTCACCTAACATGATATAACTATCCTGCTTTCAAACCAGCAAACAGAAAAGATAATCTCTTCCCCAGAAGAGAATATAAGTACTTGGGGAATGTTCACTCTTATCTGATATCCTGTAACATAAATATTGTAATATAAAAATGAACAATAATTCATACATCTTACGTTAGATGATAAAAAATAAGGGAGAAAGCAAAATATATATAATTAATAAATATGTAAACATATATGCAAACATATTCGTAAAAAATAAGGAAAATAATAGCTATTACGGTCTTCACTTCTACAACTGGTCACATAGTCATAGCTGTATTGATAATTGTCATCCTTTATTGCCCATTCCATATTCCCTTTGCTGTCAGCGAAAGCCTCATCTGGTCATGGTTCTTTGCCTGGTGGGCTAACTTGAACATTCCTTCCTGAAAAGTTCGGGCTACTAGCACTTCTGCTGATTTGGTTGTTGTAGGTTTCCATTGACTTTAATCAGAGAATGTAGCAGTACTAAGAGATAACCCTAAGAGATCGCCTGTATTCCAGGCACACCCTTCTTACATCCATTGCGTAGTAGCAGCTCAGTTTACACTTGTTAATCAGGAGCAATCACTCTAGCCAGTATAGCAACCTCCTTACTTACCTGTTGATTCAGATACATGAATTGTCTGAAGTGGTTGGGTGGCAGGTTTGTTATATCAAACTGCTTCCATCGTGAATGAGACAGTACTTTTTTCTTACTGGAAATAGATACTGACTCTGGATATGAATTTGCCTTCCTTGCAGGCAACACTCCTGCCAAACTACCATCTGTGGGCTTGAAAAATACATGTTGTCCTGTATTTTACTTGGCAACCTCCTCCTGGGATTAAGTCACTTACTGAGATGGCAAAGACTAGGAGAGGAATACTTTGTGGTATTGGATACGTATTGGCTACTGCTACTACGATGGATAAATGAGTTGCATACTTTTTGGATAGGTCAGGGCTGAAGATGAAAATTTGAAAATCATTCATATGTAGAGGGTGTTTGAACCATGGAACTGGGTAGGAAAAGAGAAAGAGAGGGTAATAAGGACACATACCACTGGAGGGAGACGTAAAGAGAGGAAAGGACCAGACAAAGATAGTAAGGAAAAGGGGTCAATGATGTGGGAGGATAATACAATGTATATATTTGAAGATCACATGACTTTAAGTATTTTGAATTTCTTGGTATTTCACAAAGCGAACTATGTCTACTTCTGGTCTATCATACAAATGTGGACATAATGGTGGAAATTTTGTGCTACAAAACAAATATTTATTGATCTGCTTCAAAGAATGGAGAGAACAATGAGGGCTTAGGATAACTCCTTCCTTCCTTCTTTCCTCCCTCTCTCCCTCCCTTCCTTCCTTCTTTTTTTCCTTCCTTTTTTCCCTTCCATCCTTCCAAAATTTATTCAGGAAAAAAATATGTAAGTGACATTAATTTAGACACTGAGAATATAAAACTTAATAAGTTTTGCCTCCAAACCACGGATAATTAAGGGAGGTTTGGATAAAAATGTCGGACCTGCACTCCACATTTGATTCTGCTGGGGACACAGGAGAAATCTGAGAAAAGCCTGAGAGTCACAGCTTTGGATTCAAACATCTTATCCCAAGGTTGAACGATGTCTGGTGAATGTGCATTTGAGAGAATGAAGGGAAAAAAATCACCAGCTCAGGTAACTTGTGAGATATTCTGAAACATTTTCATTTCTCCTAGAATTGAGCCACTTTTTATCACCATTTTGCACTTTTCCAGTGAGGTTATGAACCAGCTGCCTATTGAGCAAAAATATTACCATCCAATTAATTTGGAAGCAATGACAGACTTTTGTAACCCCCTGGCTCAGCAGTCTGTTCAGAGCGTCTGATCAGACAGGAAGTGGGATAAACATGGGGCCAGTCAGTTCATCAGGGTCTGTACCGCAAAGGGCAGAGGCCACTTACTGAAGTCTGTGAGTCAGAGAAGGCTACAGCAGGGGATTCTGCATTTGAATTATGAATATTTAAATAGGCTTATTAAAACTGTGTCCACAGAGAGCAAAAATGCATTTGCTTTTAAAACAATTAAAAATATAAGGGGCAGTGTGGAATAGTGAGTAAAGGAATAAAATTTGGAGTCGTAAGACTCAGAGTGCCTGCCTAGCTCCAGCATGTCCCAGCTGTATGGCATGGGGAAATAAATTTGACCCCTGTAAGTTTAATCCAAACCCCCACCACTTCACTTATCCTCATCTGTTTCATCAAGAATCAATGTTAAGAGCATGGTCTCTGGAGCCAGACTGTCTACATTTGAATCCTGGGTCTGTCATTTATTAGCTGTTTGTACATGTCACTTAGCCTCTATGTGCCTCAGTTTACCCTTCCCTAAATGGGGATAATACTGGTGACTCATCAAGGCCTAGTTGTGAGATTAAATGAGTTAATTTACATAATATATTTAGAAGAGTGTAAGCCACATAATAAGTACAAAATAAATGTCAGCTTTGACATTAAATATTGTGTCATTAGTGTGTACAAGAAACTGTGCTTAGTGATCAGATGAAATAGTGGAAAGATGGACACAGTCTTTGCCCACATAGAGACAATTAAACACACAACAAAATAGGTGTTATGAAGTTTTACTATGGAAATTGCAATGTTAAAGAAACCCTGAAGTCCGTGTTAAGGGGTCAGGGAAGATTTTCAAAGAGAAATGAAGGTTAAGACACTACAGGAGAATAGAAATTAGCCAGAGACAAAAGAGGGAAGAATATTACTGGTAGAGATGAAAAATACATGAACATGTGTGGAAACCGTGGAGAATGAGGAGAATTGAATAGCCACCTTGCTTTCTGTGGAATTCACCCACCCACCTAATAGTACTGAGTTCTTTTCTATGTCAGGGTCTGGTGTAGGCGCTAGAGCTACATAGAGAATGATTCCTTCCTTCATGGACTTAATGTCCAGCTTTACATGGAAACAAGGAAAAATGTAAATGATATGGGTGTGATGAGGTAGAGGGAGAAGGGAAAAGGTAGGAAGGAAGGAAAGAGGAAAAGAAGGAAGGAAGGAAGGATGGAAGAAAGAAGGGAAGGAAGGAAGAAGAGAAAGAAGGAAGGGAAGAATGGAAAGGAGGAAGGAAGAAAGGGAGGAGGGGAGGGAGGATGGAAGGAAGGATATGTAAACCCATTAGGGGTCAAAGTACTCACAGCTGTTTCTCTGATGAATCCCTTCCTCCTCTATTCAGAATCACCTACCATGGACCAAGTCAGATTAAGGACCTGAAGAACTCTCTGACATGCAGCCAGCAGACCCTCATCTACATCTTGGCTCCTTTCTCCCCAAATTACAGGAAGTCAGTCTAAGCCCCCAGTGTTTTGACTCACCTTTCTTTTGTTTCCCCAAGCCATCACTGCCCTAATTAGGTGAAGCCTAATTCACCTTACTGCTTCCTTTCCAACTCTCACTTCCCTCATTAATAATTCTTACCCATTGGCAACAACTAATAAATATATCGAGACCTTGGAAACTTTTATTGTTCAGCATAAGAGCAAGACAACCAAAGTACATTAATAACATGGAAGCAGAACCTAGTGCTTATTTTTCAAAGATAGTTTTCAGAGTAGTCCTAAAAGGAGGTGTCAACCACATATTTTGGTTCATCCAAGAAAGTCCCTCAATAGAATATCCTCAGGCATTGTCCCTCTAAAACACGTTCATTCATTTAACCACAAGAGCAAACAGCTCAGAAAATTATAGTGCATTTTCTTTTATCTCTGTACGATTAGTATCAACAGGTATAAATCATTAGTTGGTAAAGTATGGAGTACCACCAGGGGGAAGAGAACATGTGTCATCAAAGATGCTGGGAATATAGTAGAGAATAAGAGGAACCTGCTCTTTCTATCATGGAGCATATGTGTTAATAAGGAAGATAGACATGGTAGTAAAACTTTATTAATGACCAGTTATAGTGCTAATAGGAGAAATACCTAGATTTATAGAAAATTCCAAATGACAATCTGAGATACCAACAACTCCAATATTTTGCAACCAGCTGACAAATATTTCCTTCTGTTGCTCTAAATTACTTCCTTTGTGATCATAGGATATTTATGCTGTCTTCTCAGGTCTTTGAATTTCTTCTTGGAAAAAAAAAACCTAGTTATTATTCTTTTCCTTTGAGATAATAAAGAAGGGGAAAATTATTAATAGATTTTGGAAGGAGGAGAAAGACACAGGAGAAGTTTGTGCTACTTAAAGTCTATTTTCCAGTAAAACTCTCAAGTCTGCCCAGTATTCTGATGAGTCTGGGCTGTGTTTTTGGTTCCCACCAAAAGGCCTGCTGTCCATTCCATTCTGGCCCAGCATAATCCTCAATTCTATTAAGGTGCTTTCCAAGCCCACTTATCTGACAGGAGAATACAGCAAACAAGAAGTGATGAGGCACCAGCACATGCAAATGAAATATTTGTTTTAAAATCCAGTCTTCTACCTCCTCTCTGTTTAAATTCCAATTGCCCAGAGCGCAACAGAAGCTGTGACAATTCTATCCTTGCCTCCAGAAGATGCCACAGTGGCAGTGACTCAAACTGCTTCCTCTCCCCAGTCTATTCTGCTGAACTCAGAAGGGAAACCACTCCAAGGAGTGACATATTCAGTCGTTACATTGACACTGCCACATTTGCCCAGATTATTAGCATTTTTATTTTGCTGTCACCCAGCGGTCAATTGACACTTGTTCATTGGACAACAAATAGGCAAACAGTCACATCTTAAACACTGCAATTTGCAAATATTCTAATGTTACTGCAAGATTTTCTTTTTCCAGAATAGTCATCTCTTTGAGAAGAAAGGACTTGTGCAATATTTATTTGGCTTTCTTTTTAAAGAAAGATACAAAAGTGTGATGACATGAAATTAGTGTGAATGGCTCAACAGCAGAGGGTTTCAGGATGCAAAAATTCTTGGGGATTATATATTTCTACACTGACTTTTCTGAGGAGACGATCAAGGACGGAAATGGGAAGTAACTTATTCAAGGTCATACAGATGATTAAGGGCTTATTTGAGACAAGAACCTCAGACTTCCATTTTATTCTGACAATGCAATACTCTCTGCATCAGTTTTGACTTTTAGAAGCAAAACAAATAAACAAGCCAAAACATAGTATTGAATTGTTAAATAATATTGGGCACACATTCAGTTATCACACCATTTTGACAAGTAATGAAATGTAATACACATGAAACGTAAAGATGTTAAGGAGTTTTAGGGAACAATTAGGAAGTTAGGTGAAGTACAGTGCTTCTAAGCACAGAAAGTTTTATAAAGAATCAAACCAGAAAGAACACATGCTGTATTACCACCTGGGGGAAGGAGGTGGCTGGAAGACGTTAAGTGTGCTGGTTAAGTTCTGTTTCTTTTTTTTTTTTTAAATTGAAGTATAACTGATTTACAAAGTTGTGTTAGTTTCTGGTATACAACAGAGTGATTCAGTTGTTCATATACATATATACACATTCCTTTTCATATTCTTTTCATTATGGTTTATTACAGGATATTGAGTATAGTTCCCTGTGCTATACAGTAGGACCTTGTTGTTCATCTATATTACATATAGCAGTTTGTATCTGCTAATCCCAAACTCCTAATTTATCCCTCCCCCCTCTTTCCCCTTTGGCAACCATAAGTTTGTTTTCTATGTCTGTGAGTCTGTTTCTGTTTTGTAAATAAGTTCATTTGTGTCATACTTTAGATTCCACATGTAAGTGATAAATGGTATTTGTCTTTCTCATTCTGGCACCTAGTATGATAATCTCTAGGTCCATCCATGCTGCTGAAAATGACATTATTTCATTCTTTTTTATGGCTGAGTAGTATTTCAGTGTGTATATATTCTGCATCTTCTTTATCCATTCATCTGTTGATGCACATTAAGGTTGCTTCCATGTCTTGGCTATTGTAACTAATGCTGCTACGAACACTGGGGTACATGTATCTCTTCAAATTATAGTTTTCTCCAGATATAGGCCCAGAAGTGGGATTGCTGGATCATGTGGCAACTCAGTTCTGTTTCTTGATGTGAGTGTTGGTTACACATCTGTGTTCACTATGTGAAAAAGCATCAAACTGTTCACCAATGATTGGGGCCTTTTGCTGTATCTCAATTAAAAGTCTACATAAATATTTTTTACCCTGAGGTCAGTCTTCCTGAATTTCAAAATTAATGTGACTGACTTTTTTTTTTTTTTTTTTTTTTCGGTATGCGGGCCTCTCACTGTTGTGGCCTCTCCCGTTGCGGAGCACAGGCTCCGAACGTGCAGGCTCAGCGGCCATGGCTCACGGGCCCAGCCGCTCCGCGGCACGTGGGATCTTCCCGGACCAGGGCACGAACCCGTGTCTCCTTCATCGGCAGGCGGATTCTCAACCACTGCGCCACCAGGGAAGCCCCAATGTGACTGACTTTTAATTTGTTTTTTTCAAACCTTACTCTAGGGGAAAACCTTAGAAATCAGAATAATGGCCTGGATTGAAGGGTGTCTCCAGACCGTATCAGATGCCACTTGCTTCTCTCACTGGTTTTTATCTGTATAAGGAAGATAATAAGACATTTATGTCCCTGAAGACTAGGGGCTATGTGAGAGAGTTATTGAAGTCCTTTCCATTAAAATGGGTGACAGTGTAGTGGTGAACAAATATGACCAATTTGGAGCAAGCAGAACCCCTCACTCACCCTCAGTCCTATGTGTCTCTAGAAGCATTAATTTATAGTGTTTCTAGAGAGACATAAATTTATGACATTTATAATGCTTCACCTTCTTTATAATTTGCCCAAAGTTCTCTATACTCTTTCAAAAATCACTCTCCTTGTATCAGAAGCAAATGTAAACAACCTTAACCACCATACACCACACTATCCTGGGTTTAATTATTCCAAAGTTAACCATTAGTCTGGATTTCTCTTTAGCATTTTTGTCAAGGGCATGTATACAAACACGATGAAGTAGATTTTGGTTAGGAGCTGTGGCAGTTTTAAAACATGGCCACAGAATTCCTGGACATTTCCTCTCATTGACAAGTTCTGTCTTTGTCTCATCCCTTGAGCACACCTTAAACCAATAGAATGTAAATATGAGTTCTGAGGCTGAGTCATAAATGGCGAGTCTTCGAGTCATTTCAGCCCAAGCACCAGACAATATAAAGGAAGGAGCCTCCAGATGATTCCAGTCCTTGCCAGTCATTCCAGCCAAAGCCCCAGACAGTGAGGAGCTAGTCACCCCCATGGCCCCCTCACTGAATTCCTGGCTCGTAGAACCCATGAGCATAATAAAATCGTTATTTTAAGTCAGTTAGTTTTGGGGTAGTTTGTTTGACAGCAATAGTCATAAGAACAGGAACCTAAACAAAACTAACATTTAATTATGTTTAGCCAATGTCATTCTGCTAGAGAGACTGAGCTCTCTTTGTGTGTGCCAGGATGAGCCATACTTGAGGTGTGCGATGGAGAGGTCTTGGGGGGTCAATATCAGAGAGACATGGGTCCTGATGCCACGTGTGGCTGCTGACTCAGCTTTGGTTGTGCTATTCCCCAGGAGAGGAATTCCACCGCCTTCCCTAACATAGTCACAGAGTTATAAGAATCTTGGTTATGATTACTAAAGGGGAAATGTGGGGGGAAGTGATAAATTAGGAGATTGGGATGAACACACCCTACAATACATAAAATAGATAACTAACAAGGACCTACTGTATGGCACAGGGGACTCTACTCAATATTCTGTAATAACCTATATGGGAAAAGAATCTGAAAAAGAAAGATTGACTTTGCTGTACACCTGGAACTAACACAACTTTGTAGATCAACTATACTCTAATAAAAATTTTAAAAAAGAATTTGTTTTGATTATAAGCCACTTGATATTGTTTTTAAAAATCTTCTCATGGGAGAAGATTATATGGGAAAATATATCAATATAAAGGTTAATGTATCAAAATTTATTGCATACTTTAAAATATAAAATCATTAAAAAACTTGATGCCACAAATAAAGTTCTATTCTAGTAAAAAAACCAAGAGAATCCTGGTAATGCATACAGAAGCATTATCTTTCTAAACTATATATCGTTACAGAAGTAATAGCTATTCTTTTTTTTTTTTTTTTTTACGGTACGCGGGCCTCTCACTGTTGTGGCCTCTCTCGTTGCGGAGCACAGGCTCCGGATGCGCAGGCTCAGCGGCCGTGGCTCACGGGCCCAGTAGCTCCGCGGCATGTGGGATCCTCTCGGACCGGGGCACGAACCCGCGTCCCCTTCACTGGCAGGCGGATTCTCAACCACTGCGCCACCAGGGAAGCCCAGTAATACCTATTCTTAAGAGTTATGTGTTCTCTGTGGTGAAGATGATTTCATACTGATCCTATTGACAACTGCTTGTCTTCTAGCCCAGTTAACATTGTAAGAGACCACAGGAATAACTAGAATGACTAGACCATTTAGAATATCCATAATATCCATCATATTGGTCGTTGAAATATAAGGCATGGCTCATGGTCCATTTTGAATCTGGTTCTTGTGACAGCATATGAACCAGGAAGGGAGCACAGGTTCTAACTAGAGGAAATAGCAGGCTGGGTGTCAGAAGAACCGAGCAATCTGTATTTGTGGCCGAGGCACGTCTCATCTGTTTAAGTTTTTCACTCTAAGGGGAATGATATTTGAAGAGTACTAAATCGAGACATGATTTTCCATAAATGTTAGATCCTATATCTTTTGTCACTAACGTTTCCAAACCAGGAACTTTGAGCTATTCAAGATGAAAGAGAATTCTCTCTCACTGGAAACTAAAGGAATCCCTAAACTCTGCTGTTTGCAGAAGACTTCATTCTCAAATCCAGCTCCTAAGGATGAAGTATAAACAATAATCTGGGCATCACTGCCTCATTTAGTTCTACTATAAAATGGGTATAACATTCCTCAGCAGGAAAACTTTTAATTAATATAAATATTTGGGGCACACTGTGTAAGGAAAGATTAAGTGATTAACTCTG